>NC_132793.1:86825000-89225000 GCF_048418805.1 Vulpes vulpes | reverse complement strand
TTCATATAGAAACCTCTTTTCTTTGACACTGCATTGTGCTCAGGGCAGAGGTATATCCGGTGAAATTTCAGGAAGTTCAAACATAAAGCAGAAATTTTCTTCATAATTATATTGAGTTCTTTTTATCAAGACTTGAAATGTTTAGGATTTTAGGTCCTTAAGACTTGAAACTAGAAATGTTAATACTACATAAGGCACTTTGTTTAATTTTGCTTTCTAATTTATTGGCATTCACATAATTAACAACCTAATATAGTGAGAGAAGGCATTAGGGAGCAAATTATCTTGGGTCATTCAGGTCTTCAGTTATCAGCAGTTGTGTTAGTTAGGTGTTGTCTGTTTGCTTTGTAAAATGTAGTTGAGATATATGAAAAGAGGAGTTTGAATCCCAGTCATTTCATTTAACCCTTCTTATTAATATGAAAAATTGAAAGTTGATAGTAACTCGTGCCACAATGTAAACTATGATATTTGACGTTTAACTCTTATTGAAATGATACTGTCTTTAGTGTTTTCATTTGTTTCAGAGTACTTCTTCAAAAGTTTTAAAAAATGACTTAACCATGTGGTTTTTATGATACTGCCTTGTCTAATTTTTAGTTCTGATAATTATCATATCGAAACTTAAAACTTACTTTAAGAGTTATTGAGAAATTGTTAGTGTTTATCATTTTTGTTCACAGCAGGCACCCACCTTTTAATTGTCAGGATATCTGTCATACATAGGCATTGATGTACTGAAGCTACTTAAATGTATTAGTCCTCTGAGACTGAGATTTGCTTTTCTGGCTTTTGAATCCATTGCTTTAGTGTGCATTCATTTTTTTTTAATATATATATATTTAATTCATTTAACAAAAGCATGAACTGATGGTGGTTGTGCATAGTTAAAAGCATGCCTGGGTTTGAATCCTGGCTGTACCACTTTACTAACTTAGCTATGTGACCTTGGCAGGTACCTTCTTAGTATTTCCTTTTGAGGATAATAGGGAGATTATTGTTGGCTTTACCCCGTTGATGCATGTAAAACAGGATACTGATTAGCGTATGATAAATACTGCTGTGTACTTGCTCTCATTATTACCATCTTAACAGGTCTTTCTCAAATCTTAATCTCCCATGGTAATACTTACTTTCTTGCTCTATTTTTTTTTAATTTTTTTTATTTATGATAGTCACACACACACACATACACACACAGAGAGGCAGAGACGTAGGAAGAGGGAGAAGCAGGCTCCATGACCTGGGAGCCCGACGTGGGATTCGATCCTGGGTCTCCAGGATCGTGCCCTGGGCCAAAGGCAGGCGCTAAACTGCTGCGCCACCCAGGGATCCCTCTATTTTTTTTTTTATTAAGGACTTTGTATAACCTGCTGTACATATTGCATATTCTTTATTCACTGTGTGTTGTAAGTCTTCCCTCCTAGAATATAAACTCCATGAGGTCAGCTCATGGAATGTAAGCTCCATGAGGTCAGCCATAGATTATAGGGACTTATCCCTAGCACCTAGAAGAGTATCTAGAATATATTGAATGCTTAGTGCTTATGTTCTGAATGTACTATATTGAATTCTACTCCAGATATTAACTAGATGTGGGGATATAAAAATGAACAAAGTTCTTTCCCTAAGAAAAGCATATAGTATAGAAGAGACTCATACTTAACAAAACTAAGAGTGATAATTTGCCCCTTCTTACCCCCCCCCCCCCAGAAGTGATTGTGATAGTAAGAGTATTCCTGAGGCTGCTATCATGGAAGGTGCAATTAAACTGGGGAAGATTGTTTAAGAGATGGGGGAACATTGTTTCCAGCAGAGGTAAAAATGTGAACAGAATTACACAGTTTGACAGTTTGGGCAAATGGCTTATAGTCCAGTTTAACAACAATGTAGATTGATTAGAAGTAGGTGGGCCACTGGGTGGCTCACTTGGTTTAGCATCCCACTCACGATTTTGGCTCTGGTTATGATCTCAGGGTTGTGAGATCAGCTTGCATTGGGCTGTATACTGGATGTGGAGCCTGCTTAGGATTTTCTGTCTCCCTTCCCTCTGCCACCTCCCCAACTCTGGTTGTGCATACACATGCCTGCACTCTCTCTCTCTTAAAAAAAAAAAAAATAGAGGGAGCGAGGAGGTTGGTTGGAACCAGATTTGGGAGTAATAACAGTTGGAGGTACAGGTTGTCTAGCCTGGACAGAAGCAATGAGATTTGGAAGTTTAATATGTGAAATTTAATGATAACTGGATACAGCACCACCATTTTAGTTTTGGTTTTAGTTTGAAGGTGAGAGTATATTTCATGATTATTATAAAAGAGTTTGATTTTTAGTATATTTCCTCTTAGAAGACACTGAGAACTTTGTACAAGACACAAGTTGTCAAGTTAATTTATACAACCGAGAATGAATTTTTGATGTAAGAAAATAATACCAGGATGTATCAAATTTGTGTTAAATTGGTTATTTACTTGTAGGTCACATTGCTAAACTTTCTTTCTTGACACTGACACAAAGCTGGTGTTAAATACATTTTGAGTTTTGTTTAGATTGAAAACCCATGAATAACAGTTTCACTTTGAATTATTGGATTTTAGAAGTTGGTAGTGAAATTATATTTAAGGAACTTTTCTACATTTCAGTATAATTAGATTAAAAACCCAATTTAGTTTTTAAGCTGTTTTTAACCTTGCAAAAAAAGCTTATTTGTGTGTACGTATGTCTTAAAGTTCAGGCTTTTAATACTTAATTCATTAATACAAAAATATTTGGCAGTTTGTGTTTTTTTCCCCCCTTCTAGAGGAGGTATTCATTTGAAATAGAAATAAAATTACAATATTACAATAAGAAATGTTGCTGAATCAGATTCAAAATTTCCATGGAAAAATTATTTTTATATGATGTAACAGATTTACTTAGGGGTTGGTAGAATTATCGAGTCATGCAGTTCTAAATTATTGGATTAACATGGTAATTGGTCCTGGCCAATCTGGGTGAGGAGGAGGGAGTGCTTTTACCATCTTTCCTTTTTATCTAAGTGCTTTGCTTCTATTCCAAGCAAACTGGATTATTCTTTATGTACTAATCCATTGGTTAGTATTCACCAGTGGTTTTTTTTTTAATATGAATTATTGACATTGATCATTTTAATGTCCATTTTGGGCATTTTATGTTCATTATTTTCATGTCATTGTTCCCTATAAAAGATTGTAAAAGCTACAAGTATATACTTTGTATTTGAATACAAACATATTTTATGGCAATGAAAATCACTGACCCTTTGACAATTTTCTAAAGGAGAATGTGATACAGTGAATACTTTCAACTCTTTTAGCAAACCATAAATTAAGTAGTCTGTATAGTATGTACCAGGTAAATGTAAACCATATCATGTGATAATAAAGGGCAGAAAAATGAGACTAGATAGCTAATTTGTGAATCTAAGAGTACATAGAATATTACTGAACGTTTAAGTAATACTTCCTGAGAAAATGGGTCAGTCGGCTAACAGTATATTTTTATTAGACATATACCACAAATGACTTTTAAAAATTTATTTTCCTGTTATTCAGCAGGTAGTTGTGGAGCTATCTGCCACACATACTGTTGAAAATTGGAATTTAGAATGACAAAACATATGTTTAATTCTATTTTAGAGTTAAGAACATTCACTAATCCATCTCATATATTTTTTTTTCTTTATTTAGGAACTGCGTTTTGTGAAAAAGGAACAAAGAAGAATTTTCTGCAAGGGTCATACTAAGTGCACTTTTTTGCTGATAACGTCATTTCTAGTAAGACGTCTTTCATTTTTCTATGTTATGAAGTAAACACAATGGAAATTTTTTCCTTTTTTAAAAATCAGACTGTCTTGTGAGCTTGAATATAATAGTCTTTTTGGAGTTTATTTTGAGGTTTAATGTAGATTAAAGAAATTTATAAAGTCTACTTGAAGTGCCTTGTATACTGACAGTTTCTTACATATTTTGTCTGATGTTGCTAAGATAATCCTATTTCATCTTTCCCACTTCATCTTCCATATCAATTACCCTTATTTAAAAGAAAAAAATCTAAAGTAAGTAGTCTGTATTTATTCTAATAATACATAGGAGAAAGGGTGGATTTGAGTACATGAAATAGACATAAGCTGAGAAAGATTTTCAAATGAAAGATGGTGTAGACAAATATTTCTAGAAATATCTTTGGAAGTGTCAGAGAAAAAAATTAAGCAGAGTTAAGAGATTTTTTTAAAATGTAGATTTATGTGTGTGTGTAACTTTGAATTTTCTACCTTAAATCCTAGGCCCATATTTGCAGAGCCCTGGAGTAGGCTGTTTGATTTAAAGACTTACATTGGTCTAGGTTAATGGTTCCAATTTGCAAGATATATAGTCCTCCTCAGAAGTTTTCATGACTGAAAACTTCATCTGAGTTTCTCCTTTTATTCAAAATGGAAAAGAAATTAATTATATTAGAGTATTTTGAATTAATATAATTTTGAAAAATATTAGTAAGGAATAGTTTTTGGTGTATTTTAAATTAACATTTTAAATATTAGACGTCATCGATCATGCCTGATGATTATATCAGTAAAAAGCTTGGGAGTAGTACTTGACTTTTTTTTTTTTTTTGTATTTAAGAATAGTTTTGCTATTTAACATAAAGTGTACATTTTTTTGAGTATTAAGCAGTATTAAAAACTTAGAAACTTAAATAAATGAGTTCTTTGTTATTTTATCTTGATACCAGTTTCTTTTTAAAATTTTTTTATTTTTAAAATTTTCTTTCTTTTTTTGAGAGAGAGAGGAGGGGGAAAAGGAGGGGAAAAGGGGAGTGAGGTGTGGATGGGCAGAGGGAGAGGGAATCTTAAAGCTCCATGCCCAGTGCAAAGCCCAATCCAGGGCTTGTCTCACAACCTTGAGATCATGATCTGAGCTGAAATCCAGAGTTGGGCACTTAACTGACTGATACCATTATATTTATCTTGTTATGTATTTATCTTGTTAAACTTTGACAGAGGAAGAGCCCATTTTCTGATATCTTTCAGTTTGGGGAACTAGGAAAACAGACATTATTTTTTCAATGAAAGCAAAGTATCCTTCAGTCCAGAACTTGTATAACACACAGGCAAGTTGGGAATAATAGAGTCTAATTCACATTTTTAAATATAAACCTTGGGGGGCATCCCCGGTGGCGCAGCGGTTTAGTGCCGCCTGCAGCCTGGGGTCTGATCCTGGAGAGCCAGGATCGAGTCCTGCATCAGGCTCCCTGCATGGAGCCCGCTCCTCCCTCTGCCTGTGTCTCTGCCTCTCAGTCTCTCTCTCTCTCTCTGAATAAATAGATTAAAAAAAAAAAAAAACATTGTTCCCTCTTTAAAAAAAAAAAATATAAACCTTGGTTAGTCTCCTGTAAATCTTTGAATTTTTTTTTTTAATCTTACTTACACTTTTGTCTACTAATGGCTCAAAACTAAGTGATTCGAGTTAAAGCATTGTTGGAATTTAAACATTCTGATGCCCAAAGTTGCAGAACTCCGCACCTTCTGTGAACCTCAGGGATGGCTGTGGGCATAAACTTCAACTGTTGTATTTTGGGTCCTGTTTAAACTTAATGGAATCCTTTATGATGCTTCTTCAGCTAGGCTCTATGGATGTATACAGTGTCTTATTCTTCATGGCAGGCTTCTATGGCTCTGAGGGTTGTGCTTGAGTTAATAACCACTTGCTTAGGAGTTACTTTGAGTACTTAGATGGGAAATGCTTTCCTTTTGAATGGATTCATATGTTGACTGAAGAGCTTCAGATTAGTTACCCCTATAATTCTGCCCTAATTTGGGTTAGAGATTGGGCAAAATTCTGGGCAAAAAGTTTTCTACCTTTTTTCCATTTCCCTTATGTCTTGGGAACTCCATTGGGCTCTTATATTTTAGGGCTGTGATCCACTTTTGAGTTAATTTTTGCATATAGTATGAGGGTAAGGGATAAGATTTCTTTGCATATGAAAATCAAAATTTTCCAGAAGCATTTTTGAAAAGATTATATTTTTCCCTCTTGAATTACCATGGTACCTTTGTTGAAAATCAACTTGCAATTATATGTGAGTCTTTTTTAGGGCTTTTTGATTTTATTGATCTGTGTATCTATTTCTGGCAATACTGCACTGTCTTGATTACTGTAGCTTTATTTATTTTTTTTAAAGATTTTGTTTATTTATTCATGAGAGACACACACAGAGAGAGAGGCAGAGACATACATAGGCAGAGGGAGAGAAGCAGGCTCCCCGTGGGGAGCTCAATGCGGAACTCAATCCCAGGACCCCGGGATCATGACCTGAGCTGAAGACAGATGCTTAACCACTGAGCCACCCAGGTGCCCCTCCTTCTGTGTATTTTAGAATCAGCTTGTCAGTTTTTTACAAAAAAGCTTAATGTTATTTCAGTTGTGCATGCTTTTATCATAGAGACTACATTGGGGAGAATTGACCTGGTAAGAACATTGAGTCTTCTGATACATGAACTTGGTGCCTTTTTCTGTTTAAGTTGTCTTTAGTTCTTCTTAAAGTTTTGTTTTCAGTGTAAACGCATTGCACCTATTTTGTTAAGTTGATTTCTGTTTTGTATTTTTATGTTATTGTAAGTGGTAATGTAAAGAAAAATCAGTTTTCAGTTGTTTGTAAGCTTATGATGGATTTTTGTATTAAACTTTGTAATTTGTGATTCTGCCAAGCTCCTTATTAGTTCTAGTAAATTTCTTTTAAAGATTTATTTATTTTAGAGAGCGAGAAAGACAGAGAGGGTACGAGCAGGAGGAGCAGAGGGAGAGAGGGACAGACTCCATATGGAGCTGGATGTGGGGCTTCATCTCATGATCCTGAGATCATGACCTGAGCCGAAACCAAGAGTCAAGATACTTAACCACTGGCACCACCCGGGTTCCCTGTTCCAGTGACATTTTTTATAGTCCTTCAAATGTTTATTTTTATTTTTTATTTTATTTTTAAGATTTTTTTATTCATGAGAGACAGAGAGAGAGAGAGAGAGAGAGAGAGAGAGAGGCAGAGACACACAGGCAGAGGGAGAAGCAGGCTCCATGCAGGGAGCCTGATGTGGGACTCGATCCCAGGACTCCAGCATCATGCCCTGGGCTAAAGGCAGGCACTAAACCGCTGAGCCACCCAGGGATCCCCAGTCCTTCAGATGTTTTATGTAGACCATCATCTTGTCTGTGAATAAAGACTCCTTTAAATTTTTTATCTTTTTTTTTTTTTTTTTTTTTTTTTTGCTTTATTGCAGTAGTAGTCCCAATGCAATGTTGAATAGGAATGGTGAGCTGACATTCTTGACTTACTCCTGATGTTAGGTCAAAAACATTCAGTTTTTCACCAGTAAGTATGATGTTAACTATAGATTTTTAACAGATACCTTTTCTGAGATTGAATTCTATTCATAGCTTGCTGAGAATTTTTTTCTTATTGTGAATGGTTATTGATTTTTTTACCAGTTTTTCCACATCTGTTGGATGATCACATTTCCCCCCCTCTCTTATCTGTTAATATAGTTAGCTACATTGACTTTTTTTTTTTGAGTATCAAACCAAGGAATCTTGCATTTTTGAGATAGTTTGTACTTGGTCATGACTTTGTTATACTTTATATATTAAAGTGTACACTTTATATATTTCATCATTGCTCATAGTAGATATTGGTTTGTAGTTTTACTACAATGTTTTATCTGTTTTTTTTTTAAGATTTTATTTACTTATTTATGACATAGCAGAGGGAGAAGTAGGCTCCCCACAAAGAGCCTGATGTGGGACTCTATTCTGGACCCTGGGATCACGCCCTGAGCTGAAGGGCTCATGCTCAACTGCTGAGCCACCCAAGTGTCCCTTTGTCTGGTTTTTGTATCTGGATCAGAGTGAGTTGGAAAGATTTCTTCTTTTGGAAAAGTTTTCATGTGTTTGGTGTTACTGCTTCTTTAATTGGTAGAATTCAATAATGAAGACCTCTGTGTTTGGAGTTTCTTTGTGGGAAGGTTTTAGACTATGAACTCAATTTCTTGGATTTGGGCAATTCAGATTTATAGTACTTCTTCTTGAATAACTTTCAGTTGTTTGTGTCTTTCAAGTAAATTTGTTCATTTCAGGTAAATTGCCTTATTTTTGGCATAAATTTGCATATTCTATTTTTTTGCTCTTTTTAATGTTCGAAGGATTTATAGTGATATCCCCTCTCTTGTTCTGGTATTAGAGATTTTCATTTTTCTAAAGGAGCAATTATTAAAATTTTCCTCTTCATTTTACAAAGTTTGTTTTGTGTTCATTTACATAGAGTTCAAAGAATTCTTAAATTCCTTTGTGATTTTTTTTGACCTGTTGTCAAATATTTGGTTTTTAGATATATTTCTCTAATAAGTTTTTAATTATGTGGTGGTCCAAAAACATATTTTGTATATTTATTATAAAGTGCAGAATGTTGTCTTTGTCAGTGAATGTTTTGTATGCACTTAAGAATGTGTATTGTGCTGTTGTTGAGGTAGAACTTTCTAAAAATGTTAATTAGGTCAGATTGGGTGATAGTGTTTTTCAAAATTTATTCCTCTGATTTTGTCTTTGTTTCAGTAGTTGCTGAGAGAGGAGTGTGGAATCTTCAGTTTTAACTGGATTTGTCTGTTTCTCCTTTCACTTCTTGGTTCACGCATGCATTTTGGAGCTCTACTATTAGTTACATGCATATTTAATTTTCTACTATACTCTTAATGAATTGGGTTCTGTATCTTGAGATCGCCCTCTTTTATCCTTGATAAAATGTTGTGAAATCCTTTCTGAAAAAGTTTGCATAGTTTCTGATAGAGACTTTTGCTGTTTTTCTTCTTCTGCACCTCCCCCCCGAACCCCCACCCCCAGTAATTTTTCTGTTTTCTTTGACAGGTCTTAAGACTTTTTCAATGATTGTGTTTTAGTCATTTGATTATGATGTGCCTTAGTACAGTTTTCTCTGAGAAAATCCCTCTTAGGTTTTCTTGAGTTTTGTTTTCTTTTTTTTTTAAACTAATTTGGAAAAATACTGGCATGATTTCTTCAAATAGCTCACTTGCCCCAGGTGTGGGTTTTTATTTTTTTCTTTGAGGAGAGGGAGGGAATTTTATACATTTGATACTGCCTCAGCATTTGTACTTTTTTTCCTCTTTTTTTTCTTTTTGAATGGTTAATATCGTCATATTTCTAGTTTCAGTGATCTTCTGCAATATGTTCTCTTTTTAATCTTATCTAGTGTGTTTTTATTTCTGATAATTACTTTTTATCTCTGAAGTTTTATTTCTTCTATTTCTCTTCACATCATGTTCCTGTTTTCCCTTACCTGTTTTAACATGTAGAGCTTATTGATGATTATTGCTTTAATGCCCTCTATCTGTTAATTCCACTAACTTGATCGATAATTCCTGAGTTTCTTTACATCAGTTGACTTTCCTTCTTAGTATGGGGTACATTTCCTGCTTCTTTTCATTCCCTCTAATTTTTGTATGGATCTTAGACATTATGGTGTGAGATTGTTAAGTGAAGAATTTTTTTTGTATTATTTTATGTAGTGTTAAACTTTGTATTCATAGGAGTTACTTGGTACCAACTAAATCTTTTTGAAGTGTTGTTTTTTTGTTTTTAAAGCTTTGTCAGCATTGGTCCAGAACATTATTTATGTAGGGTTAATTTAGTTGCCCATTAAAGTTATATCTTTCTGAAGGTTATAATCCATGCCCATTTGAGGATTGTTTTTTTTTTTTTTTTTAATTTTTATTTATTTATGATAGTCACAGAGAGAGAGAGAGAGGCAGAGACACAGGCAGAGGGAGAAGCAGGCTCCATGCACCAGGAGCCCGATGTGGGATTCGATCCCGGGTCTCCAGGATCGCGCCCTGGGCCAAAGGCAGGCGCCAAACCGCTGTGCCACCCAGGGATCCCTTGAGGATTGTTTTTATCCAATATTATAAAATTTTCATTAGTTTGTTTTCATTTTGTGTTTTGAAGGAAATTTTTTGGCCCAAGAATAGTCTTGCAAGAAAAGATCAAAGCAGAGGATTTTCTTTACTCAAAACTTACAAATCTACAGTAATTGGTTTCATGAAATAATGCCACAAGGATAATAAATAAAGAGCCTGGAAGAGGGCCAATGTGTATTTGCATGGATGCATGCTTTATGATAAAACTGGCACTATAGAATAGTAAGGAAGGAATTATTTAACAGATGATACCAGAACAGTTGGTTGTCCATACAGAAAAAAATGACATCCTCCATACCACATGCAAAAATCAAATTGAGATTGATTTGTACATCTCAGTATGAAAGGCTAAACTATAAAACTTTAGAGGCTAATATAAGGAGAACATGTTCATGATCCTCCAACGGTCAAAGATTTCTTTAAAAGTAGTAAAAACCACTAATATAAATAAAACAATTGATACATTTTATTAACTTAAAATTAATAAATTTTATTCTTGTAAGGTTACCAATAGGAGAACAGTGAGGCAAGCCAGAGTGGAAGAACATATTTGCAAAATATATAACAGACAAAAAGCATGTATCAGAATATTCAAAGCACTTTTACAAATCAGGATGACAGAGACAATGGAAAAATGGCAAGAAACATGAAAAGACACTTCATAATATGTGAAAAGTATGTTTAATCTCATTAGTAATGTGAAAAATGTAAGTGAAAACTAAAGAGGCTTCATCATAAACCACTGAAGTGGCTGAAATTAAAAAGATGGACAGTACAAGTTTTGGAGAGGATGTTAAGTTATGGGAACTCATTAAACATTGGTGGGAATGTATGTTATTAAAACCATTTTAGGAAACACTTTAATATTACTATATTACTAGGTAAGAAATTACCTAGTAATTTCTTTCCATGGGTATATCCCTGAGAGTAATGTGTGAACTTGTGCACTAAAAGATGTGTTAATAAGTAACATTGGTAGCAGTGGTTTTGTAATAGCTTCAAACTCAATTATGTTGTTCATCAGCAGTTGACTGAATAAATAAAATTGTGATATATTCATATAACCCACTACTTTTCGACAATAAAAGTGAATAAAGTACAGCTACATGCCATACAGGCGAGTTTTGCAAATATGTTTCTTAAAAGAAGCCAGGAGCAGAGAATTCAAAATTTGTGATTCCATTTATGTAAAGTAAAACACAAAAATATAATGGGTAAAATGCCTATGTTTTATGTTTATGAACAATTATATGTTAAAACCAAAAATGCCAATTCCTAATTCCATTACATGCCTGTCCACATTTCTGAACTACTTTCCACATTCATTAAGAAATTTTCTGGGATCCCTGGGTGGCGCAGCGGGGATCCCTGGGTGGCGCAGTGGGGATCCCTGGGTGGCGCAGCGGTTTGGCGCCTGCCTTTGGCCCAGGGCGCGATCCTGGAGACCCAGGATCGAATCCCACGTCAGGCTCCCGGTTCATGGAGCCTGCTTCTCCCTCTGCCTGTGTCTCTGCCTCTCTCTCTCTCTCTCTCTCTCTCTCTCTGTGTGACTATCATAAATAAATAAATAAATAAAAATTAAAAAAAAATACTAAAAAAAAAAAAAAAGAAATTTTCTGATTATAATGGTATGCCCCAAGTCATAATTCATCTTTATAAATAAAGATACAACCGAATTTATATATAGGTTTGATTCAGGTAATAAAAGATTAAAAGTTTTTAATATATCTATTATTTAAATCATAATGTGGAGTTAATATGGTTTCTAGTAATGATAATTCATCTTTATACAGGATAGTTATTGGCAAAGCAGTTTTTCCACAAATCATCATGACGGTTTCAAAAGTATTTGGAATATCTGCATTTTACAAATGAAGAGAGTATTAACATGGAAAGTAAGTTGGTGGTGGTTGAAAGACTAGAACTTCATTTTCATTTCTATACTTTGCCTTAACTGCGTCCTTTATTTCTCTGGCATGTCCCCTGTGAAGACAAGACATTGCTCTTATGTAGATGTAATTAATCTGGGAATGAATGGTTATGTGGATGGGTTTTTAATCTTTTTTTTTTTAATTTTTATTTTTTTAAGATTTTTATTTATTTATTTATTGGAAAAAGAGAGAGAGAGAGAGAGGGTGGGAGGGAGAGGGGCAGAGATACAGGCAGAAGGAGAAGCAGGCTCCATCCAGGGAGCCTGATTTGGGACTCCATCCCAGGACTCCAGGATCATGCCCAGGGCTGAAGGCTGGCACTAAATTGCTGAGCCACTCAGGTGCTTCGGGCTTTTAATCTTAATAAGGGTAATTTTGTCTTTCTAACAGTGATTTTAATAAAGCCCATCTGTAAGGAGCTGAGGATGCCTTCTGGTTTTATTCTTATAATTTACTGTAAGAGTTTTTAAAAAAATTTTTTTAAAAGAATTTTATTTATTTATTCATGAGAGAGACACAACAGAGAGAGAGGCAGAGACACAGGCAGAGGGAGAGGGAGAAGCAGGCTCCATGCAGGGAGCCTGACGTGGGACTCCATCCCTGGTCTCCAGGATCACACCCTGGGCTTCAGGTGGCACTAAACTGCTGCGCCACCGGGGCTGCCCTACTGTAAGAGTTTCAACTGTATTCTTTCTCTACTTTTAGAACTGATTGAAATAGTGAGGAAGTGAGTCACTGAAAATCACATGACAATGCATTGGGTGTATAAATAAAGAAAGAAATAAAACACATTTTTAGGCTGGTCATTCTGAAAAAAAATTTTGAAGTTACCATGTCTTTTTAGTCAGTATTTTTAGTCAGTATTTAGTCAGGATTATTTATCATGATTAATTTATATCATTTTAGAATAATATTTCTTGATTTAAGGAAGCAAGTTTTACAATTTAGAAACCCTTTAATTCCCTGTACAATGAAATGAAGACAGTGATATTAACATTAAAAAAATTATTTCCAATTTCCCTCAAACTTAATTTCTGTAGTGAATTTCAGATGCTTAACTGACCAGTATTTGTAACCAGTACATAATTTTTAGCACTTCATTACATGTTGTGTAAAACAAGGCCTATATTCTCTAACAGGAATAGAGCCCAATAGGAATAGACTCTTGACATTTTATTCCTAAGCTTCTCCTAAATATTTTTTTAGCATTTTGTTTTAAAATGTCTCTCATGGGATGTCTGGGTGGCTCATCAGTTGAGCGTCTGTCTGCCTTTGGCTCAGGGCATGATACCCGGGTCCGGAGCTCAAGTTCCACGTCGGGCTCCCTGAGGGGAACCTGCTTCTCCCTCCACTGTTCTCTGAGTGTCTCATGAATGAATAATTTTTTTTTTTAAAAAGTCTCTCATCCAAAAAACATAGGGTCAGAGCATACAAAAATATATAACCTGTTATTAATCAAAGAAATCCAAACTAGATAGATGCCATATTTAAACCACTCTTTAGATTTTTACATGACTTCTCTCCTCTCCCCAGCCTATTCATGATTTTACCTATAACATTCTAAATAAATACATAGTAAGAAGTGATACTGTGTTACGATTTCAGGCAGGGGCACCAATATCCTGTATTTCAGTTGCCTTAACTTTCTAACAAGTAATTACTTGTTTGGAGGTGTCACAGCTAGGCCATAGCTAGTTTTTACAAAGCTAGAAAAAGGTTCTTCTCCCAATTTTTGGTAGATGCTGCCCTCTGTGAGCGTTCAGTGCTTAGAAAGTGGAGAACAAATCAGATTTCAGCCCCCATCTGCTCTCTCTTGGTCGTGCACTCATGTGCAGGGTACAACCTCCACATTATTCATAGTGGCCTTGAGACATAATGATTTCTTTCTTTTGATAGGTTTATAGCATTAGAATTTGCAGGTCAGAATATGTCACTATACCCACAGACTCTTCAAGCAGTCCCTTTTCTAGTTGGTCAGGGATTATTTTCTTAATGTGGTCTATACTTTTGTTGATCTTATTTCTTCAGTGAGATGTTAGTATTTTTGAATTTTACCTAAAATTTATACCAACTTAATAAAATAAGGTGGGAATGTTTGTAGGGTACATTCTGCCTTTATGAAAGTTACGTAGAACAATACAGCTGGGTTTTCAAGCAATGACCATGAATGTATAATTTCTATATTTGAACTAAAGTTTGTTTTCCTTGTTGGATCATTTCTTTAAATAGTGACTAGTGGCTGTTACTGTGTTCATACAACATATCATTGTATTTTTAAAATGTGTAATTAGATACAACATGTACAATTCTGGCTGAAATGGAATGCTTTAGTCATTTTCCATAAAACAGTAGTTTAATGATAGTCTTAAATTAATTTAGAATTTGATTTTGTGCCTGGATTTAATTGTTTGTAAGCAGTAATGAAAGCATCCTATTTTAGAGGGAACAAAGAAGATTGTTCTTATATTAAAAGTAACTGAAAGATAATTACGTAAGGTCAAAAGCCTCTGATTGCATTAAAAATGAACAGTAAGATAGTTTCCCCCAAGTTTGTCTGACAAACTTACTGTACAGTATGAGTGGTTTTTTTGTTTGTATATTTTATAAGGGAAAGTGTATATAGGGCATTGTGTGTGTATGTGTTATGTAGTTGCATTGGCCAGTACTGACATTAGGATTAAAATTATTTGATATTGCTTGATTCTGATTTTTCAAAAAGCTCTTTTAGCAAAGTGGGTAGCTAGTGGAGTTTTTTGCTTGTATAGGTCATTTTTTCTTCCTGTTTTAGTAGATCACAATTAAAGGATCTATGGTACTTATACTTTTTTTTTTTTTTAAGATTTTACTCATTTATTCATGAGAGACACAGAGAGAGAGGGAGGCAGAGACAGGCAGAGGGAGAAGCAGGCTCCATGCAGGGAGCCTGATGTGGGACTCAGTCCCGGGACTCTAGGATCATGCCCTGAGCTGAAGGCAGACGCTTAACTGCTTAGCCACCCAAGCGTCCCATGGTGTTTACACTTAAATGCAGTTAACTTTTCTAATTGCTTTTTCTTATACAATTGAAAGTTCTTGAAATTAAGAATAATGTAGAAGGTTATCAGTGAAATCTGTAAATGAAATTAAACAGTTCTATTTTAACAGTGTCAAAAGAATAAAATATTTGGGAGTAAATTTAACAAAAGTACAATACCTATATACTAAAAACTACAAATCACCCTTGAAAGTAGTTAAAGAAGACCTAAATAAATGCAAAGACAGGAGATTACTGTATTTATGGATTAGAAGACTTAATATTATTAAGATTGCAAACAGATTCAATTACAGAGTTACCATATGATCCATTAGTTCTGCTCCTAGCTGTATATCCAAGAAAAGTGATGACATGTCCACACACACACACACACACACACACACACACACACAAACACACATACTTTCATAGCATTATTCAGAAGAGAGTGGAAACAACCAGATTTCCCTCAGCTTGTTGAATGGATAAATGAAACGTGGTGTATCCATAAAATACAGTATTGTTCAGCCAAAAAAGCAGCGAGGTACTGATAATACTTAACACAGATGAACTTTGAAAACATTATGCTGAGTGAAAGAAGTTACAAAATGCTGCATATTGTATGACTCCCCTTGTTTGAAATATCTCAAATAGGCAAATCCATAGAGACGTTAAGTTATTGCCAGGCGTTGCGGAGAGGGAGGAATGGGGAATGATTTGCTAATGGGCATTGAGTTTCTTTAGGGGATGACAAAAATATTCTAGAATTATATAGTGGGGGTGTTTGTACAACTTTTTGAATATAGTAAGACAAACAAACCCTGTATGGTATACTTTAAAAAGGTGAGATTTACGACATATGTGAATTATACCTAAATTTAAAAAAATCACATAGAAATGAAAAAAAAAGTGGCCTACTTCTGATCTAATTTATTATCAAACAAGGATGTTTTTGAGAGTGAGGGATGTCACTTAATTACTCCAGCACAATACACATAAAGCTGGCTGTCCCAGTTAAACCAGTATGTATGTTCTCCCTGCTTTTTATACTATTTTTTCCTCCTCATTGAAGAAATATGAAGAATATAAAACTCTTCTAATATCCTTTTTTTTATCAGATGTGGGAAAAAGAAGATTAAGAAAGTCATGTAATTCAAAGAAATGGGAGAGAAGGTATTTCTTAATGAAAATGAGCATAAACATATATGTTAAATGCAGCGTGTAGCTATATACAGTTAGTACTTTTTTCATTTATGTGATTTTGTCACTTCATTCTCACACATAGCCAATTAGTGTTTGAATGAATTAGGAGTTTTGTGTTGTTATATAATAAAGCAGTTTCTCTGAACTAGACATGTGTATCATAATCTGTGGAGCTTTTAAAAGTTACTCCTGGTTGGGCATTAGTCTTAATTATGATTTGATAGTTATATTTTGGAGTTAGGGTAAGTTCATGCATGCAAAATATGTTTTAGCTCTCTAGTTGAATCTAGTATTCATTTAAATTGAAAACTATTACCTTAAGTCAATGAGTTTTATTGATCTATTAAAATATACAGTTGTTATTGTTTTGTGCATAAACAGTAAGTAGCAGTAGCAACTGAGGGAATCTCATTCTAACTACACCCACCTACCATTCCTCTCTACCAGCCCTGTATGTTGGTCATCCAGAAATTGTGATTCTTTTAATTCTCCCAAGCACTGAGGTGGGAGGAATCTTATTTATTTATTTAGGTTACCTTGCGGCAGGAGGAGTAGTGGGAAGTAGATAAAAGCTGCAGTTCCTTTGCAAATATTGAAAATCTATCTCTGGTAGACAGGGAAGGGTATCATCCTCACTATATGAAATATGAGGGCTTGAGAGATGGAAATCTTTTAGGGGGTCAGAACACTTTAAGTTAGCTGAGAACTGCTCGTGGCCCATTGTAACGGTAGATTGCTCTCTGTTGTTTGAACTGGGAGAGGATACAATGCAATGTCGTTTTTTTTTTTTTCCTCCACATCTCTAGTTTCTCTTGTGCAACCATGCAAAGTTTGGCCGAAATTCACTGAAAAGTAGCATAGACTCATGATGTTGAAGCTGTATGGCTCCTCAAAGATTTTGTAATTCAGCTTATTTAATGATGGATCATATCCATGTACTATGTCCCATAGTTTTGATAACCTTTCTTTAGCCACTACCTGCATAGTTACAGTAGGGATGCTGTATTATTATACTATACATGACATTAGAGCCAAAATTTTGACTGTGTCTCCTTCTGTGACTTTGGAAAAGTACATGCCAGTTTGGCTCCCAATTGTTTCATCTAGGAAATGAAGCAAATCCTAGCTGCCCCATAGGATTATCATGGCTTTTAAATGAATATAGCATACATTAATGTCTAACATAGCTGTAGGTACATGTAGATATTGGGTAAGTGGGTATGTTACCTTTCCTTTTGCAGTTCAATGAAGAACAACTGACTACTTTCAAAAGATTGGCTCTTAAAGAGTTTTCATAACCTGGGGCCTGAAATCTTTCTATATGTCGATTTATTGCATTAATTTATTAACTGTATGGCTGTTTATTGAACATCTGTTTTGGACTAGGCACTTTGGTAGCTGCTGGAGTTATGGGGGCAAATACAACATACTTGATCTTCTCCCTCATTGAGCTTACAGTTTGGTTGGAGAAAAATGAATAATTGTACAAGTAATTAATTACAGTTGTGGAAAATGTCATAAAACAAGTATAATGTGCTCTGAAAGTGTATTAAAAGGTCTTGATATAGTTTGGATGTTAGGGAACATTTTGGATGAAATAATGCTAATACTGAGACATAATGGATCTGTGGAACTCACAGTAAGGGGAAGTGCTTGGGATGAGACCTAGCAAGAGAGAGCAAGCTGGTAGGTAGTATATGCGAAGGCCCTGCAGCAGAAAGTATATAGCAGCTTTGCAACTACAGAAAAGCCTATGCCCAGAAACTTACAGGTAATAGAAGGCAAGGAATGAGAATGGGGGTGGGGGCAAGATTAGACAGGGTTCTTCTCTAGGCCATGTAAGGGTTTGGACTTTAAGAACAGTAGTGACATTTGCATTTTAAAATCACTGTAGTGAGAATGGGGAACTTGGATTGGAGAGGAATAAGAATGCCTGCTGAGACCAGTTAGGTTATTGCAAAGCCTAGGCTAGAGGTGGCAGTAGCTGTTTCTGGAAGTAGAGTACCGTGCTATGACTGGAGATTTGAGTTCAAACCAAATCTTTTAACAGCTTTGATTTTGTAGGCCATGTAGTCAGTGGAGATTTCAAGACTTTTACCTTGCCAGTACTTGTTACTACTAAAAATCAGCAAAAGACAAGATTAGTAAGTCTAGCTCCTTTTTCATGATCTGACTTTGAGAGTAAGTGCTCTTTTTTCTTTTTTCATTAAGCCCTTTGCAGAAAGACTTAGTCTGAGAGGCACGTTCTAAAAACAAAAACAAAAACAAAAACAAACAAACAAAAAAACAACCAAAAATCTATCAGCTACCTTTACTTCTGTGCTATTAGTTGATATGGAATGTCTTTTAGGTACTGAAACTGAATCAAGTTTCTTTTGGTCAGTGGATACACTAGTGAGAGCTGTGGCCATAGGATTCTTACTACAATGACGAAAAAAAATCTCACTATGCCAGGAGAACCTTTCTGAAACAGATAATTGAAGTTTGATTAGTTTAGTTGGATGTGAGAGTATTTTGAAGCAGTCTTACAAGGCACTTGAATTTTAGGAAGCAGTGAGTAACTAAATCACCAAGCTTACTGTTCCACTATTTCCTACTTCGTCTTTGTCACAGTCATTTGTTAAATTGCCTTTTATTTTGCATATGAATTATGATCTGTGTATATTACAAGAATTGATTGCTCATTTTTGAATGCTGGCTTCTGTCATCCCAACACTGCTGTTGTTTAGCAGTTTTTAATTAAGGGCTCAGTTCACACATCATTATTTCTTGTCAAGAAGTATCTGGGGTGCCTTTAGGATATCAGAAATAGCTTTCTTTAGAATTATATAGGAAACTCTTTGATTTTTAAGGTTATATATGTACTTTGTCTATATTTATTTATAAAGCATTTTGTATTCTATGTTTTCTATTTCTAGCCTTTTCTGTATCATCTGTTATTTTGACTTGGATTCCAAAGGTTTTGGTCATCTTACAAACATTTATCTTTTTTAATGTCTAGAACAAAAGTTATAAAATGAAGTGATAAATCAAGGAAAGAATATTTATGATCTGTTATGAAAATGACGTACCTGAAACATTTAAAAATGATCTATAATTTATTCTTTGGGAACAGATTGTAACTAACTCTTAAACTGTTTGCATGTATGCATTGGGTACGATGCTTTCTTTGCAAGCACCAGAAAAGCTACCCAAAACAGTAAGAATTTTACCACCTTGTCTAATAAGAAATTCAAAGTTAGGTTGGTTCCATGGTTGGTTAACTTGGGTCCCTCTTCTGTCTTTTCTCTGTCACTTTTGTGTTTTACTGTTTTATTCTAAATTTATTTAGTTGTCCTTCCCAGTAGCATAGTCCATTAGCAATATATGATTGACCTAGATTGTGTTTATGCCTGTGGGTTGAAAAAAGCAATAATTAGTCCTAGACTTCTTTGCTCTGGATTGTTCTAGCTTATTTTTTGCTTCATCTTTTATTTTCGTTGTTGAAACTAAAGGAATTTGAATTGTCTCCTAAGTATCTAATGATGTTTAATTTTTTTAAAAAAGATTTTATTTATTTATTCATGAGAGACACAGAAGGAGAGAGAGGCAGAGACACAGGCAGAGGGAGAAGCAGGCTCCAGGCAGGGAGCACGATGTGGGACTCGAGGATCACGCCCTGGGCTGAAGGCGGGGCCAAACTGCTAAGCCACCGGGGCTGCCTTTTTTTTTTTTTTTTTTTAAGATTTGTGTTTGTTCATGAGAGATACCAAGAGAGGCAGAGATACAGGCAGAGGGAGAAGCAGGCTCCCTATAGGGAATCGATGTGGGACTCAGTCCCAGGACCCTGAGATCAGGACCTGAGCCAAAGGCAGATGCTCAACTACTGAGCCACCCAGGTGCCCCTAATGATGTTTAATTTTAAGTTAAACATATATATCAAGGGAAATGAACATTAAGTAAAGCAGAGAGAATGACAAGTACTTCTGTCTGTAATCAGAAGCCCCTCAGATGATAAAGAATCTTGTCATTAAATCCAGTCCATTTATTGTGATGGCTGTGGTATAATATGAAAAGGGGTTAAAAAGAGTAAATAACTAGTGATGAAAATCCAATGTATTTTAATAATGAATTTTCAGGGAAAATTAAGAAATGATTTTTCCTTTCATAAAAGACAACCACAGGTTCCTCCTAAATAGTTAGCACTTCCTTTTATTCTAAATGTAAGTTTCTTACAGGTGTATAATATCTGATTAATTTCTCTAAATATTTTATAAAATTAGCAGAATTTGATATTGATCTTTTGTGTGCTTCTCAACTCCTCATTTTTGGCTCCTTTGCTTTTTAGATATTCCATAGCTGGCAGCCAAGCATGTGTTGCTGTTATTAATTTTATGATCGAATGAGTACTTGGAGTTGGATTCAGTTGAGTAATAATAGTTTTTAAAGCACTTGATATGTGCCAACTGCTGAACAGTTACTTTATTTTGACAAATTCTCATAAAACCCTATGTAAAATGTATTATTACCATTTTATAGATTTGAAAACTAGAGGTAAGAGAATTTTACCTGATTGTAGCCTACAGTCCTGTATCTAGTAAACAACTCTTGATATTTAAAAAGTGGAGAAAATTTTGTTTGTGTGTCACCAAGAGGGCCTCTCTTGTATCTTTTTGTATTGTCTCTCCAGTCTTTCTTGTGAGCATGTAGAACAGGTCCATGGAAAAGAACACATTCCCTTTGGGTTTTCCAGAGATTCTAAACTGTCTAGTCACTCAGCCTTTATGAATACTTTTAAATATGAACTAGTGGGATCCCTGGGTGGCGCAGTGGTTTGGCGCCTGCCTTTGGCCCAGGGCGCGATCCTGGAGACCCGGGATCGAATCCCACGTCGGGCTAGACTTTAAAATCCTTTCTTTTATAAAATTGAGATTTTCAAAAAACACTATTGATTAATTGCTCTCATTGGCAATTAATGTTAAGTGTACATTTTCTTAAGTCCATAATACTGTTTTAGGTAGGATTTGGATTTAAATTTTATCTTAATTCTCTGGGGGTATGCAGTGAAATTAGTTGAAATTGAAAAGACTCACTGATGATAGAAGTACAATGGAAATATACCAGAATTTCTTGGGGTGCATTTGTTAATTATGTAAAATAATCTTTCTACTCTGTAAAGAATAAATTGTTGTCTTGATTCCATTTAAGAATGAAAGGCTAGACTCAGAGTCATCTTCCTTCTGTTTATAAAGGCCACAGACTTGTTAGTAAAGCAATGCAGGGTAAAGCTTTTTGTTCCCTGATTGTTTTACATTCTGTGTCTATAGAAAACCTGATCATAACCTGAAACGCTATATGGAGCTAGAATATTCTTATGGGACATAACCTGATCATAACCTGGAATGCTATATGGAGCTAGAATATTCTTATGGGGATGTATGTATTTCCTATTTGTGCTTTGATACGTTTATTGTTTTTCACATATTAACTAAATATCGTAACACTTGAAGTTTTATTCCTTACCTTTGGCTGTTCTGAAAATACATTTCTCTCTAATGGTAGTCAGTATACCTTATCAGATAAACAGGGCAAATTTCACTGAATTTGAGTAATTATTTTCTTTATGATCTTGTGTGTCTCTCTGTCTGGAAATCTGATTGTCTTGAAAATATGCAAAGTTTTTACCTTTTGGGAATTGTCCTTGTCTCTGAGAATATTATTGAAAATGAGATCCTTGCTTGTATAAATGTTGCTTAAAATATTATATTGTGATGCCTTTATCAGTCCCACTTCTATTCCTGACCAACTTTGGGATTTTGGGTAGGCTTCCTGTTGTCTCTGGCTGCAGTTTACTTATGTGTAACAGAGATTGGTATCCATGTCTATTTCTAACTATTGGACATGAAGCATTTTAAAGTAAAATGAAGGTTTAGGAAAGAAGTGTTTAATGCAGATGAATGTCATGTCACCACTATTATAGGTGATTTTTTGTTAATGCAATCAATGATGGGAAATTTTCCTCCATATTCCTGGTTAGATGTCACTGGAAAATAATAATGCTTATTTTCGTGGCTCTAATTATTGACAAATTTCTTTTGATTTTTTTATTGCACTTGGTAGCTTCAATATATATTTATAATTAATTTTTTTTTTTAACTAACCAACATAGGCTTTTGAAATGGCAAAGAAATGATGCCTCTGGGCAACTATGAAATTGTTATTGCATTCTTTCTATGTGGAGAGGATATATCCATCCCTTGAGTTGTAAAACATTTACCATGATTACTGTGAGAAAGACAGCAGAGAGGTTCATTATAGAGCTATCACACTTGATTTGAGAGGATTTGGAAAAATTGATGTAGGATTTTTTAAAACTCTTTGCAGCATATTGTTTCCCTAAAAGTGTGAAAGAAATTTTGTGCAGAAGAAAATGGTATCTTGTTTGTCTGTTGAAGTCAGGATGGTGAAGTATAACATTTTTTTCCTTAATAATGATATCTTTAATAACTGTTTGGATGTCCTTCAACTTTCCTATCATTTCAGTGATGATTTATGTTGTCTATATAGTATTCACAAAGATAGTCAATCTTTGTTCAGCAGAGATTGTACTCTTCAGATGATACTGTAGATTTCATTTTTAGAAGTGTTTTATAAATATTAATTAGAGTTGTGGAATGTTAGACCTGAAATACTGCGTAGCATTTATAGAACACTTTATATGTGCTTGGCACTCTAATAAGGATTTTATGAACATCACTGCATTTACTCTTATGAATACACTTGTGATACATATGTTATTATCCTTGGTTTATTTTGTTTGGCATAGAGAAGTCAAATAACGTTCCCAGGGTCACACAATTAATAGCAAAACCAGAATAAAACTATTGATGTCTTCTCATCCCATTTAAAATAAAGTCCATATATCTCCTGCTTGCTTCTTCAGTATCATCTTTTCTCATTTTCCTACAAATAAATGCCTTTTGCCCTAGTCCAGGCATTCTAACTCCTTAGGGTTTTTCAAAATTATTTTCATACCATGTTCCCTATATCCCAGTAAACATATTAACAAACTTGAAATCAAACAAACCAATAAATGCTTCACTGCTCCTTCCTTCACTGTATGTAAATGATGTATGTTTGACCCTTGAACATCACAGGTTTGAAATGTGTGTGTCCACTTAATACATGGATTTAAAAAAAAAATAAATACAGTATAGTTCTGTAAATATATTTTCTGTAGCTTATTGTAAGAATACAGTATATAATATATGTAACGTACAGAATGCCTGTTAGCTTTGTGTTATTGGTAAGGCTTCAGGTCAGCAGTAGGCTATCAGTAAAGTTCAGAGAAACAAAAGTTTGCATGGTGGAGGGAGGGGATGGGCTTCCCTAACTCTTATGTTGTTCAAGGGTCAATTTATGTTTGTCATTGAATGTAACGTTGTACTGATGTTTATTTACATGGCTCTCTTGAAGATAGATTTCTAAAAAAATTCATCTTTGTTTTTTTAGTATTTAGCATAGTTGTCTGATATTTAATTGCTAGTTATGTGGTATATTGGGGTGAACTTTGTGGCTTTGAGACTGTTACTTCTAAACCTTAGTTTCTTGTCTATAAAAAAAATAATTTGGACTAGAATCTCTACGCTTCTTTTCCTTTTTAAAATTCAACACTTGAGGGCAGTCCTCGTGGCGCAGTGGTTTGGCGCTGCCTGCAGCCCAGGGCGTGATCCTGGGGACCCAGGATCGAGTCCCACGTCGGGCTCCCTGCGTGGAGCCTGCTTCTCCCTCTGCTTGTGTCTCTGCCTCTCTCTCTCTCTCTCTCTCTCTCTCTGTGTCTCTTATAAATAAATAAATAAAATATTAATAAAAAATTCAACACTTGAGACTGAGTGGTGCAATTGGTTGAGCCTCTGACTCTTTATTTTAGCTCAGGTTGTGATCTCAGGGTCATGATTAAGCCCTCAGGCTCCTCTCGGCATGGAGTCCGCTTGAGTTTCTCTCTCCCTCCCTACTGCATGCACACTCTCTCTAAAATAAATAAATAAATCTTAAAAATTTCAACACTTGAGTTTTTAAATATTGAGTTTGTAAAATAAAAAAAATTCAAGCTTTTGGTTTTGAGTCTTTTGTAGTGTTATTTTAATAAATAATAGATGTTATAGTAAAATTCAGTGGAAAAAGATGATTTCTATGAACTGTTAAATGAAAAACAATATATATGAAAAAAGCAAAGTTGTAAAAGAATATAGTATATTGTATGTAAGAAAAATTATTTTTGTAGAAAAGAAATAGGAAAAATAGTAAATGTTGGAATTAGTTATCTGTAAGAGGGAGGACAGGGAGAGAAGTAGGGAAAAGTGGACATTCTCTGATTCTAGATTTTAGTATGGTTTGGAATTGTAGGATCATGTTCATGTTCTATATATTGAAAAAAATAATAACAAAAGATTTTATTAAAATTAAAGAGTATCAGGGAAAAAGTCCTAAAATTGAATGCAAGTGGAAATGAACCCAGTGGTATAGAGAGTAGCAACCACCATCCTGAAGAGGGGAAAAAAAGAGAATTGATCCAAATAACTTTTGAACATAGTACTTGACTTTATCTGCTTATTCTATGGGGGGGAAAAAGAAGTATAAAACAAATACAGAGCTCTTCTTTAGTGATTTTTTGTTTTTTGTTTTTTGTTTTGTTTGTTTGTTTTTGTTTTGGTAACAGGATAAGAGAGGCAATTCTGAAACTATTTGGTGTGTATTGTGCTTCTCTCCCTGGGGGCTTTTGACCCCTTGGGGACATATGCAGTTTCTGGAAGTATTTTTGATTCTCATGACTAGAGGGGTGTGCTGCTGGCATCAAGTGGGTAGAAGTCAAGTTGTGCTACAAAATGTGCAATGATACATAGGATTCCCATCCTCCTCCACAACAAAGAATTATTTGTTCTAAATTTTTTTTTTATTTGTTCTAAATTGTCAGTAGCGCTATAGAGAAACTTTGGATTAAGCAAATGAATTAATGTATTGATATTGTTGCAAGCCGAGGTTCTTACCTTAGAGGATGGGAAGAACAAATAGGGAATAGAAGAGGCAGAGAAGAACCTTGTGGGAATTGGAGGTATCAATATGGACATATGTTTATATTTTCCTAGAAATGGTTTAAAACAATGGCACTACAGTAGCAATGAGCACACCTACCACCACTCAGATCTTGGCTTCTAAATACTATTCCCCAGTGAAGGGAACCAGAATCACTTGGATAAATGGCTTATTTTAGGGATGGCTCAGGAAAGTGCCAGATGAGGGACACCTGAGTGGCTTAGCGGTTGAGCGTCTGCCTTTCGCTCAGGGCGTGATCCCAGGGTTCCGGGATTGAGTCCCACATCAGGCTCCCTGCTCGGAATCTGCTTCTCCCTCTGCCCATGTCTCTGCCTTCTCTCTCTGTGTCTCTCATGAATAAATAAATAAAATCTTAAAAAAAAAAAAAAAAGTACCAGATGAGTCTAGAACATC
Organism: Vulpes vulpes; assembly: GCF_048418805.1. Lineage (NCBI taxonomy): Eukaryota > Metazoa > Chordata > Mammalia > Carnivora > Canidae > Vulpes > Vulpes vulpes. The sequence continues at coordinate 89,199,376 of NC_132793.1, read as the reverse complement.
TTGTTGGGCTGAAAGTAAGGAAGTGTGCTCTAAGCAAGGATGAGTCATATTTGCAAGACCTAGGACCCAGTTTGGAAGGGTGGGGAGGGGGGTCCCACTCGCCAAATCAGGAATAATTTGAGCATCATATTTAATAAGGAGATTAATGGCTTAATACTCATTGAGTAAAAGGAATATTGAAAATAAATAGTAGTGGACTTGGAAGACCATCATTTTATAATTGTTGTGGTATAGATTGGTTTAGGTAAGAATCATGAAGGCATTCCAAATTCAGGGGAAAAGTTTGAGGAGTAGGGTATTTGTAGGGGTCTAACATGTTTTCCCACAGATATGTTATTTGCAAGAGGGAAATAGGTGTATACAGCAGAGAAATTAGAAGACATTTTGATCAGATAATCAAAATAAACATCAGAAAAGAGCTACCTCTTTTGAACATCAGGTACCTCTGGGTGTGTGGTACCCTAAGAAGGATACAAGATCACTTATACAATATTTTGTCTAGGAATTGTGTGGGAACATCAGACAAACCTAAATTGAGGAATATTTTATAGAAAAATGCCTTGTATTATTCAAAATGTCATGTCATGATAGGTAAAGGCCCAGAAATTCTCCTAGATTCAAGGAGACTGAAGAGACTGACAACTATGTGTGATCGCATAGGTTCTGTATGAAGGAGGGGGAAAAGCTCTAAAGACTATTATTAGAACAATTGGCAAAATTAGTTTATGGCTTGTACTTTAAAGTATTGTATCAGTGTTGTGTGTCCTGAATTTGACTAACTATACTTTGGTCATATAAGAAATATTCTTGTTCTTAGGAATTTCTGTTAAGTATGGAGGGTTACGGGCATGATACCCCCAAGTGGTTCAGAGCATAACATTCTAAAACTTATGTATGGATTATAGCACATATGTGCTGTCATACCATGAGGAATGAAGGAGAGAATGAATGCTGTTTTGTAACTTTCAGTAAGTTTGGAATTATTTTTAAAAAGTTAAAAATACTAAAAGTTAAAAAATAACAATGTTTCTGAATGGTTGTAAATATTAATATATGGGCTAAGACTTTTAAAATATTTTCTTCTGAAGCATATGTGAATTTTAAATTGTGCAAGGTCAAGGAAGATGTATCCCAAAGTGTGGACAAAGTTGGAGGAAGAGGCTGCTGTGGTGCCCCTGGCATGGCTATGAATGATGAGAGAGGGAAGGAAGGAGGGAAGAACTAGGCAATGGGATTGGTGGCAGGGTTTCTTTGTCTTGCTAGTGTTGGTAGTCTTTGGCTTCTCCCATCTCCCGCATCACACTTTTTGCCAACAGTGAAATGAAGAGTTTTCATAGCCAGACTTTTGACCTGGGGTAGCCCTGGACTCGGGGTCCACTGGTCAAGGCTAGTGTTTGGCACCAGAGATTTAGCTGCTCTGGGAAAACTGATGCAGGGCTTTTAGATTCCTGATCGTCTTACTAAGGCAGGAGAGTCTGTTAGAGCGTTTTCTGGAGTTTACATAGACCTGGATTGAATCTTGGCTCTGCTCTTTGGCAGCTGTGACCTTGGAGAAAAGATACTTAGGGCCTGGGTTTTCATTTTCTCATATTTATGATGAGAATAATAATTATATCTCCTAAAGAAGCTGTAAAATTTAAGAAGATAAATGCATGTAAAATGCTTTGCTGTTATGTACTAGAGCCCTTGAAAGACTTCCATTTCTCCATTGAATCAAGTAATACATAATAGAAAATTTACTCATTGAATCCTGTGGTTATGAACTTACCTGATGACCTGACTGTGAACATAATGTGGATATTAGAAGATACAGGAAAGGCCTGATAGAAAACTTTTTTTAAAAAGTATTTTTCCCGGGCAGCCTGGTGGTGCAGCGGTTTAGCGCCGCCTGCAGCCCGGGGGGGTGTGATCCTGGAGACCTGGGATTGAGTCCCATGTCGGGCTCCCTGCATGGAGCCTGCTTCTCTCTCTGCCTCCCTTTTGGTCTCTCTGAATAAATAATTTAATAAATCTTAAAAAAAAGTATTTTTCCCAAACTGGATAGCAAAATGAATGGAATAGTACCTGTTTCCCGTAACTATTTGAAAATTGCCAATTATATTTTCACGTTTAGGAAGAAGGCTCTTGATTGTCCCTTGTCAAAAATTTGTTGAACAAAAGTGTCTCTCTTAATTAGGAATTAATTTTCAATATTCCAACCCTTTTAGAAAATGTTGCCCAGATCTTTTTTGATGAAGTACACATGTGAGATGAGATTCTTTGGTCTAATTTACATTAAAGCTAAAAATTGGAGTTGTCTTCCTAAATGAAATGGAACTGAATCCTTCTGTAATACTAATTTTTTTTTTTACCATCTCATTCTTATTACTGAAGATATGATTTGCAGGTGTGCATTTTTACAAATTAGGTAATTTGTTGTTACCATGATTTTATATGTATTATGTATTATATATTATATATGTTTATATATGCAGGTACAATATAATGTACTTATAATCACCATTATTATATATTATATATTACATAGGTTTATATATATATATATATATATAGTTACCATCTAGTCATGGTACTTATAATTACCATTATTATATATTATATATCATATATATATTTTTTTACCATATAATTATGGAAACCATATAAACGTACCAACAGTATATGTAAATACTTCTATTTTACTTGATATTTAATTCTGTTTTCATTATTTTTTTTTAATTTTTATTTATTTATGATAGTCACAGAGAGATAGAGAGAGAGAGAGAGGCAGAGACATAGGCAGAGGGAGAAGCAGGCTCCATGCACCGGAAGCCCGACGTGGGATTCGATCCCGGGTCTCCAGGATCGCGCCCTGGGCCAAAGGCAGGCGCCAAACCGCTACGCCATCCAGGGATCCCCAAGTTTTCATTATTTTTAAAGCAATTTTCCATTTGTGGCAAGATCTGTTTTCTATCAGTAATAAAGTTTTATATTCAGATAATTTATTAGAGTGAAAATGGAAACTGATGTAAAGAAAAAAATAGGTAAATAGTAGTGTTAAGAGTGGTACTTGGGAGAAAGATTGAGAAGTTAGTGTATGAATGATTAAAGTCAAGAAACAAGGGCCATGTTATATAGTACAAAAAGTCCTGGCTGTTTGAACCACCTGAGACTTTGGAGGGTTCACTTTTCTTCTTGGATTCCAGCTTGTCTGCTGAAGGGGTGGGGATTATAATACCAGATGATTTCTTTAAAAATTTTTTTTCTGTTTTTACTTTTATTTGCATTCATTTTATGCAGAATTTACCAGCCCTGGGGCCATAAGTTTTTGTTTCATCAGTTTCTTTTGTAATACCTCTTTCTTCTGCGCAACCTCGTCTTCTGGTTTAGGAACAATCTGCTCTTTTTCAGTAAGAGTTGTCTCGGTGTGCTGGGAAGAGCTCATATCTGGGTTAATCTGACCATGAACCCTGTAAATTCTATGCCACATCATGGGGACTTTGTTCACCTGGATGTGTTCAATGACCAGAGAATCTACATCTACATCTAAACCCTTAAGCTCAGCAATACTCTGCAATTTTAAGCATGTGTAGTAAAATTCAGCACTCTTTTTTGGCCTGTGTGCAGCCCCATTCTACTGTTGTAGTAACAGAATGACACATATTGGGTGTGCAAAGTGCCATTTTTCGGATACTTGGTGGCTTTTCAGGTATTCATACTCTTGATGGGCTGGGCATTTTCACTTGTGTTCTTAAAGTGACCGTGAAGATTTGAAGGTTAGCCTGAATTTGTAGGGTTTTTTGGGTCAAGTGAAGAGCGAACCATTTTCAGAGGTCACCTCTGGCCTCTTGGGGAAGAGAAGGAGCAATACAAGATGATTTCTAAGGTAATTTGAAAATTACAGGATTCTTTTTCAAGCATCTTTTTTTTTTTTTTTAAAGATTTTATTTATTCGTGAGAGACACAGAAAGAGAGGCAGAGACATAGGCAGAGGGAGAAGCAGGCTCCCCCCAGGGAGCCCTTTTTTCAAGCATCTTGATTAAAGTTTGGTTAAAAAAAAAAAGGTGTAGATTAAAATGGGTCCTGGAATAGTATTGACTCAGCATTTCCCCCTTTTCTTCATTGATAAACTATTTATAGAAAAAGGAAGAAATCAGAATATCTACCAAGCTTAAGGCAAAAAATTTATACTATATAGAAGCTATATATACGATATATGTATAATATACTTTTATCTCATGTTTTAGTTTGCTTTTTTTATAAGGTATCATCTTAGATACCAATTTGACTTAATTATTGGAAATAAATTGCAAGATAATATTTTTAATTTTTCTCTTGATTTATATTGTGTGTACAAAAGATTAATATGTTTCAAGGGAAATAAATATGTGAAATAGCATCATAGTAAATACTCATTTTTTTCTGATCATAAATATTAATATCATGCTTGGAAATCTATTTGTTAGTAGTAATAGTGAATCACTTTCCCTCTAATATTTACAATTGCGTACTCTTATTCTAGCCCTGTGTGGTACATATAATATGTATAATCTTAGTTTTCCTCTTAATATAAGAAGTTAGTTTTAGATATTGTCAGGTACCAAATTTATGCAGCTAATTTAGTGAAATGTCTGTGGCTCAGATCTAGGTTTCTTGCTCAAATAGTAATAAGCATAGTGCTTTGAAATTCCAAGCAAGTTGTAAAGAAAGAGTAATTGGAAATGGCACAAAATGCTGAAACAGAAGGAAGATTTCAGTGATGTTTAAAGTTCATGATTTTTTTTCATATTTTTTTTCTTAAATTTAAAAGCAGCCATTGCTTGTCTTTTTGTAGTAACTTTTTCCTTATCCCAACAATATTTATTTTAGAAGAAAAAAAACTAGAATAAATTCTTGAAAGCAGAATGCATTTTTCAAGAAAAGCTGAAAGATTTTTTTTTTGAAAAAAGTTAAAAAATTATTTCTTTAATGTTGGCCACATTGTTTCAAAACCTTATGTCTAGAGGATAGTTTTGGGCTATTTATTTGCAACAGTAATATTTGTTCCTTGGGACTTTGGTGCTGTTTTTTATGTTTTGTCTCTAGGTGAGCATGTTGTTTCCCACAATATTAATAATGACTATATGCCCAAGATTCCCAAAAGCATGTTTTCAACTCTGATGTTTGAGTCTTATATCTAGCGTCCTGTTTGACATTTTCAATTGTATGTTTTTTGACGATCTCAAGTTTAATATGTCCAAAATTGAATTAAGTTCTCTTTTCTCTCTCTCTCTCTCTCTCTCTCTCTCTTAAAGATTTATTTGAGAGAGAGAGAGAGAGAAAACACTCATGAGCAGGGGGAGGGACAGAGGAAGAGGGAAGGAGGAGGAGAAAGAATCCTCAAGCAGACTCCCTGTTGAGCACAGAGCTCAATAGAGGGCATGATCCTAGGACTCTGAGATCAAGACCTGAGTAGAAATCAGAAGCTAGCTGGCACTTAACTGATTGAGCCACCCAGGTGCCTCTTAAGTTTCTTTCCTTTAAAGCAGTAATGAATAATTAAAGATTTTCTCTTGTTAAATACTTGATTATTTGTTTAAAAAGTTCAGTCATTGATTGGACATAGTTTTACTTTTATGACAAATTCTTTAGTAGTTTTTGAAAAAATAGATTTACCAGAATCATCAAAATGAGATGTTCTGATGAACTCAAAGGTTGGTGTTTATTTGATAAGAGCTAACCTTAAAAAGTAAAGTTCACCTTCTGTTTAAAGTCCATGCTCTTAAAATATTTAGTTACTTAAGCAACAAAGTTCTTTAAAACAGTAAACAAAATTGATTTAAAAAGACTGAACATCTGTGATCAGTATTAGTATGAATTTGAATGTTAGATTTTATATTTCTTTCTTTCTCTCTTTTTTTTTTAATTAAGTAAACTCTACCCCCAGAGGGGCTTGAACTCATAACCTGAGATCAGGAGTCACATGCTCTAATGACTGAAACAGCTGGAGTTCCTTAAATTAAGACAGCAGAATCCATAGTGGGAGTCTCTTTTTTTTAATCTAGTTTCTGATTTTATAAAAATGATCTAGAAAGAATTTTGGTTAACTGAGAGTTCAGCTTAAACTAATTTTCTACTTTAATGTTGCCTGAATACAGATACAGACCTTGGGATTTAGTGTGATTCCACCCTCCCCCCGTACTCTCTCTCCCCCAAGGATAAGATACATTACTTTGTGGGAAAAATGCCCATCCCTGTTTACCAAATATAAGTATTAGTTTCAGAGGTTGGCTTTAAATGTTTCCATTTCTTAAACTTATTTTAGTTTTATCATATAGAAAAATTAGTACTCATTTGACCTAATGGGTTAATGGTTAGCTTAATTTAATAAAATCATAATCTACAGTTGTTTTAAAGGTGTGTAATGTACCTTTTTGTTTTTTAGTATTTGTATTTTTTGAAATTGTGGTAAAGTATACATAACATAGTATTTATCATTTTGGCCACTTTTAAATATATAGTACAGTGGTATTAAGTAAACTCATACTGGTGTGCAACAATCACCATTTATCTCCAGAACTTTCTTATCATCCCATATTAAAACTTTGTACTCATTAAGCAGTAGCTCTCCATTTATCCCTCCCTCTCATCCCTGGTAACTGTCATTGTACTTTATCTATGAATTTTGACTACTCTGTGTACCTCATATGAATGGAATTGCCTAATATTTATCTTTTTATGACTGATTTATCTTACCATAATATTTTAAGGTTTATTCATGTTGTAACAAGTGACAGTATTATTCAGCTGAAAAAAATACTCTGTTGTGTGTAGGTAACACATTTTGTTTTTCTCTTCATCTGCTAATGACGTTGGGATTGATTCCACCTTTTAAGTGTGAATAATGCTCTTGTGAAGATAGATGTTTCCACCTTTTAAGTGTGAATAATGCTCTTGTGAAGATAGATGTACAAATATTCAAGTCCCTGCTTGCAGTTCTTTTGTGTATAGACCGAGAAGTGGAACTGTTGGATCAAATTATTATTCTCTATTTAATTTTTTGAGTAGCCACCATACTGTTTTCCACAGCAATTGTGCCATTTTACATTCCCAAAAATAACGCACAGGGTTTCAGATTTATTCACATTCACGTTAAGGCTGCTTGTTTTTTGCTTATTTGTTTTGAGGATAGTTATCCAAATGGTGTGAAGTGGCATGTCATTGTGGTTTTGATTTGCATTTGCCTAATGATTAGTGATGTTGAGCATCATTTCATGAGCTCATTGGCCATTTGTATATCTGCTTTGTAGAGATGTCTATTCAAGTCCTTTGCTTATTTTTGTTGTAGAGGTTTAGGGATTCTTTACATATTCTGGATATTAATGTCAGCTAATATGATCTATAATTATTTTCTTCCCTTTGATGGGTTGCTGTTTTACTCTTTTAATAGTATCCATGGACACTTTGACATTTGGCCATACATTTATGGATTTGTCTGGGCTTTTTATTCTATTCCATTGATCTATATGTCTGTCTTTATGCCAGTGCCATACTGTATTAAGCATTATAGTTTTATAGAAAATTTTGACATTCGGTAGTGTGCATCCTCCAACTTTGTTCTTTTTTGAGATTGTTTTGGCTATTTGGAGATCATGAGATTCCATATTTATTTAGGATGGCTTTTCATATTTTTGCAAAAAAAATATCATTGGGATTTTGATAGGGATTGCATTGAATTTGTAGCTCACTTTGGGTAATACTCCCATGTTAACATTAAGTCTTTCAGTCTGTGGATATATGGTGTATTTTTATTTATTGTATTTTCTTTAACTTTTTTTTTGTCAGTGTTGTTTAGTTTTCAGTGTATAAGTCTTTTACGTTGACTAAGTTAATTCCTGAGTGTTTTAAAAATTTTGATGCAATTGTAGGGGCACTTGAGTGGCTCAGTCAATTAAGCATCTGACTCTTGATTTTGGCTTGGGTCATGATCTTGGGGTTCTGGGATTGAGCCCCTGTGGGGAGCCTACTTGAGGATTCTCTTCCTCTCCCTCTGCCTCTTCCCCATCTTGGACATGCACACTTACTCTCTAAAATATTTGAAAAAATATTTTGATGCTATTGCAAATGGAATTATTTTCTTCTTTCAGACTGTTCATTGTTAGTGTACAAATGCAACTGATTAAGCGTTCATTTGTATCCTACTACTTTGATGAATTTGTTTATTTCAGCAGTGTTTTGTGGAGTCTTTAGGGGATTCTATATATAAGACCATATTTGTAAACAGAGATACTTAACTTTTTCTTTCCAGTTTGGAGACCTCTTATTCCTTTTTTATTGCTTAATTGCTTTGTCTGGAACTTCTGTTGTTGAATCTAAGGGGTGAAATCAGTCATCCTTGTCTTATTCTTGATCTTAGAAGAAAAGCTTTCAGTCTTTCACCATTTGAACATGCTGTAAGCTGTGGGATTTTCCTAAATGATTTTATTTTATTTTTTTCTAAATGATTTTCATTATGTTTTTATTATGTTGAGGTAGTTTCCTTCTATTTCTGGTTGATTGCTTTTATCATAAATGAGTGTTGTATTTTGTGAAATGCTTCTTTTGCATCAGTTTTTAAAGGGTCATGTGGTTTTTCCTTCTTTCTCTTAATGTGGTGTATCATATTGATTAGTTTTAATTTTAGTATGTTAAATCATTCTTTCATTCCAGGAGTAAATCCCACTTTGTCCTGGTATATAATCCTTTTTAACATGCTGCTGGATTTGGTTTGCCAGTATCATCTTCAGTACTTCTGTATCAGTCTTCATAAGGGCTATTAATTATTTTATTGTCTAGCTTTGATACAAAGCAATGCTGACCTTGTAGAGTAAGTTAGGATGTATTTTTTTCCCTTCAGTTTGGGAAGAGTTTGAGAAAGATGTGGTAGTTTGGTAGAACTCCCAGTGAAGACATCAGGGTGAGTACTTTTCTTTGTCAAGAGGATTTTGGTTACTAAAATTCAGTCTCCTTTCTAGGATCTATTTAGCTTTTTCTGTTTGTTTCTTTTTGACTCCGTGTTGGTAGGTTTTGTGTTTCTAGGAAATTTGTCCATTTTATCTAAATTATCCATTATGTTGGCATTACTATTGTTCATCATACTCTCTTATAATTATTTCTAGAATTGGTAGTAATGATCACACTTTCATTTCTCATTTTAATTATTTGAGTCTTGCTTTCTCTTAGTCCATCCTAACTAAAGGTCTTTTTTTTTTTTTTTTTTAACCTTTTGAAAATCAGCTTGTCAGGTTTAATCTGATTGGTAGTGAAATGAAATAGAGAAGCCAGGCAAAAGTTGGTTGAGGCAAGCTTTTAATGGGTTGCGCTCTTGGGCAAGGTGTCCCCCCCCCCAGGCCAGCAAGGGGAGGGAGAGGGGGGATGTCGCACCCCAAAGGAGTACATGTGAGCTTTTTAAGGGGGGTGGGTAAGGGGCTGTGTCTGTTTGGGGTGATAACATATGCCCTTATATGGGGTTTGGGTAAGGTGCAGTTCAGGTTTCCTGTGTAGGCCCTGTCTCCCCATGATGACGTGTCCTTGGGCGGTCTGCTGGTGATGGGAAAGTTCCCAGGTGAGAGTAACAAGATGGAGGGTCTGCTGCCATTTTGTTGGTACCTCCCTATCCCCCTTGATCCCACTGGCCCAATACAACTTTTGGTTTTATTGTGTTTTTTCCCCCCCTTATTTTTCTATTTTTCTTTGTTTTGGTCTTGATTATTTCCTTCCTTCTGTTAGATTTGAGTTTGCCCTGGGGGCAAAATTCACACTGTCTCAAATTACTATTGCTTTGTAATAAGTCTGTTAAGTGACTGTATGTGAGTCTTTTAGCTTTATCCTTCAAGGTAGTTGTGACTGTTCTTTATATTTGCAAATGAATTTTAGAGTAGTATTGTTAGTTTTTCTGCATATAATAAAAGGAAACCTGGTGTTTTGATTAGGATTGTATTGAATCTCTAGATTAATTTGGCGGAGAATTTACATCTTTTATGAAATTGAAACTTCTCAAAGATGAATTTGTTTATTAGTATATTTTAAATTTCAGGATCAAGGCACTTAGTTTTCTCTATTTCATTTTAGGTAACTGATATAATAGTATCTTTTATTTAACTTTTTCCAGTGGAAGTGCTTCAGTATAGAAGAAGATTTTGACTTTGAAGGAAAGAAAGGAGGAATTGCTGCAACCAAGACCTAAATAGGAAAGCAGTGCATAATGGGACTGATGGTGATGGGTTGATAGTTGTCATGGCAGGAATTTGAGGAACTTCTCTTCTGATTACTATTTTTCCATCAGTAGAATAGAGAACAAAGTCATCAGCTGAAAGTGAGAATGAGTGATGAGTTTTGGAGAGAGGAGAGAGAATATGGCATAAAATAATCAACCAGGAAATTGGGCAATGGAAAATTGCTAAATTTATAGTGAGATTAATTAGACTGGTTAGCATGGTGGTTTATTCTCAGCCATATTCAGCTACATGGGAGCGGGTAGTCAAGAGTGAGTTTTTTCCCAGGAAATGAGTGGAGGGAGGAGGGAGAGCAAAAGCCAAGGGAGTGAGGGTATATGAAAACTTGACTGGATAAAAGGAGGGATATATACTGTGTGAGGGACCATTGAAAAGGCACTAGATGTACTTAAATTTTAGGACCTAATGGAATCTAAAGATTGTTACAATTATGTTGTTAGTGTGTTTGAGCTAAGTGGTTCAAGAGTTTACACCTGCCAGTTTGGTTTGATAAAATTTACTTTCATATTTTTGTTATTTGTATCAATCTTCATGTGATATAGGACATGTTATGAAAAACAAGTTCATATTTTTAAATCTAAGACCTTTGGGGCCAGATATGTTTTTTAGTTTTTTTTTTTTTTTCCACTGCTACTTTTTCCCTGGACTTACATTAGTCCTTCCAAAAACTTTTGGTTTTGTTGGTGTCTGTATGTTTGTTTTCTGTCTCATTAATTTATGCTCTTTTATTTCTTCATTTGTACTGCCTTGGGTTTAATTTGTTCTTTTTATAACCCTTTCAGATGGTTGCTTTAGAACTTTGGTTTTTGGCCTTTCCTCTATATATGTATTTTAAAGCTATAAATTTCCCTCTTAAGCATGGGGTTAGCTGCATCCCATAAATTTTGATGTGATGTAATTTTAATAGCATTCCATTCAAAATCTTTTCTAATTTTGACTATTTCTTCTTTGACCTATGAGTTAGTCAGAAGTTTATTGCTTAATTTCCCAATATAAGCATTTTCTAATTATATTGTTATTCATAACTTAATTGGAGGTCAGAAAAACATGTCTGTCCTTTGAAATTTGTTAACAGTTTATGATCTAGCATGTTGCTCACTTTTGGCACATGTTTTTGTGCACTGAAGAAGAACGTGTTTTCTGCTTTTATTAGGTATAGTGTTCTATATGTCAGGCTGTTAATTGTAAAGTTCAAATTTTTTTCTTCTTGTCTGTTGCTTGTTTTGGTTTGCTTGTTCCATCAGTCACTGAGAAAGCTATGTAAAAATCATCTTGCTAGAGGGATCCCTGGGTGGCGCAGCGGTTTGGCGCCTGCCTTTGGCCCAGGGCGCGATCCTGAAGACCCAGGATCGAATCCCACATTGGGCTCCCGGTGCATGGAACCTGCTTCTTCCTCTGCCTGTGTCTCTGCCTCTCTCTCTCTCTCTCTGTGGCTATCATAAATAAATAAAAATTTATAAAAAAAAAAAAATCATCTTGCTAGAATTGTGGTCTTCACTTAGTTCCCTTGGTACTGGCTGAAGTTTATTTGGAAAAAATATGTTTTCGGGCTGCCTGAGTGGCTCAGTTGGTTAAGTGTCCAACTCTTGATTTTGGCTCAGCTCAGGATCTCAGGGTTGTGAGATCGAGCCCTGTATGGGTGGGCTCTGCGTTCAGCAGGGATTTTAGTTGAGATTTTGTTCTCTATCTGCCTCTGCCTCCTCCCTCAACTCTCTTTTAAATAAATAGATCTTTAAAAAGAAAACGAAAAGTATGTTTTTACACTGCAGAATTCAATGCAATATTTTAACAAACTGATGTATGGGAAAAGTCAAAAAATAAATTTCAGATGCAATTTGTAGAACATTAGAATCACATGTAAGACATTTTTGAAGCATGTACTGTCAACAGAAGGAATGTGCTGTTACTGCTGGCAGTAAGAAAGAAGTTACCTTGTTATAAGCCATTGAGCTGTTATTTGGCATATGTATTTGTCTGAATAAGTTTCAATTGCTATTCATATTTGGCCCTTAAGTTTGCTTGGATTTGTAGAAAGCACACACCCAAAAATGTTCAGAAAGTATTAAATTGTGGAGAAGGAAACAAAGACAGTGAGCAAACTATTGTGTATGAAGTCATGTAGTATTTACATCCTAACCATGATAATTACTAATATAAATGGACATTTTCTGTATTTCAGTTTTAAAAAAGAAATGATTGGGTATTACAAGTTTTATATGTAGCATAATTTTTCCTATTGAAAGTAATGGAAAATAAGCTCCTGGTTAAGGTTTTGCACAGAATATCTGATTTTCAGGAACAGATTCCTGACTTTGTGTTATTCAGTACATTTAGATTTAGAATTGCTAAATCTTTCTGGTGAATTGAACTTTTACTGTAATGAAGTATTTTCCTGTATTTCTATCCATGTATTTATCTCCTGCATTGAAATGTGCTGCGATAGAATAAAGCTACAGAACTTTCTTTTGATTTGTGTCCATGCTTTTACTTTTTTTTCTATATAATTATACTTAAGATCTGCTTCTGTAATCGGCATTTAATTGGTCTTTTTTAAAATATAATTTTGAGTTATTAATTTTTCCCCTTCCATTAGTTAGCTGTATGTACTCTCACTATTCTTACATGCTTATTTGACTTAAGTCCAAAAAGTAAAAAAGTACTTTTTCTATTTCCCATAAAATGAAGGGATTTTAGCATACTTTAATTTCATTTACTACCCTTCCCAATTATGTACTGTTGTTGTGCATTGTAATATTTTAAGTTCTACAGTGTATTGTTACTTAGTCAAAATATTCACTTAGAAGTACATATTTCTCCTGTTCATGTTTTTATTTATTTATTTGCTTCCTTGCCTACTTGCTTACTTTTTGGTGTAATATCCAAACTATGCCTGGGATCCTTTTTTCTTTCTACTTGAAAGTGTTTTAGTGTTAAATTCTATTTGACTGCAAATGTCTGTGTTTCCTCCTCCCACCCCCACTCTGTTTTTGCCCCCTTCTCTGAAGAGTATTTTTTACCAGATTTAGAATTCTAGTCTGGCCTTTCTCCCACTCTTGGTACTCACAGGGTATCATTTCATTGTCTTCTGGCTTCATTACTTATGTGAAAAAGTCAACTATAAATCTTAATACTGTTTTTAAAGTTTATCTTTCCTTTTTTGGCTACTTTTAAGATCTGTCTGTGGCTGTCTTTTCGTCTCTCTTTTCCTTTATCTAACCTCTTTGATATGCTTTAAGTTGTGTTTTTCCTTGTATTTGTTTTACAGGGGAGTTTGTAGATACTGGATCTGTGGCTTGATGTCACTGATAAAAGTTTTAAAAGTTTTTACCTATATGTCTTTAAGTATTTCTCTCTTTCCTTTCTGAGACTCCCAGAAAGTTACGTGTACTTTGGATCCATGTGTCATAATTTTTTCACACTCTTTTCTGTGTTTCCCAATTTGTATCTTTTGGGGCATCAGTATTTTCCTCTTTCCTATCTTCTGGTGTAAGTATTTTCCTCTTTCCTATCTTCTGGGTAAGAGAAAAATTATGTACTATTCTTTCCTTAGCTGTATTCTAACCTGTTGTCCAACTCATCATAATTTGTTATTTTCTGTTTTCAAAACTGTTCTGTGTTTTCTATACTTTAAGCATTGTCTGCTAATATTCTTTGTTTTTAATTCTTTGAACACATTAACTTATTTTAAAGTTTTTTTCTGATAACATTACCTGGATCTACTATGGGTCTGATTGTATTCCCATTTTAAAATCTTAGTTTTTAGTCAAGACCTGACTTGGTCTTTCTTAAAATACAATTTTGAGTTAATTAATTTTTTCCCTTCCATTAGTAATAAAAAATAATAAAAAATAAAAATAATAATTATTTTTTATTTTTAGGCATTTTATTTATTTTTTGTAATAAATTAATTTTTACTGGTGTTCAATTTACCAACATACAGAATAACACCCAGTGCTCATCCCGTCAAGTGCCCCCCTCAGTGCCCGTCACCCACTCACCCCCACCCCCCGCCCTCCTCCCCTTCCACCACCCCTAGTTTGTTTCCCAGAGTTAGGAGTCTTTATGTTCTGTCTCCCTTTCTGATATTTCCCACACATTTCTTCTCCCTTCCGTTATATTCCCTTTCACTATTATTTATATTCCCCAAATGAATGAGAACATACACTGTTTGTCCTTCTCCGATTGACTTACTTCACTCAACATAATACCTTCCAGTTCCATCCACGTTGAAGCAAATGGTGGGTATTTGTCGTTTCTAATGGCTGAGTGTAATATTCCATTGTATACATAGACCACATCTTCTTTATCCATTCATGTTTCGATGGACACCGAGGCTCCTTCCACAGTTTGGCTATTGTGGACATTGCTGCTAGAAACATCGGGGTGCAGGTGTCCCGGCGTTTCATTGCATCTGAATCTTTGGGGGTAAATCCCCAACAGTGCAATTGCTGGGTCGTAGGGCAGGTCTATTTTTAACTCTTTGAGGAACCTCCACACAGTTTTCCAGAGTGGCTGCACCAGTTCACATTCCCACCAACAGTGTAAGAGGGTTCCCTTTTCTCCACATCCTCTCCAACATTTGTGGTTTCCGGCCTTGTTAATTTTCCCCATTCTCACTGGTGTGAGGTGGTATCTCATTGTGGTTTTGATTTGTATTTCCCTGATGGTAAGTGATGCAGAGCATTTTCTCATGTGCATGTTGGCCCTGTCTATGTCTTCCTCTGAGATTTCTGTTCATGTCTTTTGCCCATTTCATGATTGGATTGTTTGTTTCTTTGGTGTTGAGTTTAATAAGTTCTTTATCTTGGAAACTAGCCCTTTATCTGATATGTCATTTGCAAATATCCCTTTATCTGATATGTCATTTGCAAATATCTTCTCCCATTCTGTAGGTTGTCTTTTAGTTTTGTTGACTGTATCCTTTGCTGTGCAAAAGCTTCTTATCTTGATGAAGTCCCCATAGTTCATTTTTGCTTTTGTTTCTTTTGCCTTCCTGGATGTATCTTGCAAGAAGTTACTGTGGCCAAGTTCAAAAAGGGTGTTGCCTGTGTTCTCCTCTAGGATTTTGATGGAATCTTGTCTCACATTTAGATTTTTCATCCATTTTGAGTTTATCTTTGTGTATGTTGAAAGAGAGTGGTCTAGTTTCATTCCTCTGCATGTGGATGTCCAATTTTCCTAGCACCATTTATTGAAGAGACTTTCTTCCAATGGATAGTCTTTCCTCCTTTATCGAATATTAGTTGACCATAAAGTTCAGGGTCCACTTCTGGGTTCTCTATTCTGTTCCATTGATCTATGTGTCTGTTTTTGTGCCAGTACCACACTGTCTTGATGACCACAGCTTTGTAGTACAACCTGAAATCTGGCATTGTGATGCCCCCAGATATGGTTTTCTTTTTTAAAATTCCCCTGGCTATTCGGGGTCTTTTCTGATTCCACACAAATCTTAAAATAATGTGTTCTAACTCTCTGAAGAAAGTCCATGGTATTTTGATAGGGATTGCATTAAACGTGTAAATTGCCCTGGGTAACATTGACATTTTCACAAAATTAATTCTGCCAATCCATGAGCATGGAATATTTTTCCATCTCTTTGTGTCTTCCTCAATTTCTTTCAGAAGTGTTCTATAGTTTTTAGGGTATAGATCCTTTACCTCTTTGGTTAGGTTTATTCCTAGGTATCTTATGCTTTTGGGTGCAATTGTAAATGGGATTGACTCCTTAATTTCTCTTTCTTCAGCCTCATTGTTAGTGTATAGAAATGCCATTGATTTCTGGGCATTGTTTTTGTATCCTGCCGCACTACCAAATTGCTGTAAGAGTTCTAGCGATCTTGGGGTGGAGTCTTTTGGGTTTTCTATGTAGAGTATCACGTCATCGGCAAAGAGGGAGAGTTTGACTTCTTCTTTGCTAATTTGAATGCCTTTAATGTCTTTTTGTTGTCTGATTGCTGAGGCGAGGACTTCCAGTAGTATGTTGAATAGCAGTGGTGAGAGTGGACATCCCTGTCTTGTTCCTGATCTTAGGGGAAAGGCTCCCAGTGCTTCCCCATTGAGAATGATATTTGCTGTGGGCTTTTTGTAGATGGCTTTTAAGATGTTGAGGAATGTTCCCTCTATGAAGAGGGATGGATCAGGAATGGATGCTGTATTTTGTCAAATGCTTTCTCTGCATCTAATGAGAGGATCATATGGTTCTTGGTTTTTCTCTTGCTGATACGATGAATCACATTGATTGTTTTACGAGTGTTGAACCAGCCTTGTGTCCCGGGGATAAATCCTACTTGGTCATGGTGAATAATTTTCTTAATGTGCTGTTGGATCCTAATGGCTAGTATCTTGTTGAGAATTTTTGCATCCATGTTCATCAGGGATATTGGTCTGTAATTCTCCTTTTTGGTGGGGTCTTTGTCTGGTTTTGGAATTAAGGTGATGCTGGCCTCATAGAACGAATTTGGAAGTACTCCATCTATCTTTCCAAACAGCTGTAGTAGAATGGGTATGATTTCTTCTTTAAACGTTTGATAGAATTCCCCTGGGAAGCCACCTGGCCCTGGACTCTTGTGTCTTGGGAGGTTTTTGATGACTGCTTCAATTTCCTCCCTGGTTATTGGCCTGTTCAGGTTTTCTATTTTTTCCTGTTCCAGTTTTGGTAGTTTGTGGCTTTCCAGGAATGCGTCCATTTGTTCTAGATTGCCTGATTTATTGGCGTAGAGCTGTTCATAATATGTTTTTAAAATCGTTTGTATTTCCTTGGTGTTGGTAGTGATCTCTCCTTTCTCATTCATGATTTTATTAATTTGAGTCTTCTCTCTCTTCTTTTTAATAAGGCTGGCTAATGGTTTATCTATCTTATTAATTCTTTCAAAGAGGCATTTTGTTTATTGTTCGTTCATTCATTCATTCATTCATGAGACACACACACACACACACACACACAGAGAGAGAGAGAGAGAGAGAGAGAGAGAGAGGGGCAGAGACACAGGCAGAGGGAGAAGCAGGCTCCATGCAGGGAGCCTGACATGGGACTCGATCCTGGGTCTCCAGGATCCCGCCCTGGGCTGAAGGCAACACTAAACCGCTGAGCCACCCTGGGTGCCCATTTTTAGGCATTTTGTATGAAAATTATAAGATCATTTGAATTTCTAGATGATTTTATATTTTGCTGGTAAGATTTACTTTTGCTAACATTTTTTCAGAAGTTTTTACTGGCGTGCAGCTAGGCTAATAATTCTAAGTAGCCCAGGTTACCTTAACCTAATGAGGGATTGAGGTGATCTGAAGCTGTACTCTCCTCTTTCTTGGCCTGGTCTATTTCTAGTTTACCTTTATGCTTAGGGTATAGTCCTTTGAATTCCCTCCAGGTTCCTGGTGTGTTTACTGGGACTGTTTCTTGGTCCTGAATCTATTTTTGTGTCCCACCTATAGAGCTGTTGAAAGCTGTTTAGCTTCTCAGTCTCGCAGCCAATGATTTTTGTTTTTTTAAATATATATATTTTAAATATCTTACTTTTTTGGGAGAGAGAGAGAGCTGTGCAAGTGAGCTTGAGTTGGCACTGGGCAGATGGAGAGAAAGAGGGAGAAGCAAACTCCCTACTGAGCAGAGAGCATTCTGTGGGGCTCAGCTAAAGTTTTAAGAATCTTCTAATGACTAAGGGGAAAATTAGTGTGAAGTGTGGTCTTACCTGTTTCTTCCAAAGCTCAGCGCTTCAGTTCTGTCTTGAAAGTTCTCCAGTAGTTTTGAGCAGATTACTTTTCTTGTTGTTTTTTCATTCTTAAAAGAAGGTTGGTTTGGAGTGCCTGGTTGCTTCACTCTAGTAATTATCTGAGTCTTGGTTTGGGCTCAGGTTTTGATCTCAAGGGTTGTGGGATTGAGTGCCAAGTCAGGCTCTGTGTTCAGTGTGAAGTCTGCTTGAAGATTCTCCCCCTTTGCCCCTCCCTGTATTTGGGTTCACTCATGCTCTATCACTCTCTAAAATAAATAAATACATCTTAAAAAAAAAAAAAAAAAAAAAAGGATTGGAGTAACCTACTCAGCCAGCCAAAGCGAAATACTAAGATATGGTTTAGCATTCAGAATTTTTCAGATTAAAAGATAATATGCATATATCTTTTAGTCATTATTGAAATGTATGAATATTTATGTTACCTACTATAGTGCAGGTTTTTATAATGGGAATTGGATGTGATGTGGTCTATTAGGGAGCATGATTTGAATAAGCTGACTCTATTGGTTTATATATATGTATATATTATTTTACATATATGTATATATTTTTTAAAGACTGTATTTATTTATTCATGAGAAAGGCAGAGAGAGAGAGGCAGAGACACAGGGAGAGGGAGACGTAGGCTCCTCACAAGGAGCCTGATAGGGAACTTGATCCCAGAACCCCAGGGTCATGCCCTGAGCCGAAGGCTGTTGCTCAACCACTGAGCCACCCAGGTGCCCCTCTGTTGGTTTATATTGCAGTCTTGTGAGAAACAAAAACATTCTATAGCACAGCTGCCCGTTTGATTGGTTCTCACCAGTGACTAGCCATCCTTCAGTTTCTCTAGGGTTCCTTGCTTCCACCTACTTGCTATTCTCTCTGTCTAGAATATACACCCTCATACTTGGGTTTGGATATGAGGCACATTCCCAGGGTAACCCTCCCTAAGTAATAAATTTAGATCAGATAAATGACTTCTTAATTTTAATTCATACAGACTCACTTATATGATAGTTTGATTAATGTCTATTTGCCCCTACTAAACTGTGAATTTTATGAGATCAGAAATCAGGCCGTTTTGTTTTTACTATTTTGCCTTCTGTGCCTAGTTCAGTGTTTCGAAGTACATTTTTTTTGCAAGTAGGTGACCAATTAAAAGTTATCAGTCGTTAGTAGATGTTCAGTTAATGTTTATATGAATGAAGAAATGAAAACATGAAGGAAGATATATAAGCAATGCCATCCTTATGGTAATGATGGTACTGATAAGAATTGAAAAACTCATTGCTTTTGAGCAAAAGCCAGATTTAATCAAACAGGGATTTGCATAGTACTTTTAAAGTTTTATGACTATACATGTACAACATTAAAAATACTTTAATAAAATTGTCCTGAGAATTTGATTGTGAATGTTTTAGCATTTGTCTTCCTTGTAAATATTTTACCATATGAGTTTGAAAACACTACTGTCATTAAGAACATGACAAATTGTATCATTGCCAGTCACTGAATTACAGAGATAAATGGAATAAAAAAATCCTGTTTTTGAAGGATCTCAGAGGAAAATTACTTGGAATTTATTATACACATATCCACAAAGTAAGATACTATGGTTTACATGAATCTTGATTGATTAGGAGGATTTTATTAAATGGCTAAAAGGAATGGTATTTAATTTAAGTGGATGTTATTATGAAATCATATGGTGCCTTTGTGGATTCATAGATAGTAATTTTGGTGGCGACTAGGGCAGTTTGCAAGAATGGTTTGTAAAGGCAAATTGGGGCTACCAGATTATCAGTTTATCCTTTGACATAGAGGCCATCAGAAGCTTTTAAGGATATTCTGTAATGTTAAAGAGGAGAAATTCTGGAGCCAGACTCCCTGAGTTCATATTCCAAGCTCTGCCCTTCACTGTGTGTGTGATCTTGGACATATTATTTAGTATCTCTCTGCCTAAGTATTCTTATTTATAAAATGGAAATGATAATTATAACTAAAAAGATTGCACTTTGGATTAAATGAGTTAAGACATACCAGGTATGTAGAAAAAAGTGCTTGGCACATAGAAAAATGCCAGTAAGTGTTGGCCCTTGTTGTTGCTATTATTATATTCATTGAGGAAAAACTCAAAGGTTATAATTGCACTCTTTCAACCAGTTATAGTGGCACAAAAAGATTCAAAAGATGTTTAAGAGGTAAAGTTAACAAAACTTCAACTTAATTACCAATTTTATATAACCAGGAATTTTAACTAATAAGGGTGCCTATATACAGCATAGAAGCAGACTTGAAATTTGTATAACATTTTCATCATTTGCAAACTTATAGAACTTAAATTTTCTAATTTGTGTTTTCTTTTAGATCTTATAGAAAATTTCAGCTGTAGCCCTTGGACTAGAAGCTGAAATAATAGAAGCTGTGTACGATGCATTAGGGTATTGAAGAAAAATAATTTTGAATTAAATATTTGGAATATAAGGAAGGAAAGGTGACTGAAAATGGGGCGGAAGAAAATACAAATCACACGCATAATGGATGAAAGGAACCGACAGGTAAATGAAAATTTTAACTTATTTATAATTGATGTAAAAAGAAATTTTTTTTTTAAAGAGGAGCATAGGAGAGAATGGTTGGATTTTTCTTAAATTTAATTTCAAGTCTAAATATTTTTATTTCCAAACTAAATAAAATTTTAACACTTTTAGCTCATCGTGTGCTTTAAAGAAATTTTTTTTCTTGTTATAGAAATCATACTTGTTAATTATAGAAAACACAGAAAGAAAAAGGTCACTGTAGTCCCACCACTACTGTCCATTGTGTAGATTTATCATAATAAACTTAGTCTTCCGTTCATTTGATTATGTTTGTTAGTTTTTAACATATTATTATTGTAAATTATCATCTTTATTTTCATAATTAGGTAATACCTAAGTTAACTACAGTTATCAGTGAATGTGTTTGGGTCACTTAAATTTTCTGGTTAACTAAGAAATAATGAGAATTTTTTTATAACTCATTATCACATATATCCCTAGAGCATTTATGTATTGATCTCAGTTTTAACTGATAAAATATATTGAACTTAATTTTCAGTACCAATGTCAGTAAGCCCTTACAAATTCAAGATAGTTATAACACTAATATATGAAGACCAGAAGTTGTAAGAGTTTAGAGCAGGGATTGGCAAACTATAGTCCATCGGCTGGCTGACTGTTTTTATAAATAAATTATTTTTAGAACACTGCCATATGCATTTGTTTACATATTGTCTGTGAGGCTTCCACATTATAACAGCATAAGTAAGTACAGCCCATAAGCCTAAAATCTTTACTCTCTGGCCCTTTAAGAAAACGTTTGTCAAGCTCTTGGTTTAAAGGAAAGAAGGAAAAACAGTTTTGTAGAATATTGTAAATAAACTGGTAGTCACAGCATATGCAGGAAGGAGAGATGGTGTCTCTGGAAAGGTTGCCTATCAGGAGAAATTTCCAGAAAAGCTGGTTTCTGAAAGCTTACCAGGAATAGAACAGTACTAAAGTTAAATTCTTCAGTCTGAGTAGTAATTCACCTGGTAATGTGGATAGAATTGGAGAAAAAAACTAAGCCGAGTAGTTGGTAGAGAAGTTAGTGGAAGTGATTAGAATTATCAGTGGACCTAACTAAAGAGAACTCTGTTTCATCTCATGAAGATTGTTTAACTAGAGTGTCAGGCTCACACAGTATGATTCTTTATGAAGGTGGGTAAAATAGGGGAGTCTGATAAAATAACCATCATTCCAAAGGAATGACTCTAAACAAGGTTGTAAGTAAATGTCCTTTCATAAATCTGTGGATTGTGACAGGTAGAGAAGGCATGGGGGACTTGCTTCATGAACACATGCAATATAAATGTAAAATAGGGTTTATTAAGGGAGTAACATAAAAGCAGAGAACTAGCAAAGTACATAACATTCCCTGAATTCTCATTATCTCATACAGAGTTGTGTTTAAATTCAGCATAGATACACTGGATCTACCAGTGGAAAAGACCCTACATGTTTAAAGAGAAAAAGGAGCTAGAATATGTAAGTGACTGTGTGATGGAACTTTTAAGTTAAGGAAATTATCTTACTAAAAGACCTGGCCACTGTAACTCAACAACTAGAATTAGCCTGTTAATAATGTTAAATTTACCTAAGTCGTTTTCTTGCCAAGCTGCCAGATGGGGCAAGGGTGTCTGAATTTCTTCTCAGATGATTTTGGCAAAGAATGCAGAAAACATACAGAAGAGGTAGTTGGACAATTTATTTTTTAAGTTTGGTTAGGCACGGACATAATTTGTCATTTTGAATTTGTGGATTCTGAGTTAAAAGTTTCATTATTCTTGCATTAAAATGGGGGAATAAAAGGTTTCTCTGCAGAAGAGAATATATGTCATTTATTAATCCAAATGTGAATACCTGCTATATTTGAGAGAGACTGTTAAGCACTGGAAACTCATTAAAAATATATAGCCTATAGAAGAGATTTAACTACATGGCAAGTAGAAGGTAAGCTTAGGTGATGGGAAACTTCATGGAAGAATGACCAGCCTCTGATTGGGGTAGTTTGAGGGAGCGATACTGAGGGAGGGAATAGCAGATAGTTTTTTGATGATTGGATTTTTTGAGCTGGTAAGATAAAAGTCATTAGAACAGTGAATGAAAACCTTGGGAGTGATACTATCATGCACTTTTAAGAGCTGCCTCACCTCACCTCACTTCACTTCTACTTGGAAGCTTTCACTTCACTTCCATTTGGGAGTTTCTGGTGAAATCTTGGGTTTGTCCTTCTTGGTGTAATACATTTTTATTGAAAAAGTAAATTTTGTATTAAAGTGTAACGTAAAAAAAACTGCACAGATCCTAAGTGTGGCTGAGTGAGTTATGGCAAAAAAATACATTACCATGTAGCCAGCATATTTCAGTGCACGACCCTGGAAACTCTCTGTCCTGTCTCCCAGTCTATTATCTCCCTGCCCTAGGGAAGGAAGGCCATTAACTGAACTTCTCACACATAGATTAATTATGCCTGTTGTTGAATTTATGTGGACAGCATATGTTCCTTTGGCAACATTATGTTTGTGAAATTAATATTGCTGTTACATGTGGGTATATATGTAGATGTATTTTGTACATTTTCATTGATGTGTAATTCATTGTGTGGAGAGAACATAATGTATATACTTATTTTTTTCTATTGGAACTAGACTTTTGGGTTTTCCATTTTGAGACTTGTTACAGAATGCTGTTTTGAATACTCTTACATGTGACACAGGAATGCTTAGGTATATACCAAGGTATACAGTTGCTAAGTCAAAGAGTATACCTGTGATCAGCTTTAATAGCAATAGAGTTTTTAGAAAAAATCACTTTTAGTGATTGTGCTAATTTACAATCTGTACTAACATTGTGTTGAAATTACAGTGGCTCTAAATCTTCAGATAGTAGTTTTTATCCCCTTCATTTTAGCTATTCTGGTAGGTGAGCAAAAGTAACATTTTAAGTTTCTGTGATGTTTGATGAAGTTGATCACCTTTTTCATATTTTTATAGATATCTTCTTTTATGACTTAACCTGTGTACTTCTTTTCCAGTTTTTTTCCCTAGTGGGCTGCCTGTCTTTTTCTTATTAATTATTATTCTGTATATAATATGTTATAAATGTTTTGGTTCATTATGTGCATTACAAGTAACTTCTCTCATATCATGGCTTGCCTTTTCACTTTTTCAATCTTTTTTTTTAATGTTTTCCAGTTTACCTTCTTTTTTTCCTTTGACTAATGCTGTTTGTGTTGTGTTGAAATATTTACCTATCATAAGACCATAATGATTATTTTTATGCTTTTTTTACTTTTCATGTTTTAGATCTGTTACTCATTTGGAATTTATTTTTGTATATGATTTGAGGTGCTGGGGTCGAGATTTGTTTTCCTGATAAATATTTGGCTCATCCAGTACGCTCTAAGAACCATCTTTCCTCCACTGCATGACAAGGGTTGCCTTTGCCTGAATCATGTGATTCTACAGACATGGGGCTGTTCTTTTTTTCTTTTTATTTTTTAAAGCTTTTATTTATTTATTCATGAGAGATACAGAGAGAGGCAGAGACATAGGCAGAGGGAGAAGTAGGCTCCCTATAGGGAGCCTGATTCAGAACTTGATCTCAAGACCCTGAGGCAAAGGCAGACAACCACTGAGCCACCCAGGAGCCCTGTGGGGCTGTTTCTGAACTCTGTTTTGCTCCTTTGCTTATTTTATATCTTCGCTTAGTTCTACACTATTTTAGTTACTATAATATTTGGTAACAAATATTCTACCATGATGTTGTGTATGACTTAGTGGTTGTTTTTGCTGTTTTTCTTTCCAAATAAAACCAAGTGTCAATATTCACCAAGAGAACAAAAAACCTTACTGGAATTTAGGTTGTTTTTTTTGTTTTTTGTTTTTCATTAAATGTATGGATTGATTTAGGGAGAACTGAAATCTTTACAATATTAAGTTTTGTAATCCATGGTAATGGTTATCTTACATTTGGTTTTTGTTAATTCTTTCCATACTGTTTGATGGTTTTCAATGTACAGATCTTACACATTTCTTACTTTATTTTTAGGTATTGGATTTTTTTTGTGTGTCATTATGTTTTTTCCCAGATTTTATTTTCTGTATGGTTGTTGAGTATATAAAATTATAGTATACGTTTTTAATGTTGATTTTGTGTCTAGCAATTTTGCATAACTCATTTTCAAAATACACTTATTTCTAATAGTTTATATGTGCAATTTTTGGATTTCCTGTGTAAACAGTCATGTCTGCAAACAGTGATTTACTCTTTTTGAAATCCTTTGATTTTTTTTATTACATTATCTCATTTTATTGCATTAGCTAGGACCTCTAGTATAATGTTGAGTGAAAATGGAGATAGTAGGCATCCTTTGTCTGATTCTTGACTTTTTGAAGAAACATTTGATATTTGATCATTAATTATGATATTTACTGAGAGCTTTTTTTTTTTTTATAAAAAAGAGGATCCTCTTTATCAGAATAGAAAAGTTTTCTATTTCTAATGCCACTATTTCTTATACTGTATCAGTATTGAATTTCATCAAATGCTTTTTCTGAGTTTATGTAGATGATTCTGGGTATTTTTCTTCCCTTTTTTCTTTAATGTGGTATCCTATGTTGGTTGATTTTCAAATGTTAAAGCACCATTCTTGAAATACACCTTGTGATGTGTTAACCTTTTTATATATATCACTTGATTTTGATTTGCTCATGTTCCATTTTGGATTTTTACAAGTATGTGTATATAAGATGAGTCTCTAATATTTTTTTGTAATGTCATTGTTAGGTTATCACAAGTTATGCTGGTTGGGAAGTGATCTTTCTTGTTTTCTGCAGAAGTTTGTGTAATAGTAATGTATTTCTTCTTTAAATCTTGGAAAACTTTACTGGTAAATCTATTTGTACTTGGAGTGTGCTATGAGTGTTTTTTAAAAATAAATATTTAACTTATTTAATGGAGAAAAATGATTCATATTTTTCTACTTTTTCTGTCAATTGGGTAAATTGGGTTTTTAAGGAATTGTCTTTTTTTTTAATTTTTCAGTTTTTAAAAAAGATTTTATGTATTTATTCATGAGAGAGAGAGAGAAGAGGCAGAGACACAGGCAGAGGGAGAAGCAGGCTCCATGCAGGGAGCCCGATGTGGGACTCGATCCCCGGTCTCTGAGATCATACCCCAGGCCCAGGCCGAAGGCAGCGCTAAACTGCTGAGCCACCTGAGCCTCTGGGGCTGCCCTGTTCTTATTTTCTTCCTATTGCTCATACTCTTATATTCTGTCTTCCTGTTCCTTATATTGTTACTTTGTGTCTTTTTTTCTTGATCAGTCTTGCTGAGAGTATATCAGTTTCTAAGAATGAACTTTTTAGTTTGCTAAAATATTTTTATCATCAGCTGTTTTATTTTATTTTTTAATGATTTATTTTTGTTTATTTATGATAGACATAGAGAGAGAGGCAGAGACACAGGCAGAGGGAGAAGCAGGCTCCATGCGAGGAGCCCGACATGGGACTCGATCCCGGGATTCCAGGATCATACCCTGGGCCAAAGGCAGGCGCGAAACCGCTGAGCCACCCAGGGATCCCCTCATCAGCTGTTTTAAATGTCATTTATTTCTGTCTTTTCTCCTCCTCTTGGACAGTTTTGTTTTGTTTTGTTTTGACATTAATCATTGACTTTTCAGCCTTTCTCTCCTTCCTAACAAATCCTAGAGGACAATGTTTTCCCCTGTAAGCAGTGATTGAGCTGTGTCTCACAGAGTATCATAATGACGATTTTTCATCTTCGTTATTATTCTGCTGAAAATATTTTCAAATTTAAACTGGATTTCTTTTTTTAATGCATGAATTATTTGGAAATGTATTGTAAAATCTCTAAGAAATTAGAGATTTTTAAGCTTTTTTGTTAGCTTAATTCTGGTATGTTTAGAGAATGTGCTCCAAATGATTGAGGTTGTTTGAAATATGTTGAGGCTTGTTTTAGGACCCAGGCTTTTGGTCAGTTTTGGTAGGTGTTTTATTTGCCCTTGAAAGACCGTGTTGTTGTTTTTGGTTACTGTAGTGTGCTTATGTGAGGAGCAGGGCCACGGAAGAGAAAATTATATTGGTATCTTAATTGTGTTTCTCAGGCCTACAGAAGGACTGTACCTTTCTGATTATTTGGCTGCTTGTCCTGTCAACTAGTGATAGATGTTGTTGGGCTGTGTTGAGGTCTTTGTAAGATTATGGACATGTCTATTTCTCTTTGAGTTTCAGGTTTTACTTTATGCATTTTGGAGCTATGTTATGAGTTGAATATAAATTTAAGCTCGTTCATATCTTCTGGATGGATTGACATCTTCAGCATTAGGAAATATCTTTTTTTATTACAGCTACTACTGTTTGCCTTCAAGGTGTTTTATATTAGTATACCTTATATTAGCTTTCTTATGCTTAGTATTTGCTTGTTATATCTTGTATCCTCTTCAGCTTTTCATTATCCTTATATTTAGGGCAAATTTCTTCTAAGATTTGAACTCTATTTCATTATATAATCGTAGTCTTTTTAAGAAGAGTATTTTGGGGCACCAGGGTGGCTCAGTGTCAGTTAAGTAGCCACTCTTAATTTTAGCTCAGGTCATGATCCTAGAGTCCTGGGATTGAGCCCCACATTGTTGTTGGCTTTCCTCTTAGTGGGAAGTTGGCTAAAGGATTCTCACTGCTTCTGCCCCGCCCCCACTTGTGCTCCTTTTCTCTCAGATCTTTAGGGAAAAACAGTATCTTAAATTTAATCGCAGATATATATATATATAGAAATATATATATATATTTTTTTTTTTTTAGGTCCCTTTTTCTTCCTCATTGGCCACCTTTTTTATTTACATTTTTTATTCTTTTCTAGTAATTTTCTTCAACACATGTTTTTTTGCCTTTCTTTTAGTGGCTTGTCCTGGAAATTAAAGCATATATTCTTGACTTATTTCAATATAGCTGGTAATAACACACATTTATCTCTTAATAACACACTTCTTTTACCTCTTCCTTGATTTTAGATCCTTACAGCATACTTGGTTCTGTTTATGCTTCCTGCTTATTGTGTTTCTGTTACCAAGCATTTTAATGTGATAAATTAATTAAAACTCAAAGTTTTATACAGTCAATATTCATATATACACACATAAATACACACTGATCTTCACTTTTCACTACTTTCTTCCTTTATGTTTCTTTTTTTTTTTTTTAAGATTTTATTTATTTATTTATGAGAAACAGAGACATAGGCAGAGGGAGAAGCGGGTGCCCTGTAAGGAGCCTAATGTGGGACTTGATCCCAGATCCTGGGATTGCACCCTGAACTGAAGGTAGATGCTCAACTGCTGAGCCCACCCAGGCGTCCCTTCCTTTATGTTTCTACCTAGGATTAGTTTCTTTCTTCCTAAAGAACTCCCTTTCTTATTTCTTTTAGTGCAAGTCTTTTATGATCTTTATCTGAATATGTCTTTATTTCATCACTGTTTTTAAAAACTGCTGTATTGACATTAAAATTCACATCTCTTACATTCACCATTTAAAAAGAAAATGTACAGTTTAGTGGGTTGTTTTTTTTTTTTACTATAGTCACAGAGTTGTGCAAACATCACCATTTTCTTCTAGAACACTTTTTAAAAAGTTTGAGAGAGCATGCACACATGTGAGTGGGGAGGAGCAGTGGGCGCGAAGGAGAGGGAGGAAGAATCTGAAGCAGACTCTGCGCTAAGCAGAGGGCTCAGTCCCAGGACCCATGAGATCATGTCATGACCTGAGCAGAAACCAAGAGCCAGATACTTAACTGACTGAGCCACCCAGGCACCTCTTTCCAGAAGATCCTTATCACCCCTAAAAGAAACCCTATAGTTATTAGCAGTCACTCTCCATTCCCCTTCCTCCATATATGTCTAGCCTTAGGAAGTCACTAATAACCTATTCTATTTTTATAAGTTTGCTTATTCTGGATATTTCATATAAGTCAAATCATATACTATGGATCTTTTGTGATTGTCTTTTTTTGTATAACATAGTGTTTTTATGGTTCATTTATGTTGTAGAGTATATTAGTACTTCATTATTTTGACTAAATAGCCAATGAATATACTACATTTTGTTTATTCATCAATTGATGAGCATTTGGTTGTTTCCACTTGCTGGCTGTTATGAATAATGCTATGTGCATTCATGTACACATTTTTGTGTAAACATATATTTTCATTTTTCTTGGATTTACCTAGGTGTGGAATTGCTGGGTCATATGGTAAGTCTAAAGTTTAGCATTTTGAGAAACTACCAGACAGTCAAAGTTGTCTGTGTCATTTTGCTTTCCATCAGCAGTATATTCCAGTTTTCCCACACCCTTGCCTGCCAACACTTGTTATGTTTACCTTTTTGATTATAGTCATCCAGGTGGGTGTGAACTGGTATCTTACAGTTTTGATTTGCAGCTCTCTGATGACTATGCTGAACATATTTTCATGTGTTTGTTAGACATTTGTTTTCTTCTTTAGAGAAATGTCTGACTATTCAAATTCCTTGCCCAATTTTGTTTTTTTATGGAGTTGTATTATCTTCATTCTGAAAACGTGTTTTTTTTTTTAATATTTTATTTATTTATTTGGGAGAGAGAGCATATGCATGAGTGAGGGGATGGGTAGAGGGAGAAGGCAAGAAGCAGACTCCCTCCTGAAGCATGGAACCTGACTCGGCACCATCCCAGGACCCTGAGATCATGACCTGAGCCAAAGTCAGATGTTTAACTGACAGCCACCCAGACACCTCTGGAAAGCTGTTTTCTTTTCTTTTTAAAGAGATTTTATTTTTATTTGAGTGAGAAAGAGCCAGTGAACATGAGTAGGGTGGTGGGGGGATAGAGGGAGAGGGAGAAGCCAACTCCTCATTGAGCAGGAAGCCTCATGCAGGGCTTGATCCCAGGACCCTGGGATCATGACCTGAGCTGAAGTGAGACGCCTAACTGAGCCCCCAGGTGCCCTGAAAGCTGTTTTCACTAGTTATAGAATTCTAGATTGACAGTTAATAGTCTCTTAATACTTTGAAACCATTTTCTTCCAACATCTGTCACTTTTATCTTTGGAGAGACCAGCTTTCAATATTTCTTTGCCCCTTTTTGAAGATAATGTACCCTGTCTCCCCGTTATTTTTAAGTTTTTTAGTTTTTCATTAGTAAATTTTTTTATTATGATGTCTTCAGAGATTGTTTATGCTCATTCATTTCTCCTCTGGGATTCCAATTACATGTAACTTAGTCCTTTTGAGTATGTCTCATATATTTCTTATGCTTTTTTCTTCTTTAATTTTTTTTTTCTCTGTTCTCCCATTTGAATGTTTTATGGTGGGTGATCTGTTTTCTAGTAATGTTTTCTGTGTTCTAGTAAACTTATTTCTGGTTTTTAAAAATTAGCTTTTAAAATACCTAGTAATTTACTAATTTCTGGTATATTTTCAACTATAGAATTTCTTTTTATTTTTTCTTTTCATAGATTTCACTTCTCTCGTGAAATTGCCCATTTTTTCCACATATTTTCTCCATACTTTCCACTATTTTTTTGAATGTAGTAATCATGGAGTTTTTGTCTGCTAACCCCTATATTTAATTACCTGTAGGTTCATATCTGATCCCTTTTTTCTCTTCATTTTCAATTATATGGTCATTTCTTTTGACATGTCTTGTGGTTTTTTATGAGCCATCAGATACTGTATATGAAAGTTACCATAGATGTTCCATATTATGGTACTTTCCTGCAGAAATGGTTTACTCCTTTCTTTTACCATTGAAATTACCATTCCTACTGAATATCTTAGGCCAGCTAGGGATTGACTTGAGTTGAGGTTAGGTTGTAGTTTTGATGAAGGTTTTGGTTGCCCTTCAAGGAGGCTACTTTTAGGAGTAGCCTTTCAAAGATTTTGGCATTGATCCCAGTGTGTTCTTGGGGCCCAGTCCATGGAGTATTTCTTAAATTTGTTTTCTCAGGAAGATTACAGAAAACTCTACTTTGCTTTTTTGAGGCTTTTGCTTTTCTTTTAACTTCCTACCTCATTCAGTCTCAGAATGACCACCTCTGTTGCAGCTCCTCCCTTCTCACTAGTTTATTGACCCCTGGATTTTCTGTTTTCAACTTCTAGGGTGAAAGCTCTCTATCAACAGCAACCCACTGTCCAAACAGAGGTTAGATCCTTAATCTTCCTGTATCCAGAATCTGTAAAGGGCTGCAGGGGAAAAGCAGCTGCAGAGCACCATTTCACATCTGTCAGGTTCTCACCCCTCTAGAATCTTGACAACTTAAATTCTTCCTTCAGCAGCTTTCCAGTTGTAGTATTTTGTTCTGTTTTCTGGTTGATCTCAGTGGGTTGTTTGGTCTTCTACCAGTTACTTCATCTTACCTAGAAGATTTGTCAATTTCTTTCTACATTTTATTAGTTCAATACATAATGTTTTATATATTTTGGGGCTACATCTCAATTAGGCTCATACATATTTTGAATTATTTTACCATTTTTGTGAATTTTTCAATATCGATCTTCTCTATTTTTTTTAACTTAATTTATTCATGAGAGACACACAGAGAGAGGCAGAGATATAGGCAGAGGGAGATGCAGTCTCCCTTTTGCAAAGAGCCTAATGTGGGACTCGATCCTGGGACTCCGGGATCACGCCCTGAGCTGAAGGCAGATGCTCAACCACTGAACCACCCAGGCATCCCAATCTTCTCTATTTTCAGTGAGACATGCTTATTTTAAGTCTACTTTATTTTACATTAACTTAGCCATACCTTTCTCTCATCTAGTGTTTTCTCAGTAGGTCTAGCTCTCTACATTTACTTTCAACCTTACTATGTTCTTTTGTTTAAGTATGTTTTATAAATATCATATGGCTGGATTTTAATTTTTAAAGTCTAGTTTGATAACTCTTGACAGTTTACTTGGATTTTATTCTTTGTTATTGTTTGTATATTTGGACTATTTTATACCATCTTATTCATTTCAACTTGAGGGCCACAAGCATCAAAAATGTCACAATCATATCATTCCTTATATCCTTAACTCCTCAGATTGCAGCTTTACATAGAATTCCCCAAGGAAAAGAATGTTGGAAGAAGATACTTTCTCTAATGGATATCTACCAACCTCTTTTTTTTTTTAAGATTTTTTTTTAAGGCTTTTAATTTTTTTTTAGGATTTATATTTAGTTTGGGGTGGGGACATGAGTTGGGAGAGGGGCAGAGGGAGAGAATCTTTGAAGCAGACTCCCCTCTGAGTGAGGAGCTGGATGTGGGGCTCAATCTCACAAACCATGAGATTAGGACCTGAGTTGAAACCAAGAGTCAGATAGATGTTCAACTGACTGAGCCACCTGGGTGCCCCAACCTTGGAGGTTTTGATTAAGAATGGTTGGGAAGCCAATGCCAGAGGTAAAATATTTTTTAAAAAATGAATGTTGAGAAAGAACAACAGCAAAATATTCCCATAAAATCCTATTCATGTCTCCCAAAGAGAAATTCACACAGGTCCATAATGGAATAATGGAAAATAGGAAATAAAATAAAATAATGGAAAAAAGGAAAAAAATCGTGTTTCCTGTTGGACATTTTCACACCCGAGTTTTACATATATAGTTAGATTTTTACAGCACTAAAGCAAAGCCACCAGGGGGAAAATACAAAAGGTGTGTTCTGCTCTGTAAGTCCAATTCATCTTCACGTTGGTTCTCGTTTCCCTATCCATGTTTTTTTGACTCCCATCCCAACTAGTGCTTCTGTGATGCTCTGATGTTATTTTGGAGGACATTTGTTTGTACCAGCATTGCTGTCAATCCCTGTTATGAGGTGGCAGGTAGAAGATGAGAGGCATAAACTGAACTGATACTGCTCTTTTTCTTTTGTTTTGTTTATTTTTAAAGTTGGCTTCCATGCATAGTATGGAGCCCAATGTAGGGCTTCATTTCATGACCCTGAAGTTGAGACCTGAGTTGAGATCTAGAGTTGGATGCTTAACCAAACGAGGCACCCCTGAAAATGCTCTTTTTAAAATTTATCTTCTCATGGCCCTGCTAGTGGTTTCTTCTTCAGGCTACAGGCCTCCACATACAACAGTCCTGTTGTATACAAGTCCATATTCCAGCATAACGTGGAGTTTCTCACACTTTCCTCCACTATTCCTTAGGACCCATAATATTTTTAGTTCCACTGGGTTAATTTTTAAGATTTTATTTATTTATTTGAGAGAGAGAGAGAGCAGGCACGAGCAGAGGGAGAGGCAAAGGAAAAGGAAGAAGTAGGCTCCCTGCTGAGGGAGGGCCTCAGGTGGGCCTCGATCCCAGGACCCCGAGATCACAACCTGAGCCGAAGGCAGATGCTTAACCAACTGAGCCACTCAGGTGCCCCACAACTGGTTTAATTTTGAGGGAGGTAGATCCTTTGTCAACATCTTGTTAGAAATCCCAATTTGCTATTTTTTAATATTGTTAAAATTGGTAGTTGTATTCTGTTCTTTCATCCTAATTTCCACAATTACTTAATCATAGTTCTAAATTGAAAGGATTCATTGATTATCAGTGGTTTTTTACTGTGGCTTTTGTATTCTTTTGTTGTTTTAATCTGTTTTCTGGTTTATGAATTAATTCAGAGAATATTTTAGCACCACTCAGTGCCATGTGGCATTTTAGAAGCTGAGAATGCAGCATTGAACAAGACTGAAAAAAGTCCCAGTGTTTTTCAATTTATATTTTACTTAGATGACTAGATTTTTTTCAGCAAGTGTTTTATTTTGTTTTTCTTCCAAGAAGGGCTTGTGGGTGCTATATTTCCTTAGTATTTTTATGTTTGAAAATGTTCATTACTTTATACTTGAAGTATGACTTGGCTTGGTATAACATTCTAGGACCCCATTCCTTTTCCCTAGAACATTGCAGAGATTTTTTCAAGGCATTCTGGCTTTGAGTTTGCCAGCCTCATACCGAGTATATTTTTCTCTTTTCCTAACAAGTGACTTGACATTGAATAACTGAACCAGAATATGCCATTGCATTTGATTTCTTATCATTTTTGCATGTGTATGGAAAGTTTGTGGCTTAATATTATTGTTTTATTTTTTTTTAATTTTTAAATTTGGTATGACTATACTTTCTCTTTTTTTAATTTTAATTCCAGTGCAGTTAACATGTTATGTTCATTTCAGATGTACTATATAGTGGTTCAGAGTCCCATATATTACTCAGTACTCATCAAGATAAGTGTACTATTAATTTCTCTTCACCTATTTTACCCAACCCGCTACCCTACCTCCCCTCTGGTAACTGTCTGTGTTCTCTAACTTAGTCTGTTTTTGATTTGTCTTTCATTTTTTTCTTTATTCATTTGTTTTGTTTCTTAAATTCCACATGTGAGTGAAATCATATGGTATTTGTCTTTGCCTGACTGGCATATTTTGTTTAGCAGTGTACTCTCTAGATCCATCCATGTTGTTGCAAATGGCAAGATTCCATTCTTTTTTTATGGCCAAATAATATTCCATTATTTATACCACATCTTCTTTATCCATTCTTCAATTCACAGACACTTGGGCTGCCCTCATAATCTGTGAATAATGCTGCAGTAAACATAGGGGTGCATATATCCGTTCAAATTAGTGTTTTTGTATTGTTTCGGTAAATACCCAGTAGTGTGATTACTGGATCATAGGGTAGTTCTATTTTTAGTTTTTTGAGGAACCGCCATACTGTCTTCCACAGTGGCTGTACCAGTTTGCATTCCCACCAAGAGTGCATGCACAAAGGGTTCCTTTTTTCCACATCTTCACCAATGCTTGTTTCTTGCATTTTTTATTTTAACCATTCTGACAGGTGGGTGATTATCTTATTGCAGTTTTGATTTGCATTTCCCTGATGAGTGATGTTGAGCATCTTTTCATGTGTCTGTTGGCCATTCGAATGTGTTCTTTAGAGAAAATGGCTGTTCATATCTTCTGCCTATTTTTTAATTCGATTATTTGTTTTTTGAATGTTGAGTGGCATAAGTTCTTTATATACTTAGGATACTAACCCCTTATTAGATATGTCGTTTGCAAATATCTTCTCCCATTTAG
Source organism: Vulpes vulpes (assembly GCF_048418805.1). NCBI lineage: Eukaryota > Metazoa > Chordata > Mammalia > Carnivora > Canidae > Vulpes > Vulpes vulpes. The sequence goes on along the minus strand of NC_132793.1, from coordinate 89,164,746 downwards.
TAGGTTGTCTTTTAGTTTTGTCAGCTGTTTCCTTTGCTGTGCAGAAGCTTTTTATTTTGATATAATCACAATTGTTTAGTTATGGTTTTTTTTTTAATTTTTGTATCTTTTGCCTCAGAAGGCATATCTGAAGGGATATTGCTATGACCAGTGTCAGAAAAGCTACATGTAAAAAAATGAAACTGGACTTCCTTAGAGTATACACAAAAATAAATTCAAAATGGATTAAGGACCTACATATAAGACCTGAAACCAAAATCCCAAAAAAGAGCACAGGCAGAAATTTCTCGGACATTGTTTTATGTTTAAACAAATATTTTTTCATTTCCAATTGTTCCATGCTTTTTTAGTATACTTGGTGTCTATTGACCATACCCAACATCTTAATTCATTTTAATTTTTATTCTTTGAATTTCCTTATTGTGGCTTTAATCCTTGTTATGATTTCTCTTTTTCCTGGTTCTTTTCTGAGTGATACTAGCTCCTTTTTTTAGGTCATTATATTGTATCTTTGGCAGTGATGTTAGGTACAAGTTAACAAAAGAGGCTTTTTCAAAAGATTTTGTTTAGAGAGAGAGAGTGCTCAAGAGTGTGAGGGGGGGGGTGCAGAGGGACAAGCCGACTCCCCACTGAATGTGGAGCCTCACGCTACATGGGCTCAATCCCAGGACCCTGAGATCATGACCTGAGCTGAAGTCAGACACTTAAACTCACTGAGCGACCTAAGCGCCCTAAGAAGCTTTTCTTTAAAATTCCCTTTTATGTTTTATTTTGTTTTGTTTTATATCCCTTCCTATTCTGCATTTAAAACAGGATTGCTACAGGTTTTTCTTCCTCACTTCTTTCATGGCCTTCCCACACTTTTGAATCTTACAGCACTAATCAAAGGATCTTTTTCTAAACCTTTACAGGCTGTGACATTGCCACTTTTGTGAAGAATCTCATTTGTATTTAAATTTCTCCAGGTGAAACCCAAATTTGGCAGATGAAAATTTATGTTTTAGAGGCCTTTTTTTTCCTTGAAGAAAACCCATGGTCAATGGTTCATTCATGTTTTTAGTGACTTTAAAAAGGAGTAAACATGGTTTCATTCTTCCATTTTGATTGAAAATAAATATGATTTCTGTTGAAGTTAAAAATAAATTTATGTCATTTTAATGTTTTGAAATCTTCAGCTTTAATATAGTATTTGTCTTGAAATAGTAAGTTGAATATTGAGTTGTAATTAATGTAGTCAGTCTTCTCCAGCCTAATTGTAGGTTATGTTATCTGCTTCACATGAAATTTATGAGCTGAAATGTAGCTGTATTGCAACATTACTAATTAACAGTGTATACTAATTAGACTCTGATGATACTCACTTTTGGATATCTTAGAAAACTGATGTCTAGAAGGAAAATACCTGTATGACAACCAAAAATTTCTAATTGTAAATGCTAAGGTAGAGGCAAAATGTAGACTCCAAAGGCTTATTTTCTTCCTTTGTACCTTGTTACTTTGTTACAATCTAATATTCTGGGCAGAATGGTTTTACCTTAAACTGTAATCAATATCTTTTCATTCTTCCTCCTGTTTTCACCCCCTTGAATTCCGTTTCCTTTTTGTTTGCTTCCAAAATCTATTTGTAAAAACAAACATTTCAGTAGATGTTCGTGTTTTTTTTACTTGTAATTTGTTTTTCATATTGAGAACTTGAAAATACCAAACATAGGCCAGTATTCAAAAATACTTCATAAAAAGTATTTTGGATGTGTGGCCAACTTTCATATAAATAAGTACCATAAGCAGGCTGGATTGTTTTTGCCTAATAATTTTTCCAGTCAAACGAAAGTTTAAATTAAAAAAAAAAAACAACTTTTCTCTCAACCATACTTTTACTTAGTTCACTAGCAAATAGGATATTTCTGTGGTCATATGGTATTTAGCACTTTGTACTCTTTATACTGAGAAATATAAAGGCATTACAACGTTTTAAGAATTTAAGGAGATAGAGCTCTATAAAATTATGAGAATAAATAGTTAAGTGCTAAGACCTGTAGATATTAAATGCATTTGATGTTACCAAAGGAAGAAAATAGACATTGTGCCTAAATAGAATGAAAACTATTAAATTATACTACATTTTAATTTTATCATACTACATAGGAAATGAAATTTACTAAGAAATAAGGAACATCTTTCATTTGTACAGTGAAATGCATTTTCATTGTTGCTTCTCTTTTACACGTATAGGTTACATCTGTAATGTAATAGTATAGTCACTTAATTTTATGCATGTGAAAAAACTTTGTAAACAATTATTTTTTTAAAGATAGATAGATAGATAGATTGATTGATTGATTGATTTATGATAGAGAGAGGCAGAGACACAGGAGGAGGGAGAAGCAGGCTCCATGCTGGGAGCCCAACGCGGGACTCGATCCTGGGACTCGATCCTGGGACTCCAGGATCGTGCCCTGGGCCAAGGCAGGCGCTAAACCGCTGAGCCACCCAAGGATCCCCGGAAACAATTATTTTGAATTGTATTAGAGATCCTCAGCTTCTTCAGTAGCTATTGTAATGTTTAATGTTCAGTCTAAATCAGTGTTAGACAAAGTTCATGGAAGGGAAACCATATCATAGCTGATGGTAAAAAGAGAAAATACTGCAATTAACATTGTTTCACAATTCTAAAGTCTATTTAATGGTATACTTGTGGACTTTTTTCTCTTTTTTTACCCATTTTATAAGTAGACTTTATTTTTAGAGCAGTTTCAGATTCGCACAAAATCAAACAGAAAGTAGAAAGTTCACTTACACTCTGTGCTCCCACAAAATGCAGTTCCCCCACTACCAGCATCTCACATCAGAGTGTTGTACATTTTTTAAAATTGTCAAAGCTACATTGACATATTACTGTCCAAGGTCCATGGTTTACTTTAGGGTTCACTCTCAGTGTTATGCAGTCCTTGGGGTTTTGAATGTATAATGTAGTTTCACTGCCCTAAAGAATCCTCCTTCCTGCTAACCTCTGAAACCACTCGTCTCTTTATTGATCACAGTTTTGCCTTTTCCAGAATTCCATATAGTTCATATAGTAATAAGTGTTTTCAAATTGTTTTCTTCTATTAGTAATAATACATATAATGTTCCTAGCTGTCATTTCATGGCTTGATAGCTCATTTCTTATTAGAGTTGAATAATATTTCATTGTCTGGATATACAGTTTGTTTATTCACCTACTTAAGGAAATCTTGGTTGCTTCTACCTTTTGGCATTTATGAATAAAGTTACTGTCAATATCCATGTGCAGGTTTTCATGTAGGCAGAAATTTTCAACTCATTTGGGTAAATACCAGAGTGGGATTGTTGGGTATATGGTAAGAGTATATTGAGTTTTATAAAAAACTGACATTCTGTCTTCCAAAGTGGCTGTAGTGTTTTGTATTCCCACCATCAATGAATGAGTGTTCTTGTGTTTTTCCACATTTTTTGCCAGAATTTAGTATTGTTGGTGTTTTTCATTTTTGCCATTTTAGTAAAGCATGTTGTAGTATCTCATCGTTAAATTTGCAATTCCTTAATGCCCTGTGATGTTGAGTGTCTTTTCATATGCTTTTATACCATCTGTATAATCCTTTTCGTTGAGGTATCTATTCACATCTTTTTCCCATTTTTATTTTTATTTTTAGAGAGGGAGGGGGGTGGCAGAGGGGAAAGGGAGAGAACGAATCTTAAGCAGGCTCCATGCCCAGTGCAGAGCCATACGTGGGGCTTGATCTCACAACCCTGAGATCATGGCCTGAGCTGAAATCAAGATCAGATGCTTAACCAACTGAACCACCCAGGCACCCTTTTTTGCCCATTTTTAGATTGGATCGTTTTTAAATGTTGATATAGCCATGCATACTTGGGCATAATCCCACTTGGTTATGGTATACATATTTTTTATATATTGTTGGATTCTCTTAAATACTGTTGAGTATTTTTACATCCATGTTTATAAGAAATGTTGGCCTGTAGTTTTAGCTTTTTGTAATGTCTGTCTGGTTTTGATATTTAAGGTTGTCTTGGCCTTACAGAATAAGTTAGGAAGTATTGCCTCTGCTTCTGTCTTCTAGAAGAGATTGTAAAGTGTTGGTATAATTCCTTAAATGTTTGATAGAAATTGCCAGTGAATCCGTCTGGGCCTGGTGCTATTTTCAAAAGTTGTTCACTACTGATTCCATAATAGAGGGTCTGAATAGGCTTGTATCCATTTCTTCTTGTGTGACCTTTGGCAGTTTGTGTCTTTCAAGGAATTGATCTGTTTAATTTATCAAATTTGTAAGCATGGAGTTATTCATATTATTCCTCTATTAATCTTTTTTAGTGTCAGTGGGATCCGTAGTTGGGATTGAGTTGTTGTATCACTTCTTTCATTTTTAATATTAATAATTTGTGTCTTTTCTCTTTTCCTTATTTAACCTGGCTAGAGGTTTATCAATTTATTTATTTTTTCCCCCGGAGTCAGTATTTGGTCTTGTGGGTTTTCCCCAATTGATTTCTTATTTTCTATTTAATTGATTTCTGCTCTAATTCTTACTATTTTGTCTGCTTCCTTTGGTTTTAATTTGTTCTTCTTCTAATTTCTTAAGGTAGTAGCTTAGATTATTGATTTTAGATCTTTCTTTCACAATTTATTCACCTAATGCTAATTTTCCTCTAAGCATTGTTCTCACTGCATCTCAAAACTTGAGTTGTATTATTTTCATTTAGTTCAAAATAGTTTTTAATTTCTCTTGAGATCTCTTCTTTGATGCAGGTGTTATTTAGAAGTATGCTGTTTAAGGATTTGGGGATTTTCCAGTCAACTTTCTGTTACTAATTTATTTCATTTATCATCATCTGAGAACCTGTGTTATCTGATTTCTAGTCTTACAGCTTTGTCAAGGTGTTTTATAGTCCAGAATGTGGTCTATCTTAGCGAATATTCCCATGTGAGCTTGACAGTAATGTGTATTCTTCTGTTTTTGGATGAAGTGACTGTCAATTATATTCAGTTGCTTAATGATTCTGTTGAGTTTAGTTATGCCCTTACTGATTTTCTTCCTGTTGGAACTGATATTCAGCATTTCTGATAGAAATGTAGTAAACAAAGTGTAGTTTAATTTAATACTTCTCACTAAATTTAGGTAAGATGTCTGTTTTCTTCTCTTGGGTAACATTAAACGCATTTAATATCTACATGTCTTATGTTGAAGTTTCCTCCTACAATAGTAAATTTCTCTATATTTCCTTGAAGTTTTGTCAGTTTGCCTCACATATTATGATGCTTTGTTGTTAGGTTCATATGTTTTAAGGATTGTTATGTCTTCTGGAGAATTGACTCCTTTATCATTGTGTAATGCCCCTCTTTGTGATAATTTTCCTTGCTCTGAAGTCTGCCCTGCTGGAAATTAATGTAGCTGTGTTAGTTTTGATTGATGCTAGCAAAGTATTATTTTTCTCTCCTTTACTTTTATTGTTCTATGTGTCTTTTATTGAAAGTGGGTTTTTATTTTTTAAGATTTTATTTATTTATTCATGAGAGACACACAGAAGCAGAGACATGGGCAGAGGGAGAAGCAGGCTCTCTGCGGGGAGCCTGATGTGGATCAATCCCAGGACCCCAGGATCATGCCCGGAGCAGAAGACACGCTCAGCCACTGAGCCACTCAGCTGTCCCAGAAGTGAGGTTTTTTTTTTTTTTTTTTTTTTTTTTTTGTAGACAGCATATAATTGAGTATTGTTTTTGATACATTGACAATCAGTTTTTTAATTGGGGTATTTAGACTGTTGACTTTTAAAGTGATTGGTGATAGAGTAATAGCTACCATATTTGTGTTCTCTTAGTTGCCCTAGTTCTTTGTTCCTATTTTTGTTTAGTCTTTTTCTGCATTCTGTGGTTTCAGTTGAATATTTTATGTGGTTCTATTTTCTTTCCTTTCTTAGCAAGTCAGTTATACTTCTCTTTGTATTTTATTTTTTTAGTGATTACCCTAGAGTTTGCAATATAAATTTGCAATGAATCCAAATCTTTCAAATAACACTGCAGTTATAGCTTCACAGGTAGTACAACAACCTTATAATAACAAATCTTCATAATTCCTCTCTTCCATTCCTTTTGTCATTGCTGTAATTCTACTATAATCATCTAATACTTTGTTGCTAATATTATTTTGAACGAATTGTCATCTATCAGGTAAGAATTTAAAAAAATAGAAGATTTTAATTTATCTTCCCTTATTCATTCTCTTTATGTAGATTTGAGTTTCTGATCTATTAGAATTTCCTTTTTGAAGAATTTCTTTTAACATTTCTTACAAATCACATCTACACACCATGAATTCCCTCGATTTTGTTTGTCTGAGAAAGTATTTTTAAAGTATAATTTCTCAAGATACAGAATTTTGGATTGGTGGGTTTTCTCCTCTTACTACTATATATATCACTCCACTATCTTATTCCTTATATTGCTTCTGAGGAGAGATTGGGTATAATTCTTTTATTTGTGCTTCTGTATATAAGGTGTTTTTTCCTCTGACTTTCAAGATTTTTTATTTTTTACTTTCTATTAGCTTATATATAATATACTTAGATATAGTTTTTTTGTTTTTTTCTAGGTTTTTTGTTTGTTGTGGGGGGTTTTTTGGTCAGAGGTTGTTGCATTTCTTCCTGGATCTGTGGTTTACTGTCTGACATTGAGGGAAATTCTCAGATGCTTTTGCTCCATGTGTTTCTTAACTTTCATTTTATTTTTCATTTTATTTCCTTCTGGTATCCATGTTATTATGTATATTATACTTTTTTAGTTGTCCCACAGTTCTTGGATATCCTGTTCTATTTTTTTTAGTCTCTGGTCTCTTTGATTTTCAGTTTTGGAAGTTTCTATAGACTTGTCCTCAAGCTTAGAGTTCCATATCAGTTTCCAGCCTGCTAATGAGTGCATTAAAAACTTTCTTCATTTCTATTTTTTTTTTGTCATCAACATTTATTTTATTTTATTTTTTTAATAATAAATTTATTTTTTATTGGTGTTCAATTTACCAACATACAGAATAACACCCAGTGCTCATCCCGTCAAGTGCCCCCCCTCAGTGCCCGTCACCCATTCACCCCCACCCCCTGCCCTCCTCCCCTTCCATCACCCCTAGTTCGTTTCCCAGAGTTAGGAGTCTTTATGTTCTGTCTCCCTTTCTTGTCATCAACATTTAAAAAAAAACTTTGAGAATTTCCATCTTTCTAATTACATTATCCACGTTCTTGCATGGATTTTCGGCTTTTTCCATTAGACCCCCTTAGCATGTTAATCAGAGTTATTTTGTATTGGTGGTCTGATAATTTCAGCATTTTTGCTATATCTGAGTGCTTCTGATGCTCCCCTTGCCTCTTCAGACTGTATTTTTTTGCCATGAAGTATGCCTTGTAATTTTTTGTTGAAGCGAGACATGATGTACTGGATAAAAGAAACTGCCAAAAAAAGGCCTTTGATAATGAAGTAGTAAGGTATGGGGAGAGGGAAAGTGTTTTGTAGTCCTATGATTAGTTTCTCGGTCTTTTAGTGAACCTGTGCCTTTGCACTGTGAACTTTGTGTTTCTCAGTCCCTGCCCCCCATCTGTAGGTGGGACAAAATGGATAGAGGGGTTTAAAGTTGAATATTTCCCTTTGCCCATGTTAAAGGCTAGTGGGAACTGGTGTTGGATATTTCTTTCTCCCAAGGTCAGTTGGGCTCTTTTTAATACCTCTAAGTTAGGGAACCCTGGGTGGCGCAGCGGTTTGGCGCCTGCCTTTGGCCCAGGGCGCGATCCTGGAGACCGGGATCAAATCCCACATCAGGCTCCCGGTGCATGGAGCCTGCTTCTCCCTCTGCCTGTGTCCCTGCCTCTCTCTCTCTCTCTCTCTCTCTCTCTCTGTGTGACTATCATAAATAAATTTAAAAAAAAATTTTAAAAAATACCTCTAAGTTAGGCTCTGGTAAAATAGTTTGTCTTAAAGGCAGGCCTTTTGAAGAACAGGATGTTCTGACATATTTCAGAATGGCTACTTTTTCCACTTGCCCTGCTAGAAGCACAAGGGGATTTTTCTCTGATCTTTACTGTGAGAACCTGATGGGCATAAAACTCAAAAGTGTATGCATGCAGCTTTAAGCCTGGGCACCTGCCCCCTAACCCCCCGGTGGAGTGTTTAACTTTTGTATTTGTCTACTCTGAGCTTCGAGGAATTCCTCAATTACAGTTCAGGTTTTCCTACCCTGCTGGTACTTTTTGTGAAGGTTTCTGCTGATTTATGATTTTTTGTATCTGCTTGTTTGTATCCAAATTGGGGAGCAGAAATTGCTCTTTGACCTCAGTTCTGTGAGGGATCTAAGAAGAGTTGTTGATTTTCAGTTTGTCACACAAATAACATGGAGGCTAAATAAGATGCTACTAAACAATGAATGGGTCAACCAAGAAATCAAAGAGTAAATGAAAAAAAATATATGGAGATAATGAAAATGGAATCACAGTGGTCCAAAATCTTTGGGATACAGCAAGAGCTGTTCTAAGAGTGAAGTTTATAGCAATACAGGACTATCTGAAGAAACAAGAAGAATGTCAAATAACCTAACCTTATCCCTAAAGGAGCTTAAAAAGAACAAAGCCCAAAGCCAGTAGAAGAAAGGAAATAATATAGAGCAGAAAGAAATGAAATGGAGACTAAAATTGGAAAAGATTAATGAAACCAGAAACTAGTTCTTTGAAAAGATAACAAAATTGATAAACCTTTACTAGACTCATCAAAAAAAAAAAAAGAAAGAAAACTCAGATAAATGAAATCAGAAATGAAGGAGAAATAACAACTGACACCTCAAAAATACAATACAAAATATTCTCATATTTATGAAAAATGATACGCCAACAAATTGGACAACCTAGAATAAATGGTTATATTTCTATATATCTGGAAACATATAACATACCCAAGCTGGAACAGGAAGAAATTAAAAAAAAAATTGAACAGACTGATTATTAGCAATGAAATTAAATCAGTAATCAAAAACTCCCAACAAAAATATAAGACCAGATGGCTTCACAGTTGAGTTCTACCAAACATTTAACGAAGAGTTAATACTTATTGTTTCCATAGTGTTTCAAAAAGTAAAAGAGGAAGGAAGGATTCCATGTTGTGAAGCCAACATTACCCTGATACCAAAACTAAGTAAAGATACTACCAAAAAAGAAAAATTTCATACCAGTATCTCAGAATGGACATAGATGAAAAAATCCTCAATAAAAAAACATTAGCAAACCAAATCCAGTAGTACATTTTAAAAAGTCATTTCCTACGATCAAATGGGATTTATTCCAGGAATGCAAGAGTAGTTTGGGTGGGTCAATATTCACAAATCAATTAATGTGATTTATTAATGAGAATGCTAAAAACTATATGATTATCTCAATAGATGGGGAAAAAGCATTTGACGAAATACAACATCCATTCATGATAAAAAACTCACAAGAAACTAGGCCTAGGGGGAACATACTTCAACATAATATGGGCAGTATATGAAAAACTCATACCTAATCTCATACTTAATGGTGAAAAACAGAGAGCTTTTTCTCTAAGACCTGGAACAAGACAGGGTTGTCCATTCTCACCACTTTTATTCAAAAGGCATCTAAATTGGTAAGGAAGTAAAGCTGTTACTATTTGGAGATGACATGGGGTACTATATGTAGAAAAACCCTAAAGACTCCACTAAAAAAAAAAAAAAACTAAAACTGATAAATGATTTCAGTCAAGTCCTAGGGTACAAGATTAATATATAGAAATCTGTTGTATTGGTATACATTAATAATGAAGTAGCAGAAAGAGAAATTAGGAGTATAGTCCCACTTAAAATTATACCAAAAATAAATACCTAAGAATAAACTCAACCAAGGAAGTGAAAGACCTGTATACTCTGAAACCCATAAAACATTGATGAAAGAAATTAAAGATGACACAAACAAATGTAAAAATATTTCATGTTCATGGATGACAAAAATTGTTCAAATGTCCACACTACTGAAAGCAATCTAGACATTTAATGCAATCCCTTTCAAAATACTGATAACATTTTTCACAGACCAAACAAATAATCTTGAAATTTGCATGGAACCACAAAAGATTCCACATAGTCAAAGCAATCTTAAGAAATAACAGCAAAGCTGGAGAGATCTCAGTGGTAGATTTCAAGATATACAACAAAGCTGTAGTAATAAAAAAACAGTGTGGTATTGGCACTAAAATAGGCATATAGATCAACAGAACAAAATAGGGAGCTCAGAAGGAAACCTATGCGTATATGGTCAATCTTCAATAAAGAAATAAGAATATACAATGGGGAGAAGACAGTCTATTCCATAGATGGTACTAGGAAAACTGGACCTGGACCTGAAAAAGAATGAAACTAGGCCACTGTCTTAAAGCATACACAAAAGTAAACTCACAGTGAATTAAATATCTAAATGTGAGACTCAAAACCATAAAATTCCTAAAAGAAAACATAGCCATAATTTCTTGGAAATCAGTTGTAGAAACAATTTTCTAGATGTCTCCTAAGGCAAGGGAAACAAAAGTAAAACTAAAGTATTGGGACTACGTCAAAATAAAAAGCTTTTGTATAGCAAAGGAACTCATCAACAAAACTACAAGGCAGCCCATTGAATGGTAGAAGATATTTGCAAATGATATATCCAACAAAGGGATTCATATCCAAAATATATAAAAAGGGTTATATAAATCAATACTAAAAAACAAGTAATTCGATTAAGAAATGGGCCAAGGACCTGAATAGATATTTTTCCAAAGAAAACCTACAGATGGCCAGCAGACACATAAAAAGATACTTACCATCACTAATCATCAGGGTAATGCAAATCAAAACCACAATAAGAGATCACCTTAGAATGGCTAGAATCAAAAAGACAAGCAATAACAAGAGTTAGTGAGGTGGTGGAGAAAAAGGAACCCTCATGTACTATTGGTGGGGATGCAAATTGGAACAGCCACTATGGAAAACTGTAAGCTTCTCAAAAAGTTAAAAATGAACTATCCTTTGATCCAGGAATCACACCACTGGGTATTTACCTAAGGAAAACAAAATCACTAATCCACAAAAATTTATGTATCCCTATGTTTATTGCAGCATTATTTATAATAACCAAGATAAGGAAGCAACCCAAGTGTCCATTGACTGATGAGTGGATAAAGAAGGTATTGTATATATATGCAATGGAATATTACTCAGCCATAAAAAAGAATGTGATCATTCCATTTTACAACATGAATGGACCTAGAGGGTAAAATGCTAATTGAAATAAGACAGAGAAGCACAAATACAATATGATTTCACTTGTGGAATTTAAGAAACAAAACAAATGAAAAAGATGAAAAGACTTAAATACAGAGAACAAACTGGTGGTTGCCAGAAGGGAGGTAAGATGGGTGGGAGGATATGAGAAATAGATAAATGGGATTGAGAGTACACATATGTTGATGAACACTGAGTAATGTTTATAACTGTTGAATTAAAAAAATTCAACAATAAAGATATGCCTAAATATAGATCATGTGAAAATCTTTGCAGGCACTTGGGATCTTAAATACAGACATTCTTTTTAGAGATGCTGCAGTCCAACCTTCTTAAACTCAGAATTATGTGAGTCCCAGATTTGATAACAAAATCTAAAAAAAACTAGTTAGGGTCAAGCAAATTTGTCTCAATTTATAGAGGTAATGAGTTTTTTAGGTTAGGCTTTTTTAGCCTCCCCCCCCCCCCCCCCACCTTTATAACGATTGTAGTGCTGGAGTAAAATGACAATAAAAATAAAAATAAAATTTGTGGGGTTTTTTTTTTTTTTGCCTAAAATTGATGTGGTTGAATGAGTAAAATAAAGCCTATCGAAAGAGTCCCGGTTTTGTCAAATGCTAACAAAATCCCTTGTGTATGTATACGTGTATGTATGAATATGGTTATATGGTCTTGCACAAAACCGTGGTATGAAAAATACTAAGTTGAAAACACTGGTTAAGGGACGTCTGGGTGGCTCAGCAATTGAGCGTTAGCCTTTGGCTCAGAGCATTATCCCTGAGTCCTGGGATCAAATCCTACGTTGAGCTCCCTGCATGGAACCTGCTTCTCCCTCTGCCTATGACTTTGCCTCTCTTCCTCTCTCTCTTTCTCTCTCTCTATGTCTCTGTGTGTGTGTGTGTGTCTTATGATAAATAAAATCTTAAAAAACAACAACACTGGTTAAGGGGCTTTATGTTGGTGCAAGGGAAAGTAGGGAGGCAAGCATAAAACACTATTCCATTTGTGTGTGTGTGTATATGCATTTATATAAAATTATTTGTATTGTAAGGGTTGTTTTGAAAGATTAAATAATGATAGATTTATTTTCACAAGGTAAGGAAAGGAACCATTAGGCACAGGTAGTAGAGAGTGTTCCACAGGGAGGGAAAATAGCAAAGTTCCTAAGGAGGAAAGTAGCTGGTGGTTAAGGAAGACATACACATGTACATATGTACACACATATCAGAGATTTGGGAAATAACTTCAGATAGAGAGTTTGAGGTTACATAATTTGTTTGCTTAATGAATTTGGATATTACTTTCAGTGCAGTGAAAAGCTCTGAATTTCTACTTATACAATCTATGTTTCAATAATATCAGTTGGTTTTCCAAAGGATAAAAACCTAGTGATTTGAAGGGGCACATCACCCTAGTGAGGGAAGAAAGGACATGAGAACAGACAGTAACAAAGTGGTGAGGTAAATGGATTGGAGGATTGGATAATGGTTAAAAAATTTCTGAATTTCTGGAGAGAGAATACAAAAATAGAGCTAGATAGGAGGCAAAATGGAATACATGAAATTGAGATTTTGGAGGTGATGTGTGTGGTTCTTGATGATGGTATAGTTAAAGGTATGACAGTAGGTGGGAGCTTGTCATGTGGTGGAAGCGGATCATTTGGAGGTTGGGAGATGTTGCAATTTCTTTCTTTCTTTTTTTCTTTTCTTTTCTTCTTTTTTTTTTTTTACACAGATACTGAAGTCACTAGAGCTAAGAGCAGGGCTAGAAAGAAAAGTATCAGATGAAAGTTATCAGTACATGATGGTCACTTGGTGCTCATCAAAAGGAGAATTATTTGGTGATACCTGGGGTTTTTGAAGGGGAAGGAAGGAAAAATAACTTGTAAGATAGAACAAGGAGCAAAAAGGACTTACTTTCAGGCTTTGAGCATAGTGGGTATAATGTTTTAAACCAACAAAAATTGATCTCTGAGAAGACTTGAGGTGACAAGTTCCAGTTAGAAACTGGAAGAAAAAAAAACTGGAAGAAATATTCAGAGAATTTAGACATTGGGGGAATTTGTTGACCCTAGACTGTGAATTTTAAACTGGATGGTAAAGGGCCAGTGGTCAACTGTGTCATTCTCTGGTTCTTTGCCTTCTGCAGCACACTGGCAGCCAGGGATAAAGGGAAACCTGCTCTGTCAGGAGTTACAAGTTAAACTTAGGACTGTAGTCTTGGAGCAGAGCGGGGAATAAGAGGCTCGTGTGGAGCATGAGGCTAGGAGGCTTTTTCAGCTTTGGAATATGACTCAATATTAAAATAAGACTCCTCTTTAGGTACCCTGTATTCAAGTACTACTAATACTTTTGCTAAAAATGTACCTTTTTTTCCTTTGATTGTCTAGGTCACTTTTACAAAGAGAAAGTTTGGATTAATGAAGAAAGCCTATGAACTTAGTGTGCTCTGTGACTGTGAAATAGCACTCATCATTTTCAACAGCTCTAACAAACTGTTTCAGTATGCCAGCACTGACATGGACAAAGTTCTTCTCAAGTATACAGAATATAATGAACCTCATGAAAGCAGAACCAACTCGGATATTGTTGAGGTAACACATATATCTAGAAATGCCTGAATTGAAGATATAATTAATCTTCCATTTAATAACTTTAACTATCATTGCTTTTCACATCCAAATTATAAATCAATTATATATATATATTTTTTCCTCCAAATTATTTCTTGGGATGATCTAATTGTTGCTACTATGTATATATTTTTTTCTATGAATCATTTGTTAGAAGGATATAATTACTGATATGTAATAACCCACTTATGCTATAAACATATCCTATTAATTGAGACAAAATAGACTATTGTACTATGTACAGCAGTATAATATAATGTTTTATCTATGATTGCTTTGTATGAGTTTTAAAGTTAATATAAGAAACTAGATCCGTTGGGTATGAAGTTACAGTTTTAATATGTCTTAATCATTTCATTAGGTCAGTAACTACCCACAACTTTAAAATGAATGAAATGGAAGAAAATGACATAAATAATACTTTCATTTTGTGAATAGTGCTTTAGTTGTGGGGTGGGGGGAGATTTTTCACTTTTTTTCCCCCTTATCTGCTATCCTTCAGTATCTCATAATTCTGCCAACCTAATTAAAATGAAAATAAAAGGAATTTTTTGGCATTATTTCCATCTTATTCAGAAGTCGTGTTTTAAAGCAAAACCTTCAAAAAGGAGAATCTGTATGCTTTCCCTTTTAATTCTCTTCCTCTGCAAAATATTTTTATAAAGATAACTTTCCATTCATAGTTCTAATAGCATTTTAAATTAGCCTAATTCTTTTGTCTTTTTTGTTTGCATTTAGAGATTTTGTTTCAGTTTTATTCAAAAGAGGGAATTTTTCCCCACTACTTCAAAAGATATATACTTTGGCTTAGTTTTGTTAATAGTAGAAAACTATTTCAGTAAATTACGGATTTTCTTGGTGAAAATACTAAAACCATGTGAAATGATGCAGAACTAGCTATAAAGGAAGAAATGAAATTTTAATATAGATTTTATTTGAGTAATTAAGATAAAGATTCTTTAACTGTTTTTTTGTGTAGGAATCTAATTTGCCTGCCTCCACCAATTAAATGCTTTTTAAATTTCCCCTATACCCTATTTCTCTACTGTAACCATTCCTTTTTGGATACTAATTGATTTAATTACTGCAAAAAAAAAATACTCTGCTACTTTTAACTAAAAAAACTTTTGTTACTTTTTAGCAGTTAATCAGTTGTTTGCAGTGAGAAGTAAAAGCATAATTACAGTTACAACTCATCTCTGTAGCATGTTCCCCACAGTTTTATTTAAATGGCTCATTGCTATGAACATCCCCTGAAATGTGTATGAAACTTTTGATTTTGCTTTTGTTGATCACTTCAGTTAAACAACAGTTACATCTTAGCCAAACCCCTTAATGCAGTTACGATTATATCAGTTATAAGTTACTTTATATTATTTAGCATTTGTGGTATGTCTTATCCACTTATGTGCAATACAAATTAGTAGACTTTTTCCCTGTTATATGTCATAATACATTTTCAGTCATAATTTTGTAAATTATAGGATCATTATTTGGATAATCTTTATCAGAGACTCCATAACTGGTTTCCCTTGAAATGGAAATATCCCTGATGTGTTTAATTTAAAATGACATCTTATTCTAAAAATCTCTGTATCTCATCAAATGCTCCTCTGCCTAAGTCAAAGAAATATAATTGACTTTGATAATACCAACAAATAGATACTCAAGCTAGTTTCATTGTAGATGGCAACCACCTCCTTAACCCTAACTACTCTGCTCTTTCATTGCAGCAGTTGTTGTTCTTGACCCCTGGAAGTTGAGGGTGCTTCGCACAGCCTAAAGCTTACTTCCTTAGAGAATGTGAAGAATATAGTCTGATTTAATCCTCACAGAATTTTCAGACTACCTCAGTCTTCATCTCTGTTGTGGTCAGCAATCAAAGTGTAAGAGAGTAAATCCCAAACATATTTTAGCAGTCTCCTATATTACAATTTACTTCAGTGGGAAGGAAAACTTTTGCAGGTCAATTGGAATCTTGATGTTTTCTTTTTAATTGAATTTCTTAGATACAAGTGAACACGAATATTATCAATAGTTCTTCATGGAGTTCTGAATTATATAAATACAATAATAGAAGACACATTGGCTTATGAGGGATCAGTTTGTTGGTAGGATAAATTATAAGGCTGAATTTACTTCTCTGTTAAGGTTATTGAATTAATCTTCATTAAGACAGTTTTGAGATTCTAGATATTCTTTCTTCCACATATAAAAGTAATGCAACTACAGCCTCACTAATAGTGTGCACATATTTGAGATTTCTTTTATCAGTGGTGGTGATGGCTTATATTAATGTAGCTACAAAGATTGTTGTGAACCAAATTAAGTTTACAGGACAAGAGTAATGACAAGTACATGTAAGAGCTTCCTATGGGCGAGGCACTTCCAAGTGCTTTATGGAGAACTCATATAAATGCATTTTAGAATACCATTGTAAGTATTTTTTTCATATAGTTTCCTTTCAAACAGTTGTAGTAATTGGTAGCACATTTTTGTCCATTTGTTCATTTAACAGAAATACTCGAGGGGCTCCCATGTACCATGGAGTCTGCAAAGTGACGTTATTTAGAAATTTCTAATTCAGGCTCCAAGACTATTCTTTCTACCCATAGTTTTGTAAACCACTGAGATATATTTGTACCAACTGAAGATTTTATATCCATAAATTTCTAATAAGTTGGTATAATGTTCTGGATAGGTAAAAAAGCCATCTCCTGTAGCTGAAAATGGAGGCATAAACAACTATAAATGACCCACTTTAGAGTGTTTCCTAATGCAGTGAGACTAACTGAAAGCTTTGAAAACAACCTTCATAAGGCCTGTAACCTGAATTCACTTGTTTCCTATTGCATGTAAGTTAGTCTTTAAGATCAGGATTTTCGTTTCCCCCATTTACTAAAAAGCTGCACCTGCAAGGATGTGCGTGTATTAGGCCTATGAAGTTAGATCTAGTATGTTTTCTGGGAACACAGTGGCATAAATATATTAAAAGTAGTTGGTATTTGAACATTATGATAAACCTATATAAAGGAAGACATGGTGCTCATATTTATCTACTTTTGATTTTAATCTCTAGTATTAGAAACCCATTTACAGAGTGGCATTCTATCTTTGCTGTCCCTTATTTTGCATTACTTATATTTTCAGAGTAATTTCTTAAAATTTTAATCAATTTTAACAATTATAGTTGATAAAAATGATTTTTATATGGTCTTTTAAAAAATCAACAGCATTTACATATTTTAAATTGCATTTAGATATTTTAAAGTTTATAGTGTCCTGTAGGATGTGGGTATCTCCTACATTGAGAAAGCTAAATAAATGAAAATGGAAACTTACTAAATTAGGAGTGTTATTAAGATAAACTTTATAAAAGACTTCATAACTGGATTTCTTTGAAATGGAGAGTATTGATGCTGTGTTAATGGTATCTTATTTGAAAATGCTTATACATGCTTTTTAAGAGTTCATTCCTTACAAAAAAAATGAGTTTTACTACTATATTTCCTATGTTTCATTAGGAGACATTCTGTAAAGAATGTCATCAGAGATATACATTGTATCTTTCCTTGTTATTAAGCATTGGTAACAAAAATGTGTGGCTGACTTTGTTTGGTCCTACAAGTAGTAATTTAATTGAAATTCCCAAATTTTCTTTTCAATAAATTAAGATATAAAAACTTGTGAACTGTAGTATGCAATTTTATAAGAACATTGGATTTATCTTAGAATATTAGTAACTAGTAATGAAAATCACCAGTTGGTAGTCACCATTATTCATACACGTGTGTGTATATATATATGTGTATATATACATTGAGCTATGCTAAACAAAAGCCTTGCACCAACAGAAGGCTTCTTCATCAAGATAAAAATTATGCTGACACCACAAAGTGACAATTTTTGCAGCTTCTATCCAATAATGCCTGAGATTACTTTTGTATCCACTTTTTCTTTCACTTTGCAGGATGTATTTCAAATATTCCTGAAACATATTCCTGCGTATGATATTTTAAAAAGTTATGACTAGGTGATATTGGAGAATATCCAGTAAATAGTTTATGTGGTGATTCGTATCATTGTACTGTTATTTAAGAATATAAGAGACCGTGGCCATTTATTTCTTTAGTTAATATCTTATAAACTGTTCCCAGATAGAGGTATTTTTCTCATAACAGGAATACTGTAGTACTTAAAAAAAACTTCCCCTTGTATTATCTCATTTGATCTTCATATCCAAGGTAAGCTTTTTTCAGAAGTGGAAATTGAGAGTCCATTAAATGACTTGCCCAGAGTCATGTAGCAATTTAGTGGCAGAAGTAGGATTACAACCTAGTTCTTTGACATTATAACCTTACTTTGCTCCCCAGTTTATTGAATCCACTGGAGCTCTGGAATATTTCACCATAAGTGGATGAAGATTTCATATATAAATCAATGATGTAAAACATGTAGCAAACATGAATGAGTTTTCCTCAGTAATAAAGAGAAAATGAGTGAGGATAACCACAGTAATATATTGCAGTAAAATAATAAATGACATTTATCTAGTTGCTAATATAACCTGGTATTCTTCCAAGGGCTTTTATTTATTTTATCTGATTGAACTCTCTTATTGTCCCCCTTTCACAGATGAGGAATTTGAGGCACAATGATAAATGAAGTAAGATGACAGTAATTTGGATTCTAAAGAAAGAGAAAAATCTGTTTTGTTTTTTTTTTGAGCCTTAATCATCTCTGCCTGCTTTCAGATTACAAGGGAATTTAGAAATCATCAATATCTTAAAAAAGAGGAAGATAAGGAATCGATATAAGATGCATCTATCAATTTATTAAATAAAAATAGCTGGTACTGAAACAGAAGTACATTATTTAAATCGCTGGCTGTCAGAGTGTGGTACACTGACCAGCAGCAGCATCACCAGAGAACTTGTAAAAATCTAAACTCTTGGGCCCCACATCAGATCTAGCGAAGTAGAAACTCCTGAGCAATATTGCATAAACTTGAATTAACTTGTCCTAAGTGGAGGGAAACTAAAAGCTTTGAGTTAACATGCGGTCTCTAGGCAGTGGTTATCCAGCTTCTTAAATGTTCTTATTCCCAAGAATATCCCCTGAAATATAATTTTAAGCAGTGAGCAAGCACAAACTGTAACTTTTAATATCTTCTAAGAAGCAGTGCAAAATACATGCCGATTTTGGTATGAATTGCAAACTAGGGAGCACATTTCTCATGGGGTTACCTTTCAGTTCACTTCTACATGGTTATAAGTGCTTCATACCTATTTAGGGGGTCTGATGGGGATGTGTGGGCGATGGATTACAGTTCCTCAGTTGAGCAAAACAGAAAGATAAATGACTTTTATTTCCTGAGATCATATAGTACTGACCTTATAGAATCAATGCTTCAGTTTTCTGACAGTATTATGTTCTCAGAGAGCCTTTTTGGGCCAATCATTTTTTTTTTCCTCCCCGTGTGGTGAGGAATGGAACAGACAGGGAGTGTTTAAGAGGCTTGCCTAATGTTTTACAGGGCTGCAGTGGAGCGGCAGGGAAAGGGGAAAAATAATGAGACATCTGAAGACAAGACAAAGCTTCCCTCCACCTCCAGCCCCCTGCCCTGCTCTTTTATTCCTAACAGAGCCTGAAGCAGCAGGACGGTGATTCACAGGGTGAGGCACGCAATCCTCATGGCCCTCCTCCTCTTCTCACATGTCCTGCACCATCACCTCACACGGCAATCACCGTAGCTCTTGCGATTTCAGTTTGACTCTTTTTATTTTTACTATGTATTTGAATATTATTATTTATCATACAATTATTAGTTTTCATTTATATGGTTTTTAAGGAACTGTGCATCTCTGCGTGTAATTTTTTTATTTTCTTGAGGTCAGATTTTTCTCCTGTCAGAGATTGATGTGACATATAAATGGGAGTTCATGCGGGAAGAGGGTGAGGTCTGTCACTTTATAATACAGATTACATTTCTCTAATGCATTTCTTGTGTTCATCAATGAATACCTATATATCCTCTTTATGTCCCTTTGTGTCAGGGATTGAGTGTTTTAGTAGTTATGATCAGATAAGTTGTTCCTTTTCCTCTGGAAGTTCTTTGCTACATTAGCAAAATTTTTGGCCAATGAGAAAAGCGGAGAGTACAGAGAATTGGGAGAGTGGTCAGAGAAAACTTCCTGTAGAGGTGACACCATCATCTTAGTCCTTTAAAAGACAGGATTAGAGAGGGAAAGGGGTAGAAGAAAGGTGTTCCAGTTCAGCAGGGCACCTTATGTGGAAATTAGGAAATGAGACACAGCATAGTTATTTTATGGAGTTAAAGTCCACTAAGTATAGCTGTAGTAGTATAGTGTGAAGAGTGGAAATAGCCATGACTGACCTGGGAAGTAAACCAGATCCCAGGCCCTTAACTTTATCCTGAAGGCTTGGGTAGCTATTGAAAGAGCTCTGTCTAGGTTATACTGTCTTGCACTTCCCAAGCAATACATTGTGTTCCAAATTGCCCTGTGATGTTTTTTGAAAGGGGTTGAAAAGGAGGGAGGAGGAACGGGTAAAAATGAATGATGATGAATGATAATGAATATGATGCATTATTTTTACATTTTTAATTTATTTTACTGATATTTATCATACTGTGTACAGGCATTGTGCAAGACATTGGGAATAACTGGCCTATTTCTGCTGTTTTCCTAAAAAGATGATGTGTTGGCTGTTTTATCTTATTACAGAAGTTTCTTTGTTGGTTACATTTTAATATAGATTTAAGATAGTTAGAATCCCAAGATTTTGAGCTTTCCTACCATATATTAATCATTCAGCATATAATACTATATATATATTAATCATTCAGCATATAATACTATATTAGTATTAGAGCTGCAAGCTTATTTAGTGCAAAAGATGCAGGGTACTTACCATGTTAGGATGTCCTGTGTATGCCTGTGAGATATATAGATAGATAAGATACACTATATATAGATAGATAAGATTGATATACCTCTATATCTTAGTCTTAGAAAATAAACCAAAATTTGAATTCCTATTGAAATTTACCTCTTATCATTCAATGGGGAATATTTTTCTGTGATGCTTTGTTTTTATAGATATAGCTCTATATCTATAGATACACCTCTATATCTATCTATATCTATAGATAGATAAAGTGATAATTCTCTTATAAAGAGGTAGCAAATGCAGATATGCGGTTTTTTAAAAGCTAGCCATTCATACACACATCTCCTTAAAATTAAGGAGACAGTGGTGTAGTTTTCATATTTATTTTGAAGTTATTTTTGTAGCTCAGTTTTGAGAGAAACTCCTAGGGATCTAGAATCTAAAGAAAGACAGGTATTTTCTTAGCGTAGATTAGTCATAACTCTACTTTTAAATTTACAATTACATAGTTGGTGCTTGACCTGTAAACATTTCTAAATGGTAGTATGAACTTCTTATATTTTGGAAAAGTAATTAGAGCTTATAATTTTGTAGGTTTTGTTTGGTGGGTTGATTTGTGAATTAAACCAATTTTTGATATGTGTTTTGATACTTGTGTATTCTAAGTGTCTTATATGAAGAATATTATATGTAGGCACATTGATAAGAAATATGTGATTATATTTCTTTACTCAAAGAATATTTCCTATAAGTGCTTATTTTAATTTATTAGCAGTAAAAGATCAGAAGTTATAGTTTTAAGATTGTTTTTTAAATGTTAGTGATTCTTGAAACTTGGTAAACAAGTTACCAGTTTTAGTCTTAGAAAATAAACCAAAACTTGAATTCCTATTGAAATTTACCTCTTATAATTCATTGGGGAATATTTTTCTGTGATGCTTTGTTTTTATAGAAATTTTCTTTTCATATAACCAGTTTGTTATTTTGTGGTAATTTCTGGGTTTGAGTTGTTATTTCCAAAGTCTGTCTTGAAAACCTCAAAAATGTTTGTGTTCTCCAAAACCTTAGAAATAACAACTAGTACTTGTACAGGAATTTTAAAAATCAGCTTACTTTTTCATACTACCAGTGTTCATAAAGGATAGTTCCATTCATTATATGATATAATTAAAATATTTTTGGTGCTATTTTCCATATTTGTTATAGTTGCATTAAGTTTTTTAATTGTTCTGTTACTTTGGGGTATAAAAAAATCTACCAGTTATGTTCTGTAGGACAGCAGAAAATAAATTAGATGAGGATTGACATTTTGTCAAAAGTGTTAATAATTCTCAAATTCTGCTATTTGATACTTCACTTAATATGATCCAAAGTAATTGCTGTTTAGTATTTATAATTAGTATTTCTTGGCTATACTAATCATTATTTATTGAATATTTATAG
The DNA here is from genome assembly GCF_048418805.1 of Vulpes vulpes. Taxonomy (NCBI): domain Eukaryota; kingdom Metazoa; phylum Chordata; class Mammalia; order Carnivora; family Canidae; genus Vulpes; species Vulpes vulpes. Next base: position 89,142,423 of record NC_132793.1, on the reverse strand, counting down.
TACCTGTTAAATAGGAAAAGAGAGCAATATTAATGTTCTAAATCTTGTGAATTTGAAGGATCAATTAAAATAATGTATGCACAGCATTTTTTTTTTTTAATTTTAAGTGATCTGTACACCCAGCATGGGGGCTCAGACTTACAAGCCCAAGATGAAGTATTGCATGTTCTACTAACTAATAAGCCAGCCAGGCATCCTGTGAAAGCATTTTGAAAACAATTAAATTTTTATTTTATTTTTTTTAATTTTTATTTATTTTTATTTATTTATGATAGTCACAGAGAGAGAGAGAGGCAGAGACACAGGCAGAGGGAGAAGCAGGTTCCATGCACCGGGAGCCCGATGTGGGATTCGATCCCGGGTCTCCAGGATCACGCCCTGGGCCAAAGGCAGGCGCCAAACCGTTGCGCCACACAGGGATCCCTGAAAACAATTAAATTAGGTTGTTTCTGATTACAAACAAGAAAGATCGGATTCAAACTCACCTTTAAAATAGGGGTACTTGTTACATGTCACATAACAAAAAAATGAAACAGTATGGTAGAGATTAGGCTCTGCTCTATTAAAGTGGGTTCCAGGTTTCTGCCTTCCCTTGGGCATCATCTTTGTCCTGATGCTGCCTGCTGCATTTTGACAGTGGCAGCTCCCAACTTTACAGCTGCACATGGCATCATCTATAGCAACATTATCCAGTAGAACTTTTTGTGGAGATGGAAATGTTCTCTGTTTGTGCTATCCAGTGCGGTAGCCATTAGTCATATGTAGTAGCTGTTGAGCACTTGAAATATAACCAGTGCAACTAAGAACTATATTTTTAACTAATTAAGTAACCACATGTGGCTGGCTAGTGACTACCATATTGTTAAGCACCAATAGAAAGCATCAGAGATTACTTGTGTGATCTAGAAACTAGAGTTTCTACCAAACGTTCTAAAATTAATTCTGTTATGCTGGCTTAGATAACATGCATTCACACTTCTTCCTGTAGTACACTAATCATGGTGGTAAGAAGATGGAAAATACTTGTCTTATTTTAGCTAGATGTTCCATCTCTTAGATGTACTATGAAGCTACTGTAATCCAGAAAGTTTGTATAGGTCGGGATAGATATGTAGCTCAGTGGAACCAGGATAAAGAACTCAGAAATAGACCTGTACGTTCATGGTTAATTGATGTTTGACAAAAGTGCTAAGGTAAATCAATAAGAAAAGGAAAGTCTTTTTAATAAATGGTGCTAGAAAAACTGGATATACATAGAGAAAAATAAACCTCAATATTAGTACACATCATACCCATTTCTGTGGAATAAGGAGTATGTATAGGTGAGTAATAAAGGTGAAGAACAGACAGATTGGGTGTGGTTGATAGAGTGCCCTGAGTATAGAGTGTTTGACATTTGTCTTATGGGCATTGGGCAGCCTTTAGAGGTGTTTAAGAAGCTTAGGTAGTCAAATAATAGTTACCAGAATACTTATCGGGCAGCAGATTGTCAGCATTTTAAAAGTTGTTTATAGGGCAGCCTGGGTGCCTCAGCGGTTTAGCGCTGCCTTTGGCCCAGGGAGGGAATATTCTTCCCATAGATTCCCAAAGATCAGCACACAGCTTAGTAATGTGCTTTAAAATTGAACTAAAAGCAGTATTGCTTACTTCACTGTTAACAAATTTGTACCCATAAAACTTCATCAGGGGCACCCGGTGGCTCAGTCGGTAGGACGTCTGAGATTCTCTCTCTCCCTCTGCCCTTCCCACACTCATGCACACACTCTGTGTCTCAAATAAATCTTAAAAAAAAAAAAAAAAAAAGACTTCATCAAATGTTACCCAAAGCTATTAGGAACAAAAGCATAGAGTATGTTTAAATGGAAAGGAAGTTCACGAATGAAGGGGATGTGATTCTCTCCATTCTGTAACACTGGAAATACTGCCTTTATTGCTGTATTGCCCCATCTTCCACATGATTCCCAGTATATATTATTTCTAGCCATTAGAGAAGTAAACAGACGTACAAAGAAAAAAAGTACAGGTGCTTTTGCTCTCATGTAGTTTAGACATTTCTGAAAAATCTCACAACTCCAAAACTTGTACAACTTTGTGTTCTGAGCAACACAAACTAAAACATAATTGTAATTAAAAAGAGAGCTTGAACTGCTCAGTGAGGCAACTCAGTAGTGGCTACCACCATGGGTGTTACAAATGCACAAAATTCATTACTTGAGTAGAAATGTTGGCAACACTTGAATTAGAATGGAGATAGTCGTCTTAGGACAGTGCAGATGGCAGTGTAGCAGCGACCAGTGGAGGGTGGTGGAGGTTGCCGTTAAAGCAAGCACGGGAATGCTCAAGGCTGGGAATACTCTGAAGCCTTCATTTTCAATTTTCTTTTTTCTTTCTTTTTTTAATTGCATGCAGTTAATTCATTTTTTTTTTTTTTTAATACTCCTGCTCTCGGGAGGACTTTCTCCTTTCTGCTAAAGGTTATAATTCTCTTGCCACTTTCCTGGTTCCCTTTGCCTAGGAAAAAGTGCCCAGTGAACCAGAGAGACTTCTTTATTATACTGACACTATTCTGTATTTACCAGTTTCATAGCACCTAATTTACATTCCAAAACACATTATAGTAGAGCAGGCTTTATTGTTTAATCATAGAAAGTGTTTTTTTTTTTTTTTAAAGCACATTCTTCAGCTCAGATGAACTTATGTTCATAAGTGGCTACTATATAAAGAAGATTATTCAGAGAGGGGAAGTTGTATTATTTTGCTGTCTTCTTTTCGGGTATATAAAAGCTCTTTTCATAGATTCTGTTGGCTTTTGTTTCATTTGGTTGGTTCACTGGTCATAATATACCTGGATATAGGCTCAATAGGTATGGATTCCAATATGCTTATTCATAATCATGGTAAAGATTTCCAGTGTTTTCTATGACCTGCATAATTACTTTCATACGATTTGGTATCTTTATAAATCATTGCTCCCAATATCTTTCACTATCATGTGAAATTGAATGTTCAGTGAGGCAACTTAGTGTAGCTAGCGGCTACCACAGTGGGTATTATAGACATATCTGAGATTAACTTTGTTCTATTCTATTGAGATATAATTTACAGACCATAAAATTCATCATTTAAAATTATACATCTGTGGTTTTTAGTATATTCAGAAGTTTGTGCCACCATGACTACTAATTCCAGAACATTTTCATGAATCTGAAAAGAAACTTGGTACTCATTGACAGTCATTTCTTAACTCCCCTTACCACCTCATCCTGGCAACTGCTAACCTTTTTTCTGCATCTGTGGATTTTCCTATTCTGAATATTTTATATAAATGTTCTCTTTTTGTGTCTGGCTTTTTCCATTTAGCATAATCCTTTCAAGGTTCATCCATATTGTAACATGTATCAGTATTTCATGCCATGGCTAAATGATATTCCATTGTATGGACATAACACATTTTGTTTATCCACTCATCAGTTGATAAACATTGGGTTGTTTCTACTTTTTGATTGTTACAAAAATGTGTCTGAAATTTGTGTACAAGTTTTAGTATGGAGATCCTTTCATTTCTTTGGTAATCTCCCTAGGAGTGGAATATGCTGGGTTGCATGATAGCTCCCTGTTGAACTATTTGAGGAACTTGACAGTGGAATTTTTGTGGAAAATGTGGAACTCTTTTCCATATTTAACTTAAAGAGAAAGCAAAAACATCATCAGAAAACTTTGTGGATGTTAGAAAATATTTGGTTCATTTTTTTCCAAAAACATTGATTTTTTTTATTTCTGTTGTTGGACCAAGTTGTCTGGACCAACTCTTCAGTGAAGACAACTAAAAATACTAGATAAATTGTATAAAAACTTTATAGCATCAAAGAGCTGTTAAAGGACATGCCAGACCAAAATCTAAGAAAAGGTGAGAACCTAAAAAGTAAAGAAGTATTTAAAGTCTGGCTACCCTGAGTCATTTGCCCATCAGGATAAAACAGTTGTAAACTAAGCTTCAGGTTTTGGTGGATCCAGAGGCAAAGAATAAACCTCATTACTTCTAGGTTTCTGAGTCTAATAGATTGCTTCCCATATCAAATTGGGACCTTAGGAAGAGGGAAAAATCCACTGCCTTTTCCCTACTTGCAAAAGATTGCAAGGAGGGGTCTATTGTACTGAACAAATTAGGGAAAGAGGAGAATAATAAAAGAAAGAGAACCTGTGTCTCAGAGGTTGTAAAATAAGTACCAGCATTGTGTGGAATCACTGTCCAAAGTCCTTTAACACAAGAAGTCCACATTTGCCACAGGTAACTGGAAGAAGCAAAAGCAAATTGACACACTTTTTAAAGAAAGGCATCTTATTCAAGGCATCAAAAATGTCTTTCATATAACCTTTCAAAACTATAGAGTATCCATCATACAAAGATGATCAACCATAAAAGAAAATAAGGCATAAACAAAATGCAGAAGAAATAGCAGATACTGATGTCTGAATACTTCAGATACTCTTATTATATTCATAAATTATAAATAATTTCATTCTAATAAGCTTGCAAACGTGTGCAAGAAATGGGAAATTATAAGAGAGGTGATAAATAGATTTGAATGAAATACTTAGAGCAATGAAAAAAACACAGTAACCAAAATGAAGAACTTAGTAGGCATGCTGGAATTATATTTGACATAGCTGAAGAATTTGTGAACTGAAAGAAGTTATATGGAGGCTTAGCACAAAGGGATGAAAAGGTAGATACAGGATGTTGAGGAAAAGGAAGATTGGTTAGATATTCTAACCTAAATTTTTCTTGGCATTCTAGAAGGAGGGGGAAGAGAGGATGAATATGAATGGGGCTGACACAATATTTGAAGAGATAATTACAATTTTCCAGAGTTGATTTAAGGAACTCAACAAACCCCATGCAGAATGAAAAGAAAAAATAAAACTATACATAGACATAGTGAAACTACAGAAAACAAAAAAAGAATAATTTCAACACAGCAGATAATCTTCAAAGAAGTGTTGACTCTAAATAGCAACAAATGAAAATCTATAGTCCATGAAATGATACCCTGAATATGTTGAGAAGATGGAATTTGTAGTCCAACCTAGAATTCTATACCCAGAGAAGACATCTTCAAGAATGAAGGCAGGACAATTGACTTGTGTCCTTGGGAAACCCCGTTGCTCCCTTTCCCCTGGCTGGCAGTGAGGAGGCCACACTATGGCTGGAGTTACTATAAAAGACATGAACCAGCAGGAGTTCATCAGAGCTCTGGCAGTCTTCCTCAAGTCTGAGAAACTGAAAGTCCCTAAATGGGTGGGGGGTGGACACCATAGCATAAAGAGTTTGCTTGCTCCGTGTGATGAGAACTGGTTCTACACATGGGCTGCTTTGACAGCTTGGCACCTGTACCTCCAGGGCAGTACTGGGGTCAGCTCCATGACCAAGATCTATGTGGGATGTCAGAGAAACGGGGTCATGCCCAGCCACTTAAGCAGAGGCTCCAGGGGCGTGGTCCACAGGTCCTCCACACCTTGTGAGGGGCTGAAAACAATGGAAAAGGACCAAGATGGGGCTGCAGACTGATATCAGGGACAGAGAGATATGGAAAGAATCACTGGACAGGTGGTAACTGCCTCCCAGAAACATCAGAACAAATGCTGGGTTAATAAATTGGCTCATTTGTTTTTAAAAAATAAAAGCAAAATACCTGTGTATCAGTTTTGCAACTAAACCACATCAGGATTTTGGAGAAGGGGTTCAAAACCCTAGTCAGACTGCTTTACTAAGAAAGCAGTCTTCATGGGAACATCAGGTAACCTTCACAAGCTTCATGTGGACCGTAACCTATGTCCATGTCATCAGTGAACATCAGAACCTAGTAGGTGTTCTCAATAAGTTTTGTTGGATTAAAAGGAAAACAAGGTAAATTAAGTCATTTGTACAGTTTAAAAAATGGCACACACAAGGAACAGATGATGAAAACCAGGAGCCTAGAGTTTTGAAGACACACTTTCCTGGTTTTACAGTGCATTGAGGACCAAGTTTATTTATGTGTGGAGATTTAGAACAGAATTGCATTATCCCTGTTCATAAGCTGAGGCTAGTCCAATATCTAATTTCTGGGAGTTAACGGTCCCCCAAAACTGTTGGTTTTGCTCAGGGCTGAGAGGAGGAATACCATTACCATTTGCTGCAATCTCTGCAGTCAAATTTAGGAATATCATATAACTAGATAAGGCCTTAAAATTCAGAGAAGCCATAGCTTGAATACCACATAATTCTTTCTGAGGAAGATAGGAAAAAAATTATGGAGGAACTGGAGAAGGACCGTGAAGGCAGTGCCTGCAACTCCCTGCATAAGTAATATGGTATCTTCCCAAAGTTGAAGTGGTTCCCGATCACAAGCCTCTCTGCATTCTCCCTTTCATTTGTTGACTGATTAATGCAGTCTGTTGAACCAGGTGAAGTAGGATAGTGGGAAGAGCACTAGACTGGACATCAGAAGATTTAGGTTCTAGTCCAGTTCTGCCACTTAATAGCTGTGTGATGTAGTATGGTTGAAGGGGGAGTAGTACTTGGGTCTCTCCTAAGCTTCATATTCTCCTCTGTAAAGGTAAGAAGCAAACTAGATTACAAAGGTACCATTTAATTTTTTTCATCAACTATTTTAATATACTTTTTTTGTGCACACAAAATCTCAGGATCCTGTTGTGCCTCAAAAGTTTTTGAGGACAAAAACTGAGGACAAAAGTGCCTCAGTAGACAAATTTTCAGAAAAATACAATTTAACAAATGGAATCATGAAACTATAGACAAACTGAAAAGTCTTATTGTCAAGGTTACTGCAAAGGAACTCCAAATCCAGGTGGCTTCATAAGCAAGGACTAACAGATTTTTAGGGAAGAAATAATGCCAGTATTTCACAGACTCTACCAGAGAATAGAAAAAGAAGAAACACTCTTTTCCCCATTATATAAGCTAGCCTAACCTTGATAGCAAAACCAGGAAGGAGAGTTCTAAGAAAAATCAGAAGTCAGCCTCACTGAGAATAATTATAAAACTTCTAAACAGAATATCAGTCCACTTCTTTGAGTTCACATCTTTTTTTAGTGGAGACAGTTACTTTCACATGGATCCATTTTCTCTGCTGCTTGGGCACACATATAGACTTATCAGCCTCCCCATGGGAGTGGCCATGTGGCTGAGTTGACCAATGGAATGTGAGTAGAAGTGACACATGCCGCTTCTAGGTCTGATCTGTAAAATACCTCCCACATGATCTTCATACTCTTACTTCCCTCTTTGCCAGCCAGGTACAGAGAATTATGAGGGGAACTTTTTTTTTTAAGATTATTTATGTATTTATTCAGAGAGAGAGAGAGAGAGAGGCAGAGACACAGGCATAGGGAGAAGCAGGCTCCACGCAGGGAGCCCAACATGGGACTCGATCCCGGGTCCCCAGGATCACACCCCGGGATGCAGGCGGCGCTAAACTGCTGCACCACCGGGGCGCCCAAGAGGGGAACTATTGACGTCTTGTGTGTGGAGGCACAAGATAAATGAGTCTAGGCTCTTGGATAATCTCATGCAAGTCTCTCTGAGATAAGAAACCCTCTTTTGGGGGATCCCTGGGTGGCTCAGCGGTTTGGCGTCTGCCTTCGGCCCAGGGCGTGATCCTGGAGTCCCGGGATCGAGTCCCGCGTCGGGCTCCCGACATGGAGCCTGCTTCTCCCTCTGCCTGTGTCTCCGCCTCTCTCTGTCTCTATCTGAATAAATAAATAAAATCTTAAAAAATATACATTAAAAAAAAAAAAAAGAAACCCTCTTTTGGCTTTGTAAGAATAAGCTTCATTGTATTAGGCCACTGAAATTTGTGTTTGTTAAAGCATCTCATGTTACTTTATGCTAACTAATAAATTATATCCAGCAGTATGTAAAAGGGATAGTATAGCCTAAGTAGGATTGATCTCAGGAATGCAGGGTTGATTTACCAGAATTATCCCATTATTGTGGACTGGAATTCTCAATATTTATACTTCAGTGCCACAGAAAATAATCTTCGTAGAGTCAAAGAACTGCCAGTCAAAATCCCAAGGGTTTTTTTTGTTTAAGAATTTAACAACTGATTCTGAAATAAAGGGAAGTAGAAGGGGAAAAGAAGGACAGCCTGAAGAATAACAATGTGAGAGACTGTGCTGTACAATATATTGAGACTAATTTTAAAGTTGTAATAACGAAGATACTGTGACAACGGTACAAATATCAATTGCCAACCATATCAATGAAGTAATAGCTCAGAAACAGAATCATGTGCATAAGTGGATGTGATCTATAACCATAGGGGAAAAAACAAACTCTAATTGTGCTGGGACAATTGGATATATAGGAAAACAATTAAGGGAACCTACCTCATACCATACATAAAGTCAACCTCCAGGAAGATTATAGACTTATAATTTTATCATAAGGCAAAACTGAAAGCTTTTTAGAAGATAATATAGGAGACCTCTGTCTTCATGATTTTGAGGTAGTGCAGGATTTCTTACACAAGACATAAAAACTATAAAGGAAAAAATTGATAAATTTGACTTTGTTAAAATTAACCTGTTTTTATCTGGGGGCAGGTGGGTTTTTTTTGTTTTTAAAAACACAATGAGAAAATATTTTTGTAATGCATAAAGTTAACAAAAGACTTACATTGATAACAAACTTAAAAATGACAATAAAGCAGTAAGACGAACAACTCAGTAGAAAACTTGGGAAGGACTTGAACAGGCACTTATAGGAAAATTCAGATAGCTAATAGGTATGAAATGTGCTTCATTTCCTCAGTAATCAGGGAATGCAAATTAACTCTTTATTGCAGGTAGAAATGTACTTTGATACAATTTTAGTTGACCCTTGAACAACTCTGCAGTTGAAAATCCATGTTTGACCTTGTCTCCCCCAAAACTTTTTTTTAAAAAGATTTTATTTATTTATTCATGAGAGACAGAGAGGTAGAGACAGAGGCAGAGGGAGAAGCAGTCTCCCTTCAGGGAGCCCGATGTGGGACTCAATCCCTGAACTCCAGGATCATGCCCTGAGCTGAAAGCAGAGCTTAACCGCTGAGCCCAAACTCCTCCCAGACTTACCAGAAGCTTTACCAATAACATAAACAGTTAACATACATTTTGTATGTTATATGTATTATATGCTTTATTCTGACATTAAAGTCAGCTAGAGAAGAGAAAATGTTACTAAGAAAATCACAAGGAAGATAAAGTGCATTTTAAAAAAAGCATCTAAGTGGGTCTGCATAGTTTAAACCTGTGTTGTTCAAAGATGAACTGTACTTTAAAAATGGTTTGTCATTATCTAGTATAAGATCCACATATTTTATAAACTTAACCATTCCATTCCCAAGAATACACCCTAGAGAAGTGTGTGCAGGTATGCAGTAGGCTATGTGTCTGCATGCAGAAGTGTGCATAGCACCATTTTCATTTTAATAATGGCCAAAAGATTGAAGCACCTCTGGTGTTTGTCTGCAGTAGAATGAATAAAGTTTTTTTTTTCCCCTTTGCAATGTAATACAACATTCAGTGAAAATGAACAAATTGGAATATATGCCACTCTAAGAATGAATGTAATAAAATGTATGATAAAAGAGGCAAGACAAAATAATACATTACCTATATTCCATTCACATAAAATTTAAAAGTAAAACCTAAATAATATATTTAGGGATATGCATACATGTGGTAATCCTATAAAGAAAATCCATAAAATTTTGTCATCACAGAAGTAGGATAGTATTTCCTGGAGAGGAGAGAGGAGAGCATTAAATGAATTAGAGATATATAGGTTCTAGTTCTAGTCTGTGTTTTGATTTGGTAAGAATTACTGGTATTCATTTTATAATTCAATTTAATAAATTTTGATGCCCTTTGTGAATGTTTCACAGTTCTAAAAAATTTGATGTTTTTATGCATTTCCAAATTGTCTAGGAAGAATAAATGTCTTTCAAAATTAGCAACTATTATTAAAAAGGAAGAGGAGAATGTTCCTAATTTTTAAAAGTTCTATTTAGTTTAAATTCCTTAAAACTCAAGACATATTATTCCTTTATTTTAGAAGTGTTATATCTTATGTTATATCTAATTATCCATTCATCCAGTATTTAGGGAGCACTTACTGCTCAGGTGCTTGACAGAAATGAGATTGAAGGTGGGTGGTGATTAGTTATCGATTGATTAATTAGCTTCTCATGCATTTAAAAACTATGTATATATACCCTTTGAGTACTTTTAATTCCATAGTTTGCTTCTCAGTACTGTGATTCTATTAGTTTGGAATAGAATTCGATAGTTATAAAATTGAGCATACATTAACAAACATTTCAGTCTTGGTAGGCAGTAGTTAAAAACACAATCTTGTCAGGTATGGGCTCTTGTAAACACTCAGGCAGTACAAACTCCTGAGTCTAACATTTAGTGGCACATCTTAAAATTTCAGAAAATGCAGTCCCCTGGGATTTTTATCAGTTACTTCAGACTTTGTGTAGTTTAAATATTTAAATTTATTTACAGTGAAAAATATTATGAATACTAGATTTCTTTATTAAAAGAACAAAAGATTATAGTATATATGTATATATGTGATAGTACATATATGTATTTGTTTATATCTATACACGTGCATATATAATTTCTATGGAGCATAAGCATGTCTAAAATTTTAAATACATTATTTTTTGCTGATAAGAATATAAGCTAAAAATTTTATTTAAAATTAGCTACCTTTAATTTATAATCCATTTTGAAATATTCTTGCTCTTAAGTTTATAAAAAATTCTTTGAGTATACCTAGGGAAAAAAGTCTAAACCTAAACCTCTAGCATTACTTTTTCCTCAAGTTTCTTTTTTTTTTTAATTATTTTTTTTTATGCCTCAAGTTTCTTATCTCCTTTCCACCATTTCCTTGTCCTTTCCATCTTCACTTTCACCAACAGATTTAATAGTACAGACTAGAAAATGAAGTACAGGGCCTGCCAAGCAGTGTTATATACCCAGAATTCTATACATGCTTCCTTGAACTTGAAAGATAAGGTTATCTTTATAAGTAGAACAATACAACACTTGACTTTAAAGATCTTTGTTGGTATATGTACCATTATTTGAATCAATTATCTTTGGCCAGAAACTAAATAATCCTCAGTTATCTTACCTCCAGGTTTGGGATCCTGTCTGGGCTCAGCGTTCTGGAGGCACTAGCCACACTTGTTTTGGGAATTATGTGACTTAGATAAGGACACTACTAATATGTGACCTAAAGGATTATGACAGTTTTCTTCATCAAGGTTCTTTGATTATAAGAGGTAAAATCCACTTAAAGTAACTCAAACTAAAGGAGAATTTATCATTTTTTTAAAAGATTTTATTTATTTAAGAGAGAACATGGCGGGGGCCAGGGAGAGGGGGACAAACAGGCTCCCCCTGAGCAGAGAGCTCAGCACAGGGCTCTCTATCCCAGGACCCCAAGATCATGACCTGAGCCAAAGGCAGATACTTAAAACCAACTGAGCCACCCAGATGCCCCTAAAGGAGAATTTATTGAGAGAATACAGGCAGGTGGCACCCAAGGCAGGAAGGAATACCTGGTTTCCTAAAGGCTTGACATCAGGAGCTCCATCTCAAGATGTGCATGGTGTGTCATCTCTGCCACCAAGGCTGGTTTGCAGGTTGACTTTTGTGAAGGCACCATGGGTGGTCTTTATGTAAAAATAATTGAGGTTCTGGGTCCTTCTCAGGTATACATTTTTATAATAGAGCATAATTTCCAGATTTAAAAAAAGCTTCAGTTATGTAGTCTTTTGTCTCAGTAGGAGAAAAGGTTTAATCAGCCATGGGACCTTTGTCTTAGCATTAATATAAATGCTGGGTTGTATTGTTTATAGATGGTACAATATTTTCCTTATTCTAGAAAAGCTTGGCTGTTTGTTTGTTTTTTTTTAGATTACGAAGTTTGTACTCCAAGACTGCTGGGCTCAAAATAAAATCCAGAATCAAAACCTTTGGTTGTTAATAATTAGACACATTCAGTGTAAGAGATGTTTCTTGCCTGCTAGTTCTATCCAAAAGCCCACTGGAGCGTCTCCCAGCAGCTTTCAGAATATAGGCTGTTGTAAGTTAAATATATGTATGAATTTAAGAAATTATACATAAAAATTATATTTTTGTAGTTCAAAAGCAGTCAAATATCAACAACTTCTGTAGATCAGTCTAGTACAAACTAATGTCTTTAGATTGCCTTATTTACATTTTAACAAATTCATAACTGTGTTTTAGAAGACTTCAAAGGTAACTTGTCACAGCATCCTGATCTCATTCTTCTTACTATATATTTTTTTATCTTGCAAGTATTAATAAATACATATTTCATGTCTGTATAGCATCTTGTCTAGACTCAGAAAATGTAAAGCAATCTAGAATTCAGTCTTTGATTTCAAAGTTCATAGATTACTTGAAGGTACAGTAGATAGGTAAATACAATGTATATATATATATATATATATATATATATATATTAAATGAATGTTCTCTCTGTAGAGTAAGTGCTCTTAAAATTTTAGCATAGGGAAGTAGTGGGGGGAAAGTTTCATGAAAGATGAGGTTAAAATTAGGCCGCAGCAAGCTATGAAAGAGTCATATGGACAAGAGCAGGATTTCAAACAAGGGAATTGATACATAGGAGTTAGGCTGTTAGAGACCTGCATTTAGGCTAAGGAATTATGGTTTTGTATTCTATATCTGTTATTTCAAAAGAAGGATGTAAGGTATATAAAAGAATCTGCTGGGGTTCAGGAAGAAAATAATAGAAATTCTTTTTACCCTAAAATGCACTTATTAAGATTAATTTATGCATATAAATGGCAAAATATACACATATGTTGAAGGCTGTACATAAAATATGTTTCCAGATGGGGTAGATAATCTGAATCTTAGAGACTAGTGCTGTAGATCATAGCCACCTAAGATTTAAAACAAATGTGACAAATAGGAAGTGGCATTGAGGAGACTGGAATCTCTAACAGCTTATGGATCAGATTAGAAAAGAGAGAAAAGTAAAAGGGGGAGATATAATAAGCATCTAGACATAAGGCAGCACAGGCCTGTGTTGACTATGGTGGCAGTGGAAATAATAATCTATGAAATTTAGTATTCCGTGTGATTGTGGGGAAGAAAACAAAGCATGAGCAGCAAGATTGCTTGCTGTGTTGACTAGATAAGGTTAAGTCTGAAGAGGGGATCTATTAAATGAAAGATAATGAGTCCATTTTAGTTAAATTGAGATAGAGTAGCCAGCTATCCACATGATAATGTGCAACAGGCAGTTGGGACTATCGGTCTTCCAAATTTCAGATTAGATGTGTGAAAGAAACCATAATTGTTACTCATACAACTATAAAATGAACATGCATCAAAGATTTTATTTTACTAATGAGTGAACCAATAAGAGGTCACAATTCAAAGAACTCAAAATACCACGTAATAATAGTTAAAGAATGCTGATGTGAATTTAAAAATGCAAGAAAACAGGTCACTGTTCACAAGGCGATAATCAATGACATCCCACAGGAAACAATTTCTGTGAATAGGAATTATTTGCAGTTACTATTCATTTTCTGCAAGTTAGTCGACATCCATCCCTTCAGAGTTGTAAAATAGCCTAATTAAAGAACAAAGGTAGATAAAACCTGAATGAACGTTATAGCCAGGATATAGTTTTCATTGTTTTTTCCTTAAATTGTTATAAAAAAATTTTAAATTTCAGAGCCTTCCTACTGATGGGGTCTTTAATCAGTAGACAGGAGGTTTTAAGTTCCTCTTCATTAAGCTAAAACTCATTTAACTAATAACAAAGGAAAACAAAACCTTCTCTTTTATTTGGGCATCTCCAGGTCATCTCCTATATATCCTGCGATATAGGCATACCTTTTCCCTTGGAAATTCGTAAAGGTAAAACACTACCCACTCTCCTTCCACCAGCTTGAATTTCACCTTAGAGCTCAGTTGCTTCAGATGGAGAGGACCCTGCATCAGGAGATCATGGGTTTGCAGGTTTAGACCTTCGTACTCTCAATACTGTGATAGGAATAGCATTTAATTTATGAATTGTCACCAAAATTAAGGATTATTCTCTTTTATTTCTTGAAGAGTACTGACAAGTCACAAGCCTTCTCTGATTATATATCTTTAATTTTTGAAAGTATGATAAATTAATACAGATCATTAATCATTTGACCAAATATTTTCAAAAAATTTAACAACACATGAGTTTTTTCTTTTAAAAGCCAATACTCAGTCTAATACTAAGTCCTAACAAGAGGTACTATGAAGCTCTCTTACCCTGAGTTTACATTTACTATGAATCATTGTTAAGGGTAATTTTATTCTCATAACTGTTAAACAATAATCTTCAAAAAAAAGTTAAGTCATGACTCTCAGATATAAAATGAACATGAATCAAAGATTTTAACTCATTAGTGACTGAGGGAACTGGAAAAGAATATTATAGGTAGTTAATAGGTAAATCCAAAGATTAGACAAATATATAAGCCTATCAGGAAGGCAAAATACATTTGCTTCATAGAGGCAAAAAGAACCTGACCTCTTCCATAGTAAGGACAAAAGTCAGTTGAACCTCCAGCAGCTGGCATTTATTTGCATGTCTACAAACACTAATTATTTCCATTACTCTCAGTTTCAACAAAATAACTTCTGCCTCTACAGAGTTGTAAAAGAGCTCAAAGGCACAAACCCCATAGAATCGGATTGACTTGGAAGAATGTACCCTAAACAATACATAGTTTTCCAGAAAGACACTTTGGAATTGTATTTTGATCCATTTAAAAATCTTTCAAAATCTGTCTTTACATAACTATGCTGAAGGTGAATGTTAGCCAAGTTCATTGATTATTTAAAACTTACATTTTATACCATAAAGTATGCAAAAAGTACCTGACTGAATTGGCCCAAAATATGGAAATATTTAATGAAAATATAAAAACATTAAACTCCTAACACAGTTTAACTTTATTGTGAGAAGTAGAAATGTTTGTTTTTTAAAGGTGCTTAGCTGACCCTCCAAAAATAAAATTTCTGTCTTTTATAGATACACTGATGAAAATTGTGGGTGCATTCATTTTAGGATTTCATTTAAGTAATCTTTGCAGTTGGAATCATTAAACATGTTTGGAATACTGGTACAAAAGAACATAGAACAGTTTGTGTCAAGGTAGCTTAAATTCATAATTTAATTATTTAAGAAAATCAACTTAGTCAACTTACATGATACATAGCCCTGAAATTTGAAAGTATTTTGGCACAATTGAGCTTTCCCCTTAAGTTTGCCATGTCACTGTGAAAACTGTCAATTGCATGTACAAGAGTAAAGTACTTTTGAGATGCTGTTTACTTCAGAATGGAACAGTATAATCATCACTAATAGCATAGACTGTGTACTGTGCTAGTACCCTGTACCCTTAAGGAATCTACTTAAAAGCAGATTCCTCAAAATGGTAGCCTTTCAGACTGTGTTTTCTTCATTGAACAAGTGTTTTTATTGTGGCTAACTTGAAGCATGTAAAAAAAACAAAACAAAACAAAACTGAAGCTAGATTGTTTCATGCCTCACCTAGCCTTGTTAATAGATTGCAGCATTCCATTTGTTAGTACCTGTGACACAGGAGAAGCTTTTACTATTAAGCTATGTGGTAATGATAAAGAAGACAGAAAAAGTCTTTTTATGGTAGTTGGGTCCTCAACAACAACTCTTCGTGTTCTGGTGATAAGAAGAACAGTTGGATATCCAGTGGAGGTACATGGGCTTGTTATCTCCAGAGCTGATAGAGCCTCTTAAATTCCCTCACAATGACAGGAACCCCATCTGAAGTGAAGACTTGCAGAGCTGGAGATGCCAGAGCACTGTTCTTCCTCAATGAGTACAAGTAGGGTTAACCCTGTTGTTGTAGAATAAAAATTTTGTGTAATTACTTAGAAGGCCATATTCTTTTCGTTCAGTAATTTAAAAGGACTTCAAAGACATACATACTTAGTGGTTGCTGTTAGTGGAAGAACATGACTACGATTTTCCTAGTCTTAAAATATGTGAATAGGATGGGAAAATACCTAGAGATTTCAGGCTAGAATAAGTCAACAAGTTCAGGATGAAATCTTTGTTAGGCACTTACTATATTTGTTTTGTTTCTAGGGCTGTGTAGGTTATAAGAGTTCATTGTGTTCCAGTATTCTGAGTGTTAACGTCTTCATTGCTGATAGCAACTTGCAGAGTTTTGGCAAGCAGAACTTGCTGCCATGAACAGGGGAGAATACATGTCTCCATCCTTTAGTTCTAAATAACAGAACCTTTTATGGCTAAGTACACATAAAAGTTTATGTCATTAGTTAGATCCAAGGAACTTAGAGCCATAGTGCCAGTGTTGGGGAAGTAGGTGTAGTGTTTGCTTTATCCTTATGTTTAGTGATTGTATTATGGTGATGGTTTCAGGTGTGTTGTATGTAGGATTCCTAGTGCATGCCAAGTAATTTGAGAAGTTAACATATCTGTACTTAGGATTTCTTATGATTCTTTAAACACAAAAAAATCAAATAGACTAAAGTGATTTTAAAAATAATTTGACTTTAGAGAAACTAAGAAAAAAATTCTCAAATCTGAATCTAGTGTGTGTTTACATTCTTTTAGGGGAAAAAGGTATGAAATAAGCATTCATAATGATTGTAAATCATATTTTAAAGGATACCAAGATTTATTTTTATGAATTAATTAAAAGTATATCTTAAATCTAATTTAATCATTTAATATATTAATATAAGTTAACATACTTATATAGTACTAATCTATTGATCAAACTTTGTTTTCCAATTAAATAAACTTTGTTAGTTTACTTGGAAAATGTTTAACTTTCTAAAACTTCTCAATGGTTGGCTAGAAAATCAATAAGTCCCAAAGCTATTTGAGCTGTTGAACTCTAATTCTTTTTAAAAAGATCCATCAAGGTTTTTAAAAATTTAGACATTCTGCAAATAAGTTAATATTCCACAGATTGTTAAGCCCCTGGTTTTAAGGTTACTCTTCTAAATACTGGACAAGTCATTTCATGGTGATTTTAATGAAAAATATAAAAAAAAAAACAGAAAGCCAACTGTTCATTATACTTTTACCCCAAAGTAAGAAGGAAAAAAAGTGAACATATGGTCTAGGAGGTACTTTTGTTACACTCAAGAAAGTTCTCCAGAAAGTCAGTTCAGTGGATTAGATCAACTGACGAAGCTCTATAGAAAGAGAAAGCAAAGGGGGAAAAAGATACATGCTGAATGTTTTATTAAAAATACTGGAAATAAGTAAAAGGGGGAAATTTTCATTAGTTTTTCTTTCTTTTGGTTTTATAGAACTTCAAAATAAATTTGTTGCAATCTTATAATACATGTTCAGTGTCACTAATAAAGTCATAATATTATGCACATTCTACATAGGAAAGAGTCATTATTGTCATATGTAAATAAGTATTTGAGTTTTTATGCTTCACAGTTAGTAGGGAAATGATAGTATTTAAGGACAAATTAGGAATAAAGTTATTCAGATACGGTGCCAGTTCTTTCTGGTGGCTAGGATAAACTCAGGTGAAAAGCAGTTTCAATAGATGAAGTTGCTGAAATGTTCATTTTGTAAAGGTACTATGATAGCTTCCCAGAACCTCATTTTGATACATTTCTGTATCAGTTCTCACACTCATTGGCCCTATCAGATATGTTGATCAGGCTGTAATCAGATTCAGGTTATAACTGTCAGAGCTGTGAGTAATTTAGTATATTCTCTAGGAAGTTTGGGAAGAAATAAGCCAAATAAGTAAACATTCCTTTTTTTCTTAATGTACAAGGGGAACATTAATTTTGTGTGTGTCTAAAGTTTACCTTATTTGAAGGATTAGAGTACATTTGTGATCATTTAAAATCATTTCAGTGGCTCTTGTAATAACTCCGTTCATTCAGTCTGTGCTCTCTTAATAAATTTAACAAAAAAACTCATGGCAAGTTAGTATCATTTGTGTGTGAATTTTCCAATTGTATTTCAGACTTTAAGAAAGAAAGGCCTTAATGGTTGTGAGAGCCCTGATGCTGACGATTACTTTGAGCACAGTCCACTCTCGGAGGACAGATTCAGCAAACTAAATGAAGATAGTGATTTTATTTTCAAACGAGGCCCTGTAAGTACTTTTACTTTACCTCTACTTTTTATTTGTTGATCCTTTTTGTTAACTTCATTATATAGGCTCTGAACAAGAAGGAACACAGAGGGTGCGACAGCCCAGACCCTGATACTTCCTATGTGCTAACTCCACATACAGAAGAAAAATATAAAAAAATTAATGAGGAATTTGATAATATGATGCGGAATCATAAAATCGCAGTGAGTACTAAAGTATGGTTTGTGCTTTTATCTTGTGCATGAAGAGATTGGCTACACTTCTTGTTTATTTTCACAGTGGGTGATAATACTAATAAGTAGAAGGGGAGAAAATTTCATTAGTCTTTTTTTTGGATTTATAGAATTTCAAAATAAATTTGTTGGCAATCTAATAATAAAGACGTTCAGTGTCTTAAACATGAAAGTGAAGAGAAAACATCCTATTCCAAGTTCTACTTATTGTCTCCTGTACCTTTGGATAGGGCACTTAAGCCCTTCCTGGATTCCAGTATTTTTCCTATGGAAAGTGAATAAATTGACTTACATAATTTTTAAGGTCCCTGCTAGCTCTAAATTTCCATGATTGTAAATATATAGGGTGCTTCTAGGATTTTCTTTCCCTCTCATGGCTTTTAGGAAGTATTACATGTATGTAAATAGATCTTGAGACTATAAAATATAAATTGGTTAGATTTATACAAAATTTGGTGTTTCGCAATTATGTTTAGTTATTTATTATTATTATTGTATAGTGGCTGTAATAGTAGTAGCTTACTCTTTGGTTCTTTGTAAATGTCCCAAACTATTTGGCAAAATAACCTCCAAACTCCTATTATTTTCTTACACATAGGTATTGAGGAAGAGCCCCTTGGCTTGATATTTATTTAAGAAATCAATGTTCTTAAGTTGCAAAACAAATAGTTGGTTTAAAATTTTCCTATGCTCAAACATCTAACTGTCATGAAAACCAGTACTTTTTTGAGTTCATCAAAGAGTTCTCATGGGAAGCTCATTGGCCAAGAATTGCTTAAAACAGCTATTCTGGATCTGATTTTCTAATGCCATATATGTCTTGCAGGCTTCATGGAACAAATTGGTTCCAATGCTGATATTTATTTCATGGTCAGAATTAATTCTCTTAAAAACTGTGCCATACATCATGGATTATTTCTCCAAAGTAATCCTTTACTATTAGAAGCTCATGAAAAATAGATTTAAAGAAGTATTTTTGTGCTAATACCTTTATTGTTTTTAAAAAATAATCCCAAAACAATAGCAAACAAAATAAAATCCCTTCTGACCTCACACGGATGTTGGTAACTTTGTAGTTAATGTTAAGCTGCAAAAATATCATGTAAATAAAATTGCTTTACCTTTGAAAACATTTTTATCATATAGCCATTGTTTTATATGTTAATAAATTATAATTTTCTTTCTCAAATAAACTACTGTTGAAGAGAGTACATAAACTATATTCTTCCAACTTTGAATTAGCAGTGTTACCACTCTTTGCAATCACTGTTTTAAAATGTGGGGAGAGGAAAGCTTTTTTCTTTCTTTATGATGGAGATATTACAAAGAGAATTTTCATGTTAACAAGCATATTGCATGTGTTCTGTGGAAGAAATACAAGAAGATATAGAAAATACTATTTTAAAGGGGTATGAGATATTTAGGAGGGAAGTAGGATAGCATTTATAATTGTAATTTAATCTTCATACAATTTAAAAATAGGTTGTCAATGGTTAATTTTATTGTTTAGATTGTTTCTTTGCATTTTCATTATACTCAGATTGCATTGTGTTGTGTATATACAACTTGATATTTTTTTTAGTTTTGTTCATGGAGAATGTCAGTCAATTAAACCAGGGCTTACTTAAAATGTCCCACATTTGGTGTATTAAATTTATAATTTGTGTACATATTTTTCCCCTTTTGTTATATTTGTAATCTCTCAATAGAAATGTAATGTTTGGATTATTAGAGTGCTAATTTTATGCTTAGTAGGTAACAATAATATATTTTGTAATATCTAAATCTGACAACACTAATATCAGGTTCTGACATCTAATTTTCATCTCTGAATATTTGAAATATATACATTATAGTAATATATATGTATTAATATGTAAAAATGAAAATTGAAAAGGTTCATATCAAATGTACTCATGTTAAAATATAATTCTAAAGAGAGCAGCTTAAATCTGCCAATTTTAGTAAGAAACTATCCCCATCCTCTACTTTTAATAACCAGAGTTACCTAATCAAATTAAAGTTCATAAGTTATCACATTTAATATAGATGAAAATGAAACTAACAGGTTTTTTTTTTTCCCTTGTTCTTTATTTACAGCCTGGTTTGCCACCTCAAAACTTCTCAATGTCTGTCACAGTCCCTGTGACCAGCCCTAATGCTTTGTCCTACACTAATCCAGGGAGTTCCCTTGTGTCCCCATCTTTGGCAGCCAGCTCAACATTGGCAGATTCAAGCATGCTGTCTCCACCTCAAGCCACATTACATAGAAATGTATCCCCGGGAGTCCCTCAGAGACCACCAAGTACTGGTAGTGCAGGTAGGTAGTGATTCTGTATATATTCGTTCTGCTGGTTCTTTAATAAAAGGGTGGAAAAAATAATTGCTAATATAAGCAGTTTCTTATTTTGCTACTCTTTAAGATTCTGTCTTTGATGAGCAAGAGTCACTGCTACATAATTGGCTCCATTTTAAAGAATATTTTTGAGGATTCGCTGTGGTACTTTAGCTTCCTCTCAGGCAGGGTGGAATGATGTACAGAATCTGTCATCTGTAACTTTCCTTATGATGGGAAAGCCATACTTTGACAGACAGAAAATTTAATTAGGATATCATGAGCAAAGATTTAAAGTTTGGGTGTGACTCACTCATGTGAAAAATACAGAAAATAGATGTACCTGCCTGGAGTTAAAGTTCATTAATCCAGAAATTTGCAGTGCATTTATGGCTTTACTCTTTGTAATGCAGTGTCTTCTCTCCTCTAAGTCCTAAATTTAATAATACTCCATTAGCGCTGCCCCCATTCTTATCAATATATATGATTTGATACTGATACCGAAGGCATATGCATTCAGAGCTTGATAGGTGAGCTTTTATATGTATGTTTAACTATATCATATTACACAGTAATGCCAAATTCAGTCTAGGCTAGGTTTTGTTTTTCAGGAGAGGAGTGCTGATTACTTCATTCAGATAAAGAGAACCCATTCATATTCATTATTTACCTTCTTTTCTCTCTGTAATGTTTTTAGGTGGGATGTTGAGCACTTCAGACCTCACAGTGCCAAATGGAGCTGGAAGCAGCCCAGTGGGTACGTGAAATTACTTGTTTCACTTTGTAGGCATCTATCCTATGAGATCGAAGGAATATTGTCCCTCAAATAAGGCCTTTTACCAAATGAAGAGGAAAAAATGGATATATGACCAGAGTAAATGTGTCCCTTTGTAGACTTAATTTTCCTCTGAGGGATACTTTTACTAATACTTACCATTTTTTAATAACAGCTCTGCTGTTCTTTACACCTTGGCTTTAAGTGCCTCCTTGATAGTGGTTAATAGCGGTTATTGTTCTTTGCTAAAGTTAAAATTGTCTTAATATGGTTTTTACATCAAGCTAGTTTCTTAAGGAAGAAGCTTTCTGTATCATCTATTCTCACCAAAGTTACATTGTTAGCAGACTGATACATCTTCTAATAGCATGAAATGTTTTTATAGAGAGGTTGCAATACAGAGATATGGTGGGCCTACTCCTAGAGCTGCAAAGATTGTTGAGAAGTTTGTCTTCAAAAGATCTGTTTTGTTGGCCACATGTAGAACATTCACATTTTGTTACAGTTACAGCCGAATTGGGTGTTTTTTGTTTTTGTTTATTTGTTTTTACTTTGGGATCCTTTCTTTTTTTTTTTTTTTTTTAATTTTTTTTATTTATTTATGATAGTCACAGAGAGAGAGAGGCAGAGACATAGGCAGAGGAAGAAGCAGGCTCCATGCACCGGGAGCGCGACGTGGGATTCGATCCCGGGTCTCCAGGATCACGCCCTGGGCCAAAGGCAGGCGCTAAACCGCTGCGCCACCCTGGGATCCCTGGGATCCTTTCTAAAGATGACTAGCCAGTTTAAACACAAGGTCTGCCCAACCTTTGAAGTGCTGGCAAAGATAGATTGTAAACTGAACATCAAAAATTATGGTATATATGTGAAAGAGTTATAAGAGTAACTGTATTCCTTTGGATTATCATCACATTAAGTGGTCTTAGTCTCTTAATCTGTGATAAGCACAATTGTCATCATTGTTATCTGAAAACAAGGGCAGGAATTTTCTCCCTGCTTTTAGCTATTGTGTGTTCCTGGAGACCTCTGAACACAGATCACTTTTAAGAAAAATTCATAATTTTATCTATTCAACTTATTCATTCTGTAAAAATGTAAGGAGCTTCTGCCTCAAGAAAATTGTAGAGATGATTGAATAGCTTAAAGTGATGAGAAAGACGTGCTTGCTTCGGCAGCGCATATACTAAAGTGATGAGAAAGAAACAGATAATTGCTGAGACAAGTTATAAACCATAGTGACCTAAAGTAGAATAAATGCCTAATTATATCTGCCATTGTATTAATTGCTGTTTTAATGGAATTAAATATATAAGACTCATTGTAGGATTTTTAAAAAATTTTTTTTATTTATTTATGATAGTCACACAGAGAGAGAGAGAGAGAGAGAGAGAGAGAGAGAGAGGCAGAGACATAGGCAGAGTGAGAAGCAGCCTCCATGCACCGGGAGCCCGACGTGGGATTCGATCCCGGGTCTCCAAGATCGCGCCCTGGGCCAAAGGCAGGCGCTAAACCGCTGCGCCACCCAGGGCTCCCTCATTGTAGGATTTTTTAAAACGTAATTAATTGTGGAAAAATTCATAATGGTCTTAATAATTATACATTAGGGCTGCTATACTTGTATGTGTATTTCCAAGTATTTATAGTTTATTTCAGCTCCATTTTAGTTACTTGCATTCTCATATACATACTCTTTTGGTGTTAAATTTTCCCTTATGCTTTTATTCCCCACCTACCCCCCAGTACTGTCCATCTTACTTTTCCTTCTACTTCCTAGCCTGGTTAAGGATAGAATCAAAAATTTCTATTTCATTTAATGTTAATTGTAACTACCTCTTGGTTTATTTACAAAATTAGTTTTATTTAATGGAATATAACCCTTTGAAGATTTCTAATACATTTTCCTCTTGCCTTTACTTTTTTTTGTTTATCCTTCTGACATATCATAAACACAGTTCTTCCCCTTGTCAGATAAGTGTTTCAATTCTCATTTATTTTTTCTTGTACTTTCCACACTTCCTAAAAACTTTCTCACTGCTCTTATCTGCCATGCAACTGTAAATCTAGACTTTGTCTCTGCTGCTTGATTTTCGGTGTTGACTTTGATAATTCGAAACTCAGACTTTGTCGTCAACCTGATTTGACTTTCTGTGTGTAACCCTGTTTGTTTTGTTCTTTTGATTCATTTTCTTTTTCTTTTTTTTTATAAGCCTCCTCTCCCTTTCTGTAAACCTCATGTTTAGAGGGCTACATAGTCATACCCCTTGGATCATGGTACATCATGATGCATTAAGTTTACACAAAGCATCTCAGTATGCTGTGCATCAACCCTTTTTATATCTCAGTTCCATTTCAATGTCTTCCCTCCCCCATCATAGGCAATCACTTTAACGTGTTTAGTGTAAATAGTGTTAATAATCATGATTAGTGACCATGAGTTTCTTTTAAAACTTAACATTCATTATGTTTTAAGTGCTTAGTGAGTTACTTATATATTTAAAGATTTTATTTATTGCGGCGGGGGAGCAGAGGGAGAGAGTCAAGTAGACTCCTTGCTGACCTGCGGAACAGAGAGCCAGACACGGGACTTGATTCCAGGACCCCAAGATCATGACCTGACCTGAAGGCAGATGTTTAACTGAGCCATCCAGGGGCCCCGTTAGCGAGTTATTTAAAAGTCTATTTCCATTATTTTGTATACACAGAGATAAATCCTGCTTCTTAGGGCATGACTCAGCATCTCGTAACACATAAAGATTGGATGTCCTGATTTTTCATTGGTTCATACTCCTATATGCCTATTTTGCCTATACTACATGGAATTCTACTTACTCTGCTTGTTTGGATTATATTCTAAATGGCATGTGCATTTTAACTGCTTTTTAATAGAATCTAGATTTAACTGAATAGACCTTTTATATCACTTAATTCAGATAGTAACTGGAAGCAGTTATTTCTGTGCATTCTTAGAGCATACATGGGTTGAAAGTGTTTCTTGCTATAAATTTTCCCTAAAATAAATGATCTGTCACAGACATTTTAGAAATGTTATTTTTGTGGGGAAATGTCAGATAATATATTAGCACATTTCAACAATGGTGCCATTTTGGTTTAGTAGTTTGGAAAAAATAGTTTAAACTCATAATTATACCCAAACATAGTCTTTATGAATGAAAAGATTAAGCAGTTAAAATTCCCAGAGAAATTTAGGAAAAAAAATCAAAAGGTATCAGTATGATTTCTAATCTATATTTTTCAAGATATGTTTCTTAGAACTGTGTGAGAAAGATTTTTCTATATTTGGTAAACCTTGCGTTAAACAAAACTAAACAGGTTTCTTCATTGTAGAACTTAAGGGAGCCTTTAAAATGCTAATCTATTTTGTGAATCATTAAACTTAGTATATAACATATGGCTACACAAAGTGATTTTGTGATAGAACCCTTATTTTTTTTCTTCATGAAAAAGCATCTTTCATAATTAGTATCATGTAAAACATTTTGAGAAATCTTGCTTCTGATCTTAAGATGATACTTAGAAAAGTTTTTGAATAATGAAAACTTCCATAAATTAAATTAAAATTGAGGTTTAAAAAAAGACAAGCAAGACAATTAGGCTTGTGCTGTAATAATAGCAGATCTGGTCAGTGAGACCAGCCCTTCCACTGAAGACACCTAGAAATGCTAGGCAAAATATTTAAAAAATCTGCTTGAAAGCTTTTGAGAAACTAACAAGAGAATGAAGGATTTCTGGCTCAAGATGCAGGCAGTAATGGAGACAGAGCCTCAAAGAGGGTGGGCCCAGAGTCTATGACTGCTTTTCCTCAGGTGGTATTTGCCACTTCCATGGTAGAGTATGATAGCCTCAGGGGCCTAGGGGGATGGAGAGGGGAAGTTAAGGGGAGGGTCCAGTGTGCTCCTTTCACTGTGTGTCGAGCCCCCAGAAGGCTGAACCATGAAGGTAGAATGAATCAGAGATTAATAGCCCCTTGCAGTAGCTACATCCAATATTTGCACCATCCCCCTTCTTGAAATTAGAGTGTGCTCATCCACACTTAGAGGACAGAATAAACATTTCCAGTATCTGTGTTCTTTTATATTTAAAAAAATGTTCTTTGTGTACAAAAACCTGAAAATTGTCCACATATGCTGGGCCAAAAAAAAAAGTATCAACAGATTTCAGAGAATTTAATCATGGAGATAAGCTCTCTGGAGACAAAATATTTCAGCTAGCAATTAATATCCAAAGATACTTGTTTAAAATAAATTTTTAATATATATTCTGTATAATAATGTATTTTTTTTGTCAGTCTAGGTTTAGGAATTAGGAATTTGTCATGAGCCACTTATGGATAGTTTGACTTAACCTTTACTGATACTGTAATTTTCAAAGGCATAATATTTTTTATAGATGAGCCCTCCATTGGTCTTACTCTTATTTTAATTTTTGTTGAGTCTTCTTGCCAAAAGATAGGATGTTTCAGGCCCATCTAATCGTGAAAGCAGAAAGATCCTTGGGGTTTTTAAGCATTGAGCAAACTGAGGGTAGGGAAAGATATGTAAGTAGGAAACCAAAGGAAGCCTAATAACCGTTAAAGAAAGATTGATTTGCTTGTGTAAAATTAGGACACTTTGTTCATCAGAAACACCATGAAGAGAATGAAAAGGCAGACAGAGTAGAAAAATGTAGACTATAAACAGAAGGCTTTTTATGAAGAATATGTACAGATCATCATGAAAAAGAAAATCTGATTTTTGAAAATGTGCATTAGAACATAGATATTTCACAGAAGAAGTTATCCAGGTATCCAGTAAACATGTGACAAGATGCTCAATTTCAGTAACCAAGGAAAAGCAAAATTAAAACCACAGAAAGCATTATACACCTACCAGAATGGTTAAAGCAGAACAGGCATGATACCAAGGGTTGATATGCCTATGGGAACATCCAAACTCTCATTCACTGATGATGGTAATACAAATTGGTGTAGCCATTTTGACATTATCCATTAAAGTTGTATATATATGTATTCTGCAACCCACCATTTTTATTCATCTTTACATACTGTAGAGAAATGCATGTGTGTACCATGAGCACTAAGAGTTATGTAAAGGAATGTGCCTGGCATTATTTGTTGTAGCCAACATCTAGAAATAATCCAAATTTCTGTCAACAGTAAAATAAGCGATAATTTATTATATAAAGGAATACTATACTGCAACGAAAAGGAAGAAACTACAGCATTAATTAACAGAGTGGCTGAATTTCACCAAACTATGATGAATGAAAGACAGAGGATGTGATGCCTATGTGATTCTATCGAACTAAATAAAGCTTGAAAAACAGCTGAATAAAATTACAGTGCTAAAGATGCATGTGTAGATAGGTGATAAAAAGATGAAGAAAAGTCACTGTAGTGGTCATGGTACTGGTTATTTTGGGACAATAGGAATGTTTTGGAGGGTATGTTGTTAGAGACTTTCAGGGTTTTGGCAGTATTCTTTTTCCTTGTCTAATGGTTATATGGATATTCACTTTATGCTAAATCCTTGCTCTTTTAAGTTTTTGTTTCTGTGCAGTTTTGTATCATGTGCTACATTAATATGAGGTTTTAAATAAATAGATTTGATTTTATAAAGGAATTATAAGCCACAAATGTGGAGGCATTTTTAAAATTATAAGAGAATGTAATGTACATTATATAGGTGTTAGACTATTAATTCCAAAATCTAGAGAGAAAAATACACACACAATATTCACACTCACAGAAAGACTTAGCAGTCTTTGGGCAAAGACTTGATTCTTTTTTTTTTTTCTTTTTAAAGATTTTATTTATTTATTCATGAGAGACACAGAGAGAGACAGGGGCAGAAACACAGGCAGAGGGAGAAGCAGGCTCCATGCACGGAGCCCAATGTGGGACTCTATCCCAGGACTCCAGGATTATGCCCTGGGCCAAAGGCAGGTGCTAAACCTCTGAGCCACCCAGGCGTCCCCAAAGACTTGATTCTTTGGGCATTATTGTCAGCATGTGGCAGCTAGGTGTACAGCCCCATCTTGACATCATGAAACAAGACCGTATAAGAAGACTGGCTGACAAAAGCCTAGGATGGCAGAGTAGAAAGCTGAAAAGCTCTGGGTCCTCCACATTTAGCTGCTAAAGCTGCTGAGTTTGCAACCACTTTTCCCCAGTCGTCTTATAAAAGATAAAAGATTTTCTCATTCTTTACAGGAAATGTAAGATAAAATATAAGCCATAGGTAGAGGAATATTTAATAAGTAGATGGGTTTTTAATGTACCAAGTGTACACTTCAAAAAAGAAACCCAACAAATATTTTAAAAAGTGAAAGGGTGTACCAGGAGATTTTTTTTTTTTTTAAAAGGCAAAAAAACCCACAACTCACTAATTGCCAACTATTACCACTTTCTGTTGTGTCATGGAGAGCCGATAAAGGTGTGAGGAAACTGATAATCTTCTGTGTGCTTATGGCATTGTATATTAGGAACAATCTTTCTGAAAAGATTTTGGCAAGATGTTTCAGTAGTCATAAAAATGTTTGTGCCTCTGAGCCCACCAATCTCATTCCTGAGTATCTCTCCTAAAGAAATAAACTAGAATATGCAAAGGTTCACTGCAGCTTTGTTTATAGTAGTGAATAATAGGAAGAAACCTATTCAACAATATGAAAATTATGCAAACAAAAATTTTCAACTGAATTCCTTTTTAGTTATGATTTGAAAGTATGCGAAAAATATGCATGTGGAAAATAAAAAGGAGGGGAAACGCAAACTGATTATCCATAGTTCTGTTGGGATGGTGGAAATAGTTTTCCCTCTCTTTTTCTTAGTTCTTAAACTTTCTGAATTGATACAGTACTTCCACAAGCATAACATTTTTATTTTAGTAAATTAGAGCATTCATTTGTTTTTCCTTGAAGCATGGTCATTTTTTGTTTCCTTGAAACATGATTATTTTCAGTCTGTCATTGTCCAAGTAAAACCTCCCAGTTTTATACATGCTGTAAGTTGTATACATCTTCCATAGTGGCAATCTGATAAGGCATATTAGATAAATTTCTCTGTTGAAAGTTGACATTTAATACTTAGATAATACTGTAGTTCAGTGACTTTGGGAACTCCTTTTAACTTTGGGCCTGTGTTTAAAGATCAAGCATAAAATAAACTTTCCAATATCCAGCAACTTCACTTTTTAAAAACATGCTGAGAAAGAATAAAATACACTGGACTAGAAATAGAAGGACTCAAGAAGCTCTTAAAATTGTCTAGGGGTGAGCGAAAGTAATATATAAGGGCTTGCATTGTAGCAGAGGCAGTATCAGCTAAAGAGAGATGGAGGAAATGAAAAACATTATAAAGCAACAAAGCTAGAGCTCTATGGAAGTCGGATGGGAGTGACAGGGGTGGCAGGGGTTTAAAACAGGTTGTTTGAGGGGCAGTGGTTTAGCACTGCCTGTAGCCCGGAGTGTGATCCTGGGGACCCGGGATCGGTCCCATGTCAGGCTCCCTGAATGGAGCCTGCTTCTCCCTCTGCCTGTGTCTCTGCCTCTCTCTCTGTCTCTGTGTGTCTCATGAATGAATAAATAAAATATTTAACAAAAAATAAAAAAAAAATAAAACAGGTTGTTTGAGATGACGGTTGTATCTGTGGGGAAAAGGCACCGGATGAGATGGTTGCATGTGGACTAGAAATTAGGAGAGACACAGATTTAAGAGTCATATTGAGGCAATGGTTAAAGCCAGGGGGGTGCATGGAGTCTCTGAAGGAGGAGAAACTCTTTGGGGCTGTGCACACGGCATAGATTGAGAGGGTGAATACATTACTCAGGAAGAGATGCACAGGATTTCATGAGCATTGTCTGCTGTGGATTATAACACATGCAGAACCCATGTTGTCTGTCATACAAGAATTTCCACTGAATCAAGTAAATGTATCAGCTATAATTTTAAAAACCATGGTTTTTTTCATTAGAAACTCATTGATTTCTTACACAAAAGATAATTGTTCAGACTTTTAAAATGTACTTTTTAAATTTATTGAATAATCAGCTGAAAGTTTGTCAGATTTTATGAAAACTTGTCAAATATGACAAAATCAATTCTTGAACCTTGCTTTGGACGGATTTTTCAGAATCCTTTGAGATTTTCAAAATCCTTTGCATGTCAGTTCAACTTTTGAACAAGATTCATAGTAATAAAACATTAGTGACATCATTGTCTACAATTTAGCCCTATAAGAGTAGTATTAAGGACATGGAGAGCTTTCTAGCCACTTGAATACATTATTCCAGCTGATAGAATATTCTGAAATATGAGCCAGACTGATAAAATTGAATGATCTGCCTTAGAGTTGTAGGACCATAAGTGAGATTACCTTTGTTAGGTTTCCGGATGCATCAGTATGCAGTTTGCTCAAGAGCATTTTTATCATGTTTGTGTCAGGGCATAATTTACCTTAAAACCTGAAAATACATTTTAATAATAATCACATTGGGTTTATTCATTTACAGTTAGTACT
Source organism: Vulpes vulpes (assembly GCF_048418805.1). Taxonomy (NCBI): domain Eukaryota; kingdom Metazoa; phylum Chordata; class Mammalia; order Carnivora; family Canidae; genus Vulpes; species Vulpes vulpes. Next base: position 89,112,292 of record NC_132793.1, on the reverse strand, counting down.
TAATTCTTAAATGTGTAGGCTATGGCAAGATGAGATACTGAAAGTATATTTCTGTCTTAAAAAATGAATGGGAGGTAAGAAGTATATTAGATAGTATATCACTACACTCCACAATATAACAAATAGTGCATATAAGGTTATCCTCTTTCAGCCTGGCAAGTCACCAGACAGTTACATCATCCTGTAATAATTACCTGCTGCAGACTCCCGACTTCACACTAAAAAATACCATGCTTTTAGATTCCCTTCACTCTGGGTTACTATGGTATTCTACGTAGCTGAAAAGCATCCTAGACTCCACATGGGAAAGGAGTATTAGAGCTTCTTGATAATGGCATTCTTCTGCATCAACTTTGCATCATCATGTAATGTACTTGAGAAGAAATACTGCCTTACCCTTCAGATTGGAGTTACAAATGAAGTAAATAAAAATCTTCTAAATGTAATCAAAGAAATTACAAACATACGTTTGTGCCTTATAAGAGAAATATTAATCTGTACTTATTAGTGTTAATCCAACATTTTTTTGGTTTCTATTAAGTCTTTCTATCTTTGAAAAATTATTTGATACGCATTTTATATTCAGATGACTTGCCTTAGCAGTTCCCCCTGCCCAATGCGTGGATGAGCTCTACTCCACAGGGGATGGCCTGGTGAAGAGATTGTTTAAAAGCACTGCTTTCTGAAGCTTAACAGAATTCAGGAATTGCTCTCTGGGGTGTGGAAAGGATATTCAACCCAGATTTAATACATACTGCTTCAAGATAATGGAAGCAGAATGCAGGAAATAGCCTCATAATGTTAACTAAAATACCAGTCCTCACATCAAAAATTAAATCACATAAAAAAAATTAAATCACATAAATGAATTAAAACTGGTAGGTCATTTGGTAAAAATTTCAGAGAAAACAGGAGGAGTTGGGTCAGGTGAGGTTGGGCAAGAGGAAAACTGATTATGTGGATTCCTGACAGTTTGGCAGCTGCCAAAGAGTTGCATGCCAGTTCCTGATTGTCACACCTCACCACTGTTTGCTTTGTCCTTTGGAAATATACTGGTTAGAATTCATAAAGTTGATTAGATCACATTGTCAAACATCCATTTTTAATTATTCATGTAAATAATACACCCAAATAACATGTTTTTCAAACTCTATATTAGAAGCAGATATATTGAAGCAGCCATTTTCTTCAGCTGATTATCTTCAAGTACTTAATCCCTCTCTTTCTAGTTCTATTTTTTAAATTTTAGGATTCTCCTATTGATCAGTTGCCTCTATTCATTATAATACTGTTCCTAAAAGTGTTTTATAAGCCACCAACTACTATACAGATTGTTTTAAATAATATTTCTGTTCCATTCAAGAATCTTCCATAGATTTAAAATGTTCTGATACCCCAGTACAAATGCTCTTAAAGTGAAAAATATGTAGTACATAATTGTTTTTTGTCAGTAACTCATTGCAATTCTTTGAGACACATCATTTTACTTCTTGGCATACAGTCTTTTCAGGGTGCAGTTCTCCTTTCCCTGTCAGCTTTTTCCTCATTCTGGCTTTCTTCTGAGTCTCAAAATGGTCGAGAATCAAATGCTTCCTCAGTTGTATTTGGAGGAATGCAGGAGCCTCCCTCACCATCATGTAACAGCTGCTTTACTTAGGATCTGATTGGACATTCCTGTGTCCCGTCACTGTGGGGAGGGAGAATGCCTGTACCGATTGGCTTGGGTTTGTCACCAGTCATAAATTGAAGTGGAGTCCGCTCACTCAAACTACATGATTGCTACACCTGAGGAGGACTAGAAGGACGGCAGCATCCATGAAAATAGGGGTGATCTTCTAGCCCAGCTGACGCCCAGAAGTACTACAGCTATAGAACATACACGACAACCTATAGACTGTTCTTTTAGAGAAAGTTGAAAACAAGAATTAAGATGATTAAAGTCAGACCACAAATACTTAATGAAGACCTTACTGGCAGCCAAAGAAACAGTGTGGGTAGAGGTAGAGCAATAAGGAAGAAATACTTGGTGAAAATGAAGCATTAGAGCTGAGTGCTGAAGAGGCTGCAGTAAAGGAGTTGCCCTGGTAGCTCCTTCAGGCCCAGACTAGGAGGGTTGCCTCTGTTACCACAGGGATGAATGAATAGGCCAATCTCAGGCAGTTTCTTATAATATCTCCATTATCTCGGTCCCCAGTAGGAGATGCCCTGGATCTTGTGTCTTAAGTATCTCTCAGTAACTCCAAGCAGTAAGACTGGAAAGTAGTGGCATAAGTCTTAAGTTTTATGTGTATTTCAGGTTGGGTTGATATTTTTGCTTTTTAAAAAAAAATATTCCTAAAGATACATGGTTAGATACTGAGTTTTGTTACAAAATTTACTTGAAATTAGGACTAGGGAAAACTTGTTTCATATTTGTACCAAAGTGTTTTAATGACTGTTTTCAAGTTAATGAATGATACTTCCTTTTTCCAGGGAATGGATTTGTAAACTCAAGAGCTTCTCCAAATTTGATTGGAACTACTGGTGCAAATAGTTTAGGCAAAGTTATGCCTACAAAGTCTCCCCCTCCTCCAGGTGGTGGCAATCTTGGAATGAATAGTCGGAAACCAGATCTTCGAGTTGTCATCCCTCCTACAAGCAAGGGCATGATGCCTCCACTGGTACGTTAAATTTTTCTTCATTTTCATTCTTTAAAATACAGCCAGTCTGTATTTTTCTTTGGAATTTTCCGTACTTCCATAGAATCTAGACCCTTTCTTAATGAGTGTTTCTATTTGAAGTCAGCATTTGAAGAGACAGATCCATTTTAAATACACAGAAATCTGATTATGGAGAAACAGGATGTAAATATGCTTAGTGGTTATTTAAAATTAAAGCTAAATGAGGAGAGGTTGTTAGGCTTAATTTTATCAGGCTGGGATCTTAGCTCAGAAATTCCATCACCAAATTGATAAATTAAACCTGACTTAAATATTTTTCTGTCTCTACTTTGCATACTTTCGGTAATCGATTACATATGCTTTTCTGTAGAAGAAACACTGTATTAGTCGTTAGAAAATTCTGCATACCAAAAAGAACCATTGTAGAATAGGGAACAACGCATCAAGACCTGAATGAGTTATTCTCCAAATCATTTTCCTTTGTTTATTCCTTCTCCAGTAACCTTCCCATTTAATTCTATAAAGAATATAGATCTTCCCTCAAATCCCTTGGCAGTGTATTCATAATTGCAGCTTCATAGGCTTTTGAATCCTGTGTTCATGAAGAAGAAGAGAATATGTTTATCCCTTGAGCTTCTTACAGAAAAAACTTAGATTACGTATGCAAGTTTTAAAACCATTCCTAGTATCACGTAGCTTGACTAACATGCAATGTGATATGCCAGGTGTTCTCTCTACAGTGCAGCTGCTAAACCCACTATTTGATTTTTTGCCTAAATGAAAGTTGATGTTATCAGGCTTTAGATAATCTACGTATGTGTAATGCTTTATAGATTCCCGAACATCTTCATATGCATCGTCGCATTTGATTGTCAATTATACTATAATCTTGGCTAGGTAGAGATGAGGAAACTGAAGGAGAAGTTAGTACTTATCCAAGGTAATATAAAAGAGAGCCAGGACAAAAACTTTTTAAGTCAAGAAACAAACGAGTACTTTTTCATTTGTAGTAGAAAGCTGGAAACTGTGTTGCCCCCAGCCTTACAATGAAAACGAGTTGAATAAATGACAAGTTCACAGTTCTCTTTGAGTAGATTATAGTGCTGAGATTTCATAGTATTCAGGTGGCCCAGACTCTAGGGGAGAGACACATACTGCAGGCAGAGGACACATTCGAGCACTAGCTTATCCAGTAAGACCCAGGTAATAAGAGTTAAGCTCAGATGATGGATGAATTGCCAGAGGCCAGCTGTTCACTGGCAGGAGCGTGTAAAACCCCTAGGGCTGTGACATAGCAGGAGTCAGTTCTTTTATAGGCTTTTTCTCCACAAACCCCACTGGGTACTCACAGAAGAGATAGGGAATGTCCTGAAAAAGTCTCTGCTGTGGTAATCTGCTGGGAAAGGGGAAGAGCACCCACTACAGTAGGGACAAAATGTTCTCCCTGGACCCTTCTCCCCTTTCTCTCCTGTGGACCAGAAGCCTTAATCTGTAAGGAGATGAACAACCAAAACTGTCACCATTAGGGCATTGGTGACCTCCCATTGTATCTCAAGAAATGGAAAAGGAAAAATATCTAAAGCCATGGTGGAGAAGCAGGAACAATGCCAGAAGCATGACAGGGTGACCAAGGAGTCACAGCTCTGGGCACAGCATCAAGAGGGGAAGGCTTCAGACTGACAGTGGAGCAGTCACTGGGGAAAAAGCAAACAACCTCTGGCAAACTAGCACTTGTTTCCTCCTGGAGGGATTTGAGGCCCATGGTAGATGCACTTAGGGTGACCATTGATTGCAGCAGTGAAGCTCAAACCCAGTGCAATTCCTAATTTAACTCAAACCATGCACTAGGAAAGACCTCTTGGTCTATAGGTCAGTAGAGTTACCCAAACTGTAATACGAAGAGAAAGAAGAGTGAAAATAAAAAGCAGAACAAAGCTTCCAAGACCTGTGGGCTTTTATCAGGTGGTTTAACATATTTGTCATTGGAATTCCAAAAAGAGGAGAGAAAGAGCAGGACAAATACTTGAAGAAATAACAGAAGTAAGATAAATACACATTCAGACTGCTAAAAGCAAAAGACAAGTAAAAATCTTAAAGGCAGCCAGAGAAGAAAAAAGAAGAAAGATACGAATTTATACTATACATCTCTCTAGAAATTGTGCAAGCTACAAACAATGGAGTAAGAAAGTGCTGGAATTCAAAACAGACAAACAAAAAAACTCCTCAACCTAGAATTCTATATCCAGCAAAAATGTCTTTCAGAAATGACAGAGAAATAAAAACTTTCTCAAACAAAAAGTCTTGAGAGTTTATTGCTGGAAGACCTGTTCTGCAAGAAACACGAGGGGAAATCATTTGGCAGAAGGGCTATGATGCCAGCAAAAACTTGGATCTATACAAAGAAATACAGAACAATGGAAATGAAATAAATGAAAATAAAGCACAATTCGTTTTCCCCCTACATTTTAGAAGCCTTCTATTTTAGAACAATTTTATATTTATACAAAGATTACAAATATATTATCAGAAAGTTCTGCTAATGCTTCACACCAGTTTCTCAGATTATTAACATCTCACATTAGTATGGTACATAAGTTAGAACTAATGGGTCAGTACTGATACATCATTATTCACAGAAGTCCATACTTTATTCAGATTTCTTTCATTTGTAACCACATGTCTTGTTCTGTTCTGGGATCCCATCTAGGACAGCATTACAATTAGTAGCCATGTTTCCTCAGACTCCTTCTCTTGGCTGTGATAGTTTCTGAGACTTTACTTGCTTTAATCATCTAGACAGTTTTGAGAAGTTCTGATCAGGTGTTTTGTATAATATTCCTGAATTGGGATTTTATTCTCATGTTTTTCTCATGATTAGACTGGAGTTATGGGTTTTAGGAAGGAAGGCGACAGAAGCAAATTACCAGTTTTATCACACCACACAAAGGATACATACTGTTGTTATGAGTAATTATTACTGATGTTAACCTCGGTTACCTTGCTGATGTAGTATTCCATGGGTTTCTCTGCTGCAAAGTTATGCTTCTTCCTTTCTATACTGTCCTCTTTGGAAAGAAGTCCCTCTGCAAGGTCCATACTTAAGGAGTGGGGAGTTAGGCTATCCCTCCTTGAGGGCAGAATATCCATATAAATTATTTGGAGTTCTTCAGCAAAGGTGAAGAAACTTGTTTGCTTTCATTTATCTAATATATTAATACAGAGTTAACGACATTTATATTTTGAGTTATAATACTAAATTCTTTTAATATATAATTCTATCAATACTATTTTATTCTACTGCTTATATTCCAGCGTTAGCCATTGAGGACTATTCAGTTGGTTCCTGTGCCTCTTGCATGCACCGTCATCTTTCTGGGGGTTTTTTTGGGAGGAGTAATGGGGGGAGGTTATTTTTAAATTTTTCAGTTACTATGAAATGCCCTAGACTCATCTTACATATTCCTGCCCTAGTCCTAGAATCAGTCATTTCTCTAAGGAACTGTGGTTCCTTTTTATTGGGAAAGGTATTAGAAACCAGAATCTGAGCATCTTTCTCTTCTTAATTGCTCTAAAAGATTGCTGACTTTCTAAAGCAAAAATAGTGGGAAGAATTTTGTGCTTATAGCACATGTAAAAATAAAATCTATGACAATAAAAGGCAGGCAAATTATAAATACAGTGTTGTAAGTCCTTACTCTACACCTAATGTGATATCTATTTGAAGGTGAACTCTAACCTTATGTTATGAGTATGTTATGAAACCTAGTGCAACTAGGTTGACCAACGTCCTTTTTCTGCTCTTTAAAAAGAGAGGTATAAAGTCAGTAGAGGAGATAAAATGTAATTATAAAAAATGCTCAAAAAGCCCAAGATATAAGAGAAAAAATAAAAACAGATGGTACAAATAAATATAGCTAGCAAGATTGTAGATTTTAATCCAACCATACAAGTATTCACTCTGAATGTGGTCTTTTAAGACAGTTAAAAGACAAAATGTCAGATTAAGAAAAGGAAGATCATACTATACAGAAACCCTAGTTTAAATATAAAGGCATAGGTTTACAGATACAGAAAACATATAGTGCAAACATTAACCACAAGAAGACTAGTGTAGCTATATTAATTTCAAACAGTGTAGACTTCACAGTGAGGAATTTCATCAAGGATAAAGAAGGACTTCACACAGTCCATTTCCCAAGAAATAAGTATCTTTAATGTATACACACCTAACAGCAGACCTTCAAAACTTATACACCAAAAACTGATGGAACTAAAAGGTAAAATAGAAAAATCCACAACTGTAGTTGGAAACTTAAAACACTCTTTTCTCAGTAATTGACAGAACAAGTAGGCAGAAAAATCTGTAAGGATCTAGACAACCTGAGCAGTACTCAACCAGCTCGACCTAAGAGACATTTCTAGAACATCCCACAGCAGCAGAACATAACATTTTTCTTAAGAGCCCTTGGAACATTCACCAAATAGCACTTTCCTGTGTCACAAAGTAAACCTCAACAAATTTCAAAGAATTGAAATCCTGCAGATTGTATATTCTCTGATCATAATGAAATCCATAACAGAAAGGAAAAATCTTTATATATTGAAAAATTAACACACTTTTAACTAACCCACAAGTCAAAGAGGAAATCTCAGGAGAAATTGTAATTAATATATACATATATATTCTGTCAAAAAAAAAAACCTGTCAAAATATGGGGGACCAGCAAAAGTAGTATTGGGAAGGAAACTTACAGCATTAGATGTTTATACTAGAAAAGAGAAAGGTAACAAATCATTAAGCTTTACTTAAACTCAAGAAAGAAGAGCAAACTTAACCCAGAGTAACCAGAAGAAAAGAAAGAGCAGAAATTAATGAAATTTAAAACAGAAAAACAGAGAAAAGCAATCAAACCACAGCCTAGTGTTTTGATTGCTAAACTTATAGCCCTGCTGACCAAATTAAAAGAGAAGGCATAGGTTATCAATATCAAGAATGAAAGAGGTACTGGCAAAAAGATGGGCACATAGATCAATGGACAAAACGGAGAGCCCAGAAAATAGACCAACACAAATATATTCAGTTTATTGACAAATGCAGTAAAGCAATTCAACATCCATATGCAAAAATAAAATGTCAAAATATAACTCATACAAAAATTATAGACTCAAACATAAAATACAAAAACTCTGAAACTTTTAGAAGAAAACATTGGGAAAACAATACATCAAAAACATGATTGATAGAGAAAATTTTGATACATTGATGCTTATCAGAATAGTTTCACTGTCAAAAAAGTTTTACTCCATGAAAGGTCCTTATCCAAAGAATAAAAAGACAACCTACAGATTGGGACTGCTTGCAAATCACATATCCAGGAAAGGACTTGCATCCAGGATGATACAACTATATATCTGTTAGAATGGCTAAGATTTAAAAAATAAAATCAGTAGTGTTGTGATAGCCTTATGTGGTGACAGATGGTAGCTACACTTGTGAGCACAGCATAATGTATATATAGAGTTGTTGAACTGCTGTGTTGCACACCTAAAACTGATATAACATTATGTGTCAGCTGTACTCAACCAGGGGTGCCTGGGTGGCTCAGTTGGTTAAGCTTCAGACTCTTGATCTCAGCTCAGGTCTTGATCTCAGAGTAGTGAGTTCAAGCCCTGTGTTGGCCTACTTTACAAACAAAACAAAACCCCAAGATACTAAAATGCCAAGTTCTGACGAGGATGCAGAGCAATAAGAACTCTCATATATTCATGCTTGGAAAGCAAAATCATATACCACTTTGGAAAACAGATCATCAGCTTCTTACAAAGTTAAATATATACTTGTTATACAACCTCTCCTAAAGAATTTACCCAAATGAATTGAAAACTGTGCTTATACAGAAATCTGTATTTTTTCATGGTTGCCAAAAACTGAGAGCATCCTAGATGTCCTTCCAACAGATGAATGAATCGATATACACACTGTGGTACATCCAGACAAAGGAATACTGCTCAGCAATAAAAAGGGATGAGCCATTTATTCACAGCAGTACAGATGAATCTTAAATGAATTTTGCTAAGTGAAAGAAGCTGGATCTAAAAGACTACATAGCATGCGATTCCATTTATATTTCATTCTGGAAAACGCAAAACAGATCAGTGCTTGCCAGGGATGGAGAGAAGAGTTGACTACAAAGGGAATTTGAGGTGAATTTTTGTGGTGATGGAACTATTCTGTGATCCTGTGTTTTTGGATGTACATACGAGTCTGTGCTTTTGTTAAAAACCCATAAAACTGTACAATACCAAGATTAGTTTTTACTATATGCAATTAAAAATCAACGAGGATTCGAGGGGAACTGAAGATAGAATATAGACCGTGACACGTGAATGTAACTATATCTCAAGTCTGTGACATGATGATATGGAAGAGGATGAGGAAGGAGCTCACAATAACTTTGGAAACGTTCAAGTCTAAATAGAGAAAACAAAAAAATTTGTAGGAAATCATTGCATATCTGAGGAAATAGAAGTCCCAAATTATGGCAGATTTGCAGGTGGCTCAGTTGATTAAGCATCTGCCTTCCGCTTGGGTCATGATCCCAGGGTCCTGAGACAGAGCCCTGCATCAGGCTCCTGCTCAGCAGGGAATCTGCTTCTCCTTGTCCCCCTGCTTGTGCGTGGACTCTCTCTCTGTCGAATAAATAAATAAAATCTTTTAAAAAAATTATGGGACATTGGATAAGATATCCAACCAGTACTCTTCAAAGTTATTAATGTCATGAAAAATGAGGAAAGATGGAGGGAACTGTCACAGACTAGAAGAGACGAAAGGTACATGACACCTAAGAGCATGTAGGACACAGGATCTGGTCCTGGAACAGAAAAAGGACGTTGGTCAAAGACTGGTGAAAGCTAAGTGAGATACTATAGTTTTAGGTACTGCTGTTACTTTGTTAGTTTTGACAATTATATCATGTTTTTGGGGGGATGTACCAACTGGTGGAGTGGTGCTGGAGTGTGGTGTGTGACAGTATACTCTCTTCGCAGCTGCTCTCTAAGGGTAAAATTTTTTTAGGATACAAAGTTAAAAATACATATAGGTATAACAACCCCAAAAGAAAACCATTTAGGCATTCAGGATAGTCATTTGGCTCACCTTTTAGGAATGGGATGTGGAATATCTGCCACTATCTTTCAGAAATACAAACTACAGAAAGTTTCATTTATGGGTCAGAAATATATTGATAAGAATTATTAGTAAACTGAAGACTTTAAGGACGAAACTGCATTTAGGCATTTAGCAGCTGGTCAGGGTTATCTCTGATCTTTGTTTCAGAGATCATGAAGCATCTCTGTAGAAGAGTGAGAATTTGCCATATAAACTATTTTACACCCTTGTCCCTGCAGGTTCAAGGGAAAACTACACAGCAAGCACCTATTGTATTTCCATGTGTATCTTGTTAGTAGAGACCTGTGAAGGTCTCTGGAACTCAACAACTGAAGAGCCTTTTACCCACATTTGAAATAGCAATTGTAGGCAAGGTGATTGTTTTTCAGAGTAGATAACCAGCCTCCCAATTTTACAGTTTGTGTGCAGATAAACTGGCTTTCAGATTGGGGTTTCCTGTATCAATGATGCTTATAAAGACACCTTCTATAGATTACCAGTGATGCTATGTCATTTAAAACTGTTAACAAATGTTTGAGTTCTTGTTTCATAACACCATGCTAGCTGCAGTCGGAAATAATTCCTGCTGACTGAAGAGCACACATCTAGGAGATAAATAACGGACGTGTTTGACCAGGCGGGCTAGGGATGGGAGGATGAAGTATTCTGAAGGTTTCAGATATAAGCTGGTATGATTAAGAACTCCTTTTAAACATGGGTGCAGGGGCCTGGTGGTGTGCAGGGGCCTGGTGGTGTGCAGGTGAGACCAGCATAGGAGCAGACTAGGCTAGGCTAGGACAGGGGCTTCTTTAAAGCCTGACCTGAGAGGATTTAAAGAATCTTCTGAAATCAACTACCCGTGGCAAGACTATAAAAAATTTATATTTGTATTCGTTGCATATAATCATCTCTTTAGGGTTCCAGGCAACCACTAGTGTCCAAATGACATGCTTTTCTAAAGAAATATTTTATTTTTGAGTACCAACAGTCTTAGTAACTCTCGTATCCCTCTCATATGCTGAGTGCAGTCGGAGGAAGAGGAATTGGAGTTGGTGAGTGTGTGTTTCTGCTTGAAGGGAGTTGCAAAAGATCTAGAAAGTACTAATTCTATTAAATGTATTTATCTAACCCGTGTTCCCTTTGTTACACAGTTTTTCTTGCTGTTATTAAACACTATCCAGGCAATTTCAATAACTGAACTGATCTACTGGTCCTACAAGAGTCCATCTTATTTTTCTACTTATAATTGTATATCTTGACCCATTTTGTTTGTTGGAGGGAACATTGGAACAGAGTTTACAAAAACAATAGCTGTCAATGACTGCAAGACACTTATGAAAGATTTTTTTTAAGGCAAGATACAAAATACCTTATATAGTTCCCCAAATTATTAATATATTTTTAGAAAATGACTTCACCCTCAAAGTTCCTCAGATTGTAACACATGGTCTTGTGTTATTTCTCTTTCTTTCAAAAAGATTACATCATTTTTGGTGAGGTCACCTTTTTCAGAGTTGGAATTATTTCATACTGCATGAGACGATCTGAACCATAAGGGGGTTCCCTGTTTGCTAAAAGGAATGTCTGTAATTTAACATACATAAATTTACTTTTTTCTATCAGGACATAACTCTGTTGCTAAAAGTAGCTATTACCTTTTTTCTAAAACAAATAATTTCTATTGGCTTTTCTTCTAGAAAATAAATCTGACTAAAAGTAACTTTGATTTAATCTCTTTTTTGGGAACTAAAACTCAAAATTCACAGAAATGATCACATAAATTCAAAGTCAGTTGCTAACTAGTGACTCTAAGGGGGAAAAGCTTGAAAATGTTTAGTTTGTAGCATGGACAAGGGTTCAGATTGCATGAGAGCATGGGGGGAAGGCATCTATTGGTTTTGTTTATATTTTATTGCTATATATAAATATATGCATGCTGGTGTGTTTTGCACAGTTTGTGTCTTTTTAGATAAGGTTGTCTGTGCTCTGTCCTTAAAATAAGAGATCATTCTTTAACTTTGTGATCACTCACAGTTTTAGATGTGGTTTTTTATTTAGCAAACTAAAATATACTAGTCTGCCATTAATTGCAGTGTTGGATTATATCGTGCAGATTTAGACTTTCTTCTGGGGAAATACTTTACTTAGTGATACAGTAATGATTAGAAAATGGAAGTTTATAATTCAAGATAAAAGAATTCGTCTCAGACTACTTACCCTTAGGAAGTTGTCATGAATGCTTCCTTTCAATTCTCTTGCAATATGTTGCCCTCTAGTGGTCTCTCAAGTCTCTTACTCAGAAAAATCAATGCCAGTGAGATTAGAAGCTTTGATGCATGGAACCTATATATTGGCATTCACTATTACACGAGCACGTGCGCACACACGCACACACGCACACACACACACAAAACCACCCCTTCTTGAGGTAATCCCAGGAGATTGCCATGGAGATGAAACCCTGGCATGGATAGAGCCAGGCCAAACTGTGTCATGCTATGTTCTTTTGCCTACTGTCTGACTCTTGAGGTTCCAGTGACCAAATCTTAGAACAGATAAGTCCAAAGTATAGGTCTACCTCAAAAATTCATTAAAATTATTAACTTGATGCTGAAAGTGTATTTTCAGTTACCATACATTGACCTCCACCCACTTAAAGTTCATCCCCCATTCAGAGTCTCAAAGGTACGTTTCTAAATCTTTGAAAACTGCAAGATGAAGACATCAAAAATATTTATAATTATGAAATAAATACATAACCAAAAACTATCAACAATGTATATTCTTTAAAACTTAAGCTGATTCAAACTCTGAAACTTAATCAATTTTAATGCAAAGCTTCGTGATCACCAAAATAAAATCCCAATCTGTTAGCATTTAGAAAGTTTTTCAGATTGAACTCTCAGATATAATCCTGGATGGCTCTGACCTAAAGAGAGGAAAAACAGGTGCCTTGGAACCTACACTCAAAACTCTTCTGGGAAGGGCTAGGCCATGGAGATTCCTTGAGAAGCCTTGCTGTTCTAAAACAACCTTATGGTAGCTCCAGGAGCATACATATGGATCAGAAGTAATAAATATATTTATCTCATCAGTTACATAGAAATCTTGGGCCAGAGTGTTTCTTGGGATAATCATTTAAGGATACTATCATACGTTTGTGTAGTACTTGAGTTTCCAAAGCACTTCTCACCTCTTGGCTCACTAGAGCTTCACAGGAATCCTCCAAGGCAGGCAGCACAGATAACCACCATCTTCCTGCTGTACAGACAGAGGTTCAGAGAGGTGAACTGATTTCCCCCCTGTTTACGAAGTACTGGATTTGGGACAAAACCCAGGTCCTATAACCACATTCCAAATGGTCTTTCTTATTTAAAATAGAAACTTAAGATTGTTGGGCAGCCTGAGTGGCTCAGCAGTTTAGCGCTGCCTTCAGCCCAGGGCCTGATCCTTGGGACCCAGGATTGAGTCCCAAGTCAGGCTCCCTGCATGGAGCCTACTTCTCCCTCTGTCTGTGTCTCTCACGAATAAATAAAAATAAAATCTTAAAAAAAAAAAAAAGAAAGAAAGAAACTTAAGATTGAGTGAAAAATACAAACTAAAAAGAAATTGAGATTTGGATCCTTATCAGATGATCAACATTCAAGTATCTAAATCTAGCACAAGGCCTTCATCTGATTATCCTTTGGAAGTGGTGAGAGAGAAAACTGAATCATACTCTGACTCTTTATAATCTCAAGAGCACTGAATTGTACTCTTAGTGATATGGGTTAGGCCCACAGATGTCAGTTTTCAGGCTGTAACTTCTTCATTAAAAAATAATTATATATGTAAAAACCCTGGAGTAGTTCTGCTTTGGCTTTCTTGGGTGCTGATCTCATGGATCATGGAGTCTGTTCTCTTCCTCTGATCTTGGTTTTGGAGCGTCCCCTGAAGCCACTGTGGTAAGAAACTGCTGTCATCCCCTGGCATGTAGAGGAGTAGACATCTTAAGCTAACTTGATCATTCAGTAGATGATTTTTAAAAATTCATTCCCAGTGTAGATAGGATACTGTATAGATGGACTCGGTCAGCAAGCATTTAATATTGCTCCATTCACGGTCCTACAAAAAGTACGTTAGTCACAAGCTGTCTCCACAAAGCCTCTCAGAAGAGTTGGGAGACTGTGCAGGGATGCATATCTGAACCTGCTGCCAAGAAATAGGTCACTGGGTAGGTGGTGTTGACAGTGGGGGAGGCTGAGCAAGTATGAGGGTGGGGCACATAGGGTGTGTATGTGTGTGTTTCAACTGCAGGATCCCAGGGAAGAAATCTGAAAGCAAACTGTGTTTTGGTTAAGCCAAGACTTAACACCATGTTAACATGTGAATGCTGTAGATATAGGTAGTTTTGATGCCTAAACTCATGGACGACTTACATTCCCAGTATACACATGACTTTTCGCTATCCTCAAGTCTCTAAAACCTAGATGTTTGATTTGGGGCAGCCTGGCAGTATTTGTAGTACTACCAAGTCCTCATTTATGGTAACACATAAAAGTGTTACCACCCATGGTGCAAGTTTCTGTTTTAAGGATATATCTTTGACATCAATAAACACTATGAAAGACAGGGAAATGAATAATTAATGTAAAACTATATCCCTTGAAATTAAATATTTAGTTCTTCCCATTAGTATTTTTAAGTTTTTTTCATATCATCACTGCTTTAAGAAATAATGATATTCACATCATAAAACTGTGAAAAATGTCACTTTTAAATTGAATGTTATTTTTAAAATACTAAGTTTGAATATAAATACTCAAATAATGACACTTTTTTTTCCTGCTCTCTCACAGAATACCCAGAGGATAAGCAGTTCTCAAGCCACTCAGCCTCTAGCTACCCCAGTCGTGTCTGTGACCACCCCAAGCTTGCCTCCACAGGGACTCGTGTACTCAGCCATGCCGACCGCCTACAACACTGGTAAGCCTGCTCTCTGGCCTTCTGTGGATTTTAGTTCTTTGTTTTGTGATCAACATGTGCTTTTGTGATTTTTTTTTTTTTAAGTATATCGAAATAAATTATTTCCAGTTCTTTAGGTCCACATTTGGGTGTATTAAAAAACAGAGGCTAGCTTTGAAAAATGTACAAAAAAATACATTAATTGTAGAATGATTCCCAGCATCAACTTTTACAACCCCCCCCAGACAAAGAAACAAGTAGCTGTTACCAGAATTACAGCCTGTGCATCAAACCAGAGAGGATGATAGATACTGCTTGGCATTTTCTCTGTCACTTCTCATTACACAGTATCCCACTCCTCCTGGCTGTTGAAGCATAAGAAGTTTTTCTCCGTATGCTATGTTGACCCCCTGGGGGAAAAGACAGAATCCCCTTAACTCGGGCCTGCAGAATGTGGCAGGTGTGTAGCTGCGCCACGCAGGGTGTGTTTTCCTCTGTGTAACCACCTTTAGTTTCTGTTGTTTGTGTCTCAGGAGCAAAACCAGGACCTTTCTTGTTTCTCCTCAGAGCCAGTCACTCCTTACTTCTGAGAGGAACTTTTCACTCATTAATGTTTATGTAGACATTTTATTTTAAAATACCCTATTTCAGGAGTCTGTGAGGCAGAGTTATGACTGCTGAGTGGTTGGAGGGGCACTCTTAGCCATCCAGGGTGTCCGAGGGTCCTGGTGTGCAGCAGGTTTCTTTCAGATTAGCTGTTCTGAGGGGAGGGAGAAGGCTGGCTCGGGCGGTTTGCCTTTCTCACCAGCTGAGCCCAAGACCTTTTGGGTGATGCTTCAAAGGAAGAAGGAAATAGTTAAATTATACCTTGTCAGTTATTCAGATTACAGTGCAGGGCATTCAGTCTCTCATGATTCTTATAAGTAGACTATAATAAAAAAAAATAATCATCTAATTTTAGACTTCAGGGTAAATGCTCTAGCATGGTGCTTTCAAATTGCTGTCTGGAGCTCCCTGAGGCCACTGATATATTTTATTGTCACTTTAATTCCACGCAGTTCATTTAAAACAGAAGTTTAAAAGGTTTTGTTGAAAAAAGAGAGCAAATGGCCACTCCTTATCTAACAATCAATATAAAAAAATGCCCAAATCTATTAAGTGCAAATCTAGAGTAAAGCAAGAGATTACACATTCATAGAAAGTCTGTGTCCTTGCACTGATCACCAGCTGTATGAGTGACAGCAGGCCAAGGACAGAGTTTTTGTTCCAAATTCACACCAGCTCGGGCGACAGGATGTACCTGAGCGGCCAAGGCAAGCAGCGTGCACTCTGAGCTGGGGGAGCAGGAGCAAAGAGCTCAATGGTACAGACATGCAGGCAAGCAGCAGCGGCGCAGTGAGGGGCTGCACCTGGTGTTGAAGCTAGTGGCTTCCTGAACCCTTCCTGATAGGCTTTCCCATAGCCGTAGCCATGGAAGTTCCACTGTGCTTGTTTTTAGAAATGCTATTGGATGGATTAGCAAGAACTTATTTTTTTTGAAGTCCAGAAGGAATTACCGAAACATAAAGATGGAGTTCAATTCTGTCAAAACCATCAGCCCTTGGCCTCAGTCTCATTCCATCTCTAACCTGACCTGGTCCCTGTGCTCTTTTGCAAGCATGTATTTGGCTTGATTTTACCATATTATTTTTACTGTATTTCATTGCCCTTTTTAGACACATGTCCTTTTTTATCCTTCTGTAGTGTGTCACCTGCCTTTTTCTGTACAGAGTCAGACTCAGGTCAGATGGAACACTTGCTATGTGGCAGGTACTGGGCCAGGCACACAAGAGTATATGGTTCACAGTAGAAGTCAGGGCCTGCCCGGGAAGACAGACACAGGACAAGCAGCCCTGGGAATAATTGAGTTACAGTCATGGCAGGAGCTACATTGAGGCTACACTAAAGGGACACACGTGACCCAGTCGGACGGAGCAGGGAGAGTGTTCCAGGGTGAGAGAGCACCGTGTACAAAGGCCAGGAGATGGGAGCCTGGCGGGAGGGATGGGGATGGTTCAGCGTGCTCAGAGTTGAAACTGTAGAGGTAAGTAAGAATTTGTAGGCCATGTTGAAGATTTTGGATATTGAGAGCACCAAGAAGCCAGATTGTTAGGGAGAGAGATTTGGTGACCATATTTGTTATTTTAAGATCACTTTGGCTAGTGTTCATGGCAAAACAGCATCCCAAGAGACCACACAGGAGGCGAGCCTGGTGGCCCAAGGAGTGGATCCCAGTGGCATAGCAGGAGAGCTGGTGAAGTGGGCGGGTTTGAGACTGTACGGAGCACCAATCAGCCTTGGTGATTGGCGGTGGAAGTATTAGAGAAGTATCAGAAACACCCACAGGTTTCTGGTATGAACAATGAAGTGAATGTTGGTGCCATTTATCAAGATAAGGAGCAGGTTTGGAGGAGGAGAGAGGAGTCTGGTTTGGGTGTCAAATTTGAGGTGTTTGGAGAGACATCCACATGGACAATGGACATATCGAGTAGGCAGTTGGGAGGACCCAGAGGTAGAGAGTTAGGGGTGGCAGGAGGCACTGTGGAAGGCCGCAGTGTGAGGGACCCCCTGCGCCACCTGCCGTGGGAGTGGATGAGGCGGTCAGAGAGACTGTAGCATGAGCAAAGTGTAGAGGAACGCAGAATCATAAGCACTAACTATGCTCTTTCCACTCAGTCCTTTTTTTATTAATGTTAATTCACTAAGACCAGCTTCTTTAAATACGTCTCTTGAGACATGAAAAAGCAGTTAAAAGTAGAAGAGTTTTTGCCACCTCTCTTTAAAACTAAATGGAAAAGACAAGTGTTAATGAAGAACTGAAATAAACCGATGTGTGAATGATACGTAATGTCCCAAGTATTGGCCAAAGTGATTATGACTGAGGCATTCAGATACAATGAGCTATATTCTATATTATACTCTTGTAAACACATAAGGTTTTTCATGAACTTGAAGTTATGTTGCACAAGGATCTTTGACAGCCCCTGTACTGTGAACAACTGCAGTTCGTCAGTTGTGTGATAATGATAATGTCCTCTCTAGGCCACTGAGCTGGCCACCGCCTGGAAAAGGGCGCTGTGTCCTTCCTGCTCCCCTTGTACATCAAGAATAGAAGATCTGCTGCTCGAGGCTCCATCTGATCTGTCATTCCTTCTTCAGGGGGGTAGCAGAGGGCATGTGTAAAATGACAGCTGTGTATGAACATCCCTTAGCAATGGCTGTGTCATTATTTCTATTTACAAGTCTGGAAAAAGTATCTCAACTTATTGTGAGACATGAAACTGTAAACATATAGTACAAAGTTGAGACTGACTTTAGTGAAATAATCCCAGACAAGCAGATACAGTGAGGACCTGTAAACCTCCCAAAGAAAAACTATTGTGGGTTTAGACCTGTGTGTTTTATGTTAGGAAGTACCTGGCTTCTCTCAACTTGGGAACCTTTGGAGCTACTCTGTGAAAAACATTTTACTTGAGCCTTCCTTATACACACGAGCAACAGTTCTTTCCTTGTCCTAGATTACTCGCTGACTAGTGCGGACCTGTCGGCCCTGCAGGGCTTCAACTCCCCGGGCATGCTGTCTCTGGGACAGGTGTCAGCCTGGCAACAGCACCATTTAGGACAAGCAGCCCTCAGCTCTCTGGTGTGAGTAACTAGAAATTGTCTCCAAATCTCTCCTTTCAGCCTGTGCACTTTATTTTTCCATCAATTATGGTCTTCACTGTTTACTTTCATGTGACGATCTGAAAGGATTCTTTTTTACATGGTACAAGTGTTTGGAGAAAATATTTTCTTTATGTGACTCTAGGTAATAGCTTGGATATTGATCAAAGTAGGCATTCCCTGAGGAGATCTGGGAGGCAAGGCTTCTCTTCTGTGGAGGTAGACTCAGATAGTAACCAAGGGGTACTGAGGCAAGACATCACCCACATGCACCTCCCTTCTACCTACCAGCTGACCACTAAGCCACCCAGTCGCCCCCTCCTTCCTCACCCGTGTACCTGATTCCAGTGTTGGAACAAAGGCAGCTTAGAGGTATTCACCCCACACACATTTTTTTTTCCTTCTGGTGATTATCAGTAGACGAAGGGAACAGAAAAATAAACAGCCAACCCTCCTGGAGGCCAACTGGGAGTGCTCTTCTGTCCTCCTTCTGAGATGCTGTCCTCCACCTGAGCAGGCTTTCCGTCATCCTGCTTTCCCCTCCTACTAGTGCTGCCAGATACCCCCTGGGCACCACCATAAGGTCTTCTCACTCCTGTCCCTTCACCCTGCCCATAAGGAATGTTCTCATTGTTGAACTCGTGCGGTACAGTGTGTGCAGCATGTTTCGACCAACCCCATGGACCCCAGTAGCCAGATTCACACACAGATACCCAACCTCTGCTATTCTCCCCTCCTGTCCGCGGAGAAAGCTAAGGTTATTTTCCTTCTCTGATTTTCTTTGCCCACTGGCCCTCAGAGAGCCGTGCAGAAGTGAGTGGAGATGGCTTGGCACTCAGCCTGAGGGAGAAGCCTGTCCACACACTCTGCTACTCTGCACGAGGTGGCCTGTCTGTGCCATTTCCTCACCTGGGAAAGACAGCCAGGTGACTAACTGCCTTCTTAGAGTTGCTGTGAGAGGAGATGAGATGTGCCTGTCCCAGGACGAGAGCAGAGAAGAAAGCAAGGATGAGAGGAAGCCAAATTCAGAGGCCGAGTCATTCCTCTCCTGTTCTGGTCCATATGCAGCATTAGACACACTGCTTCGGAGACTTCATCTGCCGAAGGGCCAAGGGGGTGGGTGGGGACACTAGTCACCAAAGCTCTCGACTGTCCTGTTTTTTTCCTTCCACAGAGAGGTCGTTAAAAGCAGTATGGGGGAATTCTGATAGTGTCAGTCAGGGGGTGTCTGCGGTATCATTCCGGTTATGCAAAGGCACTCAGAAACCATCTAACATCTTTTCTTTCCTGCAGCGCTGGAGGGCAGTTATCTCAGGGTTCGAATTTATCCATTAATACCAACCAAAACATCAACATTAAGTCAGAACCAATTTCACCTCCCCGGGATCGAATGACCCCATCAGGCTTTCAGCAGCAGCAGCCACAGCAGCAGCAGCCACCACCGCCCCAGCCCTCCCAGCCCCCCCAGCCCCGACAGGAAATGGGGCGCTCCCCTGTGGACAGTCTGAGCAGCTCAAGCAGCTCCTATGATGGTAGTGACCGGGAGGATCCACGGGGTGACTTCCATTCTCCAATTGTGCTTGGCCGACCCCCAAACACGGAGGACAGAGAAAGCCCTTCTGTAAAGCGAATGAGGATGGACGCGTGGGTGACCTAAGGCTTCCAGGCTGGTGTTCATACTTCGTGTTACTGCAGTGAACTGCCCTACATATCTAAATTGGTAAATAAGGACATGAGTTAAATATATTTATATGTACATACATACATATATATCCCTTTATATATATATATGTATGTGGGTGTGAGTGTGTGTATGTGTGGGTGTGTGTTGCATACAGAATCAGGCACTTACCTGCCTTGTAGATTGCAGATGTGCGTCCCATGGCAAACAAAGCACCCCGTAGGCAGAGTCTAGTCTGGCACTTCCTTGGACTACTTGTTTCATAAGATAACCAGTTTTTGCAGAGAAACGTGTACCCATATATAATTCTCCCACACTAGCTTGCAGAAACCTAGAGGGCCCCTACTTGTTTTATTTAACTGTGCAGTGACTGTAGTTACTTAAGAAAAAATGCTTTGTAGAACAGAGCAGTAGAAAAGCAGGAATCAAGAAAGCAATACTGTACATAAAATGTCATTTATACTAATTACCCAGCCTGGCATGGGTCTCTGTTGCAGAGGGGTGCATGGGAAGGGCTGTTGATATTTTAAAAAACAAAAGAAAAAAGCCCCACACATAAATGTTTTGCACGTGCAAAAATGTATTGGGTCAAAGAAGTGATCTTTAGCTAATAAAAAAGAGAGAGAGTAGAAAACACGCATGAGATATTCAGAAAATACTAGCCTAGAAAT
Source organism: Vulpes vulpes (assembly GCF_048418805.1). Taxonomy (NCBI): domain Eukaryota; kingdom Metazoa; phylum Chordata; class Mammalia; order Carnivora; family Canidae; genus Vulpes; species Vulpes vulpes. The sequence goes on along the minus strand of NC_132793.1, from coordinate 89,091,466 downwards.
ATAGAGCATTAACAAAATAAATTAATATATTAAGTTATAATTGGACTATGTCAGAAGTTTCTTTTTACATTCATATCTTAAAGAAACTGATTTTAGCTCATGTATATTTTATATGAAAGAAAACACCCTTATGAATTGATGACTATATATAAAATTATATTCACTACTTTTGAACACATTCTGCTATGAATTATTTATATAAGCCAAAGCTGTATGTTGTAACTTTTTTTTTTTTTAAGAGAATAGCTTTATCTTGTTTTAACTTTTTAGTTTTATTTTAAGAGGGGAAAAAAAAACAAACAAAAATATCTTGCAAGCAGAACCTTGGAAAAAAAAAGCCATGAACACTTATTATTCTATATGTAAATTAAAAGTTGAGCCAAACTCTTTTGTGTATATAGCATCTTAAATATATTATCACCTTTGATGTAAGTACCTATGTATTGTATGGTCACCAGATTAAAAAGTATATTTTTGTGGATTGCCGCCAATTTGGGGGGAAAAGGCGAGATCCTTATTAAGTAGAGTATTCACTGTTTAACATTTACTATTTTGTTAAATATACTGTACTTTGGATTTTAATTATTAGCCCAGTCTTTTCAGAGGATTGTATAAAGGGGTTTCTCCCCTCACTGGTGGTGAATGTGTGATGTTACATTGTAATCTTTGTGCTGTATGGGTTGAGCATCATTATATATTTTATATGTGTACATAAATAGCAAAGTGGCAAAAAAAACTGGTGTTAAGTTCATCTTGCATAAATATAAAATGTGTTGTTACAGATTTTATAAGGCATTACTTAAAACTTGCCTTTTGTGAGGAAAAAATATAGTAGAAAAGCTGAACTAATTTAATATTAGAGAACATGGCAAAATAGTAGATGAGCACAAAGGTTTTATAAGTGGTAAATGATTAGGGAAAAATATTTGTGGGGGAAGGGATCTTTTTTCCCCGCTCCCCCCCCACCCCCCAAATAGAATGATGCAGCTGGTTATAAAATACTACCATTCTGAACTCTCTGCACATCGAAGTGGCACTTTGGTGTGGGGAGAAATTCTCTCACAGGCACATCGCTGGCTGGCCCGGCTCCCCAGTTGCACTCAGCGGAGCCTTTGAAAAGCCTTCCTCCTCCGGGAAGACAACGAAGCGTCCGTTTCGTGGGCTTGTGCCACAAACAAAATTCAAAGTCCTGTATATCTTTCATCATAGGTTTTTAAATACTCCCTTTCCTGAGCAACTCAAAATAAGGGTTTAAAAATTGCTGCTATTTTGTATTTTCAACTTAATGTCGAGCAGCTACCTACAATTTTTACTTATGTTTTGCTTTTCCCCCTAAATTGCCTTCTTCTGACATTTTCCTCATCTGCTATTTGTGACAAATCATCAGCCAGATTTCCTGACTGACACATAGGTATTAGGTACAGGATAAACCTGTGGTATTCAAAGCAACAAGACGGAATTCGGTTTTAGTTAACAGTTTGGGTAGTAGATTTCGACAGAGGCCCCAAACGGGAGGGTAGCCTGCCCTGTCCTCTTGTCAGTATGGCCGTCGGGCTCTCCTTCTGAAAGGATCAGTTGCTCCTTAAAATGTCCTTACTTTCCTGAACTGCATACAGGCACGTTTCTTCATAAGGTCACACCTGATTGAAACAAGACAGTCTCCCAACACTGAACTTCCAAGATAATCCTTACCACTTTGTAAACCATTTATAGCTTTGAAAGTGTTAAGTGATTCTTTTGTTCCTCTTCATGCACGTTCATGAACTTCTGCTGTACCTTGGAATAGGAGTTACCACATTCGCATTTACTGTCTATTTTCTTGTGTGCCTTATGAGATGGCTTTTCTGACTGTATCTCAATCGTCTTTCTTTCTATGCAGGTTTATAATCAGTACAACTACTGTTTTCTAAAATACTATTCCACGAGGCTCGGAGTTTGTATTTCAATTACACTGACCAAGTAACAATGTATTCCGTTTTCAGGAAGTGAATATTTGACTGTTAACCCTTCCCTGTCTGCCCAGTGTGACCTGGAGCGCACGGACGTGACAGACACCCCTCCCCCAGACTCCATGTACAAACACATCCACACGCACATCTCCGGGTGGAAAGCAGCTCAGAGCGGGGAAGACACGGATGGTGTTCCTTTAGAACTGACTTTTCTTACTGTTTTAGACTTGTGTGTTTTGTATGACACCATCACAAGAAAATTTTATCCTTCAGATGAAGTATTTTATTACTAAAAGACAAAAACAAAAAAAGCTTAGAGGACACCGCACTGGTTCGAGTACAGTTTCCAACAGCTGTCCTTCCCGCGGGGCGCTGAACCGGTCCTACATTGAGAGTGAAAGTCACCACTGTACGTCTGCAGGTGGTCCCGATCAAAACTCCATCCTTTGAGCCCTAATTATGTCCATTGTGTTCGAGACTAAATCAGGGGTTTGTTCTAAAAGAACAATACATGTTTTACCATTTCCTTTAACGCTAAGGACAACTAATAAAGCATTAACACATTTTCTGTATTAACCATCATGCGCACAAGAAATACATAGTAAATAAGGAACCAGAAAACTCCTGGCATTGGATCATAAGAAGCTAGATTAGAATGTGAAAAAGATTTTACAAATGTAAAACTTTTATTTCTCTGTAGAAACTTTCTTCACTTTGCTGTGCAAGAAGACACTGCTTTGCTATATTTAAAATGGCTTTTTTAAAAAAGAGATTTATGTATTTGGTAAATGTTTGTAGTCAACAGTTCACACAAGAAGCTGTACACGGTTTGATCATGTAAACCGTTTGGCGGCACAAGCTGGACTTTGTTGCCATCCTTGAGATGAACCTTTTAAGAAAAATAAGTTAATCTCAATTTTTCCCTGAATGTGTTGTTTTTTCTTCATTATACAATAAATATTATAGTGAACTTTTTATCAAATGGTTAAGAAAATGCTAGAGGTTGTTGTAAACTATTTGTATCCTGCACTCACTACAGTAAAGACGGACTGGCTTTTCCTGTGTACTCCCGACTCTGTCATGTTTGCCGCCAGTCGTCCCCTCCATCCCTCCTTCTCCATTCCCTTCTCCTCCTGGGCCACCCATGGCCCCTCAGGACGCAGCAGGGACCCAGGGCCCAGCACCAGCCAGCCTGGCCTCGACTGCAGTAAGTGTGGGTCAGGTGAGCCCCTCCAGGCTCTGGGAACAACTGCTCGCAGGCTGCACTATTGGGGAGTGGCAGTGGGGAGGATACCGTGGAGCAGAATCTAACGATACCAAGTTGCATCTCTCACATTTAGGGGGGAAGAGGATTTGTTTTACCCAAAAGGCATACCTCACACTAAGTGAGCAGCAGCAGAAGACAGATTTACTAAGTGAATTACTCTAAAAAATGACAGATGTGTTAGTCGATCTTCACCTTGTCAGTGGAAAGTGTTCTCTTCCTTGGACTGGCCTCTTAAGCCAACTCCTCACAGAGCAGATTCTTGCAGTCAAATTAAAAGCCAAATTTTTGTGCCGGTTTTACTCGCGGCTACAGCAAGGCTCTTATTAGTAGGTTTTGAAAGCTGGTTGAGTCCTGTGGCTAAAAATAGTCTAATCACAGCTGCAGCTCCTTAAAATCAATTCATTGTGACTTCGTAGTTGGCTCCCACGGGCGGCTCCCATTAGGCTCTAGCCCACTTTGAAGCCCGTCCTGTGCCTGGCCAGCTGCTAAGTAGGGGCCCGAGCGCCACCAGGGTGCCTTCTCATCCCCCACATTAAGGGAGGGGTTTCCAAATAGGGTCCCGGGAGCACCAGGAGAGGGGCCCCTCAGGCCGTCACACAGCTGACCAAAGTGAGCCCTGATCCCCGGCTGTCAGGGTAGGAGCTGAGGACAAGCTCCTCTCTGCCAGCCCCCAGCCGATGGCTGCACACAGCTGGGGTGCGCCCCTTCCTGCCTGTGAGAAAGCTTTTGCGCTCCAACTCCATCTGCGTCTGCTTCCCAGACGACCCAAACTGACACGCAGCTCACCCAGCCTTCGAGAACGTGTCCTAGACTGGAGTCACTGACATCATCTGCCTGCTTACTTGTACCAAAGCAGCTGAAGGCAGCTGGGGAAGAAAAAAATCACAGTTGTACTAATTGGTTTCCACTGTATACTCCTCCCACCTCTTCAAGCTTTTTTTAAACTTTACTTTGAACTAATTTGTAAGTTAGAAAAGTTGCAAAAATCTTAGTTTCCACATACATACCCTTCACTCGGCCTTGCCAAGAGTTAAAATTTACATAAACACCATGCCACTGTCAGAACCACGAAACTGACAGTTACAGGACTACCTAGCCCCACCTTCTGTCACTGGCCAGCATCACACTTCCCTGTAACTACCCCTCCAGCTGTGCACACCCCCAGTCCAGCTACAGAAGACAGCACTGCTTGCAGGTCAAGACCAAGCCTCATGTCCCTCATGTCCCTGGCCAGCACCACCATGCCCACTGCAGCTAGAGCTGGTCTGCCCAGCCGAGGACCCGCATGCCCTTCACCACCTTTTGTGCAACCTGATGCCTGTTGCCGACCTCCACTGCAGTATGCATGCTCAGCGGTAGAATGTGAGGTCCTGGGACAGCATGCTGACACTCAGGGCCTCTGCTAATGCCAGGGAGCCTATAGTTGACCCTAGCCCTTGCTACCTGCCCTGACACCTATTGCTACAATTTCTGTCTGCAAGTGACCTCTGCCACTACCTATGTGTCTACAGCTGGCCCCATGCAGTGGGGTATGTGCACACCATTGGCCCCAGCCACCAATGCTGCCTGCCCTGGTCCCTTGCTACTTACTGGTCCTAGAGGCATGGCTGCGAAGCCCAAGAGCCCTCACAGGCACTGCAGGCCCCTGCAGTGATCATCAAGTAATACACTGTTACCAATAGTGTGGACCCCAGTGGCTTGAGCCAAAGAGACATCATGCCCCAACTGGACCTACTGCTACCACTCACCCCTACATTTGTTGCCCTGCACCACTAGGCCTGGGTCACAACACAATCCAGTGTGCCCCTACCTGCAAGTGAAAGGCTTCTCTAACCAAAATCAGTCCATAAAGTCTAGAAGAGGGGAGGGTACCATGTCTCTCCCCAAGGAAGAGTCCAGTGACTGGACCCAAAGAAATGGAGATGCAGGCCTTACCCGACAAAGAATTCAAAATAACTGCAGTACAGATGCTCAGAGCTACAAGAGAACACATAAATGATCTAACAGTATGAGGAAAACAATACAAGAACAAAATGAGAAGCTCAAAGAGAAAAGAACCAAAGAATACAATGAACTGAAGAATCCAATAGTTTCAACAGTATAGTTGAACGGATAGAAGAGCAAGGCAGTGAACTAGAAGGCAGATGAGTTGAAATTAAACAATTAGAAGAGCAATAAAAAAAAATAAAAGGAACAAAGCCTATAGGAGTTATGGGACACAATCAAAAGAAACAATGTATGTGTTACTGCAGTCCCAGAAGAGGAGGGAGAGAATGGAATGAAAAGATTATTTAAAGAAATAATGACTGAGAATTTCCCAGACATGGGAAGAGAACTGGATATCCAAGTTCATGAAGCTAATAGGTCATCACAAAATTTCAACCTGAAATGGTTTCCAAGACACATAAATGAAATGGTCTAAAACCAAAGACAGAATTTTAAAAGCTGAAGAGGAAAAACTTTTACTCTCTCATGCAAAGGAACCACCCATAAAGCTTTATGGACTTCTCACCAGATATCTTACAAGCAAAGGGATAGTACAATGATATATTCCAAGAAATGCTGAATGAAAGACCTGCCAACCAAAATGTTTTACCCAGCAAAGTTGTCCTTCAGAAATGAAAGTGAAATAATAAAATCATCCTCTGATGAACAAAAGCTGAGGGGATTCATTGCCACCAAACCACATTGTAAGAAATACTAAAGGTAAGGGTTAAGCATCCAACTGTTGATCTCAGGTCAGGTCTTGATCTGAGGGTTGTGAGTTCAAGTCCCATGTTGGGGTCCATGCCCAACTTAAAAAATATTTATAGTATAAAATATTATTTTAATAAGCCTACTTTAAATAATTTTTTTAAATTAGAAATGCTAAAAGGAGTTCCTCCAGCTGAAGCAAAAGGATACTAATTAGTAGCTTAAAAACATATGGAGATAGCTCACTGGGAAAGATAAGCATAGAGTCAGATTTAGAATACCTTAACACTGTTAATGTGGTGATATGCTAGTAAAGTTCACCAAAGATTAAAAGGCAAAAGTATGAAACCTCGGTATAGCTTCGATAGTTTGTTAATGAATACACAGTAAACAATGTAAATGGTCTCATCCAAAATGTAAAAAAGGGGGAGGAGAGGGCAGAGGTTTTTTTATATGCAATCAAATTAAATTGTTATTAGCATAAAATACACTGTGGTATCTATAAGATTTTTCATATAAACCCTTATGGAAACTCCAAAACAAAAATCTGCAACACATAGATGAGAAGAAGGGAATCAAAGCATGCTGCTACAGTAAAAGGCAACCATAGGAAGGCAACCAGGGGAAAAGAAAAATGGAATTATAAACAGCCAAAATAAAATGGCATTAGTAAGTCCTTATCTGTCAATAATTCTCATAAATGTTAATGGACCAAATTCTCCAATCAAAAAGCAGACTGGCTGGCTGGATTAAAAAGAAATAGACCCAACTATATGCTACAAGAGATTCACCTCAGCTCCAAGAACACAAAAAAATTCAAAAGAATGGCAAAAGATACTCCATGCAAATAGAAGCCAAAAGAACATGGGTAGCTATACTAATATCAGAGAAAATTGACTTTAAGCCAAAAATGGTTAAAAGGGACAAAGATGGTCACTGCATAGTGATAAGGGGGCAATTCATCAAGAAGACATAAAAATCATGAATATATATGTAGTCAGCTTCAGAGCATCTGAATTATATTAAGCAAATTCTAACAGACTTTAAGGAAAAAATAGATGACAACACTATAATAGAAGGGGACTTCAATACCTTACCTTCCAACAATAGATCATCTAGGTAGAAAAACAATGAGAAAGCACAGCACTTGAACTATAGACCAAATGGACCTAACAGACATATACAAACATGCCAGCCAACAGCAGCATAATACAGATTCTTCTTAAGTGCACACAGAACATTCTCCAGAATACATCACATGTAAGTAAGTCATAGAAAAAAAATCAGCATATTTAAAAAGATTGAAAAATATCAAGTATCTTTTCTGACTATAGTGGTATGAAACCAGAAATTAATAACAGGAGGAAAACTGGAAAAATAACAAATATATGGAGACTAAAACACATGCTCCTGAATAAATAGGCCAAAGAAGAAATCAAAAGAAAAACAAAGAAGTATCTTGAAACAAAGGAAAATAGAAGCACAACATATCAAAAGCTATGCGATGCTGCAAAAGTAGTTCTGAGAGGGAAGTTTATAAAAATAAGTATCTCTAACAGGTACACATAAGATGAGAAGAAAGGAAACAATGATACCACTACAGAAAATCATTTATTTACAAATGCCCATATTAAGACACAAAAGAGAACATCAATAAACAACCTTACTTTACATGTCAAGGCACTAAAAAAAGAACTAAGCTTTCAGTAAGAAGAAAATAAAAAGATCAAAGCAGAAATAAATGGAGACCAGAAACATAACTAAAAAGATCAATGAAACTAAGAACTTTAAAAGAAGAAACCAAAGATTGAAAAAAATATTTAGCCAGAGTGACTCAGAGAGGGCTCAACTAAATAAGAAATGAAAGAGGAGACATTACAACTGATACTACAAGAATACAAAGGATCATGAGAGACTACTATAAATTTTATTACAACAAAATGGATAATCTATAGGACATGGATGAATTGCTAGAAATGTACAACCTGCCGAGACTGAAACATGAAGAATTTGAAAATCTGAGCAGACAAGTGTCAAGTAAGTAGATTGAATCAATAATCAAAAACCTCCCAATACACACACACATGCATGCACACACACACAAAAACAAACAAACAAACAAAAAATCTCCCAACACAGAAAAGTACAAGACCAGATGATGTCACTGGCAAATTCTACTAAATATTTAAGGAAGAGTCGATGACCATCTTTGTCAAACTATTCCAAAATATTGAAAAGAAAGGAACATTCCCAAACTAATTTTATGTGGCCAGCATTACCCGATACCAAAGCCAGATAGGGAGCCTACTAGACAAGAAAATCACAGACAAATATACCTGATTAATATAGATGCAAATATCTCTGCAAACTATTAGCAACCCCAGGGATCCCTGGGTGGCGCAGCGGTTTGGCGCCTGCCTTTGGCCCAGGGCGCGATCCTGGAGACCCGGGATCGAATCCCACGTCGGATTCAACAGCACATTAAAAGGATCATTCACCATCATCAGATGGGATTTTTCCCTGGAACACAAGGTGGTTCAACACACAAATCAATGAATGTGATAATAGTAATAGAATGAGATTAAAATCATATGATCATTTCAACACATGCAGAAAAGGCATTTGACAAGTACAACAACCTTTCATGATAAAAATGCTCAATAAATTGAGTATAGGAGAAAGACACATCAACATAACCAAGGCCATATATGACAAACCCACGGCCAACATCATAATGGTGACAAGTTGAAAGCTTTTCCTCTAAGATCAGGAACAAGACAAAGATATCATACTGTCACCACTCTTAGCCAGAGCAATCAGTTAAGAAAAAGATAATAAAAGGTATCCAAATAAGAAGTGAGACTGTCTTTGCTTATATTGCTCTGATCTTATATATAGAAAATCCTAAAGACATGATCAAAAAACTATCAGAACTAATTGACAAATTCAGTAAAGTTTCAGTATACAAAATAAACATGCAGTAAACAGTGTTTCTAAACATTAACAACAAAATATCTGAAAAAGAAAGAAAACAATCTATGCTAATACTAGCATCTACAACAGTGAAAATAGGAATAAATCTAACCAAGAAGGTTAAACTTCTTTGGTGAAAACTATAAGACTTTGACACAAGAAATTGAAGAAGACACAAAAATGGAACAATAACCTGTGTTCATGGATGTAAAGGATATTGTTAAAGTGTCCATACTACCCAAAACCATGTACAGACTCAGTTGTAATCTGCATCAAAATTGCCATGGCATTTTTCACAGAAATAGAAAAAAATAGTCCTAAAGTCTATAATGGAGCCGCAAAAGAATTTCAACAGCCAAACCAATCCTGAGAAAGAACAAACCTGGGGGCATCACATTCTCTGATGTCAACCTATACTACAAAGCCATAACAAGCAAAGTAACAAGCACATAGACCAATGGAACAGAATTGAGAGCCCAGAAAACAAACAAACCAAACCAGGCAGAGAGTCAATTAATATTGACAAGGGAACCAGGAATACTTACTGCGGAAAAGATAGTCTCTTTAATAAATGGTGTGGGGAAAACTGGATGACAACATGCAGAAGAATGAAATTGTACCTCTATCTTACTACCATTCACAAAAATTAACTCAAAATGGATTAAAGACTTAAACATAAGACCTGAAACCTAAAACTTCTAGAAATAAACATGGGAAAAAAGCTCCTTAACATTGGTCTTGGGAATGAGCTTTTGGATATGACATCAAAAGCACAAACAACAAAAGCAAAAATCAACAAATAGGATTACATCCAACTAAAAAGCAAAAGAAACAACAAAATGAAAAGGCTCCCTAAGAATGGGAGAAGATATTTGCAAACCACATAAGGGGTTAATAGCTAAAAATATAAAAACTATACAATAGTATAAAAACAAACAACCTGATTTAAAAATGGGCAGAGGACCTAAATAGATATTTTTCCAAAGAAAACATAAGGGTGACAAACAGGTATCCGAAAAGATGATCAACATCACCACTCATCAGGAAAATGTAAGTCAAAACCATAATGAGAGATCACCTCACCTCATCAAAAAGAGGTAACAAGTGGTAGTAAAGGTGTGGAGAAAAGAGAATACGTAGGCTCTGTTGGTGGGAGTGTACATTGTTTTGGTCACTATGGAAAATGGTATGGAGGTTCTTCAAAAATTAAACTACCATATGCCGCAGCAATCCCACTTCTGGGTATATATTAAAAGGAAATGAAAAGAGGATATCAAAAAGATATCTGTACTCCCACATTTATTGCAGCATTATTCACAATAGCCAAGATATTTTAACAACGTAAGTTAGATAAACAAATGGATGAATGGATAAAGAAGAGGGGAGATACACACACACACACACACACACACACACTGGAATATTATTTAGCCACGAGAAAGAAGGAATCCTGGTCATTTGGGATAACACAGATGGACCTTGAGCACGTTGTGCTAAGGAAGATAAATCAGAGAAAGAAATACAGTAGGATATAATTTATATGTAGAATCTCAAAAGAATTGAACTTGTAAAAACAGAATAGAATGGTAGTTACCAGGGGGAATTGGATAGATGTTGGTCAAAAAGCACAAACTTACAGTTAGAAGATGAATAGGTTCTAGAGCTCTAACAGCATTTTGATTATATTAACAATATTGTATTATATACTTCAAAGTTGTTAAGAGATTGGATCTTAATCTAAATGTTCTCACATTTTAGAAGTTATGTACTTATCAAAGAAATGATGGTTATGTGATGTGATGGAGATAACAGCTAATGCTACAATCATAGTCATTTTAAATTTTTACCCATTTATTTGTGAGATTTCTATATCTCAGTTTTAAATTTGCCTTTATCTAATTTGAGTGAATTTGAACATTTTTTCATATTAGAGGGCTATTTTAATCTTTTCTGTATCTGTTTGTGTCTTTTTCCCATTTGTCTATTGGGGTTTTGGTCTTTATCCTTCAGTTTTTTTTTTTTTTAATTTTTATTTATTTATGATAGTCACACAGAGAGAGAGAGAAGGGCAGAGACATAGGCAGAGGGAGAAGCAGGCTCCATACACCGGGAGCCTGACGTGGGATTCGATCCCGGGTCTCCAGGATCGCGCCCTGGGCCAAAGGCAGGCGCCAAACCGCTGCGCCACCCAGGGATCCCTATCCTTCAGTTTTTAAGAGTTCTTTTTATATTAGGTATATAAGCCCTTTGTGATTTATGCTATAAATATTTTCTCCCAGTTTGTCAGTTGACTTTTAACTTTGGGGTTCTTTTTTTTTAACTTTTTAAAAAATATTTATTTATTCATTCATTCATTCATTCATTCATTCATTCATTCATTAAGAGACACACAGAGAGAGGCAGAGACACAGGCAGAGGGAGAAGCAGGCTCCATGCAGGTAGCCTGACATGGGACCCGATCCCAAAACTCCAGGATCATGCTCTGAATCGAAGGCAAACACTCAAGTACCCAGGTGTCCCGGTGGTTCTTTTATCATGCAAAATTTTATTACTTTATTATAGTGAAATTTATCAAGCTTTTATTGATATGAGGTTTTTTTAAAAAAAATTTATTTATTTATTTATTCATGAGGGACACACACAGAGAGAGGAAGAGACGTAGGCAGAGGGAGAAGCAGGCTCCATGCAGGGAGCCCAATGCGGAACCCGATCCTGGGACTCCATTTCAAAAACCTGAAAGAACTAAATTCTCCAGCTCCTACCCCCTCTATCTATAACAGTAGGCTCATAAAGATCATCAAATCCATTTCCTTCAAGGTGCTGCACATATTTTTATTCTTTTCTCTATATGATACGACCTAAAAAACATGAGGAGGCACTGATCTACATGGATCCAAGAATAAAGACAGGTGTTGAAGTCTTCAGTGGATGAGAGGGAAAGACCAGTGCATCCCGGGTGGTTTGTTAATGGTTTGGCACCACCTTCGGCCCAGGTTGTGATCCTGGAGATCGGGGATCAAGTCCCACGTCGGGCTACCTGCATGGAGCCTGCTTGTCCCTCTGCCTGTGTCTCTGCCGCTCTCTCTCTGTCTCTCATGAATAAATAAATAAAATATTTAAAAAAAAAAAAAAAGAGAGAGAGAGAGAGGGAGAGACCAGAAGATCTGTAGATAATGCAATAAAAAAGAGTAGCAGGTATGGAGTTCTGATGACACACAATTCTTTTTTTTTTTTTTTAAGATTTTATTTATCTATTCATGAGAGACAGAGAGAGAGAGAGAGAGAGGCACAGACACAGGCAGAAGCAGGCTCCATGCAGGGAGCCTGCCGTGGGACTCAATTCTGGGTCTCCAGGGTCACGCCCTGGGCTGAAAGTGGTGCTAAACCACTGAGCCACCCAGGCTGCCCTGATGACGCACAATTCAAAGCAACAAGAGGATTTAGGCAAGAGGGTGGAACAATGATTTCAAAGTGGCAATAAGGAACAAGGACAATACTATCACTGCTTGGACTACTAATGAATTGTCTCTCCTTTCCAACTACTCAGCTGAGATAACACACTGAAAGACAGGGAGCCTAGCACTTGACACATAGGAAATGTAATAACGTTCAAACCAAATCAACTACAGGCCTCTAGTACAGCTGTCTTGCAGCATATGGAATTTAGTGAACTTATTTTCAGGCCCCTCCAAGAAAATCTGCCTCTCCTGACTTCCTGTTCCATGATGGATTCTACCTCACAAATTCAGGGTCCAATAGGCCAGCTCCCTTGAATCTGCCTCAACCAATCTTGCCCCTTCATGCTATCACCTTGCCTGCCTCTCCTCTGGCCTGTGAACTTCTGCCTCTGGCCATAAGAGAGTAACGGGGACCAGGTGTATTCTTTCACCTCAAACAACTGAGTAAAAGATATTGGACAAAAGGCAGTACAGGAGAGTGATTTTTGAAAAAAGAGAAATAAAGCAGGTAAAACTGGTAAGTACCCCCACCTCATTGCCTGGGGAGCTACCAGACCACAGCACAGAGCAGAGTGATCTTGCTAAGTTGAGGAGATGGAGTTTGGAGTTCAAGGAAGCCAAGGCATCTAGAATTGTGGGGACAGAGTATGGGGAAAAGAGGAACTGGAAAGAGATTCTCTAAATCTCTGAGAAATGAGCTGTACATGCATCTGAGACAATCACAGAGGTTAGGAAAAGAATAAATAGAGAAAAGTAGGTGGAACGATTTCCATGCTTACCCAGGGCTAGGAACAACCGGTGTTCCCACCAGCCAGAGCAGTGAGACCTGGCTACACCACAGCAACAAGTAGAGTCTTCTTCGGAAGTATCTCACCATAATAGTGGGGCTGAATTAGCCCTAAAGGCTACTCTAGACCTGCCCATGTGGAATTTACATGCAAGCCTCTGATTCCGTTCCCCAAAACCTAAATATATTTAAAGGAAAATAACAAAAACCTAGCACCCATCAACATACAATTCATGTCTAGCATCCAACCAAAAATTACTCAGCATACAGAAAAACAAGAAAATAGAATCCATAAGCAGAGAAAAGAAATCTATAATAGAAACAGACCCAGAATGACAAAAATGATAGAATTCTCAGATAAGGACTTTAGGGGCATCAGAGTGGCTGATTTAATCAGAGTTAAATATCTCATGGTTTCGGCTTAGGTCATAACCTCAGAGTAATGAGACTGAGACTTGTGCTTGGGCTCTGTGCTCAGCATGGAGTCTGCTTGAGATTCTATTCCTCTCCCTCTGCTTCTCTCCCCACTCATGCTCTCTTTCTCTCTAAAATACAAATCTTTTTTAAAAAAAGAATTACCATATAAGAACTTTAAAACAACTATTATAAATATATTCCACATGTTTGAAGATATGAGAAATGATGAAAAAATAGAAGACAAAAAAAAAAAAAAAAAAAAAAGCCAAACCCAAATAGAACTTCTACAGATGAAAAATACTGGTAATAAAAAATGTACAGAATATCCCAACCAATTAGATATTACAGAGGAAATGGTAATAGAAACTGTCCAAGATAAAACAGAGAGGAAGACGATGAAAAACGTAGAAGCATCAGTGAGTTGAGACATCAACTGGCCTAATATATATGTAATTGGATTGGTATAATCAGAAGAAAAATATTTGAAGAAATAATGGCTTGAATTTTTCCAAGTTTCATGGAACCACATAAATCTATAGATCCAAGAAGCTTAATGAACCCCAAACAGAAGAATTATTTTAAAAAACAACTTTCCCAAGCTCCTCAGGATCAAATTAATTCCAACCTACATTGCCTCTTTAAGGTCTCTCCTCTCCGAAACTACAGGATTACTATTCTTCAAGTCAATGCTCATCTCTGCTGTCCAAATAGCTTCCCATTGCCCATCAAACAATGTCCAAATCACTTAGAATTCAGGGTTGTGTATAACCTGCCCCAACCATTACTGCAGCATTTGCCCCCATTTCCGTTCACACTTCTTTCACTCCAGGCTATGATCCCCCTTGTTTCCAGCCTCCAGGCCTTTGCTCACACTGGAGAGCAATCCATTACCATATTATTATATCCCCCCTCCTTTCATGTGTCAACTAAGGAAATACCACCTTCTCTAGAAAACCTTTCTTGTTTTATCAACCATGTTTCATCTTATCCACTTCCTTCTCACAGGGCCCAGCATGTTCTATCACATCACTACCCTTATGCAAGTTTTATCTTTCCCACCAGATTTTAAGTACTTTGAGGGGAGAGGCCATGTCTTGTTTTTCACGTAGCCTCTTGACATGTAATTGGTGCTCTGAAAGTTTTGTGAATGAATGGATGGTAGCACAAGTTCCTTACTCAGGCTGGTGAATGTTAAAATAACAGTGGTGTTTCCTAAAGATCTGGGAAAATCCCCCTGTCAGAAGACCCTCTTCCCAGAGCGCTACTGTGGCAGTCCCTCCCAGCTCTTGCACGATGGAAGGAGGATGGAAGAAGGCACAGGGCATAAGCTGGATCTGCACATCACCACCACGTCAGTCCTTTCCAGGGCTATGGGGCCTGGCTGTGCAGGAGGGCAGGGAGGGTGGCCCCATCTCTCCTCAGAAGCTTGGCTGTACTCAAGTGGCTCCTGGGGGACAGGCAAAAAAAGATGGATCCGGTCTTCTCTGCCACCCCCATGCCTCTTCTTGGCCTGGTGAAACCAGCAGTCCCTCCTCTCTGGAAATAAGCTTGGAGGAACCTTGTCCCGAGGTGCAAAGTACTTGAGGGAAAGGGCTAAGGGGGGCTACTTTACCAACACAAATGAGGTTAATTTCTCATAGTCTAGGAGCCTGGCTCAGTGGCACCACCCAGAGAACAGGCAGGTAAATGCTGATTCTACAGTTCTCCTTAGGGTTAAGGCAGTGGATCTGACTTCTTATCACTGCATGGCCAGTACTGCATTGTGGTCCCAAAGATATTTTCTCAGTTCTTCTCTTTCTTTTCTTCTCTCAAGTCTGCCTCATCCTAAAACCCTGCCCTGCGAGGCACAAAACAGCAAGGCCCCAAGCAAAGGGGTTAAAGAGCATAGGGTCCCAGTCAGCCTGGGTGGGACTCCCAGCATCTCCATTTACAAGTTACATGATCTTAGCTTAGTTTTTCCATTAATAAAACAGGAATAGTAAATGGCAACCTCCCAAATTACTGTAAGGGTGAAATGAGTTGGTGTATAAAGCTCTTAGAGCATTTTCTAGCATCTAATGAGCGCTGTGGATTAAATGAGGATTGTTTTTATTCTGCACTGCACCCCAGTCTTTTCCCAAAGAGAAATCTTCACATCTGTTTGGGTCCTTCCTAGATAGCTAAGCTCAGCCTCCTGCCTTGACAATAGCCAAGTGGCTATTGTCTCAATTCAATTCAATGACTTTAGACATGTCTCCTCCCACTTCTCCCCTTCCTCCTTTCTACTGCAGCCTAGGGCTTACATGGAGCTGTGACCATCTCAAAACAAAACAGACAAATAAGAAAGCCACACACACAGACATTAAGGCTCGATCAACTTGTTTCCACCTCTGTCCTTCCATTGCACCAGTAGAATGCTTAAAAATATTATATTGTTACTGGTTTCCCTTGTTATGCATATTTTCCCCCATTAAACTTCAAAGCCCCTTGAGACCAGGGGTCTATCTAGCCTTTTAAAAAGATTTTCAGTTCCTTGCACAAGGCCTGCCACAAAGTAGGTGTTTAATAAGTATTTGTTGAAAGAATAGACTCATTTATTATGTCATTCCATAGTTGAGGAAGTGAGGCCCAGAGAAGTGAGATGAGTTGCCTAAGCTCACAAAGCTTGTCCTTAGCAAAGCTAGAACTGGAGACCCCTTTGTTTTGAAGGGATTGCCTGGGAGCCCCATGTGGATGCAGCCCTTAGAGCTATTAGACACAGTCTTTATTGCTTGCTGCATTGCAATTATCAGATTACTTGATATATTCCAGGCAAACCCTCCTCACCTCTGAGGTCCACCTCAGCTAGCGTCTGGCATATACAATGCTCCAAATACATTGTTTGAATAAATGGATAAGTTAGTCTACAGGGAGGTCATCGCATTGCCTTCTCTGAGACTCCCTCTAGGACACTAGGTATGGGGGAGTGGTGGACCTGCCAAAACACAGGCGCAAATACCCTGATCTGCTAGAAGAAAACAAAAACTTAAAACCCCGTCTTATACACAAATGATTATAACTCTTTAAGACAAACTTTTCCACAAAGAGCTCCTGGAAAAAGGAAGAAGTTTCCAAAATATGGTAGAAAACAGGCCAGGAGAAGAAGTAGAAGCTTCTCTGCTCATTTAAAAAGCAACATTAAGAAAAAAAAAATAAATAAAAAATAAATAAAAAGCAACATTAAGGGCACCTGGGTGGCTCAGTGAGTTAAGCATCTGCCTTCCACTCAAGTCCTGATCTCAGGGTCCTGGGATCAAGCCCGGCAGGCTCTGTGCTCAGCGGGGAGTCTGCTTCCCCCTGCTCATGCATGACCGTGCTCTCTCTTTCCCTCTCTCTTAAGTAAAAATCTTAAAAAGAACATCCTGTAATCAAAGCTGCAAACACTGTCCCACTCTGCAGCAGCATTTCAACACCAGCCGACTGGGAAACTGAAATTCCAACATTACCTTACAGAAATCTGCCCCTTTGTCTGCTCTTACCAACTGCTTCCGGTGCTGATTATTGTTCTCTGGATCAGGTGATGCCCAGGCCTCCAAACTACCTCAGAAGAGCTGCACAGGAGACTGTGTTCAGAACTCTGGACAATGCTCTTCTGTGCCAGGTGATGTTTTAGGCAATAACACTGAGACTTTCTTCCTTTTTCCTCTTTCCTCAAGTAGTTATGGAAAATGTATATCTGACTGGCTTTCCCCCCATGTTGTCTTTTAAGTATTCCCTGCATATATAGTTTTTTGTCTATTGAAAATTTATTTTTTTCCCCAAAGGCTTCAGAGTACAACTGAAAGGGAATATGGGGGCACATGGGTGGCTCAGTTGGTTAAGCATCTGCCTTCAGCTCAGGTCATGATCCTGGAGTCTTGGGCTCCCTGCTCAGTGGGAAGTCTGCTTCTCACTCTATCCTTCCCCCTGCTCTGCTGTGTGTCACTCTCAAGTAAATAAAGCCTTTATTTATTTTTTTTTAATTTTTATTTTATTTTTTGTAAATAAAGCCTTTAAAAAAATTTAAAAAGGGAATATGGACTACTTGATGAGATCTTTCAGGATTCTGACATGGATGCAGTTCAAATATCACGTCCTCAGAACTCCAAAGTACACTCCCCATTTTTCCCCCATACATGTATACCTACCAACATTCCCTGGTAACATCTTCATAGCACTTTTCACATCTGAAATGATTGTTTTATTGTCTATTGTTTACTGTCTCTTTGAAAGGTAAACTCTACCAGGGCTGGGACACTGTCCCTACCTACAGCTGTATCTCCTACAAGGCCAGGCATATAGTCAACATAGAGTCGAATGAATGAATGAATGAATGAATGAATGAATGAATGAACGAACGAACGAGTCAGTGAATTTAGTTTTTTATTTTTTTTAAAGATGTTATTTATTTATTCATGAGAGACACACACAGAGAGAGGCAGAGAGACAGGCAGAGGGAGAAGCAGGCTCCCTGTCGGGAGCCTGATGTGGGACTCAATCCTGGTACTCTGGGATCATGCCCTGAGCCTAAGGCAGACGCTCAACCACTGAGCCACCCAGGCGTCCTGTGAATTTACTTTAATAAAAAGGGGGACGCCTGGGTGGCTCAGCAGTTGAGCACCTACCCCTGGATCAGGGCATGATCCCACAGTCTCAGGATCGAGTCCTGCATCAGGCTCCTTGCCCGGAGCCTGCTTCTCCCTCTGCCTATGTCTCTGCCTTTCTCTCTCTGTGTCTTTAATGAATAAATAAAATATTTTTTAAAAAAAAAAAGATGGGAGGGAGAAAGGAAGAAAGGTAACAATTGTTGGCAATTAAATTTTTTTTCTATCAAAAATAATATTCAAATGTGAGATTTCTGGCTCTCTGATGAAGGGCAAAAAGAAAACACTGCAAATCTATTTAAATGGATCCCTTTAAAGCTATGTTAATGGAAGCAATCCAAATGTACATCAATGCATAAATGGATAAACAAAATGTGGTATTTATATATAAATTATATATATACAATATATATAAGTTATATATAAAATATATGTGGTATTTATATTTTATAAATATAATTTTTATAAATATTTTATATTTATATTTATAATTTATATTCATATATCTTATATATATGATATATATAATGGATATATATATCCATATAATGGAATTATATATATATATATACACACACACACAAATGGAATTATTCCATCTAAAAAATGAAATTCTGACACATGCTGCAACATGGATGAACTGTGAAGACAATACACTACGTGAAATAAGCTAGGCACACATACAAAAAGACAAATATGAGCATATGTTTCCACTTATATGGAACTGACTACTAGAGTAGACAAATTCATAGAGACAGGAGGTCTACCAGGGGCTGGGGGAAGGGGAAAATGAGAGTCTTTAATAAATGAGTTTCTATCTGGGAAGATGAAAGTTCTGGAAATGAATAGTGGTGATGGTTGCACAAGGCTAAATGTACTTAATAACATGGAATTGTACACTTAAATGGTATATGTTACATATATTTTACCACAATAAAAATTTTTAAAAACTATGTTGGACAACCCAAAAATAAACTAAGTAGGTAGACTTGATGAAAAATAGGTTGAACCTGAATAGGGCTACACTGTGCCATATTATAATAAAATGTCAAAAGACAAAGACAAAGAATTGTCATAGCAGCAATAAAAAGAAGTTACATACAATGGAATCCCCATAAGACTACCAGCAGATTTCTCAACAGAAATATTTCAGGCCAGGGATGATATATTTACAATACTGAAAGAAAAAAATTGTCAGCCAAGAATTCTATACCCAGCAAAATTGTCCTCCAGAAATGGAGACCTATACTTTCCTAAACAAAAGCTGAGGGAATTCATCACCACTAAACCTGCCTTCCAAGAAATGTTAAAGGGATTTCTTTAGTGAAATTAAAAGGAGCTGATTAACATGATAAAAAATAAGAAAGTAACACAAAACTATCTGGTAATGGTAAATGTATAGTCAAAATTAGATTCTGTAAAACAGTAATTGTGATGCATAATTCACTTACAGCTCTAAAAGATAAAAAAAAATAGTAAAAATAACCATAATTATGATGTTATTGGTTAAACAATATAAAATATGTAAATCTTAACATCAATAACCTAAAATGTAAGAAAGAAGTAAAAGTGTAGCCTAGGAATGTTATGGAAGTTAAATTGTTATCAGTTTAAAATAAGGTGTTATAATTCTTTTTAAAAAATATTTTAGGGACGCCTGGGTGGCTCAGTGGTTGAGTGTCTGCCTTTGACTCAGGATCCTTGAGTCCTGGGATCAAGCCCCACATCCGGCTCCCTGCATGGAGCCTGCTTCTCCCTCTGCCTATGTCTCTGCCTCTCTCTTTCTGCCTCTCTCATGAATAAATAAATAAAATATTAAAAATAAAAAAATAAATATTTTAGGGGGGCCAAGGTGGCTCAGTGGTTTGGTGCCACCTCAGTCCAGGGCAGCTGATGTGGGCAAAGCTGGAGCTGAAAGAGAATTCAGAGGGCTCGGTGACTGCCTGGTTAAGATCTACAAGTCTGATGGGATTAGGGGCCTGTACCAAGGCTTTAACGTGTCTGTGCAGGGTATTATCATCTACCGAGCTGCCTACTTCGGTATCTATGACACTGCAAAGGGAATGCTTCCAGATCCCAAGAATACTCACATCTTCATCAGCTGGATGATCGCACAATCCGTCACAGCAGTGGCTGGGTTGACTTCCTACCCATTTGACACTGTTCGTCGCCGAATGATGATGCAGTCAGGGCGCAAAGGAACTGACATCATGTACACAGGCACGCTCGACTGCTGGAGGAAGATTGCCCGTGATGAAGGAGCCAAAGCTTTTTTCAAGGGGGCATGGTCCAATGTTCTCAGAGGCATGGGTGGTGCTTTTGTGCTTGTCTTGTATGATGAAATCAAGAAGTTCACATAAGTTATTTCCTAGTTTTTCCCCCTGTGAACAGGCATGTTGTATTATATAACATATCTTGAGCATTCTTGACAGACTGCTGGCTGTATTTATCAATGGCAACTATTTATTGGTTGAAAATGGGAAGCAATAATATTCATCTGACCAGTTTTCTCTTAAAGCCATTTCCATGATGATGGGACTCAATTATATTTTTTATTTCAGTCACTCCTGATAAATAAATTTGAAGAAAAAAAAAAAAAAATCCCTGGAGACCTGGGATTGAGTCCCACATCAGGCTCCCTGCATGGAGCCTGCTTCTCCCTCTGCCTGTATCTCTGCCTCTCTCTCTCTCTCTCTGTCTCTCATGAATAAATAAAATCTTAAAAAATATATATATATAGAGATTGATTGAGAAAGAGAGACAGAGAGAGAGAGAGAGAGAGTGCACAAGCAAGAGTGAGAGACATCACAGAGGGAGAGGGAGAAGCAGACTCCCTGCTGAGCAGAGAGCCCATTGTGGGGCTCAATCCCAGGACCCCAAGATCATGACCTCACCTGAGGGCAATAATATTCATCTGACCAGTTTTCTCTTAAAGCCATTTCCATGATGATGGGACTCAATTATATTTTTTATTTCAGTCACTCCTGATAAATAAATTTGAAGAAATAAAAAAAAAAAAAATCCCTGGAGACCTGGGATTGAGTCCCACATCAGGCTCCCTGCATGGAGCCTGCTTCTCCCTCTGCCTGTATCTCTGCCTCTCTCTCTCTCTCTCTGTCTCTCATGAATAAATAAAATCTTAAAAAATATATATAGAGAGAGATTGATTGAGAAAGAGAGACAGAGAGAGAGAGAGAGAGAGTGCACAAGCAAGAGTGAGAGACATCACAGAGGGAGAGGGAGAAGCAGACTCCCTGCTGAGCAGAGAGCCCATTGTGGGGCTCAATCCCAGGACCCCAAGATCATGACCTCACCTGAGGGCAGATGCTTAACTGACTGAGCCACTCCGGTGCCCCCAAGGTGTTATAATTCTAAGGTATGTTATGTAAGCCTTGTGGTAGCCACTACAGGAAAACCTGTAGTTATCACAAAAAATAATATGATAAAGAATTCAAAGCATACTGATACAAAAGACTCCAAATTACAAAACAATACAGTAGGATAAGAAACAAGGAATAATGGATCTATAAAATAGCCAGAAAATACTTAATGAAATAGCAATTAATGAAATAGGCAATTACCTATCAATAATTGCCTTAAACATATGTGGATTAAATTCTTCAGCCACAAGACATAAAATAGCTGAATGGATTAAAAAAAAAAGAGAAAGAAAACTACAAGACCCAATGATATGCTGCCTACCAGAGACTCACTTTAGCCTCAAAGACACAGACTATGAGTGAAAAGATGGAAAAAGATATTTCAAGCAAACAGTAACCAAACAAAAACAACAAAACAGGGATAGCTGTGCTTACACCAAACAAAACAGACTTACTAAAAATGGCAAGAGACACCGAGGATCATTACATAATGATAAAGGGGTCAATCCACCAAAAAGATATAAAATGGCAAATATTTATGCATCCAACATTGGAGCACCTAAACATATAAGGCAAAACAGAGGATAAAGGAGAAATAAACAGAAATACAGTAATTGTTGGAGACTTTTAATACCTCACTTTCAATAATATAGATCCAGAGAATCAATAAAAAAAAATTGGATTTGAACAACACTATAGACCAAATGAACCTAACATATATACAGAACATTATTATCCTACAACAGGAGAGTACACATTCCTGTCAATCACCAATGGAACATTTTCTAGGACAGACCATATATTAGGCCACAAAACAAGTCTAAGCAAGTTCAAGAAGATTAAAATCATATTAAGTATCTTCTCTGAACATAATGGTATGAAATTGGAAATCAATAATAGGAAGAAAACTGGAAAATTCATGGATAAATGAAAAATACCACTCTTCTGAACAACAAATAGATCAAAGAGGAAATTAAAGGGAATAAAAAGTATCCTGCAACAAACAAAAATGGAAACACAACATACCAAAATTTATGGAATACAACTGCAAAAGCTGTTCTTAAAAGAAAATTCAGGGCAGCCCGGGTGGCTCAGCAGTTTAGTGCTGCCTTCAGTCCAGGGTGTGATCCTAGAGACCTGGGATTGAGTCCCATGTCGGGCTTCCTGCATGGAGCCTGCTTCTCCCTCTACCTGCTTCTCCCTCTGCCTGTGTCTCTGCCTCTCTCTCTTTCTGTGTCTCAGGAATAAATAAAATCTTAAAAAGAAAAAGAAAATTCATAGCAACAAGCACCTACACTAAGAAACAGGAATGATCTTAAATAAACAATTTAACACTTTAAGAAACTAGAAGAAGAACATAGTAAACACAATGTTAGCAGAAAGAAGGACATAAAGATTAGAGCAGATAAATGAAATAGAGAATAGGAAAACAATGGAAAAGACTAATAAAAGAACTGGTTCTTTGAAAAGATAAACCTTTAAAAGGCTTGTTGAAAAGGTTTGTTTGAAAAAGATAAACATTTAAAGAATTAATGCCAAACCTTCTCAAACTTAAGAGAGAGGAGAGAACATTTCCAAACTTATTTTAAGAAGCCAGCATTACCTGATATCAAAGCCAGAAAAGGACACTACAGGCCAATACCCCTATGAATATAGGGGCAAAAATTCTCAATAAAATACCAGCAAAACAAATTCAGCAGTACATTATAGAGATCATTCACCATGATCAAGTGGGATTTATTCCAGGGATGGAAGGTAGTCTAACATATGCAAATCAATGTGATATACCTTATTAATAAAATGAAGGACAAAAATCATATGATCCTTTCAATAGACGGAGAAAAAACATTTGACAAAATTCAACATCTGCTCATGATAAAAATTCTTAACAACAAATTAGGTATAAGAGGAAGGTATCTCAACATAATAAAGGCCCTATATGACAACTCCACAGCTAACACTATGCCTAATGATGGAGTGAAAGCTTTTTTTCCCCGAGCTCAGGAACAAAACAATGGTGCTTATTCAACATAGTACTGGAAGCTCAAGCCAGAGTGATCAGGCAAGAAAAAATAAAAAAATAAATAAATAAAAAGCAGAAAACTGAAAAAAGAAAAAAAAAAAGGTAAAATTGTATCTATTTGTAGATACATCTATTTGTACATGACATGATTTTACATATATAAAATCCTAAAGACACCATAAAAAAAAACCTGTTAGATCTAATCAATGAATTCAGTAAAATTCTAGGATACAAAATTAACATATAAAACCAGTAGCCTGTCTATACACTAACAATGAATTATCTGAAAAGAAATAAAGAAAGCTATCCCATTTACAGTATCAAAAACAATTACATATTTAAGAATAAATTTAACCAAGGAGGTGAAAGAGCTCTACACTGAGCACTACAAAACATTGATGAAAGAAGATAAAAATAAACAGAAAGGTATCCTGTGTTCATGGGTTGGGGAAATTGAATATTGTTTACATTTCCATATTACTCAAAGCCATCTATAGATTCTATTCCTGTTAAGATTCCAATGGCAAATTTTACATAAGTAGAAAAAAAAAAACAACCTAAAATTTATATGGAAGGACAAAAGACTCTGAATAGCCAAAGGAATCCTAAGAAAGAAGTACAAAGCAGGACACCACACTTCCTGATTTCAAACTATATTATAAAGCTATAGTAATTAAAACAGTATGGTGCTGGCATTAGAACAGATACAAACCAACAGAACAGAAATGAGAACCCAGAAATACATCCATGCATGTATAGTCATATTGAGAAGGGAGCCAAGAATACTCAATGGAGAAAAGGCACTCTCCTCAATAAATGGTGCTAAGAAAATCAATATTCATGTGTAAAAGAATGAAAGCAGACCCATACCTTTTTCCACTCACAAAAATTAACTAAAAAAGACTTGAATGCAACACCAGAAACCATAAAACTCCTAGAAAAAATCATAGGTGGTAAGTTCCTTGACACTGGTCTTGGCAATGATTTTCTGGATTATGACACCAAAAGCATAAGGAACAGAAGCAAAAATAAACAAGTGGGACTATATCAAACTAAAAAGCTTCTGCAGAGCAAAAGAAACAATCAACAAAATGAAGACAACCTAAAGAATGCGGGAAAATATTGGTAAATCATGTATCCAATAAAGAGTTAATAGCCAAAATATATAAAGAGCTCACACAACTCAGCAGTAAATTATATATATGTATGTATATATATGTGTATATATATAAAGTTTAGAAATGGGCAAAACTTCTGAATAGACATTTTCCCAAATAAGTTATACAAACAGCCAACAGGTACATGAAAAGGTGCTTACCATAATTATTAGGGAAATGCAGATCAAAACCACAGTGAGACATCACCTCATGTCTGTTAGACTGGCTCTCATCAAAAAGACAAGAGATGACAGATGCTGGTGTGGATGCAGAGAAAGAAGAACCTTTATCATTCTCCCTCAACCTCAGGCCAACTTCACTATTAACAGAGGCAATTTAAAGAACTACCTTCCCGAGGAAGGACTGTGTCATGGCCTTGGCTGGGCAGTCCTGCACTATAAACCTGAGACTTCTGCTTAGTCTCTGCCATCCCAAAGTAAAAAGGGAGCATCGTTTGCCTGATGACAAATTCCCTCAGTGTCCACAACATTGGGTACTATAGTTCAGTCAAAAGGACCGAACACTACCTATCAAATCTATTTATTTAAAACGTTAACTCCTAAGACACCAAAAATGTAGCAAAATGTGTAGAAAGTGAGCTTCACAGTATCTCTTACACATACTTAATAAAACCACTTTAAGGCACATTATACAGAGCAATCCACAGGACTGTGCTGTTTACCACTTCTGTTCTTCACCTGTTGGGGTAATCTTGAGCACAAGCCCTGGGCAGGCCTCACCTCCATATTCTCCAACACTGTCGTCCATCTTTCAATTCTGAATTACCACCCTCTCCATATTAAAAGAAAAAAAAAAAAAGAGAGAAGAATCAATTGTCCTTCACAGAAGAAATTATTTTATTTCATTTTAAAAAGTAAAGGATACAGATACTTATTCTTAGCTTGACAGAAGCCATTTTCCCATGAGACTCCGAGCTCTGCCTGGCGAAGTTAATGGTGATGTGTTAGAGAAACCTGTGGCCTCCAGGGGCACAGGGAGTACAAACATTTGCTGGAAAAGCATTCACATGATCAAAACATTTCCTGCAGCAAAGATTCACAAGGTCATTTAATCCTGAAGATCATTTTGGTTTTGAAGAAAAGATTTACTTTTGAAGATTCTTTAAATTTACTAATCAGACCAAGAGCAAATTGTTTTTCACATAGCTGAGAAGAGAAAAACCAGAAGCCCATTTTAAGTACTCTTCTGCCCTACTCGCCTCTTCTTACATGACATCTCAATTTATCTCTAGGCCTGATGAATGACATAAATCACGCTCAAAGCTCAGCATTTGTGCAGTGTGTTTTCCTCCCTGGTGGCAGGCTTCTCTGAGCCTCAGCCATCAGCCATGTAAGCCCATTTCCACGCTTCCATGGGACCAAGATGGGCTCTGTCCAAACAGGCTTTTGCCCTGCTTCAGAGGCTGACCCACACCCCCCGTGAGCCTCCAGCATGACTGCAGCTGTATAGGAAATGGGAAAACCTCAGGCTGATGGGAGCCTGACCTCTCTATTTATGGCCTTCACAGCAAGATTCACCTCCATTAAGTCGTTTGGTCTTTTAACACCATGAGCTACACTATCTAAAGTGTATTTACCCAAGGAAAAACACCGAGCCCCCTTCTGGGGCAATGGCTCTAGACTTCCTAAGATTAGTCAGGGAAGCAGTAGGAAGCACACTGATTCTCCCTGTACCTCCCTTCCAGGTACACTCGAGACTGCTGCTCTCAGCAACGCTGGACTGATGAGTGTGCCTATCACCGAGATCCCAACATGTGACACTTCTGGATGAACAGTCATCTTTCTCTTTGTACCTACTTAGCTCCAGACACTGACCAACAGGAATTCTTTCCAAAAATGCTAACAGGTAATCTGGTTAGCCACTGGGGTGGGGATGTACCTCTGGTGAAACTGAGCAACAGCCTCCAAATGTTCTGGCCAGGAAGTGCTGGCCACAATATGCAGCATCTTAAAAGTAGGCCTGTGGATCACTAAGTAGTTCTAGAAGTACAAGGAACAGAACTGCCATTTACACAACATTAGAGTAATTCGGATTTAGGGCTTTTTTAAATTTTGGAAGCGACACTGCCTCAAAAAGGCTAACTGGTGGGACAACTATGCAACAGAGCTTGTTATTATTTGTATACTCCAAAACAGGGTGATGTTCACCACTACTGGACAGCACCTTTGCCAGGGAGACAAAGAACATCATTTGTCACAGCCAGTCATCTCTTCTCAGCAGGCAGGGGACCTTGCAGCCAAGTGACTAAAGTGAACCCCAGAGGCTCCCACACTGAAGGTCCAATGCTGCTCCTCAACTTCTAAATAAATCGAATGTGGGGACCCACGCAGTGCCAGTCCACTATGTACCTTCAAGAAACGCCATGTGTCACGTGTAAGTGTCTCTCTTGCTGTACCTTCTGGATGTAGAGGGCCGAGGGTGCTGGTGCTTTGGTCCTCACAGCCTTAGATTAGGAGAGCCTATTCCCCAGGTGAGTGTTATGGGGAACACAATAGTGGCTTCTGAGATGTGTCCATAGGTCACAGAAAAGGAAATGCAGCACCTTAGGAGATGGATGAAGTCAGGTGATACACATCAGGAAGTCAAATGCTGATGCTGGCCTGATTCTTTAGAAATGACAAGAGCTAGTTCCCTGCCCGGGTGGTTGGACTGAAATGGCCATCTGAAGAGGGGATGGTTGGCACCGGAACTACTAATTTGGGGGCTTGCCCTGGAATTGCACTCATAGCCATCGAGCCATTGGGGACAGTAGTTGTGTTCAAGCTACTGGGGATCTCGCCAGTAGACTGCATTTTAAAATAGACCAAATAAAACACTGGTAAAACAATCCCAATTAGAAGCATGATAAAAACAGCATTCCACCACTGAATTCCACAGTCTGCACCATTTGTCAAGGTCTTCGGAGGAGCTGGAAGCAGCGGCTGACTGGAGGTCTCTACACAGTAACTTTCATTTAAAAAGATTTCTGACTGCACTGCACGCTCAATATTCTGGTCAATGCCCTTAAAGAAATCCGTCAGTGGGCTGGACAGGGCACCAGCGCCTACAGCCGCTCTGTCTGGATCTGGCTGCTCCTCGAAGGTCACTCTTGTCTCTGAGGATGGGCTCAGGAGGGGTCTGAGTTCTTTGTGGGTCTCTGTTAGGATCCCATGATTTTTCACCGGAATCTTAATAGATTTCAAAGCATATAAGTCTTGTTCTCTGATGAAGTTGTTGACTTTCTTGATATCTGCGACCTAGGGAAGCCATGAAGACAAACATCACAAAATATGTAAACTCCTTAGAATATCAAAAAAAAAAGCAGCTCTTTCTGGAAGACAATCCAAGCCCACCCCACTTAGGAATCTGATGAATACTGGAATACTGCACCTATACACAAAATCAGTTTAGGCTGAATAACTGATTTTTGGCTTTAACTCAGCCTAAATGCATAGCTTAATCATCACATTTCCATACATATTAACAAATATAATAACGTAAATCAGTCTTGGAAAACAGTGTTTGTTTAAAGTATGACTGCAACAAAATGTTTTTAGGTGAAAGCCAACCCCAGCACTGAAAAAGCAAAAGTCCTTTGTATTTCTTTTAACTTTTGAGGCAACAGTGCCCCCATCTGGCTGACTTCCCTCCCCACAACAAGACCCAATTTAGTAGCTGATTACATTGGCAATCTCCAAACAGGAAGCCTCAGCCAGCTCCACAGACACTCAGAACCTACTTTAACAGTAATAACGTTTTAAGAGGTATGTTCTCATGATTCTACCATGTTTTCTTGCCCAGAAGTACTGTATGGCATATAAACTTATTGTTTAAATAAATGCAATCTAGAGTTAATACACTGAGGATTTCACAATACTTAGGAGAATTAGAAACCTACAGAGAATCACAAATGGAGTTGGAAAATATGGACTGAAATCCTCTGTTCCAATATTAGGACTGGAAGAGAAAGGAACACCACTAAGAGTTTTATAAGGTAACAAAGTTCACTGACAAATTCCTTCCACAATCTTGAGGGAGGGGTGGTGCAGAATGTAAGTCAAAGATAAACCCTCCCTCAAGCTAACATTTGGAACTTACTGAAAGCATCAGAAATGGGTTTTAACTCACGAGCCCACTTTAACTAGAGTGTAAATAAAATCAAAAGACCTTTAGGGAGCACCTGATTCAAATCAATCATCTCCATTACTTCACTTATTGAGTAATTGTTTTTATCATCTAACTGAATTGGGCTGGTGGACATTGTTAATTTATCATGTCCTGAAACTAAAGCATAAGGTTCTTGAGACCTGTTTTTTTTCCCTTAATAAAATGACACCCAAATTTACTTTAAATTGGAAAATGGTTACTTATCAGAGGCATTATATATATATATAATATATAATATACATATTATATATATATAATCTTCACAGATTTATTAAACGTCACTGTTCCAAGAAGCCCACTGCATCCACTCAGTGTAGGGTCAGATTCATTTTCAGCCCATGTTCCATAAACCATATAGTATGCCTACAGAAGCTTATTAAGAGAGTCATATATAAATCTCAGTACAATTGAGACACTATGTGTCCCTAGAGACCATCCTGTTTATTTCCTCTGGGAAATACCACAACATCCTATAAACTGTGTTTAACCATTTGAGCCTTGTTAGATAAATGACAAGAAACTAAGGAGGAAAAGATTTTTAAAATAAATTGGTTAGACAGCCTTAGGGGAGGCCATGGAAAGTTGTAACAGCGTAATTAGCAAAATGAAATAAATAGTTTCAATCTAGGAGAAAATGCAGCAATTCTGTAAATACTTTTCCTACTTACTTTGCCATGTTAATCACTCTGAATGCTAAAAACATAATTAAAGAGAGAAACAGGGTTATATAGATACACAGTGTACAAAGGCTAGATCATGCAGTTCTAAGTGAGAGACTGTAAAATTTGACCAAGTAAGGTACAACCAGCAAGAAAGGGTCAGAAAATGAGAAGTAGTGAGAAAAGCAAGCCTAGCAAATTTATCTTGGATAAATTCTGCCTGGCATCTTTGACCCTAGTAGGTCTTAAATAAAATGTGTCTTTGGGGGACACCTGGGTGGTTCAGTCAGTTGAGCATCTGACTCTTGATCTCGGCCCAGGTCTTGATCTCGGCCCAGGTCTTGATCTCAGGGTCGCCAAGTTCAAGCCCTGCACCGGGTGTGGTGCCTACTTAAAAAAAAAAAAAATTCCAGAATTCAGTTTGGAGGGACAGGGAGAGAAGTACTTTGTAGACTGGGAACTGCTCCAACACATGAGACTCCTAACCCTCACTTTTCATGATCCCAAGGTTCAGAATTGAAAGTGCTTCCACCTGCCTTCCAGCTCTGGTTAGATGGGAAGAGTCTTCTGCTACAACAGGCCTCTCCAAACCACCTTGCTGGGGGTGGTGGGGAGAGGCGGTCAGGAAGGGGCAGCAAGGGCCCCCATGCTTCAGTGAGTTCCTGCGTTCCTGAAATACACAGGAACCATGGGGCAGGGGACACCTTCACCTGCGAGGTTTCTTACTTTGCAGCCATACTGAAGAGCAAGCTTGTTGAGGCTGTCCTCCTGGACCAGCTCGCGCTGCAGCAGCACCACGTCCCCTGCTCCTGGCTGGCGAGGGTGGTGGGCACCCTTCTTCTGGTGGCGCTCCTTGCCCCGGGGCCGCAGAGCCACATGGTGGGACTCTTCCTCAGAGGAGTCCCCCGAGTCCCCACCACTGTTCTCAAACATGTAAACGTGGCTGGTTGGAGTCCTACAGACAATGGCGGGGCCTTGGAGGGTCTTGGTTAATACTTCCTTCTGCCTCATTTTCTTAACTGAAAACCAAACCCCAGGGTTAATTCCACATAAGGTACGTTCATTCCTCTGCAGCTACACTAAAGAGAAGTGTCCGGTTAGGGATGACTCCTTTCCCTGACCCATTATAAATATTCAACAGACACCATCAATACAGAAAGAGCGTTCTCCGCTAGTTGGGATGGAGGGTGAGAAGCATGTAAAAATAGTATTTTTCCCTGACTGCAGACTTCTTAGAAAAATCAAAGAATCCCTCCTTTCCCCCTTGTCCCTCATCCATAGCTGGTCCCTCCCCGAAACCCACCAGATAAACAACTTCTCTTTTTGGTCTCAGAGGAGTAAAGAAGCTGCTGGGATCCTTTGCAATGAGAGGGAAGGGCTGTTCCCAGCTTCCTCGCAACTCGGAACTTTTGTGCCAAACAATTCTTGTTCAATACTTTACACATTGCAAAGTATCCTCACCAAGAAGGTCAAGACTGAGGGCGCTTGCTTATGAGATCCAGGAGAATAAAATACTCGGATTTCCAATACAGGCGAGCTTGAATTACCGTAGTATTGTGGGCCCAGCTGGGCAGAAAACTCTCGTCCAACTGAGACATTCGTCCAGTTTTCCACAGGTCCCTTTGCCTTCATTACATCCCACGTCCGGTTTTTATGTTCACCTCCAGCCAAGTGCAAAAGCCTCACGACCCGCTTCCCCCCCTGGAACTGCCCGAATGAGGTTCCGGAACACGGAACCTCAAGCTCAGGGAACGACGGCCGCGCCAGAGCCGGCGTGGAGCCCGCAGGACCCCGGGAGCAGCCAGCGGCCCCCGCGCGACCGCGCCGCCCGCCCGCTCTCCCCTCTCCGCGGGCGCCCCAGGGCCCCGCCTCCCCGTCAGAGCTCAGGGCCCGCAAGGGGCCCCGGCGGCTTTCCCTCAGAGCCCCTCCCGCGCGGGGGGGCGGCCGCTCCCAGACTTAGACCGACGAGACCCCCACAATCCGCCAAGGCACTACCTCCGCCCTCCGCCCTCCGCCCTCCATCCCGGCAACCTCAGCCAGCCCCGGACCGTGGCGGTCGCCGCCCCTCCGGACGCAGGAGCGCGGCCCGCCCCCGAGGCGGAAGGGTGGCTCCCGCCCGCCCGCCACGACGCCGCGGAGGGACCCCGCGGTCCCCCCCCCAGGGCCGCGGCCCCTCCTGCGGGCCCCGGTACCTCGGTGCCGAGATCCGCCGAGACTCGCCGCCGCCGCCGCCGCCACCGCGCCTGCTGATTGGCTGCGAAAATCAGCAGGTCTCCAGGGGGCGGGGACGGCGAGGCAGCCAATGAAGTCAGCGCTGTGCGGGCTCTGGAATGAGCGCGGCTGCGCTGAGAGGTCAGCGCAGGAAACGCGGCCCGCGGGGCGGGGCCGGGAGGGGCGGGGCCTGGAGGGGCGGGGCCGGGGCCTGGAGGGGCGGGGGCGGGGGCGGGGCCGGGGCCGGGAGGGGCGGGGCTCCAGCTCCCGGATCATACTGTCGCCCTGCCCGCCCGCCCGCCAGCCAGCCGCGGAGAGATCCGCTCGTCCCAGCGGCAGCTTTTGCTTCTGCTATGAAACCGCTTACCTCTCTCCCCCACCTTTCTGTGAACCTCAGCTTTCTCATCTGTGGAAGAGGCCTTTGGCCTAGCCCTCTGTATCAATGGTGTAAAACGAGGGGGCGGGGTCCCAGGAGAGTGACTGCCACCTGCTGAGGCCCCCCGCTGGGAAGCCCCCACCGCGCTGGGCCTGGTGGGCCAGGGGTCTCCACGGCAGGAGCCCTTACCGCCTCAGGAGTTTGCTCCTCCTTGCCCACCATCATGGGAAAGTCCACCAGTGTAAACCACTAAACCACGACAACACCGACCACAAATAACACTATTTTGTTTTATTTTTAAGATTTTATTTATTTATTCATGAGACACACAGAGAGAGGCAGAGACATAGGCAGAGGGAGAAGCAGGCTCCCTGCAGGGACTCCATCCCGGGACCTCGGGATAATGACCTGAGTAAAGGCAGACACTCCTTCACTGAGCCACGCAAGCACCGCACAATTAACACAATTTACCAAATGTCGGTGATGGGGGATTCCTTATGCTTAATAGTAAGGGGTGAACATTCTCATACACTAAAGCACAGAGGCTTAAAATTTCAACCCAAAAATGCAAACCCAAATTAAAAAGCAAACTGTAACCAGGGAAAAGTAAATGCAACAAACACCACAAAAAATCCTTTATTGAGACAAACCTCATCAAATTGATGAGAAAGTCACTAACAGCCCAGTGGATAAATAAATGGGTGGGGACCATGAACAGACATTTCGCCAAAGTATACAAATGGTTAATAGGTGGGATCCCTGGGTGGCGCAGCGGTTTGGCGCCTGCCTTTGGCCCAGGGCGCGATCCTGGAGACCTGGGATCGAATCCCACGTCGGGCTCCCGGTGCATGGAGCCTGCTTCTCCCTCTGCCTGTGTCTCTGCCTCTCTCTCTCTGTGTGACTATCATAAATAAATAAAAATTAAAAAAAAAAAACAAATGGTTAATAGGGAGTAAAAATGAAACCTCAGTAGTAATCAAATTAAACCACAAAACAAAAAGATGAAAACAAATCCAGATTTATTTTTATTTTTTATTTTTTTATGTTTTTACAAATCCAGATTTAGGAGAGATTGTATTCAAAAAGATTATTGCAAGGGGAGAAAAAGGCTTGCAATAGGGAGAACCTTCTGACTATAAGGTCTGTAAGCATCTCAAGAGTTAGGTAGAAAGGGTTTTTCTTTTATAGAGAGGAGTAAGCAAGGCTGCAAAAAATCAGGTGTGGAGAAGTAGGACAAAAGGGTGGCAGAACTGGATAGCAGATACAAGAACGTTCCACACTGGCCAGCCTGTTCTCAAGAGGGACTGTATGCTGGCTCAGGCTGAGTGTGGGCTAAAGTCCATTCAGAGGCCTGGATGAAGGAGAGAGGCTTCATGGAATTTTAGTTAGCAAGCATTTTGTTGTGACTGATCAGTCGGGATACAAAGCTAGAGACAAAGAAAGAGAATCTAGGGGATCTGTGTCTGGCCTAGTCATAGGTAAACAAGGAGTGCATCCGTGAGTCTTAAGTCATACGGGGAAGGAAGGGTGGTTCTTTGTAATAAGCCATTTTCCAGAACACAATGGATGGGTGGGGATGGGGAGGTCTTAACCTTCACTGTTTTCCAGGAGCACAGGGTGTTGGCAAATTCCAACATTGTCGAGTTTCTGTGTGTGGATCTATATCCACATGTCAAGCCCTGGAGCACAGCAGCAAATAAAGCTGGCAAGCTTTCATGGGGTTTACACTTCTAAAAATGACCAAAGACAAAGACATACACAGAAAGAGCATTGCAGATTATGCTAGATCTTGGAAAAAGAAAAACTAGGTATCTGTTAACAAAAATTATCTGAACTTCATAAAGGCAAAAGGATGGTTGTATGTTCTTTCATTGTTGTGCTGGAGCTTGGCAAGTGAGCCCATCCAAGAATAATCTGATTCTCCAAGCAGCAGTTCTCAAAATGTGATCTGGAGTCCTGGAGATCCCCTGAGACATTTTCATTGGGTCTGTGAGGTCAAAACTATCTTCATAGTAATGCCAACATTATTTTCCTTTTCCACTTCATTCTCTCTTGATAGACAATAATTTAGCTAACATATATTGAATCCCTACTGGGTATAAGACAACACAACACTCTTGTGTGGTAGGTATTATTACAACCTCCAAATTATAGACAGAAAAACTTTAACAGAATTTGCAAGACGCCTACCCAATATCCATTCTAACCTTTCACTTCAGAAAAGAACCCCAATATTATTTGGGGCAGCAATGTGCCAAGCTGAGACTACACTTCTAGTCTTCCTTGCAACAGGGTGTACCCCTGAATAAATTTCAGACGATACAAGAGAAAATGTTGGATCGGACTTCTGAAACTTTTAAAAAGCAGACACCTGGAAAAGCTCTGTAAAATATGTGTTCTGCTTATCTTCCCCCTGCTAACTGGAATGAACATATGATGGCTAGGGCACCTGCATTCATCTTGGACATGAGGCAGCCTAGAAGGTAGACAGCACGTGCTAAGGATGGCAAAGCAGAAAGATGGAAAGTGGGCAGGAAAGAACTAAATGTCCCCGTTGTTTAAGAGATTAAGATTTCTGTCAGTAGCAGCTATTGAAATTCCTAACTTAGAAACCTGAGCACAGAGATTAAGTTACTTGTCTTAGATGTCATAGCTAGTCAGTATAAGAGGCAGAATCCAACCTCAGACAGATGACAAAAAGCCCATGGTCTTGGGCGCCTGGGTGGCTCAGCGGTTGAGCATCTGCTTTCAACTCAAGTCATGATCCTGGGGTTCTGGGATCAAGTCCAGCCTCAGGTTCCCTGCAGGGAGCCTGCTTCTCCCTCTGCCTATGTCTCTGCCTCTCTCTCTCTCTCTCTCTCTCTCCCTCTCTCTCTCTCTCTCATGAATAAATAAATAAAATATATTAAAAAAAAAAAAGCCCATGGTCTTATAAAAGCTTCTGAGCTGAACTCAGCTTTGCTTTCTCCATCTACTGGCCCAGCCCAGGCAGGATGCCTGCTAAAGCTTGGTGAACAATTCCTTCAGAAACATACCTTAGTTTTCTCTCCAGGCCCATGGCTAGACTGGCTGAGATGCAATTCCTCAGGCCCAGGTGAGGTCAGAGAGGAGGTTTTGGAGCATCATGGCTCATCCTCTGAAGTGTTTCAGGGTCGCATCTGCCAAGGACAGTCCCACTTGCTCTGGCACTGAAAAAGCTGCAATCAATCCTTCACAAGCTGACAGGCCTGCTCAGATGCCCCTGAAACTCCTGCCAAGCCCAGAGCATCCTGTCCCTGTGTCAGCCTACTGTGGACTGAATTGTGTCCCTGCTAAATTAAGTTGACATTCTAACCCCTAATATGACTATATTTGGACAGAGGGCCCATAAGAAAGTAATTAAGGTTAAAAGAGGTCATAAGGGTGGGGCCTTGGTCCGATAGAATTATATTGTGAGAGGAGACAGCAGAGAGAGCTTGCTCTTATTTTCTCTCCCTGCTCACACTCAGGGGAAAGACCATGTGGAGATACAGTGAGAAGGTGACTATCTGCAAGCCAGGAAGAGAGCCCTCACTAGAATCTGTACCCTGATGGATCTTGATCTCGGATTTCCAGATTCTAGAACTGTGACACGTAACTTCCTGTTGTGTAAGCCATCCAGTCTGTGGTATTTCATTATGGCAGCCCAAGCTAAGACACTAGCCTTCTCCCTGGAAGAGCAGAAGATGGAAAGGAACAGATGCTGAGTGACTGGCTTTCACTAGATGTTTTAAAACTCCAGTGGGAAGAGAGCAGAGATCTGTATTAGCAAAGTCATTAGAATTGCTTAAGCCTCAACTTCTCACTTTACAGACAGATTGAATCTAAGACCCAGAGACACAGGGGGCTTGCCTGAGGGTGTACAGCGAGTTAGCTGTAGCCTTGAAGCATGGAAGATGAATTAGTCCAAGGTTAGTTCTGCACTTACCAGCTGTGTGACCTCCATGGAGGCGGCCCATCAGCCTTCTGGGCCTCGGTCTCCTCCTCAAGGATGCTGTTCCCTATGTCTGGGATGGCCATACATCCCTTCTGCCTGGAACATTTTCAGCTTATATCTGGTGTCTTTGCACAATTATTATGAACACCCCTTCCCTTTTCATAGTTTGGACACACCCTTTACCTCTCTTTGGAACTGTCTGCAAGGCAAATTCTCCTTGCCCATGCCTTGGCAGACGCTGCTAGTTCATCACAGAGGCCAACACAGTTGTCAGATCTCTGCATGGAGTTATCCAAGACAGCTCTAGTTGTTCATGGATGAGTGGTAGGGGTAAAAAAAAAAAGGTCTAAAAAAATATTGCATTTAGCATGGAAAAAAACAACTATTAAAAAAATTAACACATAACAAATTGAGTAAAAATATTTGCTATTTGCTATCTTAGACATGTCAATATCCTTAATATATAAAAAGCATTCAGATTTCAATAAGAAAAAAAATAACCACTCCCAACACTCCATAGAAAACCTGGCCAAATGTGGCAAACAATCCACTAAAGAAATACACATTGAAGAAAGGTGTTAACTTGACCGATGGTCAAATCAGTGGAAATTCAAATAGCTGCAAGAAGCTGAAAAAAGTCAAATCTGAAAGGATTAGAATGCATGGTTACACAGGTGGGGAAAGAGTACTCTCAGGCCCTGTGGGTAGGAGTTTCAATCAGGACATTTGTAGCATTGTGCAGCAATAGCATTGTGCAGCAGTTTTACATTGTGCATATGCTTTGATCTTGTCTCCCACATTTAGGAATTTGCCAAAGAAATAGGTAGACATGTGCAAAGATTTGTGACAAGGCTGTTCTTAACTGTGAAAGATGGAAAAAAGCCCCACAATATCCAACAGGAGGGGATTCGGTTGAATTCATGTAGCTCATTTATGAAACAAAATAAAGCACATTCATGTAAAATAATCTAGTAGAAGTAACAGTTATTCATTCACATGGAAGGATGTTTATGAATAACAAGCAGTTTTAAAAATCACACATCTCAGGGTAGTAAGGCACAATGTCTGTAGTGATTATTCCTAGGTGGACTAATAATTGCCTTTTTGGGGCACCTGGGTGGCTCAGCAGTTGGGCGTCTCCCTTCAGCCCAGGGCATGATCCTGGAGTCCCGGGATCGAGTCCCACATCAGGCTCCCTGCATGGAGCCTGCTTCTCCCTCTGCCTGTGTCTCTGCCTCTCTCTGTGTGTCTCTCATGAATAAATAAATAAAATCTTTTAAAAAAATAGCTTTTTTTAAATGTGTGCTTCCTTTTTTAGACTTGTCTTTGCCATGCACATTTACTCTGATTAGGACGAGGTGGCACACTGAACAAGCGGTTAAAGCTGCAAGTGCTGAAGTCAGAGGTCTAACTTTGTTGCAGCCCATGCTCTACCCCTGGACTAGACTCCCTCAGATGTCCAGCTCTGAATCTAGTCCTTAGGACCTAGAGGAAAACTCCATGACCTCTGCAAGACTCAGTTTTCTTGTCTAGGAGATGAGATGTAAGATAGGCCCTGCTATTCGCCAGGTGCTTGGCATACAGTGAACATCTGGGGAACATGGGCTCTCATGATTATGGCAGGGGAACTCATAAAGCCCTGAAAGTCCATTTTTCTTTAAATAATGCATTCCTGCCCTAACTTAGGTAGCTGGAGGTGGTTTGGGAGGCTCTCAGATCTGCTCTGACTTAGGGACAGGTTTCTCAGGTGAGTTTTAAGCTTGTTTGTCAGCGGCTTTATTTGTTTCAGTCAGTTTTCCCCTGGGCCAAAGTATGAGGAGTTGCCCGAGAACAGGAGCCTGAGGAACCAGGCAGACTGCCCTCAGCAGCACAGTGGGGGCTACCGCCCTTCAGAACTGTGAGCACCTGGCCGGAACTCCTGGGGATCTCTGTGGTGCTCACCAGGTCATCCCAGGCCCAGTTCTGCTTGGCTTTCCCCCTCCCACTTGGAGGCTGGGGCTGCTCTGTCATTGATACCTTTTTTTTTCTTTTTTTAAAGGTTTTATATATTTATTTATGAGAGACACACAGAGAGAGAGAGGCAGAGACACAGGCAGAGGGAGAAGCAGATTCCCTGCGGGGAGCGGGATGCAGGACTCAATCCCAGAACCCCGGGATCACACTCTGAGCTGAAGGCAGACACCTGACCACTGAGCCCTCCGGGTGCCCCTCATCAGTGTCCATTTTGGGTTTCCTGGAAGGGCTATACCCACAAGACCTCGGTATCTACAGCAGAGTGTTTACAGTTTTCGTAGACACCTCTTACCTCCATTTTGTCCCTCTCAGGATCAAAATCTCAGCCACCCTCTCCGTCTACTGCCACTCCTCTTCCTTGGGCCCAATTTTCTAATTCCTTTGTTTACTCTTGTGCCAACCTTGAAACTCAACTCTGGCTTCCCTGGGCATACTTGGGAATTGTACCCCAGGTTCAGAGAGTCTGATGCAACACCTCCACGGTCCCCATCTCTTCCCAGTCCCCCAGAATTGTACAGGGAACAGATCTTTTATAATTTTTAGAAGAACTGCCTGCTAAAACAATACTATTTTAGATATATTCAGTTACAGAAAATATTACTAAAATCACGTCTTTTCTTTTGGCTCCTTTTTAATGCAGCCACTAGAAGTTTTAAAATTGTGTCTGGTTCCCATATGTTCCTGTTGGATGGCGCAGCCCTAGGGTCTCACTGCCTGTAATGCCCAGAGCCACTGTTTGGAGCCTGCCTTGATCTGCAGATCATCTTGTTCATCCCCTAAAGGGCCCTAGTTCATCTGGGTGACTCAGTGGTTGAGCATCTACCTTCAGCTCAGGTCATGATCTTGGGGTCCTGGAATTGAATCCTGCATCAAATGGAGTCCATTAAATTGAGTCCATCAGATTGAGTCCTCCTCAAATGGAATCTGATTCTCCCTCTGCCTGTGTCTCTGCCTCTCTCTGTGTGTCTCTCATGAATAAATAAATAAAATCATAAAATAAAATAAAATAAAATAAAATAAAATAAAATAAAATAAAAATAAAGGGCCCTAGTTAACTGCAAATATCCTGACCATTTGTATCAGGTCCTGGCTTGGCCAGGCATTTGACAACTGGGGAGGGGATGAAGAGAGGCAGAGGTACTGCCAGAGAGACCCCTTTTGCATCCCTACCTGCTGTATTCCCAGACAGTCCAGCTAGGACCCTTGGATGTGAATTTCCCCCCAGGTGGTGGTAGACCAGGAGCAGCGGGGCCAGCTGAGCAGGTGGGAAGTCTCTCAGCTAAAGACTTGGGGGCACTGTCCCAGGGAAGGGCCCAGGAGTAAGCTGCATCCGATGACATTTCAGAAAGCAGAAGTGAGGGCTCCACCAGACAGAGGGGCCAGGAGAAGTAGTTGGAAGCAGCACCCCAGGGCCAGGCTTTGGGGAGTGAGTGAGGCTAGAAGCCATAGTCAGCAAAGTCAGATGAATGTCTCTCAGAGAAGACTCCTCACCATGTCCCAATGACACTGTCAGTGTCTGCTTTCTAGAAGGAGGTTTTGGTTGAAGTTCTGTGTCATTGCAGCTCAGGGTACAATCCTGTGAAATTGTAGGTACCTCTCTGGTAATGGCATTCATTGGGACTCCAAGTTGCGGAAGGTTTGATGACATACACAAGCATGTCTAGGTCTCTCAGCAGGACTGTTCCAGACTTAAAACAGACTTCAAGATGATGCATCCTATATATACATAGTAGAAGTTCAATACCAGGTTGTAAACATCCTGTTGACCGCATGCTTAGAACCCAGAAGGGGCTCAATAAAACATTTATTTACCTAATTTGAATATGTACTCAACTAATGCTTCTGAAAGCCTGAAGCCACCAATTGATTGAGGGTCTGCTATGTCTCTAACCCTTTCAACGTTATTTCCAGCCTCAAATCCTTTTAGGAAAAAGTATTTCTGTATCAGTTAGGATTTAATCAAGAAACTGCTCAAAATGCTCACATTGGAAGGATCTGCGTGCCAGGATTGGGGTCGTAGGTGATGGATAAGCAAGTGGGGGGCATTAGGATAACCCAGAGATTAGCCATGATGGGTGGGGGGCACCATTCCTCTAGGCTGGGGCCAGAAGGAGGAGGTAGTGTCATGGGAGTCCAGGAAACCACAGGAGCCTGTGCAGTGGGAGCTGAAAACTTAGAAGAGATGGAAATGCTGTAGAGTTACCTTGTGAAGCAGGAAGGAAGGGAGGGGACATGCTCATGCCTCTCACCTCCTCATGCTCTCCAAACTACGCCATCACCTCCCATCGGCTGAGCCAGCAGGAAGCCAGCTGGCCTGTGAGCCTGGAAGCACAGCCTTCCATACAAAACAATATAAGAAAAAGCAAGGAATGGCTTGGAGTATGCGGCCCAGGACCAGTACTACCTCCAATTGTCCTGATACCTTTGAAAGGGTGCTATTATTGAAGAATTGAATAGCCTGCCTGTTATGGGCTAAATTACATCTCTTGTGAAATTCATAGGTTGAAGTCCGAAACTCTAGTACGGCCCAATGTGGACACATTTGGAGATAAGGTCTTTAAAAAGGTGATTCAGTTGAAAGGAGGCCATTAGGGTGGGTGCTTATCCCATCTGACCTGTGTCCCTATAAGAAGGGGAAATTTGGACACACTGAGAAAGATGTGTACACAAAGGAAAGACCATGTGAGGTCATGGGAAAAAAAATCAGCCATCTACATGCCAACAAGAGAAGTCAGGAGAAACCAGCCCTGCTGACAACTTGATCTTGGACTTTGAGCTTCCAGAATGATGAGGAGATAAATCTGCTATTAAAGTTACCCTGTGTGTGGTGTTTGTCATGGCAGCCTGAGGAGATTAAAACTGCCCAAGATTCTGCATTTCAGGGGGAAGTCAGAATTCAGCACAAATCCATCCCCAAAGGGCAGGAAATCTACTTCTTTAGACAGCAGTACAAAAATGCCACCCAGATGTCCAGAAGCACTCCTCCTGCCTCCCCCAGATTCATCCTTGCTGGGAGGAATAACAAGCTGGTGTGTTTGGGGCAGAGTGTGGCTACTGGTATCTATGGATGCAGCTAAACATCTTACATTACACAGGAATGGTGCCCCACCTCCTCCAAAAAAAGAATTACCCAGCTCAAAATGATAATAGTGCCAGGACCAGAAACCTGCCCTACAGGTTGCTCCATGTCTATAAACCAACCATGAGTTTGAGACAAAAGCAGGCTTTTGGTTTTTCGCACCTTAACATGAACACAGATGATCATCAATTAGCAGACACCTGAAGAAAGTCTCAGACATCAATGATAGTGATCAGAACATACAGAGAAAAAGCAACGGGGGTAAAACATTATACAGGGAGAAGAATATTAGGGAAATATTAAAGAAATGAAGGAAAAGAAGGAGGGAGAGAAAGAAAGAGAAACAGACAGATAGACTGAGAGAAAGGAGAGTAGAAATAAAAGAAGATACCAGGTTCAAGAAACCAGAATAAGATACTACAAAAAAAAAAAAAAGGGATATTCCAAAAATAAGAACTTTTGGAAATTAAAAAGATGATAGCAGAAATAATAAACACTAAGTAGTTCAGAATATAAAGTTGAGAAATTCTTCCAGAAAGTTAAGCAAAAAATTAGAGATGGAAGATAAAAGGAAAAAATGTAAGAAAACTAGGGGCTCAGTCCAGGAAGTCTACTATAAAAATAATGGCAGTTTCATAAAGACAGGACAGGGAAAATGGAGGGGAAGAAATAATCAAAAATATATTTCAAGAAAATCCTCCAAATAAAGAACATGAATATTCAGTTTGAAAAGACAAAACAGATCCACATCCAGACATCTCATGGAGGCATTTTCAAATAATGGTGGCAAAGTGTGATATTTTGATTGATAATAAGAAATACATATTTGATCTTCAACTCCATTCCTGGTTCCTAGCTTTCAAACCCTTAGAATTTCTCAAGTATTGAGAGTGATAAAGGTGTTTTTTGTTATGTTAATGAATGGGTTTTTTTTTTTAAAGCACCTAAAGATGGAGTCTGGTTGCCAGGAGAACCAACCATGTGATTAGAAGATCAGGACCATTGATCCTATTTTCCTGACCTCTGGGAAGAGGAGAGGGGCTGGAGATTGAATCAATAGCCAAAGACCAAAGATTTAATCAATCATGCCTATGTAATGAAGCCTCCATAAAAACCCAAGAGAAGAGGGTTCAAAGAGCTTCCAGGTTGGTGAACATGGGGAGATTTTGGGATAGTGGTGGGCTGGAGAGGGAATAAAAGCTCTGTTTGTTCCCTATACCTTGCCCTATGTACATCTCTTCTATTTGGCTATTCCTGAGTTATATACTTTTATAATAAACTGGTAATCTAGTAAGTGAAAAATTTCTCTGAGTTCTGTGAGCCACTCCAACAAATTAATCTAACCTGAGGAGGGGTTTGGGAACCTCCAATTTACAGCCAGACAGACATATAGGTAACAACGTGGACTTGCAAATGGCACCTGAAGTTCAGAGAGGAAGTTGTGGGAACCTCCAATCTGTAGCTGGTCATTCAGAAGCACAGGTAACCACCTGATTACAACTGATGCCTCAAGCAGAGGTAGCAGTCCTATAGGACTGAACCCTTACCTGTGGAATCAGATGCTATCTCTGGTAGATAGTGTCAGAGTTGAACTGAGCTGTAGGACACCCAGGTAGTGTCTTGAGAATTATTTGTTCCTGTGGGAACTTCCTCCCCTGTGTTCCTGCCCCTCATCCTCATATATTGAAATTGGGTCCAAGAACCTAATTTACAGAGATTATATTACAAACCTCAAAAGGGCAATGAAAAAAATGAAAGAATGGGCAATAAGAATGACTTCAGAGTTCTCATGATCACACTTAAAGTAAGAAGACAGTTCTACTATGTCTTCAAAATTATGAAGAGAAATGGTTTTCACTCTAGCTAGAATTTTTAGATCCAAACTACCAATGAAGTGAGGAGATGGAATAAAAGCATTTTGGACATGTAGGACCCTTTAGAATTTACCTCCCATATGGATGTGCTCTTATAAAACAAGGGAGTAAAACAAAAGCAGTGAAAGGTATCCAGGAAGCAGAGACTGTCACGGGAGCAAGGGTGGTGGTGAAGGGTGTGTATGAGGTGTGGGAGGTAAGTTAGATGTGTCTGAATGTGTTAAGAAAGACTGGCAGAGAGTTTAGGATTATATTGTTAATAAAAACATAGAAAACTAAGCAAAAATTTAAAAACTCAACAGTTGTGACTCCAGGATAAACAAAAATAAGAACAAAATCTAGCTGCTGAGTTACTACTCTACATTAAAATGGGATTTTGTTTATGAGAAGGGTCAGGTAGCAGGAGATAGTAATTGGAGCACTAGATCTCTCTGCAGCAAA
Organism: Vulpes vulpes; assembly: GCF_048418805.1. Classification (NCBI taxonomy): domain Eukaryota; kingdom Metazoa; phylum Chordata; class Mammalia; order Carnivora; family Canidae; genus Vulpes; species Vulpes vulpes. The sequence goes on along the minus strand of NC_132793.1, from coordinate 89,047,985 downwards.
TGCCCTTTTTTAAAAAAAGATTTTATTTTATTTATTCATTCATGAGAGACTCCAAGAGAGAGGCAGAGACACAGGCAGAGGGAGAAGCAGGCTCCCTGTGGGGAGGACCAATGAGGAACTTGATCCCAGGACCCCAGAATCATGCCCTGAGCCAAAGGCAGATGCCCAAACACTGAGCCACCCAGGCATCCTAAAAATGCCTTCTTTTTTATCAATTTTTACCATTTTTCTATTTCTCTTCCTTTCTTGTCCACACTGTATTAGGTTGAATTATATGAAATTGTTGATATTTCTCTGTTTGACCAATAAAAACAACAATTTCCTCTGATTCAATCTAGTAGACATAAACTCTTTGCCTTTGTCTCTCATCAGCATGGCAAACCTCTTTTTCCAAAGTTGTTGTCTGTATATCAAATCTGTTCGTGGTCCCTTTTGCCACTACCCAAAATTTAAACACTTTGTATAGTCAGATGTCCCTTTCTTTCATAGCTTCTGGGTTGCCTATTTTGGCAGAGAAATTTCATGTAGATGTAACCTATATTTTTTGGTAAGATTTGAGTTGCATAATTTTTTGAAACACATCGAAATCTTTGATTGTTCTGGAATTTATTTTTGTATACAGTATAAAATAGGGTCCAGCTTGATATCTTCTAGTTGGATGGCCAACTGTTCCAGGGGACACAGGGGACGGTTACAAAGGTGGAAGAATTTGATCCATTGTTAAATGGATCATCCATTTCCTACTGAGTTGAAATTCCATCTTTGGTGGGATCTATCTGGGGACTTTCTTTCTGGTAATACGAATTTTTAAACTTCATGACTTAGCTTGAAACAAACAGGTTCCCACTGTCCCTCTCTGCCTCTTGAAAGGGTGGTGGGTGTGTGGCTGGTGACAATCTGAAGAAGGTCAGATATGAGGCACGTGGCTGTCTTCCCAAGTCACTCATGCTTTTTGTTTTGTATAGCCTGAAACAAGTCCTTGGCCCGTGTCATAGTTTTGAGGCAGGCCCAACATCAGTTTGGGCAATGAATGGCCCACTGATGAATGGGCCATTCACATGCTCAAGTGAATCATGCTCTAGCTTCCTTGCAATACATGCAGGTGGCCACCTCTAGGTTCCAGTTTAGAGGGTAGATATTAGGTCTTGCTCACCCTACTCGAGAGTAGGAGTGGAGTTCACCTGGCAGCAATGGTAGTGAGCACCAAATTCTTCTGCCTTTGTACCCACCCCCTAAGACTGCTGTTACAAGGCACAATTATTGTGATCTCCATGTTACAGACGAGGCAACTGAGATTAGAAAGATGGAATGCCTTGCTTGGCATAGCCAGCAGCAGATCTGGACTTCTAACTACAGACCTACAGCAGGTAACTCCATGATGGGTCTATCCATTCACTGGAGTGGGAAGACAGATGGACAGCATGGGCATGTTTGCCTCATGTGCTCCAGAAAGACTCAGGCCCAATCTGAACTTGGGTCAGGCTGTTGCATGGCAAAAGAAGGGGCAGGAGGGTTACAGGTCTCTGACGGGAGCCCCTGTACTGGGTTCTTGTGTCTGCAGTATGGATGAAGAGTGAGAAGCCAAAATAAAAAGGGTGACCAGCCTGCCCCATGGCCAAGCTCAGCTCAGGTCTGCATCATGCAAGGTAGGAGACAGTGGCCCCAAATATTCTGGCTCTGAAGTGGCCAATTGCAAAGTAATGCGACTTTGTTGACTAATACAGAGCGTCTCACCCTCCATGTTCCCCGTCCCTCCATGTTCCCGGTTCCCGGTTCCCTTGCCTCCTGTTTCCTCTACCCTGACCTCAGCCCCTTCTAGGGAAAAGGTGAGTGTTCTGGGAAACTTCAGGGAGGGGAGGGAGAAATTCGTGTGGCTCTATTGGATAAAGGTGCCTAACTGACCATAATACCTGGTCCTGTGGGTGAAGGAGGTGCTATATTCAATTCCTCATTAAGGAAAATGCTCTGCCCTGGTATAACTCTCCCAAGGATCTCAAATTTACCTGCTGCTGGGTGTGCCATCCCATTCCAGACAGCTTGCCCATGATCTGACGGCTATTCCTCTTCACTCTTGTCCACTCTCAGCAGCAGCTACTGCACGTCTATGTAGTAAAGGGTAAACTCATCAGGCCTGGCTCACTCAAACTCTACATATCCTGAAAGTCTTCAGAAATGCCCTTGACCAGCTCCTGGGGGATAACTTCTGAGTCTCTGAATATTTTGCCTGAGAAGTGTCATTAATTCCCTGGGGCCTGGAGCCAAACCACATATTTGATGCTAACAATGTGATTTATGGTGGGAGGCTTGGGTCATGCTGTATTGGTTTGACCTTTGAGGCTGAAGGCTGAGTAAATAAGGTCAGTCACATGGACATCCTCATGTCCACACCATCAGGGGCCTATACAACTGGCCCCTGATATACCCCCTGGACACCACAGTCAAGGTAAGCTTACATTTGTATGCATTTTTTTGTTTCTGTTTTGTTTTGTTTAGATTTTGTTTATTTTAAAGTAATCTCTGCACCCAACATGGGGCTCAAACTCACAACCCCAAGATCAAGAGTTCCATGCTCTACGGACTGAGCCAGCCGGGCACCCCCCTTTGCAGGTATTGTCATGGATCATTGCTAGGAGAATTTAGCACTGTTCAGGTGACTCCGCTGAGTGAGGACGACAGGGAGCTTGAACCTGGTTTCTACTGGATTCTGCCTTATGTGCCTTTTCACTTGCTGATTCTCATCTATATCCTTTTGCTGTAAAAACCTGTAACCATGAGTATAACAGCTTCTCTGAGTTCTGTGGGTCATTCTAGCAAATCATTGCCACTGAGGGTGGTCACTGGGATACCCTGCCACAATCCCCCACACTAACAACCTGTTAACCCCTTGGGGTGTCTTCCTTAGACACTCAGTCATTCTGTGGGGTGGACAAATGCCATCTGACTAGTGGTGTGGACAAAGAGAATACATAAGACAAGTGGCCTGAGGCAGTAATCCTTTCAAAAACTAGGGCTAGACTGAATTATTCAAATTTAGCTGGGAACTGGAGGGCCATGTTGGAAACTGTCAACGTGGGGCCAGGACTAATGGAGGTTTCACTTGGAATTTGATAACAATTGTGAACAAATGTTCTTTTCAGGAACACATACCTTGGAATCCTCTTTCTTATGTGAAAGCCAGGCATTACCTCCTCCTTCTTCCCAAAATACAGATCCTTGCTCTCTAGAGGTATTCATAAGAGACCTCAGATATTTAAGGAAACACCATCAGTAGACCCTGTAACCCTCCAATGACTTCAGAGAGCTTTCTAAAATGAGATGATCCCTGGTTACTTGGGGCAGTTTCTGAGAGGGATAACTAACTCCCTATTTAGAGACAGCTTTCAGGCAGTCTTCCCTATAATGGGGAGTCATCTGATAGAAAGGAGGGTATAAAATTGGTCCCTGACTTCAGCCGTAGTGATCAGTGATGCCACTTTGGCCCTGAAAGTCTTTGGTCTCAACCTTTGTGTGCCTGGCATGGCTCAAAGTGATGGGTACCTTCTCATTGAACTGTTCTTATGTCCACACCTACAACCAAGATTCAATAATCATCCATTCATTCATTTATAGAGTGCACACGTGCGTGCAACCTGGGGGGTACCAAGAGAGAGGGAAGGAGGAAGTCTCAAGCAAGCTCCATACCCAGCATACAGCCAAGTGCAGGGCTCAATCCCATGACCCTGAGATCATGACCTGAGCCAAAACCAAGAGTTGGACACACTCAACTGACTGTGTCACCCAGGCACCCCAACCAAATCCATTTTTAATTTTATTTTATTTTTAAAGATTTTATTTATTTATTCATGACAGACACACACACACACACACACAGAGAGAGAGAGAGAAAGAGAGAGAGAGAGAGAGAGAGAGAGAGAGAAACTTAGGCAAAGGGAGAAGCAGGCTCCATGCAGGGAACCCAACGTGGGACTCAATCCCGGGTCTCCAGGATCACACCCTGGGTGGAAGGCAGTGCTAAACCGCTGAGCCCCTGGGGCTGCCCTGAGATCCATTTTTAAAGAAACCACCCCTCCTTCACCACATGTGACAGTGCCCTTTGCTTTTCTCTATCCTGTCCTTTTCCATTTTTGTAAGATGCCATCTGTGACCCACTCAGCTGATCTCATGACCCAGAACTGGACATGTCTGTGATCACATGGAAAACGTTGCCTTGGGTGAAGGGCCCTTTGAGAACCAGGCCCCCTGTTATTAGCCCTGGGCCTGACCCACAGTAGGTGCTCATCATAGGCTTGAGGACATAGTGAGTGAGGAGGAAATAGGCCAGGGGAGGAATCTGGGAAGTGTTACCAAACTTAGAATGTGCCTCCTTTGCCCTGGTTTCCAGGAAGTTCAGAGAAAAATTGAAAGCTTAATCCAAGAGAGCAGTTTGACTCCCTTCATTTTCTCTTTTTAAAATTTTATTAAAAAAAATTATTACCTTATTATATGTTGGTTTCAAGAGGTGCATTATGTGCTTTTGGAACTGGATATTTATAAATACACACACCCCAATTAGCAAATGGATATGTTGCTTGTTTGGATGCACCTTCCTGAATTTCTATTTGGACCTATTTCTTAGTCTGGCAGAGGTCAGGTTCCCAGGCCTCTTGCCTAAAAAAGTATCTTTACCCACGACTCTTTTTTTTTTTTTTTTAAATTAACTTTTATTGGTGTTCAATTTACCAACATACAGAAAAACACCCAGTGCTCATCCTGTCAAGTGTCCACCTCAGTGCCCGTCACCCATTCCCCTCCAACACCCGCCCTCCTCCCCTTCCACCACCCCTAGTTCATTTCCCCGAGTTAGGAGTCTTTATGTTCTGTCTCCCTTCCTGATATTTCCCAACATTTTTTTTCCCTTCCTTTATATTCCCTTTCACTATTATTCATATTCCCCAAATGAATGAGAACATACACTGTTTGTCCTTCTCCGATTGACTTATTTCACTCAGCATAATACCCTCCAGTTCCATCCACGTTGAAGCAAATGGTGGGTATTTGTCGTTTCTAATTGCTGAGTAATATTCCATTGTATACGACTCTTAATGCCATCTATATTTTAGAGAAAGTAGGGCTGATCTCCATCAAAAAATGTTTGAACCCCAACCTGGGCTACCACTTTGACAAGAAAACGCAGAAGACTTCCTCCAGCACAGAGACGGGTAAATGGCTATTTATAATCCCTGCCACTCTCCTCACCCCCACCCCCCAGCTCATCTGCCCTAGTATGGCCCAGAGCTGGTCCACAAAACTGTTTAATGAACTCCAAGTCTGGCCCACACACCCTGTACCTGGAATGTTCCCTTCTCCTTCCTCCCTAGATTGGCTCAGAGGGCTAAACCTGACAAGGTTAGAAGCAAGTCAGTGTCACTGGCCCATAATGTGTATATCTGAGTGGGAGACAGTTGTGGACATGATCCAAAGGGTGACATTTCAGGACCTTGTGACCAGCTCGCAGCACAGATCAGCACTCTGCAAATTCACCCACGGAGGTGGCTACCATCTCAACGTATTTGAAAACTCATCTCTCACTGAAGGTAAATAAGAGGTTAGCTGTGTTCATGGGAATACACATATCTGGGATACCAAATGGGCACATCCAGATGATGATGTCTAATATGGCAAACTTCCATTTTTTGAGCATCGCACCTGGATATGACACTAGTTTTACAGAGGGAAAGCTATCACTGGCCAGCCCAGGAGCCCAGGTGTCCCCTCTGTGCTTTCTTCTCCCACGGCCATATTTGGGCCTGCCTGTGACTTCTCCTTTGCCAGGTCCTGCTTGGCTGGCTTCCAGTTCTCCCAGGTTCCTGCCAGACTGTGTCATGCCTTTTTGTTCTTTCTGGAACGTTATTTCCCTTTTGTCTGCTGGAGGGGTTCTGCTTTCCTTCTCAAGACTCGATTTACCTATGACATTCTCTGCAAAAATCCCCAAGGTCTCCAAGAAGAGTTCACACCCTTGTACTGTCCCTATTATAGAGTGAACCACAGAGCACTGGGCATGGAGGGGTGACACAGAAATGGCTGTGGGGGCTGCTGCTGGGGAAGTTGTAGCTCTGCACCCTCCAGGGAAGAAGACCCAGCACTGAGCACCCAGGTGCTTGGGCTGTGTGGACCAGGACCCCCGTGAACCCAGCTCACACTGTCAGCTGGATGCTCATGACCCCCCACCCTGCAGACACTTAAGAGGAAGCAAAGTCTTCCAAGGGGATGGCTGGACTACACAGGATGCAAAACCCATGTCTGGGGCCTGTGATCCCACTGCTGTGGGTGGTGGCCTGGCCTGGAAGAGTATGTCCTCACTTGTCCCTTCCTCGCAATGGGAGCTGACACTGTTGCAAGAGCCCATGCACCTTCTTCCAGTTGGGGTGGTTCCATTTCAGTCATTCCCTTTGTCAGCCCAAGTAAAATATGTTAGCTGTCCTATGGGACCTGGGGTGAGGCGGACAGCCCCTGGTTAGGGTGCCTGTCTAGAGGTCTGTGCTGTCTGTCTGTCATGGCTCCTGCTGTCTCACAGATCACATAGATGCATGTCAAGCACGTTCCTTAGCCTTCCTTTCCATGTCTCCAGAGCTCCAGTCTGGTGCTTTACACATAAGCTCACTGAACGTTTGTTGAACGAACGAATGAACGAACGAACGAATGAATGAATGAATGAATGAAAACCTTTTAAAAATTTCCTGCTGCCTCAGGAACTTCCCCCCCAAAAAAGCAGGCTTTGGCACATCACTGTACCCTGGATATCTGTTGCATTTTCTATGTCATCATTTCACTGCATTCAGCTCTTCTCCACCCCCCAGATGGCTGGGGTCAAGAGGCCAGTGTGGCGAGCCCTGTCTCCCTGCTTTCAGCATCTGGCTCCTGTCGAGTGAATTCTTCCCTGGCAGTTGGCCTGGCTTCCTCCTTGGGGAGGCCCTGTACAGGCAGCCTGCTTTCGTTCCACCCCTAGGGTAAGTCGTCTTTCCTTGTTTTCCCCCTGGAGACTAGAACTTACTCCTTAATGGAAATTTAAGCATCTCGGAGTTCTTCCTGGCTTCTGCTTTATTACCTGGGAGTAAAACCCTAATGTGCTTTTAAAGAAAGACCTTTCAATTTTGTTGAAGGGCAGGAAGCCAGTCCTCCTGCAAGCCAGAATGGTTTGATTCCATGGGGATCACTGCCAGACAAGATTTTAGCCTTAGAAGGACACCAAAGTGCCTGCATTTTATTGGTAAAAGGAAACTCAGCTCCTTTGTACTCTATGCGTGACATAGGGGCTCGGATCCAAGTTTCTGGGACTTAGAACTAATGAGCTTTGGGGAGATGGATCTTCTTGATGAAAAAGAAGTAAAGTTAGAAGTCAGGAATTTGATGCAGGGCCTGGGGCAGCACCCTGCAAGTGAGGGTTCCTGAAGCTTCCATGTCACAGTGAGTCCATCCCTGCTGATATGCGTGTTTTATACATTTTTTTGACACTTTCTCCACTCTCTATCACCATTTCATGAAAGCCAGAAGACACACTCCCTTCCCCAGTGCTTTGCTCCTTGTGGAGTGTGGAAAGGAGCGAGTCCAGCACAGCTGCTCAGCTGTGCTGCTCATCATGTATTATCCTGCTGTATGTGGTTCTTCTCATGCAGGCCTCACTTCTGGCGGAATAAGCAACTCTCCTTCCCTCCTGAGCATCCCAGGTGAACTCAAGGGCTCTTGTGATTCTGTTGGAATGGTGTCTTCCAGCTGGGAAGAAGGTTAAGGAGAGGCCCCTGCCTGTCCCCTCACATTGGCCCATGAAAGCATTTGCAGTGTGAGGACTTTGGGTATGGGGTCTCCAGGGTCAGCAGGCCAGAGGGACCTGGGGGAACCATGTGTCCATCTCTAGCCAGGCAGGATGAGCAGAGGATCCCTGAGTGATGGCTATAAAAAGGAAGGAAATCAGACCAAAGTGGCTGCAGTCACTTGGCCTTGTGTAAAGAGGCTCCATGCAATGAGTACAGTATGAGAATCCCCTTGGAACACCTGTCAAGGGCAGCAGAGTGGGGGCATCTCTCCAATGAGGTCACTGAGTGCTTACACATGCCAGGGTGGTGCTGGGGCTGCTATGTGAGCCCTTCATTATGAAGGTTAGGTCAGCATTATTCTCCCCAGTTTACAGTTGAAGAAACAGGTCCAGTGGCTTTATTGCAGCCAGCTCCTCCACAGCTGCGCCTTTGGCCCTTAGACTAAGGCTTTGGAGGAGGAAATGAGTGTCCGGGGTCAGGGTGTAATGCATGGAGACTCTCCCCCAAATGCTTTGTTAACCTCTTAATTTTTCCCCAGAACTGGAGATTTCCCAGAGAAAAGCCACTCGATGTTGACCTCCAGGTTTCATAACACCTTCTCCAACTCTTCTTGGGGCAGGGATTATAGAATAGGTGTCCCCCAAACCATCTGTTCTGGATCCGGGTTCTCCTGGCAGAACAACAGCCCAGAACCTTCCTTCATGATTATGGGTTGAGTTGCCCCTCAAAAATTCATGTGTTGAAATATTAAGCCCCTAAGTACCTCAAAATGTGGCCCTAATGGGAAGTAGGGTCATTGAAGATGTAACTTGTTGAGTAGAGTCATAGTGGATTAGAGTGGGCCCCTAATTCAATATGACTGGTGTCCCTTATATGAGGGGAATTTGGACGTAGAGATAGGCATAGAGGGACAACACTGTAGGGACACAAAAACAGAGGTTGGGGTGATGCTCCTACAAGCTACGGAAGGCCAAACATTGCCAGCAGACTACCAGGAGGTAGGCAAGAGGCCTAGAATGGATCCTCCCTCAGAAGGAACCAAGATGCCCAGCCTCCAGAGCAGGTAGGCAGTAGGGTTCTCTTGGCTAAGCCATTCAGTCTGGGGGTACTTTGTTACAGCAGCACTAAGAAATGAATAATCATATCCCCATGCACTCAGTGGACCTCCAGGCTCCGCTCAGGGTGGGGGATCTCTCCTGTGGACCCCAGGAAATGCCCCGCCACTGCTTGAGGACATGCTGACAAGACCTTACGGGCTGCCTGTTCACATCTTGTTTGCCCTGGATGACATTCCCCCTCTCTCTTCTCCGAAAACAAACTTGGCCCTCTCTGAAGCTGGTCAATACCTGTTTCCAGAGAAGCTCAGTATATAAATGCTCTCCTGGCTGTCACAAGTGCTGTTTCTTTTGCCTCAGGGGTCTTTGTGTCAAGTTATTAACCTGAGGAAAGTTCCAGGCCCTCCCTTGGCTGTTTGGCCAGCCTGCCTGATGGCTCCAACCACAAGAGGGGCTGGGAGGTGCCCTCCTCCTTGCTGACAGGCCATACCTTGGAGAAGGTTCCATGTTTCCATGAGCCACTCTAACATGTCACTATTGTGAAGAGCCCTGAATTGGCAGAACTGAAACTACAAGATTCCCAAGCTTTCAGACAGATCCAGAGGGTCCTTCCCACAGACAACACCCACAAGGCCATTACTGATTAGTGTCCCCCAAAGGGGGCTAGTTTAATAAACTGTGCATCCATGTGACACAGCCATATACACTGAGGAAGTTTATTATTGGTAATCCAGAAATATAATTGATTTTTATAGTGATCCTGTAGCCAGTGACCTTGATACATTCTTTTTTTTTTAAAGATTTTATTTATTTATTCATGAGAAACAGAGAGAGAGGTAGAGACACAGGCAGAGGGATAAGCAGGCTCCATGCAGGGAGCTCAACATGGGACTTGATCCCAGGTCTCCAGGATCATGCCCTGGGCTGAAGGTGGTGCTAAACCACTGAGCCACCCAGGCTGCCCAATGAATTCTTTCATTAATTTTAATGTCTTACCTTTTTTTTTTGTGAAATTTTTATGCATATTATCATGTTATATGTAAATAGTGACAGTTATTTCTTCCTTTCCAATTTTTACCCTTCAATTACTTTTCTTGCCTTATTGCAACAGCTGTCTCCCCAATCTCCTAACACTAACCACAGGCAACCATTGATTATTTTTCATCTGTGTAATTTCATTATTTCAAGACTATTATATAGATTGAGTCGGACAGTATATAATCTTTGATTATTTTCTTATTCAGCATACTTCCCTTGAGGTCTATCCGAGTCCTTGCATGCCAATATACATATGATTTTAAGAATCACATTTCAAAGATCTATTTGAGGAGAACTGACATCTTTCAACATTGAGTATACCAATCCATAAACATAGTATATACTTTAATTTACTTATTTCTTTGTCTCTCAGTGTTATCATATGATTTTCCCCTTTTTCTCGCTAATGTAGTAAATAACTCTGATTTTAACTCCCTCTTTTCCTATGCTTTGGAAGATTTTGTTAAAGATTAGTGATATTTCAGGGCACCTGGGTGGCAGTTGGTTAAGCATCTGCCTTCAGGTCAGGTCATGATCCCAGTGTCCAGGGATTGAGCCCCATTTTGGACTCTCTGCTTAGCAGGGAGTCTGCTTCTCCCTCTCCTTCTGCCCCTTCCCCTGATCCTGTTCTCTCTTTCTCTCTCACTCTCCTCTCACTGTCATGCATGCTCTCATAAATAAATAAATAAATAAATAAATAAATAAATAAATATTTTAAAAAAGATTAGTGATATTTCTTTCTTAATTGTTTCTGCATCTGATTTGTGGGCAGTTTTTAGATTAGAATATATATACATATTTTTATATTATATATATTCTATTGGTTTTGGATTAGAATAAATAAATATCCTACATATATATTCTATTGGTAATGAGTTTCTCAGTGCCATTTGTCTTTAAACCTCCATATTTCTCCTTCACTTTTTGAAGGACATTTCACTGGATATAGAATTCCAGTTTGTCAGCTATTTTAAGATTTCATCCCTTGTTTCCTAGCTTCCATTGTTTCTGTTTCAAAGTTATTTATCACTTTAATGTTGCTCCTTTGAAGGCATTTTGTTTCCTGAATGCTTTCATGTTTTTTCTCATTGTTTTTATTTTTCATCAGTTCATTGTCCCTAGATATAGTTTTGCTTGCTTTCATTCTTCTTGGGAATTATAGTGCTGCTTTCATTTGTGGCTTGATTTTTTAAATCAGTTTTTGCAAATCCTCTGCTTTTATTTTTTCAAATAGTATTTCTGCCCTGCTCTGTCTTCTCCCTTCCTTCTGGGACTCCAAAATACAAATATGCTAGATATTTTCACCATATCTTGGATACATATTATATTCCTTTCTCTGTTTTCCAACTTTTTGTCTTCCTTTATGCAGACATTTTCCTCTGATCCATCTTCTAGTTCACTAATTCTTTCTTTAGTTGAATTCAAGTTCTTGTTAAACTCATCTATTGAGTTCATACTGTTGGGGGTTTTTTTTTTTTAGTTTTAGAATTTCAATTTTGAACCCCTTTTTATGCTTTCTTATTTTCTGCTGGAATTCTGTTGTATTTTAATTTTTTGAACCAATTAATCATAGCGATAGTGAGGTTTGTTTCTGATCACTTCAAATCCTGGATTCTCCATGGGTCGGCTTCTACTGTTCATTGATTGTTTTGAGTTTTGCTAATATCTTATCCTCTGTTATTCCTGGCTATTTTTGATAGTATGCTGGACATTATAGGTTAAAAAACCCTTAAGAGGTAATTTGAGGCTCTGGATTATTGCACCTATATTTTACGAGGATTACTTTATTTGCAGGCAGCTACACTACAGTCACTGGTGATTCTAAGTCATCTTAATCTAATCAGGGATTGATATGATTTTGAAGCTGGGTTTCAGTTCCTTTGAGGGATGGTCTCTTCTTAATATTCTGTGGTCAAAATGGCTTCAAATTATGGGCTACATTTTCTGGGATTTCCTTTCTTCTACACAATTTCTCACTGGCTTGTTAGCTCTCCAACAATGTCAAGCTTTATTATCATTAACAGGAGGAAAATGGTCTGATCCACTGAGTCATTACTAGGCACATAACCTACCTCAGAGCAGCTTGTTTCTTTGCATGTCCTGTGACTTTTGATTATTAAGTCAGGTCCCTACAACTATCTCAGAGAATCTCAGAGAATTCTTTTTTTTTTTTAAGATTTTATTTATTTATTCATGAGAGACACAGAGAGATGCAGAGACACAGGCAGAGGGAGAAGCAGGCTCCATGCAGGGAGCCAACATGGGACTCGATCTGGTGACTCCAGGATCACAACCTGGCCTGAAGGTGGCGTTAAACCACTGAGCCACCCAGGCTGCCCATCTTTTTTTTTTTTTTTTTTAAAGATTTATTTATTTATTCATGAGAGAAACAGACTGAGAGAGAGAGAGGCAGAGACATAGACAGAGGGAGAAGCAGGCTCCTCACAGGGAGCCTGATGTGGGACTTGATCCAGGATCCTGGGATCATGACCTGAGCCAAAGGCAGGTGCTCAACTGCTGAGCCACCCAGGTGTCCATCAGAAAATTCTTTAAGGCCTAAGGTTAAGTCTTTCCCAGAGAATTTATATTTGCTTTTGATAGGTGCCAGAAAGCACTACCAACTTTGAATCACTTTAAACTAAAATTTCCATTTGAAATTCCTTCAATTTTCCAAGAGAGTATGAATCCTTATTACCTACCCCATTGACTATATACAAGTGGTTAAAGATTTTTCAGGGAGAATGCATTACTCTTTTTGTTGTGTTCACCCACTGAAGGTGTTGATCTTTAAGGGTCCTTGCTTTATGCAGGGGACTATGATCAGAATATTCCCCTCAAACAACTAGCCTCTTCTATTTTTGTCTCTTGTGCCTATCATAACTCAGTGTAACTGGGGCTCTAGGCTGTTTGGGGGAGTGCACACTAAGCACAGGATTTGGAGTCAACAGACATAGGTTTGCCTCTCAGCTCCACCATGAATAGTCAAATTGCTCCATGCAGGCACTTGTAGTTTTATCATCCATAAAACAGATAAAATAATATCCTAAATACAGGAAACTTGGAAGGATAAATCATATGACCAAATTGTGAGGTCCTTGATTCAATATAGATTAACCGAGCACCTATTATGTGTAAGGAACTTTTCTAAATGCTGGGAATACAACAAAAAATCTGTGTGTGCATATGCATGCACATATGTATAGCAATAAAATAAGAAAAACTGAGTAAAATATATGATATTTTAGATGGTGATAAGTACTATGTCAAAAAATAATGCAGATGAAGTAAAGGAGATAGGAACATGTGCATGTGTGGTGGCAGAGTGCTCCGTGGTTTTGTATCCCAAACACTGGCACATGACCTGGCATAGAGTAGAAGCTCAATAAACTTTTGACATATGAATTAATAGCTTAGGGCACACCTACTACTATGTATGGCAGACAATAGCAGTGTTTTTTTTAGAGTGGATGTAGTTGCTACTGGACCCTCCTCTTTATGCCCAGTTAATGGCAGGTTCAGAGGTCCTCTGAGGCTCACAAATCTGTCCTTGGGCTTAGGAGTTATCCAGATGAAAACTTGAATAGAAATTCCACTCCTGGGCAGCCCCGGTGGCTCAGCGGTTTAGCGCCACCTTCAGCCCAGGGTGTGATCCTGGAGACCCGGGATAGAGTCCTGCATGGAGCCTGCTTCTCCCTCTGCATTGTGTCTCTGTCTCTCTCTCTCTCTCTGTGTGTGTTGTCTCTCATGAATAAATAAATAAAATCTTAAAAAAAAGAAATTCCTTTCCTTCCTCCTTCTGCGCACCACATCTGTCAAGTCTATTGCAGAATCCCAGACATGTTTTCTCCCAGGGGGTATTGTCCTGGTCAATGGGGTTGACACTTTGCTGACTGGGTTCTCCCTTTCCTCTAAGTCAGGGAGCCTCACATCTAGGGTGAATACCGCTGAAACCATTTTGGGTGCCCAGGTGCGGGTCCGGGTGCCTGCCTAGGTACGTGCCCAGGTGTGCTGAAGTGGGTGAGAGATTGGCAATGTAGCCTGCCCTTGTGAACAGAGTGAGGGCATCTGGCCAGCAGGGGGCACTCTGGTGTCACCCTGGGTCTAGTTTGGCAGAGCGCTCCTTCCTATGTGTTTTTGTCCAAGATCGCACAGATGTTGAGGGGCAGAGCTTGGTTTTAAATTTGCATCTCTGACATCAATGGTTATGGTTTTCTCACTGTCCGTGGCTCAGTTTCCTCAAATGCAGGCTGGAGCTTGTCACTCAGAGAGCCCAGAAGGCCCAGAGTTCTGGCACAGGCCTGCTTTGTGACAAATGGTATATAAAAACTGATAGAAGCTCCATTGGGTTTTCCAGAGCTTTATGCTCTTCCCCGTGGGTTGCAGCATTAACCTTGGAACTTTAAAGAGGTGTATGCCTCTGATTTCTTGGACGTCTCCAAGGCTCAAGCTGGTCAGAAGCCCATGGGGCAGCACAGCCAGGGGGCATTGCTGGAAGGCTCCAGTTGAGGCTGGAACCATGGAGGGTTTTAAAGACAGCAGCTCCAAATATCTGGCCCTCAGGATCTGACATCCTCCATTGTGGCCCTCCCTAAGCCAAGAGCCTGGACTTAAATATGAAATCTCCATTGTGGATCCGATGAATCAGCCCTGAGCCAGGGAGGCTTGTGATGCTGTGATGCTCCCATGAGGAGATGCAAGGGACTGGGGAGTATAATGGAAGCTCTGGTAGGGCACTCATCACAGACTCTGCCTGAAGATCCACTTCTAAGTGCCCTGGGGCCAGCCATGGGAATGCCCTTGTTTATCTGTGATTGCTCACCTGGCTCTTTCTTTTTCTTCCCCTCCCTTTCTCTCTCTCTCCCCCTTTTTGGGGAGCAAGCTGCCCTCCCCTCCACCCCACCACCCTAAGCCATTGGGTCGTGAATGTTGGAGAGTCCAGAGGAGGTTCTGGTCTCAAATTAGTCACTTTCCCTAGGCAAATCACCTCAGTTGGAATGGAGCTTCTTCATCTTTTCATACCCCTGTCTGTTATACAGGCTGCTGTTAGCATCAGATAAAGACTTGGGAGAAGGGAAAGACTTTGAAGGCTTCTCTTGATGGCTCATCCAGGGCCAGAGCTTGTCTCTCTTCTGGCCCAAATTGCTTAAGTCGCCATCCATGCCCACCCACCCTCCCCCAGGTGCCAAGTCCATGGCAGGGAAGCAGTGTAGATTGATGGAAAAGTTTGAGGATGGGAATTCCACCATATTGACTCAAGTCCACCAGGAAGGATCCTGAAGTAGAAGAAGATGGGACGGGATGCCCATTCAGAAAGGGAAATGCTGTCTTTCAGGAGATGAATGGTGAGAACAGATACCCTTGTTTTGTTCCTGACCTTAGGGAGAAAGCATTTAGGCTTTTACCATTAAATATGATGCCAGCTCTGTGTTTTTCTTGGTCCCCTTTGTCAGGTTGAAGAAGTTCCCTTCTAGTCCTGGTCTGTTGCATGTTTTATGATGAAAGGGCATTGTATTTTGTCAAATGCTTATTTTGAACCTATTGAGATGATTTTATGTTTTTTCTTTTATTCTATTAATATTTAAGTCTATCAATTTAATATGCATAACATTTTATTACTATATTATTAATATGTGCTATGCTAAATAATGACACCTTAAAAAGTCCTAATCTCTAGAACCTATGAATATACTATTTTACCTGGTAAAAGAGAATTTATAGATGTGATTAGATTAGGGGTCTTCAGATGAGATTTTCTAGGATTCTCTGGTTGGAACCAAAGTAATCTCAAGGGTCCTTATAGAAAGAGGGTAAGAAGATTAGAGTCAGAGAAGGTGATGAGATGATGGAATAGAGACAGATATTTGAAGATGCTAATCCATTTATTCCCATTAAGTCTGTGGTAATTTGTCATAGTAGCAGTAGGAACTAATAAAATTACATTGACTGATTTCTGTATGTTGAACCAAACGTTCACTCCTGAGATAAATCCCACTTGGCTCTGGTGTACAATCCCTTTAATATACTACTGGAATCTGTTTGTTAGTGTTTTTGCTGACTATATTCACAAGAGATATTGATCTGTAGTTTTTCTTTTCTTATGATGTCTTTGTCTGGTTTTGGTGTCCAGGTTATACTGGCCTCATGGAATAAGTTAGGAAAAGTTTCCAACCTTTTCTATTTCATGGAAGACTTTGTGAAAGATTAGTGTTAATTCTTCTTAAACATTTGGTAGAATTAACCAATAGAGCTGTTTGGCCTTTCCTTTGTGGAACTGTTTGATGACTAGCTTGATCTCTTTACTTGCTGTAGATATATTCAGATTTTATACTACTTCTTGAAATAGTTTTGGTAGTTTGTGTCATTCTCAAAATTTGTCCATTTCATCTAGCTTATCTAATTTTTTGGCATTCAATTATTCAAATATTCCTTATAATCCTTTTTTATTTCTGAGGGTTGGTAGTCTTGTCACCCCTTTCATTCCTGGTACTAGTAATTTGAGTCCTTCATTTTTCTTCTTGGATTTCTCAATTTTGTCCATCTTTTCAAATAATTTTTACTTTCATTGATTTTTCTGTTTTTCTCTTTTTATTTTATTTTTACCCTTATCTCTGTTATTCCCTTCCTTATGCTTGCCTTTAAGTTTAGTTTGCTCATCATTTCTAGTTTCTTAATGTTGAAGATTAGGTTATTAACTTGTAGTTTTTTTCTTTTTTAATGTAGACATTTATGGCTTTGAATTTCTCTCTAGGCACTAGCTTAACTGCATCCCATAAGTTTTAGAACTTCGAGTTATTTTCATTCATTTCAAAGTATGCTCCAATTACCGTTGTGATTTCTTCTTTAACTCATTGGTTATTTAGTCGTGTGCTGTTTAATTTCACAATCAATCAATTGATTTCACAAAAATCAATATTCATTGATTCCTCAAATATCTCTCTGTTCCTGATTTCTAATTTCATTTCATTGTGGTAGGAGAATATGCTTTGTATGATTTGAATTCTTTTACCTTTATTTAGACTTTTTTAATGGCCTATATATGGTCCCTCCTCGATAATGCTCCATATATACTTGAGAAGAATGTGTATTCTGCTGTGGTTGGGTGCAAATATCTACAGATATTTGTTAAATCTAATTGGTTAACAGTGTTTTTCAAATCTTCTCTCTTGCTGATTTTTATCTAGTTGATTTATCCATCATTGAAAGTGGAGTACTGAAATCTCCAACTATTATTGTTGAATTCTCTAGTTTTATTTTATATTGCTAGTTTTGCCTCATGTATGTTGGGACACTCTTAGGTATGGATATGTCTATATAATTGTTAGATTATCTGGCTTTACTATAGTCACTCCAGATGTTTTTTGGTTACTCTTTGCATTGTGTATCTTTTGCTATCATTTGACTTTCAACTAATTTATGTCTTTGAATCTGAAGTGAGTCTCTTGTAGATAGTACATAGTTGGATCATTTTTAAAAAAATTCATTTCATGGGCAGCCCAGGTGGTTCAGTGGTTTAGTTCCGCCTTCAGCCCAGGGCATGATCCTGGAGACCCGGATAGTCCCACGCTGGGCTCCCTGCATGGAGCCTGCTCCTCCCTCTGCCTGTGTCTCTGCCTCTCTCTGTGTGTCTCTCATGAATAAATAAATCTTTAAAAAATTCATTTCATTAAAAAATAATCTGCTTTTTTAATTGGAGAGTTTAATCCATTTATTTTTTTTAAAAGATTTTATTTATTCACTCATGAGAGAGGCAGAGACACAGGCAGAGGGAGAAGCAGGCCTGTGGGGAGCCTGATGAGGGAGTCTATCCCAGGACCCTAGGACCATGACCTGAGCCAAAGGCAGATGCTCAACCACTGAACCACAGGCATCCCGATCCATTTATGTTTAATGTGATTACTAATAGGGTAGGATTTATGTCTTCTACTTTGCTGTTTGTTTTTTATATGTCTTAAGTTTTTTTGTTTCTCTGTTTCTCCATTACTGCCTTCTCCTGTTTTAAAATATACTTTCCAGTGTAGTGTAATTCCCTTGTTTATTTTATTATGCATATTTTGAGTTATTTTCTCAGTGGTTACCCGAGGATAGAGGCTGGAATAATATTAACTTAATTTTAATGATATACAAAAACTCTGCTTCTATATATCCTGTTCCCTCTTCCCTTCTTTAAGCTCATACTATCCACAAATTATAACTCCATACATTATGTACGCATCAACAGACTTATAATTATTGTTTTATGGAGTTGCCTTTTAAATCATCTCTTTAAACGTCTCTTTCATCAATCTTTTAGGATAAGAAAGGAGTTACAAACAAAAAGATGAAATTATACTGTTATCTTACTCAGGTTAGGCTGGTATAACAAAATACCATAGATTGAATGGCTTAAACAACATTTAATTCTTATAGTTCTGAAGGCTGAGAAGAATAAAATCAAGATTCTAGGATGGTTGAGTTTTGTGGGGATCGTCTTTCTGGCTGCAGGCAGCCACCTTCTTGCTGTATCCTTACATGGTGGAGAAAGAGATCTCCTGTCTCTGCTTTTTAAAAATAAGGGCATTAATCCTATCATGAGGGCCCCATTCTCATGATCTAATCTGACCCTAATTACCTCCAAAAGCCCCACCTCCAAATTCCATCACACTGGGGATTAGGGATTTGATATATAAATTCTGGAAGTACACAAACACTCATTCCATAAAACTGTCTCTTTCAATTTACCAGTGTTCTCTCTCTCATGTGCATTCACATTTCTTTGCCATCTGCCTCTTCTGCCTTCCTGTTCATTCCTCTTCATATTCTAACTTACTTCCTTCTCCCACAGCTTCAGGTATCCTTTTATTTCATTCTGTGGGCCTGCAAGAGTTTAACTTCCTATCTGTGCAACCATTGACTTCTGCCACTTTCCAAGATCATGGTTCCTAAACTGCCGTCTCCCTCTGCCCTCATCCCAAGTACAGTGTGAGAACACCTATTTTCCAAGCTATAGGAACATAATTCACTTGAGGAAAAACTGACTTTTCAAAAATATCATGTTTTCTATATTGTCTCTAAAGGCTGGGGCAGTAGCCTCTACATTGTCTATTCTACTGTAGCTGATTGCACATAATTAGCAACCATTGAATAAAGCAGTTGTCCCCTTGAGTAGATATGGGGCTCCAGGAGGGAGGTTGTAAAACACAGGGTAGACTTAGTAATGGATATCTGGTAGGAGCAGACCACCAGGGCTGGCCATTAACACCACATTATTCAGGGCCATTGTTAAAGAACTAATCAATTGTGAATTAGAGTTTGAGCCATACCATAATTGTGGTATGGTGTCACCATTAATCATGTTCTGGAATGCTGAGAAAAGACTGAAGTGAGCTAAAAGTCGAAGGTTTAAGGTTTCTTGAAACAAAGCTTATTTAATGATATTCATGAGTGAATGACGTATTGTGGTAACCAGTTCTTGGTATTAGTCCAATTCCACTGGTGATCCCAGGGGCTAGATAGCTGCCCAGATGCTGAGCTTTCTGGAAAACAGTGATTAGTATTCAGCATGTGTCTGGGGAGAAACCATATACAGCACATCTTGTATTTTCAAAGATCCAAATGGAGACCAAATGAGAAGGAGAGGCTTAAGATATCCCTGTAAAATTCAAAAGTTGTATTAGGCTGGAGAGAGGGGCCAGATTTCCTTGCAGTTGGGGACTTCCACAGAGTCCCATAGGACTGGAAATTGACCTAAACATAAGAGTCATCTTTGGAGGGACAGATACAAAACAAACTTGGTGTTGGGAAAACTACTAAAATGCTTTTTAGTGCTCTTTATCTAGCTATTATTATTACCACGAACAACAGTAACAATGACGACCATCTCTTTGGACCTATTATATACCAGGCTGTGTCCTAGGTGTTTTGTTGACACTGAAATATGTAGTTCAATTTTCAGAACAATTTTTCATGGTAGGTTGTAATATCTTTAAGATGAGAAAACCATGTACCACATGTACCCATGGCATTGAGCACACAAAAAATCTGGAGTTGAGGTGGTCATGAATCATTTTATTGCTGCCTCTTCACTGTTCCTATAAATTCACATTGTGAGGCTGGTTCTTCCCCTTTCCCTGGATGAAAACTTTGGCCCATGAATTTTCTGGTCTCTCCTAGGTAATAAAAGCACTTCTATGGTCACATTCTTAAGTCAAGTAAATCTGCAAAATATTGTCTCAATTCAGTAATAAAAATATCCAGTTCCATTTAATAATCCAAATTCTGAACTTAATTAAAGTTGAGATTACTCCTTCTCTTACTTGGACCAGAAACATGCTTGCAAGAGGGGTCCATGATAAGTCACCTGAATTCTTCTCACTTGGGCATTCTTTCCCTATGAACTTGGGTAGGGTGGAGAGAAAAGGGGAAAAGGAAAGATTCCCCTTTTCAGGTACTCATATGGCTACTGAGTATAAGCATTCTTTGGGCCTTCTGGGCACCAAAGGCTGACTTTCCTCCTAGAACACTTTGATAGGTTGCTTGGAGATACACATCCATTGTCCCATCATCTGCTGGGATCTTCCATTGATAGAGCTGTGTGGGAGACATCTTTCCTCCATTTGTGGCTGACTTGTGGCTCTTTCCTCAGCTCCTGGATGTGGGCAGGTTAGAGTTGGAACCTTGTGGTTTCTTCACCATGCATACTTCTTGGACAGGACCCAAGCTCCCCCTTAAAGTGGTTCTCTCTTATGTAAAGCCCACACACTTTGCACACTCTGGAAACACAGACTGATCCTGGTGTAGCCGCATATCTTGTGTTTTGCTATCAAGGCAGCTAGGCAGCCTGCCATGAACTGAATTGTGTCCCTCCACCCCCATTTATATGTTGAAGTCTTAAGCCCCTATGTGACTGTATTTGGAGATAGGGCCTATACAAGGTAATTAAGGTTAAATGAGGTCATAAGAGTGGGCCCCTGAGCCAATAGGATTAGTGTCATGGTAAGACAAGATACCAGGGGCTTATTCTCTCCTCCCTTCCTTTTTTCTCTTCCTCCCTCTCTTCCTGTCTCCCTCCTCCTCCCCACTAGAGTACATTCAGAGGAAAGACCATGTGAGAACAAACTGCTGTCTGAAAGCCAGGAAGTGGGCTCTCACCAGAAACCAAACCCTGCTGGACCTTAATGTGCGGCTTCCAGCTTCCAGAACCGTGAGAAGTACATCTTGCTTATTTAAGCCACCAGTCTGCAATATTTTGTTATGGAAGCCCAGGTGGACTGATACAGTCCTCTCTCATGTTTTTTATTTCTCTGGTGTGAGCTGGGCACCCGTACACTGTGCCACACAAGCTTCTGGGTATGTGTTAAATCCTTGAGAAGTCCCAATGTACCCTCTTTTCCTATGTGTAAGGGCAGTAGGAGGCACGGTCTCCCTCTCTACATTGGCAGGGCCAGAGTGAGGCTCATAGCACACCAGTAGTGCTCCGAAGGAAATCTTTGAGTCATTAATATTTTTAGATCCATGAAGTGGGTATGTAGGTAAGAGATATATAACTGGTTTTCCCACATGGTTTGACAATTTTGCTTAGGCACTATCTTAGGCACACAGAACCTACAGTCTTGGTAGCAATCCAAACTTCCATTTCAATGCCACTTACTACACAGAGGGGAACAAGGTAGACCTAACTATGTCTTGAATCCAGGCCTCTTTAAGATTTGTGGTCTCTCCACAAAAAAAATTGCACTGACCTTCTGAAATGGAAGGATTCTAGACCATAAGCTTATGAGGGTACAGCTATGTCTGTCATATTTACCACTGTATCCTTTGACTTCTGACATGCTTAGCACAGAGCATACACTATTGTGCAGGTGGCAACTGCCACATGGACATCAGCTAGTACAGTGCCAGCCACATAACAAGGGCTCAATAAATAATTGTTAAAATTGTTGAAAATCTGGTACTCTAGCACCCGAATGAGGGGTTTGGAATCATGGTAAATTGTGGGGTCTTCTGAAGGGTCCAAGAAGGTCTGTCCAGTGAAGGGAGGCTCTATGGGACATAGCAGTGAAGTGTTACTACCTGAACATTTCTCATGGGGTTAGAGCAGGCCCGTTTTTCCATTTGGGTCCAGCTTCCACCTCTCTCTGCTTTCTTCTAGGCATAAGTGAGCCATCTCCTCTCTGCTCTGGGGCTGTTGTTCCATCCAGCCCACAAAGGGACAATTATCAGAGGAGAGAACCACAATGCTGTGAGTGGAGTGCAGCAGGTCAGAAGAAACCAGTATCTCAGATGCCCTGGAGGAGAAGGGCTCCCCCTGGGCCCAGACCTCAGACAAGGTTTCAGTCCATGGCTTGGTGGCTTACTTTTGGCCCTTGGTCCAAGGAAATAAGAAAGAGAGAGGGAGAGAGAGAAAGAGAGAGAGAGAGAGAGAGAGAGAGAGAGGCCCAGTTTAGGACAGGGGCCAAGGGTCATTGCTGCTTTCAGTTTCACCTCTGAAGTGCCACGTGACCTTGGTGAAAATCATTACTCTCTAATCAAGCCGGGTAATTGGCTAATGCGTCACATGTGTATGTTGCAAGGAATAATGAAATAGGCTCCACGAAACATATTTTGTCCTTGAGGGACAAATAGTACAAGCTATTTATTTTAGGAGCATGGCTTCACCAGCTCTTCCAGCTCAGCTCAGAAACACCCCTGGCCATCCTGGCACAGCCTCGTAGAAGCAGTAATGTCTGATGCGAGCAGAAAGCAAAAATGCTGGCAGTCATCGAGGCCACTCTGTATCTGACCATGGCTACCTCTTGTCCTCTTTCATTCATCCAGACTCTTTATTTAGTGCTCCATCTGTACCAGGTCCAGGGCCTGCAAACATATTGGTCTTTACACCTCCAGTTTCAACTCCTGTCACTGCTACAATGCTGCGCCCCATGTCCTAGCAACTTTTCACCCACTCTGTCCCTTCTACCTGGAATGCCCTTTTCTCGCCTCTGCCTGCCAAATCCTTACTGCTCCATAAAGTACCCTCTCTGTGAGGTTTTCTTGGACTCCATTAAGCAGAGTAAGTCACTCTGTGTTCTTGTCACTGCGAGAAGCAAAGACAAGAGCACCCCCTGGCTTCAGCCTTCCTGATGCTGAATGTGGCGGAGCTTACTCTGTCCGTGCTGGTGGATGGCCCTGGATGACTCTTAATTACTCAAAGCCAAATGGGACTTCATTGTGAGGGGTTTCAACCATCAGTCTGTTTCAGGACCTAGAAACTGCAGCCAGTATTCCTTCAAGCCTCTCGGGGGCAGTTTTTAGTTCTGATAAGGTAATGTGCATTGTGCACTTACAGAAGGCTGGGGTTGGGGTGGGTAGACCAAAGGTTCAAAAGGTCCCTATCATCCAGGAAGCCTGCGTGACAATAAGATAAGGGTATAATTATTTTGATGTTTGATTTATTAGTGTTTTCTCTTTCCAAAGAGAGCCAGGAAGAGTCAGTGCATTTCCCAACTTAAGAAGGAAGAACAAGCTATGGGTCAGCTGAGGATAGGTGGGCTGAGCAAGGCAGGGTGGTAAATGGCTGTTGACCACCAGCTTAAACACAACGTGCCTGAATCCTCCTGATATAATGTATTATTAGTAGAGTATTTAAGGTAATGCATAGCCAACAGACCAAGAGACAACTGCAAATGAAAAGAGAGTTTGTTGTTATTCACAGTTCTCAAAAGGGGGGTGTAGGGCTACAGGGGGAAGCGTAGGGTCAGTCAGGAGACAGATGAAGCTGAGGGGCTGATGTAGACAAAAGCCTTTACTATGGTTTCTGAGGGAAGAAATGGGCAGGGCAAGGTAAGCAGGCTTAGGATGGTCTGGTTTGAGTAATACCAGTGGGCTCTGGAGTACATAGTGGCTTTCCCTAGTTGTTTGAAAGCTGATCCTGAGGTGATAGGCCAGGAGGAGAGTGGCCTGGAGTGAGAGCCTCACGAAGGAGGTGGTTAGGGGTACAGTTTGTTGGCTGGGGATTTGTTGGTTTGCATGTGATAAGCACACTCTTGGACAGTCTGTCTTGGGGTATCCAGATGGGCAAGTGTCTAGGAACTGGCTAGCCCTGGAGGGGGGCTCTATCCAGCTATTCAGCTCTTTGTAGTGCACAGGCAGCCGTGGACAATACATAAACAGATGCGTGTGCTTGTTCTAATAAAACTTTATTTATAACAGGAGGCAGTGGGAAGGAATTGGCTGGTGGGCCACAGTTTGCAGACTTCTGGCTCAGAGAGTTTGGTGTCCACAGGCAAGCATGGGCAGGATATGGGAGGGGGATGGATGGACAGGGCTGGAGGGAGACTCGAGAAGGGCAAAGATGAGCTTTCTACTTTATGTTTCATAGGACACTAATAGGTGAACGAAGGAGGTATAGCTGCTCTCAGCCCTTGAAAATATTATTCCATTTCCTTCTCGCACCTGCTCTCAGCTAGCTGTTATTCCCCTGGGTTTGCTTCTAAGATTTCCTCTTCATCCTCGATTTCTGCAGTTTCACTATGATGTGTGAGGTATAGATTTATTTCTACCTATTGTTTAGTATTTGAAGTGCCTTTTGATATAAAAACTCATGTCTTTCTTCAATTCTTGGCCATCCTGAGTATCTCTCCAAATGGCTCCTCTGCCATTTCTTCTATTCTCATCTTGGAAGCTCCTATCAGACAAAAGTTGCTACCTTTCAAAAAGTTTTCATTCTTTCTTAATGACACTTTCATTAAAAAGACAAATAAATAAGAAAAATCTAGAAAAACTTCATTTCTCAATACTGCCTTTTAGGTAAAATTCTTCAATCCTACCTTCCAATCATGAACACTCTCTTTGATTCTTTCAGTTTTAGATAGAGTTTATCCGGAGTTTTAAGTTTTTCATTGTAATGACTTTGCTTGTTAATTATGAGTTTTCTTCTTTACTGTTCTTCCTAACCTCTTGATTTTGTTTCATGATTTCCTGTTCCTTTAAAAATGTATTTTACTCTGTGATTTCTTTGGGCATCCTAAAATAGCCATTTAAGAGTCTAGCTTATATCCTCAACTGGCTCTGTGCAGAGAGATATGTCCATCCACCACGGTCAGGGGGCATGGTCTAGACAGAGAAAACAGTACAGGACTATCCAGTGTGGTTTGACCCATCAATAGCTTGGAAAGCACAGGTAATGTCATTATGAAGTGACATTTGTCAATGCAATGTTGGAAGCAGAGAAGTTATTTGATGGTGCTCACCAGGGAGGTACTCAAACTTCAGGAACTTGGCTTTGCTAAATGATAGTCCAAAAGACAGAGGATCTGATTTCTCCTTGGGCAGAGGTTTGTTTATCCTAAGCACTGAGCCAATGGCTCTATTAGTTTTGAACTGAGTTAGATATTTTTCCACATTTGGGCAGAGCCACTATTTGCTAAGAGAAGGGTACATCCAACAACATATTGTTATAATTCTTCAAGGACAGGGGACTGTGCATCACCACTTATTCTTTCCCCCACCTTACAGCCACCACACTGCTCCATAAAAGTGTATTGACTTACATTGTAAAATGATCATTTAGCATAGAAGACGTGATACAAATAAATTTGATACTCCATAATTTGTACACTGAGGTGGGTATTGCATCTGCCCTGGTAACCTTTGTCCTAATTGAGAGATGTGGTCACTGCTCCAGAGGACACAGAGATCCTTCTGAAATTGCTCTAAGGCCATATAAGCCACAACAAAATGTCCCAAGTTAACCAACCTCGTGGTCATGCTTCACATGTAGGCATTGTGTATATGCATGTATTCTATTAAGTATATAATAGAAACAATTATATTATATATAATACAAAATATAATGTAACATATGTGGATATATAATTATTTTATAAAAAACAGTATTGGTGAAAATCATGAACACATCTAACCAACCTTGCTGAACATTTGCAATGCTCTCTCTTCCCTTTACTGAATTCCAATTTAATAGAATGGCATCTAACTTCCACTGAAGTTTCAAAAATTTTCTGCTTTTGATAGGTCAACAATTATAATAGTACATTATCCTTGCAATATACTGTCTTAATAATGTGTTAATACATAGCAATCCTTGGATGGAATTTCCAGAATTGATGTTTTATAACCATCAACTGGCATCTTAAAACTAACCTCAGTGGCAAGAAAGCCAATTGCTGAGGTGTATTATTAGCCAAAGGATTGTTGCACGTGTGACTGGCACACACAGAATGAAGGTGGAAGTGAGTACCTGGAGACCTCTAAAACTTCTAAAGAACAGTTAGCTTGCAAGGATTCTGGGTGAATGGTTTGAGAGGGAATTTTTAAAGGGTACTCGGTAATCTAAAGACTCAGTGGAAACAGTCTCTGGAGGAGCTCGCTGTTCTCTGGCAACCCACGAGTGGACCCTCCATGAAAGTTTCTACATCAAAAATGAGGCCAAAGTCAGAAGTGGACAATCATTTGAAATGGGAAGGAATGGTAAAATGTAGACAGTGACCAGAAAAAAAGGAGTGAATGAGTGAGGGATGGGTAGAGGAAGGGAGAGAGAGAATAAATAAATGTAGCCTAAGAAGGACACAGAAAGTAAGATAAAAAGATGGGAAGGATGGAGAAGAGAGAATTTTGACCAAAGAGAATGAAGGAGAGAAAAAGATGGTAGAGCAGCAGCGAGGAGTCTGTTGGGAGACTGCAAGGACACTCCTCCCTGAGCCTCACTTAGGCCAATCTGCACCTCCATGCACATAACTCCTCTGTGTTGGACTGTATGTAAGTGGCAGTCACTGTGTGGGTCCTGAGGCAGCCCTGCCAGCGTGCTGATCCACATCCTCATTGCTCTCTCAGAAAGGAGTTTTGTTTCGACTTGGCTGGGCTCTATCTACCAAGGAACTCTTTGATTCACTGGCTCATTTATGTTATCTATGGAAGGATAGAATCCCCCAGGTCTGAGTAGCTAGTCTTTTCCAAGGGAACTCCCAGGGAGTTCCAAGGGAACTCTTCTTAGGAGAGTTCCTAAGAAATTCCAGGAGGAAAACCTCATTTCTTTGTCATTTTTGAAAGTTATCCCCTGAAATGCTAAAGCTGCTTGGGCTTTTTTAAAAATTTTTTTAAAAAGATTTATTTATTTATTGCAGTGAGAGAGAGCATAGTGGGGAGGGGCAGAGGAAGAGGGAGAGAGAAAACCAAGCTGACTCCTCGCTAATCGCAGAGTCTGGCACGGGGCTCAATCTCATGACCCCGAGATCAGACCTGAGCTGAAACCAAGAGTCAGATGCCCAACCAACTGGGTCTCCCAGGCATCCTGAAGCTGCTTGGGCTCTAAAGGTTGTTTTTTTGTTGTTGTTGTTTTCTGAAAAGGGCTTCAAAACCAAGGGGATGACAATTTCATAGTGCATGGGGGAGAAATGAGTGTCCCTCATCTGGGAAATGTCACAATGAGTGCCCACGTTGCACTGAATCCCAGCCAGGCACATGTGCCTGTCCTGACAACTCCCTGAGCCTCAAGCTAAAACTTTTATTCCTTATTACTCAGCCATTAGAAAAGACAAATACCCACCATTTGCTTCAACGTGGATGGAACTGGAGGGTATTATGCTGAGTGAAATAAGTCAATTGGAGAAGGACAAACATTATATTTTCTCATTCATTTGGGGAATATAAATAATAGTGAAAGGGAATAGAAGGGAAGGGAGAAGAAATGGGTGGGAAATATCAGAAAGGGAGACAGAACATGAAGACTCCTAACTCTGGGAAACGAACTAGGGGTGGGGGAAGGGGAGGAGGGCAGGGGGTGGGGGTGAATGGGTGACGGGCACTGAGGGGGGCACTTGACGGGATGAGCACTGGGTGTTATTCTGTATGTTGGCAAATTGAACACCAATAAAAAAAGAAATTTATTATAAAAAATTAAATAAAACTTTTATTCCAGAAACACCAGGTGGTGGCACCGCATCAAGCTTTACAAAGATTCTCACCAAATCTCAGACTTTGCCTCTTGAATCTGTCACTCTCCTGTTCCAAAGATAAAATGAAATGAAGAGAAAAACAGCTTTTAGATCACCATGGCTACCATCTGGAAACACCTGTCTCTGTTGGCAAGGGGTGGCTGACAAGGGGGAGAATTTGAAAAACTGCAAACATCTTGTTTTCATTGACTTAGAGCTAGCTGTCCAAATATTTGTATCACTTGAGGTATATGCAAAAAAAAAAAAAAAAAACCACTGAATTTAGAGTGCACTTCTATTATTCAGTACAAACATCTTCTGGTACAATCTTGAACTTACCTGAAAATAATCTAAACAATGTAAGTTGTAACCAGCGAAGGGGAAGTGTGTTAACTTAGTGAGCACACGCGTTGGGCACTGGGATCTGGTGATACATGGGAGGCATGTGTTTTCTGCCCTGGTGGCACTTACTTTCTAGATGGGAAGACAGACAACATGTTAGTAAAACAGATTAACTGAGTAGTTATAAGGATGTCTGGGTGGCTCAGTGGTTGAGCGTCTGCCTTTGGCTCAGATAGTGATCCTGGGGTCCTGGGATTGAGTCCCGCATCAGGCTTCCCACAGGGAGCCTGCTTCTCCCTTTGCCTATGTCTCTGCCTCTCTCTCAGATAAATAAATAAAATCTTAAAAAAAAAATAGACTAGTCATAGGTTATGGCAAGCACTGAGGAGGCAAAAGAGATGGCTGCCGTGACTAGGAAGTCACTTCAGATAGAGTTCAAGGAAAGTCTGGCTAAGGAATAACATTTCAGCTGAGGCATGAGGGATGTAGATGGTCAGCCATGGGAAGAACTAGGGTTGGGGGTGGGGGACCAACACAAGCAGTAGGACCTACAAAGGCCCAAACCGGGGAAGAGGGTGGAGGATCTTCAGACAGAAGGAGGCCGTGTGGCTGATGTAGGTGTGAGAATGACCATGTGGGAGGTGAGGACAGCAGGGGCAGGTTCACACAGGGCCGTGAGATGAGAAAACCTCAGGGATGAGAAGCTACTGAGGGGTTTTAAATGGGGAATACCAGGATTTATGTTTGTGAGATATTTCTCTGAGTGGAGTGCAGAGAATGTATTGGAGAGAGCCAGAAAGGAGGGGAGGGAGATGGTCAGGAAGCTTTTGAAGGACCCTGTTGGGGGTCTGTGACTTGGTGCACAGTGGTGGCAGCGACAGAGGGAGAAACAGACAGATTAGAGGCATAACTTGGAGGCAGAACCAGTGGAATTTATGGCTGCTTTGGGCTGGGGATAGAAAGAGAAACTGAGGAAATTAGAATGATCTTCAAGTTTTGATGTCAAACGTTTTGATGTCTGCATCAGGGGATCTTGGTGCCATTGAATGAGATGAGGAAGCGTCTGGAAGGAAAGAGTTCATAAGAGGGAGGGAATTGAGAATTTAATTTAGTCAGATCTAAACTGGAGGCATGCTATGGATTCTGTGGCGTGCCACACAGATCTCTCTCCACAACCCAGGCTCTCATGTCCCTGGCTGCTGGTAGTGTTGGCTGACTCACTGTGGAGTCTGTCCCCAGGCCTCAGCAGAAGGGACCTAACTCTTAAGACTACACTTGCCCCAGGGTAGCTGGCAGCCAGGGCCACCCACTTGCCTCAACACGGGACAACCTTGAAGGCCATTCCTTCTCTAAAGCTCTCCATGGCACCAGCTGAGCTCCTGTTGTGACTGCATCAGAGTTTCGTGTCTCCCCTTGCCCAACCCTGATGCTCTCATGCCATTACAGTATATTCCTGAGGATGTCTCTCTGTGAACCTCCTCTCATAAATCTCTACCTCAGGGGATCCCTGGGTGGCTCAGCGGTTTAGCGCCTGCCTTTGGCCCAGGGTGCGATCCTGGAGTCCCAGGATCGAGTCCCACGTTGGGCTCCCAGCATGGAGCCTGCTTCTCCCTCCTCCTGTGTCTCTGCCTCTCTCTCTCTTTCTCTTTCTCTATGTCTACCATAAATAAATAAATAAATGAATCTTAAAAAAAATCTCTACCTCAGAGCCTGATTCCAAGAACCCAAACCAAAGCAGTTGGTGCCAGGAGTGATCCTAGGAAGCAGACCCTAAAATAGGATTTTGGAGCTGCACCACCTGCCAGCCAGACCAAAGGACCTCTTGCCCCTGGCATTGGTGTAAGGAAATGGTGAAAACTTTCACTGGTGGCGTAATGTCTCAGTCATTTGAAAGATACAGGCAAAGAAATTCAACAGCTGTTACTGAGTGTTACTGATGCATTAGAGAAACACAATAAAAATGCTGAGGGTGATTAATTTAACCATCACTCAATTACATGCTACACGTAGGATCCAAGTTGATGTTGCTGCTGGGGACACAGAGTGTTATCATAGTCCTCTCTTTGAGTGAAGGGGGATGGGGTTCAGATAATAAATGGAGTCTTGGTCCAGGTTTGGTTCACATTGAGCCCAGTGGTTCCTTATGGTCACCCGGTGATCATTTCCCCTGGCCCTGAA
This sequence comes from Vulpes vulpes, assembly GCF_048418805.1. Classification (NCBI taxonomy): domain Eukaryota; kingdom Metazoa; phylum Chordata; class Mammalia; order Carnivora; family Canidae; genus Vulpes; species Vulpes vulpes. The sequence goes on along the minus strand of NC_132793.1, from coordinate 89,017,676 downwards.
AGCACACTCAGAGTGGATGAACTTGGCCTGTGGAATAAGGCATCATTGTAGTGGGGAAGGCTGAGAAATTGCCTCCATGTCTCCAGGCAAGAAAGTAAGTCAATAGCTATATTGCAATATTGCAACCTGGTGAGGACGGCATGTTTGAGCAACATGCTTACCTAAAGAATGCCGGGGAGGTTATTCCATCATATCCCTGTCAGAGCCATCAGTCTGGCCCCTATAAAATTTAGATTTGGTCCTGTCATAGGACAGTGGACTCCCACAGTCTTAACCACTGTGGTAGAATTAGCCACAAATGGACTGCTGTGCCAGATATGGTATCTTTTCTAGTGTAGACTGACAAGGTTCACGATACAAGGTATATGACTATTAAGCTAGGAAATGCATTCTTTTCTATCTCTATCAGAGAGGAAGACTAGAGTAATTCATGCTCATGTGTGATAGACAACAGTAGCCATCATGTACAGTCTTCTCTAAGGGCTATGTTATAATACCCAAGAATGCCTCGACTGTTCAGACCCTCCACAGAATCCACACTGACCCACTGTATCCATGATATCCTGTTAATTAGACCAGGTGAGCAAGAAAAAGAAAAAGCACATAAATTAGAGATAGCCTTTGTAAGATACCTGTGCCCTAGCAGGTGGGCGGTAAACACCATGAATATTCAAAGGCAAGTTCTATCAGTGAAGTTTTTATGAGTCCAGAGGTCTGGAGCATGTCAGGACATCCTCTCCAAAGGGAAGAGCATTTGATTGCATTTAGCTTCTCCTACCACTAAGAATGAATTACAAGAGCAAGTGTTGTTGGCTTCTGGAGGCAGTCCCGGGAGAATGACCCGCAGGCAGTAGGGCTGAGACAAATGGAACTGGCCACATGTGCTATGCCAGACTTTAGAACTGCTATGGACAGTGGCTTCCATGTGCTTGCCCTTTCCCTCCTTTTTAACTAGAGAGTATCTACATCTGTTCTCCTGTGCCCATCCCACCATTATCTCTTGGGTGTTGGAAGCTGGGAGGAGACAACATCTCTTTTCAGTTCCCTGGTCTTTAAATTGAGAGAAATAGTGCTCAAGAAGCTGTACCTGAGGGAGTTGCACACGGGAGGAAGCCAACCTGCACCTGCACCTGACTTAGATGATGAAATCCGGATGAAACCCAATCTGAACATGATGTTGAAATGGGATGAGACTCTAGGGGAAGGGTGAGCATATTCTGCAATGGGGGTATGTGAATTTTCCTCCAAATGGCTAAACATTTCTCATTTCACCTGCTCTTCCAGAGCTCGCCACTCCTTCCAGCAAGAGGTAGACTCTTGTCCCCTCCCAATGAGCCTTTGTGACTGCCTTAATTATTAGAGGATGGAGGATGTCATGTTGTGTAACTTTCTAGTTGTCACATGAGGTGACATAGCTGTCATGAGAGTCTTGCTCTCTCTCAAGAGTGTTGACCACTGCAACCCTGCCACTGTGCTTCAGGGTTGCCAAGCAGCCCCTTGGAGAAGTCACTTGTAAGTGTTCTGGCTGACAGTCCTAGCTGAGGTTTTGAGGACCAGCATTGTTTGCCAAGATACACAAGTGTGGAAGACTTTTGATAATCCTAGCCTCTTCTTGTGCTTTGAACCACCCCAGTTAATGCCGCATAAAGCAGAGGTGAGGTATCCCCACTGAGTCTCAGATTTGGGACAACTCTGAAGGGCCATCCCAGTCCCAGAGCTTCCCATGGGATGGCCTATACATGTGGAGAGGTAGTTTATGAACATAGAGGTCAAGAGAGTGGTCAGGACCAAAGAAGCAAATTGGGGAGATACCAGAATGTGCATAGTTTTCAAAGTCTCAGGTCTGGGTGACATGCCCTGGGGGAGAAAGTATACATACTTTCTGGGGGAGAAAGCATCCTATAACCCAGACCTGGCAAAGAAAGGAGAGATAGGAAGGAGCTGGAGGAAGAGAAAAGTCAGGAGACAGTGGTCCAGAAGCTGGGAGAAGAGGATGTCTCAAAGGAGAGGGGCTGCTAAAGACAAGATGCAGTGGGGTATCTGAAGGTCAGGTGACCCTAAAATAGTGCAAGTGCAGCATAGGGACCAAGAGCCAGGGGAGCAGTCTGGAGAGCTCATGGGAGTTCCAACCCCAGTGCTTCTAGCCTCCTGTGTCCAGAGGTCAATCAACAAGCCCACAAAAGAGGTCCTGACCTTTCCCTTCTTGGCATTCCTGCAGCTCTCCCTCATTCTGTTTTCTGCGACTCTAGTCTTGTCTGCTCAGCAGGGTGGTGGGCTCCTAAGGTGGTCTTTTGTTGTGTTCTCAGCAGTTCCAGGGAGTCCTGGGTTCCTACTAGAAACCCACTCAACATTTGCTGACCGAGAGCTTGTTGGTTTCAGCTCCCAACCTGAAATTGCCGAGGGCCACCCAGGAACCACAGCCGCTCCAGGAGAAATTACATACCATCAGAGCTGCTAGAAGTTCCAGAGAGATCAGAGCTCTCCGAAAAGAGGATACTAACAGCTCTCTGAGATAGGTGGCTGATTATTACTGAGAATTTATTTTTATTTTTATTTATTTGTATTAATTTGTTATTTCTTTATTTAAAAAATTTTTTTTAATTACTGAGAATTAAGGCAAGCAACAGGCTTGTGTCTCCTGGCAACTGGGGGTGCTGTGGGCAGTCTGCTATCTGTTAAATAAATGGTTTTCACCTCAGGAAACTTCTGGGGCTGCTCCAACATTAAAAGGCGGCGATCTCTGTTGAATGGAGCTCCAAGTTCTTGGCTGTGGAGCTCTTTCTCCTTGATGCCAGAAGGGGATGAACAGAGAAGGAGTGGTGACATCCCTGCTCTGTGTCAAACCCAGAGGGGTTCCAGTTATGAGAGTGTGGTCCCCTTGCCGTGTCCTCAGCTGGGAGGATGGTAGGGCCAGGACTCCTCCTCATAACTGCATGAGAGGGAAGCTGAATGCACTGTTAGCAGGGTTGGGGGAGGGGGGCTGGAGGTAGAAAGGCAAGGTTGTAGGGAGCAGGTGCCCATTCTGGCATGATCAAGGCCTGGGCTCTGTCTGCAGGCACCCCCCTCCACCCCAGGGGTCACTGCACCTCCATGGAGCATGGGCATCTCTGAGAGTGAAGTGGTGGCTGGGGCTCTGCATCAGACACAGACTCACAGCACAGCTGTCAGACCTTCATGTCCCCACCCAGGGCTTTGCAACCACACAGGGGTGAGGCCTGGGACAGAATGATTTGTTAGAGCTTGCTCAGGGAGACGCAGCCACCCGCCAGAACTGCATTTACCAGCGACCTCTGACACCGTCACAGCTGTGGTCGGTATGCCGTTCCAGGCAAGCTATGTGACCACTTGCAGAAGGACAGGCCTCCTTCTGTCAGCCCTCGAGGACTGGTTTTTGTCTTTGACTTCACGGACAGCTTAAAATTGTTATGGAAAAACATTTTTATTAAGACATGTTCAACTCACTTCCAATGAAATGATTAATTTTTCATTTACAGTGGTGTCCAATGTTTGTCTTCTGTTCTTTTTTTTTTCTTTCAAAACCAGCACCAAAAAGTGAAACAAAAATACCATGGGTACAGTACGTAATGGAAGTTAACTAATGGAAAATATATACATTTGACTCTGAAATGAAGAAAAGAGAGCAAAGCAATGATATTATTGCTATTGAGGATCTTTCCCTGTGTTCTGATAATATCAAGCCATGGTCAGGTGAGAGGGTTTCATTTGCACCCACGAAAGTAGCACCAAAAGGTCCTAAGACTCTGCAGTTAGTAACACATTTTGCACAATCAAAAAGGTACAGTACTTAAGTGACAGTACAGGGTATTTTTAATAAACATCACTGTTGTGATCACAGGGTTTCGGTGTCTTCTGTACAAAGTGGAATGAAAGCGCCAAGGATGGCTTCGCTGAAATCAATCACTTCTTGTGCCATAGACAGAAGGCAGGCTGGTGGTGAATTTCAGAGCAACAGTGCCAGCATGAGCTAAAAGAGGTCAGAAAGACACAAACTTTGGGAGAACCAATGGATGTTTAGTAAGAACCAAATCAATTATTTGCATTTTGAAGGTGTGAGGCCCTTGCCAGAAGCATCCAGTTGATAGAGTCAAGGTATCTGGGGTGTAGGTGGGGAGGGGGTTAATTCAGAGGCATCAGGGAGAGGGCTTGCCTATGGGCAAGTACGTGCACATGCTTGCCCAGCTTGGGTACCAGATGCAGATGAGCAAGCAAGGCTGCCCTGGCTTCCTTAGCTTGCCACCCAGGCTCTGCTCCTCAGTGTGTGAGGTTGCTATCTTTCTGACATTACATGGTAAAGCACGGCCCATTTGGGGTTGGGGGAAAACGGAACCCTAGATCCCCAAGAATTTGAGAGTTTTGTGGAAACGGGGTTGGGGGTCAGGGAGAGTCTCTTGGTGGCCAAGCCTGAGCTGGGGAGGACAGCATTTTGCATAGGCTCCGGTGCAACTGTTTTGGGAGGGGGAGGTTTACATGCAGGGTGGATCGCTCCATCCTGGCATTCTCTCAGTCCTTGACACAAGCAGGTTTCTCAATACTTCTCATTGATTCAAGTGGAACTGCACACATTTCTTGTCATCCCTACCACTTCTCTGTCTCTGGAATATTGAAACAGCCTTAAGCTAACCCTAAATTTGTGACATCATCAAAAACAAAAGCAGATACATAAACACAGCACCAATAAATCAGGAAGTCCTCAGAGACGACCCAGGGAGATTGGTATAAGTGAGACTCCCTGTCCATAATAAGGGAGGTGAAGGGGGGTGGTTATCAGGATAAAGTCTTTGAATGTAAGCACCCATCAAACACCCACCAAGTTGGTGAGCGAAACAGGCCTCCTGGCATGTAGAGTCTTTTCTTCCTGGTTCTCAAAGCGGGCAGGGTTGTAGTGTCTTCTGTGCTCTTGTCATTTCCCCAGGCTTCTGGAGAGGGCACAGCTCTTTATGAGGGGCTGCAGGAGGGAAAGACTTTCTTCGTGCTGAGAGTCATCCTTGCCTTACTAAGAAGATGGGTCAATTACAATAGTGTGACAATGATGAGTCCTGCAAGGTCTGGGCTATGGGAAGGCACGGTGGCTGTGCAGTGATCCTGGCCAGGTGGCACTCCTCCACTGATCCTGGCATACCAGGTGGAGTGGCTTCTAGAGGAAACCAGTCCCATGCCAAGGCGAAGTAGCCAGAATTTCTATAAAGAATCAGCTTCAGATAGATGGCCAAGGTCACCTTATTGAAGCCATCTATGAGGTGCAAGGCTTTATGAAGTACTGACTGGAGTAGATGCCCCAGAAGGCGGAGGGGGTGATGAAGCTGTCCTGAGCTCATCTTTACGCCAGAAAACAGTCCCATCCCCCAAATTAACATATGTCCCATTTCATAGCATCTTGAAGAAAGACTTTTATGTTTCCCCATGCTGTGGACAGTAGAGTATAAAAATCAGATGCCTCCCCAAACCCAAACACTTCCAGAATATTCTCCCCAACACAGGTGGTATGTACAACTATGTGGCCCTGGCATCCTTGGCTGATACGGATGCAAACTGTCAGGGCTAAGGCCCACGATCTAGAGAACATGTTTTTAGAGACGGGTTGAGAGGCAAAGTGCTGATTCTTGTGTTATCAAGAAGGGTTCTGGCTGCCGGGCCCTCTTGGGAGAAGCCATTAGCAGAGGCTCGCTGACATCTGTCCTTCCTTCCAGGGTGCCGTTGGCTTTCAGAATAAAGCCTGTTTTAACATCAAATGTCTCCTTTGGGGGACAATCTCCCCGTGGCATATTAAGCACCAGGAATTCAAACGCCAAAAGAAAGAGCGGCTCTTTCTTTTGACAACTGTCTGTCAGAGGTGTTCCCTTTGAGGTACACGGAACCTTAGAAATGACAATAATTTTGTGACTCATACCTATCTTTTCCTTACTGTAGAAAGCCATCCAGTGGCTGTTAACAATATATTAAGTACAAAAGCGCTAACAGCAAACGTCAGGTTCACGCTCAAGTTCTATAGGATTGGGTTCTTGGGACAGCCGTGTGGGTGACCGGTGGTGTGCTCTGGGGGGGGGGGTCCTGGCCGCAGGACTGGTGTGCTCTTGGGTGGGCAGGCTTTCAATTAGCCGTGTCATCAGGGTTCAGACCATGTGTGGGAGCGCTGAGGGACCACTGGGCCACGTGTCATGAGCTTGGTGATGGTGGTGGCGGCTGGCGCATCTTGTTGGCATAGAAGTCCCTGCATGTCTGGCAGCAGCGCTGGTACCACCGCATGTCCTGGCAGAGGTTCTTTTCTCGGATGACCCGGCAGTACACCGTCCACTGGTCCCGTGTACATTTGTAGGTCAGAGCAGCTGAGGGGATGGTGAGGAGAGAGAAAGCCCAGAGGTTATGGATGGCATGGGGACATCATGGCTCATGCTCAGAGATGGCCTATGGTCTGACACACTCTAAGCTGTCCTCACTCGCATGTATGTTGGAGTCTTACATGGACTTGAGGAAACATGCCCACTGCCAGGGCCACGTGATGTCACTTTTTCCTACAGGGGATGCACTCCGTGTCTAACCTAACCACTTAGCAGAGCATGGCAGTCTGGCTGCTTCTGCAGGGCAAGGGCAGTTGCACACCCTGCTTCTCAGCTAAGTACTACTTACTGTTATATTTTGGTGAAGAACACCATCACTGCTGGCATTTAGAGGAAAGAATGGCATGGGGCAGTGGACTTCATAGGGCCCACTAAAGCATGAGCTCCTAGCACAAGCAAGTGGCCTAAGTCACCCTCAGGGTCATCCTGCAGAGAGAAGGTCATGCCTGAGGGAGGTCTCTGGAGCATCCCAAGTAGGTCCATGCGTGTAGAAGCTGGGGTTGCCCCTCTCTCTGCAAGCTCAAAGACCCCCCTCCCCCCCCAGTGAAACGACCTATAAGCCCCCTTCATTCTGGTTGCATTCCAGCATTAGGGAAGGGGGCTCTGGGTAAGAGAATATTCCTTAGGGATTTCTATTGAGAAAAGCAGAGACTGTTAAAAGGAATCACCAGATTCATGTCAAATAAATGTTCCTCTTCTCCTTCCCATGCCACTGAATTCAAGACTCCAAGCTATCAGCACTTCTGTTTTCTTCTCAAGCATCAGCTTGAGGAATATCCCACATGTACATCACTAAGGTTTTGTGAATAACACTCGCTCCTTCACTTCTGGAAGAATGAACCTCCCCTTGCCCTCCTCGTGCACAGGAACCCCAAAACATTAACTGAGGACCATCCTCCTGTGCTCCTCACTGTTGGTGGTGTGACTAGTGGGATGCTTGAGGCATCGTGTTTGAGGCTGCCACTCGCAGACATGCTTTTTATGACAAAAAACCAAATCCCATCTCTGCAACCTCTGACCTTCTACAGAGCTGACAAGTATTGACTTCTTGAGGGATCAGATCAGGCCCAATGGGGGGCTTTCTGGCTTCTAGAACTCCTTAGCCAGTGGGGACTCACTGGCTGGGGGGGGGGGCAGCAGCCTGGGGCCACTCACCAAGGCGAGGGGAGGTGATGGTGTTCACGTTGATCTTGTCATTGCAGACCTCCTGGTGGCACTGTCTGTAGGCTGCTGGCTTCAACAGGGCGGGGCACTCGCTGCCATGGCGCCCGGTGACCTTGTGCATGCACTGGACCACGCGGGACTGCAGGCCCTTCCCACAGGTCGAGGAGCACTGCCAGAGACAGGACCAGTCTGAGCTGGGGGCCTAATCTGGGCTGCAGCATGTGACAATGGCTCTGCAATGTAGCTGCCTCCTGGGCCTGGCCCCTGCATGTCATTCCCAGGGGCTTGAAATAATGCAGGACAAGGAGGCTTGGCTGCACCCCAGCTTCCTGATAGAAGCCTGTTTCAAGATGTTACGGACTGAATGTTGTCTCCCCAAATCCACATGTTGAACCCCTAACTCCCAATGGGATGGTATTAGGGGAAGGTGGGGGGCCCTTTGGGAGGTAATTAGGTTTAGATGAGGTCATGAGGGCAGAGCCCCCATGATGAGATTAGTGTCCTTATAAAAAAGAAGAAGAGTGGGACGCCTGGATGGCTCAGTGGTAGAGTGCCTCCCTTCAGCCCAGGGCATGATCCTGGAGGCCAGGGATCGAGTCCCGTATCAGGCTCCCTGCATGGAGCCTGCTTCTCTCTCTGCCTGTGTCTCTGCCTCTCTCTTTGTGTCTCTCATGAATAAGTAGATAAAATCTTAAAAAAAAAAAAAAAAAAAAACCAGGACAGAGATCAGAGCCTTTCTCTCCACCACGTGAAGACACAGCGAGAAGGCAGCCACCTGCAAACCAGGAAGTGGGTCCTCACCAAGAGCCAAATCTGCCAGTACCTTGGACTCCCAGCCTCCAGAACCACGAGAAATAAATGCTCTTTAAGCCCCCAGTCTATGGTATTTCATCTCGGCTGCCCAAGCTAGGACACAAGACAGTTGCTGAAATATTAATTTATGAGGCCTGCATTTCACTTCCCACCCTCTCTACTTTAGTTCTGAGCACGAAGCTGGGCTTCCAAATTATAGAGATAGGGAGAGGATGGCCTGGTGGCGCCCAGGAGGTGCTGGGCCTGATGACCTCTGGCATCTCCCCAGCGCTTTGTGCTACATGAGGCACTGGGCCCTTCACCTGGCCGTGTGGTTGTGGAGGGGAGCTCAGTAATGGGCAGGGTCGAATTTCCTGCAAGCCTGGAGAGTGGAGGCCCAGAATTAAGTTGGAGAAAATGAAGTACAACCTTTCTTGTATAATGGAGTCCTGGAGTCACATACTACTTGTGGTTCATGGTTTTAACTCAGACGCCAAGGCCTGGGTTGCTGGCATTTCTGGCACCTGTACGCCTGGGTTTGCCAAAACCAGCCCAGTGGCAGCTCAGCAGACGTCCCAGGTTCCCAATGTGTGGACTTGGTGGGACTTGCCCATGCAGCTCCTGCCCTCCTCCTGTCCCTCTTTGTACCCTTTTAAAGTGTTCCACAGGGAACCTGCCAGCTACTCAGCCCCTCTGCCCCAATTCCACCTCCAAAGTCCTGGGCCCTTGCTGGCTCTCCCAGGAGCCCTTGGAACTGTCTCTCCGATAAGCTGGTCTCTTTTGGCCAGAGAGTCAGGTCCACATGTGCACTCTCTCCATCTGGAGTCCCCTAGCACCCACACCATCTGTGATTTATGGGGTTCTAAGAACACTCTGCAAAACTTTAATAATGCAAAGGCCTCAGGTGTCACAGCCCAGCTGGAGTTAATACCGCACCTCAGGGTGGAGAGAGGGGAGGGGGGCCTGTCCTCTGAATGCCACATGTGGTGGCCATGCCAGGTGCTGTCTGGATCATGTGCCTCCCAGTCTCCTGCCCTTTAGGCCTGACCTCAGCCTGTGCTGGAGGGAGGGCTTTCCCTGGAGGGGAGGGGGGGTCTGTGAGGAGTCATAAGGCCTAGGCTCCGGGGCACACTGCTGGTCCTGTGTGTGACCAAGGGGGCACAGTCTGCTCCCCAAAGAGTAGTGGTGTACCAGGTGGATTCCTCTGCTTTCTAGTCTGACAAGCAGGATCACATTTTTTGTTGGTTTTTCTTTTTTCTTTTTCTTTTTTCTACTTTAGAAGGATAAAGAGGCTCAGGGGGAATGCTGCTGTGATGGGGCTCCAGTCCTCCCCCCTCCTCCAGCTGTGGGCCCTGGCACATTCAAACCAGAATAAGCACTCTCCCCAACGGCCAAGGCCAGCCCCAGGGTCTCAACTTTGTGTCTCTCTTCACATCCAATCTTCTAGATAAACTAGGCAACGGGCTGCTTATGGGCTTGAGAATTCATCACGCATCACAGATGCAGATTTCTGGGCTCCACCCTAGGCCTCAGGACCTGGCACCGGAGCACAGGTGTGTGAGGGGTGCTGAGGTGGACGGATGAGGTCACATGAGGAGGCCCCACCCACAGGAGAACTTGAACGTGGGATGGCTGTCACAGCAAGGACTTCCACCGGGAGGGTTCTGGGAGAGAGCTGGGATCTGTTGTGTGAGATCACCAGGTGAGCTTTTCAAAACCCCAGTGTCCCAGACCAATCACTCAGTGCCTCTAGAAGGGGCACCCAGAGCTGAGAACCTCTGATTTATCCTGAACTTCTGCCCAGTGGCCTGTGCAGAGTAGAAAGATCTCTTTTTTCTTGCAATGAACTGGTTGAATATTCATATTCAAATATGTGTAATTACGTAAGAACTGACATCCAGCCACTGCCCTGCAGAGTCCATATACAAGCAACAGACATGCTCGAACATGAGGGGGGGGAAGGCTTTTGCTAAAAATTATTCTTGGAAAGAGTTATACTCAAGAACAAAACCTCTCACAGTTCAGGGGGAGGCCTAAGGGACACCTTTAATTATTTGTAGTAAGATCACTCAGGGATCAAAAAAAAAAAAAAAAAAAAAGGAAACATAGAAATTTAACTGTCTCCAGGAAGTATGATTTCATAATCACAGATGAGGGAGGATGATGTAAAGAAATGTTTAAAAATCACTTAAAAGCAATCTGGTAAGTGGTTATACAAGGGGACTGGGAGTCCACACCAACAGAGCAAATGAAGGAAAAGACTGAGGAGAATACAGTACAAGATCTCGTGAATGCAGAGCACAGTCACACCAACACACAGCCACACCAACACAGAGCAAGGCCACAGCGACACAGAGCAAGGTCTCACCAACACAGAGCAAGGCCACAGCAACACAGAGCAAGGTCACACCAACACAGAGCAAAGTCACAGCAACATAGAGCAAGGCCACAGCAACACAGAGCAAGGTCACACCAACACGGAGCAAGGTCACAGCAACAAGATCACAGCAACACAGAGCAAGGTCACAGCAACAAGATCACAGCAACACAGAGCAAGGTCACACCAACACAGAGCAAGGCCACAGCAACACAGAGCAAGGTCACACCAACACAGAGCAAAGTCACAGCAACATAGAGCAAGGCCACAGCAACACAGAGCAAGGTCACACCAACACGGAGCAAGGTCACAGCAACACAGAGCAAGGTCACAGCAACAAGATCACAGCAACACAGAGCAAGGTCACAGCAACAAGATCACAGCAACACAGAGCAAGGTCACAGCAACACAGAGCAAGGCCCCAGCAACACAGAGCAAGGCCCCAGCAACACAGAACAAGGTCACAGCAACACAGAGCAAGGTCACACCAACACAGAGCAAGGCCCCAGCAACACAGAGCAAGGCCCCAGCAACACAGAACAAGGTCACAGCAACACAGAGCAAGGCCCCAGCAACACAAAGTGACACCAACAGAAAGGTCATACCAACCCAGACCAAGGTCACACCAACACAGCACACACAGTGCTAAGTTATGCCACAGCTTGTATGAGACTACCTAGCAAGGGCAGTGCATATAGATTCCAAAAGAGGCAGTATCTCTGAACACTGGCAGCAGTAACAGGTGTATTCTGGCGGTGACTCAGGTGACTCAGAAGGGTGGGGTGAGTAACAATGAAGGCAGACACTGCAAATCTTAGGCTGCACCTTACAGAACTGCTCCTATTCAACTGTTTTTGACCTCGTACAACCAGCACCTTCATAAGGTCTCATTTGATAATATGCTACAGAGAAAAAACAGCAATATTTCTAAGTTAAAATATCAATAGATCCCTTTAAATATGAATGTGTAACTACCAGAATAAATAATGCCATGTATTTGACATAGGCATTTGACCCGTCCACCTCTACCATTAAAGATATTTATTTACATGTAAGTTGATTGTAAAATTAAAACAAAACAAAACCCTGCTTTCTGGGGAAATGGGATTACTGCATACTTGAGACTCGTCATCTCTGCCTATTTGGCACTAAACTACATATGTGGGGAAAAGAGGTATCTGTGTGCTGATCTAGAGACACTGTCAAGGTCCTTTTTCTCATCGGATTGTGACTTGAACCATGGACCCTGGAGCTACCGTCTGGAAGGAGACTTGTCTGGAAGGGAGAATTTGGAATTAGGTGTCTTCATACTCCTTCTTGGAGAGGGAGGTCTTCCAGGGTGGGATAGACAATGGCTGGGGCCCCAGGAGAAGGCTCCTGAAGTTCTGCTTGTCTTGCTCCCATGGCACCATCTGACCACACAAGGTACCCAAGGCCATGATGTCTGGGCAGTCAAGCTCGGCTGAGTCACTTCCTGAGCAGGAACATCAGAAAGGGTTTCGATGTCTTTTGCAGGTGTCATTATTACGTATGTAAAAATCAGGGCAAGAACTCTAGTCTGTGGGTCTATTCAAACCAAATGCAAAACTGACAGGGTCACTGCCTGAAAATGATCAATGACCATTGTAAAACTCAGGTGTCTAGGGTTGACCTTGAAAAATGATTTCCCCTCTGCAAGTTCCTAGTCTTGTTTCACAGGCTCATAGGCTGGGGAGTCTCACAAGGACAAAACTTTCCTCAAGCCTCTTTGTATCGGGGGAGGGAGAGCATTCACGACAACCCTGTGTATACAGATGGTATGTTTGCTTATCCCATGGGCTCTCCTGTAAGGTTCCACAATAGTGTGGAACATTCCACAGCAATCCTGAGACTGCTCGCCTTTGAGCTCAGTGGGGGTCAGTGTCTGGGCCAAGGTCACAGTAAGTGGCAGAGGATGGACAGGACAGGACCCCAGCTGCCCCATTTCATGGACCGAATTCCATATTCCTGTATGAATGATGGGTTGTACTGGCTGCAGCCTCTATGTGAGTCAGGAAACAAAAAACTAGCTAACTGCCCAGGTCCACCATTTTATTCATTATCCTTCCTAGCATAGGGTCACAGGCTTTTAATTTTCTAGCCTGGAGAAAGAACTGCTCTATGAGATCATGGAATTATCTCCAAAGCTCCTGCACAGAGACTCAAGTGTCTGTTCTCATAGCTCTTCAGCATCTCCATGGGGCAGGGCAGGGCAGGGCCAGGTGACAGGCTGTGGGCTGACCTTCAGCTGCCATGGGGGCACTCAGGGACCCTGCAGACAAATCCCATAGGGGGGATTTGCTAATGGGGGCAGAATGGCTTTGCTAAATTTTTCCTGGCATCCTAGGGACTTTGCTGTTCACACAGCTGTGAGCTGTGAAAGGCTTGTAGTCATTTAGAAGAACTTTTGAGAGCCTTGGGGTGTTTGCTTATCCACCTGAATTGTGTCTGAGTCAGCCCCATAGAGACAGCTTCAACACATCAGGTGTTAGAAGACAAACAGGTAACCAAGTGGCATGTACAGAAACTTTCACTTCAGTCCTGATGGTGCCACATTTGTCCTTGGCCTAACATCTGTGGGTAACCACACTCTCCTCAACTAGAGTTTTATTGGGGGCAGAGCAGTGGGGGCAGGAAAGACCTGTTAGCATACTCCATACTAGCTGTGTTACCTCAGGTAAGTTACTTAACCTATCTGAGCCCAGTTTTTTCATGTTTGGCTTGAGGATAATAAAACTTTCCTTGCAGAATGATTTCAATGATTAGAATAGCTTGGAATAGGCAACCCGTAGCGAGTGAGCCCTCAGCAAGTGCAACTATTATTATTAACAGTTAGTGCCAGGACAAGAGCAGAGATTGCTGACTGGGGAGTCTCTCGAGCCCAGGAAAATGCACTGAGCCACTTGGCCTGCTTGCTTAGTTCTCCATGGGGTGGCCATGCCCCAGCACCATGCCTCCGCAGGCAGGTGTGGATGTCTGCCTTAGCCTGGCTCCCAGCTCTGATCTGGAGGTTCAGCCAGATGACCTCTGGGAGCATAATTAGAAGCTGATTTAACCCTGAAGATGGATGTGATTCCAGACAGGTCCAAGGGGTTGCTTTTGAACAGCATCCCCTCGTAACTAGAGCTTGCTGCATTCAGGGTAACACAGGCACAGACGAAATCCATCTCTGCCTGCCTCCCCTCAGTCTCAGCTTTAATTAAATAGTGAGAGACCACAGTGTCTCCTGATAGCATCGGATTAGCTCCAAGCATTGCTGTGAAGCCATTCTCTAGCTTTTAAAAATCCAAACACACAGATCTATAAAAAACATACCTGGTCTTGTTTGAAGCACTCTTTCACTGTGGGTTATTTTTTTCAGGTCACTCATTATATTAATGTTTAATGTGGCTCCCTGAGACTCGGGAAACAAAGACAGAAATGAAGCAGTAATAAATCCAGGGGAAAAGCTCCCTGCCAGACAACCTGAAATGAGGGCAGGTACCCCCACCCCTGCCAGCAACTGGCTGCAGCTGCATATCCCAGGCCAGGCTTGGTGATCTGTGCATCCCAGGGCACTCCCCCAGCTGGGAGGGAAATCAAAGACACTTGGGGTGGGAATTTTACCGGAAAAGCAGTAATGGAATTAAACATTCTGGTACATGGGGAGCAAAAGGCTCATGGCAACAAGGAGATAAGTCTTTGACTTGGATTTGGGTTTACTCATGAGCTGTGGTGTTGGTTCTGGTGTGGCTGTGAAAAAGAGCTCCCTAAAAAATTGTGGAGGATCTGGTTTTTTGGACCCAGGTGGACAGTGAGATATGATGCAAGGCTTCCCAGCCTGGCTTCTTTGTGGGGGATGATGATGATGATGATGATGATAGTGATGGTGATGACAGCAGGAGGAACCGCAGCAGGGCCCACCTTCTGCATGCCCACTGCGTGCTGGGCACTGGGCTTATGCCATTCTCATTAGTCCTCATTAATTGTGCTAACACCAGCTGTGGCCAGAGCAGCGCTCAGCACACAGTAGGTGCATGAATGGCATCTGCAGGGGCACAGTACTGCCCTTCAGAGAGAAGGAATGGGAGGCTCAGAGTGTCTAGATGCCTCTTTCCCAGTGACAGCTCCAGACCCCCTACCTGACCTCCTCCAGGGCCACACCACTCCCCAGCAGGGAGGAACTGGGTCTCTGTCATCCCAAAGAGGCCCAGGCCTGATGACATGCTACACTGCAGCCAGGACTTCCTTCTCTTCCCTTCTCCCAGCTGTAAAATCACAACTATAAATAACACCAGATCCCAAAGGGGTGTTTTGAGAATTAGCTAAAGGAGGTCGTAAAAACCTCAGGAAGAGGGAAATACTGCAGGAATGTTTGAGACTTGCACCAGCGCAGGTTCCAACAGAGGCGGGGGGGGGGGGGGGGGGGGGGGGAGGGGGGGGGCGCTGGGCTTCCTCCCCGGGCTCTGGGGTGAGCAGAAGACCTGGAGAGGGGGAGCCCTCACTGCCCCTTGTGTAAACTCCCCACCGCTGCCCCATTCTCCAGCTTTGAGGGGCGAGTGGGGCCCCCAACCCAGGGAAGTTCTGGCTAGTAGAGCATGAGGCAGGGGTGGGGGAACAGCATACCCTCATGCTAACTCCATTTTCTGTTTGTGTCTGAAAGGCACTTGGCTGGGGAAATTGTCAAAAGCTCTTCAAAAGCATTTTTGACAGATTTCCCCCGAGACTTGGCATGAGCCATGCTAACGTCGGAAGCTGTTGAAACCTGAAATAGCAGGTTTTAAACAGTAATGAAAAATCCCCACTGTCTTTGCTCCAGCCTTGAAACGGGAAATTCTTTCTCAGACACACACACACACACACACACACACACACATACACACACCTTCAACTCATACTCCTTCTCAAACTTTTTCCTTTGTATCCTCAGTCTTAGCTTCAGGTTTCCCCCATGTCTCTGAATTTGCAAACTGGCGACCTACAGATTCTGGCTGGGGCACTACAGCCAGGCAGCCAGAAGACCAATGTGACCCTCCCAAAGGCCCGCAAGGGCTGGTGATCCTAAGAGCTCTTGATTGTGCTCTGCGAGCCCAGAGTACAGAGGACCCTGCAGGGCTACTCTCATTGTCCGTCCTTGGGCTGGAGCTGTTACCACTCTGATAGCTTAGCTCTCTCAGCCTATCAGTGACTGTGTGAAAGACCCGTCACTCCGGCTAGAGAAGGCTGGCCTAGTGCCCAGCAAATGCTACAGCCCGTCTCTGGCCTCTTAGCCATGTTGTCACCACGTATATGCACCAGGTGAGGGCAGGCACTGTTTGATGGGATCTGAACCATATTCAAAGAGCTGTTCTAAGACATGAATATTTGATAGGCCCATGGAAGAAATGGGATTCTGATGAGAGACAAGAGATCTGTGGTTGTAGCCAATTACAAAAAATTGTGCCAGGCATGGGGCTAAGTGCTTTTTACAGATGCCCCACAGAGGGAACCACTAGACTCAGCTGACAGAGGATGCTGTCAAGGTTGGATGAGGCCACAGCAGAGTGGGATGTGGACCTGAGTCATCGTGACCATGCATGTGCCCTGCCCTGGGGTCGCTGGTGTAGCATGTTCCTTAGGGGCAATAGCTTCTCTGATTCAATGGCAAGGTTCAGGTAGTGGTTAAAACCCAGGCTGCCATGCAAGAGAGCCACCCCCTCCCTCTGATCCCTCACTCCACACAAAGGTAGCTGGTCTGACAAAGGACACTGGGTGAATGGAGGGGTGGCAAGGGAACGGAATGGGCAAAAGTATCAGCTGTTTGACTCGAGCTCACTTCCATGCAGGCACCTGTCCTGGCAATTTCTGGGGGCTCTGCTGCTCTACAGCAAACTCATTTCTCTCAACTGAGCAGGTATGGGTTCTAGACTTTTCTCTGGAACTCCATGACTCGGTGGCAGGCTCTGCTCAAGCCATGCAAAGTGCTCCATACCCTGGGATGGGGATGTTCCTGCCCTCTCTCCCTTCTGCCCCTGCTCTGAAAAGCACTGAAATCTGATGAGCCTCCTTTCCTAAGAGTAATACTGAATGGAGGACTGGCTCTCTACCTCCCTGCAGAGTGGTGGCTGCCTCTGTGGTATGGTTTCAGCTCAGAAAAGGGCCCTGTTATCCCTGATGCCTCACACACTTCCTTATAGATGTTCAAATTTCCATTAATAAGGACTCAACTTTTTATTTCACAAGTGAGGAATGAGGGTAGACAACAGGCTGGACCTCAGAGACAACAGATTTATACTAAGGTGTAAATGACTGATATAAAGACCCTAGGGGAACAGGTTTTGATGGGGGTGGTGGTGGAGAGAGGGTAGGTAGATACTTTATGACAAGCATATTCCTGTGATGGTGACAGCTTCAGGCATCTTAGAGTTAGCTCCTTCATATTTCAAGTTAGGAATCTAAGCCTCTGACAATATTATGCACCTGAAAGAAAGGTAGACTGATTTAGAAGGCAGGGACCAGAATTTGGGGAAAAAAAAAAAAAGCTACATCACCTCTCTGAGCCAGTTTCCTCATTTGTAAAATGGGGATGGGGCCAAATGAGATAATATGAGTGAATGTCCTTTGTCAATTCTTTCAGCACTAGTATATGTCAGAGGCCACTGTCGCCGAGCCTGAAAGAAACAGCATCACCCTGCACGAGCAACCCCATCCACAGCTTCCCCAGGTGGAGGATCCCTGGGTCCCATAACACTGTGATCACAGTGGCCCAGGGGGACTCAGCATGGCCTAATGGCATTGACTCCTTGTTGGGACCTAGGCTGGGTCACTGTCCACTCACACCTCCACTGTCCACAACAGGTCCGGCACATTCTCTCCTGAGAACAGGAGCTCAGGAAATGCTGGCTGAATCACACAGGTTTGGTGGCAGGCCCCCAGCATGGCAGGCAGGCCAGCCTTGCAGAGTCAGGTATGGGTCAGGCCCCACGAAAGAAAGGAGGTATAGGCTTTGGAAGTGGTGTGGGCTGCAACACTTTCTGCAGCAAACCTGTCTCACGACTACAAGGTCTGTTCATTCCTAAGGTCATGGAGCTGAAATTCCCGTCTCCCAGCTGTTTGGGGAGAGCACAGTACAGCAACGTATAAGTGAGAGCCTCTCCCTGACTTCCTGGGGCTCTGTAGCCCAAAGGCTCTTACAGGCTTATTTCTTCCTCTGACCTCCCAAGGCCTCTGGGAGCAGCCCTGATTGCCCCATCATAGTCTGAGGCTCGGGTGGGAGGGGCATACCTGGAGGCTGACTGAGGCTTTGGAGTCAGACCAGCCCCCTTCCACAGGACCTCCGCTGGCACCAGGAAATCAGTGGTCACTTTGATCTCTTTGGGGAAAAGGAATGTCATACTCTTAACCCAGAGAGCCAACGGTTTTCTTTAAAAACACCATCCATTACAATCCCCCCAGAATAATTTGTTTCTAATTAGAAACATCCCATCATCTCAGTGGTGATTAATGCCTCTGGTCTTGAAACTGAAACATCTCAACTTTTGATCAAAAGTCATGCTATTCTAGAAAGAAATGTGATTTCCTTCTTTCCCATTTTAAGTGACATCTCCCTGCCCCCGGGTTGAATACCCGGCATTTAGCCGGTGGAAACAACGATTTGCACACATCTGGAAATAGCTGATATCCCAGGAGGGCAGGTCATTTTTCAAACATGGTAGAGAGTAATAATGCCCTCAGCAGGAATGGGAATGTGAGGTCTGTCCCTTATACAGGACCCTAGTTGGGTTCTAGCCATTTGCTGACGCTGGGGGAGGGAGCCCTGCCTCCCCACAGTTCTGGGTGTTGCTCTCAGGCACCCTCACCAAGCTACAGGAGGACATGGGTGCCAGCCTTCTCCTGAGGGATGACTGACTGGTCATTCTTGCTTCAGTGAGTGCAGGACAGCACCTGTGGCATGTGGAAGGCCCCTTCCATCACCTCCCTGAAGAAAGGCTTAGCTTTCTCAGCAGGACCTTCAGGCTAACAGATTGCTTAGAGGCAAAATGTCAAAGCTTCCAGGTACACTGGTGCTCTGATAGCCCTTGGACTTCGGCTGACTTTCCTTCTGGGCAACTTGTTTGAAGCCTTCCAAGTCAGGCATGTGGGAAGCTGGTTACAGAAGAGGGTTTAAAAGTATACCAACCCCAAGTGAGTGATAAGGGGTACTGTCCACAGGCCATAGACTGAAGATAAGATGTCAATGGAAAAGCAAATCTAGTCTGAGCAAGTGAAAATGCCAGGGTAAGAGCCATCCAGTGGAATCCACTTATGTTGGCTGGTCACCCAGCCAGTGAGGACGAGGATCCCCATGGGGAACTGTATCCTTTCCACTCTCCAGAGAAGAAATAGGGGAAAGCAAAGGGCAGATTTCTATAACTACTGTACAGATTTCTGTAGCTGGGCAGGCCAGCCACCCCAGTGATGACAGTGACAGGAGGGAGTAGTGGCAAGGCAAACAGGGTGGGGGGGGTCCCACAGTTGAGTTCTGGGAGACCCCTGCCCTACCACACTGGCTCCCAGTAAGTTCATGCATACACAGACTTCCAGGTCAGTGTCTGTGGACAAGTTTTCAGCTCAGTAGAACGAGTCCGCCCTGGGCCCCGGCCCTGCCCCGACCTGCTGAGTCCCCCAGCCATGCTGAGTACTCTCCCCAAAAGCTCTGTGTACACCAATCAGATGCCATCAGATATCAGCCCTGGATGGCACCTGAGTTCATTACATGCCATTGATCTTGTTTTTACTGCCAGGGATAAGTGATGAAGCTGGCTGTGGTAAAAAGCCGGCACTGTGGCCTCCCAGTGCCTTACTTTCCAGAAAGCTGGGAGGCATTATTCACCATGGCCTGGTTAGTAAAGAGGCAGGCTGGCTGAAGGCTCTACCTCACCTGGTGCGCTTTGCGTGTGGGAGTTTGCTGGATGGCATACCAGCAGCCTCGACAAGGAGGGGCCCCTGAACAATGGAGGAGGGTGACCAGGAGCTATCAGATCTGGGGGAGCACAGTGCTGAGCTTCTCAGGTACTGTTCACATTCATTTCCTGGTGTTCTGCAGCTCCCTGAACCACAAAGTTCATGGTACTTAAGAAAACAAAAGTATCCATCTGGTCTTTAAAACCAGAATGGTTAGCCTGGAGAAACCCAGGTTCTGGAGAGCCAAAGACCCTCTGTAGAGCATGCTGTGGCTCAAAGGTACATCATGGGGCCTCCAAAGTCCTTCTTCATATGGACTGAGCTCTGACCTGGGGTTTGAAAGCTTGGACTCCTCCACAGGTGTGTGGGCAAGTCACTTAATCTCTCTGAGCATCTACTGCCTTTTCTAGAAAGCAGGGCTAAGGACCTGGCTATAGGGCACAGATGCAGGGGATATACCTCAAAGAGGAAACAATGCCAGATGCCCTCACACCTGATGGGCACATGCAGCCCAGGCCCTCTCTGACCATTCCTCACCTCTGCTTCCTGCCCTGGGATATCTGGGACCAGGGAGGTCATCCTTCACTAGCACAGGCTGCATTGGAGATGTGACCACAGGACCCTACTAATTCCCCAAGTATAATGACAGCTGTATTCCAATCCACACCTGGATATTTGGAGTCCAGAAAATTCTATTCTGCCTATTACTATGCTGTGTAGCTCCCCTTCCACGTCTTTTGACAAATCTGACACAGAACACTCCCAAACGTCAGATCTTCTGATCAGGGAGTAAATTAAAAGGAGGTGGTTTTGGTCTTCCCCAAATTCACAGTTATCCAGAAGCTATATTTTAGCACAGCCAGCAAACTGGAACCTGAGAAATTTGGCTTTGATGCACTCCAGGAATTTGGAGGAGCTTGTATTCTGACTTGCAGGGAGGTGGCATCTCTGCAAAGACCAGATCTGGATAAGTTTTGCTTTCCAATGGCCAAACCAACTATCTCTCCTTCCATAAAGTACAGATACAGATCAAATTACTGCCTGGGCCAGGCGGGTAAATCAAAACACATAGTGTTTGGAGGAGTGTAGTGGGGGTGGATGACCAGGGCCCCAGGGAGAGGCGTTAGGCCTGCTTGCCATGGTGCCAGACTTCCAGACGGGGGCCTAAATCCTGATTTTCACACGAAACTGCCCTGTTTTTAAATATTAGTAACTAATTCCAAAATGCTTAAGATATCGTGTGGGCTACACAAAAACCAGGGGCTCTCAGGCCACAAGTGTGCAAACCTTGGAGTGAAGAGACATCAAGGGAAAAGCAAGTGGGGAGTTTTCAGTTGCAAAGACCAGAAAAGGAACATGGACACACTCTAGGCTGCTGTTGGAAATTTTCTTTAGAAGACTAGACATTAGCAAATGTCACTAGAAATTCTACAGTTCTTGGGGAAGGGTTTTCTAAAAGGCCTACAGCTGGTGCTCACGTGTGATAAGGGTACTTACCTCGCCCTCCCACCCCACCCTTGGGGAAATACACATCCAAGGTAATAGGTTCACAGGTACCAGGTCAATGAACAAAAGAAGAGCTGGACAGCAAAGAAGTTTTCACATCTGATTTACATTCCAGTAATATTTAACCCTCTCTGCAACCCCTAGGCTGTAGGTCAGGCTCCGGAAGATGGCTCTAGCTTTCTGCCACCCCTAGGTCCCCTACCTGTCTACCCTTGCATTGTCTAGGCCCTCACCCAGGGGTCCTGAAAGTGAAGGGAAGTGCTGTTTGCCCATGAGCCCCCTCAGTGTCTGCCTCAGCCAAGGCTTCCCCTCATGTTTACGAGGCTTTTGCAATGGCCCGTGGCCAAGGCCCCCTGCAGGACGCTGGGGCACAGCCAGCACACAGCACAGGACAGCCAACTGGCATCCAGAGCACCCCACTTCATGCTCTAGGGAGCACTGGGTTTCCTTCCCACTGCGTGTGGCACAGGGTCCCGGGCTGGTGCCGAGCTCAGAGAGAAAGCAAACCTGCCTGGGAACACTGGGACTGCCTCATTGAATTGAGGCGCAGGGTGATGGCTGAGCTTCTGCTTCCAAGGTTCCCTGCGCTGCCGGGCAGGATGGAGATGCTAGGCCTGCGGGACTCACCTTGGACCAGTCCCCAGTTTTCCACTCGTAGCAGCCTGAATAGTCCTCGCACGCCTCCTCTGCTCTGGGCCTCGTGGACGCATCGCATTTTCCTTGCGAGTTGGTGCACGTCACAGTTCGTTTTTGCGTCCCTTTGCCGCAGGTGGCAGAGCACTGCAAGACACCGTGTGGAAGTTTAATCCGGTCTGATTCAGCTCATGTTCCTCAACAGCTGTTAAGTCGCGACGATGTGCCAGACCCCGTGCCGGGGACGCAAGGATAAAGATGCTCCTGGGCATCTAGAGTCTGAGCACATGGTCCCAAGCTGAGACTCCAGCCATGTGGCCGGTGATGGGGGAAGAGCACAGGAGTGGGGAGAGCTTGAGGCACCCAGGAGACCAAACAAGGAATTTAGTGGCCCGCTACCAGGTCCACGAGACCCATGCAGTGGATAAATTCAAGGGGTAAATGCTGGTGGTCCCGGTGAAGCCAGGTAAGGACATCAAAGAAAAGATGTCCGAGGCCCCTGGCTCCTCCCAGCTACCTGCACTCTACCTGGGGCAGCTTGGGGCGAAGGCACAGGCTTGGGGTAGGACAGGGAGAGAGGCAAAGCCAAGCTACAGGTGACTTCCATTTAGGGGGCTGGCAAGCTCTTGCAGAGAGCTACAGTGACTGTTTCAAGCGTGGGTGCCAAGAATGTAACAGAGCAATGTATTTTACTCACTTCCCAGGAGACACTGTGAGATAAAGAGTGCTGTGGGGACCCAGATAGGGCCCAAGGATGACAAATCATGTGTGAGCCCTCAGAGTTCATGATTCCCATGCCCTCAGGGAGCAAGAGCCATGGAAGAAAGGAAGAGAGGTGGGGTGGTGGTGTAAACAGGGCAGATCTGCTCCTGGTATGCTCTCCCCCTGGGCTCAGGGAGGAACCATGCTGGGCTCCAAGAGTCCTTACCCACCTTGAAACGAAGCAGAAGGAAGTTCTCGCGGTCCAGACCTATGACCTTGGGTGGCCGGACCTGATAGCGTGCATGATCTGGCCAGCAAAAGGAGGTGACATGGCCTGCAAACCCAAGGAGCTCTCCGTCCTATTTGCCGGGTACAGAAGCCCTGTCCCCCACCATGGAAGCAAACACGCAACTTGCGGAGATGGTGGGCTGAAGGCTGCTTTCTGCCACGAGGTACAGACACAATGAGACCCAGGTTCCCAGCAGCTGGGGCCCAGAGCTAGGGCGGGGACAGCTCAGGAGCCCTGGGAGCAGAAAATGGAGCCTAGCAATTGGAACGTCTGTTTTCATACTTGCTTGATTTACCAAATAAATATATATATTTATATATATATTATATAATACATATTATATGTATATGTATATACATACACACACACACACACACACACACACAGAGGAGTGATATTCTTAAGCTACCATAAACTTGATTTTTAAAAAGTTCTACTGTGTCCTCTGGAAAAATGCACATAAAAGACAAATGTTATTCTTTATATTCCTATTATTAACACTTATCCCAAAATGTTATGTAGCTTTATTTTTCCCGTGAGTTCAGTTCAGCTAGCCTAGGTTTTTTGTCGTTGTTGTTGTTTTTGAGACATAGGCTTGTTTTTAAAGAAATACACATGCTTCAGAACTGGTTGTGGTGTCCCCTGGGGGAGCTGGAGAGCATGCCTATTTGGTCCCAGATGTGAGGGGGGGCCTGACTTACCAGGACCTCAGACGTAAGGGGTCAGTCCGAGGCAGGTGTTACCCTCCTGGGCATGATGGGTTGTGGCTGGGAGGGCCGCTGCAGGGAGCCTGGGTTACTGAGTGGGTCATTTCTCTGCTTCTCTGCATGATGCTCCCTGACCATTCATTAGCTCTGCCCTCACCACTTGACTTGTGGGCTCTTCCCTGGCACTAGTACCCATACTACTGGCTCTTTCTTCACTAGAAGCCTACTTCTCACTTCTGCCAGAGTTCCTGCATTGTCTCATTTGATTCTGCATTCTCTGTCCCTTTCCCTTGAATTTCAAATGTCTAGCCTATTTCTTGACCAAACCCTGGCTCAGCCCTTCTGAGCAGCAGCCCATTGGCTGGAAGCCTTAAGTCTTGAGAAATGGGCAGCACTTCAGATGAGGCTTCCTCTGGAGGGACCGAGAACAGGAGACAGTCACTTATCTTTTGCTTCCTTCCTGGTATCTGCTTCTCATTCTAACAAAGCTGGGAAGAAGCTAGGGGGTAGACAACACTGCTGGCTATATAGAGGCAACCCCCTCAACAAAATAAATTTCTCTGCCATGAGAAATTAAAACCCATTTGTTTCCAGAAGAAGAAATATTAGAGGGGCTTTAGCATTGGGGTGGCTGAGTGGCTCAGTTGGTTAAGCGTCTGCCTTTGGCTCAGGGCATGATCCCAGGGTCCTATATCTGACTCCCTGCTCAGCACAGAGCCTGCTTCTCCCTCTCTGCCTGCCAACCCCCTGCTTGTGTGCTCTTTCCCTCTCTCAAAATCTTAAAGGGGCTTCAGCATGTGGTGAAGCAAGAGAAATACCAGTCTGGTGAGCATCTCGTGAATGAGGGCAAGATCTGATTCTAAGTTGAATGTTCAGAAAGAGGCATGTGCCTCGAGCCTGGACTGAGCCGGAAAGTGACTGATTGGCGCCGACACTATTTCAGCATTAGGATCAGCTACACACAGAGATAGAGACGTGAATAAGTGCTATTTCTTTAACTCTTGCTTCAATCCTCTTACATTTTCCAATCTGGTGTTCTTTAATGCTACAGTGATAGTTGATAATGTCAGGCTTGGTTATTCTGTTAAGGACATTTTTTTTTTCCTGTGAGAAAGAGTCTGAATGGAAAATTTATGGCTTTGATCTGATTAAAGTGTAAGTCTTGTTTGGATCAAAAGCCAGGTGATCAAGGACCTCAGGCTCATGGTGGGGGTGGGACAGACCGCATGCCTGGCTATGGCACTCCCCACACCTCCAGCAAGTAACCTGTTCCCTCCACAAGAGGTCCCTTGAATATTTAACTTATAAACCTAAGCACATATTAAAAAAATCAAAAATTTTAAACTCTCTCTTTTCCCTAACATAAACAGCAGGTTAGAGACTCAGGTCTTTAAATGGGTATATGTCAAGGTCCATCTGAAAGGTAAACCTCATTTCAGAGCAGTCAAGGGCAGACTTTTCGTTCATTAAGAATGGGCTGAATACTTTCTTATTCAAAATAATTCCAACTGTTTGGCAATAAAAGGGAACTTTAAAAATATTTTCCACACTGAAGAGTGTCTTGGATTTAGCCTTTCTGACTTTCCTAGAACCGGACTTTCCGCCCACCGGAGAAGCCGCAGAGAGCCTCTGCTCAGCATCCTCTATAAAGGTTAAGAAAGGTCATTCATGCTTTTTTTTTTTTTTTTTAAATGCAACATACAAACTTTATTTAACAAAAGTAACACAGACAAAGTCAAACAGGCACTTATATTAAGAGAAAAACTGACTAGAAGAAATTTATCTTGAACATCTTATAGTAACCTACTTGCAGTTGCATTTAACTGAGCTCTGTTGCTGTGAAGAATACAGCTCATGCACAGGTATGGATCAACAATTTGTACATTTTAAGTATTCACTGAATACTACCTTATATACACATATACATTAAATTTGAAAAAGATTTAATTGACGATCCCCAGAAAGACTTCATTTTTGTTGTTCTTTTGGAAGAGGTCGTCTAAAGAGAAGAATATGTGGTTCTGGCTCATGAATCATGTAATGAACCCAGCCTAGACTCTGTTGGACACCAAGTCTCCTCCACTCCTCTTCAGACATCAGATGGGTTTTAGGTACTTGTTTGGAAAGTTCTCTGGGTAACAGTTGATGGAGGACCTGAGGGAAACTTGCCCTTTATTCAGTTATTTTTTTGTTTTATGGCCAGTCAAAATCATTAATGCAGGGTCAACACAAAGCCTTGAAGGATGATATTACCAAAGATAAAATATTTACAGAATTAGTCTTCAAAGTTAAAACTTAAGGCTTAACTGACCTCTTTCCAAAATGTTTTATGGCATGAGATGTGTGACTCCAATTACATACTAAAAACTGTCCCTCCCAGTGTCTGCTTGTCTCTTATAATCTACAGAGACTGACACAGAGTTCAGAGAAAGCCTTTGAAACCACCTTCCCAATCTGATCACACTAGAGTTCCGATATACCAAAAGAAAATTAAAAGGTCAGTTGGTTGGTTGGTCTGTCTACCTACCTATCTAACTACCTATCAACCCCCAACTCATCCACCCAACTACTCAACCACCAATCCATCCAACCATCTAACCAACCATCTTTACATGAGAATTTTCAAAGGAAATGGGATCAAACTGCAGTATATATTACCAAAGCCATAAACGATCAAAGACATATTGTCCATGTTTGTTTAGCCACACTGTGTCATCTCAGATGGAATTTAAGAGTATGTGAGTGAGGATACATCTTTTGGTTATCTGGGGGCTGGCGAGGACTGTGATACTTGGGTTTGAGTCACAAAGACTATAGAGGGAAAGGCACCATGTTGGGATCCCTGTGGACAAGACCCAGGGGCCCTAGTGCTGTGTTCAGCGTTGGCAGCAGCCCAGACACCCACCTGTGACCACTCAGAGGCCTCCCAGATGGACAGGCAGTCCTGGCCTTCGCAGCTCTGCACTGGTGCTGGCCGGGGACCCGGGCAATAGAGGGGCCGTGTGGTGACGTGGGTACCGTTCTGCAGCTGGTATACACATGTCACCTCTCGATGCTGGATGCCCTTCTCGCAGGTTGCTGAGCAGGGGCTCCATGGGCCTGCCACCCACCTGTTCAGGAGGAGGAAAGACAGCAAGAGAATAACTGGGTGGGGAGGCCAGCTTCCCCAGAGGGCCTTCCAGACACATCATGGAATCTTGGGCCTGTAGGGTGAGGGAGGGAAATGTACTCAGAGAGCTTTGCAGTCAACTTTAGGAATAATTCTAACTATTAGAGCAGAGGGGGCCACATGAGTTGAGTGGTTCAATGGCTTATTCAAAACAGAAATCCTACTGCGTACAACACCTCTCTGACAGATTGAATTATTGTTCCCAAGTGGTCACTCTCCTTTTAGCGGGATCACATATCCCACCCACTGTCTACAACATGCTTTGTTCAATGGGGTGTGAGTGGACATGAAGCTGGCCATATCCCAGCAGAAGCTTTGAGTGTGATTATGTGGTTTGGCTCTGCTTCTCTCCATTTCCTGCCCTCTGACATGAGAATAGCAAGTCCCAACATGGGATGCTCCGACAGCTGAGTTCTGTAATAACAGGACACTGTTGTAAGCCATTGAGATACTGGAGTTGTTTGTCACTGTGACAAAATCTGACTGGTACAGCCCTTGACTGTAGATGCTCCAGTGCCAGCATGGACACATCAGGACCAGGTACTCCCAGCTTTCTAAAGAGTGGAGGGCCTTTTTGGGTGGGGACTGTCACTCTTGAGGAGGCAACCTGTGGGCTGTGATGAGACTGATCTGTTGAAAGTGCTCAACTAAAACTTGGCCTACCTCCCTTATACTTCAATGACCCCAGTTCTACCAGAGTCTCTGCTGACCTCAGGGTGTTAGAAAGAAGCTGAGAAGTTGGAAATCATAATTTCTCAGGACACAAGTGGGGCTTTGAATGCCCTTTTGTAGACACAAAAGGACTCTCTCCTACTCTGGTCCCTGCACGAGCCTTGGGTCCTCCTAGCTCCCAGGAGCTCACCACTTGACAAAAAGGCTCAATCCATGGATGGTCGGCTCTGACAGCTGTTCAATTCTTCCTCTTCAGTTGGAGCAGTCCTAATCACCTGAAACCAAATCTGATCATGCCATCCTACTGTTTAGAAGCGTCGGTAGTGTCTTCCCACTGGCAGGGTTCTTTAGGGGATACTGGATGGTGCCAATTCCCCTTCTTCATCTCCAATTCCAGCTTACTTGCTCATTCATCCATCCCAGCACAGCATACTCACTGAGGGTTTTGCATGTGCCAAGCACTGTTCTAGGTTCCGAAGATAAGGCAGGGAACAAAACAAAGCCCTGCCATCTGAATCTTATAGACAGTAAACCAAGGAATGATATACAGTGGAATATAATACAACTGACCATATACAGGGTGTATCATATATGAATAGAGAAGATGCCACATGGTGGTTAAGTGCTTCAGAGAAAAGTAAAGCAGTGTAGGACAGACCAGGGAGGAGGTGAGAGGTGAGCACTTAAGGTGGCAGGGACGGCCTCACTGATAAGCTGACGTGTGAGCAGAGTCTGGAAGGAGCAAGAGAGTAAGTCATGTGGTTCCTTGGGAAAAGACTTCCAGGCAGAGGGCACAGTGGGTGCAAAGGCCCTGGGGAAGAACATGCTGGAAGGGCTGAGGAGCAGCCAGGAGTCCAGTGTGGCTGGGGGAAGGGCGAGGAAGGAGGGGCAGAGGGAGGAACATGAGAGAGGACAGGGTAAGATCCTTCAGGCCCTGGCTGGTCACTGTGATTCTTGTTCGGATAAGATGCATTCCTGAAAGGGTCTGGAGAAAGGAGTGATGTGGCCTCCAGACTTGGAGAGGGTCACTCTGGCACTGGGCAGATACCAGTCTACAGGGCAGTAGCAAGAAGACCAGGGAGAAGACTACTGCACCAGTCCAGCAGGAGAGGAGGGTAGCTTTTACCAGCTAGGGGTGGTGGTAGTGGTTGGGCTAAATGTTAAGAAGATGGAGCTACCCAGGCCCCCTCTCTCCACCCCTATATTATTCCTCCTCATCCCTTAGAGCAAGCTCAGGCCACCTCCTCTTCCAGCCCCCTTGGTAGAGCTCATCACTGTCCTCCACACCCCCAGGGACTAACTCCAGGGAGGCCCCTCTTCCCAGACCCCTTGGCTATGCTGTAGGATGGCAGTGACTGTGCCTACCCTGTGGTGTGAAGACAAGGGACATATTGCCTGTAAGTTGCTTCCACCAGTGCCTGACACACTTAAGCCTGTATAATTCTTAGCAATTGTTCTTTAATTCCTCGGTAGGAGATGATGAAGTCCCAGAGAGCAGTGAGCAAATCTTGCCCCCGTGTCAGCACCTGACAACTGATCAACACCATAAAAACTAAACCAAATCTTACCCATTTCTCCTCGTTCTGCTCTTTGGAGTAACACGATTGCCTTCTTAAATATATGAAGATAGCTCTTTTGTTTCCCCTTCTAAGCTTTCTCTTATCTTGATCAAAATAATTTGCATGTGGCAGATTCTGAACCTTTGGTTCTAATTTTCTAATCAGTCACTACTGTTCTCAAAATGGATTGCTTTATTGTGGGCAAAATAGCCCAGATGTGGTACGAAAGCAGCAGGAGAGAATGTGATGAGTTTCTCCCTCTTTAAAGGGAGGCTCTGTATTTATTAAAGCCGCTCAGCTCTAAAAAACACTAATTCTATTTTTCAAGCAAGCAGACTGTACCTCTGTTAGCTCCTATGACTTCTCTTTTTTCCTCCTGAACTGACTCTTAGCCAGATCTCCTCTGTCCTGACATTTTGCAGTTGATCTTGTGCATACAAATGTCAGGCTCTAGGTTAGACCTGCTCAGTGCTACCGTGGGGACCTCCAATGTGAGAAGAGTTTTGTATCCCCCTCTTGTCTTTTGTATTTGCTGTGCTTTCTGGGGCCAACCTGGAGCAGGACCCCTATGTCACACTCATGGGAATGTCACCTGCTGTGCGTGTGCATGCTGTTGGCCGGAAGGTGCCAGTATCTCCATCCCGGAGCACAGAGCATGTGCTCTAAGTGAAAATGCAAGGTGACTTGTGTCTACACAAAGGTCACATCCCAGCAGCTGGGAGGGGGCGGGGATGGGGAAGAGCTGGGAGAGGTTCAGCAGTCTTGCCTTAGACATCTCCTATGCCTCCTGTTCCATCACTGACTGGAAATGTCAGAGCCATGGGGATCAGATTCCCATAGAGCTCTTGCCAACCTTCCCTGTTTTACTTTCCTTTGCCTCTGGGATCTCCTGTGTATTTTAGGTGCTTTGCGAAAGGATGACAGAATGGAACACAGCCCATGCATCCCCTTGTCCCTTTCCAGAATAATCCTTTGACCCCCCCCCCTCCCCCGCAACATTCCTCCTTGCTGTTGCCCAGAGTCTGGCAGAAGAATGGGTGACATAGCCCCAAGCATGTGCAAACATGCATGAAACTGAACTATGGTCTGCCCTGCTCCCTAAGGGGGCGGGGGGTTTATCTGTCTCCTGGAGCTGTGTAAAAGGGGTTCCCCCACTCCCCTTCTTGGAGGGCTAGTTACTGTCAGGCATACTGGGAACCTGGTGGGATTCAAAACAAGCCCTGTCTGAGGCCAAGGCAGCCTCCTCAAACCACTGTGGTTCTCATGGATGATGGGATGGGGTGAGAAGGGGGCACAGATGTACTCCACACCTGCAAGTCACACATGGGGCAGCTCACGGCACATTCCTAGCTCTCTGCCCCGTTGCCCTTCCTTCTCCCACTCCTACTTCCCAGCTCTATACAGGGTTCAGGACATACAGATGCAAATATGGCACAACGCCTCAAGAACAGACAACCAGCCAGCCAGCCAGACCATTAGTGTACGAGGCTCACTGGGTGGAGATGAGCACAGAGCTGCAGGAGCGTAAGGAGGCATCTCACTCCAAATTGGGGTGAGTCTGGGGGAGATGATATCTGAGCAGATCCTTAAAGCACAAGCAGACGTAGCTGGAAATAAACTCAGCTGTTGTATATTGTTTTAGTCAGGGGGCCCTGTGTCATTCTAATACGTGATGGATTTAAGAACAGTGACAGGAGTGTTGAATCACTATCCTGTCACCTGAAACTAATACTACACTGTATGTTAACTGGTTAAATAAAAACTGAAAATACAAAGAGTAATAGGAAAATATTTGGGTGCTCTGGTTCATGGAGCATTATTCCCTATAGCCAAAAGTAAGACAAGTGGGTCTTGGTGGATAAATGGATAAACAAAATATGGCATGTACGTACAGTGGGATAGTACTGATAGTATTCAGCCTTACAGAGGAAGGACATATTGTCACAGGCTGCAGCATGGATGAACCTGGAGAACATTATGCTGAGTGAAATAAGCCAGTCATGGAAGGACACATCATGAATGATTCAACTCAGGAGAGGTGATGGGAGTAGTTAGATTCATTGAAAGGAAAACAGAATGGTAGCTCCCAGGTTGGAGGGAATGGGAAGTTTGTGTTTAATGGGTGCAGAGCTGCACTTGAGCAAGAGGTAGAGTTCTGGAGACAGTCTGTCGTAATGGGTGCAAAGCTGTGCCAAATGTGCCTAATGGCACTGAACTGTACACTTAACAATGGTTAAGGTGGTAAATTTTATGTTTACTTTATTACAATTTAATTTAAAAAAGTGGTGGTTAGAAATAGAGAGTAAATACATGAGAAAGGGACAAGGAAGTGAAGTGTTTCCCCACCCCAGGTAGGCAATGATGAGACAGCTCTGTGCACACACCTGGTAGCCATGAGGCATCCGTGCAGAGCATCCAGATGTGCTTGCTGCAGGTGATCAGAGCTACTTTTCAGCTAGATTATTTTTTTTTCCTCCCAATCTTGACAAATGGACAAATACCTCAGTGAGGTGTAGGGAGAAAAAAAAATGACTTTCTGGATACTTTGGTTTTGGTGGCTAAAAGAAATCATTTCACCAGAATGAGTGGGGCTGCAGGAAGCCCGGGCTGCAGGGATGGGCAGTGGGACAACACCATGCAAGTAAACATCAGAGGAATATCCTATTAATTCCAAGTCCAGGAATTTGAGAAAGGAACTGCTATTCCATAAAACAAATCATATGGCAATGACAACTTAAGTGCTTTTTTTTAAAAAAAATCATGTCCCCTAAAAACCCTAATAGTGACATGTATTAGCTAAGTTTGAGTTTGCAGATCTTAAAAGCAGTATAACTATTTCTTGAGGAAGCCACCATTCAAGCTGCCCTCCCTCAGTTGCTCTGGAGTCAGGAAGGACTGGATTCCTTTCCTGTCCAGCAGGAAACAGACTCTGGTCCTCCACACATGCTTCAAGTCTGATTATCCCAATCAGATCCTATCTGAGCTCTTGTATTCTTATTTTTGTTGCTCCTGTAGCAAATTACCATAAACGTAATGGCACAAGGCAACAGATTTAGTATTTGATGCTTCTGGAGGTTGGAAATCTGACATGGGTCTCACTGGTCTAAAATAAATGCACTGCTCCTAGAGCTGGTTCTTTCTGGAGACTCTAGAAAGACTTGCCTTTTCCAGCTTCCAGGCGCTGCCCTAGTTCCTTGGCTTGTGGTCTTTTTCCCTATCTTCAAAGCCAGCAGGGTCAGGTCAAGTCCTTCTCACACTGTATCATTACAACATTCTTGTCTGCCCACCTCGTCCACTTTTAAGAACCTTTGTAATTGCACTAAACCCATGCAGATGACACAGGATAATCTCTCTATTTTAAGGCTAGCTGATTAGCAACCTGTATTAGTTTGCTAGGGCTGATGAAGAAAGTACCACAAGCTAGGTGGCTTAAAACACTAGAAAGGTATTCTTTCAGAGTTCTGAAGGTTAGAAGTAAAAAATCAAAGTGTCAGTAGGGCTGGTTCCTTCTGAGGGCTATGAGGGCTCTGTTCTATGCCTCTCTCCTAGGATCTAATGACAGCTGGCAATCCTTGGTGTTCTTTGGCTTGTACATCTGTTACTCCAATCTCTGCCTCTGCCTTCATATGGCGTCTGCCCTGGATCTTTGTATCCTTACATAGCTGTCTTTCAAAGGACTCTAGTCAGATTAGATGAGGGGCCTACATTACTCCAATATGACCTCATTTTCACTAATTATAACTGTAGTAACCCTATGAACAAGGTCATGTTCTGAGATACTGAGAGTCAGGATGTCAATGTGGTTTTTTTTTTGGTGGGTGGATGGGGACATGATTCAATCCATAACACAACTTTAATTCCAACTGCAAGATACATTCACGAAGGCAAAAGAAACAAAAGCAAAAATGAACTATTGGGACTTCATCAAGATAAGAAGCTTTTGCACAGCAAAGGATACAGTCAACAAAACTAAAAGACAACCTACAGAATGGGAGAAGATATTTGCAAATGACATATCAGATAAAGGGCTAGTTTCCAAAATCTATAAAGAACTTAAACTCAATAGCAAAGAAACAAACAATCCAATCATGAAATGGGCAAAAGACATGAACAGAAATCTCACAGAGGAAGACATAGGGCCAACATGCACATGAGAAAATGCTCCGCATCACTTGCCATCAGGGAAATACAAATCAAAACCACAATGAGATACCACCTCACACCAGTCAGAATGGGGAACATTAACGAGGCAGGAAACCACAAATGTTGGAGAGGATGTGGAGAAAGGGGAACCCTCTTTGCACTGTTGGTGGGAATGTGAACTGGTGCAGCCACTCTGGAAAACTGTGTGGAGGTTCCTCAAAGAGTTAAAAATAGACCTGCCCTACGACCCAGCAATTGCACTGCTGGGGATTTACCCCAAAGATACAGATGCAATGAAATGCCGGGAGACCTGCACCCCGATGTTTCTAGCAGCAATGTCCACAATAGCCAAACTGTGGAAGGAGCCTCGGTGTCCACTGAAAGATGAATGGATAAAGAAGATGTGGTCTATGTATACAATGGAATATTCCTCAGCCATTAGAAAAGACAAATACCCACCATTTGCTTCAACGTGGATGGAACTGGAAGGTATTATGCTGAGTGAAGTAAGTCAATCGGACAAGGACAAACATTGTATGTTCTCATTCATTTGGGGAATATAAATAATAGTGAAAGGGAATAGAAGGGAAGGGAGAAGAAATGGGTGGGAAATATCAGAAAGGGAGACAGAACATAAAGACTCCTAACTCTGGGAAACGAACTAGGGGTGGTGGAAGGGGAGGAGGGTGGGAGGTGGGGGTGAATGGGTGATGGGCACTGAGGGGGGCACTTGACGGGATGAGCACTGGGTGTTATTCTGTATGTTGGTAAATTGAACACCAATAAAAAATAAATTTATTATTAAAAAAAATTCCAACTGCAACCCTCTGATTTCCCTCATTTCCCTTTGACATATAACTCAGCATATTCATGAGTTCCAGGAATTAGGATACAGACATGTTTTGGGGGGCATTATTTTGCCTATCACAAATCTATCACATTCACAGTTCTAAGAAATTTCAGCTTCTATTCAAAATACACTTTGTATTCAAATCTTGAGATTTTAACTAGGTAAAGACCTCGTGAAATCTGCTGAAATGTGACTTAGTTGTTACAAAGAAAGAATGGCATATTCAAGATCCTATTCTTTTCACAGTCATTTTATGTTGAATATAAAGTGAATCCCAAATACAGACACCAGGTCATTCATTTTGAACAACCTCAAACTGAAAAAAAAAAAAGTGTGAGATGTATTTCAACACAAGAGGTGTTCAAACTAACAAGTGCTGTGTCTATGGGATTTGGTCAACTTTATTCATCTCCAAAATGCATCAGTAAGAAAGATCTGGCACCGGTTGAGCACCAATCTGCGCCTATCTCTGTGCCAGGGATGTTCCCTGCATTAGCTAAATTAACCAAAGGAAGGAAATAAGATGCCTGTATGTGATAATCTGAGCAGCTGACAGACAAATACGAGCATAGATAGGCCACATGTAAAACATCACAGCATAAAAAGAATGATGGGAAATGGATTAGAAGCTCCAAGAAGCTGCAAGGCAGGTTACAGAGAGAATGGCTACTGTATAAAGTAAAGCTGCTTTGATCGACTTCAGTTTATATGTCCCCCAGACACATGAGTGCCACCTTTATGCCAAGTTCTAAACCAAGGGCTGGGCACTTGGCTCAGTGTTGAATGCTCCCTGCATTCACAAAGCTCAGGCCAATGTGTGGTCCTTGAGGAGAAATAGAAACATATAAACAGGCAATTTCTTCACTATCTGATAAATGCTGTGGAGAAAATGGAGCTTGAGTTGGGTCCAAAGTAAAGTTGGCCAGCCAAAGAAGCAGGCCTCAGTGCTCTCATAGGGAGAGCCTACCCGTGATATGCCAAGGAGTGAGAGAGTGCAGCTGCCCAGTTTGGGATGGCTGGTTCTCACGCAGTACTTAAAGATGGGTGGGAGAGAAGTGGCCTTGGGTGTCAAGAACCTTGGTGCAAGATGATGGCTTTCACTGAGGCAGTGGTGGAGAAATGGAAAACAGATATAAGACTATTTAAGAGTGAAGCTGACAGGGCTTTGGGTATGTGAGGTCAGAGACAAAGGACGTAAGAGTTATGCTCAGGATTCCAATGGGCTCAGAGGAGGCCAGTTATGCTTCCACTGTGAGGGAGAAGATGTGGCCTGGGGGCAGAAAGGTGGGCATCACTTTGAGAGGGCCAGGTTGAGGCGGCCACTGGGTAGCTGAGTGGTGCTAGGAAGGGTCAGAGGTATGGTCTGGGGTGGAGACACAGGGTGGGAAGTCATCAGCAAGAAGGTCATGGTAGAAAGCAAGGTAAGGAAAACTCCCCCCAGGAGCTTCTACAAGGAGAAAAGAAGACAGAGGACAGATGGCAGGGGTGGAAATGCAAGCATCTATGAAATAAGGAGCCAGAGAAGGGGCAACCAGCAAGGCTAGAGAGGGCAGGAGGACTGTTCAAGAGATGCCAGGCAAGGTTAGGTTGGAGGAGGCCTGAGAAGTATTCTCTGGATTTAGCCACAAGGAGGTGTTACTGACTTGGGAGAGGCCCCAGGAAGGAGATGCCAGTGGTGTAAATGCACAATGGAATGAGGGTAGAGAAGAGAAACTTTGTGGGTGCCCCTTAAACAAGTCTGGTTTGAAGCCTACTGAGTGGGCTCTATAGATCTCAACCTTGGGATAATGCCCAAGCTTTGGAAATGAGGCCTGTCCTCATGGTAGAGGTAAGGAAGTCATCTCTTCACTCTCACTGAGGCTCTGGTCAAGTGGCTGCACATGGAAGGAGCATGAGTGAGAGGGGACATCTGCTGTGTGAGAAGGGAAGTGCTGAGAACTGAGGGGTGGAAGCATCCAGAACAGACAGGGAGCTTCCTCTTATGGATATGTCTATCTAGAAGGGCAACCCCTGCCCACTGGCAGAAATTCAGGAAAAGTCATCCTGAGCCAGATGGCAGAGCAGGTGACCTGTCAGGGACCTGCACAATATCTAAGACACAGGTGGCTAGCAGGGGCAGAAGGCCAGAGACCAGGTGAGTAGAGAGAATGCGTGAGGGGAAGGTTGGGACTCAGCCAGGGCTCACCACCATCTCCACCTTGGGATGTGGTGGTGGAATCCAGGCCAGTTGTCTAGTCTACTTTGCTAAAGGGTCTGACCTTTGACAAGAGTGATCTTGTCTACCACTAAGCTAGGAAGGATTCAGGAAGTGTGATTTGGAAAGCCAGATAAATCAAAGCTCTCTCTTCTCATTTACTCTCTACCAGAAGAAAATGTGTAAGCACAGGCTCACATTTTCCCTCTGGTGGGTCAGCTCTGTATTCTATATGGGCATGGTCACCCCTCTGCTTTGTGATTCGGTCCTTCCCCACTCCCATCTTGCTTTGCACCAACAGAACCACCAGAGGAAGGCTGCTCAGGGCCAGTGGTCTTGTGTCAGAGATGGAAAAACCACCTGGAGAGGTGGCCAGGTTGGCCCAAGGCCCACCAGTAATTAAGAGGAGGAGGTCTTCTGTGTCCCAATCCAGGGCTTTGTTCTTTGCTTATACAATTATGCTTCTGGTTAGGGTACACCTGACCACCTTCATCAAGATGCATTGTAAGTCAAGGGTGCCCACGTATTTTAGTCATATATTCTCAGATTCTCAGGAGCCCACATTCAGGACCTGGACTTGGATCTTCACTCCACTGACTCACCAGCCTTGTGGTCCTGGGCAGGTCAGTGCTCAAGGCTGTTTCCTCCTCTATAAAATGTCAGTGCCAGTTCTCATCTCACAGGCTTGTTGGAGGATTGGCCCAGGTGGTCACTGTGACATGGTCCAGGCCCAGATACTAAATGCAAGGTAGGTATAGCTCCTGGAGAGATGGCTGGCACAGAGGATGCCCCCAAGGAGTGGGTCTCTTCCCATCCTCCCTGGACAGGGCTGCTGTCCACTGGGCAGTGAGAGTGTGGCCAAGGGAATGCAGACACCTTGCTCTGCTTTCCCATGGATGACAAGGCCTTCCCCAGGGCGCCCAAAGCTTTGGTCACCACGCTATGCTACATGCCTAGGGGTGAGGACACATGGCAGAGGCTGGCTGGCCAAGACCTGGATCTCCCGGGCCCCTTCCCCAAAACACCAAGGAGGACTGGAGGCAGCATCAGACTCCCATCTGCCCGAGTGGCTCTTACTGCTCAAGGCAGATTGAGGCCAGCAACTCCGTTAAGAAAACAATCAAAATACAACTTTAACATGTGCCATTTATAGTCTCTGAAGATATGTGGCTGCTTTTATTGAACAGATGTCTGTGAAAGAAGGAGGGGGGTGAGGAGCAAGGACTGGGACTTCACGAGCTCAGCTGTGATGTTATCCCGGGGGAACGAGAGGGACGCTTTACAGCTGCACATTTTGTTTCAACTCAGTGTTTCTCCATCTAAAACTTGAGAATTATGAGTTCTCATATACATTTCCCTGAAAAGTAATATTATTCACATATTTGTTTTTTGAGGGAGGAAATGAAAACCTGAAAGGCATAATGAGGAATGAATATGCTAGTCTGTGAATGTGAGCTTTTTCTGGGCTTGAACTCTCTTAGGTCAGTCCTGAGAATCAAGATGGGTGACTGGCCACGGTCTGAGAACTTTCCACATTTTCCTTAAAAGATCTTTGAATCACTGTGGTTAATTCTCATTTTCTGGGGAAAGAATGACAAAGAGAGGAAGAGAGGGAGAGAGGAAAGAGGGAAGGAGGGAGGAAGGATGGAAGGAAGTGGGGAGGAGGGAGGAAGGAAGGAGGGAGAGAAGGAGGGACTTCAACACTTAGCTAGAATACAGTTGAAGGGGTAATGTTTTAAAAATGGTTTCTCTTAGAGGGGGTGTGTGTGGGGATGGGTGAAATAGGTGATGGGGATTCAGAGTACACTTATGATGAGCACTGAGTAATGTATGGAAGTGTTGAATCAGTATGTTGTACACATGAAACTGATATAACCCTGAATGCTAACTATGCTGGAATTAAAATAAAAAAACCCCATATGCCTTAGCTGTCATCTTCCATGTCCCCTACCTCCATCCATCTCAGTGCTAGGCAATCACTAATCTACTTTCTATCTTTATAGACTTGCCTCTTCTGGACATTTCATATACATGGAATCCTATAACATGTAGTTCTTTGTGACTGGTTTCTTTTTTTTTTTCCTTTTTCTTAGCATAATGTTTCCAAAAGCCATGTATGTTGTAGCATATAGCAGTACTTCATTCCCCTTCGTTGTTGAATTGCATGGCTATACCACATTTTATTTATCAGCTCATCAGCTGATGGGCATTTGGGTTGTTTCCATGTTTTGGCTATTATGAGTCATGCTGCAATAAACAGCTGTGTATAATTTTTTGTGTGGCTAGATATTCTCATTTCTCTTGGGTATATTCCAAGGAGTGGAATTGCTGGATGATATGCAGACTGTATGTTTAACAAATTGAGGAATGCTAGACTTTTCCAAACAGCTGCACCATTTTGTATCCCTGCAATAGTTCATGAAGATTCTAAGTTCACCACATCCTTATACACTTGTGCTATTGCCTGTCTTTTTTTTTTAAATTATTATTATAGTCATCCTAGTGGGTATAATGTGGTATCTCATTGTAGTTTTGTTTTATCATGGCAAAAGATACATACCGTGAAGTTTAGCATTTTAACCACTTTAACATGTACAGTTCAGTGGCATTAAATGCATTCACATTGTTGAACAACCATCACCATCATATTCCAAACTTATCATATTCCAAACTTATATTCTTCCCAAATTGAAACTCTGGATTCATTAAATAGCTACCGGGGATGCCTGGGTGGCTCAGCGATTTAGCACTTGCTTTCCGCCCAGGGCGTGATCCTGGGGTCCCAGGATCAAGTCCCACATCAGGCTCCCTGCATGGAGCCTGCTTCTCCCTCTGCCTGTGTCTCTGCCTCTATCTGTCTCTCATGAACAAATAAATAAAATAAAATAAAAACACACACACAAAAACAATAGCTACCTATTCCCTTTTCTCCCCAGTCCCTGGCAACCTCCATGTGTTCTGTCTTTAGGAATGTGATGACTCCAGGTACCTCTTGTAAGTGGAATCATACAGTATTTGCCATTCTGTGAATGGCTTACTTAGCATAATTTCTTCAAGGTTGTAGCATATTGTAGCATATGTCAGAATTTCTTCCTTTTTTGGGGCTCCTGGGTAGCTCAGTTGGTTAAGTACCTGACTCTTGATTTTGGCTGCGGTCCCGGGAGGGAGGCGCCGCGGAGCCTGGGAGCAGAGACACTGCGGGAAACCGCTGGGCTCCGCAGCTTCCAGGAGTCTCCGGCCCCGTTTGCTGGCGGCCGTGCCTGGGGCTGGAATATCTTGACACGAGGAGGGCTGCCCCAGTTTAAGTATCCTTTTCTCTTAAGACTGAAAACTATCCCAAAGAACAAGAATGAAGACAAACCACCATCTTTTAGGCTTAAAAAAAAAAAATCCAAAAAGTGTCCAGAAGGTCCGGTTCACGGGCCTCGGAGCGATGGACGAGGAGGCGGCCGGGGGCGCGGGGGGGCGGCCGGGGGTGGCCGGGGGCGCAGGGGGCGGCAGGGGGCTCGGGGCGTGGGGCCGCAGGCCACTTACTCCTGAAAGGCTTTTGCCAGAACCTGCGTCCACTGCACCGTTGTGCAATCGGGGGCTGCTACGCAGACCTGGTGACGGTGGCCCCGCTCCTCGCTGCTGGGCTGCCAGCGACCAGGCCGCGGGCCCGCGGTGTCCTGGCCCCGGACGCGCACTTTCCATTCAGCTGTTAGGGGCGGGCGAGGCCTGGCAGGGGCGCCGGGCCGGGCCGGGGCGGAGCTGGGGGCCACCGCAGTCCCTCCCTGGCGGCCTGGCCCTGCGCCCCGCGAGCGCGCCTCGAGGGGCGTGCGAGGCGGTTCACCCACAGACGGGTCCGAGATGGAGTCTGTGATGGGCTCTGCACTCAGCAGGCTGCCTGCTTGAGATTCTCTCCCTCCCTCTCCCCCTCCTCACTATTTGCATACTTTCTTTCTCTAAAATAAATAAATAAATTTTTTAAAAATTTAAAAATTCCCTTCCTAAGACTGAATAATATCCCATTTTATGGATGTAATACATTTCATTTATCCATTTGTCCACTGATGGAGACTTTGGGTTGCTTCTACCTCTTCGCTATTGTGCATGCTGCTGCTATGAGTATGGCTATACAGTTCTTTTTTTTTTTTTTTTTTTTTTTTTGGAGTCTTCACTTTCAGTTCCTTTGGATATATACCCAGAAGTGGAATATCTAGATGATATGGTAATTCTGTATTTAAATTTTTTGAGGAAATACCATACTGTCTCCCTCAATGACTGTACCATTAGATATTTCAATTAGCAATGCACAAGGGTTCTAATTTTCCCACATTTTTGTCCAACACTCATTATTTGTTTTTTGAAAACTATCCTAATAGGTATGAAGTGATTATCTCATGATTTTGAATGGTCTTTCCCTAATGATTAGTGATGCTAAGCATCTTTTCATGACCAGTTGTATCTTCTTTGGGGAAAAATATAACCAAGTCCTTTGCCTATTTTTAAATTGGGTTGTTTTTTGTTGTTGATTCATAGGAATCTCTCTCTCTCTGTCTATTCTAGATACTACTCTTTTATCAAATATATGATTTGCAAATATTTTTTCCCGTTATTTGGACTGCCTTTCACTTTGTTGATAGTGTCTTCAATGCATAAAAGTTTTTAATTTTGTCAAGTACAATTTATCTATTTTTCCTTTTGTTGCCTGTGCTTTTCTTGACACATCTAAGAAAACATCATCAAATCCAATATCATGACACATGGTTCCTATGTTTTCTTTTAGGAGTTTTATAGTTTTATCTCTTACTTTTAGGTCTTTGGTCCACTTTGAGTTAATTTTTTGTATATAGTATAAAGTAAGGGTCTAACTTCAATCCTTTGTATGTATTTACCATTTGTTGAATTTCATTGTTTGATTTGTATTTCCTTGGTTGATGATAAGGAGCATCTATTCATGTGCCTGCTGGTCATTTGTATGCCTTTGGAGGAATGTCTATTCAGATGATTTGCCCATTTTTATTTATTTATTTATTTATTTATTTACATTTTAAAAATTTATTTTTTTTTTAAGATTTTATTTATTTATTCACGATAGACAGAGAGAGAGAGAGAGAGAGAGAGAGAGAGAGAGGCAGAGATACAGGCAGAGGGAGAAGCAGGCTCCATGCCAGAAGCCCGACACGGGACTTGATTCCGGGACTCCAGGATGGCGTGCTGGGCCAAAGGCAGGCGCCAAACCGCTGAGCCACCTAGGGATCCCGGATTTGCCCATTTTTAATTGGATTGTCTTTTTATATTGAGTTGTGTTATTTATACATTCTAGATGTAATGACTTTATCAGATATATGATTTGAAAAGTTTTTCTTCAATTCTCTGAATTATCTTTTCACTTTTTTGATGACTTTGAAGCACAAAAGTTTTTAAGTTTGGATAATGTCTAGTCTTGTCTTTTGTTGCTTGTGATTTTGCTCTCATATCTAAGAAATTATTGCCTAATTTGGAATCAGGAAGACTTATGCCAGTTTTCCTATGAACTGTAAAGCTTTAGTTCTTACACTTAGGTTTTTGATCTATTTAGAGTCCACTTTTGTCTAGGGTATGGGCTAGGAATCCCAATTCATTCTTTTGCATGTAAATATCCAGAGTCTCAGCATAATTTGCAGGTAAGATTAGTCTTTACCCATTGCAATGTCTTGGAATCCTTATCAAAAATCAACTGACGGTAAATAGAAGGGTTTATTTCTGGACACTCAGTTATATCCTATTGTTCTTTATGTTTCTTTTTATGCCAGTACCGTACTGTCCTGATCACTCTAGCTTTGCAGTCATTTTTGAAATCAAGAAGTACGCGGCCTCTACCTTTATTCTTATTTTTACAG
This sequence comes from Vulpes vulpes, assembly GCF_048418805.1. Classification (NCBI taxonomy): domain Eukaryota; kingdom Metazoa; phylum Chordata; class Mammalia; order Carnivora; family Canidae; genus Vulpes; species Vulpes vulpes. The sequence goes on along the minus strand of NC_132793.1, from coordinate 88,975,780 downwards.
GTTGTTTTGACTCTTCGGGACCCTTTGCAATTTGACATAAACTTTAAAATCAGCTTGTCTGGTTTGTGCAATAAAAACAGCTGGAATTTTAATAGGGACCGTGTTATAGCAATATTTACCTATATTTTATAGATATAATGTAATAGAGAATAGGAATGTAATAGATATTGTGTTATAGTAATAGACTGACTTGTAGAGTATTGCCATCTTAATAATAATAAAGTCTTCTAATCCATGAACATGGGATATATTTAGATATTTGTTACTTTTTCCTTCAATAATGTTTTGTTGCTTTCAGTGTAGAAATCTTGTACTTCTTTTGTAAATTTATTTCTAAGTACTTTATTGTTTTTGATGCTACTGTAAAAGGAACTACTTTCTTAATTTTCTTTTATAGCAAGTTTTTTTGTGGATTCTTTAGAATTTTCTACATACAAGATCATGTCATCTGCAAATAGATATAGTTTCACTTCTCCAATACAGATGCCTTTTCATTTTCATTTCATTTTCTTACGTGAAAATGTTTAGAACTACAGTACAATGTTGAATATAACTGGTAAAAGTAGACATTCTTGTCTTGTTCCTCTTGTAGGGGGAAAATATTCAATCCTTCTCCATTAAATATGAGGTAGCTGTGGGTTTTTTTTTTTACAGATATTCTTTATGAGGTTGAGGAAATTCCTTTCTATTTCTAATCTGTTGAATTCTTCGATTGTGAAGGAGTATTGCATTTTGTCAACTGCTTTTTTTGTATTTGTTAATTGAGATGACAATGTAGTTTTGTCTTTTATTCTACTGATGTGATATGCTACATTAATTCATTTTTAGATGATAAATCAACCTTATATTCCCAGCATGAGTACCACTTGGTCATGGTTTGCAGTCCCTTTTATATTGCTAGATTCAATGTGCCAATATTTTGTTGAGGATTTTTGCGTCTTTATTGATAAGAGATATTGGTCTGTAGTTTTCTTGCAATGTGTCTAGTTTTGTTATCAGGGTAACACTGGACTCATAGAATGAGTTGTAAGGTGCTTCTTCCTCTTCTACTTTTTGGATGAGTATGTAAAAGATTGATACTAATTCTTCTTTGTACATTTGGTGAAATTCACAGGTAAGGCCATCTGATCTTGGGCTTTTCTTTGTGGGAAGTTTTGATTACTAATTCAATCTATTTACCTGTTATAAGTCTGTTCAGGTTATCTATTTTTTTCCTCGGACAGTTTCAATAGTGAGTTCCTGGGAATTTGTCCATTTCATCTAATTAATCTCATCTTTATGGCAGAACCACTTTTATTTTTTTAAAACAGTAGCGCTAAATCTCCAGATAATAATGGAGACAAATGGGAGGCTATTCAAGGGGTCACATGTACAAGGTCACTATGTTGTTTGGGAAGAGGCTAGTCATTCTGAGTAACTCTGGACTTTACTGAAACCCTGAGAGTTAAGATATATGGGAAACATTTAAGGATAACCATTAAAAGAATAGAGAAACAATCTATAGTTTCCAAATAATAAAAAGGAAAGAAGAAAATAAAAGGTGCTTGTTAGTTCTGAATAATTTGTAATTTTCAGTGCCATTTCCTTTTTATTTTTTTATTTTTATTTTTATTTATTTATTTATTTTTATTGGAGTTCAATTTGCCAACATATAGCATAACACCCAGTGCTCATCCCGCCAAGTGCCCCCCTCAGTGCCCATCACCCAGTGCCATTTCCTTTTTAACACACAAGTTATAGATTCATATATTTTTAGTTTCTGAAAATATAGAGTAAGATGGATCATTACCTTCTTACTGCTCATTTCCAATATAGTTTTCTTGTTCTCGAAAAACCGTATGTTTTGTTATGTTGGTCACCATAAATATGGACTTATCAATGGAAAAAGAATCAACTACCCACTACATAATGCAGAAGCAACAGGTTATCATATGGAAGAAATACATTCATGCTCTCAATTCATACTATACAGAGAAAGGCATTCTGGATAGGTATGGCCAAGCCATATCTGCTGTGGAATCTGGCCCCATGGTCTCCAGTCTGCGACTTCACAATTGAATATTCTGGGGAGGTGGCTGTGGCAGTTCAGACTCTATACTCGAGTGGCCAGATGTCTGTTTTCCTCACCTGAAAAGGCCACTCTGCACCGTTTGTTTGCCACGTGGGTGCCCTGTCATTGCCTATTATACACATGCACTAGTCTGTCTTTTGGTTGGTTTAGCCGGTTAGCCCCATGAATTGTGTCCTAAGATTATGAAAAAAGACCCCCACTCCAGATTAATGATGTGACATGGTTTTCCCAAGACACCAGTCTAAGTTGTACCAGTCTGAAATGCACACCCAAGTCCTGAACCAAGTGGGCAGTGCAAAACACCCAGAGGCCTGATTAACACCAGTGGGAGTCCCTGCCTAGCCGTCCCAGCCGCACAAAATTATTCAACGTGAAAACATGCAAGCAGACCTCCCCAACATTCCACCCCTGCTGCTGCTCCAGTTTGGCTATGAAAATGCTCAGAATTTCACAAGACTCTCTGAAAACGTTCCTAGGGGGAGTTCTCAAGAGTTGGAGTGAGCCAGCTCTGCGTCTTCTGGAAGGGGTACAGAGGGGAAAGGCCGTTGTGTTTGGAGGGACAGAGGCAGGGCTCCAACACTACCAGCTTGAAGAGCTGGCTGACGCTGGCTCTGAGCTCGCCCTGGGAGGGTTCTGGCACACAGATTTATGAGCAAGAGAATTTACAGCTCTGCCCGCTTCCCCACCCACGACTACCTTTAATTGCAAGCCTCACATTTGTTCCCCGTACCCCTCCCACCAAAAGTGCTCCCTGACTCCCCCAGAGCAGACGGGAGCTGGCCAGACCCTTCAACAGCAACTTCCAAGGTGACTCTCTGTTGGTCTATGTCAAACCCCGGGTGCCTCATAATACACTGCTGTGTTAGAAGTGGTGGCCCTGCTGGTTATGGCTTGTGAAAGACTGTGTCCGTGGTGAACCTGAGAAGAAATTCTTCAAGGGTCACAAACATGCAGGCCAGGGCTTTGGGGAGAAGGCTGGTTGACGCGGGACCCAAATATTGCTCAGTGGCTGGTGTCCTGCAGTTTCTACCCTCCTGCCCTAAATAAAATGACTAAGGGTCTTTGGTGAGCATAACTCATCCTAACAGTCCTCAGTGTAGCTGATGGCTTTGACACGTTTAACACTGGCCACCATTTCGCCTGATTTTTGCTGTTTTTTTTTTTTTTTCCCCTTGACTCCTAAGATGCTAGGACCTCTTGCTACCCTGTCTTCTGTTCTCTGTGGCCTCCTCCTCCCCATTCTCCAGATTTCAGCCCTCCCCTTGGTTCAGTTTTTGGCTCTTTTGCTCTTGTGGCTCGCTTATATTTTATTTTTCCAGATCTTACTTATGCCACAGTTTCCATAGGCACTTTGATGCAGAGGACCCCTGACTCTCTACCTTGGGAACCCTGGGCTTGGGCTCCTGTGATCGACAGCAGAGAATAGCAGGGAATTCCATCACACCTTTGGTTCTGGGTGGGTGTGGTCATAAACCATGCCTATTTTTTGCATTGCCAAAGTCCAGTGGCCCCTTCTTTTCTAGACACTAGCTATGAAGGGTGAGGATCCAGCGGGCAGTTCAGAATGCTCCCTAAACCATGTCCAAGCATTGCTCAATGCCACCAAGCTAATCTCTACAAGGAATCTCAAATCTGCCTTGCTTTTCCATTTCCATGGCCATCCTTGCCTGGGGGTATTATAACACTCTCCTAACTGGCCCCTCTTCTTCCCTTCCACTGTAGTCTGTGCACTTCTGCATGGCTTCAGTCATGTGATTTCCCCACTTGGAAACTTTCAATGGCTCCCTAGTACCTATTGTCTCTTATACCCTCGGCCAGCAATCAAGGCCCAGTCTAGAAACTGAGTCATCCTTCAGCCCATGCTTCTCTGTCATTTCACCAAGGTTTGCAAATGTTTTCAGGATTACATGCAAGGCAACAAAAATAGGACTCTGGGCTAAGGAGAATAAGAATTAGGATACATCAAGGCAAGGAGAACCCAGTCTTATCTCCTGGATTTTGGTTGGCCCCATGTACTCCTTTCCCCCCAAGACTGATATTCCTTGACCAAGAGATGTGGACACTGCTCCTTCTGCTTAGCATACCTTCCTCATTTCTCCTGGTTGGCCAATCTCAAGTGCCTGCACCTCCATAAGCTCTTTGGTGGGTCCTAGATGTACCCTCTTTTACCTCTGGCACTTCTAAGGATCCTAAATGGTCTGAATGATAGAGTTTCTCCTGTGAATATCTTCACCTTGTTATGGCTGAGAGCCTCCTAGATGGCAGGAGGCTCTGTTCTAGTTTGGGCTCCCCGGCTGTCTTTGATGACCTTGGCTACTAAACTTCTTCCAGGTTCAGATTTTTCCATCTGTGAAATGGGGTGAATGGTACTTATTCATTTCTCACACGGATGTGCCGGTAATCAATATGGTCAACCTGTTATTTTCTCATATCCCCTTCTGGGTTGACTTAGGTCTCCAGCTGGCACATTACAGAATGGTCCAGGATTTGTACCCCCTTTACCCCACACCAAGTACGCTGACTTAGCCACATCGTTCACAGACCTGCCCACCTCCTCCTCAGGGGCAGAACTCATGAAGGCAGTGTGCTCTGAGTACACCCTAAACTTTGGCTCCAGCATTTGGAGAGACACTGTGTATTATGCTGCTGGCTAATAAAACAACCAGCAGTTTCCTATAAAAAGTTACAGTGGGATAAATCCACAATAAAATATTCATGCCCTTTATTTCACTTCACAGAAAGATTCAAACATCCCGATTAAATGGATTCACAGCAGATGCTGGGCAGATGTTCTTCAGGCAAGCAAATGAGAGACAATAATTAGTCTCAATTAAGTTCTCAATAAATTATGTAACAGAGACCTTTAGACATTCAGCCAGAGTGCCTTGCTGGGCCAAAGTCAGTGAACCTGATCCAAAATGATTTAGAAACTTTGGATTGGTTTGGATAATTTATGTTGTGAGTAAATTGCAGAGAGTCTTGGCATGAGAGGAAATAATGAATACCATAACCACTTTCAATTGAAAATAATAATTTGTTAATAATTTTAATAGCTAATGAGCTACAGAAAATGTGTCCCTGAGCCCTCCAAACAGAAAGGAAAGCGATTCATTTTATTCCTGGCTTTATTAAGTCTCTGGCATTAAATCACCGACATACTTTTGAGATTTTTATTCAGCAAGTATGTCAGAATGATCTGTTTCACTAGAACACTGCTTCTTCTCCTTGATTTAAAAAAAACGGTTTCTTAAGTATCTGTTCAGTGAGGGTGTCTCTGTCTAACTGGACTTTAAGGATTTCCATCCAAGATGGGCACACAAGACCGGCTACCCCCACTCCACCTTCCAGAACCTGAGAAAAGAGACTTCTAGATCAAGTCTTGTCAAATGGAGTTTTGTGACACCTTCTTCCTCCTCCTCCAAGTATTGCATGTTGTCAGTTTTTAGGTGAAGAAAATAAAATTTTATTTGGAGAACTGTAGAGAATGTTCCACCCCGTGGTGAAATATCTAGGATCACTCAGAGTCTGAATCTCCCTCCCTTCAAGCTCTAAGGCCTGGCCACATTTTGATGTGGATGATCCTTGTGCAAGCATTTGCTTTATTCCTGGCACTTTCAACAGGAAGTTTCTAGCATAGAGCTTTGTGCTCATTGAAGACCCAACAAATGTTCTTTGAATGTAACTGAATACATGGTTGTCAATGAAGAATATTGAGAAGTGACCTGGAGCTTCCCAAAATGATATTTGTGTTTGTCTGAAGGGAATCTCTGTCTACACTTTCATTCATTTTAGGAATCTTTTGTATAGCCATATTTTTGTTTACTTGGTAGAAATTATAAATATACTCCATTCACGTTGTAGAAAATCTGGGAGGTACATAATAGTATAAAACAAGGGACCCAAAGAATGCATATGATCCTAGTCTTTACCTAAACATATTTTCTCTTATGTTGATGTCACTCTATAAACAAGTCATTTTATATTTTGCTTATTTCACTTTTAATAGCAGGAATTATCCTGCTATGAGATCAAAAAATCTTTTCTCAAGAGTGACTATTTAATGCTTGCATGATACTCCATCACATGGATAGAGCCAAATTACTTAACTAGTGTGCTTAACTTGTTGGACATTTGGGTGGTTGTCAATTTTGTCCATATTTTGGATCATTTCCAGAGGGTAGAGACTGAGGTCCTGTACCTGAGTTGATGAGTGATGCATTCAGACAAACAGCAGGGGCTGCTCAGATCTATGCATGATGGAAGTGCATTACACAGTGACCTGTGATGTCTGTCCCACTAGCCTGCTGAGGTGTCAGAGTAGGCACAATTGTTCTCTAGGTGATGATATTTAAAATATATAAATAAGGCAATGGGGTAAGAAGGTCTCTGAAATCCTTCTAGGTCTCTCTTTAGTTTTTTTTTTTTTAAACCAACAGACACAGCCCTTCCGCCATTCTTAATGAGGCAGCAGTACCCAGGATGCCTGCCCTTGACTCCCATCTCCTGCTTTGGACACACCTACTCAATAAGAAACAAGAGCACTGACTGGACATTTCTCATGCCAAATGTCAGATGCTTTGGTTCTTACTCAATCCCTAGCTAGATAAGCAAAGAGAGGCTCCTTTGAAGTAGTATGCCAGAGGTAGCCTCCCTCATCCCATACTCTACTGGCTCTGGTGTGATATGGTCCAGCCACTGCTTCCTGGGACCTTGATACACCTCCACACAAATCCTGGCAGGATGTTTGTCCTGTGTCCCCAGTCATGGGCCCCTTTCACAGGGCTGGAGCTGCCTTCCTTCTGTCAGCCTCTTCTGCCCAGGGAAAGCTCTGGAGGGCAGAGAGGAACTAGCCTCAACTGGACACAATGTCTGCACACAGAAGGTGCTCAGTTAAATCTGTTAAATGAGTGAATGAAGGAACAGCTTTAAATGCTCAGATGAGCTTAATGTCAGTGGATAGCCCAGATCTCCTCACTTTTGAGTTACTGTCATAGGTAGGTATTATTATTATTATTTTTTATAGGTAGGTGTTATATCCTGTATAGTTTTACTTCTGGGTAGAGGGGACTTTTGCATTCAAAAAACATGTTGGCTATTAATTTCCAACTTTATTGCTTTGTGATCAGAGGGTCTTATTTGTACTAGTTCTTTATGGAGCCTTTGATGCCTTCTTTGTGACCAAATACATGATCAATTTCATGAGTGTCCTCTGTGCCCTTGAAAAAAAGGTGATTCTCTACTCTCAGGGTGTAGTGTTTGAGATAGAGGACTTGTCTTATGGATTACGTTGTATAGGACTTCTATTCCTTCCTTATTTTTTATCTACTTGCCACTTGATATGTCTTACACGCTAGTGGCATGTTAATATCTCCTATACTCAATAAATTTCTCTTCAAATCCCTTTGCATGTCCTGTGATTTAAGCTTGAAGGAGTTGCTGTGTTATTTGGGGCACAAGTATTCGTAACAGTTGTATCTTCATTGTTAATAATCTTGTCTCCATATATGCTTTAGTCTTAGTTCTATAATTAAACATATTAAAATGTTTACCATCAGTCCTTTGACCACAGTGTCTCCAATCTAGCATCCTATCATGCCGGGGTTGGCCAATTATACAGTCTTAGGGCCAAATTCCTTTTGACTCTTGTATTTGTAAAGTTTTATTGGAACACAGCCCTACCTATTTGTTTATGTACTCTCTATGACTGCTTTTTTTGGGCTGCATACAGTTTAATAGTTATGACAGAGATCATATGGCTTACAGAGCTAAAATATTTAATATCCCTTTTCAAAAAAAGTTTGTTGAGTTCTAGTCTAGTAGATTCCTCAAGGAGGGCTCATGGACACAGTATCCTAAGCTCTTGCATATTTAAGGCTGTTTTTTGAAAGCCTTGATACTTGAAGGACAATTTTGCCAGATATAAAATCCTCAGTTCACATTCTCCTTCCTGGTCTGCTGTCCTGACACCATACTCTTATAACCACTGAGAACTGGGGGTCTGTGTGCCACTCACTGGAACCACAAGAACTGGGTGGGGGATGGAAACAAGGGAGAGTTGAGTGGGTGCCCTGGTCCTCACAGGAGCCCCACCACTCAACAGCCACAGGTTTCTCTGGTGCACCATGGTCCTGTGGTAGTCCCCACCATGGAGCCCTGTCCAGAGCAGTCACAGGACAGGAGGCTGACATACTTGACAGGGACCTCCCCAGACACAGACAAAGGAGACCTGGAGCTAGCTGTAGCTCCATGGCAATGGGCCATCAGCCTGCCCCAGTTTTCCTGCTTCATCCATAGCAACATCATGGAGACTTGCTAAGTGCTCTGCTGACCTGACTCACCACCAGTAACACCATCTGACAGGCACCAGTATTCTCATTAAACCTTCCCCCATTTGGGGCATACATGCAGCCTTCTCCCCAAAATGCACATAAACCATTTTCCTAAGTCATTGGTTTGTCTTTCAGTTGTACCACGAGTTGACAGCAGGCTGAGGTAGCATTCCTTGGATCTACCCATTTATCCATTTGGGAAACCAAAAACCACCCTCTGAATCTGGCCCTCTCTCATCATCCACAATTTCATAGAACCATCAGCAGAGCCTTGGAGGGTTTGTGCGGTTCTGTAGCATCTTGGATTGGATTTCCTCCTGGAATAGTGTTTTGGACACTTCTAAAAAATCATGATGATAACAGTGGTCATAAAAATGACTTATTTAGCACTTACTGTGTATCAGGAACTGTCCTATGCAATTTATTTCTACTAACTCACATAATTCTCATGACAGCCAAATTCCAGTAGGTACTATCTATGTCCCCCATCTTATAGAGACTGAGTGACCTGGTTGAGATCCCCAGTGGCAACTGCAGGGCTGGGATGGGATGGGAACTCAGTAGCTGAGCTCTCATCCTTGAATTTGGACACATTCTGCTTCTTGCAGCTTGTGCTCTATGTTCCCTGTATCGCCCTTGGCTGTCATGCTCTGTGTGCTTTTTTCTGCCTTGCTCCAGTTTTAGCCTCATTCTCCTTATTAAAAAGTATTTGGCCTTATCCTTCCCAGTTTTTCTTACTTTGAAGTTTAATTTAATCAGCAAAGGCTGTTTTTTTGTAAACAGGTCTCAGCTGGCAGGCCTGTGCCTGATTGGCTTGAGCTGTCTGTTGAGGTTCCAAATTGTTTTCTTGCCACATGTCCCTTTCGCCTGACGTTCTTACGCATTTGCGTTTGGCTCATCCAGAGCTGTGGGTTAGCTCCCTGATCCTTTGTATCCTCTTGTACGTCTTGTTGGGTCTGTTCATGATTATGGAGTCAGAATCAAATCCTCCAGAATTTGCCCTGCCTCCTGAGCTGTACTGAATTTCTTTAGCTCTGAGATCAGAACTAGCTCTACCCTGACTTTTATTTCTTCTGTTTCCCAAAAGCAGAGCAGCCTATGCTTAACTTTGCTGAATTCCCTTTCCTGACTGTGACCAAGTGAAAAAATGATATGGTGAGTCATTGCTTCTCTGGTTTTTGTCACTGCCATACCAATGATGACTACTTCCTGGTCTGTCAGAATTAGAGTGAGAGTGATGGCCCCTTTCATGGCATCCTTCTGAGAGAAGAGCAAGTGGGGAGTGCTTTGTCTATAAGTATAGGTGACCAGCTGCCAGCACCCCGCCTCTCATCTCCATCACCAGTCACTACAGCCTCTGCTGGGCAAGGTCCGTCTGGAGCCTCCTTGAGGGTCCTGTTTGCATTCTTGACTTGGTTAGGGTTTCTGGCCCCAGTTGCTCTTTCCCCCTCAATAGTCTGGGGTCTGGGTCTCCTAGTCCTCCAGCCCTCAGGAGATGAGATAAATGACTAGCTTTCCTTCCTGGATTGGCTGCACACTCTTTCCACTGGAGGGTTTTGCATCTGCTGTCAAATTTAAATCCTGGGACCCAATCCACCAAACCTAATTCTTCTCACCATATATCTTGAGATAAAATTTCAAGTAACCTTATTTCAAGTTACCATATGTTGGTGGCTCTCATTGTGGAGTCTGAGCCACCATCAGTGGAAGGCTTGTTAGGGATGCAGATTCTCAGGTCCTTCTATAGATCTATTGACAGAAACTCTGGGAGTGGGCCTGGCTACCTGTCGGTTAACAAGATCCCAGGAGATCCTGGCACATTAGAACCACTGAGTATGCTATAAAAGTAATCATCTGATTTGTGACTTATTTCTGACTGGCTCTGTGAGAATGGCTGGTCCTCAGGTCACCTTTTGTTCTCCTTGACAACTTACTGGGCAGGTGCAGTTGAAATTTTTTCCCTCCCTGCTCTCAAGATTTAGTGTAAAGCTGTCTCCAAGTGGCTAGTTTGTGTTCCTTTCCCAGGAAGTGGATTAGGAGTTATGGAAGGAAAACTACTCCTGAGCCGTGTGTTGGGTGTAGGCCAGAGCACATTCATTACCTCCACAGTGCTAATTTCTGCTCTTAATGCCGTCAGGAATTCCTCTTGGAAATTATGTACTTATATTTCACCAAGCTCCTTCCTTCAGTGGTATTTAATTTCAAACACAGGTTAGCAGGCAGAAGTGCTGGCAGGATCCAGCATTTGACATCCATCCACATCAAGTGTAACCTTATTACTTATTCTCCACCATCTCTCAAGCCTGTTTTGTAATGAGCCACCTGGGCACGACACATCTGTGAAGCTTCTAGTCATGCACCAAACTAGTAACCCAATCTTGGGGCTTGAATGACTCTGAAACCCTTTCATATAATCCCTTTGCCTCTCCAAGTCCTACCTCCATCCTGCTGATAATATTATCTCAAGTTCACAAATACAGCACTCAGAAACATTCATGATGTCAGAAATGAACCACTTGAGAGTTTCCTGCTATTTCAATTTACCCTGAAATATATATAAATTATACAAACTTGTTCTGACAAGAAGGAGAATGTTAGCATATGCTAGGACCTTCCCCCAATATTTTATTACCTGAAAAATACTAGCACGGGTTATGTAAATTATGTAGTTATACACTATTAATAACGTGTGTGTGTGTGTGTGTGTGTGTGTGTGTGTGTGTGTAGTGTCTTAAGGAATGACGGATAACCCATAAAATGCTGGGGTTCAACAGCTGGCTGATGTTTATCATTAATATAGTTTTGTAGCTGAGCACCAATGATGGTTTTGGCCAGCATTCACCTAGTGCTTACTTACTACGGAGGAATTTATAGGCATTACTTCATCTAATCTTCTCAAGGCTTCTATAAGAGAGGTTCTAATTTCCCAATTTATAGATGGTAAGATCAGGTAACTTGCCCATGTGTTTGCCTGTAGCTAATGGTGGTGCTGGGACCTGAACCCATGCTGCAAGTGACCAATCAATAACCCCCATACGAGAGCATTTCCCTTTTTTTCTCAGCTACCAAACCTAACAAATTGTGTATCTTCATGTCTCTATGTAATAAGCATATAACGATCTTTTCCTCTCAAACAAAACAGTTCTATTTAAATGAAGACCAGAGTAAAACATGCCTGGGTGAAGGACAGATTTAAGCAACTTCTGCAGAAACTGATGCTGACAGAGTGGACAAGAAGAGTTCCTGGGAGGTGTCAGGGTTGAGTCAGAGTTAGGTCAAGGTCAAGATCAAATCAAGGTGGGCCTGGATGAAGTCCATCATGGGCTACACCAACGGTGGGCAAATGATTTAACCAGGGGAGAATGGAATACACACCAGGGTCCCAAACCAGCCTCTGACTTCCATCTCCTTGTCTGTGAAGCACCTGGCAGGTCAGACACAGGTCTCCCAGTGGGTCAATGCTCATGGCTCTAGAATGAAATCTCATCTTCAACACGGTGCTGCTTTACCACAGAGATGAGGAATCATGGGAGGACTGAGGCTCTGCCCCTCAACTAGTACTAAATAATTCATTCATCCATTGAAGCAACTTACTAACCCTCTTTTTTTTTTTTTTTTTTTTTTACTTACTAACCCTCTTAAGCTCTGAGCATTGCCAGATACCCAAGCTTTCCCTGCCTACTTGGCACATTTCAGGTGCTCTACAAATTATCTGCTGAGTGAATGGCTTCTTGACAAGGTCCTGCCCTTGAGGAGAAGAAAACAAGAAAAAGAAGGGAGAACAATAAACAAAGGAATATACAGAGCCATACAGATGATTTAACAGGAGTGACAAAAGTGTCCTGCCCACACTTTGTATTTGGCCCAGGTGAGTTCATTGTTTGGCCACAGTAGACACATCAGAGGTGTCAGAGGTTACAAGTTTGATTCTTGAATGGGAAGGCTAGCTTTTTACCCAGAAAATCTTAGATCTGGGCCCCAGACCACCTCTCACCTGTCCAGTCCCTGTAGCTCATTTGGGTCTGAGTGAGAGAGTGTGAGAGTGTGAGGGTCTCCCCCAGGCTCCTGGAGCCCATCACTGGGTAGCTGGGTGTCAAGAGTGAGCTGTCTTGGTATTCACAGGACAGCACCCCTGCAAGCACCTCTCCCTGCCCACCAACTCTTTTTACAGGCCTCGTAGGAAGTCTCCTTCATATTTGAACCTCTTGTCTTAGATGCCGAAGTCCTGAATTTTAATTTCTTTTCCAGCACAAGTGCAGATAACATGAAGAACAAACATGATAACTGACCAACTACAGGCCTTCCTCAACTTATTATGAAGTTACGTCCTGACAGACTACTGTAAGTTGAAAATATCCTAAGTTGAAAATATGTTTAATATACCGAACCTACCGAACATCATAGCTTTTCCTAGCCCAGCCCACCTTAAGTGTGCTCAGAATGCTTACATTAGCTCACACTTGGGCAAAATCTAACACAAAGCCTATTTCATAATAAAGTGTTGAATGTCTCCTGCCATGTATTGGTTACGGTACTGAAAGTGAAGAACAGAATGGCTGTACAGGTGCAGAATGGTTGAACGTTTGTTTATTGGTTCCTTATTCTCATGACGGTGTGGCTGACTAGGAGCTGGAGCTCACTGCTGCTGCCCAGCATCACTAGAGATGATCCTATCATTAGCCTTGGAAAAGATCAAAAGTCAAAATTCAAAGTATGATTTCTATAGAAATCTGTGAAAGCAACACGTATAGGTGGAAAATCTTAAGTTGAACCATGGTAAGTTGGGGACCATCTGTATAGCATTTAGTGAAACTGTTCTAGTGTTTAATTTCAAAACTTCAAACCTCTGGCTGTGTGTTTCATTTCAAGAGAAGGGAGCCACCATGGCTTCCTTTCCATCCCACCCTGGGCTGAAGTCTGTTTTGAAGCCATCCACTGTCTTCTCTTGTTCTCCTTCTGAGTATCTATTTAAAGGCGCTCTGGTCAGAACGGGTTATTCTTCATGTCATGGTAGAAGCTGGTTGTACTATTTTTTTTTTTTTTTTTAACGGGAATGGTGTAGCAGGAAGCATGCAAGATTTAAGGTACGAAAACCTGGCTTGAGTTCTGCTTGCTACCAGTGGTATGATCTTGGGTAAGTTACTTCTCAAAGTCTTCAGTTGTAAAATGGGGTGACTACACCAACTTCCCCATCCTTCTCTCCCTTCTTGCCTTACTGCTCCCAGGTAAGAATGGACTGGACCACTGCTACCCTGCTTTGGATTTCGGCCACTGCCATAATTCACACCTTAGCAAGAAGAACACAAGTTCTCAGTTCTAAGATCCTCTGCCTTTGGGTATAAAATGTAGTGATTTGACATTCTGTACATTATTCACTGCTCACCACTTTAAGTGTTGTAACCATCTGTCACCACACGACATTATTATGATATTATTGACTATATTCCTATGCTGTACTTTTCATCTCCATGACTTATTTATTTTAAAACTGGAAGTTTGTACCTCTCAATCTCCTTAGTGATTTTACCTATCCCCCTCACTCTTCTCCCCTCTTGCAAAGACCAGTTTGTTCTTTGTGTTTATGAGTCTATTTCTGTTTTATTGTCTGTTTGCGAATGGGTATGGAGTTTCTCCTTTTTGCAGTGTTGAAACTGTTCTTCAATTGGGATGATGGTTGCACAACTCTGCGAGTATAACTAAAACTTTAAATGGGTGAATTGTAAATGGCATGTGAATTATAACTCAATAAAGCTGTTTAAAAAAAGACTCTGCTTTTACAATAAATTCACTTTCAAATATTCTTTTGAGAGGGGAAGAAGTTTCCCTGGGTATTATAGGAACAGACTGAATTGTCAGTAGGGAAGTAGAAGGACAGAGTTTAAGCTGAATAGAGTTTAAGCAGCAGCTGATGAGATCACTGGACCCAGAGACATTTCTTTTCAGCCATCACACCCGATCCGGTTACACTCCAGGAATTGGCACTTGTGCTGGTATAGTTTGGGGTTAAAATAACCAGGAGAAGCCTGGGTTTGGTAACACATCGTACCACACCCATCACTAAAAGTTTGGAAAAAAATCTCTCATGCTTTGAGAATCGTACAGTTGCTGATGTTGAAAGTTCACATCCAAAAGTAACATTCTCATTGGGCTGGCTTTCTTACTGGGACACAGGAACTTCCCAGTACAGTAGTCTTCTTGTTAATAGACTTGCCGGCTCTCATACTAGCTGGACAGTGTCAACTGGATGGTTTTCCTTAGTCTCACTTTGGTCACGACATCAACATGTCCCTACGTGTTTGGGGTGGAAGACGTCTGCTGTTTCCGCCTGCTTGCTGTTGTGTTCCTTCTTTGGTTTTCCTTTGGGTGTCTACACCATGCCCCTGCAGAGCATGTGAATCAAACCAGGCTAATCAGGCCTTCTTGGGGGAATGTGGATTCAAGTGGAGTGGCTCCTGGAGGAGTGGCAGTGAGCTCACAATGCCCTGTGGAGCCTGTCCCTGGGAGCTGGCTCTGAGATCCCCTCTCCAAGACATGCTTTTCAGCATCTCTTCAATGTGGGGGGGCTACTCCACATCCTTTCTATATACTCCAATATTTTTGGTACATTGGTAGATTCAGTTCCCGTTGTCTGGAACCAAAGAACCTTGATGCACATGTTTCTTGAGTCTAGCTACACTAAAGACAAGGTCAAGTGTGTTTGAGAAGCTGGTGGTCCCAGGTCACCTCTGTTGTATTCAAGAGAAAGAGGTCTAAGTACTGAGTGTACTTTTCTAGTAGAGGTGTAGGGTCACCCTGTGCAATTCACCTTGCAGGGTGGTGGCCCCTTGAGCCTTCTGCCAGGAGCATCTGTCTCTAGAAGCTCTAGGAAGGGGAGTTTTCAAGATCAAAATTCTCTTGGGGAAACAGCCCAATCATAGTGTTCTCATAGCAATTCACAGTGTACAGTGGCACATCAAAAGTGCAGTGGATAGGGACCATGCAATAATGAGCCCCATGTGGCTCTGTGTGACATATCATTTCCCCTTCTGATGTGAGACCATGAAGTTCTTCCTCCCTCTAAATTTGCCATGAGCCCTGCTTTGGGAAGTGTTGCTGGGAGCAGCACCAATGTGTACATATGGCCAAGACCCAGCCAGCTGGCTGGTGGGAGGGTTTCAGGACTTGCTATCTCAAAGACCGAGAAGCGATGACACTCAGAGGCAAGACATGCACTCTTACCTTAAGAGAATCATGAGCCCCCATGTAAGGGAATACCACAGCCAGGCTTGGAATGAAGAACACTGTGTCACATACTATTGCTAGGATCTGAACTGGCATTTGTGGCCTTGGCCGAAAAGCAGCCTGATATATTTCAACTGTGAACCCTTTCCTTTGACATTTGATGCTGTTCTCTAAGACCCTCTCAGGGAAGGTTCCAGTCAGAATGGGGGAAAGGGCCAGGTGTGACTTCATACTGCACTGACCCTCTCCACCCATTCTCCATCCTGTTCCCTCATGTGACCAACATCTACTTGCTCTCTGTATTCCACCAGGATGAAAACCTCTCTCCAAAAAGGACCCAATAACTCATTCCAACACAGTAAGTTAAAAAAAGGTAAAATTTCTTCCTTCCCAGGGCAATGTCTTTGGCTTAGCAAAGAAATCCTTCATTCCATCCCTTCCTTTGACACAATGGCCCCTTAACCTAACTGTGCAGGCATGCAGAGCTGGAAGGCCAGCTTCCTTGGAGTAGGAGAAACTGGTATGTCTTCTAGCGAACTCTCCCTGTTCTCAGGAAGCACAAGAATAATGCTGTGTACCAAAGGGACACCCTAAGCACTTGAGATATTTGTAAAAAGACTCATTTTCAAAAGTGCAATAAGGCTGAGCAAAGGCCAGGCATGCAGGCACACAGCATCACTTTCGGTGGTCAGAAATAAACTAAGTTCCATGGTGCTGCTTCTCACAGATACTTTTAGAAGGCTTATAGATCCAGCCTATGTAGGGTCTTTCTAGAAAGGTGCAAGTGGTTTCTCAGGGAGGAACAGATGCAAAATGCCACCATAAGGCAGTAGTTGTTTAAACAATTATATATGAATGCTGGGATATTTCTTGAGCATATGCATTACTCTAGTCTAGCAAGAATGATCCTGTTTTTTTTTTTTTTTTAAAAAAAAAAAAGAATGAAAAAAAAAAAAAGAATGATCCTGTCTTTGTATGAAGGAGGCCTGACCATAGCTTCTGTCAAGTTTCTTTTTTTTTTTTTTTTAAAAAAGGTGTAAACCTTTACATTTTTACATCTCTGTGTATGATGTAATGATTTGATATCTGCTGTTTCAAAATGTTCATGGCAGGAAGTCGGGTTAACATCTGTCACTAGGTGTGGCTATAGAACTGTTTTTCTTGTGATGAGAACTTTTAAGATTTACTCTCTTAACAACTTTAAGTTATGTGATACAGTATTATTAACTGTATTAATAATGTGCCATGCGGTACATTATATCCCCAGGTACCCCAAGTGTGTACCTTTTGACTCCCTTTACACATTTCACCCACTTTCCCACCCCTGCCTCTAGCAAGCACCAATCTGATCTCTATCTATAAACATGTTCTTTAGTTTTTGTTCTTGTTTTAGATTCCACATAGATGAGATCATACAGTATTTATCTCTCTGACTTATTTCATTTCACATAATGCTCTCAAGGTTCATCCATGTTGTTACGAATGGCAAGATTTCATTCTTTTTTTTATAGCTGGTAATATTCCATTACATATATTTTTTCTGTATAGATTTTTAAAATTTATTCATCTGCCAATGGAAGCTTAGGTTGTTTCCATATCTCAGCTATTCTAAATAATGCTGCAATGACCAATGAGGTCCATATATCTTTTTGAGTGTTATCATTTTCTTCGGAAAAATACCTAGAAGTGAAATTGCTGGATCATATGGCACTTCTGTTTTTTTTTTAGGAGCCTCCCTACTATGTTTTGTAGTGGCTGTACCAATTTACAGTCCTGCCAACAGTACACAAGAGTCCCCTTTTCTCTGTATCCTCACCAACACTTTTTATTTCTTGTCTTTTTGATAATCCCCATTCTAACAGGTGTAAGGTGATATCTCATTGTGGTTTATTTTTATTTTTATTTTTATTTTTAGATTAAAAAAAAATTATTCAGAGAGAGAGAGGCAGAGACACAGACAGAGACACAGGCAGAGGGAGAAGCAGGCTCCATGCAGGGAGCCCGACATGGGACTTGATCCCAGGCCTCCAGGATCACACCCCCAGCTGCAGGCAGCGCTAAACCTCTGCGCCACCGGGGCTGCCCCTCATTGTGGTTTTGATTTGCATTTCCCCGGTAATTAGTGGATGTTGAACATCTTTTAAAGTGCTTGTTGGTCATCTGTTTATCTTTGGAAAACTGTCTACTCAGATCCTCTGCCCATTTTTTAAGAAGACTGTTCTTGCTATTGAGCTGTAGGAGCTCTTTATGTTTTGGATATTAACCTCTTATCAGAGATATGATTTGCAAATATCTTCCCCATTCAGTAGGTTGCCTTTTCATTTTTTGATGGTTTCCTTTGCTGTGCAGAAACTTTTTAGTTTAGTGTAGTTCCACTTATTTATTTTTGCTTTTGTTGCTTTTGCTTTTGGTGTCAAATCCAAAAAATCATCACCAATACTGACTGTACATAGTTTGCTTAGCTGATGTTTTTTTTTTCTACATTTATGGTTTCAGATATTACGTTCAAGTCTTTACCCCATTTTGAGTTCTTTTTTGTATGTGTATGTTATAAGATTGTGGTAGTATGAACATCTTACCATTATTAATTCTTCCAATCCATTGGAATAGCATATCTTTCCATTTATTTGTGTCTTCTTCAGTGTCTTACAGTTTTCTGTATATAGGTCTTTCATCTCCTTAAATGTATTCCTAGGTATTTATCATTTTGATGCAATTGTAAATGAGATTATTTAAAAATTTTTTTCTGATAGTTATTAGTATAGAAATGCAAGACTTTTGTATATTAATTGTGTATCCTGCAACTTTACTGAATTCATTTATTCAGTTTTTTTGATGGAGTCTTTAGGGTTTTCTATATATGGTATCGTGTCATCAGCAAACAGTGACAGTTTTACTTCTTTTATAATTTGGATGCCTTTTATTTTTTTTCTTGAGTAATTTTGCTCTGGCTAGGATTTCCAATACTACGTTGAATAAAAGTAGGGGGAGTGGGCATCATTTTCCTATTCCTGATCTCAGAGAAAAAGCTTTCAGCTTTTTACCACTGAGTATGTCAAGATCTATTTTAATTGTCTCAACGGTATGTAAGGTTTGCTCATTCATTTGCTAGTGTGTTTGGGGAATGGCAGCTATGCTGGGTATACACCTTGCTAGAAAGCTCTCCAGAGGAAAGGCATGGAGGATACAGGGAGGCTTGGGAGACAGCCAAGTTTGGTTGAATAAACCCATCAAATTCTCTGTCCTAAGAATCCTAAGAATACAATTGTTCATAGTATTCCTTTACAACCTCTTTCATTTCTAATTTTAGTAGTTTGAGTCTTCTCTCATTTTTTCTTGGTTGATATAGCATTTTTTTTTGGTTCTCTTCATATATGATCAACATTTGTTTTTACTGATTTTTCTCTATTGCTTTCTTATTCTTTATTACAAATATCCCCCTAAGCCATAAAATTTCCCCTAAGGACCGCTTTGGTTGCAATGTCTAACTTTGATATGTTAAACCCTCATTTTCATTCATCTGAAAGTATCTTCTAGATTGTTTTAAGATTTCTCTTTGATCCAACTGTTATTTAGGAAGTGTGTATGTGTGTGTGTGTGTGTGTGTGTGTGTTTTAATTTCCATGCACTGTAAATTTCTGTTGTTGATTTCTAATTTTATTCCATTAAGGTCAGAGAATATAGTTTGCATTATTTCAGTCCTTTTACATTCATTGAGGCTTATTTAATGGCCTAGATGATGGTCTATCCTGGGGAATGTTTCACACATACATAAGAATAATGTATATTCTGCTTTCATTGGGTAGACGGCTCTGTAGCTATCTCTGAGGTCAAGTAAGTTTATAGTATTGCCCAAGTCTTAAACTTCCTTATTGATTTTTTCTAGTTAAAAAAATCCATTATTGAAAATTGAGCATTAAAGTCTCTTTGATGATTGAACTACTTTTCTCTTCATACTATATATTCTAGGGCTCTGTTATTAGGTACATATATGTTTATGTAATTGTTATTTCTTTGATGGACTGTCCTATTATCATTATAAAATATTCCTTTTTATCACTAGCAATTTTTTTCTTTTAAAATCTATTTTATCTGGTATTTGTATAGATAATTCCAATTTTTTATGTTTTCTTATTGCATGAAACATCTTTTCCCATCCTTTTACTTTTGAATGTCTTCTTTTTTTAATAGAGAGAGGGTGCATGCACAAACACATATGAACAGGTGTGGGGAGGAGCAGAGGTAGAGGGAGAGAGAATCTTAAGAGAATCTCCATGCTGGGCATGGAGCCTGATGTAGGGCTTGATCTCAAGACCCTGAGATCATGACCTGAGCCAATATGAAGAGTCAGATGCTTAACCAACTGAGCCACCCAAGCACCCCAGGAATCTGAGTGTATTTATATATAAATCTGCACCTATAAGGAGAAAAGAATAACACTTTCTAGGCAAAATCACTCCTATCTGTGCACTATTCATTCCTATAAGAGAGCCAGCCAGCACAGGGCTCTGCCAGCAGTGGCCTTCATTAGCCTCCAGGGTGAAGGGGCCAATAGGCTAATCCTCTGGGAAGCTGCCACCAAATACACCCCAAGCTCAGTTCTGAAATATCCCTAGAGATTCTATAAGTCAGGAATACTTCATTGTCCATCCCCACTGTAAAGCCATTCCTTCTTGATCTAATAGTTCCCCCTCCCCCCAGAACCTGGAGAATACATATTTCCCCTTCATTTCCAAAAGATCACTATGATCTTGGTTATACTTTTTTTTTTTAAATAGGTTTTCTTTTTTTTAAAATTTTTATTTATTTATGATAGTCACACACAGAGAGAGAGAGGGAGAGAGAGAGGCAGAGACACAGGCCGAGGGAGAAGCAGGCTCCATGCACCGGGAGCCCGACGTGGGATCCGATCCCGGGTCTCCAGGATCGCGCCCTGGGCCAAAGGCAGGGGCCAAACCGCTGCGCCAGCCAGGGATCCTGGTTATACTTGTTTTTATCCCTCAGACTGAGTTTCAACTTTTCCATTTATTTTTCATTTTTTGTAATTGTGACATAAAAATCGAATGCAAACACTGAGTGCCCAATGCTCTTTATACTTTATGACTCAGAAAAGTCAGAAAGACAGAAGGGTCTCTTAATGGATCTCAGGGTCTACAAGCAAAGCATTTCTGACAGGAGAAATCTGTTACCTGTGAAACTGGTATCTGGGGATTCTCTTGTCCCCTATAATGATCAAAGTTGGGGCGGGGGAGTTCAAAAGGTTGAAGGGTTAAGTATGGCAGAAAAGAAGAAAACAGAATTTTCAAATTCAAAACAACACTCTGAAATGCTTTCTCTTTCTCCATCTGGAATGTTTCCTAACTTAAACAAGTCACTAAAGGTTTCAAAACTTTCCCATTTAATTTAAATATGAGCGAAGTTCTGGAATTTGAGTAGTGCTGGAAAAAAGATCTGGAATCCAACTAAATTTCTCCTCACTACTCCTATCCCATTGATAAGGCACATAATAGACCAATAATGCTATTTGTCATCTTCCCCTCTCAGGCACTAATTTCTTTATGGCTTGTGGGGTGCTCCTCATCCCAGATCTGGGGCCATATGTCCAAGTGTCTGAAGACTGGGCCAAGCCCAAAAGAGAGGAACCTTACTCTGGAGATCCCCAGTCTATCACTGTTGACTTGTAGGACATACCACCTTAGGCCTTGCCCTCCTGCCAGGAGAGCATTCCAGCAATGGATTCCTGTTCTGCCAGAGGAGGCAGGTAGTACCAAAGGTGGCCTCCTCCAGCCTCTTGCATCTAGGGCCTGGTAGACAGAGGTGTGGCAATTAGATTTACCTATTTTATTTTCAAGGAAAGCATGAAATTGAAAAGCTTTACGTTTTAGACTAACTAGAAATGGATGAAACAATGGCATCTTTTCAGATTTTGGCTGTACCTAGAGATCATATGTTCTAGGTTTCATTCTTAAGTCATGATCTCACACACACACACACACACACACACACACACACACACACAGAACATGCTTTAATAAAAACATGAGGGATCCCATTCCTTTTTAATGCAAACAAGGCATACCTGGTTAAGATAATGAACAAAGAAGACAAATTTAAAATCCAAATATACTTCCTTACAGATGATTATTCAATTCAATTGGCACTACAATATTAAATATTCTTTTATAAATCACTCTAATTCAATGTACAGTACAGTATGTACTGCCTGGAAAGAAATTCAAATCATAAATACAATGGGAAACATCTAATAGCTTGGAATGGCCTTTTCAAGTAGCCAATAAGCTCTAAGAGACTGCAAGAATATTAAATCTGGTTCCAGAATGAGCCCATCTAACTGTCATTCCCCACCTCCATGCTCCAGCACTATCCAGGACTGGGTCTTAAGGAGCTGGCACACAGTGTTACTCTTTGGATGCCAAAAGATGGTGGGGCCTCTTCCCTGTAGACTGTGGTCAGCAAGGTGAAGGCTGCTGGCCACAGTCATAACAGCTGAGCTGATCTGTGATTTTTGCCTCTCCTGCCAATGTTGGAGCCAGGTTTGCTGATGTGTTTGTATTGGTGTGCAAGATGCTGGAGAGAGGCCATCTGTCCTGTGTGTCAGATTCCAGATTCCATATGGTTATGGCAGGGCTTGGGAGAAGTATCCACAGAGCTAGGGGCAGGATTAGAATAAAGAGGTGCTAATGGTGTGCAGTTGGGAAGGTAAAGGAAACTGTCGGGAACTTGGTGGAAAAAGAGGGTTGAAGAAAATTAAAAGGAGATCAGGGGAAATAAAGAAAAATATGAGGGAAAAGACAAACATGGCTGTTGTTTTAAAGGTCAAAGGGTAACAATAATATAGAAAGGCTCTTTTGCCTTGCCGTATTCAACAGTGAATTGCATTTTGGCTTCTTCAATAAAATTTACACCATTGAGTTCTTGGGTTCTCCTTCCAAGTTACAGGCTCTGTCTTCTAGGCATGCCCACCCCACCAGGAGCAGCCATTTATCCCCCAGACCCTACACATCTCCATGCCCACCCCCTTTGTCAGTGTTTAGGTTTCACTCATAGATTAAATCTTTCTGATTATCTAGCAGGAATTTTCTCAGGCCAATCTCCTCACTTTTCTTCACCTACTAGCCTAAGCCCATATAACTACATGTTCTAAAAAAAGACTCAGGTCAACTAGATCATGCTACGCAATAATCCAAGTTTTATTGTTCAAATATATGTATGTGCACATATACATATGCATATATATACCTTTACATGATACATGCATACATATTGTGTATATATATGTGTATATACATACGTATGTGTTTGTCTGTGTGTTTAAACATAAATAAATACAACCAAGACTTGATCTACCAGATCACACATTTCTTCAGCCAAACAATACTCTTTGATGACCCATGATACTTCATTTTCATGTGTTCACTTTAAGAAACAGTATGAGGTCAGGTGGTAAAAGATAAACAACTAAACAAGCAACAAACAAAACCAGACTAGAGAGGCAACTAAGCATTTCTTTTTCCCCTTGGCTCTGAGACAAATTTCAGGTGCTGTCTTGTATAAATTTCATTTTATCCTCTGCTTTTAGAAATTCCACTCATTTTTTAAGACTGATTAGTATGATTTTACAGAGTCAGGGAGGGCATGGAAGGATGTGGGTAAAGAAGGAAAAGCAGATGATCTAGAAAGGTAGGTCAGAAAGGAGGGGAGGGAGAAAGCTGGTATCTATCAATTTCCATGAGAGCAAAGACCTTGCATGTCTTTCTCACCTCTAAATACCTTGGTAGCCAGAACAGGGCCTGGTGAATGGGAAAGTACATGTTGGATGAAGGATATCACTGATGTTGTGCTGTGTGCTCAGAGTCATGCTAGATGCTTTTAAAAAGAGTAACGGGGGGAGCCTGGGTGGCTCAGCGGTTGAGTGTCTGCCTTCAGCTCAGGTCATGATCCCAGGGTCCTGGGATTGAGTCCTTTATCAGGTTCCCCGCAGGAGCCTGCTTCTCCCTCTGTCTGTGTCTCTGCCTCTCTCTGTGTGTCTCTCATGAATAAATAAATAAAATCTTAAAAATAAATAAATAAAAAGAGTACTGGACAACTGGACAATAAAAAGTAACTCAGTATAATGACATGTGCTTCTTTGTATAAGAGTGTGCATTTCCTGAGGTAGTACCTTTAGAGCTTGGGCTTGTGCTGAGATTGTGGTTCCAACATTTCTGAGGGGGCAGCCCGGGTGGCGCAGCGGTTTAACGCTGCCTGCAGCCCAGGGCGTGATCCTGGGGACCCTGGATCGAGTCCCGCATCAGGCTCTCTGTGTGATGCCTGCTTCTCCCCCTGCCTGTGTCTCTGCCTCTTTCTCTCTCTCTCTGTCTGTATAAATGAATAAATGAAAAATATTAAAAAAAAAAAGTCCAACATCTCTGAGGGTAAGACAAGGGTAAGTGATAATTTAAGACAGGACCAGCAAAGGATGGCTCATGGGCCAAGTCTGGCCTACAGACTGTTTTTGTGCAATGGGGGAGTTAAAAATGGTTTTTACATTTTTAAAAAGGGTTATAAACAAAACAAAGAGAAACAGACATCAGAAACCATATGCGGCCTGTAAAACCCAACATACTTATTATCTAGCCCTTTACAGAGAAGGTTTGCTGACCCTTATTCTAAGGAGACACAGAATGTGCTTCTGAACTTACTTGCAGTCTAAAATGTGTTTGGATTGAACCTGTGTTCAACCATGGTTAAGACTGCAGACCTGTGGTCTGTCAGAATGCTCTGTGAGCAATCTAGAGTCCCCCCTCCGTCCCCCACCCTCACACTCAGTAGTCTTCATCGAAGCTTAGAGACGCTCTGTAGCACTGCTTTGAACAGTTTGTACCTTTGTGGTTTTATTTTATTTTTAAAAGATTTTATTTATTTATTTATTTATTTATTTATTCATTCATTCATTCATTCATTCATTCATTCATTCATTCATTCATGAGACACACAGAGAGAGAGGCAGAAACACAGGCAGAGGGAGAAGCTGACCCCCCCTTGGGGAGCCTGATGTGGGACTCCATCCCAGGACCCCAGGATCATTACCTAAGCCAAAGGCAGACGCTGAAACACTGAGCCACCCAGGTGTCCCAATACCTTTGTTAATTCATGCTTGGTGATGTGACTTTTTTGGAGGTGTTTTCTTACACGATTTTCTGTGTAGTTCTACAGTGCAACAAAGTCCCCATCTAGAAAAATCCATGTGTGGCAAAATCATAAAGCTGCTGCTTTGTCCTACATGGTATAACAATTAGAGAGCTTTGTCATGGAGCTTTAAATTCATCTGGAATTGAGTGAACTCCTCAAGATGTGACCTAATCACCTCTCATCTGTCTTTCACTAAACCTGGGAGATTTTTGGTCATTGTCTCTGATTATTTTCTGCTCTATTCTTCCCTTCCTCCTCTTCTCCAACTCTAATTACACTTATGTTAGAATGTTGGATATTATCCCACAGATCACTGAGTCTCTGTCATTGTCAACAATCTCTTCTTTCCATTTCCCAGACTGGATCATTTCTATTCTTCTACTTTCAAATTGGTCTTTTTTTCATCATCTGCTCTTAGGCCTATTTTTTTAAAAATTCCATATACTATGTTTCTTGGTCCTAAAATTTGGTTCATTTTTAGAGTGTTTCTTTTTTGTGCTTAGATTTCCTATGTGTTCATTGATTGTGACTATATTTTTTCTATGTCTTTGAGAATAATTATAATAGCTGCTTCAAAATTCTTGTCTGCTAATCTCAATACATGTGTCATTTTAGAGTCAGTTTCCATTAATGTATGGGTCACATTTCTCTGGGTTTTTTTTTCCTATGTCTGGTAATTTTGGACTGTATCCTGAACATTGTGAGTGCTATGTTAACCTATAGCAGTGTCGTTCAATAGAATTAAGATGTGGGCCATATATGTAATTCTAATTTTCTACTACCCATATTAAAAATTAAAAAGAAACTGGTGAATTGTAATAACATATTACATTTGACCTGGTAAGTTCAAAGCATAGTTATTCCAACATGTAATCAGTATTAAAAATCACTAAGATATTTTATAATCTCTTTCTGTACTAAATCTTTGAAATCAGGAGTATATTTTTACTTTTATAGCACATCTCAGTTTGGACTAGCTAGTGGCTACCAAATACTGTACATGATCAGCATAGTTAAGAGTACTATTAGTGAAGAATATTAAGGGTTGGTCCAATAAAAGCAACCCCATCATTATGGAATCCTGGGTCGTTTTTTAAACTTTATTCCTTAATCCATTCCTTGGGCCTACTGTGGTGTGAGGGAGGGCAGAGTGCACTCTTCCCCATCATATATGTGTCTCGATTCAATTAGCGCAACTCTGATTTCATGTTTTATGTTATTTGGTTTATGTCCATAACTTAAATATTTGGACACTAAAATAGTTTGAAAACATAAACAATTTGAAAATATGATTCTTGAATGGATCCCTAAGATCTTTCTTGCTCAGTCATGCAAGAGAACATGCTGACCTCCCCTCTTCTAGATTCACTCATCCTGCTTTCTAATATGTTACAGAGCTGGGCTGTTTTATCTTTGAATATTCACAGTGGCAAGACCTTCCTTCTTTGACCCCAGGTGTGTGTGGTTGACCCATTCATCAATTCATGAGCCTGTGGGCTGGCTGCTCATAGCCAAGATGTTCAAGAAGGCTTCCTAAAGTGAGCTGTTCCTCATAGCCTTCAATATTAGGGTAGCATCTCATTCTTTTGATTAAACTGAAGTATAATTAATATATAGCATTATATTAGTTTCACATGTACAACATAATGATTAAGTAATTTTATATATTACTCAATGTTCACTACATTAAGTGTACCCATCATCTGTCTTCAAACAACACTGCTACCATCTTATTGACTATATTCCCTATGCTGTCTCTCTCATCTCCATGACTTATTTATTTTGTGACTGAAAGATCCACTCTTAATCCCCTTCACACATTTCACCCATCCTCCCACCCACCTTCATTCTTATTTTGCTAAGGACCACATACAACTAATGAAATAAGTCTTGCTTCTTGCTTTCTTATTTTCCTTCTCCTACTCACTTTTACCAATCTTTTAATTTTTATTTATTTTTTATTTTTCTAAAGATTTTATGTATTTATTCATGAGAGACACAGAGAGAGGGAGGGGCAGAGACATAGGCAGAAGGAGAAGCAGGCTCCATGCAGGGATCCCAATGTGGGACTTGATCCCGGGACTCCAGGATCACGCCCTGAGCCAAAGGCAGATGCTTAACCGCTGAACCACCCACATTTTACAAATTTGACAAAGCAAAGGGGGTTGGCACAAAAACCATGTGCTTTGTGAAACTTTTGCACCAGGCAAGAGGCCTGAGTTGAGCTTAACTGCCAGTCCAAAGTCCAACTTCTCTATAAAAGAAAACTAGGCACAGAACCACAAAACAAAAACCATGCACCTCAACTTGGAGCAGAATGGGAGGCCAGAGGTGATATTACATGCTCAAACAATCCCAGTATAATGCAAAGTCTCACTAAAATGACTGGAAATAAGAAAGCTTAACTGACGAGCAAGCTTCACACAATTCATCTTGGTTGACAACCCAAGAAAATTCACTTCAGAGCACAAGTGACAGGGCCAAGGAAGCTGGGGTTAGGAACAGAAATTCTGGTGGATTCCAAGCAATGAACACCCAAATCCATGCTCACAGGTGTTAGTTTCAGCTGCCAAAACCAACCGATCACAAACACTAACCTGTGTGCCTTACTCATGGATGCTTACATTCTGACTGAATTTTCCTTTTCTTTTTTTAAGATTTTATTTACTTATTCATGAGAATATACAGAGAGGAGAGAGAGGGAGAGGGAGAGGGAGAGGGAGAGACAGAGAGAGAGAGAGAGAGAGAGGCAGAGACACAGGCAGAGGGAGAAACAGGCCCCACGCAGGGAGCCTGACATGGGACTCGATCCTGGGTCTCCAGGATCACACACTGGGCTGAAGGCGGCGCTAAACCGCTGAGCTACCCGGACTAAGTTTCCTTTTCTTCCAAGACAAAATAACCTGGGGGAGCCTACATGTACCAGTTGAAAGTATGTGATTTTTTTTTTTACTCCATGAGATGTTCTTAGTGGTCTGCTAAAAATGCCTTCCAGCTAGGACTGTACATTTTTTCAGACTTCTGGCTTAGTAGCCAGATATTCAGTACTTTGAGCAAGCAGAAGTCACTTAGCAACAAGAGAACATGGCATAGAGAGGTACTGTGGTATTAACTGTGTATCACTGCCCCCCACTCATGGGGGTTTCTGCCCCGACCCTGGAGGGTCCAAGCTTGAGAACAGAGCTCCTTACCGTGACTGGCATGGATGTGAGTTGCATCTTCGGACCTGGGGCTCTGGGCGGCTTGCTTGAGGACAGTCACTGTCATTCACCAGCGTTGTGGTCTTATTAACAATCCGTGTGCAGGACACAATGGTTCTCCGTTCCCCTGGAAACCAAACCACAGGAAACTGAGATGCTGTGACTACACACACCTGGAAAGGCCATTCATTGATGCAGATGGAGGAGCATTCAGGTGCCTCTTTTGATCAGTTTTTCATGTGAAGTGACTGTTATAATGCTTTATTGGTTGTTGGAGAAAAATAACTATAATGTTAAGGATGAGGGTGTGTAAGACATGGCAGGGGCAGCATGGGGCAGGAGGAAGATTTTAGAACAGGATCAGAAAAAGACACCGCAGATTAACTATGTTCTCGGACAGCTTGGGATTCACTGAGGCCAAAGTTATGATTTGGGTCTTTAATTTCCAGCAAAGATTGCCAGTCTATTTATCTTTTCCTTTGATATTTAAAGTCTACAGAGGTTTGGTCTTGATTAATACTCTCACCAGAGAACACGGCTACCTATTACAGAATCACTACTTGCTGGAGAGAAGTGAGAAGCAGGGAGTTTGGTCTAAAGGACACCCAGACCTGCATCATCCAAGTGGGCAGTCTAGAGCCAATTTGAGAATTTATTTAGCTGGCCAACTGCTACATGTCTTAAGCATCACCTGCATTTGAGGACCTCACTATCTGGTTACCCCAGATGGGTGTGGCCATTCTCTGGGTATACCCAAAACATTTTACACACAGCTTGGTCATGACTTTGCCATGGAGGTGGATGGTTAGGAGCTAGGAGGGTGGCTTCTGGAGTCAGGCTGTCTGGGTTCAAACTTGGCTCCATCACCAGCACAGTGATGACAGTATCGACAGCTAGCTGCCATGATTCTGTGCCTCAGTTTCCTCAACCAGGCTGATTTGCTTAACCTCCCTGTGCCTTAGGGTAATACACAACAGAGCCTAGTAAGGGGTTAACATTTCATATTAGCTATATTCTGTTTTTATTATTATTTGGGAAGTATGGCAATACAAGATTAAGAGGATGTCAGGCACAGCTCTTTGGAGCCAAGTTTCCTCATTCAGTCTGTCCCCTGGAGAGTTTGTCCTTTAGGGATACCTCAAAAGTGTGGAGTCCTGAACTATGCTGTCAGCTCTTACTGCCTGCAGCTGCAGCTTTGTATGCGTCTAAGAAGCGCAGGGCCACCTCAAGCCACACTTCAGCTTTGGCTGCACGTCTGACAATGGTGAACCATTGGTTGTCACCTGACAACATGGGAATCTGTGGTGTCATAAAGGAATGCCACCGGGCTGACAGTGACAGCAGCAGAACAGCAGCCTCCCTGCCCCCACCCCCAGCTGAGGGGAGCCTGCTAACTGTGCCATCTGGGCCATGCTTAGTTTGTAGCAAGTTGCCTGAGAGGAAAAGTCTGGCAGTCAGGAATATGGGAGTTGCTAGATTTGGAGGTTGGATGGCTAGTGGCACAGGAGGACAGCTGAAGGACAGGGGGGCTCTCATGAGAAGTATAAAATGGGACAAAAACAGGGCTGATGGGGGATCCTGAGGCTATGCCAGCTACCAGGGACGCTTGAGGAACGGGCAGAGAACAAGCAGCAAGGGCAGTTAGCCAAGACATGCAAGAGAGGGAAGGAAAGGAATTCACAGGTGACCCTGGCAGTATCTGAAGGCCGAATCACGTTACAGCAGTAATTCCTACCCATTAGCAATGGGACGATTCACTTAAATGGTAAACAATCCTCTAAATATTGGATATGTGACAAATATCACCTTGACAGTCAACAACCACATAGAAATGGGTATTGGTTGGGCCATGCCACACTCTCTGGGTTGGCATTCCAGAGTCTGTGTGAACCTTCCATCCTAACTCTGTGCCCACCAGAACCCACCCATCCTGTGTCCCATGTCCCACACCTAGCTGTGTGTCCTGTCAGGGTGACAAAGGGCTGTCTCAAAGGGCTTCTAAGAGTTCATAATGGCTTCCTACCACTCCCCTAAGTCCCCTAAACCTCCCAGTAATGAATACAGTGCCTTTTTCTGATACTAATTTTTATAGTATAGCAGTTTCCTCTCTGCAGTGGGCATACGGGCTGATCACTCTATTTTAGAGGTAATGAAATTTTGGTATAGATCATGTGAGTCATTTGCTAAAAATATGACAGCAAATCACGAAGCCAGGACTCATGCTTGGAATGTTTCACCAGGCTCGTGGGGCTCTCTTTCTTTCCATGGCATCTTGTAGTGGGGTACCTGTGGCAGAGACATCTGGTGGCCCTCCACCGAACAATAACAGGTGAAGGTCTATTCTGTTCATTCCCAGGTCACTCCCCATCACACCTGTGATGTACCTGTACAGTGGCCAGACCTCCACTCAGGGCAGAATCCAAGGGCCCTAAGCTGTAGGCAAAGCAGCTGTGTGGCCACAGCTCCAAAAAGTAGGAGTTTGGAAGTCTGCATGAGTATTTTGCAGAGGGAATTGCAGTGGGGCAGGGGGCGGGTGTGTGTGTATGCCTAGGTGGCTTGGTCAGTTAAGTGTCTGCCTTGGGCTCAGGTCATGATCTCAGGCTCCTGTGATTGAGGCTCACATCAGGCTCCCTGCTCAGTGGGGGAGTTTGCTTCTCCCTCTCCCTCTTCACACCCACCCCCCTCCCAACTCCTGTTCCCTTTCTCAAATAAATAAATGAAATCTTAAAAAAAAAAATTGCAGTGGGGTGTTAAGTTCCTGTGGAGAGACAGGTGGCATGGCCAGCCTTTCCAATGCCCTGGGAAGAGCGTCTTCCCTTGGCAAGACCCCGCACCCAATGGGTCTCCGACCTCGGATGCTCACCTCCTCCACACTGCACACTGCACCCTTCCCAGCCACTGTGGGTCCAGATGAACAAAGAGTCCTGGGGTTTTTCTGGTTCACTTTGATTTTCAGCAGTGTGGTTGACAGGAACAGTGTACTCGTAATGGATTCCATAATTCTGGTCATGAAATAACAGCACCTGGATCAGCAGTAAAATCAAAGGCCAGTTTGAAATGGAGCGGAAGCTTACAGGCTTGCTGAATTGGCAAGCTAAGCTGCACTGTGGCGGTCTCTCTAGCAGGGTCACCAGGTCTTCTCTGGGTTTCAAAACAGGCTTGGTCTAGGGGCGTTCCCTTATTTCACTCTTGCGTTCCTCAGATACTCAGCTCAGGGGCAGGAGTCTATGTGAACCCTCAGCAGGGAGCTCTGCTCTTTCCCGCCTGAGAGAGGACCAGTTTAGATGAGGGAGGATTCTGTGGGTGGTGAGGGGCAGGGGAGGGGTAGCGGGGAGCAAATTTGTGGGCTCTCACTGCACTTTCCAGAGAGAGCTGCTCCAATTCCGAGAAAATAACCTGTTCCCACATCCTCCGCCAGGGAGCTGCCCTTGTGGGCAAAGAGGACACAAACATGCTGCTTTTACCTAAAAAGGCATCTGAACAGGTGGGGTTATTTTACTCCTTTGAAAATGAACATAACTCTTCAGGCCCCCAGCATCAGCCATTGCTACATGGAAGACAGGCTCAAGGTCAAACACAGCCCACCATACAGGGATCTGGGGGACTTTTGCTGAGGAGTCTTGAGATGCATGAGCCTTCTTGCTGCCGCAGCGGCTATGATGTTGATGCCCTGAGGGTGGCAGAGGCCTGGATCAAGGCATAAAGCTGAGAGTGAAGGGGTGGGGAGCTATCTTGCAGCTTGGGGACCCTTGGGTTTGAAGTCCTAGTGAGTGAGCAGATGGATGGATCTGCACTCTGGTAATGCATTTACAAGCCCTGTAAGGACAGAGGTGCTCTCCCAGCTTTATTTCTCTAAGTGTAATGGTGCAAAATCAGCCCTCTGATGGGAGCTTGGGTGGAGGTGCTGTGTCCTTAGACTAGACTTGGGACCAGTGGGCACTCCTGGGTTAAGGCAGCCGTCAAGTTCACTTCCAGGCCTGGAGATGCAGCAGGCAACTACAGGCAGCATGTGCTCCACCTGCCTTGACCTGGGGAGGCCCCCATGCTGCTCCCAAGAATCTCCCAGTGCTCCAACTCAAGCCAAGGGCTTGAGTTGCAGGGTGGGGGTGAGGTGCTCAGAGCTGCCTGAAGTACATAAACATCCACTTCTCTAAGAAACAGACTTGTAGTATAACACATTTGGAAAAATGCCTCCAGTTCAAAAAAAAAAAAAAAAAACCCTTTTTAACAGATCTTTATTATCTCAGTATGGGAAGAAGACTGGTGAATCAAGAATCCATATGAAACCAATTTCATGCAATTTTGCAGCCATGTATAATTTGTGTGTGTGAGTGTATAATTGGTTTCAAATGCAGGTCCCCATTGCTCTATGCGTTCTCCTGACCCTGCAAGCCATGAAGGCACCCCAGTTTGGGGACAATAAGCTTCTATTTAGAGGCAGAGGGGCACCTCTCATTTCTAGACTTAAGACCTTGAAGTAACCACATTTCAAGAGAGACAAGTGGTTAATATCAAAGAGGGTCAGAACTTCAGCTGAGTTTTGTTTATCAGGCATGGTATGAATGAATCCAGGCCCTGCATTTGCTTTAATGGGCTGATGATTCCCTCACAGTTTATGAAAGCTTTGGGCAAAAAAGGCAAATACACCCATCTTAGGATTTGCCAGAGAAACCAGATTCGTGCACTCACACGTGACACTGCTACATGGCTTTTATCTTATCACATGCTTCCTCTTTTAACCCCTTTTAAGTCAGGATGGATTTGTTCTAAAGCCATAGAACATAATCTAATCACAGAGGAGTGGCTTAGGTATGGGTTCTTGGGTCCCAGAAATCAAACTTGCAAGGCTACATCTGCCGTGGACTTAGTGGGCCGAATGTGGCATTGATAGGTTTCTGGATGGTTGAAGTCATGCATGGGAACCGGTTCACTTTGCTCTCTCATCAGAGGTTATAGTGGGGGGTAGGGCCATCATGCATGATAGTGGCCTGGCTGCCTGTGCTCACAGGCAGAGCTGGTCTTCTCAGGAGATTCCCTGAAAAGTGGCCAGCAACTCTTCTGGGTGTCACCTAACCTAGGATGGCTGCAGGTTACCAGAGACCACAAATTAATGGAGAAAAAAAAGCTTCCAAGGGGAGATTTTGGCAAGCATGGAGGACAAAATGTGCTTTGATTACAGATGTACAAACTGCCATAGAACCCATTCTTTGGAATGAGACGTGGAATCAATAATTATGAGCTGTCAGAAGTTAGCCATGAGAACTTCTGGGCCCTAAGAAGGTGTGTTCCTTTCTCTGCAAAGCTTTAATACTCATTAAAATCACCCATGTTAAAGTGGTTTGCACGGGGTCCCCCCACCTGAGACAAGGGGTAAGATATGGTGCCCTAACTTGGCCTGGCTGCATGGGTTTTGTGCAACTAACCAGGGAGTAAATTTTCCTGTAGAACCCAGTTCTCCTTTTCCTGATTCCCAAATGCTTGGTGCAAAGCCGAGTCTGGAAAAGTTGAGTGATGCTGGTTTGGAATCAGAGTCAACAGTTCATTTCCAAAAGGTAGTTTCCAGTGTGGATACACAGAGTGTGGGGTGGATCTGTGCCATCTGATATAAAAACACAGACTCTGAGTGAGGCTGTCTGCTTAATGGGGCCAAGTCTCCCTGGCTGCCACATGGCCAAGTATTTCCTTCCTGGAGGTGGTTCCTTTTGAAAAAGATGGGAGCTCTGCCCTCTTCACTCTTCTGCCAGGGCGAAGTCTGGGGAGGGGGAATATTCTCAGGCATGCAGCGAAAGGGATGAGATAAGAGAAGACCTAGTAAGAGAGTGGGGGGTGTGCACATGCACTTGAGCAGCAGGTGGCCAGGTCACCCACCAGAACCCAGGCGATCTCTCCCTGGCACCCCTGGAAAGAAGGGAACTGAAAGACCCCTGCAGCCTCAGGCTTGAGATGAAGGCAAAAGCATGGCAAGTTACCATCAGATGCAGTGGGATTTTGGTTGGTCCCTTGGCAGAAATCTTCTCCCACAGGCCCCTTCTAACGTAGCGCACGGTTGTACCCGCAATCTGGTACTCTCCGGGGAGCTCGATCTTCCAGTCGCTGTTGATGGATCTCTTATTGGTATCTTTCAGGGCTGGAAAGAAAAGGGAACACCATGAAATCAGGGGGAGTCAGTCTGCCTTTTAAGGGGAATCTGGTTGTCCTGAGGGGTGCATCAGAGATGTCCCTCT
Source organism: Vulpes vulpes (assembly GCF_048418805.1). Lineage (NCBI taxonomy): Eukaryota > Metazoa > Chordata > Mammalia > Carnivora > Canidae > Vulpes > Vulpes vulpes. The sequence continues at coordinate 88,941,543 of NC_132793.1, read as the reverse complement.
ACAGGGTAAAGGGAGGAGGTCTGCACTGGTTGGTGAGCTTTCTGTATGCTGAGAATGGAAGACTGGCTCACAGGGGGCAAACAGCTCAAGACCTGCAGGACCCTCTGAGAAACCTTGGCACATGGCCTGCCTGTCTCTGGATCAACTTGCCTGGTGGGGGTGTGGAGAGGAGCGCTAGAGGATGGAGACAAACACAGCCCAATCACATTTTACCAGACTTCCAGGGTAAAGGGTCTTCGGCCTGATGGATGCACTCTATTTTAATGTGTCCAAGGCTACAGAGAGGGTTTTGCTGCTTTAGAAAAACTCGTCAATTCGTTTTACTGTTACCTACCTGGGGCTTTGTACAGTTACAGCCTAATCAGCTTTTCTGAAGGATTTGATAGCTCTGTGTTAGTAAAGGAGACACTCCTCCAAGAAACAGTTGCTGTTCTCCTAAATGGTAGAGTCTGGGAACCTGAGCTGCCCACAGATGGGACAGTAGTGCTCAGACAATGCTGTGAGGGTAGGGCTCCGCAGTCCTCAGGTTCACGCTTTGCTGGCTCACACCTTCACTCCATACAAACGTGTTGGAAGAGACAAAGTCAGTAGTTTGCTGATTGGCCAGAGCAAGAATCTGGTTTTCCAAATAAGCCATATATTGATTATCTAAGTGCTGACAGTGGCTTTCTTGTGTTCTCTTGCCTAGCAGTCATGGCATTCTCATGAGGAGAGCATTCTACAGTGAAATCCTGTTTTTGTTTTGTTTTGTTATTTAGGAAAGACAAGAACTAAAAGATATTTGGGAGAAGGTTGCAAATGACAATAGGTGGCAACAAGTCTTGTCACTCAAAAAATGCAACTTCAAGGACACCCTGGGTGCAATGCAAGTACAGCTGCAAGTACAGCTGGAGCCCCCAGTAACCCAAATGCTCCCAATTGGGACCCTGCTCAGTCCACAACCAGCGATATCAGGATCCATCCCATTCCCTCTTCTCTGCCCATCGAGGCCAGAAATAAAACACCTGCATTTAATACCGATTTTGGATAATAAGAGTTGAAACTGAAAAGGGGTTTCTGTTAGCTCTGAATCCATGAGTCCCAAGGCTGGGTTAGGACCTGGTTGGACCTGGTCCCGGTCAGGTCACAGGCAGCTGGGGGACCCTGGGCCTCTGCTTCCTCATCTCTAGGACATTCTGGTCCCAGTGCCTGCTATTGCCCAGCCAGGCTCTCCTGGCACATGCAGGAGAGATGGATGCTCAGGGCTCCTTGCTTCTAGGAACTGCCAAGAGAAACTAGGAAAGAAGTAGGAAGGGTTTCTTTCCAGTAGAGCTACTTTCAGTCAGGGTTTCATATCCAGGGTGGTTGTGCAGAGTGAGTGGTGGAGGATTACAGGACTCCAGGGAAGGCTTAGAAAAGAGAAGGCTCTACGACTTGGAATCAAATGTTTCCCTCCAAGAAATTCTACCTGCTACTGAAATTTCCTGGCTATGAAAAGGAAGTAAGAATGTCGGCCATTTACTCTTCCCAACAACTCTCCAAGGTAAAGCATTATTTTTCATCTTTTCACAGATAAGGTAAGGAAATGGGGGCACAGAGACATTAAGTTACCTGCCTAAAATCACACAGCTACAAAGCGTGGACAACCGGGATGCCTGGGTGGCTCAGCAGCGGTTGAGCATTTGCCTTCAGCCCAGCGTGTGATCCCTGACCAGGGATCAAGTCCTGGGTTAGGCTCCCTGCCAGGAGTCTGCTTCTCTCTCTGCCTGTGTCTCTGCCTCTCTCTCTCTCTGTGTCTCTCATAAATAAATAAAATCTTTAAAAAAAAAAAAAAAAAAGAGGGAGAACCTGAATCTAAACAGATTATAACTCTGGCAATTTAAATTGCCATACTCTTTAGGTTATAAGGCTCAATCTTGACTTTTATGACAAAAGTGAAAATGTTCAAGTGTCATGCTTGTTTTCCAAGAGAACACATTCCATTGTTGCAGGGTCTCACATTCTATATACCCCTTATAAAAATAACAGCCTTCCGGAAGGCTGCTGGCAGTTTTTCCTTTTTTTTCCTTTTTCTTTTCCTTTTTTTTTTTTTGCCCCACCACCCTCCCTTTTTAATGATTGTATATAACCCGTAGTTTTGTTTTACTGGCTCATCTTCTAAGCCGGTGGGCCCTGTAGTTCCTTCCCGTTGTTAGACTTTTGCCCCTTACACGTGTACCCGACCTGCAATAAACCCTTCTTGAGAAAAAAGTAAAAAAACAAAACAAAACAAAACAAAAAACAACAACTTGCAGGTTGTTCTTTCTACTTCTTTGTAGGTTTGGAAAATTGTTTCCTGCACACGCATATTTAAATTTGGTTCCAGAAATCAGTGCAGACTGGTGGGGAGTGGCAGGCAGACACAATATGGGGCCAGAGTCCTCAGAGAATGGTCAGGGAAGCACAGGGAGCAGCTGACACATGCCCCTGCCAGTCAGTCCCTCCCGTTTTTCTCAGGGCCTCCTAGCTGGGTATTGAGGACACAGCTCCTGCCCTTGGGGAGCTCAACATTTGGAAGGGAGATGCGTGTGAAAACAGATGAACACAGGACAGTTTCATAGGCTCTGTGGCAGAGGCCCCAGTACATGTGTGCTGGGGGTGGAGGGAGGGTGTGAAGGGACTGGGGTGGATGGGGAAGACTTTCTGGAGGAAAAGCCGATGTGCCCTTGAGGTGAGGTGGCAAGAAAAGCAGGGAGAAGAGGTGGCCTGGGAGAGCATGGCAGGTGTGGACTGTGGATCCTGACCTGGGTGGCCCTGACTGTTCTTCCTGTGTCAGGGCAGTGAAGAGAGGAAAGCATGCTGCTCTGTGTGGAGAAGCAAGTGGGAGGTGAAGGAATTTTTTCCCCCAGGAGTCTGGCTGGGAAAAGGAGTCAAGATGAAGAGTGACTGTATAGGGTGGCGAAGGAGAGAGAAGTTTCACTGTTCTTGTTATTGGGGTGGGGGGTGTGAGCATGTTGAGACCCCGCTGTAACTTGGGTTCAGGGAGATGGGCAGAGTTTCTTTAGAGCTGTCCGCTCACCACCACCATGCTAGGCCCCACCCCACAGAACCCATTTCCCTCACAAAGACCAGAGGCACTCTAGGGTGGCTGCTCTCCTTGTCACTGGCCACCCACATAGACCAGCTGATTCCCCCCTCAGTGCCCTGGGCTGGGGCCTGGGGTTTAAGAGTTGGGGCCCTGACCCATGGTGTGGCTGCTGTGGATGGTGTGTTGGCTGCCTGGCATCTATTTCTCTTTCTTCAAGTACCAACAACTCGGAGTTTCCCCTGGGGATATGTTCTTCTTCTAGTCATGTCGGGCTGACCCCAAATTCACCCCAGCTCCAGGCATGGGCCCATCACTCAACCCTGGACAGTGGGAGTCAGTTCCAAGACTTCCGTTCACCTTGGGAAGAAGCTTTCTTTCCACAGGATTGCCCAGAGACTTGATGTAAGTCTGGATTACCAATACATGGGAAGAGGCCCCCAGATTAAAGTCAACTGAGAGACGACAGTAGTGCCAGGGTAGAGAGAGTTTCCCAGGATATCATTTTAAGCTCCTGGCTCTAGCAGGGCCTGAAGCTGATGCTCAACAACTGAGAATTGGGCTTGGCTTTCACATGTGTCTTTCAGAGTTTTGTTTTTGTTTTTGTTTTTTAAATACTAACCATGATAGGGGCAGAGCAGGTTGGGAAGGAAGATTACTAGTATGGACTCCTAGGAACCACCCTATGATCCTTAACCACGTAAGCTTTGTACCCTGAGATTTAGAAGGCCTGGGATGCTCCATCTATGCCTTAAACTGTCTCCTGGGCCTCTGCTCCTGGCCAGCACTCATGTTCAGGATGAGGTGGCTCCTTCTTACTCAACCTTGTGTTTGTGTGTTTCCTCATTCTTTTCTGTAAGGCCCTTTAGGGTGACTCAGTGAATTATATGCTGAGAGATACCCCACCTCTGTGCCAAAAGTCAAACATCTGGGGGGATCAAGAGTGGAAAGGACTGGAAAAAAGTGCAGGAGGGCACACCTGGAGGCGATTATAAAACCATCCAGAGAAACAGTGCGTAGAGGTGTGGGGGCCAGCCTGGGGAGCCCTGCTTCTGTCAGCAGAGGCGCCTGCTGTGGCCGAGACAAGGGATGATACAGAGCCAGCTGGGGCTTGGGGTATGTCGGCCTCTGCTCACCAGAGCAGGGTCCTGCTTGTCAGTAGGGAGAGGTGCTGAGAGGGGTAGGTGGAGGAGACATTGCCAGAGGCGGTCTTCAGGATGGGTCTGGGGAGGCCTTGGGGGAATGGGTGTAGTCAAGGAAGACAGGGAGGGGAAGTGACAGTGGAAGTCTGTGGCTGGCCAGCTAGGCCAGAACAAGGTCAGTGGCCGGATGCAGAAAAACACATCAGACAGAGGAGCACTGGCAACCAGCTCTCTAGGGAAAGCAGCCTTGGTTTATAGTGCCTGTGCTACCCAAGGTGTAAATGCCCCCAGCAGGTGGCTTTCAAGCAATCCGCGTGACCTCAGCCAATGCAGAGCTCCTCCAAGCCACACACACCACTGCTGGGGCACCCCACCCTCAAGTTCTGAGAGCGCCTGTCTTTGCTTTGGTGGGCCTGATCTGGAGCTGCTGACTTGGGGAAGTTTCACACTATCACAGCTTTGGGAGTGTGGGCAGAGCTCTCATGTCCCTACAGAGAATAAACTTTATATGCTCAAGCTCTGCTTGTGGCCACTTTCACGGGTGGCTGCAAGCTTCCATGCCCTGTAGACTCAGCTTTACATCGGCCACTTGGCACCCCTTCTTCAGGACGGTTTGATATGGGTGCCAATCCTTTATGAGTTTCTCAGTGGTAGGAAAAGCACAGAGTTCAAAGTAGGAGCTCAGAAATTCTGAGAAGCATGGTGATTGCTTCAAGTCTACTGACTTTGTGTGACTCATACACTCAGCAAGATGCAAAATTTGCAAAGTGCTGGGATCCAGTGGTGACACTAGAACTTCCTGCTCTAATGAGGATTTAGCACCTGAGATTCATTCAGAAGGGTGGGACAGCCATCTCAGAGAATCTGCTGGAACATTGAGGTCATGATTAGTAGCCAAAATGCAGGTTCAGTGTGGAGTCCAATGAGAAATCCATGTTGTGGGGCCATGTCAGTTCCAGACAGTGAGAACGCAGACCACAGCCTGGCCCAACTGCAGCAGCCTCCACCCAGAGTGAGCTTCCCTCGGCAGGGTTTGTGACAGCTGGTGGGGTGAAAGCTCCCTGGCCCACCTGCAGGAGTCATTTCCAAGGCCTTGTATATAATGCTGTATTCTTATTCTTTTTCTGACAGAAGGTCCCAGAGTTAAGGCTTTGGGTCCTATGAGCTCTTGTCCCTCTCGGTCCTGCGGCCTCATGGCTATAGGCAAGTGCCCTGTGTCTGTAAGCAGGTTGTGTTGAGTTTGCACTTGAAATTGGGATTTTTAGGCCTAGAGATTCAACAAGAGCTATTGAAGTGATTACAAATGCTTTGATTTGATGGGCAAATAATAAAGTGAAGAACAAAGGGAAGTCCTGAGCCACCTGCTTTGGCCTGTGCTGTCTGAAAGTTCTGATTTGCTGGGGAGGAGATTTTTGCTTGCTGGTTTTGTCTGGGTCAGAGGCTGGATGTTTTAAGTCACTGTACAAAATATCACAGTGCCAGCTTTTGTGTATTTGGCTTAGAAGCCATCAGAAGCCTCTCAGCAGCTAAAGAGACTTTTTGCAGGGATGAAGATGGGCACATGCTCTCTCTTGCTACTGTGGCAGAACAAAACCTCCTTAATGGCCTGGAACGAGAGGTCAGGTGGCAAATGTCTGCTTCTCTCCTGGGGCCCTTCTCTCTCCCTGTGGATGTCTATACATCGTCCCTGGACTGGCAGTCAAAGTGGGAAGAGGTCATGAGCCATTCTGGGGAGCGGGGTGGGGGCGGGTGGGGCACAGTTCCTCCTTACAGCTGGCTGGAGGCAGATGTGAGAGGTCCGACCCCCACCCATGCCCTCCTCTTGCGTGGCACTGCGCAGAAGCTGGGCTTCTTTCTGTCTTTCTCCCCTTGGATTCTGCTAGAAGACTTGACCCGCAGTCAACCTACTTCTAATCCTGGCATCCAGTCAGTTCCTTTTATTTTCACTCGGATTTCTGCCAATTCTGTTCTTAGCTAGGGATGCAAACTGCAGAGACATTTCCTGTTCCAGGTGGTTTTCAGCAGAAAGCCAGGCAGCGTGGGCTGAAGGTAGGTGGGGTGAAATTCTTCAGGAACTGCTCCCGGCAAATGTGAGAATGATTCAAAGTTACACCGGGGTGACTTCCAAGGCACCCGGCCCCGAGTGGAAACAAGGCTTGTTTGAACTGACTTTAGAAACATAGCGAGGGGGGCTACCTTTGGATTTGCCCTTGCTCACACACCAGGCCCTGGGATACTGGGATTAAAATTCATGAGTAAGATAAGACAATAGCTGGCTCCAGCACCCCCTGGAGGTGCAGTGCTTCTAGGGGAGTCGTCCTGAGACCCGGAACCAATCTCCTTGGGATGGAGGTTTGCCTCTTTGAAGTCCACACAAAGGAGTAAAAGCAATGGGCAAGTTTAACACGTGTTTGCCAGTGAAAAGTCATCCCCTTCTTGTTGACCTCTGCCTGTGACTGAATGCATCAGAGCAATTCTGGGAGACTCTGTGAATTGCCATGGACCTGGAGGAAATGAGGAGTTTGGACGAGCTATGGAACTCCCAGAACCTCAGTCTCCTTCTCATTGAAACAGGCAAAGCAATACTTTGTGGTACTTTTGGGGGTGATGACAGGTCAGGTCTGTGAAGCAGGGCACGGCTCAATGATTGGGAGCCACAAATATCAATGTTAGTGCCATCTGTATATGTGGCCCACAGACTATAAGAGCTGAGGGGAACTAACAGGAGAGCTAGCCCCCCATGGGCAGCATTCACTAGTTACATGGCCCTAAAACAGGTTCCAGGAAAAAGTCCATTTTTACTAGAGGAATCAGAAGTTGAGCAAACTAAAGGATTCTGATACCCTTCTGTCATTCTTATATGGCCACAGGAAAGAATGGCCATATAAAAATGAACATAAACAGATATGTTTGAAGATGTTCCTATTTTTGACAGAAAGCTGGGGCTGGATCAGGTGCAGGAATGGTGCTGGAAGTCTCAGAAGCCAGCACCAGAAGCCAAGGGACTCAATTGGAGGGCTTACTTACTGGTGCTTTGATAGAAGAACCAATCAGGTGATCTTGGAACTGTGCCGGCTCCCAGGAATACCAAGATAATGTCAAAGGCAGTGTCTGCCACCCCCCAAGGCCCAGTGCCCCCAGGGAGCAGAAATGTCTCTTTCAGGTAGGCGAAGGCTTATGTACCAGTTGGAAATGGTAACTTTTTTGGGGGGGGGGGCATGAGGTGACAGGGCTTCCAGAGCAAAAGCTGGTGAGGTTGACTTAGTTTTCTTAGGTGGGCAGAGAGGGGGTGGGCTCTTTGAGAATTTAGTAAAAAGGCCACTGCTTTGTAGAAACAGCCAAGAGCCAAGATCATGTCTTATATATTTTTATCAATCTCAAATAGAACCTTGCAACACAGACTGAGGCGATTATAATTGGGGGAGGCCCAGGAGAAGGGTACCTGAGTAGGAGATCAGCCATCTCCAGTTTGAAATCCAACCCAAGACAGGAACACAGGAGGAAGGCTGGCGGGAGGACATGGGTCACAGAATATCCCATCCCCATGAACTATGAGTAGAGGCAGCTGCTGGGCACTCTGCTGGCTCCCATAACCTCATAAAGAACACTTAGGGGTCCCCTCACACCACTCTACCATGGTGCTCAAGTACCAGCCAGATCTTTGCAAGTGCCAACGGAGAGTCTGGGTGTTAAGTTTAGGATACACTCAGAGGGACTTCTGTGCCTAAGAAGGGGTTTAAATGAACAATTCTTAGGCTTAGAATGTGGTTTTGTTGAAGGCAATGAAGACCAATCTGGAATGGAACCCCATCCTTCCATACAGAGACATAGGCATTTGTGCCTCAAGTCAATAGAGTTTGGCTGCTAGGAGTTTGGGGTACACAGCACTTGGTGAAAACTAGTATTCTTTTGTGCTTCCATTAGATCTAGGGCTATTACTCTCTTTTCCAGCTAAAAAAAATCATCCCCAGAGCCATCAACAGCTTCTAGGGGCTTGTAAGCTGGACAATGTAACCATGCTGTGCACGCTAGTGCTGCTCTGGGTTCTCCTGCGGTGACTTTGGGAGATTTTCACTATCCCAATTCCTCACTTCCTTCCCTCTGTCATCTTCCATCCTATTTGAAGTTGGTAGTTCCTACTAATCCCCACCCCTGGCCCCAACCCATCCACCCTGGGGGTGCCTGCACTTTAGCCAAATAGAGACAGCACTGTGTGGTGTACTCTGATTACTTCTATCATTATAGGGAGAACGATGCTGGACCAAATAATCAGCCTGATCATCCAAATCTTAGAACATAAATCAAGAGTCTGATTATTTTTTGTTTTTTACCCAGAAAACTGTGGGCAGGTTTATCCTCTACCACTCGAATCCTCCGAGCTCCCGCTGGAATGACAGCAGCTTCGATATAACCTGCGGTGACAGATAATGAACAGGTGAAGCACACCTCCACACTCCATCAGAGGCCCACATAGAACCATGTGTCCCACCAAAATCCACCCTACCCCACACCCACCCTCAGGGTGATTTTGGAGCCTGCAGGCTTGTCTGACTCTGAGAGATCAACTCAACTAACAAGGAGCATTCTTCTATGGTCAGAACCTTCTGGCCGCCCAAATTCCAGAGAGCACCATTTGTATACCTTGAGAGTGAAGGGTGTCTTCCCCACCCCCATTCTTATGTTGATGTCCCCAATCCCCAGGACCTCACAGTGTGACCTTATTTGGAAATTGGGTCTTTGCAGATATAACCCATTGAGATCCCACTGGAGTAGGGTGGGCACTTAATCTTATAAAAAGGGGAAAGCAGACATAGACATGCACACACAACTCCGTGTAAGCATGAAGCAGAGATCCATCTGAAGGGATGATCCATCTACAAGTCAAGAAACACCAAAGGTTGCCAGCAAACCACCAGAAGCTAGGAGAGAGGCATGAAGCAGATTCTTCCTTACAGCATTCCAAAGGAAGCAACCCTGCCTACAACTTGATCTTGTACTTGTAGCTTCCAGAGTCATGGGACAGTAATTGTCTGTTGCTTATGCCACTCAGTTTGTGGTACTTGGTGACAGCAGCCCTACCAGACGGAGGCAGCCTAGAATCCTGTGTGAACAGCCTCTCCCTGGAGCACAGATGCTGAGTGCCCCTCACCACTTCATCTGTAGTTCCTTTGGGATTCGCTGTACTTAGGTTCCTTTGGGCTTTGCTATACTTTGAGCTGTCCCTAAATTCTTGGAATGCTAGCAGAAGCTAAGCTACTTGCCCAATGACAAAACCACTCCTAACATGTTGTTCACCATTTCCTGCTTCCACTGACCTCTGGGCATTTCTGCAACTCTCCCAGCGCATCCTCTTGTCTATCTCCTTGAGTATTTCCAACTAAAATAGGAGGCCCTTAGAGGCATGGGGCCTTCCTCTGCCCATACTCTGACCCCACATGGCATGGATAATGAAGACAGTGGGTGGATAATGAAGATTCAGGGAGGGTATGACCTAGGCTGCCAGGCTGGCTGCTGCCTGGTTAACTGTGTCTGTCAATGAATGAGGCCAGGACAATGGTGAGATTTTGAAATGCAGGCCAGTAATTGTTTTGTTTTGATTTTCATTTGGGTTTTAGACAAGGGTTATGTGTGTTTGCTTCAGCAATTTAGATGATGATCCCGAATTAGATTATGAATCCCTCTCCTGTGGTTCCTAAATGTGATCATCAGAGTCAGCAAGGGAGCTTTAAAAATGAGAGATTTCTGAGCCCAACTATGTAGAGATTATGGAAATATCTATTTTTGAAGGGTTGGTTTATTTCCTCATTTTCTCACAGTAAAACTAACTTTATTTTTATTATAAAAATAGTACATGATAATTCAAACCACAGAAGGGAAAGAACCGAAATCAACCAGTAACATGTTGCACTATAGAAAATAACCCCTAAAAAAGTAATATTTTGGTGACTAGCCTTTTTAGCATCTATTAATGCATATAAAAATACGTGTATCATTTTACATGAATAGGATATTGTATGGAGTTTTAAAAGATCAGGGACAACTTTAAAATAGAGTTTTGCTAAGCAGTGTGTGCCCAAGTACAAAATTCAAGTTACAAAAGGTTATTGTAGAACGTATATTTCTCTAAAAAGATGTATTCTGTACTTAGCTATCTTTCTAACACTCTTATTATTTATAAAACTTTGTATATTTTGGCTGGGTTCCTGTAAAGCTAATTGAAACATCTGCTCATATGATAGTTTTTTTTTTCTTCCTTTCTAATCATTATGACTTTACTTTCTTTTCTTTTTACCATTCTGGTTGGAACTTGCAAAGCCATGTTGTATGCAACATGAAATTGTGGCATCCTTGCCTTATTCATGATGTTCACAGGAATGACTCCAAAGTTTTCCCACTGAAAATGATGTCTTCTGTGATAACGTGACAGATATCAATGATCAGATTAAGGAAGTTCTCTTTTATCCTACTTAAGAGCTTTTGTTACAAAGAGATACTGAAGTTAGTGAAGTGCTTTTTTGCATCTACTGATAATTGTCATTGTTTCTTTTCCTCCAAACAATCTGAAGACCTCAGGGTAGCTGAACTGTAATCACACTAGGCATGACTAACATGGCACATGGGTCAGTATATTAGTTCTGTCTTTCCTTCACCAATACATTTTAGTTAATTGTTATTTCTTTTTTTATCCTGATGTTTTTATGTAAACCTTTAATTATATTTAGATTTCTACTGTGTAGTTTGTCAGCTGGTAAGTGAAATATTTTAATCCCTGGATATTAAAAGATGAGGAAAAATTACACTGTCCTCCACTTTCCTACATACTCCTTTCAACTTTTATTATATGAATCCTACATTGTATTTATTTATGACATTTATCCTTTGCTAAGGTGATTCCTGCAGTTGTTTTAATCTTAGACCTAAAAATTAATTTAATGTTCATTATGCGTCCCTCCGCCAGTTTCTTTAATAAATTCGTACTTGCCTCAAGTTTGTGCTCCTTGAGATGGGCTTGTAGGAATTATATTTTTTGAAGTGTAATATAGTAAAAAAAAAATGCTGTTTGTTGTTCTTATACTTGAATGTCAGTTTGACAGGTATAAAATTCTTGGCTCATACTTTCTTTCTCTGTGCCCATTGTTATGAGTTGCTCCATTGAATGTCAGTGAGGAGAAGACAGGCCAATCTGATGTTTTTATTAGGTGACCTAAAATTTGGACTGAATGCTTAAAAGAGTCCTATCTTTAAAATCTATTAACTATTAAGCTAGTCTTAGTTTAGCATAATTTTTTCCTAGAACATGAGGCTATACTACTATTCTACTTAAATATATATTTTTCTGATCTATTTGTTTGCTTTCTTTTTGGGGGACACCGAATTATGCTTGATTTTATTTTTCTTCCATTGTATTCATTTGGTCTCTTCCCCTTTTGATTCTTTGTTCATTTCCATTTTGCTCTGCTCATTTTCTTCAGTCCTGTTCTCTATGCTTTTTGTGTTATCAGTGATGTCACTTCCTTTTGCTTCCATATGAACTTGGTTTCTGTGATGGATCAATGTTCTTCCTTGACACCTTTCCTTAGCTCTGCCATATCATGTTTCATCTCCCTCTGTTGCTCCACTGTATCTTCACTGAGGTCTTGTATCTTAGTTATGAGTTCTTGTTTTTTTGAGGCTATTGTTTAATCAGTTTTTGGAATTTATGGAAGTAATTTTTGGTCACAATTTTCATCTTCTCCCTGGCAATATTTTGCTGGTGGTATTTTCTTTTCATTCACTTGTTCTCCTGTCTTTTATCCCTTTCCTATTGCAGTGATAGATCTTGTTCTGATTTTTTTTTGTTGTTCTGATTTTCTAAGTTTATTACTAATTTTTATGTGACAAAGTTCTAATTGTATCAGCTGCTTGCAGTAGGCTTGTGCAAGAGGGAAGAACAGGATGGTGTCATGGGCTAGCAGGACTTTTAATTGTTAGGGCATGGGTTTATGTGTATCAGTGAATTTTTATTTTTGTAAAGCTTTATGCATTTTAAATTGATACAAATACACATGTATATTTTCTCTTAAGAATTTTATAATATAGGGAAATCTCATGTCTTCCTAATCCCTCTTCCTTCCTTGTGGGAACTTCCACTATCAATCTGATGTATATTCATTCAGATATACACATATATCTCTGAAAATTAAAAATATTTATATTCATCTATATTTTACATAAACATTAAGAATAACATTATGACTATTGTATTATATTATACTTTTTAACATGATATATCTTGGAGATCAATCCATGTGAGTGTGTATAGCCCTACTTAATTTTTCATTTAAATTTTGGCTTACATAATTACTCCCCTACTGACATACGTTGAGGTTGTTTCAAATTATTCACTATTAGAAACAAGGCTATCTTGTGTATGAATACACACACAAAACTCCTAACAAAATAGCAGCAACTGAGTCCAGCAACATATTGAAAGGATTATATACCATGATCAAATAAGATTTATCCCAGGAATTCAAGGTTTAACATGTAAAAATGAGTTAATGTAATCTATATAAAAAACAATAACTACAAGATCATTTTAATAGATTCAGAGAAAGTATCTGACAAAATTTAATACTCCTTCATGATAAAAACACTCAACAAATTAATGTAAGGGAACCTTCTCAACCTGATAAACAGCACTTATAAAAAACCCACAGCTAACATAAGACTTCATGATGAAATATTTTAATGCTTTCACCCTAAAATCAGGAAGAAAGTAAGGATGTCCACTCTTGACACTTCTGTTTAGGTTTGTACTGGAAGTTTTCTCCATGTTGATTGGGCAAGAAAGATTTTTAAAAGGCATCCAAATTAGTAAGGAAGAAGTAAAAACATCTCTTTGCAGATGTCAAGATCTTATATATAGAGAAATCCTAAGGAATACACTAAAAGCTATTAAAATTGGTTTAGTAAGGTTGCAAGATATGAGATCAATATACAAAAACCAACTACATTTCTAGGCACTAGGGTTGAACAGTTCAAAATGAAATTAAGAAAACAATTTGAATTAAATAGCATAAAAAATACTTAAGAATTACCTTCACAAAAGACGTCCAAGATTTCTACACCAAAAACTACAAAACACTGTTGAAAGATATTAAAGAAGATCTAAATAAATGGAAAGACATTCCATGTTCATGGAGAAGAATATTTAATGCTAAAGTGGGACTACTTCACAAACTGATTTACAGCTGCAACATGGTCTATATAAAAGTTCCAGCTTTTTGTTTCTGTTTTTTGCCAAAAATGAGAAGCTGATCCTGAAATTTATATGGAAATTCAAGGAACTCAGAATAGACAAAACAATACTTAAAAAGAACAAAATTGGAGAACTGATGCTTACTCATTTTAAAGTTTTCTAGTCAGCTATAGTAATGAGGATAATGTGGCATTTGGCATAAAGACAGGCTTTTAAAAAAAAAAAAGATTTTATTTATTTGAGAGAGAGAGAGTGTGAGGGGAAGAGCAGAGAGAGAGGGACAAGCAGACTCTACATTAAGCAGGGCTCAATCTCATGACCCTGAGATCATGACCTGAGTGGAAAGCAAGAATTGGGTGCTCAACTGACGAAACCATCCATGCACCCCAAGACAGACATGTTTATTAATGGAATATAATTGAGAATCTAGAAATAAACTCCTTATTGACTTTTTAAAAGCAAAGGTACCAAGAATATTAAATGAAGAAAGAATAGTCTTTTCAACAGTGTTGGGATAATTGGATATCCACATACATGGATAGGTGGACTCTTCTCTCAAATCATACAGAAAACCTATCCTAAAATGGATCATAAACCTAAATCTAAGACTTAAAACTATGAAAATCTTAGAAGAAAATATAAGAGTAAACTTTTTATGACCTTGGATTAGGCAATCGTTTCTTACATATGACAGCAAAAGCACAAGCAACAAAAGGGGGGTAAAAGTAGAATATATCAAAATTTAAAACTTTGTGCTTCCAAGGACACCATCAAGAGAGCAGAAAGCAAACTCACACACTGGAAGAAAACATTTGCAAGTCATTCTGATAAAGAAACCATCTAGGATATATAAAGAAAGCTTACAATTCAGTAATAAAGTAACAAATAATCCAATTTAAAAATAGGCAAAGGATTTTAATAGACATTTCTTCAAAGAAGATGGATGAATAGCCAGTGGGCACATGAAAAGATGCTCAAAATCATTAGTCATTAGGGAAATGCAAAACAGAACCACCATCAGATATTACTTCACACCTAGTGGGATGCCTATAACCAAACCAATAGACAAGAAGTCCTATAGAGAATTTGGAGCTGGGATCCCTGGGTGGCGCAGCGGTTTGGCGCCTGCCTTTGGCCCAGGGCGCGATCCTGGAGACCCGGGATCGAATCCCACGTCGGGCTCCAGGGACATGGAGCCTGCTTCTCCTCCTTCTGCCTGTGTCTCTGCCTCTCTCTCTCTCTCTGTGACTATCATAAATAAAATAAAATAAAATTCTTTAAAAAAAAAAAAAAAAGAGAATTTGGAGCAAATGGAACCCTCATTCATTGCTAGTAGGAATGTAAAATGGTACAGGTACTTTGGAGAAGAGCTTGGCAGTGTCCCCTAAAATTAAATAGAATGACCATATGATTTACCAATTCCATTTCTAGGTATATAGCCAAGAAGAATGAAAACAGATGTCCACACAAAAACTTACATACAAATGTTCACATCAGCATTATCCATAATACCTAAAAAAAAATAAAAAGGTGGAAACAACTCAAATACCCATCAAGTGATGAACGTATTTTTAAAACATGTGGTAGAACCACACAATGAAATATTATTCAGCAATAAAAAGAATGAAGCCACTGATACATGCCACAATATGGACAAACCGTGACATATTATGTGAAGTTAAAGAAGCCAGTCACAAAGGAACCACATATAGTGTGTGCTGTTTATATGAAATGTTCAGAACAGAGAAACAGACAGAGAGAGTAGTTGCTGAGGGCCAGGGTAGGAGGGAGATGGGGGATGACTGCTGACTGTGGGGTTTCTTTTTAGGATGACTGGTGATGCTTGCACAGCTTTGTGCATGTGTGACACACCCATGTTATTGCACATTTTAAATGGGCGAATTTTATGGTGTGTGGATTATATTTCAAGAGAGGTACTTTAAAAAAAAGAAATAATACTGCAGTGAACAGTGCCACGTCCTACCTGATCCGCTGTGAGAATTTCTGGGTCAAATATACATGAGTTTAAATGTTACTTGTATAGCTTAACTGCCCTCCATAACAACTTGACTAATATATGTCATCCCACACTCTATGAGGTTGTCTGTTTATTCAGACTTCTAAGTACTTGAAATCATCCATCTTCTTAACATTTGCTAATCCAATAGGTGAAAAAAAATTATATGGGAGATTTAATTTGCATTTCTCTCATCAGTGTGGGTTGGCATTTTATTACATATTGATTGGCCATTTGCACTTCCTTTTCAGTTAACTGCCTTGTTGATAAGCACTGCCCATTTTTCTACTGGCTTTTTGTTTTTATTTAATTGATCAGCAGGAATTTTAAAAGTATATCTTAGTACCTATTAACTATATTTATCAACTCAAACTCTACTTACTCAACTTATTGCAAACATTTTTTTTGTCTGTTACTTATCATTTCTTTATGATGCCCTTTATTACACGTTTTTAATTTGAGAGTCATACTTTTGAGATTTTTTCTTTTCTGATGGCTTCTTCTCATTCTGTACTATATTTATTTTATTTTATTTTATTTATTTGACACAGAAAGAGAGCACAAGGAGGGGTAGCAGCAGAGAGAGAGGGAGAGGGAGAAGCAGTCTCCCACTGAGCTGGGAGCTGGATGTGTGGCTTGATCCCAGGAACTCTAGATCCTGACCCTAGCTAAAGGCAGACACTTAACAAATTGAGCCACTCAGGCATCTCACATTCTGTACTAGTTTTATGAATACAGTAGCATCTCAAATTTTTTTGAGAATAGTTGGTATAGATTTTTCACTTCTATTACTTGAGTGATCTTATTTTTCCCATGGGTCCTCCTTTCAGCTTTCCTTAGTCTTTCCCATTTGTGTTGCAAGCTCTTTCAGGAAGGATGCTATAAATGGGTTGTCTCTGTGAATATGGGCAGGACTGGCTGACCATCAGGACTGGCTTTCAGCTGGAGGGCAGGGAGCCGTTGTTGGGTGCTAACCACAGAAACAGCAAAATGTTTTCTGCAGGTTCTATGTCATGATGCTGGCCACCAAATATCTCCAGGTGTCTGTCCAGAAAAGACAGGGATGTACTTCCACGCCCTCTTAAAACCTTGTGACCATGGGACATACTTTGATCCTTAAAATGTGAGTGAAAGTGATGTGCACATAGGAGCTTGAAGAACATCAGGGCCTGATTTACTGTCTTCCCTTTTTCCAGCCGAGGTGCTTGTTACAGCTTCTGAACAATGAAATCTGTCAACCCCAGTCCATAAGAGACTCAAATATGCAGACCCTCCTACCACCCATGTTGGACATGCAGCAGGAACAAGAAATAAACTTTTGTGTTAAGCCATTGAGATTTGGGAGGCTTTTGATTTGTGTCTTATTTGTTTATTGCAGCAAATCCAAGTCTATTATTCGGGTTCTATGCATGAGATGTCCTTGTTCCCCTTAAACTTCTTAATAAGTTCCTTTTCTTTTCTTTTCTTTTTTTTTTTTTTAAAGTAGGTTCCATGCCCAGTGTGGAGTCCAATGTGGGGCTCAAACTCACAACTCAAGACCTGAGCTGAGATCAAGAGTGGGACACTCAACCGAATGAGCCACCCAGGCACCTCTTAATAAGTTCCTTTTCATCGTTGTTAAGGTGAGCCTGGGAAGAGTGGAAACACTTATTCTTCAGCCAGCCATCTTGGATGGAAAGTTAAGCAGTGTCTGTCAGTCTTGACAGCAAATACCTGGGTGTTGTTACCATAGATTCAGCTCCAGAAGTTTCACACATACATGTTCTACTTAATGCTTAGGGGGGATTCACAGATATAAATACAGTTTGGTCTGAGGGCAGTGGTTATCTTACTTCTGTGCCCTGATCCTGATTCCCAGGCAGGGTAACTTTAACCAGATGGGGTGTGGTCCTCCAGGATGATTCCTTCCAGATACTTCCCACAGGGGATGGCATCACTGGCCTGCCCGGAGAGACTGCACACGGTCCCTGAACTGTCCAGTCCTCATAGGGGGAGGCAGGGGGCTCGTGATTGAAAACAGTTTTTTGCTCTAGCAAGGCTTTTCTACTTAAAAAGTCTGGCCACCAAAACAAAACAAAACAAAACAAACATAACATAACAAAACAAAACAATAGAACACATCTTTTAGGATTATAGCATTCAGCTTTGTACCACAAATTTTTCTTAGAGAAATTCATTCCTTCTGGGGGAGTCTGAAGAATTACTGGATTCTAGGCATACAAGACAGTAAAGTGTCAACAACGGAGACAAAATTGTTCAGGGTCACTAGAATGGGAACCTTTTCTGGGGAGGAATCTCCATTTCAACTACACAACTGACCTGGGAACAGGATCTGCTTGGGGAGCTGAATTCTTCTTGGAAAAAAGCTGCTGTTACATGGAATCTTCCTATTTTGTGACTAATAAATCTTGGTGTTAGCATGATGAGGCTGCTAGGATTAGAGGCAATGGATGCCATCTGCCAAGATCCAGATTTGTTCATTTACCACATTCCACAGCAAGGTAGTATGTTTATGACCAATGCATGGTCACCACACCTATGTTTAAACTTAACTTTGGCAAAAAAAAGTAACACTGAAAAGGACCCTGTCTTCTCTCCTCTCTCAAGCATGCTGGGGGCAGAGCAGATAAGTAGTGAAGAGCTCAGGGTATACACACAATCAGGGGAGGCTCACCCTCAGGTGACCTCTGAGTAATAGGCCAGGGGAGTCACTGCCCACACGTGGGTTCTGCTAACTTTTCTAAGATATGCAGAAAACTAATGAAAGAGATAATCCCTGGGAAAAAAAGGCAGGTGTTCTGTTCATAAACCAAGGAAATCACCTCTACTTCACTGTCCTCTTTCTGATGGTCCCCTCCTTTGACCCACAGCTCAAAGCCCATGCTGAGGTTGGTGTAAAGAGTGACCAGGAATGGCAAGAGGCCCATCACCAAGTCCCAAAGTACCTTGTCATCCCTCATACCAGACGGTCCCTTATGCAGATGCCAGATACCATATATTGAATGGGCATGAAAAATCACTAAAGGGGGATGGATGTACTCTAAGAATTCACAAGATAACGTCACATTTTAGGTAGGGTAGGCAAGACTTTATCTTTGGAATAATTTTCCATTCCAGTCTCTGCCATCAAGCAAGAGAAATCCAGTTAGAGGGACATGATTTTAGTTCCATGATGAAGCCATGGATAAAATTCAGTGCCTTTTGCCATCCTTCTAGGAGAACATGTCATTTTTGCTCTAAGGATGAGTTGTTCAAAGGGACATCAAGGTGATGTTGACCTGAAATCTATCTCAAGTCTTCTGAATAGTTAATATGACCGGGCTATGAACCCATTCCCCTGCAAAATAATTTTTGTCTGAATTCCCCAAGTACTTTAGATGATGATGTGGCCACACCTTTCCCTTGTTTTTTAGTAATGTTAACTTTCTTTGGAAGGAAACAATTGTGTTGGGTAGGTACCATGATGGAATACAGGTAAAACTCTGGCGAGGTGGTCTAGAACTCTTTCACGAGTCTGTATCAAACATGTGAAAGGAACAACAGGTTTTTTTTGGGGGGGGGGTGAGGGGAGGGGTAATTGTTTTACAGAATGCTTGGAGAGGCTTTTGTGTAAGTTTGTAGTTTTCTCTCTCTCCCCCACGCCCCCCCCCTTTTTTTAAAAATAAAGCTGTTTATGAGAATACTACTGTCTTTATGTTTATCCCTAAGGGTTGTTCTGGGTCTAACTGGAAAGACCTGTTTGGAAAGCCTGTGGGGTCATACTAATACCCTTGTCCAGTTCCAATGATGTGAGAGCAGTGTAGGTGGGCCAAAGCAAGGCCATGACCTGATCTCCAGTATGAAGACCAGGAGGCTCTTATTCCCTGCCCTTTGGGAAGTCCAACTCTGTGATACTATTCCCTATGGAAGATAGTGCCCCCTGTGGCTAATTCTCTGGTGTGTCTTAGCATTTTCTGCCAAAGTGCCAGGTGTGACTGAGGAAAATGAAGATGTATCCCTGGCACATTGATACATGTTTCTGGTCTCCCAATCTCATAACCCTTTACCTTTTATAGCTTTAAAATTGGTTTTATTCCACAGTTCTTTTTGGCAATCAGTCTTAAATATCATATAGCAGTGATAAATGGCCTTAGTGTCTATCCAATGACTTCATGCACAACTCATTCCCATTGACTCTTCTCAGAACACATTCAGGCACAGAAGCGAGGAAAGAGTCCCACACCAGGCATGTCACCTCTAGTACTGTGCATGACATACAAACATCTTACATGAGAAACACTTGGGAACAGCCTTTGCCATCACGCATGTGGACACCTTCGTACAAAGATTATTCTTGACTGAGGAAAAGAAATATACTGTAAATGGCTTACATGCACATTTCAAGGAACTGATACTGTAGTTCTTAAATGCGGTGGAGAAAAGAGTCATTTTTTGTCATTATACAGGGTAAATTTCCCCACAGAACCTCCATATCCTACACCCAGGGAACAGAACTTGGCATGTCACAGAGTTTCTCAAGGTAATTATTGAATACATATGTGACTTGCAGATCTATCCACACTCAAAAGGGATAGATCCCATCACCTTTCCTTTTAAGAATTCATTATTTGAGAAGGTTCTCTTCAAGATTAAGTGCAAAGTGACTCAGAACCCATGGGGTGCTATGGGTGTTCTCCAGGGGGACTTCAGGGGCCACCAGTCACCTTTGTAGGTGCACAGAATAAAGGAGGAGCACAGAATAAAGTTAAAATAGTTATAGTGATACTTTAATGAATGAGATAGAGGCATCCTACGAAGAACTTTCAGATCACTAAATTAAAAATAAACTCAGCTCTTTCAACTCAATCAAAGGCTTGAACATGTTCAAGCCCATCCATTAGAGAAACAATACAATAGCCATTGGAGTAGATCCCTTCTGTAGCTGAGTTGCTAAGGGCCTTGGTTGTCCAAAGTCAGGAGTCAACATGCCAGGGGGGTAATAACCAGCCCACACTCAGAATGCCATATTCCCATTTGCTCTTTGTGATCCCTCAAGGACACAAGAGGGGGGCATCCTGGCATCCTGAGTGTGTGTGTGTGTGTGTGTGTGTGTGTGTAGTCTCAACCCAAACACTTAGGTGAAAAAATCCAGAAGAGTTCAGGCAAGGGTCAGAAATTCATATAATTGGGCAAAAATCCTGAATTTGATTACTTGTTATCTCTGTGGTGTGGTATTTCTTTTTGATATTCACCCTTAAGGGTGATAAGACATTCCTCCTTCTCCCAGTCTTTCTAGCTGGGCAGAGATGAAAGTTACCTTCCTATCTAAACTGACAGGATTAGTGAATCCACCCGGCTGTACTTGGAGTCACCCAGATGTGACGTGACCTGGGGGCTTTGGTTTCTAAGTTTGGTTTTTTCTTCAGCCTGAAATAGCTTTCCTCCACCCCCACCATCAGTTCACTTCTACTCATCCTTTATGGCTCAGGGACCACCCTCATCTTTCAGCAGGCCGGGACAAGGCACCCCACCAGAATTTGAGGCCCCAGAGCACCCCCCATTGAGCAGCCTCTGCCTCACACATGGACTCAAGCTGCTTGCCTGGGGGTACCCTCCTTCTGTAGGCAGTGACCAACTTAGTGATCATTAACTTTTATTTCTGCACATCTCATACTTAAAACAGAGTAGTGTTCAATAAATGTTTACTGGGTAACCATTTGTACCTTTGCATACGTACATTCCAGAATGTCAGACCCCAATTATAGGTTTGTGTTTGATGGAACTATATTAAATAGTGATGCATTCATGTGTGAGTGAGCATTTCATGCACAGCTACAGCAAGCAGAATCCACACTGATATGAGCTTCTGCTCACAGGCCCCAAACATCAGGATTTGGAAAAAAACAGCTTCAAACTTTAAAACAAAGGTGTGACATCTGGCAACTGTTCAGAAGGACAGAACTTTTCCAGGTGGGGGAAGCTAGTGGGTGCTTATCTTTCTCTGAAGGTTTGCTAAGGCTATTGTGCCCCAGAAGCTGGCAGGAAGCACAAATATCATGAGCTAGGGTGGCAAGAGCTTGACCCTCATGAGGTTTCCAATGGCCACCTGTCCCTCCACGGGGGAGTGGCAGCCAGACCCCAGAATCCTGACCTCCCCCCCAGGAGGAAGGCTGCACATTCCTGCCACCCCCCTTTTTCCTGTGCACAGATGGGACTCAGGCACGAGGTAGGTCAGAGAAAGGAGAGAGAGAGAAAAAAAACAACAACAGGTTACTATGATTGGAAGAATGGATCTACTCATACCAAGATTAAAGGCCAACAAGTAGATTAGACTCTGGGGGAAAAAAGAGGATTTTTTTTCTTTCCCTATTGGGGTTCTCTTGGAAGTGAGCTGCTATGCAAGCAGTGGAGGTTTCCAAAGATGTGTGTAGCAGAAATGGCCTTAGTGTTCTGGTGAATTCCTCAAGGGGGCAGGAGTGGGCACAGTTGTGCTTGACCTGCCTTCCACGTAAGGGAGCAACTGTGGTCAGTTCAGTTTATTGGAGCTTAGCACAACATTTGATTTAAATAAAGGGTTCTAGTGCTTCTTATTTTTTTTTTAAAGATTTTATTTATTTATTCATGAGAATACACAGAGAGGAGAGAGAGAGAGGCAGAGACACAGGCAGAGGGAGAAGCAGGCTCCATGCAGGGATCCTGACGTGGGACTCGATCCCGGGTCTCCAGGATCACGCCCTGAGCTGTAGGCGGCGCTAAACCGCTGAGCCACCGGGGCTGCCCTATTTTTTTTTTTTTTTTAATCAGTAGTAACACTTGCCAACTGCAGAGGTTTTATTCCTAGCTGCCCTTGCTGGCATAACAGACAAGGTCAAAGTCTCGCTGCAAACTGGAGCTAAGGGTCCCAATAGAGAAAGTGGCCTCAGACATGTCAAAACAAATAGAAATCACCCAAGTTCCAGAGCAGTGTTGTTTGAGAACTTTTTTTTTCAACATTAAAAAAAAAAGTTTATCCATGAGAGACACACACAGAGAGGCAGAGACATAGGGAGAGGGAGAAGTAGGCTCCCTGTGGGGGCCTGATGTGGGACTCAATCCCAGGACCCAGGATCACAACTTGAGCCAAAGGTCGACGCTCAACCACTGAGACACCCAGGTGTCCCAACTGAGAACTTTCTGTGGGGATGGAAATGTTCTCTCTGTGGGCTGTCTTGCACAGGAGCCCCTTGCCACATGTGGCAATGGAGCACTAGAGATTGGAGCACTAAGGGCTGAATTTTTAAGTTTAATTTTAACTATAATTAAAATTTGAATAGACTAGAGTGGATACTGTCCTGGAGGATGCAGCTTCTGAGGGCACTTTTCCCCCAAACTGACTGGTTCTAGCATGATCTTCAGTTTACCTCAGGAGCCACACAGCAGGCACAGATTCTCACATGATTCTCCTATTTCATATGCTGAGCACCTGTTTTTAAAAACCAGAAACCTGGCCTCAAATGTAATTTTTAAGCATAATTTTAAAATTAAGTTTTGTGCTTGCATTTGCCTCTAGTTTTGCTTTCACCAGCTCCTGCAAAATGCTTGTGCAATAGGTTGCCCTTTCTGCAGGGTATCGAGAAGGAATGTTTCCTCCAGATCAGTTCTTCCATCCACCTGGAGAAATGGGGGTCTGTATAGACTTCTCTCCGTCTCATTCTCAGAAGCCTGTTCTGTGGGATTTTGTTCTCCTGTGAGGGTAAAACTGAACTGAAAAGCTTCTATCCAAAGCAATCATTCAAATTAGAATAGAGGCCTCTCAGCTCAGCTCCATCCAACAAACTACCTTGGCAATGTCGCTCTTGGTGATGTGGGGTGAGGGACCACACAAATAGGTTTCTAGAAGAGCTCTCTCCCCATATGACTTGCCTGCCTCCTGCTCCCCTCATTATGTATCAACCCAGATACTTCCCTCGATGTCAAAAGCTGGTGTCCTCCAGGACAAGAGATCAGAACCCATCTCCCATTTCTGGTCAAGGAAGCCGACAGCTGTGCAGGAGGCTCAAGCAGAAAGACTTAAAAAGACCATCAGCTGGGGACACCTGGGTGGCTTGGGCCTGCCTTCGGCCCAGGGAGTGATTCTGGGGCCTGGGATTGAATCCCACATCGGGGTCCCTGCATGGAGCCTGCTTCTCCCTCTGCCTGTGTCTCTGCCTCTCTCTCTGTATCTCTCATGAATAAATAAGTAAAATCTTAAAAAAAAAAAAAAAGACCATCAGTTGATCAGTTGAATGTTATGGACCTCTAAGCACAGCGTTGGGGGAGGTCTACATTTGGGAAACAGCAGACTCCCTGACTTTGCATTCACGGTCGGTGGAAGCCACTCTCAGACTTCCTGGAACAGAAGGCTTCATGCACATTTTAGGAATGTGTGTAAATGCCATCCTACTTTAAGTGACAGAAAAGTCAGAACAAACCTCTTCCTCTATAGGTAAAATGTCCTGGCAAGGTGTTGCATCAGAAGATGGGCTGGTACGAAGCTTCAGGGGAGCTGGTTGGGCAGGCAGTACCACTGAGCTCCACAGGCAAACTATTCACCTCTAGGAACCTCATGATATTCTGGCAAGAATGTTTCCTCTTTGCCTTTCAGCAAGCATAACACTGAAGTGCTGGGTCACCTATCTATTACCGACTAGCCCTTAATGATGAAAGCATATGATCCTTGGCTTTGGGCAAAGGAAATAAAAAATATAAACACCCACAGGCTGTCCTGCAGCTGCAGTATCCCCTTGAGTCTCCCTCTCGCTTGTCCTCCAGGAGTGGTCAGGGATCCCTTTCCCTTGTGCTTCGCACTCACCTGTACCCCGAGAGTGGCTGAAGTCGCCCTTCACCACGCGGCAGGTCTTGCCGTCCCCGCTGCAGACCCCACACCGGTCTTCCTTGGCCGCAGACCCGATGATGCCATCACAGCCAATTTTCTGAATGACCAAAGGGCTGGGTTATTCTGGGTGTAAGACTCAGAGGCATTTTTCAAAGCAAATCTCCACAGGGCTGACTTGTCCAATGGGCCCAGCAGGTGTTGGTACCTAGGGCCCACCATCCTTTCAGAGGTCCAAGAAAATATTTTAATTTAAAATCAGAAGAGAAAAAAATGAATCGAGCTTATACTATATCTGTCTTTACACCCACGTAGTTGTCAGATATATTTTTTTATTATTTGTTACAGTGGAGGAGGCCCATGAAGGCAAAAAAGGCACTCCTGCTGAGGCCTGAAGCCTGGCCCTTCTAGTGCTACCTGAGGCAGAGGCCAGGCCTCTGCCTCCCTTACAGCTTCCATTGTGGCCACAACTTCACAGGACTCACACTTCCCTTGGGGCTGCACAGGATACCTCTATCTTGGTTGGAACAAACAGCAGAACAGTGTGCAGAAACCATACTGACTTTTCTGTTGAGGTCAGGAGGCCCAGAGCTCATTCAGACATGGCTGGGAATGGGCCCCCATTTCTCCATTGAGACCTCTCCCAGGAGGACCCCTATCTCCCAAATCTTTCAAAAAGGCATGTGTGAGGTCAGAGAAGAGTAACTTGACCCTGAGTGGCTCTGGGCAGCATAGCCTAAATCAGTTCAGGAAAAGTGGGAAAAAGTTGTGAACTCCTGTTTTTCCTTCCAAAAAGAAAAAAAATGAGAACTTTATATTCTGCAAAATAACATAGCCTTATATTATGGTGAACACTGAGTATTTAATTGCTGAAGTTAAGCTGCTCAAACTCCCCTCTCCACTTTTCCTCCTGAAGTGAGTAGTTCCAGAACAAGACTCAGTTCCCCCATTGCCCTGCATTAGGGATTGGAACTTCAGGCCGTAGAGGAGTCAACAGCCAAATAAGTCAGGCCATGGTGATTTTGCTCCTTCCCATGATTTTGGATGGGTGCTAGCAAGATGCTTCCCTCCCTGCCCTCCACTGAAACAGGGCAGGGTGTGGAGCACTTCAATGAATCCTCTGCTTTACGATGGCAGGTTTGTTTTTTTTTTTAAAGATTTATTTATTAGAGAGTGAGTGAGCATGCACATTAAGTGGGGGAAGGGGCAGCAGGGGGGACTCTCAAGCAGACTCCCCGATGAACATGGAGCATGATGCAAGGCTCGATCCCATGACCCATGAGATCATGACCTGAACTGAAACCAAGAGTGGGACGCTTAACTGACTGAGCCCCCAGATGCCCTTGGCACTGGTTTTTCAAAAGGAGTATGCATCCACCTCTCCAGGAGGACTATCAAAACAGACTGCTGGATCCCATGCCCAGAGTTTCTGACCTAGTAGGTCTGGCTGGGCCTGAGAATGTGAATTTCTAACAAGTTTTCCCACGACACTGCTGCTGCTGCTGGTCAGGACCACACTCGGGGAACCACTGCCTTCTGAGATGTTCTATGAAGAGTAAAGGGGTGCTCTACCTCAGCAACAGTCCCAAATTCTCATCCTTAGATCCTTTCATTTCCTTAGGGAAGAATTACGGGAAAATTACTGTTGTGTGTCCAAACATAACTGCATACGTTTCAGTAAAGACCTGAAGATAGGCTTTTTTGCAATGGGTTTGCTGCCAGAACACAGGTGTCATGAATACCACTACTAAACCTAAACCAAAATGGGCAAGGAAAAGACTCACATTGACATTATCGTCATTGGACATGTAGATTCAGGCAAGTCTACCACTACTGGCCATCTCATCTACAAATGTGGTGGGATCAACAAAAGAACTATAAAAAAATTTGAGAAGGAGGCTGCTGAGATGGGAAAAGGCTCCTTCAATATGCCAAGTTGGGTCTTGGATAAACTGAAAGCTGACCGTGAACATGGTATCACCATTGGTATTTCCGTGTGGAAATTCGAGACCAGCAAGTATTATGTGACCATCACTGATGCCCCAGGACACAGAGGCTTTATCAAAAACATGATTACAGGCACATCTCAGGCTGACTGTGCTGTCCTGATTGTTGCTGCTGCTGTTGGTGAATTTGAAGCAGGTATCTTCAAGAATGGGCAGACCCGTAAGCATGCCCTTCTGGCTTATGGGTGTGAAACAACTAATTGTTGGTGTTAACAAAATGGATTCCACTGAGCCACTCTGCAGCCAGAAGAGATACAAGGAAATTGTTAAGGAAGTCAGCACCTACTTTAAGAAAATTGACTACAGTTCTCACACAGTAGCATTTGTGCCAATTTCTGGTTGGAATGGTGACAACATGCTGGAGCCAAGTGCTAACACGCCTTGGTTCAAGGGATGGAAAGTCACCCGTAAAGATGGGAATGCCAGTGGAACCACAGTGCTTGAAGCTCTGGCTTGCATTCTATCACCAACTCATCCAACTGTTAAGCCCCTTGCATCTGCCTCTCCAGGATGTCTACAAAATTGGTGGTATGGGTACTGTACCAGGGGGTCGAGTGGAGACTGGTGTTCTTAAGCCTGGCATGGTGGTCACCTTTGCTCCGGTCAACGTTACAACTGAAGTAAAGTCTGTTGAAATGCACCATGAAGTTTTGATGAGGCTCTTCCTGGGGACAATGTGGGCTTCAATGTCAAGAATGTATCTGTCAAAGATGTTCACCATGGCAATGTGGCTGGTGACAGCAAAAATGGCCCACCAATGGAAGCAGCTGGCTTCACAGCTCAGGTGATTATCCTGAACCATCCAGGCCAAATCAGTGCTGGATATGCACCTGTGCTGGATTGTCACACAGCTCATATTGCTTGCAAGTTTGCTGAGCTGAAGGAGAAGATAGATCGTCGTTTTGGAAAAAAGCTGGAAGATGGTCCCAAGTTCTTGAAATCTGGGGATGCTGCCATTGTTGATATGGTTCCTGGTAAACATATGTGTTGAGAGCTTCTCTATCCTCCTCTGGGCCGTTTTGCTGTTCGTGACATGAGACAGTTGCTGTGGGTGTCATCAAAGCAATGGACAAGAAGGCAGCTGGAGCTGGCAAAGTCACCAAGTCTGCCCAGGAAGCTCAGAAGGCTAAATGGATATTATCCCCAATACCTGCCACCCCAGTCTTAATCAGCGGTGGAAGAACAGTCTCAGAGCTGTTTGTGTTAATTGGCCATTTAAGTTTAATAGTAAAAGACCAATTAATGATAGCAATGCATCGTAAAACCTTCGGAAGGAAAGGAGAATATTTTGTGGCCCATTTGTTTTCTTTGTGTCAGTTTTAAGTTATTAGTTTTTAAAATCAGTACTTTTTAATGGAAACAGCTTGACCAAAAATCTGTCACAGAATTTTGAGACCCATTAAAACAAAAGTTTAATGAGAGAGAAAACAAACAAACAAACAAACAAACAAACAAAAAACACCTGAAGATATACTAAGTGTTGAGCAAGGTTAGTCCAAAAAATGGCCATTAAGAAACTGAAAAAGAGCAGCCTTTGGGGGAAAAAAAACCCCACAACACAACACAACACAACAAAAACAAAGAACAAAACCAGGAAAGTTAGTGTGTTCAAAGTAGTAGAAAGACAGGTCAAGGGCAAGACTGGGGGCCCTAGCAGCTAGAGGCCAGGCAAGGAACAAATGCAGGCAAGTGGACTTGAAGGAGCTGGGGAGACTTAGGCGACATATGGAGATTCAGATGGTAACCAGCACAGACTGTAACCTTGCCTGGGCGGGACACCCTAGAGTGGCCTGGAGGTAGACCAGCTGCTGCAGGGCACCTGGAAGCTAGAGCATGTTGCAGGAGTTGCCTAGATTCAGGATCTGGACTGCTGGCTGATTGCTGTCAAGTTGCCTGATAGAAAATGATGCAGGCTAAGAATTCAAGGCAGCCAAGACCCAAAATCTTGCTTGACCAGTATGCTCAGCAAAGGCCCTGCCACCAAATCTGTGGGGCTGCACATGTATGTGCTGCCCATCTATATTGCTCCTTTGTGTTTAAAGCTCCAGCTGGTTTCTGGCTCCCAAACACTGGCCTCTTTCATGTCACCCTGACGTGACTCTATATGTGGCTTTCCCATCTCTCTGGTGCTTTCAGCTCTAGACTCTTCCTACATGGGCTTCCTACTGTCTTTTAACCACACTCCCACTCAGCAATAATGGGTCTCTGGCTTGGCTACCCACTATCTGAATGGTTTCTCAGCTTCTTGATTAAATACTTTCTAGATATTCTAAACTAACACCCACTCTGTCCAGACAACTGCCCATCCTAGCCCCACTGATGGCATCTGATGAATCTGAGGCCACACAGCAGGCCATCTGGCAGGGTCAGGAGCAGTCCCTCACCTCTTGCTTCCCAATCCTGGGCCGGCTGGGTATCTCCCCTGATTATCCTCAGCCAAAGGGTGGGGTCACTGGGAGAACTTCTGGAGAGGGTGAGGCTTCTTCTGAAAGTATGCTGGGTTTGCAAGAATGTAGAAATCTTCAGAATAAAGAAGCTAAAGAAACAGGAGAGACACCACCTATGAGGTAGAGATCTGTGCTAGGATTTCAAAAGCCATCTGCAGTCTGACTAGGAGATCAGGACAAGGAGCAAAGCATGTCTTTGCAATCTGCCAGAGCAGGAATTCACCCAGGAGCAGGAAGGACAGGCATGAGGGGTACTTTAGGGAGGAACAGGACAGGGACTCACTGGGAGGAAGAGTCCTTAGGAGGGTACATACTTTCCTTGATGAGAAAAACACTTCTCCTCAAGGGTTCCCTGCAAGAAGGACCTTGGTGGGAAAGAGACAAGTATGAGAAAAGGTCATGGCTTAACGAGCTCATGCAAAGCACCTACATAGCCAGACCAGCACTAGGTGCATTCATGGCTGATCCTGGAGGAGATCCTGTTGCCCCAGACAAGCAGATGTTTACAGGCAAGCCCAGGGGGGCCCATACTCATCAACATCTATTCCTCTCAAGAGGCCAAATACAGCATCTAAAGAGTGTGGGCTCATATCTGGATCTGAGACACTGGGGGATCCTTTCTGAAACTGGATCCTTTCTGAAAACTGCTTATTTTTTGGTTGGTAATGAGGGTTAAAATTAGTCTATGAAGATGGTATGCCCTTTCAGACAAAGTCTTGCTCTGTGTGCTCTGGAAAGCCTAAAGGGAACAAGTCCCCCCAGTCTGACCAGCATTGGTCAATTTCTAGGGTGGCCAGAAGATCTCCCAGGCCCACGGACAAAGGATCACCTGGGGTGGTAGTTCTCCAACTCCTGCATTCGGGAATCATCTAAAGGGTTGGGCAGGTCACTCATTGCTGGGATGGAGCCCAAGGATTTGTTATCTCCAATGAGCTCCGAGGTAATGCTAGGGGCCCAAGTCATATTGGGAGACCACTGTCCTAGGTTTGGAGCTCAGAGATAGAGACCCTCAGGGAGATAGCCATTACTGTCATATGCCAAGCCATCTGTTTCCCGAGGGGGCAGTATATGCCTAATACCCTCCACCTGGAAGAGCGCTAAGCATGAGTTCCCACTGGGGAAGTAACCCCTGTTGCCTCCATCCTCTGAGCTAAAGCAGTTCTGGGCTGAGGCATCCTGGAGCCCAGGAGAAGTGCAAGGGACAACAGGCTGGCTCCCCTCTACTCTCAGGAAGCAGAGCCCCCTTACAACGTGGTAAATGATCCATGGGATGCTCCATCATGATAGAATGTCTAGTTGTAAAACCCAAAATGCCCTCAAGTGAGGGCCTCACAGATCACCCGGATGCTGTTTAGTCCTCTACTCATGGGCGGTTACACTTCTACACCTCTCCACCAAGGAAAAGAAACTCAGATCTGGAGCCTTCCATAGCCTTGCTTCATTCCAAGGACTTGGAAGATACCTGCCACGCCACTGAGAGTCTTCCTCAGCTATAATCCCTCTCAACCTATGACACCATTTTCTTCTCCACATAGACCAGTTCTTGGAATGACCATGTTTGTGAGTTTGTGTTTCTCCTCTGTATACTGCATGGGTACAGGGACCTCTTTGGGGTGGGTCACCACTGAAAGTCTAGCACATAGAATGTGCTCAATAAATCTTTGATGAATAAATCAAGTTCCACCCTATGTACCTTCTGCTGTGACTAAACCAAATCTCACTGGCTTTCAATCATGACTTTGCCTTCGGTTATTAAGGTCTCCCATGAATATCTCATTTTCAAGACAGATTGTAAGCACATGGAGGACACTGTCTTACAATTCTTTGTGCTCTTGTCCCCCAGGTCTAGACACAATGCCCACCATGATATGAAGCACATCAGAGGTGTTCACTAAATGCATAAGAACGATGGTCTCTTGCCAAGCTGGCCTCAGGCTGGGAGCAGGAGACTATTTTCAGAGTGGGCCCTCTGCCTGCCTCTCTTCTATGCCCCAAACCTGCCAGCAACTGCTCCCCAGTTGTGAAGGCTATTCTTTCATATAGGTTTGGATGGTCTTTGTTTTTTTGTTTTTTCTTGTGGCCAGGAGGAGAAGCACTTGCTTTCTTTAACTTCACAGCAATCTTCTAACTACGCCTTATTCTCTTCTGTTGGAGGGATGCCACTGACTTCTTGTTTTAATTTTAACTGAAGGCTTTTAGGCCAGTACCACAGCACCCAGCCTGGCATTTCTTGGGCTCCTGGGTTAGCTGCATCAACTCTTGCTGTGCTTGTTGTCTTCTTTTTGATTTTACCTTTATTTTGCTAAACCACATATAATTTCTTCAGAACAGATGCATGGAAAGGAAACTAAAATTTCTGAGTTATTCTGCATCTCAAAATTACTTTATTTTATCCCTGTGCTTGATTGATAATTTGCTGCAGAGAATTCTATGATTATCCCAATTTTGTGCCAGGGTTGGTTTCTCTGTTTTTCTTGGTCTTTCTTGCTCTTGTTGCTGGTTTTCTTCAAATAGCTGATGATCTCTGGTTGACCACTCATATTTGAGATTGAGGCACCAAAAGGTAGACTGAGGGGGCTCTATATTTGGGGATGGGAGGTGTTGTGTGGTAGGCTTCCATTTGGAACTGGTAGGGAGAAAACTGGAATCCACTCCCCAACCCAGGAAGGTAAGTACTATGCACAAGTTCTGAGATCACACACCTGCTCCAGCTGCCTTTGAAGAGTTGATCACACAACTTTGGTACTCTGATCACACAACTGTGATACTTTGCGTGATAATCACCCAGCAGCCTGTAAAGCTCCAAGTGCAGGGCCAGCCATGTGGTTTCTTTGTCTCCTCTTCAGTTTCAGTCAACACCTCACTCTCGCCCTCTGTTCCCAAGTCTTAGATGCCCTCAAGCATTCTGTTCCAACTCTCTACTTGTTATGGTTCTGGCATCTGCTGATTTGTTCCCTCAGTGGAACTTCCATCCACTTCCACTTGCCAGAAAGAGGTGGTGTCTTTCTTTTATCACAGGGCGGCCTCTGCTTCTCTTCGGCATCATGGTTTGTGCTATCCTACCTTTACCATCAGTTTAGTAGAGTCCTGTCATGGGAAAGGAGCATGTGTGAGGCTCCATCTATTGGCTTAATCCAGAAGTTGCTGAGGGAAGTTGATCAGATAGAAGAAGTGCAGGCAATGACTTCAGAGTTTTAGGCACTGCTGTTAGTGAAGGTTCGTCACCAACAGTCACACATTTCAGAGATGCCAACTGCAGGGTCATGATGTGGGGAGAAGCAGCAACCAGGAGGGTTTTGTTGAAATACAGGCCCAAGCATGAAATCCTGGTACATTTTCCTGCATGCTTGTTACCCTCTTTACACAGGGGGACTCTGAGGCCAGAGTCTTATAATTCTTCTAGGTTTCGCCAGTAATTCTACTTGCTGAATGGACCACTGTACACAAAGTGGGAGGCTAATAAATCCTGGACAATGAAAATAGTCCATTGAAATGGTATCCAGATTCCAGAGTCACTGAAGTTCTAAGAGCAAATGACCCATCCACCTATGCATCCACTCAATGTGTTTCTGTGTTCAATCTGTTTCCCCAGCTGCTGGGGGAACAAAGATAGTTGGACACAATCCCTCCCACAAGCTTATGGGACCTCAAGGTCTTTTGGTGTTCATCAAGCCCAAGATATGTACACACAAGTTAGGATCTCAAAGAAGTGGGACCTTAATTGGAATATAATGCCTACAAGTGTACACAAGTTAGTGAGGCCTTACAGAAAAGCCAAGTGTAGTGGGTCTCAGGTATCTGAGATCTCAGATCTGTCAGTTTGACTCACCCACTGAAACTCAGTAGCTGTGAGGCAGAGTCACACATTAGAAACATATTAACTTGATGTCTGTGCCTCACAGGCCAACAGTAGGAATTGCGAATGATGGAACTCCTGATTTATACAGACTTGCTGAAAAACAGACAATGTTTGTGTTTCTTTCCCCAACTCACTCCCACTTTTATGAGCACTGTTAAGTTTCATTTCAGCATGTTAAATAATTTGTGACTCACTGAAATGAAACTTAACTCAGTCCTCGTAAAAATAGAATAAAATGGCATTTCCATGTTTCATGTTATGGTTTGAATCAGCCTGCTATTTGGAGCTTAATGGAATCTGCTCAAAATGCCATTTGGGAGCCTCTCGTCCCCTCCATTCCCTACCAACTAGTCACTGCTTCTCAAAATTTCCCAGAACTCCTCTGCCACCCCAAAATAGCAAAATTTATAGCTGAAGGGAACAGAGGAAAAAGCTAGTAAGTGAACCATGGCAATATTTCTGTAAGCACTGTCTTACACAAAATATGGATGATCTCTACCTCTGATCCATTATAATCAGATAATAGTATTGATGAATAAGTACAGATCCTCTGTTTACTAAATTCCTGAGATTTTTTTTTTACTACTATTCTTCTCTTTAACCAATTTTCCTTGCCTTACTCATTCACAAGTACCATAAGAATCCAGAATATTCTACTTGGGCAATTACTGTAACTAGGCATCAATACTGTACTTATACTTAATTTCTAATACTCTTTTTTATTTTTAAAAAGATGTTACTTAGGGATCCCTGGGTGGCGCAGTGGTTTGGCGCCTGCCTTTGGCCCAGGGCGCGATCCTGGAGACCCGGGATCGAATCCCACGTCAGGCTCCCGGTGCATGGAGCCTGCTTCTCCCTCTGCCTGTGTCTCTGCCTCTCTCTCTCTCTCTGTGACTATCATAAATAAATAAAAAAAATTAAAAAAAAAAGATGTTACTTATTCTAGAGAGAGCAAGAGAGAGAGAGTGAGGGAAAGAGTGGGGGAGAATATGCAAGCACATGTGCAGGGGCAGAGGGAGGGGCGGGGAAAAGTCTTAAGCAGACTCTGCACTGAGTGTGGAGCCCAACACATGGAGCTTGATCTCATGACGCTGAGATCATGACCTAAGTCAAACACTCAACCAACTCTCCTCTTCCCCACATGCCCCTAATTTCTCATACTCTATTCAACAATGTTCAACTTCATTATAAAACTTCTTTAACTGTGACTTTACTAAGTTGGATTCTTGTGAGAATTGAATTCACAATGGGCTGAACATAACCTTTTTGGTTTTTCTCTGAGGATTAAGAATTGTCAGAAAAATTACAGGCGGTATTTTTAAGTTCTTTCAGAAAGTGAGTAGTTTCTCAGGGACTTAATCTCGTGAGGTGCTTCCAGGTACATGCTGCCACCCCCTACCAGGATGATGGGCTTTCTGCGAGGATTGGTAGGCTGCCTGGAGGAGCTGGTAACTGAGACACATCCATACAAAGGAGATGGTACTTCTGAGACCAACAAGGGGTAGGGCAAGGCTCTGATGAGCATGAGCCTACCCACCTACCACAAAACATCATGAGAGGGGCACTGTCTGCACCTGGATGCCCCAGTGCTCCTGTGTTGAGGGGTGGTGGTTGGTTAGGCTAGTCTCACCGCAGGGGTCAGTAAATGCAATGACCATGATGGTGGTGAAGGCATCTGAGATAGACTAGGGGGTAGGCATGGATGGGGTGGCATTCAGAACTGGGAAGGCAACTGTACCCGTCACATCCAAGTGCAGGGCAAGTGCACCATCACATCTAAGCGCAGGGCAGGCTCTGTCTCAAAGGTGCCAGATGACCATAGACTTCAGGTTATTAAAGACCCTGAGAGGCATCTCATCCATATTGTTCTCACTGAAAAACTGGCTATTTTGCTGTCATGGCACAGGGAAGATTCCCTAATTGACAAGCGTGTGGTTGGTTCCAAGGTCATAGAAAGGGCCCATTGGCACTGGTCACTTAGAGCTGAAGTCATGTCTGGCCACTTAATACTGACCCTGCTGGCCAGAAAATTTCAGGATTCTTAGAAATGCCTGCATGCTGGCAAGAACATTGCAAAAGACGCTGGCAAAAGCCCAGAGGTGGCTCAGATGGTGCTGCTCTAAAGGGTACAAGTGCTTTTACTTGGAAAACTGTCACTAAAGAAATGTTTATCATTGTGCTGTAGCAAGGTCTGTTTAAGTGAATAATTTAGGAAAGAAAAACCGCCTGCACTTGACTTGCTAATAGGTTTGCAGAGAAATGCTGGCAATTCCTCATTTCAGTGACAATGATAAGACCTGTGTTCACACCGCTCCAGGCCCTGCACATTCTCCACAACTATAGCACAACCCCGAGGGCCCAGCTCCATTACCGTCACTGCTTCCTTCCCATAAGGATGCCTTGCCAAGACGCTTGGGCACCCAGTGCCTATCACACACACACACACACACACACACACACACACACACACACACATATATCTGAATTGATAACAAAGCCAGGCAATGCTAAAGGAGTCTGGATATTGTCAAGCTTTTTCAGGAAAAATCCCAGGTTGGGACTAGTTTGCGCTTTGCAGGGGGAAAAAAATCTACTAGGGTTGAAATGGCCACAGGCACCACCCTAGAAGTTGTGTTTGTGTCTGTGTATTTCTGCCTTCCTCTCTTTTACTCCATCTGTCTTCATTGATTCACCAAAACGTTGCCCTTGGCCAGGTGTTGGGAAATAGAACAAACAGGATGTACTACCTTTTGGGGTCAGTGGGTCCCAGGCCTGGAGGCAGGTTTCTGGCACTAGCGTTGTTAAGGGGAATGACAGTTTCTCTCCCCTGTGATCCTTGGAATTTACAATTTTTCAAATGTCTTTAATATTTCCATGAAACAGAGCATCAGAGATGGGTGTTGACTTTGGGAGGTGTGGGCACCCCAAAGCATCAGTAGTCACATAGCTCCTGAAACACAGCTTCTCTTTCCCTAGCAAAATGAGAAGGTCCCTCAGGGGCCCTTGGTGACTAGATTCCTTGCTTACTCTCATGCTGCAGGTGCTGGTCCATGGAGGCCAAACAAGGTAAAGTGAAAATTGGAAGCAAGACCTGGTTTTCCTTTTTGTGCCAAGTGCATAGCACTCCTGCTATTCATCTGCTGGCTTAGGACTCTGGGAGCAATTGCCTCTTCCAGCTCTTTTTGGGCTCACCTGCTGAGGACATGGCTGAGGGAGCCTGCCCTCAACCATGAAGGTAGCATGTGTCCATGGCTAAGGGAGAGGACTCTTCTCATGATAGGTGGGGATCAAACTAGGTCTTCAGGAAATACGGCACATGTAGCATAATGGAGGGTGGTACTACCTGAGTCATGGCCCTCTGGGTGTTGGAAATACACAGCCTCTTGACTCCCTACCCCAGTTCCAGCCGCTGCACACATCAGGAGGATGCCCATTCTTATGGATAAATAGTCCTGTTATACTACCTGCGAAGGAATCTGCACTGTTCTACTCTATCTGTTGTAGGTAAACACAGTATAACTTGTCCAACAATATATTCATACACATCTTCTAGTCTTACCTTACTGTTTTACCTGTTCTTTCCTTTGTCAGAATGACTAAAGTTATTTTAAGATTTTTGAGGTTATTACGTTGCCACTATTTTTCCAGCCACCTCAACTCCTAGTTGGCCTGTAGGTGGGCTTTATGCTCAGTCACTGCTCAGGGAGGGAGGGGTGCCAGGTTGCAGGAGATAGCACCACTGGTGTCTTCTTGAGAAAATCCATTTCAAGCCTCCCGAAAGTTTTGCCCCACTGTGAAACCTTCTGGGGTGAGAGAGCCTCCCCTCCAAAGGAAGCCCCACAAAAGACACAAGGAAAACACATCACCTGGCACTTGCCGTGCACACAGAGGTCGGTCTCATAGGGCCCGCAGGGTGTGCCATCCAGGACCCTGTCAGCCACCAGCAGTGGGGACTCCTTCCCGAGAGGTGAGCAGTAGAGTTCACATGGTTTATCTGAGGAGGGAAAGAGGAAGGTGGACATTGATATAGGAAGGGGTTTGTAGGCCATGCAAGGTGCAGGTGCATGAAGGCAATGAGCTGGCAGGGTGCAGGTGCATGTAGGTGGTGGCCCAGAGGCTGAGAGGTCAGTACGGAATAGAGGTCACAGAAACCCAGCACATGTTCCTCAGAGACATGCACCTGCCCCTTGGAACACAACCCAGCAAATAGAGAAGGATCCTCAGACATAGGTAAACAACACATGAGTGAGGGCTCTGTAGGCTTTTATTCACCTAATTCTCTTCATCCTTTGTAAACGTATAGTATTCCTTTTCCTTTAGGCATTAAAAATACCAGGCTGAACAAACATTTTGTTGTGTGCTAACCCTTAAGTGAGTTGAATATGTATCAAGGGAGAGCCTGGGAGCTTATCTTGTTGTGGGGGTGGAATAGGGGGAGAAGGTGAATGAGCATGCCTCTGGGTAGGAGGGGGTGTGGTCCCTATGGATGTCTCTATAGCAGTGGCTTTTGCTAAGTGCCTTAGTGTTCCACCAGCTGCTGGATAAAAGCTTCAGGGCTGTGATATGCAGCAAGAAGGTCCTGGAAGAAACTGAGAGGGAGTAAAGCATAGGAACACAGGGGCCTCCAGGACAACTTGTAAGGGCCATATTACCAGGCAGGAGGGAAACACTGGTTTCTGCTGCTCTTGGAACCAAGTGAGCTCCTAGAACATGACAAGCTCTCATAGCCTTTGCTTAGGCTGTTCCTTTGCCTGAAAATCCCTCTCTGCACAAAGCTTTCTGGAAGTTTCCTATTACCCCAGAAGCTTCTACTCCAGAGCTCTCTCCTCTCATGCCATCTCTGACATGGAATCTCCATCTGCACTTTGCATACACCTCCTCAAAGCCCTTAGCCATTATCTTATTGACTTATAATTGAGTAACTTATGTATAAGGGGATTTCTTTTAAGGTGGGTTCCATTTCTAAAAGAGTTTGGATCTTATTTATCTTTAGATTGATTGAAGAACTGACAGTACTAGGAGACTACAGAGGACAAGGTACTGAAATTTTAATCTCTTATCCCCAGGCCAGGCCAAGGACCTGACTCATAGAAGGACTTGGTAAATATTTTAATCTTTCCATATAAACTTTAGAGTGAGTTTGTCGATATCCCCAAAATAACTTGCTGGGATTTCACTGGGATTGCACTGAATCAAGTCAAGAGAGAATGGACATCTTGATAGTATTGATTCTTCCTATCCACGAATATGGAATATCTCCTCATTTAATTCTTTTAATTCATTCATCAGAATTTTCCTCACATGTATCTTCTACATACAGTGTTAGATTTATTCCTAAATATTTCATTTTGGGGGTTGTCAGTGTAAATGGTATTGTGTTTTTAAACTCCATCTGCTCTTTGCTGGTATATAAGAAACTGAGTGATTTTTGTACATTTACCTTATATCTTGCAACCTTGCTATAATCGCTTACTAGTTCCAGAAGGTTTTTGGGTTTTTTTGTTTGTTTGTTGATTCTTTTGTATTTTCTACATAGATGATCATGTCATCTGCAAACACAGGTAGTTTTATTTCTACCTTCCCAATCTGTATATTTTTAAATTTCTGTTTCTTGTCTTATTTGCATTAGCTAGGACTTCCAGTGTGATCTTGAAAAGAAACAGTGAAAGAAGAAATCCTTGCTTTGTTCTTGATTTTAGGAGAAAAACTTCAAGCTCATTTTTAAATAAATGAATAGATTTTCTTCTTCTCTGAGAAGGATGAATGCACCCTTTTCTTTCTCTCAGTTATAATTCTAGTGACATTTTTGTGACATTATGTGATTATTCTATAAAGAAACCTCCAAAGAGAGAAACACTAATACCTTTGTGCTGCTTCCGTCAGGCCCTTTGTTTCCACCATTGGGTCCTTTTCCCCACTGGGTCCTTCCAGTGGTCTCAGATGATCAAGAGCAGGGGAAGAGAAAGGCTTCTGGAGTTTACTTGGTCTCAGAAGACCTTGGAATTCCAGCTAGACAGTTCTTATCAGAGCAGATGTGTTGTCCCATCCAGGGTCTGTGGCTTTCATGACTGAATGACATTCACTAAACCACCAACATGTTCAGCAGCTTTCCAAAGCTCCTGTCTCATGGAGCTTTGCTGACCGACATGCCCAGTAGGATGTCTTGCCTTAGAACACTGTAAAGAAGCTACAGAGGTTCACTGGAAACATTCAACTTGTTTGTTAGAGTTAGTTGTGGAGGTCAGGGGAAACTGCTGTGAAGAGTAGCTTCCCAGGTAAGTAATGATGCTTCAATGTTTATTCATCCAAAAAACCCCCAAAAAATGAAAACAAAACTTTCAAAACAAAACAAAAACAGGAATTGAGCCCCTCCATCACACAAAGCACTCTTTGGGCACTGCTGGAAAAGAAAGATGAGTAGGGCATGCTTTTCAAGGCTGCCTCTAGCCTGCTGTCTGGGGAATTGAGCCATTCCTTCCACTCTATGCTTTGTTCTCTAGCAGCTCAGGCCCATTTCATTGGGCTTTTCAGTCTGCCTCAACTGGGATTTTCTGTGTACTTGTCCATTAAACTACCAAGGGTGAAACTGATTTGGGCCAAAATGGAAATGGGATTTGGGCAGAAAAGTAGAGGATCTTTTGCAGCAAGTTAGAAAGACCAGACTTGGAGGGGATAAAGATTGTTTAGCTGGGCTCTTTGTTATAAACATCAGGAAAGTGGAGATCCACATATGGAGGGATTTTTTGCCATGACCCCAGGCAAGAAGGTACACTCAACTCCACGTGCACTGGACTCTCCTATACACAGACACTGTCCTCTTTGGCTTGGGCAGTCTGGGGGCACACAGACTCCAGAATAGAGTCCAGAGGTAACACTTCCTTTGCTCAGCCAAAACTCCATTTGTCCATCTCCTTTTCTGAGGTCTGTGCTCAGAATTTAGGGCACCCTACACCTCTAAGGAGGTGTAGCACTATCTCTCAAAGGGACTCGGGATAATCTTTATAAAAGTTGAGGAGGAGCCCCTCAAAATTCTCTGAAAATTCTCCTCCAAGCTACCTTGGGTGGACAGTTAATCCCCAGATAAATGAGGTGCTGTGATTCCCCTTTGGGCATAGCATTTTACATTCTTAGTTGTACAGAAGCTTAAATCTTCTTAAAAGTCATATAACCACATACTCCAAGGAAAGAAGCTTAAAGCATTCCTCTTATATGGCTGATGTGTGCTAAAATGAAATTCTGATTGAGGCTGGACTGTCTGGTGTGGTTCCTGGTGTCTCACTGGCCTACTTTTTTTTTTTGCCAGGACTTATATACCTGGATGGAGAAACCACAGACAGGGCAGGGGAGATGAGCTCAGGGGCTTGGAGGATTCCCCCTGGTAATCCATAGGATGAAGACACAAGGTCTTACTGAGAGACAACACTGAATTTTGAGGCTACCACAGGTGTGTACTCCAGCTCTGTCTGGGATACATGCTGAGGAGGCTACCCTCCCCTACTCCCAAAGCTGCCCACCACGACTCCAGAACCAGGCCTTAGTTGATTGGACCAGCAGCAGCCACCTGACTGTAGCTATACCAAACAGTCTTTCTTTCCATCACAGCCTCATAGCTCCGCCTTGTGAGGCCTCAACTGATTAGACCAAGAGTGGCCACGTGACCACAGGCGGGCTGATCAGAGTCTCTCTCTCTTGAAAAACCTGCACTAAAATTCAGATACAGAGCAGCTGTGTCTACTCATGGCTGATGAATCTGAAAGAAGTCTCTTCTCCCTTATCCACAATTCAGAAGTCCAAAAAGCTCTGAAAACTGCAAGCATTTTCTTGCATTTGTGGCAAACGTATCTGGTAGCAAAACCAGCCTTGATGACATGAGCCTGTTGGTAGTATTCAGTATCCCAGTTAGAGACTGTTCATGGGTTCCATCCCATCCCTGAAGAGAGAGGCATCCATGTGCTTCCCTGGATGGTGGGGTGCTCCTTGGACCGCACTGGTAGTATTAATACATGGTTGATGCACTGTTGTTACCTAATACCAAAAATGCTTTGGCCATATCTGGCCCCAAAGGATACAAAGGATGAAGGTGTTTCGGGCCACCCATCACTCTACATGTGGACAAGTCATGTGAAAACCAATTTG
This sequence comes from Vulpes vulpes, assembly GCF_048418805.1. Classification (NCBI taxonomy): domain Eukaryota; kingdom Metazoa; phylum Chordata; class Mammalia; order Carnivora; family Canidae; genus Vulpes; species Vulpes vulpes. Next base: position 88,900,822 of record NC_132793.1, on the reverse strand, counting down.
CAGTTTGAGGCAGGAAGAAATGACTCACAAACACAAACTGTGGTGGGCATGGAGAAAGGGTTCTGATTATTTTCTGAGGCCCTTTCCTCAGATCCCAGCTCTTGGGATCCAAGACCCCCTGCATATTTGCGACAACTTCTCTCTTTGTCATTAAGCACCTCCAGTCTGCTTGGCTGAACTGGAGCTGAAGTGTCCCTAACCATCATACCCTCCATACCCTGGAAGACTCAGACCCAGAGGGGGTTTTGCCATGCTTGAGAGGGGCTGGGAATGCACCTCCATGCTCAGCCTCGGCCTTGCCTGAGCCCTCTGACACTTCAGTGGGCATGTGGCCTGCTGGCTTGGGCAGGAAGGACTAAACTCCTAAAGATTTCCATTTAAATGGGATTCCACGGGGAAAGCAGAAATGGGGTGGGTTTGGCAACAGGCCATCTCCATGGGTTTCTCTTTAAAGGCCTTCCCACTTAGACCTATTTTCGAAGGAGAGCCTTTGTCTTCTTTCAGAGGTGGTATGGATTTGTGGTCCTGAGCCCTCCCTTGGAAAATCTACCTCTGCAAGAATTCTTTTTTTTTTTCTTCAATAAGAGAAAAAAGAAAAAAATATAGCTTCCCCTTTCTTGAACTATGCGTCACTCGCCAAAGAATTCCACAGTGATAGCAATGCTATGAATAGGGCAGTCATAATGGGCTTCGAGAGAGCCCAGAGCCCAACCACAGGAATCGTTCCCATCACAGCTGAGCTAGAATTGTGCCTTTTATAAGCTGAGTTTTGAGAGGAACAAATTTATAATCTGTATTCTCCCCATGCCCTCTGAATTGGCCATTTGTTATTTTGTTTTCATCCTTGTGAAATGCTCCTTTTAAGAGTCTCTCCTTCAAAGACAAATGCTTTACTGCCCATTAGCTGTCCTTATCAGATAGGGCAGCACTTCTCAGATCAAAAGCAGTGGCACTCTGGCTATAATTATTTATTGCTTTGGGAGAGAGAAATGAAAAAGCAAGTGGGTCGGAACACATTTTGAACCTGGTAAGTGAACCCAGATAGCTGCCCCACGAAGCTCCCTGGGTTGGGGAGCTGGGGCAGACATCAGTTTCAGCCACTGTGATGATAAGGGAGCCGAGGAGCTCAGTGATCCAAAAGTGGTTACAAGTAAAATAGAAGTTTAATCTGGACTTGGAGAAATCTATGGAAAACCAGACATTTACGTGGGATTTCTGCATTGAATTTCAGGGGAACTGAAAGCTGAAGCAGAGCAAGGAAAGAATAACAACAATAGTGTGTGTGCAGTCAAGTGGAAATGGGGATGTAGCGAGTCCCTCTTGGATCTGATCTCTTCTTGCTCCTTACAGCAGCAGAGGACATGACAGAGGATTTAAAGCGTCTTCATCCAGCAGGCTGGAATGGCTGATGGTTTGGAAACAAGGCTGCTCCTCATCAGAACCCATCACTGCACTGGAAACAAGGCAGCTTCGGCTGGGGCTCGCTTTCTCCCGATCAGGGGTCCGAATGTGCTCGAGACATATGGAAGCCTCCTGGGTCTTCCTACACCAGAGGAATGGCCTGGCCGAGAGCAATGAGGGTCTTGTGTGAGTCCCTGCCTCCAGCTGCACATATTCCTTTTGGGAGGGCAGGTCTTTTCGCTCCTTTGTCTGCAGGAAAAGCTGAGGGTATGTAGGCTGCTCTTCTTTTGAAGTCTTGGTTAGGCAATGGTGCATCTACTATCACACAGCTCTAACAAGTGGTTTTCTTTTTAAAAAGGAAAAAGTCTGGGGAGCTCCCCAGTGCTTTTAAATGAACCTGTGGCTGAGCGGGGTGGTGTATTATCTGCTATGATTATAGAACATCCCACGTTACTTTACAGCTCAGTTCAAGGCTAATGGGTTGGGTTGCTAGGTTCAAAGCTGCAGGTCTGGGGCCTTTATTTCCTGTGATGCCTCGGCCTACCCCCAGAGAGCTATGCACACTTGAGCTTGTAACAACAGACTGCAGAATATAGATTTCAGAGGTTCTTCAAGCCACAAAGAAGAAACCTAGGACTTGGCACAGGAACCTCATTCTCCTGCAAAAGACTTTGGAGACCGTGTAAAAATCAGGCACAGTCACCGTAGTTCTTATTAAAGCCTCTTCACTTGACACTTATGAAGTCATGCTCTTATTCTGTCTTACTCGAGTAGTGGAAGCCAGATGAGAGGTAGTGATTTTCTCAGCCAGCTCTTCTGGAACTGGGGAAGTTCTGCTTATCAGCTGCAGGAACTTAGACATGTCATGTAACCTGTAACCTCTCATCTTTGCATGGCTCGTTTTACATAGTAATTGAAATAATGTATGCAGAACTAACTTGTGCTTGGCATATGATGTGCTCAACAAATAGGACCATATAGTCATCGTTACAATGTAGTCTTGTCTCCAGAAGATGAAGAGAATTTTAAGTGTAAAAAGCTTTGAATGAGGCCATGGGGGTAGGCAGTCCTTATCAACAACAAATAAACATTACAAATCTTATAGACATGATATACCACCTAGAATGTGATCAGCTGCTAGAAATGCTTCTAATGGCCCATGGGGCAGACTCCTTTGATTTGGGAGAAAGCTCTTGGAAGGAAAATTTGACCTGTGCCTATCATCATCTTTGAGTTATAACTGTCCTCAAAACCTTTTTTTTTCCCCCCCAAACACCATAGTCAAGGAGTAAAAGCCAACTCAAAATGAATCAAGAAAAGAAATGTAAGAAAGCATCAATGTTGTAAAGAGAGAGAGCAGACACAGAAACCCACTGTCCTGTTCCTGCAGAGCCTCGTTCTCTTCAAAGTTGGCCCTGGGCCCCTCAGCACGTGGCACTAGGCAGCAGGCTGCCAGCACACCTGCCTTGCTGCCAATGGGGGTGCAGGACAATTCTGGTCTGTTGCCTGCCTCACAGCTGCTTTTAAGAACTCTCCCAGGGCTGGGTCACCCAAGTTCAACCCCACTGCTCGAGAAACCAGTCCACTGATGATTGGGGCAGCTGGACTGGGGTATCCCGTTCATTAGATGGACTGCTGGGAAGGGGGAAACCTGTGGATTTTCTTAGGAGGTGTTTACATTCTCGGAGGAGAAGGTGGTGGGGGGGCACTGTGAAAGGACGTGCCATATGCCTTTACCATCAACCACTACTGCTGTCAGCAGGCCCTTCTTCTTGTTGCTCAGGCGGTCATGTGTCTGGCACTGCTGGTCTCGGAAGCTGGGCAGGCCCTTGGGGCAGGGCAGGTTCTCGCAGACAGCATGCTCCACACTGGCTCCCAAGCAGTGAGTGCCTCCTGGCCCAGGGCTGGAAGAAAGAGAAAGGTCTTAGTTAACCAGACAGTGCTGTGGGAACAGCAGGGGTGCTGTTTGCCTCTCTTGCCCAGAGGGGGAGGGGCCAGGCAGAGTTTCCAAAGCAACCTCCCTCTGCTCTTGCACATGGTATCTCTGCAATCCCAGCCCCGTGCTGATGGCATGTTGAAGTGAGCCGTCAGCAAAATGCACCCAAGAACTGTAAATCAGGGTCATCTGGAAATAGGATCGGGTATCAGTTCAGTAAGATCCACAAATTGCGTCTTTCATCTGAACTTAAGACTTGGCCACTTGTAACACTGAAAATGCCAAGGGGAATTTTTAGTGTTGGGGTTTTTTTTGCTGTTGTTGTTGTTATTGTTGTTTTGGTCTTCTATAAAGCAAAGACCTTTAAATGGCTCCTAGGTATACTCTGGGGTCACTAAGTTTCAGGACGAGTAAATAGTTCTCCTTTACTTTAGAATGCAAAGAATCAGAATGATTCATTAACTTACTCAATGGCTTTGGGTGGAGACCTGTCAGATCCTGTCTCTGCAACCTTTACTTGGGCAAGTATGAGACCATAAGTGATCAGAAACACGTCCTCTGTCCCAGATGCTCTGTGCTTAGTATGGGGATCTAAGCAGTTCTGGAGAGCCAGATGTGTTCTCTGGCCAAGACCAGGTGTGTGACCAAAACACTGGTGTGGCTGGCTGAAATGTGGCTCTGTCCAGCTCTTCCATGAGGGCCTGGGGTGTCCTCACAGGACTCTGACCTGAGCAATCTCATTGGTTCCCTTTATTTTCATGATGCCAAAATTACCAGGTTGGAGTGTGACTGTTTTCTCTCCGTACTTTTTATTAAAATTCGGCATACAAAAGAACACAAATCACAAGTGTTTTGCTCAATGGCTTTTCACAAATTACATATACCTGTTGGCAGGACAATATTTTTGACATGATAACCATTTCATATTGAGTATTTTTTTCCTCCCTTTGCCATTCCTTGTAATCAGACAATGAGGCTGCCCTGTGATCACTGCTTTAAGGGGAGAGGTATCGCAGGAGAATTCCTTGGGCTTTTGTGTTACAGAAGTCTACACAAGGAGTCCACAAGCTTTTTCTGCAAAGGGCCAGATGGTGAATATTTCTGGCTTTGTGGGCCATGCAGTCTTTTGCAATTACTCAACTCTGCCGTTGTGGCACAAAAGTGGCCAGAGACAATGCATGGCATTGGCATGGCTGAGCGCCAATAAAACTTTATTTATAAAACAGGTGGTGAACGAGATTTAGTCCATGGGCCATTGTTTCCTGGCTCCTGGTCTACATAAATGTGTTGGAGAAAATGTCTGGAACAGGAAGAAAGGCTCTGCTCTTACCTTTATGCCCACCTCATATAACCAGACAACCTCTCCCTCACTTGGGAGGGAGCCTTGAGAGATTATCCACACTGGTGACCTCAGAGAAGGGCCCTGCATTCTGATCTCCAAGTTAGGAAACAGCAAAACCTCTCTACGGTTTATGGGATCTGAGAACAGAGGGACCTTTTGTTCTTTTTCCTTCCCAGAACACCAGGGAGGAAGCTGGATCTCGGAGAAATGACTGCATGGCATGTTTGAGTAGACAGAATCTCGGACCACCTCCCCAAGAGTCCTGGGCCTGAATGCCAAGTGTGGAGAGATGAATGGACTCCTGTGCCGCAAAACACAGTGTGGAAGAAACAGAGAGGGGAAAAGCCATGTGGACCAGCAGGAGGGGCATCTCTGAAACAGGCAAATTCCCACGGCTGGGACCAGAGAAGGCATGGGTGAGGCAGCAGATGCTGTATGGTGAGAAGTTATGGGTTGAATTGTGTCCATCCTAAAATCATATGCTGAAGGGCTAACCCCACTGCCTCAGAATGTGGCCTTATTTAAAAATAGGACCACTACAGATGTAGTTAATTAAGATGAGATCATACTAGAACAGGGTGAGCTCCTAATCCAATGTGACTAGTATTGTTATAGAAAGGGGCAATCTAGAGATGGAAGCACAGAGGGAGAACACTATGCAAAGATAAAGACAGAAATTGGGGTGATGTTCCCACATTTGAAGGAATGCCAAAGATTACCAGTAAGCCACTAGAAGTTTGGAGAGAGGCATGGGACAGATTATCCTTCACCGTCTTCTGAAGGAACAACCCTTCCAAGACCTTGATCTTGGACTTCTGGTCTCCAGAACTAGAAGGGAATAAATTTGTGTTGTTTTTGCACCCAGTTAGTAATAGTTTGCTATGGCATCCCTTAGAAGACAGATATACCAGATGATACAAGAATCAGATGCATCCTCACTGAATTTAGTTGCAGACTTAGGGAAAATGACGCAAAAACTCCTCAAGTGACTAGGAATCCAACCTGAACCAGAACGGAGTTCAAAAATACAAATTAAAAAACATCAAGAGTACAAATGCAAATAAAAATTGGTTTCTAGAAAAATGAAGAAAACAATGTTTTCTAGTTAGGTTGTGAAATGAGATGTGTGCACCTCGTGTAACTAACTTCCTGGGTTGTCACTAGGCTTTAGTTTCCACTGTACCTGTCACTAGCAACTGATTTTCCTAAATTTATATCTGACTGACCGCAATGAACAAACTACCTTTATGCCTTGTAGCAGGTGGGTGGAGAGTTTATATATGAGAAGACAACTCCTGGATCCAGCAGAAAGTGGGCCTGGAGTGGCGGTAGCCCATGGGAAACCTGATATGCCTCAGGGTGCTTTCCTTCTCAACCGTTCACCTGTTTCTTCTCCATTTCCAACCTTCTCCCATGGGAAGATCCTGCTTCAGACCCTCATCTAGCCCACTGCCTCATCTTCCCCAGCCATCCACCCCACCCACCCCCAGTCTGTCTGTCCTTGAGGCCCTGCAGCATCTTTTTATTTCCTACCTGGTGCCTCTCTTGACCCTGCTTGGGTCTCTGGTATGCTTCTTATCATCAACCTTGTGAAATGGTGAGGTAGATTATTGTCTTCCTTCTATTTTTCTGCAGCTTTCACGCAGAGAACCTTGCACAGGCTAGTCTTCAACAAACAGAAGTTAGAGTTGAATTATATTATCAAAATTTATCTTACTATGACTGAGAGACTAAGGTCAGGGAAGATAGTGGAGTAGGAAGCACCAGGAATCCATCTCTCCACTTAGACAACTGTATTGGCAAAAATTATCTGAAATAACTATTTTGAAATTCTGGAGTCTGTTAAAAAAATGTGTCACCTCCTGAAAAAATCTTGGCAGGTAAGGTGTGGTTAATTTAGATAAATTTCAGCCTTTATTGTGGTAGTGGCAGTCTCCCACACTTCAGCCCCAGGGTAGGTAGTTGTACCTGTATGCTTGGTATGACTGGCTGGAGCCAGGGAGGACAATAAGAACCTTATTCTCCAAATACTGGGGTTCTCTGTTCTGATTTTTCAGTGCTGCTTCTGATTTCTGAAGTATGGGAATAGAGGGTGACCACCATTGTTGCAATTCCAATGAGCTGAAGGGACTTCCAGGGACTTTCAATGAGAAATACCTTTTTTTTTTTTCCTCCTTTGGGAGCCAGATATGTAAGGACTAAGTCATTTAAAAGTAATTACACATTTGAGAAAATTTAGAGAGCCATCAGGATTGTCTGGAAAAGATGAAGGCTAGAAAAGGCTTGAGAAGACCTTATGCTTTCACTTTAGGTTGATCCCCAGCACAGAGAAACCTTTAACAACAAAGAAACAGCAAATCCTGGGAAGGAGGGAAGCTGATTATCAGAGATACATTATAAGATTTGAATGTCCAGTTTTCAACAACAACAACAACAAAATCACAAGGTATAAAAAGGAAAAGAAAGGTATGGCCCACTCAAGGTAATAAAATACACTGGCAGAAACTGTCTGAGAAAACTCAGATATTGAGCGTATTATGTAAAGACTTAAAACAACTGTCTTAAAAATGGTCAAAGCACTAAAGTATAATAGTGCTTTGAATAAATAAAGACAGGAAAATGATGTATGAGAAAAATGATAGTGTCAATAGAGACAGAAATTATGAAAATAAAAAATTATTTCCAGGGTTTAAAAATATAATAATTGAAATGAAAAATTCACCAGGTGAGTTCAAAAGCAAATTTAAGCAGGCAAAAGAATGAATCAGCAAATTTGAATATAGGGCAAATGAAATGATTAAGTCTAGGGGGTGAAAAGAAGAATGAAGAACAGTGAACAGAAGGGACCAACATATACATCATGGGAGTTTCAGAAAACAAAGAGAGAGAAATAGAACATTTGAAGAAATAATGCCTGAAAGCTTCCCAGATTTGAAGAAAGACATGAATCTGCATATCCAAGAAGCTTAACAAAGTCCCAGTAGGATAAATTCACTAATACACTTTTCAATTAAACTGTCAAAAAATAGAGAATCTTGAAAGCAGCAAGAGAGTGGCAACACAACACATATAGAGAATCTTAATAAATTATGAGCCTATTTCTCATCAGAAACTTTGAAGGCCAGAAGATAGCAGATCAATACACTCAAAGTTCTCAAAGAAAAAAAAAAAAATCTATCAACTAAGAATTCTATATCCAGCAAAACTGTTATTCAAAAATGAGGGAGAATGTCAGACATTTCAGATAAATTGAGGATGTTTTTTGTTTTTACTACCAGACATGCTCTACAATAAACACTAAAGAGAGTCCTTCAGGATTCAAATGAAAGGATGCTAGATAGTGACTTGAAGGCATATGAGGAAATAAAGATCTCCAATCAAGGAGGTATGATGCTAAGCTTTGTCAGTACAAGGTACTAGAGAGACACAGAGAAAGAACAGACTTTTGTCTCTGGTTATGGTATTTAATTTCTCTCAGCAGAGTTCTGTGGTAGCATGTGATGCATGCCACCTCCCTCTGAGCAGCTTCATCTCAGAGGGCAGCATCTAAGCATGCCAATGCTTTGGGAAAATTCTCATCCTGGTTTCAGAAGCAGTTTCTCCCCTTGGACAGCTTTCCCTAACACCCCATAGTGTGGCTTTTCAAAGGACTCCACCAGTGTAGCACCTCTGCAAACTTCTCCATCATCCAATGGACCTTAGTTTCATCCTCTCCAACAAGTCCAAGGAGTTTTGTCGCTGTATGTGTGTGTGGGGGTGTGGGGGGGGTACCTTCATCCATATTTGTTCCTTCCTTGTGTGCTCTGTCTCAGACCCAAAGATAGTGACCACTTCCTATACCTGCTCTTCCAGTGCTCTTCCTCTGTTCTCTTTATCTCAGCAGCTAATTCCCATTACTCCAACCACCAGTTATAGTTAATGCTTTTTTACATTAAACTTTCCGTATTCAAAAACAAAATGACTGAAAGAGTTGATATTTTCCAGTTTTCCTTTGGGTCACTATTTGAACAACATGGGAAAAAGAGACACAATCCATGAGCCGTGTGATTTGTTACCCAAATCATCCCAGTATGTCAATCCATGGCAGGAATCTGCCTTGAGCCCACTCATTCTTCATAACTGTATCTATAATACAGGTCATCTTAGAGTTACCATGACATCAGTAATGGCCTCCCAGGTATACACTGGTGTGAGACAACAGAAAGAAGCCCTCCATAATACAGCTGAGAATCTTTGTGTGCAGAGGGTGTGTCTGATGGGAACATCCAAAAATGGCTTACAAACAGAAGTTCTGTGGGAGGACTTGGAAGGAGAGGACCAGCTTTACCAAGGAATCCACAACAGAGGAGTGTGCCAAGCCTAAGCCATATGGACACAAGGTCCTTCAGGAAAGAGATGCTGTCTTGGGGCTGGCAAACACAGGTAGGAGAGATCACCCTCCAAAAGTCTGAGGATCAGAGAGCTGAGGTTCTCATCCAGTATTATAAGTTTCTCTGGACTATGTAGTGTGGATGAAGTAAAAAGAGGTCTAGGAAGACTAAAGCAACAGAAACCAAGCTTGATAAGGCTAAAATGAGCAATGGTTGAAATCAGAGAATTCATGGTAAAATGAAGTTGTTCACTTTTTAGAGCTGGAAGTAGGTCTGTGTACTACTCTCAGCTTTTCCTTTGAGGAGTGCAAGGCACAGACAAGACTGCCAGGCTCTACCGCTCAGGCTCCAAGGCCTCAGAACTCATGGAGACAGAAAGGGTGGTGATACAGTAATTTGAAATCTTATCTTGAAGTGAGGTATGGTCAGCTCAGGACATGGGTGAGAAGTGATAAGGATAGAGGAACTTTCACATCCACAGGATTATAGACTAATATGGCCAGAGGGCTTACACATGACCTACTCTTTATAACCATTACTTTGTCAAACCTATGCAAAAAATCTGAAGGGGTTCTTGACTGCATCCTTCAGATGAGGACATCAAAGTTCTAATATGTTAAATCAAAAAGTCCAGCAGGTAAGCGAGAGGTAGACATAAAAAGTGTGATTCCCAAGAGCTCCTGGATATGGCAGGAACTGGCTGGGAGGGCAGCTGACCATTAGCTGTCATGATTCTGAGAGGCCAGCCTGACCTACATTGTGATGGATGTTTCAAGATGCTTTTCCAACACCAATCCTCAGGTTCTATTTGTACTCTGTTGGGACTTTCTAAACATCAATAAAATAGAAGTTTGGATATAAACCCAAATGATCTGAATGTGCACATCACAGGAAGATATCCAAATGGCAAATACAGACACAAACAATGCTCACAAATGCTCATTAGTTGGAAAGGAAATGCAAAGGAAAATCTCAGGGAGATACCACTACACACCCATCAGAAAGGTCAACGTGAGAAATATTGACGATACAGAAGCACCGGTGAGGCTTGGAGCAAGTGGAAGCTCCCTGTTGTCCACAGCAGTTGATACAGTAGAGCTGCCCTGTAAAACCACACCCTCATTCAGTCACATGCATGCACACTAGGAGCCAGTGACTACTTCCTGCTCCATCAATATGCACCTGCATGTGTGCCCAACACACACACCCGACTATGATGAGCAGTCCTGCACCAGGAGCCACACTCTAGAATAGGTGTGCTTTTCTGTATATTGTACCTTAATAAAGATGCTTAAAAATAAGGGGAAAATAAGGTAGAGAGGCTTTGGTGAGAGATTGAAGTGTGGAGAGAAAAGTGAGCTCCGGCGGGGCAGGACTATCTCTTGCTAGAGTGGGGTCTGAAGTGCTTTGGGCAGACCCAAAGCAGAGTAGGAATGCAGCAAAGGTTCATGGAGATGAACGAGATCACGCAGCATCTTGGGAGTGGATGGACATGCAGAATACCCCAGCTGAGTGACACTTTTTATTTTTTTGCTCTGTTCTCCTCAATGAAGATAGATTGTAAGATAAAGTCACAACAGTGGTTCAGATCTGCTCACCATCCAGAGCCACAGATGGCTTAGTGGACAGCCAGCAGCTCCAGATGTCAGGAGTAGTGTAGGGTTGCTAAGGTCCCTTCAGGGCAGCAGACATCCTAGTTATAAGGCCTCCGCTGCAAGGTATCCAAGTAATACATGTGACTTAGACTCAAGTGTAAAAGACTGAGATTTTAAAAACCCACCCATGGGAACATCAGGTCACTGGCATGTTGAAAGTGCACATACAGGAGTTTAATTTTGGAAGCACTTACAGGCATATAACTTCACTCCCCAACCCCAGGCCTCACATTGGGTCTTAGGAGGCTGGCTGCTTTCAGAGCGATACTGTTCGGTGAACCCAGTGCATTCTGTATCTATGCTCCACTCACCTTCTCTTCCTTCTTGTGCTCTAACAGAGTGGGCTTTTCACACAAGACCATCTGAGCCTTTCTCCTGACCCTACTCTCTAGCCCTCCCTCTAAAACACAAGCCTTTTGATGGGGTACCAGAATTCAAATTATAAGTGAACTTACTGCCTTATAGTCTTTTGGGGCAGAAACTCCCACTGACAGCGACACAAATTGTGGCAGGAAAGGACGAGCCTAGGAAGCTGGATTAAAAACCCAGATGGTCCCCCAGGCCCGGATGTCAGCCAGCAAGAAATATGAATTCCAAGAGCTGTAAGGACTAGGACTAGAGAAAGAAAAAGGTGGAGTTGGGGAGTGGACTCTCTTGTCAGTATTTTTGGACAGTGAATAAACCAGCTGCAGGATATGGGGAAGGAGCCAGGAATATAAAGTGAAGGGGATAGGGAGAGGGTGGTGGGAGCCTTCCAAGTCTGAGATGTACATAGCAGTGAGATTTGGACATCCTTGGGAAATCTCAAGGCAGCAAGCCTGGTGAGTTAAGGAGCAAGCCAGGAAGAGGACGTTGTTTTGGTCAGAGATTGGCTCCAGGGCCTCAATCAGCTGTGCTTTGTAACAATCACCATGTCAGGCCTCTCTGCAAAATCAGGCTGACAACTCTTGCCTGGAATTCATAAAACACTGTCTGTATCCTGCATGTTCCCCCTACACCCAAAACCCTGGGGCTGCTACTAAACCACCCACACAACATCGGGCCCTTCTCTTTCCATTCACCAAGGGGGTGCTTCCCCCTGTGCTTCTGCCAGGGAGAAAGAGCCTGTTGGTGCTCTCCAGAATGGGAAACAAACCTACATTGTTATTGCAAAAGATTGGACAGGCTACCCAGGCATAAATATTATAGAAGCAGGGACATATTGTTTCTCTCACTTGGGATAAACAGACTGGGTGACATTTTGGAGTTTGCTCTGGAGAGGATCCTGGGCACCCCTAGCTATGGAACACAACCTCCCGGGGCGGGGCAGGGCAGGCATGGGGAAGATGACTCTCATGTGCAGGGGAACCTGAGCCACACTCAGGGCTGTTCACAGCACTGGGGCCTCCGTGAAGTGAGATAGTATGAGAAAGGGTGGCCAGCTGGTGACCTACCTTCTTGGCATAACAATTTACAATGACCTTTGTGTTTTGGGGGAGAAACAATAATAAGTGTGTGTTCTGGGATGCTGGACAAGCAGAGACTGCTTTTTCTCAGCAAGCATGCATCCAAGTGGTAGGGAGCACAGGTCATGGAGGGCTATTCTGCTCTAAGCAATGGAAAGGAGGATGGTGCCCAGCAGGTGTGGACTTCATGGAGTTCAAAGGCCACTGGGGTAGGGGGAGTGAAAGCAAGTGAGCAAGTATGTATGAGTAATTACAAATTGTTAAAATACCTATAAGGTAGGAAAGGGGTGCTGAGAGAGAGTGCAAAGCAGGCACTCTACCTTGTTCAAGGTGGTCAGCAAGGAGGCCTGAGAAGGCATTTACTTAGAGACCCAAGGAGAGGGAGGGGCAAGTGGGGAGAGGGAAAGGAATACTGGAAAAGGTCTGGAGCTTGGAATGTTGTATCTGAGGACAGAAAGAAGGCTGAAGTGGGTTGAATGGTGGCTCTTTCCCCTCCCAGATTAGACTACCCAGAACCTTCGAACATGGCCTTAATTAGAAAAAGGGTCTTGGTAGATATAACTGAGAATCTCCAAATTAAGAGAAGAGATCATCCTGACTGGGGTGGGCCCTAAATCCAATGACAGGTGTCCTTAGAGGAGTAGAGAAGACCACAGGAAGACAGAGGCAAGTCTACAAAGGCAAAGAATGCCCAAAGGCACAAGCAGCCACCCAAAGGTTGGGGAGAGGCGTGGGTAGGATGAATCCTCTTTCAGTTTCAAGAAGGAAGCAATCCTGCCAACACCTTGATTTCAGACCTCTGGTTTCTACAATGGGGAGAAGGTAAATTTCTATTGTTTTTACGACACCAAGTTGTGGCAATTTATTACAGCAGCCCTGGGAAATGAATACAGAGACTGCGGTCAAGAGTATGGAAGGGCAGTGGGGAAATGATTGAAATGACTGTAGCAGGAAGAGAGAGAACTGGATTTATGCTTAAGTGGATCTCTCTGGCTCTGTGTGGAGAATGAATGGTGAGGGGTGGGGGCGGGCAGAGAACATGCTAGAAGCAGGGAAGCCAGTGCAAAAGGTCTGAAAGAACAATGGAGCCTCACTGCTGGGTTCTATACCAGCTATGTGACCGTGGGCAAGTGACCTGACCTCTCCACCACTCAGTTTCTAATCAGTGGGCCAAAAAAGATTACCTCTCCTGTACGGCAGCATTAAATGATTTGCTATGTGTAAATGTCAAAAAGGGAACCTAGCACATAGTGCAGGCTCGCTGCATTTGCCATTCTCATCACGAAAGGATGTGGCAGAGGAAGAGAAGGGACAAGAGGACAGTTCATGAACTCAGGGGCTTTGGACTGGAGCACTGTAACGGATGGTAGTGCTATTAAAGGAGTGTGGGGAAGTGGGCTGGGAGGAGAGATCATGGACTGGGAAGAGTCAGGTTTGAGGTGTCCAGGAGAAGACCAAGGGAAGTTGGCGGGACTCTGCCCATTGAGAGTGGGCAAGAATTTTTTTCATCTGTTTTTTGCTTGTCCCTAGAGGCCTATACCTAATAGAATCTTGGCCCAGAGTCAGAACCCTGTCAAAGTTGGACTAAAGGTAGCAGGTTGGAAATGTATCACCGAGAAGGGGTGCAGGAGGTGTGAGTATACCAGCATTCTCCTTCTGGTTCTTCTACCACGGCTTGCCCCACTGGATGTTGTTGATGACAGAGACCAAACATAAATACCTCCCTCTCAGGGATGTGTCAGTGCCTGTAACCATCTGACGCGCCGAGACTCACATATCCCTCAGTGGCCTGTTCACACTGGCCGACAAATTCCCTTATTCCTCAATGATAAAGCATAGGAAGAGAGACAGAGAGATCAAGCTCATGACCACTGGGTGGGCTGGGGAGCACTTGTTAAAGAAAGGAATGGAAGATTTTTACAACAACTTTGGAACAAGCCTCTCTCTTGAGGCCACTGGGCCTGGAGGGATGAGGCAAGGACCCAGCTCATGAAATCCCACAGCAGGCCAGGCCAGGGGGCACATTAACTTGGTTTCCTGAACTAGGGGTTCTTTAGGAGTGGGCAGGGCAGAAAACAGCTAGGATGGGAACAGTGGATGCAGCCAAGGCATGGGGGATGCTTTACCCAAAGTCATGCCAAGAAAACAGAGTCAGGACCCTTAAAGGTTTTGCCTCATGCATCTGTTCAGCATTGATGACATCTTATCCTCGTAAGGGCTGTTCTCACCTAAATACAATCCAATTGTCAATCGTCTCAGGGCACAGGGTCCTTCTGTTTAAAGGTTCTAATGTGCCCCTACTATGACATTCCTGGGGGACACCTGACATGGAATGATGTGCTGCAGGAGACCAATCCTGTCAGGGTAGAAGAGCTCCAGATGCAAACACGAAGCACCCATGACAGCTACAGCTCTTGCAAACTGTGCCCTGGTCTGAACAAAGCCTTTCCATGTCAGTCACCCCCCTCTGAGCCTCACATGGTACTATGAGTTAGGGGACAGACACAGAGTCTCATCTCCATCCTTCTGTTAGTACTAATATGGAGAGGGGCTGCGTACTCAATATAGATCATGTCCTTTATATGTATTCCCACGAACTATTCCAACTTCAGGTAGGGACACACGTAACAGCTGGTCTAAGGAGTGGCTCTGGGACTTGAAGCCTTGTCTGTTCTTTCTTTGAAGCTGGGCTCTTCCCACTGTACTGTGCCAGCTCCCTCTAATGATGGAACTGAGGCCCAGAGAGAAGTGGCTTCCTTGAAGTCACATGACCAGCAACCAAGCCAGGCCCAAATCTCAGCCTGCTCTCTTTTTCTTTTCTTTTCTTTTCTTTTCTTTTCTTTTCTTTTCTTTTCTTTTCTTTTCTTTTCTTTCTTTTCTTTTTTCTTTTCTTTTCTTTTCTTTTCTTTTCTTTTCTTTTCTTTTCTTTTCTTTTCTTTTCTTTTCTTTCTTTCTTTCTTTCTTTCTTTCTTTCTTTCTTTCTTTCTTTCTTTCTTCTCTTTTCTTTCTTCTCCTTTTCCTTCTTTTTAAGATTTTAAGGAGAAAGGGCACCTGGGTGGCTCAGTGGTTGAGCGTCTGCCTTTGGCTTAGGTCATAATTCCAGGGTCTTGGGATCAAGTCCAGCATCAGGTGCTCTATAGGGAGCCTACTTCTCCCTCTGCCTATATCTTTGCCTCTTTCTAGGTCTCTCATGAATAAATAACATCTTAAAAAAAAGAAAATATTTTATGGAGAAGCAGACTCCCTGTTAAGCAGGAGTCTATCAGGGCTCTATCTCAGGACCCCGGCATCATAACTTGAGCCAAAGGCAGATTGCTTAATTGACTGAGCCACCCAGGTGCCCTTCAGAGCTCTCTTCTCAGGGCCAGAGATGGAACTATTTTAACTTCCTCACAGAGCTATGAAAAAACTGAAACCTCTCTCTACTAATTTCTCACCATTTAGTGAAACAGGCTTTCTAATCATCTATGCATGTGTGATGGTTATTTTTATGTGTCAACTTGACTGGCCACAGGGTGTGCAGATTAAAGGTGATTTCTGGGTGTGCCTGTGAAAGTGTTTCTGGATGGCACTGGCATCTGAATTTGTGGATGCAGTAACATAAATGGCTCTCCCTAATGGGCATTATTCAATCCCCTAAAGGCCTGAACAGAACAAAAGGCAGAAGAAGGTGGAATTCACACACACCTCCTGTGCCCTCTACCCCCACTAGGGCCTCTCTTTGCATCTTCTCTTGCCCTCCCACTGGGATTTACTTCATTAGCTCTCCTGATTCTCAGACCTTCAGACCTGGACTGGGTGACACTACCAGCTTTCCTGCTAGCTTGCAGATGGTAGATGGTGGGACGCCTCAGCTTCTGTAATTGTATGAGCCAATTTCTCATCACAAATCATGTATATATCTGTTAATTCTGTCTCTCTGGAAAATCCTAGTATGTCCTCAATGCTTTTAATTAGGAAGTCATTCCTAAAAGATTAAAGATCCACCTATCATTTTTCAGGCACTCTGCTAAATACTGGAAGGAAAAGTTTTAACAAGACACAGTATGTGATGCCAATTCTTATAGCATTACTGTTGGGAAAAGATAGTGTTCTTGACCTTGACTAAACTGTGAGCATGTTCTCCTTTAATCAGGAGATTTTTAACTTTGGCTGGCCATTGAGTTCACCTGGAGAGATTTAAAGCATCCAGTTCCTCGGTCCCAGCTCCAGAATTTGTGATTTAATTCATCTGGAATATAGCCTGAGCATCAGGATTCTTAAACACAAGAAAGGTTGGCTGGTTATTCATCAATGTGACTTAATTGTGGATATAAAGCATTTCTTTTTACTTATAATTTATAACTTGCTCATTTTCAAAATTAGTGTGATATAGCAGATGGCATACAAGACATAAAACAGACTATTTTAAGAAATATTAAAAATGGTAAGTCTCAGAGGAGAAGAGAAAAACTTGTGGGAAAGAAATTATTGAAATTAAGCACAAAATCTGGTCCTGAGCTTTCCGGAGCTAATGTGCCAAGAACAAGAGGGGTCATGGTGTCATCAAGGTCAATAAAAGGAAGGCTATGAGAAAAACAAACAACACCCCCCAAAACCTATTTTCTGTCAAATAGTTCTAAGAGCACAGGTGAAAACTGTGCTGGATGAACAAGACAGCTGAACCCCCAGATGCTGTGTGACTCCTCCACGGCCAGGTTGCTCCCAGATCAGCTAACAGCCAATCTGAATCTAACAGCTAAGGGCCAATCAGTTGGCCATTCTTTCCAGAGGTCCACAGGCTTACCAGGAATGATCTTTGACTAGGGGAGCCTGCAAAGAGGCCAGGGGAGATTGTCATCCAGCTGTGTCACAAAAGCTTTCCACCGAGGCCCACACAAGGTATAAGGAGCCAGCTCTCCATAGGACTTACTGCATCCACGTTCACAGAAAGAGCTTTGTTGAAGCTGAGATGCCATGTGACACACACATCATCCCTGCACCCCGGGGCCCTGGGAGTGATTTCATTTTTTCTCTTTGAGGTCAAATTCTCCTCAGGAGACAGATCCTCCTTTGCATAAGACGGTAAGAGCTGTGGGTTGGAAACCCTGATCAAGGCACCCTGGAGAATGCCCGGTCAAGGGGGACTTACGGGGGGTTGTCACATTTCCTCTGCCGGAAGCGGGCTCCTGTCCCACACGTCCGGCTGCACATGCTCCAAGCGCCCCATGGGCTCCAGTCTCCGTCCACGTGCTCCGGGATGGGCGTCTTGCTCACACACTCCCCTGCGCGGCACCACTGAAACACAGCAGGGCAGGCCACAGGCCCCAGGGGCCACACAGCTCCAATGAATCCAACCTGCTCACTCACCAGATCACTGCAAGTCCCTCCACATGAAAAAAAAAAAAAAAAAAAAAAAAACCACCATGCCATCCCCAAAGGCTTTTTGTAATTTGCACAAAAGTAGACTCTTTCAGGGTATGCATGCTTGTTAACTCCAGACAGTCCGTCCTTACTCAACCTGACACCCATATACCTGTGGGCTTTGCATTTGGCCCTAATGCTCCACATGAAATGTGCTCCCCTGAATTTTTCTAAGTTGTCAGGAAAAGGACTAATTCACATGGCTCATGAAGAGACCCAAGCTTCAGCAAGCTTTGCTTAACGTTGAGTGTGTCTCTCTGGAAGGCTGCGTTTCCTGGCTCTGGGGCTTTGCTTTGCACTTCAAAGCTGGGTTTGGTACTTGGAGATGACACTGCCAGGTCTGCATGGGAGAACCTTGGCTCTGAGAATAAAACAAAGCTACTCGTCTAAAACAGAATTTCCCAAAATGTGTGGCAGGCATATCCGGGGCCCGAGAGGTGATTTGGTGGTTTCAAATCATGGCACCTGATTCACTCCTTACAGTAAGACTAAGGAGAAATCTGTGGCTGCTGGCCCCGAATCCCTCTCCTCTCCAAAACCAATCTCTCCTGTTAATGAAGATCAGGCCTTGGGCTAGCTTTCTTAACCTCTAGTTAGAACTGCATCACAGGGCAGCCCCGGTGGTGCAGCGGTTTAGCACTGCCTGAAGCCCGGGGTGTGATCCTGGAGTCCCGGGATCGAGTCCCACGTCAGGCTTCCTGCATGGAGCCTGCTTCTCCCTCTGCCTGTGTCTCTGCCTCTCTCTGAATAAATAAATCTTAAAAAAAAAACAAAAAACAAAACTGCATCACATTGTTCTCATCCAACTCATTTTATGATAGCTTTTTGCATACAGCCAGTGATCCTGTTTTTGCATGTATGGTTTATTGATGAAAAAGCTTTTTTTTTTTTTTAAAGGGTATTCACTTGTGTGACAAAAAGAGTCAATTTAACAAAAATATTAAGCGACTCTTGTATCTTATCAGAAAAAAAGGAGAGAGGAGATAGAAGTGTTCCTCTTTGCCCAGAGTAGGTTCCAGTGGCATTTCTGGAGCAGCCAGCGGAGCTTCAGGCACTACTGAGTACAGTGCAGACCACCGCTCTTCGGGAGACGTGCCCGATGCCCAGGAGACAGGGGCTAGGGAAGGGCTGTGGGAGGTGGGGGTTACCTTGTCTGCCCCACACTCGGTGCCGTCCAGGGGAGGGTCCAGCTTGGTCTTGCAGGACGTATCTCCTTCCACCAGGCACCACAGTCCAGCGCACATCAGATGCTGCTGACAAGGGAAGGAACAGAACTGCCTAGAACACCATATACAGGTCATTACTGGGGTCAGAAGGTGGGGCCCAATAACTGGTTTGGATTTGGAATTCAAAATGTGAAGGGAAGAAGGAGGGTTGTGAATCTGGATGTTTAAAAAAAAAAGTGTATCATTCAACTGGTTCATTTTAACTCCACAAAATTCTGTGTATAGACTCCTAGGAGGGTTGCCCTCATGGGGATTCATTTCGGCAATTCCTGCGTTAGCTACTGAGGGAGTGTCCACCACAGGGTGCAGGCTGGGTGCCATTAACAAACACATATCTTCCATTTAATGTAGGAAGGTATGAGGCAGATACCCATGGGTTAGAGAGAGTGCACAGGAGGAGAATCTCCCTGGCCTGGCCTCCCCACGGAGGGCTTGCTGGAAGAGGCAGCTCCGTTGCTGAGGCTAGAGGGGCATTTATGCAGGCCTAGAATCCGGAGCTCGAATGCTGATAATGAGCTCAGAGACCCCAAGGGGTTAAAGAAAGGTTTTCCATCTCCCCGTGGTTACCCACATTTCTAGCTCAGCTGACTTATGCATGATTTGTTATAGTATTTCACCTAAGGCATTTCTTAACCTGCACAAATATACAGTGAAAATAACTCTACTTCAACAACAGGCATTTAAAAACATGCCCATTTGTATTAATAGGAAACTTGCACATAGACAAAGTGCTCAGGATGGGACCATTTATGAAAATAACCGGAGCAGACATGGCCAGTGTTATCCCGGGCTGCCTCAGTCTCCCCTGCAGGATTCAGACCATTCAGTGTCTGCACACACTGGTGGCTGCTTCCTCAGTCTTTGTGCTGGAAGCCATCCTTTGACCACAGAGCAAGCTTCAACCACAGGGATGCAGCTGGACACTCCATCTCCCTGGGTGGGATGACTCTGAGGCAAGCTCCAGCTTCTCTCAGAGGGTCCCAGCAGGATGGCCCCATTGTCCATGAGGTGGTCTGCTCACCGGTGCACTTTAGACTCTCCACCCTCCTCTCTCACTTCCCTGCTCCCTCACTGTGCTTCCTGGGATCACTTCCCAGATAAACTCCTTGCACCCAAATCCTCGCCTCATGGTTTGAAAATTAAGAACAGATGTACTGAAGGCTCTTTTAAAGATGTAGTACTTCCAGGTTGCCAAACCCAGTCATGGGAAAAAGGCCTAAGCTGGAGCAGGGAGACCTCACCCTCCAGGGTATGGCCACGGCACCTGTGGGTGCAACTTGGGCAGAGTGAGGGTCAAGGGTCTTTGCTCAGGACAGGTCACAGTGGAGCTTGTAAAGAGTGTACCCTGCTTCGTGTTGAGGTCTGCCATTCCAAGTAATCTCAAATATCTGCATAGGATAGATGTGCACTGTGCTGTCTAAAGTCAAAAAATATTTAGAAGTTTAAGAGACAAAGGGAGAAAAAGGGAAGGAAAGCAGAGCTGGAGGGGCTTTGACAAAGAGCTCAAAAGCCCACAGCTCTTGCTCATTTTTCAAGTATGCCGAAGCCGCTCTGTGCCCTTAAAGAAGTTGATGATTCAAGTGGAACAGTGCACATTTGGGTTCAGGAAAGCCCCTATGTTCCCATTATTGTTCGCCTCTCCATGGAATGGTAAAAAGATGAGAACTCTGAGTACAATGCCAGCTGGTCCCATAAAGACAGACTGAACCTCATTAAATGTTTGATTCCATGCACTTTAACCCTGGAGCTCTTTGAGAGTGTGGTGTCAGTGTGTAGACACGTGTTCATGAGTCAAGGCTGACCCCAGAGGTAATTTATGGGATAGGAGAGCTTGGGATTAGGAGACGCATCTGCCCCATTGGGAGAGAGAGGAAGAAGGCAGTGTGAACTGTTATGTACTTAATAGCACATTCCCATAAAACTGTCCTAATCATCAGAGAAGAAGAGATGAGGTCAGGCAAAGATTTCTTAAGTAGAACACAAAACATACTAACCATAAAGGAAAAAATTAATGAATTATACTACATTACAATGAACTTCTATCAAAAGGCAACTGTAAGAAAGTGAGAGAGGAGGATATTTGCAATACGTGCAAGAGATATTTGTAATGTGTGGATCCAACAAAGGATTTGTATCGAAAGTGTATGTAAAAAACATGAAACAAAAGCTCCCAAAGACAATTAAAATGATGCAATATAAAAATGGGCAAAAAACTTGGGCACTTCACAAATGAGGGCATTTAAATGTAAGGATGGCCAGTAAATGTATGAACAGGTACTCAGTTTCAGTAGCCATCCAGGCAAAGGCAAATTAAAACCACCACTCAGGCGTCCCCAGTGGTTGAGCATCGGCTCAGGACGTGATTTCTGGGTCCTGGGATTGAGTCCAGCATCAGGCTCCCACAGGCAGCCTGCTTCTCCCTCTGCCTATGTCTCTGTCTCTCTCTCATGAATAAATAAATAAAATATTTTAAAAACCACCCAAAACCCCACCATTTGGTACCTCTACACACCTACCAGAATGGCTAGAATGACAGAGACATGAATACAAAGTGTTGGCAAGGATGTGGTGTGATAAGAACTCTCCTTAATTAATGATGAGCTTTTAAATTGGTTCAACAACTCTGAAAAACTCCTTGACAGTACTTAATAAAGCTTAAGACATGCTGGATGTTCTACTATTCATCAATTCCACTCCTACATATGCATCAGGCAGAAATGTGTGTATACGTTTACCAAAAACATTTTAATAATAAATTTATTTTTTATTGTTCAATTTGCCAACATACAGAATAACACCCAGTGCTCATCCCATCAAGTTCCCCCCTCAGTGCCCGTCACCCATTCACCCCCACCTCCCGCCCTCCACCCCTTCCACCACCCCTAGTTCTTTTCCCAGAGTTAGGAGTCTTCATGTTCTGTCTCCCTTTCTGATATTTCCCACACATTTCTTCTCCCTTCCCTTCTATTCCCTTTCACTATTATTTATATTCCCCAAATGAATGAGACCATATAATGTTTGTCCTTCTCCGATTGACTTATTTCACTCAGCATAATACCCTCCAGTTCCATCCACGTTGAAGCAAATGGTGGGTATTTGTCATTTCTAATGGCTGAGTAATATTCCATTGTATACATAAACCACATCTTCTTTATCCATTCATCTTTTGATGGACACCAAGGCTCCTTCCACAGTTTGGCTATTGTGGACATTGCTGCTAGAAACATCGGGGTGCAGGTGTCTCAGCGTTTCATTACATCTGTATCTTTGGGGTAAATCCCCAACAGTACAATTGCTGGGTCGTAGGGCAGATCTATTTTTAACTCTCTGAGGAACCTCCACACAGTTTTCCAGAGTGGCTGCACCATTTCACATTCCCACCAGCAGTGCAGGAGGGTTCCCTTTTTTCCGCATCCTCTCCAATATTTGTGGTTTTTTGTCAAGAATGTTCATAGCAACAATCTTTGTGTCCAAATTGGAAATTGCCCAGGGATGCCTGGGTGGCTCAGTGGTTGAGAGCCTCCCTTCGGCCTAGGGTGTGATCTCGGAGTCTCAGGATTGAGTCCCACATCGGGCTCCGTACATGAAGCCTGCTTCTCCCTCTGCCTGTGTCTCTGCCTCTCTCTCTCTGACTCACGGTAAATAAATAAAATCTTAAAAAAAAAACACAAAAAAGGAACTGCCCAAATGGTCATCAACAGAGAAATTATGGATTATGGTCTATTAGGACAATGGAATACGGCATGATCCCATTTATATGAACTTCAAAAACAAGAGAAAACTGTAGTGTTGTGAGTCAGGATAGTGGTCACCTTTCTGTTTAGTTTCAACAAGGGGACTTTGGAGCTGCAGCCTCTGACCTCAGCTTGGCCATCAGCATTGCCCTGGGTGCCAGAGCTAATCAGCTGCCCTTCTGTGATTTGGTTTCAGTACTGGAAAAATGGTATGGACAGCACTAATGCTTGTTACCATGATGCCTTTTAGATAGTTGGCATTCATGTTGTGCTTTCTAAATGACAAAGTGCTCTGCTGTCTGTCATCCTGAGGCTCATGACAGCTGGGGGAGGCAGGTAGGACAGGGCTTTCTCTTTTTTCCATTTTTTTCAAAGAAGAGGCACATGTTTATGTGGAAGTCAAGGGCCTGAGCTGGACCAAAATTACCAGGCTGGGAGTTCATCAATCTAGGTTCAAGGTTCACATCCTGGTTCTTGACTCATGTAGTGGCTCCACAGGTGTATTCACTCTCTAAAAAACTGAGCTCTAAATGTATGATCTGTGCATTTTTATGCATGCATAGTATACTATAAATAGTAAGACGTTTTACAGAGAGAGGGGAGAAAAGAAGAGAGAAATGTATGCTCAAACTGGCGATGGAAGATTGTCTGGACCCAACCTATCACAAGGTAGAAGCAGGAAAATCAGGGTTTCACCAAGAAATTACAAGGATAGACCATATGTATAGGAAGTCATTCCTCCTATCAGGAGAAATACTTCATAGTGGGTAGTCTTGCAACTGCTGGTCTCTTTAGGGTGGAACACACACACTTCTCTCATAAGGAAAATTCTTGCTAGCCTGGAAATAGCCCTGACACTCTCCAAAATGAACATCCTATCTATAGCTGATTCCAGCAATAACTCAGAGGTGAACAACAGTAAAAAAGAAACAATTTATACAAAGAACTACAAATATGAAGGGAGAAGGTACAAGAGGGAGAAAGCATTGAAGAATACTTACCAGATAATATCATAATACCGCTAAAAATAATGTGTAAGTCTATGGGCATTTTTTTTAAACAGAGTAATTGTGTCTTTTTTTGTTTTTGCATTTGCAAAAAGCAAATATATAAGAACTCAGGGAAAAGATGGTCAGGTCAAAGGAGATAAAGTAGCAACATCCGAATGGGCCAAGGAAGGGGGAAAAAAAATCACATGACCAATGAAGACTGAGAGCAACATAAAAAGAGACACACCACTGAACACATAAAGGGGTATATAGAGTTGATGACTGAGAAAAAGTGAATGTAATAAAATAGAAATGAATAAACGATTTAAACAGATAAGACGAATGACAGACATGAAGACACATAAAGGAGATGGGACACAAGCAAAAGTGGGAGGCAGGTGGGATGAGTTTTCTCTACATTTTTTCCAATGAGGGGACGGATGTTTGTGGAGGTCAAGGGCCCTGAGTTGGGCCAGAAGCACAGGACTCTTAAAGAAGAGAACCAAGGTAATGGAACAGAAAAGGTATCTGAAAAGAAATTCAAGACCCTATCCTGAAATGAAAGAAATCTCTGTTTCAGATTGAAAAGCAAAGCCCTATTCCAGGAAAACAGCAAAGAATAATGAACACAGAGGGATGTCCTGATAAAAGTTACTGAATTTCAGGGATAGAGCAAGAAATATTTTAGGCAGCCAGGAAAAAAGGATCAAGCTAGTGGCAGTGGGAAAACACAGCAGGCTACCTGCAGATTTCTCCACAGCAGCACTCACTGCCAGATGGCAGTGGATGCCTAGAAAGACACAAGGAAAGAAAATGTAATCCAAACAGCTTCTAGCAACTAAAGGGTTGCTCAAGTATTTAGGTAACAGAAAATGATTTTT
Source organism: Vulpes vulpes (assembly GCF_048418805.1). Lineage (NCBI taxonomy): Eukaryota > Metazoa > Chordata > Mammalia > Carnivora > Canidae > Vulpes > Vulpes vulpes. The sequence goes on along the minus strand of NC_132793.1, from coordinate 88,876,440 downwards.
TAAAAATATTTTTGTCTATTTATTTGAAAGAGAGGAAGAGAGCACAAGTTAGGGGGAGTGGTGGAGGGAGAGGGAGAAGCAGGCTCCCCTCAGAGCAGGGAGCCAGATACAGGGCTTGATCCCAGGACCCCGAGATCATGACCTGAGCCAAAGTCAGACACTCAACTGACTGAGCCACCCAGGAACCCCCAGAAAATTATTTTTGAATCTATAAAGAAGCTGAATCCTTTTTTGGAGAAAATACTAGAGGATGATGTTAGCCAGAAGAGAAATAAAAGGAAAACCCAAGGGTTAGCAGTGAGCACCCAGTGAAGCATTGACTGAAATGTGGGGACTGAAGTTAGGAACAGAATGCATAGGATATAAAGTCAGATGAGCCAGAAGTGATATAGATACAAGAATAGCCTAGAAAAGAAGGTGCGGTGGGGTGGAGGGCATAGGAGATTGTCCATATATATCCATTTCTTTATCGTTTCTAGTTGGGGGAGGAGCAAAACATAACAGATAAATATAGCAACTGGGATATCAGAGCTTTTAAAGGGAAAATGTTACCCACTAAGAAAAATAATTAAATTGAGGGGTAGAGGGAATGGAGAGAAGGGGTTTGAAGGTGGAAATGGTTTTATCATGCCCATGGAATTAGGATAGAGTAGAAACTCTAAAGAGAAGTTGGCCTATGGCACCTTTTTGCTTCTAGCAAATGTCAGAATAGATAGTCTGTGGGAGGTGGGGCTGCTCTTCCATTCCAAAAACAGGTAGGTATTGTAATAAAATGTCATTTTTTCCCCTGAAGATTTTACTTTTAGGTAATCTCTGCACCCATTGTGAGGCTCAAACTTACAACCCCAAGATCAAGAGTGTCATGCTCTTAACAACTGAGCCAGCCAGATGGTTCAAAAATGTCATTCTTATTGCTGAGCTCACCAGAAGTTAAGAAACTATTCAAGAAAACAAATACAAAATACACACATAGCTATACTTGTACATACTATTAACATAGTCTAGTCTGTAGCAAGCACTTACAAGGGGTGCATTCCCCTGAGCGCCAGCAATGATCTTGACACTCCAGCTGGGAGAGTAAGTCTGGAATCTGGAAGGGTGTTTACCAGTTCTAGAAGGATTGGTGGCACTGGCTTGTTGAGACAAATATACAGACAAACATATAGCAACCACCATTCAGACTCTCAGAATTCCATGGTGATATTCAATAAAAGTAAACTCACAATGAAGCATGGAAACATAAATGACAGCTAACAGAAGCAACAAATAAAAGATTTAAACTTCCAAGGTGTTTAGATGATAGAATGATCAGATACAGAATATATAATAACCATAGGTGTGCCTGGGTGGCTCAGTCAGTTAAGTGCCCTACTCTTGATTTTGGCTCGGGTCATGGTCTCAGGGTTGTGAGATTGAGCCCTGCACTGGGCTCCATGCTGGGAGTGGAGCCTGCTTAAGATTCTGTCTCTTCCCCTCCCCTTGCCTATTCTCTCCTTTCTAGAAAAAAAAAATCATTATAATAACTATCTCTAACATGTTTGAAGAAATAAAAGATGACATCATGTACACAAGCCAGTAGTGAAATACTATTGAATCAGGCAAATCTGAAAAAGAAACTAGAAAGCACTTTTATTATGAGACATTAAATGTATAACTGTTGAAGAAAAGCAGTGGATTCTGACATCACTGAGAGAGAGAATTAGTGACTGGAAAACAGATTTGAAAAAATATATAGATTGTAGCATGAAGACAAAAGAAATAGGAAAATACTGAAAAAAAAGGATTAAGAGATAAGAAAGAGTAAAATATTGATGTATGTGTCTAATCATAGTCCCAGACGGATAGCAGAAAGAATGAAGAGAGGCAGTGTTTGAGAAGAAAATAGCTAACACAAAATACGTACTGTATAGAATAATGAGTCCTCCCACTTAGTAGAGGGGCAGTCTTCTAATATAGGCCCAACAACCCCTGTCTCCTCCTACTCATGCTCTTGTGTAACACCTTCTTTTTGTACATTTGACGAAACTACTTGCTTGCTTTGCATTCACTGAATGCAGCAAAAATCATAGGATATAATTTTAAGTAAAAAGAGAAATGTATTATTTAGGAAACAGATAAACCATAGTCAAATATGAGTTGGTCTCTAGGCGACAAATGTACTAGATATACTACTTGCTAACCTATTCAAGAAAAAGAGGAGACAATATGAATAAGACAGGAAGAAATGAGAAAGAAAAAAGAAAAAGAAAGGAAGAAAGAAGATAACAAAAATGTGAAGGAAATTTTATGTATGTATATATGTATGTCTGCATGTAAATTTTAAATAATAATCAGTGATCACTGAGCTCAATACATAAACTCGATATGAAATGATTTCCTTACAAGAAGAGCTATTGTACAGAATAGAATAAAAATGCATATGGACTAACTAATATAGAAGACCTAGGGAAGCTGGTCAATGAGCTACCCTTCCTGAAAACCTCTGGCCCACATAGTTTCTTAGTAGTATTTTTCATAGGGAGATTCTATTTAATCTTTCAGAAACAGATAACACCAATGCATTCAAACTGTTTAAGAGCATTGAAAAAAGGGGGATTTTTCCTTATACTTCACATTAATATCACATTGAAACCAAACTGAACAAGATAAGTACAACAAAAGAAAAAAGGTTCATATCAAACTCATTCATAAACACTGTGATGAAGATCCTAAATAAAATTTACTAATATAGTGAAGCATATAGTGAACCATGACCAAGTAAGGTTTATTCCAAGAATCTGAAGATGGTTCAATATTAGAAAACCTGCTAATATAATTTGCCACACTAATAATTCAAAGAGAACTCATCCAGTCCTCCCCATGGATGCTGAGAAGACATTTGATTAAATTTAATCACAATCTCTTATTAAAGTTAACAATGTACATAAATGGATACATCTTCTTTCATTTGATAAATATCTATTCATGCAGAAACGTCAGAAGCACTCTCATTAAAGTTGAGAAGAAGAAAAAAATGTATATTATCACACTGTTATTATTTTAGGTGAGAGAAGGAACTAGGGGTTAATAGAATTATATAACTAAAATAATCATATAACTAAAAACCCAAATACTTAACTAAAGAACCATTATAATCTCTAAAATAATTCGGTCAGATGGTTAGGTATAAAATTAAAATACAGTAATTAAAGCTCTTTATAAATAGCAACTACAATTTTAAAGATATACTGAAATAAAAGATCCCATTCAAATTGGAAAAAATATTCTATAGGAATAAATATAGTAAGAAAATTATAAAATATACATAAAGAAAAATAAAAATTTCCCTGAGGGAGCAAAGGAAGATGTTTTGAATAGATGTAAAGAAACGCTATGTAGGAAGACTCAAAAGTATAAAGGCATATATTTTTCACTAAGTCTCTAAAATAATATAACTGAATTAAAAATACCAACACATATGGAAAAATAAAAAATAATAGCCACTAAAACTGTGAAAAAGCATACAGCTAGTGTATTAAAATATTTTATAAAGCTACCATCATGTAAATATTAAGAGGTTCACAATTATATCAGTGAAATAGACTGGAAAAATCCAGAAATATATTTTAAAAACAAGATATAAAGAAGCATATTATAAAGATGACATTTCAAATTAATGGGGAGAAATGAATTAATTAATCAAGTATGGAACTACATGAGGGGTCATCTGGAAAAAAAGTCAGGTTGGATCCCTTACCTCACACCTAACACTAGAGTAAATGACTGCTGTATTAAAGATTCATACATAAAAATGTAATAATAAAAGTGCTAGAAGATATAACATGAATTAAGTTAATTTACAGTGTAGGAGTAGGAAAGACCTCTAAGCATGACATAAAACTCAGAAGCCTTATCAAGATATTGATGCATTTGACTTTACACACACACATACACACTTCTGCTTGACATAAAATCATAAAAAATAAAAGTAAACAAACTGCCAAAAAAATTGCAACTCCTATTTTAGCTAAATGGCCAATTTCCTTAATATATAAAATTTCCAACAAATCACTTAAAAAAGATCAGTAATCCAAAAGATTTAAAAAGATACTCCACAGAAAAGAGAACACAACTGGCTTCTTAATATATGAAAAAATGCTCAAACTCATTATGAGAAATGCCATTCAACCTGTCAACAGACTCATTTCCTAAATGGTCAGATTGTCAAGGGCCAGAGACGCTGGGTGAAGATGTGGGAAAGCTGGCACTTCCATATGCTGTCTATGGTAGTGTAAAGAGATAAGCCTCTTTGGAGATCAATCTGACAATATCTATCAAGAACTGAGGCATGTACATAATTTTTTTTTAATTTATTTTTTATTGGTGTTCAATTTACCAACATACAGAATAACCCCCAGTGCCCGTCACCCATTCACTCCCACCCCCCATCCTCCTCCCCTGCTACCACCCCTAGTTCGTTTCCCAGAGTTAGGAGTCTTTATGTTCTGTCTCCCTTTCTGATATTTCCCACACATTTCTTCTCCCTTCCCTTCTATTCCCTTTCACTATTATTTATATTCCCCAAATGAATGAGAACATATAATGTTTGTCCTTCTTCTATTGACTTACTTCACTCAGCATGTACATAATTTCATCTCAAGTTCAAAGACAGGTAAAATTAATCTGTGGGTTCAGAAAGAAAGTGATTATTGCTGGGGGTTAGTGAATGGAAGAGGGCTTTAGGGAAGCTTCTGGAATTGCAGAAATGCTATATTTCTTCATGTGCAGGTTCTACTGATGTGTTGTTTATAAAAAATAAGTATAACTGTACACTTAGGATTTGAACTTTTCTGTTTCATGTTGTGCTCTATATAGGTGAATAAAATTCCAAAAATCACATACATGCAAAAGTGACTTTTTGTCCACTTCTAGGTATTTATCTTGTAGACTAATGGTTCTCAATTAGGGGTGATTTTGCCCTCCTACAAGATATTTGACAATGTGTGAAGACATTTTTTGGTTGTCACAACTTGGGGATGCCCCAGACTTAGAGTGGGCAGAGGCTAATGATGTTGCTAAATATCCTACAGTGCATAAGATAGTCCTGCAGCAAAGAATTATTTGCCCTCAGATATCAATAGTACTGAGGTCAGGAAACTTTGCTATAGATCAACTCAACAATAATGATAAAAAGAAAAATAATAAGTTACAGTGGATATAAGAGCCTCTAACTCTAGGAAACAAACTGAGGGTTGCTGGAGGGGAAGTGGGAGTGGGGAGGGGGTAACTGGGTGATGAGTATTAAGGAGGGCATGTGGTGTGAAGAGCACTGAGTGGTTATGTGCAACTGATGAATCACTAAATTCCATCTGTGAAACTAATAATATGCTATATGCTAATTAAATTGAATTTAAAATTAAAAAAAAAAGTTATGGTAGAGAATCCTCTAAGACACCTTAGCTGGGTGACCAAGGTTAATATCACCAGGACCGCAGTCCCCATTTATCCACAGGGGATATGTTCTAAGACTCCCAGTGGATGTCTGAAACCATGGACAGTACTGAACCCTATATATACTGTTATTTCCCATACGTACATATTTATGGCAGGGTTTGATTTATAAATTAGGCACACTAGGCCACCTGGGTGACTCAGTGGTTCAGCATCTGCCTTTGGCTCAGGCCATGATCCAGGGGTCCTGGGATCGAGTCCCGCATTTGCTCCCTGTGGGGAGCCTGCTTCTCCCTCTGCCTATGTCTCTGCTTCTCTCTCTGTGTCTCTCATGAGTGAATAAAATCTTAAAAGGAAATAAATTAGGCACACTAAGAGATGAAGACCAATTACAAAACAGAACAAGTATAACAATACAGCGTAATAAAAGTTTTGTGAGTGTGGTCTCTCTCAAAGTATCTTATTGTATTCACTCTTTTTTTTTTTTTTTTTTGTATTCACCCTTCTTGTGATGACGTAAGATAATAAAATGCCTATATCACCTGATGAAGTATGTCATCACTTGATGATGTAGGCATTGTGACATAGGGATGGGCTACACCTGACCTGACCACATGCCACAGTTGACCGTAACTGAAACCACAGAAAGCAAAACTGCGGATAGGAGGCACCACTGTAACAGGATGTAATGTGGTCTCCTTCTCGATCATTCACAACCTCAATCTGATCATGAGAAACCTCAGGTAAACCCAGATCGCAAAATAACTTAGTGGTACTGTTCAAGGGATAAGGTCATGAAAGACAAGGAGCAGATGGGAGGAGACCAAGGAGATGGGACTAACTAAATGCAAAGCAGGATCCCAGAACAGAAAAGGGATATTGGCAGGAAAACCAGTGACCTCAGCATGTACTTTAATGAATAGTATTGTACCAGGATTCATATTCTGGTTTTGATCATGGTTCTAGGATTCTGTAAGATGCTGACATAGAGGGAAGCTGGGGAGTAGGGGGAAGGTATATACTTTCTGTACTGTTTATGTACAAAAAAAATTTTTTTAAAGATTTTATTTATTTATTCATGAGAGACACACAGAGAGAGGCAGGGACATAGGCAGAGGGAGGAGAAGCAGGCTCCATGCAGACAGCCCCATGCGGGACTCAATCCTGGGACTCCAGGATCATGCCCTGAGCCAAAGGCAGAAGCTCAGCTGCTGAGCCCACCCAGGCGTCGCTGTAACCCTTCTTTAAATCAAAAGCTACCTCGAAAGGAAAAGTGAAAAAATAACACCATCTGTATTTAAATAAAAAAAGGATGGGGCAACTCTTACTTACACAGGTATTGAACAACTCTAAAATATAGTTAAGAGAAAAAAAAAGCGAGATATACAACAGCGTGGCAGGGTGCTCATATTCATATGAAAAAGTATGCAAATAGTGATATTTTGCATTTCACACCTTGTGCATACATTGCTTACTCAGAAAACAAACTGATTCTGAAAAGTCACACCAAGAGCCAAGCATCTGTGGTAGAGATGGTCTTTGCTATCATTACTTAGCGCCTGCAATGCATATTTACAAAGTATCTGTCAGATAAATGTAAAAATGGCATTTTGGCTTTTCCGGAATGAATTCTTTTTTCATCCTCAAAACCACTGCCTCATTCAAGTCCTCTTCCTCTGGACAAATGCAATCATGTTCTGCAGGCTGTCTTGACTGCAGTCTTCCTCATGCTCAATATATCTGCAGAATCTCTTTGGAAACACAGATACCAACTTAACCCATCCATTGTTCTCTTCAGGACTCACTTAAAACCCTTATGACATAGGCCCTCCCCTCTCCCTGCTGCCTCCACGTACTCATGTACTAAGTGCACCTGACTATCCACATCCCATGGATCCTCTGCACCCCTACCCAGGCTGTGGCTTCTCCCAGGTGAGCTTGCCCTGCCCAGTCTCCAGGACCCCCCTCCCTGCAGGCTGGGCTGCACCACACCGGAGAAGTAAAGTGAACAGTGAGCATGACCTGCTGCCTGTCGTCAGAGAGTTCAGTCTAGGGAAGGAACCAGAACTGAAAAAATCAACAGAGTCATGAAATCATCCTCCATATTCTACAAGGCCAAATCCAGGACTTTGTAAAAGCTTTCCTTCTTTTCTCCATTCTCACCAGGAAGAACCCATTAGGGTTCTAAGAGCACTCCACACCAACTGGTCCTGCCAAGTGACAGTGCCATGTGTCTCACCTGCTACCCCTTTGGCTCCCCTCCATCCTGAACTCCTAGGGGGCATGGGCGGTCTTTCATCACCTCCTCCTCTTATTAGTTGGCACATGCCTGGAAGCAAATGGTACCCACCAAAAAGGCCTTGCTGAATGAGCAAATGAATGGATGAACGAATACATTCACGAGTGAGGCTATGCACTGCTTTGATAGCATGAGGGAAAAGCTGATCTACTCTAAGCATTTACTAAGCTCAGGCATCAGGCTAAGTACTTTATCAGAATTATCTCATTACCACTCATGTCAATCTTAGGAGACAGAAATAATCACTCATCACACTTTGCAGTGACCTACCCAAGCTGCAGAGCTGGGACCTTTCCTGACCCTAGAAAAGACACTCTTATCCACTGGTTATAATACAGTTCTTGATGGGTCCCAATTTCCTCTTCTACTTCCTCCCCCTACAATCTCACATTCTCTGCATCAATCAGGCACGAGTATTCATCACTGTTTCATATTTGCAGTGGAATGGAATGGTTTGGGCCCTCTGCCTGCAATGTTCTGTTTGCAAGCACTGCTGAGCAACATAATCTTGGCTCAACTGAAATGTACAGCCACTTAAGCCGCATCAGGGGTGGGGTTGGGGGTGTACTGGCTCCCCCAGCTCCTGGCCAACATTGGAAACTAGGATGCTCAGCTTGAGACCAACTCCTGGATAAGAGGAATAAAGGAGAATCATGTTTGTAATGTACAGGTAATATTTTATCCCATCCTGGATTTTAACTTTTTGTTAAATGGTGAAAGTATCAAGTTTTACAGGAAAAAAAAAAAAAAAAAAACTTTAATAGAGTTGGATGGGAAAGTAAAAAAACCCAAAACCAGGAAAAAAAAAAAAAAAACCCACACCAAACCAAACCAGCAGCAGTGGAAAGCTACTGGTCTGGGGCAAAGAACAAGGAAAATGAAACAGCTGTCTTGTTTTAGCATCTGTTGCCTCACTGGCTACATTCAAGGTTTGGCAAAAGTCGTATCAACTACATTTTGTAGCAGAGTGTCTCCAGCAGCTGCGTGACAAATAAGCCAATGCCAAGCTTCCTTCCTGGCATACTGTGAAAACACAGGCAAGGTCTGAGTTCCTCCTAAGACAGCACTGTTCGTGCATTCAAAGCTTTACCATTTTTCTTCAACTGGTGGTGTCTGGTGACCGTTTTAAGTGCTGGGAAGGTTGTTTTGATTCTCTCCCTTACTGGGCACCCATGAAGTATTTGGAGAACAGCTCTGTCTCAAAGCGTACTGAAGGCGATGGTTATGTAAAAACCCTCAGAAATGTGTTGCTGATAACACAAGCCAAAAGGGAGATAAAATAAGAGCTGGATGAAAAGGTTACTAATCTAAATTTTCCACAAGTACTACTGCAGTTTGAAGCCTTCCCCCCGGCTGGCATGCCAGCCCCACTTCTGGAAGGCTCCCTGAGTCCTGAGGCTGGTCACTCCTTCCATGTCCTATAGGTTGCAGAGATGGTTACCTGGCTGGGGCCACTTTGGGTGGGGGGGAAGGGGGGAGGCTGCTGGGTGAAGACAGGGCCAGGGTCCTCGGGCATCTGCTGGCAAGGGGAGGGGATCAGGGATAAGAAATGGCAGATAACACACAACTTGCAAAGTCTGGGGAGCTCTCTGAGGAGGCAGTCTACTGTAAACTTCCAAACACTTCTGGAAAATTGGGGCCATCTGCTGCCAAAGCCCAACAGTTTTGAGAGAGGCTGCAGATGCTGGGCAGGAGACTGAGACTAAGGCAGGCAGGAGAGCTTTCAACCTGGCACCCAACCCAACATCCTACCGCGTGGCCCTGTCTGTCTGAGAGGGGCAGGGAGAGGCTGTGGCTTGGGCCAGCCATCCACTCTGGCCAGGTACGCAGCATTAAAGGGGCAGGTTTCATTTAGATAGGCAGTTCCCAAGCCCCACTGAGTGCGAGATCCCCCAGGAAAGCTGTCTTCTAGAGACTCAAAGGCCAAAGATCTGAAGGAGGGCATTAAAACTTCTGATATCCTCAGGAGGAGCTTCTAATGACCCACTCAGTTGAGAAGTGACCAACATCAGAGAGAAAGAACCTATAGTTCCAGGTGGAATTCTGATGCCCTGAGCTTCCTGGACCCCACAGGGATCTCTAGCCATCAAGATGCCTGTGAAAATCTCTGTGGGATTTGGGAAAGTTTGCAAAGAGCCTTTGCATCCCGGGGACTGGGGCTGTGCCAAGACAGAGCTACTGGACACTTCACATTAATTCCTGGTGCTCCCAGGGTAGCAGAAGGAATGTCAAGAACAGCATAAGGAAAGATGTGGAAAAGGACCAGCCAACAAGACTGTCAGCTAAACAGTGTCCTCTCTGCCACTGGCTCCAGGATGGAAAAAAAAATGGTACCAGCTAACCTTTACTGAGTGCATGTTACATGCTAAGTACTCTAACTCATGTGTTACTCAGCCCTCAGAATAACCCTATGTAATATGTAAGTAGAGCCATTTTTCCCATTTTGCAGATTGGAAAACTGAGGCAGAAGAGGCTGTGTAGCTCACTCAAGAGGCAGAGGCAAGACATGACCCTGGGTGTCTGACTTGGGAGACTACCTTCTTAAACACCATGTGATATGAAGAGCACCTCCACACTGTACTACTGAAAAGCTGAGAGAACTAAATGGGAAGAGCAAATAACAGGTAGAAAGAAGGCATAAGACCCTTAAATGCCTATTATCATTCCAGACACTCTCGCCTTCCTGAAACAGCTGGCCTACAGCTTCTGTGCTCGATACTCAAAAAAACAAAAAACAAAAAACAAAAAACAAACAAACAAACAAACAAACAAAAAAAGCAAGCAAGCAAGCACGATAGGCCCATCTCCGTCCATTGCAAATGCCATGATGTATAGGCACACTCTTGCTCAGGTCAATTATAAGGCTGGTGTTCATCACTTCCCACACTAACTTCCTTTCCAGGTGGGGTGGATCATGTGCAGACTTTCAGGGCAACCATGGTGGAATGTGTTGCCAAGAAGGCTGTAGGGTTAAGGGACAAGTGGTCGTTACATAGCAACTTTCAACTCAGAATCTCCAGGAACCAGGGTGATGAGCAGGGACGGATATATATCTTTCATGCTGGAAAAGGGTGGGGGCTTTAGGAGGTTGTGGTCATTGTCAGAACATTGTCCTAACTCCCCACTTCCCGCTCTGGTCTCCAGGAGCAATGTCACATTCTTCCTTTCAGTTGGCGATACCTACACTTTGGGCTTTCTTACCCCTTGCTGCACTCAGCAGGATAGCTGAGCCCCAATAGCTTTAAAGTCTTATTAAATAGTGACTATGCTTTCCAGTGACTTTCCTGAGACAGGAGGAACTTGTAATCATAAAGAAGATGGATTGAGTTAATTGCGTAAAGTTCATTTCCCCTTTGTAATAAATATTTACCATCCAGTGTTTATAACTTTTATGTTTGGACTTTCTTAAATGCTTTATTGAATTAAAAACATCACATTACCATTGGCTAAAAGAGGAGACAGCTATATTTGCCAATAATTGCTGCAAGAAATGCCAACTATTGATGCCAATTTTTTTTGGTAGTTCATATTTCCATAGACAGCTTTGAGCCTTACAATACCAGCATTTTGCAGACAGACATGAAAGATGTAATGGTGATGGTGTGGGGATCTCCAGAGCCCTAGACATGAAAATGGACTGTATTTTAATTTTTCTTGGTTCTCTTGTATGCAAATCTTTAAGAAGGCAAGAAATCTGGTTAGTATTTGAGGCGAGGCTGCTCCCAAAGCAACTGTTTTTCCAGTCATTTACCCTATGCCTTTGAATGAGGAAATGGCTTATAATTTTGATTGATCTTAAAATGCCTATGAATTGTGTCAAAGAACATACACAAAGTCCCAGTCAGAAGGAGGTTCTGTATTTAAAATTCTGTCTAAAGCCTGTAAACACCTTTGCAGAATAATATTTGTCAATGCATAATTATAAAATTCTTAAGATTGCTAAGGAAACAATTAAATTTAAGGATCATCCAAAATACAAAAATAAATACCAACTTGTAACACAGTGACCCATGTGTTTTTTGGTCAACATATTACCTTAGAACATCTGGCTCTGGGTCTAATAACCACTGTAATTTCAAGATTATTTATCTGAGAGAGAGAGAGAGAGAGAGAGACAAAAGAACAAGTAGGGGGAAGAGCAAAGGGAGAGGGACAGACAGACTCTTGACTGGGCAGGGAGCCCAATGTGGGGCTCGACCTCATGACCCTGAGATCATGACCTGAGCGGAAATCAGGAGTCAAATGCTTAATCGATGGAGCCACTCAGGCACCCCTAACCACTGTAATTTTAAAGTAGTGGTGAGTCTAAATGATAATTTGAGATAGCAGCTACAACTGTCACACAGTATGAACTATCTGGGTGTCTTAATCCTGACAGTCATGGGTGCTGCTAAGACTGTTGTGGCTTACTGCCAACATCCATGGGTGAAGGAAATACAGTTGACCCTTGAACAACACAGATGTATGATTGCTGACCCCTGACACCATTGAAAATCCACATGTAACTCTTGGCTCCCCAAAAACCTGATTGCCAATCACCTACTGCTGATTGGAGGCATTCCCAATAACATAAGCAGTTGAGTAGCACATATTTTGTATGTTACCTGTATTATATACTGTATTCTTACAAAAAATTTAGTTTAGGTAAAAGAAAATGTTAAGAAAATCATAAGAGAAAACACACTCAAAGGCGCCTGGGTGGCTCAGCTGGTTAAGCATCTGCCTTCGGCTCAGATCATGATCTCAGGGTTCTTAGATCGAGCCCCCCCCGCCCCCCCCCCCCCCCCCCCCCCCCCCCCCCGTCAGGTTCCCTGCTCAGTGGGGAGCCTGCTTCTCCCTCTCCTGCTGCCTTTCCTCCCCAGTTCATTCTCTCTCTCTCTCTCTCACTCTCTCTCTCAAATAAAATAGAATCTTAAAAAAAGAGAGAAAATACATTCATAGTACTGTACTGTATTTATATATATAAAAAAATCCATGTAGAAGTAGATTCATACAACTCAAACCTGTGTTGTTCAAGGGTCAACTGTACTCATGTCAGTTACAGATTGGAGAAAAATAAACTTTCATTATCCTTGTTCACAAAACCTCTGAAATCTACCTCTGCAGATCCTGGTTCAGAACCCCTGCTTCTGTACAATAATAAAGATGTGTCCATGAAAAATACAATCCTCTGAGACGATAGGCCTCTACCTTCTGCCAGGGATAAGCTTTTGTTCCTCATAAAAGGCAGAAGCAAAATGAAAATTCTTCTCACCGGTAGTCATGGTGGTTAGTATTTTTCTCAAAATATAATCTCCCCAGTTTCTTTTCTTCTTATTTTTATGGGTCTATATTCCAGAAAAAGAATAAGAAAATGTTCAACTCCTCAACACTGGTGTATTTTGTGGTTTTCTTCCTTTGGTGGTGTCCAACCTCTGTTACGTTTTATTGTTTTTTTGTGTGTGATAGGCTTAAAGTTCTAGAAATTTCTAAAACATACACACACACACACACCCCACTTGCCTCACTGATGTTTAGGTACTTTTCCAACCTATCCCCCTACTACTCTGCACAGGCATGCCAGCTGAGGGGCTTGCCAGTGAAGTTCTCACCATCAACAAGCTTTGGGGGAGCCTGAACCTGAAAACATGGACAGTGTTCCCAACTGTCATGTGTGAGTGTGGTTTGTAAAAGAAGAGGTTCCTCCAGATTTTTGGAGTTGTAATGGCTTTGTGATATTCATTCCCCTAAAATTCCTGACTGGGAGTGTTTTTCTTTTCACTGTATCTAGAAAGTAGTAACTTTTTTTGCCTATTAAAGGGGGCCTCATGTGATTTGGAGAATTTTACTGAGAATTCTGCATCACAGTCCCCTCTGAAATAACTGGAGATCCTTAACAGGTCATGATGTCATGGGAGTGATTATTATAAAGAACTGGACAGCTGGAGAAATGGGATGCACACGAGGGCCACATGGAGACTCCCCATGCAGAGGCCCTAATGCCAACTGCACCATTTTCTTAGCAGAATGGAGTATAAATGACTAACATGAAACGTGCACTTACAACCCACCTTTACATAACCTAGTTCTAATATGCTTAAGGGGTCACTGTAATATATGCTCACATTTTGTTTCATTTGTTGGCTTATTAGCTATAACTTTGTTGTATTAGTTATTGGTTGATTTATAGTTTCTTTCTGTGCAATTATTCTATCTAGTATATGGTGCAAAAACCTTACAATAGAATCTGACCCTTCCTCCTGTTCTGGCCTCTATGTGAATATCATGTGTTTTACTTTTATGAATGTCATAAACTCTACATTACTGTACTGGTTTCCCATGGCAAAGCTACTAGTGTTTCCTACTGCTTCTCTAACAAACATTGCTGTAAATTTAGTGGCTCGTGAGAATGCCAATTTCTCATCATACAGTTCTGGAGATTGAAAATCCAAAATCAGTCTCAATGGGCTTAAATCAAGGTTTTCACAGGGCTGGTTCCTTCTGGAGGCTCTGAGGGGACAGTCTATTTCCCTGAATTTTCCAGCTCCTAGAGGCAGCCTTGCTCTCCTTGGCTGATGGCCACCTCCTTGCATGATTCCCACCTCTTCCTTCTGCTGTCATGTCTCCTACTACCTACTCTGATCTCCTGCCCCCCTCTCAGTAAGGACTCTTCTGATTATATCAGGCCCATCCAGATAATCCAGGAAATATCCCCATCTCAAGATCCTTAATGGAATAAAATCTGAGAAGTCCCTTTAGCCATCTAAGGTAAAGCTCACAGGTTCTGGGGATTAGGACATGGGCATCGACCATGACTGTATTCTTATTTTTTTTCTTTAAGACAGTTGTTTAATCAATCAATGATCTTTTAAAGATATTTGAGTATATTTAAATATATCATATATTCACCCATGTAGTCACAACTTCCAGGGTCCTTCATTTCTTTGTGTAAATTGATATTGCCATCTACTATAATTATCTTTCTGCATGAAACATTTCTGTTAATATTTCTTATAGTATGGGTTGGCCAGAAATGAATATTTTTAGCTTTTGAAAAACAGAAAATCTCCATTTCACCTTAATTTTTCAAAGAGATTTTTGCTGGGGGTTGATTTCTAAGGTCACAGGCTTTTTTTCCCTCAGTACTTTAAAGATGCTGCTCTACCATCTTTAGGCTTGCATTGTTTCAAAGGAGAGATATGCCATCTTTTTTACCTTTGTTTATGTGTTCATAACTTCTACTCTGGCTGTTTTAAGATTTTCTCTTTATCATTATTTTTAAGCAAATGGATCATGATAAGCGTTGGTCTAGATTTCTTGTTTATGTTTCTTGTGCTTGAGGGTCATAGCTTCTTGGATGTGTGGGTGTATCATTTTCATCAAGCTTGGAATGTTTTTTTAGCCATTATTTCTTCAAATATTTCTGTCCTTGCTCTCTCTCATTTCCTTCTGGGGTATCATCTGCATATACATCTTAGGCCACCTGAAGACCCATAGCTCACTGATACTGTCTTCTTTTTCTTATCTGTCCTTTTTCTCATGTTTCATTTTGGATAATTTTAATCACTTTGTGTTCAAGTTCACTGATCACTTCTGCAATCTCTCATTTCCTAGCAATAGGGTCTTTTTCACTTCAGATAGTATAGTTTTCACTTCTAGAGGTTTCCTTGGCATCTGTTTTATGTCTTCCATATCTCTACTTAACATGTTCAATCTTTCTGCTACCTTCTTGAACCTGGACAATGGTTACAATTACTATTTTAATGCCCTTGTCTGTTAATTCTATCTTTTGTGTCTTTCTCGGTCAGTTTTGATTGATTGATTTTTCTCCTCATTATGGATGTACTTTTCGGCTCCTTTGAAGGCCTGGTAATTTTTTATTTGATGCTAGACATTGTGAGTTTTATTTTATTAAGTGTTGGATGGTCTTCTATCTCTACAAATATTTTTGAGCTTTCTTCTAGGACCTGGTTAAGTCACCTGATAAGAGTTTGATCCTTTCAGATTTTGCTTTTAAACTTTATTAGGTGGCACTAGACCAACATCCAGGATAAGGCTAATTTTGCCACACTACTGATGCAACACTCTTCTGTGAACTTCACATGAGTTCCAGAGATTGTTTCCTCTAATATTTTCAGATGGCCTTGGGTAGTCTTCTCACATGTACATTGCTGAGTACTAAGCTAAAGATTCATGGAGCTCTTGTGCACATTTCTGAGGTTCTTTATAAAGCTTTTTATTGTGTGGTACCTCTCTATGTGAACTCTAACTTCCTTGGCTTCTCTGTGCTCCCAGTTCCACTTCTTCAACTCAAGAAGACTTGTTTCTTCTCTGTTCTCCCTCTCTGTGCCACAGCCTGGAGACTGTCTAGGAAGTAAGCCAGGATAATCAGAGGGCTCACCTTATGTCCTTGACATCTCTCAAGGATCACAATTCTTTCTTGTTGGATGTCCAATGTCATGAAAAATCACTATTTTATATAGTTCATTTGATTTCTTAGTTGCTTAGTTGCAGGTGCGAAGGTAAATCTGGTCCCTGTTACTTCATCTTGGCCAAAGGCAGAAGACAGAATAAGAAATTAAAGGCAAAATTGGGACTGTGGTCATTTCATTATATGAGATCCAATTCAATCCTCAAGGGAATTAAAGAATAGTAATGGTTATAAAGATCAGTTTGGCATTGGATTAAAAGACCTTTATGATTGGTTCTGGATGTCTCTGGCTGCCAGAAAAGTATAGGTTTTACATAATGCTTAATTTTTTCATGATCCTGAGAAGTTCGATACAGAGAAATGCTGATCCTACAGATGTACACAGACAGATTAGTTCTGTGTTCCACTGGATGGGAGTCAGTGTTTTCCAGAAAAGTAATAATAGCACAAATATCAGCTCAAATACCTCAGTGCTGATGCTGTGACAGACTCAGTTCTCAGCACCTTATGTGTAGTGACTCACCAGGAGCCTTGGATTTCAATGATGGCACTAATGCACAGCATAGAGACACACAGAGATGGTCACCAGAACCAGCCTACAGTCACTCACCACCAGATCTACTGTGCTGCTTTGAACAATTTCTTGCCTTGGGAAGAAGGCACAGGAAGGAATAGATCCCTGCAAAAAATTTGATGGAGTTTTATATGTATGTTGGCTGGAACTCATGACCCCGAGATCATGACCCGAGACAAAATCAAGAGTCACACACTTAACCAGCTAAGCCACCCAGGCGCCCCTTACCAAATTAAAATTTTATTTTATTTAAAAAATGTTTTTGTTATATATATATATTTTTTAATTGGAGTTTGATTTACGGGGAATACAAATTAAAATTTGAAATAGCATGGTCAGGGTAGGCCTCCTTAAGAAGGTTACCTCTGAAAAAAACAAAGCCCCCAGACTCAAAAAAAGATGAGGCACCTAGTCACAGGGACAAGTGGAGGAAGAGTGTCCAGCGAGAGGATGCAGGCAGCATGAAGCAGAGTGTGTTGTATTCCTGCCAATAGCATGCCTTGCCAGTTCAAGAAAGAGCAGGAAGGCAATTCAACTGGATCAGAGTGAGTGAAGGGGATGCCGAATGAAGTGAGGACAAGTAAGAGGAGAAGCGGCTCATACCCACACCAGAAAGTCAGTGTTACAGGGAATAAGAAAGAAACAACACTCTTGCTCTTCTGCTATACTGAACACCAGCTGAAACATAGACCCATAAATGTATAACATGAGTAAACAGATGATAAAACAAGGCTTAGAATCCCTTAGTTGGGGGGCGTCTGCGGGCTTAGTTGAAGTGTCTGACTCTTGATTTTGGCTCAGGTCATGATCTCAGGGTCGTGGGATCAAGCCCTGGGTTGGGCTCCGTGTTCAGCTCTGCTTAAGACTCTCTCTCCCTCTCCCCGTTTGCTGTCTCTCTCTCTCAAATAAATTAATTAATCAAAAACAAACAAACAAACAAACAAACAAAAAGAATCCCATAGCGGTGTGCTGCATAGTTTGGCTTTGAGTCCTATGGTGTGTCCCAGGCCTAGGGCAGCACTCGCAAAAGATCTTGTCCCCAGCTGGCCTCTGCCTCTCCCTTCCAGCAGTGCCTCTTGTGGGTTAGCAGGACATTTTTCTCCTGAGTGAAGTTACCACCATCTGACTGTGAGATTCACAATGAAGGAAGCACCCTCGCCATGCAAGCCGAAAATTTCTGCCAGTTCCCTGAGGCTGCAGGTCATCTAGTCAGACGTGCTGACAGGTGCTTCTTCACTCTGGCTAGGTACTGGGGAGAAAAACGTCCATTTCATTGTATTTAGTACTGAAGAACTCTCAAAGAAAAGGCAAGTGGGAAAATATATTTTGTGGTTCTGCTGAGCTGTGGCAATTCATTCTCAGCTTTCCTGTAACTCACAAGATGAGAAGATCTCACTTTATATACTTGTATCTTAAGCTTCTAGGGCAAAAGAAAAAATCACATAGCTAAGCTGATCAGTGCTTGTTGACATTTTGCCATGTTCTTTGAACAAAATGATGCTAGCAAAGGAAAATGAAATACCAGGTCACCTTCCTCCCTTTTGGGGTTTGTCTTTAAATGACTATACATGGCATTTCTTTTCTCCCTCGGTTATACACACACCTGGGTTTAGTCTGCAGCCCACCCCTCTTCCTGACCGGGTGACCTTGGAACATTACCTAACCTCTCTTGGCTTTTGTCTTCTCATCTGTTAAACGTGGTTCAAAGCCTCTGCCTCGACAATTATAGCCAGGGTTTCTGTGCCAGTACATGGAAAGTTGACCCTTCCTAAGCACTCCCTCTGCCTGGGAAATCATGAGCTCCCAGTATAGATATCTCCTTCCTCTTATCCCTCCTCCTGGCCCAACTGGTATACAATTGCCTGGGTCCTAAGAGGCAAATATGACTGATTGCAGTTCTCAGGAGGGAGGCAATCTCTGCCCAGGTTCCCCTCCACACACACACACCCCTGCCCCCTGTCCATCTTGCCCCTGGTTGGGCTAGTGCAGCCTGGCCTGCAACGTCCTACCAACCCTGAGGAGACCCCCACAGTGAGCTGAGTGGCTGCTCTGTGCCCTGTGACTCAGCTGAGCACCTCCCTTTTCTCCACCTTGGCTGCCCAGGGCATCTCTACTCTTCCTGAATGCTCAGGGTCCTCTCCTGGGGTTCCATCCATATGGATTTTGTGCTGTCACCACATCATCAGAGGAGCCTCTGAAAGCTGCCCTTTCTGATGACTCTGGGCCATCAGGTACTTTTAAGGACTGAAGGCTGGGACAGGCAAACAAGGTGCTTCCTGGCTAGCACGTGGTATACGAAGGAGAGTATTAATGGTCAAGGCCAATGGTAAGCACCAGACGCCAGTGGCAGACTGCCAGAGATGATTTCATCCTGGAGCTCACTGCATTTCCCCATAGAGGTGTCCTTGTACCTTCCAGGTTCGAGGCATTGGGGTGTAAGGTGGGAGATGGCTCTCCATTACCAAGGTCTGGAAAGGACCCTTCCTGGCACCTCCACAGGGGGATGGAAGAGGATTCAGGACAAGGCTGTGAACAAATGCCCTTTGGAGAAACAGCTGGCAGGAGGTGCTAGACTGGTTTTGAGGTGAAACCCTCTTCTGCACCCCAAACAAGGGCAAGCAATGCTCCACCTGAGGACTCGCCCCGATTTCCTGAACCAACTCCCACAGAGCCAGGAAGCCCTTGAGGGGCAGCGTCCTGCCTTATGGGCTCCAGGCTGACTTGTTCTGCTGCCTGTGACCCTGGGGTCTCATTCTGGAGGCATAGTCCCTCGTGTGTCTGTCTTGGAGTTGGTCTTGCCCTGGGTTCTTGCTCTGGGAACCTGTCCAGCCCTCCAGGCTCCCTCCCTGGGACTCGATGCCATCCTGAGCTCCAACACCAGGACAGCCCTTCCACTGGGTGTCTCCTGAGTCCTACATGTCCCCACCCCACCTAGTTCTCCTGCTTCTGTCCTTCTGGCTCTGCTCCCCTACCTGAGCCAACTGCCAGCTAGAACATAGGCTGCTCTGGCCTTCCCCTGGGCCATGGCATGGAGATGGCACTGCCCCAGGTCCTGGCACATCCATCTTGGCACCTCCATCCCCAGGGGTGGCCAGGCCACAGCTTGCTGTCTACAGTATAGTGAGAAAGTGTGTGCTCTGTGGGTAAACAGACCTGAGACAAATCCTTGCTCTACTTTCTACTAACCAAGCCATTTTGGATGACTGCATAACCTCTGATGCTTGGTGTTACCATCTGTACACTGGGGAGAGTAATCCAGAGAGCCCGTGGTGAGGGCTAATCTGACTCACACATTAGGTAGCAAAGGACAAAACACATGAGCATTGCTCACTGAATGGTAACATCTTAACAGGGTTATTGATGCTACTATCAAATAGCCAATTTATTATTTATTAGATGTTCTTGACCTGACACTTTCCAACACTTCACGGCTTTTTGCTGCTTTCCATAGCTACCCAGGGTTTAATATCAGGTGACATCACATCACTTCCAAGGAGGATGGGTGAATTTTCTTTTCCCTAGTGTCCTAAATTTTTCATGTTACGCCATTAGGCTATGAAAGAAGAAAGAAAAAAGAAATGCCTTTGGATTAAAACAAAACATTAGGTTCTTCTTGTTGGTAGGGACTCTGAAGTGTGCCCCTATAAAGCTGCCTGTGTGTGAGGAAGTGTGTATGTTTAGGTGTGAGGCTCTCTATGTGTGCATCTGTGCAACTGCCTGTGAGGGTGTACGTATATGTAGGCCAACGTAAGTGAAAATGTGCATGCACATATGTGTGTGTATGTTTGTATGTGGCATATGGATAGTTGTATCCTCCGACAGAAGCCAGATGCTCCCTCCTGTGTCAGTCCTCTGGTGGCTGCTTACCTCCATGTTTCTGCAGAAGGTGGCGTTGGTGCCAAACAGGATCTGGCACTGCTCGTTGGCACTGTAGTGCATGCCCGGCAGCTTGTGAGGGAGACGCACCACGTGCTGGCTCCGGGGGTCTGTGACCAGCAAACAGGTGCTGACTTTCGACCTGAAATGGCCAAGAGGCAAGTTGACTTGCAAGTGTACGTACTGCTCAGGTGTTTGTTCTGTCAGTCAAGAGAAGGCAAGAAGGATGCATCTCCAAATTACCTATGGAAGATGACTCAGGCATTGGATATGTAGATTGTGCTTTTTCTCCTCTCTCTCTTTTTGCTCTTTTTCTACCTGGCTGAATGTAGATCTTTACTGCAAAGGCAATGGGAGTTTAGCAACTAGGAAAGGGCCTGAGAATAACACCCATGAGGCTAATGTACTTTTCTCAAGGTTGAGCTTTCTTGGATGAAAATGCTTTTGAAATAGATTCCTATGGTATTTTCTTAGAATATGTCTTTGAGCAAAATTACTAAGAGTGAAGAAAAAAATAGAAGTTAGGATTGTTTTTGTTTTATTTCAAATAAAAACAAAGTGTTTATTTCCAACTCTGCAGATTCACTTGGAGGGCCTGTGGCAGGCTGTGGTCACTGACTGGTATATGTGTTCCATCCCTGAAAGCTGGCTGGTGGCACAATCTGCAAAAGACATCAGGATCGCAACCAGGGTAGAAATGTCCACAGATGTTGCGAACAGTTCTGAGAAACTAAACTCGGGGAGCTGTGAGGCTATGGCTCCATTATGAGGTTATATACTAGAATGCTTTGACTTCTCAATTCCCCAAACAAGGTAGATGGTAGTGGAAAGGAAACCCAGCCTCTTGCCAAAATTCTTGAAGAAAAGAATTACACACAAGTACACTCAGGCTGACGCTGGCCCACCTCTCCCAGACTCAGACCCACACAACACTTTAACAAAGGCATGGGATCAGCAACATGTAAATGAGCAAATGAAAATACCCTACCTTGTTTCATTGACCCTTCTAGGAAAAATGAAACAATGTCAAGTGGCTTACAACATTTCATTAAGATTCTGTGATAACAAGTGATAACAAGTACTCAGGAGGAAATAGATTATATTAAAACTAACAAGCCCATTTTTAAGACATGTGTACCACCTAATTTCCCCACCCACAGGAGATGTAATGAAAGAAGACCCAGGATGAGGACAGCAGGCAGAGTGACGCCTTTGGCTGCTCCATCCCGAATTCACTAGGTGCTTTAATGTGTTACTGAGCTTGCAAAGCTCTATAGAAAGGGAAGACTCACTTGAGTCCCTTTCATCTCCATGGAGTGGACAGATGAATCCAACTAAGTAATGAGGTGATCTAGATCTGCGCATCAAATCTGTAAGCTTATCCCTGAGGTCTTGACACTAAGGGACCCTCCCAGTACATGAGCTAAGACTTTGACAAAGGCCCAAAATCAGATAGCCAGTTCTTCTGTAAAAATCTGCAAGTGGAATGGTACAGATACATTCCGCAAAGAAAGTGCCAGTGAGATAGAGCCTATCCCCACATGTGAGGAAGGTGAGGAAGCCCTGCTCCCCAGAAAATGCGCTCCCCATTAAGGGAAACAGCCTCAGCACTAAGGAAATGTCCTTTTCTGTAGCACCCAAGGGATGCTGTTAAGGGAGTATCCATTCAGGGTCAAAATACCTCAGAGAAATGAAGTGGGGTTCTTTTCAAGTTACAGTCACTGTTGACATTCAGTCAATCAACAAAGCATTTATGATTAGCATCTGGGTGCCCAGCATCATACAAGACACACACTTGGGAGGAAATTGGGCCAGATATGGGAGGTTCTGTACCTCTTTAGGCCAGTTCAGAGTTCTAAGAGATTCATTTCTCCTTCCCACACTTGCTAAGACTCTAATTGTTGTGCTTTCTGGAAGTACTTTCTATTGTAGTGATTGTACAGAATGATTCAAGGACTTACTTGAGGAAGTTTTCAAGGTCATCACGACTGCAGGAGGACCAAGAGAGGTCACTGGGGTTCCGGCCCTTTACCCACTCTCCTGACATGATGTGGGATCTGCCGGCGCAGGATGAGTGGTCATCGTCATGGTTCATCCCCAAGCTGCCCAAGGGAAAGTAAGAGGAGAGAGGGACACTTATGCTACAGGCTTTCATCTCCAGTTCCAGGTTCCAGCATACAATGCTAACTTAAGTCAAATCTGAAAGACCAAGAGTAACACAGGCTGATGCCCGGTACTTGGCTACTCTCAACAGAGCAGACCAAAAGCCATGAGCTTACAGAGAAACAGAGCGATGGTTTCCTTACTTCATGCATGAAGACTGATAGAGCAAATGGAATACCACAGCATTTGTTAAATAAATGAATAAATGAACCTATAATATCACAGTTAATATAGAATTATATAGCTGCTGCAGGAGGGAAGCTCCCCAGAACCCACAACTGCACACCTGTGTTCAGAACACTGGGGGCTCTGCTTCTGGCCCAGCTGTCCCTAGCCCAGGACCCCTCATTGCCCTGGCTGCCCCACAGTGATAGAACTCCCTCCTCATGCTCCCTGGGAACAAGGAGAGTGCAGGCAGATGGCACCCGAACGTGGATTAATATAGAATTAACTGTGATATTATAGGTTCAGATATTATAGGTCTTAAACTGCAAGTTTCTGATGATTACACTTGTTTTTAATACTAAAATATGTCCATGTTAATGATTGAAATGTTTTGCTGCCCTATGGAGAAGTCACTATGTGAAAGTCTAGTGGAGACCATCCAAGACTTTGACTTCTATAATATCATGGGTGCAAATCTTTATATCAGTGAAAAATGTGGTTTTTCTATCTTTCACACATCATTATACCTGGATTCACCAAGATCAGACCTGTCGCCTTCCCTGCCCAGTCGTACCTAATAGATACCAGGACGCCCGTCTAGACGTGTGTGGCTGACCATGCACTATAATGCACTATAAGCTGAACTGATGATCTTAGTTTGCACTTATGCTGTCACTGGGATAACCTGGGTCACAGAACATACATGATCAGATGGCCCACGTTTTGCTGACCTGTGATTTCCAGGGCAGTCTCACTGCCAAAGGAGGCCCATCCTTTGTCAACAAGTTCAATGGAGAAAACATACACTTTCCTTCATTCAAAAATATTTATTAGAGGTTTCCCAAGTGCCAGCTAATGGACTAGAAAGAGAACAAATAATAGTGCACAATATGCCATCCCTGACCTCAGATCACTGCCAGCCTGGGTGAGAAGACACAAACAGAGATAATTATAAAAAGAGGTTCTAAAGGCTTCTCCAGAGCCACTTTTCCCAGTTTCCTTCATATGCCTCTGACCATCTTCCATCCATTCTCCCTGCTTGCTGCTTAATCAAGGTGTCTTTTGGTGTCTTTTGACAGAGGCCTGCCTGTATTCTTACTCTGCATGCCCTCTAGCCACTCCATACTCTTTCCTATGAGACACAACCTTCACCACCACCATGTGGAGTTGGATTAACCAAAACTCTCCGCGTCCTCTGTAAGATACACTGCCTGGCACTCATGCTCCTCAGTCTCTGGGGTGGCAGGGCACTCTCTGATCACCCACACGTTGCTGCTGCTCATATGCGGTGAGGGTACACTTAACCAAGGCTTAATTGTATTTATTCAAACCTATTTATGTCAGTAATACTTGTTATTTCAACAAATATGTCTGGTTACATGTTGTTTTAATCAATGAAATGAGAACAAAAGTAGTTATTTTCATGAAAATAACTTAGCTAGTAGCTAAAAATTGACCACTGCCAAATTGGGGGTGGGTAAGACAAGTGTAAAAGATGAAGGGGAAAAAATCGTAAATATCTGCCCTGGACTGCTTCACAAGGGTCTTTTATGTCCTACTCCATCTAAGAAAGAAAAAAGAAAAAGAAACCGGAATTCTGACTCATTTCATTATAGTTGTGGCTTTGTGTGAGGCATGCGATGTGCACATCCAGTCGGCAGACATGCATTCTCAAAGAAAAAGCTTTCACCTTTGCCGTGAAATTGATGAAAAAAATTAACATCTTCATGGCTTAAGCTAAAATAAAATGTTTAAGGCACTGAAGTATAATTTCTTTGTTTCCTCACTTGTACCAATTTTTTTGGTCAGTTGGTCAACTGACTAACTACTATCCTGTCAGAAGAAAGCACACCTATGTGTTGACGGCCACATTTTCCCATGGCCTGGACCCCTCTACTAGACTTTACCCTGAATAATGTCCTCCCTCTGCATTTCCCAAAGGCTCTTCCAACTCCCCAGATTCCGTCAGGGTGGCTTTCTATCCCAGATTCTCTAACAGTGACCAGCACAGAGTGGGTACTCTGAGTGTTTATTGAATGGATTCTCTATTTAATACTGGCGAAAGCATCACAAAATCGGAGAATCCATATACATTACAGGGGTGATAAGTCTACTGCAGTGATGACGGCTTGTTCTGGTTAGATTCAGTCTTGCCTTCCTGCCAAGAAATCCACCCAACTCAAGTGAAATGAAGAGACTGTCAGATAAGTCTGACCAAAAGGAATAATTTAGATCTATTTCTAATGGTACTTTGCTGAATGAGTCCTATTTTTCAGTGCCACTACTCAATTTTTTAGGTTTTCTTTTTTCTTTTTTGCCTTATTATCTATCCATAGCCATCCATTTGCCTGTCCAACTATTATCTCTTTGTTTTCTGTTAACTTTTAAAGGCACTAGCTGGTTTTTCAAATTCATTTAGCAGATGATGTTAAAAGTCATCTGAAATTTTATTTTGGATTTGATATCTTTAAATAAAACCAGTGATGGAGTTTTCCCTTTTTTTTTTTTTTTTTGTCTATTTTTTTTTTTTATTGGAGTTCGATTTGCCAACATATAACACCCGGTGCTCATCTCATCAAGTGCCCCCCTCAGTGCCTGTCACCCAGTCTAGATCTTCTGAAAATGCTGATAGATTTCAGTGACCTCTGCTAAATGTGTAACGGTTACAGAAATAAGATGTCTCATGAAGAACGTGGCTTCATCCCATCTTCAATGACAAGGCGTAAGCATAGCACGCGGACCAGATGCAACTGCTTTGTTGTCAACCTTGGAGAACCCAATCCAACAGAGAACCCACCCATGAGTCTGTTGTTCTTCTAGCTTTGCACTTTCATAAGCCAGTTCTCATCATCCTGGGCTGGGATCTCTTGAGAGAGAGAGTGACCACCAGATGGGTTTTTTCAAACAACAAGGATGTTGTTTGGGAAACCACAATTGGAGGAGCTCCAAGCCCTGGCAGAGTGGCCTCACCACATATGGAGGAATGTTTCGTTTGTGACTGCTTCTAAGTTTTCTCCGGTGGTCAAGTTGGTTGTAAAATGAAAGAGACTCCTTTGCTCTCACTGCCAGACTCTGCTGGCCAGAGGGCCTGGTCTCTCAGGAGACAAAACTGTGTTTTAAACAGTGCTCAGAAAAGCTGACTATGCCGTCCACAACTGTATGCCTGCACGGTATGTTATGTTAGTGTTTCACTATGCTGGCCCCAGAAAAGGACTTCCCCAAGGAATGTTCCAGTCAGCAAGATCAGCCAAGAGTGGGATTCTTGGATTTCTGCAGCCTGTGTCTAACACAGATCATGCTTGATCTGGTTTAAAATGCTCAAATGCTAACTAAGTACCTCATAAATTTACAGTTTGATGAACTAGCATTGGGCTGGGAGTCTTGATATTTGAGGTTTACATAAACTACTGTTTAGGCTATTTTTAGATTAATTTCGGGATTACTGGACTGAGAAATGTATGTTGTTTTAGGTTTATGTTCCGGGGCATCTATTACTCCTGGCAACATTATATTAAAACAAAACAAAAACAAAAACGAGTAGCATTAAGCATACACAGTAACTCTAACTTTAAATAACAGTGGGGTTAAGGACACAGACAGGCTTCACATCACATGTGACCCAGATTTATCAGACACAATAACCACTTAATGGCTTGAGTTTATTTTATCTTAAAACAAATAACACACTGCTTCTGTATTTGCTTTAGGAAATCCAATATATACCATGCAGGAAATTCTAAGAGAATCCCTACAATGTTCAACCCCTCCTACCTTCACCCCAAATTCTGAAAACCATGGAGAGGGCTGGGTGTTTTAGACTTGATATATACACCATTTTGAAAGCTTTGGTTTTACCTGGCTTTGAGCCTACCTGTCTGTTTCTCAGAAGCTTTGGGGTTTTGACTTCGGGTATGTAATCAGATCCTACCTCTCCTCAAAGTAGTTTTGCCTGGGAACCTAGGGAAATGGCTCCTGTGATGTAGCCTCTCCACTGAAGGGGTCCTCAGCCAGGCCAGGCCCTAACCTAATAGCCCTATGAGCACACTGACAGTCCCTTTTCAGTAAATGCTCACTGATGCTACAGTAACAGGGAGGCCTCATGGCAGTTTCTAGGAAATGATAGGCAGATTTGTATCGTTAATATTACTCTACATGATAATAACCAAAACACCAGCTTTATAGTAGGAGGAAAATTCTCAACTGTCAGTATTTCTTTGCCAAGAACCATACCATGCCTTCAATCTCCAGCTACTCAGAAATGTCACCTACAAGTGCTGAAAGTCACTAGGGGTGACAGTTTGCACTGGCTTATGCAGGTTAAATTGTCATAATCATCCATAACTCCATTACGGGGAACAAAACAGAAGGCAACAATAACATCAAAATCCTCTCACCCCAGAGAAGTCTTTGTTTTTATTTTTGCTCAAGGAAATGAGCCTACCAGCCTTCAGGGATTCAGTAGCAATGCAACCACCAGAGTAGATCTGGGGTCTCTACAGATTCAATGTTACCTCCTACACATTCAGGATCATCATGGTATGAATAATCCTAAAATATCACATAATTCTGAATCACCAGTGGTGAATAATGATTCATACAGCACTGGTGTGACATGAATCACCAGTGGTGAATAATGATCCATACAGCACTGGTACTACACTTTGCTGTAGTAGATTACATCATAGTAGGTGAAAGTGGATAAGACACCTATAGTATAAACCATCTCTCTTCACTAGCAAGAGTACTAAAGTAACAAAAACACTCACGTTCTTGAATTTCTACAATAATAGATTTTGATGTCAGGTAGAAGAGTCAGCTCTGTCCTCTCCTCACTCTTGCCTGGGATTGTGTATGTGTGCACGTGCGTGCGTATGTGTTTATTCATACCAAAGATTCATATCATATAGGCTTTTAATTTTTCATTTAACAATTCGATTAACTGCTAAAAAATTTATTTAACAAAAATTCATTAAGAGAGGTAAAGAGAGACAAAGAAAAGAAAAGAAGATAAGGAGCATAGCCTGGGTAATGGTACCCCTCATTCCAGGGCCTGAGCATGTATGCTTGTGTGTGTAAGAGCATGCATGCCCTAAGAGAGTGTGACAGAGCTGTGTATCTGCCCTCCTCCCAGGAGTCTCAGGGCCTCCCTGTGACCACAGCATCATACAGAGGGTGATTCTGCTGTTTCACAAAAAATGGTGCCCATTTTTCATACAACATGGGCATGAGGTATGGAGTCTTGACAGGTAAAGTTTAAATTTCATCTGATGCTTGAAGAAAAGGTTGCTGGTTCCCATAGTGGTAGGAAGATTGAATGTGATGGACTTGGTGTCCAGTGCCTGAAGTGGCACTTTTGAAAAGTGATTTTTAGAGGTAATGTTGATACTTTCACCTTTTATTCTTGTTAAAGAATCTCACTGTACAAAGTGCTGTGGCATTACTGTGCTATCATTTGGCCTGAGTATTTTCACTTGTATTTTTACAGCTTCCAGATGAGGCAAACACTTCCTCCATCCTTGATGAGTCCCTTTGGGGGCTGTAAAGCGAATGTGATTTGTTGGAAGCCATACACCAGGTTAGACTCCTCACGGATGGCCAGTCTCTTTTTTCTGAGACCATCTTTCCAGGCCAGGTGGACCAGAGCAGGCACCCGTGCTGCTCAATGATGAGGCTTCACCCCTTCCAGCACCTTCCCCCACAGACTCCCCACTGCTTAGACATGTACACAAACTGCAGCTGGCTTTAATCTCCATATGGTTTCCAATTTTTTTTATTGTTTTAATGAAAATATGTAAACAAAGAGATGATAAAATTCAAAGAGATACATGTACCCCTGTGTTTATAACAGCATTATTTACAACAGCCAAGATATGGAAGCAGCCCAAGTGTCTGTTGACAGTGAATGGATAAAGAAGATGTGGCAAATAAATGGAATGTTATTCAGCCACAAAAAGAATGAAATCTTGCTATCTGCAGAAACATGGAGGGAGCTACAGAGTATAATGCTAAGTGAAATAAGTCATTCAGAGAAAGACAAATACCATATGATTTCACTCATATGTGGAATTTAAGAAACAAACAAAAAGAGAAAAGAGAGACAAACCAAGAAACAGACTCTTAACCACAGAGAACAAACTGAGGGTTGCTGGAGAGGAGGTGGGTAGGGATGGGTGAAATAGGTGATGGGCATTAAGGAGCGCATTTCTAAAGGAATGGAAGTAGGGTGGGAAAACACACACACGTGCCTGAGGGAAGGTGGTAGCCCCCCAACGGCAAGCCCAGGTGCCCTCAGAGAGCTGCAAAGTTAGTGAGGAAAGTGGGGAGATGCCATGCCAAGGGAAGGTGGGCTCGCGGTGAATGGAAAAGTTGCTACCCTATTAAATGCCTTTATGTCCCATTTTTCTTTTGCAGTGAGCTCGCTGAAGAGAATGGGCCTGTTCTGCAAGATGTGGCACAGGGACTACAAGTGTGGGACCCCTCAACAGCAGCTTTGCGGGAGCCTCAGAAGCCCAACTGCTCTCGGCAGGCAGTCATCCCATGACTGCAGACTCCCCCAGGATGCCTGTGAAGGATGATTGCTGATGACCACTGGTCAATGCCATGTGTTGCCCTTTGTAGGAAGAGGATGAAGATGGGGGCTCATGGCACAGCATCTTGTTTCTTTTCATCTCCTAGTAGCAGATCTAGGTTTGAACACACAGGTCATGCTCTTGCATGTCTCCCTGCACATCCAGCAGTGGAGGTTGGTAAAGGCTCGAGGCACACAGGCCTGTAGGGCTGAAGCTGTTGTCATCTTCGTGAAAACCTATTTCCAGGCTCTGATAACTCCTACTGGCTCACCAGCCCAGGTGCCTCTGGTCTTGCCCACCCCTGACAAACATGGTCCTGACATCCTAAAATGGGCCACCCTTCCCTGCTCCAGCAGCTCTCAGAACAGGGCAGGGCACAGAGAAGGGCTCAATAAATGGCCATTAAATAAATGTGCACATGAACATCTAGGTCCATATGGCAGCCAACTAGCACACAGAGCAGGGCTACATGTGGTGTCCTTCCTCTGCCTCATTAACATAAGGCAATTCCATGAAAGGATGGTCCCCAACATGATCACATGAGTGGCACCTCCTTGGGAGGTTCATAGCTTTCTCTACACAGTATCCTTGCTGCTTAAAGCAGTCTCTGAGTGCATTCAGAACTGATGCAAGCAAACATGCATGTCACTACTTCCACAGACTTAACAATCAAATGGTGCTTGAAAATTTTACCCCCCTAAAAAATATCTGCAAAATTATGTTGACTTCTGACCTGAGAAGACATTCCATAAAAGAGGAGGGAAAAGTGTGAAGGAGATTCCAGGTACATATTCCAAAGAAGTCTAGAATGGTAGGTACATTGATGGAATTAGGATCTAGCTTCCCAAGGGGACTGCTCTAGAGGTGACAGCACTGATTCAGCTGGAAAGGCTGTACAGTGTTAAGAAAAAACTCTACCTCTGACAAGGAGTCAATTCTCCTTCCTTCTTCTCCTTAGTCTTTTTTTTTTTTTTCCAGGATTATCTTCGGGTATTTTAAGAACTTTATTCCCATATGTGCTTTGGCTTGTTGAGTTCCACAGAAAGCCCTTTTAGCTTGGGACTGCACTGAATAACCTGATTTCTAGAATCACTGAAGTTTTGAGTCTTGCCAGCCTGGGACACAGGCACCTGTTTATCTTTCCAGGCTTTCTTGAATGACCTCTGGCAAACTTTTATTTTGCATAAAAAGGTCTTATATTTCTTATTTGCACCATTCTTGGGTATTGCACATCTTTGGTAGATGTGCAATGTGGTGAACGAGATCTGCTTTTTATTGTTCTGTAACTGATCTGCGTACAGGGGAATCATGGATTCTTGTATATGTATGGGTCTTGTGATCTGTACCAATTTGAACACAGTGGTTGGGATAGGTTGTCAGATGATTCTCTTACCATGTGCAGATAACAACCACTCTGACTCTTCCCTTTCAATGTTCATACCACACTTCTTGCCTTAAGAGATCTGACAGACTTCCAAAACAATGTAAAATATTAGTTACCATATGGGCACCTATACCCTGGTGCCAAGTCTAATGGGAATTCTATTAATCCATGCACACTGAATACATCTGCTCTAGATTGCTCATAGGCAGGTAAACTTGATCAACTTAAGGACATTTTCTTCTAAATAATCCCTTGCAGAGGATTTCCTCACTGCCGTTTCAAAGTAAACACTAAGCCAGTCTGACACAGTGGACAGAGTGATGGTCCAAGGAGAAAGAGGTGATGGTTGGTTTAAAGATTTGTCCCCAATTCGTTTGGGGACTAGACACAAGGCTCCGACCATCCCAGGCCTGTTTTCCTAGCTGGGAAGTGAGGGGCTTGAGCAGATAACTATGAAATGTTTTCCAGTTCAAGATGTAATCATTTCATGATTCTCAATCCAGGAAGGCTGAACACAATTTAAGGTAGAGTTGCTATTCACTCTTTCTGTCAGGGCTGATTGAACGTGACCTTGTACCAGGCATTTTCAGGGCACTAGTCATACAGCAATGGGTGGTACGCACAGTACAACTTGCAGAAAGTCCACAGTCTGGAGGGGATCACAGATACATCAACAACTGTGACCCATGCTGTCCAATAAAACTTTCTGTCATGAAGGAAAAATCTCTATGTGTGTTGTCCAATATGGCAGCCACTGACCACAAGTCGGTACTGAGGGCTTAAAATGTGCTAGTGTGACTGAGGAACTAAAGTTCCTATCTTATTACCTTTTAGTTGAAGGACGCTTGGGTGGCTCACTGGTGGAGCATCTGCCTTTGGCCCAGGGCATGATCCTGGAGTTCCAGGACTGAGTCCCACATTGGGCTCCCTGCATGGAGCCTGCTTCTCCCTCTGCCTGTGTCTCTCCCCCTCTCTCTGTGTCTCTCATGATAAATAAATAAAATATTTAAATAAAATAAAAATAAAAAAATAAATATTAGGTGAGTTATCTAAAAATTTTTTTTAATTGAGATAAATTTAAAGATCCAGCTGTGGCTAAGTGCAACACGGCTGGACCATACTGTGTAGGCAATAATGAGATTGGACTAATTTGTATACCACCATTGTGCTAGGAGCTGTGGGTGTCGTCACAGTGGGATAAGAGTATATCCATATCCACAAATTACTTACAGACTTACAGATTCTGGGGGAAATAAGAGAACTTGATGACATACCTGAAGAAGAATGAGTGGCCAGGTATAGACACCAGGAGCTAAAAGCCATGGACATTTAGAGAAGGGAAACTTTCACATGTTATCTCAGAGTGACTTTTTGTATGACCTTAATTTATTCCTAGTTTTTCTGCCTGCTGATGGTTGTGCTGATGGTGCCATCTATAAAAAGCCCTCCAAATCCCAGGGCTGAAGTATAATGTATTAGAAGAACCACAGAAGAACCTCTCTGAAGGCTTTATTTACACAGCAGCCAAGAAAATGAAAGAACATCAGCCTAAATTGATTTAGACAATAAGCTGCCTGAAGAGCAAATATAATCTCCAACAGAAAGAAGTATGCCTCATCTGTGCAATTAAATCTGGGACATTCTTGGTGTCAAACCAATTTTGTCAAAGAGTGACATAAGGTAATGTGCCTTTGCTAACTGAAAAAGGGAATAATGAGCTATAATAAGGCGGAACAAAGGAGATAATTCTACTACTGCAAGTTCTGTGAGGTTCTCTTTAGCTTTTTAGAAGGAGAAAATTTATTGGAAAAAAACAGTATTTTTATTTCAAAAGAAGACTATAAAAGAGGTGAGCTCTTCTAAAAATAACCACAGATACAATGAGTACCATCCTGGCCCTAGAGCTGTCATCC
Source organism: Vulpes vulpes (assembly GCF_048418805.1). Taxonomy (NCBI): domain Eukaryota; kingdom Metazoa; phylum Chordata; class Mammalia; order Carnivora; family Canidae; genus Vulpes; species Vulpes vulpes. The sequence goes on along the minus strand of NC_132793.1, from coordinate 88,843,657 downwards.
CTGCAGGCTCTGGGCCTAGAATGTGGAAGTGTCCCCAGCCAAGGGCCTGGGTGACCTGAGGCCCAAAAAGCCAGGAGCCCATGCAGACGCCAGCAGCATCAACAAGGCTGAGCTCCCTGGGATGTGCCCCCAGCCTCCCAAATTGCATGATGGTTCACTGGGACTCTTATCTCTTCAAATCTGTGGTGGGCCCTCCCTTGCTTGGCTGTATTTGATGGAGGCATGGGAACATCTCAATACCCCTGTTTCCAAGGAATAATACCTGGGTCTTTATTCTAACTGGTTCCTGGATGCCTGAGGGGACTTTAGACCACACCATTGTCTTCAATAAAAACCTCCGGACCCCAAAGACTCATGATGCTTTCTTTTCTGAGTCTCCCAGATGCTCCATCTATATCTTCAGTAAACTCTGCTCTTATTTCCCGGTAGTTCATGTTTGATTTCCATCCTGTGTGAACCTAAGGACCCTCTAGGTCTCTGGACTGCCAGCATCAGGACAGGTTCCGAGCACGCAGGCTGATGCAGTGTAAGTGGGTCTCAGTTCCACTCACTTTTCCCAGTCTGCCAAAGGGGCTCTGCAATGATGGGGAAACCAGCCCTGGTTGGGTTTGGTTGACCAACTTTGGTTCCAGGGTGGCTCTACAAGATGACCACACGACCAGTTTAGCAAGCAAGAACATAACAGGAGAGTTGAAGAGTACGAAGTGTTTTCTCTTTTGAGCAATGTGTTCCCAAGGTCCTGCTGAGGAAAGACTGCTGGAACAGAGTGCTATCCCTATCACAGCACTAACTTTGCGAAAGGGAACTGAAAGATTGGGTGAGAATTAGAAGCCTATGCTTTCTGCTTCTTGGTCTAAAGAGTAATTAGTGGGGCTGCAGATACTACAGTAGGACAGGAGGTGGAAGGACAGCTAAAACCTTCCGAAGACACAAATCCCGGGCTGATACATCCTACTTTACAGATGTCGAGAAAGAACTTGCAGTTAACAATGGATGGCAAAAATGACACATAAATGGAGAGTATAGCTCAGGTTTAGGGAAATACATAGTCAGCCCCATTCATATGTCGCTGTCCTCTGCAGAGTGTTACAAAGGTAAGCACTGCAGCAGTCCAAGGTCAGATCTCCTGATCCCTCTGCAGTGAGGTAGAGGAGGGAGAAGAATGTGATTCTTTCCCTTCCTACAGCTGGTATCCAGTGTGCCAGTGCATGTTATAGACGTTAATTATTACTGTCCCCACTTTACAAGTGAGTGAAATGAGAACTGAATAGGCACTGGGAAATTGAGAAGCCTGCCCAAGGTCAAAGACCTGGCAGATGGTCAAGCATGATTTGAGAGCCTAGGCAATCTATACCCTGAACCTGAATGCAGTGCCCAGCCCTTTGAAGATGGAACTTGCCCCCATACCCAAAGGAGAGCAAAGGATGGGACCCACTAACCCATGCAGAAGTGGCTGTCTTGAAGGTTGGGGGGCTGGCAGGGAGCCCCCAGAATACCATGGATGGCATAGAAAAATCCCTGTTGGGATTAGCAATGGAAAGCCAAGAGGCACTGGAGGGGCTCAAGGTCTGCTCTCGGGGCAAAGGGACTTGCCAGAAAGAGAGGAGAAGGGCCTATAGAGTGTGGACATGGCCTTGGGGAGAACAGGTGCTGGGAAACAGCCAAGAGCTTTCCTGCATCCAGCTTGGAGGAATTACACCTCTGTTCTCGGGGGAGTGAGACATTCAAGAGGGGGTTCAGACCTGGTTCCCTTCTTCTTGAACACCTTCCCCCTGCTTCTCTTACCCAAAGTTCACATCTGAGATATTACTAGCATCTGCCCTATCCTCCAGCCTCCCCATAAAATACCTGAGGCTCAGGGTGCAAGGGTAGGAGAGGGGGAAGGACATATCCAGGGCCATGAAATGCTGGGTGGGCATGGTAAGGTTTGAGAATGACCCAGAGAGTATGAGGTCAGGATGGGGAACCTTGAAGTTTTTGTGCTATCTACCCACACTCTCCTTTTTGGTACCTGAAAATTTTGCACATTAGAAACAAATTGCTAGGAGGTTGCCACTCAGGATAGTGACTCCTTTTCTATGTAGAGTCCTGAGCTCTAAAGAGCTACAGGATTTGAGATATGAAGGGCTCTTGAAGCTCTTCTGTCTGGGCCAGCATGGAAGCCAGAGCCCAAAGAGAGATGCCCCATCCAATACTCTCTGCCAGCAGCAGCAAGTGCCTCTAGGTACGAAGAGTCTCCTGCAGTTCTGGCTTGAACTCAGATTTCTGGTCTACTTCCCAGGTTCTGCCTTCATCCAACCAAGAAGCCACCTTATAAACCGGGATGGGAAAGGTGTCTAGAAGCTTGAGAAGACATCACACTGGGGAATTCTTCAAAGGTCCTCTGTGGACTTAAGGATGAAATTTGGTTTGGGGTTGCAATACCTCATAGTCAGCCCTCAAATGACTGTCTTTTACATTTACCTAGAAGAAATGCTCTAACATTCATTGGTTTTATATTGGCCTCCCCCAGCGCCCTCCCCACATCAACAGAACAAAAGGTCAATATTTTTTTTTCCTTTTTAACCACTGCTATCCCTTAACTAAACATGATTATTTTCAATTGCACCTGGACTCAGCAATTGATTGCTTGGAAGCTTGGATTTAATAACCCTTCCAATCACAAACAGTGGCAGATGCCTGATTTCTTAAGGGAAAGGTTTTTCTTAGCCGACAAGAGAAGTCCTAGCTTGGAGTAGCTAAAGTAAGTGCGTGGTAGAAATTAAAAGGATACAAAGGGATATGGGATGAAAACTGAGTCTCCCCTCCCCCACAGTAGTTTCCTAGCCCCCTGCTGCCCACCCCAAACCCAGTGGCAATCTCAGTCACTAACTCTTCCAGGGGCTGCTGTTTTAATGGGCACTGGAAATCAGCCCCCAGCACTTCCTAGCCCCTTCAAAGGCAGTACAGAGGAGGGGATTAGCGGATCTGCAGGAGGGACCTGCGGCCCAGGCAAAACCTAAAGCTTCTCCAAGTTCAAAGACCCCTCAAGGACATCAAAGGGCACAAGATGCTCGCAGCAGAAACCCTCAGGATAGGTTGGTTGCTTCTTGCTCCTAATGACCCTCACCCCTTGCTTTCCTTAAAAACCTCACATCAGGAGGGGCTTTATGGCCTAATTATTTGGACTCTGCCATTTCCACCTTGCCCAGGGGGCCAGTTTGGGGGTGTGGGGGCAGGCATGCTTACTTTCACCCTACCTCACAGAACTGTGAAATGCATGCCATGGGTCAGCAGGTCTGGGAGGGGGGCAGCCCAAAGTGACCCCAGCCTCACAGCATGCACCTGCACAGCTCCCATAAGCCCTGAGGACCTTTGCCCATGCCCTTTACGTGGGCACCCCGACAGACCGAAATCTTCCTACTTCTGGAAGGTCCAGATTGAAGGTCACTGCCTCTCCATACTAGACCTTGACCCTGCCCAGCTAAGAGGGATCCTTCTGGCCCGAACTCCCAAGCGCCATAGTCCTTCTCTCAAAGCCTCCCTGAAGGTGGGACTCATCCTTCTTCCTTATACCTTGACAGCCCAGAGCCTTCCCACAGCCTGGCCACACAGTGCCAACCACACAGAAGGTGGTGATAAGTGTTAGCTCACTGACAGAATAAATTGAACAAAACCAATCTGAGTGTATCTAAGGGCTTCTCTTGAAAGCTTTTATCCCCAAGGATCTATGGTCTCTGCTATATTTAGTGGCAGGGGGAGTCTGAGAGCATCACCTCACCACAGAATTCCTGTGAGCCCTTTCTCCTGCAAGTACAGTGAAAAATCAGAAGCAAGCAGTCACACCTTCCAACAATAGGGTCTCTATCACCCCTAAGATAAGCTGAGCTCTAAGATAGGTTATGTCCTGCCTAATGAAATTGAATGCTAAAGGCATAGGAGAATTTCAGAGATAAATCCTACAATCTCATGACCAAGAGGAACCTGGCTCAATTTCTGTAGAGCACTGGCTCTTAAACACAGCCACACAGTAGAAATTCCTGGTGATCACTAGAAAATGCCAGGGCCTGGCTCCCACCAGCAGAGGTTCTGATTTCACTGCTAGGAGGCATGACTTGAGGATGAGATTTTTAAATGCTGCCAGATGATTCTAAAGTCAGAACTTCTGTGACAGTGCTGACCAGTGGTTCTCTGAACTCAGTGCACATGGGAACCCCCTGGAGGGCCTGGGAAAGCTCAGAGGGCTAAGCCTCACCCTAGAGTTCTTGATTCAATAGGTCCAAAGGGGGGGGTGTCAGGGAGAGGGAGAAGAATTTACATGCCAGTAAGTTCCCCAGGGAAGGGTCCAAGGAACACACCTGACAGCCACTGTGGATGGTTTTACAAAGTGCCCCATGTCAGCTGCAGGTGAGAATCACCTAGGATACTTTGACCATTACCAATACCTGGGGCCCACCAGACACCCCATAAATCAGGATTTCTGAGGGTGTGGCAGGCACCCATGTTTCAGGGGCTCCCAAATGAGTCCAGTGTACCTGCAGGTCTAAGAACATTGCTTCTAAGACACAGGATGTCTGGGACGCCTGAGTGGCTCAGTGGTTGAGCATCTGCCTTTGGCTCAGGTCTTGATTCTGGAGTCCTGGGACTGAGTCCTGCATTGGGCCTCTGCAGTGAGCCTGCTATTCCCTCTGCCTATGTCTCTGCCTCTATGTGTCTCTCATGAATAAATAAAATCTTTAGGAAAAAAAAAAAAAAAAGAAACAGGCTGTCCATTAATGTGGCAGCAGGGGCCCATGCCAAAGCCTCTTCCTATTCTGAGCAGATATGGGCCTTCATGCAGCTTCCAAGCCTGCCTTCTCAGCACTGGTGAGAACCCTTGCTCTTCACGATGAGATAAAATTCAAATATTTGAGATCACACTCTTGTCCTCCTATGCTCTTCCCTCCTCCTGCCCACAAATTCCAGGGAGAAGTCCACATTGATAACAAATGGCAGGACTTCTCACCAAGCTTTCAGCCAAGCAACAGAGGTTTAGGACAATCACTTCTTGGTAGTCAACATCAAAATCCTGACTGTACTTTATTTCTGTCTGGATTCCCAGTTTTGGGGAAGACCAAGGGAGGGTATTGCTGTCACACAAAGTGCAAGGACCCAAACGTTTCAGCTACAAATTCTACTCTCATGGTGAAGATTCTAAGGAACAGACAATGTTTGGGTGGTCATCAACCTATTGCTAAATTATTAAATGCTGATTCGTGTGACTCTCTGTGAAGTACTCTGGGTACCATACATAGAGACTCTTTGTTTCTCTAACACCAAGGGTTTGAGAAATTTCGACACAATTGAGACCTTGGGGGCTTCAGTCACTGCTATTTCTCCCTCCCCCCTTTTTTGAGGCTCTTAAGCAATACTTTTTATCTTAAAAAAGAAATCTTCACTTCCCTTAGTATAAATTATAGCTTCTTACAGTAATCACTGCTGCTTAACTGGCATTCAATTTACAGGATAAAAATATATTCCTTTGGCTGTCTTAACGACTGTGTACACAGCTTGTCCTCAAACCCTCTCTGAATTTTGGCTCAGAGCAACTATCATGTTAAGAGGATGGAATGCGGTTTCAAGCAATGCCAGGAGAATTGCATAAGCGATAATTGATATTTTTACTAGCGGCAACTTTGTAGTTGATAATGGGTTATTAAAACAGGAAAAGAAGCCCTCCCCACAGAATCCCATCTGAGATGTAGAAGGAAAGGTGTTTCAGACAAAAAGCCCCTCAGTGTCAATAAAGGGTGGTTCTGGCAGGCCCCATATCTTCCAGAATGTGTGGCCCTAGGCAAAAGGCAGTGGAGAAGAGAAATCCCCTTGTTTCAGGGTCTCCAGGGCTGAAGCCAGAGCAGCAGCTGTTCCTTCGACCTCACCTTCAGCCACATGAGACCCAGCTCTTGGTGGGGCTCTGTCACACTTTTGGAGTGAAGGGGGTGGCGGGAGACAGAAATAGCAAGGGTACCAAGTATCCTGCCATCCCTGATCTTTTTAAAAAAATAATTGGAATGTCTGCTTTCAACTGATGTTTATAGAAGGGATCAGTGTCAAATCTCGCCAACCCTGACAGAGAAGAAACTAATTGGTCTGAACCAGGAGCTGTCAAGGGCCAGCCATCTGCCTTCATCTTTGGCCACTCCCACCCCCAAGCCCCATCCTCCAGGTAAGATGTTGAAGAGGTTGTGCCTAACTGAACGCACCCATTACAAATACCATAGGTTCCCCCCTTCCCAACCATTTTGAGGGTTTTTTTTTTGTTTGTTTTTTATATTTTATTTATTCAGGAGAGAGACAGAGAGAGGCAGAGGGAAAAGCAGGCACAGGACTTGATCCCAGGACCCCAGGATCATGACCTGAGCCGAAGGCAGACACCCAACCACTGAGCCACCCAGGTGCCCCAAGTTGCAAGAATTCTTATTCTATTCTAAATACAAATCCCTAAAAAAAAAAAATAAAAAAAAAAAAAATAAATACAAATCCCTTCTCACATGTGTGATTTTTAGGTATTTTTCCCATCCTGTGGTGTGTCTTTTCAACTTTCTTGATGGTATCCCTTGACACATAAAAGGTTTGAATTTTGACAAAGTCCTATTTATCTATTTTTAGGGTACTAGAAGGAAGACAGCTGGGGGTGGGGTGCAAGACACACAGAGAGAGAGAGTGACCTGAAGGTGGTGGAACCAGTGACAGACTTACCTGCTACCACAATCACTCCCTAAACAAGGTCTCTTATCCTCCAAATAAGAAAATAGGCCCTGCCACCTGCACCATGAGACCAAACAGAGTCACACGGACCCACACAGGTATGGACTTTCTCTGCTTCTACATCTTAATTTCTTTCTAAGTCAATCTAAGTGTCCAGCAGAATTGCCTACAAGCTGTATCCTGTGGCTGGTCAAGTCCTGGGGGCCTTGGGCCCACCTCCTTGCTCCCCCATTCCCCGCTCTCCATTTGTTTTGGTTCCAGAAGGCACCATAAACCAGCAGCACAGACGTGTCCAAACCATAAAGGACTGTCTCTGGGTCAGAGGAAGAGACATGCGAAACCCTAAAGATCACAATGAGTGAAGGCTTTCCAAAGCCAGTTCATCCTGACTGCCTTCTGAAATGTACAGGACTCTTCAGAAGCAGGGAACAATCTCCAAGTGCCTTTTCTCTGTCATTACAGAGGGAAGTCAAAGGGACAGAACCACACCAGAATCCATGACCGAGGCACCATCTCCTGACACCGAGGTAATGACCTGACCCAAAAATCAAGAGTTGGATGCGTAACCGACAGAGCCACCCAGGCACCCCTGGACATCTGCATTTTTAAAAGATCCTCAAGGCATTGCCTGCCTTACTCTGAACTTCTAAATTTTGGAATAATTAAAGGTGCACAGGTGGCCAAAGAGAAAAATACAGGGAGGTTCTGTGCACCCCTCACCCAACCAGGCTATGGTAATATCTCACACAGTAACTATAATGCAATGTCAAAACCAGAAAGTTAACATTGGTACAGTCCATAGTGTTTCTTCAGACCTCACTAGTATATATGCACTCTCCGTGTGTACTTCTATGCAATTTTATCACACATTCTCTTCCTATAACCACCACTCCAATCAAGTAATCAGAGCATTACCACAATGGGATGCATGGGTGGCTCAGTTGGTTGAGGGTTTGACTTCAGCTCAGGTCATGATCTTGGGGTCCTGGAATCAGGCCCTGCATTGGGCTCCCAGCTCAGTGGGGAGTCAGCCTTCCCCTCCCCCTCTGCCCTTTCCCCACTCCTGTGCACATGCTCTCTCTCTCAAATAAATAAAATCTTTAAAGAAAATCAGAGCGCTCCAAGACTATCCTTTTATGGCCATACTCACTCTTTCCCCCATCCCTTAAACCCTGACAAACTAGTCTGTTCCCTATTTCTATAACTATGTTATTTCACAAATGTTACATAAATAGAATCATGCAATGTTTACCCTTTTAAAGTCTGCCTTTTTTACTCAGTATAATTCCTCTGAAGTTCATCCAAATGGCTGTGTGTGTCTATAAGGCATTTTTCACTGCTGAGTAGTATTCCATAATGTGGATATACCACCATTTTTGTAACCATTTGTCCACTGAATGACATCTGGGCAGTTTCAAGGTTGGGTCTACTATGATGAAAAGCTGCTATAAACATCAAGTGTAAGATTCTGGGTAAAAATAAGTTTTAATTTCTCTGGAAAAAATGCCCTAGAGTGCAGTTGCTGGGTCTTATAGTAAATTTCAGTTTTTTAAAAAATGTTTTTTAATCAAAAAAATTTGTTAATAATTTATTTGAGGTTAGTGGGGAGGGACAAGCAGACTTCTCACTGAGCAGAGAGCCTGATGCAGGACTTACTCCCAGGACTCTGAGATCAGGATCTGAGCTGAAGGAAGAGGCTTAACAGACTAAGCCACCCAGGCATCCCATAAATTTCAGTTTTAAAAGGAACTACCAACCTATCTTCCAGAGTGGCCATTTTAGCAGATAATCACCCTGCTTGGGTTCACTCTGCAGGTCGTGGCCTACTTCTGTGAGCAGAAGACAGACATGTTTGTTAGCAGTGACTAGAACCTTTTCAAACATGCTACCATTCAGCCATGTTTCCACCATCCTGTGCATTACATCTGGTTGGTTCATCTGGGACTTAAATACCATCTGAAAAGCTGTAAGACATACAGTTAGTACACAGACTTCAACACTGACAAAGGACTGGAAGCTGGAAGGACCTCTCATTTTTCACTCTACAAAATGCAAATAATAATAGCAGCAGAGAATTGGGTACAAATGAAATGCAATTAGGCACTACTATATTGGCCACTCTTTCAAGGTGGTCAAGGACTTCACATACTCCAGATTTTTCCACATTGTTCTCCGTCCCGTCTTTGTGCCACCTCAGTGACTGATGAGCATGCTGCCACTCTCCACATGCAGGTCATGGTTGGAATGTTAAATCAGGGAGCCCCATGGCAGAAGGAAGCTTCTCTCCCAGACAGACACCACTCTATTGATCATGCCTGAGTAAGGCTGTCCAACAGTTACAAGTTCATTTAATCACAGCAGTATCCAGTGTACAGTTCCCCATATTTCTCATTAGAAATGTTAAAGAAACTTGGTAAAATTTACATTCTCTGCCTCTGCACAATCTGCTTTGGGTATGACTTGTTATCCATAGATTCTTGGTGGACTTCTGGGAGGGCCTTTTTTTATGTGAATGCTCACAAATTATGTTTGACGAGCCATTTGGGAATCTTTCCTGCAAACGATATTAACATCGTAAATTTAAATTGTATACAATTTGTCTCATTTCTCTTTTGCAATATGACATTGGTCTATTTCAATCTTTGGAATACCTTGCTTCTTCTCCATTGCTTCTCCATGATTACCAAAGCAGGCTGGCACTCTCACTTGCAAACAGGTTCTATTCATCTGGGCCGAGGGAGCCTGAACTATGTGAGACAGCTGGTAGATCTCTTATCACCTCCCTCCATTATGTGGGTCTTTAGCTCCTCACAGAACAAGGGTGTATGAAAACCGCATGGGATACACCAGGTAGTGAGGTCATGATGAGTATGTCCAGCAACAAAGGCAATTAAGTTAGAAAAGGCAGTATCTCACAGGGTCTGGCTCTTCAAAAGTGCACAACCCTTTGCAAACCTACAAGTTTGGAATTATGATTGCTTTTGTGTGTTGGGGGGACTGGGGCTCTAAACTTTCTTTCCACTTTGGTAACCAACCATCATAGTGAATCATCTTTCATGAGGAAATGGATTTTATAATCACTTTGTAGGAGTTGCTATATGTACCCCAAGGACCACAGAACAATAAATACTGAAGACTGATGCCAGGTGGTCTTGAGGCTCAAGCCACAGGCGTGGTCCAGCTTCTCAGAGGACACATGATTTAATGTGTGTTGCCCCAAGAAGTGACCAGGGTCCTGGGCTTTAGGGCTCACTCTAAACCTTCAAATTCCAGCATTCCACATAGTGCTTACTAGTCTTCTAGACCTTAGGCAGTATTATGGAAAATGTGGAAAGAGAAAATGGTGCCTTTAATAACAGGTCCCAAAGTGGCTGACTGCCAACTCCCTAAATCCACCAACAGGGCAGCCACAGGAGGGACTCTTCATATACATGCCACTGGTGGCAAGGATGGGAAGCAGCCATCCTTAGGACAAGCACAGTCACTCATGCATCACCTTCTGCCTCCAAAATGCATATAAAATCAGAATGGGGAGGGGGGCAAGAGAGGAATACCAGCATTTCTAAGCCTCAGGCCAAGGACCTTCATCTGCCCTTTGAGCATATCAAAGACCAATGCTTTGGGGCTTTTAGAGAGTTTTAATTTTCTACTCAGTGCTCCAGTCCTGCCTCTTCTTTCCATCTTCTACATGCTAAATCCCCCCATTTCATAGGCAAACCAAATTCTGGTTGACCAGTGTGTTTCCCAAGAGGCCTGTGGCCACCTGAGAGTTTGGCTTTCTGGAGGTTGGACAAAGATTTACTAGATTTTATGATGCATCAAGTTAGATGTTTAGACTGGAGTGGGGTCTATTTCAACAGACAGGATGGATGGTGGCTGTTCCAAACATGTCTTCAAAGAAAGCTGGTGTCCAAGCTACAGAGGAAGCTGAGTGGGAACCTAGAATCCAGCTCTGGAAGCCAGTGGAAGAGCCCTTGGTGCGTACTGGCATGACACAGGTAGTAAATAAAGCATGGGAGAAAAGGAAGGATCACAGAAGAAATTCAAAAACCAGAGCAAGGAAGCTATTTGAAAAACTGCCCCATGGTTTGGGGGGGCGGGGCGGTGAACTTACAAATGAAACCGTTTTCCCTTTAAGGCCAGCTGGCAGGTGCGGTGTGGCATCCAGCTAGAAGCAGCACTGCACTGAGATGGTGTCCACAGGATGGGCTCCACTCTGAAGTGCTTTAACTGCTCTGTTTAACTGTCTCATGCACAGGAACACCTGGGTGCGTCTGATCCTGGCATTTCTAACTGGCTCCCAGGTGGTGCAATGCTGCTGGGCTTAGACCACACTCTGAATAGTAAGGCGCTAGCTAGATGTACTTCTAGGTGTTTCTCTAGGCTGCTCCTGGTGCAATGCCACAGTGGGGCTGGCCCACGCTTCCCTGCCAGATTCTGGACTGGGCATGGGATAGGGGAGTTTTAGGTGACAACTGTCAAGTCAGTAAGGACAGTTCAGGTAGGGACAGAGGGGGTTAGGAAAGGAGTGGGGTTTCTGGGAGCTTGCTCTGCTGATGAAGCCAAACTCTAAGTGGAATAGACAGCTAATAGCAAGCTGGCCTCCTTTGTCTCCCTGCTGTTGGAACAGTTTCTGCCTCCCCTCGGTAATCACAGAACATGTGCTGCAAAGATGAACAGACCTGGGGCACCTGAGTAGCTCAGCTGGTTAAGTGTCTGCACCTTTGGCTCAGGTCATCATCCTGGGGTCCTGGGATCAAGCCCCAGGTTAGGCTCCCTGCTCAGCCTGCTTCTCCCTCTCCCTCTGCCTGCCCCTACCCCTGCTTAGGCACGCTGTCAAATAAATAAAATCTTTTTTAAAACAGATGAACCTTTAGGTAATCCGGGAGCTCCCCCTGCCCCCAGAGCCACTGACACAGTCAACCATAGGTTTGTTAGGTGTTGCTTACCCAATGAGCACATGTGCTCCTGCTGGGAAGGCTCCTCTGATGGGAAGCCAGCTTGCACATCCCTCTTGGAAATGGGCAAGGCTCCTGTTATCTGGTCCTCAATGTGTCTGAAGCTGCTCCAAGGTAGCCATCCTACTGGACCTGCCATGTCCTCATTGTGGGGCCACCATTATCAAGTCTGACTTGCAAGACCATGACTGTTTCTTGCCCCTCCTTCTCCTTAACAGTCTACCCAGTTGGAAGCTGGGGAAGCCATGGCCATGCTGCAGGCACAGGTTTGCCTCCCCAAGTAACACAACCCAGTATCCCAGGGTCCAGCATCTTTAGTGACTATGTACCCAACCCACTCCATTGCATCAGCATCTCAGGGGCTTTGACCATCCTGATATTGTTCCTAGCTCAGTTCAAAACTGACTGAGCCCGAGCCTTCTCCTTTCCATTCTGTCTCCTGATCCTAATCATCAGTGAATATCAGCGAATCACTGGGCTTGCTTCACACTTGCCCCCTCTCAACACCTCAGAACTGTGGCTACAATTAATAAGACCGTATCTTTGAATGCTTCCAGTGACTTGCTAAAAAAAAATTATGACATCCCTCCTTCTATATCCATCTCCTTATTTATGTTTTGACTGAGATGGGGCTTTCCTAGATCCTCACATGGGCCCTGAGCAACCATAGTGCTCTGCTCAGACTTTAGAAACAGAGGGCATGCTTTCATAGCTCCCCCAGACCCCTTCTGCTTGTCCTTTCTGATGCCACATCTGGCAAAACCACCATATCCACACCCTCTATGCCTGCAAATGGACAAGGATGAGAAGGGCTCTTTCTTAGAATGTGCTGCTGACAGCACTGGTGGCAAAGTTCCCAGGGTCTTAGAGACTGCAGCTGCCCTCAGGTCTTTAGCCTGGACTATCCCATCAGCAGTGGACAGTAGATAAATAAGGATTTCAGGCATGACACCAAATGCCATGGCAGAATCGTGGCATCTTTTAGTGAGCTTGGGCTGCTATAACAAAATGCCATAAACTGGGTGGCTTGTCAGTAATGGAAATTTGTTTCTCACAGTTCTAGAGGCTGGAAGTCCAAGGTTGGAGTGCTAGGATGGTTGGGCTCTGGTGAGGGGCCTTTTCTAGGCTGCAAATGTCTGCATTCTCTTTGTACTCTCATGTGGCAGAAATAGAGCTAGCTGGTTCTCTGGCCCCTTCTTATAAAGGCACTAATCTCATTCATGGGGACTCCACTCTTATGACCTAAGCACCTGCTAATCCCATTAGAATGGGGGTTAGATTTCAACATATGAATTTGGAGGGGTCATGAATATTCATTCCATAACAGAACACTCCATCTGTAGAGAAACTTGCATCTTATACCCCTGCCACCTCCCATGGTCCTTACAAAACCCTAGCCATACTAGTGGAAAGTGTCTTTCTGGGTAAAGGTAAGTAAATCCAGTTACCAGGAGACCCACATAGGGAGGTCTGGGCCTCAGCACAGGTCTGTTCTCTTGTGTAAGGGGCACCACCTCACTGCAAGAGGCCCTGCTAGAAGTCTCCCATTGGCCACTGATAAGGGAGGGAACCAGCCATCTGCAAAATGAGGCTGAGAAGACTATGGATGTCCCTTCCTGCTCTGAGAACCAAGAGAAAAGCCATTTCGGTGAGCCTGCCAGAAGCTCTGGCAATTGAACGAGAAAACTGGATCCCGTCTCATTCCTGGGATAGTCTGTAACATAAGGAAGTTGTGAGGGGATTTCGGAATTTGGTTCTTTAGCCAAACTCCACGTTCCTCCCATCTCCTCAAACACCATCTCGGACAACAGCCTTTCAGGTAAGGAAATCCACCCAATAATTAAATGCAAAGAATTCCTGGGGTAGAGACAGACACTAGCGACAGCTTCTGTTATGGTAATGATGCTCTGGGGGCCGCAGACGCTCCAGATCCAGCTGGAATTTCCATCAGAGCGATAACGTCCAGCCAATAGCTGTGCAGGCTGGCTGCTCCGAATGCAGGTGGGATGACATCTGTCTGCTTGCTGAAGAGCTTTTAATGCTTTTCGATTTGTGTTCTCCTCCCAGGCATCGCCTGGGCAGATCTGGGAAGACTGTGCTCAAGGTCCTCTTAAGGACAGTGGCTCTGGGCCTTCCAAGCAACTGGAACAAGTGTTCTCTCCCCACCTTTGACTCTGCATCAAGGGTAAGAGTGCAAAGGAAATCCTGGTAACTTCTGTGCAGTTCTCCTTAAGGCAGGGCAGTGAGAAATCCCAGCTTAGGGCAGGAAAGCCATGTCAACACAGCCATCAGTTACAACCTTCCTTGTGACTCTGGACACTGAACCCATTCAAAAATCACACACGTCTGAAAGGAACCAGAAGGAAATTCTGCTGTTATGAAAGCCATGCTCAGGGCCATGCTGAGTGGGCTCATGGAAGCTGTGTGGGGTGCAGGTCAGCACCATTTCTCTGAAGTCCCAGATTGTCCTAATTCAGTGAAGACTTGAGGACGAGGGTGGCTTGTGGATTAATGTGCAAGGACCCCGCAGTTTCCAGCAGCAAATTTAAAAAATAATAATAAAGCAAAAAGGAGCGAGGCCTAAATGTTTTGTCCAAGTCTGGAATTTGGATAAGAAAGCCGCGCCCTGCGGATGCTCACACACCGGCTTTGATCCAGGGGCCAAACGCCGAGGAAATCGTACTCAGGAATCACTCCAAGCTCCTCTATGTGAAACCTGAGAGCCCTGAACACTGCTAGCACCACCAGATACCCTTCAGTCTGGAGGGGGAGGCTGTGGGAGGCCATGGGAGCTGAATGGGAACAGAAAAGAAGACCCTGAGACCCAAGGGGAAGCCTGTATGAAAAGCCAGCATGGGACCTGCCTAGAACCAGACCAGAGGCACTTGGGCTTCCTGCAGACCTCCTGGGGGATAGAACCCCCCCCCCCAAATTAACACACTATCCTAATCCCAACTAGAGCAAAAGCATACTTCCCCTCCCTCTGGGGTTTCTAGACAGTTATAACATTTCCAGAAATCCCCTCTCTGCTGTACCTTCTTCATAAGGCTGGCCCATCTAATGTCTACACTATGCCTACCAGACTGAGGCCCCCAGACAGGGGCAGGGCAACCGTGGTGGCTGCTGGGGCCGTCCAATGGCAGGTGATCTGGCTGATCACATCTGGCCTGCGTTCACTCTGCGTCTCCCCCACACTGCACCGGGCAGCTCATTCTTCATACCGATCATAGACAAACAGTCCCCCTCATCACACATCTGGATAATGGCTTTCCTTACTTCCTGTCCTGGGATCAAGACAATTCTTTTCAGATTGAACTGTGATGACTCTTATTATAAGAACATTTCCCCCAGAAGAGCTCCCTCCTCCCCTTTCCCTCTGCTGCCCAGCCCTCCTGAGACACTTGTCCACTCTGCCCATAAGCCACAATTCTCAGGGATGGGATTCAGATGGCATTCTGTGCTGTGCACCAGGCAAGCAAGTCCTCAGGCATGCATGATTGAGACATCCTTCCAACATCCACTGCCCTGAACTCATTTGCAAGCTGTCATGTTCTGGCTGGAAACATCCAGAGTGCCTGGATCTAACTTCTAAGGAATGCCTGTATTGGAGGATACCAAGCTTCACATGGGACCTGCCTGGTGTGGGACCCAGGAAATTTAACAAAAATCCCCTACCCCTGGACAAGCAGAGCAGGACTAATTCCATTTTGTGCTACACCCGCCATCTCCTGTATGACCCCCACATGACCTGCTTATTGCTTAAGGCGCTCCCCCACCCTAGTCAAGCCGCTGAGCATACCCTTAACTGGAAATCGGCTCATAAAAACGTAACCCTGCCTTGTGCCCACCAAAACTGCGCGCCAATTCTGACCAGAGTGATAGGCCAGTTCAAATGGGTCACTATAGGGTAAATTGTGATTCAATTGGCCACTTGCGGAACAGAATAGAGAATCCAGAAGTGGACCCTCAACTTTATGGTCAACTAATATTCGATAAAGGAGGAAAGACTATCCACTGGAAGAAAGACAGTCTCTTCAATTCCACATGCAGAAGAATGAAACTAGACCACTCTCTTTCACCATACACAAAGATAAACTCAAAATGGATGAAAAATCTAAATGTGAGACAAGATTCCATCAAAATCCTAGAGGAGAACACAGGCAACACCCTTTTTGAACTCGGCCACAGTAACTTATTGCAAGATACATGCACGAAGGCAAAAGAAACAAAAGCAAAAATGAACTATTGGGACTTCATCAAGATAAGAAGCTTTTGCACAGCAAAGGATACAGTCAACAAAACTCAAAGACAACCTACAGAATGGGAGAAGATATTTGCAAATGACGTATCAGATAAAGGGCTAGTTTCCAAGATCTATAAAGAACTTATTAAACTCAACACCAAAGAAACAAACAATCCAATCATGAAATGGGCAAAAGACATGAACAGAAATCTCACAGAGGAAGACATAGACAGGGCCAACATGCACATGAGAAAATGCTCCGCATCACTGGCCATCAGGGAAATACAAATCAAAACCACAATGAGATACCACCTCACACCAGTGAGAATGGGGAAAATTAACAAGGCAGGAAACCACAAATGTTGGAGAGGATGTGGAGAAAGGGGAACCCTCTTTGCACTGTTGGTGGGAATGTGAACTGGTGCAGCCACTCTGGAAAACTGTGTGGAGGTTCCTCAGAGAGTTAAAAATAGACCTGCCCTATGACCCAGCAATTGCACTGCTGGGGATTTACCCCAAAGATTCAGATGCAATGAAACGCCGGGACACCTGCACCCCGATGTTTCTAGCAGCAATGTCCACAATAGCCAAACTGTGGAAGGAGCCTCGGTGTCCATCGAAAGATGAATGGGTAAAGAAGATGTGGTTTATGTATACAATGGAATATTCCTCAGCCATTAGAAATGACAAATACCCACCATTTGCTTTGACGTGGATGGACCTGGAGGGTATTATGCTGAGTGAAATAAGTCAATCGGAGAAGGACAAACATTATATGGTCTCATTCATTTGGGGAATATAAATAATAGTGAAAGGGAATAGAGGGGAAGGGAGAAGAAATGGGTAGGAAATATCAGAAAGGGAGAACATAAAGACTCCTAACTGGGAAACAAACTAGGGGTGGTGGAAGGGGAGGAGGGCGGGGAGTGGGGGTGAATGGGTGGCAGGCACTGAGGTGGGCACTTAACGGGATAAGCACTGGGTGTTATTCTGTATGTTGTCAAATTGAACAGCAATAAAAAATGAATTTATTATTAAAAAAAAATTGGCCACCTGCGTGCGGACCGACATGACTGTGCAACTTTCTATGTGTGTTACAATCCCATTGGCCACTGGCCCCTATAAAGCTGCTACGTCTCTTAGCCTCGGCGTCCAAGTCCCTGCTCTGCTGTGTCGGGTATACTTGGACCCAAGCTTGAGCTTGTAAATAAACCCTCGTGTGTTTGCATCCGTGTCGGCTCCTTGGTGGTTTCTCGGATTCGCAATCTTGGGCACAACACCTGGGGCCGAGGATCCCACTTGTTACAGAGGCAAGAAGGTAGAGGAGGCCAGAAAACAACAGTGAAACCCCGGAGTCCTGTGAGCCATGGTTCTCTACCCCGATGTACTGGGACTTGCCTGGAGGGTCTTCCTTAGCTATTTCTCCCCGGGAGGGCAGGTCCTAACTGGTCTAGGGTGAAGCTCAGGCCACTGGCACTTAAAAATGCTTCAGGCACTCCCCTTGTGAAGCAACATCCAGGTGTCACCTGCCTCATGTTCCCAAGCTTCCCTGAAGAGAGCGTTTTTCAGAGGCCACAACTGGAGGTAACCAACCGGAGGAGAGATAAATTCCAGAACGGAAATACCTGAGAAAGGGAATATGGAAGTCTGAAAAAAATTCTGAGGAAGATCAAGTGGGAAGAGTGCCCACCCTCTCCTCCAGAATAGGTAGCAAGAGCCCAAATAGGGGGCATGACTTTGGGGCCCACCTGGAGGGCTTTCTGTGGATTTATTTGGGTCAGAGAGGTCACGGAGTTTGGGATGATTCAAGACAAGAATTGATCTGGCTCAGGCTTATCTGCAGAGCCTCCTAAATCCAACAGAAGCAGAGATTTATTTTCTGCAATAGAAACCTCTTTGTTTCTACATATAATGATATGTTCTTTGTTTTCCCTCCTGTGTGTGGGTGGCCAAGTGTGCACCACATGGTTTCCCGCCCCCCTCTCAGCACCACACCTAGAAGGGCCTGTGTTTAGACAATCCCTGAGAGATCTTGGGCTTACCTGATTGAGAAGCAAGCTGCATGCATGTCATTCTGGGTCTCCTCAGGCCCCAAATGTCGAGACTGTTGAGACTCAGCTCTGTGTTCTCCTGGCCTCCCACCTGGGCTACGGAAGGCTCTTGCCCAAGTACCTCCTCTGGGCCTGATGACCCCACTTCCCCAGAGAAGGACTTTGCCTCAGAGAAATAAATGCTTGCTTCTCCCTGTCCCTCTTTCCCTTTAAAAGTAAATATTGATAAACATCTTGGACAGTGAGGTCTCCCACAAGGCACCCTGTCCTGGTTTCTTGAGGGAAAACACCTGGGCAACACTGGCCCAGCTGGGCTGTGTCTCTCAAGGAATGCCCCCCCTCCACTTCATTAATTCAATTATAACCAGTAACAGTTGTCAGCTATAGCTCTCTGGAGAAAGAGAGGTCCATCTCAGCCATCTTCTTGCACTCAGGATCTATTCCCCTCTCCTGGTCACTGCAGGATGGAGTAGTCCCCTTGTTTTTACTTGGGTTTCTCAAATTATCATGGAAAGACAGGGAGACAGCTGCCTTCCCTACCACATTTCTGTTCACTAAATGAACCAAAAAATAACATGCAGATACCTATTAGGCAGGGTTTTACAGGCAAGGAGGCAAGGTCATGAAGGCTCATCAGAAAAGCTCAAAGTCAGGGTGCCTGGGTGGCACAGTTAGTTAAGTATTCGACTCTTGGGTTCGGCTCAGGTCATGATCTTGGGATGGCAAGATCGAGCCTGTGTCAGGCTCTGCACTTAGTGAGGAGTCTGTTTAAGATTTTTCTCTCCCTTGGGATCCCTGGGTAGCTCAGCAGTTTAGCACCTGCCTTCGGCCCAGGGCATGATCCTGGAGTTCCGGGATCGAGTCCCACATCAGGCTCCCTGCATGGAGCCTGCTTCTCCCTCTGCCTATGTCTGCCCGCCCCCCCCCCACCCGTCTCTCATGCATAAATAAATAAAATCTTAAAAAAATTTTTTTTTCTCTCCCTCTCCCTCCCCTCAAATAAACAAATCTTTTTAAAAAAGAAAAACCTCAAAGTCACTATCATCATGGCTTCTGCATGGAGCCAACTCATCCTCATGGCAGAAACACAGAACAATTCCTCCCAGGTCCTCCACCTTGACCACAACGAGGAACTGCAAATCTTTCAGACGCATCCAAAGCCATGGCTGCAGTCTTTTCCACCCTACTTCTTTATCAAGTAATCATCAGAAAGCTGTTAATCACAGCTAAGGTACTTGAGTTTCTTAGGTAAGACCCTCTTGCTGACTCATTGGCTTTCTTCTGCAACTAGCATGATGATGATGGTCTTGTCTTTCTTGGTTGGCAGCTATCTGAACGTACCTTGTTTTTTTTTTTTTTTTAACAAGTTTTCTTCTTATTACCCCTCTCTTGGAATGAGGATCCTTACTTTAATACTCCTGATATATGAGTGTATTATCATAGAAGTGATCCCAAATCATTTAAAGTAGAGGCTGGAAATTTTAAAAAAGTAATACTAGTTTCCTAACCTATAAAATAAAAGGGAAATACTACCCATCCCATAGAATTGGTTAACAGCATAATGACTGCATGGCATCTAATACAGTAGGTGTTCAATAAATGAGATCTGACTCTCATTAATTCCTGTCTTAAGCAGAATTATTGATATTACCATGGCAAGAATTTTTCATGTAATTCATAATTCGGAACCCATTTGATTGCAGATTGGATTGGAGCCAGTTTATAGTACCAAATAAATTACTTTTGAACTACAATATGTAAAATATGGTGAGACAAAGACAAAGAGACACAGAAAGAGAGAGAAAAACACAAGTCCAGGACAGGGTGAGTTAGTTGCTAAAAATGAGCCTGACATTTGCTTTGTATTTTCTGACAGCCACAGCAGGAACAAAATCAGGTTAACGTATAATGACTCTCATTGTCTGATAAATGCAATGTGTAGCTCACATGGATAGTGAATTTTTCTCCTAACATTCAGAGCTGGAGTAACTGCTTGCACTGATCCTTATATGACATATACTGGGTAAGCTACAGAGCAGCCATACTTATGTGTGTCCATGTACAAAAGCACATACAGATCCTTCAGAAGACAGGTTTCTCTTTATCAGTATTAAATGGTTAGAGACCACTGGGTGAGTCCCCTGGGGACCTTCTAAGGGTAGTCTTTTTCATTCTCTAAAGTTTTCACTGAGAAATTTTCTTGAAGAGCGTAGACCAGTGGCTCAGGTCCACTGAGAACATCATCCCATCCTCTCTTAGTGCACATGTACTTAGGGAATAAGGAATTAAATGATTCCATTCTGTCCCCATATATGCAACAGCTTTCAGGCTTTGTATCTGTAAGCAGCCTGGCCAGTGTCTTCATCAAGAGTCCAGGCTGATCCCTCTTGCTAAGCCTCCACACAGCCTTGTCTGTGGCTTGAGCCTGGCTGACCAGAGGGTTGCAGATGGAGAGAATGTGGCTTCATCCCTGGGGGACCTGCTTCCCACTGCTCGCAAATAATCAGAGACAACAGACGTCCCTGGGAAAACCGTAATCGCCCAACTAGGGGCAGGGCCAAATGGTCACAGAATTTATTGGCTTTGATTAACAATTAGGTGTTTGTTTTTGTAGGTAATTAGAGTGCAAGAGCAAGCTATAAAGAGCCCTTCAAGAAACTGAAGCAGACTATAGCTAAAGGCTACTGGCATTGGACTGAATCTCACCATTCATCTCTGCAGACCCCCTGCGCTCAGACGCCAGTGGCTCTGCACAATTGCCTAGGTCATCAGGGAGAAAATGGCCCTCTGTGTTCTTCACATCCAAGGAGAAAAGCTTCTGCATAGCACGTGTGTGCTCACATGCGGGTGCAAAAAGCAGTCCAGCGTGGGTGCTGGCACTGGACGCTGCATGGAATCTTGCAGTTCATATAAATAGATGTATTCAAAAGTCCACGACAACCCACGTGTTGGAAAATGTTTTGACAACTGCATTCTCAAACCCATTAGGTGGGTAATTCTGAGGAACTAAGACAGACCGGCTGGGTCATTTTGCCAAAAGGCGAGAAGAGAGGATGTTTGCCAAAGTCATACTGATTTACGCTTTTCTCTCAGCAACCATTCTTGGCTACAGGTTTGTACATGATTTTTTTTTTCTTTAACAAATCAGAAATATGAATACATATTTGATTACAGTTTATCTTTAAAAATTATTTCCTAGTAGTATAGGCAAAAAAGTGTGGGCAAAGAGTTGTCACGAATATTTAAAAATACTGTCGAGATAAAAGAACTGTGTACTTAGTGACAAGTGCTCATTTTGCCTCTTTTAGCTGATGGCATGTTATTTCTGCCTTAATCCCAGGAAATACACATAGGATTATTCTCACTCACTGTACTCACATCATGATACTCAGTAGGCACAGAAAAGCTAACTACCAAACCCATCTATAGGACTGAAAAAAATGAGAATGGGACCAGATAAAACAAGGCAAAAGCATACACACACACACACACACACACACACACACACACACACACATATTATATATAGAATCACAGATATAGCTAATCCTAGAGGAAATTGCTTTTGTATTTCTCCTTACAGACTGACTTTACAGAAGTCAGAAGTTTGAGTTTACATTTAGGATCCCAGGCATCTTACTACATAGGTCATTAGGAAACCTTTATATTTTTTCACCAAAAACTAGGTTTCCATTTAACTTTGTTCCATCCAACGCAATACAAATTTTCCTATTGTTCTTCATGCTCTGACCTCCTTGATTTACGTATTTATTTTTTAAGTTCTCATGCAGTTGTACCACAATTTTTCCTTCAGAGAAATACAAAACAGACCCCTACTGCAGGAGAAATAGTAAGCCTTCAGGCCATAGTTTTAGAGTCGGCTGGCTCTCTGATGCCTAAGACTTCCTGCAGGTGATCTCAATTTTGGTCCAGCCACCCAACCCCTCTGACCTGCTGCTTCCTCCCCCTGTAAAACCAGGACGCTGCCTCAGATCCTTTCCACAATGTCTTTGGGCTCTGAGGGTCTATGGCTGTCCCCTCCTCAAGGGAAGAATTTCCATGTACAAAGGTAGTAACTGATAATTCTTTAAAACTAAGACATTGAAAGGCATCTGCCTTTGGCTCAGGTCATGATCCAGGGGTCCTGGGATCAAGTCCCGCATTGGGCTCCCCATACGGAGCCCATTTCTCCCTCTGCCTATGTCTCTGCGTCTCTCCTGAATAAATAAAATCTTTAAAAAACACAAACAAACGACCCAAAACCCCAAAAAACTGAGACACTGACATTCTGCCTTTGGACAGTTGGACTTTGAAACCAGCTTTCAAGGAAATAGAAAGTCAACAGTCTGAAGATAAATCCCATTATTTGACTGACAGAGTGAATCACAGATCATGCTGGTCCAGGAAAGAAATGCAACCAAAGAAGACACTCCGAGAAAAACCCCTTCCCTCTGGAGTGTGTGCACTAAGAGCAGTCTGCTCTTCTGCTCTTAGTGCACACATGAACATGAAATTAACATTTGACTCACAGAGACCATCTGTTCAGTAATCTCTCCAGTTCCCTGAAGGGCTGGGACCCAAGCGTGCTGGCCTAGGTCTGTGTTACAGAAGAAGCAAAAGTATGTGGCAGCACTGTTTCAAAACTTATGGAATTCAAGCAGAAAAAAATACATATATATATTCAGCAAGGAACTGGAAGAGGCAGAACAATAGAGTCTGATACTTACTTGTGGCCCAGCTCGTGAGCGATGGTAAAGGCCAAATTGAGACCATTGTCTTCGGCAAGCACACATTTCCTCTTAGCACTGCACACACCTCCTAAGTAAGCAATCCCTGTAGCAGAGACACAAAACACATCCTCTTCAGAACGTGGGAGGCCCTGACCTCGCTGGGCAAGTCCATATGGTCAACAGCACGCATGATGGGAGAGAGGAGGGGCAGATGGGGACGAGGATGTGGCCATGGGGTTGGGGCCATCATTCCAGAGCTCTTGTGTGGGACGGGCTGGCGTGTAATGCTTTGGGATTCACCGAAAAATAATTAATGGTAACAATCACCACACCACAGAGATCTCCCAAGCATTTAATGGATGTCGGGCAATGTGTTGTGTTTAAAGACATTATCTAATTTAATCCTAATGACTCAGAGGGTTGATAACAGGGAGAGACCAAGGCTCAGAGGGGGAAAGGTAAGGTGGATTGGCACGCGGTGCTGGGATGCTGTCCAACTTCACCATCTAGGGCTGGGGTGAGGCGAGGCTGGCAAGGCAAGGTGCCCAGTGTGAAAAGCTGAAGGAGGGTCCCCCACACATGCATGCCCAGAGAGGGAGGGGCCACCTTCCTTCCCTCACCCCACTCCAGCTCTGCTAGGGCCAATGCTCTCAGGGTTCCTCTTGCTGTGAGTTCACAAGGGTGGGCAGGGGCTCCACTGGCCCCATGACCAGGCATGTGCTGTCCAGTGACCAGATGGACGGAGGCTCTGCAGCCAGACTCCACCCACCAGCCCTGTGCCCTGGGACCGACTGTGGCCACCAGCGCAAGAGGTGTCTCTTTTCTACCCATGACACCACCAACTGCTGCTGAGCTGCACGCCGCTCCATTCAGAGGGCCCCTTTCGCTAATGTGCAGTAGGTGTCTTGGAAGTGGACACTGGCCTTACAGGCACAAGACTTGGGGAGGTAAGGAGTTGGCAAAAGCGGAGGGGAAATGCACGGGGGAGTTAATTAAAAATAAACCTCTTTCCCTGCTACCCCAAAGGGACACCTAGTCTCTTTGGTGACTTCAAAATCAAATGGAGGTGGACCTTGGCCTCCTGGAGTGCTCTCCGTCCTTCCTCTCGATGCCCCCTATGAGCCCCTAGACACACAGCTACCTCGCCTCTGGCTCTGCTCTGCACGGAGATGCTGCTGCGGGTTCAGCTCACATTTAGCACCTCAAGCTGCCACCACAGCACGTCTATTTTTATTTTAAAACATGCAACATACTTGGGCAAGATTGAAGAATAAAGGAAGGAAGGAAGGAAGGAAGGAAGGAAGGAAGGAAGGAAGGGAAAAAAGGGGAAAAGAAATGTTTTCTTGTTTTTTTGCACGTGGACATCATAATCCAGCAATGCAGACTACTGGAAGGAGAAAGATAACAACCACAAAGGACATGATCTGGCTTCTCGGTGCCTTCAAGGTCATTATTCTGGTTTTGTTTAAAAATGTTTTGTGGGTTGCTGCACCAAGTTCAGCAGTGAGTAGCTGGAATGCTTCTACATAGCTCCGATGGTATGTGCGTGTAACAACACACGCACACACTCGGATGCACACCCAGTAGTGCTCTCCCAGCCCAGGCTGCAGCCTCCTGGGTCAATGAATCAACTGGAACAATCAGATGTGCACGCCCCCGGGAGAAGTCATCTGGTGAGTGGGGAGAGGAGGCATCTAAAGACAGCTGTACTGAGCCTGCTGTCCCCAGAGCGGCTGCTGAACCAGCAGACGTTGATGCCACACAAAAACATCCCCTGGCCTCTGCTGCACTCAACTCCCCGAGCCGGCAGTCCTGAGTTTCCACTCTAATTAGGTAACACGCAATGTTAGGGAAACAGCTAAGCAATGAGCCTTCCAATAATTGCATTTTAATTTTTCCAAGGCACAGATGATCTTTTTTTTTTTTTTAACGAGAAACAAAGGATCAGTTTATTTATGAGAAATGTTCTCGCACGAAGGTGGATTATGGTCTAGTGCTTTTAATGATGCATTCTGATCACGAACAGCCTGGTCAGGAAAGTGAGCAAGGCAAAACGTGTAAAAGCAGATGGCCTCTGATACAGAGTGAAGGAACCTTGTGCATTCATGACCCATGGTGTGGAAATGCTTAGAGCTCATGAAACAAAGTCTGGAGAAAATCCCAGGTTGTTGTAAAAGAGCTGCAAGGAATACATGGCAGTTAAGCCATGAGCTTCCATGAGAATCAAAGCCCGTCACTATTCCTTGTTCCCTGGAAAGAATGGAGGAGCAGGGAGCAGTGGAGGGTATGCTGAAGCTATGGCCCCACTGGGACCTTCCTATGTCACTGGAATTCCCTACACAGACAGCAAGACTCCAGAGGGGTGTTTTCCATGTATTTAGCATTCTATGAATTAAAATTCTCCAAAAAAAAAAAAATCCTAGAACTTATTTTTGAAATTTTAAAAACATCAATTCCACATGTTTGCAGAGCTCCCTGGAATAGAAAAGGGAAGCAGAAAGGCAACCGAAATTTATTAGGGACAAGCACTGCTCAGAATGGGTGACCATTCCTTATTTCATGGGTATGGTTACTGGCCCCATCTTATAGGGAAATGGAGGCCCAGTAACCAGTTATATGCCTGACAGAGCCGAGACTCAGATACTGTGCAGGACTCTTTTTTTTTTTTTTCAACACCAGTGCTCTTCCAGGCAAACCCAGGGCCTCTTTCATCAAAGCTTTGGTGACCAACAACAATGAATCATCTTTGGGGGTTTCAAGGATTTTCATAAATCTTAATGTGTTTATGCAGAGATGTGCGTGGGATAAAATAAAGGTTTCAGGTGTTTGAGTCCAAATGTTTTTTAAACTAAAGATAAAAAAGATTCAAGGGATATATGCAACAATATTAATGGTTACCTCCAGGGCGTGGTGAAGTCATTATAAATCTTTTCAATTTTCTTCCTTTTGGCTTAAACCTAATACAATGAATATGCACTTGCCATGAAAATTAAAGTTACTGGTTATATTCCATTCACCCAAGGTGACTTATAGCAGAGGCAGAACTAAGAAAAGACCTCTACCACCTGCCTGCCCCCGCCCCCCCAAAAAACCCTCCAAATTTTGATTCTGAATATATAGACTTTCAGGCAGCAGAGATGGAATTCACAGTCAAGGCATTACTGAGTATGTGCTTATATCCTAAGGGCAGTTTGCTCCATCTCTACTATACACCTCTGGCACAGATTAGAGAAGCAAAACATGCTTTTAAAAATCTGAAATGCTGGGGTACCTGGATGGTGCAGTTAGCTGAGAACTGACTCTTGGTTTTGGCTCAGGTTGTGATCTTGGGGTTGTGAGATGAAGCCCCACGTTGGACTCCATGCTCACCACAGAGTCCACGTGAAATTCTCTATCCTTCTCCCTCTGCCCCGCCCACTCATGTGTTCTCTCAAATAAATAAATCTTAAAAAAAAGAAATCTGAAACGCTGATGGTAGAAATGAAGAAGGGCTATGAAGATTTTTTCTGATGCCTGGAGAAGTCTATAGGATCCATTCAGAAAAGCCAGAGTCTCTTAACCCGGCTTCCCAGCCATGTCAACTCAGTGTAGACATTCTCCCTTTTCTTTTCCTTGGTAGGATTGTGATTTTGGAGAGGAAACTGGGTGAGGAGGTTTAATTATTTTCTTTTTCAGTAGAAAACTGCATGGTGTAAGCACATAATACTTAAACTCAGAGTTGACCATATCCTTTCTAGATTAAGGAGTAAACAACATACAACTGTATAAACTCTGATTTATCCAGCAAATTGTCACGTGTAAACAGTTTGCAGCTGTTGGCCTTGTTGGCCATTACTCATACCTTCTTGGACTCTGCCCCTGAGAGAAAAAGGCTGAGTTTCTTCTACCAACTGCTCGAAGTACTAACATCATCATGGTTATCACTGGGATGCCACGCTGCCAGTTATAAGAAAGCAATTTACATCTCTTCACTTGGCAATCACAGTGGTTGAGACAGAGTTGCTCACTCAGCCTCGGGGGCATGGCCTTGTGCTCTTGTAAACTTCACTACATGGTTGGAAGTATGATCTGAATTTCTGAACAGCATTTAAGAGCCCATGTCTTAGTGTCTAGGATGTGACAAATTATAAAGACCTACAGTTGATTCTCATTATCTGTGGGAGTTGGATTCTAAAAAGTCACTGGGAATGTGAAATTCTCAAATATAGAACCGTTGCTCCTAGCAGACATACAGAGGTAGGCTCCTGTGAGCCTCTGGTCACAACATCTTTGTCAAATGATCAATACATAACCTTGTTTTATGTGTGTTCCTGTTCAAAGAAACCTTATTTAATATATACTGTTGATCTGTTAACATCAAATTCATGGCCAACAGTTCAGCAACTCATGCCGAAACGAAGCTTATCTTGTATTTTTCTCAACAAAAAGCACAAAAATGTAAAAAATAAGGCACCTGTTGACCACAGAAAGGACTTTTTTTTTTTTTTTTTTTACAGTATGAGAGCTGAAACAAGAAGGCAAAGGGTCACCTTGTTCAACCTTATTTGTGAGCATGCCTCTTCGGTGACTCAAATATTTTGCTTCTCTGCACATGTCTGTACATGACACATAAACACTATGAATACTGATTCTGGAATTACTAATAAATTTTGGCGAGTAGGCAAATTCACAAATGCAGAATCCTTGAATGCCAATGGTCCATATTGTAAAAAAAAAAAAAAAAATCATGTCTTATTGTTGGACACGATGGAGTCCTTATCAGTTGCAAAAAGGAGATTTAGTCTACATTTAACTGTCACATAATTTCCTAATTCTGTATTATCTAAATTATTTGAGGGTACCTGCCTGGTTCAGTCAGTTGAACATCCAGCTCGTGGTTTTGGTTTGGGTCATGATCTCAGGGTTGTAGGATTAAGCCTCAAGTAGGGCTCCATGTTCTGTGGGAAGTCTGCTGAGTTTCTTTCTCTCCCCTTCTTCCTCTGGACCCCATCCTGCTCTTTCTCTAAAATAATAAATAATCTTAAAAAATAAATTATTCTATTAATTCAGGTCTATCCTCCTCTGCAATTTCACGTCTGCATTCTCTCCAAGGTGAACAGTCCACAGGGCCATCCTCTTCACTGTAAGTTACAGACCTCCTCCTAGTCCTGCAAAGAGCAGACAGGACCTCACATATGCTAAAGGACAGACACAGCTCAAAAATTGGGATAGAACATTGATGATAAGGTTCTGGAAGGCTGGCAGAAGTGGTGGCCTGAGTCACATGGTCCCACTGCTTGGGACTAAGGAGCACTGCCTTCCAGATCTGGCCCTGTCTCTGGCTCTCTGCCCCTAACCCCAGGAGCACACATCTGGGTAAGCCCTCCAGACCTACTCTTGTCTTGGCAACTCCGCCCCCAGTGTCTCTGCTTCTTTTTTGGATCTCCTGGGGTCAGTTACCATGGAAGGAAGATGAGTTCGCCAAGGTCTTTATTCCAGCACCTTGAACAGAAGGTGGGGGGATCCCTGGGTGGCTCAGCGGTTTAGCACCTGCCTTCAACCCAGGACATGATCCTGGAGTCCTGGGATTGAGTCCCGCATTGAACTCCCTGCAGGGAGCCTGCTTCTCCCTCTGCCTGTGTCTCTGCCTGTCTCTTTGTGTCTCTCATGAATAAATAAATAAAATCTTAAAAAAAAAAAATAAAACAGAGGGTGGGGGCCATGGCTTAAAGAGGGACATTGGCTCTCTCCTTAAACATGAGTATTGTAGAAGCTGCCACAGCAATTCAAAACTGCCAGTACCTAACACCTACTTATGGAGCAGAACACTGATGACCTGAAAAATTCAGCAACTTACTCAAGGCAAAAGTAGTAGTAAATGGGCAAAGTAAAGGTAAGAGCTTCCAAGTCTGATCACTGAACGGTTCAACATTCCCTATTTTGCAACTTAATACAAAGTTAGAGTAGCCAAAACAATGTAGTACTTGCAGAAAGAGACATTTAGACAGAACTGGGAGCCCAGAAGTAAACCTGCAGATTTACAGTCAATTCATTTTCAGCGAGGGTGCCAAGACCATCCAGTGTGGGGAAAGAAGAGTCTTGTCAACAAATGGTGAGGGAATAACTGGACAGCCACATGCCAAAGATTGACGTCAGACCTATCTTTATGTGGTATGCAAAAATTAACTCCAAATGGATCATAGAGCTAGATGAAAGATCTAAAACTATAAAATGCTTAGGAAAAAAACAGAGAAGTCTTTCTGACTTTGGGGTAAACAAAGCCTTCTTAGGTATTACATCAAAGGCACAAGGGAGGGGTAAAAATGCCCATGCCAGTGTGTTCATCAACAAAGACACCTTCCCTGGAACAAGAGAATAGCTGTGTGAGAGCTGGGAGTGAGGTGTGTGTGGGGGTAGGGAGTCACCAAGACAGGCAATGAGTATGCTGATACATCCTAAGGAAGCTTCTCAGTCTTCCCCCTGCATTAAAACTTCCTGCTAATCTGCCCAGCAGCCTTTGTGTCACAGGCAAACTTGCTAGCCAGTCCAAGTGTTGCATGAACTGCTACTCTGAGACACACAGTTCTTGATTATGTGCAGAGTCAAAGGAAAACCACACATGCTGACAAACCAACTGCCCTCACTCTAGGTTTCCCCAATGCCTCCAGGATCCAGAGTTTGGGGAAGAGATGTCACCACCCCTGGTGAGGTTATCACACAGCCAAGTTCCCAGAAAGGGACTGGAGGCTTCTAGGTTTGGAGCCATGGCTCCTACAACAGTTTGATACATTAAGTAAGTATAAAATGTAGGAATTTACAAGTTCAAAGCAAAAACATTCATCCCAACACTTTACTGCATTCTTTGAAAACCCAAACATGCTGGGACAGGGGAAGGAAGAGAAATAATTTGATCTTCAACAGATCACAACCAACATGAGCCAAGTACACAGAGATGTCCTGCAGATTCCCCACCCTCCAGGCAAGATGGCACTTGTGTCTGGGGGGTTGGGTGGGGGGCTCATCATGTGGGAGGGAATCTCCAGAGAGTAGACTTAACGTTCCTCAAATAAGCATGATGCCTCTTGGAAGACGAGCCCAGATAGGCTCAGGGGCTTCTGGAACAGGCCTGGACACCCACCAGAAAGGGCCCCCAGCAGGCTCACCTCAGGACACTGTAGGGGAGAGGGAGTCTATCCAGACATCTTTGAAGGTCTCTTACATTGACAAATACTTCATTAAGGGTTTCCTGGCTGCCTATCCTTGATGGCATCATGCCAGGTATGAAATTCTAGGTTGAGCAAAAGCCACACAGACCTAGAGGGGAAAAGAGCCTTGAGAACAACATCCCAGGAAAAAGCCAGGGAGGCAGGTGGAACAGTGAGCAAGCTCAGAGCCTACAGGGAGGGTGCCACAGTCTCTACAACACAACTGTCCCAGTGACCTGAGTCTGCCTCTAGCTCCTCAGCAGAGCAGACAACAGAGAATGAAACTGGAGCTTGCCTGGAGTCCCCTGCTGTCTCCTGCTGTGGGTTATCTGTCAGAGCAGAACACCTTCTCACACAGCCATGCCCTCATTCTCACTTCTATTCACTCAGCAAACTTTTCTGGGGACCTGGGAAGGCGGTTAGCTCCTTGTATGGGAGCCTTTGCTGGCAGCATCTATGAGGGCAGCATGCAATAGAAGCCGTTTGCATTCTCCTTTAAAAGACTTCTGAGCCCTTGAGTGTGCTTCCTGAACATGAGAGGGGCACAGACCTATCTTCTAGCATTTGCCACTCCAGAAGGATGACCACCTAATAAGCCTGTTGGACATCTGCACCTCCAAAGCACTGCAACCCCTCCTGTGTGTGTGCGTGTGTGTGTTTCTGTGTGTGCACATACTGAGTGTGTGTGTGGAGTGGTGCTGGGCACATAACACAGGACAGTATTCTGTCAGCTGGTGCTATGAGACTGACACCCACACTCCCACAGCGATGGACCCAAACAAGTTTTGAAAGCTTTAACGCGTTCACATTTTCTCATCATATGCGTTGCACGGTACTTGTTTTTGTTGATCATTTAAAATGGAACTTTGACAGTCCTGCATCAACAGCCTTAAGACTCTTCTGTCTTCTTCTGTCACCAATTAATATTGTCCCTTCACTGCAGGTTAGAATGCTCTCCCTTGCCCTCTGGAAAATTGGGGTTTTAGGTGGTGGTGAGGTTGAGAGGGCAGGTGAGGTGTTGTGTCTAAAAATATCTCCTCCATGTAGGGAAGAGACAGCTAAGGCTTCCTCAGGGCCACATGTCTCTAAAGGGGTCTGAGAATGAATTCGAGTCCTCTCTGTGGGAACCAAGGTCTCCCTGGAAAGAAGAACACATTCCTGACCCAGCCTTCTTGTGAACAAAGGATGTGCCTTGGGTCACAGTCTCTCTCAACCATTCCGTGTGAACTTGTTCGAGAGCCCACAGGCAGGGCCACGTGGGAAGACTGCTTTATCCCTCCAGCAGCCACTGCCAGGAAGATGGTAAAGTGACTGGTGGCTGGTAAGAAGGACCACATGCATTTTCATCATGTCCAGGGTGAAGGACCATGTTGTGTCCCCCCAAATTCACATGCTAAAGCCATACCCCCTGGTGTGACTACTTTCAGAGATGGGTCCCTTAAAGATGTAATTTAGTTTAAGTGAGGCCATAAGAACAGGGTGGAATCTGATATGACTAGTGTTCTTAGAAGAGGAAGAGACACCAGAGACCTCTCTACCCACGTACACACAGAAAGCACATGTGAGAACCCAGTGAGAAGATGGCTGTATACATGGCAGGAAGTGTGGCTTCCCCAGAAATCCACCCCAATAGGATCTAGATCTTAGACTTCCAGCTTGAAAAACTGAGAAAATAAATGTCTGCTGTGTAAGCCACTCAGGAGGGGGTATTTTGTTACAGCAGCCTGAACTACTACACCCAGAGCATAACCTAGTTATAGACGAAGTACCCTGTGTCCTCTTCACTCACATGACAAAGACAGTGGCCATGGTAGTTCACCATCCTCATGTGCTAGATGACACCATAGCTGCCCAACACGCTGTGGGACCAGAGTCATTGTTAAGAACGTAGTTTAGTAAGAGGCAACTGATCTGGAAAGTGATACGGGCTATCTGGTTGAAACAGCAAAAACGCTTGGTAGAGAAGTGGAATGCTGGGAGTCAAAGAAGTGTTGGTGGCTCTTTATTTCAAATCAAGAAACACATCAACCAGTGGCACTTGGAGACACAGAGGTGACAGCTCAGTCATTTGGCAGTGCAGTGCCCACACGAGTCAGAGCTAGGATCCCCATTTGGGTAAACTAGGATGCCTTGGAGAGAAATAGGAAGATGATGTCATGCCACAAGCAGACCCACATCATCCATGGCATCAGCATCTCAAAATTCCCCATCCCTAGGAAATGCTCAAAAGCAGCTCACAAGCACAGTATTTGAGGGAAGAGCCAATTTCTGATGATGCTTGTCAAAGTCACACAGTGCTAGGTCTGAAGAATGGGAAGCTGAACATTTCTCTTCAAATCCCCAGGGAATTGCAAAGAACACCAGGGAAAGGGGACAGGGCGATAATTCATGGGGCAGGGAGCTAGGGAACAGACCTTCTGGGTCTGTGTGGGAACCCGCAAGCTTCACCAGGCACACAGCAGGCCCCAAATTTCTGCCAAGCAAAGGGAAGGGAGCCTAGCTGCCTTTTCTGCTTAGTGAATCTCAATAAAAGAGGAACCAATGGCAACAAGCATTCCATGCGCACAGGGCCAAGTTCAGCAAGCCGGGAAACAAACACTGCTGTTCTTTTCACCTTGACTCATTCAAAAATTATAAGCGCACAAGCCAGGAGACACATGGGAGACGTCCAGACAGTGGTTCCGTGTGGGAGGAGAGAGGCCAGGACTGAGATGGGGCCCAGGGAGGGGCATCGGCTAGGCTGACAGGCTCTGGTGCCAGACTTGGTGGGGGTGGTGGCAAAGATGTTCCTGTTATAATAATTCACCAAGTAAGTTAAAAAGTCAAGTCTGGGGATCCTCGAGGGAACAGACACTGATGGGGCATGAGTGAGTCTTCCCAGAGGCTGGTACTATCTCATTTCCAGATCTGGGTTCTGCTCATGCAGGGTGCTGAGTGTGTAAAGATTTGCTGAGCAGTGCACTTAGATATACTTGTCTACGTGTAAGTTAGGCTCCAATTAAATTTTTAAAAACTAGAGAGATATGAAATAGGAAGGTATGGGCCTGATTTAACAATGTGGGAGTGACCAAGATTACAGGCCAATTTAGATAATAGGAGTCTGTCTTATTTCAGGATCTGATGTATAACAGTGACTAGCATCAATTAATTGAAATTTGCTGACAGATTAGCACTTCAATGTTCTAAGGAAGGAAGGAAGGAAGGAAGGGAAAAGAAAAGAAAAGAAAAGAAAGAAAAGAAAAGAAAAGAAAGAAAAGAAAAGAAAAGAAAAGAAAGAAAAGAAAAGAAAAGAAAGAAAAGAAAAAAGAAAAGAAAGAGGGAGAGATAAAGAAAGAAAGAAAGAAAGAAAGAAAGAAAGAAAGAAAGATTGATTTGTGTTTATTAACTTGAGGGGAATTCCTTTATAATGTATATTAAATTTCAATATATTACATTTTTATCAATAATACCTTAATAAGGCCAAGGGGAAAAAAGGAGTTAGCATTAAGAACATTCAAGGGTCATAGGTTGATAAAGTCATAGTACTAATAATAATCAGTTAATTAGTCACAGTGACATTAACTAGTCAAAGTCTGTTTTCATCTGTGTTACCAGATCTCACCTGGATTACCTGCATTTCTCAGACCATATGAGCTTGCTTCATTCATTCATTCATTCATTCATTCATTCATTCATTCATATGAGCTTCTTCTATAATTTATCTTCACTATCTTGCAAGGACTCTTGCAATGGTATATTCTTGAAACTTGCCTGAGATAGCCTTGACAAGTAGCTTCACACTAATAGCTGTATTTCCACAGGAAAAATAAAATACGAGGTCATGCATAGAAATACTTGCCTAGTAAAAAAAAAAAAAAAAATGGAAGAAGAAGAAAAGAAAAGAAAGGACAAGCTTTCTCAGAATAATTAAGAAACCACATTTCTTGCTAAATGCTTAGTGCAGCAAAGTCACCCTCTTGGGGATGCAACGTAAATCTAAGTGAGATCCCAGGACAGGGTCAATAGCAGTACCAGGGGCATTTGGAACCCATGCTTTGTTCTAGGATTCTCTAGGATGAGCCTGGTTCTGCATGGGGTGGGGAAGACATCAGGCCAAGCCACGGGGCAGCTCTGCACACCAGCTTGTGAGCACAGGTCTGTAAATCCCTCTGCTGGCAGGACACTAAGGCCCCTCAACTAAAGAAAGATGTAACCTAATGTGGGAGCTGGCTGTCATCTGGATGCTGACTCGACGTTCACAAGAGAGTCAACCTACCATTACAAGTCCTCCCATCTGAGGGCTTCTGGGAGGCTTGGGTGGGGTTTGGCCTCTGATGACTGGAGGCAAAAAATGACGTCATTCCATTTGATTTAAAAACAAAGCAAGAGCCAGCCTCTTAAGGAATGTTGACCAGAGCTGCAGAGCCATGAAGTCAGGAGGGCACCAAGCACAGGGAGAGGAAACAAGCAGATGTACGTCAGAGGTGGCTGACGAGGAAGATGCCCAGCCTCTGGCACAAAGTGGATGGTATTAATTCCCAGGCTCTGCCTTTGAGTTGAAGTCATTCTGCTACTTTATGCTTACGGATACAACTCATAGGCAATGGGCTACTGTCTTAGTCTGTTTGGGTGGCTTATCCACAAACAGACATTTACTTCTCACAGCTCTGGAGGCTGGAAGTTGGTGCAGAGGATGCCAAAGTGGGCAGGTGAGGGTCTCCTCCAGGTCCACGGAGGCAGTCTTCCTGTCTTAGCTGCACAAGGCAGAAGGGGTGATGGAGCTCTGTGCGACTTGGTATAAAGGCACTTATCTCAAGCATGGGGGCATCACCCTCATGACCTTATCACCTCAAAGATGAGGATTCTGACATATGAATTTGGGTGGGGAGGGGTGGGACAAACATTCAAACAGCAGGCACTCTGAGCTTCAGGATAATCCCAGACTACAAAAATAATGTGAACGTTAATGCCAGTGTCCAAAATGTCAAAGGCAGAGAATAAGCACGTGCTTCACATCTTTTAAGCAATTCCACACACTTCCATGTCACTTCTGTGCTGATGAAGGTCCCCACACTCCATCCCCAGGACCAGGCTCTCATTTGAGCTCTGCTGGCCAGCCTGGCTGTTCCGCTGTCCCACATTTACCCCAGACTCAGTCCACACCAAACAGGACTTGCTACTCCAAACTGAACCTTTTCAAGCCACTCCCTGCCCCCCACTGCCAACCCTCCACTTCCAAATTCAAAAGCTGGCAGACCCTGTGACTCTCTATTTCTCTCTGTCCTCCCAACCCTATCTCAGAAATCACCAGGTATTGTCATTTCCTGCTGCTCACAGACTCAGAGTCTTATTCCTTTCCCTCTGGGCCCAAGCCCAGGCCTTAGCCATCACTTTAAAGCGTGGTACTTTCCTCAGCGGTCACCTTCTCTGTCAATGCCCACTCTAGGCCTCGAAGTCCAGACTGGAGGCTACCCTCCTCTGCTGATTCTTCCCCGATTCTGCCAGGACACACTCCTCACCTCCTCTTGATGCCCAGAGCCCATCATAGTTCCCTTCCTGAGGCAGGAGCCCCAGGCATCTGAACAAAACTTACATCTGTAAAGAACTACGCAGACTCTTGGGCACATGAAACCCATGAGGCATGGTGTAGGTTAACGTGTCCTCAAAAAGTTTCAGGGATGAATGAACACGTATCAGCCCTGCCAGCTTCAACTTCATATAATGTCACCCTCTGCTGCTTACAAGAGGTCAACTAGAACAGGGCAGAATGAACAAGGAGGGGAAGGAGGGTGATGATTGCTAACATTTCTTGAAACCCCTACCATGTGTGCACCAGGCCCTGAGCTGAAGCATTATCTCACTTTATACTTACAATCATGTGGGAAGCTACATACCATTATTACCTCCAAGGTACTAATTATGAAAGTAAGACCCTCAAAAGTCAACAACTTTCTCAAGTTCAAGCATCAAGTGAAGGTGCTGAGATTTGATCTCAGGTCTTTCAACTGTAGGCCTTAGTCTGAAATTTGCATCAAGGGCTGTCAACTGGTTGCCTACAAGCAGGATCTGGACCACAGAAACAACAGACCATTTCATAAACAGTGCCAAGACAAGTGATCCACAGGGGAACAAAGCCCTTCATCATGTCGTACCAAATACACAAAACCAAACTCTATAAATAGATTAAATATACAAGCATGAAAACAAAATGTTGATTCTGTCAGAAGGAAATGATGGGGGATGTCATTATGACCTTAAAGTAGTAAAAAAAAAAAATTTAAAGCAAGACCTAAAAAGCAGGAATCATAAAGGAAAAGACCGAGAAATCTAGCTCAATCTACACTGAAAATGTCGACATGACAAAAGGCATCACCAGGTTCAAGCCAGAGGACAAAGTGATTTTTAGCTCCCGTGGCCAAGTGAAAATTTAAAAGATGTTCCACCTAGCTGGCAGAAGTGCAAATTGGCCATTCAACCCCAGAATAAAACCCAGCAAGGTCATCAGGATTAAAGACTCTCAGATGCTGTTAATAAGAGAATAAATTGGTAGAAAGGCCATTTTGGAGAGCAATCTGGCCCTGTCCAGAAAAGCTGGAAGATGCGCAGGTGTTGAAAAGTGGCTGAACCCAAAGAAGCGCCAGGCTGCATTTCTGCATGGACGTGTCCCACCCGACTGGCCCTGGTGGTAGGAATCTCCATAACCCGATACACGTACACACATGCACACACACCTGTGAGTGTCCACACATGTCCAAGGCATGTCCACATATGCACACATGCATATGTGCGCACACATAACTACTATTACCATCCTCGTTGACATGGGAGAAAATTCAGGCACCTACAGGATGAGCCATTTTCCCAGGCTTGTGCTGTAACCAAGAACTCCTCAAACCAGGCAGTCTGGCTGTGGGTCACCCATCTACCTGCACCGGGGTAAGGACGTCTCTGCTTCAAGAGATGGAAGGCAGGCAAGGGAGACAGACACACAGCCAGGTCTATGCATAATGCATTCCAGGGGCTACAGGCGAAGTCTGCCAAATACTGTTCAAAGTCCAGGGACTTTTCTATTAAAACATAAACTAAAAAGACTCTAACACAGATGTCTTTAACCCTTAAAACTGTGCAAAATTTGGTGTGTGTGTATTTCTTGCAAGAAGGTTTATAGCCTTCCTCAAATTTCCAAAGGGATCCATAACCTCAAAAAAAAAAAAAAAAAAGTTAAAAACACTAAACACAGAAATCCCAGAATATAATCAAGGACATTCCCTATGAAAAAATCCTCTCTGGACAGCCAAGTCAGACCAAAAGATCCTGAGAAAATTATCCTTCAGCCTTCAGGGACTACCCAGGCATTCCTCAGAAGGTGATAACCACCAACATTTCATAGAATGTGCTTTTCTATGCAGATCTCAACTGACTGATCCACAGAGTGAAAGAGTAAGGGTCTAACTGCCATTATTCACCAACAACGTTACTTTTCAAAGAGCAGCCAAAGCAATGCAAACAGTGTGTGCGGGGGTAGGTTCCTGTCAGTTAGGTGCATGTGCTTTATTGAGGAAACACTTTCAATTAAGTATTCAAGTTATACTGGACAGTTGTTATAAAGAATGTGACAATGATGAAAAAACAGCTGGGGGATATACATACACATCACACACA
Organism: Vulpes vulpes; assembly: GCF_048418805.1. Lineage (NCBI taxonomy): Eukaryota > Metazoa > Chordata > Mammalia > Carnivora > Canidae > Vulpes > Vulpes vulpes. The sequence goes on along the minus strand of NC_132793.1, from coordinate 88,806,124 downwards.
GATGATTTACAAATACATAACCCAGAGTGTTGAAATATACATACGACCTTTCAAAGAAACCACTGTTCTGTTTTGACAAAGCCCCTATCTGTCCCTGGGGGCTGCATTTAACTGTAGGACCTTTACCATATCTTTACAGTTAGTTTTTTTATTGGATCAGGAAATTGTATGTATGTGGAAGTGCACTTCACACAGCAGAGGACACGTGACATTTGTTACAAACTGCCTTTGTTTCCTGCAAATGAGTATTTCTAAGAAATGAATGTGTTTGGGGTTCATAAGAGTGGAAACACAACATAAAAGCCATCTGTTGATTTTGTATTCCACTTGAAGGATACAGATAAATGACTATTCTCATTCAGAAAATTCAGGTCACTGTCCACTGTATCAGCTTCAAAGCTAAGGTCGAAGGAGCATTTTTCCAGCTCCAACCCGTTCACTGCACACATACCCTGAGGACACTGCACACCAATGCCCACCAGTACAGGAACAGAAGAGAGCTTTGGTTTTCCATAAGTCATCCTCAATCTTGGTCTAACATAACCAACCAACCAAAACTTGGAAACAAGGCAGGGAGATCCATCCTATAAAATGAGAAGCCCTTCAAGACCATCTTCTGAGAAAGTATGAAATTACACACACATTTTTAAGGCATTTCTTTACCACACTGCTGGTCTGGACACCGTCCATTCTTCCTGGTACTGGAAACCACAGAATGTTCTGGGTTCATCTGCCCAGCTGCCACCCACATAGGACGCTGAAATAATTTCTTCGTGCCTCCTGTATTAGCTCCCTTAACTGGTCATCCCAATCCCAAATATGCCACAGACTTCCTCTGAGATGGGCTTAGATTATCATTATGGGAATAATGACATCATGGAGAAGTACAAGTCTGCTCTGAAATTGTCCCAATCCAAGTTCATTACTCGCCTGCAAAGATGACTGTTTCTTAGAGGGAAAGAACTGCCCCATTCTATTCAATTGTCCCACTGATCTTTTGAAACTCAGTTTGGTATCATTAAATAAATATTAATCTCAATCTTCTCAAGAGAAGATCTTCCATTCAGAAACATAATAATCCAAGAATGCAAACTGAAGATTTCTGACCCTGTAACTGTGCTGGGCAGGTTCTGGCTATAGCCAAACACAGCCTCCATGACTGGTCTTGAATACAGAAGCAATAATAAATCAGTTGGGACTGGTGAACCCAGGAATCAAATCAGAAGATCTCAGGGCAAATTTCCCAAAGTGAAGAAAGATGTTAATGGAAGATCAACTGTTCATGGGATGAGGTGACAATCTTTCTGGGCTCCTTTTTCTAGATTTCTTGTCTGGAACACCTACCAAATTGATTCAGGCCCAAATATCTGGTGTTTCTTTTATAACCCCAGCCCTGTGACTGTCCTTAGCCATGGCAATGGGAATCTCACTTCCAGCCTTGATTTCAGGTTATGACTGACTCTCCCCCTTTATCACCTGAGCTTATCCAACACAGGTAACTCTACAGATAACTCTGGAGTCTTTACATAGCCATTAGAGACTTTGAAAGCATCTATTTGTCCTTAGCTATGCCCAGGGGCCTTGTGGATCATCCCCGAGACACCTCTGTTACCTTGGTCACTCACATCAGGTTAGTCAAAGACTTTGCTGGCTATCCACTGGGAGGACAGTTGGTCCCCCAAGGACAGTGACAGCAAGTGTGGGTGTCCCAGGTGCTTTCAAAGTCTTCAAAGCTGGCTGATTCTGAAGGGCTGGAGCAGGCAGCTCTGGACTTGGGTCTGTGTCTGAATCCTACTCTGTGACTTACCACCTGAGTGATTACAGCAATTACTTACTCTCTCCAAGCATTTTTCCCTGTTTGTAGGATAAGTCTAATACCCACCTAATGGTTTGGGGATTAAGTGGATAATGAAAGTAAAGCACTTTTCGCATAAACACTGAAATGTATTATCTATTACTGTAATTATTTTTGACCAGTCAAAAAAAAAAGTTTAATGAGAAGTATTTATCTAGCAAAACTTCTGTGCCAAGAAGCATATAATAATCTCTCAATTATAAGCTTTAGTTGCCAGTGTAAAGATGTACCAAGCTTCTAAATGCTTTTACCAACATGATATTTGGAAGCCGAAGACAGAAAAGTAACCAGCTGGGGGCTTGGAAAGCACCATCTTCAGTGGTCTTGAGGGGCAAGGATGCAGCCTACTAGCAAAAGCTATCACATGTCTATCAATTGTTTGGAACCATGCTGTATTTCCTCTTGCTCTGGGCTCCCCAGCTGACCCAACTTCAACTTGGATTTTGGACTGACCCTTTACAAGAATGAGGCTCAAAGAATTCCCTTTGAGGATGCTTCTACCTGTCTGGACACTGCCTGGATGCTTCATTCAGATGTCTTTCCAAACCCATTGTCTATGTCCTCATGCACCAAGCATGCTGGATAACTTTCTCCCTTGTGCTTCAAAGGTAAAGAGAATGCTTTACAAAACTTTCTCAGGTTTGGAAATAGGTGAATTCCTAAAACTTAAATAAAGAGATTTACAAAGATTAAATTTGCAACGTGTACTAAATGTACTCCTTGCAAACATTGTGTTCTGTTCTCTCTTTGAGGTCACCTTACCACCTTGCCATAGGTCTCCGAGGTATTTGATCAAGCACAAAAAATTAATGAAAATTAAAATTAATAAAATTAGTTTCCTGGGGCTGGAAATGCTATTTTCAAGAGAAAGAGTTGATGTTAGATTTATAACTGGACAATAGTGACTTATCCTAGGGGTGTGTGTTATAGTTCAGAAACATGTTTCTGAAGGGACAGAAGAAGTAGGATGTCTTGTATTCCACTGGAGAAAAGATCTGTCTGTCATCCAGGCCAAGTCAATTCAGGAGAGACAAGAAGTCTTTTCAATGAACGGTAGTATGCCAAGTGGAGATCCATAGGCAAGAAAATGAATTTAGACCCCACCTTGTATCATACACAAAAATTAACTCCAAGTGGACCGTAGACCTAAATATCAGAGCAAAATTATACAACTTGTAGAAGAAAACTTAGAAGTAAATCTTGGTGACAAAAGGTTAGGTAATGATTTATTAAGTATGACACCAGAAAGTACAAGTGATGAGAGAAGACTGATAAGCTGGCTTTCATCTAAGTTGAAAAGCTTCCATAAGTCAATATATACCAATTACTAATGTGAAAAGGGCAACAGAAAATATTTGTAAATTACCCACCTGATACGGGAGTTACCTAGAATATATAAACAATTCCTATAACTCAGTAATAAAGAGGAGAAAACAATTAAAAAAGGTGCTGAACAGACATTTTTTCAAAGAAGAACTACACATGGACAATGAGTGTGTGAAGAGTTGCTCACCACTAACAATTGGGAAATTGTGATTCAAAACCACAAGAAAATGCTACCTCATCTCCACTGGAATGACTGTCATCCAAGAGACAGGTGCTGACAAAGAGGCAGAGAAATTTGAACCTTTGGATGTTGCTGGTAACAATGTAAAATGGGTAGACACTTGGGGAAACAATTTAACATCAATTTGTCTCATGACTTACTAATGCCACTCCTAATTAAATGCCCGAGAGGCCTGAAAAATCATCCTCATGAAAGCTCATCCATAAGCATTCACAGAAGGATTACTCATAACAGCCAGAAAGCAGAAATAACCCAAACACTCATCTCCTGAGGATGGATAAACAAAATGTAGTATATCCAAGCAATGGACTATTATTTAGCAACACAAAGAATGATGTTCCTCCACTAAAACATGGAGGAAGCCTGAAAACATTAGGCCAAGTTAAAGAAGCCAGACACAAAAGACCACAAAGTGTATGATTCCATTTAGGTGGAATGTCTAGAACAGGTCAGTCCATAGAGATAGAAGGGAAAATTGTGGTTGGCTAAGGCTTGGGTGGGGGGTGAAGGGGTGAGGAAAGAATGTGGCTTTTTTCCAATGGGTCCAGAGTTTCTCTCTAGGGTGATAGAAATGTTCTAGAATTAAATTATGGTCAGGGAACCTGGGTAGCTCAGTCAGTTGGGCATCTGACTCTTGGTTTCAACTTAGGTCATGATCTTGGGGTGGTGGGATTGGGCCCCATATCAGGCTCTATGTTCAGTGCAGAGTTTGCTTGGGATTCTCTCCCTCTCCCCCTGGCCCTGTTCACATTCTCTCTCAAGTAAATAAATTCTTTAAAAAAATTTTTTTTAAATAAAATTAAATTACAGTAGTGGTTGCACAACTCTATAAATACACTAAGAAACACTGAAGTATAGACACTTGAGGCAGGTGAATCATATTTCAATAATGGTGTTTTAAAAATGTTATCCTGCACTCAAAGGTTTTGTTTACCTTTTTTTCCTAATTAAAATAGTATATAACAGAGTAGACAGTCTCTAAAACACTGAAGAACTTGGACAGGATAATAAAGAGATACTCATGACCCTGTCCCTATATAAGGAGGCAACTCTGCTATCCTTAGATATGGCTTTCCCCATTTCAAACCCAGGATTGTGATGACAGATAGAAGTATGTGCAGAAGCCCTGCGACTATGTCTTTCAGGAGAGCTCAGTCACATCCTAAAGTGGGCTGGGGGAGGCAGGTAAGGAGAGAAACCAGGGAGAAATCATGGCAGCTTTACATTCAGGAGATGGCCAAAGAAATAATAATTCTGACTGTTCCAGGTGGAAGTAAAAGGTCCCTTCACCTAATTTTGGGGTGTTAGAGATCCAGAAGTATTCTGAAGCTACAAATGCCCCTTTCAGGCTAGATATAAACCATTTAGCTAACTCCTCTAGTTCCCCATCTTCCTCCAACCCTTTCCATCTTCCACTGAACATGGGTACACAACAACTTCTTAAATAATGTGCACAAGAAATGGTGGTAAGCACCTCCCACATGAATGCCCCACAGCAATTTTCTGTGGTAGGTACTGTGGGACCCAAGGAATTTAACAAAAATCCCCTCCCCTGGACAACAGAGTAGGACTAACTCCATTTTGTGCTACACTCGCCATCTCATGTATAACCCCCACATGACCTGCTTACTGCTTAAGGCACTCCCCCACCCTAGTCAAGCCACTGAGCACACCCTTACCAGAAACCGGCTCATATAGGAATGCGAAACCCCTAACTGTCAAAGAATGTAAACCCCGCCTTTTGCCCGCCAAACCTGTGTGCCAATTCTGACCAGAGAGATAGGCTAGTTCAAACAGTCACTATAGGGTAAATTGTAATTCAATTGGCCACCTGCTTTGTGGACCGACATGACTATGCAACTTACAATCCCACTGGCCACTGGCCCCTATAAAACTGCTATGCCTCTTAACCTCGGGGTCCAAGTCCCTGCTCCACTGTGTCGGGTAAACTTGGACCTAAGCTTGAACTTGCAAAGAAACCATTGTGCGCTTGCATTGGTGTCGGCTCCTTGGCGGTTTCTTGGATTCCCAATCTTGGACACAATTATTTCCATTTTGCAGAGGAGGAAACTGAGGCCTACGTGCACACCCTTATGGTCTAGCTTCATAACCATTCCTATTGCACTGCTCTAAGTTCTGTATACAGTCTTATCAGCAATCTATCTGCTCATTCACTTATTTAATCAGGAGTACTAACCTGATGAACCAACCATATGACCTTGAACTCTTATCATGATGGACAACAGTGTGTATCAATGTCAGAGACTTCATAAGGAACAAGAGATGTGTCTCTCTACCAGGAGACTCCTCGACCAGGGTCAGACTAACCCCAAGGAAAATGGGAAGCATTCTGTAGCCTGAGGGCTGACCAGTTCCTCCAATGTCTTTTTTTTTTTTTTTTAATTTCAACTCAAATAAATCTATTTCAAATGTGGGTACCTCTTGTCTTTGCATTTTCCCTCGTGAACTATTCACTGTGAAAATCTTCAAACGCAGAAAAGTTGAAAGAACAGACATATGATCAGCCCTATTCCTTCCACTAGAATCAATAAGGGGTAACATTTTCTCCCATTTGCTTATCTAGCCTTTAATTTGAGATATAATTCACATACCATAAAACTCATTTTTTAAAGTGTGTAATTTTGTGGGTTTTGATATCTTCACAAAGTTGTGCAACCATCCCCATGATCTAATTTGAGAACATTCCATCACCCTGAAAAGAAACTGTACTCATTAGAAGTACATTTCATCTAAATGGAAATCATACAGCATGTGACCTTTTATGGCCGGCTTCTTTTCCCTTTGGATGACATTTGCAAGATTCATCTCTGCTGTAGCCTGTATTCATACTTTGTCTTGCTGAATAATATTCTCCATTGTATGGATATATCTCAATTTGTGTAACATTTGGATAGTTTCCATTCATGGGTTATTTATGAATTTATGAATTCATATAGTACCTCCATATTGAATTTTTTGAGCAACTGAGGATATGCTTCTTGATTTCCTATTTAATACGGCTAAATTGATGTGCAAGGCAAATAAATGTCTGTGCTGTTCTTGAGACAGTGGCCAACAAGATGTGTACAAATCTTCTCAATTAAAATAACACGTTGTAAAAGTTGGATTCTGCCTTTCTTGTTCTTTTGAGGAAACAGAAGCATTCCCCTAAGATAAAAAAAAAAAAAATCCCAATGTACTTACAGTTCTCCTCTTTAAATATATTCTCATTTGTTCTACAACCTTGCAAGTACTGGATCAATCATGACTATTTTCTGACAATCCTGTACACATTCTAAGATCCACATCATTCTCAGAGGATTGCAGATCTTTCTAGAATGTTGTTTCTTAAAGAGGTGGGCAAAGAGTGTCTCTGTGTAGGTTTGTGAGCTGGTCTGAGAGCTGGTGTGAAACTGTCCAGAATCCGATCTATTTCCAAGGACTTTAGGTTCTCTTAGCAAAACCTGTAATAATAAGGTCCGACTGTTTACTTCTGTTTGTGCTTAGGGCTGGCGGGACCTGGAGACTCCTTCTGTCCTTGAGCTGGCACCTTTGCCAATAGTGCCTTGGGGTTTTTGAGAAGCACCATACCACCTTGAGGGCCTTGGAGATGCTCTTGGAGACCCCACACAGGGGCCAGTGGAGACTTACAGTCTGTGACCTAGTTGGCCAAGTGGGTTAGCATGTGCCCCGAAGCATCCAGTAAACTAAATTTGCACCTTAGCCTTAAGAACACTTCCATGGCAGTCTGTCCTCACCACTGCAATCAACCCATCAATCTCTAATGCGACCACTTCTTCGTAGCTCCTGTAGACTAATCCACATGGAACAATGCATGAGATATAAGCAGTAAACTAGATGCTGGGAAGAATCGAAGGGTCAGGTAAGCACTTAGGAGGTGCTATTTTGTGCAGACAGTTCTCTGCTTTCAGTCCGGGCATCCATCCAGATTTGGATCACTCGTAATACCACACTGGCCAACAAGCCAGATGCTCCTGCCAGCTCACTTGGCTCCCAGGGATCATGGCACGTTTGAACAAAAAGGTATGATAAGAACAATGTGGCTTTGTCCTGACAGATCTTCTGAGAAGCCTGGTAGCCCTGCTGTAAGAAGAGGCTGATCAGACAGGCCTCAGCACTCAGCCAGGAGAGCACGGCCTTCGAGTGCTCCCCACACCAAACTCACGGGCTTGGGTCCATCCACTCCTGCCCACAGCTACCTCAGGGCTCAACCATTCATGTTTTGCCCCTTGTGGGGGGCAAGCCCTGGAAGGCAGTGTTCCTACACCTGGGGAATATTTGGAAACACTGAATTTTGGAAATATTACAATGAGTGAGGGGGTCACTAGTGGGCAGAAGCCAGGGATGCCAAATGCTCTTAAGCATACCAGACCTGCACAATGAGAGAACTACTCTGTCCACGATATCAATATCACTGCCAGTGAGTGATGGCCCTTTTGGGACAAGAATCACCAACTCAAATGCAGGTGAAGACCAGGCAGGTATCCCCCAGGTGAAACAGGCTCCCACAATGGGCTCACCGCAGGGAGCCTGCTCCTCCCTCTGCCTATGTCTCTGTCTCTCATGAATAAATAAATAAAATCTTTAAAAAAACAAAATAAAATAAAACCAAACCTCAGTCTTGTGAATTGGGTTCTTCTGACACAAGCACACTGTGCTGGCATTTTAATGACAAAGGGGTATTTTTCCATGAGTTAACTGTAGAAAAAAATACACCCTTTCACATTTTTTTCCTTCAAACACAGCCTTCCTTACCTTATTTTTCATTTTCCTACCTTTTATAAAGATAGAGGTAAAGGAATATTTGAGTTTCCTCTTAACAGCAGCATCATGGGAAAAAGCAACAGCGTAAATCCGCAAATGAATGGCACTTGCCGTTCACCCCTTAGCACCAGAGAAGAGAGACAAGAAGTCGTGCTGGGGACTGTGGCAAACTGGAAATCTTTTAAAACTGGAATCTTTTAAAAATCTTTTAAAAATCTTTTAAAAATCTTTTAAAACTGGAATCTTTTAAAAGGGGCAGCTACTACTCTGCTCCAGCAGACTGCGGCCCATCCATACAGGATGTGGGCCTGGAGTTGCCTAACCCATCCAGAAAAGCCAGAGTCAGGGGAGAAAAAAAGCACAGTGTGTTTTTGTTTGTTTATTTTATTTTTTATTTTTTTTATTGCTGTTTTTTGTTTTGTTTTGTTTTGTGGGTAAATTTTAGAAAACGAATAAGAACATGTTTGAGGCCAGATGCAAGCCCTAGGTAACTAGTTTGCTGTTTCTGCACAAGGGCGTAAGACCACATTTCATGTGTTGTCCATCTGCACTGGCCCTGAGACACCCTCGTGGGGCCAACAGCTGGCCCCTGCCTTCCCATGGGGTCGGGAACAGGGCAAAGCACCCAGCCCGAGAGGAGGAAACCCACAATAATGACAATGACTTCTTTCCCCGTGACCCACATATTCAGGGATGTCTATACTGACCCCCATGCGTGGGGACATCTACACTGGCCACAGCCCTTTGGTGTTGCTCAATGATTACACAGCACAGACATGTCAAGTGTGAACATCCGAGTGGGGTGAGCGCAGTGCATCTGGGAGGGGCTGCTACCTACCTCCCAATGAGGCGGTTTTCCTGGGCAGCCATTTCTTCCTCTGCAGCCAGGTATTGACACCCCAAGGTAAGAGAGCCAGTTGAGAGACAGACATGGTTAGAAGTTACTCAGCACGCATTCCAAGGATTGGATTTGAGGGGGGAAATGCTTGCCATTGTGAAGCAGCAAAAAATTATCCTTTCTTAAGTCCTCCCACTTCTTCACCCCCAAGTACAAAGGCCAGGAAAGGGCACTATGTTCCCAGAGTCCCCTTGGATCTGCCTTAACTTACCCTAAGGCTTCGATTTCTGAAGCACCCACAGAGGGACAGAAAGCTCTTTGTCTGGGAGTTGCTGCCTCAGGTCCTGATATTCCAGGGAGAGGGTCTCCCTCCAGTTCCAGGGAGTGCCTCAAGGTACAACCCCAGGCTCTGGGCAGTGCTGTCCTTGGTCCCGGACAGGGTCACTCACAGGTTGGGGGTGGTCAAAACAGGAAAGAGAGCCTAGGAGACTGGGCCAGCAACCTCAAGAGCCCACAACCATCACCACCAAGGTTCTGATGGGACCCAGGCACAACCAGGATTATTGGGCCCCCCCAGGTGGGGTGTGGGTCTAGCTGATGGTGGCTGGCACAGACTTAGTGCCAAGAAATATTAGGTTGAAGCATCCAAAATTGTTGATAGTCAATAGTGTTGACATATTAAAATGACAATGTCACTTGGCTCAATCTTCTATACGTGATTTGAAGCAATTAAGCGACCAATTGAAAATGTCTATCATTTAGTGAATAAAAATATCATGAGGGCTGGTCAGAAGACGATGAGATATCAGTGCCTGGCTGTCTCTTCACCCCTCTGGCTCCCTGAGGTGACCTCACCCCTTCCCATGACTTCAGGCCTGAGTGCTAATAACACCCAACTGTCATCTTAGCTGGACTGCTCTTTGAAAATCTGGATCCACATAGCACGACTCTTGGACACTTCCACCTGGATTTCTCATGGTCTAAAACCAAACCTCGGGGGATGCCTGGGTGGTTCAGTGGTTGAGCATCTGCCTTCAGCTCAGGGCATGATCTCAGGTCCAGGGACCAAGTCCCACAGTGGGCTCACCACAGGGAGCCTGCTGCTCCCTCTGCCTATGTCTCTGTCTCTCATGAATAAATAAATAAAATCTTTAAAAAAACAAAATAAAATAAAACCAAACCTCAGGCTCAGATCCAGCTCTAAATCAAAACTGTTTCAACTTGACCCAAGTAACGACTATCTACAATGCTGGCTGCTGAGGTGGGTGCTGGCGGGTGAACAAGATGGACATCATTCATCACTTACCCACCACCCATCCTCTGTCATGCCAGAAACCCTTACCAATTCATCTCCAATTCATTACTGAGTCATATCCACTTGGCGATATCAGATCCAATCTTTCCTTCATCTCCCCTGACATATACATTAGGATGCATTTGCCTGTAAGTAACAGACAGCTTGGCTAAATGTGGCTGAATCATAGAGTGCAACAACCACTGCACAAAACAGAGGTCTGGAGGTGGGAAGTTCCAGTTGATGAGCTAGCCAGTGGAGGCATAGCTCTGGATGCACAAGTCTGTGGCTGCTGGCCTTTTCCCTCATGGCTCTAAGAAGGCTGCTGAAGCTTCAGGCACTATCCTTACACAGCAGCTCCCTCTGAAGCTCCCAGCAGGCCTTCCCATAGGCTCCCTTTAGGCCAAGTGTGGTCACAGCCACTGCTGCAAGGGAGGCCATAGTGGTATATTATCTGGCAAAAGAAACTGGACCAGATTCATCACCTGACGGTGGGCGCACAGGAAAGGGCACGTGACTATTAGGCACAGAGCTAGCAGTCCCTTCTATGCCTGCCATTCATCTGAGAACTACTGCTTCCTCCTGACCACCATCCCACCCTTAACACCTTAAAAGTCAATCAGATTGCATCATTCTGCCTGAGGCTCTTTAAGGATATATCATTGCTCGGGATAAAATCTGCAACTCCCAATAGCATGCCTCCAAGGCCCCATGTGGTATGGCCTCTTGTCTCCCGCTCAGCCTTATTTGTCACCATTTGGCTCCTTTTTGTCCCTCAAATGCAACAAGCATCAAGCAATTTTTTTTTTTTTTTTTTTTTTTTGTGCATCAGAACCTTGTGAAGGGGTCATCTCTTCATCTAGAACATTCCTTCCTCAAACCTTCATGTGGCAGACTCCTCACACGTCAGGTCTCAGCCATTTTGAGAACTTTCTCTCAGAAAGTGGATCTGCCCTATGACCCAGCAATTGCACTGCTAGGGACTTACCCCAAAGATACAGATGCAGTGAAACACCGGGACACCTGCACCCTGATGTTTATAGCAGCAATGTCCACAATAGCCAAACTGTGGAAGGAGCCTCGGTGTCCATCGAAAGATGAATGGATAAAGAAGATGTGGTCTATGTATACAATGGAATATTACTCAGCCATTAGAAACCACAAATACCCACCATTTGCTTCAATGTGGATGGAACTGGAGGGTATTATGCTGAGTGAAATAAGTCAATTGGAGAAGGACAAACATTATATGGTCTCATTCATTTGGGGAATATAAAAAATAGTGAAAGGGAATAAAGGGGAAAGGAGAAAAAATGAGTAGGAAATATCAGAAAGGGAGACAGAACATGAGAGACTCCTAACTCTGGGAAACAAACAAGGGGTGGTAGAAAGGGAAGTGGGCGGGGGGGGGGTGACTGGGTGATGGGCACAGAGGGGGGCACTTGATGGAAAGAGCACTGGTGTTATTCTATATGTTGGCAAATTGAACACCAACAAAAAATAAATTTAAAAAAAGTTTCTGTAACACTAACACCCTCCCCTTTAACTTCACAAAGCTTAGCATAGTTTAGAGTGCATACCGATTTGCATGACTATTTCTTTTATGTCTATCTCCTCAATGAGAATATAAGTGTCCTGATAGGAATCCTCCCTGGTTTATACACCACTGTAACATGGCGGTGCTCTCAAAGCCTGATGTGTAGCTCACACTAAAGAACACTACTGAAGTCAGGGTTGGTTAATTAGAGAATACACAAACTGGCCCTTGAAAGATGGATGGCCTAAGGGGAAGAGGAAAGCTCAAGGGTGGCAGTGGATAGGGTACTTTCGGCAGGAAGGCAAGGTCCAGGACACTGGGCCCACTAAAGCAGAGGTCTTGGCATGAGATGCTGACCCTTGAACATGTGAAATAGACAGATGCAGGGCCCTTTTACTGCCATGCTCAGCATGTTCCTGTAGGACCCTGATGCTCCAGCCTTCAGCTCCCCAGTAAGGGGGTGTCTGGCCAGCCTGGGTGAAGGAGCTCACCTGCCTGCCTGAAGAGGACAGGACCCAGAGGTGGGCTTATCACACACAGCACTGTCTCTTTTCTCCCCCTTTCCCCCCACCACATGATGGCTGTGGAGGGAGAAGCTTGGTAATTCTTGGGTTAAACACTCAGTGACATCCAGGGCTCCTTCCTCAGTCACGTAATCAGTAGAAGCTGTGACTGCCACTGGCCCCCAGCTTGGGAGGGGAAGATGGTTACTGTGCATTAGCCCTGATGACCCCAACTTGGCAGTTCACCATTTATTACATGGACAGTGGCTATTGAGACACCCTCCCTCCTCCTAAGTGCTCTTCTGCACTCATTCCCAGTGTTGAATGAACTGGGGAATGCAGCCCCAGCTCCATAGTCTTATAGTCTGCCCTGCCCCCCGACCTGAAGCATGAGTCCTAGATGCACAACAGGCTCTCAGCCTGGTGCCTTATGATCTATGAAATGCACAGTCCTGCCCATTTACCAGGATACTGGCTTTATGTGCCCCTGGATTAAGAACCACAGCGAGGCTGACCCCACACAACTAGACAGGCCCCAATCTCCTGACCTACAGTCCAAACGGTCCACTCCATGCTGACTGCACAGACCTGCCTGATGTCCCAGAGGCGGCTACTCAAAGGCCCCCTGGTGCCATGGAAGCTGCTGATACCCCACTATGGCAGCAGAACTCGGAGAACCCAGCATGAAGCTCTGTCCACCTGAGCAAATGCAAAGGCCTTCCACAGCAGAGCAATCAGGGAATGTGAGGAAAAGTGTCTCAAGGTGGTAATGTACTGAGCTGCTTTGGGCAGGTATGCACAGCACTAAGACCAAAGGTTCACAGATGCTGCCCAGCCAGCATGACACTGCTGCCCTCAGTCATCTGAAGTAACCAACACAGGGGAACCGTGACTGTGTTCCCTGTGACTGTGACTGTGTTGGCCTCTCTCACCAGACAAAGGCACACAGGCCACCAGCTCCATCAACTTCAAGGGAGTCAACTCACTCTGCTCTGACTTACAACTCCTGGCCCATGATGAAGTTCTAGAAGCTTCCTGGTCAAGCCTACATGAGCATAACCAAAGTTAGGCATTTAAGGAGAACCACAGAGTGTTAATAGAGAAAACCCTCAGGATGGTTTGAAGAGGAGCAGAAACATTAACAAGGACACTCATGGCAGGGCAGGGCTGAGGCTGCAAGGCAGCTGCCTTCTGACCCCCTCAGAGTGATCTCTACATTCTACAGAGCCCGTCGGATGAGGGCCCAGGGCTGACAGTAGGCTAAATGGTAGCAGATCCTCGTGTGTAACATAACTCTCTCCAGATATGGATAGAGCTGGAGGAGTAGTAGTCTATGCCAGGGATGCCTGTGAGTGAAGTCCAAACCCGCGGGGGGAGGTGGGTGGGTTAGGTACTGATGCCAGCGATGACTCGAGAGCAGGCAGCGGTGTGGAGGAAGCCAGTTTGGACTGGAATAGCAACAGCACGCTAGCCAAGAAGCTCTAGAAAGATAGACAGGTCTGACTGTCCGGAGGCATTTTCATAATGTCCATCCCAGGCTGGCCACTGGGTTAGCACACAAGAGACTGATAGGGAACACTTCCATCAGGCTGAGCAATTCAGCAAAAGCTCAGGAAGTATTGGGTTTTGATCGAAGGTTTTATTATTTAATGAAGCTACCTCATGGGTAACAGTAACACTAAGAATAGAGATCGATACAAAAGTAGATTTAAAAATACACACACTTGCACATACAGAAATGTATCTTAGCAGGAGAATCGAAGCTGCTTGTTTATATTGAACAATGCCAGACACAGGTGTTTTGACTCTGCCTGGTGACCCAAATAGGAGGCTATCACTCTGTCTCCCAGCAGCTAGGTGCAAGAACATCTGCAGGAAAGAGGAGGAAGGATTCGTCATGGCAAGGTAAGTCTTGGAAGGCAGCCACTCTTTCCTCCCGGCACTGAGAACTCTGTTGGCACCAAAAGGAATTTCAAAGTTGGAAGCCCTTCCCATCAGAGCACAGATGGAGAGCCCGCATGTCCTAGGGGGGAAATAATCCAGAGCAGTCTTTAAGATAAATACTTCCATCGGGGTAATTTAAGTGCTTTGTATCTAGCGATGGCGTGCCTCATTATTTCCAGCACTGTGTTATGTTATGGCCTGTGTTGCTTTAAATTCTGAACTCGTGCCATTTATCAAAGACAAGAAAATCCTAAAGGCACACTACTTATCATCAGATAATCCAATGGAAAGTTTAATTGAGGCTTCGGTGCAATGCTTCTTGGCAATAACCCCCTGCTTCTAACTCTCTGGCCGATTCTCATTTCATTAAAGACATTTCCCAGTGTGCCTGAGCTTCTTACTTCCTAACCCGGCCACTGGAACTCCGCAGATGATAATCGCCTTCTTACAGGAATGCACGGCACCTCTCAGCTGCTTGCCTGGCCGGGACGGGAGACAGGGACCCAGCCAGTTACTGATGGAAGACCTTGTTCCCTTCTCCAAGGACAGTCTGTAATCACACCATAGTTTTCTAAGTGTTTCACCAGCTGGGATTAAAAGCTCTTCTCCAGAGCTGACGTCACACAATGAGTAATTTCCCAGCATGCCCCCCACTTTCTCAGGGCAGGAGGTGTTTGGAATCGCTTGTTTGGCTGGTCAGGTGTAGGCTTTCCCTAAACTCCCTAAATCTTGTCCAAAAGGGTCTTCTCTTGTCTGCTGCTGTCTTGTGAGCTTTGAGTATACATTTTCTGGCCTCAGAATCAGCCACGATTTTATTATGTAATCCTATGGTAATCCCCTGGAGACTTTAATGATGTATAGGAATTCCTCATCAGTTTTCTTCTTTTGAGCCCAAATTTGGGCTGAGCACAGAGAAAAAATCCTTGGCATCATTCTCCTTCATTAGTCTCCATGTCTAATTCCTGAACCTTCCTTCTACTTATAAATTACACTTAACTCCAGTACTTAGTAAGTCAGCAAAAAAGAATCAAAGAGACCTTAGCCCCACTTGAATTGTCTTAAGAGTCAAGACTTGTTTTCCCTCAGCTGAAGTAATGAAGGAATTTATGCTCAGAATAAGATAAGCAGAAAAACTGGATTGGGCTGAGGATACCTAGCCAGAAGGCAGTTCCAGATTTCACTGCAAATTTCAGAAGGCAAAACTTTCCCAAACTGGGCCAGTATAGCCAAAGACTAGCATGGGATGCCAATGCCTCCAGGTGGGACCCCTGCCAGCAGTGTGGAGTCAGGACAGGAGGCGTGGCTTCTCCTCTGCAGCCACCTCCCCACTCCCAAGCTGCATCATCCCCCACTAAAGGCAGAGGTGACATTCAAGTCCTGGGCGTGGAGGCATCCATGAGCTTTGGAAGCTGAGGGAGATGAAAATGGTGCCAGATACAGAAAATTCTCTGCTATTCCTAGACCAGCATCAAGTCCTGTGGAGAGGCTATATGTGCTCACAGTATGCCTGTTCTCTTCTTAATCAAAAACATGCTGATAGGACATAGATGCTATGTCAGCGGTACCACTCCCTGCTTGTGCTGGGAAACCTAGTGAGGCCACAAAGAGCTATGTGGGCCAGTGCCAGGCCAAGAGTTATCAGAAATGTGTCCTTCCTCCCAGTGCACGCCCTTCTAGCCCACTACCATCAGCTGCTGCCAAGGAGTGGTAAGGGTGACCCAGGCTAACATGGACTGAGCATGCCTTACCTGCAGACCACACGCCAGGCCTCATCTCATCCCACCCTCACAACACTTCTGTGCACAGACACTGTTTCCCTTGCCCTTAAGAGCCACATTTGAGGCACCACATATTCAGCCAATTGCCAACGGTCTCACAGGTAGAAGGGCCACCTCAGGTACGCTCCACTGGAGGTATACCTTTCTTAACCTTCCAGGCCCACTGCATTAATTCTTAAAACTGGAGCTATCTAAATATTTAACAAATATCAGTTGCATATGAAGTTCTTTTATGGAAGATTCACACATTGGAAGGTTATATTGGGCATTTATTTTTTTTTTTGAGAGAGAGAGAGAGTGCACACATGAGTGGCAGCAGAGAGGGGCAGAGAGAGAAAGAGAGAGAATCCCAAGCAGGCTCCACACCCAGTGCCAGACCCTGACACAGGGCTCAATCTCATCACCCTGAGATCATGACCTGAGCTGAAATCAAGAGTCAGATCCTCAACTGAGTCACCCAGGTGCCACTAGGTATCTTTTTTAGAGATGCTGAGCTGGAGTCAAATGGAATGAAAACTTCCTAGTGGCCCCCCTTCCATGAGCCCTTAATCTCTCTGAATAACACTACCAATTTACCTGTTCAACAAATTCATTCGTTCAGTCATACAATAAATGTTCATGGAACCATCATATGCTGGGGCTGGGAATATAATGGGGCCGTGAAGACAAAAAGGTACCTTCTTGGGGTGTGTGCTCCTGCTGTAGTGGTCAGCGGCACATAGACATAAACAAGTGATTTGGGGTACTGATTAACACAGCAGGGAACAGAGAGGCTACTTCTGCTTCTCTCAGATGCTATTTGAACGGAGACCCAAAGGAAGGAGAGAGTGAGCCATCAAGACAGTGGGAGAGCATGCTGGGCCCAGCAAGAACAAGTGCAAAGCCCTGACAAGGTGGCAAGCTTGGCAAGAAGGAACAGGTGTCAGGTGCAGGTGACCAAGGCCATGGGCACTGGGAGGTGAGGTCAGTAAGGGAGCCAGGAGCCACATGTTCTGGGACCCACAGGATTGTGGATTTTATCCAAAGATAAAATCCAGGCCTCCAAAGGCACTGGAGGAGTTTAAACAAGGAACTCACATGATCTATGTTTTAAAAGGTATTGTCTGATTATCATATAAGACTGAGTTGTCCAGGAGACCACCACGGAGGCCTGGAGACCTGACAGGTGAGGGTAAATTGGCCTGGACCACAGGGAGAGCAGGTCTGATTAAGAATCTATGTTGAAGGCACAGCAGTGGGGAATGGCTGGTGGTTTGGAAATATCAGACGCCTTCTGAAACACAGACCATACAATGGCCAGTTGACTCCCAGAAATGGCTAATAAAAATCACAGCCACCATTTTCCACGAGGCAGGCAGGCGCTGTGCCAAAACCAATTACACTTGTTCACCTACTCGGTCCTGAGCACACTGCCAGGCAGCAGCCACCCCCATCACGACTGCACTGATGAGGGAGAAGGGAAGAAGCCTGAGGCAGGCCACACCCCAGTAAGCAGCAGAGCCAGCATGCCTCTGGAGCCCCTCCTTTTGCTTTGTGGGCTGTAGGCATCCTCCCTGCATTCATAGCTCCTTCTGACTTCTCACATGCAGCCCGTACAGACCTGGGCGTGCAGGAAAAAGACTCCTTGGCCCAACACAGTGACTGTCTTATTGATTTCATTTTCCAAGATAAAACAAAAAAACAAACAAAATAAACCTCTTGGGGTTTCCACTTCATCTCAAAACTTATGTTTACCTTGGCAACCGGAGCTCTGTGGCAGAGGAAATGCTGTAAGCAGCCCTGGAGAGAGGCCGGGCCTGGGGTCTCCTGCTGCTCCCCTCACCCTGCCTCCCCAGAGCCCTTCCACTTCAGCAGCAGCTGGCCCTGAGTGGGGAGAGGAGGGAGTGGTGGGCCACCCCCCGACTGCTCCTGAGGCAGCCCCTCCACAGCCCCGGCACAGCTGTTTGGTCCCGTTTGATTCTGTAACCAAGGGGTACCAGAGACACTAAGGAAATATCTAGAATAGTGTGACACCAATGAGAACTTGAGAGAGGAAACAGTAAGTTGAATCAGCTCTTCCAAAAAAACAAAAACAAAAAACCACTGATCAGTTTCATAGTGTTAAAAACAAAACAAAATGAAACAAACCAACCAACCCCTGGAATGCATGGGAAAAGTAAAAGGAGCTTTATGATGTACAAGCACGACCTTCTGGCAATTTGAGAAGGCGGCCCAAGTGGCCCGGGCAGTGAGGCTGAAAAGCAGAAGATTCTCAGCGGGGGCAGCCAGAGAGTGGTGGAAAAGGAGAAATGCTAGAACCATTTAGGGACAGTGTATTTAGGGACAGTGTCTTCCTCAGCAGGAACAGGATGAGAATTCTATTTGCCAGAACATTTCGAGCCTGCTCCGGGAAAGGAGTCAGCAGTGTGCCTCCTTGGTTCCTTTCCTGCAGCTGCTGGGCATCTATCTAGCTTCCCTGAGCTGGCAAAGATCCCCCACCCCCCACCCCGGTGGAATTCAGTCCTCCTGTTTCTCTGGTACTGCCAAGGCTTAGATCAGGGTTCTCCAAGTTGAATCCACACCAGAATCTGGAGAGCCTGTGAAAAGAGACTGTACAGAAATGCAGATGCAAAGGCCTCAGGTGGTGCTGAGGATGTGCATTTCTATCACCTTCCCAGGAGGTGATAATGCTGTGGTCAGAGATCACCCTTTAAGACACATTAGTTTTGAGTGTCTCTTTTCCTCAACAGCAGCACTGAGGGCTTTCGGGTCCTCTTCTGACACCTGTTGGGGGCAGGGGGCACTGAAACAAGGCCACCAGAGCCTGTGGAGATGGGGCGTTTATAGAGAGTTCTAGGCCCTCTACCTACGCTGTCTCATTTCCTTCCCACAACTACCATGTGAGGAGGAATTACAATTATGCCCATTTTACAGACCAGGAAATGGAAACGTGAGGACAAGTGACCTGTCTAGGTTTCCATGGTAAGCAGAACTAGGATTCTCAATATTTTGAGAATGCAGGAAACTTCCACTCCCTCTTGGCTCAGACTCCAATCCAAACTTGCAAGCTGGGCTCTCTGGGCGTCCCCAGGCCTCCACCATCCTGCCCCAAAGTCTGCTTCCCCCTTTGGCACAAGCATGACGAACTGGGGATCAGGCTGGGCCATGCTTGCCAGCTGTGCAACCTGGGGTAAACTCAGCATCGGTTCCTCCATCTGTGGGGACCTGAGCATTTGACACAAGGTGCTGTCACAGCACCTGGCAGTTGGGAGAGCCGCGATAAGCATCGGGCCCCTCAGCGTCCACCCTTTGTCTCAGCTGTCCTGGCTCATACTGTGACGCCTGCCTGCGGAGCCATCACCCTGACTTGTTCTGAGGCCCTGCCCCAACGCCCTTCCCAAAAGGCCCACAAAGTGATAGGACAGAGGTGGCTGGGCACAAAGGCCCGTGCCAACTGAAAGGAAGTGACAAGATCTGCAAAGCACGCACCATCATTAGGGCTCACCATGGGCATGTTCTCATGTGAGGCTCAGAGCAGGCCTGCAGGGGGATGTCGAGATCTCCTACAAGCAGGAAATGGAGGATTGCTAGGTTTATTAAGTGATATGCCCAATGCCAAGTAAACAGCAGCATGAAGGAACCAAACCCAGGTCTGACTGCAGCTGAGAGGCCGAGGCAGGAGTCCTGTGTTAAGGAGAGCAGAGGTGGAGCAGGCCAGGGACACCCCGCTTGTCTCCACTGTGAGATGGCTGCTCACCCTGGGGACCCATCCTTTGCCCTTAGAGATTAATACTCCTGGCACAGTTCACATCAACACTTCTAGAAGCCTTGGCCTGCTGAAGAGATTATAGGTGAAGAGTCTGATGGCCAAATGTCACCCTCTCACCAATGTCTTTGGCCACTGCAGCTAAAATCTGAAGTCCTGCCTCCTCAAATTCCAATTCCCTATTTTTCCTCTTTAAAATTTACCTCTACTGCTACTCTTGAGTTTACTTTTAGATGACACATGGCCATTCTTCTGCTAAAATGTCAGTGCCACAAAGGCAGGGACCTTGGTTTTGTGTGTCCAGTAACTCCAAGCTTGGAGCAGTGCCTGGCACATTATAGGTACTCAACGACTATATATGAATGTAAAGCCTAGAGAAGCAGAATGTCCGCGAAGACAAAGGTCTGTTCTGAAAATAGTGCGTGACAGAGACAGGGAAAAGAAGGCCACACGGGTACAAAGAATGATGAGCAATTAATACTTGCAGAAAGAGAAAACCAAATGGGCACAGATGTGGCAAGAGAGGAGTTAAACCCTCAGGCTTTCCAGTGAGTTCCTTCAATGCCAGTTGCCACTCATTAATGCTAGAACTTCAGACAAGAAATGTACCTTTGGGGAGGGGGGTCTCAGTTTCTCCATCTACTCACAGGAACGATGATACTTCACTTAAAAGGCTATTGAAAGGCAAGATATAGTTAAAGACTGGAACTGAACTTCCTGGGGTCAAGTGCTGGCTGTACCACTTAACAGTGGTGTGTGGCTCTGGGCAAGTTTGTTATTGCTCCATACCTCGGTTTCCCCATATGTAGGATTAGCAGCACTTCCTTAAAGAATCAGGAGGATTAAATGAATTAAAAGCAAGAAGTGTTCAACCCCAAAGTTCTTGACAAATGGTGGCTGCTCTCATTTGCAGCTCTATCACCGCCAGACAACAGGATGGACACCATCTGTCCTCTAGGGACTTATGTGGGGAGACACCACACCACAAGGCTCTGTTGAGAGCAAAGCTCCTCCATGTTCCGAGGGGAAATTCAAAAAAAGCTTGGATCTGGGCACCACTCCCAGGACTGTTGCCTGCCACTGCCTGCTATGCACTGCATGTTTGTGTCTCCCCCAGAAAATTTGTTTATTGAAGTCCTGACCCCTGGTGGGGTGCTTTTAAGAAGTGGGAGACCTTTGGGAGGTGACCGGATTTAGATGAATCATGGAGGTGGAGCCCCCATGGTGGGATGAGTGTCCTCATAAGAAGAGGAAGACAGACCAGGGTCACTGGCTCGGTCTCCACCAATGGTCATCAGCAGGCTGGAAGGCTGGATGTCAGCAGACCTCGGATCAGCTGGCACCTTGATCTGGGACTTCTAGGACTCCAGAATTGTGAGAAACAAATGTCTCTGATTTAAGCCTGCCAGTCTGTGGTGTTTTGCTAAGGCAGCCTGAGTTGGTGAAGACAATGCCCTTGACCAATAAGAGATGGAAGGGGACATGAAGAGCTAGAAGAGGCTATTTTTTTGTGGATGTGAGCAGAGAAGAGAGTCCTGGAGGAGGGAGCCCCTAGTGAAGTGCTCTAGAACCACAGAGGCTGGCATCTTGTCTGCATGTGGATGTCTACTGAGCCACCAGGCTTCCTGACCTGCCTAGTGCTACTGGAGTGAGGTCCAGGGCACTGCAGAGAGAAGACCAATGTGGCCAGGAAGAGGGCGAACAAGCACATATTGCCCTTAAGTATTTGACTTGACAAATAAATCAGATATGATTCCCACCCATCAGGGCCCTACTGCCCTCAGAGCAGGAGACAGTAAACCCTCTGGAGAAATGTGCCCTACCCTCAGGATCAGCCCCTGCCCTTGGCCAGTGAAGGAGGAGGTGGTCTTCAGGTTAAAACTTCACTGAGTCTCTCTTCCCCTCAGTCATAGCAAGGCCTAACCCCAGAGCTCTGGGTCAGGCCAGCTTATCAATCAATCTGCTCCACTCATACTGGGCTGGGGAAAAATGCCAGGGATGGGTGGTCCAGTGGTTATAGGACTCTTCCTCATGACCTCATGCTACTGCTGGCAAGACACAGGACGGGCTCTGGGACTTGATCAAAGCAGGGAAGCTGCTGGTCCACATTTAGCCCACCTCAAGAGACCAGAGCTGGGCAGCACCTGTGGGCTCCCCAGTATTCAGGACTATTCTCAAGGAATAGCAATCTTTGTGTATCTCTTCCCTCCTCAGCCCTGAATACCTTCAACCAAGGAAGGAGTTTCCCTCAAGATCATGGTGAAGTCTGCAGAGTCGCTGAATATGCCACCCCATATTGCGCCATTTGGACATAAGGAATATTTTGAGCTGAAGGCAATTCAGAAGCAGATATAAGAAAATCTCTCCATCCTTCCCCCATTTGCCTAAAAGCAGGACGTATACTTGTAAAAGTGTCCCTCTCTCCTCTCCACAGATGTTAATCATCAGAGAGAACCCTAGATCCTTCTCAGCCCAGAGATGGCATCCAAGGAATCTGTATGTCAAAACTGGCTTAAACTAACCCTTATCTGGTCCCTGATCTTCCTACAATTTGTCACTACAGAAACCCAAAGCCTTTTGCCTCTGGTCACTTCTTTAAAAAATTTTTTTTTTTAAAGATACTCTATAAGCCTGAGTTCTAACCACCCTTTCAGTTACCCATCACTGGGTGCTCCCACGTGCATGTGCACTGCCTGTGTTAATCAATTTGTTTGCTTTTCTCTTGTTAGTTGGTCCTTTGTCAGTCATATTTACAGGGACCCAGCCAATGAACCTGAGACTGTAGAAGAGTAATAGGTTTTCCTCCCCTCCAACTCAAAGACTGCTTTTTAATGCTTCATTGGAAGTCTGCTCAAGGTTCTGGGATTTGTCCCTTGGGGAACCTGACAGACCCATTCTTCCAATCTGAACATGGAGATGGTGCCATTGCCCTCTCAGTGTTCACAGGGATGGAAGTCCTCACTGTGCTGGGACTGCAAAGGATCTTCAGGGCACAGTCTTACATGTACTCAGCCTTTGGCATTTCTGGTCATCGGAGATTAAGTGCAGTAGCTAACAAAACTCTGAATTTCATAGTCACTATATACTTTACTTCTCACTCACATGGCATCCAATGTTTTAGGGATGATGGCCGTGGCTCCCAGGTGGGCCTTAGCCAGTCATCTATTGAAGAAAGAGCCTCCAGCACTGTTCATGAAGGTTTATAGGGGCTGCACCTAGAAATCACTTCCACTCTCATTCTCACTGGACAAGGCAGTCAGTTAGCCACAACTACTGCCAGGAAGGCAGGGAAATTTATCATTCAGAGAGAAAAAAATATGCGTGGATATTAGCTAGCAGTCTTTCCATAATGCCCTAGGCTGTGTTGGCAACATGTTCTAACCAGAGCTTGGTCCCTTCCCAACCAGGGCTCGGTCCTTCCCAGCTAGGATTTAGTCTCTCCCAACCAGGCAGGATTCAGTCCCTCCCCAACTAGGACTCAGTCCCTTCCAAACTAGGATTCAGTCCTTCTCCAACCAGGATTCAGTTCCTTCCAAACTAGGATTCAGTCTCTTTCCAATCAGGACTCAGCCTCTCTCCAACCAGGACTCAACCCCTCCCTAATCAGGACTCAGTCCCTCCCCAACCAGGACTCAGCCTTTCTTGTGCATCAATGAAGCCCCCTCCCCCTACAATAGCGCTTATCAGGAATTTCTGATCCAAGTTATCTATGCCAGTAATTCCTAAGGCTGTTTGAATCCAAATGCTAAATAACAGCCAGGCCCAGATCTGGTGTAACAGAACACACCAATAGACTGGCCTGACATAACCTCCTCTCCTTGTCCTGAAGCACTCCTAAGTCTTAAGCTGCATATTTATAGAAATTGAGCTAGAAAACTCAGAGCCAACTTTCAACTTCATACAGGGGGCCTGGGGGTTCTTCAATTTAAGGAGCTCACAAAGACCACAAGATTCTGATAAATTGCCTGAAATACACAAGCAACAAACATTCTTCCCCCAAATTGTAGTTCTTCCTCTGGAACGTCACACACATCCTACCCTGTGCTTAATTCTGAGTACCAACCATATGGCTTGAATGTGACCAACCCCAGCTCTGTACACCAGCTCTGTACAGTCCTCCAATAGTCAAGCAGTCACTGAGAAAATGAACTCTTGGCTCCACTGTAAAGTGATGAGTTTTATGCCACAGACGATGGCCCAAGCAATAACTTTACTAAGTCTCAGTGCCTGCATGGTCCAATCTGGCCCCAGGATCTAAGCCAAAGAAGCACACCTAGGAACTGAGGAAACTTGCAAAGAGCCTCTTACTCCCTACTAGTTTCTCTCTTAGAATATTAAAGAAGGCTCTACAGTTCAACCCCTTTACAATGCTTCTTAGAATGCTCTCTTCTCTCTTCACTCTCCCCACCACCAACCCAGAGCCTGATCCTCTCCCAGGCTGTACAGATTCTCCCTCTCCTGCCCTGCCTGCCATACCCTGCATACTACCTATGGTCCTGTAGTGACTTATATCTTCTCACCTCCCACCTAGCCTCCCAGAGAGAGAAGCATGAGAACGCCTCTCCCTGATAATTGTACTTTTCCCATCCTGACCATTTCTTCTAAAGGAAATCTTTGAGGGGGCATCTGGGTGGCTTAGTCAGTTAAGCATCTACCTTTGGCTCAGGTCATGATCCCAGGATCCTGGGACTGAGCTCTGCATCGGGCTCCCTGGTCAACAGGGAGTCTGCTTTTCCCTACCAGCTTGTGCTTGCTCTTGCTCTTTCAAATAAATAAATAAAATCTTAAAAAAAAAAAAAAAAAAAAAAAGGAGGAGTTGGAGGAAAAGCAATCTTTGAGAAGAAGGGGTAGTGAATAAAATTCATAACCTTGCTCTTTGGTCATCTCTAAAAAAATTGTGGCAAAGTACATACAACACAAAATTTACCATTTTAATCATTTTTCAGTATATAGTTCAATAGCACTGAATATTCACATTGCTATGCAACCATCCTCACCATCTATCTTGAGAGCTTTTCATCTTTCCAAACTGAAATTTAATACTCATTAAACACTAACCCTTCATTCTCCCTCCCCTCTAACACCTGGCAACCATTATCCTACTTTCTGTCTCCATGATTTTGACAACTCCAGGAACCTCACATAAATGGAATCATACATTATTTGTATTTTTGTAACAGGCTTATTTCATTGAGCATAATGTCTTTAAGTTTTATCTGTTACAGCATCTCAGAAAACCCTTCATTTTTAAGGCTAATATCCGTGCACACACATGCATACACAAGCACACACACACATATATGCATATTTTATCTGTTCATTGTTCAGAGGACACCTGAGTTACTTCTTTGTAAATAATGTTGCGATGAACATGGATGTACAAATACCTGTTCAAGACCCATTTCTTTTGGTTATATACCTAGAAAAGGAATTCCTAGATGATATTTTGAGGAACCACCATACTGTTTTCCATAGCAGATGAACCGTACCTTCCCTCAGCGGTACACAAGGGCTCCTCTTCCTCCACATCCTTCCCATCACTTATATTTTCTGGGGTTCTTTTGGGCAACAGCCATCCTAATAGATGTGACCAATTATCTCATTTAACCTTCAAAATAACCCTGAGTAATATTCCCACTTCACAGATGAGAAAACAGAGCTGGAGATTTTAGATGACTCACACAAGGACAGTGGTGGAGGTAGGACTTGAATGCATATCTAGCTGCAGGGCCAACGCTCAGACCACTGCACTAAGCCAAGCACGGCTCCTGAGGGTGGTTCAGTGTTCACTGTGGAGGTGATGGGGCTTTAGGAGTGGTAAAGGGATCACCATGAGGGTCACACTGTAAAGAGAGCAGTGGTGGGAGCACTTCTCTGATTCTTTGTTCTCACTGGACCAGCAGCAGATGCAAACCCAGTGCCCCCTGACTTCTGCCCACCCCTCAGGCTCTCAACACTCAGGAAGCACACAGGTTCCAAGAGTGCTAAAGAACTCACAATTACACAAAAGGCATCTCGCAAGGACCTAGTTTCCTGTTTACGATTCTATTCCCTATCCTTGCCCCCATTCAAGGAGGGTTTCTTGTTGTTGTTTCTAACAAAGCTAATAAAAGGTCGGAACCGCTGAGAATTGCAAGACTGGAGGGAGAGCCATGCAATGAGGTGAAGCATCCCACTTCATTCCAAGCTAATCATAAAGCACTCCCCTGGCCATGAGGAATGGGAAGACAGGGGGAATGACCAAGACATGAAGACAGATGGCCTCGGTCCACATCATACTGAGGCTCATGATCAATGACAGGATGGCCAGCTATGGCCTGACACCCATGTCACCACCACCTTGTGCACAGGGCCACTTCCACTGGAACATCTGTGTCAGAGTCCCCTTCAGGCCACCTGAGCACAGAATCTGAAAAGGTACTAATCAGCAACCTTGGGGATACCTCTTCAGGAGGTATCCACTTTCTGAGCCGAACATAGAAGGGAACTCCAAAGCCTACATTTGAAGGCCCACCAC
Organism: Vulpes vulpes; assembly: GCF_048418805.1. NCBI lineage: Eukaryota > Metazoa > Chordata > Mammalia > Carnivora > Canidae > Vulpes > Vulpes vulpes. The sequence goes on along the minus strand of NC_132793.1, from coordinate 88,779,761 downwards.
TGGAAACCCTGCAGGGGCCAGGCTCTTTCTTATCCAGCCCTGTCTTTCCAGCCCAAAAGGCAATCAAGCATGGCTGTGTTTTCTTGGTCTCTTTATAGTTCCAGAATAAATAGAGTTGCACTCTCCAAAGAGCTGGCAGAAGTATACCCAATGCAAAACATACCCATGTATTTTCACCATTTTAAAATGCATTTCGGCTATTATATAACCTTAAATATGACCCTGGCACGAGGAAGAAGAAAAGTTGAATTTGGTCCCCTGCGGCAACTGGTTTTAGTGGGGATATCCTGCCAAGTCCCAAACAGAAACCTTCTGCCCTGGGTTCTTGTGTTGTCACCAGGGCAGGCAGGCCTTCTCAGGGCAGCTCCCTTCTAGAGAGCTTACAGAATTTTGTGAGTCCAAAGGAAGCCCCTCTAAACTTGAAGGTACAGGAAGTATGCACACTTACTAACACTTCCACCATAGGTGTATGCACTTAGGCATTTGTGTATGTCAGGGTATATATGTACATATGTACATACACGCACATACAAATTCATCTTTTTAAAAAAGATTTTAATTTATTTGAGAGAGAAACAGAGCACACAAGCAAAGGGGAGGGGTAGAGGGAGAAATAGACTCCCCATGGAGCAGGGAGCCCAATTTGGAGCTTGATCCCATGACCCTGGGATCATGACCTGAGCTGAAGGCAGACACTTAACCAACTGAGCCACCCAGGTGCCCCCTCATTCATTCATTATCTTCAGTCACTATCTTCAAGTCATTCCACAGGACAGCCATACAGTGGGAAATAGGCAGGAAACTCCCCCCAGGGCTGTCCTGTGCTTGCCAGCTTCTGTTCTCCTTAGGCATGGTAGCTCTTATGAAGGTCTTTTAGAAGACACTCTCCAACATCCAGACACAACTTATCCTTTTTGAGAAAATACTCTAAATCTACATTTGAAGCTGAATAGGTGAGGGAAGAAGCCAGCTTACTGAAGTATATATTATTTAGCTTTCCCAGCTAATTTATGTTAGGTGAGAAATCAAGCTGAGTTTGTAAGGACCAAAGGCCCAAAGTTAACAGAAGGCAATTTTCCTAACTCTCTTAGGAGGATGGCCTATTTTTTTTTTCTTTTTTGATTGTATGAGAAGACAGCACTTCCCCAAACAGTCTGAGTCCCTGATTGCTAGATGCATGCATATTTGATTTCCAAAATTGAAACCTTTCATAAAACCTCACAAAAATCACAGATCATGGTCAAGATCCTAACTATAAATACCAAAATAACTTCTGAAAAACAGATGAACTTGCTGAAGACCTCAGGTCATCTGATTTAGGACAACTAACAGATCATTGATTGTTAAGCCCTTCTCTTCTGGAAGTCTCTCAGAGTAGACACAAAGGACATAATGTGGGTAACACCTGGCCCTGAAGCAGCATGTGCTGTGCCAAGCATGAGGTGGGGTTAGAAGGAAGACATGTCAGAACTTGTTCACTCAATGGGATAATTGTCCTTCAGGGACAAACATCTGAGACTACTTCTGACAAATAATTCTGAAGCAAAACTGAACGCTCACTTCTGTAAGGTCACAAGGAATAACAAAATAAAGCAAGCAAAACCAAAGGTTAGTCTCACTACCAAAACTCTTGTATTTTTATCTCAAACAGTACTTTCCAGCCTCATTCAGCAAACAGAACCTATGATCCTCTACAGTTCAAAACCACCCTCACAGAATGAAGACTTACTAACACCATGAAGACACACACAAAAAAAATGTGCACTCTGAAGGAAATTCCCCAAAAAGATCTACACAGTTTTTCTGACAGCACCAGGACTGGAATAACCAAAGGTCCTCCAGAGTGATGAACGTGGAGATCATCATATACAGCCAGGGGGTAAATTCTGATGTTTTTATACATACAAAGTGGTAAGACTTTTTTGCTTAAGCCCTAATTGAACATGACATAGTTCAGAGCTCCCCCTCCTTGACACTATTATTTAATAAAAAGCCAACAAGTGCAGTTAGGACACTAGTCCCACTGTCCCTCATCTCTCACTGGTTCCCCAGCAAATATTCCTTCTGTGGTCCCATGATAGCTGGCCTGAAACAGACTTCCAAATCAGATATGTCATTCCTAAAAACCTTCATCTTGGTGGGTGATGCTCCTTCCCTTGCTTCCTCCCTCCCTGACAGAGCTGCTATGTGGAGTCAGTGGCCACATCCATGAAGCCCCCACTGGACTGCTCAGACCTATGAGGGAGCTCAGCACCAGTGCCGTGGGCCACACAGAACCCACTCAAGTTCAGAGACAGCCATTGGGCCCTCAGTCCAGGGCAGTAGGGCTCTAGCACCTGGACCAGTGTCAGAGCTCCTCAGCGGCATCTCCCTGGCCTTCTGTGTGAAATATTTCACAAAGTCGCTTAGCATTTCTATTGTCCTTTGGGCAGAATTATCACATATCACATCCCTTGGCTTGGCAGCAGCGGGGGAAAAGAGGCTCTTCCATTAATTAAAAAAATGAGAGCAAGGAAAAATATAAATCCCAATAATTAGAACTAAAGAACTAAATTCATGAAGCTTGAATAGAGTTGTTAAAAAAAAAAAAAAGAAATTGGCACAGCTCAGTTTACAGCTAAGTGTGGGAAAAGGACAGATGCCACGTAACTGAGATGTCTGGTCATCCGGGTGCTCAGGTACTACCTACAGATGCCCAGAGGTGTGTGTCGGGAAGAGGAATGTGAATGGCTCCCATAGATCTCGCCTCTTCACACTGTCTCATCTAGGACAGCTTTTTCCTTAGGATGGTGGCAGGAAAGCAAATGACTCAGGATGAAGCAATTCAATGGAAGAAAAGCCTACACCCCCACAAAGGCAAGGTCTCAAAGGTAGAGACCATCTAGTGAGGGGGCAGCTGCTTCTCTTAGCAGTGAAGCTGTTTTTCCAGAACCTTCTGCCTTAAGCATTGCCTTTTCTCTTGTGTGTGTCCTCCGGGGTGAAGATCAGCAGAACCCCTGTGGTGCTATCCATTCTGCTTCCATAGTGGCCCAAACTGACAGAGCTGGGAGGGAGGGTCCATTAGGTACAATTGTTTTAAGTGTGTTTACTCATTTGTGCAGGCCAGCTCTTACCCAGAGTGGTGGAGCTTAATGAGGCCTCTCACTATCAATAGTCAGGACCACCTTTGAGTTAGTGCCATGGAAGACCCCTTGCCTACATCAGTAGGACCCCTGTAATGTGCCCAGATAGTATGCTGCAGATATGTTGGTTTCTCATATTTCAATATTTACTAAAGGGTCAGGGATGTAGTGGACACTGGTGGTTGTGGAATGTCTAAAACCCATCCTTCCCCCTGGCTAAAGCACACTGACCCTCTCTTTGGAGAACTCCTTCCCATGCATTGTTGTGGAAAGTACTATTGTGTCTGTTCCCCCCACCCCCACCCCCACCATAGAAGGCAAAAGAGCCAGAGCTTCCTTCACCCCTGTGCAGGTGGGTTGAGGAGCTGCAGCTGTAGGCCACATGACCTAGGCAGGACTGGGAGCCAGTGACCAGTGAGAAGCAGTTGGCTGTCAGGGCAGATGGAGGCCATTCCCCACAGGCCCCGCTGCTGACCTCTGCATAGTGTCTGTGGCCTCACTCTCTGAGGGTGCCTAGGGTGCTGTGTTCCAACCAGATCTTCCACCCTCATGGGCAGCCCCCATTCAAATTTAACTTTGAAATCTATGTTAAGCTACTTTTTAAGACAGTAATTAAAACGTTTACAACAGCAAGTTACCTTTGAGGAGGATAGTGGCTGGGAGAGGGCATGAAGGAACCTTTGTAAGAGGCCAATGACATTCCATACCTTCATTTGAGTAGTGATTTTGAGGGTACTGGCATAGGATTATGCAGCAGCGTGGATGTACTTAATGTCATTGAACTCTACACTTAAAAATGGTTACAATTTCATGTATAAATTTTGTTACATATTTTTTAACCACCATTTAAAAAAATAGGTTAAAACAGAATTCAAAATGCTGCCTTAAAACTATTTCAATAAACAGGAGATAAACACACTAAAAAAAAACAACACAGGCATAAATTAAAAATCCACCAAGATTTATACCCTTTACTGTATATAAATTATACCCTAATCAAACCAAGAAAACAAACAGAAAACACTATTATGTGCCAAATTATAAAACCCTGGCAATCCCCAAGCTTCCTTGGTTTCCCAAGGTGGCATTTTATCTCATTTTCTGCAAAACTGGGGACACAGCCCCTCCTGCTAGAGCCTGACCCTGAGATTTGAAGGCAGCTGTTCAGAATCTCTTAGCACTGGCAACAACATATCTATGTGATTCAGATTATTTTTCCATTCTGTGGAATCAAAACAAATATGAAAATAAATTAGATGTTGGAATGACAAAATTATAGAGTTGGAATACAAATACATGGTAGCCAGGAGTTAGGGAAGGGGAGGGAGAAGGAGATTTCACAGAAGCAGCCCAAGGGAGCTACTTGGAGGTGATGGACCAGTTCTGCTCCTGACTGTCCTAGTGGTTGGATGACTCTACATATGCAATAAAATGGCATAGAACCATATGTAAAAACATACCCTGAAACGGGTTCATGCAAAAACCAGTGAAACCTGAGTAGATCTGTAGTCTAGCTCATCATACTGTGCCAATCAATTTCCTGGTTTTGGAAATCCACTATGGTTACATAAGATGCAACCATGTGAGGAAGTGGGGTGATAGGTGTAAGAGACTTCTCTGAACTTCTTTGGCAACTTTCAGAGATTCTATAATTACTGCAAAATAAAAAGTAAAAAAAAAAAACCCACAGAAATAAATTGGATGAGACTTCTATAACCCTAGCTTTCAAAATTTTCTCTTCATGGAATCACCATTGTTCTTATGAATTGACTTGATAGTAAGTACTAACAAATTATGACATGTTAAAACCAAAGCACCATGTAAATTTTTTTTTTTTTTTTTTTTTTTTTTTTTTTTTTTTTAAGGAAGGGATTCATTTCCTTTGTAAAAGCTGAAAATCACTGAGGTATTGGAAAGAGTATGCAAGAAGGAAGTACGAGACAGGACTGAGCTAACCAGCTGTCATATAAAGAACGATTACAGCTGGTCCATGCAATTAAAAGATTTTGTGGAGGAAATGAGACACACACACCTGGGAGGTCATGCAAGGACATAAGATTTCCACAGCAGTGCACAAAGTATCTAAAGAGGAGTGTGTTATGGACTGAATTGTGCTCCACTCTCCTCAAAATTCGTATGTCAGAGTGCTAACCTCTGATGTAAATGTATTTAGAGACAGAATATTTAAAAAGATACTTAAGGTTAAATGGGGTCATGAGTGTAGGGTGCTAATCTGACTGTTGTCCTTGTAAGAAGAGTGCTCAGGACACAGACACACTCAGGGAAGGCCATGTGAAGACACAAGGAGAAAGGAGGTATCTGCATGCTATGGGGTGAAGCCTCAGGAGAAACTGCCTGGGCCGATACCCTGATATTGGACTTCCCATCTCTAAAACCATGAGAGGATAAAGTTCTGTTGCTTAAGCCACCCAGCCTATGGTATTTTGTCATAGTAGCCCCAGCAGGTGAACATAAGTAGCAAGGTGATGTGATGTAGGAGAAAGAAAGAAGACAGAACTAGCTGTCTGCTCTTCAACAGGGGATCTGAAATAGAGTACATAATCACAATGAATGGTTGATAGGAAAGATATACATTCAAAAGGAAATAAAAGCCAGCTGTACATCACATGGAATAAAGCCATGTGATAAAATGCTGAGTGTTCAGAAATGCTGGAATTCCTTCATCTGCATTTATTCATTGATTTGTTCGTTCATTCAATTAACAGTGGTGACTGGGCCTTGCAAGCCCAGTACCAGGCACCAAAGGACACAGGACGGAAGGGCAGAGTATGGCTCTGGCAGGTACAGTCTTCCAGGGAAGGCATACAGGCTTGGGCAATGGGATGGGGCAGCGTCCCCTCAGGGGTGAGCATGGCCTTGGAGCAGAGGTGCCTCCCCAGCTCAAGTAGAAAAGCTGACTTGTGAACACCAGGAAGGAGTGGCCACTCATAGAGACAATACCCACTTCTGCAGCTCTGTCAATTGCTAGAGATCGACATGTGCTGGCCTAGCCCCAAGCCAGACTTCGACAGGTGAAGCCCATATCACGTTGAAGCTCATTTCACATTGCTTCAGTAGTGTAGTGAGTCCTTTATGGAGAGAGCCCCCAGGTAATGGAGCACTGATTGGCTGGTTTCTGATGCTCCTCTCACATTTGTTTAGGGGATGGATGAAATAGAATATATAAAAAAATAAAATCATCTTGTAAGCTCTTTGATGTGCCATGAATGCTAGCTATCATTGTACTAGATTTTGAAGGGCCTTTTAAGTCACCTAGTGCAAAATGATTGCTTTAAGGAGATGAACTCAAGGCCACCACCTGGCTCGTAAGTAGCCGAGCCAGAGTGAGGGCTCAGGATTAGTCCACTGCTAGAACTCCCTAGGAAGCACAGGTTTTTAAACATTTGAATCCTACAATAATATTTATTTGTCAATCCCATATTGCTTGCCTGCACTTCTAGGCACATTGTATTCAGAATCTTGCTCTTGGTGGTGCTATATTTCAACCTCCTGGCAAATAAAGGTTCATGCCATAGAAATCAACACTGGAATCCATCTTCATGTTTTCTCTGTTAACCAAGGACTCCATACCTATGCCCAAAAATTTGTTCCTTATTTTTTTTAAAGATTTTATTTATTTATTCATGAGAGACAGAGAGAGAGAGAGGCAGAGACACAGGCAGAGGGAGAAGCAGGCTCCTTGCAGAGAATCTGACATGGGGACTCGATCCCAGGACTCCAGGATCATGCCCTGGGCCAAACGCAAGCACTCAACTGCTGAGCCACCCAGGCATCCCCCAAAGACTGGTTTTAACTGGAAACCTATGACGTGTCAAGAACAAGCTAGATACCAATAAGGACAGGAGAGGAGGGAAGATGGCAAACAGGGAAAAGCTGGGGGAGGAAGTGAAGGTAGAGAAGAGAAGGAAAGGGAAGAAGGAAAATGTGCCTTGTCAGTGCTGCATGTTGGTGTCAGAACCATGTGACCAGAAAACAATGAGCCTGGTGCTCAGGCTGGGGTAGAGACCAGCTTCACACCCATATAGTCCCACTTTACCTCTTTGGACACTTGGTAATGATCATTGGCACACGTGAGAATAAACCTGGAAGCTCTGGTCTCATGCCAACTGTGTAACTCAGTGGGGTCCCCCCTCCTGCATGAGTGACCAAGAGGCTCAGAACCTAATGTGGCTCTAACCACCATCACCTTGAGGCAGCCTGGAGGTGCCCCCCGTGGTTTAACTTTTCCTATCTTCCTTATTAAGCATCTGTCTTGATGTCCTCTACCCTAAGCAACCTCAATATGTATCCAGGGGGGGATTAAAAATTGAAGTCAAAGAGGTCAAAGAACAAATTTATAAGAAAAGAGGCAACAGGAAAGGCAGAGTTTGAGAATAAGCTCCTCCAGACTGGAAGTGTTACCAGGTCTCCAGATTATCACAGGGTTCAGCAGCCCCTTAAATTATTATTCTGCTTCTAAACTTACCAACCGTGTCACATGGTTCATCTTTGTGTACGCAGAAATCGGTCCTAAAAAAAACAACAAAAAAAACAAAAAAAAAACAAAACCCAGACATGGTCAGGTGTATGTAATATCCTCCAAGACTAGGAGAAGAAAACATTGTCGGTTAAGCTTGATTGGTCATCCTGCACATAGCAATGTTACTGCTTCAGCTGTCATAGCTTATAGCAAAGAACAACTAGTCATTTGTCAAGATTAACCCATTCATGTTCCCAACTGGTAGGCCCATGGCCCTACCTAACAGCCCTCCTTTCATAGCTAAACTACTCCACCTAACATTCTGTTGCTGGGAGGGCTCCCTCCAACAACTGCAAAAGTTCTGGAAGATGTTTGCAAGTCATGCATCAGAGCCAATTATTCTTCAATATCGTCAAACTATAGTGACTTCCCCAAGCTACTTTATGTGGGCAGCGACGGGTTTTTTAGATGCTGAAGTGACCATGTAGCACTTAGAGGAGAAGACAACAAAAATTAATTTCTTTAAGTCATATCCTTTAAAGCTTCCTAGGATCCCTGGGGAGGGGGCTGTGGCTGTTGTGTGAAGAGCAAATATGCTCAAAAGCTGGTCCAGCCCCAGTTCTGCCAGTATAAGGGGTTCACTATGGCCTCTACCCACTTGGCTCAGGGACCTTCTTTTCCAAAACCAGAGCATTCCCAGAGTTAGGGGCTGAGCAGATCACTGGCTGCCTGGAACCGGGTGAGGAGAACACTGGCCTGGTTCCCCCACCCCACCCCAGGGTCCCATGCTCATTTACTCATGGGGGCTCATGGGGAGATGACAGAAAGTGCCCACTCCCTTAAACTCCTTCAGGTTTAAAAGCTGTGTTCTGAAGCCACTTCTCATTTTACTTTTAAAGTTCTTCTGGGAAGGAAGATGGGGCCAGCCGGACACTTAGGTCAGCACTAAGCCAAGTTGTCAAAGAAAATGACAGGTCCCAGTTGGGCCACCTTTGCTCTTTCTGAGACTCTGTCCTTCCCTACCCTCTGTCAGAATCTCTTCTCAGGAAAGGATCTGACCTGCCGTTCACAGAGAAGGCCTGGGTTACTCTCCTAACCTAACTGTAGAGAGTCATCTTTCCTTATCCTTCAATGTCAATCCGATGCCAACAAACAGCACGTCCTGTTGTATCTACCTTTAGAATGTGACCCACACCTGATGTCTCACAACACTATGTGGGCTCCCAGGGAAATGGCTCACTTGAAGTTTGTCAAAGATTCCACCTGCCTACTCAGACCACAGATTCTACTTGGGGCCCCAATGTATAGAACTGGGTGCTGCAAGACCAGAGGAGAGGATGGGGTAGCTCTGAAAGTGTGGCCCTGAAACTAGCCAGAGAAACACTGAGGAGGAGCTGGGGCCAGTCTGTCAGCAACCCACAGAGGTCAGCAACTCATCTAGGTTCTACTTATTGCAAGTTTTAATTTTTTCATAACAAACCTGTATGTTTTGATAACCAATTATAAGGCCATTTTAACAGAAGGAAAACAGAAGCTTTCAAGAATCCCACAGTTGGGGGGGGGGGCAGGAAGAACTGTACTCTTGTCACAATCCCACTCCAAAATCACGAGAACTAAATGGAATATTAGTCAAAAAAGAAATCTTGCTATTTGCAATGATGTGGGTTGAGGTAGAGAGTATAATGCAAAGCTAAATAGGTCAGAGAAAGACAAATACCATATGATCCTACTCATATGTGGAATTTAAGAAGCAAAAGAAATGCTCAAAGGGCAAAAGACAAACCAACAAACAGACTCATATATAGAGAACTGATGGTTACCAAAGGAGATGTAAGGGGATGAGTGAAATAGGTGATGGGGACTAAGGAGGGCACTTGTGATGAGCACTGGATGATGTATAAACGTGCTAAATCAGGGATTCCCCCAGTGGCTCAGTGGTTGGGCACCTGCCTTCAGCCGAGGGCGTGATCCTGGAGTCCTGGGATCGAATCCTGCATTGGGCTCCCTGCATGGAGCCTGCTTCTCCCTCTGCCTGTGTCCCTGCCTCTCTCTCTGTCTCTCATGAATAAAAAAAAAAATCTTAAAAATAAAATAAAGTGCTGAATCACTATTGGTACACCTAAAACTAATGTAACACTGTATGTTAACTAATTGGAATTAAAATAAATATTTGAGAGATGACCTTTTAAAAGACTAATTAACAGGCAATAGAGGGTGGCAAGGAAAAAGCAGTGGCAGACAGAAAACCAAACAAATAAAATTAGGGACATACATATGCTCACTGCTCTGGCATCTATCTGACTCTAACTCAACACTCTTGATCTGACATCCCTCCTGTTTGAATGTTTCAAACATCTCTCTCTCTCTCTCTCTCTCTCTCTCTCTCTCTCTCACACACACACACACACACACACACACACACACACGGATCAAGCTGGCCCCATGCCCTGCTCTAGGGTTTCCCAGAGTGAGCACAACAAAAGCCTGGGCAAAAGGAGAATGCCACGTGACCATCAGTCCCACAGTTAAGTGAACAGAACTTAGTCAAAGATGGTGCCTACTTCACAGGCCCCCTCTTGTAGAAAGTCAGCCCTGCTGGCTGACAGGAGCACCGTGTGTTCTCTCATCCCATGGCTCCCCTGAAGGGAAACAGATGGTCTCGAATGATAGACCCTGCAACATTATCCACTGCTTCTCCTGAGGAAGTGGGAGAAGTGTGGTCTGCTCACAGAGGGGAGAGCCAAGCTTCCCATCCCCCAAACCCATCTACTATTGCCATCTTGAAACTCTTTTTAACATGGGGTCCCACATTTCCATTCTGCACCAGGCCCCACAATTTACTTAGCTAATCTTGTGCATAACCTATTGCCTGACATACAATTGGGGCTTAATAAAAAGTGGCTTATTACTGAAAGACATACATTTCCAGGCTACTTCCAACGTGCTCTGCAAGCTTCCCAGTGGCCTCATCTCCCCCATGTCTGGAAACCTGAGAAAACGTAATTCAATGGTCCAGCTACTCACTGAGCTCTCACCATGAGCAAGGCCTGTATGAGACCCCTTCCCCCTTGCTCAGAGGCCAAAGAGAAGACCATTCTGGGGAGGACAGAGTGACATGGAGGGGAAGGGGAAGGTGGAGGGAAGGCTGGGGGTACCTGTGGCTGAGCTCTGAGCTGGCCCTGCATGCTTGCTCTAGGTGCCCCTCAGGAGCACAGACCTGGGTTTGGGGGTGAAATCCCACTCTCATGGCTTCCTACAGGAGACGCAGAGCCAAAGGCAAAGCTGTGCCAGGTGCTGAAGCCCCCTGGACCCCAGTCCTCTGTGTGAGTCCCATGTAGTCTCCAGACTCAGTCCATTCCAAGGTGTTTTCTAGCCCCAGACATGGCTGTAGTTGCCAGAAAGCCAGCTTCTGTGGCTTCTGGCTCAGCAGCTTCTGCTGGACATGATGTCATGCTCACCACTCTGTGGCTGGCCAACTGTAGGGCTGGGAGTGTCCAGGAGAATGAGCTCTTGGGCTCAGCCACAGCCCATAAGAGGGGGTGGGGAAGAAAGAAAGAAATCCTTGCACTGACCAGTCTCAGTCCCAGGAGGAGGGGACACGGACCCCTAGACCCCTCCCAGCCCATGCAGCCTGTAATTAGACTCTCAGCTCAGATTATTCCAAGAGGAAGGAGCTGCTTCTTAAGAGCAGCAGCTGTCTCACACTCAGTTTCCACGTGAAAATATCAGCCCGTTATTATCCTAACCTAGCAGACTGCAACTCTCAGCCTCTAATTATTAAACAATGCCTCTCAGCCAACTCGGCTCCCAGCCGCAACTCCGGTGCTGCCTCCCCCGTACTTCTGGGAGGTCTTCAACTTCCCAGCTCTGAAGACCCAGACAGGGAGCCAGGCACTGGCCGATTCGACCCAGCAACTCCGCAGTGGCAGGTGGGAGGAAGGATGATCGCTCAGGTACCACATTAGATGTCAGCGAGAAACTGAGAAAGAACCCTAGCTCCTGGGATGGCCTCAGGTAATGGAGATACAGGAGGCCTTTGCGTGGCTCTACCTGCAGCAGAAGGAACCTTGCTCCTTGGGGCCACCAGACACCCCCCACCCTAGCACTTGCACTCAGAACTACTCCCATGCATTTGGGACCACCCCTGCTCCCCTAAGTACTGAACTAGAAAAATTTTCAGATTGTTTGTATTGTGATAAAATACACATACCATAGAACTCTCTATCTCAAACATTTTTAAGCATACAGTTCAGTGATGTCAAATGCATTTATAATGTTGGGCAACCAAATGTCCAGAACACTTTACATCTTGCAAAACTGAAACTCTATCCATTAAACACTAACTCCCTACTCTCTTCTTTTCAGCTCTACATCCTGTCCCAATGAACTTAACTCTAGAGGTCTCATGTAAGTGGAATCAGACCATATTTGTCATTCTGTGACTGGTGTATTTCATTTAGCATAATGTTCTCTAGGTCCATCCATGTTGTGGCCTGTGACAAGATGACAAGATGTCTTTCCTCTATAAGGCTGAATAATATTCCATTGTATGCATAGACCGAATTTTGTTTAGCCATTCATCCATCAAAGGACACTTGGATTGCTTCTATATTTTAGCTTATGAGTCATGCTTCTGAGAACACAGGTACACAAATATCTCTTGAAACCCTCCGTTTCGGACACCTGGGTGGCTCAGTGGTTAAAGCACCTGCCTTCAGCTCAGGTTATGATCCTGGAGTCCCAGGATTGAGTCCCACATTGGGTTCCCTGCAGGGAGCCTGCTTCTCCCTCTGCCTATATCTCTGTCTCTCTCATGAATAAATAAATAAAATCTTCAAAAAAAAAAAAAAGAAAGAAAAAGAGAAGCCCTCCTTTCAATTAATGTCTTTGGGTTTATACTCAGAAGCAGGATTGCTGGAGCATATGGTAATTCTGCATTTAATATTCTGGGGGAACCTCCATACTGTTTTCCATGGCAGCTGCACCATGTCACGTTCCCACCAACAGTGCACAAGGGTTCCAGTTTCTCCACATCCTGACAACACTCATTACTTTATCTTGTTTTTGGTAGTAGCCCAAACCTAATGTAACCTAATGTGTGTGAGATGTAAAAAAAAAAAAAAAACCCTGACATTTTTACATAATATATTTCCAGTACAGTAAATAAGTTTGTTGGAGGTGGGAAGCAGAATAGAAAGCCAGAAAGCCTAATTGGCAGCCTTCTCAGGCTGAGGGTGCATTCACATCTGCTGATGGTGCTTTGTGAAAAGGCTAATCCAGAAGCTTTGTCAACACTGATTTCAGTAACACTTATTGCCTCTGAAAAATAAAGGGGTGGGGGGCTACTCATTTCCCAAACCAAGCACATCCTTGACCAAGACAAGGAATGAAACTGCAGGAAAGAGACTACATAGTGAAAGATCTCACAAATGCCAGAATTTGTATATTTTATGTAGTTTTGATATGAACCACTTTCAAAGTAGTGATCCTGGAAGTTTAGTTGTATATTCCAAAGATGATGTCATTTAAGGCCTCTTCTTTAGGACCGCACTTAATTAGCATTTGGAAAATTAGTCGTGTGAATTTACAGCCATACACAGACATGGCTCCCAAGGACTCTTTGCTGTTCTTCAAATCTAATCCGCTCTCAAAGGGTGCTACCTATCACCTCAAAACTGTAATCCTGAGGATGCTTTCAGAAAGGCCCACAGGTCTCCAAAACCACTTCAAAGTGCCTAGAGCAATGACAACCTCTGGCCAGTGAGCACATGGTGCCAGAGCCTCTGGAGAAGGTGGTACCGAGGGGTTCACAGCACCCCCTGGGGTAAGCAAACCCAGATCCAAAGCAAGAACTGGCTCCCGATCATCGTTCGTCCTTGGTGCCTTGGTAGTGCACCAGCCGGATTGCAGGCATAAGGGATCAGTGTGCTACATATCACATTTTAACCCCTTAGGTTTGGAAACTGATGAATCACTCACAAGGGTGATGAGGTATCTGTTTGGTGTCTAGTGGTAGCAATGCACATGTTCTGAGTTTATTTAAGAGGAGAAAGTTAGGCAGTTGCGTTGCCAGGTACCTGGGGATGAGGGTTCAGATCTTCCCCAGTTAGCTCTGGGATGTCACTGGGCCAGGGCTCAAGAGATACACCAAGGAGCCTTTCTGGCCCCTCTTAGAGGGGCAGGCTGTCTCAAGCTACCAGAATGGTAAATACTTCCCTCCCATAACTTCATCTCTGAACTCAGGAAAAAAAAGAAAATATCTAATTTGAGAAATCATTTCCTTAATTTTAAAAATTCCTTAAAATTCAAAGTTGACAGCATAGCAAGTCTAATAACATTTTGGTATTTTAATTTAACAGATGAAATTATCGAGAAACACTTCTGCCTATTTTGTAAAGGGGGGGTTCTGGTATGAACACATAATGCATTCTACTTACACTGTGGAAGTAAAGCAACCCAAGCAAATCAGTTTTTCTAGCAAAATCTATCAACTTCAAGCAAATCAAATGTCTCAGAGACGTTTGAGACATAAGGGAAAAATGAAAGAGCCACATCCATATCTGTTGTAGATTGTGTTCCCCAAAAAGATAGGTTCAAGTCCAAGTCAAGTGCCTGGTACCTGTAAATGCGATTTTATTTGGAAAGAGGGTCAGTGCAGGTATAAGCAAGTTAAGAGGAGCTCATAGTGGGCTAAGCTGGGCCCTAATCCAAGCACCAGTGTCCTTATGAGAAGAGGGAAATGGGGACAGAAGAAGACAGCTACAGGACAACATGACAGTACAGGAGAGGTTGGAACCATGCATCTACAAGACAAGGGATGCCAAAGATTGTAGGCAACTCCTGGAAATTAGGAAGAAGGAAGCAAGGATCCTATCCTAGAGCCTTCAGAGAGAGTACAACCCTGCCCACACCTTGATCTTGGACTCCTGGCCTCCAAAAAAATGAAAGAATACATTTCTGTTGATTTAAGCCACCCAGTCTGCTGTCCTTTGTTTCTGCAGTCCTGGCAAGCTGAGATCACATTGCGGCTGCCTGTATGGAAGGCTGTCTTTGGTTTCTGTTGCCCACCGCCAGGCCCCCGGCTTCCCTCTCAGTCTGAAAAGTCCAGCTCTGTTATATAGAAAGCTCAGCTGCCTTACTTGCACCAGAACCTCCATGTGAATTCCCCAGGCATCTCTGCCTCCTGCTCATGTCCCAGGAGGGCCCCAAGGATGGGGCCAGGCACAGCACAAGTGTGCCTTTGTGGACTCCCTCTCACAGGAAACTAGGGGTATCCACTCACCCTCCAATAGTACGCTTAAACCAGGTGGGAGGCAGCCTCCAACACAGGTTAGTTCATTCCCAGTGAGCATGATATATGGCGCCACGGAGAAGTAGTAGATGAATTTTCTTGGACGTTTTAAGACTCTTGGGTAACCAGGATTTTGCTGCTTTTATATTAATGACAACAACAGAAACAATTATGGCTAACAATTTGTGTCCTTACTTTGGGCTGGGCATTGTGAAAAGCGCTTACTGTGCTCACTGAATCCTCAGAACTCAGGGTTAGGTATTGTCACTTATCCTCATCTTACTGATGAGGATGCCAAGGCTCAGAGAGCTGGCCCAAGGTCTGATTTCCAAGCCTGAATTTCTAGCAAACTGCCTTATTTTCCTCTGCAAAGAGGAACATGTCTTTTCCCTGTCATCTTTGCAGTTACAGACCAAATCCAGCTTTACCTGGTAACAAACACAGCCGCATCCACGGGGGGTGTATCATCCTTCCCTCCTGGAACCTGATTATTGCCGAGGTACCGTGCTCCTCCATACTCCTCATTCTGCCAGTGACAAAAGCTCTCCAGGGACCGCTCGCCATGGTGCCCAATGGACAACTTGGCCTAAAACAAATTGGGGATTGGGGAAGGAGTAGTTAAAAAGGGCAAACACCCAAGGAAGCTGGAGTTTATATTTAGAACATTAGTGCAGAGGCAGCTGCTCACTGGGACATCATTCAGTGATGTGCTTCTCCCAAATACAACCCTAATGTGGGTAGAACGGGGCAGAGACCCAGAGAGAGGCCAGGCCTTATTTGTAAATTTAAATGAAGACTATGGGGCATCTGGGTGGCTGAGTGGTTGACCAGGTCATGATCCTGGGGTCCTGGGATCATGTCCTACATTAGGCTCCCCAGGGGGAGCCTGCTTTTCCCTCTACCTATGTCTCTGCCTCTTTCTCTGTGTCTCTCATGAATAAATAAATAAAATTAAAAAAAAAATAAATGAAGACTATTTAAGAAAAATATTCTTTTTGGTTGGGCTGTACCCAAACAAGCACCAGTCCCTCATTTTAAAATTCATTGCCCAACTCCGTAGGCAACATGATCACATGAGAATGCACTCAACTCAAAAATCAGAAAACAATGCTACAATGAATCCAAATTTGGCCTGATGCTGGGAGATAGCTCCAGAAGAGTAGCCCTGGGTTTCCTGAGACCTCAACATCCAGATTTGCACAGGTGAGATGTGCCAGAGTGTCAGAAGGGTGCACACAGGCCCACTGCTCAGGGTTCCCTTGAGATTCCAACATGATCACATGCACACCAAGCTTCTAGTAACAGTACCCACTTCCTCCCACTGGATGTCTCCAGCGCCTGGTCCAGGGCACACTGTTGCCATCTGCAAAGCCCTGGAGAGCAGACAAGACTGACAACCACCAGCACTTCTCCCGAGCACTCAATGGCAACTAGGAGACTTGAAGGCCAGCTACATCATCTGTAAGCCCTAGAGGGTGCCTGTTTGGACTTACAGGCCGTTGTCGTAGCAGGACGAGCTTGGTAACTTGAATGTTCACCTTACTTCCAAGGCTCTGGTGCTGAAACATATTGTACACCTGTCAAGAGAAAACAAAGAAATAATGATGTAAATGTAAAAATTAAGAAAGATACACTGGTGTCCTGGATGGGATCCTGGAACAGAGGAAGATGTTGGGTAAAAACTAAGGACATTTGAGTAAACTATGGGTTTTGGTTAATAAGCATCTGTCAGAATGCCAAAAAAATTATCCAGTAGGCAGAGGACCTGAACAGATATTTTTTCAAAGATGACTTACAGATGGCAAACAGACACATGGAAAGATACTCAATCATCAGGGAAATGCATATGAAAACTACAATGAGATATGACCTTACACCTATCAGGATGACTGGTATCAAAAAGACCAGAAATAATAAATGTTGGCGAGGATGTGGAAGAAAAGGAAGCCTCATGTTGGTGGGAATGTAAATTGGTGCAGCCACTGTGGAAAACAGTATGGAGGGTCCTTCAAAAATTAAGAATAGAATACCATATGATCCAGTAATTTCACCACTGGGTATTTACCCAAAGAAAATGAAAACACTAATTTGAAAAGATAAATGTACCTATGTTTATTTCAGTATTATTTCAATAGCCAAGAAGATATGGAAGTAACCCAAGTGTCAACTGATAGATGAATGGATAAAGACGTACTGTGTGTAAATACACACACACACACACACACACACACACACACACACACACAAAATGGAACATTACTCAGCCATTAAAAAGAATGAGATCTTGCCCTTTGTGACAATAGGGATGAGTCTAGAAAGTATTATGCTAAGTGAAAAAAGTCAAAGACAAATACCACCTGATTTCATTTATATGTGGAATCTAAAAAAACAAAATAAGCAAACAAAAATAGACTCTTAAATTCAGAGAACAAACTGATGATTACTAGGGGGGAGAGGTGTGGGGAAGATGAGTGACAAAGGGGATGAAGAGGTATAAACCTACAGTTATAAAATAAATAAATCATAGAGACAAAAAGTACAGTATAGGAAATATAGTCAATAAGATCATAATAACATTATTTGGTAACAGATGGTGACTATCCTTATGGGGAGCACTGAATAATGTATAGCATTATTGAATCAGTATGCTGTACACCTGAAATATAACATTGTATATTCATTATGCTTCAATAAAAAATAACAATACATCAATATTAGTCCATTAGTTATACCATGGTATTGTAAGATATTACTAAGAGGAGAAATTGTATATGGGAACTCTTGATACTATTTGTTCCAATTTTATATTTTAGATTCTATGAATCTAAAATATAAAATACAAATGAATAAGATATAAATGTTTATAAATAAATCATAAAATAGAAATTATATTCATTAAAAATTATATTCATTTGAAAATTATTTTAAAAAACAGCTTGCATTGTTCCAGTACAAAAAAAAACTAAAGAAAGAATAATTATATGAAATTTAATTTTCAGTGTTCATAAAGTCTCACTGGAATTAAAAAAAATATATATATATATATATATGTGAGAAATATGATCCAGATTTTATTTAAAAGGCTTTCTGAGGGGCTCAGTCAGTTGAGCTTCCGACTCTTGATTTCAACTCAGGTCATGATCTCAGAGTGGTGAGATCAAACCCTACATCAGGCTCCATGCTCAGGGAGGAGTCTCCCTGAGGATTCTTTTTCCCTCTCCATTTGCCCTTCCCCCCATGCTCTCTTTCTGAAATAAATAAATCTTAAAAAAAAAAAAGGTCTTCTAAGTCCAAAAAGCTCCCATAAATATGAATTCCCAAAAGAAATATGCATATGATCAACAATTCTGGAATCATACACACAAGTGTGCATATATACACAAAGCTAAGATGGAAATCAGTTGTTTAAAAATAAAAAGGCATAGGACATCAGTTTCCAAAAGAAGCAACGGATATTAGATAATCCTGACAGAAAACTCAAAACTCCCATTCTGGGTTTTTGTGCAGGAGGTTGAAGGGGACTTTAAGTAGGGCAAGGGGGAGCTCAATGCCTGCGGCCATCTGCCATGTACCAGCCTGTGTCACCTCTATCCCTCATCATAACCAGTCAAGGTCAGTGTGTCCACTACCTTCTGCTCATCAAGAGAAAGCCACCTGCTCAAGACCCACAGCCAGTCAACTATGACCCCAATTCATATCCAGGCTTCTCCAGCAGTAAGACCACCCCCCCCACCCCCCCAAAAAAAAGACCATTCCCTAAACTTATTCTAATGAGTTTAGGGAAGTGCATCATGGAGACAGAGTTATAGTAACAAAAGAGGATTTGTCTACCTCTCATTGGTAGAACTCAATTATAAAGATTTCAATATCAAAAACATCAAAGGAAAGCATTTCAAGGGGAAGAGAGATAGGAAATCTCAAACAAGGCAGAAGAATCAAAGTTGATATGGATGGGAAGAGCCTACTGAATGTGAGGATCCCTGAATCCCTTTCCTATAATATGGACAAAGCAGGGTATAATGGGATAGATCATGTAGGTGGTAGTAGAAGATATGGAGAGAACACGGATAAGAGTCTTTTGAACACATCGGGAAATATTTCAGCTTCACTGTGTCCTGGTTGTTTATTTTTTTATAGTTTTATTGCGATACTATTGATATATAACATTGTGTTATTTTTAGGTGTACAACATGATTTGACATATGTATATACTGTGAGATGATCACCACAATAAGTTAACACTCATCCCCTGGCATAGTTACAATTGTTCTCTTGTGAGGAACTTTCAAACATATGACATAGTATTATTAACTATAGTCACTGTACTATACATTACATCCCCAAGACTTAAAACTGGAAGTTTATAGCTTTTGACCCCCTTCACCCATTACCCACTCCATAAGAAAACTCTTCTCTGTATCTATGGGTTCAGCCTTTTTAGACTCCACATAAAAATGAGATCATACAGTATTTATTTTCCTCTGACTTCTTTCACTTCGTTTTGAATTGTCTACTTTTTTTTTTTTTTTTCCCTGACAGACACAATCTACAAGGGAGAATTTCCAGCAGGGGCATTAAGATTTTCTCCAGTTGGCACTGTGTTCCTCAGTCCATCAGCAACAACATAAAGCAACAACCAAAGCAGACAGTGTAGCCACAGTTAATTCAGGCCATGTGAAGCTGGACACAGAGTCTGGCATACAAACGTCAGAAGCCAGGCACGCACAATGTTTCAGCATCTGTGTGACAAAGGAATTAGCTGTGTCATTGCTTGGATCTTACTCTTTGAAAACCATTATTAAAGCAAAAGAAAATCTTTGTGTAACTTAATATTCTTTCCCACAAGGAAAAACAGAACACATTTAGTTGTTCTGTTCTTACTCCATACCTCCTCCAATTCTCCCCCCACAAACAAAATAGTAGTCATTTTTTTTCTTTTTTTTTTTTTTACACTGGACTATCTGTAAGCCAATTCTGAAGTCATGTCTTAATTACCTATCCCCAAACCTGGGTGAAGAAGGGGAAAACACATAACTTTTTCCTTGTTTTGATATTTTGAGAACCACCCAATGGCTGCGACTCAAATTTTTCCAAAAATATTCAGCAGTAGGATTGGGCCCAAACTGGAAAACCTCAATTCAAAACATGAAAAATAGGAAGAATGAAAATCTGCCACAGTTCTGAGGGAGAAACGTCAAGTCATACAGGATTTCAAGGTACAATTTAGTTATAGCCTAGAACATCAACATCAGCCAGGGATGTTAAAGGATATTGTTTAAAGGTTTCAAGGAATAACACAGTAAAGCACTGAAGAGTGGTTATTGTGACATGCCACATAAAAGCAGCATCAAGAACTCATGTTAAAAGGTGCAAATTTCAGTAAGGAAAAACTATAGGAACAATCTCCCTGGTCAGAAAACTTCCATTTCCTCCTCGCTCAGCTGAGGATAGTTCTGTGCATTCTATTCAACCACTACCCCAAAGACTCAGTCACTTCTCTTGGGGCAAGTGCTCAAGACGGATGTGAGATGGAGGGGAAACAAGGCTTCATGCTTCTGGGGCTGGGAGATGGGTACAGAGTTTCAGGTTGAACAACAATGTGAATATACTTATACTGAACTGTACACTTACAAATGGCTAAGACGATAAATTTGATGTGTACCTTACTGCAATTAGAATTCTTTGAATTAATTTTTGGAAAGAAGCTTCATGCTCTAGCAACATTCTCTACGAGCCTGAAGGCAGGCATTTCCCTGTGACAGGTACCTAGGGTGCTCACTTCCAGGAAAGCAGATCTGGGAACCTGACCATGGCTAGAGCACCTCATCACCTGACGCGAGCCATACCACGTTCTCACAAAGCTGGGCAGAGCACAGAGCAGGGCAGATGCACAAGGATCTCCCTGGCAGCCCAGAGCCAAGCCACACGAGCCAGATGAAAATCTGACGACAGCCACAAACACAAAGCAGCAGGCCCCAAAGACATGTAACAAAGTCTCCTCGTCTTTTTTTCCCATGGAAATTCATGCTCAGGAGAAGTCCTGGAGGTGGCAGCCATATGATGTTTAGGGAGACACCTGGTTGGGCAAGGAACAGCACGGCCAATCGTCTGGAAATTTTGTCTCCGGCGTCCAGCTCTGGCTGCGTCCTGGCAAGTGTTCAGAGCCCTGGCTGCATTTGTCACATTTCCTTGGCAGCCTGGGGGCCAAGCTGGGTGGACCTGCTGCCAGCAGCACAACGCAGCTCTCCTGGCTGGGCAACTTGGGGACTCTGGACAGGGCCAGAGAAGAAGCAAGTGACATGTGGGGGAGGAGCTGTTCAGGGTGCCCATGCAGGGTTTCACAAGAGCACCACCTACCTGTGCTATTCGGGGCCTCTCCAGGGACAGACAGGGATTCAAATTATATTTGGTCCCCATTTCAGAGCCCCCTACAGGAAATTACTCTCTAGCACAGTGCCCCCCGAGTGGGGTTCCTGAAGCAGCAGCACCAAAGTCACCTGGGCATTTGCCGGAAATACATTCTGGAGCCCACCCCAGAACCACTGAGCCAGGGAGCCTGGGGGTGGGCCTGGCCACCTGCATTTTACAATCCCCCTGGTGGCTTCTTCTGGATGGCTGCTGGCATGTGGGAGCCAGTGAGTACTCTAACATTCTGATGGTTTCTCTGGGCACCACAGCAAGGCGTGTTGTCTGTTTTGCATGGTAATTGAATAAAATTGATGTCATTTTTCCTTCAAAAAGAACTTGCCTGGAACAGTTCACGTTTTCATTTCACTCCATGGTTGTTAAGGAAGCTACAAACAACCAAAGATCTGTCAAGTGGCCCTGTTTTCTGATTTGGCTGCCCACCCCAGGGGTTCTGGGGTCAACGCCACCTGTTTCTATTTGCAATTGGTTCTTTAAAATATGCCTGCTCCTGTGTCACTGCCACCCCCAACCACAGGAAAACCAAGATACGTATGTAAAAAGGCACAACAGCTCATTTGGAAAATGGACAAAGTCAAGTCCAGAGTACCACTCTGTAGCCCACTGCCAGCTTTAAGATCCAGTTTGCCAGTGGCTTTTCCCTCCTAGTGTCAAGCAGAGGGTTTTTTTTTTTTTTTTTTTTTTTCCCTTAACACAAGTCAGGGCATGCCCTTCTTCTGCTTACCCCTCTGCGGTAGCATCTGCTCACACAGGTGGTACTGAAGCCCACTCTCCCCGCCCCGGCCTAGGAGACTGTGAGGCTGGCCAACTGGCACACCTCTCACTGCGCCCCTTTCCCATCACCCAGCAGAAACCACCTCTTTCTGTGCCTCCCAAATGCCATCTTGACCCCCACTGTCTAGCTCTTTAGTGCCTCATCCCTTCTAGGTGGAGCATTGCTTCTTGTGGAGGTGTCCCTGACCACCTCGTCCACTTGCCAGTGCCTGGAGCTTTGTATAGCAGTTGATAAAATTTGTACACAAATTTTACTGATTTGTGTGGGGAACACTGTCTGTTGGTCCCACTGCATGAGTTCCATGGGAATGGGACTGGCCATCGTCCCTATTCTCACCCCAGACCCTAGAAGGTGCCATAGAAATACAGCTGAATAGAATTACTGGGTGAGCCTCTTTTTGACTTATTTTTAGTTATAGTAAATACATAGAATATAAAATTTATCATCTTAAACACTTTTAAGTATAGGCTCAGTAGCGTTAAATGCATTCACATTATTGTACAATGATCACGACTATCCATCGACAGAATTCATTTGTTTTGCAAAACCGAAACTCTGCACCCATTAAACAATAACTCCCCATTCCCCCTCCAGCAGGCTGGCAGTCCCCATTCTACTTTGTCTCTATGAATTTGACTACTCCAGGGACTTCACGTAAGTGGAATCATACAGCACTTGTCCTTTTGTGACCAGCTTATTTCACTTAGCAGAGTATCTTCAAGGTTCATCTACGCTATAGTATATGTCTGAATTTCCATCCTTTTTAAGGTTAATATTCCGTAGTATGTATGAACCACACTCTGCATATCCATTTATCCATCCATGGACACTTGGGTTGCTTCCTCCTCTTGGTTATTATGAACAATTGTGCTATGAACATGGGTGTACAAATATCTGTTTACAGCCTGAACTTCCCTTGAGTGTATACTCAGAAGTATAACTGGTAGATGACATGGTAATTCTATTTAATATATATATATATTTTAAACTACCAGTCTGTTTTCCATAAGAGCTGAACCATTTTACAGTTCTATCAACACAGCACAAGGGTTCCATTTCTCTACATCCACTCAACTTGCTATTATATGAACTTTTAAATGATAGCATCCTAACCAAAATGGTTGAAAGACAGTAAGAGATACAGGCTGCCAGTTAGGGGAACGAACAAGCCATAGTGATGAAAGGTACAGCAGAAGGAACACAGTCTCTGGTATCATGATAGTATGGTGACAGATGGTAGCTACACTTTTGGTGAGCGTAACTCAGTTATTGAATCACCATGTTGTACCCTTGAAACTAATGTCATATTATGTGTCAACTCTACGAGAGATAGGTAAATAAATATCAATAATAAATATCCTAATGGTAATGAAGTCCTATTATGGTTTTGATCTACATTTCCCTGATCATCAGTGACATTGAGCATCTTTTCTAGTACTTATTGGCCACTTCCAGATCTTCTTTGGCGAAATGCCTATTCAAGTGCTTTTGCCAATTTTTAAATCAGTTTGGTTTCTTTTGTTGTTGTGTTTTAGTTCTCCATATCCTAGATATTATAAAATATGTATTTGTAAGTATTTTCTCTCATTCTACGAGTTGCCTTTTTACTCTGCGGATAAGTGTCCTTTGATGCACAAAAGTTTTTTAATTTCATGAAGTCCAGGGATGCCTGGGTGGCTCAGTGTTTGAGCATTTGCCTTTGGCTCAAGTCGTGATTCCGGGATCCTGGGATCGAGTCCCTCATCAGGATCCCCATGGGAGCTTGCTTCTCCCTCCGCCTATGTCTTTGCTCCTCTCTATATATCTCTCATGAGTAAATAAATCTTTAAAAAATATAAATAAATATGATGAAGTCCAATTTACCTATTTCTTCTTTTGTTGCCTATGCCTTGGTATCATAGCCAAGAAGTCACTGCTAAATCCAATGTCACGAAGTTTTTTCTCTGTGTTTTCCTCTAGGGATTTTATAGTTTCAGCGCTTATATGTTCAAGTCTTTAATCCATTTCAAGATAATTGTTGTATATTCTATTAGGTAAAGGTCCAACATCATTCTTTTTTATGTGAATATCTAATTTTCCCAGCACCATTTGTTGAAAAGACAAACACTTCTCCTCATCGAATGATCTTGGCACCTCTGTTGAAAATCGTTTGACCAAATATGTCAGGGTTTATTTCTAAGCTCTCTATTTGCTTGTATCCCAGCACCAAAGTGTTTTGATTACTATAGCTTTGTAGTAAATTTTGAAATCAAGAAGTGTAGAGTTCTCCAACTCAGTTCTTTCTCAAGGTTATTTTGGCTACTCAAGGTCCCTCGAGATTCCATGAACATTTTAGGATGAATTTATTTCTGCAAAGACAAATATTGTTGAGACTTTGCTAGAGACTGCACTGAATCTGCAAACTGCTCTGGGTAGTAGTGGTGACATCTTAAGAAGTCTTCCAACCCACGAATGTGGATGTCTTTCCATTCCTCTCCATTTTCTTAAATTTCTTTCACTAATATTTTGTAGTTTTTAGTGTACAAGTCTTTCACTTCTTTTATTAAGTTAACTACTAAGTATTTGTTTTTGATGCTAATGCCAGTGAAATGGTTTTCTTGCAATTTGGGGTTGTTCTTTGTTAGGTATAGAACTCAACTGATCTCTGTGTGGTGGCTTTATATACTGCTACTCTGAATTATCCCACTCTGAAATTTGAGGGGAAGAAGTTTTAGGATTTTCCACATATAAGATCACATCATCTGTGACTAGAGATAATTTTACTTTTTCCTTTCCTTTTTGGATGCTTTTTCTTTTGTCTAATTGCTTTGGCTAGACTATCAGTATTATGTTCAATAGAAGTGCTAAAAGCAAGCATCCTTGCTTTGTTCTTCATCTTAGAAGAAAAACTTACAGGTTTTCACCCTTGAGTATGATGTTCACTGTGGATTTTTCATATATGTCTTTTATGATGTTGAGGTGTTACTTTCTATTCCTAGTTTTTTGGATATTTATCATATGGAAAGGTACTGAATCTTATCAAATTATTTTTCTAAATCAACTGAAATGATTATGTGTTTCTTCCCTTTGTTATGTTAATATGGTTTATTACACTGAATGATTTTTGTATGTTGAACCATCCCTGCATTCTGGGCATACCTCCCACTTTGTCGTGGTATATAATCCTTTTAATATGCTGTTGAATTTGGTTTGCTAATATTATGCATAGGTTTTTACATCAATAATCACAAGGTAAAATTTTTTTTATTCATAAAGAATAAATATTTTCCTGTAGTGTCTTCATCAGACTTTGTAAGGGCAATACCAGCCTCTTAGAGTTAGGACATGTTTTCTCCTCTTCAGTTTTTGGGTGAGTTTGAGGAGGAGTGATTCCTTTATTCTTCTTTAAATGTTTGGTATAACTCACCAGTGAAGCTGTCAGATGCAGGGGTTTTTTTGGCCAGATTTTTGAATCTACAGATTCAATCTCCTTACTAGTTCTAAGTCTTCCCAATTTTTTATTTCTTCATGATAATATCTTACTAAGTTTTGTGATTCTAGGAATCCATCCAGGTCATTAAGTTTATCCAATCTGCTGCTATACAATGGTTTATAGTCCTCTCTTATAATCCCTTTTACTTTTGTAGAATTGGTAGTCATGTGCCCACTTTTGTTTCTAACTTTAGTAATGAGTCTTCTTGTTAGTCCCTCTCACTACAGGTTTGATGATTGGGTTAATTCTTTTGAAGAATCGGCTCTTGGCTTTCTTGATTTTCTGTTTTTTAAAGATTTTTATTTATTTATTTATTTATTTGACAGAAAAAGAGCACACACAAGCAGGGGGAACAGCAGAGAGAGGAGAAGCAGACTCTGATTTGAAATCTTTCTTCTTTTATTATTTTTAATGTGAGAATTTATAGCTATGTATTTCCCACTGAGTATTACTTTTGCAGAGTTCCATAAGCTTTGATATGTTGTGTTTTCATTATTATGCATCTGTATGTATTTTCTCATTTTCCCTGTTACTTCTGCCTTGACCCATGGGTTTAGAGTATGTTCTTTAACTTTCACATGTTTGTGGATTTTCTAGTTTTCCTTCAGTTGCTCATTTCTAACTTAATCCCATTGTGGTCAGAAGATACTTTGCATGATATCCTTTTTTTTTTTTTTTAAGATTTTTATCTATTTATTCATGAGAGACAGAGACACACACACACACACACAGAGAAGCAGAGACACAGGCAGAGGGAGAAGCAGGCTCCATGCAAGGAGCCCAACGCGGGACCCAATCCTGGGTCCCCAGGACCAGGCCCCAGGCGGCGCCAAACCGCCAAGCCACCCAGGTCACCCTGAATATCTTTTAAATCCATTGAGACTTAATCTGCAGCCTAAAATGTGCTGTATCCTGGAGAATGTCCCATGTGCGCCTGAAAATAAGGACTATCCTATTGCTGTTGTAGAGTGTTCTGTATGTCTGTTAGATCAAGTTGGTTTATCATGTTTTTCCAAGTCCTCTATTTCCTTACTTATTTTCTGCCTAGGTGTCCTATCCACTATTGGCAGTGGAGGGGTTGAAGTCTCTTATTATGTAACTATATATTTCTCCCTTTAAATCCAGCAATTTCTGCTTCACATATTTTGATGGTCTGTTATTAGATGCAAAAAGACTTACAACTGTTGTATTTTCTTGCTGTATTGAAACCTTTGTTAATATATAGTATCCTTATCTCTCTTTTTGATTAAAGTCTATTTTGTGCAATATTAGTATAGCCACTTCTGCTTTCTTAGGGCTATATTGGCATGGGATATCTTTTTCTATCCTTTTGTTTTCAACTTATTTGTGTCTTTGGAACTATGAGTCTCTTGCAGACAGTATATAGTTAGATACATATTTTAATCCATCCTGCTGATCTTTTAAAGAATTCAATCCATTTACATTGAAGGTAATTACTGATAAGGAGGGACTGACTGACTTCTGTATTTTACTATTTGTTTTTGATATACTTTATAGCCTGTTTTGCCCCTTGTTTCCTGCATTACTTTTTTGTGATTTTTTTATAGTGAAGCTTTTTAATTCCTTTCTCATTTTCTTTTTTTTTTTTTTTTTTTTGAGAGATAGAGAAAGGGGGGGGGTGCAGAAAGAGAAGGAGAAAGAGAATCTCAAGCAGACTCCACACCCAGCTCACAACTTAATACAGGCTTAATCTCATGAACCTTGAGATCATGATCTGAGCCAAAATCAAGTCAGACACTTAACTGACTGAGCCACCCAAGTGGCCCTCCTTTCTCATTTTCTTTTGTATATGTTCTGTAGCTATTTTCTTTGTGGTTACTGTGCGGATTACACTTAACATCCTAAAGTTGTAAATACGCTAATGTGAATTTATTTATTTTAAAGATTTTATTCATTTATTGAGAGGCACTGAGAGAGAGGCAGAGACATAGAGGGAGAAGCAGGCTCCCGGTGGGGAGCCCAGTGCAGAACTCAATCCCAGGACCCTGAGATCATGCCCTGAGCCAAAGGCAGATGCTCAACCACTGAGCCACCCAGGCCCCTCTAATTTGAATTTATACCAGCTTAAATTCAATAGCATAAGAAAATTCTTCATATCAAGGTGGTTCTTCAAAAGCAAATAAATATGGAATTGTAACTTGAGATAAGGACCAAGTACAAAGCAGACTGCAAGGATAAAGAAAACAGGTTGGCCTTTTCAGATGGTCAGCAAGGAAAGCCCCTCCAAGGGGACATTTGCCCAGAGTCCGCAAAGATAGAGAAGCTAGTTTGATAAGGAGGATTACTGACAAAGAGAGGCTGTAAGTCACAGAAGAGCTTAGGCCCCCTGAGAAACAGAGGCCAACATGGCAGGAGTTTACTGTTGAGGTGGAGAAGGGAATAAAGTCCAGGGCAAGCAGGTGGTCCCAGTTACAGAGCCTGGGAGGGCTGTGCAACACAGAGGGGTACTCCCCATCACCCACATGGGAAGCCACAGGAGGGCATAATGCTGCTTAGTAACAAGGCCCTAATTCTGCAGATGAAGCTCTTGCTGGTCCTTCTGTGGCAAGGAATCAAGAGGGAAGAAAATGAACGTGAGGAGCCCAGCAAGGCAGCTCCTGCAGTCACCCTCTTTAGTCTGAACAGAGTTGTTGCCAAGGCCAGAGACAATGATGGGCAATCCAGGGTGGAGATGCAGACAAACAATAGGCCCCAGACATGTTTGTGACCTTGAAAGGTGAGACAGGGCTTCCTTGGCGCTGGCTTTGAGCGCTTGCCCTGCTGTGTACTTGCTCATTGGCTGTGCTCCCTGACCACAGCACTGCCCACAAGCCTCCATCTCCTCTGTAGGATGGAAATATAACGAAATACACCAGGTATGAGGAGAAGGAGAAACAACCCAGCTTGCCATCACAGACATCCTCTCCTTCCATTCCTCTCAGGCATGTGCCATCAGGAGAGACAGAGAGAGAGGCAGAGACATAGGCAGAGGGAGAACCAGGCTCCCTGTGGGGAGCCCAATATGAGACTTGATCCCAGGACCCCAGAATCATGACCTGAGTTGAAGGCAGATGCTCAACCACTGAGCCACCCAGGTGCCACGACACTGACCTAATTCATACATCACAACCATAAGATGCTTATGAAAATTGTAAGCAAACACATAACACCAAATTCACCCAGTTTTCAATGTGTTACCAAGGCCCTAACAAGTGTCCAGGCCTGCCTTGGGGGATAGGAGCCTGTCTAGATTTAGCCTCAAGGGTCTGAGCCACAAGCGTGGGTGAACAGGTCTCTACTCAGAGAAAGCGGGAAAGTGGGAAGGGTGTGGAAGCTTGGATGTCACCACCCAAAGCTACTTCCCACAGCTTGGAGAGAAACATGGTGCAAGGAAGGTGGCAACCACTCTAGCAGATTCCCTTCCAAATCCACAAAAACTAGGGAAACACAGCCATTTCAATCCAGCAGGATCACAGTAAACACTCTGACAGGAGAGAGGCAGGCTGCTTGGCATCACCTTCCTGCTCACTGCACCTGGAGACCTGTCTAATGACAGGGCTCCTCATCCCACCCACAATCCTTTCCCATCCTCCTGGTTTAAAGAAGATCTTGCTTCCTAACAGTAATCCCTTTGCCAGAAGAGCCACAGGAAGAACAGAATTCTTTGGATTTTCAAAACTAGGGTTTAAGAGATTGAAGGACGGTAGTGGCAGAGGGTGGTCTTGTTCATAACAAGGTGTAATGTCTGAACATAACCTGTCTTTAAACTTGCTGAATGGTGGCCCACTACTAGAGCAATAGAAACTAGTTCCCAGTGCTGAGAGTCTGTACAAGTGGGTCAAGGAAACTCTGCTTTCCTTTGTTCTCTGGCCTCATCAGACTGGCCAAGAAACCCCACAGGAGGAGGCTGAAGGGTTCAGTATTAGTGTACACATGCCAAATGCCCTTCACCACAATGGCCCCGCCCTTACCAGGCAGGCTTCATCAAGAAATATCTAAATCCCAAATTAATGTGGTTGGCCCCAGATCTGCCCTCAGCCATGGGGTCTGGAGCCTCCAACCTCTTTGTGCGAGCAGTGGAAGGGGAGTGAAGAGTGTTGGATTAAAGCCAAGTATAGGGACCATTCAGTCCTTGTCCTTCATCATACCACTGTGGGGGAGTTTGGGGGCAATAGTACCACCCCCTCCCTGCCCCCATCCTGATGATCAAATTATGAAAGCAAATATCAAAGTGGAAGTGTGGCCTCATTACTACTTTAGCTGCCATAATAAGTGTTTATTCCTGGCATTTGTGCTCTGGACAATTAAAATAAAATAAATGAGATGAAATTAACTACAGATGAAAGAGTCTGCTGTGGAGTCAGCCCCACTAGCCCTCCTCCCAGGCTTCCTCTGGGCAGACCAAAGCACAGCAACCCATCATTAACCAGCCACCAGGAGAACTTGGGTTTGTGCAGATGAAGAACACATATTTCTCAGAAACCAGGGCTAGCACCTCCTCCGCTCTCACTCCTGCCCTGTGGTTCAGATCCTCTCTCCCACACACTCTCCATTTCCAGTCCCCACCAAGCACAACTGTGGGACTGCTCCTTCTCCCTACTTCAGCAGCACCACTCCTCAGAACACCCTCTCCAAATGCCCCGCTCCAGTGTCCACCCAAACCCCTAGAGCTCACCCACTCCTTCCTGCAGCCGTGTCACACCACCTGCCCTCCCACAAATGTAGCTCCTACCACAACCCCTGCGGCACCTGCCACCCCTCTCCTGATCTTGCAAACTCTTAAACTCTTACTCTTTTTAGCTCAAAGGTCAGCTCTTCCTTGAAGACTCTATGCTGCAAGATCACTCAGCAGCCCTCCACCTGGACCCCAGAGGTCACTGCAGATATTTCTACGGGGTTTTATCTGTCTGCTGATAACACTGCCTTCTGAGGGATGGACCAGGTCTGTTTTGCACCTGGATCCCCAACACCTTAACACAATGCCAGTGGGCTTCAAAAATGCTTGTTAGGGGAGTGGATGGATGTGTGGGGTTGAGATGCATTCAGAAGTCTTTCTGTGTCTAAACTGAGGAATGCAGGCCCTCCCCCTGCACCCATCATGTGAAAGCTTCCCACTATTCCCATTCACCAGAGAGGTAGACACAGGCTTTATGGCTCCTTCCCTGTGCTCTCAACCAGACAACCTCTCCCCCGACTCTCGTCCAGCCCTCATGGCACACAGAAAGAGCTGATTCACATTCAAGTTGGATCCTGATTCCTTCTACAAGACCATTGACTCCTTAGAACAGGGACTGACTCACCCAACTTCGAATCCCCCCTGGAGGAGGTCTGGCATTTAGGAAAGGTCTCGGCAAACCTCTGGTAAGGAATGGCAGGGCGGGCACAACCACCAAGCAGACCCAGGCACTGAAACTACACACTAGGGCAGAGTGGGTGGGTGGGCCCTCTCCCATGGGATGCATCCCCTGACCCCCTCTGCTCAGGGGTCACGGGGCCGTGGGTGTCTCCATCCCCCAACCCAGCTTCTTCCTCAGCTGGGCAAAAGACAAAAACAGAGCACTCATCAAGGAGGAAGCAGAGCACTCATCAAGGAGGAAGCAGAGCCTGCCTAGATCAGGACCCCAACTCAAGACTCACCATGTTCATGACAGTGAGGATGAACCTCTGGGCAGCCTCTGCCCCGTGGTACTGCACCATGTCGGCATCAGCCACCACCAAGGTCTCCACTGTATGCTCGTTGGTGAGCTGGATGGCGTTCCTCCGCTCCCGCCAGTCCTGGGACTGCCTGCCCTTCCTTGGCTTCTTCTTTTCTAGAAAACAACAGAGATGTTCATGCAGTCCTTGGCATTTTGATTTCCAAGACCCTACAGTGAAGCAGCCTTCTACTGAGACTCTCACTGAGAATAGCCAGCCTCCAGTGGCCAGAAGCCGGACCTCCATCATCATAGGGTCGGGGTGGGGGGAGGTGTCCTGAGCTCACTTCCTA
Organism: Vulpes vulpes; assembly: GCF_048418805.1. NCBI lineage: Eukaryota > Metazoa > Chordata > Mammalia > Carnivora > Canidae > Vulpes > Vulpes vulpes. Next base: position 88,748,209 of record NC_132793.1, on the reverse strand, counting down.
CAGGTGGAGCTGAGGCACATCGAAGCCTCAGGAGGCAAATGGGACTGAATATCAGGGAAGAGAAACCCTGTCGCATTAGAGGAAGGCAGACAGCAGTGCAAAGTCAGTGGAGGAAAAGGAAGCCTAGGCCCAGTGGGGAGAGATCAGAAAGCACCTCAGGTAAATGGCAGAGAACCAGCCAGACTTTCTGAAAGGGCTTTACCCACTGCTGATAGCTGGGACCCAGGGAGGTGGCACTCTGGCCACTGTGCTGACAGTCATGAATAAGGAGCCATAAACATAAATAATCACAAAGCATCATTTCAAAGAAAAACAAAACATAATCAGAAAAGAAGATCACATGACACACATCCCAGCCAAGATGCAAGTGTGCCCTTTGGTTAACACAGGGAAGGGTCATCAGTAATCCTCTGCTGACTCTTTAGATAAACCGATTTCTCTATCAGATCTTACGTGGATCAGCAGGCCTCGTGATCAATCAAAATCAGAGTGTCTGGGTGCTCCAAGCTGCCGTGTGAGGGTGACCTAGACTTTGTTGGTAGAAACCCCTCTGACCAACACTAAAGGCTGATGCAAATGGCACCCATTTTCAGGACCTAAACAGAAAGGCCACTTCCTAAATTTGGCAACTATTATTTCCATTTTGAGCATTTGGAGAGGACAAAAGTCACCTCTGCTCCAATTTCCATGTAGGGAATGCAGCCTACGTAGCACATACTGGCTTCACAGTGTGACCTGATCACTCCAGGGCCAAAAAGCACACTGAAATAGCCTGAGGTATGGGTCATAATGGACAAAAGAGAATACTCTGTACAATATAATTTACAATTATGAAAAACAAAAAGCAATCTAAGTATCCAACCACAGAGAAAGCCAGCCATGGCAAAACAAGTTTGTAGCCATGAAAGGCACGTTTGTGAAGATTATTTAGCAATGTAGACAGAAGCAGGACTAAATCTGTATATACAGTTAAGCTGTGATATTGCAAAGATTTAGCACACAAGTACCTTCAGGTTCTGAAAGAAAAAAACAAACAAACAAACAATCAAACAGAAGATAACCAACCAACCTAGGTAGAATGTAACTAAACATGAGTGGTAGGGGATACGTGATCTTCATTTTCCTTTTTTTCCTCTGTATTTCCCAAGGGTAGACAATGAACTAGAATTTACTTTAAGAAAATGGTGAGTTGTAGAAAAACACAAATGTCACTTTTAAATTCTCCACAATACAGAAGGCATGGGGGAGCAACTAATGTCATCTAATTAGCCACCAAAATGCAAAATGAAACACATGAATGTCTTGGCCCTGCAGGATGGTTCTCTCCTTGCCCAGAGCCAGGTCCACCTCCCACGAAGACTTCTAGGCCTCAGCAGTGGAATGAGGTAAGAGTCCATTTGAAGACAGAAGGCAAGGCCTTACACGTGGGCAGAAAGAAAGATGCCACTTGTTGAGGTCTCTTTATAAACCTATACCCACTTTCAGCAACCACTTCATCTCTGACCACAAGGAAGGAGGAACACAGTGATTTCTAAATTCTGGGCTCTGGGTGCTTGTTTGCCACATACTTATTGCCTGGATCAGGCTGGCCTGTCCAACTCGGAATTTGAAAAAAAAAAAACCCACATTGGGCTCCCTGTTCAGCTGGGGGTCTGCTTCTCCCTTTCTCTCCCTCACCTTCCTGTTTGTGTACCGTCAAATAAATAAATAAAAACTTAAAAAAAAAACACACCCCAAAAAATCACCTTGCTCCCATTGCAACACAGTGGAAGTGAAGGGCTACCCAAGTAAGGGCTCTGCTGTCATGAGCACACCCACATTCTCCCAGGCAACTAGCCAGGAGCCACGTGGTGCTGCAGCTCCAACTTCTGTTCACATCTGCAGATGCTCAGCACTTGTTTTTGCAGTGTCCTGTTTTCAGGTTCTCATGCATAAAGAGCTGTAGTTTTGGCAAGGCCCAGAGGACACATCTCTGGAAGATGGTGAACTTTGAACTTGTTTGAGCTGAGCAGTCACTAAGAAAAGGAGCCCATTGCTCCCAGACCAAAGGGGCAAGCTGCACCTAGACATTCAACATATCAAAATGCTGCATTGGGGGAGGGTGGCCGGATGGCTCAGTCAGTTAGGGGTCTGCCTTCAGCTCAGGTCAGGATCTCAGGGTCTTGGGACCCACATTGGGCTCCCTGCTCAGCGGGGAGTCTGCTTCTCCCTCTCCCGCTGCCCCTCCCCCCTGCTCCGGCACACACACACACACTCTCTCGCTCTTAAATCAATCAATCAATCAATCTCTCTCAAATCAATCAATCAACCAATCTATCTTTAACAAAAGGTTGCACAGGCATCAGTCTTTCAAGTACATAGTACTTTCAAATACAAAGACCTGCCTCTCCCTCCCCAATGGACGGCAGAGAACTAATAAACAGTGTTGTCCAGGGGGAAATGCTGCAGGTTGACATGTGCCCTGAATACTAAATATCAGTAAAACACAATGGTCAGAAGCTCTGGTTGTATGTATGTATGTATGTATGTATTTATTTATCCATCCCTCCCTCCCTCCTCCTCTCTGTCTCTCCCGACTTTAAAGGATTTTCACTACGACTATCCCATCTGTTTCCTTCATGGTTCCCAGCTCCTGGCACAACACTTGGAATGGAGTAATATTCACTGAACAAATGCACGCATGGACGGATGAGTGAGTGGGTACGTGGAATCCCTGTTTCCCAATCACAAGCTGAAGTCAAGTGCTAGGCAGTGCTGGGTGATTTCAGCCCTAGAACCCAAGGCTTGCCTGGCTCGGCTCTGATTCCCCCCACCTGCTCTGCCTACATATAGCCAATGGGCTCCTCGCTGCCATCCGAACTTCAGGCACAACAGTAGGAGGACCCTAGAAAGCTCAGGAAAGGGTTCTATGCTGAGCATGATGACACTGATGCTGTGTGCTGCAGAACCCACACAGGAAGACAGGGCACAGCTCTTCTGAGTAGCCCTGTCTGGCAGTGGTCCTTCTGCTTGGAGGGTCTCTAGGTTGGTCAGGGCTCTTTAGCAGCTATGGCATAATTATCCCTCCCAGCTGCCCAGGGCCTGCTGTCCTGCTGTCTGCACTCCTTGCACTGAGTGCTGCTCATTGGGGCTGTCACACCAGAACCACACTAGGCTGGTTGGTGATGCAGAGACGTGCCCTAGGGCTCTGTCCTGTCCCTGCACTCAAGGGAAGAGGTGGGAAGCCTTGATTCAAACTCCTGCAGCTACACGGGTTTCAGGAATCCAGAATTTTCAGATTTTTGCAAAGCAATCTGGTATGCATGCCGAATATTGATTACCACTTTCAATGAGGTCTAGGGTAGCAAGCTGTTATCCAAAGGCACTACTATTTCTACAGTGAGATGAATTAAAGGGGTGAAGAAAGACACTTGGGAGCCTCACATCAGGGTAGGTCAGGGCTTCCACAAAATGAGTATCAAAAATCCTGGATTTAGGGGCACCTGGGTGGCTCAGCGGTTAAGCATCTGCCTTTGGCTCAGGTCATGATCCTGGGGTCCTGGAATTGAGCCCCACATCAGGCTTACCATGGGGAGCCTGCTTCTCCCTCTGCCTGTGTCTCTGCCTCTCTCTGTGTGCCTCTCATGAATAAATAAAATCTTTTTTTAAAAAATCCGGGATTTGGAATTGCAGATAAGAGAGAGACCAAGGACCTGTATTCCCTCTCCATGCCCGTGTCCTTCTTGGGGGTGGCGGCAGAGGAGAACAGGAGGGTGGAGGGAAGCTTGCTTCTTCCCTACCCCTGTCATCAATCCCTCTGCCAGTAGCTCCACGGCCATCACTTCTGAGGGTCATTCCTTCCCTATGGCAAGAACAGTACCTTAATACATTTTGACCTTCAATTCCACAAACTGTATACATACACCCTAACAATGTTTGTCAACACTATTTTTCACGGATTATATATAAGCATCTTGAAAAGTAAGAAGAAAAAGGCCAATTTCAGAATAACAAGGGTGCTGGATCCAGACCTCACTGGAGAGATCAAAGCTCAAGCTGGGCAGGTGTGCAGCCATCTGGAGGGCCCTCCACACTGGGCTCGGGAGTCTGCTGTCTCCAGCCACTGTGGGAATGAGTGAGATGGCCCTTACCACCCTGATGAGGACAGACCACGACAGTGGGGCTCCAGGCCTTCTCCTGCTGTTACAGACACCAGGGATCATTCCAAGTCCACCCAGTGGTCTTGTTTGCCAGCACATTGCTGGAGTTGGTGCTGACTTGGTAGATTTTCAACGTCTGGCTTTATACTATTTTTTTCTTACATTTAGTTTCCCTTTGCCCCCATTATCCATTAAAAAAGAAAATTCTAGGGGGCGCCTGAGTGGCTCAGTGGTTGAGCATCTGCCTTTGGCTCAGGTCTGATTCTGGGATCTTGGGATCAAGTACCACAATAGGCTCCTCGCAGGGAGCCTGCTTCTCCCTCTGCCTGTGTCTCTGCCTCTGTCTCCCTCATGAATAAATAAATATTTTTTAAAAAAAGAAAAGAAAATTCTATGTATTTATGTATGATACCCCAAGTCTCTTTTTGGACCAAGAGGAGGAAGAGAAAAACACAAAGAAACTCAAAGGGCATTCTAAATATGGTGCTTTTAGAATATTCACATTACTATTGATTCTAAGAATTTGAAGACTACTGAAAAGGCTGAACAAACACAAACTGTCATTTCAGTTAGAAGTTTTGCTCTTGGCAAACTAAAAAAAAAAATCTCAATTGTGAATTATTAAGCTCTGTATGAAACAGTTATTTCTTGAGTTTAAAAATAAAGAGTCTTTAGCTATTTACCAGGGAAAACAACACATGGATCACAAAATATTTGGTGTGAGAGTTCAACAGCCAGAAGAATTACTCTGTGAGTCTACCAATGTCATTTCCAGGGAAGACCTCAGGTCACCTTTGTGCCAAGAGAGAGGAAAAACAAGCCCATGCCAGCTGTTGAGGCAAGTCAGAGAGAAAACAGACAGAGTAGAGGACAGGGGGGCAGCTGCCCAAGGACATTGGGCCCTTCAAGATCTCGGACAGAGGGCATTTCAGGCCAAGAAGCTCAAGATGGGTGCCACTGCTGGGAATTAGGCCTGGGGTGTCCAACATGCTTACAGAGTTAAAGGAAAGATTTAGACTTAAACGTGTTGTCCTTCAAGCCAGAAATATAAGCTTTTCCCACACACCACATTCAAGGTCTAGATACAGAAATGTCTGTACCAGGCACAAGGGTACAGTGGAAATGTAAGATTCTAGAACAGGATAGTCACCTAGCCACACTGACCGCAGGTTTTCTCCAGCTCCCTTGAGGACAGGGTAAAAAGGCAATCCCATCAGAAGCCCTTGGTGCCATCATGATATGCTACACAGAATTTGCCTGTGGTCAGAGGAAGGCCACCTGTCCGTCATTCTCACCTTGAGACACCAACTCAGTGATTTGCACCCAATCGCCCTGAGACCTTTCTAAGCCCTGTGGTGAGGAATCCCTTCCAGTACTAGCAGAGGGGTCTGCACAGGCACGACCATGGCAGTGTTGCCCCAGTGGTCAGAGGGAAGGGAGGTCTGCACCTGGAGGGCCACAGAGTTGATGACAAGAATTCAAAACAGGGCTGTGGTTGGGGGCAGACCAGATGGTGTGCTTAGTTTAACCGGGAGCCACAATGGGATGCTGAGCAAGCTACAGACATTAAACGTCATATGAATATTCATACTCATCACCCTGGTTTATAGTGATTAAGTGAAATGCTCATTGAACACATACTACATTCCCCAGAATGTTCTGACTCTTCAATAAATGGCACCTTCATTATGATGAGGATTATGCTGGTGGTGGCAGGGGGCAGTGACTTACTGGTCGAGGACACGGTTTTAAAGACAAAACACCTGGATTCCAATCCTGGCTGCTCAGCTGTTTTGTCTGACCTGTGATAAATCTCTCACCCTCTATTTGTCTCATATGCTTTGTCAGTGAAGCAGAGAGCATCACAGTTCTTCTCTTACCAGGATGCTGTCCAGATCCCAGTTGGAGGCCTCAGCAGAGTGCTTGGCTCCATGGTAAGTGCTCAAGAAGGCGTAGCTTGACTACTGTCATTCTTCATGGAGACAGGACATAAGAGGGGCCTGTGGAGGCTACAGTGAGGGTGTCCCTGTTGACTGTGTGACCCAGGCAGGTCCCTAAGTCCCCCTCTCAATGCTGATGAGGAGGAAACGCATGAGCCACAGAGAGCTCAGAAAGGCAGATGGCAGCCACAAGGGCACAGTCAATGGTGCAAATAGGAGGAGGTGGTGGAGGAAGCCAGCCCAGGCTCACCATCCCAGGAACACAACTGCCCACAGAGAAACCTTCTGAAACGGTAAAAGAGTCCTCCCAACCCATAATTTGGGTGCAGAGGATTTTGGTTTTTAAGATAAGATTCCCCCAAGGAATCCTTTCAGGTAGAAGGTTCATTTTCACACCCTATTCCTATGGACACAAACAGCCCCAGGGCTGTCCAAGGACACTCTCTGGACAGTTGCTTCTAGGGAGCAGTCTTCCATCCGAAGGTTTTCTGGATGGAATGCACCAGCCACCCATGAGCCCTGGGGACTGATAAAGTCACACCTGCCATGCCAGCATGAAGGAACACAGTCTCTGTGAAAGGGAGCTGTGTGCTCCCCTTGTCTATAGTTTAGGTCCCAATCACAGCCCCCAGGAGCTAGGCTATCACTCCTCATGAGGGACTGATGTGGGGGTGGTCAGCATGTCTACTGTGAGGGGCAACTGGGGTTTTCTGGTGGAGCTACCACCCCACAAGATGACATCCTCTGGGGTGGGACAGTGACAGATCTGGATCTCCTGGTTCAGTGTGAAATGCACCCCTTGCATGATTCTTTGACGGTTGACAGGTGAGTTTTTAGGAAACTCTGAGCTGCAAATCTGCTCATGCAAATGGGTCAAAGGTAGAATCTATAAAAATGGCCATTCCCTCAATTTCCACTGAAATAAGATCCAGTGCCAGTAGATGGAACACCGCATCAGGGACCCTAGGACAGGGAGTGACACAGATGCCAAGCACCCTCATGATTTACCTCTGAGTGTAAAAGATTTAAGGTGACTTACCCCCAAAATAGACAGACTGAAATTAGAGATATTAACAACCAGAGAAAAGAAAACGCAAATACACTTAACAGAGAAGGTCAGCATGGCAGCTCTGGTGATAAAAATCAGAGTCGTTACCCAACGCAAGGCAACAGGCATCTGGCTCTGAGGCCCACACTGTGTCAGTCACAAACTGTCATCATGCAAACCTCCAGAGGAGCAAGCTGAAGCACCAGAAAATTTGGCAAATTATCTAGCTCTGGGCCACCAACCCACTTGACTAGGAATCCAGGGCCAATGGTCTCACCCATCCATTCTGCCTTAGAATTTGGTTCTGAGTTTCCTGAAATCAGGGAAAACATTTTTTTTTTTTTTTAAAGGTAAACATGCTTGCTGGTCAGTTTTCTCACCCTCCACCAAGGGGCAAAAGTATACCATTCCTCAGGGAAAGGCAGGTGTACCTAACACCAACCTCTAACAAAACACCAGTAGGACTTGACATAGGGGCCTCTTGGTGATGCTTGGGGCAGCATTTTCCACAATGTTTTATGGCAAATGTGATTGTGAATTCTGTTCCTCAAATCTGATAGGAAGCTTCTCTGCCGCCAAAGAGCCTAAAATTAAACCCTCCACAAAAGGAATTCCAGCAAAAATTGCACGGTGTGCTTCAAGTCAGCCCTTCCATCCAGGGAGGGCCTGGCAGCCCACATAACATGGGGAGGGCATGAGTGGGGCTGAAGTAAGAAAGGAGAGTGACAAGTGCCCTGAGTTAGAAAGGACATGCAAGGTCATAGACGGTGACAGTGGCTTCCAGAATAAGAAGGGTGCTGTATAGCAGGCAGGACCCACTCCTTCACCTCATGGCACAAGCCCCAACAAGGGCCTCCCAGTAACCCCCAGGGCACCAGGGGTCTGCGGCTCCCTCAGCATAGGCTGCCCAGGCTACCATGTAGGACACATGAATGGGTTTTTTTTTTCCCCCTGTACCTGCCACATAAAAAACTAATTCAAATCCAGAAAAACAAAAGTAACGGTGGGAAGAGCAGAACCTCTCAGACCAGATCAAGCAGAAGACTAGAGTCCTGGGTCCACCAAGAGTGCCTGAGAGCCCTTCTGTGGCCTGTTAAGGTGGGAGATCCAGTTGGCCAACCTCGAGGGGCTTGGAGTACTCTCCAAATCCCCTGCTTACCTCCAAACTCTGCAGCTATTAACATCCACTTTGCAATCTAACATGGGTCCAGGCTTGCCTGCTGGACTTGACAGTGAGCTCAGGAGCCCAAACATCACCTTCTGAACACACCACAGTGCCTGCTGAGCATTGCCCAGAGTATAGTAGGAATTCAAGAATTATACTTAGTTGAATCAATGTTTTTAGACTTTGAAATTCCTCATTAATATCAAGATGAATTTCTAGGGCACTTCACACAAATGTCCTAGAATTACACTCTCACGAGGCACTTCCTCTACCTAAGGAGGTAGCAAAGCTGGTCGTGAGAGGCCCACAGCTCCACCACCTGACAGAGCTGATTAGAATCTGCCCATGGGACACCTGGGTGGCTCAGTGGTTGAGCATCTGCCTTCGGCTCAGGTCATGATCCCGAGATCCTGGGATTGTCCCACATGGGGCTCCCTGCATGGAGCCTGCTTCTCCCTCTCCATGTCTCTGCCTCTCTGTCTCTCTCATGAATAAATAAATAAAATCTTAAACAAACAAAAAGAATCAGGGGTGACTATGGGCAAGTTCCCTCATTAAGAGAGCAAGGTGATAATTATTCCTCTCCCTTAGGGCAGATGTAGGGAATAATGAAGGGATGCATGCTCAACCTCTAACACAGGGTCAGATATAGAATACCACATCCAAATCATGCTACTCGTCTGATTCCTACCCTTAGCATTACACTACTATTACTGTGGCTCACAATTAGGGTCTAAATACTCATTTTTAAACTTTGCCTGAAGCAAACAGGGAACTTTGGATGCCTTTACACTCTCTACAAGGCCTAGCTGCTCATGTTCTCCATCTATCAGCACCTCTCATCTAGATGCTCATCAACCAACTTCTTGCCTTTGAAATTCCTTACTGGGCAGAGGGCATGAACAAACGTCTCGAAGGTCATCCTCAACCATGCAAAAATAAATTAAAATAATGTAGAAACAAGAGTTTCAAGAAGAGTGAGGGAGTAGCTTGTCCCTCCTGTTTGACATCCCAACTTACCCCCCAACATTCCAGAGGGGGGAATATTGTAATCCCGAACATGACAGAACCTAAAACATGACTGTACATGAAATCAGCTGTTGAAGCCGTGAAACATACATAACGTTTCACATAGGATAGAAGAATGAAAATCAAGTGGTTCTCATGAAAGCCTGGAAAACACCATGAGTCCGTCTCCTTGGGGGAGACACGTGTTGCTGCTGGGAGCGGGCTTTCCACACACAGACCCTCACCATCACACCATCAACCCTTTCGCAGGGCACCACCACGACAGCATGGAAAACAGTAAGATGTATGGTTTCAACTGTATGTCCAATAGCCCCACTTTCCTAAAATAAGCAGCCACGGGGTATAATGAAAACGTCCTCAGTCTAGGAATTAGGAACTCTAGATATTCATCTGGGCCTGAACTGGATGCCTAAAAAGATGCCAGTTCACAGAAAGGTCTCTGTTTCCCATGCACTGGTAATTTGTCTCTTGTCTCTCAGCATCCTTTCTGCACTCTGCTCTGGGGCTGGAAGCCTGCAAACTACATTTCCCAGACTCCGTTGTTAGCTGGCTTTCTGTTCAGCTCTGCCAACGGGGTGCACCAGAGAGAGACCAGAGGGAGAGCCCACAGGGAGCATTGGCTCCTTGTGTTTTCAGCTCAGGATGGCACTGTTCTAGCAGAACTACTGGGCAATATGGCTCCAGCCTCCAGCTCTTGGGACATTCCCAGCCTAGCTCCTCTACCACCCTCAGAGGCACATCCATAGACACACCAGCTTTGGCTAAACCCCTTGGTGGTCCCAGACATGGACAATGATATAACCTATTCCATGTGAAATCCTTCTGTTAGAAACACTTAGCATGGTTTCCATTTTCTTGACTAGACACAAATGGGTATAGCCTAAAATGAAAGCGTCAGTCCTTAAACTACTTTTTAGATTTCATTCAAGCTTCAAGGATTCTTCCTCGTTCTGCAGTTAAGGTTTTTTTCGCCATGGGAGTATGAAGGTACTGGATGTGTACTTCCCCACTGCCATAAACAGGAATGCTGCCCTACACTCTAGTCACCATTTAAGAAAAACCAGTCACTAGGGGGCTCCAGGGAGGAAGCACCAACATCAGTGCATGCTATAGATTTCCCAAACAACCTCTCACAGCCACATCCAAGGACCTGGGGACAGTGCCACACAAACTGAGAGTCAACATGGGGAAAGTGCTGGAGGAGGAACCATGACCAGCCAGTGAGCCAGCAGTGGGTTTTCAGATGTAGTTTGAGAAATCTGCACCCACAGACTTATACACACCGTTCTTTACAATAAAACCATCAGGCTCCCCAAAATTACTTTCTCATCACTTTTTTCTTCAACCAAAGCAAAAAGGGTCTGTTTGTAGAAAAGCTATCTTTTCCAACTGGAAATAATGGTTCCACGTGTGCAGAAGTGCTCCCAGCCAGGTGAACTTTCCGGCAGCTGCAGAAATCCAACATCCTTGAAAAATAATGGCCCTCTCTCTCTGTCTCTCTCTCCTTTTTTTTAATAGGAAAAAAAATAACTTTTGCTCTCCAAGTATGAATTCTTTAAATAACTTCCCCCAAGGCCAAGTCATTTTCATAAAAGGCATTTTTTTTCATGTAAATTCCTTACAAAGAAAGGTGGAAAATAAGAGCTGTGTTTTGGGGGTTTCTTTTTGAGGGGGGATATTTTATTTTTTTGTGGTTAAGATCCCAAATGAAGAACTGATCAACCTTGGAATCCAAAATCAGTCCCTCCACTAGACAGAAGGTACGATCCACATCCTGGCCTTGGGACACAGCAGGACCAGGGGCAGGAAACACACGCTGGCCCTGCTGGACCTTTTCGCCCATAGTCAGAGTCATGTAGATACCAAGTAGCCAAGTACCACTGCCTGCAGGTGAGGTGGAAAGGTACTTCTGCAGCCAATAAATGCTGACTGGGAACCTACTGTGTGCTAGGTACTGCCACCACATAGGTGACCCTCTAGAAGGAACAGATGTTAACCAAATGCACAGATAAATATATGAAAGTTTATAACTGGAACGCATGCTTGTAAGAAAGAATAGATAACGCTATGACAAAATACAGACGAGGTGGTTCCAATTCAGGCTAGGTTCTGTGGGAAAGTGACACACGGGACAAAATCAGAACAAAGGTTAATGTGGGGGTGGGGAGAGAAAGCTAAACCCCTTGGTGGTCCCTTGGGGGTGGGGGCAGGCTAGGCAGTGGGAACAGCACAAGGGAGGCAAACTGCAGTTAAAAAGAATCAAATACCTTCAGGAGGTACTTAGAAGGTGACACCAACACTACTAGGGATATTTCAATGACTAAGAAAGAAGGGCCACCAATGAGACACCTGGGTGGCTCAGCAGTTGAGCGTCTCCTTGGGCTCAGATCATGACCTTGGGGTCCTCAGAGTCCCCTATCGGGCTCCCCATGGGGAACCTGCTTCTCTCTCCACCTATGTCTCTGCCTCTCTGTGTCTCTCATGAATAAATAAAATCTTAAAAAAAAAAAAAAAAAAAAGAAGGAAAAAGAAGGAAGAAAGAAGAAGAAGAGCCACCAAGGAGCCATCTTGTCCTGCTTTGAATGGTTGTGCTAATCAAGGAGTTAGGGACCACTGGTTCAGGGCCAGGGTTTAAAAAAGCTCCGTGGGTTCTAGGCTAGTTAAATTTCAGGTGTTCTTGAAGCACCTAAGTGGAGAGGTGAAGCTGGTTGCTGAACATGCAGACTTGGATCTTAACAAGGTGAGAGCACAGAGCAGCACTTAGGCATCAGTGGTCCCAGGCCAATCCCACAGGGACCTTGAAACTGTATGGCTGGATGGAAGAGCTGGAACCAATATGGCAGCAGGCAAAAGTGGGGGGCAGGGAGCACATGAGGTGAAGGGAGACCAGGAGCCAAGAAAACAAAGTTTCAGAAGGGAGGGCTGCTCAGCATCCCCAATACAGGAGAGAACCAGGTCAAGAGACACTCAATACAACAAAAGAAGGGCACATGGGGGTCTTAGCAAGAGCTCGACCAGGGGAAGATGGTGGAAGGGGAGCTGAAACCAGAGCAAGAAGGGGTGAAAAATGGTGATATTGGAGGGGTTGGGGAGCAAAGAAACAGGGATACTTCTGGAATGTCTTAGAATAGAAGGACCACTTCCCTGAGATGACAAAATACCTGCACGTCCAGTGGAGGAAAGCCAGGCCCATGGAAAACTGCCATCTCCTCTCAATTTCTCCTGCTCTTTTCCTCTCCTTGTGTTCACCAATGAGATTCCACAAACTCCCCACCGGGAAGAACAAAGCTCCTAATTTGCCCACCTTACACCAACTAAGAAAAGATGATCCAGTTCAACAGGTGCGAGCCCAGCCCCAGATCTGAATACTGGCCTTGCACTGGGTGCCCCTCTCAAGGGAGAGAGAAAAGCACATAAAACTTAACAGTCCTATAAACACCCCAAGAATGACAGAACCATCCAGGGGACAGCACAGAACTTTTAAGGAAAACTGGCTCTGGAGTAGAAGGGGTGGAGAAGCATATTCACTGTATCAGGAAAGGACAGAATTGCACTAACATGGGAAACACAGCAGGGAAAAGGGAAACTACCAGGTGGTACCATCCAGGAAGGGATCCACCTAGGAAGAGAATTCCAATAAGAATTCTTTAGACTGGCTGACACAGGGGATTCTGACCATTAAGGTGGAATACTGCCATTTCTCGTTCACTTCACGTCCATCTGAAGCCTCATTCTCACCCTCTATTAAATATTAAATGTACTCGCAAAAGATACTGTTATTCGTTTGCTAGGTTGGTCCTTACAAAGTGCCACAGACTGGGTGGTGCGAACAACAGAAATCAATTTCTTCACACTTCTGGAAGCTTGGGGTGTCAGCAGGGGGGGCGTTTCTCTTGAAGCCTCTCTCCTGGCCTTGCAGGGGGCCATCCTGTCCCTGTGTCTTCATAGGTCTTCCTCCTCCATACCCATCTATGTCCCAACTTCCTCTTGTTGGAAGGACACCAATCATATTGGTTTAGAGCCCACACTAATGACCTCATTCTAACTTAATCAGTTCTTTAAAGACCCACTTTCCAAATGCAGTCATATTCTGATATGCTGGAGATTAGGACTTTGCCGCATGCATGGCAGGGAGACAACAATTCAGTCCATAATGAAAGATATCCATGTTCCTTCCTGCCCTAGGAAGTGTGGACTGGGAAGGTCACACCCCTGTGTGAGTTGGTGTGTGTATAACCATACAGTCAGGACAATGTGGCAATTCCTGGAAAGGAACAATCCTTGCCAGAGTCTGTCGAGATGCATTTGGCAAATTTGAAAAATTGTTTTATGCAAGTGCTTGGCATGATCACATGCTTTAAGACTTGCTGAAAGTGTATATACAAGCCTACTGGTGTCTGACAGTTTTATCTTCTAAATTGATGGAAGATTTAAAAAAAAGAACATTCCCCAAACACACAGCTTGGGGGAAGAAATTAATTAACCTGCTCATGTTTCAACCAGAGCAAGACAGGACAAACAAAAGCCTGTAAAGAAATCGACTTTTCTTCTGCACCTGGAGTCCCCCGTTGGAATCTTGGGTATTGTTCCTTTTGACAGGTGCTCTTTCATCTTTGACAAGGAAGTACAAGAAACTTTAGACACCTCTTCACCTTTGCAAGGAGAGCAGGCCATTCTATGGATTTGGAACTTAAATGCAAAACTAAAATAAAGCTAAAGGCTCTATCCTTCTACCCCTCCCCCAATAGCACTCAGCACACCTTGGTGTGGTTAGACATCTCCTCAGGCTTCTGGGTTTTGAGGGACTCCTCTCCCATACCCCTACAGCACTCAGCACACCATAGAATGTTTGGTTGGACATCTCACCAGGCTTCTGGACTTTGAGGATGGAGACTGCCCACCTCTGTATCTCCACCCTGAGGAGGGTCACCTGGTACACAGGCAGTCTTCAGTGACTATTCTGGAATGTGTACAGGAATGAGAGAATGAAGTGAATGAACAATGGATCAAACAATGCTTTCACCCTCTTTTTATTGGCTTAGAAGAAGAAAAAAATCTCCTTGGCCTTTGTAGAGCTCTTGGATGTCAGGGATTCTTTCAAATGTATTAAATTCCCACATATTTCCAGAACAGCTTGCAATAAGACATCATTCACTCCTCTAAAGACCTCTTAAGTTTCACAGAAGCCCCAGATGTCTCCTAACACATGGAGAAAGAGCTCAGAACACCTGACTTACAGGCCTAGAGGTGGGAAAACAAGTCCAAGTGCTCTTCTTTTGGCCTAGAACCAGTCACCAGACTGCTCATCTTTCCCAAACAAAGAGCCCTTTCCCGGATGCTCAGGACACTCCAGGGCAAAAGGACCTGCTCTTCTTGCACATTTGCCTGAGCATGGCCGTGGTTCTTCTGACACCAGGGTGATTCTTAGTAATGGGGCTCTGACTCACAACCTTCCAATGCCTCTACCAGGTCACTAGCAGGTGAGTTGTTCCCTTACAGTCAGGTCAACCACTTCTTGGACTTCCACATGCAAAGCAGCCTTGTGCTCTACCAGGATAAGCAAACCAGCCAAGCAGTGGAGGGGGTAGAAACCTCTGTTAGGTCAACTGACAAATTCACTAGAACAGCCTCCTCTGTTGTCCTGTGGCTTCCTCTGAAATCCAAGGAGGCCACCACATTATCACAATGGCCTTCATGAAGCATCTCATCTCTTCTCCACATTATGGCCTCTGAACATATTATGACTCTAGCTAACGAAGTCATGGGACTAACTTGTACTTATAACTTCAATGCCACTTTCTCAAAGAGGCTTTCCTTGGACCCCTTCATCTAAGTCACATAGTACATTTTTATTTTCCTTGGACCACTAACCAAATTTAGTAATTATTTAATTGTGCTGTGTTTAGTATTAGTCTCTTCCTGGGGCACCTGGGTGGTTCAGTCAGTTAGGCATGCAACTCTTGGTTTCGGCTCAGGTCATCATCTCAGTTGTGAGATTGAGCCCCACGCTGGGCATGGAGCCTGGCTGGAATTTTCTCTCTCCCTCGTCTCTCCCTCACCCTACCCCCTAAAAGTAGATTTAATATATATGTAAATGTATATGTATTTATATGCATAATATGTAACATATAAATATATATATATATATATACACATATTTTTATAGATACATATTAGTCTCTTCCCCTAGACAGGAAGATCAATGAGAAAAGGAACTATGTCAGTTTATAGCCCTTAGCACATAGTAGCTGTTCAACAAATAATGTTAGAATAAGCAATCAATAGAGGAAATGAGTATTACACATTTGTACTATATGGTAAATAGTTTCTCAATTTTATCACCTTTTAATTGTGTTCAATGTTTAAATCTTTACCCATGCTTTTAAAGTAATCTCTTGGGTATCATTTCTGAGTCTTTGTCATTGAATAGAGGATTTTAATGCCTTGAAATTTATTGTAAAAATTATAATGTTTGAACTGTCATACTTTTAGTTCCTTTTTCCTCTTCATTTTCCTATGTGAACCACAGTTCATTAAGTTTATCACCTCTAGTATTGAGGATGCAATTCTATTAAGTTATCTTTAAAATCTTAAGAAACATTCTTTATGTAGCTTTCTGATTATCAATGTCAACATATAATTTTGGCTTTCCCTTTTGTACAAAAAAAGAATTTAGTCTCTTTTTTTTCCTCCCATAGTCCATCTCTCAGATTTGTAAATATTTCTTAAACTTGAGGTACAGATTATTAAAGTGTTATATTTTATATTTTTATCTTAATTTTTATAACAGTTTTGTTGAGATATAATTCACGCACCATAAAATTCACCCATTTTGAGTATATAACTCAATGGTTTTACAATCACCACCACAATAATAGGACATTTTCATTACCCAAAATGAAACTGCATATCCTTTGGCAATCTCTCCCCATGTCTCTCTTCCTTCCTTAACCCTAGCCTCAGGAAATCACTAATCTACTTTCTGTCTTCATACATTTGTCTAATTCTAAACATTCCATACAGACAGAATCCTAAGATATGTGGTCCTCTGTCTGGTTTCTTTTACTTACAATAATGTTTTCAAGGTTCATTCATACTGTAGCATGTATCAGTACTCCATTTCTTTTTTTTTCTGATTATATTTATTTTAATAATAAATTTATTTGTTATTGGTGTTCAATTTGCCAACATAGAGAATAACACCCAGTGTCCATTTCTTTTTATTGCTAAATAAGATTCCAATTGCATGAATGTACTACATTTTATTTACCCATTCATTAGCTGACAGATATTTGGGCTGTTTCCACTTTTTGGCTATTGTGAATGATGCTGCTATGAACATTCATGCAGAGGCTTTTGTTTTTCTGTGGACAAATGTCTTCATTTCTCTTGGGTCCATATGCAGAAGTGGAATTGCTATATCATATGGTATCTCTATGCTTAAACTTTTGAGGAACTGCCAGGCTGTTTTCCAGAGTGGCTGCACCGTTTTATATCCCTAGCAGTAGTGTATGAAGATTCTAATTTCTCTATGTTCCCACCAATACTTATTATTGTCCATATTTTTATTAGAATCATGCACAAGTGTGAATGGTATCTCAATATGGTTTGTTTTTTTTTTTAATTTTTTTATTTATTTATGATAGTCACACAGAGAGAGAGAGAGGCAGAGACACAGGCAGAGGGAGAAGCAGGCTCCATGCACCGGAAGCCCGACGTGGGATTCGATCCCGGATCTCCAGGATCACGCCCTGGGCCAAAGGCAAGCGCCAAACCACTGCGCCACCCAGGGATCCCCTCAATATGGTTTTAATTTGCATTTCCCTCATGTCCAATGATGCTGAGTATCTTTTCATGTACTTATTGAACATTTATATATCTTTTTTTGTTTTTTTTTTTGTATATCTTCTTTGAAGAACTATATATTCTAGTCCTTAGCCCATTTTTAAACTGAGTTTTTTTTTTATATATATAATTGAATTACAGAATATATTCTAAACACAAGTCCCTTATCAGATATACAAGATTTGGAGAAATCTTCTTCTATCATGTGAGTTGTCTTTGCACTTTCCTGATGATGTCCTTTGAAACACAAACATTTGTAATTGTGAAGAAGTCCAATTTATCTCTATTTTCGTTGGTTGCTTGGGTTTTTTTAATAGCATTTCTCAGGAATCATTGCCTGATCCAAGGGAATAAAAAATTTATACCTATATTTTATTCTAAGAGCATAACAGTTTTTGCTCTCACACTTAGGTCTTCGATATTCTCTTGATTTTTCAATTATTGCATTTCATGTGCAACTATACTCACATCAGTTAGTTAAGCTTGACTCTATCTTAAGCCAGGTTCAATTATCAACATCAACTCTTTATATTATGACTTCCCTATGTCCAGTCTCTTAATTTTACTTTAGCTCAATCATCTGCAATTTATCTTCAGGGAATTCTTCCTGGGAGAAGGACAAGTAGGGTATACAGTTTCTAAACTCTCACCTTCAGTTGCCCTCACACTTGATTCACAACTTGTCTGAGTGTCACATTCTTAGGGCACAACCATTTCTCGACCCAACACTGCCATCTTGGCTCTACTGTTTTCTGGGACTTAGTATCTTAGACAACTCTGAGGCCTGCCAGATTTTTGTTTCTCTTGAGTAATCTTTTTTTTTTTTTTTTTTTTTTTTAATGAGAGGGGTGGGGGGAGAGAGAGCACGCGCGAGCACAAGAGCAAGTGAGCATGAGTATGAAAAGGAAGGAGAGGAACAGAGGGAGAAAGAGAAAATCTCTAGGCAGGTTCCACACTCAGCATGGAGCCCAACATGCAGCTCGACTCATGTCTCTGAGATCATGACCTTAGCTAAAATCAAGAGTCAGGTGCTTAACCAACAAGGCCACCCAGGCACCTCACTGAGTCACCTACTTTGTCTGCTTAAGAGTGAAAGGGAATATAAAGGAAGGGAAAAGAAATGTTGGGAAATATCAGGAAGGGAGACAGAACATAAAGACTCCTAACTCGGGGAAATGAACTAGGGGTGGTGGAAGGGGAGGAGGGCGGGTGTTGGAGGGGAATGGGTGATGGGCACTGAGGTGGACACTTGACAGGATGAGCACTGGGTGTTTTTCTGTATGTTGGTAAATTGAACACCAATAAAAATTAATTTAAAAAAAAAGAATAGTACAACTTAAAAAAAAAAAAGAATAGTACAACTTTTATTGTGACTCTTGTTAATTCACAAATTTTGCAAGGATAAATAACCTGGGTCTATGTATATTAATTTTGACTAGAACACAGAAAGACTTTTAACCTATAACTAAGTTGTTTTGTTTTGTTTTTTAATCTTCTGGAAAGCATTCATTATACATCTTTGATCAGTGCTCCCATTCTAACTTGGGGGTGGGGCCCACAGGATTCCTTTTCCAGAGATACTTAACTTGGGTTTCCATCTTCTACAACCCATTTCTATCACTTTCTTTCTCACTGCTTTCTTTCCTTTGTGTCCCAAGGAAGCATCTCACATTTATTCTCTACATCACTATTTCAAATGGGTGATGTCATTTCTGCCCTATACTGCCTCCTTCCTGGTTTTTAATTTTGCTATAGCAAACTTCAGCTTTATAAGCTTTCATTACCTTACTAGCTCCTTTTTATTTTAAGGCTATTGTTTTTACATCTCATTCTGTAGTCCTTATGACTTTTGCTTCTTGAAAGCCCTATCTTTCTGCATCCCATTTAGACACTGGTTTTCTAAGATTTACTCTGGTCCCTGAAATAAATCCTTTCTGCATAGCCAGTTCTGCCAGACTGTGGTAGGATCTTAATCTCCACAGACACTGGTATACCACATGTTCTGAACTGATGGGACACTGAAATTTGGATTGACAGGCCTCCTCCTGTCTACAGGGCAATGCTACACGCAAATTATCAGCAACACACACCTCTTCCTGCAGGGATGTCCTGGAGTTGGCCATGGAACGGCTATAAAACAATAGCTAATGCCAAACCAAGAAGGATAGCTGACCAGTTTCCTAAGTATCCCAAATCCTCGGAATGTCAGAGCCAAGGAAAAATGAATGGAAATGGGAAAATATTTTCTCTTGCCCTCTTTTGGACGGCCACTCTGACTGCCCTTGGCAATTTGGGCTCATCATCCTTTACAGTCAATGGAAGGTCCTCACCGATTTCAACAATAAATTGCCTATTTCCTTCATTTTTCTAAATGTGTTTTTGTTCTTTTCTATCTTCAGAGGGGCTTTAGTGGGAAGCACTGCTTATTACGTCCAGTGTTAAACCCAAGGTCATGCTACAAGCACACTCTGTAATACCCTAGTCATCCAGAGGTTAGTAAGAGAGCATTTCCATGGCCTCCTAATCTGAATGTGCCATCATATCCAAGGGGATTTATTTTAATCTGCTGCCACTGCAGATTATAGCACACTAATTTGTGGTGTAGCCCTTACAAGAAGCTTAAAAAGTCCTAAGTCCAATAGCCTTAGCATTCAATTCCTGGAAGATAACACTGCCACGTGAATTTCCAGATGCTGGCAACATGTTGGAACCAGAAATGCCCCGGTACCTCCTCAGGACATTTAGAGCAGTCACATGTGCTCTTTCTTCATGGTTCTATTTTATCCTATCTCTTAGAGACAGGATAGCCTCTTCACAGCCGCTCTCCCTTGCCTCCATGTCCTTTCCACCCAAATTAATTGCACATTCCTTTTGAGTCAGGCTCATATCACTTCTGCTGTGATCCTGGCACATCTGAGCCAACTATCCACTGCATAAGACTGGCTGGCACCAAGTGGCCCTAGGGCCAACCTGTTGCAAAAGGGTGTCTCCCTCTGTGAAGTACACAGTCCTTTTCTATCTGATGTGATTCCAGTTATGTGTATCCCTGGAAATCACACTGATTTTCTCTTGCAGGAGCCTGTAAGAGCAGACCAACATAAAGTCACCAGTCCGGCAAGCAATCTTCCAGGGCTAAATTCTGCCACCGTGGAATCATGACCACTGTCAGCAGGACTCTGACCTGTAGTGACCACCCTGTGTCATCAGTCAGCACAGTGGTCTGGGATTAGCTCCAGATACACCTTCTGTCTGAAATCATGTCTGCCTACACATCCCAAGCAGGAGCCTCAGACAGGGCACAGGAGCCACATGAGCTCACCACTTGTGGCCAGTCCTACTGCAGGTCAATCCACTCCTTGCCTGGGCCTCGCCCAAGAGAAGATAAAAGTCCAGCCAGGGAAATCCACAAGTCAGCTGCTTAATGCCATGACCAAGCTGCTTCCCAACTCTGGGAATGGCACCAGTGAGTTTTCTTCCTGGTATGCCCTCTTCTCAGGGCCAGTTATCCTGGTCAGCAGGAGAAAAAGACCACACTCCCCATCACATCCAATGGAGGGCCTCCCTCACTCAGAAATCTTTAGGGAATATTTGATCATAGACTGTACTTCCAGAAGATCCACTTCAATGCTGCCTAAATTAAGTCATCACCTTCACTAGCACACTTCCACGGGCAAACTAGCTTCAGATTTATGATACTTCAAACTCCTGACTAGAAGAGCCAATTTTATGACAACATTGGTTCCCAACCTGGCCACTTTTCTCTTTCAGTCCATGAGCTGCTAGAAATAGGTACTCGTGTCCCACTTCTGAAAAGAGAGTATGAGGAGCTCACTGGGGAAAACTATTTTAAAAAAAGTTTGAAAATTTCTGGAAATTTTCTTAAGAGCATACAAGAAATAAATATTTATTCAAGAGCATCTACTATACCACAGTAGGGAGAACAAGAGTGTGGCTTCTGAGCCACCACTCAATTCCTCCCATCTTAACTCTGCTTGATGAAAACTCCATTCTAGATGAATGAGACCAAGAAAATGGGCTCTTCTTCCCCTTAGCTGCCAACCAAGGGGTATGGTACTTTACCAGGAGGCGTAGGACACCAGCATTTCTCATCCCCTCCAAGTCCAAACTGAAGAATCTAATCTCCTAATAAGTGTATCCAAAAGGTCAGATTTCCCTTCTTTCACCTAGTCCCCACTACCCAGAAGACGGTTCTATCCCAGGAAAATTCTGATGGCACCAATCACCTTCATATCAGCTTGTCATAAGGCATATATTCCATGCCAGGAAAGGCAAGCTCAGAAGACCAGATACTACCAAGCCTGCTAACTACCCAGAGTAGTGGCTCTGAGATTTTTCCCAGAGACAAAGATAGTATGCTTTCCCCAGAAAACTGGTGTTCTTTGAAACAGAGTGTAGGAAGGTTCAAATCTAAGGGCATTCTCCAGAAACAATGGAGATTTTAGTGGTAAGCAAATATGAGGCTGAAAACTCCTCTTAATTAAGAGCATAAGCTAAATGATAGGCCAGCTACTTCATCAGAGATAACTGAGAGAAAAAAGACAGGTAAGCCTTCCTGGGGCTAGAACAAATCTCAAAGGCTTGCCACAAAAATGACCCCTAGCTGAATTTAGTTAGATCAAACTTGGAGCAATATATGTCCTAGGGTACTGTTGAAAATAATAGAGTTATCAGCCAGTAATTAGTGAAGCCTACCACCTGGACATGATATCAAATGAGGCAGACAGCTTAATAGAAAGATCAGGGGAAAAGAAAGTCAGACAGCCCTGATCAAACCACTGTCATCTCAGAGTGACTGTACACATGCTCCTTCTGAGGAGCAAAACTAAAAGCTTCACTATGCATAAGAAAAAAGACATCACCAAAATAGAATGAGTCACTAACAAAAAAATAAGCAATAACAAAAGCAAGCCCTGAAAAAAGGAACAGGGGAATCAGTATCTAGGTTCCTACAATTATTACCTAAAATGTACAGTTTTTAACAAAAGAGAGAGAGAGAGAGAGAGAGACCTACAAAGAACAGTTAAGTGTGACCCATACTAAGAAAAAAGGCAGGCAATAGAAACTCTTTGTGAAAGAGCCCAGATGAAAGAAATAAAAAGTAGACACAGAGCAGACACAATAAAAAGATTCAAAGAAGGGTGCCTGGGTGGCTCAGTCAGTTAACTCTCGATTTTGGCTCTGGTCATGATCTCAGAGTCATGAGATCAAACCCTATGTTGGGCTCTGCACTCAGCAGGGAGACTGCTTCTCTCCCTCTCCCTCCTGCTCACACATTCTACCTCTCTCTACCTCTAAAATAAATAAATCTTCAAAAAAAAATGGTCAAAGAACTAAATGAAACCATGCTTAAAGAAGTAAAGAAAGCTATGATGACTGTCTCATCAAATAGAGAATATCAATAAAGACAAATTATTTTTGTTAAGAACCAAATTAAAATTCTGGATTTAAAAAGTACAATAACCAAAATGAAAATTTCACAAGGACTAAAATACAGATTTTAACTGGCAGAATAATCAGCAAATTTAAGGATATTTTGGTAGAGATTGTATAACCTGAAGAACAGGGAAAAAGTGAACACAGCCTCTAGAGAATATGGGATAACATTAAGCATATCCACATACATGTAATGGGAATACCAGAAGGAAAGGAGAAAGTGAAAGGAATAAAAAGAAATATTTGCATAATGATTGAAAAATTGCCAAGCATGATGAAAACCATGAATTGATACACCCACGAAGCCCAACAAACTCCAGGTAGAATAAAAATAGAAATCCACATCCAGACATATCATAGTGAAAATGATGAAATTAAAAATAAACAAATAAATAAATAAAATCTTGAAAGCAGCAACAGAAAACTGGTCATGTATAAGATTTCAATAAAATTAACAGCTGATTTCTCATCAGAATCAATAAAGGCCAGAGACAGCAGAATGACATGTTCAAAACGCTGAAAGAATAAACTGTCAACCAATAATCTTATATTCAGCAAAACTATCTTTCAAAAATAACAGCAAAATACACTCTCTAGTAAACATTAATAGAGAATTTGTTCCTAACAGACTCGCATTGCAACAAATACTAAAGAAGTTTCTTCAAACTGAAAATAAGTGACTCCAGATAATTCAAATTAAGACACTCTGAAAAGAGTAAAGCTGTAATTATAAGAAACACATAACTATATATTTCTTCCCCTTCCCTTAACCAATTTAAAAAGACATTGTATAAAACATTATTTAGATAGTTATATTCCCAGGCCTTTCACATACAGAAATATAACACTTGACAATCACAGCATAAAAAACTTGAGTGACAGCAAAGTTGTATTGGGGTAAGGAAATGATATCAGATAGTAACTCCAATCCACAGAAACAAATGAAGGAGAATCAGGAATGGTGAATAAGAAGGTTGATATAACAAACTGTCTACCTAGACTTAATCAACTTTCTCCACTCCTTTTTAACAGAGAGAACTATATGAAGAATTAGATAAATTAAGATAAATTATGCAAAGACAATGTATTGTTGGGTTTGTGATATGTATGTAGTATGTAAATATATAATATATTGTGATATATATGTAATTATTATATATATCTGGCACAAAAAGGGTAGAAGAGAATAGAGCTATATGGAAATAACATTTCTATATCTCACTATAATTAAGTTAGTGAATCTAAAACAGCTTCTGGTAAAATGTACATGATAATTTCTACAACAACCATTAGGAAAATAACTTAAAAATGCATAGTGAAATAATGAAAATATTTAAAATGCAATGCTAGCAGATATTAACTTAATAAAAAAAAGGTGAAATACAGGAACAAAAGGACAATATGTAGAAAATATTAATATGGTAGACAGAAATCTAACTATATTAACACTAACATTAGAACAAATTTCAAAAATCCAACTAAATGCAGTAAATGAAAGACATACTTTAAATAATACAAATAGGTTAACAGTAAAAGAATGAAAATAATATGACATGCAAACAGCAACCATAAGAAAGCAGGAATGGCTATAGCAATATCAGGCAAATTAGACATTTAAACATAAAATATTGCTAGAGATAAATAAGGACATTTTATAATGATAAACCGTCAATTTATCCGGAAGACAAAACAATTATAAACATATGTGTACCTAACAGAGCTGCTCAATATGTGAAGCAAAAACAAAAAGAATTAAAGGGAGAAACAGACAATTCAACAATAATAACCTGGAGACTTCAAAAACAGTAACTAAACCTTTACCTTAAGACCCTAGAAGGGCAAACAAAATCCAAAGGAAACAGAAAGGAAGAAATAACAAAAATTAGAGAAACAAAATAATGCAATAAAGAACAGGAAAACAGGGGCACCTGGGCTAGGGATTAAGCATCTGCCTTTGGCTCAGGTTGTGATCCCAGAGTCCTGGGATCGAGTCCCACGCTGGCCTCCCTGCAGGGAGCCTGCTTTTCCCTCTACCTATGTCTCTGCCTCTCTCTATGTGCCTCTCATGAATAAATAAATACAATCTTAAAAAAAAAAAGAAAAAAGAAAAACAAGAGAGAAAAATCAACGAAACCAAAAGTTGGTTCCTTGAAAAGCTTGACAAAATTGACAAACTTTAGGGGCGCCTGAATGTCTTACTCAGTGGAGTGTCCAACTCTTGATTTCACCTTGGGTCATGATCTCAGGGTCATGACATCAAGCCCTGAGTCAGGTTCTGCACTTGGTGTGGAGTCTGCTCGGGATTCTCTCTCTCCTCTCCCTCTGCCCTTCCTGCCATGCACACACATGTATGTGCTCTCTCACTCAAATAAATAAATTAAATATTTTTTAGAGAAATTGGCAAAATTTAGCCACAGTGGCCAAGGTGGGGGGGGGGAATCTAAATTATTACATCATGTATGAAAGAGGGAACATTACTACTTATCTTACAGAAAAACGGAAAATTATAAAGGAATACTATGAATAACTTTATGCCAACAAATTAAATAATGTAGAGGAAATGGACAAATTACTAGAAGGAAAAAACCTACAAAAACTGACTCATGAAGAAATACACAATCTGAAGAGACCTATTCACTTAAGAAAGTGAATTTTTAACTTAAAAACTACCCACAAAGCAAAGCCAGACAAAGATGGCTTACTGGTGAATTCTGCCAAACACTGAAACAGAAATTGATAACAATTCTTCACAAACTCTACCAAAAAATAGAAAAGAAAGGCACACTTCCAAATGCCTTAGATGAGGCAGTATTACCCTGATACCAAAACCAGATAAAGACATGACAAGGAAAGAGCAGTACAGACCAATACCTCTTATGAAGATAAATACAAATAGTCTCAACAAAATACTAGTACATTGAATCCAGCAATATATAAAAAGGAATTTAAGTCCTGACAAATTGGGATTTTATTTATTCCCAAGAATGCAAAATTTATTTAACATCCAAAAATAAAAAAGTAATACAATGCAGTATCTATAAAAACACATAATCACGTCAATAGAGGCAGAAAAAACATCTGACAAAACTGAACAGCCCTTCATGATAGACAACATCAACCACAATAAAAACAAAAACAAAAACAAAAAAAACTCAGGGATGCTTGGGTGGCTCAGCAGTTGAGCATCTGCCTTCGGCTCTGGGAATGATCCCAGAGTGCCGGGATTAAGTTCCACATCGGGCCCCCTTGAGGGATCCTGCTTCTCCCTCTGCCTGTGCCTCTGCCTCTCTGTGTCTCTCATTTATAAATAAATAAAATCTTTTTTAAAAAAATTCAACAAACTAGAAGTAAAGGAAATGTCCTCAACATGAAAAAGTGTATCTACAAGAAACCCACAACTGACATCATTCTCAATGGTGAAAGACTGAATGCTTTCTCTTTAAGATCAGGAACAAGAAAAGGATGTTCTTTCTTGGCATTTCTACTCAGGATTGTGTTGAAGGGTCTAGCCAGGACAATCAGACAAGAAAAAGAAATAAAAGGCTATTTTGGATATAGAAAAGGAGGAAGTAAAGCTGTCTCTATTCACAGATGGCATGACCTAATACATAGAAACCTCTAAGGAATTCACTACAAACTAGTTGAATAAATGAGTTGAATTAATATTGAATTATTTAAAAGATTCAAGGATGCAAGGTAAATAAACAAAAATCAATAGTTCTCTATAAAGTAGTAATGAATAAACTGGAAATGAAATGAAGAAACAATTCCATTTACAACACCATAAGAAAGAATAAATTGTTTAGGAATAGAAGTGAAAATCTTACACTCTGAAAACTACAAAATATTGCTGAAATAAATTAAAGAAAACAAATATAAAGGGAAAGGTATTCCATGTTCATGGATCAGAAGACTTAGTACTGTGAAGATGGCAATACTCCCCAAACTGATCTACAGATTCAAATGAATTGCTATCAAACTGTTGCCTGGCTTCTTTATAGAAATTGAAGAAGTTGATCCTAAAATTTGTATGGAAATTCAAGGGACCCAAAATATTGAGAGAGAGGGAAAGAGAGAGAGAGGAGATGGATGGATAGATGGATGGATGGATGGATGGCAGGAAGGAAGGAAGGAAGGAAGGAAGGAAAAAACCCTTTTGTAATAGTTACAATTATTCCTAAAAAGGTAAATACCTACCTACTTTATGATCCAGCCATCTCACAACTATATATTTATCCAAGGATTAAAAGAAAATGGTCCATAAAAGCACCTGCAAACCAATATTCACAGTGGCTCTAGAGTAAAGCCAAAAACTGGAAACAACCCAAAAGTCAATCCATAGATGAACAAATAAGCTGGATTATCCACACTCATATACCATTGCTGGTATACTACTCAGCAATAAGAAGGAATAAGCTATAATTATATGAAAGATCATGGATGAATCTCAAAATAACTGTAATAAGTTAAGACAACATGAAGAACACACACTATATGATTCCACGTATGCAAAACTCTAAGCAGCGGACACCAATCTAGTGGCAGAAGGCAGATCAGTGGTTCCTGAGGAGGGGACATGTTGGCAGGGGCAGGGGAGAGGTTACAGGGGCCACAAGGAAAAGTTGGGGGATGATGGAAACAATCATTTCCTTGATTGTGGTGTGGCTTTACTGGTATATTCATGCATCAAAACTTATCAATTATATATTTCAAACATGTCCAGTTTAGTATAGGTTCATTTGATTTCCTTGAAGCTATATTCAGTTAACTGATTGATTGCACTCTGGGGCTGTACCACCACTTCTGATACAAAGCCCTGCTTTAGTACTGCCACTCACATGCGATGGCCCAATAATTTCTAAAGAAGTCAGGGCTGGAGAGAGGAACACCCGACATGTTTTCTCCTCTCTTTGGAAGTGGGAAGAGAGTATGCTTCTCCTCATGTTGTCTGTGACCCCCCGTGCAACAGAACAGGACCCTCATCATTAGCCACATCACTTACTCACAGGTTTGTAGTGGTGATTTAGAACGAAATTCTCTAAATTCTTCGACATTGAGAGGTGGGGTCTGTCACCACCCCTCTTGAATCTGGGTGCGCTGTGACTGCTTCAACTAATAGGGTACAGTGGAAGCAATGCTCTGCGGTGTCAGAGGCAGCGCTTAAACTGCTGGGTAGCACCTGCTGAGTTTGCTGCAACTCATGAACTTGGAGCCCTGAGTGGCCACAGAAAAAGAACTACCTCCATAATGCGAGGTGACCAAGTCTCAAGCAGATGCCACCTGCAGATGCTCTGGTTAATGGTTCTACCTTCAAGGGATTCACTCCAGATGTGAGTGAAGGGATCTCCCGATCATTCCAGCCCATCCCTTATTGCCTTTAAATCTTCCTCAGGCTAGAGGCTCAGACACCATGGAGCAGATCCAATTTATCTTCTCTATGCCCTGTCTGAACCCCTGACCAAGGAATCTGTAAATACATTAAAGAGGCAGTTTCAAGCTTCAGGGTAATTTGTTACATAGCAGTAGTGACTGGTGCAAAGGTTAAGTGCAGTAATTTGTTGGGTTTCTCCCATGCCAACCTAGGTAGAAACTCCTATGTCCCGCTATGCTTCCAAAACCCAAAGTACCTACCTACATTACCTGAGCCAACCCAGACTTTGGAACGCAGGTATTCTATAAGAACACAGGCCCAAAGGCACTGCTCTTAGAATGGTCTTTCATGTGGGCATCACCCCTACCTTGAATGTGATTTCTTTCCTCCACTGCCTTTTAGAGAATGGGGAGGAAGGCTAAAAAGGGGACAGCACTTTACTGATCCCTGGGCAAAGGCCACTCCAGGAATCTGACCCTGGAGAAAAAAGACAAAGACTGACAAAATGATCTGGGCCACCTAAGCAGGCATCTGCAGCTGTGTCCTGTCCTGCTAATAGAATGTCCCTTTGCTTCTGGGACCAGCCGACACCAGTGGGGCTTCTCTCACAAGCCCCTCTACTTCTGCGTGCTGACCATGTTATGTGGGCAGAACAGAGGGACTCTACTCTTCACAGTGATTGGTCCAAGGAGGGGAATATGACTCCAGCAGGCTCGTGTGAGTCATTTTATGAAATCGGATGTAACTCAGTTGCTGGGCACTATGGAACACATACAGTACAGCTGGTCAGGCCTCCTTTGCTACTGTCAGGGCAGACCTGCTGAGAATGAAGCCCACATAGAGGGAAGCAGAGGCAAGAGCTGGCAGGATGAAGTAGCAAAGTCCCAGTCACTTCACTAAAAACCCAGCTTCCAATCATAAGTGAGCTATTACCTGAAAGACTTTCCACAAGAGCTAAGACATTCCTTTTTTTTTTTCTTTCTTTTTTGCTTAGTTGGAGTTCAAGAGAGACCCAATCAATGCTGGGCCCTCCTCCTGTGCCTTTGGTCCATACAGGCCCCTCCATATTTATTTGGCTGCAATGCGGACCATGTAGCTTGACAATGGCAGAAAGAATTCAGCATTTCAGGAAGGATAAAACGAGATGATGAATGTAATGTGACTGACATGGTGCTAGGTATGTGGCTCATGTCCCCAGTGTCTCCACAGACCTCTGCTCGTGGTGCTATCTTCTGGGCAAAGAGCTAAACCTGGCACCTGGTCATGCACACCTGATAAGACTGCACCTGCACCCTGTGTCTTGCCCATAGGTAAAAGCAGCCAGCCATGAAGACACCCCGATTATCACAGATCTGATCTAGACAATTAGGTCACTTTATGAAAATACAGAAGTAACCAACAAGCACGTTCTGAGAATCTGGTATGTCTCCTGCTAAAAACTTCGCCCCTCATGAGGATTCACTCCAGATTTCCTTAAAATGGTAAGCTCATATACTTAAACTTTGGTTCACTCTGCAGAAATTTCACTTATTAAAACTACTTTTCAGTGACATCTATTAGTGAAAACATTACACCCTAAGGAGAACAATCTCTACTTTTTTTCCCCCACATGCACAGACAAGTCACACCCACACACGTACACACCACAAAATGCTTCATAATAGAGCCTTGTCAAAAAGTTATTATAAAACATTGTATTTTATCTGGCAGCCAGAAATGATGTTCAGCTGTCTGGAACATAGGCTCCTAGAGACTGCTTGTCACAGACAGCTGGAAGGGAGAAAAATCCAGAAGAGGACTGACTGCTGTAAGTTTCAAACCTCCAAAGACAAAGCAAGTGGCCGAACGCCATTGTTCACATGCTGGTCAAAATCACAGGCCTCCTGAAGACAGTGCCCTGTCATTCACACTGGTAGTAATTAAATCAGAATTATATTCTTACTGCAATGTAAACGGCTTCCTTCTTCTTTTGCTATTGCTAAATGCTTTCCCTTTTTAGGTAGTTACTGGGGCATCAGAACTCCAAGTAACTGTTCTTTAATATGGTTGAAACTGGAATATCTTTAAGAAGTCTGTATTGTCAGCATTGGAATCATGTAAAAAAAAAAAAAAGTCATGGGAAATAAAAACATAATCCTGGCTTAGCTACCCAACTTTGCTCTGGCTTTCCCTCCTAGCTTGCTTTCTTCATGGGATGATCCAGTGTAGAATCCTCGTGGGAGCCGGACCAGGCAGCAGGAAGATCCACCCCCCACCCCCCACCCCCCCCCCCCCCCGGGACACAGGGACAAGTCTCATTTATCTAGACACACACCTTAGGTGCTGAACGAGCTGGTCCCACGAGGCAAGGAAGCCACACTGGATTCAGGGCCATCCGTCCCTGCTCTCGTGTCTTCCCAACTCACTGTGTCCCCCAAATCTAGTAATTTTCTGGCCCCTGATGCCAACAGGGCATTTTGCTGGGGTACATGATTTTTTTTTTTTTTTTTTTTTTTTACAATATAAGAGTCCCAAAGGAAATCATGCTTTTAATCATATCATGCACATTGTCTACCATGGTTGGAAGCTGTAGGCCAACAGAACTTCCCTCCTGACGCTGCTGCCCCACAGCTGGCCATCTGCCAGGCATCAAACCAGTGGTCAGCAGGAGGTGGAACCTCCAGGACAGAGGAGGTCTCAGGGAGATGCACCTGCTCAAGGTCATACAGTACATATGCATCTTGGGCCAGGCCTTGAATTCAGGCCTGCCTGACCCCAGGCTCAGCACTTACTATCCCGGCTGCCATGAAACCCTCTCCATATTCCCAGACCAACTGCTACTTGCCAGGTGACATGTCCATGCCCTACAAGGTCCCAGGCAAGTCAGTGGTATACAAAGAGAAATTGACAGGAATAGTTTTCCTTCTCTGGCATCATCTCCTTAGCACATCCCCTTAAGTCCTGCTGTGTTCAAGGCCCAGCTCAAGCTTCATCCCATGGTGAGCATTCCCAAATTTCCCCCTTCCCATCCTGTTGGTGCATCTCTGACTCACCCACCTAGGGTTGGATAACCAGATTCTGTGTCGCTTAGCCTGTTTCTTTGATCTCCTTCTCCACGTTCCCTGCCACGCACCATGGTATCCTGTGAGGGCCTGGTACACATGGAATGATATGAACACAGAGGAAGAGGAAATGCGTCTGGGGCATCCTCAGGGCCAATCACAAACGGACTTCCTAAATGCCTCGTGAGGTATGTGCCATATGAAACTGGAAAAGAATAACTGCACTATATTCCTCAGTCTGCAATCAAATGAAAAATCTCCACCTTCATATGGGATAGACAGAGGACCTAAGACCCTATCAGGGCCGAGGCTAGGGAAGGGCAACAGGGGGGAAACGGGGATCTGGGGGGGGGGCAGACAACCTGCTGGCAAGGGATGGCATTTCCCTTGAGGGCCTGAAACACAGATGCTCCCATCACAGGAACAGCCAAGACATCATTCGCCACTGGGGAGTGCATATTTATACCGAAGGAGACAGTTTTTCAAACTCAGAGACAAGCCAACAAGGCCCTTGACAGAAATTAATTGAAGGCCTCAGCCTCAATGCTGCTCTGCATACTCTATACCAACAAAATGATTAACTGCTTCACAGAAAGGAGACTCACAGTCCAAATATGACTCAGACAGTACCCCCTGGGACAGAGCAGGCATAATACCCAAACGCTCAGCTATCCCCACTGTCAGCTCCACGCAGCGAAAAGGCATTGTGTCAAGGTCAGGAGGTTGGAGACAGTCGAGGGAAATAAAAACTCACCCAAAAGCACAGTCAGAAAAGTAGCAGCCGGCCTTGGCGGTGACGGGTAACAGTTTATTTTCTGGGAGAAAATTGTATTTCCTTAAATGCTGACATAAAGAAAACTCATTCCCTTTGCGAGGACCCAGAAGGCCAAGTATGGGCTCCCTAGGGGACCTGTGGGAGCACAGCCTATAAACTCTATCTCTAAATAACAGCTGTCTTCTTGGAGAGACGAAAAGCCTCTTTTCCCTGACGCAATCCCTGAGCCTCCCTGGGGCCTAGGGCATGGCATCCAGAGGGAAGGCCCATATGGGTGGGGTATCTCTGTGTCCCCTGCTGGGGGCTCTGGCCCTTCACAGCCATCCCAGGTTCCATCCAGGGCCACCATCCCAGCTGATCACCAGGGATGCCTGCTGTGTTCTTCTCCACTGGGCGGAACACTCCCGGTCTCCCTGGGCTTTCCCCCCTCTGGTTCACTGTCCCACTCCATCCAAACTCCATCCTTACTATTATATAAGTGACAGGGAGTTTGATCCACGACTTGCTAATGGATTGAGAAAGGTAAGAGCTCCTTCAGCCTGAAGGCAGTCTGTGCAACTCCCTACCCGTTCCAGCAAGCAAATCCCCTGTCTGTTCGTGCAGGAGAAATTGCCCACTGCTTTGAAAGGCTGTGCACAAGGAACCCAGTGCATCTGTGTCTGGAAAACACCCATGAAAACTGGGCAGCAGATGTCCTGATGGGACTTTTTTTTTTTTTTTTTGGCTGGGCTTTTCCATGAGAAATTAGTGCGCTGGAAAGGCTAGACCTTTCTGTGGGAGTGGTGGTGGTGGTAGGCGGGGGAGGGCTACGCATCCCTGAAGTCATTTCTTGAAAAGACCAGTCACCGCAAACACACCGTCTGTTCCCTCTCCCCCTGCTGCGTGTCGGACCTCCTGGCCCGGGTCTGCCTGCTGGGAGGGAAGCCGGGCGTGTTCTTTCACTCAGTCACACATTCTCTCCTGCTCGCTTCCCTTGGAGGGAACACGAACGCGCTGATTCAAATATCAGACACTTCTGCGGGAGTTGGCAGCGCCCGGATCTCCACCCCCGCCGCCTCTGGAACCCGGAGCCAGCGCCTCCTCCACCGCCCCCCACCCCCACCCCCACCCCCACCCCACCCCCACCCCCACCCCACCCCCACCCCCACCGCGCATGCTCACTCGGGCCGCCTGGGCCGCGTCTGCCTGCCGGGGGCCACTGTCCCCCTCCAGCCTCAGGCTCGGACCGGCTGCCAGGAGCTTCCTCGAGCCACCTGGCCAGCCCCAGCCAGCGTGCACTTTAAATAATAAACTATGCATTCTTGATCCGTCTGCAGCTCGAGGCAGATTTTCCGAGCGGAGCTGGAGGCTTTCTCTGCTTTGAGTTACTGAAGTGGGGCGGGTGGAGACAAGTGGGGAAAGACGACACCACTCCTCTTCCGATTCCTCCATTCCTCCGGCTTGGTGGAGCCGCGTGTGGGAAAAAGGATCCAGGCACACACAAGCACAAAAAATATCCCGGTATCCATCCATCCGACCCTCCCAACCGTTCTTTCTCTTTCTTTCCCATCCCCCACCCTCCCCACCCCCCCCCCACCCCCGCATTGGAATTTCAGATTTTCTTCCTCAATCAAGCAATGGGAATATTCAAGAAGAGGACTAATGGGCTTGCCCTATAGTGGTTTTCCTGCATTCTCTCAGAGAATATGCTCGAAAGACAACTGGCAGAGGAAGACAAAGAATTCTTAAATAGGCATTGCAGTGATCAGATTTACAGGAGAATCATATTTATGAAATGTTTCATAAAACGCTGGAAATGTGTTTATGAAAATGGTAGGCTGAAGAATGCCCCCCTCCCCCGAAGATGTCCAGGGCCTGAGCCCCAGGACATGTGAATATGTTAACTTAATGTGGCAGAAGGGGCTTTGCAGATAAGAATAAGCTAAGGATTTTAAGACAGATTATCTGGGATTATCTGAGTGGGCCTGATGTGATCACACATACTATTATATAAGGGAGACAGAGATGTAATTACAGAAGAGAATCATCAGAGGGATGCAGCGTGAGAAAGACTCCACTGCCTGTTACTGGCTTTGAAGACCAAGAACGGGGCTGGGAGCCAAGGAATACAGGCAGCTTCTAGAAGCTGGAAGAGGCGAGGAAATGGATTCTCCCCCAGAGCCTCCAGAAGGAACGAAAGTCTGCTAACTTCCTGACATTAGCCCAGTGAGAGAGAGCTCAGACTTCTGACTTCCAGAACTGTAAGATAATGTATCTGTGTTGTTTTAAGCCACTAAGTTAGTGGTAATTTGTTACAGTGGCAATAAGAAAGCATGAGTCTTCCAGCCAACCAGAGGGCTTAATGTACAACTAGGATGGCAAACAGCTGATGGAGGTTATTAAGTGTCATACTCAGAATGCAGACAAAGCACTTCTGGTTTCTAGAAAACTAAGTGAGGCAATC
The DNA here is from genome assembly GCF_048418805.1 of Vulpes vulpes. Taxonomy (NCBI): domain Eukaryota; kingdom Metazoa; phylum Chordata; class Mammalia; order Carnivora; family Canidae; genus Vulpes; species Vulpes vulpes. The sequence goes on along the minus strand of NC_132793.1, from coordinate 88,713,959 downwards.
AGGGTGGATTTCCTTAAACAGGTAACATCTCAGGCCTCTAAAAATAAGATGGGTTTTCAAGAGCAGTAAAAAGACCAATACAAAGGGATCATTCCACACAATTCCATACGTCGAAGTACATCTTTAATATATCAAAGGCCCTGTGACCTAAATCTAGTTGGAGCCTCATTAAATAATAATTATTTAATACATCAAGTAAGGGGGAACCTCTGTGCACTTAAATTTGAAAACCTAGATGAAATTTGCTAGGGAAACACAATTTACCAAAATTGATCCCATTAGCAATACAAAAATTTAAACCAATTATTTTACAGAAGAAACAGAAAATTATAAAGGAACTACAGTCACAGAAAAGCACCAAGCTGAGCTGGTTCCATAGCAGATTCCACCAAACCTTCCCAGAGCAGACAGCCTCAAGGATTCATAAATCATTCCAAAGTCTGAAAACAAAGGAAAGTTTCCACACTTCTTTAAAAGCTAGTATATCTTTGATACCTAAACTGAGGAATAGCATGTATGCACACATGCACACACACACAGGCACAAATTATAGAGCTACATTACACATGAATATGGATGCAAAAAGCCTAAATAAAGCATTAGCAAAGAACAGTATCAAGTTAAGGAAATAAAACATTATGACCAAGTGGGTATTCAACCAGGAATTCAAGGTTGGTATAATATTAGGACTTCATTTACACTATGCCATCTTAATACATCTAAGGAGAACAATCATATATATGCCTTCTCACCAGGGTTGCCTTTAGAAATTCCAGTGTTCAGGGGTACCTGGGTGGCTCAGCAGTTGAGCGTCTGCCTTCAGCTCAGGGCGTGATCCCAGAGTCCTGGGATCGAGTCCCACATCAGGCTTCCTGCATGGAGCCTGCTTCTCCCTCTGCCTGTGTCTGTGCTTCTCTGTCTTTCATGAATAAATAAATAAAATCTTAAAAAAAAAAAAAAGAAATTCAAACATCCATGTCTGATTTTGAAAAATTATACTCATGGTGGGGCCGTGTCTGAGACTATTTGTGCATCAAAAAAAAAAAAAAAAAAAAAAAAAGGAAATAAATCACTATCCATTTATTTGAATAAATAAATGAGTAAATTTTTTATATTTTATATATTTAATAATATGATTATATATGAAATAACTAATATATATTATATAATGATATATATTAAATACAATTAAATAATAAATATTTAAATGAGTTAAATAAGAATCTACAAGTCCACACAGATGCACATAAATAAATGAGGGAGAAGATGAAGCTCTCCTTGCAGGAGAACACTGATTAGAAAGGTGGAAGAAGGGCACTGGGTGGCTCAGTCGGTTAGGCATCTGCCTTTGGCTCAGGTCATGATCCCAGAGCCCTGGGATCCAGCCCCACATTGGGCTCCCTGCTCAATGGAGAGTCTGCTTCTCCCTCTCCCCCTTGCTTATGCTGTCAGATAAATAAAATCTTTAAAAAAAAAAAAAAAAAACAGGTGGAAGAAATAATGGAGGCAGAAAAGCACCATTATGAAGCCCCCACAATAATAACTGAGTCTTTGAAGAATCAAGAGACGCTAAAACTAGTGAATGAAAGTCAGATGAAGAACAGGATATTTACACAGTCTCCAAAATATTCCACAAATTTTTGCTAATTGCATATGGAAAGATCATCGCTCTATATCAGATTCATCTAGAAACACAACCTGAACCAGGAATAGAAGTTGACGCCTAGTCACGGGACAAACTACCAGCATGTGCCTCCTGAAAAGAACAGAACCTCACCTTGTTGGTATTCCTGCCAAAAGCATAGGACTTATGTCTAGTTGTGAAGAAATGTCAGACAAAACCCCAGGCAAGAGGGACTTCCCTTCCAGACGGCCTTCACCAAGCCTACCGGAGGTCCATGTGTGCAATGCTCTGTCCACTCCTTTGTGGACATCTTGGGGTTTCTTTTGCGGAGTGTCTAAATTTCTTAAAAGGAAGGAAGGACACAAGAGGGAAGGGAGGAATATACTACAGATCAACTGATTGTTCACACGGGAAGAAATTTTTTAACTGATTATATAGGAATTTTGAGAAGGTAACAAGCTTTCTCTAATTTTTAACATTTGTAAGTGGTAAGGGGTCCCTCCTACTGGGTGCTGCCTCCCAACCAGGACACCTGCAGGATACCCCTTAGGTACCCTCCCCACAGTGCCCCCTCTCACCCCAATTTATGCCACCACTTTGATGGTTAGCTCTTGTGAACAGAATCCCGCCTCAAGGATATGATCCTGGTCTTCCCTTTAGATTCCCTTCCAGAATCTTTTTTTTTTTTTTTAAGATTTTATTTATATATTCATGAGACACACACAGAGAGAGGCAGAGACATAGGCAGAGGGAGAAGCAGGCTCCCTGCAGGGAGCCTGACGTGGGACTTGATCCCAGGACCCTGGGATCACGACCTGAGCCAAAGACAGATGCTCAACCACTGAGCCACCCAGGTGCTCTTATATCTAAAAAGCCTGCTTGGCCTACACAAGAGCAGCTGGAAATATGGGAGACAAAAGGTTCTGGATAACACTCCAGCTTCCCAGTGTCCACAGTCTTAAGATCACTCTGGAAGCTTCCAGGCACTTTTCAGAGTAGGAACCAAGCTCCTGCCGCCCCCAGCAATAACCTTGACATAATCGCCTTCCACTGGGTTTTCCATTGGACTCCACTGAATTTGCTCTTCCCTGTCTCTCTCTCTCTCTTGCTTCCTAAGACTCCTCCCTCTCTCAAACCAACCACCTGCACTCAGGCCTTCATCTGAGGCCTGGCTTTTAGAGAGCCCACTTGATGGACCTTTTCCATAACGAGATGACACCTTGTATTTTATTTTATTTTAAAGATTTTATTCACCTATCCATGAGAGACATGGGGGTGGGTGGGGACAGAGACACAGGCAGAGGGAGAAGCAGGCTCCATGTCGGGAGCCCGACGTGGGACTCGATCCCGGGGCTCCAGGATCACGCCCTGGGTCAAAGGCAGGTGCTAAACCACTGAGCCACTCAGGGATCCCCAACACCTTGTATCTTAATGATACTTTCTACTTAATGAAAACCCGTTAGCACCAGCTCACTTGAATCCCAGCAACCTGGCAAAATGAAAATACTGACAAAAGTCTTACCTCTCTTTTACAGGTAAGGAAACATAGAAATAAGGGAAACCGGCAGACTTGGTGCATCTCTGCATGCTGGGAAGCAGCGAGAGACCTGCCCATAGCTGCTAGGCCCTGTCCCAGGGGCTGCATTCACTCCCAGGCCATGTGGGCAGGCAGTGTCCATTTTACAGCATCTTACAGGTTCCAAAGCCAGAGTTATACAGCCTCAGGGAAGAATAATGGCAATAATTATAATCATAGTATAAGGATGATGATACCTTTATAGAGCGATTTTACTGGGTTTTAATTTTATTCTTTCCAAAGAGTGATTACCAAGCATCCTCTTCCCACCCAAACACCCCAAACGAAAATCTGAATGATTTCTTCAGTCATGTGTCTTAAAAAGAAATAAAAGTGAGATCAAAGGGACTTGGATGAACACATGGTTCATATAAAACAAATGGCAGGATTGGAGAGTCCCCCCGAGCTTGGGAGAGTAAAGTCGGAACGCAACAGAGAATGCCGAAACCATTATTCCTAAACACTCAAGATGCCAAACGGGCCCCGTGGGCTTTTCTAGGAAGACTCTGAAGTCCAAGAAACACTTATCTGGTGATCTCAAAAGTGCCCCCTGGGAACACCAGACAGCCAGGAAATGTGGATGTGCATCCCCAGCCCCAGAGGAGGTGGGAGGTCTGCCTGCCTGCCCCCTGGCCTTCCAGGGCAGACCCTCGCTCATCTGTCAGCTGACACTGGTGCCAGATCCCTCCAAAGCAGGTGGTGGATGCACACCAGAAATGCCACAGGGCACCTGAGAAACACTACCAGGTCATTCCAGGAGTCCCCTTCAGCCCAGGGAATAAACTCAATTTCCACAGAATTTGAGAGTCATAGATATTTTCTTTGAACAACATGACAAAGGACATAGCACTTATTCTAGAGGTCAGTGAAAGACGCAGTGAGTGACTTCTGTGTGATTTACTGTGTATTAATGTGGTGCGGTTTGTGTGTGTGTGTGTGTGTGTGTGTGTGTGTGTGTTTCCCCTAAAGCTACTGATGCAAGGTAGCCTTCGTGTTTCTTTGCCATGGGCATTTTGGTGGGCCCAAAGCAGAAGTCAGGCACAGCTGCCATTCCTGGCTGTAGTTTCGGAAGCCTGATCTCCCTGAAAGAACAATTTTAGGGGAAAGAGTGCCCTTGAGATGAGGGTTAGGGGTTGAAGCAGCAAGAGCAGAGTGGGAGGCATCTGAGCCTGGGGGTTGGGGGGCTGCTTGAGTTCTCAGAGCAGCAGAAAGGCAGTTATGCTTGCAGCCGCTAGGCCATGGGCCCCAGGCACCATGGAAAGGTCCCTGGCATCAAGGATGGCACAGATGCATTGAGAAATCTCATATCTGGAACAATTAATGAGTGATCTGAGGCCTCAATGACCTGGAAGACATGTGACCCAAACAATTGGCCTAAAGGGTAAGGGGTCAGTGTTACACTGCCACCGTGAAATAAGAGATGTGGCCAGGACCCTGGAGTGGCAGGACACCTGCACCCACAGGTCAGAGAAGTTTGTCTCTGTTCACAGCTCTGAATGCCAGGGGAATGGTAGGCAAAGCCTTGGGTGCAAATTGTCCTGGTCTGTATACACACAGACGTATGTCACTCTCAAGGTACAGCTTTCCTAAGGAAAAGTGCTAAAGTAGAAATCACATTTGGACTGGTGAATCAAGTCCTGGGGTATCCAACAGAAATCCATGTGAAATTCTCAGTAGAGATTCTTCCATAACCCAGCATACAGAGCATTCCCACAGAGAATGGGCCAATGGGGGTGGAGAGGGCAACACAGCAGCCCACACTGAGCTCATAGTATAAAAATTACAATCCAGGGGCCCCTGGGTGGCTCAGTGGTTGAGCATCTGACTTCAGTTCAGGTCGTGATCCCAGGGTCCTGGGACCGAGTCCCCCATTGGGCTACCACGGGGAGCCTCCTTCTCCCTCTGCCTGTGTCTCTGCCCTTCTCTTTGTCTCACTCATAAATAAGTAAATAAAATCTTAAAAAAAAAAACCTACAATCCACATAAGAAAAAGGGCCAGTGTGAGAGTGGGCCTATAGGACAAACAGCAAGATCAGCATCCCAAGAAATTCACGAGGTGGAATAATTCAAAGAAGACCCCAAACAATTAGGGTAAAATAACCAAGGTGATAAAATAACCAGGCTAAAATCATAATGAAAGAATAAGACATTATGAAAAAGGAAGAACTGGAAAAGAATCAAACATAACTTCCAGAAGTTTATATTCTAATCACTAAAATTGAAAACTCAGTAGTTAAATGAAGATTAGACCCAGTTTAAGAGAAATCCAGTGAAGTGGAAGACCAATGAGAAGAAACATCCAGAATACAGAAAAGACCTAATATGTAAAAAAAAAAAAAAAAAAAAAAGGAAGAAGAAGAAGAAGAAGAAGTAGTAGTAGTAGTAGTAGTAGTAGTAGTTAACAAAACACTGAGGAAAGAACCGGAAGGTCCACATTGACCGAGTAGGAGTTCTAGGAAAGGGAATAAGCTGATCACAGGGAAGAATCACTCCTCACTAATTTGAGCCCAGGCCTTTCTCAGAATTGACAGAAGCCATGAATCCTCACATCCAAAAATCACAGTGGGTCCAAAATGGGATAGATATGGCAAAAATCTGCCATAGGTATACTAGAGAACACAAAGATAACATTGTTTAAGCTACAGAGAGAAAAGAAGATTATTCACACAGAATTTAAGATCGAATGGATAGAAGACCTTTTAAAGACATAACAAGTCAGAAGATACTGGATTAACAACTTCAACATGTTGAGAAAAGACTCAACCTAGAATTCTATATTTAGCTAAATCATCACTAGGTGTACAGGTGAAATAAAGGCAGCTTTGGAAAAGCAGAGATAATAATTGAACCACTCACAAACCCTGACTGAAAAGGCCAGAAGAAAAAAAGGTATAACCAAACCAAAAACAAAAACAAACCCATAAATACAGAGAACAAAGTGATGGTTGCCAGAGGGGAGAAGGGGTGGGGGGGCAAAATGGGTAGAGGGAGATACAGGCCTCCAGTTCTGGGATGAGTAAGTCACAGGAATGAACGGCACAGCGTAAGGAATGTGGTCAATGATATTTTAATAGCAACATAAAGGTTCAGATAGCTATGCTTGTGGTGAACATAGCAGGACATACCAACTTGTCAAATCACTATGCTGTACCCCTGAAACTAACATAACATTTTGTGTCAACTAGACTCAAAAAAATGAAAATTAAAAAATTTTTTTGAAAAAAGTTTTTCAGAAGGATATTAAACACAGAAAAGTGGCTTGCAAGAAACAATACTGAGCAAATAAGTTGGCAAAGATGTAAATAAACCTAAGTAACTCTAACTGTAAAAAAGACATAATGATGAAAAATAAATAAAAAATACACAATGATGACAAGTATAAGAGTAGACAAAAAACAAAATAGAATGGGTACAAATAACAGGTAAAATTAAAGTGAAAGCATCTGAAGGCTCTCAAAATGTGAGGCATGGGTACCTAATGTCTTATAGACTTTTGTAAGATAATTAAATTTACCTTTTAAGGTAACAACAAAAATGTGGAATAGATTATAAACTTCCGCATCAATGGAAAAAAGAAGGGGGAATTCAGACTATCTGGTAAACCAGAAAGAAAGGAAGAGAAACAACAAAAAGAAACAGAAGCAAAAAAAAAAGCATGGTATTATCAACTGAAAACAAAATGTAAGATGGTGGAAATAAACTAATTATACTAGAAACACCACAAATGTAACATCACTGGGGAGCCTCAGTGGCTCAGTCGGTTAAGCATCTGCCTTTGGCTCAGGTCATGATCTCAGGGTCCTGGGATCAAGCCCCACAGTGGGCTCCCTGCTCAGTGAGGAGTCTGCTTCTCCTTCTGCCCCTCCCCCCTGCTCATACACTGGCACACACTCTCTCAAATAAATTGATAAAATCTTAAAAAAAAAAAAAAAAAGAACATCGTCAATGAAAAGACAGATATTCTCAAGTTGGATGTTTTTTTAAAAAATTGGATACATAAAAGATACACATAAAAACATCATGAAACATAAAACATCATGATAGAGAAAGGCTGAAAATAAAACTAAGGAAAAGTAAACACCAGGCAAACATTGATCGAAATAAAAACTCTGGCAATATTAATATTAGGTACACCTAATATTAGGCCTAGGACAGCAAAAGTTTTACTAGGATAAAAAATGGTCCATTACACAACAGTAAAGGTAATAACTTCACGAGGAATGAGGCTCCTATACCTGAATACAGCAAACAATACTGCCTCATAACATCAAGTGAAAATTTACAGAATTGAAAGGTGAAATTGGCCAAGCCACAAAAGTTATGAGATTTTTAACATACCTCTAGTTAAAACAAATAAATCCAGCAAGCCAAAAATGATGACAGGAATGATTTTGACATCCCAAGTTTGAGCTAATAAACATATATACAGAACACTGTTCACAACAATTAAACACATTGTTCTAATTTACACATAAAACACTTATTAAAATAAAAAAAAGATGCCTAAACTCTAAACCACAATGCAAATCTCAACCATTACCAAAGCATCAGTATTATGTAAAATGCAATAGAGCCAACAAGCTTCTCCTAGACCTAACCCTCCTGTAGAGAATAACCACAAATTCGAACAAAATACAAAAAACCCAATGATCCGAAGGACTAGAAAGTGAGCCAATGGAGAAGACTCAGGGAGGGGAGAAGGTGGTGGTGTGTCAAAGCTAGGAAGAAAAGAACAGCACAGGGGGCTGAAGGCAGGCCTAACTGTGCTTTACTGAGTGCCTTATAACTCCCATAGAAGGCCTGTGATCCTCAGACCGGAAGATCCAAAGGACAGAATTCAAGGCAACAAAGTGGTGAGGAGGTAACTGAGGACATGCTGGAAATGCATTCCCATAACTGAATTACATTGTTGCTGTTAATCCCTTTCTATGCCTCCTGTATAAATTAAATTTTATCATACATATGTGTGTATAGGAAAAAACATAGTAGATACAGCCTTCAGTACTATCCGTGGTTTCAGGCATCCACTGGGGGTCTCGAGTGTATTCCTCAGGATGGTGGTTTCTTCTGGGGAGTAAGTTGGAGGGATGATATGGGACAGAGTGAGAGGGGACACTCAGTCATATCCATAAACGTTAACTGCTCTCAAAAAAGGAAAAAGTTCTGAAGCAGACATAGTCGACCTTAACATTGGTTAAGTCTGAATGCTGGGTTTATGGAATTCTGGTTTTTCTTGCGTGTGGTTTTTGTTTTTGCCTTTGTTTTTGTTTTTTTGTTTTCCCAGTTGAAATATTTCAGAGCTAAAAATAATTTAAACCTGCTACATTTGTTTACTTCTATATTGTCTGGCTCCCCCACCAAACCATAAGCTCCCCATGCACAGGGACTGTGTTGTGTCAAGCTCATTCCAGCGTGCCCAGGGTTCGGGGGGCGGGGGGCACATTCATTCAACAAATACTGAATGGCCAAATAAATGAAAAACAAGAGGAAAAATGTAAGCATATGACCTCTAAGGGCAACTGCTGGTCTAGAAACACTAAGATTCCTTGATTTTGTTGAGGATTTGTTCAAGAAGCAAGAATGGCAGATTTAAGAATAATGAGAGCTTTCATCTCCTAGCTCAGTGCCCTGTAGGGTTTTTCTTTCTCTCCAACTTAATACAGAAAGAAGGCATTGAAGTCGTCCCGAGGATGAAGAATGGGGAGGTACAAGTAATAATTATAAGCACGGCAGCTGCCACAATAGCTAAAATTTGATAGTGGCTAAGTGACACGTGTGCATTATCTCTTGTAACACTCAGAAAGCCACTAAGAGGTATATGACACTACTTAGCTGCAGATGATATTGAAGGTATTGATGATATTGACAGTGGCTCAGTCCTTTCTATCTTGTCTGAGACTATGCAGCCCCTTCAAGTATCTGTTTATCAAGAAAAATATGTGAATAGATTGCCAGCCAACTATGCTATCTCTTTTTACAGAAAGGGTTTCTTTATCCGGCTTGTTTCCAATTCCTTCTAAATTTGCCTTTTTTTTTTTTTTTTTAACATTTTAGGCATCCATGAATGTTCTCATGAATATACCCCCCACCCCCAACAATGTGGCTGGAAAGATCACATCACCCCTCATCTGCATGTTCCTTAGCAATGACCATGAGAAGTGGACAAGACCAGCATCCTCGTCTCAATGTTACAGATGAGAAAACACAGGCTGTTATGGACTGGATTATGTCCTCTAACCCTCAGCATCTTAAAGTCTGTGTTTGAAGAGAGGGTCTGCACAGTAATTAACTGAAAAGGCCATCATCAAAAGGCTCTAATCCAATGTAACTAGTGTCCTTAAAGAAATGAGAGATTAGGACACAGATACACACAGACGAAGACCATGTGAGGACCTGGAGAAGGTGGCCATCTACAAACCAAAAAAAGAGGCCTTTGGAGAAACCAATCCTACCAACATCTTGATCTTGGACTTCTGGCCTCCAGAACTGTAAGGATATAAATGCTTATTGTTTAAGCCACTCAGCCTGTGGTACTTTGTTCTGGCCGCCCTAACAAATTACAACAGAGGCACAGAGATTTCAAGGGACTCTTCTGGGGTCACACCCAAGAAAGACAGAGTCAGTCACTGTTCTTCTTTCTGTTCCCCTGTAATAATAATTCTTAAAATATCAGTGTCTGCCTTTGGAGTTAATTTTTTTTTATCTGTAAGTAAAGTCTTACATTAAAATATTAAGATGTAAAAACTCAAAGTAGCATTTTAATTCCATATATTTTGAGTTCTTTTTCTAGGTAAGATGCAGAACACCATTACCACTGAAATAGCAACAACAAAAAACACTGTATAAACCATAAAATCATTTTTTTTAATCCACTGGAGAGCTGAGGCCTCACTGAAGTTTAGAGTAGAACCAAATTTCAGAGGGATTGAGCCCTTCCTAAGTGAACAAAGACCAAGAGCCACATTCATCCCTGCCACACAGGTGGGATGAGGAGCTAAAGCAGCATTAGACAGAGGATCTTGTGGAGGTTAGAAGGAACCAGCCAGGGCAGCCCGGGAGGCTCAGCAGTTTAGCGCCGCTTTCAGCCCAGGTCGTGATCCTGGAGTCCTGGGATCAAGTCCCACATCTGGCTCCCTGCATGGAGCCTGCTCCTCCCTCTGCCTGTGTCTCTGTCTTTCAAAAATAAATAAATAAAATCTTTAATAATAAAAAAAAAGGAATCAGCCAAATTCTTATGGACCATGTCAGCCAAAATGATGGATGAGGTCTGGAGTAGGGGTGCCCTGCGTCTATTCCACCAGAATTTTACCACGTATGGTGGCCTGTAGGAAGTCAGTACAAAGACAGAAAATGGAATGATACCTCCACAGTGAGGTGGGGACTGGGATCTAAGCTCTTCTGGTGCTGTCCCAAGACATGTGAAACTAGTGGCAAACTGCAAGTAGTTAAAGTTGCAATCCAGATCAACCCACTTCAACTCCTGATTAAACAATAGAGATTATCTCCTGAGCCCTTCTGCCTCTTTGTCACTACATAAGAAGCCAACCGAGGCTGTTAGAGAGGGAAACAACTGCCCAGAAACCCAGCCTGACCATGCCTCCCTGAGGTCCCATCTCCTGCTCTGCTTCTCAGTTCCATGCACCCAGAGCAGTGATGTTGTAAGTGGTTAAGCCAGTTTGATTTCTGTCATTTCCAACCAAATGAATCTTAATGGACACAAAACCCAAGTCCCAACCAATAATTTATTACAGATCATATGCCACGATTGTATATATATATTTTATGGCCAAATGTGCAAATTATTGCATAAATTGGCAAAACACAATTTCTGAAGGGTTATGGTGTCCTCCAAATACTTGCTGAAATTAACTTTATAATGCTATAAATGGACCAAACACTACAAAATAACTGCAATGATTTTCTAAAACAACCGTAACAGAACCTAAACTACAAAGTACACATCAACATCTTAGCAGGTACCATTGTTGGTGTATTTGAGTTAAAATGAGCCCACCAAAACACCGTAGGATTCCTATCTTGACAGTGCCTGGTAGGAAATTAGTTTTAATCTTCTGCCATCTACCTCAACCAACCACATGTTGGTTGACCACCTACCATGGTGGAGGAGACAAAGACTGAAATTGTTACTAAAGCCCAGGAAAATGGGGAGATTCTAAACTGAATCTGTATGGAGACATTAAAATAAACACAGAAGACAGACATGAAGTATTAATGTCAAAATTGAGAACCATTTCCAAATATCCAAAATACCATTTTTGCTGTTGAGAATAGCTCCCAAAACCTCCAAAAACTCAAGGTGTGACAAAAAAAGAGAGAAAGAGAGAAAGAGAGAAAGAGAGAAAGAGAGAGAGAGAGAGAAAGAAAGAAAGAAAGAAAGATAGGTTGGTTGGTTCACAGACTCCGTATTTTTCATGCCAAGTTCCAATGTGGAGTGATACTTCATGAATCATTTTATAAAGTTCTAAAAATAAGGAGCAATAGAGGTAATAGGATCAGCCTGTCTTCTCTCTAGGAGCCCCAAAGACTGCTAGAAATGCAATCTCGGTGGTACCTACAAAAAGGCAGTAGGTCCTTCCTGGGGGCCTTCACTGTACAGGCTAGCCCCTCTGTCTGCCTAGAGAACAGGATGGCTTATCACAGTTCAGCACTCAGGTAAATTGAGTGGTTCCTGGAGGAAGAAGAATTATCCGACTCCTCACCTGCAAGAGCCAGCTGGTTACTCCCAGGCCAGGTCCAAGGTTGGGGTAGCACAAGATCCAAGGCAAGACAATGACACCTGGGACAGCCACGTCAGCCATAAAGAATATGTTCCCATAGGAAATCTTAGATGATTCATCTGATTCCTATTTCCAGGAAGCCAAAATTGTATCTTCCTGGTTTCCCAGTAAATTGATTTTCTCAATTTCTCAATTAAATTTCTAAATTCACAGGAAGTTAATCCACATTAGATAAGGGTTAATTGCTTTATTACCTAAGCCTAGTAGAAGGTTCACGGTCTTTCTCAATACGGCAAAACTTAGGGAGTATTTCACACAAAACAAGAAGGACCAGAAGGGAAATATATACTTTTCTCCTGTGTCTGTGTTCCTACCCAGGACAGTCTGAACTGGTCCCAACTTAAATATTCATGTGGCTCTGAGCACATGAAATGTGGGGGCAACAAAGGGGAGATGATTTTTTTAAGCAAATTCAGAAATTTCTTGCATGGCTGCTCTTATTTTAACTTTGTTTCTATCACATCCTCCCCACTCTGGTTTTGTTCATTTTATTTCCTTCATTATAAGCTAAACACTCTATCAAAGGGTGCCTTGAAACCAGCCCCAGGGACCAAAAAAAAAAATGCAAACCCGAGCATAATTTATCATTTTGTCAGCAATCCCGGGTATCATGCATGCCCCTAAAGAGGATGGCAGTAGGTAATGAGACAAATATTCCATGATATCATCCACAAGCACCCTGGGTTTCTGATCCTAAACTAGCCGTAGATGAGCGCTGGCTTGAATAGAGGGAAAAGTGAGAATAAAATGTATGAAGTCCCTTGGACTTCATGGTGGGGCCCTGCCTGGTGGTTCTCACCTGAAAAACCCACTTCCGATGGCCCACCGGTGCTATTACTCATGTTTCATACTCCTTAGCGCGGCAATTCTCAGCGCCTGCTGAACATTAGAACCACCTAGGGAGATTTTAAATCACCAGATGCCCAGGCCCTGCCCGAGACCAATTAAAGCAGCTCTCCTGGGGGGAGGACCTAGGCGTGAATTGTTAAAGCTCCCCAGGTGATGCCAATGGGCAGCCAGCCCTGAGACCCATTGCCTCGGGGTAATCCCCGTCTCTGAAACAATATATTCAGATTAGCAGAAAATGCACACAGGTGTAGAGTGAGCAACAGTCACTTTGAAAGCAGGCTTTAAAAAAAAAAAAAAACTGCCCCACCAAAACTGACAGGTGGCTGATTTTTTTTCTAAAGATTTTGTTTATTTATTCATGACAGAGAGACAGAGAGAGAGAGAGAGAGAGAGAGAGAGGCAGAGACACAGGCAGAGGGAGAAGCAGGCTCCTTGCATGCAGGGAGCCCGATGCAGGACCCGATCCCAGGCCCCCAGGATCACACCCCAAGCCAAAGGCGGTGCTAAACCACTGAGCCACCGGGGCTGCCCACTGGCTGATGTTTAAAATAACACACCAACATCAAGCCCAAACACACAACCAACCAACTTACCCAAACACCCTGCCTCCTTTTAAAGAGTTTGTTTTTTTTTTTTAGTTTTATGCTGAGATCCACCTTCCCCTAGTTTTGTAAGGGTACAGGAAAGAGCAGAGCAAAATCCTCATGTATGGTGCCACTCTCTATTTACCACTCAGAGCTCTCCTGTGGTTTCGGATATGGCCGTAGCTCAGTAACATCACCTCCAATACCTCTGTGCCAAATGTAGACCAGCTAAGGAAGGCCGCTACCTGGATACGACCAGGTCTCCACGAAACAAGTAAGCTGAGCTGCAAGGCTTGTTCATATACCCTAAAGCTGTTCTAAAGGAGAGTCACATCACTGATATATTTCCAATGTTACTAGAATACCGAACAGAGTATTATATGTCTATTATATGTCTATTTTTTTTTTTATCCAAAAAGAAGTCTTGGTCAGCCATGGGGTTCCATGCTGTCCAGGGAGGAAATGCCACTTGTGAATAACAGTTTATCTGTCTTCATCAGGGGACACTACGCAGGATGACTGCCGGTGTCACTGCAGTGTCAATTTCAGTGACCGTGAAAAACTCTTAAAATACCTGACTGATCGGTAATCCACAGGTTGCTCAAATAGATGTACAAAATGTAAGAACCCTGGGTTCTTACCCCAAGCTACTTATTAGAATCACCTTTAAAAGCATGGACACCCCAGTCACACCCCACACCAACTGGATCAGGAGACTGGAGGGACAGGTCAGTGCAAGGCATTGTTTAAAGCAGTGGTCCCCATGCCTTAGAGTACATCAGGATCACCTGTGAGACTAAGGATTCCTGGCCCCACCCGCACAGCTTCAGATTCAGGAAGTCTGGAGAGGGCTGAGAACCTGAGAACATGCATTTGACAGGTTCCCAGGCTGCAATGCTGATGCTGCTGAGAATCATGGCTTCAGAGGCCCCCAGGTGGCTCTGATTAGTGCATCCAGGCCTGAGGACCCCTGTGTTGAAGAGCAAACTCTGGCCAGGGAGGGAGGGAATTCTCATTCTAGCTCTGCCACCAATGTAGGGTTTGATAACAAACAAGCCATCCAGGTTTGGAGGCCCTCCACTTGTTCCTAATCTATGCAATCGAGGCACAGCATGAATGAGATCCTGGGTGCCTTCCCTTTTCAAAGGGCTGCTACACATGAAATGCTGACACTAATCTACACAGAGAGGAAAAGGCAGTGGTCTTAGGGGCAATTAAAGTTTCAAAATCTAGGGAAAGGTAAGTTCTTGCTCACGACTTCAGGGCATTTGGGGACATGGAGCAGTGTCGAACGGCGTATACTGTCAATCATGCTGTTTCCCAGACTCACCTGTTAGCACCTGGCAAAGCTGTCCAGGTATGTGGGCCTCGGTGGAGGGGCTGGGTGTCAAGGACCATTTGCGTCTGACCAGGTGCTCTCCTCTGCTGAGCAGGCCCTGGGAATTGTTGAGAGGCTGGATTAGCACCTGTTCCTGCCCAAGCTGGATGAGGCCAACCTGCCCAGAAAGAGGAAAACGGGACGTGAATCATCCTCATTCACACACACACAAACACACACACCCATGACCCCAACAACCTGATGGCAGCAAGGCCACCTGGCTCTGGCCTGGTCCTCATGTCGGGGCTTTTGTTTTGCAGGCTGCTCCAATTTACCAAGCCCAAAAAGGAGCTTTTGTGTGATTTGAAACAGCCCACCTAGCGGCTATTTTGGGGAAGGGGGCATGGGGTCAGGAGTGCAGAGATATCTACAAGAGTACCCACCTTCCAGGTTCATGTTCAAAAGAATTGTATTTTATTATTAATAAAATGAAATTTTCTTTTAAAAATTTTTAAAATAATCCTCCAAAATTCCACTTGAGGCGGCAATGTCAAAAGTGTTGGGGATGAATGACAATTATATCCTTAAGGGGGGGTGGGGGGGAAGAATGCATCTTATCCCTGGGGATAATAAGAATTAAAAAGGATGGAGTCAGTCCTGTAGTATTAATAGCTTTGTGACAGGGGATTTGTACATTCTTTCAGAACTTGTGGTGTTTAAGAGAAATTGACAGAGTATCCAGTGGATTGGATTTGTGATTTTAATTTAAAGTACATCACAGACTTAGATTTGTGATTTTAGTCTTATTAGGTTTATAAGCAGTGTTAGAATGTGTAAGAGAATTTAAGACTTCCCATGTTTATAGGACTACTTTTTAGGTTTGTAGGAACCACTGAAATACTTGCAAAGGGCTTCTCAGCCAACCAGAGAACTTGAAAAGGAAACAGAATATGTTAAATTTCTCAATGCAGTTTTAGAATTTTAAAAGTTGTTAATCACCAAATTTACAAGTGGTGCCAAATTTTATCCAAAGCTTCCTTGAAAAGGATTGTAAAAAGACTTATGAGATAAAAGGGATTCAGAGGACACTTATGTCGATGAGCACAGGCAAATGTATAGAATTGACTCATACTGTCGACCTGAAACTAATATGACACCATTAATTATACTTCGATAAAAAGAGTTCAAAAAACTTGTTAGATTAAAAATAGGATATGAGTTGTAAATTGAAGTAAAAAATTTAAGAACTAGGATTTTTAATTTGCTGCTTTAATACAGTGAATATTAATCCTAAAATAAATAGATATGGTGCAGAGAACTCTTCCTATCCCTTGGAACCCATGCTGACAGCATGAAACCAATTTGTGCTCCTTCCCCAGGATACCTGCTGCTAGCTTCCCCCCTAAGGTGTCAACAAAGCAAGGTAAACCTCCCACAAGGGACCCAACTGGGCTGTGCAGTCCATGGTGCCTCCTCCAGGTGGATGCCCAGGACCACCTTTGCTAAACAGATTCAGTAGATCAAGCAGATAGATCAGTGTTTGGCTGAAATGAGCATCATCTCTTCTCTCTCCCCCTTAGCCCATTTTCTAAAGGCTGTGTCACACTGAAGCGGTGGCTCTCAAACTCCAATGCATGTGAAAATCACCCAGAGGTCCCAGGTAGACCTCGAGAACGTGCATTTCTAACTCGTGCCCAGTGACACCAACACTGCCGGTCCAGGGCCCACACTTTAAGAAGCACTGCTCTCCATCACATCAGCTCCTCTGGTCTCAAGCATAGAGCTCACTCAAGCCAAATGGCAGATCTCCTCTACATTCTGAAAGAATGCCTGGATACCAAGCCTCTTTGAAAGCAACTCAGATCAACTAATAAGATCGCCCACAACCTTGAGTGCCCAAAACACAGAGTGAGACCGTACTTACAGCTCTAAGCAGATTTCAAGGTTTCCATTTTATTAGAACTTCTGCCAAGAACTACTCAAGAGATTTTACTGCCCAAATAAAACTGTCTTAAAGTGGCAATGCATGACCTGTAGGAAAGCATGGCTTTCCTCTCTCTCCTTTGAAGTTAAAACTTGAATTTGTTCATGAAGATACTTTGGGGAGACAGAAGAAGTAGAAGCAGAGGTGGCTGTGGGGATATGCAGAGCTCTACTCAGGCTCTACCTAAAGAAAGCCTCAGAGCAGAACACACACCTCAATAACCATAGCAAACACTTCCATGTGTTGAAATAAAGTTGGCAGGTGTGGCACAGCACACAGGATGAGCCCCCACGTGGAAGGAGCCCCATGCTCTCCGGAGGACATGCTCAACTTGGACTCTTCCTAAAATGCTCCGGCTTTGGCAGCTTACAGGCCCCCCTGAACCTAGCACTTTTAATGCTGGTTACCCATTTGGGCTAGTGTTTGCATTCACAGGCTATGGTGTAAAAGGTCAGGTAGCAGGTAGTTCTCATGCAATGCAACATAGGGGCATGGCCCCTTGGCAAGAAAGCTTGCCTGTACATAGAGCCTCAAGCATAATTAGCCCTTTTGCTTCAGCAGGTCTTGTTTGGAGGGGACTCACATGCTGGTTTCCACTCCTTTATAGACAACAGTAAGATAATTACATGGATTGATGGACTGTACTCTACCTGGCAGGGACCCAACCTGTAAGCCGACATAGCCAGGACTAGCACCCAGGAGGGAGGGGGCTGGACACAGCCCCCGCCCCCCACCAGCCAGCACAAGGAAGGACTTTGCTCTGCCCCACCTCCAATCCCAGTCTGTCACTAAGCTCCCTGGAGTGTCTCTTAATGTTCATCCTGTCATCATGTGGCCAACAATAAAAATATCCTATTGAAAAGTGCCACTTGCATCCCCGCCCCCCCGGCCCCCAGGCATACATGCCATCTAGCCCAGGGCAAATACTCACCAGCCCTCCTTATCTTTCCTTGACCTTCCCCCTTCCTCCGCTCTTCCTCCCAAAAACATCCCCTTCCCCTGGCACTTTGGTGCAGCCCACTGCATTATGGGGCATTTGTCACAACTCGATAGCTTGTTCCTTTTGAGACAGGATCACAATTAGTCCTGATTTCTCCAGTACCTTCCATGTAATAGTTGCTCAAGAAAATGCAAATGTAGAACAGAATGGATTGGAATGGAATAGGATCGGATGAACCGGACCAGCAGGGACTTTCTGCAATCCCCCTCACTCGATGTTTTCATCCCCAGCTATACGGTAGAGCCATATGAGAAACTCCTGATGCCCAGGCCCCACTCCAGGCCAACTGAACCAGAATCCCTGTGGGGTAGAACTCAGGCAGTGGGACTATGAGCCTGCCAGGAGACTTTCAAGTGCAGCCAGGGTTGAGAATCACTGTGCTAGTTTTTAACTAGCTGCCAGAGATGCTGGCCACCTCCTGCCTTGATTGAAATGTCTGGAGGTAGCCTGGATTTGAACTGGACCTTCCTCTGACCTTGTTACTCTGGCTTCTAGTCCCCAGCCACCCTGTGGTCCCAGAAGCTGGGCAGGGCTGCTTGGATTTGCATTAATCCTCTGGTCACCATCTATGCTGAGGTGAGACACGGGGATCTTCTTCCAAAGCCTTCATGTCATACCGATTGCAGCGACAAACAGCAGTAACAAGCCAGTTCCAGGAGACAAAAGAGGCCTGCAGACTTCATCTGAAGACACACAGCTGTAAAGGAATGCCTGTAGCAGACAGAGCTGGAAGTCCTGAGGCCGCATGGTTTTAAAGGATGCAATCATCCTCCATGAAATGGTGCTCTTAAAAGAGAAATCTGAAATTTTCTAAGATGTGGTATCCTACTACAGAAATGTGCATTAAATAAAATGCATCAGGTATCACCGGATACTATAACTGTTCTGAGTGGCTCCTTTGCAATTCTCTTTGTTCTGGGTGCTTGCTTTGAAGGGTTTCTGTACTGCGTTAGGAGAGTATTATAAATCAGATCGTGTTAGCTCCATCCCAACCTCCGAAGCATGACTAGCCCTCCTGGCAGCATGGAAAATGCACAAAGGATGTATGGACTTTTATCACCTCCTGACATCAGCACAACCTCTCAGCATAATGGAGAAAAATGCTTTCAAGATAATGTAAAAGAAAGGGAAGCCCAGGTGGCCCAGCGGTTTAGCGCCGCCTTCAGCCCAGGGCGTGATCCTGGAGACCCGGGATTGAATCCCACGTCGGGCTACCTGCATGGAGCCTGCTTCTCCCTCTGCCTGTGTCTCTGCCTCTCTCTCTCTCTCTCTCTCATTAATAAATAAAATCTAAAAAAAAAAAAAAAAAAATCATTAAAAAAAAAAAATCTGTCGTACGTATGCTCCGGGATTGAGGAATACACTTGTCTGAGGGGATGACGCTACGTGACCTCACTGTCCTATGAAGACCTCACTGGAGTTTCAGGGCCTGGGGAGCCCTCCCAGCCCCTTCTTCAGGAAGCTGTGGCTCCTTGGTTAACTGGCGTGGGTCTTGGGTGGCCTTCTCCCTGTCCATGGGTTAGTGTGGGTGGTTTGGGAGGATGCAACAAATGGGGTTGTTAGTTTGCTTCCTGCTTGAGCAAGAAAGTATCCAAGAAGGGAAAACAATCCTGTGACTGCAGGCCCTCCTGTACCTGCCTCCAACTTTCTGGGGAGGCGGAGCTTCAGGGGAGCTCACCTGACCCCACACAGGCAAGAAGGCTTCCAACCCCCCCCCACCCCGTATTGAGTCCCACTGCCCCTGTCCTGGAGTGCCATCCAGAGCCCCCTTTCAAAGTCCAGCTGCTGTCTAAACAGATGCTCAATCTTCTTCCAAAAGCCAGCCTGCCCCCTGTAATGTGGGCCAGTCACTGCCAGCTTCTCCCCCTTTCTGATCACTAAAGTCAGTCACAGAGAAGTCAGTTCTTCCTTCAGAATCTCTCTTGCATAGATTTTCCTTCCCACTCCCACAATCCAACGCTTGAGGGCTCATCACCCCGTGCTTCCAAATGCCTTCCTCCTCCAATGCCCCCCACACTGCTATCATCAGGGACCCCCCTTAGTCAAGAACCAGAAATGCTCCCCATTGCCTCTAGGCTGGTGATCCTCAAAAATGTGGTCCCAAGCCAGCAGCAGCACCTGGGAACCTGTTCAATTCAAGCTCTCAGGCCCACCCAGACAGACTGGATCAAGGACCCCAGAAGGCGGGCCCGGCAACCAGGGTAACGAATCCTACAGGGAACACTGATGCCAGCTCAAAGCTGAGAATCACTGCTCTAGGAGAAATTCTAAATGCCTTAGGTTGGTACCCGGGGTCCTGCCTCACCTAATTCACATGCTCGTCCATTCAGTTCATCTCCTAAAAAACCATCTCCACCCCCATCCCCATGGCACAGCCACCTTGTGGGCCCCTGATATAGGGAAGAACCTGACCTTGGAGGCTCTGCCATCACTCCTCTTTCTTAGAAGCTGAGGCCTGCCCCCTTCTGCTCCAATCCTCCTTCTCCCTGAAGACCCCACCCCACCCTCAGTCACCCTGCAGGCTCCAGCGTACCCTCCTTCCTGTGTGAATCTGGATTGTTTTCTGAGACAGGGTCCATGTTGTATTACTCCTTGAGGCTTGCTGGGAGCCCACCAGTGTGTCCAAACAGGGCAGGTGTGTGATAATGATCTGTTCACTTAGTCAACAGTGTTGACTGACTGGTTGATTTATAGCTGGAAAAGTCTGGGCCCCATAGGGCAACAGAAGAAACGTGTTTTTAATGCCTTAATGTGCCAGGCTCGTCCTAAATGATTTCACAGACTTAATCTTACTTGATTCTGTCAACAGCCACACAAGGCTGACGTTCTTTACCCCCCAAGTGGCTGCAGACAGGACCATTGAGAGGAGGTGGCTCACTCACGATCACAGCCCCCAGGCGACCATGCAGCCTCACTTCCTAAAGAACAAGAAGGTGACCGTGCATCTGTATGCAGAGGCATGCAAAGGATCAGCAGTGACTGTGCATGGCTCCCTCTGATAAACTGGTTGCAAAACCATCTCCCATTGCATACATCCAAACCCAGGCAGCTGTAGCATTTTAAAGCTCAGGAAATAAGCCCCAAGAATGCAATCAGGTGAAGACATCTTCAGTTTAGCATCCCATCTTGCACTTCTTTTTCCTTTTTTTTTTTTTTTTTTTTTTTTTTACAATGCTGCCAATGACACAAGAGTTCAGATGCAGAAACCTAGTTACAGAGTGTAACTGGGGAGAGCTCCATGGACACCATGATGCCCATGAGAGCAGTGGGGGCAGAAAGTCACTGCGCGCCCCCGTGAACATGATTCTAGAGCAAGATTAGATTAGATTAGATTTCTCCCATCCAAAAATTTCCCTTCAAATCCTCCACGCCTCCTAATTCCACACTGTCTTTTCCCTATTCTCCTGACTTTCCTTAACATCCACTCAACTCTTTATGAGGCTTGAAAGATACATGTGCATTTTCCAAGTACATTTACGCTGTACATGATGAGCTCTTCAGTAATATCCAGTGATGAATCACTAAGGACAATGTGCCTTCGCCACACCTATACCAGTATGATGATGTAGGACACTGTACTTTGGTCTCTGTGCTCCCTTCCAAATGATCTCCATGCCATACAATTTTTGCCACAGTGGATTCCTGCTCGGCTGCATGCAATCAAGTGATGCTGTATTAAAAAGCTAGGCAATTTTATAATCAGTCAAAAGAGAGCTTCTAAAGGGAGAGACAGCAACCTCCCAAACCTGCCCCCTTCATCAAAGGAGTCATGAAATGCAGGCTGTCCTCTCAAGAATGGAGTCCTCCAACTCTTCCAAGCTGCCTGCTCGATGACTGTCTGGCCTCAACCCCACTCTGTCCTTATCTGTCTAGCCCATGGAATAGAGAGGAGCATTCTCACAAAGCTCCCGAGTAGACAACAAATGATGTGCTGCCAAACTGGCCCCTTGTGCTTCGATCGAGCTGACTGGCCAGAGTCAGGTTGGGCTGGGCCATTAGGTCCACCCTCGGGGCCAACCTGGATGAGAGAGACTCCAAACACAGATCACGTGGAGTGTGTCTGAGATTCTAGAGAAAGCATGCCAGGAACGTCCCTGACCTTCTCTCTGTCCTCCCTCTGGGGTGGCCTGGCTTCTGAAATTTCCACAGCCTGGAGCTCCTGGGTGTTCTGTCTGATCTCAATATTTCTCTCACTGCATACACCTGGCAGGCCATGGCCTCAGCCCAGAAGGGAGGGACATTTTTAGTTGGGTGGACTCTCCTGAGCTTACATTCATCAAAGCAGAATGGCCACCGCTCAGCAGGCAAAACTCTCTGGCAGGGGCCTCCTCTGCTCTCTGTCCTCATGTATCGAGATGGAAGACAGCTCCTTTATTCACTCATTGCAGACTTTTTCAGGGACTGACATTCATTCTGCCCCTTAAAGCTCCATCTCTGCTGCCCGCTCTGGCAGTTTAACCTGATTTCAATTTTGCTCACCTTCCATCAGCTGGTCCAACTCACAGGAGGCAGCTGATCCAAACTTGCATAAATTCTCTGGGGGGTGGAAATACCTGCCTCACATGTCCCAAGTTCATTACTCTGAAATACACGGTTGTACAAACTCTTCCAAAAACTTATGTAATGTCTAGGGACTCCCTGAAACGTAAACAAAATGAAGAATCATAAACAGAAAACAATTAACACTTGCACCTTTGGTCTCCAAAGAGCCAAGAAGGGCAGTTTATACAGCTTTTCAAGATAAGAGAGGGAGAACACCATGGGCCCACACCTCTGCCCACAGTCAAAAGCAGAAGAGGTAAAATGCAACATGATATTTACACTTCATGCCCCACAAACAAGTACCTACTCTAATTATGCATCTCCTTTAAACAGATACCAAACTTCTCTGGAGGCAGCACAGATGCCATGCAGCAGGGAATAGGGCCTACATTCCCCTGCACCTAACACTCCCCACTAAGCCATTTGGGAGATGTTTGATGCATCAGGATATAATTGCGACTCAACATTGGAATAAAGTTTTGTTGAGTATAGCCATGTCCATCTGTTTATTTACTGTCTATGGTGCCTTTATGCCAAAAAGGACAGTGTGGAGTTAACTGTGACAGAGACCACATGGCCCACGAGGCCTAAAATATTTACTATCTGGTTCCAGAAAATTTTGCCGTCCCTGGGCTCTACCTGACCTTCAGGTACAAGGCGGCTTTGGAAGACTCCCATCTGTGGATGTCAGAAATCTCCTATTTGCTATCTCTCCTTCCCCACACCTTGTGGTTGAGCCTGTCCTGACAAACACACAACACACCCCCATTCCATCTCCCAGGGCTTCCCCCTCAGTCAACAGTGACTAACACAACATTACCACCCACCTGCACTGTCTCAAGTGAGTCTGGGAACCCAAATCAAAGTGAAGCAAAGTGCCATGCAAACTCGGTTAGCCTGAGATCCTGTTGCCTTCCTTCTCTTGACAGGTCTCAGAACCACCCTGCAACCAAGAGGTCCACTCCAAGTCACCACGCCGTCTCTTCCTTCCTGCCTCCAGCCCTTCCTCTGCAGAGTGCACTTAGGAAGAAGTGTCCAGCATCCAGCTCACACGAACAGGATGAATGCAGCAGACTAAACACCAGAAGTGTCTGCTCCTGCAGGAATTTTAGAATCTCAAGTCTTAGAGGTCCACCAGCAGCTGGCACACACTGAACGCAAGCTCTTGGCGGGATTCCTTTAACTAAAGCACAGCGCCCTCACATGGCATCGAAGGGAAGGACAGGCTTCTCCAAACACTGGAGGACTGAAGTGAACCCGCTCAGGGCTCAGATGCCATCTGTGAGAGGGCCCCGCATTCAACTCAGGGAGGATTTGGAATCAATGTTATCCAGATTTCCACCCTCGCTCCTTCACAGATAGCTCCTCGCTGGAAACTTTACACCAAGAAGTATAAACTCTGACCTCTAGAGAAACTCACCAAACCGCAGCAAATGGGATTCAGATGTTTCCATGTACAGTACAGTGATGTGACCTAGACTTTAAACACTTTGGCAAAAACAGGAAAAATGATGTGGGCCTTCCAGTCCCTCCCAGAACATGATACAGCCTTGACCCGAGTCCTACGGTGATCTGAGCCTTTCTCACTCCTACTTAAGCCTCCTCACCCGCAGCCCACATTCTCTGCCCCTGTTCCACATTAGCTCCTAACAGGCTGCCTCCACGGTCCATTTTCCTCCTTTAACCAAAGACGCCAATTTCTTCCAGCCTAGCAAAAGTAGATTACATTCTGATCAGGGCTCAGAAAAGTCCTGCAAGGGGAACCAGTGAAAGCCAATCCTAGGAAATTACCCCCAGAATTCCTCTACATAGCTGTGAAGAAAGCAGAGGTCTTTCATAAAGACTTAGACCCCCAGGCTCTCTGGCTCTGCTGCAGAGTCTCTAGGACCTGTGTTAGGCTCCGTGGGTAAGGGCTAGAGAATTCTAGATGGTAGAGCAAGATAAGGCGGAGATGGGGGAAACAGTTTCTTCTGCTAGGGAAGAAAAGACATGAAAGAATATCAGAAACTGCTTCCCCAGAGGCCAGTCATGTCGGAAGATACAGAAACAACTCGGGTGTTTCATGCACTGAGCCGATACCAAGCTTTGTTGGGGGCAGCCCATCTGCCAGCCATGTGCGCTCCTAGGGGGCATGGAGAAGCGGAGAGGCTGAGAAGCAATTGGCTGGGCACCAGCGTACAGTGATCAAGCGCGAGCACAAGCAGGGCAGAGATGCGCCAGAACTTCCCCTGCCCTTCCTAGCACTGCCACAAGTGCTTCAAATGTAGCAGGGTGCAGTCGCTGCTGCCACAGCAAGGGAGCTTCTGGGGACAGGAACACGGTCTCATCACCAGTGTAAGCATCCCTCAGGCCGGGCTGAGGCTGGCTGCCAGGCAAATACCTGTTTGTGCTCTAAGAGAACAGGAGTATGAACACCCCCTCTCTTGGTTTTCAAGGTTCAACTAAGAAGAGGAGGTTAGTGGCCTGTCAGGGGACCCCTCCAAATTTTCGTTTGAGGGCAGAAGGGAGGTGAATGCTCACTACCCTACCCCCACATCCCAGAACAGATGACACGCACACGTACACGCCGGTGCGGGTGCCACGAAACACGGGTGAGCGCGCCTCTCGGCCTCGGGGCCTGACGGGTTTCGCCCCCCAGACCCGCGCTCCCCGCGGCGGGTGCCGCACAGCCCCCCAGGCAAGCCCCGAACAGCGGCACCTGTGCACCTGGGACGGCTCCGTACAGCCGGTGGAAGGCACCGGACCCCCTCACCCCTTGGCTCAGAGACCCTCCGGAAGGTCGGGGCAGGAGAAGCCGAGGTTCCCTCCGGAGGTTGAACTACCCCCAGGCGCCGCCACCCGCATCCCAACCTGCCCCGGGGACCACCCCCGGCGCCGCGACTAAGCGACGGGCAGACCCGGAGGGCGCGGGCAGTACCAGGCCGCCGCCGGCGCCGCAGGCGCTGAGCGAGACGAGGGAACCCGGGTGGCCGAGCACGCGGCCCGAGTAGAAGCACAGCTCGGCGGGCCGTCCGCGGCGCCCGGCCGCGCCCGCCTCCTCCACCTCGAAGCCGCGGGACAGGAAGCGCAGGTCGTGGCGAAGCTGCAGGTACAGGTCGCGCCCAAAGGCCGGCAGGTGCAGCAGCAGGGCGCGCTCGCCGGGCCGGGCGCGCGGGGCGCCGAGGGGCGCGCGGGGGCGCCGGCGCTTTCGGGGTCCGGGGGCGCCGGGCAGCGGCGGCAGGTGCACGTCGTCGGGACGCACCCGCCGCGGCAGCACCACCTCCACGTCGGCCGCCGCGTCGCCCACAGCTGCGGGGAGAGAGCAGACGCGTCAGCGCCGCGGGGCCCGCCCGCCCGCCCGCCCGCCCGCAGCGCACCGGGTCCGGCCGGCGCTCCCTCCCCTCCCGTCCCGTCCCCTCCGCTCCCCCCCGCCGCCCCGCCGCACCTCCGAGCCGGCCAGCGCCTCCGCCCGGGCCCCGCGCCACCCGGGGAAGGGCTCCAGCGCGGCCGCCCCAGCTCCTCCGGGGACCCGGCGGCTGCACGGCCGCCCGGGAGCCGCCTGGAGCCCGGCCGCGGCCCGCACCCCTCGGCCGCGAGCGCTGTCAGCGGGCCGCCGGAGCCGGAGCCGGAGCCGGAGCCCGAGCCGGAGCCCGAGCCGGAGCCGGAGCCGGAGCCCGAGCCGGAGCCCGAGCCCGAGCCCGAGCCGGAGCCGGAGGAGCCGGAGCCCGAGCCCGAGCCCGAGCCCGAGCCCGAGCCCCGCCGCGCAGGCAGGCGGGCGGCGCCAGGACGCCTCGGGAGGGCAGCAGGAAGGTGGCCGCGAGAGGCACGGGCGGGCGAGGAAGGGGCGCTACCTGTGCCCGGGTCCAGTCCCCAAACCAGCAGCAGCAGCAAGGGCAGCACGAGAGGAGGCAGCAGGGCGCCGTCACACATGGTACTTGGGAGGAGCAGCCCCCCGGACGGTCGCGGCGGAGCAGGAGCGCGCGAGGCGGCGGCGCCAGCCGGAGTGAAGCCCTCCAGCCTTTGGAAAAAGTAATTAGCGCTGCGGACAAACCCAACGTGGTAAATCGCAAGCCCCGCCTTCGCCTCGGAAGGCAGGAGGCGATTGGACCCCCGCTTCCCCCTGCCCCGCCTCCCCCTCTCTCATTGGCCAGGACGGGTCTAAACCAGGGTGCGTAGTTAGGTTGTAAGCACTTTCTTACACGTGGTTTCTGGGCAGTGGCGCGGATGGGACACCAGGTGGCGCCAGGGAGCCTCTCGGAGCCGCGCTACCCCGGACGACCCGGGAGGACACCTGACTGGTCTCCCGAGTTTGTCCTCCTTATCAAAATCCTCTCTGCTCCTGCTGCCCAGCATCCCAAGAGGACAGTCCAGATATCGTCCTGGGCAACCGGTTTCATTCATAAAAGCATATTCTCTCTCCCTCTAGAGTAAAACCAGTTGGGTTGTTTGTGGCCCGGCACTTTCTGGCACACCTGCGTTTGCGCCTGATGGCTACGTACAATGCAGCGGTGTTTATCTAAAGCCTCGCACCTGCTGTAGTCTTTACCCTCACAGAAGCCTGTAGTACAGGCATGTTCTTACAGACTGAGAAACTGAGAGGGAGAGACTTTAAGTTACCCAGTAAGTTTCTACCACAGCAAGAGCTAGAATTCGTGGTCCTGATTTTTTTCAAAGATTTTTTTATTCATAAGAGACACAGAGAGAGAGGCAGAGACACAGGCAGAGGGAGAAGCAGGCTTCCTGCGGGAAGCCCAATGCAGGACCCGATCCTAGGACCCCGGGATCACGACCTGAGCCAAAGGCAGATGCTTAACCACTGAACCACCTGGGTGTCCCTGTCATCCTGGCTTCCAGTCTAGTGCTGCTGACAACCAACAGCAAGCCAGAGGCTTCAACGGCAGACAGGAGGCAAGTATGAGCCCGATTTGGGGGTCAAGAAACTCACACAAAGTGGCAAAGCCTGGACATCAAATTGAGTTCATTCTTTTCCCACCAGAATATAACTGAGGTTTGTAAGAAAGATGATTCCTTCAGCTTCCTGAGGAGCATCTGGTAGAAAACAAAACAATTAGCTGAAGCATAACAATTCTCAGGTTTCTCCTTGTCCTTCCTTGTCCTGTTTTCTATTTTCTCAAAGCAGAGCAGTTACAGCACTCCTACTGGACCCTGAATCTAAAATTTATCACAGGATTACATGTCACCAGAAGGAATCCAGAGGTGAAGGTTGTCCAGCTTCCATGACATTTAATTAACCTTGGGAGTGGACTGTGTCACGGATTCTCAGTAAAGCCCACCACTGCATGTCCTCCAGGGTGTGGCTGATAGAAACTTGTTCTGCTCTGTCTATCCCTCCCCTCCACAGGGGCTGGTCACTGCTGAGCGCTCAGTAGTCCCTCCACTGCTTGGGGGGGGGGCGGGGAGCAGGTGGAGGATGCCACACACGTCCAAAAAAGGCTGGGGGCTTTTCCCCTCCCCTTTGATGGCAGCCTCAGCGAACTGCTGATAGCACAAGAAATCATGGTTAGCTTCATGGTGCAGCTTTGTTAGCAAAAGAGCCACTTCACAGACCTGCCCCTGAAAGCCAAGCTGTTTCACAATTACTTCTGCCATTTGAAGTAGTCCTTGTTAACCTATCAGATGATGCTCAAATGCATCAGTCCATAGGAGCGTGCAAACTAAAGAAAGCAACAGCAAGGTACTGTTTCATCCACTAGACTGTCCAAAACCAAAGAGCTTGGAAATATTAAGATTTGGAGAAGACATTCTCCTGTCCATGGGTGGGAGTGTAAATTGGTACAGCCCCTTTGAAAAACAATCAGGCAAACTGTAGTAAAATCTCAAATGTACACCCTACAACTCTGTGATTCCACTTCTGCTTAAACTACCATAGTGAAATACTGGCCCATGTGTAAGAATGTTCACCACAATGTGTTATTAAGAGCAAAAATATTGAAAACCTGAATGCCCAACATTAGATAAACGGCTACTAGAACAGAAAGCATCAATTAAATGCAATAATCTCATATTTATAACAACGTGGAGAGAACTCCAAGACTGGTTGTCATATTTTTTAAAAATCAAGTTGCAGAAGAATGCATATGAATGTTAATACTTCTGTAAATACACAGTATTAAATCATTTGTATTCTGAAGTCATAGGGAAGAGTCTGGAAGGATACACACCAAACTTTAAAAAAGTTTCTAAAAACGTGTACTTTTTAGATTAGATTAGATTGCCTTAAAGGATGCCACATCAGGGCCCAGGCAGGATAACTGTTACCATTCTAGGTATTTCAAGCAGGCAGAATTTAACACGGAGAATTGAGTACAGAAGTTAGGGAGAGCTAAAAGGGTAAATTTAGTGATTATATCCTGCCCCTGCCCCTGCCCCTGCCCTGTCTCTGTCCCTGCCCCTGCCCTGTAATACATTCCAGCCCTAGGGACCTCTGCTTCCTGCTGCACCATTAAAGACACTCTTAAGGTTGGTTCTGGATCTACCAGATGCGTGAACTAGACCAAGGCTCTGTGCCTATTACTACATCAGCAACTTCGAACACCTGCTGCACTCGATCTTTATCTCTGTTCCTTGCCATCTGATCTCCTGCCAGGGCCTCTTTTTGGCAGAATCTAACAGGAAGCCTAAGAAATGTGGGGGAGAAACGTCAGGGAGTGAAAAGCAGCACTTAAAAGTGAGCATGTGGAGCTGAGAGACAGACCTTCTAAGGGTCTTAATCTGGTCTAGATGAGTCTGAATTCCCTTTGCCCCTCACCATTGCGTTCATCAGTCACCATTAGAAGTTTAAGCCTCCCTTCCAAAATGATCTACAGTTTCAGCGCAATCCTTATCAAAATTCCATTGGCATTTTTCACAGAAATAGCAAAAACCCAAATTCATATGGAACCACAAAAGACCCCAAATAGCCAAAGCAATCTTGAGAAAGAGCAAGAAAGATGGAGGTATCCCACGGCCTGGTTTCAAACTACATTAAAAAGCTATAGTGATCAGAACAGTAGGATACTGGCATTAAAAACAGACACATAGACCAATGGAAGAGAATCAAAAGCCCAGAAATGGGGGTGCCTGTGTAGCTTAGTTGGTTAAGCATCTGTCTTCAGCTCAGGTCATGATCCTGGAGTCCTGGGATCGAGCCCTGCATCGGGCTCCCTGCTCAGTGAGGAGCCTACTTCTCCATCTCCCTTCCCCTGGTCTCTCTGTGTCTGTCTCTGTCTCTGTCTCTGTCTGTCTGTGTCTCTGTCTCTCTCACACACACACTCTCTCTATCTCGAGTAAATAAATAAAATATTTTAAAAAATAAAAAGACCAGAAATAAACCCAGGTATATATGGTCAACTAATACTTGACTAGCCAGCCAAGAATTCTCAAGAACAGACAGCCTGTCCAATAAATGGTGATAGGAAAACTAGATATTCACATGCAAAAGAGTGACATTAGACCCTTATCTTACACCACTCACAGAAATCAACTTGAATTAGATTAAAGACGTAAATGTAAAACTTGAAACCATAAAACTCACAGAAGAAAGCACAGGGAACAGCTCCTTGGCATTGTTCTTGGCAATGATGTTTTTGGATGACACCAAAAGTACAAACAACAAAACCAAAAATCAGCAAGTGGGATTATATCAAATATTAAATCTTCTGTGCAGCAGAGGCAACCGTCAACAAAATGAAAAGGCAACTCTAGAATAAGGAGAAAAAAATCTGCAAACCATATGCCTAAGAAGGGGTTGGTATCCAAAATATATAGGGGAAGCATACAGTGTAATAAAAAATAATAATCTGGGATGCCTGGGTGGCTCAGTAGGTTAAGCATCTGACTCTTGGTTTCAGCTCAGTTCATGATCTCAGGGTCATGAGATCAAGCCCTGAGTCAGGCTCGAGGCTCCATGTTCATCGTGGAGTTAGCTTGGGGTTCTCTCTCTCTCTTTCTCTCCCCTCTCCTCCACGCTTGTGTATGCACGTGCTCTCTCTCTCTAAAATAAATAAATAAAATATTTAAAAATAATAACAATAATCCACCTTAAAAATGGGCAAAGGACCCAAATAGACATTCTTCCAAAGTAGGCATACAAATGGCCAACAGGTACATGAAAAGGTACTCAACATCACTCATCATTAGGGAAAAGCAAAACCACAATAAGATATCACCTCACACATGTTAGGAGAGCTGTTATCAAAAGGACAAGAGATAGCAAGTGTTGTCAAGGATGTGGAGAAAGGGGAACCCTCAATTGTTGTTGGAGGGAGTGTAAACTGGTTCAGCCACGAAGGAAGACAGTATGCAGGTTCCTCAAAAAATTTGAAATACAACTCCCATATGATCCAGCAATTGCATTTCTGCATGGAATTACATCTGAAAAAAAGACATTACACTAGGTGAAATAAGCCAGTCACAAAAAAGACAAATGCTATACAATCCTACATATATGACATACCTAGAACAGTCAAATTCATAGAGACACAGGTAGAATGGTGATTCCCACAAGCCAGGGGATGGGAAATAAGAGGTTGCTTAATAGGTACAAAGTTTCCATTTGGAAAGATGAAAGAGTTCTGGAGATGGAGGGTGGTGATGGTTGCACAATAGTATGAATGTACTTAATGCCTCTGAACTGTATACTGAAAATGGCTAAAATACCATTTAGGTATTGGTATGTGTAATGTGTATTTTCCCACAATTAAAGGAATGCTTAAAAAAGGAGAAATCATTACCATAGGCTATGATCTCAGTTTATCTTAACACACACAAATTGACTTGTCTTAATTTTGTGGAAGGACAGGGCTTAATCCCATTTCACGGATGGAGCAGAGGGCTCAGGGTGAGATAAAACAAGACCAATAAGCAGACAAAAGCCCTACAGGTGGCAGTGGTGATCTGAATCTGATGTAAGGGAAGCTGTCCTCTGGGTCTGGCCGTCAAACAATTTGTTGTCCTCATGGTTGACAAAACTCAACTTTGCAGCTTGTCCATGCGGTTTGTGTGAACGGCTCTATTCTGGTGGGCAGTGGTCCTTTTCTGATCGTATTGTCCAGCAATGGACCCCAGCAGGTCAGGGTCTCTTGTCAGACACTTCACAGTGGACACCTGGGTTTGGATGCTAGTAGCCATCAGAGACCATCACTGTTATTGTTAGTGAAAGCAAGATAGACTCTGCCAAGACCCACCATTTCAAAGCCCATACTTAGAAATAGAGGGCCCAAGACACAGACTGGGCTGAGTATAAAGAGAACTGTAGGCACTTAAGCCAAATATGATCCTCTTGAATTCTCCACCTTAGGGCTTTCTTAAGCTGGTAATCGGTGAGTCCAAGGGCCAAGACTCATGTGTAAACTTGATCTGTTTGTGGGTGGGAGAAGGCCCCTGGGCCCTAAAGATCAGTAGGCATTGGTGGGGTCTTGAGAGAGGGTGAGTGAGGGGTTTCCACATCACAGCCTCCTTTTTTTCATTTGTTTTTATTGAAGTTCGATTTGCCAATATATAGTATAACACCCAGTGCTCATCCCATCAAGTGCCCTCCTCAGTGCCCATCACTCAGTTACCCCAATCCCCTGCCGCCTCCCCTTCTGCAACCCTTTGTTCGTTTTCCAGAGTTAGGAGGATGGTTTGTCTCATCTCCCACAGCCTCCTTTTAGAGTCTCGGTTCTTGAGGCAAGGAGCCCTCCTTCTCCGCCACCAATGAGGTGCCACATACTCTCCAGCAGGGGGCGTCCAGCATCAGCCTTGTCTTCCTAAACCAGAATTGGTGTGAAATGCAGTGTCCCTGCTCCAAAGGCAAGGTTTTTCGGATTTATACTTCACCCCTTCCCCGTTGAACCAGGACCCTGGCCTGAAATGCTGGCCTACTTGGCCAGCATCCCAATCCTCTGAGTGAATCTTGCTAACCTCTCGCTGTGGGGTCTGCACGCTCTTCCCTGTACCTCCCTGTACCATAGGGTGCTGGCTGCATTTGCTCTACCAGGAATGGGTGCCCTTGCCCCATAAGACAATTCCTGCCTGACTCTGGGAATGGCCTCTGTGTGGAAATTCCTGCCGTATTCCATTCCTGATCACCGAAACAGGCCTTCAGGGCGACAATGCAGAACAAGCCCAAGTTCCTACTCCTTGGAAAAGTCTTTTTTTTTTTTTTTTTTTTTTTACAGTCTAGCTATTATTTGTTCAATCAAGGCTGCTTCTAGCCATACCCATTCCCAGTATCCTGGCTCTACCCACTCACCCCCAGGCTGTGCCCGTAAAGTCTCAGCCTGCCCAGAGCTGAGTGTCCGCCAAAGCCTTCAAGTGTCCCCATTGTTGCCAAAACGACTCGTTATCATGTCCTTCTAAAGGTCACCAGAGGCACCCTCTGACCAGGAGGCAGCATTTGCAGCCCTCATTTGTCTGGATTAGCAGGAGGAGAGCCGTTAGTGCCAGACAGGAGCACAGAGCTTCATCCCAACCACTTCCTCGCCCCAGCGAACAGGTGAGAAAAGCAGTCTATTTTTTGCTGTTCTGTAACACACCTTTCTCTTCTTCGATGACTTTCTCCTCTTTCAGCATCGCTTCTTGAGGGACCAAAGAAATTCTGTCCCAGTTCTTCCTTTGCTCAAGGAAAGCAGCTTGTCTGAAATACTAGGCTAAAAAGTGATGCAAACACTAGCCAAAAAACAGAACGGACCCATATTTACAAGTGATTTTAGTAAATGCCAATGATGATGGCTCAGGTGGGTGTGGTAATGATAGAGTATTCAACATGTGGCAGCTGTCTACAAACTCAGACAAAACCTAAGTTAGATTCTGTGATGGTTTTAAAATACACTTGACCCTTGAACGCTTGGGCTTGACCCTTGAACACTTGGGCTTGAACTCTGCAGGTCCACTAAAATGCAGATTTTTTTTTTTTACAAATACAGTACACTACTATGTATTTTTTTCTTCCTTATGAACTTTTTTAAAGAAGATTTATTTATTTACTTATCCATGAGAGACACAGAGACAGGCAGAGACATAGGCAGAGGGAGAGCTCAATGCAGAACTCGCTCCCAGGACCTGGGGATCATGACCTGAGCCAAAGGCAGATGCTCAACCGCTGAGCCTCCCAGGTGCCCCCTTCTTTATGACTTTCTTAGTAACATTTTCTTTTCTCTAGCTTACTTAGTAAGAATAAATATGACATGCAAAATGTGTGTTAATCGAGAGTTTATGTTATCAGTAAGGCTTCCGGTCCACAGTAGGCTATTAGTATTTAGGTTTTGGGGGTGTCAAAAGTTATATGCAGATTTTCAGCTGCACAGGGATCAGTACCTCTAGCCCCCATGTTGTTCAAGGGTCAACTGTATATCTGCTAATTATGATCCTTTTCCCTTCCACAGGTGGAACCTGATCCTCCCACTTGGAAAATGTACTATAATCACTGACTTGCTTTTAACAAAGAGAATGTATTGGGAGTGACAGAGTGAGGCTTTGTGATTTCTGCAGCCATGTCAGGAAAAGAATACACTCTCTGCCTGTTGTTCTCTCTCTCTCTCCCTCCCTCATTTCTTTCTCTTCTCTCTCACTCTCTTTTATCACTCACTTTGGTGCAAACCAGCTGCTCTGCCATGAGGATACTTCAAGCAGCCCTGTGGAAAAGCCCAATGAAAAGGAAACCAATTTGCCAGGACCAACTAAATAGCTATTGAGTGAGTCACTTTGAACGTGGATATTCAGGGCATCTGGGTGGCTCAGTCGGTTAAGTATCTGACTCTTGATTTCTGCTCAGGTCTTGATCTTTGGGTCCTGAGTTCAAGCCCCACATTTTTTTAAAGCAGATTTTCAATCATTAGTCAAGGCTTCAGATGATTTCAGGCCCTAGTCTTAGAGTCAGCCCCAAATATTATGAGCAGAGACAAGCCATCCCCACCCTGCTCTGGCTGCACTCATGACCCACAAAAACCAAGAGAAAATAAATTATAATTATTTTTTTAAGCCACTAAGGTTTTTGGTGGTGGGGGGGAGTGCATAATTTGTTACATAGCAATAGTTAACTAATACAGATTCATAACACATACTAAAATTAACTCCAAGATAGATCAAAGATTTGTATGAAAACATTCATTCAATGATGGCCTGCAGGAAGTGGTCATTAGGAGTTCCATCTACTTAGAAGCAACCTGCAGGGTAAGCAGGGTGACTACATTCACAAAAAGCAGCTAGACAGCTGGTTGGTCCCCAACCTTCACTAAGCCTTGGTCCAGGTCCAGGGATGAGACTGACTGGCTTGCCTGGAAAGCAATGAGTGTAGATAACTTGAATCTGTGCCTACACGTGTTAGGCACCATCAAAAAGAAACTGGGAGTCTCAGTACCCAGAAGATAAGCAGAAACACTAAAAAAAAAAAAAAGTCACACAAGAAAGAAGTATAATATGTGCTTGGCTTTGCACAGAACAACTTTTACATAGTCATCAAATATAAACACTGAGATGATTTTCAAGGGATCAAATCAACCAGAAAGAAATGCCAGAATAAATCATTCTGGCTACAGAACCAACTGTAAAAATTATCACCCTGGAAAATATACAAAGAATAAACACCAAAGGAAGAGAGATGGGAAGTTTAAAAATATACATATGAAGAAAAGTGTAAGGGGAAAGTATCTTTACCTTCCAAACTGCAGAATCAAAAGATATAGCCTATGGTTAATAAAATAAGAAGTAGAGTAGCAGTAGAGTTATACATATACATACATATACATATAATTTTTTGAATTACCAAGGCAATCAATAAAAGAAGTAAAAATCCCTTCTATTGGGATAGGAATGTGATAAAAGTGAGGTAAATCCTTATCCATTGTAGCAGTAAATCAACTGATATATCTAACCTTGAGATCTAAATAACTAGTATAAGAATAGTTTTTTTAATGAAATGAAGGAAGCCAGGGATGCCTGGGTGGCTCAGCGGTTTAGCGCCACCTTCGGCCCGGGCGTGATCCTGGAGTCCTGGGATCAAGTCCCACATCGGGCTCCCTGCACGGAGCCTGCTTCTCCCTCTGCCTATGTCTCTGCCTCTCTGTGTGTGTGTGTGTGTGTGTGTGTGTGTGTGTGTGTGTGTGTCTCATGAATAAATAAAATCTTTAAAAAACAAAAAGAAAGAAATGAAGGAAGCCATCAGAAAAACTAACAGAAATAGTTAAAAGGGAATGAGTCTGCAGTTAGAGTTGGGGCAAGTGTTATCGTTTCACACTTCAAGAATTTTATCAGTTGCTTTCTCTGCTGAATGTAGTATTTTGGATTTTTAAAAAATATTTTATTTAATTTATTTTAAAGAGAGAGAACAGGGGAAAGACTGGAGGGACAGAAGGAGAGGGAGAGATAATCTCCAACAGACCTTGTTCTGAGCTCAGAGCCCCATGTGGGGCTCAATCCCATAACCCTGAGATGGTGACCTGCACCAATATCAAGAGTTGGACCCTTAACCCACTGAGTCACCCAGTTGCCCCTGAGAATGTAGCATTTTGAAAATATTCAATTCTTAAAAAAATTCCAATGCATTTCCACCTTTAATATATTTGACATATTGCTCTTGTGTTTTCAAGTAGGGTGCATTTATATAATGTAATATACACAAACTACTTAACCTTAAATTAATCCTGTGAGGGAAAAAATATTATCTCTCTTTATCAGATAGGAAAAGTGAATTGAAAAAAGCTAATGACTTACCCAAGATGACTTAGCAAATTATTTCCTTAAGAGTTATAACTTACTAAAACACTAACCATTTCTGTGTCAATCAGTTGAGCATCAGACTCTTGGTTTCAGCTCAGGACATGATCTTGGGTCATGGGATCAAGTCCCATGGTAGGCTCTGCATCAGCTTGGAGTCTGCTTGGGATTCTCTCACTCTTCTCCCTCTGCCCCTCCACCCACTCATGCATTCTCTCTCCCTCTCTCTCTCTCTCTCTCAAATAAATAAAATAATTTTTAAAAATAGTGACCATTTCTTACAAGTGTCCATAAGGCACAGAGTCCCACTTTATGGATGAAAATGTAATAGCAACAAAGATATGTAATTGTTTTCCCTGGACCCTAAGGAGATAGTTGATGGCCTTGGCTCCTATTTCTGTCCTGCTTTGTTGCTTTGTCTGGGAGAACTGGTGACCATCAACACAGCATGTGAAAAAACTGGAAAAAAGGTGCAAAGGTCTCATCATAGCCCTTTTTTTGAGTATTAGTAACCACATTCTACAGGTGTGGCCGTAACACTAGAGAGAATTAAGCGTTGTGCTCATTGAGGCCACATAGTGGGTCAGTGGGAGCTTTTGGATTTGAATCAGTGTTGGGGTACTGGAATCATGGTCATTAATGGGGGGAGCTGGGAAGGCACCTGGGTTGCTCAGTGATTGAGCATCTGCCTTTGGCTTAAGTTGTGATCCTGGGGTCCTGGGATCGAGTGCCACGTTGCGCTCCCCGCAGGGAGGCTGCTTCTCCCTCTGCCTATGTCTCTGCCTCCCTCTGAGTCTCTCATGAATAAATAAATAAAATAGTTTTAAAAGGGGAGGGGACTGGAAGAGAAAAAGGAAGTTTACTTGCTTGTAAAGGAATTATATGGCTGTGTAGTAAATCTGTCTCTGTCTGTATAATTTAAGGCAGGGTTTTTCTCTCCTCAGATCTTCCATTTTCTCATCTATAAAAGGGGATGGTGAGCTAGACTATCTTCTTTTTTGAGTTTGAACTTGATTTTAGCCTAGCTGATGATATCAGATAAATAAAAATAAAAATTCTACTGGGAAGAAAGAAATGAATTGCCTTTTTCACAGAGAATTTGATCATCTTTGTAGAAAATCTTAAGAAATCTACCTTTTGAAGCTCTTGGTACTAATAAGTAAGTTCAACAAGGATCCAAAATACAAGATCAATGTAAAAATTTCAATTGTATATCTATACATTAGCAATGAAAAATTAGAACTTAAAATTTTAAAACACCATTTATAATTGCACAAAAATATGAAATATTTAGGGACATGTCTGGAAAAAAAAAGATGCCAATGACCTGTATGCTCAAACTATAAAACATTACAGCAAAATTTTAAAAGACCTAAATAACTGGGAGATGTACAATATTCATAAGACTCAATATTGCTAAAATGTCACTTTTCTCCAAATTGTACATTTGATGTGTGATTTGTATGTACATTTGATATATCCTCAAAGTCCCAGCAGACTTTTGGAGAAACTAATAAGCTGAGTCTAAACTTCCTATGGAAATGCAAAAGTCCTAGAAAACAATTCTGAAAAAGAATAATTTGGTGGGCTGATTTCAAGATTTATTGTAAATCTATACTAATCAGGACAGCATGTATTTGTATTAAATCAGACAAAAAAGATCAATGGGGCAGAAAAAAAAAAACCCCAGTTATAGACCTGCACATATGCAGATAATGGACTTTTGGAAAAGATGCAAAGGTGGGAACGCATAGTCTTTTTAAAAATGTGGCTAGAAAAGTTGTTTATCCATAGGAAAAAAAATCAACATGTATGCCTTGCATCATGTACAAAATTAATTCAAAATGGAACAGAAACCTAAATGTAAAACTTAAAACTTCCAGAAGCATAGGAGAAAACCTCTGGGACTTTCATGTAGGCAAAGATTTCTTAGGATATGACACCAAAAGAATGGTCCATTTAAGAGCATAATCATAAACCGATTCATTGAAATTTATCACATTTGCTGTACACAAAACACTGTAACAAAATGAAAAGACAAGACACAGGCCAGGAGAACATATTTGCAGAGCATATATCTGATAGGGTACTTATATCCAAAATATATACAGAACTCTCAAAACTCAATAATAACCCTATTCAAAAATGATAAAAAGATTTGAATAAGCATTTCTCCAAAGAAGTTTCACAAATGGGGGTGCCTGGATGGCTCAGTAGGTTAAGCATCTGCCTTGGGCTCAGGTCATGATCCTAGGGTCCTGGGATCGAGCCCCACAGTGGGCTCCTTGCTCATTGGGGAGCCTACTTCTCCCTCTCCCTCTGCCTGCTGCTCCCCCTGCTTGTGCTCTCTCTCTGTCAAATAAATAAATAAAATCTTTAAAAGAAAAAAAGAAGTTTTACAAATGGCCAACAGCACATAAAAAGATACTCAACATCATTAATCACTAGGGAAATGCAAATCAAAACCACAATGAAATACCATCATTAAGATGGCCACTCTCAAAAACAATGGAAAGTATGAAGTGTTGATGTGGAGAAACTGAAACTGTCGTATATTGCTGGTGGAAGGGTACAGTTGTTGCAGCCTCTGTATAAAAACATGGCAGTTCCTCAAAATGTCAAACATAGAATTACCATATAGCTCAGCATATAGAATAGGGTTATGGGGTTGGAGAGTTGTTGTGTAATGGGTATAGAGTTTCTGTGTAGGATGAATGATTTTCAAAAAGTTTTACAAATAGATAGTGGTAATGGTTGAATGACAGTGTGAATGTACTTAATGCTATAGGACTGTACACTTAAAAATGGCTAAAATTATCTTATGTTACACATATTTTACCATAATAAAAAACTCAATAATAAGACAAAACACACCCAATCAAAAAAAAATGAGCAGGGGTACTTGTATGGCTTATTCGATTAAGCAGTCAACTCTTGGTTTTGGCTCAGGTCATGATCTCAGGGTCCTGGGACCAAGCCCCGCATAGGGCTCAACACTCAGCAGGGGGTCTGCTTGTAGATTCTCTCTCTCCATCTCCCTTTACTTGCATGCTCTCTCTCCTCTCTCTCTCTCTCTCTCTAATAAATAAATAATATTTGAAAAAAGAAAAAATGGGGAAACTTTTATTCAACATAGTACTGGGGATACCTAGCATAGCAATCAGACAAGAAAAGAAATAAGAGGCATCTATATTGGTAAAGAAGAAATTAAACTGCCACTATTGTACATGACATGATATTATACATAGAAAACCCTACAGACTCCATCAACAAACTACTAGAAGTAATAAATGTATTTAGTAAAGTTGCAGGACACAAAGCTGATACCCAAAAATTGGTAGCATTTCTGTATTTCTACATTCTAATAATAAAGTGGTATAAAGAGAAGCTAATAAAACAATTCCACTTACAACTGAGCCAAAAATAATAAGCTACCTAGAAATAAACTTAACCAAGGAGGTGAAAGACTTGTACTCTGAAAACTATAAAATATTAATGAAAGAAATTGAAGATGCACAAACAAATGGAGAGATATCCCATGCTCATGAATTGGAAAAATTAATATTGTTAAAATGTCCATACTACCTGAAGCAATCTACAGATTCAGTGCATCCCCTATCAAAATACCAACAGCATTTTTCACAGAACTAGGAGAAACAATGCTAAATCTGTATGGAAGATCCTAAATAGCCAAAGCAATTCTGAGTAAGAAGATCAAAGTAGGAGACATCACAATTTCAGATTTCAAGATACACAGTATGACACTGACACAAAAATGAACACATGGATCAATAAAACATAATAGAAAACCCAGAAATAAACCAATGCTTATATGGTCAATTAATCTATGACAAAGGACGCAATAATATATAATGGAGAAAAAAACAATTTCTTCAATAAATGGTGCTGGGAAAACTGGGCAGCTACATGCAAAAAATCAAACTAGACCACTTTCTTACACCACACAACACACATACACACACACACACACACACACACACAATGGACTAAAGACCTAAATGTGATGCCTAAAACCATAAGCATCCTAAAAGAGAACACAGGCAGTAATTTCTCTGACCTTGCCATAGCAACATTTGTCTAGATATGTCTCCTAAGACAAAGGAAGCAAAAGCAAAAATAAACTATTGGAACTACATCAAAATAAAAAGTTTTTGCCCAGCAAAGAAAACGATCAACAAAACAAACAAACAAAACCCCACAACCTACTGAATGGAAGATATTTGAAAATGATATCTCTAATAAGGGGTTAATATTGAATATATAAAAAAACTCATGCAACTCAACACCAAAATAAACAATCCAATTAAAAAATGGGCAGACGGGGGTGGGGGGGCACCTGGGTGGCTTAGTCAGGTAACATCTAACTTGATTTCGACTCAGGTCATGACCTAGAGATTGTGAGATCCAGTCCCAGTATGGAATCTGCTTGATATTCTTTCTCCCTCCCTCTGTTCTTCCTCTCCCCCATCTCTCTCTAAAAGGTAAAAATAAAATAAAATAAAATAAAATAAAATAAAATATTAAATTAAATTAAATTAAAAATGGGCAGAGGACCTGAATAGACATTTTTCCAAAGAAGACATACAGATGGTCAACAGGCAGATGAACACATGAAACATGAAAACATCATTAATCATCAGGGAAATCCAAATCAAAACCACAATGAGCTATCACCTCACACCTATCAGAATGGTTAAAATAAAAAAGATAAGAAACAACAAGTATTGGTGAAGATATGGAGGAAAAAGAACCCTCATGCATTGCTGGTAGGAATGTAAATGGTACAACCACTATGGAAAGCAGTATGGAGGTTCCCCCAAAATTAAAAATAGAAATACCATATGATCCAGTAATTCCACCACTGGGTATTTATACCCCAAAATGAAAA
This sequence comes from Vulpes vulpes, assembly GCF_048418805.1. NCBI lineage: Eukaryota > Metazoa > Chordata > Mammalia > Carnivora > Canidae > Vulpes > Vulpes vulpes. The sequence continues at coordinate 88,673,101 of NC_132793.1, read as the reverse complement.
CACTAATTTGAAAAGATATATACACCCCTATGTTTACTGCAGCATTATTAACAATAGCCAAGATATGGAAGCAACCCAAGTGTCCACTGATAGTGATGAATGGATAAAGAAGAACAATGGAATATTATACAGCCATAGAAAATATGATATTGTGCTATTTGAGACAACATGCATGGACCTTGAAGGTATTATGCTAAGTGAAATAAGTCAGACTGAGAAAGACAAATACCACATTAATTCACCTACACGTAGAATCTAAAAGAGCAAATGGATAAATGCACAAAAAGCAGAATCAAACCCACAAATGTAGAGAACAAACTGATGGTTGTCAGAAGGAAAGGGAGTGGTGGAGTGCACAAAATGAGTGAAGGGGAGTGGGAGATACAGACTTCCAGTTATGGAATGATTAAATCACATAAATAAAAGGCACAGTATACAAAATATAGTCACCAAAATTATAAAAGCATTGTTTGGTGACAGAGAATAACTATGCTTGTAAGCACAGCCTCACTTGCAGAGAAGTTGAATCACTCTGTGGTGGTATACCTGAAACTAATATACTCAAATAAAAAAATCTTTTTAAATGTGCAAAAGATTTGAGTAGACATGATGCCAGAGAAGAGATACAGATGAATGAGAAGATTTGAAATGTCCAATTTCATTAGACTTAGGGAAATGCAAATTAAAGACCACCACAAAATAACAGCAATATATCTATTAGAATGCCTTTAATAAATGATACCAAGCATTGGTAGATTATGGAGGAACTGGAATTTTCATGCCCTACTATGAGTATGTAAAATGGTACAATCAGGGATCCCTGGGTGGCGCAGCGGTTTGGCGCCTGCCTTTGGCCCAGGGCGCGATCCTGGAGACCCGGGATCGAATCCCACATCGGGCTCCCGGTGCATGGAGCCTGCTTCTCCCTCTGCCTGTGTCTCTGCCTCTCTCTCTCTCTGTGTGACTGTCATAAATAAATAAATAAAAATTTAAAAAAAAATGGTACAATCACTTTGGAAAACATTTTGGCAATTCCTTTAAAGGTTAAACATATGCCTACCCAGCCATTCCACTCTTTGGTATGAAAGCGTGGCTCCATACAAAGACTTGTAAATGAATGGTCGTGACAGTTTTATTGTAACAGCCCCAAATTAGAAACAACCCAAATGACCATCAATAGGTGAATGGATAAATAAATTGTAGAATACGCAGTATGCAATGGTATGTACATACAATATACAATGAAACACTACCTGGCAATAAAGACGAATGAACTATTGATACAGGTGACAAGACCAGTGAATCTCAAAATAATTGAGTGGAGGAAGCCACACACACACACACACAAAACCAGAGTGTAGCATCCAGGATCCCATTTATTAAAATTCTAGAAAATGTTGGGATCCCTGGGTGGCGCAGTGGTTTAGCGCCTGCCTTTGGCCCAGGGCGCGATCCTGGAGACCCAGGATCAAATCCCACATCGGGCTCCCGGTGCATGGAGCCTGCTTCTCCCTCTGCCTGTGTCTCTGCCTCTCTCTCTCTCTCTGTGACTATCATAAATAATAATAAAAAATTAAAAAAAATAAAATTCTAGAAAATGCAAACTAATCTGTGCTGACAGATCAGTTGTTGTCTGGGGAAGGAGCAGGTAAGGGAGCTACAGATAGAAGAAAATGGAAGGGGATGGGAGGAGTCTTTGGAGAGTGCTGACTATATTCACTATATTGATTGCAGTGATGGTTCAGCGGAGGCGCACCTATGTCAAAGCCTATCAAAGGTCTGGGTGAGGGTCTGGGTGAGGGGCACCTGGGTGGCTCAGAGTGTGAAGTGTCAGACTCTTGATTTGCTCAGGTCATAATCTCAGGGTCTTAAGACCCAGCCCCCTGGGCTTCCTGCTCAGCAAGAAGTCCTCTTGGCATTCTCTCTCTCTCTCCCTCTGCCTCCCCACTAAAATAAATAAATAAACAAACAAACACATACATATATATTTTTAAAAACCAGTACATGTGAAATACGGGCAGTCTGTTGTATGTCAACTATATCTCACTAAAGCCATTTCAATGTTGAATTTAAAGTGCAAATAATGGTATAAAATTTTGACAATACTTTCATGTAATTAAAGCTCAGAACAGGGACACCTGGGTGGGTCAGCGGTTGAGGGTCTGCCTTTGGCTCAAGGCAGCTCCGCAGGGTTCTGGGGAGCCTTGGGGGATCCTGGGATTTGAGTCCCGCATCAGGATCCCTGCAAGAAGCCCGCTTCTCCATCTGCCTACGTCGATGTCTTTCTGTGTCTCTCATGAATAAATAAATAAAATCTTTAAAAAAAAAAAAAAAGCTCAAAACAACTATGTATTGAAGACAGAAAGTGGACTGTAAAGACATACATTAAATATGCAGACTGGACATCTCTACTGGGGAGTGGGAGAGGAAGGAGTAAGAAGAAAATAATAGAGAAGCAAAGAGGGGCTTTGGGTGGCCCTATGACCACAGCGTGCACAGTGTGATTAGGCCCAATGTGTGCAACTCGAGTCCTGGGGGAGCGGAGGGGAGGGGAGGGGAGGGACGGGGTGGTGCAGGAGAAAAGCGGAGGGGGCCAGGGAGAGAAAGAAGTGAAGGGCGGGAGGGGCGACAGTTCGACGCTGGGAGCTTGAAAGACGAACGGGGTTTGGAGCAACGCCTCCCTCTGCTGCTCCGCAAACCCGCCCGCGGCTGGGGGCCAGGCCAGGCCTGGGCTGCTTCCCGGGGCGAACCCACGCGGCCATCAAACGCCCCTTCCCTGGAGCCTCTGGAAGGTGCTGCCAAGAACAGAAGGGGGGAAATCCATCCCTTTGTCCCTCTTTCTCCCCCTTGGACCCGGTTTCGTGGTATCCTCCTTATTTTCCCCCAGCTGCGGAGGTTGCGGGTGGGGGTTGCACAGGGTGCACCCGGGCGGGCTCGGCGCGCCGGGCTCCCCGACGCTGCGGAAGGCACCCCCCACCCCAAGGCGGTGATGCGCCCCCAGCCTCGGCCCAAACCGCTTCCCGAGTTGCCCGGGCAGGTGCGCGGCGGCCGCCGGCGCGGGAGGGAGAGGCGGTGTCCCCGCCCGCCGGCGCCGCCCTGCACCCTCGCACCCGCCCCGCCCTCTCGCCTCTCCCGGGCCGCCGAGCACCAAGCTCGCGGGCGCCCGGAGCGGCCTCTCCAGAAGCTTCTGCACAGCTTGCGCCGCGGAGGGGTGTGTGCGCGCGAGGGCGGGCGCTGCGCCTTGCTGTCGAGGACGCCTGGGCGGCTCCCAAACTTTTCAGGCTGGAAGTATTTTTATTGTGATAATACACAGTCCCCAAAGCGAAATCAAACGGGTGGCCAAACGCCCCCCGGGGCTCCTCCAGTTGGACAGACGGACTGAGACACCAGGACACAGAGCAGCGGACAGATCACCGCGCGGGGGAGGAGGGGGGGGCGGGGGCTAACGGGGAGCGAGGCTGGGACAGAGGAGGAGGCCGGGCTGCGGGGTAGTTGGGAGGAGCCAGGAGAGCTGGAAGGGGACCTCCTGCCCACTCCACCTAGACCTGCTGGACCTCCAGGCCCCTCCCCTCCTGCTAGCTCCTCCTCTCCACCACCCCCTCCCACCCCTTTCTCTTCCCGGCTCCCTGGCTTTCTCCTTTGCTCCCCCCCAACCCCCCCACCTCCTACCCCGATGCCTCTCTCTTGTCCACCCCTCCCTTCTGTCTCTCGTTCACTCTTTCGGGTTTGCTAGGTTCTCTCTCCCTCTAGGACTCCAGACTCTTCCCCACTGCCAGCCCTGCCACCCCACACCCCCAGCCCCAGTCAGGCATTTTCTCCAATGGCTTTAATCAGAGTGACACCACATTGACCGCTGTGTTCCTGGATGTCCATCCTGGACTCGAAGCCCATGGTTTGACTTGGGTTATATAATTGCTGCAGATTTTTTTTCCTTTTAGAAATGGGTATAAGGGGGTCATTGTCATGGCCCATTTAATAGAATGGAGGGTCAGAAACACCCATCATTCCCCCCCCCCCCCATATTCTTTGTCACCCTAAGCTAGGTTCCATTGCTGGGAGGAGAAGGAGACAGCCTTCTCTGTCGTTATTTACACTGCCAAAGTCCCAATGTCTGTTTAGACTTGACATCTCTGCTGCATTTATAGTTATTCCCAATTCATTATTAAACAGCTGAGCTCCAACGGATTAAGGGGAATTCACCAAGGCCCAAGATAGTGGAGAATAGAGCTTGGGGTTGTTTGTTGTTTTTTTTTTTTTTTTTTACTCCAAACGCTTACGTACTCATTTTTGCCTACTTTATTTTTAAAATGTAGAAAGTATCCCAATACAGAAGTGTATAGAAAAGCTATATGTATGTTTAACAAAAAATAAAATGAATACCCTTGAACCTATCACTCACGCTAAGGACTAGAACACCACCATTACCTTAGGAGCCCCTGCCCTCATGCTCCCTAGATTTCTGCACCTGCTTCCGCACCGATAGACAATAGCTGTCTGGACTTCTGCATTTATTTTGTATGCCTTCTACCTAAGTAGGTATCCCCACATAATATGTTGTTGAATTTTAGAAAACCAAATAGCAGAATAGCCCCTATTAGGGACAGGCTATCTGGAGAAAAATTGTTGAACAGGGTCTCTCCAGGTCATAGTTCAGTCTGGCTCCCCTGAGAGTTTTCCAAGGGCCTATTCTCAGAAAGTATCATGGCAAGATCATGAGCAAGTCCTGGAAACAGAGGTTTTAGCACACTAAGTTTACAGGGAATGACTGGGTATGGCTCTTTCCTCAGTAGCATGTAGAGGAAGGAATGAGATGCTTAATAATTTTGGCTTCTAGGCCAGCCATGGCTGCTGGAAGACAATACTCACAGGCCTTTGGCATCTCTGTAAATCTTAAAACATTGATCCCTTTTGTTCCAGACTGTCTTTTCAAGGACATTTGTACAAAACAAAAACAAAAACACATCACATTTTGGAAGATAGAGATAATGTCTCTAGCAAACAGACTTGTTGGCTGTCCTGGATAATATAGATAATATTTCCCTGGGGCTAAGACCAAGCAGGTTTGCTAGTAGCTCCTTTGCAATGGTTAATTTAATGTGTCATCTTGATTGGCCATGGGATCACCGGATTAAACATTATTTCTGGGTGTGTCTGTGAAGATGTTTCTGGATGGATTCACATTTAAATTGGTGGACTCATTGAAATAGGTTGCCCTCCCTGGTGTGGGTGGGCATCACCCAATCCATTGAAGGCCTGAGTAAAACAAAAGGTGGAGGAAAGGGGAATTTGCCAGCCTTGGTCCTGCCTCACAGCTTGAACTAGAGATGGCAGTGCTCTCAGCAATAGTCATCCAAATTATCCGGATTTTAGAATAAGACCCTAAAATAAGACCTCCTCATTTTCCCCTCCAAAGAGTGCCACTTCTTGTGATAATTGATTCCAGTATCCTACCCAATGACCTAGCCAATCGCATGGGGGTATGTGGTTTATTTTTGGAAGAAAAGATAGGTGGTAGAGAGAAAGGGGAATCAGGTTGATGCATTGGATCCTTTCTGGAAATTTTGCAGATACATTGAATTCTTGCTTTAATTAATTTAATTTAATTAGTATGCTTTAAGTGGAGAGGAACTATGGCCATTTCAAGGAAAAAGTTTTCACGAGTGAAGTTTGGAGGTTGTCCAGATTTTCCCCTACAGAACTCACCTATTACTGAGAATAAATAAATTTGAAAATTCATTTTCAAGTAAAATTGTATAGTGATATGGGTTATTTTGGTGCTACAGATTTTACAGGATAAAACAGAAGAACATCCTGCTTGGGCTCTGAAATAACAAACTGGGTCACTTTTGACTGTGAACTCTTATTTCCATGTTTTGGCTTCTTTTTCTTAAAAACGAGAGTTATGTAGTTAAGGTAATGGCAGCTGTATAAATTCAAATCTCCCAACACATCCTCAAAAAAGTAATACAGAACAACATGAACAACTGTACCTTCACAAAACCCACATCCTCCAAAAATCTGGAAGACAGCAAATGTTCAAGTGTCATGTAAGTAGAAAAATTCATACTACGTCCCAGTGAGCAAGCATGCTCTCACCAGAAGCCTCTGAGGACAGCAAGTATTGTACTTTACAAAACAAAAAACAAACACACAAACAGAACAAGAAAAACCTAATAAGGGGAAAAAAGGGAGCTAGCAACAGGCCCCAAATTGATCTCAAATTTTTTCCAGAAAGAGAATGTCTACTCAGTGTGAAGATCCTGAAGCCAGTCTGGCAGACCAGAGTCTTGGAAGAACATCATTTCTGGAGACACTTTGCATACATTTTCATGAGAATCCAAATTTCTAGGGTGCCAGGCCTTAGAGAGTCTCTGTGTAGCTATCACAGTGGGTCCCCTGTGTTCCTGGTTTCTGACTGCACCGTATCCCTGGGAACAAAATGGAAGAAGTGACCCTCCTGAGAACAGGCTGACCCTGGGATCCATAAAATCTCAAGTTTCTCAATGAAATTTCTTCTCGAGTTAGAATGAGAGGGGGTTTTGGCAAAATGCAAGTGAAATCTAGCCAGGTTCCTCTGGTCTAAGATAGAATTGGGGGCATTTGCCAACTCAAAAACATTTGGCCTTATCACAGCCTTTTCTTTTTCAAAAACCCCCAAGGCTGGGGCAGCCCAGGTGGCTCAATGGTTTAGCGCTGGGGCAGCCCAGGTGGCTCAAAGGTTTAGCGTGGCCTTCAGCCCAGGGCATGATCCTGGAGACCTGGGATTGAGTCCCACGTCAGGCTCCCTGAATGAAGCCTGCTTCTCCCCTGGCCTGTGTCTCTGCCTCTGTGTGTGTGTGTGTGTGTGTGTGTGTGTGTCTCATGAATAAATAAATAAAATATTAAAAAAAAAAAAAACCAAGGCTGCTTGTAGTTGAGCACTTCCTTTGTCCAGCTATGCTTGGTGGCACAGCCAGGTCCTCAGTAGCAGAGGGTATTCTCTGCTGTAGCCCATCCCAGGACAAGCAGGCTGGCTGGAGACTTTTCACCAGGGTGACCAGTTAGCTATGTCCTACAGACAGATGTCAAGTGAAGGGCTGCCTGTCCCAGAGATAGGACGGCTGCCTGGAAGATGTGACTCTGGAGTCAGGGCACATTGGTTGCTCTTCCTTAATGTGGCTGCCCTGTTGCTAGCTTCTTATCATGTTCCTGAGAGTGTGAAATAGTGACGGAATCTACTGGACAACTGGTCGTTTCCTCATGAACACTGGCTTCTCCTGTTCTTTAAAAAATCTTCACTAGGGCAGCCCGGTGGCTCAGCGGTTCAGCGCCGTCTGTGGCTCAGGGCGTGATCCTGGAGACCCAGGATCAAGTCCCATGTTGGGCTCGTGCGTGGAGCCTGCTTCTCCCTCTGACTGTGTCTCTGCCTCTCTCTCCCTCTGTGTCTCATGAATGGATAAATAAAATCTTAAAAAAATAAAAAAAATAAAAATCTTCACTAAAGTATAAAGCACATATAAAAAAAATGGGCCAAACATAAATGGAAGGCGCAAGGAACCATGACAAAGGGAAAGCCCACATAATCAACCTATAGAATAACGAGAACATTGTCATCATAAGAGAAGCCCCATTGGCACCTGCCATCACTGCCCTTTTAACTTTTGACCCTATCGTTTAATTTTGCTGGTTCTTAATTTTTTTTGATTCTTGAGTTTTATAGAGATGGGATCAAACGTAATTTGTACCTACTCTCTTTGACTTAAATCATGTTTGTTAAAGTCGTTCATGCACACATCAGATTATGTACTGTGATAGTTCATTTCCATTGCTATGGATTCTTTCATTGTCTAAAATTACAATTTGTTTTTAACAGCTTTATTGAGATCTCATTCACATACCACAAAATGGACTCTTTTAACGTGTATATTTCAATCTTCTTAGTAGTTCACAGGGCTGTGTAGTGATCACCACAGTCTAAGATTAGAACGATTCATCGTTATCCTGTCACCATGAGCTGTCACTTTTTTTAAAAAAGACTTTATTTATTTATTCATGAGAGAGGCAGAGATAGGCAGAGGGAGAAGCAGGCTCCCTGTGGGACTCAATCCCAGGACCCTGGGATTACCACCTGAGCCAAAGGCAGATGCTCAACCACTGAGCCACTCAGGCATCCCCATGAGCTGTCACTTTCTATTCCTCTCATGACATGCCCACCTTGAGGAACTACTTTTTGTCTCCCTGGATTCATCTATTCTGGGCATTTTGTATAAATGGGATGCGTCTTTTGTTGTGACAAGCTTCTTTAACATAGCATAATGTTTTCAAGGTTCTCCCATGCTGTAGAATGCATCAATACTTTATTTATTTTTATTGCCAAATACTACTCTCTTCTGTGACCATACACATTTTATTTCACTTTTTGGGATTCATACATAATGCTGCTATCAACATTTGTATGTAAGTTTTTGTGTGTCCATGGACTGGGAAACAATATATTTAACATGTCAATTGTTATATAAAGGAGTTGATTGATCTACAGATTCAGTATAATGTCTATCAAAATCTTAGTTGTCTTTTCACAGAAATCAGCAAGATGATCCTAAAAGTCATATGGAGATATAAGGGATTCAAATAGCAAAACAATTTTGAAAAGAAATAAGGTTGGAGGAATCACATTCCTGGTTTCAAAACTTACTGCAAATCTATAGTAATCAAGACTATGAAGGCTTAAGGAGAGATAGCTAGACCAATGGAGTAGAATTGAGAGTCCAGAAATAAATTCAGAAAAAACCCTCATTTTAGCCAGTATAGTGCATGTATAATTGTACATCAATAGTGGTTTTAATGTCCCCTTCCCTAGTAACTAAAAAATTTACAACATTTTAGATTTTCTTGGCCATTACGACATTTTCTTTTGTAAAGCGCCAATTCAAGTCTTTTGCCCATTTTGACTTGTCTTTCGCTGGTTGAGTTTTATTTATTTATTTATTTATTTATTTATTTTTAATTTTTTCGCTGGTTGAGTTTTAGACTCTCATCATATATTCTGTCTACAAATTTTGGGCCGAATATATATATTACAAATATGTTCTCTCACTTTGTCAGTTTTCTTTTCACTTCCTTAACGGTGTTCTTTGAAGAACAGATATTATAAAACTTAATATAGTCCAACTTCCCAATTTTTGCCTTTGTTGTTAGTGTTTTCATGTCCCACTTAAGAAACATTTGCCTATTGCCAAATATTGAAAATATTCAACTATGTTTCCTTCCAAAAATTTAGAACACATTCTAAAAAGCTAGAAGCTATTCTAAAATCTAGAAGTTTTTCCAAAACCTATGTTTTCTTCTTTTTATTTATTTATTTATTTATTTATTTATTTATTTATTTATTTATTTATTTTAAAGATTTTATTTATTTATTCATGAGAGACACAGAGAAAGAGAGGCAGAGACACAGACAGAGGGAGAAGCAGGCTCCATGCAGGGAGCCCGACGTGGGACTCGATCCCGGATCTCCAGGATCACGCCTTGGGCTTGCTATACTGCTGAGCCACCGAGGTTGCCCCCTATGTTTTCTTCTGAAGTTATCTTTCACATTTAGATTCATTATCTGTGGGGTTAATGTTGCACCTAGTGCAGAAATGGGAACTAGATACATTTTCTATATGTGTTTCCAATTGAACTAGTATTATTTATTGAAAATAACTATGCCAGTTATTCATTTGTTTATTGCCTCTCAGCTCATTTCACCTTTCAATGCCTTCTCTGCACAGAGCTCCTTAAACAGTTCTCCATTATGTGAGCAACATGTTACCCTTTCCCAGCAGAGAGCGCTGGAGGGACACTGGAAGGGGAGGAGCTTCTCCTGCTGTTTCCACAGCTGCACACTCAGTCAGCCTTGTGAGTGTCAGGACATACAGTGGTGTTTGCCTAAGCCACATGCCCAGTATGTGTGCCCCCTTAGCAACTTGGCAACACCAGCCCAGCCTGATGCCCATCTTTCCATGGCATCTTGGACACAGACACTGCGCACTCTTAACCTCTCACTTTGGCCACTGTCTCTACTCTGTCTGCACACTTATATGCTTGGCCTCCAGTTGTGGCTTACCTGCAGCACAAGGGTTGCTTCCTGCTTGCCCCCACAAGTCTGGTCCGGCTCTGGGGCAAACCAGAGAATTCTGGCATCCAGGGGGCTCCCACCATACTGTCTCTGAAGAAATCTGAACCCTAGCCTGAGAAATGGGACCCCTCTCCCAAGTGTGATCCTCTTTGGGTACTCTTGCTTAGCTCTGGGGTCCCCTTATATCTTACATTTTCTCTTGTATCATAGCTTCATAATCTATAAAGAATTAAACTTCCCCGCTCTAAGTCACTGTGTAGTTTCTGTGTCCTGATTGAACACAAACTGATACAATAAGCATCATCTCCCATTGCAGTCTGGGGCAGCTTCCTAGACACATATGAATATGGCTAGACTCTATTCTGTTTCATGTGTCTTTGTCTGACCTTGAGTCAGTAAGCACAAGAATGTTATGAAGGTTTCAGTACTGAGGTCTCAGAACTTTTTGTTATATTTATGCTCAGGTAGTTGAGTTTTTATGCCATAATAAATGGATTAAATTTTTAAATTTTGATTTTCTATCTTTTCATCCCTGGTGTATAAATACAGATAGTCCTCAATTTACAATGGTTCAACTTAAATTTTTAAATACTCAGTAGAAATAGTACTCCTCATTTTGAATTTTGATCTCCTCCTGAGGAGGAGGTACAATACTCTTGTGATGTTGGACAGCAGCAGTGGGCCCAGCTCCCAGACAGCCACACCATCACAAGGGTAAACAATCCATATACTAACCACCATTCTGGCCCTAAGGAGCCATTCTGTTTTTCACTTTCAGTGTGGTATTCAATAAATTACGTGACATATCCAACAATTTATTATAAAATAGGCTGTGCTGAATAATTTTTAAAAATTGTTTATTCAAATTCAATTTAATTAACATAGACCGTATTATTAGTTTCAGAGGTAGACTTTAGTGATTTATCGGTTGTATATAACAGCCAGTACTCATCACATCACATGCCCTCTTTAATGCTCATTCTCCAGTTACCCTATCTCCCACCCATCTCCCCTCCAGCAACCCTCAGTTTGTTTCCTATAGTTAACAGTCTCCCATAGGATGCCAGGGCGGCTCAGCAGTTGAGCTTCTGCCTTTGGCCCAGGGCATGATCCTGGAGTCCCAGGATCAAGTCCCACATCAGGCTTCCTGCATGGAGCCTGCTTCTCCCTCTGCCTGTGTCTCTGTCTCTCTCTCTCTCTGTGTCTCTCATGAATAAATAAAATCTTTTTTAAAAAAGAATCTCTTATGGTTTGTCTCTCTCTCTCTGTTTTCATCTTATTTTCCCTTCCCTTCCTCTATGTTTATCTGTCTTCTTTCTTAAATTTCACGTATGAGTGAAATCATATGATATCTGTCTTCCTCTGTTTTATTTTGCATAACATAATACCCTCTAGTTCCATCCACATCATTGCAAATGGCAAGATTTCATTCTTTTTGATGGCTGAGCAATATTCTATATATATGTGTATATATATATATATAAAGAAGATGTGAGATATATATATATATATATCTCACATCTTCTTTATCCATTTTTCTGATGATGGACATCTGGGCTCTTTCCATAGTTTGGCTATTGTGGACATTGCTGCTATGAACACTGGGGTGCATGTGCCCCTTCAAATCACTCTGTTTGTATCATTTAGATAAATACCTAGTAGTGCAATTGCTGGGTCATGGGGTAGCTCTATTTTTCACTTTTTGAGGAACCTCCACACAGTTTTTCAGAGTGACTGCACCAGCTTGCATTCCCACCAACAGTGTAAGAGGGCTCCCCTTCCACCACATCCTCACCAACATCTATTGTTTCCTGACATGTTAATTTTTTGTGCTGGATGATTTTGCACAACTGTAAGTGTTCTGAGCACATTTAAGGTGAGCCAGGCTAAGCTATGATGTTAGGTGTATTGAATGCATTTTCAACTTCTTTCCTTTTTCTTACTGAAGTTTGATTTCTTTCTTTATAGCTCTTTTTTTTTCCTTTTGCCTTTTGGCCTCTCATCTATATGCATATAAGGCCAAAATTTCCTCCTGGCACTGCTCTAAGTTCTGCCCACATGTTTTGATCTGTTATTTCTTCTTTATCATTCATTCTAAAATAGTTTCACGTTTTTGTTTGTAACTTTGACACATGGATTATTTATGAGCAGGGTCTTTAATTTCCAGGCAGTTGAGAATTTTCAAAATATCCCATAGTTCTGGTTTCTGGCTTACTCCCCTGTGGACAGAATCATACTCTGTCCTGTTAAAAAGTAATATATTGAGGCTTTCTTTCTGGCCCACCTATAGTCCATTTTAATATGTGTTCCATCCATGTTTGACAAGAATGTGAATTCTGTTGTAGCTTGGTCAAGTGTATTAATTAGGTCAAGTTTGTAGATTGTCTTATTCAGGTCCTCTATATCTCTATCCTTTCTTTTCTCTTATTTAACGCTCTGGTATTAAGAGAGGTGCATTAGAGTCTTAGTTTTTAGTGAATATGCCTGTTGTCATTTTAATTCTGTCAGTATCTGCCTTACTACTTTTGGATAGTTGTGTAGAACTTAAACCACATGGTTTTGAATTGCACGGGTCCACTCACATATGGATTTTTTTATATATAACTACAGCACAGGACTGCAAATATCTTTTCTCTTCCTTATGATTTTCTTGATGACATCTTCTTTTCTCTAGCTGACTTTATTGTAAGAATATAGGACATAATGAATATAATGTACCAAATATGTGTTAATTGACTGTTTATGCTATCTGTAAGGCCTCCTGTCAACAGTAGGCTCCTAGTGGTTAAGTTTCGGGGAGTCAAAACTTCAAGGGTCAAGTATAAATTATGTCCTGTGCTTTTAGTTCTTTCTACATTTTTTGGTATTTATTTCTTTTTTCTCTATTTGTTCTTTTTTTAATGTATATTCACTTAATTAACAAATAGTGTATTATTAGTTTCAGAGGTAGAGTGCAGTGATTCATCGGTTGCCTAGAACACCCAGGGCTCATCACATCACGTGCCCTCCCTAATGCCCATCACACAGTTACTCCATTTTCATCTGTGTCTTTGTGTTTAAAGTGTATCCCTATAAACAGCTCATAGCTGGCAGATAGTCTGCATTTGGGTCACCTCTCTTTCTGGGCTTTCCTTTGAGAACTTAGGGGATTTTCTTTTTATCCTCAACACTTGGTGCCACAGGAATGTCCTTAGCATTTTCTCCTGCTGTGAAGCTTCAGAAGTTGACAAGTGTCTCAAGGGTCCAACTGGGTGTCCACACCTTCCCAGTTCCCAGTAGGATTACTCCAACCCCCACCAACCAAAAGTTTGTGCTGAGTTCTTTGTCCCACAGAAGTAGCCCTCTTCTGGAAGCTACCTGTGGATTCTCAGATTCTCAGACTCTCACTCAGCCAGAATTAGGAAGTGTCCCCATGGAAAGATTCATCCCAGGAAGCCTGAATCAACTCACTCTTCCCTGGGGGACATTCGGTTCTGTCTCTGCCTACTGGATTTTTTCTCTCCCAAGCACTGGTCAATCAATCCCTTTGCTTTTCTAAAGTTTTGGCTTCACTCTGTAGCTTCTAGCCCACATGCCGTCAGAATTCAGCAGATGTCTACAGGAAACAAGACACGTGCTTGAGGCCCTCAGCTTTATAGTACATGGCTTCCTGGTGCTGCCAAAAGCCCCAGTTGGCTTCTCTGGTGACAACCAACCCCCTGCTTCCCAGCACCAGCAAATGCCCTCAGGCAAGGCGGGGGATTCCCAGCTGCCTTCTGAAAGGTTATCTTCCCCAAATTTCCAAATCTCTCTAATCTTCATCTACAAATCCTACATCTACTACAGCTCTCCAGTGCTTCTATACACAGGATTAAAAAATGTGTTCACCTTTTCCAGTTGGTTCTCAGCAGGAACATTAGCTAGCTGAGGCCTACTTCACCTACCTAGAGGTAGAGGGAGAACTATATTGATGTTTTCTTTTTTAAAAAGATTTTGTTTATTCCTGAGAGACACAGAGAGAGAGGAGGCAGAGACACAGGTAGAGAGAGAAGCAGGCTCCCTGAGGGAAGCCCGATATGGGACTCATCCCAGGACACCAGGATCACGACACCTGAGCCAAAGGCAGATGCTCAACCACTGAGCCATCCTGGCACCCCAATTTTTTTTTTGACTTGCAATGTTCATAAAATTTTAAAAACTTTATTCGGGTAAAACTGACACATAATAAACTTCACATATTAAGGTGTATACAATTTTATAAACAAGTATATGTATATGTGTGTATATAATTGTACATATGTATAAATGTGTGTATATATATTTCAGATATAGATTCATCTGAAAACAAGACTGTAATTAAGATAATAAATGTACTTTTCACCCACAAAGTTTTCCTCAGACTCTTGTGTGACCTCACTGACCCACCCCTGTTCACCTCTCCCCTCACTTCAGGCAACCATTAATTGGTTTTCTGTCACTACGGATTAATTTGCACTTTCTAGGGTTTTCTAAAATTGGAATATCATGGAATTTGTGCTCTTTCTTGTCTGCTCTTGGGACTCAGGATTCACTCTTCCACATTGTTGTGTATATCAACAGTTCGTTGCTTTTTCTCACTGAGTAGTAGTTTATTTATAATATAATATAATAATATAATATAATATAATAATATAATCCCAGTTTATTTATCCATTCATTTGCTTGTTGACATTTGGGTTGTGTCCAGTTTTTGACTATTATGAATAAAGCCTTTATGAACAGTCTTATAAAAATATTTATATGGACATATGCCTTTATTTCTTTTGGTCAAGTACCTAGGAGTAGAATGACTGGCTCATACAGTAAATGAGTGTTTAACTTTTTAAGAAATGCCAAATGATTTTCCAGAGTGGCTGTACCATTTTACAGTCCTACTGGCAGTAGATGAGATTTCCACTTGCTCACATCCTTGCCAACACTTACAATGGTCAGTCTTTTCAATTTGAGAAATTCTAATACATGCATGGTGGTGTGGTTTTAGTTTGCATTTCCTTAATGACTGATGAGGTTGAGTTTTTTTTTTTTTTTTAATGTGCTTGTTTGCCATTCACCTATCATATTTGGTTGAGGATCTGCTCAAATCTTTTGCCCATTTAAAAATTTTGGTTGTTTGTTTTCTTAATATTTAGGCTTGAGAGTTCTTTATGTATTCTGGACACAAGCCCTTTATTAGATATGTGATTGGAAAATATTTTTCTCCCATTTTGTAGCTTGTCTTTTCATTTTCTTAACAATGTCTTCGGCAAAGTAAACATTCCTAATTGTAGTGAAATCCAGCTTATCATTTTTTTCTTGTATCAACTCTGTGTTTGGTATTGTATCAAAAACAGTCTGTCTGTCTGATCCAAACGTCCCAAGATTTTCTCCTACGTTTTCTTCTAGAAATTTTTGTTTTGTTTCAGATTTTATGTTTAGATTTATGATTACTTTGAGTTAATTTTTGTATATGGTATGAGATATGGATCCAAGTTCTTTTTTTTGTTTTTTGCATGTGGCTAGCCAATTATTTCATCACCATGTGCTGAACATTAGTTTTTTTTTTTTTAAGTTAAACCAGTCTTGCTTCTCTCTTAAGAATAAACTTAGTGTGGTATGATGTGTTTTAAAATAAGTCTTTGAATTCTATTTGCTTATAATTTGTTCAGGATTTTCAAATTCATGTTCATCATGAGTGAGATCGGCATGTAACTTTCTTTTCTCATAATGCTTTTGTGAAATAATCAAAACTATCATAGTCTCACAAATAAAATTGGGACATGGTTCCTCTTTTTCTATTTTCTGTAAAAGTATATATTGACTGGCATTATTTATCATTTAAATATTTGGCAGAATTCACTAATGAAACCATTGGATCTGCAGTGAGCCTTATGGGGTAGTTTAATGTTTACAGTTATGGGCTTATTTCATGCAGACCTCAATCCTGATCCTGACTAATAGAGTGTAATCTCTGATCACAGTGCAATTCAGCTAGAAATTGACAATAAAAATAGTACTAGAAAATATACAGGTATTTATTTTTTTTAAAGATTTTCTTTATTTATTCATGAGAGACACACAGAAAGAAAGAGAGAGAGAGGCAGAGACACAGGCAGAGGGAGAAGCAGGCTCCATATAGGGAGCCCGACGTGGGACTCAGTTCCAGGACCCGGGATCACACCTTGAGCTGAAGGCAGACTCAATATACAGGTCCCAATATACAGGTATTTATAAGTTAAGAGATACACTTCTTTTTTTTAAGTGATACACTTACAAATAACCTATGGGTCAAATTGCAGTCGTAATGGAAATTTTAAAATATTTTTAAAAATGGGATGCCTGGGTGGCTCAGTGGTGGAGAATCTGCCTCTGGCTCAGGGCGTGATCCTGGAGTCCTGGGACCCAGTCCCATATTGGGCTCCCTGCATGGAGCCTGCTTCTCCTCCCACGGCCTATGTCTCTCTGTCTCTCTCTGTGTCTCTCATGAATAAATAAAATCTTAAAAAAAATTTTTTTAATCTTTTTCTTGGAAATTTTCAAAATATTTTAAATTAAATGACAATGAAATGACTACATATTAAAATTTCTCTGATTTAACTAAAGCCACACCTAGTGGGAGACTTTGTAATAAAACAGAAGAAGGGCTGAAAAATGTATAAATACTCTTATCAAAAAGTTTTCTAACTTTCAAAGTCTACAACCCAAACAACAAGAGGGTATTATAAAGATAATAGTAGAAATTAATGAAATAGAATCAAATATATAGTAAAGATGATCAAGAAAGCCATCTTTCAAAGGACTAGCAGCATCAATAAACCCTTGCAAGACTGTTTTTAAAAAAGACAAACAACAAGTGTTAAATTATTTATCAAGTTATCAGAAGAAATATTGCTACACTCCTACAGATTTCAAAAGAATCCTAAAATGAGAGTAAGAACTGTTCATGCAAATAAATTTGAAATTTTAATAGACTAAATGGACAAATTACCAGTAAAATAATAATTAGCAATTAATTACACCTAAAAATTACACCTAAAAATGAGTTTTATAATTATTAAAGAAATGGAACCCATTACTTAAAACTTTCTTAAAACAATAGGCCAAGCCTGGGTGACTTTACCAAAGGATTTCAACAAACATCTAAGAAAGGTTCAATGACAATCTTCCTCGCATTCTTCTGGAATAGAAAGAGATAATATCCTAATTTGTTAAGGAAATTATAACTTAAGAATAATGGTTCGTGACCATAATGAGGATTTTAGCTCTGTGTATATGTCTTCTTTGCTTGCTCTTTGTGTGTGTGTACCAATTTGTATCTCTTCTTTTCTAGTTGCATCTTGTTACACAGAAGTATGACATGATTATTGCTGTACGGAATTCTAAATGTGTCAGGGCCTGTGTGAGTGCTGAGTTGTCATAGACTGTGCTAATTATTTATTACCTCTCAGCTCCAGATCCCTCTTCTAAACTCTGCTCTGTGGTGCTGATGCTGGTTCTCTACAAACTGCATGTCCCAGACCCCCTTGCCAATTGGCTTCTTGTTAGGTTTGCTGGCAGGAACAGTTAGGAAGGCACTCATTGGAACTAGTTAACTAATTAACTGGTGTGCAGGGAGACGGGAGAAGGGAGGTCTTTCCTACTTTCCAGCTTCCATTGGCAGCAGCTGATAGCCTGGCCCTAACGCTCAGAACCAGCTTCAACTGAATCCCTCAGAAATGCCAGCAAGAACCAGCTGGTGCTCCTTTGAGAAACACAGCGCCAGCCCTCTGCCTCTTTTACCTCTTTAAACCCTTGGACTGGGGGCACCTGGTGGCTTAGGGTTGAGTGTCTGCCTTTGGCTCAGGTCATGATCCTGGCTTCCTAGGATCAGGATCCAGTCCCACATCAGTCTCCCCGCGGGGAGCCTGCTTCTCCCTCTGCTTATGTCTCCACCTCACTCTCTTTGTGTCTCATGAATAAGTGAATAAAACCTTAAAAAAAAAAGAAGGAAAAAGAAGAAAAGAAGAAGGAGAAGGAGAAGGAGAAGGAGAAAGAAGGAGAAGGAGAAGGAGAACCCTTGGGCTGACCCATTGTGCCTCAATAAATATGCTTTAATCACATCAACACAAAGAGCATCCTGCCTGGAGATGAGTCAAGCTGCAGATTTAAATCTAAATTCTGCCATTTATAAGATGGGCGACTTTGGCCTATATTTTGGAAACAAAGCTAGGACTCTTTCTGTGCCGAGTGCTTCAAAATAGATCTTATTAATCCTGACAACATACCTCAGAGGAAGGCCTTATTCTTACAACTAAGACAGTGGTGGCTCAGAGGGATGAAGAAGTTTCCCCAGGCTGCACATCTCATAGGTGGTGTGCTATGACTTCAACATGGGGCCACTGGACTCCAGAAACCATGCTCTGTGCAGTTCATCTTGCTCCCCACAAGCCCCTGTCCCCTTGTCCACACACTGATGAAATGGAATTCATCATTTGGATGAAATTATATGAAACAGCACAGATGAAATTAGGTAATTTTGAATCTTCTTTTTTTTTTTTTTCCTTTTTTAAATAAACAATCTGCGGCTCCATACTTAGTGGTAAATCCCAAGCCCCCTGATTGGGGGTCTGGCCTTCCCATGCCTTTACTCGTTGGCCGCTCTGCACGATCCACTGAGTTGCTCTGTCCCATGTGCCATCTAACCTGTTACCCTCCAATCTCCTGCCGGACCCTAGGGTGGCTGTCCTTCAATGCCTAAGGGCTCAGATTCTTCTGCTTCTGAAAACCGATGACTTGGTTGGGCCCAGGTCAAAGGCTCCTACTCCAGAATGTGTTGGATATGAAGCCCAACAGCATCCAGACCCTTCCTTACATGGTATTTACAGCCTTCAGTGAGAAGCATTGATTTCTGTCTTCTAAGATGAAGTTCACATCCTAGGATCTCAGTGTAAATGTTATAAAGCCCTTTGTTTTCCCCTCCCTTGGAACAGCGGCATCAGAAAGCCTGGGGCAAAGAGACTTGGAGCCACAACCCAGCAGCCTGTGTGAGGGGCAGGGTGTGCATTAGTCTGTGCCACATTTGGCACACGAGGTCTCCACCATATCTGCTTCAACCCATGGGGCAGGTGCAGAAGAAGTCTGGGGGTGCAGCCCAGGGGGTCCAGCCCAGGGGGTCCTGTCTACGTATGGCTAGGTTTGTTTGCTGATGTCATTGTTAGAAAAAGAAAAGGGTGCCCATGGATGACCTAGTATTCTACATGGTAAAGCAGACCTGTTAGTAGAGTTCCAGGGAACCTTCCCACCACCTACGGAAACCAACAAGAATGGTACGTGTGAGGTGATGCCCAGCGCCCAAGAATGGCTGGCCAAGGATCTCAAGTGCTTTTGTCCCAAATCCCAGGTGAACTGCTTGGGCACCCACAGCATCTGCCCAGGGACAGATGGCTTCCCAGAACAGCCCTGGTAGGGGCTCTTTCATCTCTTTCTCTCTGTGGCCTACTCTCTCTCTTGGAAAGCCTATGGATTTTGGTCCCTCCTCTGCCCACCCCCCTCCCCAACACCCCCCCCCCCCCCACACACACACACCTTCTCTTTGACAGGAGCTTGAGGGCCACCTGGTGGAAAGTTTTATTTGCAAGGACAAATGAGAGTGACAGCTTGGCAAGGGTTTATTTAAAGCAACAGGTTGTAAGTGGGGAAGCTGCCAGACAGCCGCCTTGGGTGTATAGGCAGCTCTCTGCTTCCCT
The DNA here is from genome assembly GCF_048418805.1 of Vulpes vulpes. Classification (NCBI taxonomy): domain Eukaryota; kingdom Metazoa; phylum Chordata; class Mammalia; order Carnivora; family Canidae; genus Vulpes; species Vulpes vulpes. The sequence goes on along the minus strand of NC_132793.1, from coordinate 88,653,283 downwards.
CGGACAGAGGATAGATTTTCAGCAATTGCTTGACATTCTGTGCACCAGTAGCCTTTGCTTCCTGCCTGAGACAGGCTGGGTTACTGCCTTGCTGTAACACCCACAGATACTGGGGCTGAATGGTGGCTGTTCACAGGGACCCAGGGACACCAGCAGGTAAGTCTCTGAGGATATACGGCTATCACTGGGGTAGAGCCGAGGAAACTGCCAGAGGAAGCAGGCAGCTTGCAGAGCAGAAGCCTTGAGGGGAAGGTGTGGGGTTTCCTGTTCAGATTTCAAGTGGGAAAGCTTCAGCCACTTTGTATGGATCCTGAGTTCTGCCGGCCTCTCTGCTATGGCAAGGTACCTGAGTCCTTTCACTTGGTATGACCCAGTCACACGGGCAAGTCCCTTCTCCTAGATGGACTTAGGTTTTCTTGTTTAAAAATTGACCTCCCTAGTAATCCTAAGTAGTGACCTGCTGCTTTTCTAACACCCAGGGCAGAAAGTAAAGCTCAACAAAATCATCTTATTAAAGGAGTTAACTGGAAAATGGAAGATAAAGCATTGTCCTCCCCCAGAGTCAGCAGACAGTGGGTAGAACCACCTCTCTGTAGAGTTGACGGGAATCCCCAGACCTCCCCACAGATTTATTTGATTCCCCTACTGCAATTCCAGAGTATGGGGGTTTCCAAGAGAAGATCAAAACTAGTTGCACAAAATATTCCTAAGTGGTTGTAGATTGAGTAAAATGTCAGAAAAACGCTCAACTTATCCTACTTATAATGTATATAGGTTGGCCCCAATTATCCTCTTTTTCCAAAGAAGCACATCCACAATCAGGTAAGACACCAAGGGTTCCTTCCATTTTAGAAACTTGAGCCAGATTCTCCTTCTCTCTCAAGATATTTCAGATGGAAAAAGGAGGGACTAATCTAATCCTGAAAGAGCCAAATGTTATTTGGTCTGGGTCCCCGAGACAGGAAGGCTCCCCCCAGTTTCCTGGGGTTATGCATCTGCCTTCAGCTCAGGTCATGATCTCAGAGTCCTGGGATGGAGTCCCACATTGGGCTGCTGGTTTAGCCAGGAGCCTGCTTCTTCCTCTCCCACTCCCCCTGCTTGTGTGCTCTCTCTCTCTGTCAAATAAATACATAAATAAAATCTTTTTAAAAAAAAGACTGGAAGCTCAGAGACTCCATTTGCTATCTGAAATTTTAACCTCCTACATAACATATATAAAGATAATCTTTCAGAAATCTAACATGACTGCAAAGCTTCCAGGTTAGTAGAAGGAAAACATGTCTGCACAGGAAATGCAAAATAATCCCTATAGAAAATATAGAAATGAGGGGAGAATTAAACTCTGAAAATAAGAGAGAACTTAGAACAAATAAAAGTGTTAAATCACAATAAATATGAATGGAAAAACTTACTTATTATGAGAGAAGACTTCCAGATAAGATGGAGTCAATGCACTTCTCCCCATTCTATCCACTAAGCACAGTTTAAAACCCCAGATATTGTACCTCAGGCAAGCATGAGAAGACACCAAAAGGTGGAGAAAAGAAGGCAGACTGGCTAAGGACCTCAGAATCCAAGGAACAACACAGTGGTGACTTTGTTGGGTATTCCTTCTGCCTCATAAATCCAGGGCTGGAGAAGCTGGCAAACCATAAATGTCAATAGGCACAGACAGCCTCCAAGAACCCTGTTCTCTCAGCCAAGAACTAGGAAAGAAAGCTCAGCAAGACAGAACATTGACAGTAACTCCTCTACCCTAACACTGTGGGGAAGACAATGGCTTCACCCCTACTGCCATCAGCAAAGATTGGTGAAGTCGAAACTTCTGTACCAAGGCATACTGGCCCCCTCCCTTGCACTGGGCTGGTGTCAGAGAAAGCAGAGTGAAGAGCTGGGACTTTCACCACCTTCCAATGATAATGAGAACACACCCAGCTCTGCAGCATCAGTGGAAGCCACTTGGGGAAGCCAGGAGGTGTCCTACTAGCCAAGATAGTGCCAATGAATCAGCCTCTGTCTGGTGGGGAGCCTGAGAAAATAGAGTGAAATAACAAAAACAAAACAAAACAAAACAAAAACCAAAAAAGATGAATGTAGCCTCAGGGACCTGTGGAGTTATAATAAAAGAGCAAACGTGTGTTATTGGATTCCCAGATGAAAAGGAAAAAAGAAAGGGGCTAGAAAAGTATTCAAATAAATAATGATGGAAATTTTTCTTAATTCAGTTAAAGACATAAGCCTGTAGATTTAAGATGCTGAGCAAACACAATATAGGAGAAACCCAAAGAAATTCATATCAACATGATTTGTAACCCAACTGTTAAAAACCTGAGACAAAACTTAAAGACTCAAGAGACAAATGACACCTACCAATAGGGGATAGGCGATTCAAATAATGGCAGATTTCTTATCAGAGACCATAAAAACCAAAAGGAAGCGATGCAACATTTTTCAAATGCTGAAAGAAAATAGCTATAATTATATAACTTATTTAGTTATATAGTTATTTATTCTACAATTCTATATCTGGCAAAAATATCCTGGAATAAAGGGAAAGTCAGAACATCTTTAGCTGAGGGAAACAAGAAAATATGAGTATCTACCCTAAAAAATGTCTGAAGAGAATTTTCGAGGCAGAAAGACATGATCAAAGAATTAGGCTTAGAATACTGAGAAGGAAGAGAAAACAACTGGATTGAGTAACAATATGGGGGAATATGACAGGGTCCTCCTCTATTCAACTTTTCTAAATTCTAATTTGGAGCCTAAATTCTCACATTACCTGGTATGGTTCTCAAAGCACATAGAGAGAATCATGAAGGCAATTAATATTATAAGTGGGGTGGTGAAGGGACGTGGAGGCAAGTAAGATTTTCATGCTTCACTGGAATTTGGAAAATGTCAACACTAGTGATAAATTATGCATATATAATGTCATACCCAGAGCAAATAAAATATACAATAAGGAGATAAAATCCTCCAAATTTTTTTTTTACAAATTCAGCACAATATTTATATTTAAAAAAACATTAAGGAGAACACAAAATGGAAAACTGCATAATAGCATTTTTATGAAAATATCCATTAAAATCTTAAAATACTGGCAAAAAAAAGTCAGTAAATTTAAAAATGACACAGCATGACCAGAAGGAATTGACCCCCTCAATTGCCAGGCTTGTCTAATGGTTAGAAACTAGCATTATTACGTTAACAAACAAAAAGCAATGACTAGATCAGCACTCCAAGAAATGAATTTCAACAACACTGATTCCTGATTTTTAAAAATTGAAGGAAAAAAAACCATAGGAGGAGCCGAAAACCTATCAGATAGGATGCCTGGCTGGCTCAACTGGTAGCAAATGCCACTCTTGTTCTTGGGGTTGTGAGCTTGAACCTGACGTTGGGTGTGTAGCCACCCATAAATAAAGGGGCACCAGGGTGGCTCAATCAGTTAAGTGTCTGCTTTCAGACCCAGTCATGATCCCAAGGTCTTGGGATGAAGCCCTGCATTCAGCTCCCTGCTCAGTGGGGAGCCTGCTTCTCTCTCTCCCTCTGCCCTCTCCCCTTCCCCATGCTTGTGCTCTATCTCTCTCAAAATAAATGAATAAAAAAATTTTAATGCTATTTAAAAATAAATAAATAAAATATTAAAAAAAGAAAACATCAGAAATGTGATTGGAGTGTCAGACTACACAACTAGCATTAAAAGGTCAGTAGCTTTTCTGAATGTTAACAAAATAGAAAATAAAAAAAAAATTTTTTTACAATAGTAATCAAAAAGATACATCATTCAGTATAAACTTTAAAGAAAATGTTCAGAGTCTATATGAATAAAGTCTCCCAATTCTACTGAGAGACACAAAAGAGGATTTAACTGAATAAGCACACACATATTACTCTTGCATAGGAAAACTCAAAATGATAATTTGTCAACTCCTCTAGGGACACCTGGGTGGCTCAGTGGTTTGGCCCCTGCCTTCGGCCCAGGGGGTGATCCTGGAGACCTGGATCGAGTCCCACTTCGGGTTCCCTGCATGGAACCTGCTTCTCTCTCTCTGCCTGTGTCTCTGCCTCTCTCTCTGTATCTCTCATTAACAAATAAATAAAATCTTAAAAAAAAAAATCCCTGTCAACTCCTCTAAATGAGTTATAAATTCAAAGAAATCTCAAAATAGCATACCATCAGGATTGGGGGTGTGGGGGGGTGGACCTACCAAAAAAAAACCTGTTGAATTCATCTAGTTTAAATGAAATAAATGTTGGAAGTAAAATTAAATAAAACTGTGAGATGAGCCAATGAAATTTGGAAATACGAGAGTAAAGATGGGTCACTGACCCAAACATTTTATTTATTTATTTTCTTTTTTTAAAGGCTTTACTTATTTGAGACAGAAAGAGACCACAAGCAGGGTGGAGGGGAGAGAGACAAGCAGATTCCCGCTGAACCAGGAGACAGATCCCAGGACCCTGAGATCAGGACCTGAGCCAAAGGCAGAGGCTTAATTGAGCCACCCAGGAGCCCCTGACCCAACCATTTTAAAACCAATTATAAAGTTTTACTAATTAAAGCAATTTGGTATAGGATGAGTACTTTGGTGAAATAGAATGGAAAGTCCAGATGGGAATCTAAGGGTGGTGTCTCAAACACAAGAAAATAAAAAAAGAAATAGTATTTAGCAAATGTCTTGAGGAACAAACAGCAAATTACTTAAAAAGAGAAAAGAATCCTTCCCTACCTTACCTCTTATACCAAAATAAATGCCAAAGAATCAATGAATCCCTGTAAGTTATAAAAAGAAGCATGAATGATTTGATGTATAAATTTGTTTAGAGAAGACTTTTTATTATAATATTTTATTTCTTTTTTTTAAGATTTATTTATTTGAAAGAGAGAGCAAGGGGGAGAAAGAGAGAGCACAAGTTGGAGGAGGAGCAGAAGCAGAGGGAGAAGCAGGCTCCCTGCTGATCAGGGACTTGGGGCTTGACTGGGGGCTTGATCCTAGGACCCTGGGATCATTTATTGAGTGATTATATATACCAAGGTAGGTTACAAAATACATTATGTGGATCAACTAATTTATTTCTTAAAACGACGCAATGAGGGGCACCTGGGTGGCTCAGTTGGTTAAGCATCTCCCTTTGGCAGGGGTCATGATCCAAGGCTCCTGGGATGGAGTCCCACACCCAGCTCCCCGAAGGGAGACTGCTTCTTCCTCTCGCTCTGCCTCTCCCCCTCTTCATGCTCTCTCTTTCTCTCTCAAATAAATAATAAATAAAATCTTTAAAAATATAAAAATAAAATGACACAATGAAGAAAGTTCTGTGCCCATCTTACAGATCAGTAAACTGAAGGCTAAGAGATCAAAGAGACTCGCCCAAGGTAACACAGTAAATAACGGAGTAGGGATTTTAACCCAGGCAGCTTGGGTTAAATACTTCCTCCCAAGAATGTTCATGGAAATATTATAAGAGCTAAAAACTAGACACAATGCAAGTGTTTGGCAATCTAAGATAACTTGAACACTTGATGATAAATTCCTGAGGATTACCTGGCAGCTCTTACAGAAATGAAGCGGATCTACGCATGCTGATATGGAAAGATCTCTATAGTGCATCACTGAGGACAAAGCAAGGAACAGAACAATCTGTAGACTTAGTCTGCCCATCTTTTGTGTTTAAAAAGTGATTGTATAATGCTTCCAATAGCCTGTATGGAACCTTAGTGCAAATTGGTTGAAGGCATCTTGTCTGGGTGTTCACAGTCCCAAGGGGGATACACAGAAGATGCCTCTGTGCCTTTATTTTCCCTTCACTTGGGCACATTAGTTTATATGGATAAAGGTAATGGAGGTATACACACGGATAATAACGTAAGTATATACTGAGAACCCAAACACCTGCCTCCACTCATCTCACCATCTCCATTAACGTGACTATTCCACTGTCTTCGTTAGCATGACTTTACTGTTCCCAAAGACTTCTGCTAGGCTCATACTGTACTGTTCATTTCAGGACCTTCTCACAAGACCCATCAACTCTTCAGTAGGAAGCATCAACAGATAGCTTACTGCATAAGAAACTTACAACTTTTTGAAAGCTTCACCTCCAAATCTTGACCTTGTTGCTTTCAACAGTCCTCAGCTGTTATATCCTGATCCTTAACTTATCCTTAACTAGATCCTAATTAAGTCTTGGCGCTTGAAATTACCATAAACCATATTTCAAATTCTCAATGCAATCTGACTTTGCCCTTCCTCCTTGAGTGTGGCCAAGCCTCTTTGGGTGCTCTGTCTTAGCAACAGGTGTGTGAGGATGTTTGGGGATCTAGCGTTCCACAAAAGAATCATGCTAAAATGGGCATATGGATGTTTCTGGAAAGAATCACAAGGAACTTCATGAGTGCTTCCTTTTTGGAGAGAGACTGTATAGTTTTTCACTTTTCAGTTCGACATGTTTTTACATTATTTTTGTATTGTATGAATGCTGTAACTGAGTACATGTATTACTTTTATCACTATTATTTTCAATGCCAATTGGGATTATCTGGTAGTGAGATTATGGACTTTTATGTATAAGATACTTTCGGTATCAAAAGTTTTTTTAAAAAAGATTTTATTTATTTGAGAGAATGAGAGAATGAGTAGGGATAGGGGCAGAGGGAGAAGCAGACTCCCTGCTGAGTAGGGAGCCCAACTCCTAGCTCCATCCCAGGACCCCAGGATCAGGACTTGAGCCAAAGGCAGATGCTTAACCAACTGAGCCATCCAAGTGCCTGGTATCAAAAGTTCTTATAAAAACGAAAAGGCTGTGGTCAGCAACATCAGCTGTCTCATAAAGGTAAGAACTTAAAAGTAGCTAGCTTTTTAATTTTAACAACATAAAAAATTATAATATACCTACAGAAAAGCATATAAATCATAAGTGTATAGTTAGGTGATTTATCACAAATTGAACACACTCATGTAAGCACTATCCAGGTCAAGAGGCAGAAAGCTACTGGCACCCTAAAGCCCACTCTGGCCCAGTGTAGGCATGGGGTCTTCCTTCTCCCCAAAGGTAACCAGCAGCCTGACTTTTATTATCACATATTGGTTTTGTGTTCTTTGAATTGTATAAAAAACAGAAACACAAATTATATACTCATTTTCCACTAGATTTCTTCTGCAAAACAATAAGATGGTAAGCAGAAGCTATATTGTTGCAAATACCAGTTCACTTTCACTGCTGTATACTATCCCATAACATAAATATGCTGCAATTTATTTAACCATTCTACCCTTGAGGAGTATTTGGGAAATGCCCTGTGTGGGCTATTATGAATATTGCTGATAGGAATGCTCATGTGTATTCTTCTGAGCCATGTGCTCATGTGGACTGGATTCTCACCTAGAAGTAAAATTGCTGGATTATAATATGTGCAGGTATCCAATGGTAGGAAATGATGCCAAACAATTTCAAAGTTGCTCTAACTGCACTCCTCCAGCAGCCTGTGAGTTCTCTTTGTTCCACATGATCACCACTTAGTACTAGCCATCTTCCTAATGATTAATGAATTGGGCACCTTTTCATATGTTTATTGGACCTTGAAGCATTGTGTAAAGCAGCTGGTCAAGTGCCTTGCTGATTTTTTTTTTTAATTGGGATGTCAGATTTTTTTTTTTTTTTGGTAGTTCTTTATATATTTTGGATACGAGCCCTCTGTCAGTTTCAAGTGTTGCAGATATATTATTTTTATGGCTTGCCTTTTCCCTCTCTTCATGGAGTCTGTTGGGAAATAGAACTTCTTCATTATCATTTAATCTGATTTGTTAAAATTTCATTATGCATAATGCTTTACATTTTAAGAAATCTTTGCCTATCTTAAGGGCATGAATATAGATGTCCTCTTTTATTTTCTTCTGGGAATTTTATTATTTTACCTTTCACATTTAGATCTACAAAAAAAAAAAAACCTGAAATTTATTTTGTGTATGATATTAAGTAGAGATCAAGTTTAATTTTAATCCCTTACAACCAATTGCCCATATAAGCATAAGGTTGTTCCTGGACTTTATATAATTTTATTTTTCTGTTTGTCTATCTTTGTACCAATTTCACAGTATTTTACTATCTTTTTGTAATAAGTCCTGGTTTTAGTAAAATGAGTTCTGGTTTGTTCTTTTAGATTGTCTTGGCCAGTCTCATTCCTTGGTATTTGTGTATGAATTCACACATTCACACACACACACACACACACACACACACACACACACACACAACCACACAATGTGTGGGGATTTTTGCATTTGTGATAAGAGTTTTTATTTCTTTTATTCAAGTCTTGTAATTTTTATTTCTTGAAATATTACATTGGGCAGGAAGAAAACAACGTTGAATATATTCAGGGTGATGGGCATCATTAAAAATAATGGCCATCTCTGTCTCAGTGATAGTCCCTGTGGAAGAGATTTCAGCATTTAGCCATTATAGCATTATATGATACTGGCTTTATGCTTCCTGAAGATGCTATTTGTCAGATTAAAGAAGTTCCTTCCTACTTGTCTGTGTTTTGTTTTGTTTTGTTTTGTTTGGGTTTTGGGGTTTGTTGTTTTCAGGTTTTTTGATTAACAGATGTTGAATTTTATCTAAAGCTTTTAAAGACATGGCTTTTTCCTTTATTCTTTTTAAGTGATGAATGCCATTGATGTTTAAATAGTAAATCAATTGCAAGTTCCTGAAATAAACCTAACTTGTTTGTCATACACTTTTCTTTACATATTGCGGAGTTCAGTTTGCTCATGTTGAGGAATTTTGAGCCTATGTTCACAAATGACTTAGCCAATAACTGTTGGGTTTTTGCCTCCTAATATTCCTGTCAGATTTTAGTACCGAGATTATACAGACCTTCTAAAACAAGTGTGGAAGTGTTCCTTTTGCCTCTACAAAAGTTTTTGTCATACTTGTGTTTATTCTTCCTAAAGTATTGGGAGAATTCACTGGATGAGACACGTGGGCCTAAAGATATTTTGTGTGTGTAGGGTGGTGGTGGAAAACATTTTTAAAATTTCAGATTTTTTAGTCTTTTATATAGAAGACTATTTAAATTCTACTCTCTTTTTGTGTCTGTTGTGAGAAGTTGCATTTTCCTAAGAACTTACACATTTTATCCACACCTTTAAACTTATTGATGTAAAGATCATAATATTCTCTTCTCTTTTGAATGTCTACTCACAGTGAAAATGGGGTGAAGAAAGAACGTTTAGAATAAGTCCCCTTTATTAGCACTTCCACACACTGCCTGCTGCCATAGGACTCAGACGCCATGACCCCGGCTAGACCCCAGTCCACAGCGGTCTGTCTGTCCACACTGGGCAGAGCCAAGAGGCTCCCCCAGGTCAGGCCTGACAGCAGCCTTAATGTGCTAACTTGGCTCTGTCCCTCTCACTTACTTTTCCCTCCAATTCCCAGCAGGGTATTTCTAGAGGCCTGGAAAATCTTTTCTTCCACTTCCTAGTGAGACCAGTAATGAACTCTGAGAAGCCAAGCAATGTGTGTGCCAAATCCACCCTGCCACCATGCACACTGGATTCTGTCTTTGTTTTATTGTTAAGTCATTATCATTACAATAACATTGATGGCACAGTGGACTGCATTTTTATAAAGTCATCTGAAATAGTAGGAGCCCTTGCTTCTGGTAAGAAGAAAGGTTACCTTTAAAATTGACTGCAGAGGCCCTAAAAGTTGTTACAAAAATGTGTATGTACCTTTTTAGAGATAGTTGAGTGCTTCCAATTATATCAGTGAGCTGAAGTTGGCATAGCAATTTACCTTCCACATTTAAATACGAAAAGAGAACTGGAGGAGAGAGCAGCCAATATGCTTTTTTTTTAACCTTAAGTGAGAAGATATTTGGTACAGAGACAAGTCCAAAATAAATCATGGGAAAAACAGTCTGTTAACTGGAAACATAAAAAATAATGCCTCAATGGGATTTTCTTCCACCAAAAATAATTATAATAATTATAATAATAATAATAACAGCTATGTCCTAAAGTGAGTGGAGGCATTTTAGATTTAAACATTATACATATAATGCATATGTTCTTGTACTCATAAAAGCAAATAACCTGCAGAGAAAACTTGACATATGTTTTTCTGTTGCTCTAGTGATTCCTCAAAAAGAGATTTTGACGAGGAAAGAATTCAGAAGGGTTTTTGGTTTTTGATTTTCTTTACCCTGAAGGTTTTAAAAACATCTTTTTTGTTAAAAAAACAACAACACCCCCCACCCCCCACAGACACCTTTGCTGTGCAGTGGCCTCAGGCTCCAGCAGCTGTAGCCCCCCTTCAAGTGGAGTCCATGTGGATGCTTTTACTGGTCTCCACAGCCCTGGCTCCCACTGGGCTTTATAATATGGCCCGGCCCAGAGCAAAACAGGATAAAGGTACAAAATGTGGCCCACGAATATGAGAGACTGGGCAAGGGGTGGGGTGTGAAGGTGGGGGTGGGTGGGTAGGGGTGGGGGTGGGGGGTGTTTGCATATTCTGCTCAGGCTCTTCCCTTACAAGGCTCTGCCTCTTCTCAGTCAGCAGGACCAGAAGTCTCTGAGATCTGCCCTGCACTCTGGGCTCAGATGTGCCCCCTCTGAGGCACCCCTTGAGGCTGGTGGCCCCTCTATCTGAATCTGTCTTCCCAGAGAGTCAGTAGTCCCAGCAGCTGTCATGACTAACATTTGTTCTTGGAAGCTTCTCAGGGGTGTTTTCCAGTCTTTTGTTTAGTTCTGTTTTACAAGGTCTGATTGGGTTGGGTAGCAGAGATGAAATAGTGTAGCATCCTCTTTCTGTTTACAAGATTTCCCTTTGGTCAGGAGCTCACATGCATGTTGTACCCCAAAGATTCAGGCTTTCTGGGAAATAATGGCTTGGTGAATGAACAGGCCTTGGGTTTGACTCCCAGATGGGCCCCAGGTGGATTGTACACCAGAGCTGAGCAGCTCTGGTGGCCCTAGGAGTGGCTCAGGACAGTGGCAGAAAAGCTTCCATCTTAGGGAGCCAGGGAGAGGCCAGCAAAAGACCAGAAGGAATGGGGCCCAGGCTCCCTCCCCTTGGCCAAAGGGTCTAGGGGTGGAGAATTTGGGGGAAATTTGAGCATCACCCTTGGGGGGCTAACAAACAAACAAAGTTACCAAATAAAATGGAACCAGCCTTCTGGATATCTGCATTTCTGGATAACTTCAGATATACTTAAGAGGAATTTTTAAAGATTGTGCCTTTTGTTCAGGCCCTTTCAGTGCCAAGTTTAACCAGGGTTCTCCCAAACAGAGCTGGAATCATAGTGAGAAGAGGGTCAGGTCCCTGTCACATCACAGTGGACAGTATACACTTGCACTTCTAATATCTCATTTGATCCTTACTCCAACTCTGGGAGGTAGGCAAGGCGAATATTATCATTCCTGTTGGAGAGATGAAGCACCAACGCTTGAAAGGTTTAAAGAACTACCCATGGCAGAAAGTGGCCAATGAGCCCCGGAAGCCTGGTGCCCTGTGTTGGTCCTTCCATCACTGCTGCATTGCCTCCTCAAACTCATTTTTTGGGGGAGGGAGGAGGGAAATAAGCTGCTCTCTGTGACTGAACACACCTGAAAAAGTGGGTTACTTAGCACTTCTCAAGCCATCCTGAGGGTAAGTTGGCAAGGTCAAAAGGCCTACAACCAAGGGAGCTCCTGGGAAAGCCACATGTCTCACATATATGAATGAACACAATTGAACTAAAACGGTTCTCTAGAGAAATATTTGAAATCTTCGACCAGTCTGAGTCCTAACTGCAGTAAAATCCATAGAGATGCTATATTTAACATTTCAACACAAGTTAACAACATTTTGTTAAATACATCTTAGATGGGGAGAAGGTAGTAGTTAAAAAGAGGGAAGGGCAGAATCTGGAGTCTCTGTGGCTCCTGTAGGCCACAGTCATGGAGGGGGAAGCAACTCTGGCTTCTGGTAGCCCTCATAGCACACTGTGCCCTGGGAGCTGCATGGGATTCAAGCTAATGGCCCTGTTGACCATTGGGAATGAGGTGCCTGTTGGCCCCGAGGCCATTCTTCAAACAGTCTCTCTCTTTGCCTTTGATGACTTCTTCCTTCTCCTCCTCCTCCTCCTCCTCCTCTTCCTCTTCCTCTTCCTCTTCATCCTCATCATCACTCCTCACATCCTGGATATTCTAGAGAAAGGAAAGAATGGACTGTAAGTGACAACCTTCCAGAAAGAGTCTTGAGTGAATACAAAAACTCAAATCCCAAACACAGAAAGAAAACCCAATAATCAAAAGCCAAATATTCTAAAAATAAATAAATAAATAATAAAAAATATAAAAAATAAAAAAATAAAAATAAAAAAATAATAAAAAAAAAAATAATAAAAAAACAAATATTCACCAAGGTAGACTATATCACAGGTCACAAAAGAAATCTCAACAAACTTAAAGAATTGAAATTATGCAAAGTATATTTCAAATCATAATGGAATTAATCTAGAAAAATATAAAAAATAGAAAAATCTCAAAACAGTTGGAAATTAAACAACACACATTTGAAAATGGATCAAAGTGTAAGTCACATGGGATATTGGAAATATTTTTTGCTAAAATGAAAATATAGTATATCAAAATTTGTCAAATGTAGCTAAAATGGTGCTTATAAGGAAGTTTATAGCATCATATGCTTATATTAGAAAAGAAGAAAAGTCTCAAATAATTTGAGCTTCTATGTTAAGAAACTAGAAAAAAGAAAAGCAAAGTAAACCCAAAGCAAGTAAAAGGGTAGAAGGAAATAGTAAAGAAATCAATGACATTGAAACAGGAAAAACAACAGAGAAAAGTAATAAAACCAAAAGCTGATTCTTTGACAGATCCGTAAAATTGATAAATCACTAGTAAAATTGACAAAGAAAAGGAGAGAGAAGGCACAACTTTCCAGGAAATAAAGAGGAGATTTGACTATCGATACTATAGATATTACAAAAATAATAAAATACATGAACAATATTATGCACATGTATTTGAAGACTTAGATAAAATGTATCAATTCCTCAAAAACTACAGCCTACAAAATTCACCCAAGATGGCATAGATAACCCAAATAGTCATATAACCATGAAAGAAATTAAACTAGTTAAAAATCTGGAAAAACATCAACAGGCTCAGAACTTTTCACTGGCAAATTCTATGAAACATATAAAGAAGAGATAAGACCAAATTTCCACAATTTCTTCCATTAGATAGGAAGCAGAATATGTCCCAGTTTATTTTATGAGGCCAGAATTATCTTGATACCAAGATCAGAAAAAGACAATAGAAGAAAAAAAAACAACTACTACAGGCCAATATTTCTAATAAATATACACATAAAAATACCTCAACAAAATAGCCCCAAATGGCCCAAATCAAAACCATTAATAAAAATAATAATATATCACAATGAAGTGGGATTAGTCCCAATAATGCCAGGCTGGTTCAATATTTAAAATTCAATGAAATATAATCCATCCTCTCAATAACCTAAAGAAAGGAAAAATATACAATTATATTAGTTGAGGCTGAAAAATCATGAAAAATTCTACATCCACTCATGATTAAAAGAAAATCAGCAAAGAAGAAATAGAAGCTAACATCATACTTACTGATGAATGACTGAATGCTATTCCCCTAAGATTAGGAACAAAGCAATAATATCTACTTTTACCACTCCTATGCAACATTGTATTGGAAGTTCTAGTCAAGGTAATAAGATGAGAAAAAGAAATAGAAGTCATACAGATTGGAATGAAAGAAATAAAAGTATCCCTATTTGAAGATGACATGATTATCTATGTAGAAAACCCCAAAGAATCTCCTGAAAGCATAAATAAATAAATAATAAAGAATCTCCTGAAAGCTCCTAACATTCATAAGTGAGGTCACTACAAAGTTGCAAGATACAGGGTCAATACACAAAATCACACACACACACACACACACATACACACAATCTTGATTTCTAAACACTAATGTAGTTGGCTGAAAAAATGTCCTCAAGGATACTAGGTCCTAATCCCTAAAACTTGTGAATGTTATCAGATATGGTAAAGTTTTTGCAGGTAGCATTAAGTTAAGGATCTTGAGAAGATTATCCTGGGTAATACAAGTATGCCCTATGGCCATCCCAAGCATCTTTATAAGAGATACAATGGGAAATTCAACACAGAGAAGAGGCAATGTGAAGATGGATGTAGAGTGGTTATGAGTAAGGAATGCTGGCAGCCACCCAAAGTTGGAAAAGGCAAAGAACATATTTCCCCTACAGCTTCTGGAGGGAGCACAGACTTGCCATATCTTGGCTTCAGCTCAAATCTGATTATAGACTTCTGACCTCCAGAACTGTAAGAGAATAAATTTGTTGTTCTAAACTACCAAGTTTGTGGTATTTTGTTACAGTAGCCACAGGAAACTAACATGACTAGAAATGCATAACTAAAAACTGAAATTAAGAAATCTGTAATATTTACAATAGTTTTAAAAAATAAAATACTTAGGTATAAATCTAACAAAGCATGTATAAGATCTGTATGTTAAACTTACAAAACTGATGAAAGAAAGCAAAGATCTAAATAATTAGGGTGACATACTATGTTCATGGATTAGAAGGTTAAACACAGTAAAAAATGTTAATTATCCCCAAATTGATCTATAGATTCCAAATAATACCAGTTAAAATATCAGCAAGATTCCTTGTACATAGAGACAAGTTGATTCCAAAAATTATTTGGAAAGGCAAAAAACAAAAACAAAAACAAAACAACACAAACCAAATCAACCAACCAAACAAAAAAACCCAACCAAACAAACCAGAATAGCTAAATCAATCTTGACAAGAATAAAATTGGAGGACTCCAACTACCCCAATTTAAAACTTACTATAAAGTTATAGTAATCAAAACTGGTGATATTAGCAAATGGATAAGAACATAGATCAATGGAACTGCATAGGGAATCTAGAAATAGACCCACATAAATAAAGCCAATTGAGTTTTGACAAAGATGCAAAAGTGATTCAATGGAGAGAGAATACTGTTTTCAACAAATGGTGTTGGAACAGTTAGAAATCCAGAGGCAAAAAAATAAACTTCAAACTAAATGTCATACCTTATACAAAGCCAACTCAAAATGGGTTATAGATCTAACATACAATATGAGAACTATAAAACTTTGAGAAAAACCCATAACTTGGGTTGGGTGAGGAGTACCTAGATGTGGCACAAAAAACAAACTCCATTAAAAGAAAATGAATAAACTGGATTTCACCTAAATAACCTTAATATTATAAAAGATACTATTCAGCAGCACCTGGGTGGCTCTGTGGTTGAGCATCTGCCTTTGGCTCAGGTCATGATCCTGGGGTCATGGGATCAAATTCTGCATTGGGCTCCCTGCAGAAAGCCTGCTTCTCCCTCTGCCTATGTCTCTGCCTCTCTCTCTGTGTCTCTCATAAATAAATAAATAAATAAATAAATAAATAAATAAATAAAATCTTTTTTTAAAAAAAGATACTATTCAGAGAATAAAAGGACAAGGTGTAAACAAGGGGATAGTATTTGGCAACTGCATAGCTGACATGTATGCATAATAAAGAACTCTCAAAACTCAACAATAAGAAATAAGCCAATTGAAAAATGGGCAAAATATATAAAAATAAGCATTTCCTCAAAGAGGACACAGGATATCAAATAAGCATATGAAAAGACGTTCAACACCATCAGCTATTAAGAAAATGCAAATTAAAGCCATCATGAAATACATCTATAAACCCATTAGAATAGCTGAAATGAAAAAATACTGACAATAGGGATCCCTGGGTGGCGCAGCGGTTTGGCGCCTGCCTTTGGCCCAGGGCTCCATCCTGGAGACCCGGGATTGAATCCCACATTGGGCTCCTGGTGCATGGAGCCTGCTTCTCCCTCTGCCTGTGTCTCTGCCTCTCTCTCTCTGTGACTATCATAAATAAATAAAAATTAAAAAAAAAATACTGACAATAGCAAGTGCCGACAAGGATGTGGAGTGGCTGAAAGGAAATCTTACATGTTGCTGATGGAAATGCAAAATGGTACAGACAACTCTGGAAAATAGTTTGATAGTTGCTTATAAAGTAAAACATACATTTACGCATATGTCAACAATCCCGCTTCTGACTATCTATCCTAGAAAAATGAACACTATGTTCATTTTATATTGTGTTCATTTAAACATAAAACAAATGTTTATAATGTCTCTATTCATAATTGTCAAATCTGGAAGCAACCCAAATGTTTTTCAATCAGCAAATGGATAAACGGTGGTACATGTGGACAATAAGATACTACTATCTACCAATAAAAAAGAACAAAATGTTGACATTTACAAGCTGGGAAAATCTCAAAGGCATCATGCTGAGTGAAAAAAAAATTGGTTTCCAGAGGATACCTACCATATGACATGCTAATGTCATTTACATGCTCTTCTTGAAAAGACAGCCTACAGGGATGGAGAGGGATCCCAGGAACAAGGGTGGAGGAAGGAGTGGTTTGAGGTGCAGGACTCATCCCATATACTAATTATGGTGATGGCTACATAAATCTATCCCTGTGTTAAATTTCATAGAACTTTATGCCAATGGAAAAAAAGTCAATTTTACTGATGATGTTTAAAAATCAAACTTAGAAAGAAAGCAAATAGTGTGGTTTTTCTCAATGAACATTTGCTAAGTAAAGTACCATTCATGTAGGCCTTTTGGCTGTCCAGAAGTCTCTACTGTTGGTAATTAGGATGTTTCCTGTTTTCTTTATGCAGGAACTCCTTCCAGGACAGTTCATGAAGAGGTATGGGATCCTCTTCTTCCCTCATGGTATTCTCAAAGAAATTCTGTGAGGGGAAACTCCCAGAAGAATGACATGGCCCCTGAGGAAGGGAGGTGAAATTGCTACAGATCAAGCTTCATTAAAAAAGATAAAAGGTGATGTGGATTACTAGAACAATACTGAGTACTCAGGCTCTGGGCAAGGCCAGTGTCAGACATGACCCCACACCCTTAAAACTGGCTCACAAACACCTTTATCAAACCCAGACAAGAAAAGAAAATTCTGATTATAGACTTCTGACCTCCAGAACTGTAAGAGAATAAATTTGTTGTTCTAAACTACCTAGTTTGTGGTATTTTGTTACAGTAGCCACAGGAAACTAACATGACTAGTAATGCCTGACTAAAAACTGAAATTTAGAAATCTGTAATATTTACAATAGTTTTAAAAAATAAAATGCTTAGGTATAAATCTAACAAAGCATGTATAAGATCTGTATACATGGAGGATGGAGACTGGTTCTTGACAACCCATCTTTTAAGATGTCAGCCAAAGCCAGATGAGTTACTTTCTCCTTCTGTGACCTACAGACCAAACCTGACCACCTCCGGGTATATGTAACCAAACACCTCCTCTGTGTACAATCTTGATGCCAAACATGGCTCTTGAAAAACCCAACATACACACGCACTGCTGCCTTAACCCCAGAAATGTAATGTCACAGGCTTGTCTCTGTACGATTTGCTCTTCTCCACAACAACACAGAAAGGGTCTCAAAATCAACAAAGCTCACTGTAAACGTTGAGGAATCAACTTGGTGTCTCAAGAGCTAACATGTAATGGAGAAAGTCAGATGGGGTCCTTCAGGGAGCGGCCATGGTTGGCTGACGACTGCTTTCATGGACCATGCCCTTTGGGTCTCTTTTTTCTTCTTCCAAAGATTTTTGTTAGGGAACAAGGGGGTAATTTGAGTCAGAACAAAGAAAGTAATTCATCTCCAGAAAAACAGACTAGTATCTATTGGCCTGTCTCTCCAGAACTTAAGGAACTTCTTCAACTGAGACATAAACTGGCCCTCAAGGATGCTCCCCATCATGCCAAGCCACATCTCCACACCTTCACCTCTAGGAAAGGGTCCTGGACCATATGCAGCCTTCCAGTAATTAATGGCATCTAATGGTCATAAAAGTTGGGGAGCATTACTAACTTTCAGGAATCAGTGGCTAGGGATATTGGCCATGCCATAGCATGCATGACATCCCAGTGTCCTGCTGGACCTCTGTGTAAGTGAAACCCTGTTTATGACTATCCAAGCCTGGAACCTAATGCTATTTTACATTCAAGCACAGTAATTCTTGCCTGGTTTTAATATAGTCTCAATTTTCCAGGAATGCAGCTACGTAAACAATTCAAAGGAAGGCCACCCCTTGTTTTGTTCGGAGCTTCACAATTT
Organism: Vulpes vulpes; assembly: GCF_048418805.1. NCBI lineage: Eukaryota > Metazoa > Chordata > Mammalia > Carnivora > Canidae > Vulpes > Vulpes vulpes. The sequence goes on along the minus strand of NC_132793.1, from coordinate 88,634,984 downwards.
CAGGAAATCATCACAGATGACAGACAATAATACCAGTGGCAATTGCATCCCCAGTACAAAATAGCTGTGTCGGTCTGTGCTTACAGCTGGCCCGGTTATGTGGAGTCTCCACACAAGCAAGCACAGCATCTGTCAACCTCAGTATGTTCCTGAATGTGATCTTGCACACGTATTAACACGTGAAATGGAGATCTTATCAGAAATGCCTTTCATTATATTCCTTGTCTACTACAATTGTGGCATTCTATTGCTTTTTGAAATTGTGATTATAGTTCGGTTATACCACCCAGGAATTTAATTTCAGGCTAGTGAAGGCGGCATGGATCTGACAGGATTAAGAACCATGGCCCTAGATGATGGATCCAGCTCAGAAAGGATTTTCAGATAGTAAGACTTCGTTAGATGGACATGTAGGTGGTTACACATCACGCAAGCTTACATAATGTAAATTGGAAATTGCATGGTATTCAAATATTGATAAAACCTCATATTATATTGATAAAACCTCATATTATATTCAATGTGCCATCTATAATAAAACCATAACAGCAATGAAAACTTTAAAGGGATTTTTTTTCATTGCTCTAAAAATTCTCAGTGGTCTACCTATTCACCCTTCCCTCTCTCCCAGCCCCTGGTGACCACTGATCTTTTTACTGTCTCATAGCTTTGTCTTCTCCAGAATGTCATATGGTTGCAATTGTAGAGAATCCGAGTATATGGTCTTCTAAGTCTCTCACTTAGTTATATGTATTAAGTTTCCTCCATGTCTTTTCATGGCTTATGAGTTCATTTCTTTTTATTGATAAAGAATATTCCATTGTCTGGAGGCAACACAGTTTATGTGTATATTCACCTACTGGAGGACATCTTGGTTGCTTCCAAGTTTGGGCAATTGTGGATAAAGCTGCTGTAGACACTCATATTATACATATCCACATGCTGGGCGCTAGCCTAAGGAGTTAGTATGAATAATAACATTCCCTCCTCGCAGTAACCCTAGGACACAGGAGCCACTCTCTTTATTTTAAAAGAGAGGAAATGGAAGCTCAGAGCTCAGCCTTACGAGTCCACCCAGCTAAGAAAGGCAAACAGGAGGAGAATCCTACTCTAAGCTTAGAAACTGAACCACAGTGCTTTACAGACCCCTACTGGAGTCATTTGCACAAACACTTGAGACAGGGCACCCAGGAGGCAGACACTCAGTTCTGTTTGAGGTCAGTTCTCCATATAAGAAAGCTCCCTCTCCCTTCCTGATGAGCAGAGCACCAGCACCTCACCCTGTTTTGACTCTGCCCTTGGAAACAGCAGGACTGACTTTGAAGCATACAATCTGAAATAATGAAAATAATCCCTAATTACTTATTTTTACTATGTGAAACAAATACCAACATATTTTATTTTGTTCTGTGTCATTGCAACAATGATGGTTGGAAACTGACTGGTGACCTACTGATCTGCCACCCACAGTTTGAAAAATGTTGGCTTTGGGTATGCCAGAAAAAAATGAGGCTTTTTTACATAGCCCAAATCAGACAAGTTTATGATATGAGCCATAATCCACATCCTGCAAAGCACCTTTTCACAACTCCAAGCCTTTCCCAGTAATGACAACACTTAACAGAAATCAAAAACAAGTCAAGCTTGCTCTAGTGGAACAAAGAATTAAATACTTGCTAAAGGTCAAGCCACCATGTTTTCTGGAACACTACCTGTCTGCTTTGATGGAGTGCCAAGACTTTGCTTCCACAGCAGCAGTGAGTCCCTCTCTTGGAATCAGCCAGTTTCTTTTCTTGCAATGCCCTTCCCTCAGACTGTTCTCTGAACACCAGCCCTGCTCCTTCCCCACTTTTAATTGTCACTGGGCTGCTAGAACTTGTCTACCAAATGTTGACCTAAACCCTCCTACAAATTGTTAAAGGCCAAAGAAAATGCAGGCATAAAGAAGGATCCAGAACCTTCTTTGAAGAGTGAATTGGATCTGGGCTTCAGCAGCCAAAGGGCTGTAGCTATTTATTTGGCTCAGTTCTCACACTTGTCAAAGCAAATCAAAGCTCACCTGTTTACCATGATCTGCCCAACTGAGCCTCCCCTCAGTGAAGATTTCAGCAGCTGCCATTACAGAGAACACATTACTATTTGACAAGTAATAACATTCTTCTAGATAACGTTCTTCTAGAATTAGCAAAGATATCTAGCATGCAAGTGAACTTTTCCCAGATATGATCGGGGCCCTCTAGAACATATTATTCGTGATATTATTCATTCCACAATTGCAGTGGATGAATATAATGTTTTTGCAAAGTCTTTTAACAGGCCCCTTCTCACCTGGCAACAACCTTTAGTGAAAAGAATGAAGAACAAGTTATTCAGGTAGGAGAGACCTCGTCACAAGTTGTAACCGGGCTTTGGAGCCCCCACATCACTAAAAGCATCAATATTGGCAAATGTTATCTGTCTGGCACTCCAAGAGGGCAGAGAAGATATGTGTTCAGAGGATCGGTTGGAATAACAGTCACTGTGGCAATCAGCCTCCCCTACATGGGGAGAAATAGGAAACCTTGAAATGGGGATCAAAACAGCCTTCTTTAATTAAAGTTATGCTGAAGTCAAAACACCCCTTTGAAGGGCAGGTTCTAGGAGAGAAGGCATACAGCTGAACTGACCCACATTCAAAGACTCAAGCCTCCAAGAACTGGAATACCGCGAAAGCAATGCACACACTTCCAGCTTCTGCTAGTTCTCCTTTTCTTTTGGGGAACTCATAAAAAAATGCTTGAACCTATAATATCACATGGTTTAGTCTGTTAAAGGCTTTGGTTGGTGTCAAATTCTTGGACACAGAAGACCAGGACCAAGACCACAGCCCTTGCTCCTATAATCCTGAGTATAAGTCAAAGGAGTACCTAGTCTTTTAGGTTCTGTGGAGTTTGGATCCAAGGTGCTGAAAACATGACCTAAGATTGGCTTGTTCACGATTTCCAATTTTTGTGACTGGGCTGTATACGCAGAAAGTTTCCTTTTGAATTTCAGAGCCAGACTCAAAAGGTGCTTTTGAAACTGCCCCAATTCACCAGTGTAAACTAGAATATAGATGATCCATGAACAACATGGGGCTTAGGGACACTGACCCCTGCACAGTTAAAAATCCACATATAACTTTTGACTCACCAAAAATTTAACTACTAGTATTAGCCTATTGACTGGAAACATTATCAGTAACATGGACATTTGACTAACATGTATTTTATTTGTTATATGTATTATATACCGTATTCTTACAATAAAGTAAGCTTGAGAAAAGAAATATTAAGAAAATTATAAGCAAGATAAAATACACTTACAAAACTGCACTGCTCAAACCCATATTGCATAAGTATCAACTGTATATTCTGTTTTCCACTGATGGCTTTTTTTCATTTTATCAATCTGCTATCAATCTACCTAATTTCCTTAAGAAATGGATTCATTTTGCTAAGGCTTACAGGTTTTTAAAATTGAGCTTCTAAGAGAAAAAGCCAATTTCAGAGCTAGGTGGATTCCAGAGAATTTCTTGTTAAACATGTTCATTTTGCAGGTGAAATAAAAGCTACAGGACTGTGTCGCATCCAGCTGATTGACAGAACTTAGTGGCAGCAGAGCTCAGATCACCCTGCATGGCTCTTGATAAAAATTCAGTTTTCTTTCATATTCTCTGTATTACCTAAAAATTAATTAAAATGTACCAGACTCTGTGGTAATCATCAAATTGTGATGGATGTAAAAAATGATTGGATTTCATAAATGTAATTTGCTTTGGGGATTAAAACCATTAAAATTAGTGCATTCTCCAAATTGCCACATATTGTGTCCTTTGGAAATGGCTTTAAATACTACATGCTTGGAAATGTTATTAACAACACTAACAAGGCAAAGATGCAAAATGATTTTGAAAAAAAAAAAAAAAAAAGAAACCACTAGGATTTAGGTAAGCAATGCTTAAGAAATAACCAAGGCAAGGCAGAGGATTAAATATATAGCCTAGGGGCACCTGCGTGGTTTAGTCTGTTAAAGGTACAACTCTTGATTTTAGCTCAGGTCATGATCTCAGGGTTGTGAGATCAAGCCCCGTCAGGCTCCTCACTGGACCTGGAGTCTACTTAAGATTCTCTCTCTCCTTCTCCCTCGGCCTTTCCCACTCATCCCCCTATACCCCACCCCTCACTTTCTCTCTCTCTCTCTCTCAAAAAAAAGTATATAGCCCAGAAAACGTATATTAAAGTTGAAATGTTAAAGTTTTTTTCAATATTAGCATCCAACAAAGAACTCATATACTCCAGTAAGAAGGGGAAAAGTCCAATGTCACAGAAAAGCAGGCAAGGATATGAAGAGGCAATTCACAGAGGAGGCAACGTTACTGACTAATAAACTATACAAAATGCTCAATCTCAGTAACCAGGAAAGCACAAACTAACATGAGATAAAATCTCACATTCTTCAAATATTGAATTTTGTAAATATTCAAAAATATTTGAATATGAAATATTTCAACATGTAAATATTGAAAAGTCTGATAAAACCAAAAGTTAGTGAGGATGTGGGGAAAGAGGAACTTTCATACACTTGGCTTGAGGAATCATTTGGCAGCATCCAGTAAACTTAACTTGGGAATCCTATCGAGAAACTCTCACATATGTTCCCAAGGAGACAGATATAAGAATGCTTATGGTAGAATTTCCTGAAAATGGGAGGATAAACACAGAGTGTGGAATATCTGATTGGTGGAATACTATACAGGAGTTAAATGAATTGGTCTACAGAGTTACACATATGGGTGTGAATGTTATGAATGAAGAAAACAAGTCACACAATTATATACACTAGATCATAGTATTCATGTAAAGTTTAAAAATAAAGCAATACTCTAATGTTTGTGGTTAAACCCAAGCATAATAAGTATATAAAAGCATGAGTGGAAGGATGTAGCTTCTGTGGTTCTCTTGGCAGATGGAGAGAGGGAGAGAGGGGAATGGGATGGGGTGGGATGTGCCGAGATATACTAGCTTTCTTCCTAGTTTCTCTTAGGTGATTTCATCTAGCGCACGGTAGGCACTTGTGTCTATTTGATGAGAGAATGAATGAATGAATCTACCTCCACAACATTAAATCCGACCTAAATGAAAGTGACTCCCACATTTTTTTTAGATTTACTTATGAGAGAGAGAGAGAGAAAGAGAGAGAGAGAGAGAAAGAAAGAAAGAAAGAAAGAAAGAAAGAAAGAAAGAAAGAAAGAAAGAAAGAATCTGGGGGAAGGGCAGAGAGAGAGAAGCAGAGAAAGAATCCCAGGCAGACTGTATGCTGAGCAAGGAACCTGATGCAGGGCTTGATCTTACGACCCTGAAGTCATGACCTGAGCTGAAACCAAGAGTTGGATGCTCAATCGATTGAGGCACCCAGGTGCCCCATGACTACCAAATTTACACTCCAGTGTGGACCTCTCCCTGACTTCAAATGATAATAACTAGACAATCTCCTCTCAGCTGCCTAACTGTCCCATCAAATGCTAGTCTCCTCTTCACCACTTTTCTCCAGTCTTCAATATTCCAGCAAATGGCACTTCCATTCATTCAGCTACTCCAGGTGAAAACCTCGAGATAATCTTCAGCTCTGCCCTGTATGGGAGACCTTGCTTCCCAGCCCAACACACTCAGTGGGGCTCCTTGATACAGACTTCTGCTTTTGTCTGCAACAATTTCCAAACTGCATCAAATCTCTGTGGCCAGGATCTAGATTGTGCGCTGGCTTGGCCCACGGGCCAGCCACCACCTATGATGTCAGAACACTGAAACACAGATGTCAGCCAGGCTATGCTGCACAGGCTCGCCTCCTGAGACACAGCGCACAGGTGTGGGTCCCCAGAGCCCCTTGCTGACCTGGAGTGCTCTGTAGCAGGACTCTTCATAGTTCTTGTGGGACAGTGCCATCTTCTTGGCTCAGAGGAACCACATTGCCATTGTTGGCGAGATTTCTGAATAAGGAAAATGCACAAAAAGTTCTCCCCTGCGCTTTTCTAGTGGGAGACAAAATATGATTTGTTCTTAGACAATCTCAGTCCATCAGCCCACATCCAAAAGGGAATACAGAACATTATCATGGCCCCTTGCTGGGCAGCTAGTGTACAGTGGCAACTACCCTACCCTGGAGTTTCCCAACTGGCACGCCAGGGAAAGCTGAAAATATGCAGAGACATTGATTCCTTCAACTCTTGGAGCAGCTACCAGAGCCTTAGGCTCCTCTTTCTTTGGACAGTTGCATCGGTTTTTCCCAGCCTGCTGTCCTAGCATCGGTATCTCCATGCCCAGAGGGGAAGAAGGTGTGGAAGGGCTGAAAGGAGCTGAAAGAAATGTTTCAATACCTAGCAACCTGGGAAGATTTCCTCCTCAGTGTGGTGCCTTGAGCTAGAGTTGGGAAGTTGTGTGGCTCAAACTTGGATTCTCTGATTCTAGGGGAGAGGAAGGTGTGTGTGAAGGGTAGGAGGTGAGAATTAGCTGCCTCCAGGACATGAATGGTTCTGTTGCTTAGACCCAACACTCAATGAGGTTTAGAGGTGAAGAAATGATGAAAGAAAAAGGGTCACTAAGTGAATGAGAACAAACCAAGAATGACTGTTTGGCACAGTCAACCCTCCCTCATCCACTGTGCTCTGTACATGACCACAAAGGAATTGGAAAGTCGTGGTGTTCTAAACATTGTCTTCTCCCAGTTTCAACTGAACAACAAGCCACAATCTCATTCTCTCAATTCATCAGAACTCTTCAAATGCAGTTGCCTGATTTCAAAAGGAAATGGCTGGCAACCACTTGCAATCATCACTTGAGTAATTTTAAGCTGCCAATATTTACATCTGAAGAAATGCTACCCAGCTAATTATGCAGAGCTTGGCTTCTCAAGAAATGGTGTGTTTGGCTCTTCCTACATAACCCAACTTCCCTCTGTATAGAATGACACTGGCAAGTGAGAAAGCAAGGAATAATTTGAGAGCAACACCAACCACAAAGTGGAATCAACCAAAAGAGAAAGAAGTTCATTCATTCATTCCAGGGACCTCAGCCTGGGACCTCTTGACATGGTAGACCAGGCAATTTTTGTGTGAGGACTGTTCTACTTACTTAAGAGGGTTAACAGTACATATTCTTAGTCTCATCCACTAGATGCAATTGTGACATCAGAAGCATCTCTGGAGATTGCCAAATGTCCCTGGAGGGCAAAATCACCCCACTGGAGAATCACTGGTTCAAAAAAATATTTCTTGAGTCCCCATGCATTGTGCAAAAGCATGAGGGACATAATAGTGTTTATCTTCATATAGCTTATAGTCTACTGTGAGAGCCAAACCCCAAGAGCTCAAACACATAACAATAAATATATAACTACACATTTATAAATGTTATGAAATAGAGAATACTGCGATGTGTAAATTGGGGATCTCACTTAGATGGGGTGACATTAGAAAGCCATGCTAAGGAAATGGAACTCAAAGGTTGTAACCTGAAGGGGTGGTGAGGGAAGAGTAGAATAAAGAACATTTCAAGAAGAAACAGTATCAAGAAGAAGAAACAGTAGGTGCAAAGGGCCTGAGATGGGGGAAAGTCTTGGCATGCTTAGGGATCAGAAAGGCCAATGCAGGTGAAGCGTAGTAAGAAAGATATAGCACGTCCTAAGATGAAGTCAGGGAGTTAGCATGGACCAGATTAGTGATTTCACAGGTCAAGGGAGTTCTGTTTTACCTTAAAGTCCAACCAGAAACCATAGTGCAGCACTGTTTGAGATATGGGGAGCATATCAGTGTCCAAAACAGACAAGGTTTCTATACTCAGAAAACATCTCCTCTCATGGAGGAGCTGGTGTATATATAACAGCATCTGCTATTGCTGTGTGTAAGTGGTGGGAGGGAATTCAGAGTGGCCAGAGGTGGAGCCTCTGGAGGCTGTGGTCATAGCGCAGGGGACAAGTGCCAGTGGCATGGATTGGAGGGGGGAGCATTGGTATTACATAAGAAAGAACAATGCCTTAAGCCCTCCAGGTTTGGAAGGGACATTTAAGCTCCTCTGATCTAGTTTCTTTTGATGCTGATATATATATATACCTTTCTTGATAACCCAAGCAAAAGACAAGCACATTCCTGTCTGTACATCTCCAGTAATTATATAATTGTTCAAGAGGAGTCTGTGTACTTCCTTCAAACATTGGTCAATTTTTTGAACATTTAAAGACAGTTAAATACTCTTCAAGCTAAATATTCCCATTTCCTTCCACTGATCCTCATATGATACAACATCAGAACCCCTCTCTGTGCTGTGTATTTCAGAGAACATCCTTCCAACCATAGCTATCAGCCTGCATTGTACTATGTGTGTAACACAATCAGCACCACCCAATTCATACATGACTTAACTACTTTCATCTCTACCAAAAAGGTGGGGAGTGCTAACAATAAACTTAAGGTCAAACCCTAATACCCTAATATCTACACTTTGGGCTTTATTTTTTTGTGTACTTTTTTTCTTATGTTTTAAGATTCCAGAATATGTAAATCTTTATCAATTAATCATGATTTCCCTGTTAATGAGGGCCAATATATCTGGCCCTGGTCCGTATTCCTAAAAACTGATTGCAAGGATTACCAAACAAAACAAATGTTGACAATGAAGAAAAAGCATAGTAATGCTAATAAGATAAAATGCTCATTTCAAATAAAGGAATAATCCCTGCCACAGCACTTCCGTACACCTCTGGGGAAGACATAAGCAGTTATGGTTTCAAAAAAATTATAGAGCTGTGTTTTTGAAATGCCTTAAAAGGAAATTCCGTGCTTGGGATTCTGTGGTTCTACATTAATGTCAAAAGCCCAGGAGGTCATGAATGACTCATAATGTCCCACTGCTTTCTGAATGGCTCCACATCTAAATCCACAGTTGGCAATGAAACAAAGGACAATATAATAAGCATTTTATGCTGTTTTGAAAGCAAACTTTTAGCTTTCACTGTATGAAAAGAAAAAGAAGTGCATTCAGAGAGTTCAATTTTCTGAACTACTACCAGCATACATTCCTTTTTGTTATATTAGTTCTTATTATCCAAGCTGACAAGGTCACAGAAAAAAACAATTGAGTTTTTCCTCTTTTCTCAAAGAGGTTACATTAAATTTAAATTGAATTCTATCAAACTTGGCTACATATGGACATTTCCCTTTAGTCACCTGGCTCTGAATTTTCTAGACCAGTGCTTCTCAAACTTTAATATGCATATAAATCACTTAGAGTTCTTGATGAAAATACAGACTCTCATTCAGAAGGTCTCTGGTGGAACCTGAGCTGCTACATTTCTAACCAGCTCTAGGTGATGCCTGGGCTGACAGTCCGGGACCACTGTGGTTAGCAAGCTGTTTCTTAGGCTACAGCCCCTCCCTAGATTACTTCTCTCTATAAAAAGAAGTTGAAGCAAAGGGTTGCCTAAGGATCTTTCCAGTTTTAAAATTCCATGATTTCAACTGTTTTTTATTTCTTTAATATCTATATGTCATGAGTCCTTTTAGTCCAGAAAGGCAATAGAAAATTAGCAGCATGTCTCACTTCCTATAACAGATGGTTGTTTAAAAATAATTAGTAAATCATCCTATAAAATGAGTCATGCCTTTACATCTCCAGAGAAATGTACTATTTAAAGAATTCTGGTTTTCTACAAAGGAAATGATCTCTAAGTGTTTGTTTCAACAGTCTGAATTTTCTTTTGTAAGGACTTTTTAGCATTAACACCTATGTCACATGAAAATCTATTGTTCTTGTTAAAATTTGCAAGATGGGAGTATTAGTTGAGGTCAGGTCTACAAACTCCACACATGTGGGAAAGAATGCAGCTAACTCTGCTTTTTAGAAAGCAAACCCAAGAAATGGAGAGCCATCCATGGACGCTGGTCCAGTAGTGGAGAACACACACACACACACACACACACACACACACACACACACGTGGTCTTCTCTATTTCTAGTGGGTCTCAAGCTGAAAGGCAGATCAGAATGACACACTTCAGGGGAAGTATCCTATCAAAAATTCCAATGTCTGGGTCCTGTCTCCATAAATTCTGATTAACTGATCTGAGTTAGGACCTGGCCATGAGTATCTTTCTTTAAGGCTCTACAGGCCATTCTAGTCAGGTGTAATCAACATAGCTAATGCGTAACCAGTTGATTTTAAATAAAAAGTGGGAATCCTGGGAGATCCTCTGGTTGGTGTGAGAGTATAACTCATTCTATATTTGCTTTACATGTGATCACAATCCTTACCTGATGAAAATGTATGTCAGGCAAAATAATAATGACTTTTTTCATGAGCTGGCTTATATAGAATACTTCTGAATTCCGTTTAGACAAAAGGTCCCCAGGAATGTTTATGCATCTTTCATCAAATGTCATGATTTCCCATTGGTAAAGCAAAAGGTTCAAATGATTGGTTGATTAAGTGAAGTTTAACAGGAAGGAATGTAACTTCCAACACAAATCACCACCATCCCCAAATGGAGGAAATGTGTCTTGGATCATGTGAAAAAGACCTAAAAGTTGTTATCAATTTTAAGCTCAGTATGAGTTAAGAGTATAATGTGACTACCAGCCACTCAAAACAAAACTAGGCTGAGTCAGCAGAAGTAGAGTTTTCACAAAAAGAGACATCAGACCTGCTTTTGTATTAGACCATATCTAGAAACTACTGCTTATTTAAAGGAAAATCTGGGTAAAATGAAATGAGAGAGGTAGGTGAAAAGACTCAACAGTATACCTTAGGACAAGGTATGGTTGAAAGAGCTGGAGATGTTTAACCCACAGAGCCATGGGGGTGGTGGCTGGGCATACAGTTGGTATCTAAGGGCTACCATGTGGTGCTGTACTGTTGTATGCAGCTTCCATAGTGAGACATCATCAGGATTACTTATGAGAATTAGGAAGAAGTCTATTATTTTTTAAAATATTTTATTTATTTATTTGAGAGACAGAGAGACAGAGACAGAGACAGCAGAGTGAGAGAGAGAGCAAGAGCTGGGGGGGGGGGAGTGTCAGAGGGAGAGGGAGAAGCAGGCTCCCCACTGGGAAGGGAGCCCAATGTAGGGCTCTATCCTAGCACCCTGATATCATGACCCAAGCCAAAGGCAGATGCCTAATGGACTGAGCCACCCAGGTGCCACGAAGAAATCTACTATTAAAAATATTTTAAACCCTTAAGTTTGCAAATGATTTACTTGAAGACTTCTGGGTTTGAAGAAAAATGGTAGCCTGAATCCACATTCTTCCTTCAGTCTCTAAAAACAAACACAGAATCAAACGCCCTCAATTTTCCTGAGGAACAGAGATCACTGTTCAGATTATCTATAAGAAGAAGAAAATATATATACAGATTCTAATGAGCTCCCACAGCCCTCTATCTTGTGTCTGGGAAAGCAAAGAAGGCAATGTTGGAAAAACAAGCAGGATGAGTGTGTTGACTTAGAAGAAGCACAGACAAAATCACCTCCATAAAGAGAGAAGGAAAACATAAATGCACAGGTTGGGACCTGGTAGTTTTTAGCCTTTGCTAAAGAAAAGAGGCCCCAAAGTGTGCCAGATAGGAAGCTGCATCTTTTGGGAAGAGTCAGGTATTTAAAGATGTGGTACTTTGATATAAGCAATGAAGGGAAAGAAGAAAAGTAAGGATGTTGCAGAAGAGAAATAAGACAATAGGTTGGCTATCATCCTCCCTTGTTCAAAAACTGGAAGCCTTTCTTGAGTGGAAGAGGAAGGGTAGTGGGAAGAGCCAGCATGTTACAATTGAGTACAACATCAGGAACTCCATGAAAACAGATCCCATGTGAGAACAGATCCTACCACCTGACCCACATGTGGGGGAAGAGAAGTACACTTGCTATCTAGCATCAGGAGCTACAACATGCAATGTGGTAGGTACTTACCACATGTGGCATTTAGCATTTGAAATGTAGTCAGTCCAAACTGAGATGTGCTGTAAGTGTAAAATCCATACTGGATTTCAAAGACTTAGCATGAAAAAAGGAATGAATGAATCTCATTAATAATGTTTTGTACTGATTGCTGAATCATCATATTAACCTTAAATAGGATTATAATCCTCCCCTGATTAAAATACATATCGGGAAAAATAGGCAAAATTGAAATGATAATATTTTGCTTCTATTGTGTTAAATATATTACTAAAATTAATGTCACCCATTTCTTACAAGTTTTTAAGTGACATTACTAGATAACCTAAAATTATATATGTGGCTCACATTATATTTTTATTAGGTAGCATTGACCTAGAGGGAAAGATCAGGAAAAAAGAAAGAAAAATCTAACAGTTATACTTGTGTGAAAATTAAACCGGCTCTCTCAGGAAGTGTATAAACTATTGCTATTTAGAAAATAAAATACTGCTTCTGGCAGTGACAACTGCTTCTGGCCAGGATGGAAAAACAGGGATTAGATTATCCTAGCATGTTAAAGAACTAGGAAGTGGGATAAAATATAAATATATATATATATATACCCAACCAAACAATAGTTTTTAGACACTGTTCAATCTCAGGATCGTGATTCCTGAGAAAAGGAAAATGAAGGAGGGGAGCCCTGCAACTGTCCTAGCAAACCATCTCACCATTTCTAAACTGAACCCCAGTGAAGAACCCACACAGAGCGCAGTGGTACCACTGAGTTGAGGAAACAGAAGTTGGAGTTCACCAAAGTGAAGCTGGTATTCGTGGGACAGAATGCTGGAGAGAAGGGAGACCTGCAGAAAGAGAGCTCCAGAGATCTTCATGGAATTCCCTTCAGTCTTTGACTGAGTCCTGACCCGGGCAAGTGTGTCAGGAAACTACCAAAGGCCAGGGAAAGAATCACCAGAAAAAGTTGGCAAAACAACCCCAGGAGCTCATACTGTATTGGCAGCTTGCTGTCTTCTCACCAGCCGGAGTGACAGGAGCTCTGAGTATATGGACATCAGGGAGAATGCTAGGAAGGACTTCACTTAATTGCCATTGACCAAAGGCTATTCCGGGCTCACCCTAACAAAGCTTGAAAACAAGCCTTTGAAAGGATCAAACTCATTGCAAGCACCTTGATTGTGTATAAAAATAAAATACACTAGTTGTACCACATTAAAAAAAAAACACTATTCAAAACAACAACAAACAAAAACCACTATCTAAAAGGACTACAACAAAATCCAGCATGCAATAATATAAAATTCAAAATATCTGGCATCTAATAAAAAATTACCAGATTTGCAAAGAAGTTGGAAAATATGGCATATAGCCAAGACAAAATTCAATGAAGAGAGAAACAGACCCAAGATTATGAGAGATGATGGAATTAGCAAACAAAGATGTTAAAATAGCTATTATAAATATCCTCCATATATTCAAGGACGTAGAGAAAAACACAAACATACTAAGAAAAAAGGAAGATACCAAGAAAAGACTAATATGTAATTTATAGAGATAAACAATACAATCTCTGAAATTAAAAAAAAAAAACACACTAACTAGATGGGATTAACTCTGATCAGACATCACAAAAGAAAAAAATTAAAGATTGTGAAGACATAGCAATAGTAATTAATCAAAATGAAACATAGAAAGGGGATGCCTGGGTGGCTCAGTCGGTTATGTTTGACTGTTGACTTCAGCTCAGGTGGTGATCTCAGGGTCCGGAGATTGAGCCCTGTGTTGGGCTCTGTCCTCAGTGGGGAGTCTGCTGGAGATTCTATCCCTCTCCCCTGGTCCTTCCCCTGCTCATGCGTGCACTCTCTCTCTCAAATAAATAAATAAATATTTTAAAAAATGAAGCATAGAAGGGAAATGAAAAGACTGAAAATGAGTAAAATATCATTGACTTGTGGTCCAACGAAATGGTAATTGAGGTCTCAGAAGAAGAAGACAGATAAGGAATGAGAGAAGAAATTATGAAAAATTTGTTGAAATCTGAATTTTATCTTATCTAGAAACCTACAGGCTCAAGAAGCTCAACAAACTCTAAGCAGAATGGACATAAAAAAAAATCTTATCAAGATACATCATGGTCAAATTGCTGAAAACCAGTGCTAATGAGAACAATTTTAAAAGGGCCAAAATACAAAAACATATTCATTTAGAGTAACATAGATAAAACAGACATCTTTCCAGAAAGCCAGAAGAAAATGGAGCAGGGAGAAAAACAAACAAAAAACCCAGAAAAACAAACAACCCCCCCAATCATCTAAACCCAGTAAAAATATATTTATTAAGTAAAGGAGAAAAAAAGAAAAAAAAAAGAAACCCTGAGAGAATTAATCACCAGCATACCTGCACTAAAAGAAATGAGGGTCTTTGTGAAGGGAAAAGAAAAGAGAGAGAGCAAGAGATACCAGACAAATAATATTTATACAGAGGGATATAGAGAGCAAGAAATGATAAAAATAAAGGGAAATATATAAAACACCAACATGTTTTATCACTGTAGAAAATAATTGAATGTTTAAAGCAAAATAAAATAGCAATATATATGGCTTTTAGAATACATATAATTAATATTTGTATACAGTTGTATATTTTATATCTAAATTTATGATATATATTATCGTATTTTATTAAAATGCACGACAACAATAGCACAAAGGACAGGAGTAAATAAATCTTGCAACAAAATGAAGCTTTTGCAAAAAGCAACCTATAAGCAATTCTGTGTCTGTGCTGGACACAAAAAGACACAAATTATCTCTACAGAGAGGGAAATGGAGGTAGGTACTGATAGGTGGTGAGTCTCAACCCGGGGGCCCTGCTTTTCCCGAGAACATCTCCAGATGTTTCCAGTTCTCACCACCAGGGGCGGGATGGCTACTAGCCTCTGGGATTGGGGAGAGCCAGGGACGCTGCCACACTTCTGCAGCACACAGGACAGCTCCCAAAGCAGTCACTTGGCTCCAAAGGTCACCAGTGCTATTGCCGGAGGACCCTGAGACAGAGCCAGGCCTGCTGGTGGCATAGATGCCTCCAGAATACATGCAGCTCACCCATGGGGAAGGAAGGCAGGTCTGTGGGCTGGGGCCGCCTGGAGACACTGGGAGCCAGGGGGGCCACCTTCTCCACGGGTGACTCAGAGCAAACAGGGGAGGTACCCAGCGCTCTAGATGTGTCACCTCCAGTGCCTGGCCCCCAGTGACTTTCTGAAACCTCTCTGGAAGGCCCGGCCTGACCTGGAACCCCCGGGGCCAGAGTAGAGGCTGGGGGCTCAAGCTACAGCAGCCTCCCCACCTGCCCTCTCCAGGAACCAGAAGGTGGCCGACTTCTCCCCAGACACCTCAGCAACCTGTTTCAGTGCCTCCTGGTAGGGCTGTGGCTCAGTGACCCATTTCCTACAGCTCAGAACTTGTGGCATAAGAGAAACCATGTCTTGGGCGTGAGGGGGGAGCAGGAAATAACTGGAACAGAGACCAACTAGGGAGACTGTGGAATATTGCGGAATATTTAGTTCAATGGTTAGAGAACCATCCTGTTCACATTAGCATGTTATCCTTCCCCCAACACTGTAAGGGAGTAGGGCAGCTATTGACCCCAATGAGAAAACCAAGGGTAAAGAATAAATAAATGATTTCCCCAAGGCCTCATGGCTAAGCACTTGGAGTCTGTGCCCTCTGTTGCCTAGTCTGCTCCCTACACAGGGACACGCAGACTCCTTGTGGGGACAGGTGTCAGGTCCCGGATCAGTCAGGCAGAGATGGGAGGCCCTTCAGGACCACGGCTCAGATCCCCCAGCCCTGGGAGGCCTTCTCTGGTCCTATCCTTGGTTGAAGGGAGCTGCCTCACTCAGAGTTACACCCCCTTCCCAGAGGGCAGCTGCATCCTGTGACACACTCATGTCAGGGTACAGAGGTCCAGCCCCTTTGCCACAACTGGAAACCCCTGAAGGGCCACCCAGCTCTAGGTCTCTGCTGGGCTGGCTGAGGACTTTGTTATAAATGCACCACAGTTTTACTTCTCCCTCTGCCCCAGCCTCCTTCACCCCCTCACAAATGTGGACCTCTAGGGTACCCCTTAAATCCTCTTGTGCGCATGCACACACACACTCACAATTGATAAAGGGAGGGATGCCTGGGTGGCTCAGTGGTTGAGCATCTGCCTTTGGCTCAGGGCATTATCCAGGGGTCCTGGGATCGAGTTCCACATCAGGCTCCTTGCGGGGAGCCTGCTTCTCCCTCTGCCTGTGTCTCTGCCTCTCTTTGTGTGTCTCTCACAGAGTAAATGAATAAACTCTTTAAAAAAGAGAGACATCTGTGTGTGCTGTGCACATGGGTTAATGTGCCTGTGCGTGCATCTGTTTCACTACTAATAACATGGAGAATATCTGTTCCTTTCAGGAACATATAAAATTCAATTCTATTTTTGTGAAATGATATTTATTTATTTATTTGTTTGTTTGTTTATTTATTTATTTATTTGAGAGAGAGAGAGAGAGCGTGTGCATGTGAGGAGGAGAGGGGCAGAGGGAAGGGGAGAGAGACAATCTTAAGCAAGCTTCAGGGTGGCCCCGGTGGCGCAGTGGTTTAGTGCTGCTTACAGCCCAGGGTGTGATCCTGGGGACCGGGGATTGAGTCCCACGTCGGGCTCCCTGAGTGGAGCCTGCTTCTCCCTCTGCCTGTGTCTCTGCCTCTCTCTCTCTCTCTCTGTCTCTCATGAATAAATAAATAAAATCTTTTTTTAAAAAGATTTAAAAAGCAAGCTTCACTCCCAGCGAGGAGCCTGATGTGGGGCTCGATCTCACAACCCTGAGATCATGATCTGAGCTGAAATCAAGAGTCTAAGGCTTCGACTGAACCACCCAGGCACCCCCAAGGTTTTCGCGCAATGATTTTAAAAATCAAGTACGAGAGATGTCAGTATGAGAGATCTTTTACCTCTTTTTACTTGGATCTTCGCCCAACCCTCATCTCCTTTTCAACTTCAGCAAGATATAACCAGTGGCTCAAGGCAACATCAGGGTGAACACTTGAGACCGTGGGAAAAAAGGGCAGGATTTGAGTGCTCACTGCTATCCTCAAAGATGCCTTTACTGGACAACTCTCCTTTGAAAAAAATCCCTTCCTTTCACAACAGCTTCAGCTGCCTTCCTGCCCATCAAAAGACCTGACTTAGTCTGATACCTCCAATGAACTAGTATTCTCAAAACCAGTGTTAGGAAACACATAAGACAAGAAATTTAGAAGTATCCATAAAAGGAGCTAATACATGATAAAGTAAGTATGGAAAATCATTCATATAATTAAAAATTCACAGGCAATTGCAGGGAAGTGGGATTTGCCACTTTTGAACAGACACCCAGCAGCTGAAAGCTAGAGATAACAGTCCTCCCTCGGCTGCTGGCATTCAGCCCCTGCCTATGCCTGGTTCCAAAGGATGGAGGATGGATTGAAGAGAACTGAAATAAAACCTTGTTTGACTTATTTAAAAACACAAATATTATTATTATTTTTCAGAGGCCCAAGTGCCTGGAATGAAGAGGTGAAAAGTCATGCTCTTTTTCATCAGCAGCAAGAAGAGGTGTCACAGCACCTGGGCACAGGCAACCTCAGAAACCATCTTAATAGAAAGAAGACACAATTTGGAACAAAATACTAGAAGAATTTCCAAATAGCTTGGGAAAGGCTACTGAACAACCTCATATGTCAAAAAAAAAAAAAAAAAAAAAAAGCCTGGATAATGCTATACTATCCTGTTGTAGAGAAACAGATATTCACTAAAAAGCTCACAGCAAAAAATAAATAAATAAATAAATAAATAAATAAATAAATAAATAAATAAATAAAATAAAATAAAATAAAATAAAAAGCTCACAGCATGGGTTCGGGTCTGGATTCACACAACCGGAGGAAGCTCTTCTGTCCCCACTGAGCTTCTCCCACTTCCCCATTGGGCAGGTGAACCCCTCTTTCCATTCTGAGTTGCTTCCATCTCATGATGTGAGTGTGGGGTTGGGTCTTCTCCCGCTCATTTATCTAGGAGCCCTGGTTGTGCCTGGAGGTCTGTTGCCTGGGGGTCTGTTGCCTGGTCCAGGGCAACAGGAATTCTGCTGGAGGCTGGCAGCTGGAAAGAGGCCAGTTTGCTCACAGGCCTTTTGCTGACGATACGTTTTCCTTCTGTTATTATCTCAGAGCCATGCAGATGGTTGCTGGTTCTACTTTGACTTCTTGAAATAGTCTCACACCTTCATGTTTATAAAAACTCAGATATATGACTGTTTCAAGCCACAGAATCCCCTAATGGGGATAGCCCTAGGGAGATTTTCTAGAGTGCTTTCTCTGAAGAGCTGGAATTCATGAATGACTGGTAAGGTAACGGTGACAAAGGTAACTGGGCAAAGTCATGATAAGGTTATGAAGTTTATAGTGAAAGAACGCACGCTGTGTGATCCCAGGTATATAAGGTTTAAGAAAGTCGAGGTGTGTCTGGGCACAGTCAGTTAAGCATTTGGCTCCAGCAGTGCTCTCAGGGCCGTGAGATCGAACCCCATGTTGGGCTCCCTGCTCAGCGTGGAGTCTACTTAATACTCTCTCCCTCTCCCTCTGCTCCTCCAACTGCACCCCCTGCCTGCTCTCACTCTCTCACTAAAATAAATAAAGAAATATAAAAAAAAAGAAAGTTGAAATTAATCTATGGGGAGAGTAATAAGAACAGTGATTGCCCATGTGGGAATGGGGGATGATCAGAAGTGGCACAAAGAATTGTATAGGGTCATGGAAATGTTCTATGTTTTATTTAGATTTTATTGATTTATTTGAGAAAGGAAGAGAGCATGAAGGGGAGAGGGGCAGCGGGGCAGCAGGAGAGGGACAAGCAGATTCCCTGCTGAACAGGGAGCCCAACATGGGGCTTGATCCCAGGACCATAAGTTCATGATCTGAGCCAAAGGCAGGCACTTAACCAACTGAGCCATCTAGGCAGTCCTGTTCTATATTTTAATAGAGTAATGGCTGCATGGTTTATACATTTATTAAAATTCACTGAACAGGGAACAAAAGATGGTGTTCATGAAAGCTGAGCCTACATCAGGCTAAAGGCACACACATAGAAACACATATAAACACACATTAAATACATATCACTCATGTTTGAAGGACATATGTTCACAAACACAGAGCTACTAGGGAGGCAGATGAGCAGAGCATTAGCAACATAGGCTGTGAAGCCTTGGGCTTTGTGTGCATGACTCTGTATGACCTTGAGTAAGTCATTTAACTTCTTTTCTCACCTGGCCTCTCTTCCCCTAGAAAAATAGCACAGTTTTCTGTACAAGTGAGTGGTACACTGTGGTAGGAAGGCCTTGGCGGGGGCATGCTGTCCTGGTGGATATTTAGTGGTCTCTCCCAGTTCTGAAAGTCTGTTTTGTGGCACAGCCAAATGTACAGTATAGAAGAATAGTCAAACCTGAAATTCTTTAAGCCAAGCAACTTTGCACAGTTACTTTCTACAAGTTTATAAACTCCACTGTCCTTTCTTCAATAGATTGTTAAAGCAATTAACCTACATAAACATTCATAAATATGGAAATATAAACTGATGACATTTTTTAAAAAGATTTTATTTATTTTAGAGAGAGAGAAAGTGAGACCAAACATGTGTGTAAGTGAGTGAGGGGGAGGAGTGGAAGGGGAGGGAAAGAGACCATCAGACTCCCTGCTGAGTGCAAGCCCTGCATAGAGCTCCATCTCAAGACCCTGAGATCAGACCTGAAGCTGAAACCAAGGGTCATATGCTTAACCGACTGAGCCACCCAGGTGCCCTAAACCAATAGCATTTTTGTAATACTTTATTTTAACCACCAGCCTTTGTGATATCTTTATCTCCTGTTTAGCAAAGGGCAGTTTTTAAATCCACTATTAACTACTGACAAGAGAGGTGGAGATTTGCTGGATGTTACAGATTTTGTATTTTTTCCCTAACATACGGATATCTGAGAGATCGTGTCAAAACGGATCGTCAGCATGTGAGTCACGAATCCCAAATCCCACTTCCCTGAAGACAACTTAGCAAATGGTCATGGGCGCCCTTTGACTGACACCTGACTCAGCTGCAGCATATCGAAGCAGAAGGGAGGGAGGGCTTGACCAACTGCCAGGCCACTGGGAAGTCACAGCCTCTCTGTGACTTGCCACAAAGAACCTGAATCAATAGGAATAATGGTAATGGCAGCTAACCTTCTCATGTGCTTGCTATGTGCTTGCTATGTGCCAGGCATTGTTCTGAGGGCTTTATCCTAGAAGGCAGGTGTTAAGATCATCATCCCCATTTCACAAGTAGAGAAACTGAGGCAATAAATGAAACTAATATGCCTCAGATCACACAGCCAGCAAACAGGAAAGCCCGTACTCAGCTATTCCTGACTTGCTTTACTAGGAAGTGATTTGAAACACACACACACACACACACAAATTACAAAATGTTTTCTTACGTTTTTAGAAAGCTCGGAAACAAGTTTTAGGATTTATGCTGTGTTTTATTCCATTTTCCTGATTATTCAGGTTGTTTATGTACTTTTTCTTACTCTGTGCCAGCTTTTTCAATTAATTTTCTGGTTATTTCAAATCCACAGTAATTAGAAAGGCGAAGTATTAGCAGTAAAGAGACTCATGTTCTAGTCTTGGCTTTGCCACAAACTTACTGTGCAAGTTTGGTTGAGGCCTCAGATTTCTCCTATTTATGAGAAGGGCCCTTGCTTTAACTAAAAGAGTTCAGCATATGTAGAGTGTCACCTATGAACTTAAGAGACACTGCCTATTGGGAGCAGATGGCTGGGGCAGGTTGCCAGGGGCTAGTTGCTCTGTCCTCGCCGTAATAGCTGCACGCTCAGCTCCGCCCTCTGTGTCTTGGCTGTGCACCAGCCTAAGATGTCAAAGAGACATGCTTGAGTTGGCCGGCACCCAGTGTGATATTTAGAAAGAAGAAAATAAAAGTGTAGGGATGATCAAATTCTCTTGAGTAATATTGAATGAGAGCATGCCACCCTCCTTCTAATTTCTTCTAAAAGCACTTCTCATGTTTGCAAAGAGAATGATAAGACCACTATATAGGCCTGTCATACTTCCCGATGTGATGTGTGGGCTGGTAGTTCCTCAAAAAAACCCCATTTTTACAGGAACCAGCTAAGTTTCAGTGCCAAGTCTTGTTCTCCAGCAGCACCATGCTTACTAACCATGGTCTGTATATGTCAGAGTCCTGAAATTACAGTGATATGGTTATGTGTAGGTATTAGACAGCAGAAGCAAGTGGTAGAAGGCCATATGCATGCAGTGCCTCCACTGTTTAGGGAAAATAAGGTGTGGATATTTCAAAAATCGCTATTTTTAAGATGCATAATCACTTTTGTCTTTTTTAAAAATATTTTATTTATTTATGAGAGACACAGAGAGAGAGAGAGGCAGAGACACAGGCAGAGGGAGAAGTAGGCTCCCTGTGGGGAGTTCGATGCGGGATTGGATCCCAGGACCCGGGGATCACTCCCTGAGCCAAAGGTAGACACTCAACCACTAAGCTACCCAGGTGCCCTTCACTTTTGTCTTTCCAGTCTACCATACAAATCCATGGAGACCAGAAAAAAGATTAATAAACAACTTTGTAACTTTCTACCCCAGTGTGATTTGTTTCCCGGAATTATGTATTTATTTGCATATTCAAAACTACTTAAGTAGTTTTGGGCCTACCAGGCATAAGGAACTTAAGCAAATTCCCAATCTCTTTTATAAGATTTAAAAGACATTTGAAGAGCTTCTGCAATTCCATTTTTTAAATATCCAAGAATTGGGCATCCCGGGTGGCTCACCGGTTTAGCGCTGCCTTCATCCTAGGTTGTGATCCTGGAGACCCAGGATGGAGTTCCCATATCAGGTTCCCTGCAGGGAGCCTGCTTCTCCCTCTGCCTGTGTCTCTGCCTCTCTCTCTCTCTCTCTCTCTCTCATTCGTGAATAAATAAAATCTTTAAAAAATTAATAAATAAATACCCAAGAATTAGTCCCCTTTGTAACAATTGAGGTATATCTATTAAATGTTAAGTAGTTATTAAATATAGTTGAAAATTCACTTGTTAGTTGTTCCTCTAAGAATGTCCACTCCTGCCTTTATCTGTCTCCTCCCCTTTGCAATGCAACGGTGCCTTCAAATAGCATTCTTTAAAAGGCAGCTTTACGGCTTTGGAGGACTAAGCTGATTTCACAGCCAGTTTTGCCACTGCTATGGAAAACAGAGTGCACATGCAAGCCAGCTGAAGTCATACGAACTGCAGGGATTAGAGCTGTGGGGGCCTCCACTACTGCTGTCAAATTGCAATTGGAAACAGCTTTTCCAAAGCACAGCATGAGAAATTGGGAATTCCTGTCCACGGCTCCCCAACCCACTGGGTTTTTAATCAGGCCTAGTACAACCCATTAGAGATCAGAAATATGAACACCATGATGAAACCAAACAATGAGTATATCTTCTGGTCTCTAAGTTTTGTCTGGCCTGGCTCCCTTCCAGCCTGTAATTATTGTCACTCACCAGTGATTAAGGGAACGGTTTCTGCCTAGGGATGGGCGCTCCAGGAAGGCTTGAGGCACAGGTGAAACAGGCTCAGTTCAGGGCCCTTCCTTCCCTCTAAGCCCTGGCTGTGCAAATGGTCTCACTGCTCAACTTTTTCACTTTATCTTGGTCACTTCAACTTTGAGTCACTCAGAGGTAAAGTAACTTATGCAGAGGTCACAGAAAACTATTTAGAACCTTAATAAACTAGAACCATTTGATGAAAGTTTTTTTTTTTTCTTAGCACTCCAACTTTAAGGGAAAGAGTTTGTTCCCAAGAAAACAAGCTTGAGTCAGTCATTTAGTAAAACTAATTTCAGAATTTGATTTGAGGTTAATCCAGATGTAGCCTACTACCTATACTTCTATCTCTAGAAGCTAGGAGACAGTAGAAAACCCAGAGGTTGTTATCGCTGTCCATTTCACTTGTCAACTCTTTTCTTTTTTTTTATGATAGTCACAGAGAGAGAGAGAGAGGCAGAGACACAGGCAGAGGGAGAAGCAGGCTCCCCACGGGGAACCCCATGTGGGATTCGATCCTGGGACCTCCAGACCACAACCTAAGTCAAAGGCAAACGCTCAACCACTGACCCACCCAGGAGTCCCTCTTGAACAGTCTTTGAGACACATTTACTTACAGGATGAAAATGAATTAATCCGACAGTTGATCAGAACATGAACTTATCAGATAAATTACCAGCGTACCTGTTAAATATAAGTCATTCCCTCTGATGAAGAGCGTGGTGTCAGACAAGGATAGTAGCACTTGAAAATGAGCCCACTGTAACTTCCACCTTGAAAGATCTTTAATTAAAACTCTCCTACAAGTATGATTTTCCGACAAAGAAGGATCTGTGATTTTATTTTTTATCTGAAACTCTCAAATCAAATTCCATCCATTGGATAATGTTCCCTGGCCCACCCTTGACTCACCTGGTTTCTGCCTTCCACAGCAAGTTTACAGGATGTCTCTTTAGCACAACATAGGTAGTTGCTATTAGGTGAATATTCCTGCTGCCGCCCACCCCCAAGATGCTGGATTATTTGCCCAAAGGCGGTGATTGTGTCTTATTCATTTCTAAAGCCGTCCCCTTTACTTCTTCTGGAAGTAAAACCCAGAGCTGAACTCAAAACAAACCTACAAAAAACTTCTATTGTCTAAAAAGAATTATCAATTTGTTATTATTTAGAGAAGAAGCAGTTTTCAGGGAAAAAAAAGCATAGCCAAATGATCAAATGATGGACAACATTTCAGATGGTAGAAGGCTCAGGGGGAGAGCATTTAGGGCAAATTGGGTGCTCAGTGAAGGTAAACAGAAGGCTCTGTATACTATGAGACCATTACCGTAAAGCTTGTCCCAAACCAGAGTAGATTTAGAGTCATTAGGACATTCTTTAAAAAGCAACAATCAATTTTTGGATAAAAGTTTTATAAAAATTACTTGTCTTCTAATAAAAGCAATTTCTTAAAAGTACTTTAGAGACCTACCTAAAGAAAACACAGCTATATTTTGGATACATTTTTATCAATCATGATCAAATCAAGGGGAAAAAAAAGGAATTCTGGTTAACTCTAAATTAACTAGAGCATTCCATTGTCTGGGCATCACCTTCAATCTGGCAATGAAATCCACTTGTGAAGAGCAGTAAGACTCGGCCAGCTCTTACCTTCATGAATATACATCTTCGGAGCATCTTCAGGATAAAGTAGCACCAATAGAGGTGAAGGACTTGCAGGACCAAGAGCTGGAGGTTGAGGAAGATGTATGAAAAGAAAGGCTCAAGATAGTGCAGAGGCAGAATCAGGGTGCAATATAAAATCCTACAAAAAAAACAAACATTGGAGAGTATTTCATTACCAGGTCCTCATGAATTTTCAGTGGGAAAACAAATACTTTTTCTCCCAAGACATATTACATTTATTTCATTTCTAATCATGCCCAGGAAATTCTCAAGGGAAAACAATATGATAATTTTACCTTTTATATCATTATTGGCCAGCCACAAAAAAATACAGTCTCTGGGGAGAAAAGTTAAAGCAAATGGAATTTTTATTGTCATGCTGCCTACACTCCAGTCTCTGTACCTGGGTTTCCACTTTGCAAACAGAAGAGCATACACAACCCTCGGGGCTTGTTAGAACAAATAGAATAATGCATGTTTACACGGGGTTATAATTGCCCTTATGACACAACCTTGTGTAGTGGGCAGCAAATGGGGAATTTCACAAAAGTAAATTTGCCAATAAAAGTAAGGAAGCAAAAATTCTATTATTACTTCCAATTTCCAAAGTGAACTGCGTGCTTTATTGATTTCATGAATAAACTCATGGACATCATTTGAGCTGCCTTGATTACCCAGAATGCACAGTGCCTTCAGATACTACTGCAGTATGAAGGGTGTACCTGTTGCCCTTCCCAAACTTCATATACTACCATGATCTTGGAGTTCCTGGATTGGTTTGCTTGTAACTATATTATTCTACTTATAAAAAAATAATGTATTCACACAAAAAAGAAAAAAAAAGAAAAAGGAATAGCATCACCCAGAATACCACCAGTCTACACAATTATATTGGGATTTTGTGTATTATCTTCCAGTTTTTTCTATGAGTATTTAATTTTATTTTTTACATGAACATGTAGTAAAACTCTTTTTTGGTGTTCTATGACCTATACTACATGCAGAGATCTGTGTAACCACCACCATAGTTGGGATCCAGAACAGTTCCATCATCTCAAAGAAAACAAAAACAAAAACAAAACTCCTTGCTCTTCCTTTAGAGTTCTACTCTTTCCCCCATGCCTAGAACTTGGCAAACCCTCATCTGCTATTTTATTTTGTGTTTTCAAGAAGGTCATATAAATGGGGTCATACAGTGTGTCAACTTCGGAGACTGCCTTCTTTCATGCAACATAGTGCCTTTAAGAGTCCTCCAAGTTATTGCGGAAACCAATAGACTTGTCCTCTTTATTACTGGGTACTAGCCCACTCTATGGATGTATTCACCCTTCGGAGAGCATTCCCATTGTCTTCCGTTTTTCACAATTACAATTATGAACAGGATTGCTATAAATATTCACATACAGGTTTTCTGTTACCATAATTTTTTATTTCTCAAGGGCAAATACACAGGGGTGAAATGGTGGGGTCTCATACCGTAAAGATACATTTAGCTTTAAGAAACTGACAAGCTGCACTCCAGAGTGGCTGCTTTGTGTTCCCACCAGCAACATGTAAGGATGCTGGCTTTTCCCCATCCTCACCTGTACTTGCAGTTGACCTGCCAAGATGTCTGCCATTGTAGTAAAATAGCACTTGTGGGATTTTTATGTTCAGCTCCACTTAGCTTGGAATCTAAAACATATTACACTGCTTGAACACCTCAGTGTATGTAGTCTTGCCCAACTGGAAGGCTATTTCTTTCTTTATTTTTTTTCAAACATATTTATTTTATTTTATTTTTTTAAATAAATTTATTTTTTACTGGTGTTCAATTTACCAACATACAGAATAACACCCAGTGCTCATCCCATCAAGTGCCCCCCTCAGTGCCCGTCACCCATTCACCCCCACCCCCCGCCCTCCTCCCCTACCACCACCCCTAGTTCGTTTCCCAGAGTTAGGAGTCTTCATGTTCTGTCTCCCTTCCTGATATTTCCCAACATTTCTTCTCCCTTCCCTTCTATTCCCTTTCACTATTATTTATATTCCCCAAATGAAAGAGAACATATAATGTTTGTCCTTCTCCGATTGACTTATTTCACTCAGCATAATACTCTCCAGTTCCATCCACGTTGAAGCAAATGGTGGGTATTTGTCGTTTCTAATGGCTGAGTAATATTCCATTGTATACATAAACCACATCTTCTTTATCCATTCATCTTTCGATGGACACCGAGGCTCCTTCCACAGTTTGGCTATTGTGGACATTGCTGCTATAAACATTGGGGTGCAGGTGTCCTGGTATTTCATAGCATCTGTATCTTTGGGGTAAATCCCCAGCAGTGCAATTGCTGGGTCGTAGGGCAGGTCTATTTTTAACTCTTTGAGGAACCTCCACACAGTTTTCCAGAGTGGCTGCACCAGTTCACATTCCTACCAACAGTGTAAGAGGGTTCCCTTTTCTCCACATCCTCTCCAACATTTGTGGTTTCCTGCCTTGTTAATTTTCCCCATTCTCACTGGTGTGAGGTGGTATCTCATTATGGTTTTGATTCGTATTTCCCTGATGGCAAGTGATGCAGAGCATTTTCTCATGTGCGTGTTGGCCATGTCCATGTCTTCCTCTGAGATTTCTCTTCATGTCTTTTGCCCATTTCATGATTGGATTCTTTGTTTCTTTGCTGTTGAGTTTAATAAGTTCTTTATAGATCTTGGAAACTAGCCCTTTATCTGATACGTCATTTGCAAATATCTTCTCCCATTCTGTAGGTTGTCTTTTAGTTTTGTTGACTGTATCCTTTGCTGTGCAAAAACTTCTTATCTTGATGAAGTCCCAATAGTTAATTTTTGCTTTTGTTTCTTTTGTCTTCGTGGATGTATCTTGCAAGAAGTTACTGTGGCCAAGTGCAAAAAGGGTGTTGCCTGTGTTCTCCTCTAGGATTTTGATGGAATCTTGTCTCACATTTAGATCTTTCATCCATTTTGAGTTTATCTTTGTGTATGGTGAAAGAGAGTGGTCTAGTTTCATTCTTCTGCATTTGGATGTCCAATTTCCCCAGCACCATTTCTTGAAGAGACTGTCTTTCTTCCAATGGATAGTCTTTCCTCCTTTATCGAATATTAGTTGACCATAAAGTTCGGGGTCCACTTCTGGGTTCTCTATTCTGTTCCATTGATCTATGTGTCTGTTTTTGGGCCAGTACCACACTGTCTTGATGATCACTGCTTTGTAGTACAACCTGAAATCTGGCATTGTGATGCCCCCAGATATGGTTTTCTTTTTTAAAATTCCCCTGGCTATTCGGGGTCTTTTCTGATTCCACACAAATCTTAAAATAATTTGTTCTAACTCTCTGAAAAGAGTCCATGGTATTTTGATAGGGATTGCATTAAATGTGTAAATTGCCCTGGGTAACATTGACATTTTCACAATATTAATTCTGCCAATCCATGAGCATGGAATATTTTTCCATCTTTTCGTGTCTTCCTCAATTTCTTTCAGAAGTGTTCTGTAGTTTTTAGAGTATAGATCCTTTACCTCTTTGGCTAGGTTTATTCCTAGGTATCTTATGCTTTTGGGTGCAATTGTAAATGGGATTGACTTCTTAATTTCTCTTTCTTCAGTCTCATTGTTAGTGTATAGAAATGCCACTGATTTCTGGGCATTGATTTTGTATCCTGCCATGCTACCAAACTGCTGTATGAGTTCTAGCAATCTTGGGGTGGAGGCTTTTGGGTTTTCTATGTAGAGTATCACGTCATCGGCGAAGAGGGAGAGTTTGACTTCTTCTTTGCCAATTTGAATGCCTTTAATGTCTTTTTGTTGTCTGATTGCTGAGGCGAGGACTTCCAGTACTATGTTGAATAGCAGTGGTGAGAATGGACATCCCTGTCTTGTTCCTGATCTTAGGGGAAAGGCTCCCAGTGCTTCCCCATTGAGAATGATATTTGCTATGGGCTTTTCGTAGATGGCTTTTAAGATGTTGAGGAATGTTCCCTCTATCCCTACACTCTGAAGAGTTTTGATCAGGAATGGATGCTGTACTTTGTCAAATGCTTTCTCTGCATCTAATGAGAGGATCATATGGTTCTTGGTTTTTCTCTTGCTGATATGATGAATCACATTGATTGTTTTACGAGTGTTGAACCAGCCTTGTGTCCTGGGGACAAATCCTACTTGGTCATGGTGAATAATTTTCTTAATGTATTGTTGGATCCTACTGGCTAGTATCTTGTTGAGAATTTTTGCATCCATGTTCATCAGGGATATTGGTCTGTAATTCTCCTTTTTGGTGGGGTCTTTGTCTGGTTTTGGAATTAAGGTGATGCTGGCCTCATAGAACGAATTTGGAAGTACTCCATCTCTTTCTATCTTTCCAAACAGCTTTAGTAGAATAGGTATGGTTTGTTCTTTAAACATTTGATAGAATTCCCCTGGGGGAGCTATCTGGCCCTGGACTTTTGTGTCTTGGGAGGTTTTTGATGACTGCTTCAATTTCCTCCCTGGTTATTGGCCTGTTCAGGTTTTCTATTTCTTCCTGTTCCAGTTTTGGTAGTTTGTGGCTTTCCAGGAATGCGTCCATTTCTTCTAGACTGCCTAATTTATTGGCACATAGCTGTTCATAATATGTTTTTAAAATCGTTTGTATTTCCTTGGTGTTGGTAGTGATCTCTCCTTTCTCATTCATGATTTTATTAATTTGAGTCTTCTCTCTCTTCTTTTTAATAAGGCTGGCTAATGGTTTATCTATCTTATTAATTCTTTCAAAGAACCAACTCCTGGTTCTGTTGATCTGTTCCACATTTCTTCTGGTCTCGATTGCGTTGAGTTCTGCTCGAATCTTTATTAACTCTCTTCTTCTGCTGGGTGTATGATCTATTTGCTGTTTTTTCTCTAGCTCCTTTATGTGTAAGGTTAGCTTTTGTATTTGAGTTTTTCCAGTTTTTGAATGGATGCTTGTATTGCGATGTATTTCCCCCTTAGGACTGCTTTTGCTGCATCCCAAAGATTTTCAACGGTTGTATCTTCATTCTCATTAGTTTCCATGAATCTTTTTAATTCTTCCTTATTTTCCTGGTTGACCCTTTCATCTTTTAGCAGGATGGTCCTTAACCTCCACGTGTTTGAGGTCGTTCCAAACTTCTTGTTGTGATTTAGTTCTAATTTCAAGGCATTATGGTCTGAGAATATGCAGGGGACGATCCCAATCTTTTGGTATCGGTTCAGACACGATTTGTGACCCAGTATGTGGTCTATTCTGGAGAAAGTTCCATGTGCACTTGAGAAGAATGTGTATTCAGTTGAGTTTGGATGTAAAGTTCTGTAGATATCTGTGAAATCCATCTGGTCCTGTGTATCATTTAAAGCTCTCGTTTCTTTGGAGATGTTGTGCTTAGAAGACCTATCGGGTATAGAAAGAGCTAGATTGAAGTCACCAAGTATAAGTGTATTATTATCAAAGTATTTCTTCAATTTGGTTATTGATTTAAATATTTGGCAGCTCCCACATTCGGGGCATATATATTGAGGATTGTTAAGTCCTCTTGTTGGATCGATCCTTTAAGTATGAGATAGTGTCCCTCTTCATCTCTCACTACAGTCTTCAGGGTAAATTTTACTTTATCTGATATAAGGATGGCTACCCCTGATTTCTTTTGAGGACCATTTGAATGGTAAATGGTTCTCCAAGCTTTTATTTTCAGGTTGTAGGTGTCCTTCTGTCTAAAATGAGTCTCTTGTAGACAGCAAATAGATGGGTCCAGCTTTTTTATCCAGTCTGAAACCCTGCACCTTTTCATGGGGTCATTAAGCCCGTTCACGTTGAGTTACTATTTAAAGGTATGAGTTTAGTGTCATCATGATATCTATTCAGTCCTTGTTTTTGTGGATTGTTCCACTGAACTTCTTAAAGGGGAATTTTAAGAGTCCCCCTTAAAATTTCTTGCAGAGCTGCTTTGGAGGTCACATATTCTTTCAGTTCCTGCCTGTCTTGGAAGCTCTTTATCTCTCCTTCCATTTTGAATGAGAGCCTTGCTGGATAAAGTATTCTTGGTTGCATGTTCTTCTCATTTAGGACCCTGAATATATCCAGCCAGCCCTTTCTGGCCTGCCAGGTCTCTGTGGAGAGGTCTGCTGTTACCCTAATACTCCTCCCCATAAAAGTCAGGGATTTCTTGTCTCTTGCTGCTTTAAGGATCTTCTCTTTATCTTTGGAATTTGCAAACTTCACTATTAAATGTTGAGGTGTTGAATGGTTTTTTATTGATTTTAGGGGGGATCTCTCTATTTCCTGGATCTGAATGCCTGTTTCCCTTCCCAGATTAGGAAAGTTTTCAGCTATGATTTGTTCAAATACATATTCTGGACCTCTGTGCCTTTCGGCGCCCTCAGGAACCCCAATTAAACGTAGGTTTTTCTTCCTCAGGCTGTCGTTTATTTCCCTTAATCTATCTTCATGGTCTTTTAATTGTCTCTTTTTTCCTCAGTTTCCCTCTTTGCCATCAACTTGTCTTCTATGTCACTCACTGGTTCTTCCACCTCATTAACCCTCGTCGTTAGGACTTCTAGTTTGGATTGCATCTCATTCAATTGATTTTTAATTTCTGCCTGACTGGATCTAAATTCTGCAGTCATGAAGTCTCTTGAGTCCTTTATGCTTCTTTCTAGAGCCACCAGTAGCTGTATAATAGTGCTTCTGAACTGGCTTTCTGACATTGAATTGTAATCCAGATTTTGTAACTCTGTGGGAGAGAGGACTGTTTCTGATTCTTTCTTTTGAGGTGAGGTTTTCCTTCTAGTCATTTTGCTCAGTGCAGAGTGGCCAAAAACAAGTTGTATTGGGAAAAGGAGAAAAAGAGAGGAGAGAAAGAAGGAAAGAAAAGAGAAAAAGAAAAAGGAAAAAAGGAAGAAAAAAAGAAAAAAGAGAAGAAAAAGAGAAAGAAAAAGAAAGAAAGGGGGAAAAAAGGGGATGTGGGAAGCAAACAAATCAAAAAGAAAAAAAAAAAAAGACACGGGGAAGTATCTTCTGATTCTGTATACTTTAAGTCCCTTGACTTCCCTTGGAACTGGTCCGTCTAACTGGTCTTCTGGGGGAGGGGCCTGTTGTGCTGATTTTCAGGTGTTAGCACTTGGGGGAGCTGCTCTGCCCTCTGCCTGGTGCAGGGCTCAGTGGGGGCTGTTTACCCCGTGAGGCCCCAGGAGGAACAACCGCAGTGGCGCCGGCCAGCTCTGGAGCCCTGGAGTCAGCTCCCGCAGTAACTACTGAGCTCTGTGTCTGCAGGGCCTGGAGGCTCTGGGGCAGGGCCACTGATCTGCTCAGCTCGGGGCAGGAGCGTCCTTGCTGTCCTGGGCCCTCTGGGCCTCTGCCTGTCCTGGGGGGAGGCCGGATCCTGGGCTGTGTCCCGGGTGCCCTGTGCTCCTGGGCCTGCGCTGTTGTATTGGTGCTCCCGGCTGCAGCCCCCTCCGCTGAGCCGCCGCCCGAGCCCCTCCGAGCTGCTCCGGGCCCCGCCGTGGGCGCTGCAGCCCTTAGGGAGCTCCGCGCCATCTCCAGGGGCGCAGGTGCCTGTTAGTGTCCCAGGGAGCCCGAGGGCATCCCCGCTCTCCTGGGTCCTGCTCTAACTCCCTGCGAGCCCCTTTCCGCAGGGAAGGTTGGTGCAGCTCCTGCTCCTCCAGGACGGGGCTCTCCTGTCCTGGGGACACTCGCCCCGGCCTCAGCCCGGCTCCTCCTGCGGCCCCTCCCCCTCGGAGGCCTTTTGTTTCTTTATTTCTTTTTCCCCGTCTTCCTACCTTGATAGAAGCGCGAACTCCTCTCACTGTAGCGTTTCAGCTGTTCTCTCTTTAAATCTCAGGCCGAATTCGTAGATTTTCAGGATGATTTGAAGGTTATCTAGGTAATTTGGTGGGGACAGGTGATTTGGGGACCCTGCTCTTCCGCCATCTTGCCCCTCCCCCAGGCTATTTCTTTAGAAATGCAGATTCCAAAATGTGAAAGGACTGTTTCAAAGTGCACTTGAGTATATAAATTCAAGGTGTGTATTAAAAACTGTTAAGAATTTGCCAAACTACTGTCCAAAATTATAAGAATTTATAACATCTTTATAAAACAGAAATAGTAGCCACTTATCCATTTTACTTATGCAAATCACCTTTAGACACTTTGGAGTTATGGAAAAATACAAAGACGTTAAGTAAAAATCACCTAAAGTCTCACAACTCACATGTAACCCAGTATGTTTTGGTAAAAATAACTGAAGTCATCCCTCCTAAAAATACATTCTTTAAGTCTTTAAGATCTTTATCCTTTTTTTTTTTTTTTTGCTCATTCCCTGTTATCACATGATTTTATAGAACAGAGACACACTATGCATGTGATTTTCTACCCTGCTTTTATGACTTAATATGATAAATAGAGCTTTCCATGTCGATGAATGTATCTATGAATCAGGGATCAGCAAACATTTTTGTAAAGGAATGGATAATAAATATTTCAGGCCTCTGGGCCATTTGGTTTCTGTCGCAAATACTCTGCCACCATCTTGTGAAAGCAGCCGTAGAAATACATCAGTTAGTGGATGTGGATGTGTGCCAGTAAAACTTTATAAACAAAAATAGTCAGTGGGCTGGATTTGGCCTGTGAGCCAGAGTTGGCCAACCCCTATATGCCATCCTATGTAATAGGAAATTTGTTTAAGGATATCATAATGTATTTAATCCCTTATTGATAGATATTGGTTTCCAAATTTTCATTATGTTATAGAGAATGCTATAAGAATTGTAAAGACATTTGATTTTTGATATTTTCTTAGAATAGCTGAAATCCTTAATCAAAAAGTATATTCACTTTACATTTAGAATGCATTGCTAGGGATCCCTGGGTGGCGCAGCGGTTTGGCGCCTGCCTTTGGCCCAGGGCGCAATCCTGGAGACCCGGGATCGAATCCCACGTCAGGCTCCCGGTGCATGGAGCCTGCTTCTCCCTCTGCCTGTGTCTCTGCCTCTCTCTCTCTCTCTGTGACTATCATAAATAAATAAAAATTAAAAAAAAATAGAATGCATTGCTGGACTGCTTTTTAGCAAGACCATACCAATTTATTATTTTATTCCTAGTGTATTAGAGTACCAGCTTCCTTAGATTTTGACCAACACTGTACTTTGTCAACTTCTATCTAAAAGAACATCATGCTGTTTATATTTACATTTTTATTTCTTGTGAAGTAAATATATATGTTCATATATATATTTTACTTAGTTATTTTGATTTATACTTTTGTGAACTGCTTCTTTATGATATCTATTTTTCTATTGGGATGTTTACTTTTTCTATTGATTCATAAATGCTATTTACATATCAAGCATAACAACATTATTGGTCATATTAAATATCACCATATAGTCTGATTCTTTCAACCTTGTTAATGATTTTTTTTGGCAAACCAATTTCTAAAATATTTTTGTGACCAAATTTATCAGTTTTTGTCTTTCTAGGTAGCCTCTATGTTATGCTTTAAAGGGCCTTTCTCACCTACACCATTATAAAATCGATTTTCCCATATTTTCTTGGCTCTCCCAAGAGAGAGCCAATATATTGGCTCTCCCACTTAAAAGCCTGGTTCTATATAACCTTGATCCATTTCTCTGTGCATTTTCCCAATTGTAAAGTGGGAGCAATGATTATATACCTTATTCATTCAATAAAGGTTCATTGAAGACCTACCAAAGTGCTACCGGGCACTTTATAGGAGCCAGGAATATAGTGATGAATAAAATTGACCCAAATCCCTGAAGTAGTAAGGCTCATATTCTTGTGCCTGCATTCACAGGGATTTAATGTACATAAAAGCCTCTGCCATTCTGATTTGCTGGATTCTCAGGCACTTGTGTGCCTTATTCTGTACTCTCTCAGTCTATAGTACCCTTCTTCTTTTCAGTTAAAATTCTCTTCACTCATCAAAGCATGGGCACCTCTACAACAAAAATCTCCATGCTATTCTGAGCACCTCTGAATGTATAGCATTCCTCTCATGCCCCCTACCCTGCCCCCAATACCAATTCCTTGAGAGCATTTGGCTGGATTCAACCTGCCTTGTGGTAATAGTTGCTCCTACAAGTTCACTCTTTTTTTAAAAAGATATTATTTATTTATCCATGAGAGACACACAGAGAGAGGCAGAGACATAGGCAGAGGGGAAGCAGGCTCCCTGTGAAAAGCCGGATACGGGACTTGATCCCAGGACCCCAGGATTATGCCCTGAGCCCAAGGCAGATGCTCAACCACTGAACCACCCAGGCACTCCCTACAAGTTCACTCTTTACTTGTTGGCAGGCTTTCCCAAGGCAGCAGCCATGACATCTTCATGCCTATGGCTTCCCTTCACCCGTTCCAGAGCCTTACTTCCTACTAGGTCCCCTATTAGGAATTTGTCAATGTCAAAGGTAGCAAGGGAAATATTTGAAAGATTCTCCTTTGCATATTCTACCAGAGAATGTGAATAGTGACCTAAACATGTAATTAACTCATTGTGATTCATGGAAAGATAAAAAACAAAAAACAAAAAACAAGGGGGTGGGTAATGCAGAGTTTTAACTGAACTGAGATTTCCCTATTTTTCCAGTTCAAGGGAATACACAGCAAAGAGGGTTCTGGTTGGAAGAGACCACATGTATGAGGTGGGAGGCATGTGGAAAATCAAGAGCTAAGAGAAGAGCAGTGTAGCTTATGGGAGAGGATTGGCAGGGAGGGGCGGTGTAAGATGTGGGTGCAGAGATGAATGGAGGCATCTCCTGTTGGCTTTGCAAGTCATCGCATTGGGAAGCTTTGCTGGTTTTGGAAAGGGGAGTGATATACCTGACCTAGGTCCCCGTCTGAGGCCACTTTTCTTGCCTAGTAACCTACACACGTCATTAAGCCTCCAGGTCCTTGGACAGGGTGGAAGTCACCCTGCCTCTGTGATTGGGAAGGCTCCAGAAGGACATACCACCAGCTTTGTAAACTGTAGAATCCTAAAAATGGAAAAGATTACCATTAAAATGCAAATGCCTCCAAGGAGAGCCTAGCTACCACAGAGAGAGTAAAGGCATGGGCTCTGGAGCCTGCTAGATTAGGGTCATGGCTCCCCTGTGGTCTGCAGCAAGTGACATAACCTCTCTGGGCATCTGTTTCTTCTGTAAAATGAAAACACCACCACTCCCCTCATCAAACTGTTGGGATGGTTAAACGAGTTGACAGGTGGGAAGAGCTTCGCATACAGAAAGCACTGGAAAAAAATGGTAGTTGTAATAACAAGAGGTCTGATGACAACTTTTCCACTCACCCCTTCCTACTGCAGAGGGGCTTACATTAACATGACAGGGAGAGCAACACCCAGGGGAGCCTGGGGCTGAGCTACCTGGAGTTTCTGCTTAGGGAAAGGAGGGGGAAATCACGCAGCAGAGGGAGAGGAGCTCTGGAGAAGTGGGGACCCTGTACTGCCCAGAATGTTCTGTGTGGGAGGACAGAGGGGATCATTCTTCTTTGCTAAAAGAATAGGAAGAGGAAAAATGAACACATCTGTCCCTGTCAATTTTGTCCCAAACACATGTGTGTCACGTGTGTAGCTACATGCACAGATGCGCACAAACACAGGTTTACTTTCTAGGCAACATGGGGTTCTTCCTTCACAGAGGATGCTCAGAGACTGCTGTGCTTCTGAATTCCTGGAGCCACTCTGCTCCATCCACTGGCCTTTCATCCAAACAGATGCACTAGGACCAGGCCCCTGCATTGCAAACTTCGGCCTCTTCCCTCTTTGGTTTGCTTTCCCATATTCACTCTAGCAATCACTGGACTTTCAGTGGTTTGAAAAATCACACGGTCGGTATAAACAGTAGTTGGTTTTGCTGGGCTTAAGATAAGGCAGCCACCAAAAGTTCTATTTTCCTAATGAAAACTGGAATTCGAAGGTCCTTTTCTCTCGCTAATTGCAGGTATGAGCATTAAGCCTTTTCAGGATTACAAATACTAGCTCTACTGGTGAGTAATTGCCTACTTTATATTTCAGGGATGTCTTATATTTCAAAGTGACTGTGTAGTTGAATATTTCATAAATTTAGGGAAGGCAAGCTATGCCTGCTTTTAGTCGTCTGATTTAGTAATTTAATTTGAAACATATCTGTTCTGTGTTTCAAATGTTTATAGTCTTAGTCTTAGTTTCTAGTCTTAGTTGTTTCTTAACTAGCTGTGTGACCCTGGTTGATCTCAACTTCTTACCTGGAACATAAATAGGGAGTCTAAATGCTTCAACAGTGCTGATGACATGGGACACAGAAGGGGTAAGGAACTGCCCTAGGTGAATGACAACTGAAGGCAAAATGTGATCCGGTAGGGAAAAAAAGCAATAAAGGTGTTAGCATAACAATGGACAGAACTGAAACACTGGTGGTAGATTACTACATTTCCAGAAATTGACAAAAATACTGTGATTCTGCAAAAGAGTCTCCTTGTTCTTAGGAAATATGCACTGAAGAACTTAGGCTAAAAGGACATGATGGTTGCAACTTTCAAATGATTCAGAAAAAAATGTAGATACATATCTGCATATGTGTGTGTGCGTGTGTGCATGCGAATGTGTGTGTGTTGAGATAGAGTGAAAGGAATGAGAGAGAAGGGAAGGAGAACAAGAACAAGAAAGCAAACAGGGCACAATACTAACTAGTAAATCTGGGTAAAGGGAAAAATTCAAGTTCTTTGTAACATATGTGAAATTATCCTATACATTTTAAATTATTTCCAAATAAATAAATGAATAAAAGGGTTGGGCTAAAATTTGTGTAAGTTCCCTTATCCTAAAGCATTATGATTTGAAGAAGAGTGATCGTTGGACCTGTCCTTTATACATTTATGAACAGCAGAAGAGCCGAGCAGGTGGGGTCCAGGAAGGTGCTCCTGTGAGAGCACACTGTTGAATGAGACATTGAACAAACAGGCAATGAAATTCATTGTCTCCTTTGAAAGACGTGTAACTGGAAAGTCTAGTTCTGAGATACATATCTGCAGTGGTGGCTCAAGGGAGTGGTCCCAGCTTCAACAGAGTCACTCTCACGAGTGACTTCCACTCCTCTGGTGGCTGTGCCAAGGGCACTGCACAGTCCCATAAGGGCATGGAAGCCCACCATGGCACCATTGCACCCATGCTCTGCCCTTGACTTATTCAGAACCCAGGCTCCAGGCCTTATGAGGATGAAAGGTCCTTTGTGTCCCTACTCTTGTTCCTCTCTGATGAGTGCCAGCTAAGAGTACTGCTTGTATGCTTCTAGGTTTGTCTTGTCTTTTATTAAAACTGCTCTCTCTTTGATAGCCATTCCAAATAGTTACATGGTCACATCACCAACAGAATTCCTTCTCACCTGAGGCTTCCCAGGGTACTGTTTTTCTATGCCAGTGAGAGTCAAATTATCAAAAGTGAAATCCAATGAACCAGTGGTGGGGAATATAAAGTTACCACCAGCATATATACCCTTGGAGGTAAGGAAGTTCCTTATTTGAATATTATGCACAGTTGGACATTTTTTTGAACCTCCAAAACACAGGTCAGTATTAATAATCTTCAAATACATAGGTAAGGTGGTTGATACAAAGATCTCTTCTACTGCCCTTATGCACTCCTTCTGCAGGGTAGGAACTATGTCTCATTCATCTGGTATATTCCTCACAACATCTGGCTGCAGTGAGTTCAAGAAATGAAGCAGTGAACCAGCACCACCACCTGTAAGCTTCAGTTGAGACAGAGTGCTCCTTTCTTTCAGCCGATCAGCCTGCACTAAATTGTTAACTGTCCTTGTTGCTTATGGAGGAAATTGTGAAGGGTCAGGGGAGGTGTCTACCTGTCTACCTGAGCTTGGAAGGTCTTTAGCCTAGTGATTTCCTGGAAGTAATATTCAAATAGATACATCCAATAACTCAAAAGAATAGAAGTCATTATTTTAAAAACAACAGTTGGGAATACTGTGTAAAAAATATAAATAAGCCCTGAGATTTAAATGCTTTTGGATAAAAATGCAAACAAATTAGGTAACTAGGCAAGTAGATGAAAGTAATTTGGACAAGGCCAATTGGAATTCCTGCCTGATGTTGAGAGAAACGGTGTTATAAAAAAACAAAACAAAACATGCAATTGCCACTTGCTGACACTGATTGAGAATTGGCTAAATAAGATTCCTGAAAAAAGCAGAAGGAGAGAAGAGGGGACACAGTTGTATCAACACAAAAGAAACTCATCAGAGAAAAGCAAATATGCTTGAGACTTGGGAAAATGAAGGGAATGCAAAAGAAAGGGAAAGGCCAGAGTAATGTACTGGTTCTGATTCCTTCTCTCAAAGTTTCCAGGTAAATTTCAGATGGGTCATTGTTCTCCTTACTCGACCTTTCATCTTACCACAAAATGCTCAACAAAAGCAGTTGCAAGGATGACTAGCTGCCTCCCCTGGCACCTCAAAAATGTCTGAATCTTGAAATAGGTCTATCATCTGCATATTGTTTGGTCCGTAGTAAATTCTCCCCAAAACTGAACTAACAAAATATCCTTGAAAAATGAATCTATGCTTTCACGTTTTAGACAGATGGTTGGAGCCAGGCTAACGAGGAACTGACTTTTCCTCTATGACACCACGAGATGACTGTGTAACAGTCAAGCAGATGGGAACACTATTTAAGCCAGGGTAATACACTGCAACGGATTCTTTCAAAAACCATGAAGAATCAATCTCTCAAACTTCCAATAGCTTGGTGAGACTTTCCTCAACCTTCCAAACAATGAAGACTAGTCAACGTCAGCGCAGAAAAATTTTTACCAGCAAAAAAATTTTTTACAGTCAAGTCTGTTAATACTGGTTTATTTGCAATCCAACTCCCCGAGGACAGCAAACAGTGGTATTGGCTGCCCTCTGCAGTGGGCTGGTGAATTCAGTGAAGTATCAAGATCAAGAAAGTGCCAAATGCATGCAACTCATTCTTCTTGAAATCCAGAAATGCTGGCAAGAGAATGCCTTCTTAAATCTAGGATTTTTAGAGCCGAGGGTGTGTGGGAAAGTAACACATCACCCCCACAATCACTCAACCCCAACGATGTTTGGTTGCTTTCTGGGCAAGAGTAAGCTTGCTTGTTGATTTAAGACATCATGGGAATGTCTGAGGTTAACAGCCTCCATTGCTAAATCAAAAGCCAACCACAGCAGCAAAACTGTGAAGCTTCTCAGAGAGCTCCCTGGACTGAGAGTTTCCATGGTGTATGTTTTTAAAATCTGCCCATGAATTCTTTGAAACTACTCCTGTGGAGAAATGGAGTCTAATTTTGCTTGCCTCAACTACGAGCTAGCCTTAGTCACCTGGATCCAATGAAGAAAATGAGGTTGGAAGTGGCATGATGTGACTTCTGCAGGTGAGTTATAAAAGGAGACACAGCATCTGCCTAGCTCTCTTATGAGCTGCTCACCCTTGCAATCCAGCTGTCATACTCTGGGGAGGTGAGGCCACATGTAGGTATTCCAGCTGACAGGCCCAGCTAAGGACTCAACCAACAATCAGCATCAAGTAGTTGATTTTATATGTGGAGTGAGGAAGTATTCAAGAATATTTCAACTCTGGCCACATCTGACTAACCACATCAGAGACCCTATCATCTTGCTGAGACCAGTCAACTCCCACAACCATAAGCCATAATAATAATAATCAATAAATGTTGTTGTTTTAAGAGAGAGGTCTGCAAAAAGGCCTGGTGATAAAATCTGGCCTGCAATCAGTTTTTCTACAGCCTGGGAACTCAGCTGGGTTTGGTACATTTTTAAAGGGTTGTAAAAGAAACAAAACAAAGAAAAGAATAATAGGTGACAGAGACCATATGCAGCCCTTAAAGCTGAAAATAGCTATCCTATAGCTCTTTATTAAAAAAAAAAAAAAACTTTGTTCAACACTATCTTAAGCCATTAAGTTTTCAGATGGTTTATAATGTAGCAACAGATAATCAGAACACACAGTGCTTTTGGAATATAAGAGGCTGTCAATTGGCAAATGCTGGATTCATAGCATCATAAAAGTCACACTGAAAAACCACAACTCAACTATTACCTGAATGTCAATACTTATTCTATCAATAATTACTATTATATTTTCATAAACAAATTTGCTCAAACAAAGCAAAAGTGGGGGTAAAGTGATTCATCAATCAAGGAGAGTATTTTAACCGTGTCTCATATTTGATTCTAGATTAAACTTCAAATTCTTGGAGACTTATTAATAACTTTAATAAATGTAGCTGGCATTTGCTGAGTCCTTACTCTGTTCCAGACACTCTTCTGAACTATTTCCTATGTATTGCTTCATTTAAGCCTTGTGACAACAATTATTTTCATTTTACAGATGAGGAAACTGAGACATAGGGCGATGATCCAGCATGTCCAAGATTATACAGGTAGTTAAGTCTAGTGTCAGGATTTGATCTAGGCTTGACTTGCATCCATGAACTTAATCATCACACTCTGCTGCTCCTCTCCAGCAAATGTCTAAAGAAGACATTGGTCTTGGTTGAAAGATGTAGCTGGCTTCAATCGGAAGGGCAGCATCCACTGACTTCTCTGATCAAATTTCCCTGGGGGCATAGTCAAGGGTGCCGTCCACTCACTAGGAGTCAGGTCTGGAAACTGGGTCTTTATCTTTTTCCCCTGAGACTCAGGATCTTTAGCAATACCAACACTACTTTTCTATTGAGAGGATCTGAAACTCTTAGACCAGCCCCAGATAATGGTTCGTTATAAGTTCTTTCTTCCAAAAAACCAAAGACTTCCTCACACTTCATCCAGTTAATCAACACATGGAAAATTATGTTTGCCAAAGGGATGATTGTCAGAGGAGACAAAATATAGGTTCTTCATTGCCAGCCCTTGGCTAAATGAAATCAACAGGCTGATTAAGAGCCAACCAATATTAAAAGGATATCCAGACCATCGTCTAGATGCATGACGATGGAAAATGAAATCAGTATCAGTTTCCTCATCTGTGAAGGAGGAATGATAACACCTATCGTTGTGATTAGTTGTTATAGACTGGAGCCAAGATATAAAAAGATATACAATCCAGTGTCTGGCATTCAATTAATGGTGGCTACAATTACTGTATTTTTAACATAGAACATGCCTTTCTTTCAAAGAGCTGATGACTGGCCAATGACATTTCAATTAATAACTGGAAAAGCTGTTAATCACAAATAAAGATCCACATTCATGAAACAAGACATAGAGTAAGAGTTGTTGCTTACCCACTGGGTTACACATTTTCCATCTCCTTTTATCATAAGCCTTTTCCATATTGGAAGGTTTTATTTAAATTATTCATAAAAATGGCCCTCTCTTGTTATTTTCTCCAACTGAACTTGGCACAAACAACTGCATATCAATGTAAGAAAGAGAGGGCAACTCTCTGACTTCAATGACGTACCAAGGCCACCTCAGCACAGTGACCAAAGGCATGGCACAGCCCCTTGTCTACTCACCAGAAGGGAAAGATAATTAGGCGGCTGATGAAAAATATGGTAGAGAAGATGAAAAACAGGGTGTTACAGGTTTGCTTCC
Organism: Vulpes vulpes; assembly: GCF_048418805.1. Taxonomy (NCBI): domain Eukaryota; kingdom Metazoa; phylum Chordata; class Mammalia; order Carnivora; family Canidae; genus Vulpes; species Vulpes vulpes. Next base: position 88,593,123 of record NC_132793.1, on the reverse strand, counting down.
ATCCGGCATAAGAAAACATCTTAGCAGACTAAAAACAAAGAAAGCAATCACATTCAGATTCAGTGATATTAGAATAAACTTCTTAAATTAAATATTTATAAATGAAATTATATGATGTCTGAGATTTGGTTCAAAATAGTCTGTGTGTAGGGGGTGGTAGGGAGGGGTGAATGAAGAAATTGATGAAATGAGACTGGCTATCCTGACAATTGTTCAAGCTGGAGGATGGGCCCACTGGGACTCTCTTACGCACTTCTCTTTGTCATATGTTTGAAATTTTCCGTAATAGAATTTTTTAAAAAGGTATGTTAAAAATGACTGTGATGTTACTGCTGTCCTTCACAGCACTGTAAGTTAGCACAAATGAATGTTAGCATGCATTTTATTGGGGCACTTATTTTTTTTCTCCACTTAACTGATTAGAGAGCTGGATTGGAGAAAGGTTGAGATATGAGTGAAGTCCTGGGTTGGGCTGGGCAGGTTGCAATCAAGGCAGCGGCAGAAGGGGCAGAGTGAGGAGGCCACTCATGGCGCCCTGTCCTGGTTGAAATAAAGTTTCAAGTACTCGATTTTTCCCCATTTACTTTATGCTAGTCTACACTGCCCATATAATCTGTATTGAATAAAAGGAATTAAGAAAGTGTTTAATGTGGTATTAGATGGTTAATTGCTGAGAATTCTCTCTTGCATTATCTAGTGGAGCCCAAGACTGAGTGGGAAAGTGTCTGAACTTAGGGGTGGTGGGAGGTGAGTAGGAGTTGTGAGTGTAACTCATCCTTCCAGAAGCATGGCTCAGGACTGGGTGGTTTCAGGACTAAAATTGGTCCCGAAGCTCAGAGCCACTCTAAAACAAGAGAGGCAGCATATTTACACTTCAGGAAGGGTTTACATTACGTCTTCCATACTTTGCCACATTTACCATGGGATAAGAATATGATCAGATTGTGGAGTGGCAGGGGGCCAGAAAGAAACAGCCTCAAATGCTGCCAAGTGGGTGGGAGATGGGTATGGGGAGACAGGCCAGAAGTTCAGCATGACTGGAATGGAGTGGGAGTTGAGAGTCAGAGGCCAGGCGAGTGTGTTTAGCTAGAGATGAGCATAAGCAGGAAGAGAGTGTGCACTCTTTTGTGAGGGCAAAGTAGCATTGCTTGGTGTGAATACACACAGAGCAGATTCTGGGCTGTGCAAGGATGGATATCAGTCACCCTGCTCCTTTGCTAAGCATGAGTCAGGATACTGTTTGAGTGTTGGGTCCTACATCCAAACTTGAACATGTGGAAAACTAGAGGATCAGGAAGATACATGAACAGTGAGAATGGGGAAAATTAACAAGGCAGGAAACCTCAAATGTTGGAGAGGATGCGGAGAAAAGGGAACCCTCTTACACTGTTGGTGGGAATGTGAACTGGTGCAGCCACTCTGGAAAACTGTGTGGAGGTTCCTCAAAGAGTTAAAAATAGACCTGCCCTACGACCTAGCAATTGCACTCCTGGGGATTTACCCCAAAGATACAGATGCAGTGAAACTCCAGGACACCTGCACCCCAATGTTTATAGCAGCAATGTTCACAATAGCCAAACTGTGGAAGGAGCCTCGGTGTCCATCGAAAGATGAATGGATAAAGAAGATGTGGTCTATGTATACAATGGAATATTACTCAGCCATTAGAAACGACAAATACCCACCATTTGCTTCAACGTGGATGGAACTGGAGGGTATTATGCTGAGTGAAATAAGTCAATCGGAGAAGGACAAACATTATATGGTCTCATTCATTTGGGGAATATAAATAATAGTGAAAGGGAATAGAAGGGAAGGGAGAAGAAATGTGTGGGAAATATCAAAAAGGGAGACAGAACATGAAGACTCCTAACTCTGGGAAACGAACTAGGGGTGGTGGTAGGGGAGGAGGGCGGGGGGTGGGGGTGAATGGGTGACGGGCACTGAGGGGGGCACTTGACGGGATGAGCACTGGGTGTTATTCTGTATGTTGGCAAATTGAACACAAATAAAAAATAAATTTATTATTTAAAAAAAAAGGGAAGATGCATGAAGAAGGCAGAGTTTCCTTCCCAGTAAAAGTCGTGGATATTGAGCCTGTTTTTCTTTGCAAATAAAAAGCTAAAAAATGACCCAGCAACTGTCTTGAGGAATATGAAAGATTAATAGTCACCATCTTTAGGAGGGTCTGAACAGAGGCAAAAGTTGTGCCATGTGTGGGTTCAATGAGAACTTGCCCAAGAAGACAATCACTAAAACCAACTACTCGAGGAATCTGTGGAATAGGCACCCCTGGAGGATATCAGACATAGTCCCTGGGCCACCACATAATGTTGCTTTTTCCAAGTTGGTGGAAGGTACTGGCCTTGCTCACTGAACCTCAGGTTAGATCATGGCTTGTGAATCAGGAATGATTCATGATCATTAACAACGCAAGGTTGTTCTTATAGTGTGTCCATGAAGGGACCTCTGAGTCTGGCATTTCATTTCCCTCCTGTTTTTTTTTTTTTTTCCACCTAAAAAGCTCAGAACGTTTTCAATCAAACAGTAATGAGCTAAACTTCACAAAATAGCCAAAGGGGTAGATAGGACTTCTCATATTTCAGCTGAGGACAGAAAAGAAAGCATTAAGTGATTTGTCCACATCACCTAGGGAACTGGAGTGTGTCAATGATAGGGTGGGGGAAGAGTGGGGAGGGACAACCCAGTGCTTATCCCAGTCCCCACATCTAACTCCCTTTTAACAACACAACAAAGCTGTTTTTATAGTGGACACACACCGAAGGCTAGAGGGGTTAGAAGCCACAGAGTAGCATAAATTCTTAAGTCATGGCCAATGCAGTCTTAATTTACAGGCAGGATTACTGAGAAATGATCAGAGGAGGAGGTAATTATAATAGATATGGCTATATTCAGACAGCAACACATGGGAAAACTGGCACAATCCTTCTTTTGCTAAACCATTTGCTGCCTGAATAATCCTAACCTTTAGAATGGGATTTACATGTCTAATTGCAATTACACAGAAGAAACAAAATTCTCTACACATCTGATATTTTAACAGTAGCCAGTTGCTTTGAAATGCCTTCAAATGACTTATGGTTACATCTAGAACAGGGTTTATCAAACTACAGTCCAGTCTATGGGCTAAAGCTAGTTACCCCTTAAGGATGGGTTTCACATTTTTAAAGGGGCATGAGAATAGAAAAAAAAAACAATCAGAAAAGAGGAATATATGGCAAGAGATCCTGTGTTGCTCACAAAGCTAGATTTACTATCTGGCCCTTCACCCAAAAGTTTGGTGAACACTGATCTAGAACAAGAGTCTATCAAAGTTAATTTCTTCCATATCAACTTATATTCAACTATCAGCCCTTCAAGAGGCAATCCTGAACATGAAATGGATTAGCATCATTTTCTTCAACTTCTTTATGAATGGAGGTGTTTAAAGTACAAACTAATGGGTTCTGGGAAATGTGACCCAAAGTACAGCAGGAGAGCTGGCAGATAAGAGGATTGTTGGATCACTGCGTCATGGCAAACAGGAACCAATACCTAACAGAAACACATAGAGAAAACAATCCTAATTTGGCTTTGTTTCTCATATTTTGGGTGGCTTGGGACTAGGAAGACTCTTGTATTAATGTCCCCTGCTCCAAAGCATTTGTTCCTTAGAAAATAAATGTCATCTAACTAAACATCAGCTCTCCTTCCTTAAAGCTGGAGGTGCATCAGTGTGCGGCAGTACAAGCATCCAGTGGGTATTCGGCTTTGGCTTAAGTAAATATATGGTACCATCCAACATTAAGAATCCATAATGCCACAACTCCATGTTTTCCTTTTAATAGATTAGAGTTCATTCTTTCCTCAAATATCTTACTTCCTGAGCTAGTATCTGCATGCAACTTTTGCAGATGGAATCCCATGGGTTAACATCTCTCGAGTACCATGGAGAAGACTGGAAAATAAAAACTAAAAGTTCACTTGACGGGATGAGCACTGGGTGTTTTTCTGTATGTTGGTAAATTGAACACCAATAAAAATTAATTAAAAAAATAAAATAAAATAAAATAAAATTTAAAAAGATTTAAAAAAAATAAATAAAAATAAAAAAATAAAAAGCCACAAAGTAAAAAAAGAAAATAAAAATAAAAACTAAAAGTTGTCATTTCTCTAAGTTTGAAAGATCTGAGGGCCTAGAGACATTCTCCGACTCTGGGTATTTTTGGGACAGAGAGGCCTTGCTAAATCACTCACTGACAATTCTTTCTGAAAGAAGTCACAGAAACCCAGGACATGGTATTGTTATTACTTTTTTAATAGCAAACGTTTACCTCCAGCCAAATGTCAGCCACATCATGCACAATCATCACGAGGGTCCCACTGCGAATATAATTAGCACACCAAGAGAAGCTCATCAGACTAATAGCAGCCAGGTGATGGATGACATGAGCTAGAAAATCCTACATAACGAGAGGAAAATGGAAGCTATTAAACAAATGCACTTATTTCTTAATCACTGGAAAAGCTAACAATAATAATAATATTTAAAAAAAACTGGTAACTTACATCTGAATGTTTTGAAATTTGTAAAATGCTTTCACTTTAATTCTAAACACCGTCCTTGCGAGGGAACTAACACATATTATCCTCACTGATGAAGTCACTTAACTTCAAGACAGTATTGAATAGTTGTCATCTAAGTCCTAACATCTGCTCTTCTTTCTACTATCCCACACAGGATATATGTACACATGTGTGCACATGGGCATATACCCCATATACATACCCACCCATTCCTATGTATATTTACATTCTTCCTTTATCCTCCAATTCCAAAAAGGAAAAAAGACACATATACACTATAATAAAATTACATAACCATTAAAATAAGAGTTACTGTATATAAAACAAGTAATGAATGAAAGTGGAATAAGTAGATTATCAACTCTAGGCTAAAGAAAGCTACCACAATCGAGTATAAAAACTTAAAGGTGTTCTGCAAAGAAAATATGCAAATGGCCAACAAGTACATGAAAAGACACTCAGCCTCATTAGTCATCAGGAAAATGTAAATCAAAACCATCATGAGATACCATTTCATCCCCACTAGGATAGCTATAATGAAGATGATGAACAATAACAAGTGTTAGTAAGGACATGGAAAAATTGGAATGTTTATATATTACTGGTAGGAATATAAAATGGTGCAGCTACTTTGGCAGCTGGCCAAAAGGTTAAATATAGAATTATCATATAGCTCAGCAATTAAACGAGAAAAATAAAAATAAGTCCACGTAAAAACTTGTATATGAACGGTCATATAGCATCATTCCTAAGAGAGAAGAAAAAATACTTCCCAAATAGCCATCATATGATAAATAGATAAATAAAATGCAGCATATCCATTGAATGGACAATTACTTAGCAATAAAAAGGAATGAAGTATTGATACATGCTTTCACATGAATGAACCTTGAAAACATTATATTAAGTGAAAATACCAGACAAAAAACCCCGTATAATATGATTCAATTTATATGAAATATACAGAGGAGGGAAATCCATAAAGATGGAAAGTAGATTAGTGGTTACCCAGGGCAGGGAAGTTAGAAAAAATGGGGATTGACTGCAAAAAAGGTACAGGATTTCTTTTGGGGGGGGGTGGTAAAAGGTTCCAAAATTGACTGTGGTGATGATTGCACAACTCTGTGGATATACTCAAAACCACTGAATTACACACTTTATTTTTAAAGATTATTTATTTATTTATTCATGAGAGACACACACACAAAGAGTGAGAGAGAGAGAGAGAGAGAGAAAGAGAGAGAGAGAGAGGCGGAGACATAGGCAGAGGGAGAAGCCGGCTCCACGCAGGGAGCCCTATGTGGGACTCATCCTCGGACTCCAGGATCATGTCCTGAGCCAAAGGCAGGCGCTAAACCTGCCTGGGCTGAACTACCCAGACGTCCCAATTACACACTTTATATGACTAGATTGTACAGTATACACCTCAATAAAGATGTTTAAAAATAACTTAAAGATTTCAGCTTCCTTGCAGCCAAAGTAAGAGCAAACATGATACTACTTAATAGCCTAACTTATTGAGCACTTACTGCATGTCAGGGAGTGCTTTGTATGGGTTAACTTGCTTAATCCTCACAAGAACCAGAGGAGACAGAAACTATTTTTAGCTCCATTTTACAGATGAGGAAATCAAGTTGAGGGAGGTTAGCCAGCTAGCTTGAGATATTAGTGAGTGGTGAAGCCAGGGATTCAAACCCAGGCATTCCGCCTGTGCTTTACCCACCTTCCAATAGTTTTATGTCTCCAAAGATACGTATTTACAAAATATGTGACATATATTTACATTTAATTTTTGCTAGGTTACCCAATGCACCTGTATATAATAAGAGAAACCAACTACTGAAGAATCAGAGGTAGGAGAAAGACAGGATCATTATAGCAGCAACTCACCTTAGTGTATCTATGAAGACCTTCTAAAAAGTGATTATTTTCCATTTTCTCCCTTGCGAAAATGGCTCAAGCAATTAAATTTTTATGTATTTTTAGCCCAGACTAAAGTTAATGACAGTTATTACTGAGTTTTATGGAAAAGGATGTTATTTCTACCAGTTTTTTTCATAATGTTCTTATACTTACATTCTATAAGTTTTCTTTTAAAATCTCCCATTGACTGCAATCGATTCAGCCTTTTAGTGATGAATAGGGTGCACCATCATGTACTCAAACATCACTTCATCAAGACAGCTTGGTCTTATCTCCTTCATATTGAGCCAGCTTGGTCTTCTCTCCTTAATATCTCCTTAATATTCAACTTAACTTTATTTATCACACAAATTTTGCCACTAACTAACTTTTATAGCATATGAGGTATATGCCAAGTATATTTATCATTTGATCTGTGTTGCTAACATATATGATGAAATCTTGTGATTGCATTGAGAATCCAATATATGGTTTTCTGTATCAGCAAACAGTTCTTAAATGCCTCACTTTAACTCAGAGGATACCCCTCTTAGCATGCCTGTGGCTCAATTTCCCTGCATCTAAAGCAAAGCTAAGTGTGCCTAAAGCAAAGTTTCCTCATAAAGGCCTTGGATGAATTAAGGACAACATGCATTCAAAATCTTTGAATATTTCAAAGAATTACCTAAGGTTTGTAATCAACTAAAAGATGTGGCTGCAGAATTAAAATTACTAGCACCTGTACTGAAGAACATCAGATGTCCCAAGCTAAAGAAAGAAACAGATCATATAAAGGAGATTTTTCTTCTTACTGCATATAAGTAGAGTTTCCAAGTTAAAGTGTCAATAAGGTTTTATTGCAAATACATATCGAGGCACAAAAGCATGAGCAAGATTTGCACCATTCTATGTGCTATAAAATGCAAAAAGGCTATGAACTGAAACTAGCCACACATAAAAATACAATTTAAAGATTAGGATTTGGGGTAGGGAGGTTAAATTTTTTGAAAAAGTAGATAAAGTAGCTTTGTAAATAAGGTACTTTAGGGTGTCTGGGTGGAGCAGTTGGTTAAGCATCTGACTCTTGGTTTCAGACTCTTGGTTTTGGCTCAGGTCATGTTCTCAGGGTCCTGAGACTGAGCCCCACATCTGCCTCTGTGTTCAGTGCAGTCTGCTTAAGATTCTCTCTCCCTCTCCCTCTGCACCCTGCCACACTGCTTGCTCTCTCACAATCTCACTCTCTCTCTCTCTCTCTCAAACAAATAAAATCTTTAAAAAAAAAAAAAAAGATACTTACCTTCCTCTTGACATCAGAGCCAAGGCTAAATATCAGAGACCAATAAAAACTCATCTCCAAAATGTAGTACCAGTACTGGGATGGCAGCAAGGGCTAAGCAAAATAAGAGTATTCATTACTTTAGTATCACCATATAAATGACTCATTTAAAGGTATTAAACTATTTTTTATACCTATTTATGTTCCAAAGAATCATATTGGGGAATATGATGATGATTTAAGATTTCAACTTCTCTGGGGCACCTGGGTGGGACAGTTGGTTAAGTGTCCAATTCTTAGTTTCAGTTCAGGTCATGATTTTAGGGCCCTGATTTCAGGGTCATAAGATTGAGCTCTGTGTCAGGCTCCATGCTTATCACAGAGTACATTTAAGTTCTCCCTCTCCCTCTGCCCCTCCTCTCTCTTTTTCTCTTTCTTCCTCTCTAAAATAAATAAATAAAACTTTAAAAAAAGATTTTAACTTCTGAGAAGGAATCAAAGATAATATTTCAGGGCATTTTATTTTTGAAAGAGTAGACAAGAAGTCTGAAGTCAAGTTAAATATTTTGTTCAAAAGTTAATAAAACTACAATAGGTGTAATTGCCTTGTTTTAGTTGACTGAAAGTTAAATTAGGGAAAACAAATTAAAAAATCATTACTTAAGAATATTGGCAAGTCTGTTCTATTTTTCCCACAGTTTACCTTGTTTTATGTTTCTTGAATACTACTAAAACTCTGATGTCTTAACTTCTCTACTGGTGACAGTTAATAATCAGAATTGGCCTATTCTCAAATGGGGCAGTGATAAAATATATATGATTATGTAAGACTCTAAAAATATCTTCTGAAAAAAAATTTCTAGATCTAGAGTTTTCCTTAATAATTTTATAGTGTGTGTGTGGTTGCTTATTTTCCTTAAGAATTTTATAGTATGTATGTTGGGGGGTGGGGAGTGCTTATTTTAGCTAAGTTGAGATATTATATTACTTGGTGTAATGGATTGTTACATCAAGTGTAATGTTGTTGTTACTTGGTAATTGTTACTTGGTGTAATGGCATGTTACATCATGCCTCCAGTGAATTTCACCTTCTGATTTCCAAGTACTGGTATAGGCTTCTCCTACATGATCATGGGATTTGGTCAAGACAGCATAAGAAAACAGGATGCAAGTAGATACTTCATAAGCACCAGGTAAGAAACCTGAGTTATCTTGCTGATAAGAACAAAGTAGAGAATCAAGGTGCCCACTGCCAAGAATATGAATGAGGGCACCAGAGACTTAAGTCATTCCCCTAGCCAGCCTAACAATGGACTAAAAATGCATGCATGAACTCACTTAACATCACATGGGGCAGAAAGAACTACTCAGCTGGGCCCAGTCCAATTTGTTAACCCAAATCATGAGCAAATAAATGGTTATTGTGCTAAGGCATTGCATTAGGGATGATTTGTTATGTATCAACAGATAACTGATATACATGAGTAGTTCAGAGTAAGTTGGAGGTAGAAGAATAAGATTGGAGTTTGGCCTACATAATGCCTAAATACCTTATGGTCTAACCGTCTTTGATTCTTTAATACTGAAGCTAACACATTAAAAGGAATAATTTTCTGGTCAACTGATCATCCTCTATAAGGCCATAAAATAATGAGACAGAGTTTTTGCTTTCTTCTATGTCAAACAACTATGTATGAGACTAACTCTCCTAGTGAGAACATCTAAAAAAGGATCTGAGTAAAATGCATAAAAATATCTCTGTGAAAGCATCAAAGAGCAATTAAGGCATCCAGAACCTGTGAAGCTAAGATTTCAAAGAGAAAAATGCATTAAAAATGAATCCTTTATTTCTAGTGAATCCTTAATCCAAGAAGTTCTACAGACCCTAAGAGGGATAAATCCAAAGAAAACCACACCTGTGTATAGCATTAATCAGCATTTGCCAATTTATAAACAGTATGGAGTCCAGAGACTAAGAAGTGGAAGAAGTTAAATAGGATTTTTGGCAATCTCATGGTGCTAGGATGCAAACTGGTACTCAGGGCTAGCCAAAGAAAAAGACTCCTGGTAAACACTGTAATCTTTTATTAAAACCACTAGGAAAACACCCTAGGAATATGAGTAAGTTGTAAATATATCTGCCCTAAAAAAGACTAGAATCCACATTGAATCAGCTCAATCACATATAAAATGAAAGTGATCTGTTCCTACTCTAACTAATAGAAGTGAAAGTAAATCTTCTCAAGAGAAAGATAATATTATCCTGAGCAACTATAATTTTTTAAATATAATATCTATTATTCAATCAAAAGTTATCAAGAATAAGGAGACAAGAATAAGACAATAGATGCACAGATGACGAAGACATTGGATTCATCAGAATTGGACTTTAAAATAACTTTAAGTACTTGGTTAAAATGTGGAAAATTTCAGTAGAGAACTGGAATCCATTAAAAAAAAAGAGCTAAATGAAAATTTGAGAAGTGACAAACATAGGAACTAAAATTTAGAACACAAAAGATGTATTTAACAGCAATTTAGACACTGCTGATAAAGGCACCAACAAACTAGAAGACATGAAAATAGAATATATCCAGATCTGTAAAGGCTCTGAGATTTTACCCCACTTGCAAGAGAGCTTGCCACAGTTTCATGGGTGCTGACTGAAGATATGAGACTCCTGGGTTAGAGATAAAGGATGCTGTATTATTTGCAGTAATAGTAGTTGTAAGAGTATCAATATTTGGGACAGGTTTTCCATCTTTACTCATATAGGGATAAGCAAAAAGGGTGAGCTGATATCTGCACATTCAATGAGTTGTATTACAAGAGGAACTCTGATCTAGGAAACCTGAATCTTTCATAACAGATAGTAATATGCCTACCCTTTGCTACAGAAGGAGACACTTCTATCTTCCAAGGTTGTCTGCTGTACAAATATCCTTTAAAAAGATAGTACAGAACAAAAGGCAGGCAGTGCTTCACTTCAAAAGACATGTAAAAATGCAAGAAATCCATGGAGAATTGGGAGATAATTCTAAAGCTCAGAGAAGCAAGAGAATGGAAGATATTAGAAAAAGCATAAGAGACATATGGGGCCTTAGTGTAAATGTCTAGCATATTAGCACATCTGTAATTGAAATTCCAGGAAGAGAAGAGAAGAAAGAGAGAAAGAAACAAAAGCAATGGCTGAGAATTTTCTAAAACTGACTGAAGATATCACGCCACAGATTTAAGAAGTTCTATGGCCCTTAGGCAGGATAAATTCAAAGAAAACCACATTTATGAATATCATAATAAAACTTAAAAGACAAAGACAAGATACTTAAATCAGTCAGAGAAAAAATATATTCTGTTCAAGGTAGCAAAAATAAGACTGACAACTGAATTCTTAAAGAAAGCAATAGGATCCAGAAGGCAAGGGAATGCCATTTTCAAAGTGCTAAAGGAAAATCATTGATGATCTAGAATTCTATACTCAACAAAAAATATCCTTTAAAAAATGAAAGCAAAGTGGTAACATTTCAGAAAAGCTAACCCCAAAGGACTTCTTCAGCCAGAAGGATAATCATCCCAGATGGAAGCATGGAAAAGCAAGATACAAGGAAGAAGATGGAGAGGGCAATTTGACTGATTTACAAAACAATAATAGCAATAATTTGTAGGGTTTTAAATATTTGAAGGAGGGGGATGCCTGGGTGACTCAGCAGTTGAGCATCTGCCTTTGGCTCAGGTTATGATCCCAGGGTCCTGGGATCAAGTCCCCCATCAGGCTCTCTATGGGAAGCCTACTTCTCTGTCTGCCTATGTTTCTGACTCTCTCTCTCTCTCTCTCTCTCTCTCTCTGTCTCTCATGAATAAATAAATAAAATCTTTTAAAAAATAAATATTTGAAGGAGAAACTAAGAGGAGAGTATATGAAGAATTCTATGAAGAATTCTAATGACTTTATAGTAAATGGAAAGAAGTAAGAGCACTAATTTTTATTAGACTCCAATAATTCAAAAATACATATGGTAATCCCTAGGATAATTATTAAAAGAACAAAAGGATGCCTAAATGAGAAGCTAACATAAAGGAAGACACAGAATAATATGTTTTTAAAAACTTGACTGTCCTGCAGAAAAGTAAGAAGAGAGTACAATACAAGGAAATGCATCAGGTATTACAAATAGAAAATAAATAGTAAGATAGTAGGTTTAAACTCAAACATGTAATTGCATTAACTGTAAACAGACTAAAGTGCTAAAGACACAAGTGGTAGGTTAATAGGGAATAAGGATGCATAAGCTCTGGTGGAGAAAGAGCCAAAGGACTGCACAGATATGGACAGAGAGTAGGATTCAGACCCACTCAGGGGACAATTTGAAGGCCCCACAGTGAAGTAAGGGAGGACTGTATCAAAGGGGACTTACCTGCCTGGGGTAGCCATTCCATACCTCCCAGAGGTCATATACCCAAGGTTTCTGAAAAAACAAGGAGCCAAGAGAGAAAAGATGAATTTATTGGAGTCAAAAGCTGGTTTCAAGAGAAAACATAAGCTCTTCCTGATGTCACTGATGTGGCCACACACGCACAATAAGACTGTTGCTCCTGCTATACTGCTCTCTCTCTCTCTCTGCGTAGGTATTTATATATGTTCTCATACAACATGCCTGTGATGCTCATGACTTCTAGTGAATCTGGGACCACACATGGTTGAAATTATTCAAACAAGTGAAACTTCTAATGATATGATTCCTGAACCAATCAGACTACTTTTCCTATAGCAATAAAAATATCTTAAGAGAAATCTTGAGAGAGTCTTGAGCAAAATCTCTAAAAGCTGGTTATCTTTTTTTATTTCTGTGAACAACTTACTATGAAGTTTGTACATCATGTAATGAGGTAATCATTTAGTAATTATTTAAACAGACAATGCAAAGGTAATATCATAAGGAAAGATTACTGATGAATGAGTCTGGATGGGTCTTGATGGAACAGGTGGTATTTCTTGATGGAACAGTTGTCTTGATGGAATCTTGATGGAACAGATGGTATTTCACATGGGACTGGATGGGATCTGGCAGGTGGAGATAGAGGTGGGAAGGGCAGAAAGGAAGACCTTTCTGGCAGGGGGCATAAGGTATGCTAAAATCCAAAAGTGAGGATGTACCAGGTATGTTCAGTGGATTGTCAGTAGTCAGGGTAGTTGGTACATGGGTGTTGTGAGAGGAAATAGGGAGAGACTAGGTTTCAAACCTTTGTTTGCAAATTCAATGCTTAACAAAGTTTTCGAAAGATAGACTGGGGAGTTATGACTTCTTTTAGGCATTAGTGTGATTTTAAAGGCATGAAAGTTGGTTAACTTATTGAGAATATTATTTCATAAGGAATTCACATGCAAAGATTTTTAAAATTAAAGCCAAATTCCAGTCAAAGAATATCAAAGAGACAACTTACATCATAAAGAAATACAATTCCAGCAACAGTAATCATTAAGTAAAATGCAAATCGCCAGCTGCCAAAAGAAAGAAAAATCTTGTAAAGGTGATTGACATCTGAGGAGAAATACATTTGGTATGACAGAGTTTGGAAAGAATGCACAGGAAAATCTAATTTGATATCCTGAGTCTGCCACTTGTTAGATGGCTGTAACTGTAGGGAAGTCACTTAACCTTGGAAAGCCTTAATCTATGAAATGGGAATGACAAAACTTACCTCAAAATGTAAAAAGAATTGAAGCTAGTTTGTGAAAAGTATTGATCATAGTGCCTGGTATGAAGCAAGCAAAATAAGTGGGTGCTATTATTACTACTGTTTATGTTATGCCTAGCACACAATAGACCAAGCTCCTGACACACAATAGACAATGGTTTGACGTTAGTATTAATCAAGTCATTTCTTTTATCCCGATTTAGGTCCCAGTGAAAGGTTTCAAGTGGACAGTTTAGTCTTGTCTCTGAAAAGGAGATTTTTGAAAAAAAAAATCTTTTTCCCATGTATGGAGAAAGATCTATAGACTAAGAGACTTAAAAGACATACCAATCAACTGTACTGCATGGGTTTTATTAAGATCTTGATTCAAACAAACAAACTATAAATAAAATTACAAGTTAATCAAGGAAATCTGAACATTAATTGAATATTTACTATTATTAAAATTTTTTTAAAGATTTCATTTATTTATTTTAGAGAGAGAGAGAGAAAGAGAACTTGGGCACAAGTGAGGGAAGGAAGGTGCAAAGGAGGAGGGAGAGGGACAAGCAGACTTCATGCTGAGTGTGAAGCCCAACACCAGGCTTGATCTCACAACCCTGAGAACATGGCCTGAGCAGAAATCAAGAGTTGGCTTGCTTAATTGACTAAGCCACCCAGGTATCTGTTATTAAAATTTTTTTTTAAGGTATGATACTGGCCTTGCAATTTTGCTTAAAATAGAGTTCTTATCTCTTAGAGATACATACTAAAATATTTACAATTAAATCATAAAATGTCTGATATTTGTGTCAAAAGTAATCTTCTATAATACTTGGATGAAGGTAGTCAAAAGGAACACACTTTCAGTTATAAGATAAATAAGTACGGGGGATGTGATGGGTACATAACACACAGAGTTCATCATACCAGTTTTTCTACTTTTGCATATGTTTATAACTTTGCAAAGTAAAGTTTCAAAAATTACTGCTATTTTATTTCATGATTGCGGAAGCAACAATAATATTAAACATAATATTTGTTGGGGCACCTGGGTGGCTCAGTTGGTTAAGCATTCTGCCTTCAGCTCAGGTCATGATCTCAGGGTCCTGGAGTTCAACACCAAGTGTGGCTTTCTGCTCAATGGGGAGTCTGCTTCCCTCTCCCCCTGCTTGTACTTTCTCAAACAAAATCTTAAAATAATAATAATGATAAAAATAATAAGACTATTTGTTCCTCATTCTTGTAATTATGCCTTGGAGCGGTTTCCTCAACATGCCTGTAAGCTAAGTAAGAAAAAGGAAGGCAGACACATGCCCATTTTGTAGATGAAAAATCAGGCTCATTAAATGCAAGACCATTTCCCCGGCTCACACAGCTAAGCAGTAACATAGCTGAGGCTGAAGTACAAGTCTCTGGACTTTGAATTGAGTGGTGCTTCCTGAACATTATCACTGTGTATAGGCTTAATGACAGTCTTTCTTCATGGCTTGTTTTGATAGAGAAAAAAAAAATAGGGTTCCAGTATTCAGAAATTTGAATCATAAAAATACTCAAAGAGCATTTTATGAAATGAGCCAGTTGAGACCTGTCCATATTTGTTATTTTTTTGGCCTGTCCAGTGAAGGCCCATTCTTAGTACAGAGAGCATTTCCTTGGCTCCCTGGTTTATTGTGGCCAAACAAGAAACAGAAAAAGTAGGATCAGACCTGCCAGCCACAAAGGAAACCATAAGTCTAGGTGGCACACCTCAAATTGTTTCTCCAACATTTACTGACTTCTGGACTCTGTGCTAGGCACTGTGCTAAGCCCATGTGTGTTATCACATGTTTATCTTCACAACAAGTTTGTGGACAAGGAACTATAATTTGCCCCTCTTTATGGGTGAAAGGTGGATAAGGTGGCTACCACTAAGGGACACAGAGGTTGGGAGAGATCACATAACTTCCCTGAGGCTGTGCAGAGGCGATCAGATGCAAGTGCAAAACCCACGTGTCACATTTTCCTGGACTGATCCCGTAAGGTTTCATTACACTATCCTAGGGATTCTCAAAGTGTGTGCCAGAGATTCCTGGCATGAAAATATTTTCATAATATGACTACCTTGTTATTGCCATTTTCACTCATCCCCTAACAAGCAAACAGTGATTTCCAGAGGCTCCGTGACAGGTGACACCATCATTGCTCTGAGAGCTGATACAATGTGTGCTTGGGTACTCTTATGTTTTATGAATATCTCAACCTTCATTTCTAATATTAGTAGGCATAACACACATAAGCAAATGCTCTTTGGGGTCTTCCATAGTTTTTAAGAGGACAAAAGTGTTCTAAAACCAAAAAGTTTTAAGAACTGCTGCACTTCACTAATTATAAGATGAATAATAAAATATTTGCCAATGCTGTTTTATATGTTTCAAATGAAAAAGGTAGTAAAACTCCCCCTTTTTTTCCCCAGGAAAAGCTGAAATAAACATCATTGTAAGGGGAAAAAATATCTTGGAAAAAAGAAAAATCCAGAAATTAATTGGTTAGGCCTGGATGGCAAGTGCAATCAGTGGGGGAATGGGCAAAGTAAATTTGGGCCATGGAGGCAGAAGTTTACAAGGCTGGTGATGGGGCTTAAGAGGGGGCAAGGCCCAATGGAGCAGGCAGGGACCGGCCTCAGGGTCAGCTAAGGCAAGATGGCAGGCATCCAGCCAGAGGAGCGCTCTCCCCCTCAGGGCTGGGGGAGCTCCCCAGTGATCTACATTGGGTACTTGGAAATTACCTAGGATTTTCATAATAAACTTCTTGCTGATAAATGGAAATGCTTATTTTAAAAATAAAAGTGGTCAGCTAATATGAAGTTTACTTTAAAAATAAAGGAAGCACTGTGGATTAAAATCCTGAATTCTATGGAACAGGGGTCATCATTTTAAAAAGTAACCAAGTACAACAGCCAAGATTTGGAAGCAACCTAGTGCCCATTGACAAATGAATAAAGAAGCTGCAGTATATATATATATGTGTACACACACACACACACACACACACATACTCACACACAATGGAATACAAGTTGGCTATAAAAAGGAATGAAATCTTGCCATTTGTGACAACATGGATAGAGCTAGAAGGTATTGTGCTAAGTGAAATAAATCAAACAGAGAAAGACAAATACCATATGATTTCACTTACATGTAGGATCTAAAAAAGAAAGCAAATGAAGAAATAAAATAAAATAGAAACAGACTCACAGATACAGAGAACAATCTGGTGCCAGAGAGCAGAAGGTAAGGCAATGGCAAAACAAGGAAAGGAGATTCAAAGGTGCAAACTACCAGTGATTAAGTATATAAAACTTGGGGATGTGGGAAGCCTGGGTGGCTCAGTGGTTGAGCATTTGCCTTCTGCTCAGGTCATGATCCTGGGGTCCTGGGATTGAGTCCCACAATGGATTCCCCGCAGGGAGCCTACTCCCGCTGCCTATGTCTCTGCCTCTCTCTCTCCGTGTGTGTGTCCCTCGTGAATAAATAAATAAAATCTTTAAAAAACAAAACAAAACTTGGGGATGCAGTGTACAGTACAGGGAATATAGTTAATAATATTGTAACAACTTTATATGATGGCAGATAGTTGTTAGATTTGTTGTTGTGATCACTTTGGAATGTATATAAATGTCAAATCTCTATGTTGTACAGCTGAAACTGAATCTAATATTGTATGTCAACTGTATTTCAATTTTAAAAAAGGAAGTAACCACAAAAAAAATGCAGTAAACTTAAGGTGTTTCTCCTTACACCATAGAGGAGTTTCTGCTTGTTGGAGAGTAATCTGTAGAAGCTCAGTATTGGGAAATAAGTTTGCTGAAATTTCCCAAATGCCTGGGGATAGGTATCTTACTAGGATTCCCAAGGCACATCTCATTGCTGGAGAAAAAAGTGCAGTCCCTATACAATTAAATAACTTGGCGTTTTGCTTTAGTCTATTTAGTCTGTAATAACTTAATGGTGTTCTGACTTTGAGGAAATTTGTGATATCTCTAAAAAAGAAGGTAAAGCTGACATTTTATTTGTTGGCCTCCTCCTATTTCCTGAATACACTGTATGATTTCCTGCTTTGTGTCTTTGCCTTACTTGAAACATGCTACCCTAAAATCCTGATTTATTTTCTCATGGAAATCCCAACCCATTCCCCAAGATCCATGTTCCCACTACCACCTCTAGGTCTGACTTCCTCTAAAAAGCCTTTCTCTAACGTACCCAGTCCTACTGATGCTATCTCCTCTGAATGCTCACAATGCATCAATACATGACTATGGACTACAGATGTGCAGCCTCATGTGTCATTGGGTGGAATCACTGGATGGATGTTGTGGTTTCCAGTCTTGTCTCCCTGATTAGCTGTTTGAGGGTAGTGACCAGGCCTTCCACTTTTACTTCCTTCTTAAAATCTAGAACTCTACCCAATGTAGGATAGTGCCATGTACAGAGAAGATAGTTAACATAACCTCCGGCATTGCTTGACTGATTGATGGTTGGCAACTTGAAGTTCCCTTCCCTGGCCTGAATTCTGAAGCTGACTGTCAGTGGACTCACTGATAGCCAGATTCTCAAATGGTAGGCCTTGTTGACCCAAACAGTTAATTGATGTAGGGGATTTCTGCTTGCTAAGAGGTAAGGATTAGGTGTCAAGGGTCAGTACCATGAGCAGAAAGAGAAACAGAAAAAGAGTCAGGGGACATGAATCCAACAGCTCTGCCAACAGCTAGGTGACCTTGAACAAATTCCTTTAAGAAGACTGACCTGTAGTTTCTCGTTTCATTCTTTTCCCTTTAGTTTCACTGAGATTTAATTGACATGTAGCGCTGTGTAAGTTGAATAGTTTTTCATTTCTTACACAGGGCTAGCTCTGCCTTCCTTGACTATCTCACAGCACTGGTAGGAGGATCAAACATTATTTATAAGCTGTAAGGCACTATATTGTATAAGAAATTACCAGAGACTTTCATGGGAGCATGATCCAGCTCAAAAGTAGAGAATTAGTCTCTGCCTGGGGACTTTACTTAAGATAAGAATCATTTGCTAGAAAAAAAAAAAATGAATGATAGAAGGAGAACAGGAGAATGTATTATGAGACCAGTGCCACTTTATAGTGTTTTGTGGTGATGGTTTAAAGAGATTCACTATGCCAAGCTGACATTAGTGACAACAATATTAACCAAACTCTCAAGAGCTAAAACTCAGAAAGAAGCCAATAGAAAACAAATCAAGCCATTCATGCTGAGCTTCCAATGGAAGCCTGTGATGAGAAATGATTGTTTCAAGATACCTTGAAGACTTGGGTCTGTGCCCTAAACATCATGAGCATCACAGGATCCCAGTACTCACGAATGTACAGGTAAACTGAAGGAAGCCATTAAAGCTAAGCCTCATACTCTATTTATTTGAGAGTCTTATATCAGCTCTCTATTCACTTCACCATCAAAACAAAAAATATCTGGTGAAAGTCACCAGGCAATGTGAGGACAATAAGAAACAGGCAGAAAGAAGGGATGCTATTGGTGTGTATGATGTGGCATCAAACACAACCCAATGAGTGGGCACTTGTCTGGATGTAAAGAAGAAAAAAAGTAAGAGTGATACCTAATCCACCTTTTTCACACAAGTGTCAATTTCTGTCACCCAGGAGTGACCCAAAGTACAACAAAATTCTACAGGAGGGGGAAAAAAACCCCACAGAGCTCAAATGAAACCGAAATTAAGTGCAATGCAGCCTCACTGCCCTCAGAGTGTATTCAAAGTAGCCAGCTCTGGCGAAAATCCTGCTTGCTGCCCTAGCAGGTACTGACACCCCTGCTAAGTCAAACCAACCAGGAAACCCAGAGGAACCGGCGGTGTAGTCCACAGGCAAGGGATGGGGAGTGGAAGGGGGACTGAGTCAAGAGGAACATAACAGACACCTTCTTATTCTCTGCTCTTATAATGTGAGATAATAATTGGAATGTGATTGGAAACAGTTCATCAAGTCTTATGATTTAGGGCCAACGTCTACGCTCAAAAAATAAACACCAGTTAAGACATTTGTATTTTTTTCCTGGACTTCAAGATAAGTACATGAGATCTCCTATTCATCTTAGAGAGTTCATACTTTGCCTCATTTCATATGAAGGAAACTGAAGTAGAGAAAGTAGATGAGTGACTAGCCTAAAAGTGACAAAGCTGGGTTCCAACCCTTCTTTGGCTCCACTTTCAGGGTTCTTTCTGAGATGACCATTCTGCTCCATATAAAACTGCAGCATTTCAAAAGTTCTTACTGTCCTTCTTACCAAGCTTCCTGGAATTTCTTCATCCTGCAAGGCTTCTCTTGATTCCGTCGACTCCGGAACCATCGTTCTACCTGGCGCTCTGTCAAGTTACACTTCTTTGCCAGTCCATAAATATCAGTCTGAAAAGGGATAAAATGAATGAACGGGTGATAAAGAGCAGTCAGGTTGGCAGGTAGTCAAGAAAATGTGATTGGGTTATAAGAGCTTGTGCATTGGAGAGGAGAGACATTCTATGTTAGAGCTTGAGCCAGGGAATTTACCTCTTTTGCTTATGTAATCACACACATAGACATATACACACCAAAAAAAATTTCCCAGTAACTCTAAGTTACTAAGAAATATCAATACTCCATAATTTGGCAGCAACCCATACACTCAAGCTGTAGACGTGAGCTCACTCATTCAGCGAAGTTTTATCTAGGCTTCCTAGGTGCCAGGTAGAGTAGTACAGTTGAAGATGTTGATCAGATCCAACTTCCTCATTTTTCCTATGAGGAAACTGGAACACCAAGAGTTTTAGTAAGTTGTCCAAGACCTAAAATTAATAAAGTGAAGACAACTTAGGCTAGTGCACTTTCTGTTCTTTCACACAATCTTTGTGATGGCTCCAAAAGATAAGACAGGAAAAACTCAAACAGGTGTTGGCCATCCCTTTCACGTATCATCAGATGTAGAGCTTATTTCAAACTAATCCAAAATAATTCTAATCATAAAAACATAAAGATAATAGAATATACTAATGATGATTGCTTCTCTTTGGGAAGCAGAACTCATTTTTAAATTTAGAAATAATATGGATTAGCTCAAAGGTCATAAATTCTGGAAGTTCTCCTAGGGCCAGACTAAAAAACACACATGATTGAGTGGATCAGGTCTGGTTCACAGTGGGATTTTAAGTCATATTCTTTTGCACTGGCAGGTTTTATATGCTAAACCTGCAGTGTTTTCAACTGACACAAAGAAATAAGCTCCGTAATTTTTTGGAAATATCTGCCCTCTTGGTCTTTCATTTTCCAACACAAGTTCAAGACATACTTTCATTTCCTCTTTACTAGAAAAATACAGTTGCATCAAACTGACCTTCAGTTTCAGTGTTGAGGAGACCAGCAGAAAACAGCAAAGCACCTGCCCTACTCCAAAGGTATAGCAAGCTGTGAGCCAGCTCTGGCTGATGGCTCCCAGACTGAAAGTGTACATCGAGAATTTTGACGTGAAATCACTAGCATTTTTAAATGTTTACTAATGCTTCAAAATAAATTTAAACCAATCATGGACCAACATACCAAGGGCTGAACAAAGCCTGCCTGATGGCTGGACACCCAAAGCCTGGGAGCAGTCATCCAGTTTCTATTGTGTTATTGTGTATAGTTCAGGCACACGTAATTGTTCAGGTGCACAAGGTTGACAGTAGATAAAATCCATAAAGAAGATCTCACACTGATGACTGGACAAGGACTAATTGCAGTTTCTATATACCTACTAAATTGCTACCTGTTACTTGATCTGCAAGAAGGAAAGCAAAACAAAACAAAAACAGGATATAGCCAATATTATACTCTGTTTCCCTGTAAACTGCCCTAATACCTATGCTTTTACAGGCCAAGTGTTTTCCTGCTGTTGTTTTGTTTCTGTGCTCTTCTGGAGACTGAACTGGCAATCATTTATTGGTGCCTACTTCTTGCAAGCATTGTGCTAAGTCATTGAGGATCTAAATGAATAACACTGATATGGGCCGCCCCTTCACAGGGTGAAGTGTGTCTGGTGAGGAAGTAAGAAAATAAAACAAAGAATTCTAATGAGACACTATGAATGTTAAGAGAGGGTAAGATTAGGATACCATGGGACCTAATTCTGTGTAGGCACCTCCTGGAAGTAACACATGTGCTGGACCCTGAAAAAAACACCTTGAGAAGGAGGGGATAGAGAAGGGAGGCATCCTGGCA
The DNA here is from genome assembly GCF_048418805.1 of Vulpes vulpes. Lineage (NCBI taxonomy): Eukaryota > Metazoa > Chordata > Mammalia > Carnivora > Canidae > Vulpes > Vulpes vulpes. The sequence goes on along the minus strand of NC_132793.1, from coordinate 88,571,432 downwards.
GAGGGACTGGCGCATGAGGTCATCTGGAGATGAGAGCATGGGTGAGCAAGGAACAGCAGAGGAACAGAAGTCTCTGGCAGGGTAGAAACATATGAAGAGGAGGGGAGGAAAGTTATGGCTAGGCTCACATCAAGGTGGGGGGGGGCTCTGTCTGGGATTTATCTTGGGGGTGACAGGGCATTTGCACTGTTAAAATCCCCTTCCAGCAGTATGCACAGAATGGAGGGGCAGGAGTACGTCTGGAGGTGAACACAGTATTCACTTCGCCCTTGTGTCCAAGCTCTGTGTTCCCACAGCGAGGACCTTGTACTAGACAACTCTGGAGGTCTGGATTCACTAATCCATACAGCTCATCATACTCCCTTGTGGGAAGTAATTCAATTTTATTATTCCATCACTTCTATAGATATCTGCTTAATACTTGTGTCTAGGAATAGCACTCGAACATGATTTGAAGCAATTTATTTTCTGTTTTGGAGCACAGATGAATCTGGTTGAAAGTCAGTCTTGACAATACTGGCTACATACACTACAATATCCTTAGGACAGAAATCCTCATGCAAACTCAAGTTTCTGGAAATAATTTCTTCTTGATACATAAAACAAGCATTTATTGAACACCTACAATGCACATAAAATTGTGCAAGATGTTATGTTAGTACTACTTTAACTGTCACATGGCTCTTTTCTCTCTAGAGCAGGGAAACTTGATAAAGAACAAATTTTCTAATTTTAAATTTCCTAAAAAGCTGACCTTTTGCTGAAGCTTTTGCTATAGCAAACATATCAAGTAATTGATAGCATAGCACTATTCTTTATGTTTTATACAAGGAATTATCCATCTGAGTTATTCTCAGAAAGAGAGAAAAATACTAAGGACTCCCTGAAAGAGCCCAAATTTTTCACAAGCATAGCTAAATAGTTGCCCTTTTGAAAAATGTGAAATGATGCTTGGGCATTATTATCACCAGTGGTAGCAGTAGTACTGAAATGAACAACTGCAGTCAGAGCACGTGGAAATAAAGAACATGTGAAAATAGCTTGTCAGGCTGTCCTCATTTCAGGAAAAAAGAAGAAGTCCAGTACAGAAGCTAAGGGTAGAGCAAGTTACAGACAGTGCTGGCTAGCTGCAAACAATTCTGGACATGATCCCTCATACTATGCGGTCAGACTTGCATATGCCTCCTTTGGGCAGGGAGCCCACCAGACAAATAATAGAAACAGTCCTATCGGGTCGCCTGGGTGGCTCAGTGGTTGAGCGTTTGTCTTCGGCTCAGGGAAGGATCCTGGGGTCCTAGGATTGAGTCCCGCATCAGGCTTCCCACAGGGAGCCTGCTTTTCCCTCTGCCTGTCTCTGCCTCTTTCTCTTTGTGTCTCTCATCAGTCAATAAATAAAATCTTTAAAAAAAAAAAAAAGAAATAGTCCTATAAAAAAGGCAACCAAATTCAGCAAATAAAGTTTAGCACCCTTTAAAAAAATCTATCTATCCTAAACTGTGCTAGGATATACTCTTGACTTTTAAAATTATCAGTGATCACAGTCTGTATTCATCATAGGGGGTGTGCCACTTTGGGGTCAGTTTTTATTTCATCTCTCATTTTTAACTGTGGTGGAAATGAAACTGGACCTGCCTCGCTACCTTTTCTACAACTATTAGATTGAGACCTTTTTTGGGTACACTACAACATTTCATGAACTGCATCTTGTATTGTGAAAAAAATTCTGACTTTCCTGGGGAGTGAGCAGGAGCACAGCACATTTCTAAACGTGTGTAGGCTCTGGATTTAAAAAAGTGTCCTACTGGGATCCCTGGGTGATGCAGCGGTTTGGTGCCTGCCTTTGGCCCAGGGCGTGATCCTGGAGACCCGGGATCGAATCCCACGTCTGGCTCCCGGTGCATGGAGCCTGCTTCTCCCTCTGCCTATGTCTCTGCCTCTCTCTCTCTCTCTCTGTGTGACTATCATAAACAAATTAAAAAAAAAAGTGCCCTACTCATGACAGACACTCCAATGAACACTTTCTTAATGTGTGTAATATATATCGATGGTGCCACAATCATCAAAAGTGTCAGATATGGGCTACTCTGCCTTAACAGTGGTCTTTTGTGATTAGGATACTTTGTATATACACTATTATCCAAAAATTTAATTTTGATCTTTATACCCAAATTATGGCATTGATTATTAGTGTTAAACACTCTAGTTAAACACAATAGTGCAACTGTGAATACTGGTTATCTTATAATATTTCTGTGTCATTTTATACTATGCTTGGAATGCTGTCAATAAAGGGAAAAACCTGTCAATAGAGGAAAAAAATCCAAATGAGTCAAATCATTTGATGCTCAACTAGAACAGATATCTTGTACAGTTGAGGTAACGCACTGGTGACTGGAACATTAAGAAAGGAGGTTTTTTTTTTTCTTTTTAAAATCCGAAACCAAAGAACTTGCACTTACGTGAGATGGTTGTCTTGTGGAATGTTTGAAAAAAGTCTCTAAGACAGTATTTGGTGTAATCTTCTTTCGAATTTCCTCTTTAATGCCAAATGTTTTTGCTAGAGGCGTAGCAATAAATCTACAAAATATGAAAGAAAGTCCAAAATCTAAGAATGAACCCACAATGACACCAGAAAACTCAAGCCATAATTTTAGATTCCAAATGAAGAATCAGCCATGGGGTCATATTGTCCTTGGGCGACCTACAGCCAAGTCTGTCTTGCAAAGAAGTTCAAGAAGAGCACATTTTGAGACCCGTTAGGCAAGAAATAACTTAAAAAAAATAAAATAACTTGCACCATTCTAAAATCCACTTTAGGTAAATCCAAATACATTTATATTTGAGATTCAGGAATTGGAATAAACCATTCCAACTAGAGTTTTATTTTAAGTCTCCTACAGATTAAAATGAATAATAATTTTGTTATTTAAAGTTTTACTTTGTGATATTATCTTAAAGAATTACTACTATATTCCTATTTGAAATTCTAACTTATTGAAAAAAATGTCATGACTCTTGGATAAATATCTAGGAGTGGGATTGATGGGTGGTGTGACAAGTACATATTTAACTTTATAAGAAACTGGCAAACTGTTTTCCAGGTGGTAGCAGCACTTTGCACTCCTGTCAGTAATGTGCCAGAGTTCCAGTTGCTTCATATCCCCCAATGACACTTGGTATTACCAGTCCTTTTAATCTCAGCAATTCCCCTGGTTGCATGGGTTTTCATCGATTTTTCACTCTAATCTTTATTCTTTCCGAACTTCTACTTGCTATAAGTTTAGTTTGCTCTTTTTTCTAGTTTCTTCAGGTAGAGATTTATTGATTTGAGGTCCTTCTTTTTTAATATAGGTTTTTGCATCTATAAATTTCCTTCTGAGCACTATTTTGCTGCATCTTATAAGTTTTGATATTGTGCTTTCTTCGTGATTCATCTCAAAGTATTTTCTAATTTATCATGATTCCTCCTCTAACCCATTGGTTATTTAGAAGTATGCGTTCAATTGCCACATATCTGCTAATTTCCCAATTTCCATCTGTTACTGACTTCTAATTTCATTTCATTATGATTGGAAAACACACTTGGTGTGATTTCCATTTCTTTATGCTCATTGAGACTTGTTTTACAGCCTAACATATGGTCTATCCTTAAGAATGTTCCTGTGCATATGGGAAGAATGTGTCTTCTGTTGTTATTCGGTGCCATGTTCTACAGATGTCTGTTACTTGGTTTACAGTGCTGATCAAGTCTTCTATTTCCTTATTAATCTCCCTCCTAACTCTATCCATTATTAAAAGTGAGATATTCACATCTGCAACTATTTGTTGTCTATTTCTCTCTTCAATTCTATTAGCTTTTGCTTCATCCATTCCGGAGCTTTGTTGTTAGGTACGTATATGCTTAGAATTATTAAATCATCTCAATATATTTATCCTTTTATTATTATAAAATGTTCTCATCTCCAGTAACAGTTTAAAAGTTTATGAAAGTCTAAGTTGTCTGATATTAGTATAGCCACTCCAGGCTCTCTGTTGGTTACTGTTTGCATGGTACATATTTTTCTATACTTTTACTTTCAACGTATTTATGTCCTTGAACCTCAAGTGTATTTCATATAGAAAGCATATAGTTGGAAAAAAAAAAAGAAAGGATATAGTTGGATCATGTATTTCTTATATATATATATATATATATATATATATATATATATATATAATTTATTTATTTAAGAGAGAGAGAGCATGGGGAGGAGCAGAGGGAGAGGGACAAGAAGACTCTGCTAAGCATGGAGCCTGACATGGGGCTTGATCTCACAACCCTGAGATCTTGATCTGAGCCAAAGTCAAGAGTCAGATGCTTAACTGACTAAGCCACCCTGGCATCCCAGATCATATATTTCTATCCATGTCTCCTGTCTATGCTTTTTAGTTGGAGTATTTAATCTACTTACATTAATGCAAATTAGATTTAATTACTGATAAAACAGGATTTATGTTTGGGATTTTGTTATTTGTTTTCTATATATCTTGTCACTGTTATTTCTCTATTCTTCCTTAAGTTATATTTTTTGTGTTCAATGGGTTTTTTCTAGTGTCCTTTTAAAATTCCCTTTCTTAAAGTATTCTTTTATTTTTTTAAATATTTATTTATTTATTAATTATAGAGAGAGAGTGCAAGTGGGAGGAGGGGCAGATGGAGAGGAAGAAAGAGAATCTCAAGCAGATTTCCCACTGAGTGTGGAGCCTGACTCGAGGCTTGATCTAACGACTCTGAGATCATTACCTGAGCCAAAATCAAGAGTTGGATGCTCAACTGACTGAGCCACTAAGGCACCCCAAAATATTCTTTTAAAATTATTTTCTTAGTGGTTAATCTGGGGATTACAATTAACATCTTCATTTATAACATTCTAGTTCAGATTAATACCAAAATAATTTCAGCAATATACAAAAACTTCATTATGTCCCCTTTCTGTGCTGTTATTATCATACAAATCATATATTTATAAATTGCGTTCTCATCAACACAAGATTTATGATAAGTGTTTGATGTAGTTGTCTTTTAAATCAGATAGGAAAAAATGTGTTACAGACAAAAACTACATGTATACTTTCTTTGTATTTCTTTTGTAGGTGACTTCACTGGTAGTGCTTTTTATTTCTTCATACACATTCAAGTTACTGTGTTATGTCCTCTAATTTCAGTCTGAAGGATTTCCTTTGATATATCTTGTAGGGTGGCTCTAGAGGCAAGAAATTCTTTTTTCTTTAAAGATTTTATTTATTTATTCATGAGAGACAGAGAGAGACAGAGGCACAGGTAGAGGGAAAAGTAGACTCCCTATGGGGAGCCCAAGGCAGGACTCGATCCCAGGACTCTGGGATCACAACCTGAGCTGAAGGCAGATGCTCAACCTCTGAGCCACCCAGGCATCCTGGAGGCAACAAATTCTTCCAGTTTTTGTTTATCATGAAATGTCTTAATTTCTCTTTCATTTTGAAAGATAGTTTTACTCAGTTGACAGTTTTTTTTCTTTCAGTACTTTTTTATGTCTTCCCATTGTCTTTGGCCTCTATAGTTGCTGATAAGAAATCAACTCTTGTATGTGATAGATGATCCTCTTTAGCTTTTAAGATTTATTGTCTCTGTCCTTGGATGGTTTGTTTGTGATGCATCTAGGTATGGATCTCTAAATTTACCTTACTTAGAATTTGTTTAGCTTCTTGCATGTGTAGATTAATGTTCATCATCAAATTTGGGGAGTTTTTTTTTAATAAATTAATTTTTTATTGGTGTTCAATTTACCAACATACAGAATAACACCCAGTGCTCATCCCGTCAAGTGTCCCCCTCAGTGCCCGTCACCCATTCACCCCCACCCCCCCGCTCTCCTCCCCTTCCACCACCCCTAGTTCATTTCCCAGAGTTAGGAGTCTTTATGTTCTGTCTCCCTTTCTGATATTTCCCACACATTTCTTCTCCCTTCCCTTCTATTCCCTTTCACTATTATTTATATTCAAATTTGGGGACTTTTTAAGCCATGTATTTCTTCAAATATTTTCTGTCCTATCCATTTTCTCCCCTTCTGGAACTCCCATTATGCACATGTTGTTATGCTTCATGCTATCCCACAGAGATGTCTCAGGCTCTTCATTTTCTTTCATTCTTTTTTCCCCCCTCTTCATCAGATGGCTCTTCATCAGATTTCCCCTCTTTTACTTGCTCAAATATGCTGTTGGGCTCCTCTAGTGAATTTTTCATGAGTTATTACACTTTTCAACTCCAAAATTTCTCTTTGGTTTCTTTTATAATTTCTAATTACTATCTCCTTATTAATAGTCTTGATTTGGTGAGATATTGTTCCATTCTTTCCTTTAGTTCTTAAGCATATTTTTCTCTAGTTCTTTGAACACATTTAAAATAGCTGACTTAAAGTCTTTACCTAGGGGACCCTGGGTGGCTCAGTCAGTTAAGTTTCTGACTCTTGATTTTGGCTTGGGTCATGATCTCAGGCCTGAGAGACAGCGCCCCACATGGATCCTGCTTGTGATTATCTCTTTTCCCTCTCCCTCCGCCTCTCCCCTGTTCACACATACTCTCTCACTAAAATAATAATAATAATAATAATTAATTAAAAAATAATAAAGTCTTTGTCTACTAAGTCCAACATCTAGGTTTCGTAAGGGACATTTTCCTTACAGAAAAGGAACTACTTTTTCCTTGTATGGACCATACTTTATTATTTCTTTACCTGCTTTATAATTCTGTTGAAAATTAGACATGTTAAATAATATAATGTAGCAACTCTGGAAGTCAGATTATCCCTCTCAGAGTTTGTTGGTTTTGTAGTTTATCATTGTCCATTTGTTTGTTTCATCCTTTATTTGAACTCATCTATGAGGTCTGTATTCTTTGTTATGTTTGGGCACTGGAGTCTCTATTGGATTAGCTTAAGTGTCACCTAATGACTAGACAGACATTTACTTATTTGCTTGAATAACTTTCAATACTCAGCTTCAACACTCAGCTAGGCAGTTGTCAAGTTTGCCTTAGACTTCACTTCCTCTTTTCACAGATCCTTAAGATTATCCAGAAATGAGAGCTAAGGGTTTCTCAGATCTTTTCTGGGCACATGGAGAGCCCTGGGTATACCCAAAGCTCTGCAAATTCAAGTGTTCTTCTTATTTCCAAGAATATGTCAGAGCTTTTCAAAGCCCACTCTGACATCTCATTTTCAGTTTTTCAGTTTAAGTGTTTTGGTTGGTCTATTGCTTGCCCCAATAGTTACCTACAACCTCAGGCAAGTCCAAAGTTAATCAATTGCCTCTACTTGTTTTAGATAAGCATCTTTAGGGAAAATATTTTTCTGACTCAGGTCAAATAAAGACAGTCTTTTAAGTACTGGTTTCCACAAGGGAGGTCAGATAATGACATTTCTCTGATAGTGATATTCTATTCTGCTCCCTTCAGTGGCTGCCAGGATAATAGTTTTCACTGAAACTGTAGGTGGTTGGGTTTTCAAGGCTCTCAGAGAGCTTTATAGAGCAGAATAGGGAGAGGGCAAGTTAAAATGCCACAAAGCTTGCTGCTGTTCTCTTCAGGAGTCAGCTGTTTTTCTTAAATAACAGACCCTGGATTGCTGCTAACCTTTGGTTAATTCTGAAAAGTTGATTTTGACAGTTTTTGCTAGTTTTCTGATTGCTTTTAGGAGAGAGAATTTTTGGAGGCCCTTATTCTGACATTTTTGTCAATTTCAGGGTGTAGTTATTTTAATTTGCATTTTGCTAATGACTAATGACGTTGGACACCTTTTCACATGTTTATTTGCCATTTATATATCTTTGGTGAATTATCTACTGAAGTTTTTGCCCATTTTAAGAGTCAAGTTATTTGTTTATTTTTGAATTATAAGAGTTCTTTATATATTCTGAATTTAAGTCCCCAGATATATGTTTTGCATATATTTTCTCCCATTCTGTGGCTTGTCTTTTCATTTTATTTCCATTTAAAAAATAACCACTAAGGCATTTTTGCATATCATATAATTCACCTTTTCCAAGTATACTATTTAGTGATTTTTTAAGTAAAATTACCAAGTTTTACAGTCATCACCACGTATCAGCTTTAGAAGATTTTCATCATCCCAAAATAATCTCCCATGCATATTTATTGTTAATCCTGTTCCCTCTCACCCCTGCCCCAGGCAATCACTAATCTATTTTCTGTCTTTATGGCTTTGTTTTTTTGAATATTTCATATAATGAAATCATACAATAATATGTGATTGCTTGTGTCTGGCTCCTTTCAATGAACTTAATGTTTTTTGAGGTCCATTCATGTTTTTGGATGTATTTGGAGTTCTTTCCTTTTTATTACTGAATAGTAATTCATTGTATGGGAATATATACATTAGCAATGTCTCTTGAAGAGCAGGCACTTTAGCAAGTTATCAAGGGAAATAAAAGCATGTGCCTGTACAAATTTTTATACTCGAATATTCACAGCAGCTTTATTCATAATAGCCAAAAACTGTAAACAATCCAAATTTCCAACAACTAGTTAAAGGATAAATAAATTGTGTATATCAATATGTTGAAAGACTATCCAGCAATGACAAGGAATCAGTGATACATACAACAACATGAAAACAATCTCCACTGCATTGTGTTAAGTAAAAGAAGCCAGACACAAAAGACTATCATCTAAATGACTCCATTTGTAGAAATCGAAAAGGCAAATGATGCTGACAGGAAGCATATCAGTGATTGCAAAGAGCTAGTAGGTGGGGAGAAGATGAAGCAGATAGGGTACAGAAGAGTTTCTCAGCTGATGGAAATCTTCTATATCATAATTGTGGAGATGGTTACATCACAGTATAGCTGTCAAGAGGCATCAAATTTTGGATAAACTTATATGTAAATCAAACCTCAATAAAGCTGTTTTTTAAAAAGATTTATTATTTATTTATTTATTTATTTATTTATTTATTTATTTATTTATTTTAGAGAGAGAGTGTGTATGCAAGCAGGGGCAGGGGAGGCAGTACGGCAGGCAAAGGGAGAGAGAGAGAGCCTAGGCTTCAAAGCAGACTCCATGCTGAGCACAGAGCTCAATTCAGGGCTTGATCTCATGACCCTAAGATCATAACCTGAGCCAAAACCAAGAGCTGGATACTTAACTTACAGCACCACTCTGGCACCCCTAAAGCTGAGTTAAAAAGTAATGATACGACCCTATTCTTTCTCCGGTTCTAACAAAGACTCTATCTTCTGCCAGATCAGTCTATTTTAGCACTTAGAGGTTTCTGTGTTTAATTAAATGCCAGAAATTTCAGTTATGAATGATCATTTAGCCCTTCAATTCACTTTTTTATAATCATGGGAGTTGAATAAATTTTTTTCTAAAATAATTTGATAAAATATATAAGCCAATCCAACTTCCAGATGGGCTAAGTTCTCCTGGAAATGGCCCATACATTTCAGAGACATATAAAAACAAACATCTAAGTATGCACCAGATGTACATAGAGCAATGTGGATAGATCATAAAACACAGAGCTGTATTTAAAAAGAGAAGAAACAGAATAAAGTCTTATCACCATACCATTTATGTCAACTAACAATACATGCACTTTATGTTTATGCAAATGTTTTACTGGGTCATACAAATAAAAAGCCATCAGCTATATTAGAACCCAGCAGGCAGGAATGTGACTAGGACATGGGGATAAAAAGTAATTATTGAAAAAGTTCATTCAAATCAATCAAAAAGAGGTCTTACACAGATGGAAGAGAGCATGCTATGATTGAGGATTATGATTAACTAATTCCCCCTTTGCATAAAATGTCCAACTCAAACAAAAACTAAGGTGTCCTTAAAACAAAATCTCAGAAAACATATTTGACAAAGTCTTGGATAAATAATGGAATTATTTCATTTATCCAACCTACTAGTTGAAAATTTTATTGGGGAAACACTCATTGTTCTTACTTATAGAATAACACAAATACAAAATGCTTTAATATGGTAGCATTCTCAGTGATATTCACTCAATGCTCTCTCTCAAATGTTCAAAATGAAAAAATTAGGAAAAATTTAAAAAGCAAAGCAGAATTGCTTTTATCTTTTAAAAAGATTTATGCAGGAAGGAAATACAACTAACCTTAAAACCAGGGAAAGTATAACATTTCTCTCTTGAGGATCATGTGGGAGATTAGTATAGTATCTAATAGTATATGGCTATTATATATGAGCCACAGTATATGGCTCAGTATACACAATGGATAAATATGCATATCCATAGCGTACTTGCTGAAATGAGGAATACATCCATATTAAAATCATTAATTTAAACAATAATTATGAATAGATACTTAATTTAAAAATCTGTATTGAATAAGGAGGAAAGAAAGGAGTGTAATAAGTATTTGATAAACTGAACTGAAAAGAGAAGGGAAATGACAGGTCTTAACTCTAGAAGGACCTTAGAGATTAACTTGCCTGAACTTTCATTTTATGGAATATGGAATTTGAAATAAAATGTCCAAGAAGAAGAAAAAAGAATGTGAACTTCTGCTCCCATGTAAATGGTTCAAAGTTAGGTTAATTACCAAGTAATGAGTCTCTGAGGTTTGCTACTATTGCAGAACTGAGCCTTCAGATGGTCCCATTCAGACACCCAGACAACCCCCTCTTCATCTAGCACTTCATCAGTTACTTGTGAGCCAAAAGCCTAGCAATCCCAGACCCCTCCTCCTTTTTTCTAATATTCTTTTATAGAATAAAAGGAAGGCAGCCGAAGGCAGATATTAAGCATGTGAAGTTTAAATACGTCTCCTAACAGAAACAATAGCCTACTGGCATCAGATTGATTCCCAGTTCCTAAGGATTCAAAGGCTCTTTGAACAGAGTTTAAGCTGGGGGTTTTATATGAAAGAACAAAATACCTGGAGCAATGTAAGTCTCAGATAACATTTAAGTCTAATGTGTATATTTTGAGACTATTTCAGTTTAGAACAGTTAGTTGAACAACTCTTTTCAACTCTTGTAAATGGCTATAGATGGGTCATTCCACCTTCCCTTCTTTGCAGAATGAGGACATATTATCCCATTTTACGCTTATGTTGCTCAGAAATGGTAGAAATTTATTACATAATTAAATAAAAGAAAAAAGATTTCCTTTGATTTTACCACCTCCATCCCTGCATTGAACCATTCTGAGACCATAATTTATTCTGAGATAATGTGTTTATTTCACAAGTGTCTAAATCTGTGTGGCTTAGATCTCATCCACCATATTTCAGAAACAGAAAAATGCATAGGAGAGTCCAGAAAAACCAGTTAGAAAGTACTATTCGAGGTTCTCTCTACCCACCTGGCCAATAACAACATACATATATGCCACAAAACTTCTAAGGAAAAGTAGTCCTAAATACAAAGCAAATGTCAGTCACTTTCAAATGATCTACTTCTTTGTTCTTTATCAATTCTGTTTCTCTGCTCTTGCTTTTCTAGGAAAGGACATCACTTCCTGGTCTTAAATGGCTCCTGGCTAGGACTAAAGGATAAAAATGAGCCAGCCAAATCACAACTACTGGTCACTTTGTAGAATGAGAAGGTGTAATATATAAACCAGTCTAGGACAAAAGAAGAAAGCTTTCTTGTGATAAATATATCATAGGATATGCTGAAACACAGTGTCAAATTTACATGAATTTTTAAGATAGTTCAGAACATTTCACATTTGCTAGACTTCTTTAAGCTATGTTTTCTATATTCTCAAGAGATTTAATTAACTCTTGTCTACCATCAGGAGTATTTCACTGTTAAAGTCCAAGAAGTACTGATATAAAAGAGATTAAAAAGTAACACCCCTGAACCTGGTGTTATGACATGTTGGTTAAAGTCTCCAAACTATCCCTTGAATACTAACTGATTTTGGCCAGATCACTTACCACTTATTTTCTTGACTGAGATCATATCATATCACTTGTGATTTTATATAGTTCTTAAACTATCAGTTTCTACTCAAATGCAAGGTTTAAGTAATATTTTATTTATGACATATGTGATTTAATCTAATGTAAGTGATATAAAAGTCTTGAAAAAGATACAAATGTATGCTTCAGGAGGCATAGTCTCCCTCTCAAGTTAAATTTTCCTGACTTTTATTGCATCCAAAATGATATGAGGCTAGTGGACCAACACATGGTTTTCTGTAGTGTCATAGAACGGAAAAAGCTAAGGCTGAATTATTGGGAGTTAGAGCTACATAAGGAGATTGGAAAAATGACATAGAGTATACTCAATCCCTTGAGAAGAAGAAAGAATTGTCTGAAGAATTACAAGAGAATTGGATTCCTTCCTGATTGTTGTTGGAGCAGCCTAGGCCAAGACAGAACAAGCAGCTGTGCTGCTCTGGCAACCAAAAGAGTTTCCTAATTCACTGTCCTGATCATAACATAAAAAATGGAGCTGTCCACCAAGAAGTAGGAAATCTGCAGTGCAAATAAGTGGAGGACCTGGGAGCCAAATTTGAAAATCACCACACACCATGCAAGAGAAGCAAGTATTTCAGGATAGTGGAAGGTAATTTGCTAATTTGGAAGTACAGCAGCAAAATTCTATTTTATTTATGCATTCTTTGACAAATCCAAACATAACTAAAAAGTAGAATTAATGGTCAAAAAGGAAGAACATTTCAAATGTTCCCAGCTAGGGTTTAAGTGGTATCCAGGAGCTTCCTCTTCCTCTCAATAGCAATAGCACATTGTTGGCTCAAAAGAAGTTGTTATTTGCACAAAAACCTTTTGGAGAGTCCAGGAAACAGAGCTGATCAAACTAACTCTTGAGATAAGGACCCTGCAAATGCTTACAAACATATGATCTGCATTACAGTTAGTCTTGGACAAAATGATCTTTATCAAATTTTGTCTTATGTTTTTCCAACTCTGACATTCAGATATTCTTTTTGCTCCAAAAAGTTAATGTGCTAATAACAGTTTTTTGAAATAGAGACAACTACAGAGATTATAAATGAACATTTATCTCCTGTTATCATAACACGAGTACAGTTTTAATAAAAAGGTTGGAAGTAATATCTATTTCAATTAAGAAAAAGAAAAGAAGTTTACTTTTTCTGAGAAAGCAAATTGATATTTTTTCTTTTATTTCCTTATACTTTGGAATGAAGGGCTGCTATTAAAACTTTTAATAAACCTTTAAAGTAAACTATGCTGTAAAGCAAATATTAAGTTTGGTCTTTAATGAGGCATTTTTGGTATTTTATAGGCATTCTAAAATGATAATATATCTCCTACACACAGACTCTTCTAGCACCGCCTTTCTGGGAATGTATATACTTTGCCAGATAGCACGATATGTGGAAGATGATGTGGGTCCTCACACTGTCAATGACACTAACAAGCTCTATGATCCTTAACCTCTCTTGACCTCAATTTTCTTCACCGTGAAACTAACACACTTGAGGAAACGGTGTTCCTAATTTTTATTTGTTCAGCTTCTAGCTAAAGTTTGGTGTACACATGATTTGACGAACTCCCCCAGTAATCTGTAGCCCACTAGTGGCAAACTGAACAACAGATTATTTATATTTCTTACCAAGATTCCAAAATTTCAAAGTTGGGACAAAGAAGAGGAATGGGAAGGAAAGACACACAAATACTACTTACTTTTCAAAGAAATGTCTGATAATCAGCAAGCCAAACGCATATGGAATTGTCATGTACAAATGAGAGGGTTTTACGAAGACAAGTCCATCATGATCTTCAAGATCTGACCACTTTATTGTTGGAGGAAGCCAAAATCTTTCCAACCAAAACCATTCTTTAAATGTCTGAAACATTCTATAGAGATGGAAAAAGAATATGTTAGACTTATAACGCAAATACTTAAATTGAAATAACATTGAGAATCATTTCTTAAAATCTCTAAACCAGAGAGTTTTGAAAACAGAGCAAAATGGGATCCTATTATTCAGTGGGTTTCATGACACTTCATTGCATTCAGCAAGAATTACTGCAAATGCTCTTGGAATAATTTTGGCTGTGGCATGGCCAACTAAAGTTTAACATACCACTGTTCACATTTTTGGCAAAAGTATGTTAATATTATGGGTATGTATCTTCCTTTTCTATGATTCTATGGTATGAAAAATCATTTAACAATAATCTCTATAACTTTAACATGTCCAAGATCAACCTCATGAAAGCTCTAAGTATGTATAAGTCTCTATTAGTATCCTAAGAACTTCTCTAGGAAATAAAGAACAAGCATATTTAATTTCATATTATAGTAAGGAGTTCAAATTTGTCCATGTCAACAAATACTTAGAGATTCTATGATTTCTCAACTGCTGTGCCAAGCACTGAAAATACAAAGAATAAAAAGATGGTATTCTTGCCTTAAGGACCTTTAGAGTCTTGTGAGCAAGGCAGGCCTGAATATCTAGATGATTTTGACATACTCTTTTAAGGTACTTTTAAAAAGGTACAGGTGCTGTGGAAACAAGATGATGGACACTGAGCCTAACCAGGAAGTGTCAGAGAAAGATCATTGGAACAGATGTTCCTTGAGCTGTCCTGAACAATAAGGAAAAGGTAGGAAAATGGTGAGGAAGGAATAGAAGTTTGAAGGAGGGAAAATGCCATGGTCAAATAACCAGAAACACAGAAGAAAACAGAATTAGACGTTGTAATCTCATTGTTTAAGCTATAAACAATTTCTAGTCTTGACATTTTGACCTTGAGGACGTTTTTATTTCATTATTTAACAGTCAATCAGAGAAAGGAACCAAAATGTCCTCAGATTCACAATAGGGAGGCCAAAGCATGAAGGTGGTGGGAGGGGGCTAAGGACTGGAAGAGCAGGAGGCCTATCAGAGGTGAGGATCAAAGTGTAGGGTCCTGACATTACAGATTTCCAACTTCAGATGAGGAAGAATTCCAGAGTGTGGATCCTGATACCCTTCAGAAAAATCTATGCCACAAGCGACAGCTGAAGGCTGGTAGGATAATTCCTTGCTTCATTTTGCCCACATCCACTGTGAAGAGATGTTCTCAGCCAGAGTGGTGCTGAGTCACACCCACACCTCCAATGCTGTGTGCAGAAATAGAAGGGCTGCTTTCTTTTTCATGCGTTAATCATTTCACTATCATCTCAACTTTGGGGGTGGGTAAGTCCCATTAATACAGTTGCAAAATTTTGCAGATATTTTGGAATGAAGATAATCAAGAAATACTTGTTGAATACTTCCTCTATACCAGGCTTTGGAGCTACAGAAAGGAAAGGGGGTGATTCTGGATTCAGAGAGCTTACGACAGATTCAGGACTCATGTGGACCTGGACTTGGAGAGCAGATGAAAGACTGGTCAGGAAGGAAGAATCACACACTTTGGTGAGGGAACTAGGGATTCGAGCTCAGTTGCCTGGGCTGAGACGAAGAGTTGAAGAGAGGAAATCTGTTTTGAATGCACAGCCAGATACTCCTCAGTACAACAGGGCTAAGCCTTGAGTCAAACTCCGGCTGAAATTCAAACTTCCTACAGATCTCAGAAACCAACTCCAGCCATGAGAGTCTCCCTGTGATGGGCAAATCTTGTGTCAGGCCTTGACCCTCATCACATCAGAATGAGCTACACCTGCAAGGGCAAATATTTTTTTTTTCCTAAGTTTGCCTCAACACATTCATTACTCGGCTCCAAATTAGGGCTCAGGGAACAAACAACAGTTGATGAGTTAGCTTTACTTTTGATATTGTTATAATTATTATACAAAATAGTTTGCTCACTCCTAAAATGCAACTCCAGGCAGCACGATTATCTTGTCCAGAGTAAAATATAACTAAATAAATAGTTTACAATGGCTATGTAGGAGTCGCCCTTATAAATAATGCCCTTGTACATCATATGCAGGCAATAAATCAAGATCTGTTGAAAGCCATAGTAATGTCGATATCCCACAACCTAAAACATTAAAAGGGAAATAGAAAGAATACAGAAGTTGAGGGTGCCTCCCCTGGAAAATGTAGTTCAGGCTGAGAAAAAAAGTAATCTAATTATTTATTCTTTCTTTAGGTGCTGCCAACAAACATCAATTATTGTTGTTAATAAAAAGAGTTAAGAATCCCTTCTTCACACCATATATAAAAGTTAACTCTAAACAAAGCACAAACCTAAAATATAAGGGCTAAAACTGTAATACTCTTAGAAGACTAGATAGAAGTAAATAGTCATAACCTTGGGTTAGGCAAAGACTCCTTACATATGACACCAAAAGTACAAATGACAAAATTAAAAAAAAAGATAAATAGGATTTCATCAAAATTCAAACCTTTTATGTGTCAAAGGATACCATCAAGAAAGTTGAAAAGACAAGCCACAGGATGGGAGAAATACCTTAAAATCACACATCTGATAAGGAGTTTATCTTTAGAATAGAATAAGAACTCTTGCAACTCAGGGCACCTGGGTGGCTCAGTGGTTGAGCATCTGCCTTTGGCTCAGGGTGTGATCCCAGGGTCCTGGGAGAGAGTCCCTGCATCAGGCTCGCCACAAGGAGCCTGCTTCTCCCTCTGCCTAGATCTCTGCCTCTCTCTCTGTGTGTTTCTCATGAATAAATAAATAAAATCTTTAAAAAGATAAATAATTCTTGTAACGCAATAAGAACACATAATCCAACTCAAAAATGGGCAAAGAATTTGAAGTTGACTATTTCACCAAAGAAGATAGACAAATGGCCATGAAGCTTATGAAAAAAGTTCTCAACCTCATTTCTATAAAGGAAATGCAAATCAAAACCACATTCACAGATACCATTCACATCCACTAGGATGGCTATCATCATGAAGATAACAAGTGTTGGCAAGGATGTTGAGAACATGGCTAGTAGGAAAGTAAAAATGGTACAGCTGCTGTGGCAGACAGTCTGGCAGTTTCTCGAAATGTTAAACGTGGAGTTACCATATGACCCAGTAATTCTACATGTAGACATTCAAGAGCGTATTCAAGAGGATTGAAAGGATTCATGCTGCAACATAGATGGCTCTCAAAAACATACTATTAAAAGAAGCCAGACACAAAAGGCCACATAGTGTGTGATTCCATTTATGTGAAATGGAGCAGTAAATCCATAGAGACAGAAAGTAGGTTACTAGTTCCTCAGGGTGTATGGGAAGTGTGGGAAGAGGGAGTGTGGGAAGAAATGGGAAGCGGCTGACTGATGATGTGTACAGGGTTTCTTTTTGGGATGATGATAATGTTCAAAGATTGAAATATGGTTTGGTTGCACAACCATGAATATACTAAAAAATGTTGAATCACACATTTTAGATGGGTGAATTGGATGGTCTGTGAATTCTATCACAAAAAGAGAAAAAAAATTTAAAAGCCTCCTGTTTCAACCTTTTTAACCCAGAGCTTATCCTGAACTACATGCTAGAGCTTCCCATTATTTCATTTACAGGGCTGAAATTTTGCCTCCCAAATTCACCAGTGTAACGCTTGTGTCCACGAACCCAGAAAAGTAATTAAATGAAGGAAAGACTATATCCAGATTCAGATTTCAACATGATTTAAAGTTCATGACTTTCTGGGAGAAAGAAATAGCATACTTTAAAAAGCAAAAACAGACTAACTCCCCTGAAGGAGAAATGGCTCCCCTAAATGATAGCCATCTTGGGTGTAAGGGTATTTGGTAGACACCCACAAGCCAATATTTTAGCTCTAGCAGAGGGCTTTAAAAATCCAGGCTACGCCTCTAGCCAGCCTCTCTACCATCCTGTTATTTCTCTCAGGATGAGATCAGAGGCTAAACACAGGGAAATGAGCTAAAGAGAACTGGGGCCAGCAGTCTCTAATCCTCCAGGCCACTTCAGTCTATTAAGCAGGGAACATGTCACAGTCTCTCAGCCTCATGCCAGCTGCTCCTAAGGCCATAAGCCTGTGCCAGTACCTCTGGCCTCCTCCATAGCCACTTTTCCCTGACCCTAGTATACTGGACGTGCCATTTTGGAGTTAGCCCAGCATCTAGCCCTCAGAGCAGCAAGGGAAATCACCATTGTAAGGGGAGTTTGGTGCACTGTCTTTCCCACTGTGAGATCCACGGTGGACCATCCTCCATCTGCTGACAGTTGGGATGGCTTAGGCTTCGCCAGTTGGATACTTTCCTCAGGACTTTGAGTCTGGAGCAGACAGTGATATCCAGAAGCAGCAGACGGGATCCTGCCTAGGCTGCTGCTGCTGCTGCTGAAAAGATAGTTGTTATCTCTCAGCTTTTTTTGGCCTTCCTGATTGTCCTGGTTTCTTGGCTTCCACTGGTCCAAGTCTGGTCCATCAGCCTTCCTTCAGGGCTATGAGTTGCTTCCAATGAAGTCCTTTGTTTAAGATAGTAAGAGGTGGATTCTGTTGCCTCTAACCAAAAGGGCTTAAATGGAGAAGCAGGAACTGGGGGTATGTGTCAGTTCCTCCTTCTGACCTCATCTTGCTGATGATGGGCACTCATGTATCTCTTTTCCTCTCTCCTTTTCCCACTCCATTTTTGCCTAGGTTTCAAATCTGACAGTGACATTATTAATAGTCACCACTTAAGTTATTTTTTGGTTCAACGTAAAAGAAGCTACTCACTTTTTTCCTGACACAGCCTTAAAAAGCTGCTTGCTGGATGAAAAAAACATATTACCTACACAGTGAGTGGGGCAATATCTTTATGCCATGTGAACTAAGTATTGCAATATTTCAATAATTGCTAGGTGGAAAGAGAATTAGAAAATACTGACACAGGGAGTACCTGCATTTTTCAAAGCCCACAGGTGACTGCTCTAAGAATAGTCCTGAGTATTTGCAATAATGAATCTGTCATTCAAGGGCCCTTCCCCATGGCCCATTCACTTCTTGGACAGTCAGAGAAGCCCACTGACTCCCACAATCAATTTGCAGCTCACTTCTCATCTTGATTCATTTAGCTCAACTCTAGACCTTTCTGCAATTGAAGTATTGTCAGCTCTGTAGATGACTCTTCCATCTCTGCTTGGTATGCTTTTTAAGCAAAGGTATTTATTTACTCCTTGACACTCTCCATGCTATTTTTTTTCTAATCACCTACTCAAAATCCCCTTTTCCTATCCTATGTCCATTCTCTAAGTACTGTAACTCTTATTTATATAAAAAATATCTGAAGGAACTGTACTATTTACATTAAAAATATCTGAAGCTCTTTTTTAAAGTAAGAAATATGTGCAAGAAAAATATCTGCAGTTATTTCTTTATATTTTGTAGAAGAATCAGTATTGGAGGTGGCACCATAGCCCAGCTGTGTTTTCTCACCTGCCAATACTGTGGAAGTTTTAAACCCTATTTTTGACTCCAGCTGCCAGTAGTTTGCAGGAAGATAATCTCACTAATGTAGGCTTTTATGACTCATTATTTTCTGACCTCATGGATTCAGAACCCAACAGGGCGAAGGAAGCCTGTTGAGCCACTTTCTCAGATGAACACCATTAAATTTGACCTTAGGACTGAAGAAATAAAACCATCTGGGCCATAAGTTTATCACTATTTGAAGCAACATTTTTGCAAAGCACTTAAAAATGTGGCACTTGAACCTTGCTGAGATAAGAACTCTGAGTCAGGCTGAAGTTTGGGGCAAATTATGAAATCCTGGTAATTATCCATGCAATATCCACTGTAAATAAACACAACGCCTTAGAATATAACTCTATAGAACATATCTCTTAGATAGAGTGACAAGAGAGTATCTCTACAGAACAGAACACATCTCTCAGAAAAAGGCCAATGACAAGAAATGGGAAATTAGGTAGACAACTGTAATTGAAGTAAAGGTGTATTTCTAATGGTAAAGTGAAATAAAGACGTATTAGAATCAATGTTCACTATCTCAGAGTATTATTACGGCTGGAGGAAGTGAGAATTGGTGAGAACTTTGGATGACCAGCTAGATTATTATGGGACCAGGGTTCTCTAGTGACAGAAGGCAGCTCTAGAAGAGCAAGGACCTTGCCTGGCTTGTTCACTATGTATACCCTAGGCTTGCCACACAGTAAACACTAGATAAGTATTTGGTGAATTCAACAGAAGAGTTACTGAGGCTGGAATGGGCTTTTGAACAATCCAGGAGTGATGCTATAGAGAAAAATGATATCTAATTTAATTATCTACAAACAATCTCATTTTTATTAGTTGCAAAACAATTTTTAAATTTTGGTGCGAGGAATCAAGTAAACATGCTTATCTACATTTAATCTGTTTGTGTTTTCTTTGGAATGAACTTTATCAACTCAGCCCAAAAAACTGGTTATGCCTTCAAGATAAAACACAAAGGAAAACATTAGCAGCTACTTGCTTCCTGTCAAGAGCGTAAGGACTGAGCCAACTGTAAATTCCAGTTCTAAAAGCATTTTAAATTGTGTCATTACAAATAGGTAAGACAATGCAAATGATAGAAATGATAGAAATATACCTCTGAGGGATATTTATTATGATTGAGTTAGTGCATTAAAAGCCTATAAAGGCCTGGGCTTATAGTAAGAGAAACAAACAAACAAACAAATAAACCATATACTTTGTGTAGAGAAGTAGTTAACTTACAACAAGATAGTAAGTAATTCTCTGATTTTAAATTTTACCATTATATATGTTTAAAGCCTTGAAGAAATTCAAAACAGACTCATAGATTTAAAAAGAAAAATTCAGAATATTTGCAAACAAAACCAGGGTATCACCTCAAAGATGTCATTGAGGGGTATCAGGATGCCCTGAGTATCCAATCATTCTGCCTTTTATTTATAGTCCTCCTACATTCCCACCCCCAGGTTTTACTTGGGTATGTGGCTGCCCTGCCATGTGAGACAACATTTCCCAACATCCCGTGTGGCTAGATGTGGCCACGCGTAACTACTTCTGGGTTAAGGACACAGCAGTGGTATTGATTTGAGTAATCTCCTTAGGTACCAAGCTGTGTGTTCTGGTTTCTCTCTTTCTTCCTTTCTAATAAATGAAGGATGACAGGATAGGAAGAGGCCAATTAGCCCATCTTCCTGGCCTACCACATATCTGGACAATCACATATAAGAGAAATAAACTCTTACCTTCTGTAAGTCATTGAATTTTGAGTCCTTTGTGTCTTAACAGCTTAGACCATAAATCTAATATACAGGGGAAAATATAAAGGAGAATTAAATAAGAACTATATTGCTGTATTGTGTTGTATTGTTTCCAGGTATTTTAAAATCTGGAGACATCTGCTCATCAAATTACCATTTAGAGAATACAATGGAAGCCTACAGACTGGGAGAAAATATTTGCAATATTTGCAATAGGAAGCACTTGTGTCTAGAATATATAAAGAGCTCCTGCAATTCAATAATAAAAAAATCAAAAATAAATAAATAAATAAATAAATCAGAGGACTTCTTCCATAATAAGTCATTTGGGGGCCTGTATTTCCATTAATATTCTGCCTGTTGGGGAGCATCCCAAGTATTTGCTTTGGGCTTCTTGTATGGAGCCTATGACAATCATCAATTGATTGCCTCAATTCCCAAATTCATTCTTTTTGCCTGCTTTGTTAAATGTCCTGGTCCCTTTCCTATTTTCCCTTTGCCACCTGGCCCTGGAGCTTTCTCTGTCAGTAGAGCAGGGTGGAGGGACATTGCAGGATGAAACGGTTTTACTTCCCAACTCTAGTGCATTTCTTTGCATGCTCTAGCTCAGCCCCAGGAGTTATACAGTTTCCTATAACAGTGATCCCTATATTCCATAGAGTTACTCCTACTGGCAAATTCTTCATTTCTCCAATCTTGACTGCACCCAGATTGCCTTGATGGAAAAGTTCAACCTTCTGTACTTAATCTAATACTAATTAATGAAAGAAAACTATTTGGAACCAGTAAAAAAATTTTCTGAAGTTCAAATTAGAAGGGAGAGTCTTCTCATTTTTCCTTTCTAATACTGTCTGTAGTTTGCTTGTAGAATTAAATGATGATGAGATCTCAGGAAGATGTGCTTTACTCCTATCTCCATACTAAAGCTTTGATTAATGTCCCCATGAGCCAGTTATCACTTTCTACTAGGGCAATAATTCCTCTCTGTTAGTAAACATAATTGGGGTTTTTTTCCCAGCAAAATGAATAAGCCCCTAAAAATGCCAGCTAGGCACTTGGCATCTGGATGGGGTCAAGTTCTCTTTGAAGCCAGGACTATCCCCTAGTGCTATTCTCTTCAGGCCATGTTTCTCTTGGCTCTGTAATAAAATTTCACAAGATCCCTTGATCTAGGTTCTTAACTTAAATAGCCCCTTTCTAACTTAAATACTGAGCCAAAGAAGTTTAATTCCTATAAAATCACAAGTTACTATTTGCTGTTGTGGGCAGAAGAAACCCCACTTGGAGTTGGCTCTGCCAGATGCCTGCAATCCCAAGCAGCCCCAGTCCCCTTTGGAGGAGAATTTTAGGACCTCCTAAATTTTAGGACCTCCTCACGGCCCTCCCCAGTGTTTGCACACTCCTGTACAAGAGAAGCTTGTAACATGCCCCCAGGCCATTGGGCCCCTGTCTGGTTTTCCAGGCGTGTCCCTCCCTTCCCCTTCTCTTCAAGATCCCACAGTTCGGATCTGCTTTCTGACTCTTGAGAACAAAAGGAAAAGTTCTTTCCTGCCTTCAGGCATGTGCATTGACTATTCTTCCTGCCTTTGACCCTTTACCCATCTTCACCCAACTCTCTCCTCCTTATCCTTCAAGCTTCACCTTAAACCTCCCTAAGATCTCCATTAAGATGCTCCATGACCCCTGCTCCCCCACTGCTCCAAATCTAAACCAAGTACGGCCATCGCTCCATGGTCTTTTCCTTCATAACCTGTATTAAATCTGTAATTATATGTTTGTATGTTGATTTGATTGAAGTCTGGCTCCTTCCTCAGACTTCAAGATGGAGGAGAGTAGGCATGACACCTGTTCTACTCACAACAGCATCCCTACATTGGCATACGGTAAGTGTACAAACAGTAAGCCCTCAATAGATACTAAGGGAGTCAGTATACAGCACAGTGGTCAAGCACATGGATTTTGGAGCCAGACTGCCTGGGTTTAAGGCCTCGTTCTGGCTTCAGTAGCTATGTGCCCTCAGACAACTAACTTAATGTCAGTTTCTCCATCTACAAAACAGAGGTGATAACTGCACCTTACTGATAGGGTTGTTAAAATGATGAAGTTTGTAAATAATTGTAGATCACTTTATCACATGCCTATTAAATAATCAATTGGAGTCAAGCTCTTAACTACCATTTTCCCCTCTAAAGAGAGGAGCTAAATGAACTTTGAGGTCCTAAAATTCTATAACTGACACTTGTTAAATGAAAAGAAGTTATTTTAAAATAATACAGTGCTGTGATATAGTTAAAACTAATACATTTTAAAAACAGCATCAATTATACCACCTCTTAGGGTAATACAGTTTAGCAGTCACTAAAATGTTCAAGCCTACCTTGGAATATATGTGAAACTGGACAAAACATGTATTTAGGCTATAGTTAAAATATAACACTTCAGTGTGTATAATAATAATTTTTTTAAAAAATCTGGAATGTGTAAGTACATTTTGAAATGTTAACTCTATGTAATAACATTCAGCTACTACTGAAAATTTTATTTGCCAACATGGGAAGTGTTTAGTCATGTAAAAAAACAAAATTCAAATTATATCTTTAATATTATGATGGAATATGATCTCATTATTATAGTGCTTTATACATATACATCTAAGTGTATGTGTATAAAGGCAAACTTGAAGGAAATGAAAAAATGGTAAAAATCTTGGGGTTGAAAAGTTTTAAATTATAGTTACTGTTGACCCAATATTAGGAAAACTTATAATTGATTTATTATTAATGACTCAAGTCAACAAAGGTACATTTTGTTCTAAAAATCATGCAATCATACAATCCAGCCCTATAGAGATTAAGAAACTGAGTCCCAGGGAAATACAGATGACTTGTCCAAGCAAATCCAGGAAAGTCAGTGTTTTCCCAATACACACAATTGCCCCTTACTAAAAAGTGTTACTAAGGTGATTTATTTTGCATTAACATTTTGAGAGAATAATTTTTTCATGTAAATGTTTCATATACAAAAGCTAATAGCTGATTTGAAGTAAAGCAAGTTTGTTACCTATGTAAAACTTCTTTCAGTCTTCTTATTCATGCAAAACCTAAATACCAGAATCTTCTGTACTCTAATAATTTCAGAGAAAATAAAGTGTGCTTCCTAATCAGTATAAAGACAAGATCTTGAGATCTATCTATAAACTGACTTCAGGGACACCTGGGTGGTTCAGTCAGTTGAGTGTCTGATCATGAGATCATGTGATCAAGCCCCACGTCAGGAGCCACATTCAGTGGAGCAATGGAGCCTGCTTGAGATTCTCTCTTTCCCTCTTTCTGCCCCTCCCCCTCTAAAAAACAAATAAAGAATAGAGTTGAACTGACTTTAGATTCCGAAGATAATAAACATATGACAGAAAATGCAGTTTAAGGAGGCCGCATTCACCAAAATGTCATTCTTCCAGATACTCCTTCACCTTTATCATATCTCTGCTTGATCTTTGGCCCAGTCACTAATTGACAGAGATTGCTAAAGCCCAGATCAAGACCAGGAAAGCAGTAAGTGGCCAAGGAAGTTTACTTAGACTGGTAACATGGATAGAGACTTACAGAAAAACAGGTATGAAATTGGCAGGATGTGAAGCAAAATTCCAGAACAGATAAGTCTTAGAAGAATGTAGATCCTAGAGTCCAAAGGGAATGGATCCAAGCAGATTAGGAGGGAGTCTATGAGAAAGTGACATAGGATCAACTGTTCATAATTCTGCCTTCAAAGGCAAAATTCCTTCCCCCGTTTTGTTTTGTTTTTTAGTTAAATTTAGAAGTCTACAATGTAAATTAATAGCAGGGTGACTAGGCAATGCTGTTGCAATGTAAAGAAATTTTAACCCAATTAGCATCATGTCAGCATCTTCTTCCTAATTCCTATTAAATATTCTGCTCCCCTCCACCAAGTCCTTCCTCACAGCTCCCCTCCCTAGCCTGGTGAGTCACACATCTTGCTCCACAAATTACCCTGTCATTAGTCTCAGGCACAAGTGAGTGATGTAGACAAGAGCAAGGGGGCTGGGAACCTTGCTGACAGTGACTCACTCACAGAAAAGCCTGGGGAAAGGCCCTGATTCTGTCTTAATCTTCCCATCTGAGAGACAAGAGGATTGGCCTTAAAGTCTGAAAAGCCCTTCTGAGCACCACTGAAGAGTTCTGCAGGAGCTCTCCCACTAGCTAGTCCCAGGTAGGAAGAGTCAGCAAGACCACCGCACACTGTCTGTAATTAATGAGTAAAATAAAAAACAAAACAAAACAAGAAACAGTGCAGTGTTTCACACACCTCCTCAAACAGCCGAAAACCTCGAGAAAGAACTATGAATGTAGAGTCAGAAAGCCCAGGTCTGAGCTCCAACCCTGCCTCTTAAAACTAAGTGAATTTGGGAGGGGGGCTGGGTAGCTCAGTTAGTTGAGTGTCTGACTCTTGATTTCTACCCAGGTCATGATCTCAGGGTCATGAGATAGATCCCCACACTGGATTCTGGGCTCTGTGTTCAGCAAGGAGTCTACTTGGGATTCTCTTTCTCCCTCTCCCTCTACCCCTACTACCCTGTTCCCTTCCCTTTGCCTCTTTTTCTCTAAATTAATAAATAAATAAATCTTTTAAAAAATATTTTATTTATCTATTCATGAGACACACACACAGAGAGGCAGAGACACAGGCAGAGGGAGAAGCAGGCTCCATGCAGGGAGCCCGACGCGGGACTCGATCATGGGACCCCAGGATCATGCCCTGCCAAAGGCTGACACTCAATCACTGAACCACCCAGGCATCCCTAAATAAATAAATCTTAAAAACAAAACAAAACAAAACCAAAGTGAACTTGGGCAACTCTCTGAATTCTTGGCTAGCTCACTTGCTCTATAGTGCTACTTCTACCTTCCACAAGGACCTATTACAGATTAAGAGTGATTTGGTATGTATAAATATCTGAACAGAGTAAAGTGCTGGATCTATGTTACAGAGTCACATTATCTTATCATCTTCACCTTACTGGGTCTGGGCAAGAAGCTGATGTCAGGCTGGTTTAAACAGTAAGATTAAATGCTAAGTTTAAAAAGACTCCCCAAGGGAGAGTAATGGGACAGACACCCCTTCCAGGTGCACTCTCTCCACCATCTCCACACTTCTCACTGCTGGTAAAGGTAACTGATTTCATATCCTTCTTTCAGTAAGGGAAGCCTTCATAATGGGTACACCCTGGGCTAACCTAAACAGAAAACCTAGGGAAGGTAGAGAGGCTATACCACACAGTGTCATCTAGTTCAGACCTTTCAGATTATCAGACTTACCTGAGGTGATACCCAGACCACCCCCCATGACACCCTGGGGTAGAATTTCTAGGACAGGACATATGGTAATCCAAGGCCTATAGGTTTATCAAGGAAGAGGGGTTTGGGACTCTGAATCCCCATCTTCACCCCTTTCCAGCTACCTGAGCTAGGTGAGTATGTGACTTATTCTAAGCTTTAAATTCCTCATCTGTACAATATGTATATTTGTTATTTCCGTACAGACTAGGTCGGCATTAAACAAAGTCATGTGTCTAAATCACCGTGTAACTTGTGGCATATAGTAAGTGCTGTAGGTGTTAGGATGGTCACTATTTACATTTCCTCATCAATGGCACCATGCACTTGCAGGTGGCCCATCACTCAGCCCTCATTCACTGATTTCCTCTAATACCCTCGTCAGTATGAAGGTTGCCTGGACTGAGTGTCAGTATGGCAGTAGCTTTGCTGAAGCATGAGTGACACTTGGTGGGGTAACTCATTTCCTCAGTGACAGCAGGATTTCTTACATCACTGGAACCTGATGTGGGCAGTGTCACCAAAGGAATCATTTTATGAAAGACAGTATAGCTTACAGAAGGGTGTGGGGCCACATCTTGATCAAGTAGGAATAGTGTACATCCTTCTCACAGGAGAAGGAGGAGGATGCTGAGTTACTTTCAGGGAAGGTCTGGGGTTACCAAGGCACACTGATGAAGCAAGCCCCCAATTTTAATGTTTTAAAAATGTACACTTATGTAATGTTTAAAGGCAGGGTTTCCTGTCACGCTGCCTGCTGCCCCCACAGAATGAAGCACTCTTTGGAAAAGAACAAGATGACAAAGATTCTAGTAATCTTCAGATGAGGGTGAGGTGCAGTGGGTGGGGGAACATACAGTAGAGGGCAAGAAAATGGGGAAGGAGTGCAGGAAAGAAAATCTCGATTGAATGTTCTCAACAGTTTTCTTCTTAACTCTGAAATCACAAAAAAAGTTAGAACAATAAAAGGCAAGATTTCCCTATGGCCAAGAACTGCTGGTGTAGGGCTGGGAGATTGGCACCTGCTGGAAGAATCAGTTTCTGCTCCCTTGAGTAAACAGGGATGGGTCATCTCCCTTCCTTGGCCAGGACAGCTGCTTTGTCTGTCAATGGCCACCAGCCCTTGTTATTTATTCATCATAAAAAAATAATTCATAAGATCTCCAAACTGAGCTGAACAAGTCATTCCTATCCAGTCTCTAGCTACTGCAAGAGGCCCCTTAAAGAAAAATACATATGTCTAACACTCAGATTTTAAGTAGATGGGGGAGAGACAGAGACAGATCAAGAGAGACAGAGACTTATTCAGGGCATCTGCAAGGTCTAGTACATAGGGCAAATATGTCATTTATTCATTCTTCTGGCTTTGATTAATGATTAAACCTATGGCTTCCAACTGAGAGCTATTTTGCCTGCAAAAGTGTCTGGAAGGAGAAATATCCTGGATATATTGTATGAAAATATAACATATTATTTAAAAATAAAAATTTCAGAAAAAAAATTCAGGGCACCCAGGTGGCTCAGTTGGTTAAGTGTCTGACTATGGCTTGGGTCACAGAGTCCTTGGATCAAGCCCTATGTCAGGCTCTGTGGTCAGTGAAAAGTCGGCTTCTCCCTCTCCCTCTGCTCCTTGCTCAACTTGTCCTCTCTCTTTCAGATAAATAAATAAAATCTTTTTAAAAAGATCCCTGGGTTTCTAGACTTTTCAAACAAATATTCTTTTCAAGAAGATATCCTTAACTTTCACTCCAATATATTTTTATAAAAATTTCATTCTGGGGGACCCCTGAGTGGCTCAGTGGTTGAATGTATGCCTTTGGCTCAGGGCATGATCCCGGAGCTCCAGGATCAAGTCCTGTGTCTGGCTTCCTGTGAGGAGCCTGCTTCTCCCTCTGCCTGTGTCTCTACCTTTCTCTCTGTGTCTCTCATGAAAAGATAAATAAAATCTTAAAAAAATTTTCATTTCAGTCTCTGATTTCTGTCTATTAATACAAATCAATGCTATGAATAAGAGAAAACACCGTAGACATAGACACCATAACATATGTAGACACCGTAGACACCGCTAACATATGTAGTTTCTTACGTCAAAGCCACACATAGCACAGGGCCAACTCCTTTTTCTGTGGAGGACAGAAGTTGAACATGGGCCAGTGTGATCGTCTGGCTCCTTCTCTATTGATCCTGATTTGGCATTTCCAGTTTCCTAAGTCTCCTTTTTTTTTTAAGTTCTTTTTCTTTAAGCTAAGATTTATTGGCTATTTCCTCAAAATTTGTTTTTGTCAAGGAATATAGTTGGCCAAAGTGCTGCTGGGAATGGCAAGTCTGAATTTGGCCCACATGTGAACCCAGAGAAGAATAGAGGTAGGATTGGAATAGACATGACCCACAAGGCAGGTTGCTGACTCCATGTGCCATATGAAGAGATTCAGAGTTCCTCCTCTATGTCATTTGTTTAGTGAAATTTAAATATGGATGTCTGAAGGTCATTGTGAAAGAAAGGAATGCCCTGAAAGAAAGTGAACAGAAGGATCCCATGATATTCAACAGCAAATATCCCAGGTGCAAGTACTGTCTGAAACATACATAAAATAGACTGCTCTAAATTTGTGTCCAGTCTCTTAAAATATACCAAGCGATCTCTAGCAGAGCCTCAGTGAAGTCCTTTTGTTCAAGGGGAAGGAGAGCCCTCGAGGCTTCTCTTCCCTGCCAAGTAAAGCTGTTTATCAGTAAATTTTTCTTCCTGCTCGTCTACGAGGTTGGGAATGTTACTCAGCTGCCACCTTAGGAAATCTGAGCAATTTCAACCTTTGCCATACTGTCAGGTGGATGTTTACAGGGTGTGGTGGCAGAAGAGGAGTCACATTTACATATTCCACAGCAATTCTGAAATTGCTCAGCCTCTGTCACTCTGTCATGCATCAATCAGTGGTATCATTGAGTACTAACTATGTACAGAGGACGCTGAGCTTCTGGCCCAGGAGCAGCTCCACTTTACACTCTGGCTTTGTTTGAAAAGATCCCACTCCAGACTTCCTCTGGTCATACATCTTTCCCACTGGGTGAGGAGTCCATAGACCCAAGGGCATATGCCCACCCACACACCATACCCCTTTTCTAGACTTGCTAGGGGTAAGTAGGACCTGAGAATTCCCTGCCTAAACACCTCTAAGTCCACTTCCAAGGCCTGCATGGGCCCTTCCTCAGGTCTGTCCTCGGAAAAGTGACAGCACATTATACAACTAGGCCCAAGGATGGCCAAAAGGAGACTGTTGGGGAGGAGACAAAGAGACTCCCACTTGGACACACACACAGGGTTGTCTGCACACATGTGCACTGGGCTTTTAGCTAAGCAGGACAAAAAGAGGGCCAGGCTGAGGGCTGGACAACTCCACATTACTCTTGCCCTGGGCCCCTCCAATGTTAGGTGTGGGCCTGTCCACAGGGCCTCAGGGTAGGTCCACAACTCTAGAGGTCCCAGGAATTCTGGAAGCCAAAGATCCATGCAGGTTGAGCAGCCACCAGAGGAGCTGGTAGCATGACCCAGACAGAAATCCTCATGTAACTTCTGACTGTCCAGCTGAACCACACTCCTCCCCAGAGAAAGCACCTTCCTTGTTAGCAGAAAGTAGTTTATTCACTCTGGCTTCCCCCTGCTTCCCCATCCCCCCACCAACAGGCAATACTGCTTCACTATTTACTCTCACCTCACTAGAAAGCAGGCAGGGGAAATATATTTGTGATCAATGGGGTTAGTGTTTAGCAAAATTTTGATAAGAAGGTATAGAAAAGTATAGGCCCAAGGAGGGTGTGAGATGGGGGCATGCCTTTGTCCTGAACCCCTTTTGCCTTCTATACTGATCCCTTAGGAATTGGTTAGGTGGGAGGTGGGGTGAAGGCCCCATGCCAGCAAGGACTGTTGGTGCAGGTGAAGTATGAGGAACGTGAATCAGATGCCCAGCAGCTGTGCTATCTGCCTTCGCAGCTGTAAACTGGGAGTGATAGCACTGTCTCTTCACAGACCATTACAGAAGTTCAAGGAGACGCTCACAATTACAACTCACAACTCTCCTGCATATCACCATTGATGTAATTCTTTCACCAGCATTTGCTCATTGTATCCTCACCACAATGATAATTATTCACACCCCCCAAATTTACAGATGCAAAGAGAAGTTTAGAGGGATCAAGTGACTTGCTCCAGGTAACATGGAGCCAGACCCAAAGTTAGGCGCTGAGGGTACTGGTACTTGACTTTGCCTTTCATCAATATTCGTGAACATGCACTATGAATAACTCTTCTTCATACAGATAATCATTCTCAATTGTCACCTTTGATGACTTTGAAGAAATGTGTTTTTGAAAGCCCTTCTCCCACAGTGGGGAGACTGAAAGCTGGAAACCTGCAGGACAAACAGAGCCAACTTTCTTCCTTCAGACTGGAAAGGAGGCTTGGGGAAATGGGAAGGGGAGGGTGAGGAGGGGGCCAGGCCAGAGCACAGACATGGCAAATGGCAAATACCATCTAAGCTAGTGGAGCTCTTTGCCACCTGGTGCTGTCGAAGGAAACTTTCATTCAACATCTCTCAAGAAGAAAAGAGCATGGATCTACAGTATGTCATAGAGAATAACATGATACTTGCCTTGCCCAAAACACCTCTCCCCCTGGAACACACAAAATGATACTATATAGTAAGAAAGCTCTGGGTCACAGACATAGTTTTCCAAGATCACAGTTAAGAAAACACAGTAGAGGTAAAATAAAATAAAATGTAAATAGCAGTAATGACCTTGAGTATATATGATAGCTTTCTGTGAAGGGATTCAAGAACTATATATACGTATATATGTGTGTGTGTGTGTGTGTGTGTGTGTGTGTGTGTGTGTGTGTGTGTGTGTGTATATATATATATATATATATATATATATATATATAAGTTTTGCCTTTACTTTCACAACATCCCTGCAGAAGCAGAAAAGGGAAACATAATCAATCTACTACACAGTTTATGTCCATAAGTTTCCTTCTGGTTCTAAAACCCTAAGTTGGGGATCCCTGGGTGGTGCAGCGGTTTAGCGCCTGCCTTTGGCCCAGGGCGTGATCCTGGTGACCCGGGATCGAATCCCACGTCGGGCTCCCGGTGCATGGAGCCTGCTTCTCCCTCTGCCTGTGTCTCTGCCTCTCTCTCTCTGTGTGTGTGACTATCATAAATAATAAATAAAATTAAAAAAAAAAAACAAATCGGTGGCAGAACTTGGTGGAGGCTGACCTGGGAGTACCAGTCAGTTTCTTTTGCCCTGCATGGTGCTTTAAAAGAAGTTGAGCTGAATCTAAACTCTAGGAATTTTCACATAAAAATCCGGATTCACAGCCTCATTTGAAAAACAAAACCAAAACAATAAAATCAGAAGACCTGGCAATTGTCACCGGATCTGCAGGCCTTAAGTGAGGCACAAGCTTTATCATCTGGCCCTATGCTCATGTCAGTTACCTACCAGCCTTCTAAGGCATTAACTTTGTGATTCCTTATGTCTCTAAGATTTATCAATGTGAATTATGCCTTCAAAGTCAGTGCAACTTAAGACAATAAGAGCCTAGCACTGCCTAGTATAGTGATTATAGTTATATCAGCACAGGGTTTTGGAAAGAACCAGTTGTGACTCACTCATTAGTGTCCTGGTTCTCAACACTGGCTCTTTAGGGAGGATTACCTGGAAAATATTTTTAAGTCATTCTTTCCTTATTTCAAATCGCATAAATCAGGATCTCTGAAGGCGCTATCCTGGCATCTGCATTGTTATTGTTGCTTAACAAACATATTTAATAAAGCTTAAGGATGCACATGGTAAAGTAACAAATCACAAAAGTAAACACACCTGGGTTATAACCAGCATCCAGCCCAAGAAACATGATATTATCAGCACCCCAGATACTCCATTTGTGTCTCTGCCCAGTTACTACCCCATTTTCTCCAACTATCCTAGCCTAACCTCGAACACCACAGATTAATGTTGCCTCTCCTTGAGCTTCATATGAACGGGATCACACTGACTACATTCTTTTGTATCTAGATTCTTTCCCTCAACATTCATGACTGAGATACATCTAGGTTGATGTGTGTACAGCAGCTGACTCATTTTCACTGGTGTTTAGTATTCCACGGTATGACTTTACCACAATCTATTTTTTCATTTTCCTGTTGGGGGAAATTTGAGGTTTTTTTTTTTTTTTTTAAATTGATGGCTATAATAAATAAGGCTACTCTCTGTGAATATTCTCGAGCATGTCTTTGGTAAACACATGTATTTATTTCTGTAGGAGAGTGGAAATAGTAGACCACAGGTATACATATGCTCTCATTTAATAGATCTGTTGACCAGTTTTCTAGGGCTGTTGTGCCAATATATACTCCCACATCTGTGTATGAGAGTTCCAGCTGAACATTCTCATCAACAAATCTGCTGTCGATCTTTTAAATTTTAGCCTCTTTGCTGGGTGTGTAGCAGTACTTTACTGCAGTTTTAACATGCATTCCCCTAATGGCCAATAGGGTTGAGCACATTTCATGTTTCTTGGCCATTTGAATATGCTCTTTTGTGAAGTACCTGTTCAGATTTTTGCCCAGTTTTCTATTGTGTTGGTCTATCTTTTCTAATGGACTTGTTTTCTTTATTCTGGATATGACTCCTTGTTGTTTATATGCATGGCAATATCTTTTGCAGTTTGTCTTTTACTCTTTTAATGGTAAACTTTGATGAAAGGAAGTTATTAGTTTTAATATGGTCCAACTTATAGATCTTTTCCATTATATTAGTACTCTCTATGTCTTCTTTAAAAAAATCACTGCCTACCCCAAAGTTATTAATATATCCTATTTTGTTATCTAGAATAGTCCTGTCCAATAGAAAAACAGTGAGAGCTAAATATGTAACTTAAAGTTTTCTTTAGTTGCATTTTAAACACTAAAAAAAGTGAAATTAATTTTAATAATGTATTTTATTTGACCAACATATATACCTAAAATATTATCATTTCAACATATAATCAACATAAAAATTATTAATAAGACATTTTTATTTCTTTCTCTATAGTAAGGTTTTGAAATCTGTTGTGCATTTTGCACTTAGAACCTATCTCTATTGGATCAGCCACATTTCAAGGACTCAGTAGCAACAAGGAGCTAGCAGGTGCCATAGTGAACAATGCAGATCTAGAAATTATCATTTTATCTGCCAGTTTTATCTACCACACTTACTTTAACATTCAGATGTGTATAGATTTTTAAAAGATTTTATTTATTTATTTTAGAGAGAGAGAGAGAGAGAGAGAGAGAGCCTGCACATGAGCAGGGAGAGGGGCAGAGGTGGGGGAGGGAAAGGGAGAAAATCTCAAGCAGACTCCCCGCTGAGCACTGAGCCTCACCATTCCAACATCATGACGTGAGTCAAAGCCATGAGTCAGATACTTAACCAACTGAGTCACCCAGGCACCCCAAGGTGTATAAATTTTAAGGTTAGAATCAAGATTCAGCTTATTTTCCCATCTGTATATTCAAAGGACCTTCCCTTATATAGAGTATCAGTGTTATCACAAATCAAAGGTCCAAATATGTAGAGGCTCATTTCTAGAATCTCCAGTCCATTTCATTGGTCAACTATGAGTTTGGCTTTAGCATTTTTTTAAATGCTAGTTGATTCTTATATTCAGTCAGTATTGAGAACCACTACCAGGAGGTCACAAAATTTATTAGTAGCTATGACCAGAAATTTTTGAGTGAAGTGGAATGGAATAGAAAACATTGCTATGTACCAAGGATTATTTTATGAAATGTTTATTTCAGTTACTCTGTGAGTGTGTTTCTAAGTTGAGGTCTAAAAAGTATTTCTTACCATCAGTGATGGTCCAAAAAAAAAAGTTTGAAATCCACTATAATAGTGGATAGTAGTGTTTCATCTGTGAAACAATTACTTGAGAAAATCCAGCTCACATATTATTTTATAATCATCATCTAAAATTGCTCTGAAGTTTTACTCTTACACATTTGGTGATAGACCTCCACACAAAGCAGATCTCCATTTATAACAAGTTAGGGAAGGCCAGTCATGGCTAGTGGAACAAGAGGAGCTCATGATAAAACCCTGTAACTCTGACCCAAAGTGGAATATGATAATGTGTCCGTGACACGAACATTGCAAAAGAAAATTGCTAATCTGCACAATTTGAGATTTGTTCAGCATCAGCAGATTTTGTTTTTCAAGTTTTAATTGGATGTCAAGCAAGAAAACAAAATTTGAGGGGAAGAAATTGAAACCAATTTATTATGAAGTGATGTTAAGTGACCTTTGTTATTGAAAAAATGCTCTCAATATTTGCTTGTATCTTGCAATGATTGTTTTATTGTTCAATCTGTGTCAAGATCAATCTAATCAACAACTATTTCTTGACTATCCACTAAAATATGTCTGGCAAAGGAATCAAATTTTTTTAAAGAATGGAGTTTGTTCTTTCATATAAGAACTCTATGGAGAAAAAAATGGATTGTGGCATGTGATTTTCCCTCATTGAGTACTTTTTTTAGAACACAGATATAATAAATAAAAATGATTTCAAGCCCCTACATGTAATATTTTCTCTTCAAAAAACCTAAGTACGTGCCTTGGCTGTAATTTTTACAGTTTTCCCATTAAGAGAGGAAGGAGAGATATATTTGATGGTCATTTAACAATATATACAAGTGTTGAATTGTTATGTTGTACACCTGAAACTCATATCATGTTCTACATCAATTATACCTCAATTTAAAAAAAATAGCTGGAGATCTGTTTTCATTTCTCCCTTCTCCAGTCCTCACGACCACATGTCACATGTTTCAGGAGGCACAGCTATGAGACGGAAGAAGATAGAGCCATCTATTACAGGAGAAGAAAAAAATATTGGTTGCACACCCACACAGTATACGTGTCTTTTGGTTTTGTTTTAATACTGTGCACCTGCACATGGAAGTGTGTGTGTGTGTGTGTGTGTGTGTATGGGGGTGTATCAATCCTAAACAGATTTGGAAATGTTGATTAGATATCTCCATTTCTTGCTTTCCAGAAGATATAATTCAGAGATCAATAAAGAGGAAACTTCCCACTGAATTGAAATCTGCATATACCAAACATCAACTATGCATTAGGCCTCTGGTCTGTTCGACTTACTCATGAGCCCTCTCCATAGACTCTCTAGTGGCCAGGTGGGAAACAAAGAAGGAGAAGGAGAAGGGGAATGAGAAAAGGAAGGGGAAGAGGGAAGGGGAAGGGGAAAGGGGAAGAAGAAGAAGCAGAAGAAGAAGAAGTGGTTACTAAAACGAATCAAACCCCTTTAACTTTACATTTTTTACATTTGAGGGGAATGTAGACACTCGCAACTCACGAAGTTTTAAATTCTCATACTTAGGAAAGGTGAAATTTGTTTCAAGGTCACCCAAGCCAAAAGTCTGAGCTTTCTTAGACTTTAAGTTATGATAATAATGAAACTTGGGAATAACTGATTCAAAAACACAATGATTGGGAATCCCTGGGTGGCTCAGCGGTTAAGCGCCTGCCTTCGGCACAGGGCGTGATCCTGAAGACCGGGGATCAAGTCCCCCACATCAGGCTCCCTGCCTGGAGCCTGCTTCTGCCCCCCCCCCTCTCTCTCTCTCTCTGTGTGTCTCTCATGAATAAATAAATAAAATCTTTAAAACAAAACAAAAAACACAGTGATTGCTGAAGTCCATTTACAATCAAACATCTGTCTACCAATAACAGAAAGCCCTATGGAGAATTTTGGCTGTTAAAGTGTTGTACAAGGTCAAAGATTCTTGATACCCCCATTCACTTGCCATTTGAAGGTTTTATATCTAAGCCTTATTTTATTTTAATTAGGTTTTTTAGCTTGGTTCATAATTTTAAAAAATCTGCTGCAAGATGCAATCTTAAGGCAATATATATAGTATGACCCACAAAATGATGAGATTGACTGTTGCATAGAGCTTAGGAAAATAAGACTTGCTACTTTAGACAGGCTTCTTTCATAATGCCAATAGTCTGGTCTAGTCTAGGGCTGCCCCAAAGATATCTTCAATCATTCTGAGTCCTCCAAGTAAATAAAACAACAAACTTGGGCCATGTAGGACCAAAAAGGTTGGCGTACTGGCTGTGCAGGTGTTTCTTTCTTTCTTTTTAAGATGTCATTTATTTATTCATGAAAGACACAGAGAGAGAGGCAGAGACATAGGCAGAGGGAGAAGCAGGCTCTCTTCCCTGTAGGCAGCCTAATGCGGGACTCAATCCCAGGATCCTGGGATCCTGACCTGAACCAAAGGCAGACGCTCAACCACTGAGCCACCCAGGCATCTCTATGCAGGTATTTCTAAGAGAAGGGAGACCTGCGTTTGATTCCAAAGGGAGCTTTCCTATATTCCTCTATCTGTCTGCTATAATCTACAATTCATCAGGATCTAAAATTAGGGACAGATTGCCAAAACACCATTCTTGATGCCAACTAGCCCGTCTTATGCACTTGACTATAGGCTTTTAGGCAGTAAATAAGTCAATCGCTTTTGTCCAAATCCACCTTTATAAAGGTATATTATCTCCAGACCAGCCTTTGGACTACATCCCTAAATTCACATTGGGGAGGCCTTGGAAAGCCCAGGGCTGTTGTACAGATGGCCTGGAGCCCAAGGTAAATGAATGGCTGCCATACTACACTCTATTTTATGCGACCTTGGAGCCAGACCCTCCTCCCATGCACAGCCTGTCAGCGATGCCTTGGGGGCCTAAGAAAACTCAAATGAACTGTGTGTGTGTGTGTGTGTGAAGGCATGAATAGAAACATATCTTTCCTATAACTCTGCAATGATTAGCACAATAAACTGTTCCTTGCCAAAGAGGTATCTGATGTTCTTGCTTTTTGCCTGATTTCACTATGCTTTGGGGGACTCCTAACCTAGGATGTTAACTGCTCTGTTTCAGAGGCTGTGTCAAGGCCAAATCAGCTCCACTATGGAGGATCTCAATAATTTTAACCTGATTTTCTTTTCTTTTTTTTTAAATTTCAGGGTTTTTAAATTTAAATTCAATTTGCCAACATATAGTGTAACACCCAGTGCTCATCCCATCAAGTGTCCTCTTCAGTGCCCGTCATCCAGTTACCCCATCCCCTAACCCACCTCCCCTTTTGCAACCCTTTGTTTGTTTCCCAGAGTTAGGAGTCTCTCATGGTTTGTCTCCCTCTCTAATTTTTCCCACTCAGTTCCCCTCCTTTCCCTTATAATCCCTTTTACTATGTCTTATATTCCACATATGAGTAAAACCATATGATGATTGTCTTTTTTCTGATTGACTTATTTCACTCGCATAATACCCTCCAGTTCCTGATTTTCAAAGAAAGTCAGTGACAGCTATGATAGAAACAAATTTGCCCACGTGGGCAGTCTTGTCTCCCTCCTTCACTGATGTTACCTCTGAGCCCAGAACAGGATCTAGCACACCAAAAGCATCAGTAAATAATTGGAGGTTTATCTGGAATTATTGGAATACTATTTATCCAAAGCCTACCATTTATCAGTCATGCAGAAGGCATTTTGCATACCCTGTCTTTCTATTACTTCTAACAAATAACCCTGTGTGGTGGACATTATATTAGCTTATAAATAAAGAAACTGAGGTTTGAAAAATTTCACTGACCTACTGAATAACACAAATAGTAGGCAGAAAGCAGGAATTCAAATTTAGATCCGTCTGCCTTTCTAGCCAATATTCTGTCCACCAAACCATGTTTTCACCCCAAAAGAAACTTATAGACTGACTTTTGGTCTTTTGCTATACGATACCAAGTTAGCATATTTACATATTATCATGGGTTTAGAAACCCCTTCATGTGACAAGGACTCTGAAGAGCTGATGGGATGGGATGGGAATATAGAAGGCTCCAATCACATATTTCTTTGTGCAGAAAGGCAACGGAGTTTGGACCTTGTCACTTCCCTGCCATGTCACTATACCTTTCACTAAAATGAAATGTTTAATCTGAAAACTGCATAACATAATTCTATCTCACTGAATTAAATGGGCAATGCATTTATGCAGAGCAAGGACTCAATAAATGTAGATTATTACTAACCTAGAATTATGTAGATTATTACCAACCCAGAATTATCTTCAAACTTATGTCAACCAACTCAATTGTTTTTAGAAAAGGCAGAAATATTTTTAAAGGGAAGACTATGCGCATATTACCTATTTTCCCCATAAAGAATTTGCCCCTTTATCCAGCAAATTCACTGATGAAATTTTAAGTGGAAACCCCCTTTTTAAAAAAAAAAAAAAAAAGGGTAGGGGAAGAGGCATGAAAAGTTGCTGTTTAGAAAAAAAAAGTTGCTGTTTAGTCAGAACCATCACTCATGGTATAAAAGGCAGTTGAATAATAGGGATTTATGAATAAATTAATATGCATCATCTGGTGAGTCCCAAAAGTTTCCTTTTCTTGCCCTGTGTAAGGCTTTTCAGGAAATAAAATTGCCTAAGAGAACATCCTTGCTGAACACGTACACAACTAGTGTTGTGTTCTTTTCTAACTAAGAAAAGAAAGGTTTTATTACATTTCTCTACCTAAGGCTGGTAGTTGTAGAACTAATCAGCTAATGTCTTCTGGATACAGTGTGGAGACTGTCTTGCTCAAAATAGAGCTACCATAGAAAAGTTTGCCGCTCTGTGAGGCAAGCAAGTCTTGCCTTGTTCCAAATTTAAGACATTCTGACATGGTCTGAAATGGCCTTAGCCATGCTACCCTGGAAATTTGTGGTGACCCTTTCCATTTTTCTTTCCTCATAAATCGGGCTGTGCTGACTGAGTGCTCAGCATCAGATTCTGCAGGCTGAACAATCCTTCCTGTCTCTACAATGAATCCCCGTAAATTTGCCAAAGAGCAAGTGCTATAGGTCAGAGGAGTTCGACCTCAGCATTGGCTCTCCACAACTGAATACTTCTGAGGTAAAACTCATCAAGCAATGGGCTTCAAATCTCTCTTTTCTGAGTCTCTTTCTGAACAGCAGGCCAAAAATGAGCATTCTGAACATCTCTCTCTCTCTCTGTCTCTCTGTCTCTCTCTGTCTCTCTCTCTCTCACACACATACACACACACACACACACACACACAGAGTCAGGGCCGACATGGTTTGAGAGTTCTCAAATGGCAACATCAGCGAAATCGTGCTTACCTTCCAGAAACTTCAGTCCACAATAGATGCCCCTTGCCTGTGAAGAGCAGTCAGAGCCAGATTTCCAGCCTTCCAGTCAGCCTTGTTCTTGTCAGAGAGCAGCACATCTCATCTCTGCGTAAGCTCTCAAATTCTTTCAGCGACCCACCCTCTAAAGTTGCAGGTCTAGATTTCTGACTGAGGGCGATCAGTGACGTGAGGCAAAGCTACTGGATGGCACTTTCTGGTTCTTCCTGATGGGATGTGGCTTCCTGTTTCACCACTTGGGAGAGGAGAAAACTGGAATTCAGTCAGACCCAGGATTACAAAGGCATTAGTTGCCTCATCGCTGTTGGTTCTGGTGCACACGGTCATTAGTCAACAACTGAACAAGGTGGTCTTACTCTTTGTACTGAAAGGAAGGGGTTTATGCGGTGGAGAGAAACCTGAAACACTGTTGACAAGCCCACACTATTGCCCAAGGCGAGTGGGTCTGACAGCTATGGCATGTTCTAGAAGCCTGTGAGTGTTGGTGGGGATTTGTGCTAACTGAATCACCACCAGCAGCACCAGCACCACCAGCACCATCAATACGCCCCAAACCACATCCACTAGGGAGCACCAGTCCACAGAAAGGTGACTTCTCTGACTGTTTCCTGGCACCTGGGGTGGGGGTGATTCACTTTTTGGGGAACCATATAATGCCTCCCCAATAAAAATCTGGCCACCTTTTTCTTTTAGAAGAGTCGGAGGTAATTTTCTTTGTTTTTATTTATGTCAACCTCAAAGAACAATCCTTACAGACAATGGAAGACAAACCTGTTAGTAGCAGGATACTAACAGTCATTCATCTGTCTGCTTGAGGCACTTCCAACTTCAAAGGCAAGTTTCCCTACATTTACAGTGTTTATTTGAGACGGGAGACCTTTGGGGGCCGTTTTCACTTTCTCTTGCCTGCAGATGAAACAACTCCGGGTGTGGACTCTTTAAAGGTGCCCTGACGAGCAAGGAAGCTTCAGCAAGTTGGTTCTTGTACCCCTCGGAGCCAAAGCTCACCTCCCAGGCGGTTTGGGCAGCGCCGCCCACTCTGAGGGCCTGATTCGAGGCCCTTCCCATCTGTTGACTTCAGCTGCTGAGAGGTATCTTTCTTCTCCTGTCAGCTAATCGATGACAGCAAATTAAAAATTGACCAGAGGCAGAGAAGGGGAAAGGCCAGTCTCAGACTCCAAGGCTTCTCGGGTTCCACTAACTGAATTCAGTTCAAAGAAGGATTGGTAAAGGCCCATTCACCAGACACTCGTTCAACTTTCTTCTTGGCCTGTTTTTTTCTTCCCAGACTTTCTTTTTGCTCTGAAGGGGTTTAGAAGATTTAGAGCTCATCTGGCAGGAGGGCTGAACCCCCAGCAGAGTGGTCGCTAAGTGAGGCAGGTTGTAGTTCAGAGCCTCATTGCATCCTGCCAGGTGACTATGTAGAATTGCCTGGTCTTCCTGACCCCGTGCTACTCCCTTTCTTGGTTCATCCTTCTCCAACTGCCACCTAACTTACCTTCCTCTTTAAAATTGTTTTTCTTGGGGCACCTGGGTGGCTCACTGGTTGAGCGTCTGCCTTCAGCTCAGGTCATTATCCCAAGGTCCTGGGATGGAGGCCCACATCAGGCTCCCTATAGGAAGCCTGCTTCTCCCTCTGCCTGTGTCTCTACCTCTCTCTCTCTGTGTGTCTCATGAATAAATAAATAAAATCTTTTTAAAAAGTAATATTGTTTTTCTCTATCGTATCTCTCTTCCCTGATGATAAAGCTGTACCAGTCACCTTTTTTCTGATAAGATTCCTTAGCACAGGAGACACCTGGCTCCTGGTTGCAACCTACATAGCTCAATACCTCCTCCATAATCAAAAGAATCCCATTATCATAAGCTGCACTGAGTCAGTGTCAAGGTGTAGTCCCTTCTTCCTTCAGCTACAGAGGCAAAAATTAACCTGTTGCACAATTGATGCAATAGTGTGCAATAGCCAGGGGGATGGAAGTGAGGAATTCTGATGGCTTGTGAGTTGTGACCTACACATAAGCCCAGTGTATCTGTGCACGACCCCTCTGCAGAAGACACATCAATACAAATACGGTTCTTTCGAAGACTGCTAAAGTCCTGCCTTTTCCCTTTTCTCTTTCTCACTTGTACCTCATGATAAAGTGAACTTTATCAGTTCACTGCTAACAGAAGAGAACCCTGGGAAGCATGATAGAGCAAGAGGCCTGTGTGGGTGTCATTTTGTCTAGGTAATACTTAACTGTCTTATTTTATGAGAAAAGTTTAGAAGCGAGTTAAGGCATTAAATCTGTTGTGTATTTTAAATCATCATTAGTAGAGGTTGTTTATTAAATCTCAATGGTTCATTGCATTTTTAAAAGTGAACATCACCCCTCTGACAATTAAAGGTAAGCAGTTAAACCCGATATTAGGGGACAAGATTTGTGGGAAGCAGAAAGGGCTGCATTACAAAACCCAAGGAATTTTACCCACAATACAGGAGAGAGGAAGAAAAGCAGTGAGAACCCTATACAAAGCCAGTCAAGATTCTGGAGAGCTGGGTGCCTGGGTGGCTCAGTGGTTCAGCATCTGCCTTTGGCTCAGGGCATGATCTTGGGGTCCTGGGATCGAGTTCCACATCGGGCTCCCCACAGGTAGCCTGCTTCTCCCTCTGCCTATGTCTCTGCCTCTCTTCTGGTGTCTCTCATGAATAAACAAAATCTTTAAAAATAAAAATAAAGATTATAAAGAGCCCCTGAAGAACTCACAAGAGAAAAATAGTGGAAGCAGGACACAGGAAAATGGCTTCAGAGCCACAGCAGGAAGCATGGATCTAGAAACTGTGTCCAGAGCTTTGCTAGCCAGAAGCAGAGGGCGCATAAGGTGTAGACACAGAGGAAAGGGGAGTGGGACAGTTTCTGATATTCTAAGTGGCATGTTATGTTGCAAGCCTTAAGCTAACTCTCTAGAGAAGAAAATGTAAGTTTGATGGAATTGATCTGCTTTTACGTCAAAGGAAAGAATCCCTTCCAAGAATCTTAATGAATACATTTTGGGCCATATTGATCTTAGCCTACTGAGTCCAATGGGGGGGGGGGCTTATGAACAAAAACTGTGTTTTCTTATAATGTTTCATCTTATCATTTTCACAGACTTTCCAAATACAAAAGTTTTCTCATAGAAATGTTAAGTCAAAATGCTACCAAACTGCATTCTCTAAATAGGTGTGTGGAGAAACTCCCATGGGATATAACAAAACAAGCCAAAGTCTTCACAAATGCCTGGAATGTGAAGACTATATCTTCTTGACATAAATATCTCCCCAGATGATTTGCCTGAATCCCCACAATGGATTATAGATTACAGACACACCTCAGAGTGTGTTCCAGACCACTGCAATAAAGTGAACATCTCAATAAAGCTAGGCAAGGAATTTTTTGGCTTCCCAGTGCATATAAAATTTATCTTTCTACTATACTATAGTATATTAAATGTGCAAAGCATTATATCTTTAAAAATGTGTATATACCTTAACTTAAAAATACTTTATTGCTAAACATATTCTAACCAACAGTGGAGCTTTCAACTAGTCCTAATCTTTTTGCTGGTGGAGGGTCTTATCTTGATGTCAATGACTGCCGACTTATCAGAGTGGTCGCTGTGAAGGTTGGCATGACTGTGTCAATTTCTTAAAATAAGACAACAGTGAAGTTTGCCACATTGATTGACTCTTCCTTTCATGAACCATTTCTCTAGCAGGTGATGCTGCTTGATAGCATTTTTACCCACAGTAGAACTTCTTTCAAAATTGGAGTCAATCCTCTCAAAACCTGCTATTGCTTTATCAACTAAGTTTATTTCACATTCTAAATCCTTGGTCATCATTTCAACAGTCTTCACAGCATCTTCACCAGGAGTAGATTCCACCTAAGGAAACCACTTTCTTTGCTTATCTCTAAAAAAATAATTCTTCATACATTTAAGTTTGATCAAGATGGCAGCAGCTCAGTCTCATCTTCAGCCTCCACTTCTAATTCTAGTTCTCCTGCTCTTTCCACCATATCTCTAGTTATTTCCTCCACTGAGGTCTTGAATCCCTTGAAGCTACCCATGAGAATTGAAATCAACTTGTTCCAAACTCCTGTTCGCGTTGATACTTTGACCTCTTCCTGTGAGTCACAAATGTTCTTAGTGCCACGTAGAATGATGAATCCTTTCCAGTAGGTTTTCAGTTTATTTTGCTTAGATCCAGCAGAGTAATTACTACCTGTGGCAGCCAGAGCCTTATGAAACGTGTTTCTTAAGTAATAAGACTTGAAATCACTCCTTGATCCATTGACCACGGAATGACTGTTGTGATAGCAGGCATGAAAACAACGTTAATCTTATTGTCTATCTCCCCTCAGAGCTCTTGGGTGACCAGGTACATTGTCAGCCCACAGGAACATTTTGAAAGGAATCTTCTCTTCTGAGCAGTAAGTCTCAACAGTAGGCTTAAAATAGTCTGTAAGCCATGTTGTAAACAGATGTGGTGTTATCCAGGCTTTGTTGTTCCCTTTATAGAGCATAGGCAGAGTAGATTTAGCATAATTCATAAGGCCCTTGGATTTTCGAAATAACAAGTGCTCCCCCAAACTTCACCTCAAGTTAAACTCACCAGGTGCATTAGCCCCTAATAAGAGTTGGCCTGTCTTTTGAAGCTTTGAAAACAGGTATTGACTTTTCCTCTCTACTTTGAAAATCCTAGATGGCATCTTCTTCCAATAGCAGGCTGGTTCGTCT
Source organism: Vulpes vulpes (assembly GCF_048418805.1). NCBI lineage: Eukaryota > Metazoa > Chordata > Mammalia > Carnivora > Canidae > Vulpes > Vulpes vulpes. The sequence goes on along the minus strand of NC_132793.1, from coordinate 88,526,909 downwards.
ACATTGACAATCTACTGTCACCTTCATGAATTATCCTAGCTAGATCTTCTGGTTAATAGGCTGCAGCTTCTACATCAGCACTTATTGCTTCATCTTGCACATTGATGTTACGAGGGCAGCTTCATTCCTTAAATCTCATGAACCCACTTCTGCTGACTTCAAACTTTCCATTTGCAGCTTCCTCACCTCTCTCAGCCTTCACAGAATAGAAGAGAGTCAGAACCTGGCTCTAGATTAGGTGTGGCTTAAAGGAATGTGTGGCTGGTTTGATTTTCTATCCAGACCACTAAGACTTACTCCACATGAGCAATAAAACTTTCGCTTTTTATCATTCGTGTGTTCACTGGAATAGCACTTTTAATTTCCTTTAAGAACTTTTCCTTTGTATTCACAGCTTGGTTAACTGACACCAGAGGCCTAGCTTTCAGCCCATCTTAGCTTTTGACTCACCTTCCTCACTAAGTTTAATCATTTCTAGCTTTTGATTTAAAGTGAGAGACATGTGGCTCTTCCTTTCACGTAAACACTTAGAGGCCATTGTAGAGTTATTGACTGGCCTAAATTCATTATCGTTGTGCCTCAGGAATAGGAAGACCCAAGGAGAGGGATAGAGGTGGGGGAGCAGCCCACTGGGGGAACGCTCAGAACACATACATCTATTGGTCAAATTTGTTGTCTTACAATTACAACAGTAACATCAAAAATCACTGATCACAGATCACCGTAACAGATATAATTTAATTATAATGAAAAAGTATGAAATACTGTGAGAATTACCAAAGCATGACAGAGACACAAAGTAAGCAATGCTGTTAGGAAAATGGTACTGATAGACTTCCTTGATGGCTCGACGCAAGGTTGCCACAAACTTTCAATTCATAAAAAAATTAAAAAAAAAAAAAGCATTGTCTGTGAAACACAATAAAGTGAAGTCATACAGGTCTTCCTGCATAGCACCTGAATAGAATCTCCTTTACCTCCCATCCACCAGGTTCCACACTCTCCTTGGCCCAGCATCACAAGGTTTTCTGGGAGATAATTTGAGAGAAAGTGAGGAAATTGAAGAGCAGATCATCAGAACTAAGGGTTTTCATACATTCATACTTGAGTATCCCCCATCCCTCTCTGTTTTGTGTCTGAAAGCTCCTTCCCCTCCTGCTTTATGTCTGCTTATATCTCAATCATCACCCTCTGACATATGTAACCTCTTATTGCCTTTATGACCTATCTCCCGAATTACAATGTCAGCACCATGAGGGCTGGGACTTTTGTCTGCCTTGTTCACTGCTGAATCCTCAGGAGTCAGAATAATTCTTCACACAGAGTCCATGTTCTGTGCTGGGAGGGCACATCTTTGATTGTGTCTTTTCCTATCTACCACACTTTGTTCAAAGGTAATTCATTGGGCTTCCTCAGAACTTAGAAGTGGGTATTGGGTGTCATGAAGATGGCTGGTTCTATTCTGAGTTAGTTAGGAGAAGGGGAGATTTTTCCCTCAAAGATTTAGATCTGTCACATACTGAGTATTTGAAGCAAAGTGTTTTTAGAATCCATCTGGCACGTACTCTGGGAAGGCCATGGAGCTGTATGACAGCCAGATCACACATTGTCGTTTGAGTTGGCTCTCAACAACCTCTTGGTCCACAGCCCTCACTAAGAGATAGCCAGAAGGTCTGTGCATATGGCTCCTGGCCCTGGGTGTGGCTGAGGGTGATGGGGGCAGGCCACATCTCAACTCGCCTCTTCCAGAAAGCTTTTGTTGCTAAACCCTTGTCCCACTTTGTGCTATGTGATCTTATGCTTATTGGCTATGTGACTCCAGGCAAGTCACCTAACTTTTCAGTCCTGTGAGTTTCTCACATGCAAAATGAAGAGAATAACAGCAATACCTCAGAGTTGTAGAAACATTAAATGAGTTAATATACATAAAAGCACTTAGGAGAGTACCTGGCATATTGGAAGAAGCCCTCTGTGACCATCAGCTATGATGATAATTACAATTACTAATTTATTTTATCTATGAGCTTTACTCCTGTGTTGCTTTGTAATAGACTTTATATCATGCATTTGGTCTTAGTTTCTCCAGTTAAATCTTGGAGTAAAAGTCTCTCAGTAGCACCTATTACTACTTTCTGAACATAGTACTTATTCATTAACTCATTCATCAAGTATTTTATTGGGTTCATACTATGTGCCAGGGACATTGTATCCTTTGAAGGAGCTGAGGATCTCAAGAATAAAAACATAGCATGATTGCCCAAACTAATATAGACACACATTCATATAGATGAGCATAAGTATTCACAAACCTACTGTACAGAGTGCAGAGGGAAATCTACATATGTGTATGCAGTGTGTGTATATTTATATGCTCTGTATAGGTATAAATTGGGACGATAGAGGAGATGGACTCCCAGACAATTCACTATTCCAACATGCAAGCAGGCATAGCCATGGATTTTAAGTGAGGAGCTAAGATTGCATAATATGGCATCAGGAAGCAGGCAGAAGTGGCAGATAAAGTTTTCATCCCCAGAACTAATCCCACAACTGTCTCAGTCTGTGAAGGTAGAATGTGGTAGCTTTAACATCTGTGCTCCCTGTATCCAGCATTGGGTTGGGCATCAGAGTAACTGCTCCATGTACTTTGAATATACTTATATGAGCTGCATCAGCTCTCACGTAGGTAGGAAGCTCTGGGAGTTAAGACGGAGATGAATGTCTCAGTAAATGCCTGGGCTGTCAATACCATGTTATGCGTGACAAGGTAATGGGAAACAAAATGCCCCTTATCCATCCAGCTGTCATTCATTCAGTACATGTACTTATACAAGGTGCTTGACATACAGGTGTCATACAAGGTAGAGACAGTGACTCTGATCTCAAGGAGATTGACATATATCTTTGCCCTTTTACTCTGGTCTCTCTCCTATCCTATACCCTAGATGCCACCTGCCAACAAGGAATCAGGCACCTCTCTTCAGCTTATCAAGTCTTGTGTATGATTTTTTAAAAAGCCAGAGTAACTTTCATGAAGTCACCAGCTAAGACTCCTTCCCAAAAACAAGAAACTCCCCCAATCTGCCTGCTTAATAAAAGACTGGTTATTCCATAGGGCACTAGAAACACAGCCAGGCTTGAGGTTGAGTGTTGACCGTCTGTGGGATCGTGGCTATTAAACCGGCTTGGTCACTCTTTGGTCATTTCCAGACTCTCTTTGGTGGAGTTCTAAACCAAATATATTTCCCCTCATCAGTTGCTTTTGTGCCACCAAAGTACCCACAGTGATCAGAACATCCCAGTGGAACTAAGTATGGTATTGAGATCCCAATCTGGTGGGGGAGGGGGGGTGGTTCCTTTTCGTTTCCAATCCCTCCGGTAGAGCTGTCCTCCTGCATGCTATTACCAAGTAATGTCGAAACACAGCCTTTTTTAAACTATTTCCTTGCTCTACAATTTATGGCTTCCTTATGCTGGTACATTCAATCTAAACTATAACTGCTTATTTCCTAAGCTCCCCTCCAAAATGTGATCCCCATCTAGCCTGTCCTACTTTTGCACTTCATTGTACCCCAATACAGTAAGCCCCTGGGCTAAGCCCGTGGCTATGTTCACGCTGCTCACTCTGATCTTTGCTCATGCCCACCTATGGTCTGTCCACATCCGAGACCCAACCATTTCCTCTGGGAGATTCTGCCTCTCATCAACTTGAATCACCTTTCTCTTCCTCGAGCCCTTACACTTATCCATACATGCCATCAGCCTCACTTTACATGCAGTGCATTCTCTACCAGCGTAGCACAAAACACTTCCATAATACAACCTGATCAACATTTGTGTATGTACACACACATACACAGGCAGGTGTGTGTCTTGTCTCTGATATGAGTTATAAACACCCTATGAACCCAGATAGCCCAGAAACACTACCAGGTTCAGAGGACACTCACAATAAATATTAGTTAAGGCTCTGATAACACTCCTTCCTCTTATATTTTAAGCTTTATGTTAAAAGGCCGCTCTTCCTCCTTCAATGGTATTTTCATTTCTTCAACAACTACTTATTGAGCACCTCCTACGTGCCTGAAAATAGGGAAATCACAGTGAACAAGGTAGCTATGGTCCCTGCTTCCCTGAATGTCAGCAGCCCTTTGCTCTCCTTCTGTGAGAGACAGTCCCTAGGCCCACTGCGCTACGCAGCGAGTGCTGGGGACTAACACTTTGGAAGACCCTAGAAGGATATGAGCAAAATACCACACACAATGTTGACTATAAAGCATCCTTCCCTGCCTTCTCCTGAGACCTCACATCAGGAAAAAAAAAAAAATCACTTTTTTTTAACCTCTTTTACATTACGCTGGTTTTGAATTTGAAACTCAAATGTCCCATAGCGTATTTCACTATTGGGTGTTGTCTGAAAGTGTTCAATAACGTAGGGTGACTTCTGTTCACTTACACAACGGATGTCTCATAACAGAGATACAGCTGATAAATATTAGTGTCTCTTTAAAGAAACCAGGTATAAAAGTTGAGTTTTACTAACAACTAATAATACGTATCACCGAATGTTTACATGAAAAATTTATAATGTTCATCCATTCGCATGTTTATGGAGCTCCTATCATAGCAGTTATGACACCAGTAAGCAGGGTCACAACAAAAATAGTTTCCTTGACCATATTAAACTGTCTGCAGGGCCCATTTGCAAAACAGAATACTAGCAATTTATAATTAAATATATGGCATGAACTTTAGAGGATAAATTGTACACAGGGAAATTATCCGCAACAACTCTAGTCCAAACTTTTCATTACTTAAATCCTTAAAATCAAAATCAACCAACCAACCAACCATTCAACAAACAAATGCAAATACAAAATATGAAAATAATTATCCTAATAAGCATGAAGGGCTTCAGATTTCAGTTAAAATACTATGTTTTCAAAGTTGAAAAGAAAACCATCTAACTGTCAGTAGCAATCAATACCCCGGTAGCCTCAGATATGCATCAGGTAGGACCTTTCTGTATCAAGGTCCTAAGTTTTCAGAGACAGTAGCAGAGTAAGTAGAACAGACCAGAAAACTCTTGGACTGTTGAACTTCATTACTGCGTTTCAGCAGGGACAATGTAAAGCAAAGATCCTCATATGGTCACATGTGTAATAGAAGAATGTATAAATCATGCATAATTTCATAGTAACAATGATGGCTTGTGGCTGCCATAATCGGTGACCACCAGAGGGACTGATCCCATATACTGAAGCAATTTAGCTGTTCCATTCCTTACATATCAGCAATGATCTATACTAATGATCAGATACCCAGGTACATGCCATGCTAATACCATGTAAAGTAAACATAAAACACAGAGCTAATTAGGACAGAAATACCATATGACTCTTCTACAATTCCAATCATTGTTATTAAGATAGGTTATGACTACTGCAGGGGTACTTTCTGTATATGTAACATATTTATCCTGATCTAAACCAGTAACTCAATTTTTAAAATATAATCCACAATACATACCTTTTATATTATGACCTAATATATATATATACATACAAATATATATAACTGAAACCAAAGTTTCACAAAACAATACTTATCCATATCATTTGTGATGTACTCTATTGTCTATTCTAGTCTAATCTTGACTCTTCAAAAAATTCCAGTCTGGACCTATTCAACTGGTTTACTGACCCATTAATGGATGATGGAGCACAATTTATAGGGTTCAAATAAACTAATTGGATTGCTTTACCCTTCCTATAATTCAATATACGACTTTTTTTCTCATTCCAGTTAAAGACACTTTCTGATGAGATAAAAGAAAAACTGGCATGTGCATCAAATTTCAGAGGTGATTTCAGACTCCAAACTATGAGTACACAGAAGAGGGTTCTTTTACAGAGTCTAAGCAAATGCTGGGAATCTTGATAAATTTTCTTGAATTTTAGAGTAAGTAAAAGCATATTTTCAGTATTTTTTTAAAGTAGGGATAATAACTTTTACCCGACAAAAAGAGAGTCTACTCAAAGAGGTTTCCTGGCCAGTGGTACAAAGGCCATAGCAGCTTGTGAATCGAGTCTAGGCTCTCAAATCCATTTCTGGACAGTCTCTGGGACTCCCTGCTGAGCCCCCTACCACAGAGAACTACAGTAATCTGGGCTAGATCTCTCTTCACCTGGGTGGGGTTAATATCCAGAAAAGATGGGGCCTACCCAGCGATTCACAAAGACCCACAAAGGCAAAGATGGGAAACAGCTTGATACTCTAGCTCTGGGATGTGCCTGACTTTGCAAGGCCCAGTACCTGTGGGTTATGGCAAAGGGGAGGCAGCTCAGCCCAGGATACCGCCTCAGTCTGTGCGGGGACAGGAACAGGGCCTCACCCTGTGAGGGGACAGGCACCCAAGTCACGGCTTTGCTGCAGGGTGACAGGGTCAGACCTTCGCCTGATGGGAATAGAGACAAGGCCTTGGTCTAGGTGGGCACCGGGACACAGCTTCAGTCTGCATGGGGATATGGACCTGGGACAAAGCCTGGGTGGACTCAGGGACCCAGGGAACCACCTCAGCCTGCAGGGGTTGGGGGGTGGGACAGGGACAGGGGCAGGGCTTCAGGCTGCACGGGACAGAGACATGGGCCTTAGCCTGCAGGGGGACAGGGACAGAGTCTCTGCCTGCGGGAGTACAGGGACCCAGGGCACAACCTTGGCCTGTGGGGGGATGGGAACAGGGGCAGGGCCTTAGCCTTCATGGGGACAGGGACAGGGCCTCAGCCTGTGGGGGCACGGGGACCCAGGGCATGGCCTCGGCCTGCGTGGGGACAGGGGCCGGGCTAGGCCTGAGCGGAGACAGGGACCGAGATACCCCCTCGGCCTGCGGGGGCACAGGGACCGGGGACGAGGCCGAGGCGGGCCAGGGACGCCGGCACCGGGGGTCTGCGGGTCCCGCGCACACCCCCACCCGCACGGCCTGGCAGCCTCATCCTTCCCCCGCACCTTTCTCCTCTGCTCAGAGGCCGAGACTTGAGTGCGCCCAGCCGGGCCGGGGCAGCGCAGCGGTGCATCCTGGGACGAGGACCCCTGCAGGCCTGGGGGCGGGGCGGGGCGGGGAGCCCCAGCGCAGGCCACCCAAAGAGTGCACGGGAATGACAGCAGCTTCCTTTTTTAGTGTGTATATATATATATATTTTTATTGGAGTTGGATTTGCGAACATACAGTATAACACCCAGGGCTCATCCCGTCAAGCTTCCTGTGCAGGTGCAGTTGCAGGTGCAGGTGCTGGGGTCACGGCAGGCACTATCCCTGACCTTGTAACACAGACTGTAACACGGGCTGAGGAACTGGCCCGAGCTGCCGCGCTAGTACATAGCAGGGCTGGGATTCCAACCTGGCTTTTTTATAATTCCAAACACTACAACCTCCCCAGAGGGTAAGTAACATTGTAATTGGTCTATAGACTCCTCACAACTTCCCAGCGCGGGGAGAGGCAGCTGGAAGCAGTTCTAGAATAATTCTTAAGTCTAGGTAGGCAGTGATCTCATTACAAGGATGATTGAACAGAGATAGATCAATACAAAGACTATAGCTAAAAAGGAGCAATGAAAAACTCCAACAAAAGAAGAAGAATATTATTTCTTTGAATATTTCATTAAAATATAAATGTGTGAAATCATTTATAGAGGAGATAGTATAGTGTAGTAGTTAGGAAAACAAGCTTTGGAACCAGACAGCCCGGATTCAAATTCTTGACTCTTCAATTTAATGACTTTGGGGTATATGACCTCAGGCTTTTTAATGCTTCTTATAGCTTTTTAAAATGCTAATTTCCTCATAAGTAAAATGAGGATAATAATTCCTCCTTGCAGGTGTCCTAAGGATTGTGTGATATAAAGTCTACAAAATGTTTAGTATAATATCTGGTAAAAATAAGTATTCAGAAAATGATAGCTATTTTTGCTATTTCTCTGCACAAAAAAATTAAGTGATGTATGTTCTTAGCAATAAGCAACTTTATTATTAGGTTTTATTAAGTTTTAAGTCTTAATATGTTTTCCATGACATAAAAGTGAAAAAGGCATCAAAGAGAGCTCAGGAAGAGATAAAATTGCAAGCAAGGAGTTGAGATATGAGCAGAGATGGGATGAAAGATTTCAAGGAAATAGAAAAATAATCACAGATTTAACACCTGCTTTGGAGGTGATAATGGGTTGAACTGACGTTGGAGAAAAGCAAATCAGATATAAAGAAGTAAAGAGTTCAGACATTCTCCCAGAGTACACAGAAGAACAAAGATCAAAGTGCTAAGAGAGGAAGATAAGCATGAGGGAAAAAGCAGAAACTCCATCTACAAATGATTACTTAAAGAACATCTGAGATGGTATAAACGACTCATGTTCTAGGTAAGAGTACTCAAAAGAGAACCACATCTAGATATAATTTCACGACATTTTTGCATTTCAAGGACAAGAAATTATTTGGGATGCACCATTTGAAAATCACAGTTAACCTAAAAATAACCCGTTGAGGATGGTCTCACCTGTCTCCTCCAGAACAACAGGAATAGGAAATAATGGATCATTAAATTCTGTCCCTGAAACTAATAATACAGTATGCTAACTAAATTGAATTTAAATAAAAAATTAAAATAAACTCTTTGAAACTAAAATATAAAAAAATAAACAGTGGAGCAAAATGGCAACCATTTAAGAAAAAATTGCAACACAAAAACTGTTCCCAAACAAGTTGTCATTTAGTCAACAAAGGAATGGCGACTGAAAGACACATTTTGATATATAAGCTTTCAGAAAATATACCCCTCATCCTAGGAAGGTTGCTGAGAGGCACACTCCCAGTCATGCTTTCTGGAAACTTTACCAGAGAGGAATCAAAATTAAGATTAGCTCATTGGATACACTGTGAATCAAGAGGAAAGAAGAGTTAAGACTAAGTTATCAATATAATAATAGTGATAGATATAATAATAATAAAATGGAATGGAAAAAGCAAAATTAAAATTTGGAGAAGATACATAATGTACAAATTTATTGGGAATAGTGATGTGGTTTATGAATTCAGATAACATTAGCAACAGCTGGAGAGGTGAAGGGGGCAGGGAAATGAACATTAATGAAATGTTGCATGAATGAAATCTATACTTTTGGCTTCTGTATTGGCATTGATGACTAGAAAAAGGAATTTTCAAACATGTTTTTGGAAAGCATAAAAAGATAATGTTTTGTATAGTTAAAAAAAAGTAGGTATGTTTTCTAAATAACTACAAGACATAAATACAAATTAACAATCCATATGCAACCCAAGAGAAAACAAAGAAAACATCAAGAAAGGATAAACTAAAATGGCAACTATGTAAGTTATGACATGAAAAATCACCTGGAAGGTTAAAACTAAAAAGAAGTGTGTATGTTATACTTCAATAAAAAGGAGTAACTTTGATTATTAAAAAGGAAAAACTTTTTGATTATGTTTTTATTATAAAATCTATTATCTGTTGCTTATATAGTTGACTCTTGAAAAATGTGGGGGCTGAGGTGCTGACTTCTATGCCGTGGAAAATCCATGTATAACTTTTGGCGCCCCCAAAACTTAACTACGAGTAGCCTACTGTTGACCAGAAGCCTCACTGATATCATAAACAGCTAGCTAACACATATTTTGTATGTTCTGTGTATTATAGATTGTATTCTTATAATAAAGTAGGCTAGAGAAAGGAAATGTTACTAAGAAAACTGTACAGATGAGAAAATATATTCACAGGACTGTATTTATAAAAAAAATCCAACTATAAGTGGACTTGTGCAGTTCAAACCTGTATTGTTCAAGGGTCAACAGTATGTGATCAGACCAAAGAAATCATTCCAAAAGTTTTTTTTAAAGATTTTATTTATTTATTCATGAGAGACATGGAGAAATAGGTAGATAGAGGGAGAAGTAGGCTTCTGGTTGGGGACTCATGTAGAACTTGATCTTAGGACCCCAGGATCACGAGCTGAGCCAAAGGCAGATGCTCAATCACTGAGCCACCCAGATGCCGCACATTCCAAAAGATTTACTTTAGAAGTCACAAAATAAAGGTGGGAACCTCAGACCTTAGTCTTGAATGGTCCTGATGCACTTTTCTTTAGATATCACAGTGATTTTTCTTACAGCTGGTTCATAGCTCAAGTAGCACAGTCCAGGTAGACAGTGTAGACTGCATCAGAGTTCCAGCATCATCTGTTCCACATATCACTCTTCCAAATAGCACACTACTGTATTTGTGAGTCCAGCCTCCCACAGAGGATATGTCACCACTGACCTATAACTGCAGTGACACATCTTCACTGAAGATGGGCCTTTGCCATACCCCACAAGACTATTAAAGAATAAAATAAACAGTGCTATTAATTTGCATTTTACAATGCTATTAAAAGAACTGCTTCTGATGGAATCCCAATGGCTTCTTCTTTCTCCATACCAATCTAGGAAGTACAGAGTACTGTTCAAGATCCATTTCCAGGGGATCCCTGGGTGGCTTAGCAGTTTGGCACCTGCCTTTGGCCCAGGGCGCGATCCTGGAGTCCTGGGATCAAGTTCCGCATCGGGCTCCCTGCATGGAGCCTGCTTCTCTCTCTGCCTGTGTCTCTGCCTCCGCCTCTGTCTCTCTCTCTGTGTCTATCATAAATAAATAAATCTTTAAAAAAAAAGAGAGATCCATTTCCAAATCTCCATCTGAAGGTGTGCTGACATTCTTTTTTTGCCCATATGGATCTTTGAGAGAATCGGGTTATTTATGATTACTCTCAAATGTTACTTTGATTCTACTCTTAGTTTGTAACAAAACTCACCCATAGGGTAGAAAAGCTGTTGCCAATTAATTTTATTTTCCAGTTACACACTTACCTTCCCATCCATGTCATCATTCAAATCATTCCTATGCATATCAAAAGTGACACACAATTAAGAGGGCATAAGCCATATTCGAGCAAAAGATGCCATATGACATCAAAAGTGGTTTATTTGTCCACAATCTAGTAAGGAAAATATCCTTATTTCACCAAAAAAAAAAAAAAAAAGAGCAAAATCAGGAAGGATTTTGTAAGACAATTTACAAGAAAACTGACAGTCAAAATTCCAATTGTATTTTACACAAGAAAGCTATACTACTCTTTTGTGTTCAGAAATGAACAAACAGAAACACCCAGCAATTTAGTGAAAGAAAACATACTTTTCTCTTCTTAGCAAATAAAAATAGTTTAGCTTTCAGGAAACTGGCCAGACCTTATTACAATTTATTGAACACCTTTTAAAAAAGGCATAGGCAATAATAAATGTGCTGCTGGTGTGTCCATTTTATGGGACTCAAGAGAGAAATGTGTCTGACAGAAGGCCTAAAACATTTAAAAAACACAAGTGCTGACATGATGCCACAGACAATCCCAAGCGCCAGTCCTAGGAGACATCTTCAAAGTAAATGCATGTTTGAAACGATGGCTTGGGATGCCTGGGTGGCTCAGTGGTTGAGCATCTGCCTTTGGTTCAGGTCATGATCAGTCCAGGGATCGAGTCCCACAACAGTCTTCCTGTGAGGAGCCTGCTTCTCCTTCTGCCTGTGTCTCTGCCTCTCTCTGTGTGTCTCTCATGAATAAATAAATAAAATCTTAAAAAAAAAAAAAACAACCAAAAACAACTCTATGGCTTTCAGTGATTAGGTAGACTCTTGTCTTAAACCAAACTAAAAATACCTGAACCTTTCTCACCAGGAAGGAAATAATACCTTGGTCACATGCCATTTCTCAGTTCTTTTACATACCAAAAGATTGTATTTTCTTTTAAAACAAAGCAAAAGTTCCCAAAATGAAAAATGCAAGCAATAACTGGCTGTACACAAACATGTCTTTTACCCAGTGTCGGAAGTAACTGTAATATAGTTTGGTCAGACTACTTGGTAAAGCTCAATGTCAATAGAAAATTTAGAAAAGGATCACTGCTTTTCCCAAATCTTAAAAAAATATCCTAGGGAATTTTGTAATTAGGAGCAGATACATGGTGTTAGCTGTAAAGGCTGCATTGTTCAGCTCTATCATCCTTATAATAATCAGAAAAACTTAAAATTGGTTTGCTAGTCTGGGTTATGATAATAACCAGGAAAGGCATTTTATCAAACAGTTTTCAAGGAGCCATTACAATAGAGCAATACAACTCTACAGACTGTCATCAGTGACAAGACCAATTAAAGTTCAGTATTTAGGTCAAGTTTCCCAACGCCAGAAGCAGTTGAAGCCCGAGAAGAGGTGGGAGGAGTAGCAGCAGGTCAGACCAGAGCCTGAGGAGGCGCTTGGTGACTAGAACAGGACTTTTGGGGATGGTGTTCAAATTATTGTTGACTTGGGATGGTGTGCTTTTCAGCCTATCACTTCAAAGATGCCATGAAAAAAATCCCACTGTTCAGATGGTATAGAGAACACAAATATGTTGAACCACTGTCCTTGGGGTTTCTCCTCCCTCCTCTCCTGCGCATACTTGGTTCGACCAAGATTGCTCTCTCAGACTTAACCAACAGCCTCCTAAGGAAGAGTCAAAGCACCCAGTGGCTTCTTCTCAGAAATACTCAACTGCATATGCATTGTCCATCTCAAAGCCCTGCCTAACACCACAGGGGTTCCTAGGAGTATTTCTTGCTCTCTTGTCCTTGTCCTTTCACTTTCCTTCTTCTGTCAAGCCTTTTCTTCCTCCTCTCTCTAGTCTCAGGATGATCATGTCTTGCTCCATGACTCCCATCAGACCTCTATGCAACTGCCTCCCGTGTTTGCTAAAGCACCCATGGGCAGCAGCAGCTTTAGCCACATGAATGAAAAAATGGCACCTGTTTCAGGCTGATCCTCTGTTCCCTTTTCAAAATTTATATATATATATTTCTTTTCAGTTATATATGCATACATTAAGACGCAAAGTCTTTTAGTTCTGAAAATTTTTCTTGTACTTGTCCTGTTGCTGTACTTTCTAGATTGCTTCAACTTAGTCTACATTTCCATTGTTTTTCATTTCTGCTATCATGTTGTTTATTTGTACACTTTTTTATGTAATATGTTTTACAATCATTTATCTCTGGGAATGTTCATGGATTAACTTCCTCCCCTATGTATCTAGTTTGTTTTGGCCTCTCCTTCATGTTAGAAACTTTCCACAAATGCCTGATGATCCTTGGCTATTTACTCATACTTGAGTTGGGCATTTAAATGTCCATCAGGGGATCCCTGGGTGGCGCAGCAGTTTAGCGCCTGCCTTTGGCTCAGGGCGCGATCCTGGAGACCCGGGATCGAATCCCACGTCGGGCTCCCGGTGCATGGAGCCTGCTTCTCCCTCTGCCTATGTCTCTGCCTCTCTCTCTCTCTGTGACTATCATAAAAAAAAAAAAAATTGTCCATCAGAAGGTCTATGCACATGGGTGTGGTTTGTGACTGTGGGCTTCAGAGTGGGTGACTCGGTGAGAAATTTCTTTGGGGAAGCTTCCAATGCATCTTTGGATCTTTTTTCTTGAGTTGATCAGATTCCTTAGAAAAGAGATATCTGTTCTCTTGGGGGAGAAGGCTGGGGACAGAGTGGATCTCAATATGCAGTGTCTAATTAATCTCCTTTTCAGTGTGATATGCCTATACTCAGATATGCCTGGTGTTCCCCAAGTCCCAAGGCCCTGTTTTACTCTCTCTGGGAAGTAAGCCTCTCATGTACCTGAGTACCCTTGGTTCACAGTGTAGTATTTGATACTCCTTCAGGGGGATCCACCTGGTAACCAGGATGCTTCTCAACTTTTTTCCATTGCAGCTAAGAATTTAGTTTTCCTAGATCTACTGAGTCAGTCCTTGTATCTTATTGCTCCTAATTTTGGCCCCTTTATTCTTGTCGTAGTGAGTCTCTGTAGGAAGAGAGCTGGATGCAGGTGCTTAGCCAGGACCATACTGCCTCTTCTCCATCTCCACTGCCCTTCACTCTAGTGGGCTTCTGCAGAACTCTTTTCAATCTTGCTGCTTGTCTCCCTAGCCACTATATTGCTACCAAAATCACTTTTTTCCAAACAGAAAACCAGTCATTTACTCAAAAACCTCATTAGCTCTCCATTGTCTATAAAACAGTCAAAACTGCTTAGCAAAGCACCAAGCGTCCTGGATGATCTGACCCCCACATCCCTTTCTGGCATGACTTATCATGAAGAAGAGGATGAAAAGACATTGGAACCAGACTGCCTGGATCCATTCTCTGGGCTCTGCTGCTTTGCCAGGTGAGTGATCTTGGTCAAGTTACTTAATTTCATCTGTGAAATAGGTATTATAATAGTACCTGCCTTCCAACATTATGGTGAGGATTATTAGAGCACTTACCACAGTGGCTGGCACACAGCAAGTATCATGGGAGAGTTAAAGGTAAGCCTCTGCACACCTGTCTCCTCTGGGAGATGATCAAGTCCTTGGAAAGGGCTCTATCCCATTTAGTCAACATCTGTGGGATGCTTATAATGGGACAGACATGATACTATCCACTAGGAATTACATAAAAAGAGCTTGGCCCGTGAAAACTGATTAACGATTAAAATATAAAGTGACAAATGCTACAGTACAGGAAAGAGCACAGTGAAGAGAATACGAAGCATGTAAGACCTAATGGTTCAGAACAGTGTGGGGGAGGCTTCACAGGCCCAACATTTAAGATGGGGTTTGAGGAATGAATATGTAAGACAAGAGGTTGTGATGCTGACAGTGGGTGGGGGCGGGGGGAGCAAAACGACAGATGAGGCTGGAGAAGCCGGTTGGGGCCAAATTGCACAAGGCCCTGCATAACCCGTTTAAGTCTGTATTTTGTTTCAACCGGTTTGTCAATTTCACCATCCTTGCATGCTGGGAGTGCCAAAGACAATTTGGAGGTGTTAAAAGTATTTTGTTACTAATAATACTTGAAGGCCAGCTATCTGGCAATTATTTAAAAAATAAATTCGAACCCAATCCCTCAAAATGATCAAGAAGCCAGAAATAGAAGAACACATATCCTATGATTCCATCTATATAAAGATAAAACCAGGCAGAATCAGTCTATGGTGTCTATGGTTTGGAATAATTTCCTTTACAGTCGATAGTGGTCAGAAGGGGATCCAGGCAGGACTTCTTGGGTGTCAGTGGTTTCTTGATGTGGTTATTGGTTCCAAAGGTATGTTCTTTATGAAAATCCACCAAGCTGTATACTTCTACGCATACTTTGTTTTAATCTATTCTTAGTTAAAACAATAAATTAGATTCACTTGGGATACATGGAGGTGTTTGCCTGAAGAAGAGGTGAAGCTACAGGCTGGGATTTATCCTGCAAGTATCACTAGCTTGGTGTTCCTTTACGGACTAACTCAAAAGAGCTCTTCGATATTCTGAATGGCCAAGGATAGCCATCAGTCACCTTCACCACTAGTAGGGCTTCATGAGTGTGTGACAAATTGACTTATACCCGAGGGTCAGAGACTGAAATGCCAGCACTCATACGTTTACCTATGGCCCTTGCCCTCATTTTCAATATAACAAAGGATTGATGGTTCCTATGAACCTTATGGAGAAACATAGCTCAAAACCACATCTGTAAAAGCATGGCTTTTAAGGCATTCAACATGTATGTACCCTTAGGAGCATAAAGAATCATGTTTTTTGTTTTTTGTTTTTTTCTTAAAAGAACTTATTTTCACTACATTTTAAAAAATGTATGTAACCAGTTAAAAACAAATAAATAAAAGGGTAAAAAACAATATATAAGGTCAAATTTTCTACTTTAGATCTGTTTCCCAAGGCAACCACTGTTAGGACTCTCTGTATATACCTGTCCTCCTTTTCTTAAACAAATGGGAGCCCGTAATATTCACTTTTGCCTTCTACTGTAGATGTAAACATGGATACAACTCATTCTTTCCATGAGTATATAGTATTCTGAAGTATTCTATTAAGTATATATATTATCTTATTTAACCAGATATTTGTCTTTTGCTTTTACAATGTGCATTGAATATCCCTGAAAATAACCTCTTTAATGTGTTTCTTGAATTATGTAGAAACTGCCCCAATGTATACCAACTCTATTACCAAACTTTTTGAGCTCTGCATTTCTATTTGGTTAATGATAGCATCATTACTTAGTTAGCAATTCTCTATTTAGTTTCATTTCCACCTGAATGAGTACTGACCTGTCCTTTTGTTTTATATTATTTTAAAGATTATTTATTTATTCATGAGAGACATAGAGAGAGGCAGAGTCACAGGCAGAGGGAGAAGAAGGCTCCCTGCAGGGAGCCTGATGTGGGACTTGATCCCAGGATCTAGGGATCATTCCCTGAGCTTAAGGCAGAGGCTCGACCACTGAACCACGCAGGCATCCCAGTACTGACTTGTTCTTATGACCACAGCCTTACTGCCTCCCCTCAAAAAGAATAGAATTATTATATATTAGGCATGGAGCCTACTTATGCAGGGCTTAAACTCACAACCTGAGATCAAGACCTGAGCTCAGATCAAGAGTTAGATGCTTAAGTGACCAAGCCACCCAGGTGCCCATTACAACAATTTTAAATATGAAAATTACCTGGTGATTAAAATTTTGTTTTAAAGAACAGACGCATGAGGGTAACTGGGTGGCTTGGTCAAGTGTCTGCCTTTGGCTCAGGTCATGATCCCACGGTCCTGGGATGGAGCCCTGCATTGGGCTCCCTGCTCAGCAGGGAGTTTGCTTCTCCCTCTCCCTCTGCCACTCTCCCTAGTTGTGCTCTCAAATAAATAAAATCTTTTTTTTTTTTAAAGATTTTATTTATTCATTCATGATAGTCACACAGAGAGAGACAGAGAGGCAGAGACACAGGCAGAGGGAGAAGCAGGCTCCATGCAGGGAGCCTGACATGGGACTCGATCCCAGGCCTCCAGGATCATGCCCCGGGCCAAAGGCAGGCGCCAAACCGCTGCGCCATCCAGGGATCCCTTTTTTTTTTTTTTAAAGATTTTATTTATTAAATAAATAAAATCTTAAAAAAAAAGACTCATGTTCACAGAATAGACCATACACCTACATATATACAGAGAGCTAATCACCTCTCAAGAAAAAAAAACCTAAGATTTTACGTTTGTTACATATCCCATCACATGTAAATACCTCAGAGGGAAATAATAAGCATACTGGATTAAATAGTGTCCCTTCCCAAATTCACATCTACCCAAAACTTGTGAATGTGACTTTATTTGGAAGTAGGGTCTAGGCTGATATAATCAAATTAGGATGAGGACACAGTGGATAAGAGTGGACCTTAATCCAACGGCTGGTGTCGCCAGGAGGGAAACCAGATACAGACACACCAAGAAAACCTCATGTGACAACAGAGGAAGAGACTGTCCTGGCACAGCTCCAAGCTACAGGACACTAAGGATGGCCAACAATTGCCAAAGGACAGGAATGGGTGGGGAAGGATTCTTCCCTAGAGCCTTGAGAGAAAGCATGGCCTAGCTGGCACCTTAATTATAGACTTTTAGCCTCCAGAACTACGAGAGAATAGATTTCTGTTGTTTTAAGCTGCCAAATTTTGGTGATTTGTTACAGCAGCTCAAGTGGACTCATATAATATCCCAAATCTGCATTAAGTTTGAAATTTTGAAAGTCTGTAAATTTCAAATGATGTACAACTGTATCAGACAAGGTGTCTTATTCAGTCACTAGGTTACTTTGAAAAGGTAAAAAGATACACTTGATTTAGAGAGTGCTTTTATTTATTTATTTATTTATTTATTTTATTTACTAACTATTATCTCATTAAGGCACAATTTATAGCAGGAAAAAACAGTTCCTGGTAACAAAATGCTACTGTTTTACAAAGAGTTCATGCTCTCATTATATATTGACTCAGTATGTTTTAACAACTTCAAAAGTGCTGTGGCATTATAGGGGAAAAGATTTTTTTTCTGCAAACGGTAAATGGCACCCTGTAGCTCCTGAAAGCACTTCAGTGTCCTGTAAGATATTCCTACTTTGGAGATGTCACAGTCAACAGAGAAGGGAATATTAATATTAGATTGTTCTGGAACCAGAGGCCTTGATTGAGGCTCCATGCTAAGTTCTTTTTCATCTGTACCTGTTCTAACTGTGTCCTGAAATTTCTTCTTTGCTTCTTGCTGTAAAGATGTCTGTTTACTGTTTGTTGAGTGCTGGTCTGTGACTTCTACTTCAGAATCATCAGAGCTGTCATAATCTACCAGACTTTGAGAAGCTTGTGGGGGAGACAGACCAGCAGCAGCCTGGAGCGTGATGTGGGGCTCCTTGGACATCACAGGCTGGTTCAGAGGTCCAGAAGCATCGGAAGCCCAGGGGACCGAAGCGTGGGCATTTCTGTGACTACCAAGAGCAGCCCAAAGGCTAAGTTCAGTTTGGTTGCTGCTTCGGTCTTGGACAAGTGAGGAGCTACAACCACAAATATTTATGCTATCTTTAAGTTCGGTTACATCAAAATATTTGCAAATTGTGAAAAAACTAGCCCCATCTTTTTGCAGTAATTTTAAATATCTAACAAAATATTCAAGGAAACAGGTTTCTGATGAAATCAAAAAGTCAAGAAGAACTGAAGAATCAAATCCTATATTTTTCAATAAGAATAAGAAAATACAGTGTGGATTGTAGCCATATTTATGTGTGTGATGGTTCCACATTTCTTTTTCTTGGGTCAAGCCTTCAGTAGTTTTACACTGTCTGAAAATGAAGGTGAGAAGACCCAAGATTAATGACTTTTTACAAAAGTAACAGTTTTAACATATAATTCACATACCACAGATTCCCCTATCAGATTACTTTTAATCCATGCATTCTTTTAAAAGAAAAAAAATGTAAAACAATCTCTTCCTCTACAAACTCTATATAAATCTAGCTCAATAAAATAAATAAAATCCACTGAATTTGGTAGTTCTGGTCATTGTCTGCTGAACAAAAGTCCTCTGTCTTCCTGTGTCTTAACATCCTCATTGCTACAAGTAACTAATTACACAGGGTAACATGGGGCTGGAGACTGACCTCCTTTCTTTCCTTCCATGCTCTCCTCAGTAGGGCTGGGAATGGGACCCAGACTGACCAGTCAGAGTGCCTCATGCACCTGGCTACAATGATTGCTTCCAACATGGATCTGTGACCCAAGCAGGCTAATCAGATCCCCCCACCCTGGGACTTCTGCTGGAGCTATTAGAGATGCTAACTATAAGCTAGGCATTGCTGGAAGCCCTGAGAATGAATTCAGAGTTGCAAGAGAGAGAAAAAGAGCAATGATCAATGATGTGACTGAATCCCATTATACAGTGATGTCTGATGCCAACATGCCAACATGCCCCCTTGGAATGAATTTCCAATTGTGAGCTAATAAATTCTACTTTTTTTGTTTTGTTTTTTTGCTTAGACTAGTAGTTTGTGTTCATTTCTATCCTTTTCAATAAAACTATTTTAACTACTATAGTTACATTTAAAAAAAAATTACATATGGCATGAGCACATGCCTCTCTGGCCACACTGAGGTGAAAAAAGTTCTAGATTTAATTCTGAGGCTTTCTCTTTCCTAAGCAGTAAGAAGTCTGTTTTGAGTACAACAGGCTCATAGGCATGTGCTTTTCCAGACTGAATTTTTATCTCACTGTTTAGGAGCCTAATTCAAATCACATGCAGGAGTTTTGTGTTCTTGATTAGAACCTTTTGAAAATTGGCCTCAAACACTTACAATCTGAAAGCAGCCACTGCCAATAGTGCCATAATATAAGAACTGGCAGCAGAGCTTTGCACCATCGGTCATTAGTAAGAAATCCCTTTCTCTGAAGCCAAGAAAGGATGGAAATAAAGCAAATACTTTAGGGTTTTAATAAAGCAGAGGGGAAGTAGTGTAAAAGGTCATCAGTTATGAGCTTCATAACCAATTACAGACATTTGCCATGGGATGACATGACCCTGTGTACAGTGGCTTTCATAAAGCAGAAATAGGGTGAGCATACAGTGTCTTCAGTGACATAGCTTCATAACCAACCTCAGTATCTGCCTCGAGTTGCTATCAGCCCTAGTTCAGCTGTATAATAACATGAAAATTTTGAGTTGTTGCTTTGGTTACTTACAAGTTTATAGTCACCTTTTTAAAAAGATAAAAATGACCACATGGAAGCTCATTTGGAAGAGTGAGTCTTGGGGGTGAAAAGCATTTTTAAACATAAATTAAAGTTCAGACAATGATACTAGCTTACTCCTGATTGCACAGGTAAAATGGAAGCTAAACCAGAATCCATGCTTTCTAGCTTCCTAGTCTAGTTCTACTACCCTAGATCTGCCTACCCAGCCAAGTTTTCATAATGAGAACACAAATGTAATCTCATTTTTATGTAGGGCAGGGGTAACGCAAGGAATTGGAACTTATAAGGAAACCACAAGATTGTTAGGGATTTTTTTCCCCCTTAATGATGGAAAGTAAATAGTATGTCTAGCACATTATTAAAAATGTTTTCTGCTTTGCTGGCATGTAGTTAGCAAAATTACTTTAAAATATACTAACCTGGTCAACTTTAGGTAGATGCCCAGTGATGCTTTGGCGGCCTCCAGCATGTCATCATCTTGTTCTATGAAGACCCTGGAGATCCACTCACATGGATTGTGTGACTGAAGAGAGGGCTGAAGATGAGGCTTTAAGAATGTCAATAACTCAGACATGAAACTCTGTAAATCAACTTCAAAAAAAAAAGATGCAAATTTCAAAGAGTGGACAACTGCTGATGAACGCATTAATGTGTTGCCTATATATAAAATTATTGCATTTCAAGTAATCCAACATGCATGATCATTAATTCACTTTCAAAAAGCTTGTGAGTGAGGAATTGTCTCTACTTTGCAAATAAGGAAACAATGTCAGAGGAAAAAAGTGAGTCACTCAAAAGAATACAATCAAAATGTACAACCAGGGGCACCTGGGTTGCTCAGTGGTTGAATGTCTGCCTTCAGCTCAGGTCCTGGGATGAAGTCCCTCATCAGGATCCCTGCAGGGAGCCTGCTTTTCCCTCTGCCTATGTCTCTGCCTGTCTTTGCGTATCTCTCATGAACAAATAAATAAAATCTTAAAAAAAAAAAAAAAAAAGTACAACCAGTTCATCCACTTGCCACAAATGCCAGATAATTATTTAGGAGAAATTAGAGTTACATGAATTCTTGCTAACAGCATATAAATGAATGAGTAGTAGGCAAGACAGCACTTCACTGGATGCTGCAGCTGTTACTAGAGGCAACAACGCAACCAAGCAAAACTCATTTGCCTTCAAAATAAGAGGAAAAAAACATTTTTTTTTGAAGTGTTAAAAGAAAGTACCATTAAGCACAAAAGCCAAAAAGGATTTGAGGAGTTTTAACTGTAACTTAAAACTCTGAATTATAGAACATATGCCACCTAGTGTTGTAAATTATAACCACAGATAATGAGATCTAACACATAGTAATTACAAGTTCGAGGACATCCAAAGCAGTTTAAGGAAGTCGCTGCTTACAATTCAAACCTTTCACTAAAACTATATACTGCTTGTTTAGAGATATCTACTATTCCTTTTTAGCAGATGAAATGGAGGACATGTGGAGTTAAGATCCTGGAAGTTATATGTAATAATTTCTTAATAGATGTAACCTCTCACATGTTAATTTCAATTCATTTTCTAGTGTTGATAATCTACATTGGTAGTTACCCAATTTTAGGAAGGAAATACTAATGAAATACTACAAATATCTGAATTGAACTGGCTACTATCACTTGCTTTGAGGTAACTCAATAGCACCTCTGTTTTTAGTCATTAAAAATGCCATACAAATTCAGTTCACCCCACAAAATGTTGATATGTTTCTTAATGTAATCCTAATCCTTTTTTAAAAGAAAATTTGATAAATTATAATTATGATAAAATGTAGATTAAATTAGTGGGGTTATAGTCCTGAGATTTGATAATTATGTACTATTTCATATGAATAAGCAATTCCTCATTACTTTGCATATAAAAGGAGTTCAGAGAATTACCTTTTATTTCATTTGCTGAAGCACAACTTTGAAACTTGATTTCTAAGGATTTAATGATAAGTAGGCTTGCTGCTCTAAGAATCACGTGATCTGGACCATGGACACACTCACATGCAGGTTGAACTTCATCTCCACCAAAGCAGGGAGGTTTTCCACGGACAGACAACGTCTTCAATAAACCCAAATCCACAGCTTGCAAAACAGCATCTGCTAAAGCCAACATGTCTACATCTAAATACTGGTCTGGTGGCATCAGGGCAGGGCCAGATCCCCAACAAAGGTCTTCACCCACTTTCCAGAGAAGGCACTTTTTGATGAATATGATGAACTTCCTTTTGACAAAAGCCTCAACAGGCCAGGTAATGACATCTAGCACACAAGAAGGTTTCAAAAATAAAATCCTCTGGCAAGTGAAATGTAGTTTCAGATGGATTCTGGAAGCTATAAGAAGCTCAAGCAATTCCAGGGAACATATCATGCTGTTTATTATTTTAGAGGTGTCTTGACAGCTCTTGAAATGCAGTGAAAATAAGGAATTGTAAAAAACTTGAAAAATAGTATCAAAAGGAGTCAGGAACTGCTTTAAAATTTCTGTAATGATAAAAACAGTAATTATAAATGAGGAAAAATAAACGCTTCTTAAAACAATTTGCAATTCAGTTTTTATGAATATTATCACTTTATAAGATGAAAAAATGGATTTGGTTTATTTAATGTGAACACAGAATAACAGATAGTAAGATGTGGTATACATACACAATTATTACTCAGCCATAAAAAAGAATGAAATCTTGACATAAGAAATGATGTGGATAGAGCTAGATAGAGTGCCTTATGCTACATAAAATAAATCAGTCAGAGAAAGACAATTACTATATGACTTCACTTACATATGAATTTAAGAAACAAGACAGATGAACATGGAAGAGAAAAAAAAAAGAGGCAAACCAGAATATATACTCTTAACTACAGAGAACAAACTGAGGGTTGTGGAGGGAAGGTATGGGAGGGGGATGGCTAATTGGGTGATAGGCATTAAGGAGTGCACTTGTGTTGAGTACTGGGTGTTATATGTTAAGTGATGAATCACTAAATTCTGCACCTGAAACCAGTATTACAGTATATGTTAACTAATTAGAATTTAAATAAAAACTTGAGGGGCACCTGGGTGACTCAGTTGGTTAAGCATCTGCCTTTGGCTCCGGTCATGATCCCAGGGTCCTAGGATCAAGCCCTGCATTGGGCTCCCTGCTCAGTGGGGAGCCTGCTTCTCCCTCTCCCTCTGTTCTTCCCTCTACTTCTGCTTGCTTGCTAACTGTCATTTGCTCTAAGAAATAAAATCTTAAAAATAAAAACTTGAAACAAACAAAAGAATAACAGCTAATAACCATGGTTAATTACCCATTTTACAAATATCAAAAGTGATATAGAAGAATAGCTTTAATTTTTGCCTTATGATGTTTTATTTTTAAAAAGGTATCTTCATGAATTTTTTTTTAAGATTTTATTTATTTATTCATGAGAGACAGAGAGAGAGAGAGAGACAGAGACACAGGCAGAGGGAGAAGCAGGCTCCACGCAGGGAGCCTGATGCGGTACTCAAAACCGGGACTCCAGGATCACGCCCTGAGCCGAAGACAAGCGCTAAAGCGCTGAGCCACCCAGGGATCCCCAAAAAGGTATCTTCAGTCAAAAAATTTGGAATGAGATTCTTTAGTTTTTCATACTTTGGGACAGATCAGATGCTGTAAATTAAGTTTTAATCCTCAATATAAACATAATGCTCCTTGGAAGCAAAAGAATGACATTCATAGGGAATCATAATCTGTACCTGTTTTTTGTGAACATGTATCTTTAAAGATTTCTTTTATTATAACAGTAAGGGTCCAGAGGCAATATACCACCTTCTCATTTTCAGGGTATTCAGAGAGATTTTTTTGGCAAAAAGCAACCCAGGAATTACTCAATGTTATCTACAAGTGAGAAAACAAAAAGAAGCAAGTTGTAATAGAAAATTTTCTTTATAATTGCAAATTATCTATTATATACAGTACAACTCTATATAACATTGTTTACGCTTGCAAAACAAAACAAAACAAAAGTACAGTTTTTGGTAAAACAAATATCCTAATATCCTTTAAGTAAAAAAACTCAGTGTGCCATAGAAATAAAGGCTCAACTGGGAACATAAAAACATTAGTGGTGATTATTTCTAGGTGGTAGAATGATGTGTGCTTTTTATTTTGTTCTTTATACATTCTCTCATTTCTCAAATTTTTTACTACAAATACCACCTTTTTGTATTTTAAAAAAATGTTATTTTGAGAAAGGAACAAGTAATTATAGCTGAAATAAATCAGTAAATGCTTACATTTATTAACTAATGCAGAGATAAGAGAAAAATCTGATGCTCAATTTGTTTTTTTTTTTCATCATGCTCATTCTTAGAACTTATTGATATTAAACCTTTCCAAATGGCCTTGGTCTCCAGCAGAGGTTCCTAATCTTTTTAAATGTTTTTTTGAGAAAAGGAAGGAGGCCTACCTGTTCCTTTGAGAAACTGAAAGAAGTTATGGACTGACTTGAAACCCATCCTTTGGGTGAAGAATTTAATTTATAATGATTTATGACATATTTAAGACTAATTTTTGGTACAGGTCACTATTATAGTATTCTTACACTTTTGTGGATTTATATATTATTAAATGAGCAAACATTTTATTGATACAACCACTTGAAGGGTAAGATCAGGTGCTAAAGAACAATTTTAAAGAAACTGTAAAAGAAATAACATAATTTGATTACTTATCTTACCTTTTCCCTCAGTTGGAAATACAGAAGTAGCGCAAGGCACTTTGCAGCCATGTGACATAACAATTTATCCGAGTTTTGGAACATACAGGTCTACAGGAAAACAAATAAATTTACCCACGATTTGCAGAATGTTCTAAAAACTTTTGTTTTAAAAAGATGGATCTAAACAAACAAAAACCCCCAAAAGACAAATGGCTTACTAATTTAGAATCGATGTCAGATGATTTTAGAAGAATTTTAATTACATCTCTGTATTTCTCCTTTGCATGGGAGTCAGTTTCAGCAGACAATATTCTGGTTATCATCACTTTGATTACTGTTAACTGAAGGAGCGTTATTTCTCGGGCACTGTATATTGGCGAGTGTTTCTTCAAACGCACAGGCACTACAGAAATGGAAGCCAAATTGGCAGAGGATGGCTGATGCCTGCCCTGGACATCATGGTGGTTTGAGCATTCTGAAGAGGTCGTTGTAAAGCAATCTAGATCTAAAGATGCTGGGTTGAGATAAAAGATGTAATCATGGCTCTCATTTTCAAGTGTGGCTCCCAGAAGTACCTTCTTGTATAATTGTTCTAAAATGTCAAAGAAAGCTTTCATTGGGACCATTGGGACTGCCAAAACATATCTCATGAGAAAGCTGACAACTCCAAACTGTAAATATTAATCTCAGAAATGCGACAAATCTGTAAGATGTTTCTTCAGTAACACCTAAAATAGGAACAATAATTTTAAAATTACAAACGTTATATGCATCATATTACAGGGGAAAGGAATCTGTTTCCACTTAATCACTTAGTCTCTCAAGTTAACGCTAACGCTGATTGCTTAATTTCTAAAATGGAAAACTGGTAATAAGATTATTTTAAGACCATAAAAATGAAATGTATGCTTTCCATACAGATTTAAGACTGTAAAATTATTTTTAATTTTATCAGAGCAGAAACTTTGCCTTTCCTTTAACATTTTTCAGCGGCCCATGAGGGCCCCTCAACCTTGGCACTGCTGACATTAGGGACTGGATAGTTTTGTTGTGGGGAGCTGGCCCGTGCAGTGTATGAAGTTTAGCAGCATTCCTGGCCTCTATCCACTGGATGCCAGTAGTATGTCCCTTGGAAGGGCATAACCACCCAGGCTGACACTCACAGGGCCACCTCCAATTCATTAACTTCCACCTTTAACTTAACAGATTGAAAGCCTAGCTGGAACGCTATGTGGTCAAGCTATTGTGGTTATTGAGGATTAATTCCCAACTTAAAATTAAATGGTAATAGGAAGATCCTTGTTCAGTACTTTCAACAGTGAAGAGAAAAATGAAAAATGCCATGCCAAGAAAAAGATAAGATGTTAAGCAAACGTAATCTAAACGTGAACACACTGTCCTTGTAGCTGGATAGAGCTTTTGACACTCCTGTTGTCTCAGACTCTGTCATGATGGAGATCAGTAAGAGTGGAGAAAAGGGAAAGGACACTGATGGTCAGACATGGCTAATAAAGCAAGGAATATGGACAATCATTGATAGATGACCGTTAGAGGAAATACTATGAGCAATAGGAGTATTAATGTAGTTACTTACAGACCAAGCATGGCTGGGAAAAATTTAAGACTTTGGCAGAAGCTAGAGATTCCTGAATATACTTCCAGTGGAATGCTGAGCCTCTGGGAATTACATGATCCTTTGGGGCTCAGTCCTTTCATTACCTTTGAACTATTTCACACCTTTGTAAATTGTAGATTGCTGATGGGAATGCAAATAATTCTTGTCTACAGACAGGCAAATAATTGTCTGCTGGAGGGGCAACCCTTCCCTCAGCAGGGGGGTAGGGGGGAGCTAGTTGCACTTCTGTTTGTAAACTCAGTTCAACATTCCTTTACTCCATATAAATTATGGTTCTTTAACTTTTCCTTTAAAATCGTTGTGACATTTGCCCAGTTCTTTCATTAGTTAATGAGTTAAATAAAATTGCTGATACAAGTTGATTTTGTATGGGTCATGACTTTGTCCGCTTCCAATTTATCCTTTAATAAAGTCCAAGGACTTCCCTCATCTACTCCAGCTCATTTATGAATGCCCAGCCCATCTTTACCCTCTGTCCTCCCTGGAAGAGTCCTAGGGGACTGTCACTAACATTGGGTCTTACTTCGACAATGTGACCCACTGACCTGCCCCTGGTCTTGACACCTTCCTCTCCACCGGTTTCTCCCCTTGCTTATTAGCTTCTAAGGAGTTTCATCTCCTGATCACCCCCACAAGACAAAACTACATTGTTTTTGTCCTATAGTGTAGAAATAAGTATTAAGAAGCCTATAGATTTTAACTTAAATTATGAATGAGACTTTGGTTTCTTTGAATCCTCTTTTCAAACTGTGGTGAACATGCCACATGACTTGGAAACATAACTAATTATCAGCAACCTTGTTCCATCTGTTAGGGATCAATGTTCTCTATTACCAGAATACTGCTCCCAGAAAGCAAAAATGGTTAATGTTCCAAGAAAGGGCTCACCATATTCCTAATAGGTCTCACTTCTACACTTCCTCTTTGACTCATCTCATTTCATAAGTCCCCACATTTTCTTCTTTGAGAGAAGTCCCATTTTAATGGACATTCTCCCTGTTGCAAGAGCCTGAATAAAATTATCTTCTTAATCATCTGGTAAGTTTTTTCTGCCACAAATCAGAAACTAGCTTTCATAATCTACTTCAGAGTCTACTTTCATTGTATTTATTTCACCTTATATTTTAGTTATGACAATAACATTTTTTCCCAAAGAAACTGCTGGCATCTTTTATTGAAGTTGACATAAACTACTGACATTTTAATATGTCAAACATTCTGTGACAATAAACTATTTTAAGGTTTTAACTAATATCAGATGTGCAAGTCCATTATTGTAATTTTTAGCCACAAATGGAATGCGTTTTATTTCAATGCTATAGCAGTAACAATACTTCCAGTAAGGGGCACCTGGGCGGCTCAGTCAGTTAGATATCTGACTCTTGGTATTGGCTCACGTCAGGATCTTAGGGTTGTGGGATTGAGCCCCACACTAGGCTGTGTGCTTGGCGTGAAGTTTGCTTGGGTTTCTCTCCCTCTGCCCCTCCCCCTGCGCTCTCTCTCAAATAAATAAATCAATCTTAAAAAAAAAAAAAACCACTTTCAATAATATTTCTACAAATCTTAAGTTCTTAAATTTTACCACAAATAAGATTGTAGTTACTCAGTTATTTTTGATGTACATAAAGGGGCCTTGATTTCGAGTGGTTCAAACATTTCAGCATGCAAAACCAGTGAATACCAGTAAATAAATAGATACATAGACAAAGTAAGCAACCATTTCAAGGGGAAATGGGCTGTTCTCTATCATTGTGGGACCCAGTTCCTTTGATAAGAGTGGTTGTGAGTAATCAGACTGAAAAGCATGAACTGGGGGCCAACAAATGCCAGGCAGGTGTAGGGGTGCCAAGGACAGGCTGCCCCAAATGTGTCACTCTGGCTCATTATTTTAAATAAAAGTTGCTTCAGAGACAGCCTGTGCAGGAAAGATACTGAGACCCTATGTTATGCAGGAAATAAATCTCCCATGGGAGATGTGTCCTCTGAGTATCAGAGGAGGTAGAGACATTCTGATGTCCAGAGATAGGACATTGAGAACCAGGAAGGCTAATATAAACAACCCTTTTTACTTTTTTACTATTTTACTAGCACAATCCAAATTCTCTTAAGAATTCCTTACTTAATTAGAGCCCCCAAAGTTAAGTTTTCTCTGTCCTGTCAATTCCTCACAGATTTACTGTCTCTTTGTCTAGAAAGTATAAAAACTGCCTGTCTTGGTCATATCTTTAGATGTCAATGTCATTCCATGGCCTCTGCGCCCAGGTAATAAAACTCTGTTTTTTTTTTCTGTTAATTTGTCTCTTGTAAATTTAATTCTTAGTCCAACTAGAAGATGTTGAAGGGTAGAGGGTGAATTTTTCCTTCCCTTTACAGGTACAAAGAGGATAGGTGCTAGGCTGGTTCCACTATGACTAAGCATCAATCCTTCTTCATTACAATGTCTTTTAAAATATTGATGCTGGCCAAAGAAATCTGCATTGAAACAAATGTCTGTGTGTAGCCTATTGAGAATTGTAGTTTTTTTTTTTTTTTTAAGGAATTAATAGTATTAAAGGAAAGGACAAATCCTGAAAAAATGAACTAGGGTATTTGACCAACCACACTTTTTTTCCTGAAGAGTCTGTTACAAGGGTAGTACATTTCAAGCTCATTTCCATGCTGGTCTGGAGGAAGGTGTACCTACCAGACAAGCTTTTAAACCAGCTATACTGGATATATGTGAAAGATCTGTCTAGCCTGAAAAGGAAACAAATATTAGGAAAGGTCTAATTAGGACAAGGAATGGGTAGTGTTTCAAAGAGTTTTTTCAGAAAATACCTCTTGGCAGAGAATGAATACCAGGTGGCCAAAGAGGATAAAAGCATAAAATTTGCCTCAAGTCTTTTACTGTTTAAGTGCTATAAATTATTTGAATTGTGTATTCTATTCCTAACTGAACCATACGTGTCTTAATATAAAAGTAATATATTCCCACTTACCTTCACACAAAATCGATGCTTCAGGAATAAGAATTGCTAAAGTTTAGGGGCACCTGGGTGGCTCAGTTGGTTAAGTGGCTGCCTTCGGCTCAGGTCATGATCTTGGGGTCCTGGAATGGAGCCCCCTGTCAAGGTCCCTGCTCAGCAGGGAGTCTGCTTTTCCCTCTGCCCCTCCCCCAACTTGTGCTCTCTCAAATAAATAAAATCTGAAAAAAGGAAAAGGAAAAGAATTGCTACAATTTATTGACTGCATACTATGTACCAAACACTGTTTTAAATAACAGCTTCACAATAGCTTTATGAGGTAGATAATTATCACATCCATTTTAAAATAAGGAAATTAAGGCAAGGAGAGACTAAGTTACAGGGCTAGTTAAGTGGCAGAGCCAGGCTTTGGACACACAAAGTCTAACTAATATCAAAGCCTGTGGTCTTCCTCAAATTTCCTCTGACGCTCCAACTCTCAGGACAATGGAAAAATAAAGGGTCTCTACTAAGCTTCCTAAGTGAAAACGGTAATTCACACAGTCTAATTTTTAACACTTTCTAGATTTTCTCCCGTAATACTATAAATCGGCATACTCCTCCTTAGACATTTGCACATGCTGCAGAATATCTAAGCTCAAGGTGAATTACTATAAAACTTTCGAGTGCAAACCAAGATCAATTTTTTCAAAAGACACTCAGCAACTAAAGGTTAAAACATTAATCAAGCCATCCATTTGATTGAATTTTTATATTAAATTACTTTTAGAAGATACATCAAACCCAGGATGAAAAGCCAAACTATCCACAGATCATATTTTATCAGCCCATCAACAGTTTAAAGGCAGTACAGGGACGCCTGAGTGGCTTAGTGGTTTAGTGTCTATCTTTGACTCGGGGTGTGATCCCGGGGTCCCGGGATTGAGTCCCACGTCCAGTCCCACGTCGGGCTCCCTGCGTGGAGGCTACTTCTCCCTTTGCCTGTGTCTCTGCCTCTCTCTCTGTGTCTCTTATGAATAAATAAATAAAATCTTTAAGAAGAAAATAAAGGCAGTATAAATATAGGTGACTAAGACCTTGGTTTTTCCTCATTTAAAATAATTTCAAACTTTTACAAAAATTAACTCAAAACAGATCACAGGCTTAAAACTTAAAAACAAGATTTTAGGATAAAAGAAAAAAGCAGGAGAAAAATCTTTAGGATTCAAGGCTAGGCAAAAAAAGTCTTAAATGTGACCTCAAAGCAGAACTCTATAAAGTAAAAATTGATAAACTGGACCTCAAGAAAATTAAAAACATTTGCTCTGTGAAGGACTCTATTAAGAGCATGAAAAGACAAGCTATAGACTAAGAAAGATATTTGCTACTCACATATCCAACAAAGGGCTAGTACCTACAATATATAAAGAATTCTCAAAACTCAGTATTTCAAAAGATAGTAATAAATAGAAACAGGCAAGAGACATAAACAGACCTTTCTCTGAAGAGAATATACAGATGGCAAAAAAGTGCACAGAAAGATGTTCAACCACATTAGTCACTGGGGAAATGTAAATTAAAATCACAGTAAATACCACTATCACTGTAACTGAAATAAAAATTAATGACGCCAAATTCTGGAGAGGATATGGAGAACCAGACTACTCTTACATTGCTGTTGAGATTATAAAATGATATAGTTAGTCACTCTGGAAAACAGTCTGGTAGTTACTTTAAAAAACTAAACATACTCTAAACCATATGTTCCAGCAATAGCGCTCCCTGGTATTTACTTGAAGGAGTTGGAAATTTATGTCAACACAAAAACCTGCACAGATGTACAGAGCAGCTTTACTCATAATTTCCAAAACTTGGAGGCAGTGAAGATGTCCTTCACTGTGTGAATGGATAAACTGTGGTATATTCAGACAAAGGAATATTATTCAGTGCTAAAAATGAAACGCTATCGAGTTATGAAAGGACATGAAGGAACCGTAAATGTGTAGTACTAAGTAAAAATAAGCCAATCTGAAAAGGCTATATATTCTATGATTCCAACTATACATCATTCTGGAAAAGGTGAAAGTATGGAGACAGTAAAAAGATCAGTGGTTGCCAGGGGCTGGGGTGCTGGAAAGAGATGAACAGGTGAAGCACAGATTTTTAGGGCAGGGAAAAGACTGTATGATCCTATTATGATGGATGTGTACCACTGTATGTTTGTTCAAACTCAGAGAATGTACATCACCAAGAGTAAACCCTAGCACGCACTATGGGCTTTGGGTAATAATGACGTGTCAACGTAGGTTCATCAATTATAACAAACATATCACTCTGGTGGGGGGGGGTGTTGATAATGCAGGGGAGGGGTGAAATTTCGGTACTTTCTGGTCAATTTTGCAAGGCAGTAGTTGCATCTAACATATAACCTAGTAATTACATACCTGGGCAGTGTGTAATTACTTAATTATTACTTAATTTATTCCAGCAAAATTAAGACTTATATTCACACAAAAACCTGTACATGAGAGTTCACAGCAGGTTCAAAAATAGCAAAAAACTGGAGATAACCCAAATGTCCTTCAATGCATGAATGGTTATACTGTGGTACATCCATACCATACTGGAATACTACTCAGCAACAAGGAAAGAACTATTGATGCATGCAATAATTTGGATAGTTTTTAGGGAATTATAACCTAAGAGAAAAAAAGGCAATCACAGAAGGTTGCATATTGTGTGGTTCTATTCTTTTCTTTTTTTAAGATTTTATTTATTCATGAGAGACAGAGACAGAGAGAGAGAGAGAGGCAGAGACATGGGCAAAGGGAGAAGCAAGCTCCCTGCAGGGAGCCTGATGTGGGACTCGATTCCAAGACCCCAGGATCACTATTTGAGCCAAAGGCAGATGCTCAACCACTGGGCCACCCAGGTGCCCCATGTGGTCACATTCTTGAAATGACAAAATTAGAGAGATGGAGATTAGTGGTTGTCAGAGGTTAGGCAGGCCCCCATCCACTTAGTGGGTAGGGTTATAAAGGCCACCACAAGGATCCTTGTAATCATGGAACTGGTGAAGACAACACTAACCGATGTATGTGATTAAAACTGCATAGAACTAAAAAAAACAAACAAAAACAAAACAAAACAAAAACTGCATAGAACTGAATATACACATAGATAAATGATTAGAGGTAAAATAGGAAATCTGAACAGGATTAGTGGATTATACTAATGTCAATATCTTGGTTTTGATACGACAGTTATGAAAGATGCTGCCATTGGAGAAACTCATCACAGGGTCCACAGGATCTCTCTGTATAATTTCTTACATCTGCACGTGAATCTACAATTTCTCAAATTAACAATTCAATTAGAAATATAATAATTTCAGGGCAGCCCTAAGTGGCTCAGCGGTTTAGCGCTGCCTTCAGCCCAGGGCGTGATCCTAGAGTCCCGGAATCGAGTCCCACGTCAGGCTCCCTGCATGGAGCCTGCTTTTCCCTCTGCCTGTGTCTCCGCCTCTCTCTCTCTCTGTCTCTAATGAATAAATAGATAAAATCTTTAAATATATATATATATATATATATACACACACACACACACACATATATAAAATAATTTTCAGAGGTCGATTAAGCATCTGACTCTTGACTTTGGCTCAGGTCATGATCTAAGGATTGTGGGATCGAGCCCCATGGCAGCTCCATGCTTGGCAAGGAAGTCTGCTTGTCCCTCTTGCTCTGTTCCTGCCCCTGCTTGCTCTCTACTTCTAAAATAAATAAGTAAAATCTTAAAAATATATATATAATAATTGCAGCTATGGACATCAGCCTTCTGATCCGAAGCATTAATATGCATAGGATTTCACTAATACCAACTAAATATAAATGTATTCGAACTTTATTTTTAGAACATTAATTTTAAAAATTTCTAGACCAAAAACTGAGCATAATGGTATTTTAAATAATGTTACAAAATATTTTCTTAAAAAATATTCCTACGGAAAACTAGGTAGATTTTAAGGGCATAGTCTATTCATTAAAAGACATTTTGCCATCACTCAATTTCAAAATTATCAAAAAACAAGCTGCTAGTGATTTAATCCTTCTTTGCAGAAAACAATAACAATAAAAATATGTCACTATTTTTTTAGGAGATTTTCTTAGGCAACCTACATTAAATTTGGAAAAGTAATTACTTTCATGGTCAATGTTTCAATAAAAAAATGCTTTTCTTTATATGAAAAACTATTATAGTTTGTCAATCAACTCTGCCCAATTCAAAATTGGGCTTTGGCCTAGTGCAACAATAGGTTCAAATGTAATCACAGCCCAACTGGTCATACTGTATATTGCCCCGTTAATGACGATGCTGTGATTCTAGAGGCAGAAGCTGAGGCACTCTGAACAAAAGCTATCTTTTAGGATTCTGGTTCCTGTCTCAAATAAGATAGCAATCATTTTATCCAAATAAATAAATGAGTGGTTAGAATCTACCTAGCCTGTTCAGACCACTCGAGGGTAGTGCCAACATTAGGGGAGGCTGATGAGGGTGGCTAAGGCACTGAGAAGGCCTGGAAGACAAAAAGGATAGAGGTTTCCATCATCCCTGTCTACCATCAGAGCCATTACAGCTGGTCCACAAGAGGACCTCCCTCTCCTAGAAAGATAGAGGGGGAAGGGATATCTTGCAAGAGCATCTTACATCTCCCTTTGCCCTCCTACTTCTATTCTTCACCTTTCTTCATGCCCTAGCATGCTCCAATATTGGAATTCTTTGGGAGAACAATCAGGCAAGAAAATGAAATAAAGGGTATCAAAATTGGAAAGGAAGAAGTAAAATTGTCTCTATTTGGGGATGACATGATTCCATATAAAGAAAATCCTAAAGACTCAACCAAAAAAAATGTTAGATCTAATATCAATAAATTCAGTTGAAGTTTCAGGATACAAAGTTAAGTATGAAAATCAGTAGTATTTCCATGCACGAATGACAAATTTTCTGGAAAAAAAAAGAAATTGATCCCATTTATAATAGCATCAAAAATAATAAAACACCTAGGAACAAATGTAATTAAGGAGGGGAAAGATCTCTGAAAAATCACAAGACACCGATGAAAGAATTCTAAGGCACAGGGATCCCTGGGTGGCGCAGCGGTTTGGCACCTGCCTTTGGCCCAGGGCGCGATCCTGGAGACCCGGGATCGAATTC
Organism: Vulpes vulpes; assembly: GCF_048418805.1. Lineage (NCBI taxonomy): Eukaryota > Metazoa > Chordata > Mammalia > Carnivora > Canidae > Vulpes > Vulpes vulpes. The sequence goes on along the minus strand of NC_132793.1, from coordinate 88,492,245 downwards.
CACGTCAAGCTCCCGGTGCATGGAGCCTGCTTCTCCCTCTGCCTATGTCTCTGCGTCTCTCTCTCTCTCTCTCTCTCTCTCTGTGACTATCATAAATAAATAAAAAATTTTAAAAATATATTAAAAAAAAGAATTCTAAGGCACAAATAAATGGAAAAGTAACCTATGTTCTTGGATTGGAAGAATTAATATTGTTAAAATGTCAATACTACCAAAAACCATGTATAGATTCAATGTCATCCCTCCTAAGAGTCCAATAGTATTTTTTACAGAAGTAGAAAAAATACTCCTAATATTTATATGGAGCCACAAAAGACCCAAGTAGCCAAAAAAAAAAAAAAAAAAAAAAAAAAAAAAAAAAAAAAAAATTCCTGAGAAAGAACAAAGAACAAAGACATCACAGTTCCTGATTTCAAGCTACACTATAATGCTATAGTCACCAAAACAGTATGGTACTGGCATAAAAACAGACCAACAGAACAGATTTGAGAGCCCAGAAATAAATCCCCACATATGGAGCTAATTAATATCTGATGGGAGAGCCAAGAATATTCAATGCAGAAAAGAGTATTTTCAATAAATGGTGCTGAGATAATTGGATATTTGCATGTAAAAGAATTAAATTGGACCCGTATCTACACCCAACAAAAATTAACTCAAAATGGATGAAAGACTTAGATATAAGACCTGAAACTATGAAAATCCTAGAAGAAAACATAGGAATAAAGCTCCTTGACATGGGTGTTGGTAATGAGTTTTTTGGATGACACCTAAAGCACAAGCAACAAAATACATAAGCGAGTAGAACTATATCCAACTAAAAAGCTTCTGCATAGTTGAATAAATCATCAGCAAAATTAAAAGAAAACCTGCGGAATAGAAAAAAAGGTTTGCAAAGTATACATCTAATAAGGGGTTAATACCCAGAATATATAAAGAATTCATACAACTCAGTAACAAAATACCACAAATAATCCAATTTAAAAATGGTCAAAGGAGCTAACCAGACCTTTTTCCGTGTAAGATATATAAAAGGCCAACAAGGTACATGAAAAGTTGCTCAATATCACCATTCATTAGGGAAATGCAAATTAAAACTACAATGAGATATCACCTCACTGCTGTTAAGAATGGCCATCATCAAAAGAGGACAACAAATGCTGGCAAGATGTGGAGAAAAGGGAATCTTTGTGCACTGCTGGTGGCAATGTAAATTTGTGCAGCCACTAGGGAAAAGCAGTATGGAGGGAGGGTCCTTAAAAAATTAATAATGAAACTACCATATGATATGGCAATTTCAAATCTGAGACTATATCCAAAAGAATCAAAAACACTAACTTAAAAACATATCTGCACCCCCATGTTCCTAACAGCATATTTGTAATAGCCAAGATACGGAAGTGAGCTAAGTGGATGAAAAAACTTGATACACACACACACACACACACACACACACACACACACAATGGGAGTATTATCTAGCCATAAAAAATGAGAAAATAGTTTCATTTGCAATAACACAGATGGACCTTAAAGGCATTGTGCTAATTCAAATTAGAGAAAGACAAATACTATACAATCTCACTTGTATGTGGAATCTAAACAAACTCATAGAAAAAGAGATCAAACTTGTTATCAAAAGCAGAGGGTGGGCCAGAGGGGGAACTGGAGGAAGGTGGCCAAAAGGTACATACTTCCAACTATAGGTTAAATAAGTGCTAAGAGTGTAAGGTACAATATGATGACTATTGCTTTAAAGCTGCTAAGAGAGCAAATCCTAAGAGTTTTTATCACAATACAATTTTTTTCTCTTTTTCTTTCATTTCTCTTTATTGTATCTATAGTAAAGTGGATGCTAACTGAATCTATCGTGGCAATCATTTCACAATATATGTAAATTGAACCATCATGCTGTATGCCTTATTCTGATATAGTTATGTATGTCAATTATTTCAGGGGAGATTATAAAATCAGGGGGAAAAATGTTGGGATCTTTAAGTGTTCAGTCCCCTGTATCCTCTTTCTTCTTAGAGCAATTTCATGGGTGCTCAATGTATTTAATTATTATCTCCATGCTGACAACTCCAGAATCCATAGTTAGGGTCTAGCTATCTTCTGGGCTCCATACTCAAGTAGCTAAATGCCATCAAAGTTCCACTTGGAGGTCCCACAGGTACCTTTGGCACAAGTTCAACTCAACTTCTATGTCCCCTCAAACTTGTTTTCTCCTACCTCTCAGTTTATGGTGTCTGTATCTCCTAGGCATCCAAGCTAGAAATCTGGACCTCTTTCTTTCTGGACCCTTCCTCACTCCACTTCTCTTCACTCTCACTGAGAAATCTGGATCTCTTTCTGAAGCCTTCCTCTCCTCCATCCTCTCTCACCCTCCACACCACTTCTACCCCAGACAACCAACAGATTTCTTGCTAAGTGCAAGAGAAATTAGCCCACCCTGCACCCCTTTCTTCTGAAAAACCTCTGCAAAGTCCAAAACCCTGGACACAGTTTGGCAAGTCCTTTAAGATCTGCTTCTTGGAATCCTCTTACCAATCCCACCCCATAAACTAAACTACAGGCTTCCTCTAAGGCCCTCAAAACCGTGCATTTTAAGTGTTCCCAAGTTTTGTTTGGCACATTCTTTCTGACTAAGCCATAGTCAACCTTCTCCCTCACTTCCAACCTTTAATTTGGAAATCCTCGGTCCTGGGAAACTTTTTACATATCCAACTCAGTATTAGGGGGGCCCTGCCAAGTGCTCCCTCTGCCTATACTACCTATACTCAGTATTTACCTCGTTGCATTGTTTATAATTATTTTCTAGTTTGCTTTCCCCACACTTGGGACTATGAGCTTCCCTGGGCAGGACTGAGCTTTTTGCTCACATAAGCCAATAGGTAGCTCATGAGGAAAGCACCAAAACGTGTACTCTTGAATGAATGATAGTGTAAAAGAAAACATCAGGGGACAAATTCAAAGTGTTTGCAGTGACTCCTATCTGTCACATAACATCTTAATATACCTCATTACATGACAGCAATTGTATATTAAATTCCTTCCTTTATATAATTAAGTAGGCCTTTTTTAAAAAAATTTTATTTATTTATGATAGTCACACACACACACACACACACACAGAGAGGCAGAGACACAGGCAGAGGGAGAAGCAGGCTCCATGCACCGGGAGCCCGACGTGGGATTCGATCCCCGGTCTCCAGGATCGCGCCCTGGGCCAAAGGCAGGCGCCAAACCGCTGCGCCACCCAGGAATCCCCTAAGTAGGCCTTTCTATGTGGACATTGGTGTTAGCCAAATGTCCGGTGTGTTAGGTGACTTAGCTTAAAATAATGTCAACGCTTATTTGGATTACTATGTGGCCTTCCACATTTGCAGTAACCCTGCTCCAGCTAGTCTTTTTCCAGTGAGCAGCCAGCCAGTGATCTTTTCAAAATATAAATACGATACTGTCACTTCCCTACCACGGCTTACGAGGTCCTGCAAAGATCTGCGGCCTGTCCCACACCCCCAACCTTATTACCAATCATTCTCCCTCTTACTCACTCTGCTTGACTACGCTGATCTTCTTTCTTGCAGTTTCTGTTAAACAGCAAAGGTTAATCCAGCATCAGAGGCTTTGCACTGTTGATTCTACCTGCCTGCAAAATTCTTCCCCACGCCCCCACCTCCTCCCAGATGGTGCCAAGGTTGGCTCCTCCTCATTCAGATCGCTGCTCCAGTGTCACTTCCTCAGAGACCTTTCCTGACTACCTCTCTAACCAGCAGGTCCTAGTCAAACTCGATCCTATTGTTCTCTTCGACTTCCTTTGTATGAGTTATCCCTATCTGATAATTTTGTGTTTATCTGTCTCCCTGGTTAAAGCGAGAGCTCCACGGGGACAAGTGATTCCATCTACCTTGTTCCCTCTTGTCTCCCTAACGGCTGAAACAGCTCCCGGCCAACAAACGCTTGCTAAATGAATCCATGCACTCAACAAACAGGTGCATCTCGCGTATTGTCCGGTCTCCTGTCCCCTCCATTGTCAGAAATCCGTTAGGGTGCCTGTCCTTGCAGGAAGGCTCTTGCAGCGTCACCGCCATCCCAAAGAGAGTCTTCTTTTCCTCGCCGGGCGAGGCAAGCCCAGCCTGGTAGCTAAAGGGGCCTCAGGGACCGAAGGACGAGCTGCGGACCCGGCACCCGCGCCTGAAAAGCGCTGCGGAGGGGCGGCGGCACACGGCGTCCCTCTCTCCTCGCTTCCTGGGGACTGCCGCCTCCCCAACCTTAGACTCCTGCACCAGCCTCTCAGTCGGCCGCCGCTCCCAGTTACCTGCCGGGGATCTGGCGTGGGAGACTCAGCCTTCGCACCGCCATTCGAAGGACCAGGGGCACCCTCCGGGCCACCGTAGTTCACGGAAAGCGCAAGCCGACCTCCCCTCCCGCATGCGCAGAGGGCCCGTTCGGCGGACGGCGTCTCTTAGCAACCGCGTCGAGTCCCTCCGCCAGGGGCGGAGCGTCGGAAGCCTCAGGGGGGAAGCCGAGGGGGAAGTGAGCGAGACCAATCCGAAACGAGTCCCAGCCTCGGTCGGCACGCCTCTTCTAACTGTCGCGAATGCGCAGACGGCTTTACGGCAGGCAAGGGGTGGGGGCTGCCGTGGGTAAGGAGGAGAGAAGGAAGCAACCAACCAACCAAGTCGCCCCCACCCCCCACCCCCACCCACCCCAGACCTGGTTTACGGCTCCGGGCTCAGGCTCCTATGCGGCCGCTGATTGGCTGCTGAAGGCTTGGTCCCATCCCAGTGACCCCAAAGTGCTGGAGGGAGGGGGCGGGGGTGGCCCAGTGCAAAGTGCATCCCGAAAGCCCCCTGCCTGGAGCCCCCGCGGCTGGCACTTCGGACCCTGTATGACCTGGGACTTCGCTGCCCGGAGACCTCCCGTGTGCCCCCGTAGCTGGGAGCCTCCGGCCCGGAGCGCGGCAGCCCCTGCTCCGAGCCCTCAGACCGGGGCTGCCCCCCCCACCCGAGCCGGGACTTCCTCCCTGCACCCCTGCCCCGAGGCTGCCCGGCGCTCAGGACCGTCGCCTCCGTTCCGCTCGGCTGTCCGGATGCTCGCCGGGCTCTCGGGCCGTGAGGCACCGAGAAGGATCAGGAACACCCGTGTCCGGCCCTGCCTGGAGTGTTTGTTCAATGGAGAAGTTGGTGAGTGTGGAGAAGCCTGAAAGGAGGAAGAGAAGCAGCAGCTGAGGAGACAGGTAAAGTCAGTTACCTCCGCCGAGGGGCCGGGCGCTGGCTGGGGAGGGAGAATCCCTGCTCCTTCCCTCCTGCCCTTACCACTCTTCCTTGGCTAACCCCTTCCTCACAGCCCCTGGGTCCCTGCACCACTCACAGGTCTCTGCGTTCCAGGTTTGAGCTGGCTGGAGGAGACGAGAGAGCACGAAGGGGTCAAGCCGCCCACCGGAGAAGCCGCAGAGAGCCTCTGCTCAGCATCCTCTATAAAGGTAATAAGCCAGACCTCCCCTCCCCCATTGTTTATTCCTGGCCCCTACCTCATTAGGCACTGCTTTCTTTTCAGCCTGGTTACCTGGAAATGCAGCTCTTTCCTGGCACCCAGTTTCCCCAGCAAGAACGAAACACTGCCTGTGCCTGATCCTTAAGATTTTAATTAATAACTTCTCTCTCAGAAGCGTATTTCCCTCTTTTCCTGTGTACCTTGTGTTTCCGTTCTTTGCATTATCCTTTCCGTGCACTGTACCATTTACTCTGCTCTGAGACTTTGAGACCTTTTTGTAGCCCCCCCCCCTTACTCTCTTAGGAATTCCTCAATTCCTTGTTAATTGCTTGTTAATTCTGAATGATTCTGCTTTTTAACTAAACCACAATTTTCTGTGTTCCCCTTATGTCTTCCTATCACCTTTCCTCCACTCCATCAGAAAATCTTTTCAGTTAACTGACAAGGGTTTAGCAGAGGAAGGCATAGTAGTGGCTTGAAATTTATGAGTTTCGAAAGATAATGTGACTTTTTTCTCGTGAAAAGTGAATCTGTGTACCTGGATAGTGTGGATAGTTGAAACCAGTTATTTGCCCCTGAAGCACTTGAGCATAATTAACTCTTGCAGCTTTTATGTGTGTTTCTGTGTGACAGATGTGGATGGGTCTTGAAACCGTTATATTTGTTACACCATAGATTTTCTAGAAGAACTTCCAAAACTTTATACAATATTTTGTTAATCAGTTGACACTCAAGAGTTTGAAAACACGGGAATGGTTTGGTGTTTTTAGAATCTAGGGCTTTGTTTCTGCACTCTTCATAGATAAGATCTCTTCAAAACCCTTACAGATAATTTGTTAGATTGAAATGTAAGCATCTCATTCGTGTGATCACATTTCTGCCGCTGTATTTTGTTGCTGCCTCTGAAAATGCATTAAAGGTAAGTGTAGGACATCCATGTAATTCCTAAGGAGGGAATATGATCAGGGAAATTATGTAAGAGTTAGTTCAGAAATTAGTCAAGTGAAGGACTTCTTTGCCATCCGGTAACAGGGGTATAAAGGGACTTGTTAATCTCAGAGTTATTTTAATATCTAAGATTGTTTAGGGAATACAAAGAAGTACTTAAAATAACAAGTTGTTAGGAAATTTTTGATTTACTCTGTTCCACTGGACTTTCTGCCTTTTACAAAAATAAATTAATGCCTTTCCTGATTATTTTTAATTGTGAAGACGTCACTCAAGATACTTTTACGTTCTCTGAGGATTTGTGTTCTTGAGACCTGGAACTGGTCACCAAAGGGAGAGTGTATGCTACTGAATGAGATTGAAAATAAGTACCTAGCAGTGATTAGATGTTCACCGTGAACATTTAGGATAGCCTTTATGTGTATATGGGATCCACTTCAATTCAGTAAAAGCTAGGCAGAAGTCTGTCAAGTTAAAGGGAATTTTCATTATTTAAATGTGCAAATTACCAGAGAAATGCCTAATGATGGCTTTAGGAATTGTTTTTTTTTTTAATATGCAAACATACTTGAAGTATGTTTTTAAGGTACAAATGAATTATGTGTTTTCTATTCAGACCTTCTCACATAAATATTTTTTTTTCTACTTTAGATATAGAACTCTAGCATATTTTCACTTACAAGGGGTGTTATCACCTGAGATTTTAAGAGAGTGGGTCTGTGGCAAGTCAAGTATGCAAGGTATAGAGACGACACTCCTTTATCCTGGTTGCTAGGCAGGTCATTCTCATTGCTTAAATAATATTTCATCGATCCTCTCAGCTTTTAACAGTTTTTCTAAGATTAGGGAATATATATGTAAATGTAAATTGTTGACATCTGTTTCTAATATTAGCATGATTGAGAGTGTTTGGTCTAGGTTATGCTGAACATTTGAAATGTTTAATTTGGGTCATTATTTACCAACATGGACAGTTTATTTTTTTCAACCTGGTAGTTAATTTTGTGTTAATTCTCTTGCCAGGTACATGGGTTTTTAAGGGAAAGAAAGGTCCAGAACCTGATTTATTTGATAACCAAGTCTAGATTTATAGTCATATAGGGAAAATAACTGATTTTAATTGAAGATCTCAGTGATGCATCTTGAGGATCCTGTGGCCCTATACTTAATTGTCTTTATACCAGAAGTGATACCGTTCACAATTGCTTAATATTATGCTATACATAATATCTATTTTCTTTGCATGTGACTTTGGTAACATAGAAATTTCATACTATTCCTAAAAAGTCTGAAGTCAGATAAAGTTTATATAAGCATACCTAATATCTGACTTACAGACTTTCACTTCATTCCCAACTGAATACACTCCTTCAGTAGAGACTGATTGTCTCCCTTCTTGCAAACTTCCTCGGCACTGACATGATCATGCAAGACATGAGTTACTAAGATAATATTGACAAGACCTCCTCCGTTACAGTTCTTGTGGTTAAAGTCTTGAGTTGAGCCTGGATAAGTGAGTTATACAAATTCCTCTCTTGCCTCCTCCACATTCCACGAAAATGGTTGGTTTTTCTGCTGGAACGTATAAGAATTGTAGATAAGTTATGCATGATAATACACCCTTGTGTTACACGGAGGCCCAGCACTTTGGAGGAAATATGAATGCCCTTACTTGTTTTAGAACATAAACACCATGCTGACCATGTAGAGTGATACTAAAAAACACTTCTACTTTATTTTGGGTTCCAGGCTCTTGAATTCTACAAATAGTGCTGGTCAGTATAGACCTCAGCCATGTGGCACACTTTGGGCCTTATGATGTTGCTGCAGCCATCTATCTTTCCTCTTAGGACCTGTGAGCCAATGGTGGTTTTTGTTCCTCAGAGCCAATATCTTGGGTTGCTGATTTTGTTTTCATACCAGCCTGATCTCTGTTTGCTCTACAAAGAATTGCTTATTTCCTTTTTTGAGTAGCAAGCTGTTATCTTGTTTCTAGTTTGTGTGAAATCTGAAAGCACAGTTCTAAATTGTATCACTTAATCCAAAAAATGTGTGGACTTTTAGTGAAAATAATATGCAAAAAGCCATTAGTGACTAATCATTTATGCTGAAGGAAACTGGGGACATGTGGCAGATCTGGTAGAAGTTTTATACAATTTTAGACAGGTCTTAAATATATTTTGTTTTGTAGTTATTTTACACTTCACTCTGTTCCATGAATATGAACTTCTTTTAATTATGTGAAGCAAGGAATTTGGTTTCACCTTAATGCAGTTCACTTGGCATCTTTTTGGAATTTACTGGTAAGAGCTTAATTCCTAAATTTATAGTTTCTAGAATGGTCAACAGCGTAAAAGCTCAGAGGCCTGGATGGTTTTCTTTTGACCTCCACGTAAAGTAGAAAAGATGGACTCGTAAAAGTTAAACACACAATTCAACACACTACCAGGCAATGAAACCTCACATAAAAACGATATACGTGGGGGAAGTGGCTCCTTTTGATAAATAATTCTGAAGTCTTCCTTGTTTGTGTATTTTTTTTTTTCTCTTTTCTGACTGGAACCTGAAATGGCATTCCTAAGATTGCACCCTCAGAATTTTAGTCATTCTGAGTCATTAGTTTAAAACAACTCACATTTACATATATTTCTTTAGAAAATTGCCTCCTTGGCCATATTCTTTTGTTTTATAGGTGACTTCCAGGAGCACTCAGATTTTCAACCTTCTCCTTGAAGGGAAATAGACTGTTTTCCTATCTCATCTGTAGACTTCTTCTGTAATTTTTAATAGACACCCTTAGCACTGGATGGTGTATTAACTCTTTCTGTTCAATAGTCTTTTTTAAAAAATTTACTAATAAGTGGATAGTTCTACCCTGTTCAGTGCAAACTCGTACAATACCAAGATCAAATGTATTACTTGTCTGGTGCCTTGGACTATTGTAGTGGATATTTTGGTAATAAGTCATTGCCCTTCATAATTTAAGGGATGCAGCTGACAGGAATTATGTGTGCGTGGTACATGGATGTTTGTTTCTTCTGGCAAAGACTGATGCATGTACAAGAGTGCTTTTTTGGTTTAAACCTATGGTTATTATTTATAGCACTTTGGTGTTGTTAGAAGAGAGAAAATGATCTTAACGTTTCTAGGGGTAATTAAGTATGCAGAACTCTCTATTAAAAGTTCTACCAAGAGGTAACACCAGTGGCCAAGGCCCATCCGTGTGCCAAACACATGTCAGGCACTCAGTGGACTTCCATTTGTGTGACCAAAGAGCCCAGACAGCATTATCACAAGTTGCTGTGGTTTGTGCACCTTTCTTGTGGAGAGAAACAGTCCCTTCATCTTTTATCACAGCCTTTTCTTGATACTACTAATAAATTAATACCATTTCATATTTTCCTCCATCCCCACTCCCACTTTGCTTGTCTTCCTCCCTGTGCACCCCCCATCTTCCTCCATGGGTAGATGGAAGGCAGTAAGAGAACAAGGATTCTTAGAGGCTTGAAACCATGGAGGGCCAGCTCCGCTTCTCTTGGGAGGCAGGGGATACCAAGACACCCTTAGAAACAAGGCACCCAGTGGTATTGATACCTGAAATGTAGAAAACAATCACCTGTTCATTTGTGGAAAATGCTGGAGGCTCATCACTGGATATCTCAGTAGGCTTTCTTTAAACAAATCTTTAGTATAGTTTTAGATTCATAGAAAAAACATGCACAGATAGTACAGGATTCCCGTATACTCCACACCCAGTTTCCGCTAACATCTTGTATTAATAGATGCATTTCTCACAGTTAATGAACCAACAGTGAACATTATTATTAATTAAAATCCATATCCAGATTTCCTTAGTTTTATCTAATGCCTTTTTCTGTTCCAGGTTACCATCTAGGACACCATATTACATTTAGTCATGTAAGCTCTTTTGGGCCATGACGTTTCTCAGCCTTCCTTGTGTTTTGATGACCTTGATATTTTGAAGAGTAATGGTCAGGTATCTTGTAGATGTCCCTCAATTAGAATTTGTCTGGTATTTTTCTCAAGATTAGACTGAGGTAAAAAAAAAAAAAAAAAAAAAAAAAAAAGATTAGACTGAGGTTATGGGCTTTGGAGGGAAAGATCACCAAGTTAAAATTGCTGTTCTCTTCATATTGTACTCATAACACAACTTGGCACTGCTGCTGTTAATCATGATCACTGGGCTAGGATGGTGTCTTTCAGGTTTCTCACCATAAAATTGCTCTTTCCGTTCCTTTCCATGCTATCCTCCTTGGAAGGAGGTCGCTATGCATGGCCTACACTAAAGGGGAGGGAAGTTATGCCCTACTCTTTGAGTAGGGAGCATCTATACAAATCTTTGGAATTACGCACAGGAGATTTTGGTTCTCCTCCCTTCCTTTATTCAACCAGTTATAGCAATATGGGCATATCGATATTTATTCTGTACTTTGAGTTAGAATCCAACTTGATTATCTTGTTCAAATTGTTCTGTCTTGGCTGATGAGAGCTCTCTTTAGTTGGCTCCTGTGCTCCAGTAACATACCCCCATCACTGCATTTTTCTTTGAGCACTTCCTTTTTGGCACAATGAGATGCCCCAGGCTCACCTTACATGTGTATTTTCTTGCCCCACTCTCCGAATTGGGCATTTCTGTAAGGATGGTTCTGTATTTTTTTTTTTTTTTTTTTTTTGCAGCTGGCCCTGTGGTAGGAGCTGTTCTGTTATGTCTAATTCAGTTTTTTAGAAACACTAGGCAGTTTGTAAGTCAAATATTATTTCCAAGCGCCTCTTGGCCAACTCTCTGGCCTTCCTTGAAAAGTTTGATGAGGGAAAAAAAAATGTATGGAAAAAGGAAAGAGTCAAAGTGGACTGTACTGATTTGGTTTGGTTGAAAATTCTGGTGTGCACCCAGCAGCCCCTGTGACTGCCACTCTTCGCTAGAGCCTGTCGAGTTGCCAGGTGGTCCGACCTTTCCTGTTTAAGTGACATAGGGTGTAGCACACGCCACCCCATGGGGAAGGCGGTGGCAGTTCTGGTGAGTAATTCTTAGAGTGATTCTAGTGTACTGTGTGCAAGTCACTTAGCATGTGCTCTTAACCTTAGTGGAATTCACAGACCTAAGATTTAATTTACATGGAGAAATTAAACCTTTTCCTTAAACCTGTGGAGAATTTTTTCAAAATTCATGTGGGGAAGTTGACAAGAAATGTTAATCTTTTACCTAGTTTGATGTATATGTAAAGGAATAAAATTTCAAGATGATTGACATAGTGCTTTTTGGGCATACGAAGAACCAGCATTTAAAGACATAATATCCTTTTTAGTTGTCATAGATTCCATTTTGGTGCTGTCCACTTACTATATTGAATCAACACATGCTTTTGTTTTTTGTCATGTTTAGAAAGATCACGTGCCTAACAGCATCAGTTAAAAAGTAATTCAGATGTGCAAGTCTGAAAATATGCTCTGAATAGAGCAAAAAATAATAGGAACATGTGTTTGCATCCAAGTTCCAAATGTGTTATTTTTTCTTTACCAGTTTGGAGATTAATGTAGGTACCAGGATCCTTTTCTCTAAGAATTGATCTGAGTTTTTGCTCTGTAAGTTTGTTATAAAGTGCTAAAATTTAAATTCATCCAAAGGTAGACTGTGTAGGCAGTTGTAAGATTTTTTACTGTTTTTAGGAGTCTTCCCATAATTGATATTTGTTTTTAGGTTAAGAAAGGTCATTCATGCTGCAATTTGGATACCCTCTGAGCCTCTTCCTCACAATGCTGTATGTGCACAATGGTTATTAGGCAAACCACATATCAGGAGAAGGGACATTCTTCTATAAGGTAAGTGACTGATCATCATGGGTCATTTGGGCAGTTCTGGGTGAAAAATCCACTTAGCCTTTGTTTTTCCTTCAAATCAGCTAACATATACTAAACACAACACTTGCTCAAACAAAATCCAGGTTTGCTCCAAAATTGATTGGATCTTGCATAATAGACCTCATTTAAGTGCAAAGATAATCGTCTCATTTTTAAGGAAACAAAATGTTAAAGTTGATTGGTTTGAGCACATAGTAGTAGTTTTCATTAGTTTGTAATGGTCTTCAACATCTTCTCGTATAATTCTAAAAATAAGCAAAAACGTATTCCAAAAGGATTTTCGGTTTCAAAATTTCTGAAACAAAAGACTTAATTTTATAGTTTTGATTGAAAAAGGAGTTAAGTGAGGAGATAAGGGGGAAATCCTGTTTATTAAGAAAACAAATTGTGAGGAAATTTCTCATTTTAACTTCTGTTACTTAACAGTAATACTCATGAGTTTGAAATAACCATTTTCAATGTACAAAACAACAGGATATTTGATTACACTCTTAAGCTGTGACAGTTTGGCCTAGGTCAGGCTTAAGTTTACCTTTATGCAATCTATAACTAGAAGTTTTACAAGATAAATTATTATTGGTAACAGGATTATCCCAAGATGTCTAACCTACATAGGAGACCAAAATGTCTTTAAAGGACTTTATCACATAATTTTTTATTTTTAGAAATGGAAGCCTGCTAATTAGGAGATGAGTCTAATCTATTCCTTAAAATTAGTCCAGATGGAATGGCTTCTTAGAAGTGTGTTAGTTTAAGTTTCTGTAAGCTGTGTAACTTAAAAATGCACTGGAAAAGTGTTTATGCACACGTGTAAGATGCCGCTTTTTACCAATTCAATTTGGATTTTCTTCACAGGAAGGAGATCTTCTATTACATTGAATCTGAGTGCATACCTCTTTTGTGACCTAATAGAGGGTGTAGAAATTCGATATACTACTTTTTCTTTAAAGTAGTTTTTTCATGTGGTGAATCAACAGGTTGTTTCATGTTGGAAAAAGAAGTAAAAAACTTTAAGTAGGTCTCCTAATATTTCATATGATCTTGGTATTCTGCATGCTTATAGAGTAAAACTTCTGGAAAACTGAAATTAGGAAAGTGGAAAAGATGTGGTAGAAAACAAGGGGTGGCATATCATGTATCAAATAGCAAAGTGGGGAGGACAGAAAGAGACAAAGAAATAAACAAAAGGAGAATATGTGTTATCCGTGTCTTTTACTTTAATTCACCCCATGCATTTCCCCCTCCTCCCCAAACCTTTCACCCTTTGGGGCTAAAAATAAGATATTGTTGAAATACTTTAGGGGACTCACTTAAAGTTTTTTACTTTTTTTTTTTTTTTTTTTTTTTTAACCTGTCTCTCATAGTTAAAGGTCTGTAGTCTTTATAACCTGTGAATTGCCCATTTGATACTCCGTATTTCATTCAGTGATCTGCTATATATCCTGATTGGTTTATAACTCTGCGTTAGGGTAATCAAACTCCTCTGACTCCTCTGTTGTCTTGAATTTTCTAGCTGCCCAGCATCGCCTTCTGTTATACCTGAAATAGGGCTACTGTGTTCCTAGCATATTTGCTTTGAGCTTTCAAAAGACTACAGAAGAAATGTCTTGTTTCAGCAATTTAAAGCTTTATGCCTGGCTTTTTGTTTGGAATCTTGTATAATCTTAATCTTGGAAGTTTTGGTTATAACAGGTACTTGTTAATTAGTTGTAGGGGGATGAACTGTCATTACTAAGATTTACATGATTTGACAATGGAAAATTCTGTACTATTTAACAGACACATCATGAGGAGCCCTGTATTCTAAATTTCATGTATTCTGTTTCCCCTTAAAGCCTATTCCCTGTGACCTAATGAATCCTTTGTAAAAAGTGGACTCAGCTAGGATGTTACACCACCATTGTCGAAGGAACCCTGAACTCCAGGAAGAATTGCAGATTCAGGCTGCAGTTGCTGCTGGGGATGTTCACACAGTACGAAAGATGTTAGAACAAGGCTATTCTCCAAATGGCCGGGATGCTAATGGCTGGACCCTGCTTCATTTCTCTGCAGCAAGAGGGAAGGAAAGATGTGTTCGAGTATTTCTAGAACATGGAGGTGAGTTTACCAGCAGTAAACCTTTTTTGCCAGAGAGAAACTTAAAGTATATTTAGTTTAAAATATATGTGCACATGTATGTAACATTTATGCTTCACTTTGGTTAACACCCAACTTCCTGTTCTTTCCCTTGTGAAGATTTGTTGGAATTATGTGGAGTTTTGTTCAAGAACAGATTGTTTAAAAGAGTAGTTTCATGAATGTGCTTTTTTCCCCTCTGTAACTGTAGTTTATACATAGCCAGGTTTTCCCAGAAGCCCTTCATGTTGTCTGGTTGCTTTTGTTTCAGAAGCAGAAGTGGCTCTGGGACCCACAATTAGAAAGTTACACAAGTTTCCCCTTTGGTAATTGCTCGTGCAAACAAAGACCTAGCACAGGTCCCTTTAAATATCATGGCCTTAATGATGATATCCTGTCTTTTGAATTTACCTCTTTAAAAAAAAAAAAAAAACAACTTTGGATGATTCCTTTTATTGCTGTTTTAGAACACTTGCCTTTACTAGAATTGTACATAGTTTCTAGGTTAGAAGACAGGTTATCTGAGGTCTCATTTTATATAAATACATACCATTGGAAACTACCCCTGACATTTTATTCTTTTGCTTTGAAAAACTGTCCATTCCCAAAGTTAATAATTTCCATAATTAATAACAACTAATAATTGTCCTAAACTAGTTTACTTTTTTTCCAGTTGAATTTCTGCTTGCTTTATTTTCCAGAGATGGGCTATATGTATTTTATCATTTGTACCCAATTTATCTTTGTAAATGCTGGTGTAAAGCAGCCGTATTGAGACTCAGGTTTCACACGTGTGCCTTTTGAGGGCCTGAATTGCTCTTTGCCAGTCAGTTGGTTTTATTTTTAAGGTGTACTATGTTCAAGACTAGTCAAACTTGTAAACCTACTTGAAAGTACAGAAAACTAGAAGTCCTAGGGCTCTTGTGAGGGTCGTGTGAATTATGCAAAGCTAGGACTATGGAGGCTGTGAGCAGGAATTAATTGCGGGGCGCTGCTAAGCCTGAGACTGTCTTCACACAACCCAGGGCCCCGTGCTAGGAACTAAATCCCTGGTACCATTGACAGGACCCATTCATTCACCGTCCCGGGCCTCCTTTGTAAGCTGTCTGCCATCCCTCCTGCTACTCTTGCTCCTGCCTCATTTTACCTTACTCCTTGGAAAGCTCACTTCTGAACTTAATGAAGGGAAGATGGAAGAGGAACAGGAGAGAGATTGGAAAAAATCTGAAAGGTGGATGTGGATCACAACACTTAAAATTTTGGCAGTGCTTACCAAGATCACAGTTTATGGTTTTAATCCAACCTAATCCTGTTATTTCCTGCTGCTGCCAGCCGTGCTTTTAAAATATTAACTAATAAATAAATAAATAAATAAATAAATAAATAAATAAAAGTTCAATTACTCAGGTAATATTGTCTCCTTAAATAAAACAGTTTTCAGATAAACTATAAGTAAAGCCAAAGACCCCTTTGCCCAACTCCCAATCCTTTCTGCCTGCCCCCTCTCAGAAATAACCATATGTATGAGTTTGGGATCATTTCCTGACACTATTACTTGCATTCATAGAAGATATGTCATATTGTCATATTGTGTTGTGTGTGATTTTAGAACATAAGTAATATCCTACTGACGTATTATCCTGCAGTTGCTGTTTTTCATTCAACTATGCAATTTAAGTTTTTTTTAAACTATCAGGGGTTGGCAAACTTTTTCTGTAAAAGGCCAGGTAGAAAATATTGTAGGCTTTGCAAACTCTGATGTCTCTGGCATAATTACCCAACTCTGCCTTTGTAGCATGAAAACAGCTATAGACAGTTTGGAAATGAAGGAATGTGGGTGTGTCCTGATAAAACTTTATAAAAACCAATAGCAGACCAAATTTGGCCTGTGGGCTATAGTTAATTCTGTCTCCTCACTCACCCTCCCTTCCATGTGGCTGTGTGTGTGTGTGTATGTGCTCGCATGTATGTCTATTAATATTCTTTAATAGCTTTTATTGAGGTAGAATTCCTGTGGCTTACAATTCGCCCATTTAAAATGTGCATACAGTTCAATGGCTTTTAGTATATTTATAGAGTTGGCCATCCATCACCACAGGTTATTTTAGAACATTTTCATTACCCTCCAAAAAATCTTGTGCCTGTTTTATATTAATACATATAGATTTGTTCTGTTCTTTTTAGCTGCTAAATATAATATTTATTAATATGGACATACTATCACTTGTTTAAACTATATATTTTTTTTAGAATGGCTGAAATTTTCTCAGCAGGAGATTTTATTTGTTGAGAATGTAATACATACACATACGCAGTTAAAAGCCAAATGAAACATATTCTGGACTGTTCCACTCTTTAGCACCCGTCCTAATTTCCCTTCACAGAGGCAGTCCTTCTAACCGGTTTCTTCTGTGTCCCTGTGGAGATAATCTGTGCATATCAATGTACATAATCATGCTCCACCTTCTAGCATGTTCCTTTTTGTTGTTGTTGTTGTAAATAGTCTATTCTGCATCTTGATTCTTTCACGTGGAAGTTAAGTGATAGATCCTTGTCATTGTATTGACGCTTCCAGATTCCATTGCATGGATGTAATTTCTTTAAACTTATCCCTCACTGTTGGACATTTTGATTTTTCCATTTTTCTGCTACTAGAAACAGTATTACAGAGAATGTCTTTGACTCTTTTTGTTTTGTTTTGTTTTGTTTTTAACATATGTGAGAGTTTATCTCTTGGATAATTCCTAGAAGTGCAAAGGGATGTTAATCAAACGTATGTTAATTTTTTTAAAATAGATTTTTAACAAATTGTCCTCCAAAGGTTAGGAGGGCTCTCTCCTTACTGACCAGGTGGGATAGTGCCTGTTCTCCCACCTTTGCCAGGAGTCTGTCACCAGATGGTTTGCTCTTCCTCTGTATGATTTGCTGGCCTCTGTCTTTCTCTCTCTTTTTTTTCCCCAGGAGTGACATTTGAATAACAAAACATTGCAGGACAGGGCTGATTTGCTGGTCCTTTTTGTATTGATTTGTAGAAAATTGTTTGTATATTCTTGTTTTTTAGAGAGAACGTTGCACCAATTTTCTCTCAGTTTTTAGCTTTTTCAAATTCATGATGTTTGTATGTTGCCAGGCAGAAGTCTGCCTTTTAATGTAGGTGAATTTTATTTTCTTTTTGCGTTACCATTTGTGCTTTTTGTGTCTTGTACATCATACTAAAGGGTCATTATTTGCCTGTATCTTCTTCTGAAAAGTTTTGTGGCACTTAGGTCCTTGATCTATCCAGAATTGGTTGGTGTATAGTAAGAGATGGCCAGGTACAATTTCATATTTTTTCCGCATAAAGGGAGCCTAAGTCATCCTTTCTATCCTCATTGCTATGTTCTTCCAGTTCAGATATAAAATCTTCATCTCTGTGTGGTTCCATGGAGTCTAGTGCCTGTTGGTATAACCCTGAGTCCCTATAATACTATGTAATTAATAGTACTCTATAATAAGTTTTGATTTCCTGAATGACTGGGGGAGAGGGGAGGCTGTCAAATCTCCTCTCCTTGTTCTTTAAGGATATCTTGGCTAGTCTTAGCCCTTTATGTTTTTGTATAACATTTTAAAACAACAGCATGAAATATTTTGGAGAAGCTCCTCATTTGTTTTTGTATAGCATCTTTTATTTGCTCCTGTTACCCTAGAAGAATTAGGTTTGGGATGTATTTTTTCTCTAGCACATTATGTATCAACTTGGGAACGTAAATAGGAGAAGAAACTTCCTTCTCCATCATCCCTTTGGCCTCATGTAATGCTTTGAGGTGCTCTGTGTTGTTAGCATGCCTTCTGACCTCTAGACCAGTGTGTCCAGCTGCCTATTAATATTAAGCCTCTGTATATTCGTAGCTCACAACACAGCACAGGCTGCTGCTTGGACATGTTCCTTTGCAGTGTGGATGGCACCACAGCCTGTTATGCCAGCCATTTACAAACAAACCACCCTTGACATTCTTCCTCCTAAATCATTGCCATATATTCACATTTCTTTGCATTGGAGGCACTGCCCTACTTTGTTCCTCACTAGAAGTGATGCTCTTCCTCTTCATCCTGTTTCCAGGCTTGCCCCCTCCCAGCCAGTCTCCGAACAGAGTGATTGGTGATAAATCTGAAAATTCAAATATTTACCTTTAAAAATCCATCAACTAAAGTTTTCCATTTCTCTCAGGGTAATAGTCAAAGCCCTTTCTGTGACCTACATGGCCCTGCGATGTCTGGCGCCCCTGCAGTATCTTTCCAGGCTCATCTTTGAGTCACAGTCCCTCTGTGTTCAATCAGATTGACTGAGCTCAGATGCCTTTGCGCCGGACCTGCTGAGCCCCCCTGCTCATTCCACTGCTGCCACCCTCAGCTCATTCATCCCCACTTCTCTGTCAACTCTCACCACACCCCTTTCTCAGGGAAATCTCTTACCATCCAGACTTGTTATGGGATTTTATTCTCTGTACCTTTTTATTATAGCTCCTATCACAAGCCTAATGATTTATTCTTGTAGTATTCTATTTAGCTCCTGTTGGTTGGGAGCTTTCTGAGGGTAGAACCCATATCTGGCTTGTTCTCAGAGAACAAGGAGACAAATGTCAGCTATCTAAAAGAATTGCTCCCCAGCCTTAGAGAGACAAGACTAATCCTGTCTTGGAAAATAGTGATTGAAAATGGGCCAGCCTTGTGGTGGGATCAGAAAGATGCTTGACTTCATCATACCTGCTCTTTTCCTGAAACTACGGTTTCTTCCAGAGCTTGAAAATTTATAGTCAGATTGGCCCCCTTCTCTTAATAAGCTTCTTTTGTGATGGATATTAAGGTGAAGTGAAGTCAGATCCTAAAGGGTAAGTGAGCAAAATAACCCACAAGAAACAAAGATTCACTTCCTTTTCCCTTTTGATGCCCTCCCCTACCATGAGAGTAGAGAGAGAGGATTCGTATAAAGTTAAATGAGGTGGCCAGTTGGTCCTCTATAAATCACTTATTCATATATTTATTCAGCAAATATTTATTGAGCACCTACCATATGCCAGGCTCTGGGCCAGGCACTGAGATACAGAAAGCAAACATTGTGCTAGCTGTCTGGCACTTCATAGACTAGTGGGTGGATAGATTTATAGCCAGCATTTATTGAGCACTTAGTACTAGCCTGTTTCTTCACAGCCGTTCTATGAGAGTGAGTAGTAAGTTTTTCCATTAAGAAGACTGAGCCACAGGATTGGAAGTAATTTGCCCAAGGCCATGCACCCCATAAATAGTGGAGCTAGAATGCAAACCCATGGTCTTAACCATGATTCTTTGTGACCTGTAAGGAGATAGTGCGGTTCCAACAGCGTGAGCTAAGTGCCACGTATACAAGTTCCCTACTGTTGCAGGGGTGGAGGTGGGGGCAGTGGCACAGGAGGTTTACTAGAGAAAGCATGGTTTGACTTGAGAGCTTGAAAAGCAAGGCAGGGATGGGGCACAGGAAGGATAGAGATGTGGAATTTTTGGAAACACATAGGACACTGATTGTGAAGGGTAGAAGAAGAAAGGGAGCAAGTTTGGTTTTATGAACTGAGAATAGTTCAGGATGGTTAGAGCATATCCAAGTTTATTCAGCGGACTGTGCTGAGCCACCTGCCAGTAGTGGCAGAGACAGATTTGTGTTTTACTAAGCTCACTGGTGATAGTAGGTGATCTTTTGAAAGAGCCTGAGACCTCAGGCAGCAGGTGGGTGCCTGCTGCTGCCTGATCGGGACTGTGGTTGCACTTCCCTGCACCCCACCCTAAACATGTATATTTATTGAGTACCTGCTATGTATCAGGACAGTTCTGAGGCCTGGGAACACAGTGACCCATAGAGTCCCTACTGCCATGGCATTAACTTTTCTAAGAGGAGGAAATTGACAGGGAAATGTACAACTCAGTGTGGTGATGAGCACTGTGAAGAAAGCTGAGGCAGAGAAGGAGTAAGGAGGGACAGGATTTTGTTTTAAATGAGGTATTTAGGGAAGACCTCCAGTATGCCATCGTTGAGCCCTGGAGGAAGCAAAGACCAAACCATGAGGATATCTGGGAGAAGGATGTTATAAAGGTAAAAGGAACAAGCAAGTGCCTACACACAGTCTGGGATGGGAATATGCTTCGCACTTTGAAGAAAAAGCCAGGAGGAAGACAGGAAGAACAGAGCGACGGGAGAGAGGGCCCACCAGGTTAAAGAGACAACTGATGTGATCTGTAGGTTCTTGAAGGCTCAAAAAACTTTGGACTTTGTCCTGACCAAGAATGGAGAACCATTGCAGGCTTCTCAGCTGAAGAATGAGGAGAACTTACTGAAGGGCTCACTCTGGCTTGAGGAAGAAAGGATTATAGAGGAGCAGAGGATAAATGGAAGGTGTGTCAGGTAGCTTTGGAATAGCTTAGGCGAGAGATGCTAGTGGTTCAGTCTAGACAGCAGCAGCCCTATGCTGAGAAGTGGTCAGATTCTGGATAAATTTTGAAAGGGGAGCCAGCAGGCTTTGCTGATTGATTGGGCATGCAGTGGCAGTGAAAAGGAATCAAGGGAACAGACATATGGGGCCTCAGGACCTGGTTGCCATTGGTTGAAAGAGCAGGGGAAAGTTAACCAAATGCCATTGAAAAAAAAAAAAAAAGAGTAGGACATAGATGTTCAGTAAGACCAGTCACTCACTACTGTTAAATCTGTTCATCTGCACAGTAAAACCATCAATAAATGAGTGAGCACACAATGTTAACAAAATTCAGAGCAAACAGGCGGTCTGGTCTTTGACCATGCTGTGGTCTCCTCTATGTGACCACCTTGGTGCCTGGTTAGGGAGCAGCTGTGCAAAGCCACACCGGTTGCCACTATGGCAGGAATCCAGTTTCAGTGAGAAAATGAGTGAGTTTCATTTGGTTAGCTGATACTGTCCATATTTCAAAAGGGGATATGGAAGGTTCTCTTTCTTGTTTAAACCTGGACAGTCTGTAGTAGCTATTTACATTGAAATGAAATGTAAAAATTCAGCTCTGCATTCAAGAGTAGTCATGTTTCAAGTGCTCAGTAGCTGAGTGAGTAGCTACCATGTTAGACCTCACAGATGTCAAACAAGCTTGTGCAGATAAATTACATTTTGCTGGTTTGCAGGCCTACCTTGGGGGATGCAGCAGGTTCTATTCCAGACTACAGCAATAAAGTGAATTTCACAGTAAAGCAAGTGAATGAATTTTTGGTTTCCCAGTACATATAAGAATTATGTTTACCTATATTATAGTCTGTTGAGGGTTCAGTAGCCTTATATTTAAAAGTATACACAGACCTTTCCTTTTAAAAATTTACTTACTTATTTTAGAGAGAGAATGTGTATCAGCAGGGGCAGGGCAGAGAGAGGGAGAGAATCTCCAGACTCCCTGCTGAGCACAGAGCCCAACACAAGCCTGAGATCATGACCTGAGCCAAAATCAAGAGTCAGACACAGCCCAACTGAGCTACCCCAGGCACCCCTAAAAATAAATAAATAAAAATACATATATACATACATATACATATATGTATACACACATATGTATATATATGTGTGTGTATGTACACACATGTACATATACATATATCAGTTAGAACAGACTTTATTGCTAAATGCTAACCATCATCTGAGCTTTCAACCCCTCCTAATCTTTTTG
This sequence comes from Vulpes vulpes, assembly GCF_048418805.1. Classification (NCBI taxonomy): domain Eukaryota; kingdom Metazoa; phylum Chordata; class Mammalia; order Carnivora; family Canidae; genus Vulpes; species Vulpes vulpes. The sequence continues at coordinate 88,470,117 of NC_132793.1, read as the reverse complement.
CTGGTGGAGGGTCTTGCCTTGATGTTGATGACTGCTGACTGATCTGGGTGGTGGTGTTGAAAGCTGTCATGGCTGTGGGTGTTTCTTAAGACAACAATAAAGTTTGCCACATCGATTGCCTCTTCCTTTAACAAACCATTTCTCTGTATCATGTGATGTTGTTTGATAGCATTTGCCCACAACTTCTTTCAAAATTAATGTCAATCCTCTCAAACCCTGCCACTGCTTTATCAACTAAGTTTATGTCACATTCTAAATCCTTGGTCATCATTTCAACAGTCTTCACAGCATCTTCACTGGGAATAGATTCCATCTTAGGAAACCACTTTATTTGCTCATCCGTAAGAAGCAGTTTCTCACCATGTAAGTTTGATGATGAGATGGCAGCAGCTCAGTCCCACCTTCAGGCTCTTACTCTAGTTCTCCTGGTGTTTCCACACCTCTAGTTACTTCCTCCACTGAGGTCTTGAACCCCTTGGAGTCATCCATGACGGTTGGAATCAACTTGTTCCAAACTTCTGTTCATGTTGGTATTTTGACCTTTTCCTGTGAATCATAAGTGTCCTTAATGGCAATTAGAATGGTGAATTGTTTCCAGAAGGTTTCCAATTTTCTTTGCCTAGATCCAGCAGAGGAATCACTGTATGGCAGCTGTAGCCTTACAAAATATATTTCTTAAATAATAAGACTTTAAAATCTTAATTACTTCTTGATCCATCGGCTGCGGAATGGCTGTTATGTTAGCAGGCATGAAAATGACGTTGATCTCATTGCACATCTCCCATTAGAGCTCTTGGGTGGCCAGGTACATTGTCAACCTACAGTAGCATTTTGAAAGGAATCTTTTTTTCTGAGCAGTAAGTAAGTGTCAATAGTAGGCTTAAAATAGTCTGTAAACCATGCTGGAAACAGATGTGCTGTCATCTAGGCTTTGTTGTTCTCTTTATAGAATATAGGCAGAGTAGATTTAGCATGATTTTTAAGGGCCCTAGGATTTTTGAAGTGGTAAATGAACATTGGCTTCAACTTAAAGTCACTAGCTGTATTGTCCCCTAATGAGAGTTGGCCTGTCTTTTGAAGCCAGGCATTGACTTCCCCTCTCTAGCTATGTAAGTCCTGGATGGCATCTCCTTTCAATAGAAGACAGTTTTGTTTACATTGACAATCTAATGCTTTCCTCTTTATTAACTATCTTAGCTAGATCTTCTGGATGACTGGCTACAGCTCCTATACCAGCACTTGCTGCTTCCCCTTTCACTTTGATATTATGCAGTGACTTCTTTCCTTAAACCCCATGAGCCCTCCTCCGCTGGTTTCAAGCTTTCCACTTCCAGCTTATGCAGCTCCCTCAGTCTCACAGAATAGAAGAGAGTTAGGGCCTGACTCTGGACTAGGCTTTGGCTTAAGGGAATGTTGTGGTTGGTTTGATCTTCTATCCAGACCTCTGAAATGTTCTCCATATCAGCAATAAGGCTGTTGTGCTTTCTGATCATTCTTGTGTTCACTAGAGTAGCATTTTTAATTTCCTTCAAGAACTTTTCCTTTGTATTCACAGCTTGGCTAACTATTTGGCAGCAGAGACCTAGCTTTCAGCCCATCTTGACTTTCAGCCTTCCTCACTAAGCTTAATCATTTCTAGCTTTTGATTTAAAGTCAGAGTCACATGGTTCTTCCTTTCACGTGAACACTTGCAGGCGATTGTAAGATTATTGATTGGCCTAATTTCAGTATTGTTATGTCTCAAGAAATAAGGAGCTTGAGGAAAAGGGAGAGATGGGATAGTGGTCTGTCATTGTTGATTTAGTTTCACTTCTTATGTAGGTACAGTTCATTGTGCCCCAAAACCATTACGGTAGTAACATCAAAGATCATTGGTAATGATCACCAGAACAAATAGAACAATAATGAAAAGGTTTGAAATTTATGAGAGTTACCCAAATATGGTACAGAGGCATGAAGTGAGCAAACACTGTTGGTGAAATGGTGCCAGTAGACTTGCTTAATGATGCAGGTTACCACACACCTTCCATTTGTAAAGAGTTTGATAAAGCAAAGCACAGTAAAACAAGGTATATCTGTGCTTTCAAACATCTTGCTTCAAAATGAACACTTAGGGTTTTATAATGTCCAAAAATATTAGGTTAGTTTCTAAACACAAATGTGATGTTATATAATAGTACCTTAATATAAATCCTGATAATCTTTCTGACCAGATTAGTGTGCTGTTATGCAGAAGTCTCTATTATAATAGTGGGTATTATAAGAAATCCATTATTATTATCATCTTCATTTTTCCATTTGGAATCTCTCTAAAAATTCTGAGATCATTTGTTGGACATCTTAAGAAAATAGCATAAAGAGACCCTATCTTAGGTGTGTTTATTTAGCTTTAGATTCAGTTTTCATGTAACTGACCTGGAGGGAAGTCAGCTGGAGCTCTAGAAGTTAAGTCCATAGAGCAAATCCTCATAGGAACCTGAGGAAAGCATTTCAGGGCTCCTCTTGATACAGTAGGTAAAATCCTTTTGCCAAATAAGTTAGGGAAATAAGTGATAAATCCATATAGTGTGGTGAAAAATTATTTTTAGGTTTTCAAAAATGAAAGATTTTGCAAATGATTATCCCAAATGTGATAAAAACAGGTTAATGGTAGGAATTTATGAAAGTACTTGTAGAAACCAGGTTTTTTTTTGTTTTGTTTTGTTTTTGTTTTTTTAAGATTTTATTTACTTGAGAGAGAGAGCATGCGCCTACAAGAGCATGAGCAGCAGGGAGGCGCAGAGGAAGAGGGAGAAGCAAACTCCCTGCTGCAGGGAGTCTGATATGGGACTTGGTCTCTGCCTGGGATCATGACCTGAGCTGAGGACAGATGGTTAACCAACTAAGCCACCCAGGCACCCTAGAAAGCAGTTTAGAAGTATATATTAGATCCTTAGAATTGGGAGATCTTATTGTCCAATAAATTTTCTTCTAATTAATTTATTCCAAGAAATCCATCTTAAATGAAGGGATTTTTTTTCTGTCTGAAAACTTCATCCATCATTTCACATAATTTTTTAAAAGGTACAAAAGAAAAGCTGCAAGTCTACCATCAGTGTTGAGAGGGTTATCAGGGAATACTGGGGTTTTTTTTGCACTGTTGCTTTTCTAAATTTACAGTGTTTCATTAATGAAAAAAAAATGTGTCTGGATGAAATCCTGTTTGGAGACATTATACCATCTGACTTTTGAACTTTTCATTCTGTGGTGAATTATTAGTGAAGTTTTAGGTATTTGTCTAGATTGCTTTCCTCCATTAATGTTGCCTCTCTTTCCTGTGTTAATACTTACGGCACAATGCATAACTGTGTTTCAGACCTCCAAGCAATGTCTCTTCCTCTGTAACTCAGCTAGTTGCATTTAGTGCTTCCCAAAACTTTTTAAAGGGTAATGACATGTGTAATGAACTAGGGTATGGTGTTTATATGTATATTTTCCTGATTTTAGGATTTTGCTTTTAAATACAAAGGGAATGCATATAATATAATAGTACATCTGTACAAATTCTGGTTATGATTTTGACCAGGTTAGTGTATATTTCAGTCCTTAAACAAGTAAAATTTAAAAAAAACCTAATAATTCATAGATGTATAGCTAAAAGGTCAATAGAGACATTAAAACAGAATGCTAAAAAATGGTCTAATAGTGCAAAAAAAGGCAGTAAAGGGAAGAAGGGGAACAACAGGAGAAACAAAGGGAAAACAAATAAACAAATCTAAACTCAACTGTAGCAATAATAATATTAAACATTAATGGACTAAACACTCCAGTTAAAAGCTGGAAATTATCTTAAAGGAGTAGACAAGACTGAAGTCTATGCTGTCTACAAGAGATATTCTTTAAGTATAGAGAGGTTGAAAGTAGATAAATGGATAAAGATATCCCATGCAAATGGTAATTAAGTGAAAGCCAGAGTGGTTATGTTAATAACACATAAAATCTATTTTAAGATGTAAATGTTACCAGAACTGAAGAAAGACAATGACAGATGGGACAGTTCATCAGGAGGAAAACGAATCATAGGATGTGTACACAGTAAGAGACCCCAGTTTGAGGCAAAAAAATTGATAAAGGGAATAGTGGGCAGTTTCACAATCATTGTTGAAAATTTTAACATCTCTCAGCAATTGATAGAACAACTAAATAAATCAATAACTGAGAAAATCCGAAAAAATATCAGTCTCACTGACTTCATTGATATTTTTGAAAGTTGCATCCAGCACCATCAGAATATACACTTTTTCCTTGTGTACATGATAGGACACCAGGATAAGCTATGTGCTGGCAATAAAGTCTCAGTAAATTTTATGAAGTTATAAGAATATGTTCTCTGACTACAATGGAATTTTATTAGAAATCAACAATAGGATATCTAGGACAGCCTCACATATTTGGAAATTTAGCTGTATTTTGAACTGAACACTAATGAAAATACAATATATCAAAATTTGTGGGATGTATTAGAGGGTGTTCAGAGGGAAACTTACAATGTATGCTTATAGTAGAAAAGAATGATCTTAAATCAGTATCTAAATTTTACCATAAGAAGCTTGAATATGAAGAAATTGAACCCAGAGTGGCTGCCCCCATCTGCCCTACCTGTCCCCCAACATCTCTACAGTACATTATCATGAGAGCCAGCAGTCTCCTTGCTGCCAGTGGTCTGACTGTGTGGAGCTCAGTGGAAATGCCCCATGCCTGGAGCATTGTTGAAAATAACAGTGGTCTCAGTTTAGGTGGCAAACAATCTGGGAAGGCCAACAACACAGCTGCCTGAGACTGATTCCTGGTTGGGGCAAGCAACACAGTACGTTCACATTAAACAGGAGACCTAAAGAAGGAAACCCCTGTTTGGGCTTTCTTAAGCTTCTATATATTCCTGGGAATTTGGAAGGCTACATGCATGCTTATGTAAGACCAGCAAGGACCCCAGTTATCTACTCATTCCTGGCTGGAACTGAAACCAAGAAATGAGAGCTGGGACACACTCATAAATTTCCTGATGATTGAATGTGCGCCTCAACCTGTATACATACAAACTTGGCAGAGTGTGGGAATCTTGTTGGTTCAAGATGTTTAAGCACAACCTCTGATCAGCTATTGGTCATAAATAGTTATTTTGGCCAAACAAATCATTCTTAGAAGTGACACCTACAAGCCAGAACTTAATATTAACAACTAAGCAGAGATCTAAGTGGCTACATACTGGCGAGGAGACAGATTTTGTGTAGCTAGTCTGGGCATTTCACTAAAAGAGCAAGAGCATCCCACCTGGAGGGGGTGAGGATCACAATCCAGGTTTGCTACAATATCCTCTAAAATCTTCAGTTTTCAGTGAAATTGTGAGACATGACTAAGAAACAGGAATGTATTACTCATGCACAGGAAATAAAATTAGCCAAGAGAAGGTGTCTCTGAAGGGGCCCAGCTGCTATACTTAGTTAACAAAATCTCAGCAGGGCAGCCTGGGTGGCTCAGCAGTTTAGCGCCACCTTCAGCCCAGGTCGTGATCCTAGAGTCCTGGGATCGAGTCCCATGTCAGGCTCCCTGATGGAGCCTGCTTCTCCCTCTGCCTGTATCTCTGCCTCTCTCTGTCTCTCTCTCTGTGTCTCTCATGAATAAATAAATAAAATCATAAAAAAAAACACCTCAAAGCAGCTATTATGTGTTCAAAGAACTAAAGATAGATACCATGTCCAAAGAATTAAAGGAAAACATGACAACAGTGACTCATTATAGAAATTAACAATAAAGAGAATTTACATACATGTGAATATATGTGTGTGTGTCTCTAAGTAGAAATTCTCCAGTTGAAAGTACAATACCTAAAATGAAGAGTTCATTACAGTAATTAACAGATTTGAACTGACAGAAGAAGGAATTGGTGACCTTGAAAATTGATAAACAGAGCTTAGTCTAAAGAACTATAGAAAAAACTAAAAAAAAAAAAAAAAAAAAAAAAAAATAGAGCCCATAGACCTGTGGGACATTATCAAGAATACTAACATATGCATGAGTCCTAATGGGAGAGCCAGAAAAGAGGAAAGAGGCAGAAAAAAAATATTTGAAGAAATAATGGCCAGAACTTCCCATATTGGATGAAAAATACTAAACTGCTCATCTGAAAAATTCAGCGAATTCTGAGTAGGATGAACTCATCTGTACACATTATAGTCAGACTATGGAAAGCCAAAAACAAAGAGAAAATCTTGAAAGCACCTAGAGAAGTAACTCATTATATGTAAGAACTCCTTGATAAGATTAACAACTAATTTCTCATAAGAAACATCAGTGGCCAGAAGGCAATGGGATGACATATTCTAATTGCTTAAAACAGTCAATCAAGAAATTTATATCTAGCAAAACTATCCTTTGTTTTTCATACAAAAAATTAAGATCATTGGTAAAACTGTGCAGGTACATCTAAAAACAGTGTATTTGTTTATATTGCTGTGTGACAAATTACACAAACAAAATGTGTGGCTTTATACAACACACATTTATTACACTATAGTTTTAAGGTGTTGGCCAGAATGTTCTCATCTGTATGCTAAATTAGAGAAAAATTTGCTTCCAAGGTCACTCAGGTTGAGCTTACCAGGTTATTTTCCTTGCGCTTATAGTACTAAAGGCCTCAGCTTCTTGCAGGCTATTGGCTGGAGGTTCCTGTGGTTTCTAGAGATTATCTGCAGATTCTTTCCTGTGGACTTTCCCACCAGTGTGCCTTACCTCTTCGAGTCAGCAAGGAGAGTTGCTGTAGCAAGTCTGCCAGCAAGGTGGAACCTCAGATAACACAGTCACAGTAGTGACAGTTCATCACCTTTGCCAAATTCTCATGTTAGAAGGAAGTTATAGGTCCTGCTTACGACTCAAGGGGAGAGGTACAAAGAGGCATGGGCATGAAGAGGCGGGGATTATGAGAGGGGCCACCTTAGAATCATTCTGCTGTAGACAGTATAAATATATTTTCCCTGTTTTCATCTCGTAAAGACAACAACATAAAACAAGTATAAAACTGTTGTTAGGCTTATATAGAGATGTATGTGACAGTAGTGGCACAAAGAAGGGGAGAGGACAGGGGGCTGTATTGGAACAGCTTCAATGTACTGCTGGAAGTAAACCCAAAGTAAAAATAGGAATGAATGATAAAAGAAATCAGTGGGATTGAGAGTGGGCAAATGATGGAGAAAAGTGATGAAATGAAAAAAAAAAAACAAACAAAAATTGGCTCTTTGAAAAGATCAATAAAATTGATAAATCTCCAGCCAGACTGATGAAGAAAATAAGCAAAAAGACACATAACCAGTGCTAAGTAAGAGAAAACTACTTTACATATCCTACAGACATTAAAAGGGTAATAGGAATATAACAAATACCTTTATAACATTTAGAAGAAATTGACCACTTCTTGGAAAGACACAAGTTGCCAAAACTGACCCAAGGAGATATAAAACAATTGAACAGCCCTATATCAAAGAAATGCAGTTCATAATTAAAACTTACAACTAAGAAAAGTTTAGGCCCACCTACCTTCACTGTTGAATTATTTCAAATGTTGAAAGAATAAATAGTGACAGCGCTACCCAAACTCTTTGAGGTAACACTTCCAAACTTCTTGCACAAGGCTTGCAGTGCCCTGATACAAAACCAGATAGACATTGAAAGAAATGAAAATTACATACAGGGATCATTTGTGACGATAGATACAAAAATCCTTGGCAAAATACCAGCAAATCTAATCCATCAATATACAAAAAAAAAAAAATTACTTCATGGCTGAGTACTGTTTACTGTAGGAATGGAAGGCTTAAGATCTGAAAATGAACATGGTAATTTACACTACTAATGGAATAAAAATATAACTACCAAGTGATCATTTCAGTAGATGCAGAAAACACATGTGACGGTATAAAATGCCCATTGATCATAAAGACTCGGCAAACCAGAAGGAAAAGATAACTTAAAAAACTAAAGAAAGGCACTGAGGCAAAACTACAACATGCATCATAGTAAATGGTGAACTGCTGAATGCTTTTCCTCTGAGGTCAGGAACAAGGAAAGAATGTGTGTTTTTACCACTTTTATTCAACACTTGTTTAAATAAGAGTCCTATGATTAGAAAGGAAGAAGTGAAGCTGTCACTAATTGCAGAGAACATAATTATGTACATAGACTAGCATAAGAATTCTACAAAAATGTGCTTTAACTAAAATGTGAATTTAGCTAGGTAACAATAGCCCAGTATGCAGTGAACTTTATTTCTCTATATCAGCAGTTAACAAATGGAAATAAAATTTTAAAACAATTCATTATTAGAGCAACAAAACTTAAAATATTTAGTAATGTTCAAGACTATATACATTGAAAAGTACAAAACCTTGCCAAGGGACATTAAAGAAGACCTAAATAAATAGATACTCTTTGTTAATGTTTGGAAGAATCAGTATTATTTTTAAAGACTTTTTTTTTAAAGACCTTATTTATTTATGAGAGACATGAGAGAGGCAGATACATTGGCAGGGGGGAAGCAGGCTCACTGTGGGGACCCCAGGATCATGACCTGAGCCAAAAGCAGACGCTCAACCACTGAGCCACCAGGCATCCCAAGGCTTTATTTAGAGAGAGAGTGAGAGAGAGAGAGAGAGAGAGAGAGCACATGAGGAAGGAGGGTCATAGGGAGAAGCGCACTCCCTGCAGAGCAGGGAGCCCAACATGGGGCTCAGTCTGGGACTCAGATCATGACCTGAGCCAAAGGCAGATGCTTAACCAACCAAGCCACCCAGGTGCCCAAGAATCAATGTTATTTAAAGTATTGGGGGATAGTTTCCATTTTTAGAGTCGATGGAGTACCATTCAAAATCCTGCAGGCTTGTTTGAAGAAACTGACAAGTTGATTCTAAAATTTATTGACCAAGATAGTTTTTAAAAAGGTTTGAGGATATATATTCTATCTGTATCAAGACTTACAGACAATGTCTTACTTGTAGCTGTAAAGCTACAGTAGTCAGGACAATCCAGTATTGATGTATGGATACACTTTTCAGTCAATAGAGCAGAACAGAGTTTGGAAATAGGTTCACACTTATATAGTAAATTGATTTTTGAGAGCAGAAGGATAAATCATTGGGAAAAAAAATAGTCTTTGTAGCAAATTGTACTGGACAACTGGATATCTGTATGAAATAATGACCCTTGATCTGATCTCACCATACACAGAAATCAACTAGCAATAAGTCATTATCCTAAATATGAAAGTTAAAAATCTAAAACTTCTGGAAGAAAACATTGAAATTCTGTGTGACATTATGCTGGGTAAAGATTTCTTAAATGGGATACAAAAAGCACAAGCAATTAAATACAAAAACAGGTTGACTTCATCAAAATTTCAAAATCTTGCTCTTCCAAAAGAAAAAAATAGAGAAAATTTAAAGGCCATCAGGAGACTAGGAGAAAATATTTACAAAACATGTCTGACAAAGACTTGTATCCAGAATATATACACAATTGGATTGTAAACTCAGTAATGAGAAAATAGTCTAGTAAAAATGAGTAAGCAATTTCAACAGAGACTTGACAAAAGAAAAATGTATGAATAAACCCAATATCACTAGTCATCAGGGTAATATAAATTAAAACCTCAATAAGTTACTACTTTATACTTTCTGGAACAAGTAAAATTAAAATTACTAATGATGCCAGGTATTAGTGAAGATGTAGAACAGCTGGACTCTCATAATGTTGCTGGTGAGAGAATGTAATATTGTATTGCCACTTTAAAAAACAGGGTGGCAGTTTCTTGGGAAGTTAAATGTACACTTAACATGTGGCCTGGCAGTTCATTCCTAGCTATTTACTCAAGTGAAATGAAAAATACAAACTTGTATGTGAATATTCACAGCAGCCGTATATAGCCTCAAATTGGAAGTAATGCAGTTGTCCATCTCCTGGTGAATTGATAAATTAATCTATATCCATATTATGGAATACTATTCAGCAATACAAAGGATTGAACTTTTGATACATGCCAACAACATGGGTGAATTTCAGAAATGCCACGCCAAGTAAAACAAGTCAAACACAAAAGTCTACATACCATATAATTTCAGGTATATGAAATACTAGAAGGGCAAAAACTGTAGTGGTTGCCTGGGACCAACAGTCTGGGCAAGGAATTGACTGTAAAGAGGCAGGAAGGAATTTTTTGAGATGATGGGAATATTTTGATCATGGTGGTTACATGGCTGTCTACATTTTGTCAAAGTTCATCACCCCACTCAAAATGGATGAACTTTATTGTACCTTAATAAAGCTGGAGGTTGGAAAGAAAGAAATCATATTGATAAATATTTCTTTTTATTTATATATAGTTTAACAATTTTTAGTAGATTTAAATGGATTCTCATGAGACTACTATAACTTGTTTAAAATAAGTTGCACCTGCAAGTGGGGGCAGCATGCTAAAGAGACAAAGGAGTGAGGTGGCTGGGGCTGCTGTTAGTGTTCAAGGCAAGCTTTTCTGATGAAGGGACATTTGAGCAGATACACATGAAGTGAATTCAGTTCAATCAGAGACATGTCTTCATGTGTGCCTTGGGAGTCTCTTAGTTATATCTAGGAGTTTTGTAGTTTATGGTACTAATTGCAAATGAGATCTTTTTCTTATCAGTTGCATTGGCTAATAATAATCCTTAAATTAATCTTTGCATCTTCATTTGTCTGCTGTCTCCCATTTGTTAATTCCTTGAGGACAGTAAGTATACAGATTTGTATGTGTTGTTAACTTACAGCTCTTCCTTCTGTGCTGTGTTTCCAGCATGTGCTTAGTTAATACATTTTCATGGTTTTTACTGAGACTAAGCAGATCCTTGTTGTATCTGTTAAATCTTTGTTTTTCCCAGCTCAGTATAGCACCAAAATGCAAGTAGCACCTATAAAAGTCCCTAAAGTGGAAAACCAAATTTCAGTCTAATATCAAAAGGAGTGAGTATACGATGTGTATAAAACTGTTTGCTGGCACCTTTAAAGACACCCCTGATGGCCTCAAAGGTGGGAGAAATGAAAGAAGTTATTCTTAAATCTGACAGATTAAGAAAGAAACAGCTGATTGGTCAGGCATAGATTAGAAATGGAAATCTTGGCAAGATTCATTGTTTCATTTGAATAGAAGGGGTTCTTTTAGATTTCATGCCTGTGTTAGTCTCTGTACATAAGGGAGGTAGGTATCCCAGACTTGAGAGCTCAGCATAAGCTGTCAAAATGAAAACATTTGTCGCTCAAGTTCATGCCTTACCAGTAGATGGCAGCAAATTGCTTTGTTTAAACCTTCCTTTCTTTCTTTCTTTCTTTTTTTTTTTTTTTTTTTAAGTCACTTAGTAAATAGGTACTATATCTTTTTATTTTAGAGAAGGCCAAGGAAGTTAGAATAGTCTTATTTTCTTTAAATGGTAATATGGCCACTGGGTAGTGTCAGTTTAAATGATTTTAGCAATTCAACTAATACAGCTTCCTTAAAAATAACTTTCTACAGGTTTTGTTAGCAACTACCTCTTCCTTGTATTTTTTATTCTCGATAGCACTATTAATATTTTATATGTAGTTTTCTGCCTCATAGATTTTTCTAAAGAATCCAGCTATAGTTTAGAACTAAATAACATTTTAGTAAACAGTACATGAATGTTTTAAATATTTACCTTTGGAAGCTATTTTTGTTTGGAAATTTATTTTCACATGAAATTGCTGCCCCAACCTTGCCCCCAGAAGTGACCTACATAATAGGAGGGAGCACTTCTTGCCTCTTTTCTACCTACTTCCTGGGAAGGCCAGTGGGACAAGAGCCACACAGAACTTCTCTTGGCTTCAGGGAAGATTGGGGGCAGGTGACAAAAGTCTATGTCTTGAAGAGTCACACAGCAGATTATCACTTTTCTTTCTTTTTTTCTTTCTTTCTCCTTTTCTTCCTTTCCAGAAATCAGTCCATTTAAGGAGAGAGTTTTGGAACTGTTATACAAAATATTTATACAGTCCTGAGGTTTCTCCCAATTTTTTACATGACATGCTGCTTAATTCTTAGAAACTCCAAAATCTTGTAAAACTAAGAATCCAGAATAGTCTTTTATCTTATGAAAACATGATTTATCAAGATCACTTAACATATATCCTACATGCTTTGGAATTTTTACAGACCACAGAAGATTTTTTTTTTAACCTAATACACCCTAAAACAACACAGTCTGCCAGACCACAGTACATCCGTACTTTAGAGCAGCAGATGTTGCTACACATGCTTCTCTTTAAGACCAAGAAGCACAAGAGAAAATAAAACAAAAAGTTCAAAACAGAAGAGAAACATGAAACAATACAGAGATGAGAGAGTTGAGTAGCCGAAAGCAGTTGGTTAAATTAGCACAGAGAGGGCCTATGGAGATCTGAACTCTCTGTTTTTGCTTATCTATCTTGTAAATACTCTGTAAGTCAGTTTCATTTTGTTAACCCAGGTTTGATAACTTTCTATCAAAATTTATTTTTCATGAAAACTATGCTTCAATTAAACTGAGGAAAGAAGTACTTGATGTTCATTATAATCTTTAATCATTTCACATTTTTTATAGGAATGGGCCATGGTAGAGTTCATTGTTTTGTCTTCGAGTCTGCTAATGTTTTCATTTTGGTTTTAACCCTAGCTGATCCGACAGTTAAGGACTTGATCGGAGGCTTCACTGCTCTTCATTATGCAGCCATGCATGGCCGGGCCCGGATTGCACGCCTGATGCTAGAATCTGAATATAGGAGTGACATTATTAATGCCAAAAGCAATGATGGCTGGACTCCCCTCCATGTGGCTGCTCACTATGGTAGGGACTCCTTTGTCCGACTCCTACTGGAGTTCAAGGCTGAGGTTGACCCACTTAGTGATAAAGGCACAACTCCACTTCAGCTCGCCATCATCCGAGAAAGGTCAAGCTGCGTGAAGATCCTCCTGGACCACAATGCCAACATTGACATCCAGAACGGTTTCCTGTTGCGCTACGCTGTGATCAAAAGCAATCACTCTTATTGCCGAATGTTCCTTCAGAGAGGAGCAGACACAAACTTGGGTCGCTTAGAAGATGGACAGACTCCTTTACATTTGTCTGCCCTTAGGGATGATGTGCTTTGTGCACGGATGTTATATAACTATGGAGCAGACACAAACACAAGGAACTATGAAGGACAGACCCCATTGGCTGTTTCCATAAGTATTTCTGGAAGTAGTCGACCATGTTTGGATTTCTTACAAGAAGTCACAAGTATGTAATTTAATTATTACTATTACTGAATTCTTAAAAATTTTTCATCTTCTGGGGGGCTTCAGATAATTTTACAGCTTAAAATGAGCAGACACTAATGATTCCTATCAACCCTGCTTATTAAGTTATTAATAATATGACTTATATCTCATTCACCTGAAATAAAAGGAAAGCTCTGATATATCATAAGATTTCATATAAATTCAGTCCTGTTGGGCTGAGAGAAGAACAGATGGGAGGGACAAAGAGGAGAAATTGTCAGATTCTCAAAGACTTCTGTTAGAACAAGGCAGTTCTTACCGGACATACAAGTAGTCATTCAGGCTTTCATGGACTTCTGATTGAAGAATTATGAGAGCCTTGGACTCTAGGTTTCATCACTGTGGAAGTGTCCTAGAATTTATGCTTTATTGCTAAGCTCTTCCCCGTTTTTTTGTTGATTTTCTGGCTTCCTGTGATGTGAACCCACCTGAGAGGAATAAGTGTTACTGAGTGAGGGAGCCTAGTAATGCAGGTTAAGGATGCCAGGAGTTGTAAGAAAAGACTTGTCATCAGTGGAAAATCTGGTGCCACTGTCCCTGGCCCACCTGTCTTCCACTTCTGACCTATTTGGGTATGGGCACTTCTTACAGCCTGGAAATGTGTGACCACCTTGCGTTGTGTTGGACACGTTTGCATTGTTTTTCTGGCAGGGATATTAGTCTGTGTGAATATAGTTACCCTCTCTTGTCCAGCTTCCTCCACAGCTAGTCAAGCGTGTGTCTCAGAGCTCAACATCCAACCCAAAGCTGAAGTTTATAAACAAAATGTTTGATTTTGCCCTCCTCTGTACTCTTTAAATGAATTCCCTTTTTCTCACCTGATTTTTCCCCTTTCAGTCATCATCATGGAAGGACAAATACACTGTTCTGGGTACTGAGGAATAAGGGATTTGGATCTTGTGAATAATCTGCTCTCCTGCTTAGAACTGAACGTGGGAGGAGAAATCTTATGAACAGATGAAGTGTAATTTGAATTTTGTGTGTTTATGAAAAGGAAGAAATGACATTATTACCACTGTGTGTCTGCAGACCTAAAAAGAAATCACTCAGGATGTAACTTGTGCTGTCCAGTAGGACTGTCTGTGGTGATGGAAATGGTCTCTGAGTGCTGTCCAGTATGGTAGCCATTAGCTCTACCTCCATGTGGCTATTGTATACAAGTTATGTGGTTAATGCTACTCAGGGACTGAATTTTTAATTTAACTGTATTAATTGAAATTTAGCTATGAGTGCTAGCAGCTCCCGTGTTCTACAGCACAGATCTCTCTGCCTTGGGAGTGGAGTTTTGGGCTGACTGGTAGGTGGTCCCTTGGAGAAAGTTTTTGAGGCACATGGCATACTGAGAGATGGGAGATGTTGTCTGTGGTGATTCCTCACCAGCTTACTCTGACTCTTCAGGTTCTAGCCACATTTTACAAAAAGTTTGCCTTGAAATTTCAAGTGCTGGTTCTCTCAGCAAATTTTCTAGCAGTCTTCATTCACAGACTGGGAGAGATGTTGGTATTATGAGAGAGAATACTACTCTTGAACTGTAAGTTAGGATTCTGTCATGGAAAAAGCTATGAAGTATCTCTTATTCTTTATACATTCTGAATAGTTTTGTTGTTGCTATTGTTTCTGTTTTAACTTCTCACTAGAGACCCGTGGTTAAATTAACATGACTGCCTCAGCACCTTTTGTTAAATATTTTGCTCAGCAGTTAACGGCATCGACTAGAGTTAGGCTGCCAAGCTCAAGCCCTAACTCTGTCACCTGTCATCTGTGACCTTGGGCAGGTTACCTAACTCCTCTGTGCCCCAGTGTCCTCATGTTAGCATTAGGATAATTATATCTACCTTATAAGCTTGTTGTGTGGATTAAATGAGTTAATGTTTATAATCTGCTTAAAACACTGGCACATTTTAAGTACTATATGTGTTTTTTACAATAGAATAATTAAACTACAGTGGATGAACAGCAAAGCCTGGCTTGCTACCAATAGAGTGAATCCCTTAGATTCTTATTCTCCCCCAGCCTCCTGTTTTTCACCTTGGTGGACTTGGTGGTGTAGTCAGCATATGGAGACACAAAGAGGGTTGGTAGGGAGCCACCACTTTATCACCAGCCTCAGAGCAGCTGATTTCTAACACACAGTACAGCTGGGGAGCAAGACTGTTGAGTTAAAAAAAAAAAAAAAAAGACTTGCAGATACCTCTAAAATTAGAGGTGGATGAAAGAGGGACAGGGCTGCCTGTTTGTGTTTGAGCTCTCCCACTGCACATGGAGTGGGGCTGTGTACCTAGTAGGTCCTCAGGAAATGTGGGTCAGCTAGTTGACCACACCAACAGGGTAGATGGTGGCTGAGCATGTGGTAGTTTTTCAGAAGTGAAAGGCCATCAGTCTTATGAAGGCTGCAATATCCTTTATGTTCAGGTGCCTTGGCATAATCCATTCCTTGTTGACTTGCTAGTGGTGTTTCCAGTCAAAAGCAAAGGAAACATTTCTGCTTCACCTGTATATCATTTATTAGATTTTCTTTCCAGGGGAATAATTGTCCGCTAGAAGGACCAACTGTAGCCCATGGTTTTGGGAGCTCTCCACTGAGCTCTCTTGAAAACCAGAGTTGAAAGAAGGTTGCGTAGTTCTGGGAGCATCAAGTCAAATCCACAAGCTCCTTCCAGCTTCTGCAGGGCCCATTGAGCACCGAGCTGTTGGCTTCTAATCTGAGAAGTCAGACTGAGGATGGCAGAAATGCCACTTGGTGGTTTTTATTCAGGTCCATTCTACTGTTTGTTGCACCATTGTGACCAGAAGCAGTTTATTTAAATTAGAAGAGCTCAAGACAGAATTCTAGTACCTAAAAGGTACTGTGATTTTTTTTTTTTTAGAAAAAATGCCATAAAAACTCCCATGTACACTGCATACAAACAGAGCTGATCAAGTGGTGTAGGTATGGAGTAGTATCTGCTGGTGCCTTGTTGATCACGGGGTGAGGGAGAAGCCATGGAGAGCTGCTGGTACTGTTCACCTGCAGCCAGACTTCCAGAAAAGTCTGTTTTCTAGAAGGCCTGGAATTCACATCGTCTCCTCCAGAAAGGCAGTCAAGTGAAGGCGCAGCTTTTTAAACACAGCTCAGAAGAGCCAAAGATCATACCTGAAGAAGACAGATCACCTTGCCAAAGGGGAGATGTTTACAGCCTGGAGAAGCCAGTTTTTGTCCTTATAGTTCTTTTACTTGAAACAATAAATGAAATAAATGGAACAACAGAGAAAATCAGGAAGATGTGACTGATCACGGGCAGAAATGGCTGTGCAGTGTTTGTAGCAGAAGTTCCAGTAGGGGTACATTTGGGCTGAGGCCCCGGATAAGGAGCTAAATACCTTGCACTGGGGCTGAGACTCAGGCAAGTGAGGTGCCTGGGGCACAAAACTTAAGGAAAGCCTCATTCTCAGGGTCATGCAAATGCACAGAGTTAATTCAAATAGGATAATTTGTACATAGCGTTAAACACCCTTATAGAGCTGAAGGATCAGGGAAGCTCTGGTGTATGGGAATGGGCTAAAATTATCTATCTAGGTGAAGGTAAAGAGCAGAATGTTGTAGGAACATCTGCCCAATTCAAAAGAGAAAGTAAACATTTATGTACAAGAAAAAGGCAAGCCCAAGAAAATGTTAAACGAAGTATACAATATTAAAATGTCGATAAAGACTGTTTCATCAGTAAAACTTACCCCGAGGACATGGTTAAATGATAACTCATCCTGAGCAACTGGATTGTAATCTAGTGCTCCTCTTCCCCTGTCTTCTCCCTGTACCGTGATGGAAATTCCCCTACTCACCATAGGGACGAAGGAATTATTCAGAATGTAAAATCCTTTAAGAGAGAAGTAACACAAGAAAACTGAACCTCAGGCATTGACTGGAAAAAACTTCTAAACTTATGGGGTCTAAAGAAAA
Source organism: Vulpes vulpes (assembly GCF_048418805.1). Lineage (NCBI taxonomy): Eukaryota > Metazoa > Chordata > Mammalia > Carnivora > Canidae > Vulpes > Vulpes vulpes. The sequence continues at coordinate 88,452,814 of NC_132793.1, read as the reverse complement.
AAAAAAAAAGAGGGATTTTAATTACCTGCATGCCTGGAATTTTGTTCACAGAAGTAGTGAAGAGCTCAGTTTGGAGGGAAGCCCACTTCTGAACATACAGGCACAAATTATGCATGTGGTAGGTATGGACTTTTTTTTTTTTAAGATTTTCTTTAATTCATGAGAGACAGAGAGGCACAGAGATATAAACAGAGGGAGAAGCAGGCTCCCTGTGGGGAGCCTGATGCAGGACTCGATCCCAGCACCCCGGATCACTACCTGAGCTGAAGGCAGATGCTTAACCACTGAGCCACCCTGGTGCCCCCAGGTACAGACTTCCTTGAGCCAGCCACCTCTGCAGGAAAAGGCCTTGGGCCTGAAAAGATCTGGTACTTGCAGTTTCTTGTGCCCAAGGGTCTGGAAATCAGAGAAAGGTTTTAGAGAACACAGTCATGTCAGAGTAGCAGAGGCAGTAAATGAGATGGTTCCCCGCTGGAGAGTGCCACTTGGAAGTAGGCTGCTTCCACATCTGATTGGCCTGGCAATTAGCAGAACAGGTGCCCTGTTGTGCTGTCTGCCTAGGAGAGCCTTCGATTATAAGCTTACCCTTTCTGCACAAGAAGGAAATGTTCAGAAGGCAAAGTGGAATTCAAGACTTGCGCATGCAGCAAGGTCAAAGGCTGTTGGAGGCGTCAGCCAGTCACCCATTTCTCCCTTTGCCAGGGACCCTATGTCTATACTTACTGTATAGAATCCATCTCTGCAGGGATGCTGTTTCATTAAGGAGCTAGAGGAGCAAGATTTGACTATTACCATTGACGGTTTTTGTTAGTTTTAACAGAGCAATCATAGTTAAATTGCCTGTCTGATAATTCCAACATCTGTGTCATAGCTGAATCTGTTCTGATGCTTGCTTTGTCTCTTCCGATGGTTGTTTTTTCTTGCCTCTCTTAGCCTGTCTTATAATTTTTTATTGAAGCCAGACATGATGGATCAGGTAATAGGAATGGAGGTAAATAGGCCTTTAAATGTCAGGTTCTCTGTGAACCTGGCTGGGAGCTGGGCTATGTGCCATGTCTGCTGTAGCTGTAGGTGCCAGAGGCTTCAGACCCTCCTGCCTCCTCGGTCTTGTCTCCCCTCTTGGCTTTGGCTTCTCTCAGTACTCCTCAGAAGTATCTGCATTTTGGGGCTCTTTCATCTGAAGACCATGGTCATCCCACTGGGGCCCTGTTGCTGTTGTGGTAGGGTATGGGGGAGGCCAGCAGCCTATAAACTTCAGATGAATTCTCAGTCTCTCAGTGGGCCTGTGTGTCCCTGGGCTGTGGCCTTTGTAAGTGTTTCTTAGTTTACCCACTCGTCTGCCCTTCCTGATTTTTCCTCCCCACTCATATACCTTGATAAGACAGGAAGACTATGGGGAATGGGGTCAGAGAACTGTTCTTTGTCCAGGTGGGATAAGACTATGGTAAAGTCTTTCCATTAGAGAATAGGCCTTTGTTATGAAGAAAGTTCTGGGCCTAGGTCACATGGTTATTCTTACCTTCCTCCCTTGCCAGAGCCACACGGGGTTTTTATTAGCTGTTCACTGTGACAGCCTGGTGAGGTTCCTGGAGATAAAACTGAGAGAATGTGGGGACCTCCTAAGACAGTGGCCCCCACTGTCAGGCCAGTCCACAGACAGCCTCAGGTAATTCGTCAAAATTACCATTTAAGTGTTCCTACCAGTTTATGACTCTAGCAGCTTCTGCTCCAGGTATGCAGAACTCAGCAGTGACTCTGGATCTGTTTCTCTCTCTTGACTTTGTGGTGGTTTGACCTGTGACATCTGTTCCACGGGTGGGCTAGTTTAAGAGAAGTCATTGATTTTGGGTTTGTTCAACTTTTTTTTTTCCTGCAAGGGCAGGAGTAATGACTTCCAAACTCCTTACGTGTTCAGGAGCTAAAACTGGAAGTCTGTTGACTGGTTTTATTGTTTTTACATAAAAAGTGAAAAATATCCTATCCCTGGTCATTTGGACTGAGTAGTGTTCCACCCCCCCCCACCCCCACCGCCCCAGAATTCAGAGGCATAGCTCTCCCGTATATCATCCTCAAGATGTGTTAGTTCTGCCTGTGTCAAAGATGCTATTAAATTAGCTCTGTGTAGTGGTGGAGAGAGCAGCTAATGGGCTCTTGACCCCATGTCTGACTTGCCTAAAAACCTTGGGCAAGCCACTTAGCCTCCCAGCTCCCCTCCTCTGAAACATGGGGGAATTAGACTGCAGTCCCTGGGGTCTCTCCATTTTTTAAAATTCTTGCCAGTAACCACTGTTAAATGGGATGATTTCCTGCTGCTTGTGATTATATTTTATGATTTATGTAGGACAGTGGTTTTCTTGGGGGGTTCCTCAAGACCATTTTAGGTACCCATGAGGTCAAAACTGATTTCATAGCAATGCTGAGATGTTATTCACCTCTTTCATTCCACTGTCATTTGACTGATGGTGTAAGAGCAATGGTGGGTCATACTGCCAGCTCCTCAGTGTTAATCGAGGCAGTGGCCCCAAAGGGTCCAAGTAGTCCTTATGTTCTTCACCACCAGGCAATCTCTAAAGAAGATTCCAGTTCCATTTAGGGATGTCTTTACAAAGCAGTAAAATTAATCCCATTAAATATGATCCCTCTGAGTATGTGCCTTTTTAATACTCTGTGAAATGGCAGTGTATTCTTATTGCATACCAAAGTGCTGTGATTGAATCGAGAAGAAGCACCTCTTCTGTTTGAGCTGAACCAGCAGCTTTTTTTGTGGAACACCCATTTTTTACCTGGAAGATTGACTGACAGCCAAACGATAGCTGTTTAGTCTGGGAGATTTGACAGACTTTTCTTGTCATGTTAAGAGAAACAATTGAGAGCACCTGGGTGGCTTAGCAGTTGGGCACCAGCCTTCAGCTTAGGTCCTGATCCTGGGATCAAGTCCCACATCAGGCTCCCCACAGGGAGCCTGCTTCTCCTTCTGCCTGTGTCTCTGCCTTTCTCTCTGTGTCTCTCATGATAAATAAAATCTTTAAAAAAAGAGAGAGAGAGAGAGAAACAATTGACAATATTTACGACGAGTCATAAAAGTTGAGCTTTCAGGTGAAATTTAGAATTTTGAAAAGCTTACACTTCCTACTATGACATCGACAGTTTCTCAATATGCAAAGGCTTTTTTGAGATCAGTGGCAATACTAACAAAAGGGATTTAAAAAATATTTTCTAATGAAATGGGTCAACATTTGGAAGATCTCCATAACCTGGTGAGCCAATGTTTTCCAAAGGACTAATGCATAATGTGACAAAAAAAAAAAAAAAAAAAAATGCCTGAGTTAAAAATATCCTTTCAAAGAGCAAAGTAGAGCAACAGATTTTATTTTTTTATTATTTTTTTAAGATTATTTATTTATTTATTCATGAGAGAGAGAGAGAGAGAGAGAGAGAGAGGCAGAGACATAGGCAGAGGCAGAGGGAGAAGCAGGCTCCATGCAGGGAGCCTGATGTGGGACTTGATCCCGGGTCTCCAGGATCACGCCCTGGGCTAAAGGCAGGCATTAAACCACTGAGCCACCCAGGCATCCCTAGAGCAACAGATTTTAATGTGAAAGAATACAAAAGTTTTTGACTTGGTTTCAGATTTCATATTTCAACTAACCTTTAAAAAAATACCACTCGCCGAGTTTTGGTGAAGCATCAAAGAGGGTAGCAATCATCTATAAAAAAGTGATGAAAATATTCCTTCCTTTTCCAACTATGTGAATGAGGCTGGATTTTCTTCAGGTACTTCAATTAAGACAGCATATTAGAACAGAATGCAGGAGCAGATCTGTGAATCCAGCTATCTTGTAATGAAGCCAGACCTTAGGAGATAATTGCACACATGTAAAACAGTGCCACTCTTCTGGTGAAACCTTTTTTGTTTTATAAAACAACTGCTTTTTTCCTATAAAAACTTACTTCAACTGATAATGAATTTATATTACTATTATTTTTAGCTTATTTTTAAGGGATTTTATTTTTTAGTAATCTCCACACCCAGTGTGGGTCTTGAGCTCACAACCCCAACATCAAGAGTCACATGCTCTGCTACTAAGCCAACCAGGCACCCCATATTACTGTTATTTTTAAATGAATCAACTAATATGTTTTAAATTTCTCAATGTTCATTTCTAAGTGTGGCAAATACAGATAGAGCCCACATAAACAAAAATTCTAGGAGGTCCGCTGATTTTAAGAATGCGAAGAGGTTATAAAACTAAGAAATTGAGACCCTAGTAATGTACAACTTCCACATTCTAATTTTCAAGGACACATTGTTAGCCTCCTGTTTTCACGTTTGGTGAATTTCTAATATATTTCTGTTTGCAGTTACAGTCTGTATAAAATGAACTACTTTAAATTACTAATTGCCCTCTGCCAGCCTATTTTCAACTTAGGATCTATAGAGATAATGATTCCTGAAGTATGTCTATAAAATTGTGGTTCTATCAGCTGCTGTGAGGATAAACAGATTTGTTATTCAAATTAGTTTGGAAAACTAGTACCCTGGATTTTAGATCCCAGTTTCAGAGAGTAGCATATCCAAGGTGCCAAGAATTTCTTGAGTAAGTTAACCATTAATTCTTGTTCGCTAAACAGCTGACTTTTATTTCTGTGGCAAGCTCTGCTATAGATTATTCTTAAGGCAGAGAATATGCAATTTGGTTTTGTTTACTATCCGAGAGGAGGCCGAGTCATGCAGCCATCTGTGTTTCTAGTAGATGCTGGTTACAGACTTGAAGCAGCCACTCAGTATTCATCAGTGTGTAAAAGGTTGGACTGGGTTGTATTTTGATTTGTATATTTGCAGAAATTAAATGGCTCATATTTCTAAGAGAAAAAGATTAGGTAGATGGGAATTGAATTCAGTAAACAGGGGGAGACTTAATCTGTCAAGTACTTAAGCTTGTTGCTTTCTAGAACAGCATCACAGGTATTTAAAAATATTGTATAAACATTGCTAAAAATATTGTTGTGTAAACTGCGGTAACCTGAAATGTGTTTTTATTTAAATTGTCGACACTGTTTCACTCAGCAGGAGGAGTTAAACTTCAAAAACCATTTCAAACTCTAAAAAGTAAGAATAGAAGTCATGACTTTTTTTTTTTTTTTTTTTTTTTTTTTTTTTTTTTTAAGGAGGTAAAATTTAGGCTCTGGCTTTCTCAGCTAAACCTAGTACAGTGACAGGCATGTGAGCAGATGATCACATGAAACACCACCTGTGCATCAGGTTCCCCTCATTCCCTCAAATGCTTCTTTAATCAATTTGATTTTTTAATTTATTTTTTTTAGGTAGGATGATATCAAAACAGTGTTATTATCTAGAGTAACTCTTTAGAGAAATGATTTGTGCATCTTACAGTGATTTTGATTATTGATTTTTTTTTCTTTTTCTGATCAGTGGAGGATTTGCCAGACATCTACATTGTTGTCTTAATAGGCCTTTGGGTCCCAATTACTAAAATCACTTTTAGAAATAAATAAATAGTACGTCGTTTTAAGTCACATTATACTACATTTTAAGGTTCTTTGATCTAGAAAGCTTTACCTTATTCTGCACTTTTTTCATGATATTTATATTGCTTTCTGTTTTTAATATAGGCTTCTAGAGATTTGTTATTTGTTAGGAACTAGTATATGGTTCTGTTTAGTTTGAGTGCAAATGAAGAGTATAGGTCAAAGCTCATTAGCCTGTGGAAACAAATGTAACCAATGGACAAATATCAAGGTTGATACTGCATATATTTGGATTCTAAGAGTTAAATTATTTTACAGTGCCATGATATTTCTTTTTAAGATGAGCTAGAAACTGCCATTGTCCTATAAAGATTTGTCAAACACTTTTCTTACTGAGTCTCTGTGAAGGAAATTCAGAGACAAAAGCAAAGGAATAAAATGTGTTTATGGTAGGATTTTAAAATGGGAAGCTGAAATAAAACACAGAGGTATTGGGAGACCATTCCAGATGCTGACCTGCAATGGGGAGGTACTTGAAAGGAATAAGTTGGATTGTATACAGCTTTCAAAGGAGGCTAAACCTTTCTTTGTATCTCTTTACACCCTCTCCTCTACTTGCAGCTTCTTTCCCCTCTCCCCCAAAGAAGACAAGTTTGTTTTGCTTTCATTTTTTCTCTGGTTATACAGAAATGTTTTGCTTTTCTACCTTTGCAAATATCTTACCTAAATAAATAAATTTAGCCTATCATGAATGTGATAATGGTGGTAGTAAAAGGAGGTGGTTTAAGATATTTAATTTTCTAAATTATGCTGCTGCCCTGGTTTTGTAATTTATCCTAGACCAGACCCTTCAAAAGCTGATTTCCTATTTTATACCAGCCCAATTATTACTAATGATGGGCTGCTTTTACCAAATGGAGAGACTAATAGCCTTTTGAACTGTTATGCAATCCCATTGTAGTTTGTTGTTATACCTTGTAGTGTTTCTGCATCCCCCAAAATGTTTATGATGCCTGAAATTATACTCTCGTGTGAGATATCCCCCCAGGTCTCTCCTGTAACAATCCCTTGGACAAGGTGGTTGTTATTTAACAGTGTAGGACTAATTTTCTGTGACACCTAGTAAATGTTGTGCACGTGTGTGTTGTTTTTGGTTTCTCTTTATTTTCTTCCTCTGCCGCCTTTTTCTCTGCCTCCTCCTCTCCTCTCACCCCTTTAATCCTTGGGACATAGTAGGCGCTCAGTAAGACTTTTGAGTGATGTGTTGACTAGAAGGTAGGTACTTCTTTGTCAATCATAATCTTCTGTTCCTAAAAGGATATTCCTAGGGGGAAAAAAAAACCAAAAACTTTTTAGTCAGTCTTAGAAATAGTAGTGGTGACAATGAATAGTCCTTCTCGCTCGTTCCTATTTAAGCCTGCTATTTACTCAGTGTTTTGATGTGACAACATGAGTTCATATCTGTATTTGTGGTACAGTAGCACAAATACATCCCTCACCTCATCACCACACAGCCTTTTATACAGTTTAAGTTCTTACATCTCTGCCTGCCCAAAGTCGTGCAGTGATTTCCAGAGTGTCATTTCCATCAGTTTGCCTGGGACAGTTTCCCTGTAACGGATTACCAGTTGCTCCTTTACTATTAAGCTGCCAGCTAGTTGTCTTTCTCTCTTAACACCAGGAAGGTGGAGACTTCAACTTCCAAGAAGCACCCTTTACTTTTCCTGGAAAGGAGAAGCAAATGTTATCCTTAAAATATTTAAAAATCACTATGTTAACACTTATTTACAAACACTTATATAGCCCTTACTATGTACCTGGTGTTGTACCATAAGCACTGTAACAAAATTAACTTTTTTGATGCTTTTAAGGGCTATGATATAGGTGTCATTATCCTTGGTTCACGGATGAGGACTCTGAGGCAGTAGGTTAAGTAGCTTGCCTAAGATCACACAGACTGTAAGTGGTGGAAGCCAAGAATCAAACCCAAGCTGTCTTGCTCCAGAGTTGATGCTTTTAACCACAAAGATATGCCTCTCCCATTAAAGGTCTTTCTGCAGACAGGGATTATAGATGGTCAAGAAATCTTTAAAAGATCAGAGTCTCCCAAAATAGCAAAAGATTGCCACAACACATCACTTAAGGAGAAGAAAAATCGGTAGCAAATCATTAAAACCCTCTGATGTTTAGACATAGAAAGTACATCTGTCCCTGGGAAAGGCCCCTATGGAGGTTGCTTCTGAGGATGATAGGATTTCTGTAGCTACGTCCCTTGGATTACAGATGCTAGTTTATCTTTGCCTTCTTGCATTTTATCATATACCAGGAGGAAAGCCAGTTACCTCTCCAATAGTCTGTCTGCAGAATCTTCTTAACTAGACCATTAGGATATCTTTACTACTTTTCTATGTTACAGCAGGGGACAGTGTTGCCAAACTTGCTGCCACTAATAAAAGGCTCCTCTTTCCTCCAGTTTCTAGTAACTTTTTGTTTTGTTTTTTGGTTTCTAGTAACATTTTAAAACTTTCTTTTAAGCCGGGACAAGACTCCTCACAGCCCTTCCCCACCACATGGTCCCAGTGATAAAGCCACATATTTTAGATTTTTTTTTCTTTTTTTTTTTTTTTTAATTATTTATTTTTGATAGTCAGAGAGAGAGAGAGAGAGGCAGAGACACAGGCAAAGGGAGAAGCAGGCTCCATGCACCGGGAGCCCGACGTGGGATTCGATCCCGGGTCTCCAGGATCGCGCCCTGGGCCAAAGGCAGGCGCCAAACCGCTGCGCCACCCAGGGATCCCAGATTTTTTTTTTTTTAATGGCAACACTCTACTTCCGGGTCCCAGAATCTGTTATCTAATTCTGCAGATTTTAGTGGCTTAACACAGTAATAGTGGATTATTTTGCTTCTCTGCTCCATGCAGTGTCATCTGGAATTACTTGACTAGGGCCTCTCCACTTTCAGAGTGGCGTACTCTGAAGGTTGGCAGTTTGGTGCTGGTGGTTGGGATCTCAGCCAGGGCTGCTGAGCAGTGACCTCAGTTCCTTCTTCTAGACTGCTCAAACCTCTTCATGGCATGGTGGTAGCTGTGCTCACAGAGTAAGTGTCCCAAGAGCTGGATGAAAGTGTGTCCCCTTCTATGACTTAGTCGTAACAGTCACATAGCATACTCTTCAACCATAGTAATAACCGCACTCAATTTCAAGGAAAGGGAACTTTGGCTCCATCTCTTAAACGTGGGAGTATAGGTCACACTGTAAAAAAGAGCATGAGGCATAGATGATGTTGTGGTTATTTTTGGAGAACACAGTCTGGCACAAAATAGGACTATCAGAAGATCCCTCTTACGTAACCCTTTGCCTAGATCCCTTCTTCTTTCCCCTTAGCTAAGCAAATTCCAGTAATACAGGTTTTCTACATCGTTGGACGATATGTTTCCATTTAAGTATGTATGTATACTTCTGCACATCAACTTTATCCTCACCTGTTTTTTGCCTGAATATGTTGTGCTTCTTCTTTTTTATTAATATTACATTTGAAAAGAACCTGCCATCTATTAGGAAAATCAGATTCTTTACTTTGAAAAAAAGAAGGTTTATATCTAATTCATATTCTGGTTTACATTTGCAATCAAATACTGTAAGCATTTAATCAAAAAATGACAATGATAATTTATTCCCTTCCTAATGGTAGCCCATGAAGGGTGGTGAAAAATAATTCAAAACAGGCTAGAAAATGATTTGTTGTTGACATGCGTGGGTTTTGCCGTGAGTTGACTGGTTTGTCCCTTACGAACAAGCCTGGTAAGTATTCATACATTCATCTAGTTTTTACTGAGTATTGTGTCAGGCAGTGGGCTATATTGGCAGCCAGATGTGGTCTTGCCCTCATGGAACATGTTAGATAGTGAAGAAGGTGAGCATTAATAGATAATCATCAAATAAATGTAAAATTGCAGTCTTATTAAGTGCTGGAGCTCTGGAGTATCTGATGGGGAACCTGACTTTGTCACCCTTAAGGAAGTGCCTTTTAGCAGACATCTGGAAAATGGAGAAGACACATCTTGGCGAGAGACACATGAGTGTGTGTGTATCACAGCCTCATACAGATTGGTGTGCAGATACCCGTAGCTGCACATGCTCCAGGTTTACAGGCATTTCTAGGAAAGCAGTAGCTCCTACAATTCTGTTAAAAGAAAACCATGTGTTAAGTAACTCTTAGAAAGCACATGTTCACACAGGCCTTCTAAGAGATTTAAGGAGCCTTTTTCATTTATGAAGAATTACTTAATTTTGAATAATGATGATTACTATAAACAAGGACAGTTCAAGTAAAGGGTGAAGTACTAATTTTGGCAGTGGTTCACCATGTATGGCCTAGGGACTCCTTTCCCCTCTCTGAGGTCAAAATGATTTTCATAATACAGAGACATTATCTGCCTTTTTCACGTTCTTCTTTCGTGAGTGTAAGTGGACTTGTCCAGAGACACGATGATTTTATTACAGCAGATTGAATGTAGAAGCATGTATGAGAACTCAGTTGTCATCTGTTAAGCCATCCTTTTTAAGAACTTTGCAAAAATATGAAAGAACATCATTCTTCTTACTATTTTTTAAGATACTATTGTTTTTATACCAGTGTTATCAATGGCCACGTGTAATGGGCTTATTTTTATTTTTTAAATGAATAAGTATTTCTAAAATTTGCTTTAACTTCTAATATGGTAATTATTGATAGTTATAACCCACAAAAATGGAAGTTCTTTTGGGTCTGTGATAAATTTTTAAAATGCAAAGAGGATTTGAGACCAAGAAGTTTGAGATCGCTGAAGTATGGCATTCTACTTGACTTTGAGCATGTTACTTAATCTCTCTGAGACACAAGGAGTCTGTAAAATGGGGACGATGATCAAAGTACTTCCCTCATAAAAGGATGAAACAAGTTAGTGTATGTGGAGAGCTTAAGGATACATGGCACAGAGTAAGCATTCAACATGTCAGCTTTTGCCGTTCATTAGCATTTAATCTGAAAGGAGAATTTATGTGAGTCCAGATATGACTGAGGCACTGTTGCTTAGAATTCTTGCCTGTGTTTGGGGTCATTTAAGTCGTTTTGGTAAAATACAGTCTTCAAAAGTGAAAAAACTGAATTTTTGTAATTTTTCTTTTGAGTTGAGTTACAGCAGTGGTTTTTATCGGCACATGCTGAGGGTCCGAGATTTGAAGAGACATAGATTCAGAATAGCTTGGGGTGCTTTTTCTACCTCCCCTGCCCCAGTCTCATGCCCAAAGCCAAGAGTCTCCTATGTCCAGAATCATGGCAACCAGGAGGCAGATGTCACTTGGGAAAGTTCCCTGCAGATCATGCTATATGTCTAGGCTCCAGTGTCCTAGACAGTGAGCTGAAAGGAGAGGCCCCATTAGACAGCATCTCATTTGGTCCCTCCACTTTTCAGATGGAGAAACTTTGGCCCAGAGGGATGATTTGCTTACCTAGGTTCACTCAACATATTAGAGGCATCCCAGGATGAAAACCGCCATTCTCTTTTGTAATAAAAAGAATACCAGGCTTAGACTCAGAAGAACTGGTTTTAGTCTCTGTCTAAAAAGCTTTAAATTGGTAACCTGACATTGAGCAATTTGCTCAAATCCCTAATCCTTTGAGTCCTTATTTGTAACATGGAGTTAAAAATATCCATCACCCCAGGGTTGTGAAAAGCATCAGATGAGACCTCACGTGAAGTCTCCCCCAAGTCCTCTCAGTAAGAGTCTGTCTGGTCCTTTGCATGGGAAGTCCACAGAGCGACATGTCCCAGTGAAGCAAACTGTTCTTTTCAGAACCGAAAAAACTGCCTTAAATACTGTGCTGTGTAGCTTTGTAACAGTTTCTTTTTTCTGTCTTTTTAGGACAGCCCAGAAACTTGCAGGACCTGTGCCGAATTAAAATTCGACAGTGTATAGGCCTTCAAAACCTAAAGCTACTTGATGAACTACCAATTGCCAAGGTCATGAAAGACTACTTAAAACACAAATTTGATGATATCTGATGTACACAGAACTGTGAGCAAGATTAGGAGTTATATTCCAGATACTTAAAAGGCTTTTTGCCTTGCACAAAGTATATCCTATGCAATTTCTGATTTGCTGTGAAGTCAGAAAGCAGGTATACACTTTTAGGTTTTTCGTTTGTTTGTTTGGTTGGTTGGTTTTCATGGTAGGGGAGGGACTTTTTTATATATATAAACACACACACACACCACATGCTTGAAGGTCTTAATTTGGTTTCTTGGTCCAGGTTTAAGAGGTCCAAGCTTTCTATACAATATTGCATTTACAAAAATTGTTTTTCCAAAATGACACAAGCAGGGCTGGAGTGGAGAATTTACCCTTTCCAAATTTATGGGTTCATGGGCGTGCACGACATTATAAACCAGCAGAGCACTTGTTAAGGTTTGGAGGCACAGTTTCACCCAGGGGGGTCCTGGGTTCTACTGGAAAATGCCCTAAGAGATTTTTAAAGTAACTCTGTCACCTCATTCATTTTTAATGAGTACAAATTGGCTGTTTCAGACCGTTCCTTTCCTAATTAATGTAGCTCTCGGATGACATAAATCCAGTACCTCTGCTTTCCTGTTGGTGTGCTCTTGTTTTTAACTTATTTTTTTAACAACTGTAGTACACTACCAGAGACATCGGGTCTCAACTTCTGTCTCTCGTTGAATTGTGCTTTTAAAATAATTAATGGGAAAGAAAATAACTTTATAAAGCCAGTGTATTCTGTTTTTAAAACAGTGCCTCCTGTGCAATACTCTTTCTGGTGTATTTTATCCATTATTTCACTCAGTGTTTCTCATTCCACAGCCGGCTTTGACATGCCCATGAGAATAGGAACCGCCACTTTCATTTTACTTGCAGGACCAGAGTATGTCAATTGCAGTTTTCATTGTAAGCTTTGTCTTTTACTTCACTTTAAGCAGAAAATTTCATATCCTGGTGGTAGAGTCTTCCCTAAAAATAGCCCAAAATATTGTTAAACCGTTTGGCTTTACTGGTTAAATAATTTGGGGTGGTTTAATGGTGGTTTTTTTTCCCCCCTTTTCTTCCCAGTTTAAAAAAAATTTTTTTTCTAAAGGGTACAATTTCTAATGGGTACACACTTGTAAGTCTGGTTAATTCCTGATATGCTAATTCAACATTTCCTATCTGTTTTAAAGTTATGCACAGTGAAGCTCTTCGGGATGGTTATTTTATTTTCTGGGTTGATTTGGCATATGTTTGCAGTGTAAACACAGTTATGATAAAGTGTCAGAAACAATAAGAAAGGTTCCAGAGACACTGGGGACCTGTGCTGATACCCTTGGAAATGTGTTCTGTGCTTTATCTGTCATCATCTTAGTTTCAGAAGAACCTTTTCAAATATCCCAGTATTGTTCTTAGTGCTTTGGGCAATTTCAAAATATTTACACACTAGTAATAAATTTGTTATCAGAAGTTTACAAGATGAAGGGCTTCTCTTGTCTGAATTTTTAGTTTTGAGTCACAAGTATAAAACTATTTCACCTGGAAAGTATAAACTAAGAATTAAGAGTCTACTCTGGCTTTACCTTTTTTAAAGAGCCAGCAGTAAATATTTTCTCAAGCACAAAGTCTGTTCTCTTGGATTCGGAGTAGCTTTGGCATTGGTGAATATGATCTGCTTGTGCCTGGGCAGCACACAGGTTCCTGAAGAACATGCAGCTTCAGAAAAAGAATGACCTGGGGGGAATCGCTGATGGGGTACATTGACTGTTTTTGTAGGGAGCCAACAAGAGTGTGGACAGTTTTGTTACCATTCTAAAACTAACTGAACCCCTGATGGATATGGATAGAAATGGGTGATCTCCATCTCCAGAAAGTTATCTTCTGAGAGAGATTGCCTTGTACAGCTGAGCTGTGTTCTCATCCTTTCAACCAGCACCCAAGTCAGAATTGAGACATACCTGCAGTGTCGGGAACATGGCATGGCCAGAAATGAATTGAGTGTTACTTCCCCCTCAAACCCTAGTCCCAGGGAGACAAGGAGCTGGGGAGGGCACCCGGGACCCTGCACTCTGAGCAGTGATAGTAATGTTACCTTCACACAGGGCTTATTTCCCCAAACGTGTATTAATTTATTCAGGTAGATGAAAATGATTTTCTTTCCCCAACCATTCAGAGGTCTTCAAACCATGTTAGCCACTGAGTTTGAGTCAGGGAATTCCAAGTAAAAAGATCAGATTAAGGTAAATTCTTCATTCTGCATTGCTGCTGCGACTTCGGGGAAAAAAAAAATTATGAGAGCTCTTCCTGGAATTGAAATTTCTATTTAATGAAGAAGTGTATAATTCCATTATTTATTGTTTGAGGTTTGATTTACCTGGAAACTTAAAAAAAATCTTTTATTTTTATTAGTAAAATCCCAATCACATATCCTCTTTAACCATAACTAAAATTTTAGTCTCAAAGGTGGTAACCGGTAGAAGAATATGGGGATGAACATGCAGGTCCACATTTGAATTTAATTGGCATTCACTGGTCACGGAATGAGTAGAGAGAGCAAGTATTTTCAGAAGATTGACCGATTGTTTTTTCCAGAATCTTCACTGAAATGTTCCAAACATTACTAGATTTGTCACGGACCCTTCTATGTTCTTTTTGAAATTTATTGTTTAAGCCTATTACTAAACCTTTATAAAAAATATATTTGGCAATTACACCAAAGAAACCAGCTTATAAAAGATTATGATCATTAATGAACTGCAAACCTCATCTTTTGAAAACAGAAGATTTTTTTGTGTGTAAATATTTGTGTTTATAAATGTACAGCAGAGTTAAGAGTGTTTTTTTTTAGATAATTTAATTCCCATATTTCTAAACTATTTACTACAGAATAATCCACGCTTGTTAGTTTGGAGGACTTGACTGTTTTGTTTTTTTTTAATTCATTATCCGTCATGCTTGGAACAGCATTTCCGCTAGAGAATTCAGTGTTCTGGCAGTAGCAAGAGTACACATCTGGAGCATGAGGAGTCTAGAGTGATTTGTCAGATGCACACCCTAAGAGACAAGAATGTATAGTTTCATTACCAGAGTGGACCATACACAAATGGAGATTCTAACTTTTCCTGCAGAATTGCCATTAGCCCAGAATGTGATTGGGATGAGGCCCTTTGCCCACAAATTTAGCTTTCATGTAACTCCTAGTGTGTTATATCATAATGTATTTTGTTCTTCCTTTGTAATGTAAGTTTTGCTTTGGGTCAATTTGAATTAAAAAAAACTTAAATCTGGTTTAAAACCTATTGTGTTTTATTTCTAGTTTGCCTTAGGTTTTTAATATTTCAGGCTGTTCAGTGAAAAAAAGCGAAGCTCTATCTTTCATTCGTCGGCATTTTAGATCATTTGGGGATTTTGTTGAGAGTATGATACAGAAAGCAGCACCATCTTGGATCAGATAAGGCAAGTCTTGCCCACTCCCCATTCATGGTTGTCGCTGCATTCCGCAGATACCACAACAAAAGACTATGGCATCCTCATCCTCTAGTGTGTTGAGTGAGCACTGAGCGTTTTGGAGCTGATTGCAGCTCTGCCTCATGCCCACCACACCTTGGCCAAGCTCAGAGTTTGGGCCGCAATGTTTCTAAGCACAGAACAGTAGAGCGATGAATTGGAGGTAGTTTATTAGCCTGCAGGAGATAGAACCAAGACAACTCTGATTTCACACTTCCTTTAGGTTAGTGTAAACACAGCTTGATTCAGGAGAGACTTCACACTGCCGTGATGATGGTATACTAAGGAAAGGGGAGGCCAGACGATTGAGATTGAGCACCCCATGCAGAAATATTCAGTATTTTGCAACTAACTTTGTTACGGACTTATCCAGGGTTTGGCACAACCAAAGGCCAAGAATGGGACGTTTGAAATTATTCTTAACGATCAGCAGGGGAGTTCAGATGTGAAAAATAGCTGTGTTGCTTGGAAATCTTGAGGTTATTCCTTTTCCAATATGATGTAAGTAGTGTATTGTTTTTTCAGCTGACAGATAATTTACAAAAAAAATGGCTTCCTAGCTATTGATAAAACAGATTATCTTCTTGATTAAAAAAAAAACAAAAAACAAACAAAAAAACTTCACATCCTCTGGAGCTGGGTTTCAGGGAAGAAAAAACATGGATTTGTATCATCTGCCTGTATTTATGTCACATAATGTAACTGTGTTCTCTTAACGTCTTACAGATTTTGATACTAGTTTATACAGGCTTCGAGACCAGTAAGGATTTTAGATATCCACTGCTAGACTGCTAGACACTGATCTGTAGGCCTGAGTTGCTATAGATTCTTAAGATTTAGAAGTCGTTTGTCTTGGTGTCTTACATCTTAGATAACCAAAACACAGTGTCAGGCTGGCATATGGCACTGCTGGACCTCATGACTTTTCTTGAATGCTGATGGTAAATAGTGTTCAGACATTCGTAATCTATTTCTCACAGATCATATGCCTCTTTATGTTCCAGAAGAACTCTGATTTCTGAGTGACCGTTAACATTCTGAATCCCATTTGAAAAGACTGAGGTGATTTGCAGAAGGTCCTATAACAGATTGTCGATGTGGCAATGGAACCCAAGCTCGTGCTCTTGGCCACTATGCTCTGTCTTGTCTTGAGGAACGCCACACTCCATAGTGAGATGTGCTCTTTCATTCATTCACTGATGCCCAGTGTGCCTTGTGCTAGGTCTCCATTGTGTACCCCCAAACTAAGTGATTTAGCAATTCTGAAGCCCCATTAGGAGTAAAGGATCAAATTCCAGGGGATGACTCTCTTCTGTTACAGATAAGACCTTAAAAAAATTCATATAACCATATTTGTGGTTATTATAAACATATTCTGAGTCTCAGTTCTGGCATCTTAAAGATCATACTTAGAACACTTTCTTATGTTTCTTTTTAATTAGGAAATTGTTTTACATTAGCTAAGAGTAACTTCTTTTACATTACACTAAGTAGTGACGAAGTGATTCACTTTTCTGTGAAATGGTTATTTTATGAATCAGAAAAGAGATGGCTTAATTTGGACAATGGGACTTAGTGGAAGTGGAGAGCCTCAGTCACATGATGAGTAGACTGACCCTTTGTGACTGATACAGAGGTAATCCAGCTGCAGATACTTCCTATTTTATCTGGCAAACGGAGTCATATTTTTCTTGCTGCTCAGGCTTGAGCTAATGTTGCTTTTCTTCCTCTGATAGTTTTGGGTCAGGTCACTGCTCAGTTTTTCTTTTTCTTTTTACACACACACACACACACACACACAAGAACAAACATTGGTAGGGCATGGGCTTACTGTCCATGACCATTATGTATTTCTCTAGAGGTGTTGTAGGTTTTCTGTCTTAGTTCTGGCCACTTAACCCTTTAGTGAAGTACATCCACGTGCACAGAGTATGGTCTTGGCCTCACCGAGTTGCTTTTGTGTGCTGGTTTTAGAGTTCCCAGGTTGCTTGTTTTCCCTGCCTTACCTGGGTGGAACGGTCACTGAATATCATTTAGGAAGAATGCTTAGTAAACTAGTCAGGGCTATATCCATCTACCATCTTGGGTACTGCCAGAGAGGAACAGATTGTATTTCCTCCTGGTTTATTACCGGTACTTTTTTAAAAGATTTTATTTATTTATTCATGAGAAACACACAGAAAGAGGCAGAGACATAGGCAGAGGGAGAAGCAGGCTCCCTCCAGGGAGCCCAATGGAGGACTCAGTCCCAGGACCCCGGGACAATGACCTGAGCCAAAGGCAGATGTTCACTCCCTGAGCCACCCAGGCATCCTTATTACTGATGTTCTTAAGAAATCATTTGCTATTAGTCTACTGTACAACGAGCTGGAGGACTGACCCCAGGTCTGACTTGCCTGAATCTCAGATAGTTCCTGGAAGCTTCTAAAAAGACCAGGGCCAAGGGGATGACAGAATTAGCATTTCTCAGCACCAAATCTCAGGTAAGTGGAGTCCTAATTCCTGCCAGTGTTGCCTTTTGCTGTTCCTTCTTCTTAACATCTGTCCCCATCCCTCTGCCTCTCACACCTGTCAGCACTGGGCAGTGGACTCGTGATCAACCAGGCGTGGCACTGTGATGGCAAGTTTCCAAAGAGAGACCTCTAGACTTGGGCTTCAGGGAATTTTGTCAATCAGGAGACAGCCTATGCCTGAGCTGGCACAGCGCGTTGAGTTTCTGAAGAATTACAGTTCCTGTTGGGGCAGCAGAGACTCCATGCATGTCCAATTCAGAACAGAACATTTGCACAGGGATCCCCAAGTCACTGTGTGTCTCTTTAGGCCACAGCCATGCTTGAGCAGAGCTCACCTCACTTCTTGGGACAGGTAGGTGGAGAGCAAAGCCGAGCCCCTAGCCCATCACCATGCCCACGCTCTTCTCCACTTTGCCACGTCCAGCACAAATCGGATCACTTTCTATGTAGCAGGAAAACATGGCCCTTATGTTCTTAACCTCTTCTGAGTGCCAACCTGTGGGCACTGTGTGTCACATGGTATTATACAATCAATATTTTTCAAATGGCTTAATCTTGTCCAAACCCTTCCTTTTACAGATAGGAAAGCCAGGCAATTGAGAATGGAAGCAATTTGGGAGCTGTGGCCATGTACCTAGTGACTGGCAGTGAGGCGCAGAAGCCAGGTATTCTCAATCCATGTTCCCTGGCTCTCCCAGGCCTTGCTCTCTCCGCTCTTGCTGGTCCCAATGGTTACCCATGAACAGAAATGGACTCAGAGCAGTAAAGGGATGAGCTACACTTTGGCAAGAGTTGGCAGTGCTTAGGATTTACTACACCTACTTCCTCGATTTAAAGCCAATGCATCCTTACACTGCCTGCAATTGCCTACAGAACGTTTTCTGAGAGTTCCATTTTAGCCTTCACTGTGACTTTTTGAATAATCTGAACTGAAGAGAAACAGCTAAGGTTCTGGGGACGCCCTTAGGAAGTGCACAGCCACCCTGGTGAGGGTGGCAATAGGAATTCTCGGGCCCACCCTGTTTCTGTTTTGCGCTGTGTTTACAAGACAGTTTCCATAACAGAGCCTGCATGGGGAAGCCCATAGTGGTCATACCCAGCTTTTTCTTTTTCCCCTTTCAAAAGCTTTCATATGGGCAGCTAAGAGAATGCTGTATCAACATCTTTCCGTCACATTCTGTGATCCCTTACCTTCATAATAATACATTTACATTGAGAGTTAAGGAGGCCTGTCAAGGAGTAGAGGGAGGAATGTGGATATATCATCTTAGAAATAAGGTTGAGTTGAAATAAATATCTTTGTATCAGCAGCTAATTGTGTACACTCTAAAATAGATGTTTCTTTAAAAAATAATAAAATATATGTTTCTTATCTAGAGGCTTCTGAAGTTTTTATGTAAGATGCTGATAAATTTTCTTAGAGCTTTATAGCATTCCCTTTAGCAATTAAAAAGCAAAACTTGCAGATTTAGATCACTGCTAACATGGAAGGTGTCATATTAGTTTACTCTAATTCATCAGCCCTGAGACTTACGCCTTATTCTAAAAAGTACTGACAACTCGAATACCATCCATAGAACATTTGGAGGTCCTGTGGTTAAAATCACAGTGGACATGTCAATTAAGCGGTCATTTCTCTTCCAACTTCCTGTCAATACCTTTTCGGGGTAGACCTGAAAGTCACCACCACCACCTCCCCACCCTTGGAGCCCATAAAAGAATCAGGGACTGCCTTGCCTGAGCCACAGGAGCTGTGGGCCTGGGAGGCAGCAGGTTTGCTGCACCTGTTCACACTTGCCTTTACTCTTCAATTCAATCTGTCCTCAAGTGTATCTGTCCTGTAATGTGTAAGTGACAAATGTGTGTTCCCATCCACCGCCAAAGGAGTCTCTGTGTGTGTGTGTGTGTGTGTGTGTGTGAGTATTAAAGCCTTAGATGACCAGGGATGAGGTTTTGATCAAAGAACTGTGTTGGACAGGGAACTGGGAAGTAGGGCAGGCCTGTGGTGTCTCAGATCACTTGTGATTATGTATTGTGAGCAGGGCTTCCGTGGCAAGGGCCTGAGGATTTATAGTCACAGAGTCTCAGTACCTCTGAAAGGGAATAAGAAACTAAAGCAAGGAGGCAGTGGAGGGGCTGGTGCTCAGGAGTGAGCATTAGCTGGGAATTCTGCAGTTAGGGGCGGGGGGCACAGTTAGGTGTCCTGCTGGACACCTGGCCTGAACCCAAGGCCGTAGATGGGGCTGCCTCTTGGGATGGCTTTTCCAATACATTCCTGTTCTAGTCGTGAGGATGCCCTTCCCCACCCCCCCTCCCCTGCTCCCATCCCTTGGCCGTGTCCATGTCCTTTGGAAAGTCTGAATTGGAAGGATTGTCCTCTAGTTCCTCTTCCTAAGGGGGAAACTAGTTTTTAAGTTTGTCTCTACTTGCCATGTCAGAAGCCTCTGGAAGGCAGGGATCTGGCCTTAGGCCTTGTGGCCCAACAACTACACCAATGCTTGCCTGTGGTCACGAGGCTTGTAGATGGCAAGTGAGGGAGTGGGTATAATAGCCCTTTGAAGGCTCTGGTACCAGGTAAGAACAGGAAGGGAGTCAACATTCAACTTGCGTGCAGTCGATTCTGAGCTACCATCGATTGTCCCTCACTTCTCATCAGAACCCTGCTAGTTAGTACTTTGATCATTTTCACAGATGGAGAAGCTAAGCCTGGGTCTTTCCCCTTCTGGTTTGCCTATCAAGCTCTGCCCGGCCCTGGCCCACCCACCCACCCACCCACCCCCCCACCCCCCCACCCCCCTGTCCTTTCATGCCTCCTCATTGGGGATGCTTGCCAGGCCTCCAAAAGGGGCTTATCCCCCACTTTCCTGGGCTCCCCCACACATCCTTATGCCTCTAATCATATGTATCACCCGCTGTCTTGTTCTTTGTGTGTGCCAGTCTTGTACAACCTACATCCCTCTAAGTGTGCAAAATATTGCCTGGGTGCACATGTGACTTTTGCAGGGAAGAGGGTCTGGGGTGCTGTCAAATTGTCCAAACTCCCCTAGAGTCAAGAAGCAACATGTTGACTAACCCCATGGTAGTTCCTGAGCATGCCTCCCTGCCAGCCCAGTACCAAGGGCAGCTCCCCGAGCACCTCTGGGGTCTGCCCATGTACCCATGTATAATGCTGCCTAAGTCCACATGCGCCCCACTGAGCCAGGTGATAGAACACATCTCCTCCTGCCTCCTGGGCCCGGAGTCCCCACCTGGCCCTGCCTGGGCTGGGGTCTGAGTCGGCTGCCCTGGTCTCCCTTCCTCCCCTTTCTTTTCATTTCCTTACTTAACTATTACCACATGGGTCCTGAAACTCTGTCAATGACAAGGTCTTAGGGAGCAGAGAGTTTTCAAGTGAGAAGGGACCCAGGGTATCCTGCATTGCAGTTTGGGGAGAGGAGAGGACATCCCCACTAGAAGAGGCTGGAGGGCCTGCCCGTGACCTCACAACAGATGATGATGCCAGCCAGGTGCCGGGCCCTTCATGCTGTCCATCTCCTGTGCTTTCTTCCTCCACCCGACATCTGTAGGCTCCTGTTACTCAGAGAGAAACTCAGAGCCACAAGGGGAACATCAGCAGTGCTGACTATCCTGGATGATGAGCCATGATGTTACTGCCCCGAAGAGGCTCCCTTGCCCTGCAAGGCCCCTGGATGGCCACTGTGGCCAGAGCAGGCCCTGCTGTGGCCTATGACGAGCAGGGTGAGGGTGCTGGCCCCTTGGATCACAGCCTTCAGTTGCTTGCCTCATCCTTGAGCCAGACTGGCTCCCCAAGGTATGTAACCCCATGTTGCATCCACTTCTGGGCATCTTTGTGCCTTAAGATAAAAGGGCTAGTATATAGGCTCCAGTGCAGAACATCTAAACCCTATATTATACGAGGATCCTGGCGATCCCTTTGAGAATTCTGTAGAAGCACTTACTCACCAAGCCTATAATTAAGTAACTGTCTAGCTTCATGGAAATGCTTGATGTTTAGGAACTTATTAGAGAGGTTAAAAAAAGAAAAAAGAAAAAGAAAAGAACAACCTGACCTGAGATTAACTGATACTATTATTTCCTTCCCCATTTAATAATTTTTAAAATTAAGAAGTGCTTTAATCAACCTTGTGTTCTAGTGCATAATAATAAAATGCCTGCTTAGTAGCTCATCTTCTCACGATACCTAAGTTGACATATTTCTCCAGCCAGACCGGACCCCTGGAAACAATATGAAACAGCTCCTTCCTGAGAGGAGTCCCTTGGTATTCCTACCAAAGGAACCCAGTTGAGTTCTACATGGGAGATCCCTTATATAGGGTTCACAAACTCCAACCCCATGGTCTTTACTGAGCATGTTCACAAAGTCCTCGGAACGTTTAGAAATGATCCAGTTTAGAGGACTGCTTGCTCATTTAATACATATCTATGGGGAAAAAGAAGCAGGGCTGCTGTGGGGAAGCCAGGAGGTGTGGAAATCAGGTAGAGCCGTGCCTGGCCAAGGACTTCCATGTTCTAAATTCAAACTATACACTGTTTTCGGAGTGTGGAATTATGGTACTCCACTGTATACCTTAGTCCAAGTGGGTCTCAAATTTGAGTGAGAATCAGAATCCTCCAGACGACTTATTAAAATATTGCCAAGCCCCACTCCCAGAGTATCTGATGCAGCAGGTCTGGGGTGGAGCCCAAGCATCTTCATTTCCAGCAAGTGATGCCAATGCTGCTGGTCGAGGGACACACTGAGACCCCCTTTAGACGGGTATCCAGGCTTCCTGCATGGTGAAAGAGTGAAGAGAAAAATCCAACAGTTACCATGAGATGTTACAGAAACCACTTACCTACTTGTCTAGGAGTTGTGAAGACAGTATTCTAGTGAGTCTCAGAAACCATGTGTGCAAGTCACCTTATTTTATGAGCCAGCCTGAATGGTTCTGTGTGCTGCCCTAACAAAGAATACAGATCCCTCACCCCCACCCCCGCCGCATTATGAGTTGACTCGACGTCTGGGCCTGTATGTCTCCAATTATCTCTTGCAACTACTTAATTTAAGTTGGGCACAGACAAAACCAGTAGCCCGTAGTTCTGTGATCCTCCTGTCACTGTTGTTCAATCTAGTTCAGCAGCCTGTAAATAATATGTCTGCCAAACATTGATAATGTCAGTTCTAGCCTGCTCTGGGGACACAGTGACTCCAGCATGTGCCTTGGCACTATCCACCATATATAAACCTTGGTACTACCCACGAGGTAGCCTGCCAGTGACATGTCCCGAAGATGGAAAGAAGCATTGGCAGGGTTGCCCCAAGTGCTGATGGCAGATGCCAGGTCTGATGGGCTGCAGCTTAAGATCCCCGGCAGGAGCCCAAGCCAACCATAGCACCCACAAATCCTTTCCTAGCCCTGGGAGGCAATATGGGTTTCTTGGGGACTAAGCTGGTGGTACCTGCTTTAAGAAACAAAACAAAACAAAACAAAAGTCATCAGATTATTAACACAGAGATGAGTGTAGCTTTGTATGGGATACTACTGGTCAAGGAGCCACCCCGAGAGCCACCAAAATGGAGTCATTTCTGTCTGGCATTTACCTACTAAAACGAAGAATCCGTGTTGATCCTTCCCCACCATGTTTCTGGAACAGTTTAGTTGAATTTATAATATTACACAAAAAACTGCACATATGTACTGTGTACAACCTGATAGATTTGATTGTTCCCATCAGAAGGTAGAAAAACAGACAACTTGTAGGAAAGGCAGTATCCAAAGTTGGTCCTCATGGTACCATAAGCTGCTACACACAACCCAGGACTTGGCAAGTCTTAAGGAACAGATGGCCTTGGGGGTGGTGAGGGCGCAGGTTGGGACACATGTGGCAAGCATAATAGTGGTGTTCTGAGGGAACTTCTGGAGGGAGGCTCAGCCCACCCCTTGCTTCAAAGTCTGGTGACAGTGGGTCCTGGGATAGAGTCTGCAGGCCTCTTGCCCTGTCCATCAGCTACATAGCCCCCTTGTGGCAATGGTACAGCCTGTGTAAATGTAAGGTAGAGGGGGGCTGGAAGTCCTTCGTCAGGCAGAGAACTAAAGGATATTTAATAAAATATTCAGGGTCTTCAAACCCTTGGAAGGATTGCAGCAATATGCTTCTCCAGCCCCTGTATCTCCCAAGTATTTTTCTAAAGGAAAGTGCCACTGAATCTCTTGCCTACTGGCGCAGGAACACAGACAGTCCTGTCCTGCTGTTATATCAGTTTTATGTGTCTGGTTTGGGTTGGAGAACCAAGTGAACAGGACAAAATTTAGACATGCAAAAATTCAGAGTTGTGAGTGCATGAGTCTCGAGTCTTTGTGCTAGTATTTCCCCCAAAAAACAAAATAAAAATTATCTTCTTGCCAGCTGGGTCATCAGTCCTTTGTGGGCTGGCTCTTGTTTTTCCTCAGTTCTTGGATTCCAACACGGAGCTTGGCACACTGCAAACATGCACTCACATTTTCATCCATCGAGTTGAGGAAACACTCCTATGGACCATCAGTTAGTGTGATTAACATGGAGAGGTTTCTTTCTTTCACACAGTTGTACCCAGTGCCTCTTCCAGGCGGTGCACGGCAGTCAGCCCTCCAGTAAGAGTCTGAGAGAAATGGGATCGTGGCCCATCTTCCAAAACTTTAGGCCCTTGGAGAGAAGAGGCAGTGAACGAAAATCACTAACACGGTGGAAAACAGGAAGGATCCAGAAGAACGACAGACATATAAAGGGCTGCTGCACAACACCCTTAATTTTGGCTCCCAAGATCCAGCTCCCCATTCTTTCTGATCAGCTTGTTAGAGACAGAAGGATCCATGACTTGGGGTTCACGTGCCTGGGTGTATCTGGCTTTGCAGGTAGCCAACAGTGTGACTTAGGACAAGTCATTTGCCACGGATTAGAGGAGATGAGCTAAGGACTCCCCGACCTGCCATACTGTATGATCCTAAAGTGACAGAGGAGACAGGAGGGGAAAGCATGGGTACCCAGGGCAGCAGACAAGCTGTGAGCCCCAGCCGGGCTGTTTGTTTAATAGAGTCCCCTCCCCACCCGTCCTATTACCGCAGCTTATTAGAGGGGGTTTATGAAAAGACTGGAATCCATGCTCCGGGGTCCATACTGCTCTGGCGGAGGGTTTAGCACCATAAAACTCACTTTGTAAAAGTGCAGCAGCTGTGATAAATAAGCTTAAGCCTCAGTAATCACTTTTTCACTTTTACCAATTACGCTAGGCTGCTTTGTGACAGAAGTTAATGCCAAGTAAGAATTTTAAAGAAGCCTCATTTTCCTTGTCTAATTAAATTAAGTACTTGAAAGGTGATTCACGTGTTGATTCCCCCCCCTCCCCACATTAGTCAACTGAAAATTACAGGGTCTTTTAGAAGTCGGGGCCACGTGACCCGCCTGCTCAGCCTCTAAGGGTCAGGGAGCCCTCACCCCTGGACGCTCTCCTGCTGGCCTCCCACCTAACCCATGTTTTGTGTGTGGCTGCCCATGGTGGGGCTCTCGGGCCAACACCACCCAGGAGAATTTAGGGAGGGCATGCTTGTTTGTTCCCTAATCCTTGCACAATAATCTGCACGACACGCCTTTGTTCCTAAGGTTTGGATATTCCCAACGTGCAGCAGGTCTCTCCAGAGTGAGAAGCAAGGACAACTTCCTGTTTTCCTTGTTCTTTTCCTTGTAAACCAGCGGTGGAATTCACCTGGATTGAGAGCTCACCTGGGGTCAGCATTACTGAACTTCCTCTGAGGTGACATCTTGGATTGTTTAAATGCCAGTAGCTCCTGACTTCCATTTCAGCAAAGCCACCACGGGGATGCTGTCCTTTGAAACTCAAGATACTTTTTCTTCTTTATGTTCTGCTCTTACTCATTCTGCCTTTTGTTTCTGCTGTAGCACACAGGTGCTTTAGAAACTGTAACATATTTTATGCCTGTATTTCCTTGGGTACGGAGAGGCCCTGGGAAGCATCAGGGAGCTGGCTGATGGCCATGAGTGTGAGTGAATGAGATTCTTACAAACATTAGAAGGATCATCACCTGTAAAGTGACTGTGTCTGATGTAGGTTTCATGATTGGATCAAATTATTCACCAATGTTCATGCTCATCCCAGGTCACCCCTCTGATATGCAGAATCATTGTGTGCATTCTTTGAAGAGTCTTTGTTTCTTCAAAATGAGTACATTCTCTTAAATGCAAACAGTAAACCAACATATTAAGTAAAAAGTGAAAGTCCCTTCTCTTTCCCTCTCAGTGTGGATCGTGTAGTGTGGATTCCTCCAAGTTTTTGTGCATCTCTGAGTGCATTTAGTTTTACAAAGTAGCCTCTCTGCAGCTTCCTTCTCTCTATAAGCAGTGACCCTTTCATGTTGCCATGGGTAGCTATGCCTAATTCTTGTTAATGGCTAAATAAATTCCACATTCTTTTTTTTTTCTTGCAACCAGTGTATTTCAGGCAACTTCACATACCGAGTAGTTCTCTAGGAGTTGGGGAGATAGCAGGAACTAATTCTTTTATGTTCTCTTTCTTACTCATTTCTTTCTTGACTCTGAAGGATCCCACCTGCTTCCCAACCACTATATCCTCAAAGCTTTTATTTTCTCAGGCTGAAATTTGCTTGACATGTATTTGTTTATTGTCTGTCTACATTAAAATATAAACCGTGAGATTGATGACATTGCCTGTCTTGTTCGCTGATAGATCCCAGCACAAAGACAGTATTTGGCATATACCAGTAGTTCAAAAACTACAGATTCTGTGCATAGCTGGATGGACAGATGGATGGATGATTCTTATATTTACCATGGATAAAGGGAAGTAGATCTGTTCATTGATGACCTTGATTGGTTTTCTTTAAGCTTCCAACTCATTGTACCTTTATACAAGTATGTATTTACCCATTCTTCTGTTAAAGTATTGACTACTTCCCTGCAGATGGTAAAAACAGGCATTCTTCTGGCTCTCTAATATCCTCCTTCTCAACCTTGAAGACCTCACCCAGATCCAGCAGCTCCAGGCATGGCCACCTGGCTAGCAGGGCCTCTCCAGCATCTGGCTCTTTTGCCAGGACCAGTGTCCATTCTGATTGGTCAGCAGAGTTATAAATTGCTTGGTGTTTTGAATATCACTCCGACTTTCATGGACATTCTACTCTTCTGGTTCACTTGTTCAAGGGAATCACTCAGCTATAACCTTTAAAAACACAGATCAGGGATGCATTGGATGGCTCAGTAGTTGAGCATTTGCCTTCGGCTCAGGTCATGATCCCAGGGTCCTGGGATCAAGTCCCGCATCAGGCTCCCCATAGGGAGCCTGCTTCTCCCTCTGCCTATGTCTCTGCCTCTCTCTCTGTGTGTCTCTGATGAATAAATAAATAAATCTTTAAAAAATATAAAATAAAATAAAAACACAGATCAGATAGATCACTTCCCTGCTCAAAACCCATTGATTGCTTCCAACACAACTCTGAGGTGTTTACCATGGCTTCCCAACCTTCTCTGATCCATATCACTTCACTGGAGCTGCTCTGATCTCGTGTTTCCTGATACACAGAGCACACTCCTGCCCTAGAACCTTTCTTTGCACTTACTGTTTCTCTTCGAGGAATACACCTCCCCCTAGAACACAGGGCAGTTTGTTCAGTCATTCCAGGCCTGGCTGAAGGACACCTTCTCAGAGAGCTCGCCCCCAGTCCCTTGGCCAAAAGGTCAGGCTCCTTGCTCACAAGCCCCTTTTTATGCCTCACGTTTTTCTTCATAGCACTTGACCTACGAATATGCTTAGAATGTAGCAGACCCTTAAGTAAATATATACCAGATATTTGTATATATCATATCTGTGCGTACTATACTATATACCAAGAATATAGCAAATATATTCTCAATAAATTATATATAAATATATAATATGCAATACCATATTTATATATAAGTATATTATATGTAATTTTATATATGTAAATATAGAATATGTTATACTATATATAAAATATATAATATGTAATACTCTATATAAATTATATGTGGTAAATATATATATACACATATATACTTATAAATATGTGAAATGTTTTTATATATACTAAATACACATACTATATACCTGAAATACAGCAGACCCTCAATAAATTATATGTAAAGATAAAATATGTAATACTGTACTTACATATCTAAATACATAATATGTAATAATATATTTGTATATAAATATATAATATGTAATGCTATATTTATATATAAATTATAAATGATAAATATATGTACATTTATATATATATAAATACATCAAATACATTTTTACAGGTAGTAAATACACACACATGCTATATACCTGGAATATAGCATACTGTCGATGTGTATATATATGTATACACACACACACACACACACACACGTTATACAGCATACATATTTACACATGCAAAGATATCTATATCTGATATAGAATAGATCCCAGAACTCTGGGATCACTACCTGAGCCAAAGGCAGATGCTCAACCTGAGCCACACAGGTGCCCTTATGTATATATTTTTCTATGTATATTTCTTTATTCATTATACACTCCATATAGCTGGACAAATATGTAGATAAATGGAAACATCACTTAATGAGTATAATTATTTTGCTTCAGTGACCAGAGGACCAGAGACTCCATGATGAGAGCATTTTCTTACTGTTCCCAGACATTGGAAAATATTTTATATTATTTGATATTTGAGCTGTCATCATCAATCTGTGCATTGCCCACTCCCATTTAATTTATTCATTTATTAATAGTATGTTACAGTCATCAAGCCTCCATGCAACCCAAGAACTGGAGTACCAACATGACCTTGCAGTGGCATCTGTGCTCCTCTGTCCCCGTAAGAAATTGCCATGAGCCTACACTGGGATTTTGCTCCTGTTTCCTTGCCTTGTTGGTGGGAGTTTTATTGTGCATACATACATGCCTGCAATAGTCTTCCCCTGTGCTTTTCAGAAGACAAGGAGTGGAATGCATGACTTCCAATTACAGTGAATTTTTCCCCGGCTGTAAAAAAATTTTTTTTCTAGTTTTTAAAATAGTTCTCATTTCATTTATTTTTATTTTCTCCACCTTCTCTTTATTTTTCTTTTGCTTGCTTTTTTTCTTCCCCCAGTCTTTAAATATGAAATTTTCAAACAGAAAAGTTGAGAAAGTATATAATGAATACCTCCATAGTAGATCCAAAACTTGTGAAGATTAGAGCATCATTGCTTTGTCTCTATGTGGACATACATTCATGTCTTTTCACTCCATTTAAGTTGTAGACATCATGACAACTTTACCCTGTATCCAAAATAAAGACATTCTTCAAGATAAACATGCTGCCAGTATCATTCCTCAGAAAACAATGGTTATTCCATAATCTAATGTAATATCCAGTCCATATTCAGATTTCCCCAATTGCCACAAGAACGTCCATTATAACTCCTTCAGTATTGTTTTTTAATCAGGATCTAATCTAGGTTTACACATAGCATTTGGTCATGTCCCTGCAGTCTCTTTTGGTCTAGAACAGTACCCCTTACCTTCTTATTTATTTATTTTTGATCTCATGACATTGAAGAGTCTATAGAGTTGCTGAGGAGAATGTCCTATAATCTCGATTTGCGTGACTGTTTATTCCCAGTGTCATTTAGATTGCTCATCTACTTTTGGAATTTCCTGTAAGCTGAAAACTAGCCTGGCAGCGAGGTTAGATTCAGGGTAAACATTCTTGGGAAATGTGTTGCATCGATGATGCTGTGTACTAGCACACATTTAGAAAGTTTCATCTCTGAAGGCGGCTGAAAGTAGACAGTTCCCAGGCCTTGCAGAAAGACTGCTAATCTACTTGAGCATTAAACAGGCAAGAATCATTTCTACCCTCGGAAAGCCTTAATGAGGAAAACATCTGGCCACTCGGCAGAGTCTGGGAAATGCTGGAGGCCCTTCCAGGAACTAGCCAGTATTTGGTGATGCAGGAGATTCTAACCAACTTGTATTTCTTTGCCTGTATGTTTCTATCAGTTGAAGTGAGATGAGGCTACCTGCCCACCCGATGGAAGGCAAGGCCTGGCCAGCCCTGTTTGTCTTCATTCACAGGAAGGATTTTGTTCTTTGTGTCATGACAACATGGTGGTTCTTTCTTTTTTTGCCCCTTGCTGTCTCTAATCCCATATTTCATCTCTCAAGCCAACAGCTGAATAACATAGTAAATGGATGGCCCAAGTTGGTTGGTTGGTCCCACGGAGTTGGAACTAAGGAAACTTTCTTGAAAATTCCCCTGCTTAAGTTTTTAAATCCTGTGACTCAGACTTGTTTGCATTTAGACACACATGCACACCCTCTCAGAAATGCAGGTGGGAAAGGGGGGGATGAAGGATCATTATGTGTCTATGCTTCCACCTCATCTAAGTAGCCATTTCTAGATGCCATTTTTAAATTATTTTCTTCCTTTTCTCATGTATTAAAGAAAACTGACATTCCTGACACTGAGAACTATTGGGGTCTACTAAAGAAAGAGCATGAAGATGTATACTATCCCACCTCCTTGTGAGGGTGCAGAGGTCCCTGAGTCGGAAGAAGGAGGCTCAGGGCTGGCATCTGCTTTGCCTGAGCTCTCAAAGTATGGCCTTTCCCTCAGAAAAGCCTTTGGAAGCTGTCAATGGCTTGAAAGCTATGGCTACTGAAAGCTGTTTGTGATCCTAGTGCATAGATACATGCATGTGTGTCTTTGTATCCTCTTTATTTCACTTAACCCTTCATCTGACTCTATCAGGTAGGTACTTTAGTACCACAGGGTAAAGATGAAGAAACTGAGGCATGGAGACACTAAATGACTTACCCAAATTCACATGGTGAGAAAGTGGTGGAGGTGGGGTGGTGGCCTCCATCTGTCCATCTTAGACACTCTGAGAGTCTCCTCTCTGGACCAAATAGCACTGTGTTTGACCCCCTGAGCCCTTGACTGGCGTTATCGTGGTACTTTGAAACTGTTCACACAGAGCCCAGGTGATAGACCTGAAAAGACAGGCCACTGTGGGTTTGGTTTTGATGGAAGCCATCCTGGCTCATTTCACTGTGAGTCATTTTCTCCACTCAGACCAGGGGCACTAAAGCTTCCAGTGGGCTCTTTAGTATTGTTGACGATGCAGGGGTGTTGGGTTTCTTGTCAGCCTGTCCAGTGAAGGGCAGGAATAGTTGGGAGAGTCCTGCTTCCAAACCTAAACCAAATAGCACCACCCAACCAAAAATCCATGGCCTTCTGGCTCTAGAAACTTCACGGTGCATAAAAGCAGAATTTCAGTTTTCCAGAAATGTCCTTCCCACACCTCCAAAGAAAACTAGTTGTTGGTTTTATTAGAACGATCCTAGTTGTGCCACTGTGGTAGATTGAATCACTACGCAAGACTGAGATGTGTTCAAGCACAAATAGGCAGTGACACATGATAAGGAGCCGGTCCAGAGATCTGAAGGCTCTGGTCTATTGCACAGCTGCCCCCTCACGCCCCCCACCCACCCCCAAAAGTCAGGAGGATCACATATGCATGCTGGCTCACTCCAGCGGGGCTTCAAGGCTTCTGTCCAAGAAGAGATGGCCGAGTCTCAGGGTGCCACAAGGATTTGCTTGGCCTTTCCACTGGGTAGGCCCAGCCCCAGTATTAGCATGTGTGTTTGGAAAGCAAGAGAAAGCATGGCTGCTTCCCTGCCTAGGTAAGGTGTGTCCCGATGACGGAGGCTTTGGGGGATGGAACCACACAGGTGGTGAAACATTTTCTGAACTCTAAATCAAGACTTACGGTCCCTTAATGGGTTTTTACACTGTGTGAGAGTCCAAGAAGTAGCTTGGGAAAGAATTTTTCTAGCTGAAATTTGAATTTCCGGAACATTTAGACAGCTTTTGAGCTCTGGGGTTTAGAATGTTTGGAATTGTGACCTTTCTGAAGAATCTGGGATGTTGGTCATTGTATGAGTTTGCTAGAGCTGTCATAACAAAGTACCACAAAGTAGGTGGCAAAAATGACTGAAGATATTGTCTCACTCTCCTGGAGGCTGGAAGTCTGGGATCAAAGTGTCAGCACAGTTGGTTCCTTCTGGCACCTGTAGGAGAGCATCTGTTCCAGGCCTTTCTCTCATCTTCTGGTGGTTTGCTGGCAATCTTTGGTTTTCCTTATCTTGGTGAAGCATCACTCTGATCTCTGTCTTCACCTACACCTGCCATTCTCCCTGTTTGTGTGTCCTTGTGCATCCAAATATCCCTGTCGTTTAAGGACACCAGTCGAATTAGGGCGCATCCTAATGACCTCATCCTGACTTGGTTAAATCTGCAAAGACCCTGTTTCCTAATAAGGTCACCTTCTGGGGTCCTGGGGGTTAAGGCCTTCAGTGTGATTTAGGGTTAGCGTGGGGCACAGTTCAGCCCATTGTAGTGATCATATTCATGTCACCTGTCTGTGGCCTCCCTGCATAGTCAAGCTTCACGGTGTCTTTGGACACTGGATTTAGGTGGAAAGGTGAGGGCTCACCTTGCCAAGTTTGCTCATCAAAGTCGGAGGCCGTGAGAAAGTACTAGCTGTGGACCTTAGCTGCGGCTTCAAGTTAGGAGAAGTAAGCTACTGCACAGGGAACGTGAGCTCTGCTGTTAAAGAGGGGGTGCTCCCTAGCTACCTAGCTCATCACCTCCAGGAAAGAGCAGGAAGGCAGGAGGGAAGGTTCGAGGGGCAGCCGTCATCTTTTGCCCACCCCAGCCAAGTGAAGGAGTTGGGTACTGGATATTCCTCCTGGAGTCCAGGGTGCCCGGGTGAAGGGACCTGCATCTGTCTGCTCAGCTGGCTCTTTGCTAAGCCATAGGACCACCAGCCCACATGGCACAATATGGTGTTGTGGGAACACCGGACCCAGATCTCAGAGTCTATTCCCACCTGAGATTCATATGCGGACTTACAGGCTTGTGGACCACCCCTATCCCATTCTGGGTCCTTGAATGGGATAGAAGCAGAGCAAACCAGAGTTTGGTCCTGACATGTCCCTGATCGTTGCCCCGGCCCCAGCCTCATGGACCAGAGAAGGGGAACAGATGGGGGTGGGGGGATGAAGGGAAAACAGCTCCTGGTCTCTCCACCTCCAAGGGAAGAAGCATTGGTTGGGCTGGGCCCAGGCGAGCCAGACAGGAGGAGGCTGATGTTTCAGCCTGGACCTCCACCGTTTTAGTATCTGGAGGGCTCCAGAAAGTGATGAGCTCTGCCACGGGGCAGTTCCCAGCACACACAGTTGGGGGCAGAGATGGAAAGAAAGAAAAGTCTCATGATCTGACCCCCTCACCCAGGGACCCCTCTTGAATCCAGAAGTGCTGTGCAGCCAGGAAGTGAATCCTGTGGAAGGGCCCAGAGCAGACTGTCCCAAAATGTGCCACAGCGGCATATTGATTCTTTTGAATTGAAGCTACTTGGAAAACAGCCGGCTGGAGGACACTCAGACCGTCCTCTGTCCCCCTGAAAGCAGGCAAGAAATCCCCCATATAAAAAGTGCTTCTTGTTCTATGAAGTAAAAAGACATCCTTATGGCCAGACACAGTGACTTTAAAACCCGGAAAGCTGGAGTAACCAACCTTGTTTTCCTTTTATTTCTAATCTACCACCTCAGCCCAAATTCCGCTTAGAATTCCTTATTAATTAAAGCTCCCAAACATCCGTTTTCTTTATCCCATCAATTCCGCACAAACGTATTGTCTCTTTGTCTAAATTGTGTAAAAATTGCCTGTACTGGTTCTTTCTTTGGGTCTCAATTTTATTATTGCGCCTCCATATGCACATAATAAAACTTTGGGGTTTTTTTCTCCTGTTAATCTGTCTCATGTCAATTTAATTCCTAAACCTGCAAGGAAGAAGGAAGTCTCTTTGTCCCCTGCGCATGCATGCCAGTTTTCCCTGGGAAGGGAGTTAAAGAAAGTTGATTCACTTCATGGTTAAAGCCTTGAGGGTGCTGTGCCCCTTGGGAAGCTCTGTGGCTCTGCGGAATTAGATGCACCCGTATTCCACTCCCAACCATACACATCTGTGCTGTGTGGCCTCAGGTAGCCCCCCTTGATCCCCAGGACTCAGTTTCCACATCTGGACAGTGGTCACAGGTTGCCATGAGGACAACTAAGATGCTGTGTGTCAACAGGCACTGTCAAACGACAGCCAGCAAGCAGAGCAAACCACAACCAGCCAAATGCCCAAGCTTGCTTTGCCGTAGTCATTTCTCACCCTGCAAAAACTGTACCATTAAGTGTGAGTGCAAAGGCACTCCCTAAAATATCCGTCTCCAGTTCTCGTAACCACCCAGATATGCCTCAATTTTGTTTTTCTTTTTAAGAGGAATTACCCAATAGAGGTTAGAGTTTGTTTATTAGTGGTTCATTGTGCACATCAGCAAAAATGGGAGACCACTGGAGCCAGCAGTATTTAAAAACAAAAAAGCACAAGTGCCCTCTTTTTTTAAAGTAAACCACACAGTTGCTATGGCATGATCTGTGGGGCCCTTGGATTACTGAATATTTTAGAGTCTAAGGCTCTAGATCGTAAGCGATCATGAGATGCGCCATTGATTTAATGGCTTTTAAGGGGGTGGGGAAAGCACCGTCACCTTCAAAGTACACATCCATTGTAAGAGCCATCATGTTCAGAGACATTAAAATCTGGGTAAAATGCCAACAGGGAAATATGGTGTGTGCATGCTTAGTATCCAGGGTGCTTGGGTTGCTTTGAACTGACATTATTTTCACTTCATGCAATGGACCTAATTTCCTCTTCTCATATTTCTAATATGTACATTTTTTTTCATATTTTAACATTTCTGAATGGATTGTGGTTTAAAGCTGATAGCATCTTAGAATCTATGGTAACCAGAGCTGACCCACCTGGCACTGACATGCCAAATTTGTGTCCTGGTATTGCCCCTGGGGTGAAGTTCAAATTCATTGTTGGCCTGTGCTTAGCCTCCTCTCCATGTGGCTGCAGCACGGGGTGGCCTGGGTGTCCACCCCACTTCAGACTCTCTGTCCCCATCCAATGCTGGACATTCTACAAGCCTCAAAGAAACCCCTCAGCCCACCTAAAGCGTCCTCTGACCCCTAGATGCAGTGGGGTCTCTTTATCCCTGCTTACGGGACTCTACCACCCTCAGACTGCGCACTTCATGGTCACAGGCCCTATATGTCATGTTCATCCAGCACCTGGTGCTCAACACAAAGTTCTGTTAAAAAAAAAGAAAGAAAGAAAAAGAAAAAAGAAACCAATGAAATTCAACCAAGTACATTGTAAGATCTAACTGGCTTTATTAACGGATTTATGGATCTGGCCCCATCCCCTCTAGCAACCAGGGAGATATTCCCAGGAGTTATGTGAAATGGAAGGCAAGGAGTTTTTAGCAAAAGATAAGAAAGGGTTGTTCTGGACCAGATCATTATCTTCTGGGGGAGAAGGCAGCAGCAAGATTTTTTTTTAATTTTATTTTTTTATCATGCATTTGACCTCATTATTGCTGATCGCGGAAACTTTTAACAGATTGACTGTTAAAAGGTCACATTCCTGGGATCAGTCAAAACTGTAATTAAATCTCCTTTGCTGTTGTAGAGTGGCAAATGGCTCCATTTGGGGCTTGCCCTTTCTTTTTTTAGCAGTCCTTAAGAGAATGGATGAATAATGAGGATCCTGTTGCAACACTTGGTGAGTACGTGATGATTTAAATGTTGCAAAGGCAGCTGGCAGCACCATAATCCAGCCTCTGAAAGCCCTCGCACAACATCATCAGATTCCCACTGCAGGGATAGAGATGCTGCCCAGAAGTGGGGGCGAGGATGATGTCACGGGTACAAAGGATTGCACCCACTTCCCTTGCCACTACTGAGCCTTATAGAGTATGGGTGCCCACAGGATCCTCGTCCCCACCTTCCCCAAACCGCGTGGCATGTCTTCTCAGAATGTCGCCTCTGGGTCAGTTGCATATGAAGAAATTTTAGGCAGGAGTCCAGACCTTGCACACAGAGGGACACTGAGAGCTGTCCAGGGTGGAAGTTCCTACCCCTGGCTGGAGGCATTTTCCAATTCAGTGTCTTGCCTTCAAGGGTGGACACGAACCCCCAGGGAGAAGGAGCAGCCAGGAGCCTTGGGGAATCCCCCGGCAAGAGATCCGCTTGCTCAAGTTCAGTCCTTGCTCTTCCCCTGCTATTTGGTAAAGAAGCAGTTGGTGCTGTTGAATTAACCAGGGACCACCTGACAATCTTGCCTTTGTCAAATGACTCTGAAGTCTGATGACTTTGCAGCATCAACAAATCAAGAGCACTTTAAACCCTCCACAGCTTTTTTTTTTTTTTTATCGTCCGGGTGGTGGGGGGTAGGATATTGTGATGAAGGACTGAGTCTAGAAGCAATTGCCATTTCCAGACTAAGAATTGCATTAGCCTCAAACCTCAAATCTTATTTCTTTGCTTAATCTTTTACTGTGGATGCTATGAGAATCTAAATGTGGAAGTCACTTGGGGCGGGGCAGCGGGGCGGCCAGCTGGGCCAGCAGGGTCAGATTCCTGTGAACCTTGGTGTAGGTGACATATTACTGAGGGGTCCTGGGGGAGCAGGTCTCCTGGTCCCATTCCTGGCGGCTCTTTTTGTCCATGCTCTCCTCTTCCTTTCCCCCGATTAAAATACAACCTAATTTGGGGGACCTCGCTGGGGAGTGGGCAACTTTGGGGGTGTTGGGACTCCAGTGACAGTGCCTCTATCTGCAGAGAAGAAAGGACAGGAAGGGTTTCCCCTATCCACAGATAACACATGCTCATGACTTTGCCATGTGGATCCAAAAGAGAATCTAGGCTCATCATTCCAGAAAGGAGGCAGTCAGCCCCTGCCATCAGAAGTTAGCTTCTCCCTTTTATTTCTAGAAGCTGGCCTCAGGAGGTTCTCAGGGCCTGGCCACAGAGGGGGTCCCCCACCTGTCAGTCTTTTGGGGGAAGAGCTGCTGCAGAGCAAAGCATCTATATAGAGCAAAAATGGAAGTCTTTAGGTCTCCTGTCACTCCTAGACCCCAACTCACCCTGTCAGGAAGGGAGGGGTGACAGCTATCTTGAGCTCTCCAAGTACCCTGTACATAAAGAAAGGGTGACTCCACTTGTGGGTGCTTTCCCCCAACCGTGGGGCGCTTTATCAGCTTTCCCCAAACCCTGCTACCCTTGGCTGACATTCCACATTTGGTGGAGGGTAGAGGTCCAATGTAATCGTACAGTATCTGATTCCATTTTCTTTTTTCTTCTTCTTCTTTTTTAAGATTTTATTTATTTATTCATGAGAGACACACAGAGAGAGAGGCAGAAATATAGGCAGAGGGAGAAGCAGGCTCCCCGAGCGGAACCTGATGTGGGATTTTATCCCAGGACTCCAGGATCACATCCTGAGCAGAAGGCAGATGCTCAACCACGGAGCCACCCAGGCATCCCTCTGAGTCCCTTTTCAGTGAGGGGTTCTGAATCACTCTTCATTGGCAACAGGATCATCCGGTGGACTTTGGTTCCTTGGCAGTGTCTCCCTGACAGCTGACCCTTCTGGAAGAGTGGCCAGACTTACAGAAAGCAGCGTTCAGGCAGGAGGATTCCCACAAAGGCCACAGGCCTGAAAAGATGACAGATGACAAATAGGCATCGGTGCCTGGGCTCTGGTGGACAATCTTACTGAGTTCAGGGCATGCGGTGTCCTTCCTGGGGCACCCCAGCTGGGCTGTCCAGGTGCTCAAAGAGTTTTAGGAGAGCCTGGAGGATAGGAGAGCCAGCACCTATCCAGGAAAAGAGCCAGTGTGTTCCTTCTTTGTCAGACAGTGGGTGGGAAAGTGGCTGTGGGGTTTCCAGAGCAGAGCCATGGACTCCATCCACATCAACAGACAATCGGTACTGATTCTGCATCTAAGATATGAGGTAGGCACAGGCTCTGGAGGGGCTTTTTTTTTTTAAGTTTTAAAATTTTAATTCCGATACCATTAACATACAGCGTTATCATAATTTCAGGTATATGATGTAGTGATTCAACACTCAGTGCTCATCACAAATGCCCTCCTTAATCCCCATCACCTATTTGACCTAAGCCCCCACCCACCTTCCTGCTGATCGCCATCAGCCTGTTCTCTGTAGTTAAGGGTGTTTCTTGGTTTCTCTCTCTCTCTCTCTCTCTCTCTCTCTCTGCTCGTTTGTTTCTTAAATTCCATATATGAGTGAAATCATATGATATTTGTCTTTCCCTTATTGACTTACTTCACTTAGCATGATACCCTCTAGCTCCATCCATGCCATTGCAAATGGCAGGATGTCATTCTTTTCTATGGCTGAGTAATATTCCGTTGTAGATATATACCACCTTTCCTTTATCCATTCATCTATCAATGGACATTTGGGCTGCTTCCATAATTTGGCTATTGCAGATAATTCTGCTTTAAACATAGGGGTGCATCTATCCCTTTGAATTAGTGTTTTTGTGTTCTTTGGGCAAATACCCAGCAGTGCTGAAATTCTATAGAAATACAAAATGGGAGAAAATTAAGATGGACACACTAATGCTTCAGCAAGTCTTGACTTTAGACTGAATAAACCTCTTCCTCATTCTTAAAGCCTCCCCTTTCCCTTCATTTGCTTGTCTGTATAATCCTTTGTCCCAAGAATCCAGTATCGAGGTAGATACTTAATAACGAGACTCAGATCCAGAGCCAGCACTAGTCATGAGACCCCCTTGAAGATATAAGAACATGGCTGGCAGCACATAGCAGATTCCTGTTGAAACTGCCCAGATCCTGTAATTTTCCTATAAAACTCCACAGCCTTGTACCCTGGGCAGGCTTGAAGTCATTAGCCTGCTGCAGCCTCCTTTGCCTAGCAAAGTAGGAAACTGTTTTTCTTCCTTATGACCAAACTCTCTTTGACCTACATATTTCAGCTCCAGAGCACAGAGGTTAGTTTTTGACTATAGCGATCACTGGATGGTGGGGTAGTTTTATTTTTATTTTAAGATTGTATTTATTTATTCATGAGAGAGACAGAGAGAGAGAGGCAGAGACACAGGCAGAGAGAGAAGCAGGCTCCCTGCAGGGAGCCCGATGCGGGACTCGATCCAGGAACCCTGGGATCACGACCTGAGCGGAAGGCAGACGCTCAACCACCGAGCCACCCAGGCACCCTGAGTAGTTCTATTTTTAACTCTTTGAGGAATTTTCCTGCTCTTTTCCACAGGAGCTGCACTAATGTGCATACCCACCAACAGCGAAGGAGGCTTCCTTCCTCATTGTGGGGCTGTTTTAAAGAGCCCTCTGGACCACTTCCTTCTTGTTACAGGTCGGCCTGAGTATGATGTGAAGGGGTCCCCCGGCCTATTGCGTAGCACCGACAGCCCCTTCTGAGGCTCCTGACGTGGTGTGGTAGTTTGATGAGGAGTCATGAAGGGCCTGGGATGGTCTTCCTGAGAAGGCACAGGCCGTTTGGACCACTGGCCCTGACAGCTCACTTCCCTG
Source organism: Vulpes vulpes (assembly GCF_048418805.1). NCBI lineage: Eukaryota > Metazoa > Chordata > Mammalia > Carnivora > Canidae > Vulpes > Vulpes vulpes. The sequence continues at coordinate 88,413,721 of NC_132793.1, read as the reverse complement.
GAATGCTACATGGCTTGCTGAGCTCACTCCCAAGCAGGAAGGGTGCAGCCAGAAGTGACCTACCCTATCTGGCTTGGCTCTCTTGGGTTCTTAGGGATTTTCCCCTCTTTGCCTCCCTAGGTGATTTTCAGCCACGCAGTTAGTTTTGTGTCTGAATTTCCTCCTCGGGAAAGAGGAATAAGGGTGGTGGAAGGGAGCTAACATTTTTGGAGCCCTCCCTCTGCTCCATGTGGGGGAGTTTATCCTGTGAAAGCCTCAAGTTTGTCCGTGGGGTAGACCTCATTATGCCTTGTAGCAGGTGGAAGAACTCAAGTAGAGATAGGCTAGCGAACTGTGGGCCAGGGTGCACATTTGCACCTGGGAAATTAACCCGAAGAGAGACTCACCTCACCCCTAGTGAGGAATGAGCCCCAGCCTCCTCACAGCACCCAGGGAAATACCTTCCAGACATCTCTTAGGGGAAGGCGCAGTGGTTGAGCATCTGCCTTCGGCTCAGGTCATGATTCCGGGGTCCTGGGATCGAGTCCCACATCAGGCTCCCTCCAGGGAGCCTGCTTCTCCCTCTGCCTTTGTCTCTGCCTCTCTCTCTCTCTCTGTGTCTCTCATGAATAAATAAAAATTAAATCTTAAAGAGACATCTCTTAGGGGAGAGAAAAACTGACTGGGGACAACCCCAAAGGCATAGGAGAAGTAACCTTGCCAAAAAACACAGAGGCTCCAAACTGGTTCTACTGCTTGCCCTCAAGGTTCCAGTCTCTCAAGTGTTGTGGGGAAATTAGCCCCTTGGGAAAGTGAGTGGCAGCTCCAGAGGGGAAGGGGCCAAAGCTGGCCACTGTAGAAGTGACGTTTACACCAGTAGCTGTAACAAACGATCCTCTAGGTAGGTCCCAGTAATTTAGCATAATGGGCCCTCATGTCTTGCATGTAACAGTCCAAGGCAGATGCTCTTGGTCAATGGGTGACTTTCTTCTGTATGTGATATCAGGGGCTAGGACCCTTCCACCTTGTATCCAGGCCCTTGACTTGCTGTCTCTGTAGTTGACAAATGGAGCAAAGAGGATGGAGCAGTCACATCTGCTTCTTAGGATCCCAACCTAAGAGTGACTCTATGCAAGGCTCTTACATTCTGTTTGCCAGAACTAGTCACCTGGCTTTGCCTGGATGCCAGGGAGGTTGGAAATGCAGTCCTGATCTGTCTCCTAAGGATCATCCCATACGTGGGCAGCGGGGGCACATGGTTTGGGTGTGCATGTAGCTGTCTCTGTCACAGTAGGGACGAGGCCCAGGAAGAAGTGGGTGGTGGTAGGAAAAGGCTTCTCTCTGAGGACCATTTACTGGAGGAGAAAAAAAAAAGAAGAGACTCTCAGGATCCCAGTCTTGGGGAGACGTGTCAACTGCTGTAGGCACAGACTTGGGGAGAGTGTGGATCCCCTGAGAATTGTGGAGGATCTCTGGCTCCAGCCTCCTGTGCTGAGTCCCACAACCTAGGAGACAGGCTTAGAGCAGGGAACCTTGGTGGGGAATGGCAGTGAGCAAAAGACAGTTAGTTGTTAGCGAATGGGAGTTAGAGCAAATGTGGGGCACCCTGAGGGATCAGAGAGTCCTTGCAATAGCATCATGGATCCCTCTCTCAAGACAGGTGGGTTTGTGGATGAGGCAGGCCTGGGGCTCCGACAAAAGGATCACCCTTAGCTCCTTCATTGTCTGCCAGTGGCTTGGAAATTGTCGCCCACAAATAACACCAAGGAGAAGGTGGCATACATAACAGGTGAAGTTTGAATTATGGTAATTACTGGGACAATGAACACTTTGGAAATCTGAATGAATGATTTGGATTTCAATCCTTCGGGGTGCTTCATGAGTGAATAAATCAGATGACTAAAATTTTATCTCCCAGAGCCCAGAATCAATCGTTCTGCTGTCTGGCTGGCTTCTGGAATATTCAAAAGACATCATTTTAGACGAGTGGTGAAACAAAAACTATCTCTAACCCAAGTAGGAAGTGATTGAGGCATGAGTAAGCCTTGGTGAGGGCAGAGACAATGGAAGGGAAACAGGAAAGAAAAGAAAAATCGGTGTAGGGAAAGAAATATTTGCTTAGTGGCATGAAGAATTCTTAATTATTTATCCTTGGGATAAAATGAAGGTTTAAGTACACAGTGTGATAATCAATAGGAGTAATTGTATCTTTCTACCCTTCCTTAGACCCCCTCCCCCGAGTCATGGACACTCAGCCAAAAATGATATAATATGTAAAGCCAAAAATTTGAGTGGGAGAGAAACTTAATAATGATAATTAAATGGATAAACATATGTTCTGCCAAAAGTTCAGCAATGTTGTAATCAACTGAGTAAGAGTTTTCTCAGAGATACTCAACACAAAGTTTCTCAGTTAGTAAGGAAACACAGTGAGCTTTCAACTGGAGAAAAGCATGAGCCAAATACAAGAATTTGCTGCTCTGGCTTTACTCAGAAAGACTCAGGATGGATTGTAAGGGTGATAGAAAGGGAGAAAGGCAAGGAACAGAATGGAAACTTCTGGTGGGCCCCTGGCTTCAATGTGGCCTGTAAAAGAAATCATTACAGGAATTGGTGGACAGAGAGGCATTCATTACATCACTCGGCCCAGGATTACAAGAGCAGAAGAGCAAATTACAGGAAAAGTGGGTTGTGCAGCCTCTTAATGCTGTTGCAAGGGAAGAAGGTAGCCTATTACAGACAAAAATTTCCAGCTCCTCCCCCATGCCAGCCGGGTTGGCGGGAATGATGGATTTTGCCAGCCATGTTCCCAGAGGCCCCTGTCAGGCACAGTGAGGGAGGGATCACAGGAAAGAGGCTATCAGGGAGATAAGCAATTGCCCCTGGACCAGTGGGGAATGCAAGTCCTCTAACTGTAAACATGTCCTGAGAACAAATCAAGCAAAGCCCTGATCCAGGTGTAAGGGAGAGGTAGTCATCCCTACAAGCCTGGGCAGAGGTTCAGCTCTCAACCCCTCTTAGCAAGGTTCCCCCAACCAGGGTCCTAGCTCAGCCATTGCCACGGACCTCAAATGCTGCTGTGTTATGTGCTCCTGTAGAGACACTGCCCCAGGAACAATCTCTGCTCTGCTTTTTGGTCCAGAGCATGAAAATTGAGTTCAGACCTCACTGCCAGCCATAGACAACACGTTGGGATGAAAGTTCAGGATCTATGCCTAAAATCACCAAATCTCAAAACTAAGGCTAGACTCCCTTCAGTGCCCCCCTTTTACCCCCCTACCCTTCTGACTCCTCCCAGGAAACCATAGGTAAAGGGAGTTACGCATGGTTTGCTTCCCTGGCTCCTGCACAGAGAAGCTCCTGGCTTCCCTGCAACCAGAGAAGATTTGGGCCAGCAGAAAGACATGTCCCAGTAACACCAATGTCACAGAATCTGAATGTTTGATGTGGTCTGAGAATTTGTGACCCTCCCCAGATTCAGATGTTGACACCCTATCCCACAGTGTGAGGCTGTTAGGAGGCGGGCCTTTGAGAGGTAATTAGGTTTAGATGAGGGCCTCTGGGCAAGGCCCAAATGGTATTAGCATCCATATTTGAAGAAGAGACATGCTCTTTTCTCTACCATGTGATTTCTCTTCTGTTGTGGGAAAATCTTACAAAAACGATCTGATTAATTCAAAGTGTTGATTATGCTCTAACTCCTTAACATTTTGGTCTTCTAGAAGAACTTCTGAGTCAAAGACTCCAGAAACATGAAGGCTGGCAGAAGGCATCCAGCAGGCCCCTGGTCTGCAGGAGGAGGGTTTGGAAGGACTCACATTTCTCCACATTGAAGCTGAGACTTCTCCAGCTCCCAGCTCTCCACCTCCTGAGGGAGGCTATGCAAAACTCCTCAGCCTTACTGCTTTGGACAGCTTTCCCAAGAGTGCTCATGATCTTGGTTCCCCATTCATTACTTCTGCTGGGACCCTGCATTGAAAGGGGCACAAACGTATGCTGCACAATCCTCTGTTCCAGCTCTGTTCAGGATGATCATAGAACCTTCCCTCTGAAATTAAGAACCCAAAGTGGTACTTGTCACTCCTCATCTGAGGGTCCTGGCTGAACACTGTCCACTGCTGCTAGTGGATCTTGGGCAATGGATGATCACTACATTTTCTCGGGTCTGGCCTTTGGGTCACAGGCTCCATCTGATCCCTTCCTGCAGCCCAGAGCCCCACTGGAGCTTACTCTGCCCCCCACCAGGACTGGGGGCACAATCAGTGGACACATAAAGAAAGGGCAGTCCAGGAGGTTCAATGACAGATGACTGGTATCAGGAGCAGAGCTTGAGCCAGGGCTCAAAGCCAGGAACATTATAACCTGGTCAGATGGAGGCCCCTCAGGTGGACCTGGGTGACCTTCTAAAGGTATATCCTCAAGGTGCCTTTATGGGTGATGGGTGGGAAGTCCTCTGTGGGAAGAGTCAACAGCCAAATAAACAATGTGGTCATTCCAACTACTTACCAACCCCTTGGGTAGAAATGTCAATTGCGTGTTTAACTAAATCATCATCATGATAGAAGTAATTTCATAGGTCAGAATATTAACCAGCAGAATATTCTGCTGGAGTAGGTATGGAGACAGACACCCAGAGAAGCTGTATGAGGTGCCCAGAACCTCTAGCCACTTCATGGCAGAGCCAGGCCTCGGTTCCAGTCCTCACTCCTTCCCCAACACAGGAGCGTACAGTGTGCTTCATCACTCCACTGACCTGCATCTTGTTGGGACCACTTCTTTGTCTTCAAATCACAGCAAATTTAATGCCTTGTACCTGAAATATTTCTCTAGGGGGACTGGAATACTCTTGAGGGGTCTTAGAGTTTGAGGGTGTTGCTTTAAAAACAGGAAATCATAAGGAGGAATTAGATAGGGATCTCTGATTTATAATATCGCTCTTAGTCATCTCTTATCAGGAATTCCATCAACTTTCACTTCTTAAGGGATACTGAGTGAGTCATACTCTCAGCTTGCATCATATAGCCCCCAAATACTTGCTAAGAGGCAGTACACAGCTTATGAAGACTCAGACTTCAAATCAGGCCAGAGGGCCTGGACCAGCCTGGCCTCTACCCTCGCACACCTTCCTGGATATCTGTGACACCCGATGTCATTGGGTAACTGCGGTGAAGCTGTTCCCTGACACCATATCTGTCATTCCTTGACTAGGGGACAATGATATTTCTCAGGCCATGAGCAAAGCCAAGCTGGAAAGACTCCAAAGTAACTGTGGGTATTCATAGTGCATAGAACAAGGAGGAAGAGGCCAAGCGACGCTAGGGAGGTGGCTTGGTAGTAGCATTCCATGTCATTTGAAAGACAGCACCATGCTTCCTTTCTGGTGCCCATGACTTATGAGTAGGCACTGCTCTCAGAGAGATTCATGGGCCCCTGTTTCTCCTCTTAGGTCTCTTCTGGACTATGCACATACCTCAGGCAGTAGGCTTCTTTAAGCCTGTGCTTCGGCTCTATACTCAGCATTCACAAAAAGTCAGAATTTAGGGGCTGCTGCCTCTCAAGGATCCCTCTTCCTTTGTCACTTCTCAGTGGCTCATGTTCTAAGGCACTTTACATGGCTGGTTAAAAAATAAGTCTCTGCCTAAACAGGTCCTTTCTAGAATGATGGGACGTACTGCTATAACTCCACAGATAGTCTTAGGGGTAAATGTCAACTCCACATGGGTTTAATAAATATTTATATTGTGTTGAAAAAAATTAAAAATTATGTAGCATCAGTGGGGTTACTACTACATGCCAGGTGGTGCTGAGCACTTGACCCTGTCATGTAGCATCTCATCCTCATAAAACCTTTTAAGATAGATGCTATTATCACCTCTACTTTGAACAGGAGGAAACTAGATTTGCAAGGAGCAGTGACCTGCCCCAGGCTACATAGATAAAGTGACAGAAGGAGACCAAACTCAGGTCTGTGTGATTCCAGAGTTTACATCCTTCACATGGTTTTGTTAGCCTCTCAGTGGTAGATGATGGTTACTTTAAGGGTTCAGAAGGTGTGATGGCTTCAGGGGGGTATCCAAGTAAGCCAGGCCTTACAAATAAAACTCTCAATAAGCCAAGAGGAAAGGAGGGAAATTCCAGGTGAGATGGAACAGCAGGGACAAACACACATAACTGGGTTGAAGGATGCAGAATGAACAAGTTTGGCGAGAATCAAACAGGGTTTCTCAACAGGGGCACTGCTGGCATCAGGTTGGGATAATTGTTCACTGTGTGGGACTGTTAGAGTCCCATTAGAGGACAGTTTGCATGTATGGACCCTGCCTACTAAATGCTAGTCACCGCCCTCATCCTTGTAGCAACCGTGTTGTCTCCATACATTTCCAAACACCCTCAAGGGCACCCCTTATTAAGAACCACTAGAACAAACAAGAATTGACAACCAGGGTGGGATGTGGAGTCAGACTGAGGAAGGCCTTGAAAATCAAAGAAAGAAATTTGGCCTTGATCCTTAAGACAATGAGAAATCATCAAAAGTTTATGAGCAAAGAGTGTGTGGGGAAATACAGGGAGCTGGAGTGAAGAAGCTGGGGAACAGGAGATCCCAGATTCAAATGAGAGAAGACTGTTAAGGCAGCTAAGAATACCTGTAAGGTCATCCTCTGCCTATCCTACTGTGGTCAGTCTTGTGTGCCCATGAGAGAGGGTCCAGCACCACAATCCGCAGAAGTGATAATGAGACAGAAGTGTAGGGTGCTCCTTTATCCATCTCCAGAAGAATCAGGGAGCTCTGTGTTCAGGGCATGTAGGGATCAAAACTATGTAATAAAGAGACACATTATCTTGATATTAACAGTAAGGGAAACTTGAAAAACCGATGACTAGGAGACTTGCTAATGATTATTTCTTTTCTGTTTTGGCCTGATTTATTTAAACTATCTCTGAGCCCACATCCCTTCATCCAAGAGGTCATCAAACTCTATCCCAGAATTAATTTACAAACAAGAAACATGCTGTACCAACCATGGATATTTGATCCAGAGATCTTAAAGAACTCATATTCACACTAATAGGTCCTTGGAAACTTTAGCCCTTATCTCCAGGCAGAGAAAAGCATGGGCTCTGTGGGGGTATAGGAGGAAGGATCTCTGAGGTCCATGTATGAGATGTCTGGGACAAGACTGAGGATATCTGGGGGTGCCTCTCCACATGTGTCCCAAATGGGGGTAGCTCTGCTGGGGAATGAAGAATGAGACATAAACTCCCGGTTTATGGGAGCCACTGGGTATCATTCTTTGGCCTGAAAAAAGATGCCGCAATTGCTTGCATTCCACTTATCAGACAGTTTCAAGAGTGATGTGTAGTTTTGTTTATAAGGAAAAACGCCAAGCCCTGAGAAAATTCCCAGAACAATGATTGTAACTCATGACAAGACGGCATGTGAAGTTTTTCTGGCGCCTTGGCGTAGGTTGTTGATGTAGAACCTTGTGGGATTTTCTTTTTCATCCTCTGAGGAAGTTATGCTTTTTCACCAACAATACTGACTTTTTAAAAAAAATTAAATGTCATGGCTCTTTGGGGAGATTTCAAAGGGATCTAACCTGAGATCAGTGTTCTAAAGAACTTCCTTTGCTCCATTTCAGCTGGGCTGGAAATCAAGGCTGCCTTTGCAGTGCATTATCACACTGACACTGGATTTTAGCTCAGGGGGGTGGGGGGATATGATCCCAGTTCAATAAAACTTAAAAATTTCCCAAGTTCTTCTAACACCCACAACAATATAACAGCAGAGCAAATTTTATTATGTATTTATCAAGGAACACCACCCAGAAACACATTCCAAACTTTCATCAGTTCTGAAAGTGTTTGGCCATTAGCTTTATAAATATTGACTTTGCTTTGTTCTCTTTGTACTTTCCTCTGATTAATTAAATGCCTGTTTATCTTCTAATGCCATGTTTCATGTCTCTTAAAGTTTCTTTTGTATTTCGCATTTTTTATGTGTCTCAGTGCTCCAATCTGAATGATTTCTACAAACTTAATTTCCAGTTCCCAAATTCTCTCTTTAGCTTTTTTCTAACCTTTTATTAAAAGGTCTGAGTTTAGAGGAGGATTCTGGGAAGATGGCAGGTAGAAAACACCAAAAATCTGTCTCCCTACAACCATTGTACTGGCAGGATATATTTGATGTAACTATTTTGGAACTCGGGAGTCTACTGAAGGCTTATGACTTCTAGGGGAAGACTTGAGCAGTAAAAATGTGGTTAATATTGGTCAATTTCAGCTCTTAGTACAGTAGCAGCTACCCATCTCCCATTTCTAGCAATGTGGCAGACAGCTGTTCATGTGTTCCTGGAGCAGCTTGCACACAGCTTACAGGAACCAGGGTGGGCAAAAAGACTCTCTCCTCCTGTTCTCCAAATACTAGGAATCTGCTCTCCATATGTGATCACTGATGGCTACGTCTGATCACAGATATGAAGTCAAAGAGGCAGGCAGCCATTGTTGTTATACCTCTCCACTTTATTGAAGGCTCCTCCCCATTTGGCTAAAGTGACATTCAGGAACTTAAAGGCCTCTGTCCTTTTTCCCCTCTGCCCATTTTTTGCTTTTTCCCCTTTTGGGGGCCAGACATTTAAAGACTAGGACATTCAAAAAACAACTGGATATATGAGGAAAATGAGAAAATGACCATACATGCCCAGGGAGAGGCTCAGAAAAGACCTGAGATCTTAAGTTTATAACTCAATCTGATAATAGAGAAACAGCTTACAGCAATAAAACAAAAATACAAAAACAATAAACAAAAACAGTAATTAAAAAAAAAACAGCAAACCCTGTGAAAGGAGGAAAATATGCTTTTCAAAGCTTAATTAAGACAATGGGAAATCATCAAAGGTTTATGAGCAAAGAGTGTGTGGGGAAATACAGGGAGCTGGAGTGAAGAAGCTGGGGAACAGGAGATCCCAGATTCAAATGAGAGAAGACTGTTAAGGCAGCTAAGAATACCTGTAAGGTCATCCTCTACCTATCCTATCAATGAAATGAGAAAGTAATTTATACATTTCACTTATGTCTTATTAGATTCAAATGTCTAGTGTTCAACAAAAAGTTTTAAGACACACAGAAACACAAGAAAGTATGGCCCATTCAAAGGAAAAACAAAATTCAACAGAATCTGTCCCTGAAAAAGGCTTAACAGCAGATATATTAGACAAAGACTTTATTTCTCTTAAGATTATTTTTCTATCTTTTTTTTAAAGATTTTATTGTTCGGTAATCTCTACACTTAACATGGGACTTAAACTTACAACCCTGAGATCAAGAGTCAAACACTCTACTGACTGGCCAACCAGACACTCCTAGACAAAAACTTTAAAATACATATGCCTTAATGATGTTCAGAGAGCTAAAGAAAGATGTGAGAAAAAATCAAGGAAATAAATGTGTGAACAAAATGGAAATATTAATAAAGATATAGAAATGTTCAAGAAATAGAAAACTAAAAAAAGAAATTCTGGAGCTGAAAAGCACAATAACTGAAATGAAAAATTCACTAGAGAGATTCACAGGCAGATTTAAATAGGCAGAAGAAAGAATCTGCAAACTTCATGGAATAATTGAAACTATTGAATTTGAGGAACCTGAAGAAAAGAGATTGAAGAAAAATGAACAGAGCTTAAGGGTCTGTGGAACACTATAAAGTGGACTAAGATAAGCCTTGTAGAAGTCCCAAAGGGGAAGAAAGAGAATATTTTTAAAACTAATGCCTGAAAACTTCCCAAATGTAATCAAATCATGGATATAAACATCCAAGAAGCCTACCAAACCCCAAGTAAGATGAACTCAAAGAGAAACACACTGAGACATATTATAATCAATCTTTCAAAAGTCAAAGACAAACAGAGAATCTTAAAAGCAGCAGGAAAGATGTGAATTGTCATATATGAGGGATCCTCAATAATATTGTCAGCAAATTTCTCATCAGAAATACTGAAGCACAGAAGAGATTAAGCTAATACATTCAACATGCTAAAAGAAAAAAAAAGTCAGCCAAAAATATTATATCCAGCAAAATTGTCCTTCAAAAGTGAAGGAGAAATTAAGACGTTCCTAGATAAACAAAAGCCAAGGGCATTTGTGAGCATTAGATCTGCACTGCAAGATATGTTCAAGGAATTCCTGCAAGGTGAAATGGAAGGGCACTGGATAGTAACTTGAGCAGTATGGAGAAATAAAGATCTCAATAAAGGAAAATGCACCTGGAATTACAAAAGCAAATATTATTGTAACACTGGTTTGTAACTGAACTTTTTGTTTTCTATGTGATTGAAGAGTCTAATATATTTAAAGAAAAAAATATTGGTGTAAAAATGAGTACTACTGTAACCTTTGCTTGTAATTTCAAATCTTATTTTCTACATAATTTAAAAGGCTAATGCATTTAAGATTATTAGTTTATGTTTGGGGACATGCATGTATAAAGATGTAGTTTGTGACATCAACAACCAAAAGAAGTGGGGACACAGCTGTAAAGGAACAGAATTTTTCTGTATTATTGAAATTAAGCTGATATAAATTCAAATTGGAGTGTTATAACTTCAGAAGGTTAAATGCACTCTCCATGGTAACCACAAAGAAAATAGCTATAGAATATACACAAAAGGAAATAGAACGTAATTTATACATTTCACTACTAAAAAAAACAAAAACGAACAAACAAACAAAAAGCTAAACACAATAAGAGAGTAATGCATGAAATGGAGACAAAAATCTATACAGCATACAGGAAACAAATAGCACATAATGGAAGTAAATTCCTCCTTATCTGAAATTACTCTAAATGTAGATTGATTAAACTCTTTGGTCAAAAGACAGAAATTGCAAAATGTATAAAAACACATGATCAAAGTTTATTCTATTTATAAGAGACTCACTTGAGATCCAAAGATACAAGCAGATTTAAAGTGAAAGGAAAAGGTATTCCATATTCCATATAAATATTAACTTAAAAAAAGAGGAAGCGTGGCTACACTAATAGATAAAGTAGAATTTAAATTAAAAAAAATTTATAAGACACAAAGAAGGACACTATATGTTAGTAAAAGCTCAATACAAAAGTAGATATAACAACTATAAACATCTATGCACCTAATGATGGACCATCAAAATAGTTAAAACAAGAATTGACAGAATAAAGGAAGAAGTAGATATTTCTACAGTAGTAGTTGGAGACATCAATGCTGCATTCACAATAACATATAGAAAACCTGGGCTGAAGATAAGTAAAGAAATAGAGAATTTAAACAACACATTAACCAAATTTATCTGATAGATATATATAGAACACTCTACCCAATAACAGCAGTATATATATTCTTCTCAAGTGCACAGAGGACATTTTCAGGATAGACCATATGTTAGGTCACAAATTAAGTCTCAATAAATTCTTAAAAAGACTGTAATTTTAAGTATGCAATGTATCTTCTCTGAATCACAATGAGATGAAACAACTATTAAAGATGTGAAATTAACCACAAAATGAAAACTGGAAAATTCACAAAGGTTTAGAAATTTAACAGCACACTGTTAAGCAACTAACGGATTGAAGATAAATTAAAAGGAAAATACAACATAATAAAATGGATGGGAGGATGTAAAAGTTGCTAAGGGATAAATCTATAGCTATAAACACATGAAACACAAGAACGATCTCAAATTAACAACTTAACTTTACAATTTAAGGAACTGGAAAAAGAAGAAAAATAAAGATAAAGCTAGTGGAAAGAAAGAAATAATAAAAATTAGAGAAGAAATAAATGAAATGGAGAATAGAACAATAGAGAAAAATTGATGAAAACAAAAGTTCGTTCTTAAAAAGAGATCAACAAAACTAACTGACAAAGCTTTGGCTATATGGACTAATTTAAAAAGAGACAAGGCTCAAATTACTAAAATCAGAAATGAACATGGCCATGTTCACTCAAATTACTTGTAATTCTATAGAAATTAAGAAAATACCATGAATAACTTTATGCCAACAAATTGGATAACCTAAATGCAATGGACATATTCCTAGAAACATCAAACATTCCAAGACTAAAGCAGGAAGAACTAGGAAATCTGAATAGATCTAGCTAGTAAGGATATTGGATCAGTAATAAAAAATCTCCCAACAAAGAAAAGCCATGGATCTGGTAACTTCATTTGTGGATTCTACCAAACATTCAAAGAAAAACTAATACCAATCCTTCTCAAACCTTTACAATAAATTTTGAGAGGAAGGAATACTTCCAAACCAATTCTGTGAGGCCAGCATTATTTGGTACCAAAGCCAGACAAAGATACTGCAAGAAAACTACAGACCAACATCCTTATGAACAATGATGCAAAAACCCACAACAAAATACTAGTAAACAGAATTCAGCAGTATATTAAAAGAATTATACACCATGACCAAGTGGGTCATGATTCTGGAATGCAAGGATGGTTAGACACACAAAAATTGATCAGTGTAATATGTCATCTCAATAGAATGAAGGAAAAAACCCATATAATTATCTCAATTGATGTAGTAAAAGCATTTGATAGAATTCAACATGCTTTCATCTTAAAACCACTCAGCAAAACTAGGAATAGAAGGACACTATTTTCACATTATAAAAGCCATATATGAAAAATCCACAGCAAACATAATACTCAATGGTGAAAGACTGAAAACTTTCATTCTAAGATCAAGAATAAAGCAAGGATTCTTGCTGTCACTACTTCATTTCAGCATTGTACTGGAAGTTCTAGCCAGAACTATTAGGCAAAAAAGAAGGAAAAAGGGCATCCAAATTGGAATAGTAAAAGTAAAATTATCTCTGTTTGCAAGTGATATGATTTTACATGTAGAAAACACTAAAGATTCCAGCCACATAAAAATTGTTAGAAATAATAATTGAATTCAATGAAGTAGCAGGACACAAAATCAATACACAAAAGTCAGTTACATTTCCATACATGAACAATGAGTAATCTGAAAGAGAAGTCATAAAAATAATTCCATTTACAATTGTATCAAAAAGAAGAAAATACTCAGGAATTTACCAAGGAGTTGAAAAACTTGTACAGTAAAAACTACAAAGCATTGCTGAAAGAAATCAAAGATACATAAATGGAAACGCATCATGAATGAGAAGATTAATATTGCTAAAATGTCAATACTATAATCTACAGATTCAATGTTATCCCTACCAAATTCCCAATGATTCTTTGCAAAAACACAAACACCCATCCTAAAATTCATGTGGATTCTCAAGGGACCCTGAATAGCCAAAACAATTTTTGAAAAGTAGAACAAAACCAAAGGATTCACATTTCCTAATTTCAAAAATTACTGCAAATCTCCAGTAATCAAAACAGTGTGGAATTGGCATAAAGACAGACATAGACCAATAGAATAAAATATAGAGCCCAGAAATAAATCCTTGCACATATCGTTAAATAATTTTTTGACAAGATTGTCAAGATTATTCAATGGTAAAATGAAAGTCTTTTTAACAAATTGTGGTGGGAAAACTGGATATGCACATGCAAAAATAATGAAGATCCTAGATCCTTACCTAACACCATATACAAATATTATCTCAAAATGGATGAAGGACCTAAGTGTCAGGTTGAAAGCAATAAAACTCTTAGAAGAAAATAAAGGACAAAAGGTTCAGGCCATTGAATCTGTCAGTGATTTCTTGGATATGATAACAAAGACGTAGGCAACAAAAGAAAAATTGGACAGATTGGACTTAATGAAAATTTTAATGCATTTGTGCATCAAATGACACTCTCATTAGTGGCAAAGGGCAACCACTGGCTGGGAGAAAATGTTTGCAAACCATATATCTAAGTGACAAGTGATTAATATCCATATATAAAATTCTTAAAACTCAAAACAAAAAATAACTTGATTCAAAAATGGGCAAGAGTTAAATAGACAATTCATCAAAGATACACTAATGTATACAATATAGTGATTCAACCCTTCCATGCAACACCCTGCACTCATCACAATAAGTGCCCTCCTTTTTAAGGAAAAAAAAAAAGATTTTATTTATTTATTCATGAGAGACACAGAGAGGCAGAGGGAAAAGCAGGCTCCATGCAGGGAGCCTGAATGCAGGACTTGATCCTGGTACCCAGGAACATGCCCTGAGCCGAAGGCAGGTGCTTAACCACTGAGCCACCCAGGTGTCCCAATAAGTGCCCTCCTTAATCCCCGTCACCTATTTAATCTATGCCTTCCCCAACTCCTCTTTGGTAACCATCAGTTTGTTCTCTATAGCTAAGAGTCTGTTTTTTGGTTTGCCTCTCTCTCTCTTTTCTTCCTCTTTGCTCATTTTTTTAAAGGTTTTATTTATTCATTCATGAAAGACAAAGAGAGAGAGACGCAGAGACACAGGCAGAGGGAGAAGCAGGCTCCATGCAGGGAGCCTGACGTGGGACTCAATCCCAGGTCTCCAGGATCACGCCCTGGGCTGAAGGTGGCGCTAAACTGCCGAGCCACCGGGCTGCCCGTGTTTTGTTTCTTAAATATCACAAATGAGTGAAATCATATAGTATTTGTCTTTCTCTGGCTGACTTATTTTGCTTAGCATAATACTCTATAGCTCCAACCATGTCTTTGCAAATGGCAAGTTTTCATTCTTTTTTATGGTCTGGTAATATTCCATTGTGTGTGTGTGTGTGTGTGTGTGTGTGTGTGTGTGTGTGTATTTATCACATCTTCTTTATCCATTTATTACTAATATTATACTTTATGTTAGCTAACTGGAATTTAAATGAAAACTTAATTTAAAAATAAGGGATGGGAACAAAGGAGTATGCCTGTTTTGATGAGCACCCAGTGTTGTATAAGTGCTGAATCACTGTATTGTACACCTGAAATTAATATTATGATGTATGCCAAACAACTGGAATTTAAATAAAAACTTAAAAAATACGTAAATGGCCAACAAGCACATGAAAAGATATTCAATATCACCAATCATTAGGGAAATGCAAATTGAAACTATAATGAGCTATCACTCATTAGGAAGGCTATTAGTAAAAGAACAGAAAACAAGTGTTGGTGTTTACAGCCGGTAGAGTTCCTGTGGCAAACAGTATAGCAGCTCCTCAAAAACCAAAAATAGGGGCAACCTGGGTGGCTCAGCGGTTTAGCACTGCCTTCAGCCCAGGTTGTGATCCTGGAGACCCAGAATCAAATCCCACGTAGGGCTCCCTGCATGGAGCCTGCTTCTCCCTCTGCCTATGTCTCTGCCTCTCTCTCTCTCTCTCTCTCTGTGTCTCTCATGAATGAATAAATAAAATCTTTAAAAAAAAAACAACCCTAAAAATAGAATTACCATATGATTTAGCAATTCCACTACTAGGTATATACCTAAAAGAGTTGAAAGTGGGGTTTCAAGAAGCTATTCATATATCCATGTTCATAGCAGCATTGTTCACAATTGCTAAAGTGTTGACGCAATACAGGTGTCCATAGACAGATAGTAAGCAAACTGTGGTATATAAATACAATAAAATACTATCTGGCCTCAGAAAAGAAGGACATTTTTGTAATGTGACAGCATGGATGATCTTGAGGATAGTATCCTAAGTGAAATATGTCAGTCACTGACAAAAAAAGACAAATACTATATGATTCCACTTGTATGAGGTACTTAGTTAAATTAATGAAGACAGAGGCAGAATGGTAGTTACTAAGAGATAGGGGAATAGGAGAATGGGGAGTTGTTTCTATATTGCAAAACTAAATACAGAGCTTTGGTTTTGTGATATAGAAAGAAATATTGAGATGGATGGTGGTAGTGGTTACACAAGAATGTGCATCTATTTAATATCCCTAAACTATAGACTTAAAAATAGTTAAGATGGTAAATTTTATGTTATGTGTAGATACCAAAATAATTTTCTAAAAAAGAAATGAAATGCTGATACACACTATAACACAGATGAAACGAAATCATTATGTTAAGTGAAAAAAGCCATACACAAAATGGAAAATACTGTATGATATCATCTGTATGACCTCATATAGTTGAATGGATGGATATAGAGTTGCCAAAATCATAGATACAGAGAGTAGCATGATGGCTGCCAGGGTCTGGGGGAGGAGAGATGGGGAGTAAGTACTTAGTTAGAGTGTTTAGAACTTTAGTCTGGGAAGATGAAAATGTTCTGGAGATGGCTGGTGGTGACAGCTACACAGCAATATGAATGTTCTTAATGCCACTGAATTATATACTTAAAATTCGTTAAAATGGTAAATATTATGTTATGTTTTACCACATTAAAAAATAGAAGTAAAAAAATCTGTTTTGAATTTTGATTATTCTTTTAAAATTATTCCTAGAGGTTCTAGTTGGTTCTATTTCAAATCTTCAATGTCATTTTTATACTTTCCTATTCTCTGTAGATATTTTTCAAGCTTTAAATATCTTGTAACATCCTAAGTGTCGTTATTTTGTAACCTGTGTCTTATAAATTAATATCTGCTCCTTTTTCCAGGTCTGTTTCTGCTACCCATTGTTTCTACTAGATCTCACTTGTGGTGCTTTTTTTCTTATAGTCTTGGCTATTTTTTATTGTATGCTTATCATGGTTCTTGAAAAAGTATTTGTGGGATAAAGTGGGGAATATTATCCTATTATACTGCTCACTTTTGATATTTGCCCCCTCACCACCAAGAGAATAATTAGAATTCAAGTTTGCCTGGTTTGCCTGCTTCAGAGCGAAAGCAACTCCAGTACTGCTCTTAACTTCTCTGGGGTATCCTCTTTCCCTTAGATATTTGTCCTGTTTATTCTTACCCTGAAGATCAAAACTTATGAAATTATTACTAGTTGATCTCTTTCGACTGTCAAAAAGCAAATATAACAAATCTAATATTTAGCCAGGCTTTGGATGCTTAAAAAATGCTTCCTCTATTATATCCAGCATTTTTAATTTTTCTCAATGAGAGGGTAGGCTCAAATAATGTAGTGCCAAATTTCCAGAAATGGAGTCTATCTTTCGATTCTTCCTGCTGATGGTTGTGGGAAGACTTCCCTCTCCAAACTCAGCTCATCCACTTGTACTTTCTGGGAACATCCTCCTACATATTATCTCCTTCTCTCAGGTGACACAATTTTTCTCTTTTTCAGGTTACTCCTTGTCTTCTGCTTCTTTCTTTCTCTCTTTCTTTCTTTCCTTCTTTCTTTCTTTCTTTTTTCTTTCTTCTTTTTCTTCTTTCTTTCTTTCTTTCTTTTCATGTTTCATGTTTCTCTCTTCACTGGAAAACTTCTCCAGCGCGTGAGAATGAACTCTTTATCAGAATCTATCTTCTATTTGGCTTTGGGGGTAAAGCAGGAAGGAGAAGACAATGAAAAACCTGAAATAAATGAAGCACAGGAAACACAGTTGTGAGGCAAAGGGCTGTTGTGAAAAGCTAATGTGAGCGTAGTCCAGAATTATGGCTGTGTTGTTGGCTATCAGAGCAGCTGGTCCCCTTCAAAGCAAGAAGGCAGAGGGCCACAAAAAAGAGATCTCCAAAAAAGAAACAAAATCAGTAGATCATTGGATATGTTCAAATGTATTGAGAGAATGTGTCTAGAGCAATGCTAGTGAGTAACTAAGCAAAACAAAATAGTAACAATACACATGCACACACATGCAAAACAAAGAAACATATAAAAAAAAAAACCAAAAGCCATTAGTAACTTCAGGGAAAAGAAAAGTTGTATAGTAAAGGAAAGATAGTCATAACCATTATGTTAGATGATATTTACTATTATATATTATAAATAATATTTACTATAGATAATATGACTGTATGAATATGAAAAAAAATGGCTTATTGTGGCAAAACTGTACTAGGATGATGGGAAATATACTTTGGGTGAGGGGTTGTGTAGGATATCCAAATTCTTATTTTCCTTTATATGAAGTTAAAAGATAGTATCTAAACCAAAAAATAAAAATAAAAAGATACTAATATAAGCATGACATTTGGAAGTATAAATATTATGAAAATGTTAGAAGAAACAACTATAAGAAATAAAAGCAATTGCATCTGAGGATTTGAAATCAAAAGTGAATGTGGCAAGGAACTGCTGTTTTTAATTATAAGTCTTCTAATATATTATTTTACTTTTTAAACTATGTGCTTTTATTACTGTGATAAAAATAAAAATTGATTTAAAAATATAAACATCAGAAATAAAGATAAAATTATCTTAATATGCAGTTGTAATGGATTGGATATTTTGAAAACCCAAAAGACTAATTGCAAAATTAGTATTGATAAGAATATCTAATGCACTTCCTGGATACAAAGTAAATCTATAAAAATTGATAGCCTTTCTCTGTATTAACAAATTTAGTTAGAAATTAAAATGGAAAGATCCTACTTATGTTAGTGACAAAAATTCAAAATATTCATAGGAAGAAATCTAGCAAAAATGAAATAATGCCTATCGAAGAAAAGTTTATATCTTTTTTAAATGAATTAAAACAACATTGCAACATTGGAAAGACACACCATCTTTCTAGATATAAACACAAAATTGTGTAGGAACAAAAATAAAATGCAGTTCTAAATGAAATTTCAATGGAATTCTTGGAATGAAAAAATATATTTTATAGGTAACATGGACAAGGATAAAGTCTAAGAATACCCCAGAATGTTTTATTTTTTAAAAAATGGTATGGGATGAGTGTTTTGCCTCACCAGATTATTACAATTTACTTTAAAACTGCTTTAAAAGTTGGCATAAAGATGACATAAATCAGAAACAAATGAAATGAAATAAAGTCCAGAAATATTAACATTTTCCTTATTGTCTTTGGCTTCTTTCACTTATTAAAGACATGTATTACTTCATAATTTTTAAAAAATCTAATAAAGACAATTTAAAAACAATCTAATGAAATCTTTCTATTTATATACACTTTCCATATCTTTTTAGAAAAGCAATGGTATTTTTGTCAGATGACTTTGTATTTTTCTGCATGTGTTTTTCTTCAAGATTCCAAGGATCATTGTCAAGTATTCAATAACCCAGAAGTATATTGAGAAAAATATGTCAGTCCCTCTTCAAGACCCATTTGTAGTCTCCAGAGGAAGTTTAGAGTATATCTTCTCCATTGATTCTTAAGATCCCTTTGCGTGGTTTCAGATTACACATTTTTATGGTCCCACATTATCGTGCAAAATGAGGAATCTTGTATATGTGTTTAGGTATTTGCCTTTTAAAAACTGAAATGGAATAAGTTTGGATTTATTGTTCTTTAGTTTTTTAAATATAATCTTCTAAAAATGTCAAATCTAACAGAACCATAGATTATTAGAAGTTTTTTGTTGCAGAGCCGGTCTGCCTATCTCAACCCCAATTTCATTTCTCTTGCCAGAATAATAGATTGGTGAGGATCATTCTAGTTCTTTATTTTATAATATGCCTATATGTTTTGCTCTTGCTCAAATGGGTCATAATGAATGTTTGCATTTAAGAATAGATCTTTGGTCTCTTTCTCCTTCTGCACATGTAGAACCACATCATTATTGTAAAGGGCTGCATGACATTTCACAGTAGAAATACACTATTATTTATTTTTACAGTCTTATCCCACCAGACATTTAAATTTCTCCAATTTTAGCTATTGCCAGTAATGCTGCAGGGAATATTCCTGAACATGTGGCCTTGTACAAGGATTTGGATCAACTACGTTTTTAACTGTGAGATTGTTGAGTCAGAGGGTGATCAACTGATAGGCACCACTTAATGTCCTGCCCAACATGGTGCCTGTGCCACACTTCCACCAACAGTATGTGATGAGTCTCTTTTTTCCACATTCTAACCTACACAGGATATGATTAATCTTTTAAATTTTTTAAAGGTTTTATTTATTTATTTATTTATTTATTTATTTATTCATTCATTCATTCATTCATTCATGAGAGATACACACAGAGAGGCAGAGAGATAGGCAGAGAGAGAATCAGGCTCTCCATGGGGGAGCCTGATGCGGGACTTGATCCCAGGACCTCGGGATCACCATCTGACCCAAAGTCAGATGCTCAACCACTGAGCCACCCAGGTGCTCCTCCATCTTTTTAAGTTATTGCCAATCTGATAGATTCTAAAATGTCATCTCATTGTTTGAATTTGCCTTTTCATGCACAGTACTTCAGTTTACCAACCATTTGTATTTCTTCTGTGAATCGTTTTTATTTTTTTGTGAATTGTTTTTAGATACTATTTGCCTATTTATTCTTAGGCTGTTCTTTTTTCTTTGATCAATTTTGAGAAATTTGTTACAATTTGTAACTTGAACATAGTCTTGTGTACATATTATGAATATTTTCTCTCTAAGTCTTCCTGGTCATTAAATATTGCAGGTGATGTTATGAATATATAGAAGTTTTAAAAAGTATAGATAGTTAAATCTGTTAAGTGTTTTTCTTATAGGCATTGGATTTGGTGTTCTGCTTAGAAAGGCTTTTTGCATATCAAACATGAAGTTATGTCCCTACATTTTTAAATACTATTATAATTTTATTTTTCTGCATTTGATTCTTTAATGCAGTTGCATTTTATTTCTGTATATAGTGGTGTTTTAGGAATCTAAGTATATTACTTTTTAGTAGTAGTTAGTCATCCTACCTACATTTATTGAACATTCCAGTCTCTGTGGGTGATGATCCTCTAGCATGTAATAAATTCCCAAATAATCATGAGACTGTTCCAAGACTTATCCTTTTCCATTCATCTATTTGTCTATTCTGGTACCAACACTACAATATTTTAATTACTGTAAATTTATACAATATCTTGATATCTAGTACATCAAGAACCTGTCATTCTTCTAATTTTTCAAACACTTCTGGCTACTCTATATTTTAAATAAAATCCATTTTACACATTCCATTGGAATCCTTTAGGATTTTGCTTGGGATTTTATTCAGTTTGTGCATCGTTTGGGGCAGACTCTACCCCTTTATAAAATTGAACATTTCCAGTGAGGCTCATGGAGTTACTCAGGCTTTTTAAATATTGCTCAGTAAATTGGTGTGTATTTTTTCATCTGGGATTTATACCTTTTTCCTATAGGAGTTTTAAAATATTTCATTTGTTGTTTTGAATGTCATATTCCCCCATTACAATTATAAATGGTGATTGCTCCTGTATGGGAAGTCAATGCTTTTGTGTGTGGAAGGGTAGGGAGAGTAAGGTGCTAGCAGAAGAAAGGAATGGTTAAACATTATTTCCTCATTTGCTTTTACAAGCATTTAGACCTCATCTTCATCACCATTTTTTTTCCCCCGCAAACTCTGGTGCATCATGGGTACCACTGATAATTCTTAAGTTCTCTTGTTTTATTATCATTTATTAATTGATTTATAACTGAAGATGCAGTGGATATAACTAAACAGGAGGATATCTAATATACCTCATGGGCTTTAAAATGGATTAGGAAATATTTCACACAAAGAATATGTATAATGTCTATATAAAGAATAAAAAAATAATATAATGAACTCTCCTCTATCCACCACTCAGCTTAATGAATAAAATATCTCAAGTCTTTGAAGGCCCTTTGAAGATCTTTCTGATCTCATTCTCTTTCTTCTCTTGAAGAAATAAGAAATATCTTGAGCTGTTGATTGCTTTCTTGCCTTTCATCATCACTTTACTACACATATATATATTGGGGTAATTTTCCAAATTCACACACAGACATTTTAACATGGCTTTCCTTCCACCTTGGGCCTTCCCAATAAAATTTTTTTCCATCAAGAACTACTGTTACCCTGGGAGTGTGTGGAGTGCTCCAGAGATTGGAAGTTTGAAAATCATTAAACCCTTGTCACTTATTGCTTTGAATTTTATATTATATTACTGAGGCACTTGGGTTTCTTGGTATATTTTTTTAATCCCATTTCATAGGTATGTTTGTTTCTCCACCAGTATCACACTCTCTTTATGATGGTAGCTTTAAGATAGGCTTTGTTTTAATATCTGGCAATGCATTATACTTTTTTGTTTCAAAATTTTTTCGTTACTATTAGCTTTACATTCTTCAGGAGGAATTTTATATTAATGTCAAGTCATTCAGAAGTTCATCTTGAGACTTCACTGAAAATACATTCCACTTGTAAATTAATTTGGGAAGAGAGTTCATCTTTACAATACTGAATTTTTCCAGTCAAGAACTTAATATCTTTCTCCATTTGTTAAAATTTTATTATTTCCCTTATTAGAATTCATAGCTTGCATGCTTGCTTCAGCAGTATACTAGAATTTATAGTTTTCTCAACAGATCCTGCTTTTTCTTGGTAAGTTTGATCCTATCTGTATGTTATTTTTTTCAGAATCTAAAAATATTACTTCTCTGAGAGTCTGTAAAAAGGAATCTCTGTACATCAAAATAAAAAGCTTTTGCACAATGAAGGAAACAATCAACAAAATTAAAAGACAACCTACTGAATGGGAAAAGATATTTGCAAGTGACGTATCTGATAAAGGGTTAGTATCCAAAATACATAAAGAACTTATAGAAATCAACATCCAAAAATGAAGTAATCCAATTTAAAAAATGGGCAGAAGACATGAACGGACATTTCTCCAAAGAAGATACCCAGAAGGCCAACAGTCACATGAAAAGATGCTGAACATCACTCATCATCAGGGAAATGCAAATAAAAACTACAATGAGATATCACCTCACAGCTGTCAGAATGGCTAAAATAGAAAACACAATGAGTGTTGGTGAGGATGTGGAGAAAAAGGAATGCTCTTGCACTGTTGATAGGAATGCAAACAGGTGCAGCCACTCTGGAAGACAGTGTGGAGGTTCCTCAGAAAGTTAAAAATAGAACTATTCTATAATCCAGTAATTGAGCTACTGGGTATTTACTCCAAAAATACAAAAACATGAATTCAAAGCAATAGATGCAACCTATGTTTATAGCAGCATTGTTTGCAATAGTCAAATTAGGGAAGCAGCCCAAGTGCTCATCAATAGATGAATGGATGAAAATGTGGTACATATATATATATGAATATTAATATATATTATATATAATGGAATATTATTCAGCCGTAAAACATAATGAAATCTTGCCATTTGCAATAATATGAATGGAGCTAGAGAGTATAGTTCTAAGTGAAATGAGTCAGTCAGAAAAAGACAAATATTCTATTATCGCATTCATATGTGGAATTTAAGAAACAAACCAAATGGGCAAATGAAAGAAAAACAAGAAGAGAGAGACAAACCAAGAGAATCCTTTTAATTCTAGAGAACACATTGATGGTTACCATAGGGGATGGGGGTGAAAATATGGGTTAAATAGATGATGGGATCAGGGAGGGCACATGTTGTGATGAGCACAGGATGCTGTATGAAAGTGGAGAATCACTATATTGTACCCCTGAATCTAATATAACACTTTGCGTTAAGTATTTTGGAATTTAAAACAAAATAAAAAATTTAAAAAGGAATCTTTATTAGGATACATGTATTTATGATTTTGGAAAAATTTTATAAGTCTCATACTCACCTTGAGTGCATGCTGTATGTTTCCTTTTTTCCTTGCTTTTTTAAATTGAAGTATAATTGACAGATAACAGCAGTTTCAGGTGTATCACATGATTCTATACTTGTATATATTGCAAAATGATCACCACAGTAAATTGAGTTAACATCCATCATCATATGATCCAATATTTGTTTATATTGTGAAACGATCACCACAGTAAGTCTAGCTAATACCTGTCATCATACCTTGATAATTTTTAATAGTACGGTAAAGCAAAGCACTCTTCCATTTTGTTGTCTACAAAGAAAACCTACTGATTTCTCTGTTGTTTTTCCCAGCTGGTTAAAAGATGTCTAGTTGAAAATGTTCACACAGAACTACTTAGTTCATGGAATAGATGAGGATCAAATGAGAGCAAGCAAAACCTCTTTCAAGCTGTAAAGTAGCATGTGACTCTGACTTATTCCTGTTATTGCTTCAATTGGTCTTAAAGTCTTTGGCCAGTTGTAGTCATCAGAGAAGGCTATGCCATCTTGTGACAATAAGTTAACCCTGTAATAAACCAACGTTCATTTCTTCTCATATAAGGTTCATTGAGAGCTGGTTGTAGTTCTTGCCATCTGGTGACTCAGCGATTCAAACTCTCTCCATTTGTCTCAGCTCAGTGTAACAGGGGAAGAGATCTGTGGAGGATCTATGTTGCCTCATATTGCTTGACCTGGAAGGAAAGCACCTCACTAGTGCTCACAGGCCATTGGCTAGTTAGTCATGTGACCCGACCTCATAGCAAGAGAGGCTGGGAAAAGTTGGAAAGCTCATGGATGGTACGTAAGTGAGCATAAACTGTTTCAATGACACCAGCAAAGTCACAGTAAATAGATAAATGTGTGTGGTCTCGTGCCTTCGCTGAGAAGTTTCGACCACAGAGGACTGGCCTTGCAGCTGCTGACAGTGTGTGGGAAAGTGTGCTGAGCCCAAACAAGCTCCTGGGCTCTGGTCTATTTCCTGGATTTCTCATTCACACCCTTTGTTCTTTCTGACTCTACCTTCTGCGTGTAAATCTGCCTAGCTCGCTCAATCCATTGGCTTAGTCATCATCCCTAATTCCTCGTGGGGCAATGTGTGGTTTTTAGGGCAATGTCTTTAAGGCCTTTGGCCTGGTGGTGAGTCAGGCTCAGGGAGCCCACCTGGAAGTTCTGATGAGAGCAAAGGAGACCAGTTTCAGGACTCAGCTCTTGTGACAGTAAGGACAGTAAGCAACAGAAAACCACTCAAACTCAACTGTTCTCTTCTCTCACGTCCCACATCTAACGTCAGGAAGCCCTGCTGGTCCTCCCACAGGCGGAACTGCCAATGCACTACACTTATTCTGCTCTCCTCTTTGGGCATCAGCAATTCACAGCTGAATATGGCAACAGCACCCTAGCTAGTCTCCTCTTTCTCTCCCATCTAATCTCAAAATGTGGCCAGAATGATTGTTTCAAAGCATAAGTCAGTTGGTGACATTCTTCTGCTCATGGCCCCAGTGGCTACCCCTCGTCCCCAGTCCCCGTACCCCTCCTGCCTCCTTCCCCATCTCTCCATCTTTTGCTCACTCTGCTCCATCCGTCTGGTCTCTTTGCTGTTCCTTAAATATTCCAGAAGTGCTCCCATGTGGGGTTTTGCGCTCTCAGTGCCTTCTGCCAGAAGCAGCCCTCATTGTCAGTTTCATCTCCTTAACTCAATGTGGCCTCTCCTGACCACTCTAATATTGCAACTTACTCCTCCACTCCCAAGACCCCCAATATCCTCACTCCATTCTGCTCTCTGCCTTCTAGCCCGTAGAATTCTCTACATATTATATCATTGGCCTATTAGTTGTGCTTATTGCTTACTGTTTCCTCTTTCTAGAATGCATGTTCCATGAAAACAGGGTCTTTGTTAACCTTATTCTCTGATACATTCCAAGCACATAGAATTATGCCTGGCATCTAGTTGATGACTGATAAATGCTCTTTTGAATGAATGAATGAATGAATGAATGAATGAATGAATGAATGAAAAAATCTGGCTCAAGTAAAATGCTTCCTTAAAATAAGACTACAAAGGGCTTGCAGGAATCCAAGAAAAGGTACCCCGAACTAGTTGGGTGCTACAAGAAATCAGTCCTAGAGATCAGTTCCAGAGCAGGGTACTGCCTTAAGTCTCTGGGTCAGGGATGGCAGGGTCCCCATCTCAGATTCTTGGCACATTGGGTCCTCTGCACTCCTTTTGCCCTCTCTGCTCAGTCCTTCTGACCAGTACCCCCTCCTGCAGGCTCCTGGTCTCAGAGGACTGATGGATCAGGTTGCAGTGACCTTGGGCTGCACCAAGAGATGTGGGACAACAGGGGGCACCAAAATGGAGTTTGACTCTGAAATGACGTCTTCCTGTGGCATTGGCCTCTTCCATCCCAATTCACAGGCAAAGGCAAGACTCCACCTTGGGAGTATTTCTCTCAAGTCATTCCAGAACTTTTAGACCAGCAATTACCATCTTGGTAATTTGCTTTTAGCCCAGCAATTACCATCTTGCTTCACTCCTGCTTGCTTATCTGCACCCCAACCCCATCATCATAAATCCTCTTGTGTAGAGGCTTCTCTTGTCCCTGAATCCACAGGGCTGGCATAGCTACTGCAGGTAGCAGGCACTCAGTAGATATATGTGCATCACTGAATTAATGAATGACATTCTGCATGGATGAGAAAGAGCCCATAGGTTGGAGCAAGGCCAATTCCAACTGGACTCTGGGCAGGCCCTGACCCTTGGCTACCTGCATTTCTGCTGGCCAGCACATCAAGGCCCAAGGATTTTGCTGTTCCTATCACTGGGGCCATCCCCATCACAGAGGCACACAGTATGCTGGTAACACCTCCTACCTTTTGTCTTCTCATGAAATGTTGGTGCCTTCATCTTTATGCATTATTACCCACCCTCCTAAAACTTGGCAAGAGACCTAGGGGAAACTCAGGACTGGTTTTAAACTCTATCAATTCCAAAGAAGGGAAGGGATTTTTCCTCCCAGGACTGTTTGCAAATAGATATCCCATGAATGGGCTGGAGAAAGAGGCCTCAACACTTCTGGAAAACCATGAGAAGCCTGGCTTGCAATAGGTTTGGCAGTGTTCACTGATAGTATATCAGGTTCAAAAGCTGTGTCTGGGGTTTTTATGTTCTGTGATTTTTCCCATAGCTCTGTGAGCCATGCCTGGAGGTCTCCCTTTTTCAGATGGAGCTAGGCCCCAGCCTCAGGGGGCTGAGGGACTTGCCATAGTCCCTTGGCTGTGGAAGGGGGTAGCCATGACATGAGCCAAGACTCCCATTCCAGGTCTCTTGTCATTCTATGTAATGGATGCTGAGCTGGAGCTGGGGACACAGCCTTGAATAAGACAAGATTCCCCAGCCTGGAACCCACAGGCACAGTGGTTCTCAATGTAGGCCCCAAAGACCACCTGCAATAAGACCACTTGGTGTGTTTTTGTCAAAATACACATTCCTGGGCCCCCAAATCAGAATTTTGGGCATGGAGAAAGGCAACCTGCCTTTTTATGATGCTGTCTGATGATTTTGTGCACATTGGAGTTTGGAAACCTCTGGGACATTTATGGGAGACTAATAGGAAGACAGTAATAATATGGAGTGACAAATGCAACAGTGGGTGTGTGTCCAACCTATTCTGGAAGGAGAGATGAAGGAGTGGGGTGATCAGGGCCGACTCACAGAGGATGAGTTGGCATTGCATTTCACAGTATCAGTAGTAGTGTTTCCAGCCAGAGAACGGGGGAAAGAAGGCCCCGTAGCAAGGGAGCAGCATGGGGAAGGGCATAGTAGGAATGGTACAGCATAGTCTGAGATAAGACAGTGGGTTGGTGTGGCTGAGGCAGAAAGTGAGGGGCATGGGAAAATGACCAGACAGGTGGAGGCCAGACAATGTCTATCTGAACAAATGCATGATCAGACATGGGGTTTCAGGCTGTCCTGAGGCACTGGAGGCAGAGGTTGGATGCATAGGATGGAGAGAGACCACTGGAGTATAGGTGTCATTAAGTTGGAGGCAAAACAAGTACAGGCCTGATCTGAGAGGCTTCCCGCCTGCTCTGGAAGGAAGTGAAATTCCTTCCATTCAAAAGTATTTTCCTGGTAAGTGCCTGGGTGGCTCAGTTGTTTAAATGTCCTACTTTTCATTTCAGCTCAGGTCATGGTCTCAGAGTCCTGGGATTGAGCTGCACATAAGGATCTGTGCTCTGCAGGGGGTCTGCTTGAGGATTCTCTCTCCCTTGCCCCACTAGCTCTCTCTCAAATAAATAAATAAACTTTTTTTTAAAAAAGTATTTTCCCGGGCCAGGCAGAGTCTGAGGTCTTCATTACACTGGCCACTTAGACTGTCCACATGCCACCAAACACAGTGACCCCTGCCCAATCCCTGTCAGTCTGTCTAGGGCTCTTCTACAGACCCCATGAACAGGCTCCTTTATGGGTTGAATTGTATCCCTCCAAAGCTGAAGTTGATGTTTTAACCCCTCGGTACTTTGCAATGTAACTTTATTTGGAGATAGGATTGTTACAGATGAAAGGAATTAAGATGAAATCATGCTAGAGTAGGGTGGGCCTTAATCTTATAAGACTGATAACTTTTTAAAGTAGGAAATCTGGGCACACACACACACACACACACAGTCCTGAAGATGAGGGCAGAGGTGGTGGTAATGCTTTTGTAAATCAAGGAATGCCTTAGACCACCAGCAGGTAGGAGAGAGGCCTGGAGCAGATTCTCCCTCATGGCCTCAGAAGGAAGCAGCCCTGCCAGCACCTTGATCCAGACTTCTGGCCTCCAGAACTGTGAGGCAGTACATTTCTGTGGCTCAAACCCCCTGAGTCTGTGCTACTCTGTCATGGTCTCCCTAGGAGACTACTTAATACCGTCTCCATTCTGTGTGATGTGAGAGAGATGTCTAAGAGCACTGAACCCTCAGGAAGGAAGAATAGAGGTTTTTGTTCCTCTGCTGAGAGGAAAGACTGCTGACATTCCCTGAGCAACTTCTTTGTGCCAGGCCCTATGTACAGTCATCCTTCTTTTACCAGTATGGAAACTGAGTCACAAAGTCTCAAAGCTGGTGAGAGGTAGAGCCATATTTGACTCCAAATTTTTTGTATTTATTTATTTATTTATTTTTATTTGAGAAAAAAGAGCACATGGGGGCCCAGGGAGGTGGGAGGGGCAGAAAAAGAGAAAGAGAGAAAGAAAAAAATCTAGAGCAGACTCTGCACTGAGTATAGAGCCTGACGTGGGGCTTGATCCCAGGACGCCAAGATCATGACCGGAGCTGAAACCGAGAGTTGAGTTTAACCAACTGAGCTACCCAGGTGCCCCTCAAAATCTTTGCTTTTAATATTAGAAAAGATGCCTTTGAATAAGCAAAGCTCACCAGACATTAAATTCAAGAAGTGTTGGCTGGATCCACTTGTGTGTCAAGCTCTTTCTAGGCCCGGGGGAATAAAATGAGAGCAATGGATTTAATTACTGTCCCAGTGAGTCTATGAAGAACCACTGGTGTCACAAGAATGTGTATACGGAAGGATCAGAGTAAGGTGTTTGTCATGAAGTGATATTTGAACTGAACTCCAAAGGACTTGTGGGAGCTAGATGGAGGAATTTGGGTAAGTGACACAGGAAAGGGGAGGGTGGGAAGAGTGAACCACAAAAGCTGGTGTGGCTGACCTGTGGGAAGCCAGAGATGCAGCTGGGAACATACTGATGAGGTGGACAGTCTACACTAGGGATGTTGGCTTTATCCCAAGAGTTCATGGAGGAAATTCATTGGAGGGGTTTGGTTTCACTGAGAGAATGGTTTGGATTTGGAAAGATCTTTCTGCTTGTATAGAACATGGGTGAAGGTGCAGATGGGCAAAGGGAGGCCCTTCTGGAAGCTCCTGTAAGAATCTGAGCAAT
This sequence comes from Vulpes vulpes, assembly GCF_048418805.1. Taxonomy (NCBI): domain Eukaryota; kingdom Metazoa; phylum Chordata; class Mammalia; order Carnivora; family Canidae; genus Vulpes; species Vulpes vulpes. Next base: position 88,384,214 of record NC_132793.1, on the reverse strand, counting down.
AGAGGATGGTGTCTAGATTGGGTGGCAGCAGTGGGAGCCAAGAGAAAAAGGGGGAACTATAAAAGAAGGTCCAGTGTCATGAATCATCAGAGAAATGCAAATCCAAAACACTATGAGATATCACCTCATACATGTCAGGATGAAAAAAAAAATGATGGCCAGGATGTGGAGATATAGAAACCCTTATTCACTGCGGCTACTGTAGAAAACAAGTATGGCAGTTCCCTGCAAAGTTAAAATTCAAAATATGATCCAACCATCCTGCTTCTGAGCATATACCCAAAAGGATTGATATCAGGATCTCGAAGAGATACTAGCATCCCCGAGTTTATTCTAGCACTATCCACAATAGCCAAGTTGTGGAAACAACCCCAGTGCCCAGCAGTAGAGGAATGATCAAAGATATGTTCTATGCATACATGGACTATTATTCAGCCTTAAGAAAGAAGGAAATCCTACAATATGTGACAACATGGATGACCTTGAGGACATCGTGCTAAGTAGAACAAGCCAGTCACAGAAGAGGAAAATCTGATGATTTCACTTATACAAGGTATTTGAAATTGTCAAACTCATAGAAGCAGAGTAGAATGGTGGCTACCAGAGGCTGGAGGGAGACCTGGGGGATGGAATCAAAAGGCATAAAGCCTCAATTACACAAGATAAAGAATTTCTAGAGGTCTTCTGAACGATATTGTGCCTCTAGGTAACAATACTGCACTGTGCACTCAAAAAATTGTTAAGAGGGTGGATGCCATGTTAAATGTTATCACAATAAAATAAAAAAAAATGTAATGACTTTAAAAAGAGACACATTTGGGAGATTAACTGTTGGCAAAGCTAGAGAGGTGAGGGAGTGGGTGGTTGACCGTGGAAGGTGGTGGATCCACACATGGATGTGGGGAAAAAAATGGAGGTAGAGGAGTTTTGAGCCTGCAGATCAAGGGTTAATAGTTTGGCTCTCCAGAATCTGAGGCCCCAGTGAGATGTCAAAGTGTATTTGTCCAGTAAGCAGTTGGTGGAATCAGACTGGAAGCTCAGAGGAGAGGACTGAGGTAGGCATACCAGGAGGGAATTATCAGAGGATGCAGCTTGGCAAAAGCCACGGGAGCAGCTGCGAAGGGAACCCACTAAGGAAGAGTCCAGGGCAGGAGAAGAGAGCCAGGCCACCCTGACGAGGAGCCATGCCAGCACTGACTGGAAGGGTAGACAAGGCTGGACTAGAAAGGAGACCAAGACAGAGTGGCCAAGTGGGGCTGTGTGTGAGAGGCTTTAGGAAAACAGAGGGGCAGTTGTGTAGACTCCTGCTCAGAGGTTGAGACCATTGAAAAACTGCAACACACCAGGGCAAGCTTAGTGATTTGAGTCACTGGCCAAATGAGGAAGAGCTATATTGGTGGGGGTGCTAAAGCAGGGGCCAGGGGCCAGGGGGTTGAGGAGTGGGAGACAGAGAGGGAGTGAGATGCAGAGGGTGGGTGAGTCACATAAGACACTACTTAGTCTGCTTCAACTTTTCTTGCCCAGACCAGTAAGCATTCCACAGTTTGCCACAAACACTGGGCACCACCATTTCTCAGGTGCCGCGCTGGCTCAGGGGATCCCCATTATTCCCTGCCAATGGGGAACTCCTAGAACAGTGGGGAAATCAGAAATTAAGACAATTATAATATCAGAAAGAGAGTAAGGTCGAATGTGTGTGTGTGTGGGGGGGGGTTACGTTGACCTTGGAGGTTGTGAAGGAGAAAAAGGACCTTTGTTCAGACCTAACAGCAGGGAGGGATTTGTGAAAAGAGGAAGCCAAAGCCAAAAAAAACAGGTGCCTTGGTTTTGTTTCCCCTGCCCTGAGAAACTTCAGCAAAACTTATGTGATTAAAGAAATTCAGCAAATCACACCTGCTTTCTTACCCTGAAGTGTCTCCACCCTATTCATTTCAAAGATGCTGCTGACAAATCTTACAACAAAGAAAAGCACTTAACATTCTAATCCAGTATTTCCCATATTTGATCGAAACTTTCTTTTTTTTAAAGGAACACTTGAGGAAATCTGGGAGCATGTGGTAGGGAGCCATTGCAGGACTTTGAGCACACTAGAAATGCTCCTCTAACAGCTATATGTAGGCAGCTATATGCGAGGAGGAGATGAACAATGGAGAGCTGGTTGTAGCAAGACTAATATAGACTTTTCCCAACTCAGGCAGCATTTGGGTAGATGCAATAAAGGGGAAGATTCCAAGAAATATAGGAGAAAGAACTGCTGGAACTGCTGGGTAAATCTTTAGGGTTATGCATGCATGCATGATGGAAGTGGCAGTTTTGGTGCAGTTAGAAGTGGACATGGAAGTGGTGGTCAAGCTGGAGGTGATGGTCATGGTGGAAGTGGCAATGGTTGGGAGAAGCAGAAATTTCTGCCCTTGTGTCTAGATGAATTTTAGCAAGATAGAAAATGTAGAAAGAAGAAAGATTTGGGGCAGGGATGGAATGTGGGAAAATAGCTTATCATGGACAGTGAGTTTGAGGCTTCTACAGAACAGACATAGGATGTCCCAAAGAATTGCTGGTTTATCAGCTGGAACTCAGGAGAGGACTCTTGGCTGTAAATGCAGATATGGGTTGACAGCCACAGAAATGGATGGAACCACAGGAAAAGCAAGCAGAAGGGAAGACAAGGGGACTGGTTGTTGACTGGCTTGGGTCATAGTCTCCTAGATACGTTCCAGTGGTCATCTACCAGAAAACTCCTGAGCGTAAGACTTAGGGTCCAATGCAGGTCCTGCTCTTATAGGCAAAAGTGTCAAACTCAGATCCGTCAGGATCAGGATGGGCCTGCCTTGTCCTGCCCTGCTTGTCATGGATCTAAGGGACTATGCCTGTGTTTTGGGTTCAGTTACTCAGAGGCAGCCAATTGGTGGGGAAGAATTTGTGTGCCATTTGCAAGTGACAGCCCTACATCTCCATTCCTTGGCTAGACTCTGGTTGGCAGATTAAAGGAGCCAGGCTTGGCACGGGAGTGAACAGTGGCTCGGCAAATGGATGTCTTATTTGCATGCCAACAAGGCGTGTGCTCAGATCACATAGATTCCTTTCCTCTAAGCCCCAAAGGACCTCAGCATGGTGTCAGTGGCCTCCGCCATCTTGGATTGTTGGACAAATGCTTTGGCAAATCTAGTGGAGCTGAAGGCCAGAGGCCCCAGTAGGATGCCTGGTGCCTATTTGGCTTCTTCAAACTTTGATAACATGCCCACCTTTCATCGTAACTGGGTGCCAGTATCAGAGGGGAAGGTTAAGAATGGGTAGGGGATATCCTTATTGTGGGTTTGCATTTGACTTGAAAGTTTGGGTACACGTTCTGGGAGGCATCATTGGAAACAAGCCCCCAGGTATACAGACAGATACACAGATGCTATCTATTACACAGATATTTCATTGAAACATGCATCGAAATCAAGACATTTCATCAAGGTTTTTACATGTTGAGGTCAAAGCCAGTTTTAACCTAAAGCAGTTCTAATTTGTATGTAAGATGTCAGGGGTTTAAGGAAACCACAGGACTTGACAATAAATATGGGAAGCAGCCTTGTGGCCTAGCTTAGGGCTTATGTCATCTTCTGGTATTGGGGAAAGGCAAGGCCTGCTAGTGGTGTCTATGGCGAAAGCCTGTGTATCCAGCCTGCTGCCAGCTCCACCCAGGACCTCCTGTAGGAAGGATCTTCCCAGACAGCCTGTTTAGAAATCGCTTTTCCAGACCTGCAGACACCCAGGCCGACTTGGTCTCTTCCCTGAAATGCATCCCCCTCTGAAAGCTTTCACTATGATGCTGGCTGGGTTGGGGAAGGGAAAGAAAGATGGCTGTTTGGTGTTTATGCAAAACAAAACAAAACAAAAAACAAAAACAAGCAAACCAAACTCCCTCCTAGCTGGCATTAGTAGAGCTAAAATGTGCCCTTCTAAACTTGGTGTAGACGGGGCTTGGCCTGCTTCGGCCATGCCTGAGAGAACAAACATGATTTTCCCAGCCTCTGTCCCCAGCAGACCCAGGAGTCTGCAACTAGCCAGGAGGAAGCTTTTCCAGGCTCTGGTGAGGTCCCAGGTAGCTTGGGAATGTGCCTGGTCCTGCATGTCGGCCCGAGGCCCACGGAAGTAGGTCGAATCTCAATCTGATCCTGGTCTCCTGAGGACTCTGATGTCCACCTAGCCAGGCCCAGCCTCACTCCATCCCAGGGTGTATGGGACAAGCAGGTGTGAGTATGGTGGTATGGGCTACGGAATTGCTGGAATGTTCTTCAGAACTGTGGCAGGGATAGAGACCTGGCCATCATTGGCAAATGGATTCTGGGTGACCTTGTAGCTGAGAACAGACTTTCGCTTAGCCCCTTTTGGAAGACTTTTCTGGTTCTGGCTTTTATTTAATGGTTTTTTAAGGGAAATAAAGATGAAAAAAGCTTAATAGATTCATTCCTGCATAACTGGATTCCAACCACTTCTCCCCTTGAGTGGCATTTCCCACAGCCAGAGCTAAACTCAAATTTCAGTGGATTCTTTGGCTGGCGGGACTGTTAGTTAGCCCTGGAAGTCAGAGGACACAACTTAGTCATTTTGAGACTCCTGGGAACCCCATAGTCAGGCTGAAGAGCCGAGGCCTCACTGTAGACAGTCCTGGGTTCTAATAGTGACTCAGCTGTGGGCCTGGGAAGGAAACCCCTCCAACCTGTTGATCCATCACTAAATCAGGATAAGCATACTTACCTTGCCGGTTGGTGTGCTGACTCATTAAATGCTCTAGTATAGACGTGTATTTACAGCCCCAGCACGCTCCCGGGCACCTAGTGCCCTCACAATGCTGGAGTCTGGCACGGAAGGGGGCTCAGGAGCTGTCTGTAGAGTCTCATTCCTCAAAGGGATTATTCACGGGTTAGTAACAGCCTATCGGGAAGGACAATGGTCCCTTGTTGTTCTCCTTCCCATCATTGCTAGCCAGGCCTATTTATAAGCTAGAGGATTCCTCAAGAGTGACTCACCTGCCACACAGCTATTCCAGGGAGACCTTATCACATGCTTCCTGCCTTGCCTGCTGGCTTCTGCCCTGGGCTCTCCTGGTCTCATCTCAGCCAGCCCGCCCAGAGATGTCTGTCGGTGCCCTCAGCTCAGGTATGACAGGACTTTGCCAGCTAGCAAGGCAGATAGAGGCCAGGGGTCAGAAACAGAGGGTAAGGGGAGATCGAATCCCATGGGGAGGCCCAAGTCGAGGAGGGGGCCACCATTCAGATGGTGATGTCAGTCCCAAGTCACGCAGGGCAGAGTGGGGGAGGGCTGGCATGAGACAATTGGATGGAAGGTCCAGTCAGCACAAGTGGACACCAGTCTGGATTCAGGAACAAGGGTTTAAAGCCAGGTCCAACCCAGCCATCCTGGGAGCACATGTGGGGGCTACTCCAGGGCTTCAGGGGCTATGTGGAGAAAGGCCCTTAGTGGGGCTTCCTTCACCCCAGTAATGGGCAGGGGGTGGGTACCACGATGGCCACAGGGAGGAGGGCTCTGGGGACATTTGGTGCAGAGCCAGCCCCCTTCTCAAGTCCCTTCGTCAGAGTTTAGGGTGGCAATTTCCAGTGGAAAATGGTGCCCGAGGGTCCTCCCCCAAACCTTATCACCTCCTTCCACTCACCTCTAGACTTGAGACGTCAGCTCTGGGACCCTTGACGGTTTCTACCTTCCATCACAAAAATGCCCAAGAAAAAGCAGCAAGAAAGCTCACGTTCTAGGAGGAATAAGCATTTTTAAGCCTTGCCTTCTCCCGGCAGCACTTGGTTTTCTTTCCTGCTAAAGGTGAAGATTCTGTTCTAGGGAGAGGGAGCTTTGGCATCTACCCCAGGGTCAAGGGCAAGGGTGTCCTGGGGATCCTCCTTGGTGCTCCTCTGCGCCTGTGATCGGTTGAAGTCTACCATCAGCTTCTTCCACGTCTCTGCCTTCCTGCTATTTTCATTAAAAATCTACCTTTAGGAGCGCCTGGGTGGCTCAGTAGTTGAGCGTCTGCCTTCAGTTCAGGTGGTGATCCCAGGGTCCTGGGATCAAGTTCCGCATTGGGCTCCCCGCGGGAGGCCTGCTTCTCCCTCTGCCTGTGTTTCTGTCTCTCTCTATGTGTCTCTCATGAATACATAAATAAAATCTTATTTTTTTAAACTACCTTTAAGAAAATCATGCATAAACATGAAGATGAACTTGAATGGCTATTTTCTCAAGAATGCCACACTTCTTTAGAGGAGTTGGGGAGTGTTCATCCGAGGGACAGCAGGAATAGTCCCTGGGACAGTCCCTTTACAGTAAACCTGTATCTGTTAGGATGGTGGGGCTGGCAGATTCTGCCTCCCATGTGTTCTTCATCTTACCAGAAAAATGTGGAAGAAAGGACACTAGTATTTGTCAAGCACCTACTCAACATTTTTCAGTGATTCGACTATTTAATTCTTTAAGTAACCCTGTGAGTAGGAATAATAACCGTAGCTAGCAATAACTAACCTATAACTAACTAGAAATAACTAAGTGCTCACTGTTAGTTCAGATCTGTTTTAAGCACTGTTAAGCTCTCTTTGTGGGAATTCACTCACCCAGTTCCCCTGACAGCCCCCTGTAGCAGTGATCCCCACTTTATGAGTGAGGAAATTGAGGTACAAAAATGGTAAGTGACATAACTGACACAGCCAGTACTTGGCACTGCTGATATTGGGCCTCAAGCAGTCTGGCTCAGCATCTAAGCTCTCAACCCCTTTACATCATCCTTCTGAAGTGGCCAGGTCAGGATTTGAACCCAGATCTTTCTGAGGTAAAGACTACCTTCTCTATCCTGTCATGCTGCCTCTCAGGCTCAAGAAGGAACTTGGTTCTCCTCGCAGCCTCCCCCTGTCTGCAGGGGAAGTGACAGATCTTAGCTCACAGCATCAAGATTCCTGCTACAAGAAACAATGGTGTGTGGAAGGGGGGCAGGAAGAGGACATTTAGTGGGGAGTGGGCTTCTGTGCTGGTGCTGCCCCTTGGTTCAATTCTAATTCCTCAGGTGCTGTACACTGTGCTGACCCCCAGGCTTTCCTTTGCTTGTTCACCCAGGGGCATCTGAAAGGATGTTCTGTCCTGATGCAAGAAATGGGTTGGGCAAGGCAGGGGCAAAGGCAGTTCTCCCACAGCTTCTAGTGGTGCAGTGTGGAAGAGAGGCCACCAGGTTCTTAGCCTGCCCTCTTCTTCCCTGTCCACTCACTCTCTACTGCCCCTGTGAGCTGTTGTTCAGGCGTCTGTCTCCAGCTAACAGGAAACATGGCCTGGTTCTATCTCGAGTGCTGGCGCAGGGCCTGGCAATCAATAAACATTTGCTGAAAGAATTAATCAAACTTGGAACATTTACTGGACAGAGGCCATTAACCTCTGGTTCAGGTCCATCAGCCTGACCTCTGTCTTCAAGTGGTCTGATTAGTCCTTCTGAGGAGACCTAGTGGCCCTTGGCACTGAATCTATGTTTTCTTGCTGGTCAGTGACAGAGCTGACCTGGCCAATAGCCACTGGCTCTGGGAGCAGGAGGCTGAGGAGCAGGGGTGTTACTTTCCCATTGCTGTCTCAGTAGTGCCCCTGCCAAGCTTCCAGTCAGTCTGGTGTCTCCTCTGGGCTGGATCCCTGTTTCCCAGCTCATTTCTCCAGGCATGTGGACACTAGCTGTGGACACTAGCATCAGATAGGAAGAGTTGAGAAAGACAGGTTGGAGAGAAAGGCACCATGCTCCCCGGGAAAGTAGTTGGTCCAATTTGCTGCTTGATGCCCGGTCCACTGTTTGTTACTCTCTGCAAAGCTATAAGTACAGATGTTGAGAGTAAGAAATTTTAAAGCATTGCTGCAAGGGCCAAACAAGTAATCTATAGACTTGTCTTCTTGAACCACTCAGACATATATGTGTGGGTTCAAGCTGGCCCTTCACCACAGATGGTGGGAGAGGTTCTGGGTGGGAAAAAATAGCTTCAGAAATGCATGATCCTTGCAAGTCTCCTCTGCCTCTTCTCACTGAAGAGGTGTTAATCTCCTGCCCATGAAATCCCAGTGTGAATTGGGAGAGTTCTAAGTTCTTATTCTGGCTCCATCACCTATTGGCTATGTGACACTGGGTAAGCTCTGGGGTGCTTCAACTTCTCATCTGTTGGTTTTTGTGGGCATTAGAAGAATTAGCATAGAACTGGGTCTGGCAAATACTAGACACTGTAGAAGTGTCAGTTCTTGTCATTGGTGAGCATATCTAGCTCTGTCTCAGGCTCTTAAGAACCTGAAAGGAGCAGGAAACCCCTACCCAGCCTTCATATTGGTCTCTAGGAGATCAGACACATAGGCAGGGAGGCTAGTCTCCAGCAGAGGATGTGGCCCTGGAGCTGCTGCTAAGAGATCCAGTGCCTGAGCCAGTCATATGGGCAACTCCTCAGGGGGGCCATGACTGGGAGATGGGTCTTAAAGATGTATCACATAGAGACAGTGCCAAGAAAAGGTTGAAAGTGGAATAAATACAGCTTTTTAAGGGGATTATAATTGGTCTCATTGGCGTGGTGGGCTCATTTAAGGAGAGTCTTAAGAAATGAGATCATATGGGGCCCAATTATGGATTATAAATACCGAGCTTGATCCCATTGGCAATGGGTTGGGGAGAGGGGAGCATTTGTGGTTTCGGTGACATGATGTAGACAAGTCACTAGTAAATTGATTAAATGCCTAGTACCTAGTATGTATGTATATAAATATATACACATTTACGTGAGTAAATGAATGAATTGGTGCAATAATTAGAGCTCTTTGGGTTGTGAATAAAATCATCCCAACTCAAACTGACTTAAGTAAAAATAAAACTGGAGCATTTACTGGCTGCCATAACTGACAGATTTAGAAGTAACTTGGGGCCTGCCTGGATCCAGGGGTTCAAAAGTTATCAGCACTCTTTTAGCTGGGCAGCTTTATTTTCCAGTAACTCCAAAGTTATGAAATTTGGTCTTTTTGCCCAGCCTTGGCCATGCTTCCAAGGAAGTGGAATAGATTGATTGATCATACTTTGGTCACCTGCCCATTGACAGGGAACCAGGGACTAGAGTTACCCTAAGGTGAGACAGGCACACTGAGTTTGGAGGAGAGGTGAGCTCTCCCATAGGGAAATGGGGGTGCTAGTAACAGAGAAGAGTGGAGGGTTTCAGAGCAGGCAAGGATACCAGTTCTGCATGGCAGTGGATGGTAGCCAGAGGCCAGCCCAGAGATGTTGAAGTCTTGGATGACAGTAAAACTGTCAAAGGGCATAATGGCTTAAGAACAGTGTGACTCAGGCTACTGGGCTGAGTATTCAGGGCTGTCTTCTTGGCTGCAGGCACCTCTGAACACTCAGGTATGAGATGCATTATAGAAGGCAAGAAAATAAATGTGCTTATTTGTTTTGCTTTTTGTTTATTTGTTTTCACAGAGGGAAGAGGGCATTAGCAGCTCCATATTGGCCATCACTCCATTTGAGATGCCTCCTAGGCACCCAAGAGGAAATTCCAAGGAGGCACCCAGATATAAGAACGTGAGGATCAGGGGCAAGGGCTAGAGAAGTCTTCTTGGAGTCTTCAGCATATAGAAGGTATTTAAAGCCATGAGACCAGATGTGATCATGTAGGAAGAGAGTGCAGATGGAGAAGATGTCCCAGCACCAAGCCTGGGCTGTCATATTGAGTATTGGTCAGTGAAGGAAAAGGAACATGGGTGGGAAATGTAGCAGGAGGAAATCAGGTTGGGGAGAGGCCCAAGAAATTGAAAGAGGAGTGTGTTTCAATTAGTAGGGAATGGACAAATGTGAGCAATGCTAAGGAGAGAAGGAAGTGTCTAATGGAGTCTTTTTCACAAGGAGGTATATTGGTGGCCCTGTTAAGAGCAGGCTCAGTGAGATGAGGGGACAATAGTCAGATTGGAGAGAGTTGAAGAGGTATAGATTGCAGGGGTGTGGACACGGGACAGAGAGTAGAGACAGCATTTGGAGGTGTTCTGCTGTGGAGGAAAGCAGAGAGATGACACGGAGGGTCTCAGAATCCTGGGAAAGTGTTCTTTCAGGTCAGAGGATGCCAGAGTATGTTTGTATGCTGCAGAGAACAATCCAGTGGTGAGATGGAAGGAAACAGTGAGGAAGAGGGTGGAGAAGAAAGATGCCATGCAAGGGTGAGGAGGGGAATGGGAGAGGACCAGGAGATGGGAACTATGCAGGTGCACATTGTTATGGAGTGGTGGGAAGTTGAGGGATAGCCTCTCTAATGGCTTCAGTTTTTCACACAGGAAATATGAGGCAAGTGCACCCCTGAAAATGGGGTGTGGGGTTGGAAAGAGCATGAAATCATCTCAAAGGGTAGCCCAAAAATCAACCCCAAGGGAAGGAGTCTGGGTGCTGAGTGGTGTTGAGTACCTCTGAGGCTTGTCCAAATAGGACTGAGATGGAACTTCTCCAATTAGTTGATAGACTTTCTGTGGCAATGAAAAATATGTGGAGAAGGCAAACTGTTGAGTTCATTTAAGATTGGGGATTCAACCAGGTGGGTTGATGGATGACAGCAGCAAGAACAGGAAGCCAGTAGAGTAGGAAGGAAAAGAAAGTGGTACGGAAGCAGCAGTGGAAGCTTCTTGCCTTCTGATCTTCCCCCGCCTTTCTCTTACAGTAGCCCTCCTTCCACTCCCCTAAAGGCAGCAGAGAAAGTACAGTCTTCTGAGAGGGGCAGCCCCATTCCAGTTAAGGCAAAGAGTTAAGGAAAAGTTTAGAGAACAAGTGAGGAGGTAGAAATTTCCAGAGAGCCTGGTGAAGGGTTTGGGGTGGGGAGGAAATGGGAAGTCAGGTCAGATTAAGGAATGAATGAATTTCAAATGAATGAATCCAGGAGTGACACCACACTGGTTAGCTGGAAGTAGGGCACATCAGTGATATCTTGTCAATGGCACCACACTGTGCACATTCTTCTCCATTGTTCATTGTTGATATTGCTGGTGGAGGTGGACTGGTGGGTGGATGCAGTGACAGGTGGTGTGTGCCATGTGTGGCGTGATGTGTCTCAGTGATGTATGTTTCAGTGATCTTGTTTTGAGTCTCATAGAATCTATTTCCTCAAGCTGTTTCTATCCTTATTTATATAGGTGACTAATCCTTTCATGGGTAGAGCCAAGTCTTCTGTCTCAGTTACATAGAGATACCGAGACAAATTACTCATGAACCTTCCAGAAGAGATGAGTATCTACAAGTTATTGAGAGTGTTTCAATATGTAAATAGTATTCTGGAAAGCCTCACAACTATCCAGATTAGATTAGACACAGAAAGTGGGTAATTCCAGACCAGTTATCTCCTTCACATATGGCATAGTGCCCCACTACTTTGCAGCTCTTCTGCCTGTCACATGTCTGAGTGGCAAAGATGCCTCCAGAGACAGCTGGGGAAAAGAAGGAGGGCTGCAAGCTATGTCCCGAAGACTGAAAATTTAACATCATTGCTCTGGATATGTTACAGCTTGTTGGTAGAACATTGTCCATTTAAAGGAAGGTGTCTCTTGAATTTACTTTGTGGGTATTTTTGCAATACTCCTATGAAGAGCTAATTGGCCCTCATAAACTTTGCAGAAGAAAGGCCCTGGCTAAGTGGGGAGACCCATTTGCAGTCAAGAGTCAAGCCAGATGTAGCATTGATGAATGCAGAGAATAAGGAGCAATGCTAATGTCAAGGGTTGTCCCACTCCTCACATTGACCTAAACAAAACCCTGAGCACAGCCCAGGATTAGCTGACATTCACTCCTAAAGTGCCTGGTGACTCTTAATTCTGAAAAGAAAACAAAATGAATTTTATGTAAGTGGAGAGATCCATGTTCTATTTCAAAATCCATGAATGTGCTGTTTGAATGAATCATCACTTCCAACTACTGGGTTTTGATTTTTGAATCCTAATTGCAGACAAAGCACCAAGACTTTACTATAAAATTCAAAAGTACTTCTGAAAGTCAAGAAGATTTTTAATTTATCTTGACTAGTTAAATCCAGGTAAGTCATCCTAATAATTCTTGTCCGCACACGTAGCTATCCCTGCCAAAAGAAATGCAAGTAGAAGTCTAGTAAGTTTCCAACCTCCCCACCTCCCTGCCCCCATTGGAGACACCTGCCAAAGGTTCCCCAAGGGGTGTGATGAGACAGCCAGCAGGACTTAGACTCTCAATGTCAGTCATCCGCTTCAAAGTCACCACCCTGTTCCTGGATGTAGTGACCATTTCCAGATTTTTGCCTCTAAAGTTGGCTTCCTTGAGAGGTTAGGCATGACTCAAGGGACAACACCAAAGTGTTCTCAAAACACATTGTTGGCTTTGGCTTCTAGGACTATATATGGATAGTCAGTCATGTAGAAAACCTCTAACGATAGCAAGTTTGGGTCCACTGAGGGTGAATTTGGTTTGTGAAAATAAAGCCATTGAAAATCAAGCTAAAAGCAAGTTGTGATTCTAACTCCTAGATTGTGAATTTTTAAAAATATCCTCTAGAACTGGCCCTATAAAGACTCTTTAAAACAGGTAACTCTATTTTAATCAATTATTCATCTATTATTGGTGGCATAGAAAAGAAAACTGTCATAACCAGAAACACTTGATTTCAGATTCCAACTCTGGCACTTGCTAGCTGTGTGACTTTGGGCAAATTACCTAACCATTGAGCTTTTGCTGAAAGATTTCCCTAAAGGAAAAATATCCTTCTCCTAAGGCTATTTGACTCCTTTTTTGCTTCTCCTTCCCTTCTGAATGGAGACTCTTTTCCTGCTGGGTCACTGTCTTCATTCCAGACTCTTCATTCCTGTAGTCCCTCTACTCAACAGTGTATTGGTAAATTAGATCTCCAATAAATAATCACAAAGTCTTGATCTGTAGCTTCTGCCGATTTCTGTGGTACAAATACTTCCTCCATTGCCGAGTTTAGATATTCAAGAGTTTATCAACAGGCTTCCAAAGTTACTAAGTATTTAATAATTGGCCATCATGGATACTAGGAGCTGTCTACATCACATCTCTGCCACCTTCTCTCTCCTTTCTTCTTGGTACTTTCCTGATAGACCTGTGGATGTTGCAAGATAGAATTTCCAGCTGTGTCTCTGAGTTGTACATTTAACCACTTCCAAAAGTATTTTCCTTCCTTCCATTCTCACCAGCTCATGTGCTAGATAGAGTTCAGGTGGTCTAACCATTGCCTCCCCATCTTCTTGAATATTCCTTGACCCTCTCATCAGTAGGAATTTTCAAAGGAGACAGTAGGCTCTTGGTTTTCTGTAGGGATCTGCCAATTTGGAATTGGGTGTCCTCACTCTACTGGTGTTGAGGACTGATCTATTGCCAGTAGAGTTCCCCCCTGCGGAAGTGCTCAGGCTCCCCCTGACTAACTCCAAATGATGCTGGACCCAATTTCCACTTGAGTGTGTGTTGGGGGACGGAGTCTCACATTTATCAAGCAATTCTGACACCAGCTGAGTATCCTACAATTCAATGCAATTCTGACACTATCTACCTAGAGATAGCATCAGATCCCATAGGTTAAGGGTTCAGTCCTTACAAGACTGTCCTGCCACACACACATAGACTTCAGATGCCAGTCATAAGCCCATATTATCACCTGGGCTTCAGATCAACTGTCAGAGGTTCCCATGACCCCCTTCTTGGGTTCTCTTAACTTGCTAGAGTGGCTCACAAAACTCAGAGAAACATTTTACTTGCTAGTTCACTGGTTGATTATAAAAGAATGTAACTCAGGAACAGCCAGACAGAAGAGAGATGCTTAGGGCAAGGTATGGGGAAAGGGTGTGAGCTTCCATGCCTTCTGAGGTGGGCCGATTTCCCCAAATCTCCATATATTCACCAACTCAGAAACTCTGAATCCCATCCCTTTGGGCTTTTATGGAGGCTTCATTTCATGACCATGACTGATTAAATCATTGGCTATTGGCAACTGATTGGACCTCCAGTTCCTTTTCCTTCTCCCCAGATTGGGGGATCGGACTGAGAATTCTAACACTAATCACATGGCTGGTTCTTCAGGCAACCAGTCCCCTCCCCCTTTAGAAGGCATCTAAAAGTCACCCAGTTAACATAACAAGAGACAATTTTACTCCTCTCATTTCAGGAAATACCAAGGGTTTTAGGAGCTCTGCATCAGAAACAGAGTGGAAGACCAAATATATATTTCAAATTAGAAGTCACAATACCAGGGCACCTGGGTCTCAGTGGTTGAGCATCTGCCTTTGGCTCGGGTTGTGGTCCGGAGGTCCTAGGATTGTGTCCCCACATCGGGGTCCCCGCAGGGAACTCTCTTTTTCCTCTGCCTATGTCTCTGCCTTTCCCTGTGTCTCTCATGAATAAATTAAATCTTAAAAATAAAAAAAAAAAGCCACAATATCATGCCATCTGATTGCATTGTACTTACAGCAGAGTCTGGAGGAGCTATGGAAACCTAGAGAATGGAGAAACGTACAGGAGTTCTGGCACTCTGGCACTAGGCTATGTGACAGCATCTACCCAAAGGTAGATACCTACTCTCTCAATTACAGGCCATGTAATACATAGATTACATGTACATAGATTATTTCACATCAGTGCTACCACAATCTTAGGAGGGTGGGATTCTTACCCTGATTTTACAAGTAAGGGTGCATCACATACCCAGGGTTGCCAAGGGAGTAGGAAAGGGTCCTACTCATAAACCTACATGGGGGTGTAGATTAGCATAATCCTCCAAAAGCCAATTTTACCTTTTACCTCATCTTCAAAGGATTCATTCTATCTCTTTAGAAATGCCCTTTTAGTTGTATCAGCCAGGAAAAGCTAACTTTTGTAACAAATAGCCCCCAGATCCTAGTAGGGAAAGCAGGAGTTGACAAACCATTTCTATAGACTGGATAGTAAATATTTTAAGTTTTGCAGGCCATATAGTCTCTGTTGCAACTCCTTATCTGTGTCCTTGTGAAAGAGGTCACAGATGATATGTGAATGAATGGCATGGCTGTGCTCCAATCAAACTTTATTTATGGACACTGAAATTTGAATTTCATGTCATTTTCCTGGGTCACACAATTTTAGTTTATTTTTTTAAAGATTTTGTTTATTTATTCATGAGAGACACAGAGCGAGGCAGAGACATAGGCAGAGGGAGAAGCAGGCTGCCTGTGGAGAACCCAATGTGGGACTTGTTCCCAGGATCCTGGGATCACAACCTGAGTCTAACTGAGCAACCCAGGTGTCCCACACAATTCTACTCTTTAAATCATTTTTACAAATGTGAAAACTACGTGGAGCTCACAGGCCATAGAAAAGCAGGCTGTGGGCTGGATTTGGCCTGCCTCTTCACAGTGGGCTGTCCCTGGCCTGAAGCTCTGGAAGTTTCCTCTCACTGAGGCAGGGATCCAACATGGGGGTTCCTGGCTGGAAGGCCCTCCTCGGTGGCTCTTTGCCAGTGGCTGCTCCTGGACCTGGGAGCCTTCCATCCTGTCCACCGCCCTTTCTAGTCCTTCAAGCCTTCTCTCTTCCCTCACTGGTAGAGAAAGAGAACAGAGAGGATTTGCAGGCATTTTTCCTGGGCAGCCCCAAGGTGCTCTCATTACTACCTCCCACATTCCATTGGTCACAAGTCAACATGTTCCAAATGGCAGGAGGGACAGGGAAGTAGCCTAGTTGTGGTTCCCAGGGGAAAATGGACAGGGGCTTGGAGACACAGAGCAGCATGTTCATGAATCAAATAACACACCATGTTCACACATGTGTCCACACTGCAGCATGACTTTAGAGGTGCAAGGCTAGAAATAAACCTGGTTAGGGGGAGACTTTGGAACAAAAGTTGAGCCTGTGAGTATATCCCATGACCTGGGCACCCTGCATCTTGTGGCCCTAAAGCCTGTCCTTGGCCTGAACCCTCAAGGTCATTGCTGAAGTGACCTTTGCACAGTGCTATCCTTTCCTATCACATGACAGAGCCACAGCTATGGAGGCCAGGCTGTGGGGAGTCGGACTGGAGGGAGTGACTAATGGAGGGCAGGCAGAGATTGCATTGAAGCACCCGTGGATGTTCCCACAAATCATCAAGCATTTTTCTGACCAGCCTTTCCAGGTGATGCTTGGAGAAAAGGGGAGAACAGGAGGGGCCAGAGGTCGCCTGAGACCAGTGCCTTCTGTGGGCTATGGACCTCAAGAAGGGAGGAAACTTAACTCCCTAAGCCAGGCCAGTCCAGGATAGATCAGAGGTCCCGGATTTCTTGAAGAAACTCAATCCTTTCTTTTTTTTTTTTTCTTTTTTTTTTTAAGATTTTATTAATTTATTCATGAGAGACATAGAGAGAGGCAGAGACACAGGCAGAGGGAGAAGCAGGCTCCCTGCGGGGAACCCTGTTCGGGACTCAATCGCAGGACCCCAGGATCACGACCTGAGGCGAAGGCAGACACTCAATCACTCTGCCACCCAAGTGTGCCACTGAAGCAATTCAATTTCTTGAATCTCTGGAGACAGTTTGGGGTCAGCAGCTCCTCATGGATTGCTCTGCTTTGGGCCAGATTCTTGTCTCCAGGTTCCTGGCTATTTGAAGCCCTGGAGACCTGGCAGGGTCAGTAGAGTCCAGGCACTCCCTCCTCTGTGTGTGGTCTACACAGGTCACTGTGTCATCAGGACCCGCACCTGTGCCTCCAGGCCCCTGTGTGTCATCACCGCTGGGTGGTCCTGGCTGTGCACTGAGAAGAGACTCACCAGCAACCTGCACATTCTTAGCCTGGGGTAGGGGATGGTTTAATACCCCCTCCTTAGGTGATGCTGCGGCTCCCATACTGTGGGACCCAGAAGTCTCAGGACACCAGCACTCCAGTTTCCCACTCGTCACTGATTTACCATATGGCCTACGCACCTTACTGAACTTCCATAGGCATCAGTTTGCTTGTCTTTGAAATGGGGGAAGAATATCTCATCACTGTGCATGCTATGCCCAGTCCAAGTCTAACAAATAGCAGGACTGCTTGAGCAGGAGTGGGCCTGTGAGGTGGCTGCCAGGGGTTGGGGCCCTGTGGCCCCTGTGGCCCCAGGCTTGGGGCTGAGTGCTGAGGAGGGTTGGGTTGGGCTGGGCTTCCTGCAAACCATTCCCTTTGCTTGGGCTCCAATCCTTATTCCATTGATGTTCCCTGGGAAGATGTGGAGGGATGGCATGTCCCGGTGTGCTGGTGAGCAGAGTAGCACCGGTTCCAGACATGTGCACATGCTGGGCCCTGTGCCCAACTGACTTGTGTCACCCCCACAACAACTGATGGAGAATGAGCTCTGACCATTCCCGCTTTAAAGACAACAAAATGGAAGAACCTGATAATGCCTCATGTGACAGCCGAGGAAGCCAATTCTGGAGAGATGAGATTACTTTCTCAAGGTTATATCGTATTAACCATAACAATATTCTCCCATTTAATTAGTGCCTGGTATGTGTTAGGGGCTAGGCTTAAATTAGATCTAATTTTCCCAACAACCAGGTAAGAGAGGTGGCCTTATGCTTATTTTTCAAGAGTCCCTGCAAGGACTCTTGGTCAAGGTCGGGTGAGTAAGCAGTCACGCTGTGCCCACTCTTTCTGAAGCCACTATGCCCAGATGCTTCCCAGCAACCAGGTCCCAAATGTTCTGAGTCAGATTCCCTGCTCTCCAGGTGCCTTGGGGCCTAGGGCTTTCCCTGGCTTCAGTAGACCTGCCCCAGCATTGCTCCATGAAGAAATGTTTCACCACATGGCAGGAGGGAGAGGTCTCAGCTCCTGCTGCTATGGGAGATGGGTAGACCAGGCTCCCTTCCAGAGTTTCTCAGAGTTTCTCCTTCCAGGAGGAGAGATGTTGGGGTGACAGAGAGTGGAGGTAGGGGAAGAGGGGGTTATGTGGGGGTTTTGTCTACAAATTGCATTTAAATTCAGACTCCAAGCAGGGTGTGTGTCTGTCAGGGGAAATCAAGTGGAACAGGAGAAAGCACATGTTGAAATGCATCGTGTGACCTTGAGGCATCTGAGACTCCCCGTTCTGGTCCCTTCTCGGCAGGACCTTCCAAGATGTGTTTCCAAGGCAAGGCTCACCAGTTAAATGGCTCTACCAGGTCAGATACCCAAACGCACAGGCCAAGTTCTGGGGGGTTTGCATGGTGGCTGCCAGGCCCTCCCATGAGGATTTCTCCCTAAGTGGATGGCACTGCCATTATGCCTCCCTTGGTAACTTCCCTGTGATAGGCAGGTTTGGAGGCTGTGATGTAGGCCCCTGGGAGCCCAGAAAATCTCCCCAATGGGGCTTGGAACTTAGAAAGGAAGTGTGTGCTCCAAGAAGTCTGTTCTCATCCACCAAGGTAAGCCCCACAGGAGCCTGGCAGTAACCAGACAGACTGTGTCACACATCTGGAAAGGTCTTGTCCCTATTATGCTCTCGATCCCCACCAGATGACATTCTCATTCACCTCATTCACCAGCAAACACTTGCAACAGGTGTGAACTAACAAACACAGGGGTGCAGCGCGGAGATACTGTGCATCTGCCTGATTGGCTGGAGGGAGGCCAGGGCAGGCTCTATGGGGCAAAACTCCCTTCTTGTGCCCTGGAGCACCCTTGAGGTTTGAGGGTACCTAACGGTGCTTGATTGTTCTTCTTCCTACTTGCATAATGTGACATTATTTTATGTATTTATTGGGCTGTTGGCTTTTTCCTGCCTCCTGCCCTAGAAAGTAGGGTCTACAAGGCAGGTATTCACTGTTTTCTTCTTTACTCCCTGTAACAGGCTGAATAATCTCTGTCCCCTAACAATAGTAAATCCTAATCCCTGGAACCTATAAATGTTACCTATAAATGTTACCTTATAAGGTAAAAGATTCTTTGCAGGTATGACTAAAGATCTGAAGATGGGGAGATTACCCTGCATTATCCAAGTGAGTCTCAAACCAAATCTCAAGAATCCTTCTAAGAGATAGAAAGTGCTATGTGACCACCGAGGCAAGCATGGGAGTGACAGGGCCACAAGTTGGAATGTCAGCAGCCACCAGCAACTGGAAGAGGCGAATAGATTCACTCCCCGGACCCAGAGTCCCCCAAGGGAGCACAGCCCCACCACACCTGGATTCCAGCCCAGTGATACTGGTTTCTGACTTCTGGTCTTCAGAATGGTGAGAATACATTTCAGCTGTCTTAGCCACCAAGTCTGTGGTGATTTGTTATGACAGCCCCAGAAAGTAAATACACTACCATATCCCAGTGCCAGGTGAGTGGCTGAGAGTCAGCAGATATTTGACGGAAGAATAAATGCATGCTCCTAGCCAAGGATGCTCCCTAGGCCAGCTTGGGTTGACCCAAGGCTAAGGCTGCCCCCACCCCCCACAGCCTGAGACCTCGGCCTGTGTCCCAGACAATTCTGCCTCCAAGGGCCTCCAGCCTGGGCCTGTGAGGCTGTCCACCATATGGCTCGTGTCTGACTGAGCTCTCCTTGCCCCTTGCAGAGTCATTGTCTCCTAGACATCGCTGAACGCCAGCCTGAGGACCGCATCCGGTCAGTAGATAGATTTGTCTGGCCAGCATGGAATATTGTTTATAATTAAATGAGTCTCGAACATTTTGTTGAAAATTGGGAGACTTCACATAAAATTAGGATTTTCCATTTCTGTGGCAAAATCAGATGTTCTTTTCAGCCCTGAGATTGCATTCCCATGTGGCTCTACAGGTTTGACCATCCCCAACCACCAGGGACCCTTAGTCACCATCTGCGCACCTGTCCCCCACATTTGAGAGATGATTCAGATTTTCTCAAACTTGCATGAAGTATAGACCATCTCAACCTTTCAGCCTTTCTGTCCTATCCAACTTAACTGCCACCCAGATCTTCCTTTGTAAGGATACTAAAGGGGCCACCCTCTGCCCTGTTTGGTGGTGGTAGAGGTAGGGGGTGGCTCTCTGCAGTGGCCAGAGAGCAGAGCTGCTTTCAGGCACCCAGCCTCTGTAGCCCCTGGAAGTCACCCTGTTGTTTCTGGGGGTCTTCACTCTCCTGGTCAGCAGGATGGCAAACTTCCCAGAGCCACCCAGGATGAACTTCCTATATTCCAGGAGGGTGGTGGGACAGCAGAACTGCATCTGCTTTCCCAAGGACTCCCTGGCCGAGTCAGACAGTGGCTCCAGTGGAAACCAAAAGCACTAATGAAGGAAAGGAATGTAAGTGAAACACTTGGGAAGGTCCCACGAGGAGGACTCTTGGCTCACTTGGAGGACATGGGGTCCTCGATGTCTCCACAATGATGCCCAAGTCTGCAGCTCAAGTGTGCATAAGACTCTGCATCTGTCTTTAAACATGCGGATCCCAGGACTGACATTAGCAGGCTCTGATTCGGCACAGCCCAGGAGGGCAGAGGGGGACCTAAAGAACGGCATGTAGAGCAAGTGCCCCTGGTGGTTCTGACTTGGGGGTCTGGGACTGTACTTGGCTTGGGTGGGGGGAGCAGGAGAGGGAGGCTCTCAGAAGCACAGCCCTCTCCTCCTCTCCAGGCAATGGCCAAGCAGCACAGGGGATCCATCTGATGAGGAGAATCACTGAGTAGGGCCCCGAGGATGTGACCTGTGTCCACAGCTGCTGTCTACTCGGCTGCCTTAGCAAGTCTTCCCCTGGGCTTGGGAAAATGAAATTTAAAACATGTGTTAGGGCCTTACTAGGACTCATAAACTCCTCAGAGTCCAGCTCTGGCTAACGTTTTGAATTCTGTGAGCCCTTCTGACCAGGGGTCTCGAGCCCTGGGGAACAGATGAAGTGAGGTGAGGAATAAATGCACAGAATCAGCAGGTGCTGTGTAACTGCAGGCAAGTTGCTGAGCCTCTCTGAGCTTCATTGTTTTTACTTATAAACCGGGAACAGTAACTGCTTCAAAGGGATATTGTAACAATGACTTGAGATGAGGAGCATGCTCGTCTGTCTGGCCGTTACTAGGTAGTCCTGCGAGTTTCCATGTCTACATCCCATATTTTTAATCCTAAGGTTGGGGAATTATGTCTGCTATTGTGGCTTCCACATCTTTCTCTCCTGCACTGCTAGGGGTGAGGAGTGAGGGGTTAAGTCGGCAGCTCTGTCAGTCATGGCTTTCAGTGACCATTAGCAGAAACCCACTTAAATAGGCAAAAAAAAATGCAAATGTTGTGCAAATGAGGTGCATTTATTATAAGGCACAGGAACCCCCAAAACACATGGGCTCAGGAAGACTTGCCCAGGAATGAGAAAGCCACAGAGAATCCTCTCTTTCCTTCTGGGCTCCCTTCTCTAATTGTCTTCTGCTCCACATGGCCTTTTGAGCAGACTTGTGGCCATGGGAGAAGGCAGCTGAACTTGAGCTTCCTTGCTGATGTGTCTTCAATTCAGGTGAGCAACAGGGATCATCGGGCATCTCCAAATCCCACCTCCAGTCCCCAGGCCCAGTGTGGAGGTCCAGACCAATCAGCTTTGAGGTGGTGTGTGTGTGGTGGGGGGTGGGGGGGAGAGGTCTCAGCTCAGCCTTGTCATGCTGTCTCAGCCACCCTTCCCAGATGAGATTGTCTTTGGTATAGCAGGATGAGGGCATCCAGAACATTCCTCAGGTTGTCTATGCAGGTGTCCAACCATGATGCATAACATCTCCTTGAAGGCTTGTATCCTCCTAGCCTGCTTGGATGCATCTGGGGATGTGGGAGCAAGCTTAGCATCCATATGACTTCTCCACAGAGCAGTGATGAGCCCTTCCATGTAAAAAAAGGCAGGGATGCCTGGGTGGCTCAGTGTTTGATCATCTGCCTTTGGCTCAGGTCGTGATCCCGGGGTCCCGGGATCGAGTCCTGCATCAAGATCCCTGCAGGGAACCTGCTTCTCCCTCTGCTTGTGTCTCTGCCTCTGTGTGTGTGTGTGTGTGTGTGTTTCTCATGAATAAATGAATAAAATCTTTTAAAAAGGGTGGGAGGGGGGTACAGAAAACTACCCTTCTGAGAGTGTTTGCTTTGCTTCTGCCAGCCAGGCTTTGGCTAATCCTGGTGTTACATGGAAGATTCTCCATCAATGGGACATCCTGTGGAAAGGCAGGGATAGAACCCTTACAGCCACAGGTATCTGACTTGCACGTCCCTGCTCTGTTCAAAAAATCTTTGTGCAGATACCTTCTTGAGCCCTCACAAAACTATGTGAGGAGGTTAGGTGATCACAGAGCTAAGTGGAGCCACCACAGACATAACCTGGGGTGTACACATTGTACAACTTGGGGCCTTCACACATACATCCACACTGTGATTTAAGTGAGTGGCACCCCCTGGAGTTGCACAGTGCACTATCTGGGCAGCTGTACATAGTGGCCAGCAAATCATTAGCAGAGCCAGGCATTGGCTTCGAATACCATTTTCTGGAATGAGTAAATGCCGTATTTCAGAAAATATGACCCTGACCAGGGTCTTAGTGAGAACGTGAGAAATGAAGTAGCTGTTCCTACTGCTGCTACTGTCATAGTAATCATTAATCATTGCATTACAAGTAGCTGTGCCTGCTATAATTATGATCCTCTTTCCAACACAGCCACACCTCCCCCTCAGGGTGGTGAGGGTTTAAGGCTCCTAGCACCATATCTGCACAGACTAGGTATCCCCTCTGTCTTCCTTTTTCTTTCCTGAAGTGGAGACGGCACATATCATACCCGGGGAGCTAACAAAGAAGGAACCCCCATCCACTGAGGCAGGAGAAGCCAGCTGGTAGGTACATGAGTAAAGTGGTTGAGAGCTCCTGACATCCCCGGCCCTTCCTTCTCCCCACTGTGTCACACGGGTGTTGATGGGCACGCCTTGCTTCCTCTATTAGACCGGGCAGGCACTGAGCGCCCGTCCCACCTGTGCCTGGAGCGGGGCTTGGTATCTATGTGCCCCATATAGTAAATGAATGGATGAAGGAATAAACGAGCAAATGAGAGGATGACCCCATCACCAACAGCAGCATCCAGCATGGTTTCGTTGCTTTTCCTCCAGCAAACACTAAGATGTATCTGCTCTGTGAAATGCGCAGTGCCAGGTTGGGTCACTGCGACAAATCCCACATGCCCATGACCTGGCAGCTCAAGCAGGAAGAGCGCTGGGCCCGCTCCGCTCCCTCCTCCAAGACCCTGGGTAGATTCTTCACCCAGATTCCCTAAGGCAGCTATGAGTCCAGGCAACTGGGGGCTTGTGGGGATGGGGGGGACGGTGGGCAGGCAGAAGACATGACAGCCATTAGCTGTCCTTCCTGGTCTTTGTCCACCTTTCCCTCTGCTCCAGCCCCTCTTTGTTGTGGCCCTGAGTGTGCCCAGGCTCCCCTGGGCCTGGAGGAGCCAAGGGGCTCTCCTTGCCCCTGGTGGTAGGGAGAGAAGCTGTCTTCTGCAGTAGAGACAGGGTGAGGCCCCAGAAAAACACACAAACCAGGACAAATGCCAGAAACATATAAACACACATCACCACTTGTGGCTGTCTGAGCCATATCCGCCAGGGCAACAAGGGGCCCAGGATGGCTCAGGTGACTAGATCCAGGGTCCTCTCCTCCCAACTCCCTTCACCTGCTTCTCTTCAGGTCCTCTTGGGTCTTCATTCTCGAGTCTTAGGTGCTGTTCTGTGACTCTTGGCTTTATGGGCCGGCCAGGAGGCTCTCACTTCTCCCCACTGCCCTCCCCTGTGTGTGCAGGATACCTTGCCTTGCAGCCAACTGTTCCCACTGCTAGTCTGCCAGGGAATTCCGCAATGCCAAACACAAAAGCAGCAAGAAGCCAGAGGTCACAGACGCAGAGGCCTACCGACCAGCATATAACATAACTGGGTGAGGTGCTCTGGGAAGAGGCAGCAGGGTGTGGTGGGGATTGTGGGAGATGGGGAGCCCAGGCTCTATCTGGGTAGTCCTCACTCTAGCAGGGATCAGAATCCCCTGGAGGGTTGTCAGGACCCAGACTCCTGGCCCCCCTCCTGCATTTCCGATGCAGCAGGTCTGGGTTTGAAAATGTGCATTTCTAGGGAGTGCCCCGGGAGAGCTGGGGCTGCTGATGGGGACCGCGCTTTGAGGACCACTGCCCTACCTGAGGGGGGCACTGGTTCCCTGGTGCCAGCCTGCAGGTGCCTTGGGGATTGCCACCTAATGCCGCCAGATCTCCTGATTTTTCAGAGGAAGCCAGAAGATTTTAATGTAAAATTTCCTGATTTAAAAAATAAAACGCATATCTAAATTTTTTAAAAGTGAAACCCTGTTGGGGGAATTAAATAAAATGTACCCAGAGGTGGAGCTGGATTCATGGCTTTCCCAACTCTGCGAGCTGTGTGTTTGCACGCATCCGTGGTCTGAGACCCCTTAATTCCTAGACGATATTTGTGCCCACTGGCTCCTGACTATTGCCACATGCTTTCCGGGAGCTAAGAGCTTCCTTGAAACCTTTGTGTGGCCCTCGTCCTGGCTGCCTTTGAAACAATGAAGACTGGTTGGTTGGTTGGTTGGTTGGTCAGTCTGTCTTCCAGGCCTCTGCCATGAGAGGGAACAGAGAGGTCACCCTTCCTCAGAGGATTCTTAGGACTTCTCGGGCCACAAATATTTACCAGTGGAGCAGACCACTGCGGCGCTGGGCTTAGCAAGAAGCCAGGAGTGCTCTGCCAAGTGGGAGACTGACAGGCCTCTCCGGGAACCATGGCCCCAATAAAGTGACAGCTCAGCTTTCAGGCTCAGAGGACATACGATGATCTGCACGCAGGACAGGATAAAAGTGTCTCCCTCCCCGGGCATGGCATCGCAGAGCAGCAGCACACACCTCCAACAGCACATCTGGCTCTGAAAGGAGGCCCCCAGGCAGCCACACAGGCTGCTTCTTCAGCCCAGGCACTGCCTTTTCCAGCCATTCCCCTACCTACTCTCTTATCCTACAATAGAACAGCAGCAGCAAGAAAACCATTCATAGCTTTGAGCAGATCTAGCATCTCGAGACTTTTGAGGTCTTCAAGCTGTATTTCCCATTGAGTGGTGATTACCTGGGGAAGGAAACACACAAAATATGCCAATTGTAGTTTACCTCCCCATCCCCATCAAAAACACAACCAGCCAGCGTGATGCTGGGACAGCTTACTGCCTGGGCTAAATAGACCTCGAGATCCATCACATATGCTATGTGTAAGTCAATCATTAAACCAGTTTACAAAACCACTTACTTAAAGCACCCTCATATTCCAGGGTTGGTTTTTGTTTTTTTGTTTTGTTTTGTTTTGTTTTGTTTTGTTTTGTTTTGTTTTGCCTTGGTTCATTTGATTTTCAGAATGAAGTGTTTCTCTAGCTCATTTTGAAAGGTCATAGTGGACCACTGTAGAATGTTTCTAGGCCTGGAGACTAAGGTTGCTATGGTGCAAGTTAATGTAAAGAAGCAGAGGGAAACTTTCATTCTTAAACATGCCTCTAGTTGAGGTATGGCATACCTATACCACCATCACTCTGTGCCCAGAAGATTAGCTCCTCCCTGGATGGGAACCATCAAAAGGAATGCAAGAAATTGACCATGGGTTTATTCTAGACATTGTCACACCCTCATGCTACCAAAGATGGTCTTAGGGGAGCTAGAATATATGTCCTTAAAACAGGACAGCAGAGCTGTGTGAACATTTGAGATTTTAAGCAGAGCTCCTGTCTGGTGTGTGTGTGTCTCAGGGGGACCTGCAGTCAGAGAGTTTGAGGCATGGTGAAAACACACAGCACGCTGATGGAAGATGGTCACAGTGACACTTTGAAAGGACACATTTTAGAAGGTACTACCAGAGGATATTAGTCAGGGTTTTCCAGAGGAACAGAACCAATGGGATGTGCATATATCTCTCTCTCTCTCTGTCTCTCTAGGAATTGGCTGACATGACTGTGGAGGCTGACAAGTCCAAAATCTGCAGGGCGGGCCAGCAGGCTGGAGACCCAGGGGAGAAATGATATTTTAGCTTGAATCCAAAGGTCATCTGAAGGCAGAATTTCTCTTCTTCGGGACAAGTCAGTCATTTTTCTCCCAAGGCCTTCAACTGGTTGGATGGGGCCCAGCCATATCATAGAGGGAAATCTATTTTACTCAAAGTCTACTGATCAAAATGTTAATCTCATCTAAAGAATACCTTCAAAGACACATCTAGAATGTTTGGCCAAATATCTGAGTGCTATGGCCTAGTTGAGTTGACACATATAATTGACCATCACAGGTATGAACTGGCTGATGTTTGGGGAGTGGGTCCCCCAGGAGACTGGTAAGTGAAGATGGTGTGTCCTGGCCCAGGGAAAATTCTTGCCAGAACCTGGGAGGTCCTGAAAGTGGGGGAGCCCTCACCTATCTTCTTTGATATTTCAGTCCATCAAGTTGTAATGCCAGATCTCACACCTAGGTTTGGTGGCATGTTTTGTCCCATGGCCAGAACCATCTTGCTGATGATGGCTCAGTGCCCAGGCAGTACACAGACAGGCACAGCATAACCTCCCAAGAAAACCAGGCTGTGGACCGTGGTTTTCTGCATGGCCTGGAGGCCTGGTGGAGTGCTTACTTCTGAGGCAGAAATGCTGAGGGGGGAACAGATCTGTCTGCCATGAGAGGATGGCCAAGGGTTATCGCTGATCAAAACCCACTAGAGCAGCCATGGAAATGTCCAGAATGCTTGTCCTGACAGTTTCAAGGCTTATGTCCACCCTGCAGTTCACCTCTGTCTTGCTAACATGCTGGGTTTGGCCTGCATCTGCTACAATGTGCTCTGGTCACAATTTCTTGAGTGATGTCATTATTCCTGAGTGGCATTTACCAATGCTTTATTTTGGTTTCCCTTCAGTGCCTTTTCTGTCTGATGATCCTGTTTACACTCTACCTTGGCCTCTACCACCTTAGGGAAGGTACCATGGATCAGAAACAAAGTCTATCCTTTGAGCACCCCAGCTGAGGCCCAGTGTGAAGGACATGAATGTGTCAGGCCCAATTTTTCCCACCATCCAAACTGGGTAAAAGGCCTATGGGCTGGAGGGAGGACAGTTGGTGGGGAGAGGAAGAGCCTCACCTCTGGGCCTGGGTTTCTAAGGAGAGGGTGAGAAGTAAAGAGTAGGACAGTTTGGGGGGCACTGAACTCAATGGGACTCTGGGACTCTCACCCCCGATGAAGCCTGGAGGGCACAGAGCCTTGAAGAGAATTCCTCCACGCCAGGATGGAGAGGTAGCAAGAGGGTAAAAATAGCAGCCTGGCTTTGGGGCCTCCACCACCAACCAGCTGGGTTTCCAGGCGCCCCCCCCCCTCAAGGGCTCTGACATCATGCACCCTGTCTTGTTCACTCTCACTTAACACACTATTGCTTATACACACTCTAGGCCTCAGTAACCAGTTGTTGATGAAGGGTGCTGGGTGAATAAAAACACATTTGTTCAGTGA
Source organism: Vulpes vulpes (assembly GCF_048418805.1). Taxonomy (NCBI): domain Eukaryota; kingdom Metazoa; phylum Chordata; class Mammalia; order Carnivora; family Canidae; genus Vulpes; species Vulpes vulpes. The sequence goes on along the minus strand of NC_132793.1, from coordinate 88,356,781 downwards.
GCCTGGTCCCACAGAGAACCCACTCTGGGCTGAGGGGTGGCAACAGTAATGTTCTAGAGGCAACTCCTTTTTATCACCTGGTAGGCATAATGTCCTTGCTTCCAAACGACCATGGTGTAAGCTACCTTCTGTCAAGTGCAGACACCCTTGGCCAGCCTCTTGCCAGCCAAATACTCATGGGGCCTCAGGGAAGTTTGACTGATTCCTACCTATGGGTTCAACCTTATAGAGTCTGTGGTGGGTGGGTGAGCGGGGTGCAAGAGAGATTTCTCCTGGTACCTCCTTGCCCCCTATGTAGGAAGGAGCAAGGTTTTTGACTATATCTCGTGGCAAGGTATCCTTGTGGACTGACTTAGAACCACCTGGAAATCTCACAAAAACCCCTGGGTGCCATGTCTGAAAGTTGGGAGAAGCTGGACAAAGCTTTTTTCTCCAAACTTGCCAATGCTGAGTCCTTTCCTAGGATGGGCTGTTTCCTGACTGAGAGACATGAGCCTGACTTTTCCAGCCTTTTCACCAGCAAGTTCCATCCATCACAGAAAGTTCCTGTGTGAGAAAGAATCCGAAAACCCACAAGTCACAGTTTTTCCAAGCTCTTGGTCTGTCCCACAGCCAGCTGGAAGGGAAGAGAAAGTGTAGCCAAGCAGAGTGGGAAAACTGAGAGGCCACCAGCTGTGGCCTTGGGCAGGTTCCTGGACCAGGCTGGGCCTCAGCTATCTGGTCTGGGAAGTGGGAATTCTGTGCAGGGCACTGCCTATGCTAGTATGGGACACACAAGAACATAAGGAAGATCTCAGCCTCAGGAAGCCTACATGGCACTCATTAAATCCAGGGTGTTGAAGGAACACAAGGAGTTCTGGTCAACCGGGATCTCACTGTCCTTTCACTGGTCTGTTTGTTAAGTTCAATAAGATGTTTACTTAGCTCCTATCATGTCTTAGGTCCTTTATCAGATGCTGGCAAGATCCAGGTGAAAATATGGGATCCTGCCCAGGAGCAGTAATCCTCAAGTTTTTTTTATTTCAGAATCCCTTTGCTCTCTAAATGTATTCTCCAAATCAGAAAACAATAACAACAAGAAAAAGTTAATGAGAAGAGTGACATGGTTTTACATGCTTACTAACGTGAAATAAATTACACAAGTCTTTTTCAATGTCGAATTTAATAGAAGGCAGCTGGATTCTTGTATCTGCTTCTGTGTCCAGTGTGCTGTGATAAATCACATCACAGAGCTTTTAGAAGAAATAAGAGAAAGGGAACTAACAACTTGGTGTTAATTAGGAAATGGTTTTGACCTAGTGGGGGGCGACCAGTGTTCAAGAGACATTTTTGAGAACCACTCAAAATGAGCAATGGGCATTAACGTTAGGAAAATGTACTGCTCCTTGGAGATGTCTTTGGTTGTCATATTAGTTGGAGGGCACTGTTAACTGAGCCACGATTCTAACCCCCTTTTATGTATAAACACAAAGTAATGCTTGCATAGTTTTAATATACTCGGTATTTTCCAAGAATTCAACTACCATGTCAATTGAGAGAAAATTGAATATTATTTTGTTCAGAACTTTACTAAGAGTTGTTAATCCTTTGGGAAAACACTTTTTTTTTTTTTTTTTTTTTTTTATTTATGATAGTCACAGAGAGAGAGAGAGAGGCAGAGACACAGGCAGAGGGAGAAGCAGGCTCCATGCACCGGGAGCCCGATGTGGGATTCGATCCCGGGTCTCCAGGATCGCGCCCTGGGCCAAAGGCAGGCGCCAAACCGCTGCGCCACCCAGGGATCCCGGGAAAACACTTTATTAATGGCACTGTTGTTCATGGTATTTGAATTACCAGCACAAGCTCCTGAATTAGCCTGAATTTGAGTCTGTTGCTGTCAACCTGACTGTCCCATAGATGTAAAAACCTCATCCACTATTGTAGCTTCTGTATTTTTTAATTAAGATTTGTATTTCGAGAAAGTTATAGATTCACATGCATCTATAAAAAGTAATACAAAGAAATCCCATGTACAGTTTCCCCAGTTTCTCCTAATGGTAGCCTTCTCCAAAACTATAGCACAAGACATTGACATTGACACAATCGAGATACAGAACATTTCCATCATCAGAAAAGTTCCTCACATTGCTCTTTGGTAGCCATGCCCCATCCCTCCTGCTCCCCACTCCCTCCTTAACCCCTGACAAATGCTAACATACATTTTCCATTTTAATAATTTTATCATTTAAAGAATAGTATGTAAATGAACTCATGAAATATGTAGCCTTTAGGTATTGGCTTTTCTCAGTGTAATGCTTTGGAGATTCATTTGGGGTGCTGTGTAAATCAATAGTCTGTTGCTTTTTTTAAAAAATTTATGTATTTGACAGAGAGAAAGAGAAAGAGAAAGAGAAAGAGAAAGAGAAAGAGGAGGAGGGGCAGATGGAGAGAAAGAGAGAGAACCCCAACCAGACTCTGCAAGGGGAACAGAGCTGACTCAGGGCTGGATCCCAGGACCCTGAGATCATGAACCCAGCTGAGATCAAGAGTTGTCAGCTTAATGGACTAAGCCACCCAGGTACCCCAATAGTCTTTTCCTTTTTATTTCTCAGTAGTATTCCATGGAATGGATATGCCATAGTTTGTTCCATTATCCACCCACTAAAGGACATCTGGCTTGCTTCTAGTTTTTTGGTTGTTGCAAATAAAGTCACTATAAATAACCACGTGCAGTTTTTTTGTCTGAACACAAATCTTCATTTCTCTGGGATAAATGTCCAGAAGTGCAGCGCCAGTTGCATGTTTAGGTTTAAAAAAACTGTCAAATGCTTTCCAATGTGCCTATCATTTAATATTACCATCAGCAATATATGAGTAATCCAGTTTCTCTGCATCCTCACCAGTATTTGGTGTTGCCACTAATTTTTATTTTCGCCACTCTGATAGGTATGTAGTGATAACTTTGTATGGTTTTAATCTGCATTTCTCTAATGGCTAATTATCTTTTAAATATCTTTTCTTTTTTTTTAATGTTTTTATTTTTTATTTTATTTTTTTTATTTATGATAGTCACACAGAGAGAGAGAGAGACAGGCAGAGACACAAGCAGAGGGAGAAGCAGGCTCCACGCACCGGGAGCCCGACGTGGGATTCGATCCCAGGTCTCCAGGATCGCGCCCTGGGCCAAAGGCAGGCGCCAAACCGCTGCGCCACCCAGGGATCCCTTAAATATCTTTTCATGTGCTTATTTGCCATCCACATATCTAATTTGGTGAAATGTCTAGTCTCTGTTCATGGCTTTTGCCCAATTTCTAAGGATTTGTTTGCTTTTTTATTGCTTAGTTTTGAGAGTTTTAAAAAAAACCTTTAAATATTAGCGTTTTATCATAGATGTGGTTTACAAATATTTTCTTCCACTCTGTAGCTTGTCTTTTCATCCTAACAGGGTCTTATGCAGAACCAAAGTTTTAAATTTTGATGAGATTTAATTGATCAGTTCTTCCTTTTATACATCATGTTGTTAGTATCAATGCTAAGAACTTCTCGCCTGCTCCTAGACCCAAATACTTGCCCTCATTTTTTTTTCTAAAAGTTTTATAATTTTACATGTCACACTTATGCCCATGATTCATTTTGAGTTAATTTTTGTGTACTAGGACAAGTTTCATGTTTTTGCCTATGGATGTCCAGTTGCTTGGTACCATTTGTTGTAAACGTTATCTTTACTCAACTGAATTTCTTTTTTTTATTTTTTAATTTTTATTTATGATAGTCACAGAGAGAGAGAGAGAGAGAGGCGGAGACACAGGCAGAGGGAGAAGCAGGCTCCATGTACTGGGAGCCCAACGTGGGATTCGATCCTGGGTCTCCAGGATCACACCCTGGGCCAAAGGCAGGCGCCAAACCTCTGCACCACCCAGGGATCCCTCAACTGAATTTCTTTTGCTGCTATGTGAAAAATTATATTTGTATGGGTTTATTTCTGGGTTTTCTATTCCATTCTGTATTGGCCTACATCTGTCCTTCTACAAATGCCACACAGTCTTAATTGCTATACACATATGGGAAATCTTGAAATTGCAGAGCCTGATTCCTTCCACTGCAACCTAAAGTTTTTCAGAACTTTAGTTATTCTACTTTGTTTTTCCATATAAGTTTTAGAATAATTTTGTTCATATCTATAAAAGATCTTGCTGGGATTTTGACAGTAGTTACTTCAACCGTATGCATAAATTTGGAAGAATTGACATATTTACTATGTTGAGATTTTCAATCCACAAACATGATATGCATCTCCATTTATTTGTACTTGGTTTCTTTCATCAGCATTGTGTAGTTTTCAGCTTACAAAGTCCTGTAAACGATTTGTTAAATATTTTATTTTTTTAAAAGATTATAAATGGTGTTGCATTTTCATTTCTATGCCTGGGTGTTCATTGCTAGTCTATGCATACAGAGAACTACCATTGATTTTTGTATATTTATATTGTATCCTGCAACCTTGCTGAACTTCTAAGTTTTAGAAGATACTTTTTAATATTTCTTGAATTTTCTGTGTGGCTAATATGTCATCTGAAATTAGAATTTTATTTTTTCTTTTTATTACTTTTCTTGCATTGTTGCACTAATTAGAACTTCCAGCCATGTTGAATAAGAGTGGTAAGAGCAGACATACTTGTCTTGTTCCTAACATTAGTGGGAAAGCATTCAATTTTAAAATCAATCACCATTAAGTACAATTTTCATTGTATGTTTTTTGGAGATACTCTTTATCAAGTTGAGCAACTACCCCTCTATCTATTTTTTTCTGAGAATTTTTAACATGAATGGGTGTTGGATTTTGTGAAATTATTTTTCTGTATTGGTCCAGAGGATCATGTGATTTTTCTTCTTTAGGCTGTTATTATGAAGGTTGACATTGGTCAGTTTTCTTATACTGAATCATCCTTACACATATAGAGAGACTAAACCCTACATTGAATCTTCATCTGGCTTTGGTATCAGGATAATGCTAAGCTCATAAATGAATTTGGAGGTGTTCTCACCACTTATATTTTCTGAAAGTGTTTGTGTGTAATTAGTCTCAATTCTTCTTTAAGAGAAAAATTTTCTTTTCTTTTTTTTTTTTTTTTTTTTTGAGAAAAATTTTCTCAATGAAATTCTCTAGTGAAATCATTTGGACCTGGAAATTTCTTTTGGGAGAACTTTCAAGTTATAAATTATATTTTCTTAAGACTTTAATTATCTATTTCATATTGCGTGAACTGTGATAGTTTACATATTTTAAGATAGTGGTCAACTTCATCTCAGTTGTAAAAGGTATTGCATGTGAGTTCTTCCTGGTATTCTTTTATCATCCTTTTGATGTCTGTAAGGTCTGTAGTGATATTTCTGTTTCATCCCTGATATTGGTAATTTGAATCATCTCTATTTTTTTTCAGCCTTCCTAGAAATTTTTCAGTTATGTTGATCTTTTTAAAGAACTAATTCCTTGTTTTGGTGATTTATGTCTTGATTTTTCTTTTCCATTTTCAGTTTTAGTGAAGTCCATTCTTATCTATATTATTTCCTTCCTTCTGCTTTTGCTCTCCTTTTTCTAGGTTCTTGAGGTAGGGGCTTAGATTAGTGATTTGAGACTTTTTTTCTTTCCTAATACATGCACTTAGTGTTACAACATTCCCTCTCATCACTACATGCTGTGTCCCCTAAATTTTGAAATGTTGTATTTTTATTTTTATTCATTTCAATATATTTTTAAATTTTTCCCTGAGACTTCACATATGACCCATATATTATTTAGTATGTTTACTTTCTGGAGAATTTCCTGTTATTTTTATTCTATTTCTAGTTGAATTCCACTCTTTTCAGAGAACACACTATATGACTCTAGTTCTTTTAAATTTGTTGATTTTTCTCTTTTTAAGGCCTATGTTATAGTCTATCTTGGCACATGTTTCATGGATACTTGAAAAGAAGGTAAGTTCTGCTGTTTGGTGAAGTGTTTTATGAATGCCATTTAGATCCTGTTGTTTGATAGTACTGTAGAGTTTTTTTCCTTCATTCTTGCTGACTTTCTGTCTCATTTATCTATTAGTTGCTGAGAGAGGGGTATTGATGTCTCCGACTATAATTGTGGATTTGTCTATTTCTCCTCTCATTTTTATTAGTTTTTGATTCACATATTTTGTGGCTCCACCATTTGGTGCATGCACATTTAGGATTATTGTCTTCTTGGTTCATTGGCCCTTTTATTGTTATATATTTATTTTCTCTGTCTCTGGCCATTTTCTTTGCTTTGATCTTACTTTGTCTTATATTTATACAGGATCACTGCTTTTCTTTAACTAATGTTTGCATGATATATCTTTTTCTATTCATCTCCTTTAATCTACCTATATTGTTATATTTAAAGTGAATTTATTTTGGGCAACATAGAGTTGGATTATTTTTTAATAGGCTCTGCCAATCTCTGTCTTATAATTAGTGTGTTTAGATTGTTTACATTGAATAGAATTATTGCTATGTTAAGGCTTAAGTCTGCTATTTTGTTACATGATTTCTGTTTGCTCTTGGTTTTTGTTTCTCTGTTTTCTTTTCTTGCCTTCCCATGAGTTTTGTGAACATTTTTTGAGTTCCAGTACAACTTATCTATAGTATTTTTGAGTCTGTCTTTTTGGATAGCTTTTAAACAGTTGCTTTAAGTAGTGCATTACATATAATAACTTATCACGGTCTACTAGTGTTGTCATTTTACCAGATTTTTGAAGCATGGAAACCTTGCCTTTCTTTACATCCCTTTACCCTTTCCATTTATAATTGTATTATAATTTTCTCCACGTGCATTTAGGACCACATCAGGCAGTGTCATAATTTTTGCTTCTATCATTAAACATAATTTAGAATACTCAAGAAAAGAAAGAAAGACTTTTTTTTACCCATATTTTTGCTTTTCCTTCCTTCCAGGTATTCCAAGGTCTCTTCTTTTATTATTTAATTCCTATATGAAGATTTTTCTTTAGCTATTATTTTAGGGTAAATCTGCTGGTGATAATTCTTAGTTTTCTTTCATCTTAATATGTCTTGATTTCCCCTTCAATCCTGATGGATATCTTTATTGGGTAGAGGATTCTGGATTGACAGTTCTTTACTTTCAGTTCTTGAAAATATGCCTCTTCCTCTGGCCTCCATGCTTTCTGATGAGAAATCTGCTGTCATTCAAATTGTTTTTCTCCTATAAGTCAGGTGTTTTTTTCCTCTGGCATTTTCAAGATTTTTTTTTTTTAATGTCTTTAGTTTTCAGAAGTTCTACTTTGGTGTATCTTGGCATACATTTCTTTGGGTTTATCATCCTTGGGATTTTTCTCCACTTCTTGAATCTATTGCCAAATAGATAAATCTGTTGCCACATTTGAAAAATTTTGAGCCTTATTTATTCAAGTACTTTTTCATACTTTTTCATCCCTGTTCTCTTCCTTGTGGAACTTTGATGACCTTTTATTATAATTGGGTCTCTGAGGGTCTGTTCATTTTGCTCCTAGTCTATTTTCTTTCTTTGTTCAGATTAGATTATTCCTATTTTTCTGTCTTCAAGTTTAATTGATTCCTTCCTTTGGACCCGCCATTCTGTTATTGAACCCATCCACCAACCTGTTTGCTTCAGTTATTGTATTTTTCAGTTTTTAAAATTTCTACTTAGTTCTTTGCATATTATATTTCTCTGCTGAGGCTTTTAAATTTTCCACATTTGTTTCAAGTATGACCATGATTGCTACTGAAGCATTTTTATTGTGGCTTTTTAAAGATCTTTTTCAGATAATTTCAACACCTCTTTCAAGATCAAGTTGGCATGATTGTTTTTTAAAAAAATTTTTATTGAAGTTTATAATTAATATTCAGTGTAATATTAGTTTCAGGTGTTACAATATAATGATTCAACAATTTTATATATTCTCTGCTCATCATAAGTGTACTCTTAATCCCCTTTATCTATTTCACTCATCCTCCCACCCACTCCCCTCTGGCAACCACCAGTTTGTTCTCCATATTTAAGAATTTTTTTTTTGTTTATATCTTTTCTCATGACATATATATATATATATAAATATATATATACACACACACATATATATAATGTATATGTATAACATGTTATATATACAACATATATATAACATATATATATAACATATATATATAACATATCTTATATATATAACATTTAATGGCGTGTCCAGTTCCCACTCCTCATTAGGACTTCAGTGAGGCTGCTATCCAAGAGCCTATTCACTTCTCTTTTGTTAGTGGTTCTTGATCATGAGCCTCTCTTTTGTTCCATAGCTAGCCTTTCTTTTATGGTTATCATTTATTGACTCCCTACTTTTGTAACTTACATCTAATTTGCATTGTCTCTATCTCTAAGTCTAACAGAGGAAGGTAGATATCAGTGTTGTTCTTCTAACGGTCAAATATCTTTTGGGCTCACTCTATGCGCCAGGGTTTTTTTTTTCTTCCATCTACCTCATTTAATTTTAATTCTAGAGCTCTTACTTCCTAGTATATAAAACACTACACAGATCCATTCAATTCTAGCCATAACCTAAGTTGCTAGTCAAAAAGATGATTGATATAGCAACTTGCAGGTGATTTCTAATTTACTTTTGAATACAGCATGGCAGTTTATGGATAAGGGTAATGAATTTAGGTTTCTGTGGGTACTATGACTTTTGGTAGAAAAATAATGACCTTAAAGTTAAAAGTTACAGAAAAATTTCCCTCCCAGTCTTCAAAAGTTTTATTCTGGTTACTTTCCATTATACTATTGTATTTCACCCTTAATATTACCTAGGGTTTTAGCTGCTGGAGTCCTTTACCCAAACTATACCATCCTCACTTCTATACCATATAGATGTTTCTTCTATTTTTGGTAGTCCTGACCATGAGGATCTGGCATGGAGGATAGAGGGCAGGTGACCAGATGGCTTGAGTGCTTTCTATAGGCCATAACCAGTGCTATAAGCAGATGGGGACTCTGTGGCTTCCCCATGTGGGCATAGCTGAGACAGCAAGTACAGCTTTATTTTGTTAGTAAAATTTTGGACATACTTAAATATACACACAAAGTATAAAGAACACCCCTTATTGAATCTCAATAATCATTAGCTCATCACCAATATTGTTTCATCTTTCCTTCCTTCCTTTGAGTGGATTTGTCTGAAGCAAATCCCAGACTCAGGTCTTTTAATCAGTAAATGCTTCAGTGTGTATATCTAAAATATGAGGCTTTAAAAATAACCATACTATTACTATCAAACCTAAAAATATTAACTATAATGTCATATTATTATCAGTGGTTTTATTTTCTCCAAAACTTCATAATTCTTTTACAGTTGGTTTTTTGAATCAGTATCCAAATAAAGTCCACACTTTGTATTGGTTGATGAGTCTCCTAGGCCTCTTTTAATCTATAATCTTTCCTTTACCCTTAATTTATCTGTTGAATATATCTGAATTATTCACCCTATAGAGTTAGTCATATTTTAGATTTTGCTGATTGCTTCCCCATGATGTCATTTAACATGCTCTTCCATCTGAAGTCTTCCCTGTAACATGGTAGATCTGATGACTTGATTATAAATATATTGGCTTTTGCAGGCAAGAATATTTCATGGGTGGTGCAGTGTACATAATGTCTGGTTCTTTTTTTCTGTACTACTGGAATTGATCAATGGGGTTTCAGATATTGTTAGCCTGACCCATTCATTATAAAGTTCCCCATCAGCTTTTCACCATGGTTTTATCAGACATTGATGATCATTGGAGTTTGCAAAATGGTGATCTTCTACTTCTATCATTCACTTTTCATTTATTAGCTGGAATATCTACAAAGAGAAATTTCCTTTTATCAACAACTTGACTACTCTAATGTACATTTCATATAGGACACAGATGATAAATGTTTGATTCTTTCCATTTGTTTACCAGTTTCAGAATAATGAATTGGCATTTTATCAGGCTGTAAAGGGAAAAGAGGTTTGGAGTTCTGTCTTGTTTTGTTTGTCTGCTTAGCATGATGAACTCATGGATTAAACATGTTTGATGTCACACTGATGTTTGTAACCACTAATTTTTTTCTTTGATGCTCATTTTGTACCATCTTTGGCCAATAGGAGCCTTCTTAATTTGGCTCCTGAATCCTTTTAGCCCAACCCTAATAGTCCACAGTCACTTCCTTGTTCTCAGACTTGACAAACTGCTCTAAGTTCCTTTCACACATTTCTTGTACCAGACTAGAATTCAGTCTTTTCTTCAAGGAGCCTGGTTTCTTCTGGTGGAAAATGAAATTCAGAGACCAAAATATGGGCATCAGTGGTGTTTATTGCTCCTTAGTTGGCCATTGTTTCTAGGCCTTTGCTAGTGAACAGAACTAGGAAATACCTTTTAAAAAGTATCATGGTTTATGCTATTTTCAAATCCAAGTTTAGGATTAAAAAAATTTTACCTTAAATCTTGATTCTTGACAAGATTAGCATAAAATTACTTATTTACTTCATCCAAATATATATATTAGGCTCAGAATATCAGTTCCAAAATATTTATAATATCATGATTAGTAGCAGTTAAGATTTCTTTGTAGTTATTTTTGTCCTTGGCATATATCTCAAAAGAAATATTCAATCAACTTACTGTGTTTTAAAACCACTTGCAGTTATCTACTTCTATGAATGGGCCACCAGCCCAAAACAAAGATTTATTTGTTCCAATTTGCTTTTCTATTTTTATAAATTACTTCATAAATGTTATGTTCACTCCATTTTATGCTTATGTAAAACATTTACATGGCTGCACAATCAAATATTAGAAACGGTACATTCAGAGAAGTCTAGTTATATATTAGCTGTAAAATTTTATTCATTTTTTAAAATAATAATATATTCTGGAGATTATCTGTAGCAATGTATAGAGACATTTCTCTTAACATTTACAAAGTACTTTATTGAATGGAAGTACTACAGTTTATGCACTTAATTTATACAATCCCATTGGTGGACATTTGGGTTGTTTCCTGTCTTTTGCTATGAATAGCCTTGAATATATATATAAATTCTATATATTCAAGGCTATATTTTTTCATATTTTGGCACTATATTTTTAGTATAGATTTATACAGAAGAGATTTCTGTGTCAAATGCTTACATAATTTTGCTAATCTTTCCAAATTTCTTTCCATAGAGTTGTAGCACTTTTTTATTCTCACCAGCAATAAGTTTATTATCACATTTTTGGATATTTGTCCCATAATAGGTAAGAAGTGATACTTGGTATAGTTTTCATTTACACTTGTCTTATTATTAAAGTCTGAGGGCTATTTGCATTTGTTCTCTGACCTACTTGTTTATAGGTCTTGCCTGTTTTTGTATGAGATTGTTGGATTTTTTTTCTTCTTCTCTTTTTAGAATCTGATTTTCAGTTTGTCATTTTCCACATATTTATGGTGGGTTTTTTTAGTTTGTTTTGTTACATAGAAATTTTATTTACTTGCTGTCAGATTTATTAGACTTTTCCTTATTGCTTTTGGTTTTCAAGTCATAGTTTAGTAGTTTTCCCTATTTTCTGAATTTTCAGGAATTCATCCATTTTTTCTATTTTTTATATGATTTATTCTATTATTATTCCATATTATTAAATATCTCATTTAATTTCTGAACTATTGGAATGTATCTTGATATACACAGTGAGAGATAAATTCAGTTTTCTTTTTCCCTACAGCTGTGTAGCCACCCAACACCACTTATCTTAAAAGTCTATCTTTTGAGGTGCCTCCTTTGGTATATACTAAATTTCTATAAGTAATTGAGCCTACTATTGGATTTTTTATTCAGTTCTATCACTCTATCAATTTACTAATTCTACATTTTTTTTCAAGTGATAAAGATTTTGTAATACATTTTAATATTGGATAAAGCTAGTTTCTCCACATTACTTTTTTCAAGGTTATCCTGGCTATTTCTGCTTGAACTTTTGAGTCAACTTGTCTAGCTCCAGAAAAAAATTAGAATTATGTTAAATTCATAAATTATGTTCAGGTGAACTGAACTGATATCTTTTGATGTTCAGTCTATCTATGAATGTGGTCTATCTCCCCATTTCTTTTGTGTCTCTCACAAAAATTTTATATTTTTCGTGAGGACATCTGGACATTTCTCATGAAGTTCATTGTGGCAGTTTTCTTTTACTCTTTATCATGAATGAAATCTCTTTCATTGTGCCTTTCAAACGGCTTTTCTTTCTAGATATGTAGGCCATTGCTCTTGCTCATTGATTTTACTTTTGAATTTTGTTATTGTTTATGTTAGTTTTTCCATAGATTCTTTTGGGTCTTCCCAGTGTATTATCATATTATCTATAAACAGTTATCTTTTTTGTTATTGTTTCTTTTCAAATTCTTCTGCTTCTAAATATTTCATTGTTTTCACAAACATATAGTATTGGTGGTTGTGGACATCTTTGTCTTGGCTCTGACTTCAATGAGAAAGTATTTTTAGTATGAATGAGTGCTGCATTTCTCAAATGTCTTTTCTGCATCTTTGGAGACTATCACATGATTTTTATCCTTAGATAAAATATGATAGATTATATTCCTGGATTTCCTGTATTGAACCACACTGACATTCCTGGAATAAACTCTATTTGCTCATTATGTACTACCTTTGGATTCTGTTTGCCTAGATTTTTCTTTAACATTTTTATATCAATATTAGTGAGATTGGTTTGTAGTTTTAATTTTTTATAAAATTTTAGATTTTCAAATTGATGATATTCTTGGCAATAATTGGAACTCTTCCCTCTCTTTCTATGCTATAAAATAGTTTAAGTAACACAGGAAATATCTGATTTTTAAAGGTTTGCTAGAATTATCCTGAGAAATGATTTGGGCTTAATGCTGTTTTTTGGGTGCTGAGGGAGGGCTCTAACTCCTTTCTCTATTACTTCTATGATAATTGGTCTATTCCAACTTTCTGAAGAAAAGGGGCCATTTCTATTGAGTTATGACCTGCAGAAATTGAGGAAAGAAATGCAAATATTCTTGTAGCTCAGGGACCATGGATACTGGTCTTACTGGCATATTACTTTGTTTCTATGATTTAAACACTTAAAAAGAAGAAATAGTTCTCCCAACTTGCATTAAATCTTTTTGGAGTCTGAATGTCATTGATATGTTGTGAAACAGGTAGCGTTCTCTAAAATCTTTCTTTCCTTGGAACAAAATTTTGTATGAATACATTGATATGTACACATCACAGTAGAGCTGGGGACTCCAAGCCACCAACTGCGTATTTAAATTTCATGTCAATGCAGAAGTTAGGTAAATATGTAAAGGTTCAATTTGGGTCACTAAAAATGACTTGTTTTGGACTCTGCTTGGCATTTGCCAAGTGGGAATGGATTAATTTAATTTGGGGTTCGTAATTTTGTACTGAGAGGAACTTCAGAGATTTTAACTGCCATCTCTCTGTTTCACTCTTAAGAAATCATAATTCTCCACTCTTATTCCTCTCTTGCTTTTTCTCTAGATAATATTTTCCACTAGAACTTTGGGGAACGAAGCAGATGCATTTGGATTCTTTTGTCCAAACTAATGACTTGTTTCTGGACAGAAAAATGTTACCATCAACAGGATTTTTTAAAAAATATTATACACTGTTTGGTTCAGGCCAGCAGTGTGGGATGGGGATTTAGTCTCTGGGTTTGCCAAGATGTTTATGCAGCGGGAATGTTACTTATGTAAGCCTGGAAGTGCTCTTCATGTACTCGCCTCCCTCTCCCATTTCAGCTTTTTTTCATTAAGAAGTTGATCTTCCTTTCATGATACCACATTAAATGGCTAAAAAGAAAAGAAAAGAAATTGTTTACTGTACAAAATAACCTAAGTGTCCACAAAACATCCATTTAGTTAAAGGAACCACAAGAATATCTGGAAAACTGGGCTGTGAATTTTTTTTATCCTTTTGGTTTGGCCCCTCACTCACTTCCTGCTGCTCCCCAGAAGTGATCAAACTCAGATTTGGGGAAAGAAATAAAATATTTTTTAAAATGAGTGAATAAACAAACAAATGAAATACATTCTTTTACATTTTATGGGACTGAAGATAAATTTCCATGTAACGGAGAAGTGAAAAAGTGAGGGGAAATCATAAATGCTAGATGTCAATAACACATATTATAAACAAAACCTGTACTTAACAATTGTGAGAAACTAATGCAGTGTAGGATTAGAACTAATGTTGACACAGGTAAATAAATATCTACATGCTTATATAAGCAACCAATAGAACTTATTGAAAGCAAATAGGACATTTGGGGGGTGAAAACAGAGATGACCGTGAAGTCATGAGGCAATACTCCCAACCCTCCCTGCTTACCTCATCCTCTCGCTTTTCTGTGTATGCTGCCCTATGAGTCAGTCGAGATGATAAACTTAAATGATTTTAAGCAGATGTGTGTCAACATTCCTCGATAAAAGCATGCCAGAATCCCATACCAGTCTGTACCAGCACCCAACCCTCAGCAAAACAATGGTCTCTCAACCAAGGTGGTAACAACTCCAGGTTACACTCACCAGGGGGACCTCTGTGACATCAATAGCTCAGGGTGGGGATATTCTTCACAGAGGAGTCTCTGAGCCTGGGTTTTGAAGCATGGGTTGGAGTTTGCTTTCTGTCTATGGCTTTGTGAACTTCCTGGGTAAGTGTTGGAGCCATGGCTCTACACCAACATGGTCTTCATATGGAGAGCAATGAGGCTGAGGCCACTGTTCTGAGATGTGACCAGTCTTTCAGTGCTAATTGTTGAAGAAGAGATGGAGCCTTCACCTAGAAATATCAAGGTGGCAGGGATGGAGATCGTTGCTACTCTCTTTTCATAAATTCCTCCAACTAATATATGTAGAACAGCCAGATATTGGCAGAGCTGCCACATACAGCTAAGAAGGTTGCACACTACACAAGCATGACCTATCCAAGGAGCACCATTCTCATGGTAGATATCATAGATTGTCATATTTCTTGTGCCAGTTTTCTAAAGAATAATATGAAAACATCTTGAGTAAGGGATGCAGTTTTTCCAAGTTATACAAAAGTGTTATCTGTGCTTAAGGAACTGAGAAGATGGCTCTAGATGGTGAGAATCCAAAGCTGCATGGGACAGCATGATTCTAGGTTTTGCTGCATGTGTACTAGAGTGGAGGAGGCTAAAATGGTGAGGACCTAGGAAAGATAAAGGTTCTAGCACTTAGGAGCATGACCTTAAAGCAAGCCTTAGCATATTGGCCATACTGGCTACAGAGATGTGGTCCAACATAAACACAATTGTGGCTCTATTATGAGCCACAAATGTAAGCTACATGTCTCATTTCAAATTTTCTAGTAGCTACATTTTAAAAAGTAAAAAGAAACAGGTAAGATTAATTTTAATAATTTATTAATCTAATATATCTAAAGTATTATCATTTAATATATATCATCAATATAAAAATGATTAATGAAGTATTTTATGCTCTTTTATTGTACTCAGTCTTTGAAAGCCACTGCAGATTTTATACTTTCAGCGCATCTCAATTAGGAATAACCACATTTCATTTCAAAGACTCAGTAGCTCTCTGTGACTAGTGGCTCCCATATTGGACAGGAAAGCTCTAGAATCTTGCCGGTTATCATTTGGATTCTCTGAGCTGAGAGTAAGGCCTCCCTCTGGAGCAGTTGAACCTGGGCTTGGGTCTCTGAAGGAATAGAAGGAACAGACAGACTTTGGGGGTTCCAGGGTAGCAGCACAAGTGGGCAGGAGCCCATGCCCACCCCAGCACCACTTTCCCCACCACTCTTCCCTCAACTCAGAGTCTTGGGTATATTGGAGTCAGTATTCTGGTGAGACATAGGCAGATAGACCCGGGGTTGTTCCCATTTGAGGAAGGAACTACTACAGATCATTCTGCAGGGAGCCACATAAGTGAGCAAGTTCAGAGAGGCGGGAAGCCGCAGGACTGGGTGGCCTCCCTCCAAAACACTAATGATGATTGTGGTCACAGTCACCACGACCATGTCCCAGGCGTGGTGCTTGCACTGGATCTGATCTCCACACTATGCACCCGCTCTGTGGGAGGTAGGGATTAACACCCCATTTCGTAAGGAAGAAACTGAGACTCAGAAATGCTAGTGCCTTGCCTGGCGCCTCATGGCCCGGGCAGCGAAGCCATTGATGCCTCCACAAAGCCTTCTGCTTCTTCCAAATTACCAGCTACTTGACGCAGATGGCATTGCTATCTACAGTGTCCAAAACTTTGACCAAATCTGCCAGTCAGGCTCACTTCAGTGACTGTCATCCCACAGAGCCTAGCCTCATTACCAATACCCTGCAAAGATAAACTAGCACCTAGGCTTAGATTGTGGCCGTTTCCCTCTTCATTCCCATCTTTATCATGATAGCCTGAAAGAGAAGAGCACTTGGAATCTGTTTCTATTCATCACAGGGTTCTCTTGGGTCACCTGGGGCAGCAGTGAAGTAGAAGGTACTTTGGCCCCCACCAGGTGTGGGTCAGATGAAGGAAGAAGAGAGGAAGGTATGGGGGGCGGTGCTTGCATGGGAGAAAGAGAGAGAGACAGTCAGTGTCTGAGTCTGTGCATGGTGACAACTTGGCCAAGGCCACATGGACTGGGGCTTCAAGGAGATGCTTGATGGAATGGGTTTCTGATTTCAGCAAGAGATCAAGAAAAAAGACAATGCAGGAAAGCCATAGTTACCCTGGAAAGCTCTGCTATGTCTTTTCTTGGATTTAAATGATAATAAAAGAAAGATCTGCATGACAAAAATTATGAACTACTGATCAAAGAAGACATAAATAAACGGAGAAACATCTGTGTTCATGGATTGGAAGGCTCTGCATAGTAAAGATGTCATTTTTTACCCAAACTGATAACCATTTCAGCGGGATGCCAATCAAAATCACCACAGGTTTTTTGCAGACCCAGAGAAGCTGGTTCTAAAATTTGCATGGAAAGGGAGACTCTAGAATAAACAATCTTGACAAAGAAGAATGACATGAGTGACATGACATGCCTGATATTAAGGTTTTGCATAGAATGACTAAAATCAAGACAGTATGGTATTGGCCAAGGGAATGACATGTAGACCACTAGAACAGAATGGAGGCCCCAAGGCTTGGAATCCCATGAGTTCTAGAGTCTCTCCTCTCTCCTTCTCCCTGGGGAGGTCTTATGCTGGTATGGGGCAGGGGTCATCTGGATGGCATGTCGGCTTCCCTATGCACATCCTCTCTGAGTTGTGACACTCCTCTCTCCCTCTTTGGGCCTAAGCCTCTATCCACCCTGCAAAAGGGCCAGGCCTTTCTCCTCTCTCTTGACCTCTTAGCCACCTCCACACCCTTCTGGGGAGTCTTGGGAAATCTGGTGCTGCTCCCAGGGCTGCTCTGGCTCTGGAGAGGGCAGATACCCCTGTCCCAACCTCCTCCACCACTATGTCCCTCTAGATGGCCATCATAGGGGCCTCATTCCACCAGCCAGGCCAAGAATGAAAGCTGTGATGCTCAGACCCCCAGATAGGAGGTGGGGCAAAGCGCCTCTGACTTGACACCCTTCAACCCCATGAGAGGTGTCTTTCCCTGAATCCAGGAGAATGGGGTGAGTCTTCCCACAATCTAGGGATGTTCCTGAGGCCATTCAGCCAGTGGGAAGCCCCTGTGATGTCATCCTACAACTCCCTCTTCTTCTGGGGTAAAACCTATACATCGAGTCTTTCTTGAGCAGTCCTGCATACCTTTGTGCTCTTAAAGTTACTGCTCTGCATGTGCCTCTTGAGATCAGAGTTTGCACAGTGAAACCTCCACTCCTGAGTCTCAGAATATGTTTCCAGGTCCTTCTTCCCCGGCACAATCAGCCTCAGCCTTGAGGTCAGGCTTGAAGGAGCAAAGAGGAATGGCAGGGGAAGAGAACCACCTGCCATGTCTGCTCATTCTCTTCTGATTTGGTAGGTGACCCTTCCCTGCACCTCCCTGAGGACAGGAGGACAAGTTCAGCTCCAGAAAAGGGACAGAGTGGGAACAAGTGATCTCACCAATGGTTGCAGCTAAAAGGCTGTGTCCCTGGGGCCAGGAGGAGCATAGGGCACTCTGAGAGTGCATGGCCACACCAGAGTGCCACAGAGAGCTCCTGGAGAAAGCCCTTTGGCATTGAGGTATAAAAGATAAGCAGGACCTGAAGAGGTGCTCAGAGGAGACCTTTCAGTCAGAGGGCCCCAGCCTGACCAAAGGCCTGACCAATGGCCCCAGAGCCTGACCAATGGCCCCAGAGCAAGAAAGAAGAGCTGACAGCTGGCAGGTGGGGCCAAGGAAGCAGGATGGAGGTGTGGGAGAGGCTGGGGGACCAGCAGGACCCGCTGCAGCCTGTGACAGGGCCTTGGTCCTTACTTCAGTTTGTTTTCTGTCTCATTCCCTGAACTTGAGGTGAAGGGTAGAGGGTCTGAAGCACTTGGCTCAAAGTCCCTCTATCACCTCCAACTCCCCATGACTCACACGTGGCACAGGGTAGGTGCTCAGCCAATGCCAAGCCGCCATGGCTTGGATGTGAAGCCCTTTTCATCTTGCTAATGAGGAAGTAAAGGCCCTGGGTGCGGGGTGGGGAGGGGGGAGGTCAGAGTGCATCTAGCCCTGTGCTTATTACCTTTCCTGATAACAGCTTCCCACTCTTCCTTTGGGTGCCAGCCCCATTACTATTCTAGTCCATCATGTGGTTTTGTGGTCTGGCACGCCACCTGTACTCCAGAGGAAGGATGTGACTGAGGCCAAAGCAGTTAGCACGGTGCACCTCCTGGCCATCATGACTGGTTCAGGGATGAACACATGGACCAATTCAGGCAGCCTCAAGACCATGATGTAGCCCTGGAACTGCTAGGAGACTCTTCCTTGGAATAATCTACCTGAAAGTGAAGCCAAGCCAAAGGAAGCTAAGCTGAGAGTGACAGCTTTTTATAGCATCATTAGAGCACCTGGATCCAGCTATGCCTAGAGCTAGGTTTTGAACTTTTTAATCACATTCATCAATGAGTTTCCCTTTTTTTGCCTAATACAGTTTGACTTGTGTTTCTATGATGTGAACCTCACAAATTCTGGCTGATTTAGCATTCCTGACCAGGCCACCTTTTCTTCGTCCTCCCCTTGGCCAGTGTAAAGAATGGAGCTTTCCTGAGGCTGTCCCATAAGTGTGGAGCCTCACCACTCACCCACAATCTTCAATCAGGGGTTGTTGATTGAGGGAATCTCTTTATTATTTGCACAACTCTGGCCTTGCCGTTCTGCACTTCTACTGACATTTTTCAGCCCCACACCGCGTGTAGGACTCATTGCTAATTCCTGGGGCCCTGCGCTTACCCCAGCCTCAGACCCTGGGGTCCCCTGGACCCTGCAGTGCAAGGGCTTGAACAGAGAAAGGATGGACTGGGCAAGCTCCACAGCCTGGTCTCCCCACTGCCTCCCCGGAGGCTCCGGGGCCTGCCAGGACTGACAAGCTGTGAACACATGCTGCTGGGGGGTGGGGAGGGTTGTTTTTTCCAATGGCCTTTTCCAAGCCAGAAAGAACTGAAATGTGAGCTCCCCGTATTTTAACCACGAGCAGAACTGCCAGGGCATCCTGGCTCCCTCCTCCTCTGTGGGCTGGGAGGCCGTGTGGGCACGCGTCCACAGCAGTGGAAAATACCACGAGGGGTGGCGGGAGCGGGGCGACACCGGGGCTCCCTGCGCTCAAACGGGGGCGAGCACAGCCCGGCCGCGGGGTGGGGTTCCACTGCACCACTCTCTCCAGTGACCCTGGGGCCCCAGGGAAATCCTCTGACACCTCTAAACCTCAGTCTCTCTACTCATAAACTGGACACACAAATGCTCGCCCGCCGGGGTCCCCGAGAGGACGCATGCGCGATGCCCAGTGGATCCGTCTAGCTGTGGCAGCGACCCCACGAGGCAAGCGCGGTTGTCACCCCCACCGTCCAGAGGGCAAGGCAGAGGCTCAGAAGGGGTGTGCAGCTGCCCAAGGTGACGGCCGGGCTCAGCTCGCTGTGCTCGCAGCTCCCGGGGAGGGGCTTCCGCGGGAAAGCCCTGGGCAAGGGGCATCCATGCGCTCTGCACCGGCGCGGGGCCTTGTCCACTTCGGGAGGCTTGTCCCTGAGCTCCCCCACCGGGCCTCCATCCGGGGGTCCGGGGCAGCGGGGTGCGGGGACTCAGGGGCCACAGGGCAGGGAGGCGCGTGGCGGAGCAGAGGCCGGTCCGGGCTGCGGCTAGCTGAGCTGCACAGATGCCTTCTAGAAGGAGGGGCTGGCGGGCTGCGCTCAGGGTGCCTGGAGCTGTTCTGAGAATAAGAGCACACTGCCTGGCTCAGGTGAGAGTCAAGACTTTGAAAGGAAGGAAAGGCCCCAGGAGCCCCAGGACATGTGCTATTGGGTGAAATAATCAAGAAAAGCTGCCTCATCTCCCACGGAGACATAAATCATCCTGTGCCCCTCGGGACTGATACTCACTGTCGAGTTCCTAATTTTTCACAGCTGTCCCCTCGAGAGGCAACTGGGTGGGGGGAGGGACGAGAGTATGAGGCAGGAAGAGGGGCTGAGAGATCGGCCCAGGGAGGAGAGGCGGCAGGGAGGCAGGGAGGCAGGGAGGCAGGGAGGCAGGGAGGCAGAGCCAGAGACTGAGGGAGCTGCGGAGGATCGGTGTACAGGCACGGGAGGAAACAGAAAGGGAAAGGGAGTCAGAGACGAGGAGAGACACACAGAGGGAGACAGTCATGAAGTCAACAGAGAACCCGACTGCTTCAGGGGACATGGGATAGAGGTGAACTAAGGGGATTGTGGCAATTAGGAGAATCAGGGAAACTCGGGGGGGGGGGGGGGGGGGGGGGGGGTCCTTGGTCTAGCGCCACCTGTGGCTCCTATGTGCCCGGGAGGCACAAGGCAGAAGGCCATAGGCCCTGGCCTGGGTCCAACTCCTACTGTCCCCATCTAGAAACAACTGTGAACTGTTCTCTGAGGCAGGGACAGGGCTGGCTGGGCATGTGCAGGGCCTCACCATCCAACCTCCTCAGAGGCCGCCCCTGCAGATGAGGAGCAGGGGGTCAGAGAGGGAGTGAGGGCCTCTGCACCACCCCCAGGCAGGAGGCGGGGCTGAGGAGGGCACTGCAGGAAGGCAGGCAGGTTCTGCTGCTTTCTGAGGGCTGAGGCCCAGGCCCATCCTTCCTGGAGACCCCAGAAATGCCTGTTTAGTGGGTGGCCACTGAGGCCAAATCTACCCTGCCACCGCCCTGGAGAGAGCCTAGGCCTAGTCCTGATCCCCAAGGATCAAGGATAAAGTGAGATGCCTGATACCTGTTCCACAGAACATCTCTGATGGGAAGACTGTTACCCTGTTTTATAGATGGGGAGACTGAGACTCAGAGGGGCTGAGCATCTTGGCCAAAGTCTCTCAGCTGGTAAGAAGAGGGACCAGGAAACAGAAACCAGATGGGCTTGTTCCTGCCCCTCCCTTCCCTCCTCCTCCTCCTTCACTATCCCTCACCCTTCTCCTTGAGTCCTCCCTCTTACACTAATCTGTGTCTCCCCACTCATCTGTTGCCTGAAGAGAGGCTGCAGGCACAGAGGAAGTGCCTCTGGGAGAAAATGGCGGCTCCTCTGGCTCCAAATGTAGCCATGGGCATCAGGCAGTGAGGGCACCGGAGCCCCTCTGCTCCTCCACATCAGAGCCACCTGAGCTGCTTAGGGACTAGGGAAGCCTAGAAGGAAATGTATCCCCCTTCAGAGCAGTGAGGGGTCTCAGCACACCAGGGACCCCCAACCCTGAGAGATCCAGAAGCACTCACACTTCCTCCATGGCCGCCATCCCTTCTAGTTGCACACCCGAAGGCACACAAACTGGCCAAACCGAACCAGTCAGATGGCCAACTTGAGTCTCCCTCTCTTCTTTTCCCTCTCATCTGAGGTTGAGGTGCCCATAGGGTTTGGCCCTGTCATGGTCAGGTCCCTGGAATTCTGATGGAGGTCTAAGACTCCTTTTGATCTGCATTTGAACCCTGTGCACCAGCTCATCAGACTTCTGTAAAGTGAGGATAATTAGACCCACCTTGGAGGTGAGTGACAGTGAAGGGGCAGCCTGTGTGCATGATGCCCTTCCTGAGCCTCCCTCCCGATGGCACTGAGGTCAAGGGCATGCAGCTCCAGTTTCCTTCAGGCACCAGGGGAAGGATTTTGGGAACCTGAGGGCCAAGGGAGAAGGGGGACATCCTCAAAGTCCTCAGGGACATGCAGATGCAGCTGTGTCCACAGGATGGGAGCCAGTATGTTCTCCTTCCACCCTGAGGGCTTAGCAGGATCTTTGTGGAACTTTCCATTTTTCCACATGCAGACATTTGGCTTCCCAAACTTCCTCTCACCTTGGGGAAGACCTGACCCACAGGAAGCCTGCGGAGAGGACCTCTGTGTTCCCATTTTCCTGGGTGCCCCTGCCTCCCCCCATCAGAGTGGCCAGTCTTCTCTCCCTAGAAGCTTGGCATATAGGTTGCAAAGGGATTCGACCCCTTTCTAGTCTTCTGCTTTATTGTTGCTGTGGGTTGTTCTGGCCTAGACAAGTCCAGCACAGAGACATTAGATCAGCATTTCAGCCTGGAGCGTGTGGCCAAGTCCATTACAGCACTGCCCTCCTGGGATGGCCGGCAGCTGCCCTGCCCCATGGCCGCCTCCACAAGTCCTGCCTTCCCAGGGGCTGCCAGAATGACCCACCCAGTCCATCGGAGTCCAGCCTGGGGTACCGAGGCCTCCCCTACCGCAGACAGGGCCCTCCTTGGAGGAACCAGAGTCTCCAAGGATCAAGTCCTGCCCTTCTGTGAATTACCCAGACCCCAAGATGGAGTGATGGGTGGCAGTCTCGTGAATGGGGAGCCAGGCATTCCTGAGTGTCAATCCCAGCTCCCAAGAGCTGACAAAAATCACAAACACTTATGTGTCACTGTCCCTCGGTGCCAGGAACTTGCTCTAAGGGCTTATATTAATTCTTGCTAGAGTCCTGGGGGTGGGTCTCATGATATCTCCATTTCACAGAACAGGAAACCAAAGCACCGAGCAGGTAAGAAATATGCCCTGGCAATGTTTTCTGGGACCTAGAAGCCCAGAGGAGAGAAGCTATCATTACTGCCCTTGACACAATCCACCAAGACCTGGGACAGGAGCCCATAAGAATCTGTGGCATCCTGCATGTGGGCCTGCCATAGTGGGGCCAGTGAGCAAGTCAGAACAAGTGGGCTAAACATCAGGAGAACCTTCCTGACTCTATCACCTTCTCCTGCCACAGCTTTTGTCCTGGAGAGGTGCCAGGCCATTCACAGCTTGGACAGAGCCAATCTGGCACTGCAATAGAGAACCCAGGGTCACCTGATTCCTGGCCAGTCCATTTGGTCATGGAGTGGGGGGTCTTCTCTGATGCCACCGTGTCTCCTCATCTCTCTGGGATATCACCAAGCTGACCCACACATGTCTATGTAGGGCTGGAGCTTTAGCGAGTCCCCATAATTGAATGGCAATAATATGGAATTTGAAAAAAAAAAAAAAAGTAACCGAGCACTAATGGGGCAGCTCTTCTTCATCTGCACATAACACCGCCCCATTCTAAACAATTTGAATCTCTAACAGGGCTTCCATCTATTTATGGATTCCACCTTAGCTCCATGTTCAGTGGGGAAAAACCATTGTACTTCTCATTCACCAAAGGTGACTGGATCAGGAATGGATGTGGAACACTGGCTGAATCAGTCAAAGGATTCCCCATCATTTTTAACTTGGGACCAGGGAAAGCTTCAGTCTGTCTCCTGGAGGGGGGCTGGGAGATGTGTGGGGTGAAGCTGCCAGGGGCCAAGTGTTTGTCTGAAAAAAATCAGCTAGCAGGGAAGAAAGGGAAGAGTCTTGGTGGTGGATGGCTGGGAAGAGTGTCAGAAGGTCCGGAAAAAAGAATTTTTTCTGGTGAAAGGAGTTTCAGAAAGGAAAAACAATAGGACAAACAGAACTTGTAAAACTCCTTCATGGAAAAATAATCATGAATGCAATTATTATGATGGAATTGACTCTAGAAAATACTTTCTTCCCTTAAAAAAACAATATTGAAGCATTTTTGTCTAATAGTTTTGTATTCATAAACATAGCATCAAAAGTCCATTAAGATGGTACATTCAAGATGCCCCGAATTCAGTAACTAAATCTATCATCCTTCTGGCTCTTCCTCCCCCACTCCCTCCCCACACCCTTTGAGTACTTTAGCAGAAAGGGTTTCTTACAAACACTTCAATATGCAAATAGCACATTATTTCTAACTATTTTTAAAAAGATTTTATTTATTTATTTCAGAGAGAGAGAGAGAGAGCGCACAGGAGTGGGAAAGGCAGAGGGGGATACCTACTCTCTGCTAGCATGGAGCTGCTTTCAGGGTTAGATCCCAGGACCCCAAGACTATAACCTGAGCCGAAGACAGATGCTTAACTGATTGAGCCACCCAGGTGCCCGCCCCTATTTTTTTTAAAAGCAGTCCTTTAAGTGAGGCTACTTGGCAACCCAGAAGTCAGATTCCTTCAAGTTACTTTATGTTTTCAAAAATATTCACAAGTAATCAAAATGCAACTACTTAACAACCACAATACAGAAATAACCCAAATGCTGATCAACTTATGAGTGAATAAAAAAAGATATGGAACATAACACAAGGGAGTATTATTCAGCCGTGAGAAAGGAGGACATTGTACCATTTGCGACAGAGTGGGTGAACCTTTTTGAGCGCATTGTGCTAAGAAGATAAGTCAGAGAAAAACAAATATTGTATGATATCACTTATATTTGGAATCTAAAAAGTTAAACCTATTGAAAAATAAAAAACCAACCAGATAATAAAACAGTGATCACCAGGGGAGGGGAGTAAGACTGATGGTGTTTAGGAGTACAAACTTATGAGTACTAACTAAGCCATCTCTAATGAGATCTAATGTGCAGTATATTGAATATAGACCATAGACAATAATGTACTATAATTACACAATGTGATAAATATCATTACTATGGCAATCATAATAAATAAGTGTATCTAAGTATACTTAAATTTACATGTCAAATTTACATGCCATTTTCATGTCAAATTTATCCAATAAAAATAAATATTCTAAGTTTTTGACTGCCCCCCCCCCTTCATTTATCCTTCCACTAGTTGGGTGAGCTTCCCAAGGTTTTGTCCTATAAAATTCAGTTAATGGCATCTTCATTATCATCACTACTGTGTCTCTAAAGCTGAGTGTCTTCTGAAGAACTAGTCTCTATCATGTCTTTCTTTCCCACGTTGAACACCGCCCCTCCCATGGGTGCACATGGCCAGGTGAAGGGACTGGCTCCATGTAGAGTAGGTATCTTGTCCTTGCCCTCGTGGGCAGCTGGCATTGACAACTCTGCCCACTCTGGCCCGAGGACTAGGGTGGATCAAGGTCAAAGGTGGCCTGAATCAAGGTTAGTTCATCTGAAGCAGCAGCCAGGCAAAGAGAGATGTGGGATAATCACTCAACAAAGGGTGGTCTTCCTCTTGCAACCCAGGCCACATTGCTGGCTGGCTGGTGACTCCAGGAACAGAGTGATCTTAGGCCGCTTATCTCTGCCCGGGGGTAAGATGACCCTCCTGCAGTTAGGCCAGAGAAACAGGACTCTAGATGCCAGCTTCAGAGTCTGAGATGTTGTTTTCTATCTTCACCCTCTTTTTCAATGGTTCATCATATTTTCTTTTTTTAGAAAACATATTCGATTTAAATTCAATTAGTTAACATATAGGGTATCATTAGTTTCAGAGGTAGAGTTCAGTAATTCAACAGTTGCCTATAACACCCAGTGCTCAGGGTGCCTGAGTGGCTCAGTGGTTGAGTGTCAGGGCATTATCCTGGGGTCCTGGGATTGAGTCCCACATCGGACTCCCTGCAGGAAGCATACTTTTCCCTCTGCCTATGTCTCTGCCTCTCTCTCTGTGTCTCTGATGAATAAATAAAAATAAAATCTTAAAAAAAAGAAACCACCCAGTGCTCATCACATCACGTGCCCTCCTTATTGGAGATTTTCCAATGTCCCCACCTGACTCTCCCCACAAATGATTTTTTTGGGATATAATTGACATATAATATTATGCTAGTTTCAGGTGCACAACATAATGATTCAATATTTGTATCTGTTGTGAAATAATCACCAATAAATCTAGGTAACATCCATCACTGTACATAGTTATAAAATTTCTTTTTCCTGTGATGAAAACTTCTAGGATTTACTCTCTTAGCAACTTACAAATATACAGTACAGTATTATTCACTATAGTCCTCATGTTGTACATCACATCCCCATGGCTTATCCTATGTTTAGCTGGAAGTTTGTACTTTTTAACCCCTTCACTCTACAAATGATTTTTTTTTGAACAAAGGATTTTTGATCAGAGCACACAGTAGGCTAACTTGGCTTTCTGTCCTGGACTGAGGGAGAGAGAGACAGAGACAGAGTGGAAGAAGTAGGGAGGGAGGGAGATGGGGTGAGAGAAAGTAAGGGGAGGAAGGGAGAGAAGCACATACAGAGCAAACCGGAGCGAAGCTCTACCCTTACTAGCTAGGCTTTTTCACTGAAGATGCTCAGCACCATCTTAAGACAGATGATTTCAGAATTGGGAGGAGTCAGGCAGGTCTGAGGTTCAGAAATGGGCTCCAAATCTACCAGACCTGGAAACTAGGAAGTGGCCCTGGGCTGTCATCAGAAGATCAGTTGGATGGTCAGGCCACAGTGCTAGAGGAGCAGGGAGGCTGTATTCTCTGGGCACCGTGAGGGTGAGGACAGCAGGAGGTGGCAGGCTGTCCTCAGTAGCTGGAAGCCTTCCTAGAGCTGGCCAGCCAACCGTCGATGTTTGTTTACTCCCTATCTGCACCCTTAGCAGTGTCCTGGAGGTTACTCATTCCTGATCATGAGACAGCGGAGTGACATTTTCAGAAATGTTGTGAGCTGGCTGTTAAACACAGCTTTTGTGAAACATTAAATTATAAACTCACAATTAAATACATCATATCAAAAACAGAGGTAATGTTCAAATCCCATCCAACTCATCACTTCCTGATTAATTCACTCTATTTTACATTTGAAATTATTTATATCTATTTACAATCTATATGGTGCTTATATGGTGGAAATCCTGTATAATATGTGTTACTATACATATCTCCCCAGCTCTGAGTTCAAAGAT
This sequence comes from Vulpes vulpes, assembly GCF_048418805.1. Lineage (NCBI taxonomy): Eukaryota > Metazoa > Chordata > Mammalia > Carnivora > Canidae > Vulpes > Vulpes vulpes. The sequence continues at coordinate 88,329,474 of NC_132793.1, read as the reverse complement.
TGTCTTGTTGGCGGGAGTATTTATGCCATTGCAAACACTACAAAACGGGGACTCATGGGCTCCTCCCCACCAGAGTGCTGGTTATTCATCACTATCAAGTTCTAAGAGTGTGTGTCCTCACACACCTCCCATGTGGAAAGTGCTCAGGACAAATCCATCAATGTATATTTAATAAGCAAGGTAAAGCACATATCAATATTTATGGCCATAGGACTCCTCAAACTTTCCAGGACAGTTTCAATGCAACTGTTCTTTCCTGTGGTCAGAGGAGAGGACCCAATTAGGTTTTAGAGCCAACATTGGATGCAGGGGGCCATTTTGAGATAAATGGGTGATTTATAGACTTTTTGTCCTCTCTTTTTTCCATCCCCACAGCACCAATCACTCTTCTCTTTGTATATTAATTGCATTTTTAATCCCCCCCCCCAATTTAGATCATGGGTACTTCAAATTACCTTCTTATTTACCGACTTCAAGATCTAATGCTGAAACCTCAAAGGGGAATAACCAGTTTTTTCCAGGGCCAGATTTGAAAATTAATAATTAAGAATAATAATAGTCAAAACTCTCAAACCTTAAACATCTATTGCCTAAAATAAGCAGTTTAGAGCTTGAAATCCAAGTGACTCACAAGCTATGCAGCTGGTGACTGCCCCCCTACCTCCAAAGCTAATTGAATAAAAAAACAAAACAAAACAAAACAAAACCTTGAAGATGCTGGTTTCTCCAAGAAGCAAACCCTGCACACTTCCTCTTCTCCAGGCCTGAGGCTCACTTGGCCACACAAGGCATATAAAAACCCCATTTGGAGAATCACTTGTTTCCCATGTGGCTCTTCCATCAGTGTAATTTAAGAAAACACACAATTCCCACACCCAGATTTGGAAATCACAAGTGATACACACCTGAAAGGGATGCCAGAGGTTGGAGGAGTGGTGTTTCTCTCTGTTTAAGCCCATGAGCTGGCTTCTTGAGATTCAAAACACTCCACGGAGGTGAGGTTGATATACACTCAGGGGGGAAGTAGGCTATAAATTCTAAAGGGAGTCTCTGGCCAACCACGCCATCAGCCAGAAATGAGAAGGAAGTAGGTCGGCATGTAAACTGTGCTCATCTCTGAGTGGTGGGGTTGGGGAGATTTTCATTTTCTTATTTATTGTTCTCTGAATTTTCCAAATGCTTACTGATGAACAGATAGGGCATTTTGTGTATAGTTGGGGTGGGGAACATTGTTTGCTTGCTTGGCAAAAAGAGAACAGGGTTGTGTCTTTGCTCCTCTCTGAGTGCCCCTGGGCTGGGGTTATTTGGTGTTTCCATGAGCAGGTCTATCCAACCCCATGTGAGTCATCCAAACCCGAGGCTTGTTATTTAATTAGCTGCTGAGGGCCTTAAGTTAAAAAAAAATGGTGATTTAGATGAAGGGGAAACTCAACAGAGCAAATTTTTTGGTAAATGTGGCACTAGTAATGGTGCTAAAGCCTTTACACAACTGGGGAGTTACCATCTGTCACCAGTGGTGAAAGGCACCTGGCTCTTTGATTAGTCTCCATGGCAGGGACTGCTGGTTACCAACCCAACAACTAGTTTTCTCCATTGCTAATATCTATTCTTGTTTTCTTCACTCCATTCTAATTTTGATAGGGGGATCCAGATGCTCAACAAAAAATACGTCTACTTCCTGGCCTTCCTGCAGCTCAGCAGCACGTGGACCAGATCCAGAGGAGAGATGAGAAGACCAGCTCAGCCCAGAATGGCCCCTGGCTGGTTGTCCTACCTCCTCTTTCCTGCCTGCAAAGTAGTAACAAGCTTGAAGGTGCTAGCTCTCTGCTTGTCAGCTCCTCCATCCAGAACAAGACCTGCCTTCACCTGACATAGCCACTGATGGTTTTGTTTCCCAAAGTAGAAGGAGTTCTCCCTCAAAATGAATTTAGCATCTGTCTCTGGCCAAAAGGAGAAGTATTTGTGTGACTTCTAGTTTCTGGCCACTCCGTTTCCATGGCTACTAGAACTAAGAGCCCTCCAGATACACACTATGGATGAAGGACCCTCTAGCTGCTCAGCATGGACCTAAGTCTCCTGAGGTTGAAACAGGTCTCAGGGATCAATTCCACACATAGCAGAGATCCATTCATTGATTCATTTATTCCTTTCAGCAAACGCCTCTGATCCAGGCAAGGTTCAGTGTGAACAAGACAGTGTGCAGGCTTGTGGAGCAGCTAGGTAGTAAACAAATATAGACATAGCAATTTCAGGTAATTAAAGTGCTGTGAATAAAAATAAAGCAGGGTGGTGGAATGGGAGAGCCACTCGGTTAGGGTGTTCAGGCAAGGCACTATGTCATCTGCCTTGTGATAGATAGGCAGTGACCAGATATGAATGAGGGGGTGAGCAATACAAAAGTCTCAGGTGAAGGCATTAGGCAGTGGAAGCAGAGACCTAAGGCCATGAGACAGAAATCAAAGAATAGTAAATACATTCTATAATACTCTGGGCACTGTTTTCAGTACTTTAAATATATTCCTTGTTTAATCCTCATGACAACTCTAGGATATAGGTGCTATTATCCCTATTTTATAAATGATGAAATTGCAAACCAGAGAGGGTAGGCCATTTGCCTAAGGTCACATAGCAAATCAACCACTTGATTTTTTTTTTTTAATTTCATGAGCCCAGGTACTAGATTCAGGGGTAATTAACATTCAATCCTTCCTCTATAAAATTATAAGACTATATCCAGACTTTTAATGTCTATGGGTGTGGTATTATTCTGTTGTCTCCTTCGGAATAGGTGATGGGATCAATCCTGCTTTGCTATAATTCTAAATATCTGGATGCAATTGATGAATATAAACCAATCATTTAACCCTACTTACATTTAATCCTAAATACATTAACCCTACTATATAACCCCTTCAATGTGTGGGTGGTTGAGAGGGCCACCAGCTGGGAATTGTGAAAGTCTGGATCCTGGACTATGTTGATGATGCAGTTTTCTTATCCTTTTTATAAACATAAATAACAGTTTTATCAAGATAAAATTCGCATACCATACAATTTGCCTATTGAAAATGTACAAGTCAGTGGCTTTTATTTTATTCATAGGAATGTGTCTCAATGACAATCAATATAGGAACATATTCATCATTACAGAGAAGAAACTGTACCTTTCAGCAGGGACGCCTCTTTTCCTCCCTGACTTCACCCAGGCCTCTAGGAAACCACTGATCTATTCTCTCTCTGGATTTGCCTCTGTTAGACATTTCATACAAATGGAATCATATAATACTTGCCCTTTGTATCTGGCTTCTTTCACTTGCCATGTTTACAAGCTTCATTTATGTTGTAGTGTGTAAGGTTGATTCCTTTTTATTGCCAAATAATATTCCATGATCTGACTATACCACATTTTATTTATTCATTCACCATTTGATGGATGATTGGGCAATTTCTACTTTTTGGATATCGTGATTAGTGCTACTATGAGCATTCATACACAAGTTTCTTTTTTTTAAGATTTTATTTATTTATTCATGAAAAACAGGTATATAGAGAGGTAGAGACACAGACAGATGGAGAAGCAGGTTCTATGCCGGGAGCCTGACGCAGAACTCGATCCCGGGTCTCCAGGATCACGCCCTGGGCTGAAGGCAGCGCTAAACCGCTGAGCCACCTAGGCTGCCCCATGTCCAAGTTTCTACACGGACTATGTGCTCCATTCTCCTGGGTATATCCCTGGGAGTGGGATTGGTGGGTCCTACTTCATGCTTAAGCGATTGAGGAGCTTTATCGAGGGGTACAGCTTTACTCTTCTTGGGCCATTTCTGTCCCGCAGCTGTGCTCACCCTTGACCGGTACCCCTGAAACCAGCCCAGGGGAGGGAGGGTCATTGGTTCTCACAGAAGTTGGTTGGCTTTCCCTGATCATCTCCTTTAGACAGTTAGGAGCATCTTAGCAAATTGTCAGAGTCGAGGAGTTCTAATCAATGATACTTTATTACTAAAGAGTATTTTGGGGGTTGACAAACTGTTGGCATTGTTTCGAGGTTGCTTAAAGCAGTAACTTCACAAACACATCCACACCTCTGGGAAATCAGACCCTAGGAATTAGCCGTTTGGCTTACTCTTGGCAGGAGGAGAGGGTCAGAATGAAAATAACTGAATTTCTTCTTTTATAAGCAAAGGCTAGCTAGCTTTACTGCCCCTTCCCAGGGTCAAGGCGAATCCACCAGATTACTCTATCACTGTCTACTGCTAATGATCCATGAGAATGGCAAGGACACCCCGCCGAGCAGTGGCCACTGGGCTGTCAGTGTCCGGCTGTGGGCACAGGGCTACCTCACGACTAGAAAGGCCCAGAACAGGCTGGACAGGCTCTGCTTCCTCCTCCCACCCCCCACGTACGTCCTGTCTGCAGGGAGACCAGCTGAGGCCCTTCCGAGGAAGTGGGCTGGGCCTGGCCAGGTGCTCCACTCTCCCACATCAGCGCTGCGCACGTAGATGACAGCAGGCTTCCAGGTGGGAAGTGCAACATCCGGGAGTCTTCAGGGCCTGTCCAAAAATCCAGATGTTTGGCGTCGACGGCCCCCAAACCTGAGTGATTGAATCTGACACTTTTTTATAGAGTGTAGGCACAGCTGTCCAAAGAAAGCTCGTCTGTATTCACTCCTTCTCTGCCGGCTTGAGTGTGCTCTGAGTTCTGATTGCAGCAAACTTTTGGCAGCTTCCTTCCATTCTTATGCTGGCAAAGACCCAAAAGAACCTCCAGCCCCCTAAGAGGGAAGGAGATCAGGAGCCTGACCTATCTGATGGAAGGGCAAAAAGAGGGTCCAGATGAAATGGTGCCATGGGCCGGGGGGGCCTGCACTGGAAGGGGGTTCAACTAGACAGTCTTTGAGGTCACTCTCCATTCTAGGCTACTAGGACACTAAAGCAAGCTCAACAACCTCCTCTCCACCTCCTAGATTCCAGAAAAAGGTTTTTCCTTAGGAGGCCTTCAAAGGGCAAGACAGAGAAAGCTCAAGAGATATGAGACATCCCAGAGGGGATGCTGCTGAGCCTCTGCCCTTCTCCCACATAACTTCTCCCAACTGGCCAGCATCCTTGAGGTCCCCTTCTGATGCCCTGGGCAGACCACTTCTTTTTCCTGGAGCATACCATGCCTTCCGCTGCCCTCCTCTCCTTCCTTGTCCACCTCATCATCCTTCTTGGCTCAGGTTCAGCCCCAATGCCCCCTCCCTGTGACCATCAGTGAGCACCCCAGTAGGGCCACTGGCATTTCTTTCATAAGCCTGGGAGCTATGGATGTACTTCCGTGGGAGCACTCAGCATGTCTCCAAGGACAGAGACAGGGACCATCACTCTCTGTAGCTTCCTCTCCAGCCCAGAGCCAGAATGGGATAGCATCATGAGAACCCCATGGAAGTTTGTGGACATGAAATGAAAGGAGAATCTGTTGGACGGCAACAAGATGGGTAGAGTCAAGATGCCAAAGTCAGCAAGAAGGAGCACAACGGAGGAGGGAGAGAGGTTTTCTTATGGTGCTGAAGCCACAAGCTGGAGCAATTAGGGTACCCTAGGCTTGCATCCCCTGAGGTGATTTAAACACCATTACAGGGTCACCCTTAAGAATTAGGAGACTGTCCTTAAAAATCCAGATATTTGGCATCTAGTAAAAAACTCAGATGGTCTCAGCAAGAGAGGCCAGAGCTGGGCAGCGGATGCCCCCTTGGACAGCCATGGTCTGCCCTCATTTTCTCTTGGTGGCTTCTGTCCTGGGCCTGGTGGGCATCGAGTTTGCCACCCTCTCTGCTGGGAGGTGCAAAGCAGAAGGTCGTTGCCTTAGGAGTGGCAGGATAGAAGAGAACCTGTCCCAGATTTTACTGAGGGCCTGACTGGGATTTTAAATCACACCTGGGGCTGCCTTTTATTTTCCCCAAAGGAAAGGAGATCTCAGAGGGTCATTCAGAGCAATCCCCATAACTCCCAGGCATCTGAATCTTAGGTTTTCTCTTGACAGATCCAACCCCACAGCTGTATGTGGAAGTTGTGACTGTTCCCCAGCATTCCATCCACACACTAGAGAAGCTTATTCTCCAGTTTTCACTTCCCACCAACTTCTGTTCGTAGAATGAAATTTAATTTATTTTAACTTTAAAAAAAAATGCCATCAGTAAAAGCAAGAAGCACAGTCTGGGTCAGGGTTGGGGGTGGCGGGTGGAAGACGGAGGGAAGACTCCTGATGGGCTCCAGGAAACTTGTAGAGTGTCAATGTGCTCACTATCTTGACTGGTGACGGTTTCCAGGGCTGGGGTGGGGGGGTGCCAGAGGTTATCAAACTTGCACTTGAAATAGATTCAGCTTAGTATATGTCAATTACACCTCAGTGAAGCTGGGTTTTTTGTTTGTTTTCGGGTTTTTGGTTTTCTTGATTTTTTTTTTTAAAGCAAGAAGCACCATTTGAGTTTAGTTAAAAGGTACATGGCTTCAACATGGAACCATAAACCTTGCAGAGCCCAGTGACTCCTGTTTGGGCAGCGTGCTGGGTATTTGAGAGAGTGGTCAATAGTGAGGGGCCCAAGGCACAAAGATCCAGAGGCCAGGGTGGGTCCTGGTGCTCTCAGAAAAACCCACTCTGGGACGCCTCGGTGGCTCAGTGGTTGAGTGTCTGCTTTTGGCTCAGGTCCTGATCCTGGGGTCCTGGGATCAAGCCCCTTATCGGGCTCCCCACGGGGAGCCTGCTTCTCCCTCTACCTATGTCTCTGCCTCTCTCTGTGTGTCTCTCATGAATAAATGAATTTTTAAAAGTCTTAAAAAAAAAAAAAGAAAACCCCACCTTTCTCCCACCTGTCCCCGCTGGATACTCCCCCACTGTGTTCCCCTCCTGGGGCTTCCTTCTCCCTACCTCCCACCCAGAAGGAGTGTTCTTTCAATCCCTGGTAGGGGGGGGTTAACAGCTCTCAGCTGAGGAGGAGCCAACCCTGCCCCCAGCAGATTCTGAACCCCAAAGGCCCCTGCCTGAAAGTGAAAAGCATGGGGGGGGGGCACACCGTCTTCCCCACCCTCTTCTTCTGCACTCTGCCCACGCATGTCCCCTGCAGGAGGACTGCCATTGGTGGCCTGCTCATCACTGCAGCCATTCCCAGGAGCTCTCAGGGCTGCCTTTTTGTCTTTGCTGAAGCCCACAATGTACAAACACATATCTAGCAAATAATTAAAGAAATAATAACGAGCAGCCTCACATCAGCAGCAGAGGTTAACTGCACTGAGCACTCTTGCTCCCGTCTCCTGCCCACCCAGCTCCTCTGAAGGCCAGGAGGGCAGCCAGTGGACCAGCTTGGGTGGTCGGCCTGCCAGGCGGGCCTCTCCATTCCCGTTATGTGGGCAGCCCCAGGAGCGCTGCTCTCCATCTCTCTAATGAACTCTGACTCTGCTGGAAAGCATTTGTTTGCACAAAATGTAACTGGAGGAGGAGTGGGCGAGTGGGGAAAAGGGGGGCAGGGCCCACTGTCACAGTCTGAGTAGCTCCCAGGAAGGCATGGACAATGCACCCCAGGTACATTTGCCCCTTCTGTAGTGGGGGAGCCTGGGCTGAGCTCAGGCTGAAAGGCATGCTGGGATTTCCCAGGTACATTTGCCCCTTCTGTAGTGGGGGAGCCTGGGCTGGGCTCAGGCTAAAAGGCATGCTGGGATTTCCCACTGTGTGAGGCTACAAGCCAGAGGGAGCTGATCTTGATGTAGGACATCTTTAGGGGAGGAGGCACCTGTCCTGTTTCCAAGGGGGCTGGATGTCTTTGGCCTTGTTCTAGCCACCCCATTGGTACTCAGAGGGTCTGAGGGCAGGGGCAGGCGTGAGAAGGATCAAGAGTCAGGCCCAGACAGCTCCTAGCTCTAATGGGACAGTAGCCTAATCAAGAAGTGAGAGTGTAGGAAATGGGTGCTGTCCTTGAGGTCTTCGGGAAAAGAGAATGACCGAGGGCCAGGCAGTACCCAGCCAAGCTGGCAATGCTCAGCATGGGAGTTCTAGATCCAGATGCAGATCCTGTGGTCCTGCCCTCACTCTCAGGTCTTCTGTCCCATCCTTGCACCCAGCATCATTACCCCACAGTCTGCCCTGTGTCTGCTTCCCAGCCCATTTCCTGTTTCTCCAGCTTTGGACTCATCTTCTCCTCTTGGACTTTGAGAACCACCTCTCAGCTTTGAACATTTGATGCCCCCATAGACCATGATGCAGCCAGTCCCGAGTGGCCTCTCAGGTGTCAACCACCCATCAGCCCCGCTTGGCTTGGGATCCAGTCCCATAGCAAGGACAGTGCAGGGGATGCCCATAGCTGAACTCAGGCCCACTAGTGAGACAGATGGGAGGAAAGCCTGGTGGTATGGACTGGACTGGCCCCACAGCACAAAGCTGGCACCTCACTGGCAGCTGAGGACCTGGCTGACCCCAGGCACCTGTCTACCAGGCAGAGTTGGAGGCCCCAGTGGGCTTCTGCCCTGCTCTGTATTAAGTCCAGTATTGGCATCAGTGGTTGAGGGCAGTTTTGGACAGAAACTGTGGGAACTGGCCTCAGTGACCATTTGTTTATCTCTTGCTTCCTAACAAACCACCCCTCACTTACCATTAATATCTCTTGTGGTTCTGGAGGTTGACCTGGCAGTTCTGGCTTGGCTGTTCTCACTCAGGATGTTTCAGGGGGCTACAGCGAGTAGTTGAGGTCCAGGGTCATCTCAAAGGACTTCTCCACTTACACATTAGGCAGTAGATATTGGCTGCCAGCAGGGCTCTCAACTGAGACACCTCAATGGAAGCCTCAATGTGCATGGGCTTCCTCATAGCATGGCAACTGGCTTCCAGAGACAATCAGCCCTAGAAAGAACCTGGCAGAAACTGTCCTACCTTTTATAACCTTTCCTCCCTGGTCATGAGGCACCATTTCTACTCCTTCAAGCATTCCTCAGAAGGGAGGAATTCAGCCCAGCCCAGATTCAAGGAGAGAGCAATTAGACTATGCCTCTAGATAGGAGGCATGTCAAAGAATTGATGAGGAGGTTTCAAACCCTCCTGAGTGACTCCTGCTGAGATGGGCCTGGAAAAATAGAGCATGGAAACTGAAGGTAGTTTCCAGGATTTTATATGCTCTCATTGCCAAGAAGAAGTCTTCTGGAATCCTTGACTCCCAGCTGGCTTTCCTACTGATGATGCTTTTATCATGACAAGTTTGAAAAGCTCAAAAATGCCTGCTCATGGGGCTCAGACACTGGGTACTCTTTAATGGGTGTGACTGGCCTTTTCAGAGGGTGCCGGCTCATGTGGGCTGGGAGTCATCCCCTCAGTACACAGGACAATGCTCACATGTCATGGGAAGGAGCCCTGCTGCTCCCAGAAGCCTGTGTCCTATGGGAGATGGTGTGCCATAAGAAGGCCCATGAGGAACTCTTCTAAGTTCTTGCCTTTGTAGGGAAAAAAAACTTTTTCCTCTCTACTTTTATGTGTTGTGCCCAGAGATCTGCAAATTAAACTTATAAAAGTCATACTAATAAGAGGAAAGAATAGATATAATTACATATGTATGCACAAGACCTCTCAAAGAAATGTGACTCAAGCATTTAGAATTTGGAGCTTATATATCATCTTAACCAAAAGCTAGGAAAAGAAAAAAACTCAGGAAATAGGTTTGGGGCTTCTGGGAGTAGTGAGTTGTGGGAAGGTCAGAATAGGGGGAAAGCTCATAGAACATAAGGAGTATTTCAGTAAGGTTTGTTTATGCAGATTCAAGTTGGTGCCATGTCAATAATGAGTGGTTTCCTCTTCCTGGTCTGGGAGAAGGGAGGAGAACACCTTGACAATGGGAAATTTATGCTCTGCCTTGAAGCAGATGGGGGGAGGGTAGAGTTTTTTCTGGGTCTGCTGTTTTTCAATTGTCTTCACCTCAAAATAACCCTTACACATTTTGAGGTGGCATCTTCTGATCCTCTTTCCCTTCCTGCCACAGTAGCTGTGATTCTGCCTACTGCACTACCTTCACTCCAGGGAGTTTGGAGTGAGAGGACAAGTCGGATTCCTGGTTCTGACCCTTACCAGTGGTGTAATCTCATGGCCTGCCAGCTTCCTGAACCTCAGTTTCCTCTACTGGAAAACAGGAAACCATGTGCCTACCTCCTAAGGGGAGGCTATAAGCATTCCATAGGATGGGATGAAATACTAGCCAGCATGGATGTTACCTTCAAAAGGATCAGTGATGATAATGGTGATTTCAGAGCCATGTAGCACATCACCCAAAACATCCTCATGGATATGATGTCAGTGAATCCTCACAGTTTTTTCATTGTGTGGATAAGCACATGAAAGCTCAAGCCAATGCCTGGCCCAGGCCACAGAGCCCATGGCTATAGCTCAGGCTCCTGGTCCCACATAGCTGGCTATCCCAGGCAATGCTTCCCTGTGTGGCTCACTAAGACAATGAATCCTGATGTCCCTGGATGGTGCCTACAGGCCCCAGGAAGCTGTGCATAGGAGGGAAGGTTTGCAAAGGGTTCCATGTGGCCGGTGGGGGGTGGGTGGGGATCCTGAGAACTGGAGGTTACTCTCAAGGCAAGCTGAAGAGGAGAGACATCAGCAAGGGCCCAAGAGCAAGGCCCAGGGAGCAAGAATTGGAAGAACAAGAAAGATGCAGGTAGAGAGAAGGGATGAGATGCAGGGGAAGAGCAGGCTCAGTGAGGTGAAGCCCTGAGGGGACACAGAGTGAGGGTCAAACTTGGACCGGTCAACACATAAAGTCCATGGTGCTTCAGTATGTAGGAGGCCACAGCTGGTGTGTCTCCACAGCTGGCAGCTCTGTAAAGGTGTGAGCGGGCATCAAGAGGGCAGGAAGAGTAGGTTCAGCTGGGCTGTGATGAGTGAGGTGGGTCTGTAAGAAGTCCTGAGGAGAGAAGGCGGGGAGACAGAAAAGGAGGTAGGCCTGAATGTGGGCAGCTGGGCTCCAGCTTGGTCACTACACAGAAGGGGCAGTGCCCCAGGCTCTCTGCTATAGATTCCATGTTTGGGTCCCCCCCCCCGCCCCCCACAGTGTTAAATCCCAACCGCCAATGTGATGGCATTAGGACCTAGGGCCTTTGGGAGGTGATTAGGTCAGCAGGGTGGAGCCCTCATGAATGAGATTAGTGTCCTTATAAATGGACCCCAGAGCACTCCCTCATTCTTTCCACCAGGGAGAACACAGCAAGACTTTGCAGCTTGCAGAAGCGTGAGAAATAAATGTTTATTGTTTAAGCCACTTATCTATGGAATTTGTGTCATAGCAGCCCAAACAGACCAAGGTATCCTCTGATCCCAAGAAGTGCAAGGCCCTCAGCAGGTCGTGTGGGGCTCAGGGCACATTGTTTGCCTATCTGACCACCCTGAGTGTTGGTGAAGGGGTTTGCAAAGGGGGCTCTCCCACTAGCCATCACAGAAGTATTGTGACATTCTGGAAATGTGCCTGCAGTACCTACTAACATGAAGAAATGCACCCCTGTAGCTCCAATTCCACTCCCAGGAACATTTCCAACAGACACTGTGCACAGGTGTGCCCAAAGACAAGCACAAGGGGGTTCATGGGGACAGTGTTCCTAGGAGTCAGACCAGAAACCATTGCCAATCCACCAGTAACAGAAGACATGAAGAAATGGTTCGATTCACATAAAGAGGTGATTATGTTAAAATGAGATCATTAGGGTGGCCCTAATTCAATCTGAGTGGCATCTTATAAAAAGAGGCGATCAGAACACAGACACACACAGAGAAACGCCCAGGTGAGGACATAGGGAGGAAGTAGCCATCTACATACTAAGGAGAGAGGCCTCAGGAGAAACTAACGCTGCCCACACTTTGATCTTGGACTTCCAGCCTCTAGTACCATGAGGCCATCTCATCCTCGTCGTTCCCCAGCCCCCACTCCATGAAGGTGCCATTTCACTGGATTTCACCCTGGGGCAGAACCTCATACCTCACCTGGACCAGACCTCTGCTCTTTAGACCAGGAGGTTAGTGGCTTGTTGGAGGTCACACAGCTCCTAACAGATCTGCTGCCACTACTGGGGCAGATGGTCCTCCAGGGAAAGGGGCTGGAGCAGAACTGGGGTGGGTGGTGTGTTCCTATAGGACATGACCCTCCATCCAATCAGAATCATGAAATTTAAAAAACTTACCCTGCCTGGATCCACCTGGACCAGTTAAACCAAGATATCAGAAAGTGGGACCCCCGACTTGCATGTGTTTTCTTTTAAAATCTCCCCAGAGGGTTCTCATGGACAGTCAGAGCTGAGAACCCCACCAAAGGGACATCATGGGTACTCAGTGGCTGCTGCCACTCTGTTCCCCTGGTGCCACTTTTTGGGTAGTTTGAATGTGCTCCTTGATGCCAGTTGTGTGGGCTTCCCACCTTCCTGTTGCTAAATCCTTGTTTGGCAATCGATTGGGTCAACGTGACTTTTCCATAGAAATATTTCTGTGGTCTGGTTCTTCAGGTAGAAATCGTATGCCCTTTCTGTTGTCATAACCGATTTCTCCAGGCAGAATGAACAAGGGCTTGGGTCCCTCCCAGCACCACACCTGCTTCCTTCCCCACACGCCCAGGTGGCATGAGGTCAGCCACTTGCTCTGGGAATGCAAGAGGCAAGACCAAAAGAGGAACCTGCCCGGGCTGCAGCTTCCCCCACACAAGGGAGCAGAAAGCCAAGTTGGGCTGGGTGGGGCCACACAAAGGGAGGGGTGGTATGGGGGAGATAGCCAGAGCAGAGTCTAAAGCTAAAGGTGTGCTTTTGGGCAAGTGGCTCACACGGGCGAGCCTCACTTTACTCCTCTGTAGAGCAGGACCAGAAGCACCCAGCTCCAAGGATAAACGAGATGTAGCATGTGCTTGGGAAGGCAGCAGAAAGCCCTCATGATGCCGTAGTTGCTCCTAATTCCCTCCCCCCCACCTTGCACCCTTTTGGTATCCCCATCCTTGTAAGCATCAGAGGAGATTCCCATGTTGCTAAGGAGGGTGTTCTCCTAGGGCTTTTCCCTGACAGTTCCCCGCCAACCTCTGCGAACTTCCTCTCCCTCTTTTCCTTCTGAGAGCCTCCAGAGTCAGTATCTGCCAATCCCACAGCAGGCTCCAGGGCTGGGGTGAGATGGAGGGAGAGGGGTTAGGGAAGGGAGCCCTGTGGCTGACGGACCGGACATGGTAGGGGGTGGGGTGGTGAGGGGCAGCAATGGCAGCCAACTCTTAGCCTCCTGGAGCATCCCCTGCAGCAGCTTTGGGATCCCTTGCAACTTTGTTCCCTAGTTGTCAAGACACACTGGGGTGAAGGAAGCTCAGCAGCATTAGTGAGATGGATAGCACTTCTGTGTGGATTATAGAAGGTTCTCCCTCTAGGCAGCAGCAACCATGGGCATGACTTGGCAAGTGGGGTGGGGGCTGGATTTCAGGTCCAGTTTACTTCCCAGCTGGACATCTTTGGTACAACACAACTACACAGTTGAACGGAATGATTCTAAGGGTAATGGACATTTAATCGTCACATGTGGAAACCATTTCTAGTAAAGGAAACTCAAGTTCACTCCATAGCCTGACTTGGGATCTGTCTCCTCCCTCCCTCCAGGCACCATGTCCAGAGTAGAGACACTTGAGGGAGGCAATGGCCCTGTGTACAGGGAATGGAGCCCTGTAGTATCTGTGCCAGCTATTGCTCTGATATTATGGACAGTCCTGAGTCAAGACTTCTCAGCAGTCAAGACACAGGAGAACATGAAGATACACAGTCCTGTTAAGGCAGCGGTCTGGCTGCCACAGAGATGGCTCTAGAATGAGATGCCTGCGAATGTGTCCATTGTACAGAATGTCACAGGGTTTTACCCTCAAAACCCCTTGAGATGTGAACTCTTTTCTTGTCCCATTGACCTCCACCCTCTTGGCTGTGCTGCCCCCATCTATTCATTGATTCTTCCAGCAATTGTTGAGCACCTTCTGCATGTGCATGGAGGAGCACACCATGGGAGTCAGGGAGGTTAGAGAGGGAGCCATATGACAAAGTCAGAAGGAATTTAGTCAAAGGGGGTGTTCTGACATAAACACAACCTTCACTTTGTGAATGATTGCCATGAGCTCGGCAATGCAACAAGAAGGTCACAGAACCAGCCAAAGGAATATTTAGATGGTCTGTGCAGCAAACCTGGCCCTGCCCAGAATAGTGGGTGACCAACCCCCAAAAATGGAATGGAATCAAACACACTGACCCTAGAATTCCTGCTTTTCCCACTGCTCTCCACATCCCACATCATTGTGCAGCATACACATGGCTCTGACTAGCATAATGGGATTTCATTTCTTCAGGAAAGTCTGCCCTCAGCAGGTGACCCCCTCCTCCGATGGATGTCCAGGCTTTCAATCTCCCCCTATGCCTGGCTTCCAGAGCTTGTGAACCTTAGTTGTACTAAGGAGTGAATGAGCCCTTACAGTTTAGCATACCCCCATGCCCCAAGAAGTTGGAAAATTCCAGAGAAGGAGAAAGAAATGAGCTCTCATTCCCACATCTTAGATTCTAGCTGGAGGAGGATACAGAAATATTGTGCGGTCTGCTGCCTGGCCTTGAAATCCCAGCATGGTTATTCCCTGTCCACCCTGAGCTAGATTCTTTCCCACACTATATACATTGTGACATGCTCCACAGCTACCTGAGGGAAGAATGCTCATCCATATTTTATTTATAAACCAGGAAATAGAGGTAAGAGAAGAGAAGGGTCATCCTTGCCTCAAATCACTAAGAGGGTCATGTCACACTGGAATATTTGGACTCCACCCAGGCCTTGTGCTCCTTTCTCCATCCCTCCTCCCTGTGCCTGGCCATGTGGATGTGGATCAAACCCAGGATCCTGAGTGGCCAAGGTGCTTTCCAGTAGATGTACCTGAGGATGTTCTGACCATCCTTCTAGGCCTTCAAAGGTAGCCTTTTTAGAGCCAGGCCAACTGGCAAGAGGGCCCCTTAAAATCTCTGTGCTTCTGTTTCCTCATCTGTAAAGTGCAGGTAGCCATGACTGTGTCCAAGCACTGTGAGAGTCAGAGAGAAAGGCCCAATATAGCACCCACACACGTTCCCAGAAGCAGGAGTTATGAAAGGGAGGGAATGTAGTGTCTGTTCTCAGGCAGGCATTTTTCGCAGCACATGCCTCCTGGAATATTCCTTTTGTACAAGGCTTCCTTCTTAAATATCCCCTCACCCTTAATGTGGCCCAAGCCCCAGGCATCTAGTGACTTCCTTTGCCTCATAATCAAATATGTCACCTCTCATATAATCTACTCATTAAGACCTTCATGGATTACTTTTTAAAATGAACCAATGGATAAATGGATAAACAAATGTGGTCTATCCATACAATGGAATGTTTCTCACCTTAAAAAGGAAGGAAATTCTGACACTTCATCCACTTCAACATGGATGAACTTGGAAGACACTAGGCTAAGTGAAATAAGCCAGTCACAAAAAAAAAAAAAAAAAAAAAAAGACATGTACTGTATGATTCTACTTATATGAGATTTCCAGTGTAGTCAAAATCATAGAAACAAAAAGTACAATAGTGGTTGCCAGGGGCAGGGGGGAAGGGGGCAATGAGGAGTTAATAGTTTTTTTTTTGTTTGATTTGGTTTGGTTTTTTTTTTTTTTATGATAGTCACACACACAGAGAGAGAGAGAGAGGCAGAGACACAGACAGAGGGAGAAGCAGGCTCCATGCACCGGGAGCCCGACGTGGGATTCGATCCCGGGGCTCCAGGATCGGGCCCTGGGCCAAAGGCAGGCGCCAAACCACTGCGACACCCAGGGATCCGAGGAGTTAATAGTTTAACTAAAAGGGACAGAGTTTCAGTTTGGGATGATGAAAAGAATTCATATACCTAATGCTACTGAACTATACATTTTAAAATGTTTACTTGGTAAATTTTGTTATGTGTATTTCTTTTTTTTTTCTTTAATGAATCATGTTTTTTGTGTCAAGTCTAAGAACTCTATGCCTAGCCCTAGATCCCATAGATTTTCCTCCTAGGATTTTTCTAAAACTTACAGTTTCATATTTTACATTTAAGTCTGTGATATGTATCTTGTTAAGTTTTCTATACGATGTGAGGTTTAGGTCAAGGTCCTTCTCCTCCTGCTCCTCCTCCTCCAACTCCTCCTCATTCCCCTCCACAGGTTATCCAATTCTCTAGCAGCATTTGCTGAAAAGGCTGTCCTTCCTGCAATGAATTGGTTTTGTATCTTTGCCAAAGATCAGTTGAGAATATTTTTGGAGATCTCTACTTCAGTTCTAGGTTCTCTACTCTTCCATTAATCTATGCATCTATGCCTCTACATTGCCACACCTGCTTAATTACTGTAGCTCAATAGTTAGCCTTAACACATCAGGAAGAGCAAGGCATCCCACTTTGTTCTACTGTGTCATTTTTATTTTCTTGTTACTTTTCCTTTTCATATAATTTCAGAGTAAATTGGTCTATAGGTAAAAAAAAAAATCTTCCTTGGATTTCAGTAGGAATTGCATTAAACTTATAGATAAATTTGGGGAGAATTGATGTGTTTACTATGTTGAACACTATAATCCATGAACATAGTATGTCTCTCAAATTTTTAGGTCTTACTTGATTCTTTTAATCAGCATTGGTAATTTTCATCATACAAATCCTCCACAGGTCTTCTTAAGTATATCTAAACATTTCTTTTTTTTCACTAATTATAAAAATGATATGGTACTTTTAATTTTGGTTTCTGTGTGTTCATTTTTAGTATATAAAAATGTGATTGATTTTTGCATTCTAATCTTGTATTCTATGACCTTGCTGAACTCACTAATTAGTTATAGGATCAGTAGGTTTAGGTGTGTTTATTTGTTTGCTTTTTGTAAATCCCTCGGGATTTTCTACGTAGACAATCATGTCAACTTCAAATAGAAAGAGTTTTATTTCCTCCTTTACAATCTGTATATCTTTTTCTTGCCAAGGACTTTTGATATCCATAGTGGAATGGGTATTCTTGCCTTTTTGAATATCCTTGAATATGAGTAGTAGAAATGAGTATCTTTGGGGTTTTTTTTTTCCAATCTAGGGGTAAGCATTCAGTATTTCTCTATTAAGTATGATGTCAGTTATAGTTATTTGTAGATGCTCTTAATTAATTTATGATAATTTCCTTCTATTCCTACCTTTTTTCCTTATGATATACTGTCGTTGGCCTCTCTCCATACATATAGTATATACAAACAACAGTGTCTTGTACCCAGTAAATGCTAAATACATGGTATTTACTGATGATTATAATGATTATAATGATTATATATATGATTGGGTAGGAAGCACCCCTCTAGAGACACCGGTCCTCAGGCTCTATAACTTACTTGCTGTGTGAATAAAGTCAATTATTTAATACAATATTACTGTCAATTATTATTTAAATAAGCTTATACTGTTATCATATTGTTTATTATTAGTTAGGTGTTATCTTTGAGCCTATATACTCTCATAGGGAAATGGGGTTGACAATTGCTGTTTTACATCCTTCAGGGGGATCAAATGAGATGTAAATGAGTTGTGCAATGCAAAGTGATTGTCTGGGAAAATGCAAGGTAGCAATGCTACCAGGTGGCTTCACCTAGCCACGGTTGTAGTGGACAAATATCCAGCTGTATAGAAACTGTCCTTTCCATCTCCAGGCCTCCCGTTCACTCTTGTGCCTTTCCAACTTCATACTGTGATCCTGGCAATAGTACTCTTTCAGTACCTGTCAGTACTAGTCATCTATGAGTACTTGTAAACACTGCATCGACACTAGTACTTACTTATATGAAGTGAGAAAAGACACTTGTATCAACAGTTTTCAACTAGGTGTATCACTCTGGCTGAGTCATCTTACTGCTCTCTGATTGGTGGGATTGAACCAGATGACATCTGGGCTCCAACATTTGAGAATTTGATTTGGAAGAGGTTTTAGATTTTGTAAAATGCTTCTTTGCATCAATTGATATGATCCCATGATTTTTCTTCTTTGACTGGTTTTGAAATGTTGAGTCAGTCTTGCATAGCTGGAATAAATCCTGCTTGGTATGGTATATAATTATTTGTGTACATTGTTAGATTTGGTTTGCTAATATCTTGTGAATTGTTACTTCTAGGTTCATGAAAGATGTTGTTCTCTCATATTCTTTTTTTTTGTACTGTCTTTGTCCAGTTTTAGTAAGGTAGTACTGGCTTCATTAAAAAGAGTTGGGAAGTATTCTTTTTTATTTTATGATAAGGATTATGCAAAATTGATGTTAATTCTTCTTTGAATGTTTGGTAGATTCCTCCAGATTTGGAAATTTCTTTTTTGGGCAATTTTAAATAAAAAATTCAATTTCTTTGGTAGTTACAGGGTTATTCAAATTGTCTTTTCATCTTGTTGGGGTTTTTTTATTGTAGTTTTTGGTTTTTGTGGAAGTGATCCATTTTTTTGTCAAACTTATGAGACTAAATTTGTTCATAGTATTCTAATATAATCTAATTAATGGCTATAGTCTGTAGTCATATCTCTTATTTTGTTCCTGAGACTTGTGATTTCTGTCTTACCTCTCTTTTATTTTCTACAGATTTATCAATTTTATTTTCAACTAATCACTTTCTTATTTCATTAATTTTCTTTCTTGTTTTTCTACTTTTTAATTTCATTGATTTCTGCTCTTTGTTATTTCCTTCCTTCTTCTTACTTTCAGTTCATTTTGTTACTTTTTTTCTAGCATATTAAGGAAGAGACTTTGGTTATAGATTTGAGATCTTGCCCCATTAAACATTTAGTGCTATAAATTTCCCTCTCAGCTTTAGTTGCATCCCACAAATTTTGATACATTGTCTTTCTGTTTTCAATCAACTACATGTATTTTTAAAAAAATTCCTTTAAGGCTTCCTCTTTGATCCATGAATTATTTAGAAGTATATTGTTTAGAGGCCTGGGTGGCTCAATTGGTTAAGCCTTGAACTCTTGATTTCAGCTCAGGTCATGATCTCAGGGTCCTGGGATGGAGCCCTGAATCAGTGGATTCCACACTCAGCATGGAGTCCACTTGAGTTTCTCTCTCTCTCTCTCCCTCTCCCTCTGCTCCTCCCCATTACTCACATGTGCACACTCATTCTGTCTCTCTCAAATAAATAAATAAATATCTTTTTTAAAAAAAGAGGTGTATTGTTTAATTTCCACATTTGGAGATTTTCCTTTTGCTTTTCTGTTATTGACTTGTTATAGTCAGAAATGTACTCTGCATAATTTTAATTCTTTTAAATTAATTGAGGTTTGTTTTATGGCCCAGGAAATGATCTATATTGATGTTTCATAGGTACTTGTAAATGCTTGGTGCTTGGAATGCTCCTAGGAAAAATGTGTAGAAAGGAAAGCTTGCTTCCAGCAGATCACCATATTCCCTTTTAGGCATTATTTTCCCTTAAAATTTTTTTAATCCAGAAGGAATTATTTAGATATATTTTTATCAAATTGTCAAAGAAGAGAAAATTTCTACTTTTATAAGTTACTCCACATAATGGGAAATAATTAAAGTTTCTTTTGAGATAATTATAATCTGGATGAAATAAAAACTGGATAATCTCCATAAGAAAAGAAAATTATGGGCCAATGTCACTTAGGAATATAAATGTAAAAATCCTATAGGAAATATTAGTAATTTTAATCCTGGAGTACATTAAAATAATAATTTTTCACACCCAAGTCAGGCTTTTATACCAGGAATGCAAAGATGGTTTTGCCATTAGAATAAATGTAGATATAATTTATCTTCTTCTTTATAATTTATCTTCTTAATAGACTACAAGAGAAAAATCATAAGGACTCTCAAAAGATACAGAGAAATCATTCAATAAAATATAAAACTCATTCATAAGAAAACTTACAGCACCTAAACATAGAAGAAAATTTCTTGACACCCAAGTCAGGCTTTTATACCAGGAATGCAAAGATGGTTTTGCCATTAGAATAAATGTAGATATAATTTATCTTCTTCTTTATAATTTATCTTCTTAATAGACTACAAGAGAAAAATCATAAGGACTCTCAAAATATACAGAGAAATCATTCAATAAAATATAAAACTCATTCATAAGAAAACTTACAGCACCTAAACATAGAAGAAAATTTCTTAAAAATAATAATTGTTAGTTATCAAAAACCTACTGCAGACAGCATCTCTAATAGTGAAACAACATATTTAATGATGAAACTAATGCCTATCTAAGATTGTATTGGAGTTCCTAAATAATGAAATCAGCTGAGAATAAGAACTAGAAATGTAGACAATTATAGATGATATGATCATCTACATAAAAAAAAAACAAAAAGAAAATAAAAGTATAATAGAATTAGTAAGACAATGAAGAAGGGCATACAGACACAAAGTTTTAAAAATCAGTAATGCTGTTTTTTATGTGCAATAAGGAACTAGAAGTGGAATATTTAAAAATTTTACAGTTGTAAAACACAGGCATCCAAAGATAAACCTAACAAAAATATGCAAATGTTATGGAGATCATTAGAACACACCGAAAGACAGAAAAGAGACAAAGAATTAGATATTCTCTGTTCGTACAGAAGGACTCAATACCATAGAGGTCTAGCCAGTGCCCCTCCAAGTAAATACATACACTGAGAGTGATTCCAATTAAAATTCTTTGGCTCTTTGATTCATCTCAGAAAACTGTTTCTAAAATTCATATGAAACAATAAAGGAATTGGAATAGCTAAAATCAACTCTGAACACTGTCATCAAAGAAAACCTCACCCAACAGACATTAAGCCATTTTACAAAGCCAGAGTAATTAAAATAGTGTGGCACTTGCCCGATGGGACACAGTGGCGCCCTCAGAAACAGGCATGGACATCTATCAGACTGCAGCATTCATGATGGAGGCAGCACCGTGTTGCCTGGGGAATAGCCTCTGGGAAATAAAAACCAAACTCCAGATGAATGCTGTGAAGCAAAGGAAAGAGGGGCTGTGAAGCAAAGGAAAGAGGGGCACTAGCTAGAAGGAACTTTGAGAACAAGGCAGTTTTGCTTTGTTATGGATTTTTTTTCCTCTTTTTAAAGATTTTATTTATTTATTCATGAGAGAGAGGGAGAGAGAAAGAGAGAGAGAGAGGCAGAGACACAGGCAGAGGGAGAAGCAGGCTCCACGCAGGAAGCCCAACGTGGGACTCGATCCCAGGTCTCCAGGATCAGGCCCTGGGCTGGAGGCAGTGCTAAACCGCTGAGCCACCTGGGCTGCCCTTTTTTTTTCTTTTATTTCCTTTTTTGTTTTGATGGAGAGATATCTGAATGCAAGAAAAGCTGATGGAAGGGACCGGGGTGAAAGGCAGAGTGTGAGCTTGCTACAGGGATACGATGGCCTCTGGGGTCAGTTTCTGGAGACCTTGAGATGTAAGCACGTTGCATATCTGGCACAGGAAGAGAAGGGAGTGCCTGTGTTTCCATTCGCCACTGTTCCATAAATTTTCCTGGTGCACTAAGCTTATCTACATTTTAGACACTGATCAGTGGTAACTAGAACCTGCAAGGGAGCCTTCCTGTCTGTGAAGGTCAAACTCAGAGGACTTAACCAGCTGCTGCCTCTCAAGGACGAGGACCAGGGAGGGGATCCTCAGCTCCAAACTAAGGGAGGAATGCTGTACACAGGGATCATTATGCACTCTGTCAAATATCTACCCAGCTAAGAATATGTCAGTGTGTGCCATGCAACTCTGCTCACAGTAGTAAAACACAAATGCCTTCAGTAAGGTGCAAGGTGCATTTGGGAGGTTTGATTGGACATGGATGGGGCTCATAAAAATATGAGTCTTCTAAAGGGGTAAGGTCTTAAACCAGCCCTGCTCATCTCTTTGATCATTCCTCTCAAGCTCTAAAACCAACCAACCAAATGAAACAATGTAAAAAGGAATGAGAAGATACCTAGGTTTCATGCCTAAAGGGAGAACCAACCATGTGGGGTGAGCCCCATGCTTGGACTAGACAGAGCAGGTTGAGGACAGTTGGGAGTATTTGAGAGAGGGTGAGGTTGGCATGTCACCCAATGCAGCCAAAGAGAGTAGACCCAGGGAGTGACTGGCAGCAAAACCAAGCCCTGGAATAAGCTCTTGGGATCAAAACAGGAGCCTGACCCATGTCAGGGATCATACCTGGGGGGTGAGCAGAGAGTAGGGAGGCAGGCGAGCAAGACAGGAACATGACAGGAAGCAAGGAGGAGGTTCTGGGCTTTGGTGTGAGCAAGGAGCATGAGCCTGGGGCTCCTTTCCAACAGTCTGACCATCCAGGTAGGATTAAGTGGGCCAAGGAGAGAGGCACCAAATAAACTGAAAATCAGAGACACGAATCGTTCTGCAAACAAAAATCCGGGGCTTCTGGAGCCAAATAAAAAGGAACCGGTGGCTGTCCAGGGTCCAGGAACAACAGCTATCAATTCAAGAATCTGTTAGAGCTCAGCATTAATTTGACTACATCAGTGATGGCCCCATGGAGGTGGGGTTCAGGGGTTGCTGGCATTCTCCAATGAGGGTCCCAAACCCAGACCCCTGGTCCCATGTAGGATGTAATTGCCATCCATGAGGTTGAGTGTCTTCTGCTCTGTTCATGCATTTCAGCCATTGTATCTAGGCTCTAATAACACTGAAAAATTCCAGAATAGTCTCACGTTACAAAATATCCCTGGTCTTTGGAGCTAAATTGCTTCAAACCTACAGCAAAGGTGTTAGTGCCCTGGACTGAGCTTCATTTCCTTTGACAAGAAACCCAGCCATCCGTGAATAGTTTTTTTATCATTATCTTCATGATTTTCACTATTGACAGATGTGAAAACTTTCCTCCAGGCAAGTGCCTTTGTACCTGTGAAGAGCACGAGCCAGGACAGCCTCTGTGTGTGTGTGTGTGTGTGTGTGTGTGTGTGTGTAGGTTCTACCACCCTGTCGAGTGGTTTTGGGTGTCTGTGGGTGCATCCCTGCCCACAGCCTGCCTAGGACGAGTTGGGCCCCACAGCCTGGGGTCTAATAACATGGCCTGAGCCCTCTCTGCTTTCAGGTGTCCGGGCCTCTCCAGCACCTGCCCCCTGGGGCACAGGAGATGTAAGCGTCATTGGGCCATTCAGCCGGAAATCTGGGAGCAGTGACTGTCTGACAAGACTCCAGGTGCCCCGGTCATTGTGGACAGAGATTAGATGCCAATCTCCTTCCCTAGGACATACAATCCGGCAGGCTTGTTTACAGTCAGACAATTGACCACTGTCCCCGCCTGGGGGGCTACTCGGCCGCCTGCCCAGGCCGATGCCAGACACGGAGCAGGAGCCCTTCCCAGCATGCTGTCTCCTGGGCCCAATTAGGGAGGGCGGCGTGGGCCTGCAGGGATGTCCTAGCGTGACTGGCCCTGCTACTGCCCAGGGCCCCCTTTCCACCACTCATCAAAGGCGGCCAGATTAGAACCCACTTCCCCTTACTCACAGGAACCAGTTAAACAATCTCAAGTGTCTTCAGATGTCCCCTCCTGCCTGTTTGTTTTTGTGTTTATCCCCACAAATAGGTCACAGCATTTCCTATAATAGTGGAAAAGGCAGAGCGAGCAATGGTGTGTATTCAACAGCCAGTAAAGAAAAAGAAATCTTGTCTTTGAAGCCAATAGTGTGTATCTAGATAGCTAGCAGAGACTACAAGACCACTCCTCGGCCAGTCTGCTTTGAGCCGAAGTGAAAGATGTTCCCACAGCTGGTGCAGCAGTGTGGCACTGTCATGTAATCATGGTGAGGGCTAGTGGCCACCTTGTCTGAGGTTAGCAACAATAGATCAAATGCATTTCAGTGGGCCAGGAGGTTCTCCAGTCCTCGCTCATCTCTGGAAACATGACAAGGCACAGGATAGGATAGTGCAATGGAATTTTGGTCATGGGGTGATTTTGCCATTCCGAAAACATCCAGGCTGTCTCCGACTGGGCCTGCAGATGCCACATTGCCAAGTATGGTTCGGGCATGGCCCCAGAGTGAATTCTGGGGACAGTCTCCTGAGGCGGGGGGAGGATCTCTCAAGAGTGGTTCTTCGTCCACAATGGGGTGAGAAGCCCTCTGCCATGCCTAGTAAGTGCTGAAGCAGGACAGTGCTGAGCCTCTTGAGGCCCCAAACACTCTTTTTTCCTACCACACAAAAGACCTATTGATTTCATTATGCAGTTCCCATCCTTGGGCCTAACTGAGCTCTCCAGGGACATTTCTTCCAAGCTGGTCCCTAGGCAAAGCTTAAGAATATGTACTGTGTCCTTTGCCTGGCTAATTATATGTGCGTGGGGATCTGTGAGCTTGGAGCTTCCTGTGGCCCTAATTAAAGCAGGGCCAGAGACTTGTTTGTCCACCCTGGGTCTCCAGTGGCTGAAGGCAACTAGAGGTCATGAGGAGCCTGCAGGGCCAAGGGGTCTGCCTCTGCTGCATTGGGTGCTTACTAAGGGCATCAATTCAAGCTCCAGTTATTTGGGGGCAGTGGATACTTTATGAATCAAGACACTATACTTATTTACAGGAATGGTAAACCAACCTGGAAAGTAGAGTAGAGTCCGAGTTTCCACTCTCAGGCTCTGGATGAACTTGGGATATCAGGCTGGAAGGCATTATTTCCTGTCAACGATTTAAATTCAAATCCAGCCAACCAGGAACACGGTGAATAAACACACAGGGACCTGTTAAACATGGAACCGTGGGCGAAAGTGAGTTTATCCCTTCCCAGGCCAGGTATCAGATGTTCACTTCCCTGTCTGTAGGGGACTGGTAAACAGCCACTGGGGAGTTGCCTGCCCTTTAATTGGAGTGGTTCTTGAAGCAGATGTCCATTGCGAGGAAGATGTGGATGACAGCTCTGAGGCCTCTGGCCCTAGAGGCTGAAAAAATGGAGAAGGCCCAGTAGGCCAGACCAGAAAAGTATCACTCAAGGGTCAATGCCTTAGGCCTTAAATCTACCCAAAGCAGCACCTTCCCTAGTTTACAACCTTTTGGCATAATATGAAGAAACTTAAAAAGTTATTAAGTGTGTTGTATTCAAGCCAGATTCTGACAATGCTTAGAAAGTCTCTTCTGAAAAAAGCTTTTCTCAATCTGTTTTCTAAACTTTGCTGTTTAGAGCCTAGGGTCCAGGCACAAAGCTCCTTTCTTCCCCCCTCATTCCTGCCTGTCCCTGCCAGGGTGGATATGCAAACACACATTACACTTGCTCTCTTTGGGGAACACAACCCAAAAACTGTTTAAAAGTTACTAGCAGTGAGGTTGTGCTGAAAAGCAGAGCTTTTACAGATGAGTTTGAGATTTGGTAGAGTTAAGTTTTGCCATGGGAGCTGGAGACAGGCAGGAATAATCAGTAAGAGCAAGAGTCAATGCAACAGAAAATAGAGAAGCAATGGATAAAATCAATGAAAGTAAATATCGTTCTTTGAAAAAGTTAATAAAATTAATTAACCTTTAAAACTAGATCGATCAAGAAAAATTGATAGAAAAAGCAAAATACCAATGTCGGCAAGGAAAGGGGCTTTTAAAGACATTAGCAGGCTAATGAAAAGAAACCATGAACTACTCTATGTACATAAATTCAACAACTTGGATGAAATGGACTGATTTCTTAAAAGCCATAAGGTACCAAAAATTAAAAAGAAATAGAATATATAAAAACATTGAATTTGTAGTTTAAAAACCTTCCAAAAAAGGCAAAATCCAGGCCTAAATGGTTTCACTGGTGAATTTGGCCAAACATTTAAAGGAGAAATAACAGCAATTCTTCATAAATAATTCCAGATAATATTAACTGAAAATGGGCACCCTTCATAATTCATTTTAGGAGGAAGCCAAAGTTACTCTAATAATAAAGCCAGATAAAGACAATTATAAGAAAAAAACAATGCTTCCATTAATATAGATTCAAAACTCCTCAAAAAAATATTAGCAAATTAAACATAAGATATTAAAAAAGGATAATACACCATTGGTCAAGTAGCATTAACCCTGAGATAAAGATAGGTCAACACTTGAAAAGTAATGAATATGATTCACCACATGAACAGCGTGCACACACTAATAACAAAGAGAAAATATTCATGACAACTATCGTCCTCGTTTCTGTAACTGGTCATGTGGCTGTAGCTGGCAATTTTAACTACCTTCTTCCATATTCCCTTTGCCTTCAATCAGTCATGACCTCCATTGGCCATGGGTTTTATTTATTTATTTATTTTTTTATCCCTGCTGGAGCAACCCACGCCTTAATTCATGAAGGATTTGAGCCATCAGTAGCCCTGCTGGGATTAGGTTTTGTGGTTTTCCTTCAAACTTAATCACAGAGCATAGTGACACTAAGAGACACTAAGAGACACATTAGGAATTCCAGACTTACTTCTTCCTTGTAGAGTAGCAACCCAATTTCCTTTTGGTATTCAGGATCAATCATCTAAGTCAGGGGCACGCACCTGGGTGGTTCAGTCGGTTGAGCATCCGATTCTTAATTTCAGTTTCAGCTTAGGTCATGATCTCAGAGTCATGGGATGGAGCCCTGCATCAGTCTCTGCACTCAACAGGGAGTCTGCTTGAGATTCTCTCTCTCTCCCCCTCTCCTTTTGCCCCTCCCCCTGCTTGCTCTCTCTCTCTCTCTCTTTCTCTAAAGTAAATAAATCTTTAAGAAAAATATCTTAGTCAGCAGAGTAACTTCTTTCTTTACCTATTGATTCAGAGAAATGTGAGTTGAAAATGGCTGGATAGCAGTCTTAACTTCTAGATCAATGACATCATTATTGTGCCTCCTGGTGAAAGCATTTCTTCTTCTGGAACTAAGACTCCTAGGCCAGCAGAGTATAAAACTGTGGGAATAAGAATCAAAAATGTCACTACTGAATCACTAGGGGTAAGTAGTAGCGAGTGATGTCACTTCCATTTCTACCCCTTGATTCCTGATCCCATGAATCCCGGCTATGGAGGAAACAGTAACATAGATATGGATTCAGAGCATATGCAGCTTTCTGAAGAACCCTTCTCCAGCCACGCAAGGTATTGCCACCTAGCTGGAACTGTAACTGAATCTTCAAAAGGCCATTTTACCATTTTATATAGCAAGCACATTCAGTATGGAGGGAACATGGCAAGATCAGTGAATTTCATGAATATGGGCCCATTGTGGCCTTTCACTTGCTGTGAAGTGAGTTCTTTGATCAGAAACAATGCAGTGTTGGAATACCATGATGATGAATAAAACATTCTGTAAGCCCACAGTTGGATGGCAGTTTTAGCAGAAGCATTGTGTAAAGGAAAGGCAAATCTATATCTTAAATGTCTATTCCAGTAAGAACAAAATGTAACTCCTTCCATAAAGGAAGTGGCCCCATGAAAACAACCAGCCACCAGATAGTTGGCTGATTACCATATGGGGGACTCAGTGTTGGTCTCTGCTGCAAAAGATTGGGCCCTTGGCCATGGCAAATGGAAGTCTATGTTGCTGAGTCCATACCTGACTTCTATCTCCACTGTGGCCACTTTGTTCAAGAGCCCTTTAAGCAATGACAGGTTGGGGAGAGGCTGACTGGCATCCAAAAGGCAGGCAGGTCATCTGATCCACTGGATTATTAAAACTCTCCTCTTTTTATGTCTCCCTTTGGTGGCCATTGACATGAAATACAAATATCTTCACATTGTTAATCTATTCAGAGATATCTATCCACATACGTCTTACCTAAAATTATTTATCATCAATTTTCCCATTGTGTTCTTTCCAAATCCCTGACCATCTAGCCAAACCACTGGCTAGCCCATGAATCAGTATATAATCACACATATAACCACTGTTATTTTCAAACAAAATGGTTAACCAGGTGCACTATTTGAAGTTCTGCCCACTGGGAGGATTTCCTTTCACTGTTGTCCTTCAGGATATTCCAGACGGAGGCTGTAGTGCTGTGGATGTCCATTTCTGAGTGATGCCTGCCTATCATGCAAAACCATATGTAAACCAGGCTCAGCTTTTCTCTTCTTCTGTTAACTAATTATGAGGAACTCCTCATGAGATCATAGGTGAAGACTGGGAAAGAGAAGTGTACAGCAGGAGTAGTACAGCAGGAGTGGCTTTATGCCACTTCTTTATGTAATTTACTTGGATGATTAGGGCCTGTTCTGACCCAATCACATATAGACCATTTCATTTGATGATGGAGTGCTGCTGTGCACAACCAACTTTATGGCTCAGTGCATCAAATAACGTCTGGTTCATGATGAGTAGCTCAGGTCATATGGTAACTTGGTGGCCAATGGTTAAGTATCCAGTGTCCACTAAGGCCAGTATGAGACCAAGAGCTGTTTCTCAAAAGGAGAGTAGTTATCTGCAGTGGGTGAAAGGACTTTCTTCCAAACTTGACTCATAGCTATAGAAGTAAAGAGTTGTGTGTGCCTGTATGTGTGTTGGGGGGGTGGTGGTGGTGGTGGTATTGGGAAGTGGGAAGGGATGTCTGAAAAGAATAAGCATTGTCTTGCATGGAAATTGCCTCAGGGAGGCCATAACAGTTTCCTCTGGCAATGTATAGCTAATCCCCTGAGATGGGGGTGGGGGAAGGGGCTGCTTCTACTGGGAGTGGACCCTCAGGAAGACTCTCAGAAATTAGGTGCTCAATGTCCCCAGTTTCATAAAAGTCTTCCCACATATCCCCATTCCAACTTTGAAGAACACATTCCTTCCCAATGAAAATTACTGTAACAGTAGAACTTTGCAATGTTGGAAATTAAATTTGCATTGTAAATCAGCCACTCACATAATGAGTTTCTACCTTTGGTTTTCAGCAATCTCATCTCTGGAGCTACTGGAGATAAGTGTCTCTTTCAAGGTAGATATTGGAGTTTTCAGATCATTTATTCAACACTTGAGCTAGAAATTGGAATCCCTCAGCTCATCGTTTTCTTTCCCAACTTTGCCCAGTGATAGGAGCAACCAGCCAATCTCATTATACTCATTAGTTTGATTAAAATGTTTGAAAATATCATATATATGATACTGCAGATTCTTGCTTTTTATAAGTATTTGATTAGGAATATCTGGTGGTGATATTTTACATATCTCTATTGCCAGATCCTGCCACAGACTATCAGTGCTGTTTACTATCAGAAATAAAGTCATTACGTATTTAAACCTAATTAAATTAGAAAACCAATTCTAGAAACACTAACACTAATTCAGAAAATTTGTTCTTAAGATTTTGTTCCCCTAGAGCCACCCTTATTTCCAAAATCTCTATTAATTAGGGTTCTCCAGAAAAACGGAACCATAGGAGACATATACTATATTATAATTTAGTTATTAATAAGATTAAAATATATTATATTCCTTAGAATAAATCTCTCCATGTCTCTACCTATCTAGATAAAAAGATTTATTCAAAAATACTAGCCTCCCTGGCATGCATATTATATATAATATGGGATTATATATATATATATTCAAACTTCAAACTTCAGATGAAGTCCAAAGGTAATCTTTTGGAAATTTTTCTCTTGCTCAGGAAAACCAGTCTTTTTCCTCTATCAGGCCTTCACCTGAGATGGCCAGCCCCATCATTGAGGGCAATTTGCTTTATTTTCATTGATTTAAATGTTCACTGACTTAAATGTTAATTTTATCCCTAAACACCCTTCAAGTTGATACATAAAATTAACCACTATAAGAATTAACAAGAAAAATCACATCATTATATCAATAGATATAACAATAGATGAAGAAAAACATCCAAGCACTATTTTTAAAAAGTTTTTTGACAAAAAAGAATAGAAGTGAATTTCTTCATTCTGATAATGGGTGTGTACAAAACAACTACAGCTAATATAATTCTTAATAGTGAAAGACTGAATGCTTTCCCTCTAAGACTGAGAGCTAGGCAAGGATGTCTACTTTCACTACTCATACTCAATAGCATACTTCTAATGCTAGAAAATGTAATAAGGCAAGAAAAAGAGTTAAAGGACATCTAGATTTGAAAGAAAAAATAAAACTATTCCCATTCAGAGATAATATTATTATCTATGTAGAAAATCTCAAACTATTTTAAAAATAAGCTCCTAGAACTAATAACTGAGTTTATCAAGGTCATAGCATGTGAGAGCAATGTAAAAAATCACTCGCATTTCCATATAATAAAAATGGACAACTGGAAACTGATATTTCTAAAAATAGTAATATTTACAATAACTTCCAAAATGAAATAGAAATAAACATGACAAAATATGTGCAGAATCTATATGCTAAAAAATACAAAATGCAATGAAAAAGAGCAAAGAAGACCTAAATAAACAGTGGCATACTATACTCACAGACTGAAAGAATTACTTAAAATGTCAATTTCCCTAAATTGATTTATAGATTTAATCTTAGTAAGATTCTTTGTACACCTAGACAAGTTGATTCTAAAGTGTACATACAAAGGTTAATGAATTAGAACAGCCAAAAAATTTTGAAAAAAGAACAAAGTTCAAGGACTCATATTACCTGATTTTAAACCATATAATGAAATTCCAGTGATTAGTACAGTATAGTATTGGCAAAAGACTAAACACACATGTCAGTGAAGTAGAATAGAAAATCCGGAAATAGGTTGCACAAATATGACCAACTGAATTTTGGCAAAGTTGCAAAAGCAGTTCAGTGGAGAAGGAACAGATTTTTTAATAAATGATTCTGAATCAATTTAACATCATGTGCAAAAAGAAAAAACCTCAATCTTCACTTCATGCCATATTAAAAAGTTAATTCAAATAAGATTATAGGCTGAAAAATAAACCTAAAACTTGTAGGAGAAAAACTCTTCATGACCTTAGGTTATTCTTAGATATGACACCAAAATATAATTTTTCTTTCCATTAAAAAATTTGATAAATTAAACCTACTCAAAATATAAAACTTTTGCTCTGTGAAGAGTAATGTTTAAAGAATAAAAAGACATGGGAAGCCCAGGTGGCTCAGTGGTTTAGTGCAGCCTTCGGCCCAGGGCGTGATCCTGAAGACCCAGGATTGAGTCCCACATCGGGTTCCCTGCATGGAGCCTGCTTCTCCCTCTGTCTGTGTCTCTGCCTCTCTCTCTGTGTGTCTCTCATGAATAAATAAATGAAATCTTAAAAAAAAAAAGAATAAAAAGACAAACCAAAGACTGGGAGAAAATATTTGCAAATCACATATCAAAGGACTTGTATTCAATATTCATAAAGAATTCTCAACAAAGAGAAAATAATAACAAAAGGAGCAAAAATTGAACACATACTTTATAAAGTGGATACATGGATAGCAAAGGAACACATGAACAGGAGCTGGAGAAAAAACAGCAAATAGATCCTATGCCCAGCAAAAGAAGATAATTAATAAAGATTCGAGCAGAATTCAATGAAATAGAGACCAGAAGAATTGTGGAACATATCAACAAAACCAGGAGTTGGTTCTTTGAAAGAATTTATAAGATAGATAAACCATTGGCCAGCCTTATTAAAAAGGAGAGAGAAGACTCAAAGTAATAACATCATGAATGAGAAAGGAGAGATCACTACCAACACCAAGGAAATACATTTGATTTTTAAAACTTATTATGAGCAGCTATATGCCAATAAATTAGGCAATCTAGAAGAAATGGACGCATTTCTGGAAAACCACAAACTACCAAAACTGGAACAGGAAGAAATAGAAAACCTGAACAGGCCAATAACCAGGGAGGAAATTGAAGCAGTCATCAAAAACCTCCCAAGACACAAAAGTCCAGGGCCAGATACCTTCCCAGGGGAATTCTATCAAATGTTTAAAGAAGAAACCATACCCATGCTACTAATACTGTTCGGAAAGATAGAAAGAGATGGAGTACTTCCAAACTTGTTCTATGAGGCCAGCATCACCTTAATTCCAAAACCAAAGACCCCACCAAAAAGGAGAATTATAGACCAATATCCCTGATGAACACAGATGCAAAAATTCTCAACAAGATACTAGCTAATACGATCCAATGATACATTAAGAAGATTATTCACCATGACCAAGTGGGATTTATCCCTGGGTTGCAAGGCTGGTTCAACACTCATAAAGCAATCAATGTGATAGATCATATCAACAAGAGAAAAAACAAGAACCCCATGATCCTCTCATTAGATGCAGAGAAAGCATTTGACAAAGTACAGCATCCATTCCTGATCAAAACTCTTCAGAGTGTAGGGATAGAGGGAACATTCCTCAGCATCTTAAAAGCTATCTATGAAAAGCCCATAGCAAATTTCATTCTCAATGGGGAAGCACTGGGAGCCTTTCCCCTAAGATCAGGAACAAGACAGGGATGTCCACTCTCACCACTGCTATTCAACATAGTACTGGAAGTCCTAGCCTCAGCAATCAGGCAACAAAAAGAAATGAAAGGCATTCAAATTTGCAAAGAAGAAGTCAAACTCTCCCTCTTCGCAGATGACATGATACTGTACATAGAAAACCCAAAAGACTCCACCTCAAGATTGCTAGAACTCATACAGCAATTCGGCAGTGTGACAGGATACAAAATCAATGCCCAGAAATCAGTGGCATTTCTATACGCTAACAATGAGTCTGAAGAAAGAGAAATTAAGGAGTCAATCCCATTGACAATTGCACCGAAAAGCATGAAATATCTAGGAATAAACCTAGCCAAAGAGGTAAAGGATCTATACTCTAAAAACTACAGAACAGGGATCCCTGGGTGGCGCAGCGGTTTAGCGCCTGCCTTTGGCCCAGGGCGCGATCCTGGAGACTCGGGATTGAATCCCACGTCGGGCTCCCAGGGCATGGAGCCTGCTTTTCCCTCTGCCTGTGCTGTGTGACTATCATAAATAAATTTTTTAAAAAATTAAAAACTACAGAACACTTCTGAAAGAAATTGAGGAAGACACGAAGAGATGGAAAAATATTCCATGCTCATGGATTGGAAGAATTAATATTGGGAAAATGTCAATGTTACCCAGGGCAATTTACACGTTTAATGCAATCCCTATCAAAATACCATGGACTTTCTTCAGAGAGTTGGAACAAATCATCTTAAGATTTGTGTGGAATCAGAAAAGACCCCAAATAGTCAGGGGATTCTTAAAAAGAAAACCATAGCTGGGGGCATCACAATGCCAGATTTCAGGCTGTACTACTAAGCTGTAGTCATCAAGACAGTGTGGTACTGGCACAAAAACAGACACAAAGATCAATGGAACAGAATAGAGAATCCAGAAGTGGACCCTCAACTTTATGGTCAACTAATATTCGACAAAGGAGGAAAAACTATCCACTGGAAGAAAGACAGTCTCTTCAATAAATGGTGCTGGGGAAATTGGACATCCACATGCAGAAGAATGAAACTAGACCATTCTCTTACACCATACACAAAGATAAACTCAAAATGGATGAAAGATCTAAATGTGAGACAAGAATCCATCAAAATCCCAAAGGAGAACACAGGCAACACCCTTTTTGAACTTGGCCACAGTAACTTCTTGCAAGATACATCCATTACATCCATGAAGACAAGAGAAACAAAAGCAAAACTGAATTATTGGGACTTCATCAAGATAAAAAGCTTCTGCACAGCAAAAGAAACAGTAAAAAAAAACTGAAAGACAACCTACAGAATGGGAGAAGATATTTACAAATGACATATCAGATGAAGGGCTAATATCCAAGATCTATAAAGAACTTATTGAACTCAACAGCAAAGAAACAAACAATCCAATCATGAAATGGGCAAAAGACATGAACAGAATTTCACAGAGGAAGACATAGACATGGCCAAAAAGCACATGAGAAAATGCTCCACATCACTTGCCATCAGGGAAATTCAAATCAAAACCACAGTGAGATACCACCTCACACCAGTGAGAATGGGGAAAATTCACAAGGCAGGAAACCACAAATGTTGGAGAGGATGTGGAGAAAGGGGAACCCTCTTGCACTGTTGGTGGGAATGTGAACTGGTGCAGCCACTCTGGAAAACTGTGTGGAGGTTCCTCAAAGAGTTAAAAATAGACCTGCCCTATGACCCAGCAATTGCACTGCTGGGGATTTACCCCAAAGATACAGATGCAATGAAACGCCAGGACACCTGCACCCCAATGTTTCTAGCAGCAATGTCCACAATAGCCAAACTGTGGAAGGAGCCTCGGTGTCCATCGAAAGATGAATGGATAAAGAAGATGTGGTTTATGTATACAATGGAATATTCCTCAGCCATTAGAAACGACAAATACCCACCATTTGCTTCGATGTGGATGGACCTGGAGGGTATTATGCTGAGTGAAAAAAAAGTCAAAGTCAGAAAAGGACAAACATTATATGGTCTCATTCATTTGGGGAATATAAAAATTAGTGAAAAATAATAAAGGGAAAGGAGAGAAAATGAGTGAAAATATCAGAGAGGGTGATAAAACATGAGAGACTCCTAACTCTGGGAAATTAACAAGGGGTAGTGGAAGGGGAAGTGGGCGGGGGGTTGGGGTGACTGGGTGATGGGCACTGAGAGGGGCACTCGGCGGGATGAGCACTGGGTGTTATGCTATATGTTTGCAAATTGAACTCCAATAAAAAAATTAGAAAAAAGAACACATGAACAAATGCTCAATATCCTTAAATATTAAGGAAATGCTAATTAAAACCACGATGACATACCACTACACACTTAGAATGGCAAAAAAATAAACAATAAAAAAACCCAAAACTGTGAATAATACCAAGTGTTGGTAAAGTTGAAAAGCAACTGGAATTCTCATATACACATTGTTAGTGGGATTGCAGAATGGTATAGTTACTCTGGAAGATAGTTTAGCAGTTTGTTATAACAATTGATGTACATGACAACTTGGATGAATCTCGAAGGCATTATGGTAGTGGAAGAAGTCATTTTCCAAAAGTGCTCACAGAAGACACCTGGATGTCCAACTTGGTTTTGACTCAGGTTATGATTTCATGGGTCATCGGGTGGAGCTCTGTGTCAGGCTCTGTGCTCAGAGGGGAGTCAGCTTGAAGATTCTCTCCCTCTGCCCCTCCCCACCTTTTAAATAAATAAATAAATAAATAAATAAACAAATAAATAAATAAATAAATACTTTTTTTTTAAAAAAAGCACTCACCATGTGATTCTATTTATATGACATAAAAAAGCAAAACTGTATTGATGAGAACAGGTAACTGGTTGCCATGGGTTAGAGCAAAAGGAGGATTTGACTACAAATGGGCAGCACAAGGTTTTTCTTTGGAGTGTTGAAATTCTTCTGTATCCTGTTTGTGGCGGAGGTTATGGAAATCCATGTGTATGTAAAAACTCCCAGAACTGTTCATAAAGAAAAGTCAATTTTATAGTGTATGAATTAAAGCATTAAAAATTTATATGTTTCAAGTTGTATATATCTGTTATAACATATATGTTTAATATAGGTAAACACATATCTATTATACACATACACACACACATATATATATAGGTCTCAAATCTCTAGAAGTCATTATGTAATATGAAACTTTTACCGATGGGCTAGAAATCTTTTAAATGTGGAGAAAAGAAAAAAAATCATCTTAGAATGCTTAATTATACATAATTTATTGATGAATAGAGTCTGTACGTTTTACAAAATGTTTTGTGGGCATTGGATTCCTAAAATTACAGTTGTCACATTTCTTGGGTATAATTAGATGGAGAATAGCATTTTACATTGTTTAAAAAGAGGGAGTGGGGGAGAAATGTCAAAGCTTTTCTGTCTGGCTTAAATGATAGGTCAAACTGCACAGAAATCTCTCTGGTTTTGGAAACTGGCATTTGGGCCTAGATTGTCCAATTATCTGAGCCATCAGCCTCATGTCTGAGCTGTCCACAATGATGCTTTCTAGGCCCAAGGCCAAGGCTGCTAGGCCAGAAAAGCCTTCACTGACGTCAGGAGGCCGAAACTGAAGAGGAAGGGAGGGAGGGATCCTATACTGATCTGCATTTGCCTTGAAGGAATTATTTGACTGGTAGTGTTCAGGATAAGAATTTTTACTTTTTCAAATTAGCTCACTATGATATGGCATGTGGGAGCTCACTCAAAAATCCCAGTGCATACTTTAGAAGGAGCCCAAGATTATGGAGCTGAAAGACTTATCCTCTTTCTGA
The DNA here is from genome assembly GCF_048418805.1 of Vulpes vulpes. Classification (NCBI taxonomy): domain Eukaryota; kingdom Metazoa; phylum Chordata; class Mammalia; order Carnivora; family Canidae; genus Vulpes; species Vulpes vulpes. Next base: position 88,293,279 of record NC_132793.1, on the reverse strand, counting down.
CAGTATATCTGCTCCCCAACAAAGCCCACAGTGAAATCCCTTTCAAACTGCGGAGCCCTAAGATAGAAGACCTCATCCTGCTAGCACCTCAGAGGTAAATCCAGTAGTATATAGGGATGGTTTTCATGGACCATCCCTAAAACTGGACTCCAGTTTTTCAGGAAGGCTCCCATATTCTTTAAGAGTGGATATGAATCTTATCTTTATAAAGCCACCACCAACTAAATGGAGATGACTTGCCAATGGTTTGCTCTGCACCATTTATTGGGTGATTTATATGTTGAATGTGCCGGCTTCTTGCAGCAGCCTGCATAGATTGATATGAAGGGCTCTGGAAATTACCTACTCTCTGAAATATCTCTTCCACTGGCCTCCAAAGGCCCCGAATGCCTATAATATTTACTCTGCAGACCAAATTATTAATATGTAAATGCTAACCAGGATGGAGTAATCCGTTAGGTCATCACCACAAAGTGATTGGCTATTCCATCAAGAAGGAGAGCCCTGGAGAGATGGGACTGAGAAGTTTTGACATCAGAGAAGAAAGCATTTAAAATATAGGACTTTAGGGTGGTTCTAGTGAGGAGGTTACACCAATGTACTGGGGGCCTGAGAAAAAGGGCAGGTGAGGGCACATCCCAGATCTCACCATATTCATCATTTCTTTTACCAAAACGACCTTCCTCTCCAGAGTATCTGTCAGGTGACTGAGTGTGTACCTTTCCTTAATTTTTTCCACTGAGTTAAGAAAACTGGTATGATTCCTACATCCTGGCAGCAAACACAGCAGGCCACACTGCCAGATCAAAATATTAGAAACAGACATCAATTAATAAACTGAGGGTTTACATTTTACATTTTTATATTAACGAAAAGCAAATGGGTCAACGTGTTTGGTGGAGAAAAGCAAATGGGTCAACGTGTTTGGTGGAGGAATAAGGAACTCAACGCCCCTTATCTAAATATTGGGGAAACTTCTTAAGCATTTTTTTTAATGATAGTCACACAGAGAGAGAGAGAGAGAGAGAGAGAGGCAGAGACACAGGCAGAGGGAGAAGCAGGCTCCATGCACTGGGAGCCCGACATGGGATTCGATCCCAGGTCTCCAGGATGGTGCCCTGGGCCAAAGGCAGGCGCTAAACCACTGTGCCACCCAGGGATCCCTTGGGAAAACTTCTTATTGGGCATATATATCAGAAATGTTTTAAGAACTGGGAAGCTGAGTATTTTAGTGAGTTGGCAGAGAGGGGGCATTCCAGCTCAGGCATGGCTTTGGAGAAAGAGAGGAACAGGAATGCAATGTTAAAAGATAGCGGGCTTGAGTATTTAAGTGCCAGGTGGATAGGAGCAAGATGGGGGGGGTGGCGAGGGCCTGAAAGACAAAACTTGAAAACGATGTAGCCCAGTGTGGCACAGACTTTTGTCTTGTCCCATTAATGTCCACTAGATTTAGGGTGCCCATGTCAGATCTCCAGCTCCTCAAAGGTGACAGCCCCTAGAAGACACAGCTCACCTTGGGCCTGGGTTTCCAGTCATCCCGGACTGAGAAGTAGACAAGCTTAGCAGCAGAGTTTGGGGAACTCTGCTGGTTCGTGCCCAAGAACACTCGAAACTCATTTATACCTAGTCAGTCCATCAGCAGCATCCCTCCCACGTACCCCCTCCCCCACTTAACCCCGTGGGAACCTGATCTGGCCTCCCTTCCCCCCTTGGGTGCATGACTTTTTTTCCTTTCCAGCTTATCTTTGGGAACTACATTTTAAAAAGCACTTTATTATGGAAATTTCCAAATACACTCAAAAGCAGAAAGACTAGACAAATGTACCTACACGTAACAATCATCAACTTCAACAAGTATTAAGTCATGGATAAGATAGTTATATCTACATTATGATTCCCCCTTCACTCCCCCTTATTGGATTATTTCAAAGCAAATCTCAGATATCATATCATTTTGTCAGTAAATAATGAGATATGAATACCCAAAAAGTTAAAGACTCATTTCGGAAAAAATAATAAGCACAATATTATTACCACATTTAATTTTTTAACAAAAAGCCCTTAATTTCATCAAATATGTGGGATTTCTTCTGAGCGTGAGCCCTGGAGCTGGGGAGATGAGAGCTGTAGGTCAGGGCTTGGGCTCTGAATCCCAGGATAGGGCCGTTCTAGAAATCTGAAAACCTTGCCAGAGTCCACGGTTCTAACCTTCAAGCCCCTTGATTTGGTCCACTCTCCTTGCCTTTCAGTTCTAAGTCTAGAATAAAAAAATTACCTGTGCTTGGTGAATGACCCTGTTCTCTTACTTATTAGCTACCTGCTCTTGGGCCAAGACTAATGATAGTTTTCTCATCAGTGAAATGAGATAATAGCACAATATCATAGAACAGTGGTGATCATTGTGGACAGAGATTTGTTGGGGCGGGTGCCTGGGTGGCTCAGTAGGTTAAGCGTCTGACTCTTAATTTCAGCTCAAGTCATGATCTCAGGATTGTGCTATTGAGCCCTGCATGGGGCTCTGTACTGGCATGGAGCCTGCCTAAGAATCTTTCCTTCTCCCTTGCCCCCCCTCTTCACCCACACTCGTTCTCTCTCTCTCTCAAAAAAAAAAAAAAAAGGACTTCTGTTGGTCATTCTTCTAGGGTAGGTCTGCTAGTAACAAATTCTGCTTTTTTTTTTTTTCTTTTATCTTAGAATGGCTTTATTTTCTCTTCATTCCTGAAGGATATCTTTTGCTGGATATAGAATTCTGAGCTGACAGTTCTTTTCTTTCAACACTTGAAAAATGTGCCACTTTCTTCTGGACTTGATAATTTTTTTTTTTGGACTCAATAATTTCTAAGGAGAAATGCATTGTCATTCAATTTTTTTTTCCCTATAGGTACTATATCATTTTTCTCTCTAGGTGCTTTTCCTATGTTCTGAGTTTTCAAAAGTTTGACTATGATATGTTCAGACATGGAATTTTTGGATTTATCCTGTTTGGGATTCACTAAGCTTCTTGAATCTAGGTTTATGACCCTTAACGAATTTGGGGAAATTTTGGGCATTATTTCTTTGAATATTTTTCCAGCCGCATTCCCTTTTTCCTTTCCTCTTGAGACATGAATATTAGTTCTTGAGGCTCTGTTCACTTTTTTTTCAGTCTATTTTCTTTTTTATCCAAAGTGGGTAATTTCTATTCATCTGTCTACAAATTCACAGATTCTTGTCTCTGTTACCTCCTTTTTTATATATCAATCACATCTCGAATTTTAAAACTTTGATTATTTATATTTCTCAATTCTACAGTTTCCATCTAGTTTTTATATTTTTCTCTTTCTTTCTCGAGATGTCCCACTTTTTAAATTGTTTCAAATGTTCTTAATTACTTATTAGAGCATTTTTATGAAGGCTGCTTTAAAATTCTTGTCTGAAAATTGCAACATCTGAATCATCTCAGTGTTAGCAGCTGTTGATTGTTTTTTCTCAAGTTGTGATTTTTCCCAGTTCTTGGTATGACAAATGATTTTTAAAAATTATATCCTGGACATTTGGGAATTATGAGATTCTGGATTCTATTAAAATCCTCTATTTTACCAGCCACTCATCTGTTTAGACTTAGCACATAGGTCTAGTCCACTTCATTTGTGTTACCTTGAGGCTAACCTGAAAACCCAGGCGATATTCCCTACTGTATCACTCAAACATTTGTCATGTTAATTATGAAGTTTTATATGTAGGTCACTTGGAGTCATTTCACATACAGGTTTTTTTAAATATTTTTTTTATTCATGATAGTCACACAGAGAGAGAGAGAGAGGCAGAGACACAGGCAGAGGGAGAAGCAGGCTCCATATAGGGAGCCCAACGTGGGATTCGATCCTGGATCTCCAGGATCGCGCCCTGGGCCAAAGGCAGGCGCCAAACCGCTGAGCCACCCAGGGATCCCTCATATACAGGTTTTAAAAGTTTCTTTCTTTATTGTCTTCACTCTGAAATTCTCCTGACTCTCTAGTTGGGAAAGGAGGAATATAATCTTCCACTTCTGAGTGAAGATGGAAGTCCACCTCCCTACTTAGCCTCTTGAACACCACCCTGGCTCAGGAATTAAAGGGATCCCTGATACTTCTGGGCAGGGAGTGGAAATCAAGGCTCACCTCTCAGCCTTCACTGGCACTTGAGGGCTGAGAGAAACGGGAAACAAAATGGTTTCTGTTCTGCTAGGGACCCCTTTTCTTTGTCCTTTGGCTAGAGAGACAAGGCTTTTCTTGGGGCTTCAAAAAATCTAGACCTATTGGTGTTTCTCAGTTGAAAAGTTTTCCAGCACACAATCCAGAACATATGGGAGACAAAAAGAAAATCTAGGAACACACTATCAAGCCATTCCTCAATGCCCAAGATTCCTAGCCTGTCTGTTCTGTTTTTTCCACTATTCAGAGGCTTCCTATGTGTGTTGTATTATTATCAGAATTTTTAGTTGTCCATATGAGAGGAATAGGAAGAAATGAGCTTATTCTATCTTGTCTGGCTCATCACCTTCAGAAGATCTATGATACCAAGCACCACTTGAGTGAGAGGATCCACACCCTGATTTGCCTTTGCCTTGAACTTAGGCATTTTTCTCTGACTTTTCCAGGGTCAGCGAGCTGCTTCCCAACTTGGGATGGCAACTCTTGAAGGCTCAAGGCCCCTGGGAGTCTTGGAGCCATTATAGAATTCTTTCTGTATTCCACAATCGTGGCTGAAAATGTTGGCCAGAAGAAGCATCCTGGCTTGCCTGCATGTAAGTGGCCCACCTCTTGCTGTGCTGGGGAGGTAAGAGTCAAAGATCAACCATAGTATCCTCACTGCAGGACTTCTGTCCCCTGAACTTCACAGCTGTGCCATATAATTGTCCAGCCTTCAGTATCTAGAGACTGCAAAAGCCAACAATTAGGAAGAGAAACCAGTCCCAGAGCTGCCATTTCAACCCTGTGAGCAGTTGCTAACTTAAATTCCCCAGATTATTACAAATGCAGGTGCCTGCAGTGTTTCTTTATCTCTACCTTTGTCCCAGAGCAGAAAAATCACACTTAGGTAGTGAAATATTTATTTTCAAAAGGAAAGTCTCATTTAGGACTCCAATAATTGTATTTTCTCAGAGAAAATTATTGCCAAACAACAATCCTATTCCTGTATGCAATCTTTTATCATCTCAACTTTTTTTTTATAGTTCTTGGATCTAAAAATTATTTCCCTAAACATTCCATATCAGATATCCAAAAATCTGCAGAATTTAAGTCCTATAATTCAATAGATCTCAGATGTGCTTACCTTCAGGCTGACCTATCAGGAAACTGCAAATTTTCACTGAGGCAATGCCTGCAGCATCTCAGTGACACCCTCCTTGGTGGATATGACTCCAGAAACAGGCTCCCTGGGTTTGCTTCCTCAGAAGCACACCTGTTTCATTTCTAGCTTTTATGGAAATGATTTTATTTTACTTTGTCTATTCCTCAGGAATTCCCCAAAGTAACTATTACCTGAGTATTAGTGATTCCTCAGGAGGCCCATGCTTGTGGCTTAGATTATATGGGATTGCACAGAATCCCATATGTTCTACACACTCTTTTTAGAAAAGTTAAGTCCACCATTAGGTGGAATTTAGAAAATATGTCCTTCTTTCAGGAAGAATAAAATCGAGATCAGAATTCTTTCTAAAATTACCGTTAAAGTCCAGGACAACCTCTAACTACCCTTTAGTCTCTCCTTCCTCCCCAGATTTTTCTCTTGTCTCTGAATATAAAGGGAAGGGGGGCTTTTCAAAGGAAAATTCCTTCATTTTGGTGGAAATGTTCCCATTGCTTCTTGATTCTACTCAATAGTTTGGTTCACCCACTTGCTCCTCTTTAGATAAAGATGACATTCAAAAGACATGAAGAAAATGGATTCATAGTAGATCAAGTCAAATCGCTGATGGTTGAGAACCCACTCCCTTCATTTTGAACCATAAATTGTTCCCAACTTTTCTTTGTGGACAAAGCCTCTCATAAGCAACTTTGAATTCCTTTTATAGTGAATGTAAAACTGCAGAGTTTCCATCAACAGAAAAGTGAATTCCACACCAGTCTGATGATATGGATAATTTGCCTTTGTAATGACATACAGCATGTAATCAAATGGCCATGGATAAGCCTGGGCAGCCAGACGCTGGGAAATGTCCTGATTTTTTACTGTGGTCTTTCAGGATTGTCTCCTGGCGCTCTTGAGGCAAGACGGAGCCTCTTGACAACTTGTGACCTGGGTCAGAGAGGGACCTTCTCTTCTGTTCCAGCCAGTACCATAGCAGAAGAATCAAGTGCAGGAGGCGGCTGGCAGGCGGCACACGCTTTGGGAATGAGTGGACACTTGCGTGTGGACACCAGAGGCATGGGATCTCAGGCTGAGCTGGGAGCCAGTACCCGACAGCACCGAACATGAGGAGCTGCATAGACTGAGACAGTCAGTTCAGCTAGCAAGGGGCACACACATGTGTCAATTATAAGGGTGACCAGTTGATAAGAGGCCCCTTGAAGAGCCATGGGAGCCTATGCTGTGGCAGGAATGAGTGGGGAGCTTTGACAACAATGTGTTAATAGTCATATACAAATCAAAGGTCCACATCATGGCTCAAAGCCACCCTATAGCACTCAGAGGGATGAAAATTACCATCTGAACTGTGCAGAGCAGGAGCTGCCCCCAGAGCCAATGACAGGAAAAACAGATTGGCCTGGGACAGCAGGCAGCTCCTCCTGTGAAGCCTTTGTTGCTGGGGGAGGGTCATCTCAGTCTTTGGGGACAAGTGCAAGCAATGCCACGCACCTGGTTGGGAGGAGGGGCATGCGCTCCAACAAGCCCTTTCCTTGATGCCCTAGGACAAGTGTCCCATACGTCCACCCCAATGCTGGGCTGCTCAGCTAGATTGCTTCTCCAGGCACTGGAAAGGCTGTGGTCACATGGTTGAGCACATGCATGGCACCTTTACAACCTTCCCCCTCACCTGTCCTGTTCCTGTAATAGTCCTGCCTGTGTTCATCAGTTTTCATCTTCTGGCCCTGCCCACTCCCAATTGCCCCGGGCAACCCCCATCTCCCTCTGGCATGGGCCCCCTTGGGCAGCCTACATCCTCTGTGTCTCATGATTGCCTTTAGAAGTGGTAGTAGGAATGGGACAGGGCACACAGCTGATCTCTAAGTTTGGGAGTGCCACCAGAGGAGCACAGGAAAGGGAAAGAGGAAATGTATGACCTTCTCTTCCTTGGGCAATACAACTCCCCCAATAAGAGCCTACGTTTCCCGCCCCCCCACCCGCCCCCAAGACTGACTCTGATACAGCTCCATCCATAGGGATCTGGTTTAAGGCCTGGAGTGCTTTATAATGGGACATGGAACAAGAATGATAGATGCAGCACCAGGAGAGCCCCAGAAGCCAGGAAAAACACAATCTAGGTGCTGTCCTCCTGGGGAAGATGAAGAAACTCTGAGCACCCACAGGAATGGGAAGCAGAGGGAGTCAGGCCAGCAGTTAGGCTGCCTCAGAGTACACACAGAGGATGCCAGCTGGTTGGTTTGATGGGAAGGAAACAGTGATGAGCAAGGGAGGAGGAGACAGGGAATTGCCAATCTTCAGGTCTCTGAAGGCCAGCTCCACCAGCCTTACAGGGCTTGGAGGCAAACGCCCTCAAGAAATTCATTCATTCATTCCTAGGTGACTTCCTTCCAAGGGGTGGTACCAATCCCTATGAGCACAGGAAACTGGTACAAAGTTCAAGTTTTAATACTTCTTGGGTATTCCTGAAGGATCACATCGCCAATGATGTTGGCATTTTAAATGCCTCTCATTGACCCCCAATCCTCGGGATCTAACAGATCACAGACCCAGACTGGACTTTCTGAAATGTGGAGGATTTTATTCCACAACTTTTGGAAATCCATAAAGATTCTTTTACCTTTTTTCTGAAAGGCACTTTTCTTTTCTTTTCTTTTTTTTAACAAAGTATTTTTTTAAACTTCTTTTTTTTATTTTATTTTTTATTTGTTTTATGATAGTCACACAGAGAGAGAGAGAGAGGCAGAGACACAGACAGAGGGAGAAGCAGGCTCCATGCACCGGGAGCCCAACGTAGGATTCGATCCCGGGTCTCCAGGATCGCGCCCTGGGCCAAAGGCAGGTGCCAAACCGCTGCGCCACCCAGGGATCCCTGAAAGGCTCTTTTCTTTGCAGATTCCGCATCAAGCAGTTGGGTTCTGATGGCTTTTCCTTCACCTTCTGTTCTCCCTTCCTTCTTTCTCCTCTGTCTTACTTTACCTCATTTTCATAGATTTCCCCCAAATAAAGTCATCCAAAGATTATTCATAAAACAGAACTCCAGAAGTTTCTAAACTATCATTAAGTCACGTGCCTTCATTTTAGTGGAAGAAATTAGGGTGCAAATCATGACTACAGGGCAAATAAATAATGGCTTGTCTTAGCTGAAGATATTTTAAAAACCAGTACACAAGCTCCATGCAAAGTCAGATATTAGCGTTGTCTTTAAAGATGTTATCACACTGGTGACATGTTATGGTGAGTTAAACAAGGTGTGTAGCATTTTAGACAAGGACAGGAAAAAACATGAATTCAAACAAGCCTCAAATGATGATTGTTTTGATGATAGAATTTGCAGGGTAAAAATATCAGAGACTTGAAAAGCATAGCATTCCAGATGAAAGACTTTAAGTGGCAAAAGAAATTCATTACTATAATAAGGAGGATAGAAATAATACAACCTAGCAGATTCTGAGTGTTTGTTGAACAAATGATCAGAAATGCAAGCTAGAGTAAGTGGTGGTTTCTAACTAATGATGATGACATAGCATATCTCAGTCGAATGGTTAACACTTGAGACAAGTGAAATTTCATCAACGTGTTCACAGATAATCTGACGGGAAAATTGTTTCCTCTTCCTCAGGGAGTTACTACAGGATGTGTTCCACAAAAAATGAGAGAGTAAGCCAAGAAAGAGAAAGATGTGGATTCTAGGAAATGAGATCCAATGAGGAAGAAAGTAAAGGGAATTTATAAGACATCAGCAAAGAAAAATCAGTGGTCAACATCTGTACATCTGTACAGCAGGCTTCAGAAACTGCCTGTGGAAATTGGTGCAGGGTGGAGAATCTGGGCAGGAGGTCTCTAACATGCAGGGCTCTGAGGGAGCTGGCTGGCATCAGCAGTGGCAGCCAATTGTTAAATATTCAGGAATTTCACAAGCCAATTGTTAAACACAGCCACTATTAAAAATTAGGTTATGAGGGACACCTGGGTGACTCAGTAGTTGAACATCTGTCTTCAGCTCAGGGCATGATCCTGGGGTCCTGGGATCGAGTCTCACATCAGGCTCCCCATAGGGAACTTGCTTCTCCCTCTGCCTGTATTGCTGCCTCTCTCTCTGTGTGTCTCATGAATAAATAAATTTAAAAATCTTTAAAATAAATAAATAAATAAAATAACAGGTTATGTAAACTAATAATTAAATAAATCATACTAAAAATGAAGGTAATACATTTTCAAAATTCATCTCTATTTTACCTCATCTTACTAATATTTTTGTTCTTGAGGTTATTTATGTTTTTTACATTTGGATGGTAGAAGTATATAGTGGATGCCATTACACATGTTTCCCCAGGTCCATTTTTCAGTGATGTCACATATAGTAGCTAGAAGTTGGCCAGAGTGGAAGTACTTACACTACGGAAATTGACAAAAGCTGCAAATCAGGCCTCTATTTTTTTTTTATAACGTGATTTAACAGTCACGTAAAAACTATGCTTACTTATTATGGATACTTAGGAGTTTGGCAAAAAGAGTGAAAGCATTCTATGAGAACAGAATGGCTTTGTGGATGTTATGATAGAATTGCATGTTTTAGCGTTAATTGTAAATAGTAAATTCTGTGCTGCATGTTCTTATGTCTGCTCCCATGGGCTTTAGCCCAGGACAAATAACCAACTTGCAGAGCTGCCAAGAAAAGGAACCTGGGGCAATCAGCCCTGCCAGTCTGCTGGTCCACCTTCTTTGCATTACAGTTACATGCATAAATATGCACATGCTGTTAGCATGCACATAGACTATTAGCATGTATGTAGAACATCAGCATGCACATACAGTGTGTACATAGTCTGTAGTATGCACACAGACTGTTAGCACACACATAGATTGTTAGCAGGCACATAGACCATTAGCATGTACATAGACAGTATGTACATAATCTGTTAGCATGCACATAGATGGTGCCAATGCTTATAGAATTTTTACAGCGAGGCAGGCACTATTGTTATAATGTCCCATTCACAGACATGGGGGCTGAGATTTCCAGTGGTTTATATGCCCCACAAAGTCATCCAGCGTAAGTGTGCCTCATCATACAGCAATGCTCTTGTGCCCTGAAGAACCACTTGCCTCCCCAGGGCTGGGGGACTGGAAGCTCTGGAGGTGACCAGGAGTATAGGTGAGTACCCTCTACTCACCAAAAAGGCTCTCTGTACACCTAATGACATCATCTTCTGATGGCAGTAATCCTATCCACTGAGTGTTTCCCTGAGAAAATAAATTAAAGCAGGGCTCTCTCTGTCTCCAAACCGTTTAATTGTCCTGCTTTCACAGTCTTTGTCTGAGAAACAGGCCTTGCGTCTTGCATGGGTACCACACTTCGTATATGGCTTGGCACCCAGTTAGTGCTCAATAAATGTTAGCTGATATTTTCACTTACTTGCTTTTACTATTAATATTTAAATTTATATACAGTCAAATTGACTTAGGATGCATCTTAAGACCCTTTAAATATGTATCTGTTTGGGGATGGTTATTTCCGGAATTTACGCCTTTGAAATCCCACTCAATTTACAAAACATGTTTTATGTTTCATACATCTCACTTGTTTGGTCTACACACAGTGGATTTTCCCCCCAGAGAAGAAGCTTGCAGTCAGTCTCGAAACACAGGCCTTTCCCATACACTTTGCCAGGGCCCCACAGTCATCATGGCAGATTGGGGTCACTCACAGAATACCACATGGAGAGTTTGGGGTTACAACCAGCTAGGATGGAGAACACACAGCAGAGGGGAACCACAGATGGACAGACTCACAGACGTCTGCCCACCCTCAGGATCAGATGGGCCAGGCAATCTCCAGTATGCCTCAGCTGGCCACATTCCAGTGAGTCCGGGCAGAGTCACCTGCAGCCACAAATCAACTCCAGAACCTTCCCTGAATCACATTAACATCTGACTCTGGTCAGATAAAGCCCCACTCCTGAGCTATTTAGAGGAAGAATTATAGGCTTTGTGTGGAATGCTTTTAATATTTATCTATGTCAGGACGAGGCTCGTCTTACTGAGCACTAACTTGTGTGGTGACTATGCCACGGCACCCTGGACAGCCCTAATCAGGAGCGCCCTCCACTGAACCAGGGCGGTCTTTTTCCATACTACATGGGTATCAGGAATCAAATTGTATGGCTTTTCTGTGTGCTCAGAGGTTTGACTCCTGGGAGTGGCCACCATCAGCTCAGCCTCCTGGCACATACCTGAGTCCACCTTGGTGCCATTTGCCAATCTCAGCTAGCACAGAGCTTCCATCCAGAGAAAGCCAGGTCTCATGGTAAGAGACCAAATCCCATGCACCAATCTGTGAAACTTAAAGAAGAAAGTAAAAAAGCAAGTGGAAAAGTCATTGTAAGAGCAATCACCAGTGATAGATAACATTAAGTTGTTCTGGGATTTGGGATTTATGCCAGTTGAGTTGAAAAGGCAGGTGGCTGAAATGTGGTAGAAAGCTGCAGTCTGAGACCAAGACTGAAAGGAGTGAATTACATGACCTTAAACCAACCACACTTCGCACACTTCGCACTTGGCACCCACTTAATGCTCAATAAATGTTAGCTGATATTTTCACTTATTTGCTTTTACTATTAATATTTAAATTTATATACAGTCAAATCGACTTTAATTTGATAAATAGTCCTGTGAGTTTTCACACGTGGGTAGATCTGTGTAACCACCACCAATAGGTTATGGAGAATTCCATCACCCCAAACAAATCCCTCATGCTGTCCCTTTACAGTCCTTCCTCCACCCCAACCGCAGGAAACCACTGATTTGTTTTCCGTCTCTATAGTTTTGCTTTTCCCAGGATGTCACGTAAGTGGATTTAGACAGTAGGGAAATTTTGAGACTGGTTTCTTCCTCTAGTACAATACCTTTGAAACATCTGTATTGCCATGTGTATCAAAAGCTGGTTCTTCTGACTGCTGAATAGTATTCCATGGTATACACACATGTCTGTAGTTTGTCGATTTGTCCATCCAAAAAACACTGGGGTTATTTCACTTTGGGGCAGTTATGAAGATTGTTTCTCTAAGGATTCATGAACAGGCTTTTCTACATTTTTCTAGAACAAATATCTAGGAGTGAGATTATTGGGTCACCTGGTCAGTACATTTATAAGATACTGACAAATTGTTTTCCAGAATAGCCACATTCTAATTAGCAATGTATGAGAGTGCCTGTTGCCATATTCTTGCTAGTACTTGGTATTGCCAGTATTTTTCATGTAAACCATTCTGGTAGATATAGAGTGCTATGTTAGGGCGGTTCGAATTTACATTTCTCCAGTGGCTAATGATGTTGAGCATCTTTTTATGTGCCTATTTGCTATCCTTACATCTTCTTTGGGGGAAGTGTCAGTTCAAATATTTTGCCCATTTTTAAAATTGGGTCATTTATTTTCTGACAGTGAGTTTTGAGAATCCTTTACAGATTCTGAATATAAATCCTTTACCTAAAACATGATTAGGAAATATTTTCCCCAGTCTGTGGCCTTCTAATCTTCCCTAAATAGTGCCTTTTGCAGAGCAAAAGACTTTAATTTTGATGAAATTCAATTTATGAAGTTTTTCTTTTTCCCATCAATCGTCTTGTTAATGTCATATATGAGAACTTTTTGCCTGACCCAAAGTCATAAAGATGTTCTCCTGCTTTCCTAAAAGTCTTATACTTTAACATGATCTATTTTGAATTAATTTTTATAAGGTTTTTTAGATTTTAAGAGGTTTTTTTGGTTTGGGTTTTGTTTATGAATGTCCACTTGTTTTAACTTCAGCCAAAATTAACACAAATTTTTTACCCCTTTTTCTACCCCTCTTTATATAAATTTTTATTTCTTTGTAAATTTAAGATCATTTTTTCTTACCTCAAATAAGAAGATATATACGTGGAAGGGCCTAGCCCAGTGTCTGGCATGTGGTTCATGGAAAAATAAATAAATAATGGTTTAAAATACACACACAATCCTAGAAAAAAAAATGCAAATTAGGCCAAACATTAAGATCCATCACCTGAAATTAAGTTCTGAAATCACAAGGTAGCATTTGCATCTCTAACTCAAAGCCACTAAAGAGTAGCCATCACTGGCTCTAAGGTGGCCTCTGTGGACACCCTCCCAGGGAAGAACACCCCTGCCTTCCTGTAGAAATGAGGTCCCTTGTCCGTTCCAGTGAGTGGTCAGACAGGTGCGCTGTTTAAATGCATTGACCTCAGCTGAAGCTGAAAACTGTCCTCATCAGCTGCAGCATGTAGCTTGCGTGCGTGTGTCAACGTGTGCACACATGTGGAATATGTACAAAACCCAGTCCTTCTAGGCAGACTGCAGACCCACAGACTGCCTGCGCAGACCCCTCCTGGGAGCTGTCTTCATGTGAACGATTTACCCTGGTGACTTCAAGACCACAGAACTCATCCAACAAAGGGGCTCATTTACTTTCTGACATGGTTAATGTCCTGATTTAATGACCCTCTTATATCACACTCAGCACCCTAAATTATAGGGCAGCTCAGGCAATTACACTGCAGGATCTCAGGCTGCACCTCTCCCAAGAGTTGCAGTGTGGTTGTCACACAGCTGCCTTCCAGGACTCTGCTGAGCTGCTGGAGGAGCTTCCAGCTCTTCCCGTGAGCTACAGGCCTTGGCTCCCATTAAAGTAATTGTTTGCACCTCCTTGTTGCTCCAGATCACTGTCTCCTGGGATTTTCCGCCACAGGAAATATTATCCTGAGCATATAACCACACGTGTGAAAGACTAGAAATGTCTTTCTTGTAGTTATTACTAAAGAAGCAGAGTCTGTGTTTCTTGTGCATTCAAGGGAGAAAAAAATCTTGTCTCCTTGGCGTGCTCTGAAATGTCTGAGTTATGAAAGATCATTTTCCATAATGACCCTTTGGGATAAAAGTAGTTGTAGCAAGGATTTCACAAACAGGAGTCTCCGAACTTGCTCCTGAATACTGCCAGACTCAGAGCACAGCCAATTAGAAAGGTTTAGCACCTAGCAAAAATCCTCTCAGGTTTAAGAGATTTTTGCAACCCTGGCATTGATTGTAAGGCTAGTGTAAGGTAAAAAGGTAAAATTCTGATGCCCAGGACCCACATTCAAGGGCTTACATCCAAGGAAACCTATGGTGACTTACAGGTTGATGCATTCTAAGAAGCATTTCTCAGCTTTGATCTACTATTTATTCTGAATAGCAAATGATTTTGCTGGTGGGAATAGTGGGAAATGAAACGGTTGAAAACACGAAGTGTCTGTGAAAAGAAATTTTTCTTTGAAAAATAACACCACAGTCTTAAACTTAGAAGCCACTTTATAAATATGAGAAATAAAACAATCTATGTTTCGATGAGACAAAATAGGGAATGACAGGTTAAAGAAATTAGCATTCAGAACAAGAAAGAATAGCTTAAAATCCTGTAATTATATCAATTTGGTTCACTAAAAATAGATCAGGTGGAAAGGAGAGCCCTCTTGAGAGAGAGAAATTGTAGGCAGGAAATAAGAGGACTCGATTTTCTGTTCCAAACATTGACTCCATGCTGAATCCTCAAACTCCTGACCAAGCTCTAGAAAAGGATTTATTGCCACTTTGGAGGAAGAGTCTTTGGAAATTAGAGATAGGGAAGTAACAGTGGCTATTGTCTTCCTTCCAGCATTCCAACCACTGCTGCTTATATATTCTGAGCTTTATCTCAGTCCCACCTGAGGTTAATTAATCACCCAGAGCCCTCAGTTTCCTCGTGTGTAAGATGGGAATAAAAATTCCTATCTCAGGGATCCCTGGGTGGCTCAGCGGTTTAGCGCCTGCCTTTGGCTCAGGGCACGATCCTGGAGTCCTGGGATCGAGTCCCACGTCAGGCTCCTGGCATGGAGCCTGTTTCTCCCTCCTCCTGTATCTCTGCCTCTTTCCCTCTCTATGTCTATCATAAATAAATAAATAAATCTTTAAAAAAAAATTCCTATCTCACAGAGTTGTTGCAAGAACCAATGTAAGATGCTTTGCAAAGATTGATTTAACATAAACTGAAGATTCAATGACATGTAGCTGGTATCATTATTGTCATGGTTCTCATTTGATGAATAATTGAAGATGTTCAAAGTCAAAATGAAGTACTGGTAGAATTTAAAAGGAACATGAGTGAGCTGCCCTGAGATTCATATACAGCTATGTTTGCTCTTAGAGAAAAAGAAGCTGTGGGAAAAAAAGAAACAACAACAAAAAAACAAACAAACAAAACACATTAAAGGCAAAGTATAAAGGAAAGAAATAGTAGGTAACACACTCTCTCTTCTGAGTTGACTGGCTAGGGGAACCTAGGCCATTCCCTCCAGCTGGCAACGGAAGGAAAGCCTAGCTCACAGGGGCCCTGTAGAAACCATAATAGAAAACACCCCTTGGCCCTGTGGAATTGAAGCCTGCTGTAGTTGATAGCACGTAATACAAAACACATTTGTCATTTTTCCTTATATCTAAATAAATAAATGCCCAGGGGGAAGGGGAAGCTCACTACAGTAATCAGATTTGGTGATGTGTCTCAAGAAAGAATGCACACCCAAGGACTGGCACGAAAGATGTGAACAGCAATCAGCCAAATGAAACAACCCAAGAAGACCCACCGCATTGGGACAGGGTAGAAAATGGCAGATGGTGTGGGCAATGGAACCAAATGAATCCCTTGAGAATTATATCATTTTTTTTTTTTTTCAGATTGAGTCATTGTGAGAAAATTGGGGGGGGGGGGGATTCAAAATTCATTACTTAAGGGAGCATTCAGGGCTAAAGTCACAGTTTTATAGGTTGTATGTGAATATTCATAAAACCAACGTTGGATTTTATATGCCACATTTCTGAATGCTTTGGAGCAATGCCTTCCCTTGGAAACACACGGCAAAGGAGAGAGGTGTCTGTTGCAGAGGCTCTTGATGTCCATGGTGGCACATAGAAAAGAGAAGGGATGAAGTGTGACCACTCCCAAAGCCAAGAGGTAAAGTTGGAACCACGGCCCATCTGGGAAGGTGATGCCCCATGGGGGGGCCAAGCTTATCTGTTCTGAGGTTGTTGACTAGATTCTTGATTTTGCTCCTTCTGCTCAGTACCAAAGGGCCAGGATTATTTCTGGCAGGGATTCCAAGAGCAGCCTACATTAGCACTGGGGCCTGGAATCACTTGGCTTCCCCTGGTATGAAATTCACAGATTTAGGAGTATATTTTAACACTCCCTTCTCCCCTTTATGTCCTATATGTCTCTATCCTCACAGAAGTTAAGTTTCTAAACTATGCAACCTCTCAAATGGACATAATTTAACATTGTAGGTCCTTGAATTTACCTGAAAGTTCAATGCTACCCCTGGAAAATTGGGAAAGTAGGAAAAGGAAGCTGGACTTCCCAAAGTGTGGGGAGGCATGGCAGAAATGAAGATAAAGAGTATCGCTTTGTTTGTTTTTGGTGTATCAAATAGTCAAGATCAAATAACATTTGGAGAGAAAAAATTAACAGTGACTATTCACCTTATAAGGACATTTTCACAAATATAAAAAATCTAGCAAGTGTTGTTTTTAAAAGTAACTGATTCCTATAAATTTTAATAACTTTCTCTCTACAAATCTCAGGACCAAAACTAAATAGAAACCGGAACTTCAAAATATTAGAAGATATGGGCAGCTGGCTGGTGCAGTCAGAAGAGCATTCAACTCTTGACCTCAAAGTTGTGAGTTGAATCCCACATGGGATATAGAGATTACATAATAAATAAAACTTTAAAAAAGAATATTAGAAAATAAAAATAATAAAAATATATATCAGAAACTACATAATACAGCTAAAACAACACTCTGGGGAAAATTTATAGCCTTAAGTACTGAAATTAATAGTGTATGACTCAAAAATATTAGGAAGAGAGCAATAAAATAAATCTGAAGACATTTCAGGGGGATAAATAGTAAATATAAAAGGAGATAAGAAGAAAATGTGGTAGAACTGCCAAATAAGTCCGATGCACCCTGCCCAAAGGAAAAAAGGGTAAACTAGAGGTTATTTAAATAATAAAGCTTTAATTATAAATAAAATAAACAATTTTCCAAATGGAGGGAAAAGAGATAAAGCCATAAAAAAGAAAGAAAATATGAAAATGGGGAAAATTCTCAGCTACAAAGGAAGATTTTGAAATAATAAATGAGTATGCTGCTCACTTCTACAAAAGTAAATGTGAAAACCTCAATGATTTCCAACAAATATAAATTACTAAAAATAGAAACCAGAAGAGATGGAAATAGAAACAAAATTATTTGCATATAGAAATTTTATGATATCAAAAAGTTGCTTTCCAAAAACAGTAAATTGGTATTGTAAATGGATTCTATCAAATATCCAAGTACAGAATATCTTCAGTGCTCTTTAAACTGCTATGGATTAGAAAGAAAGAAGGAAAGTTTCCAAATTACTTTCAGAATTTTTATTTTGAAATACTTTTAGATTTGCTCACAAACAGCTCCAAAATGTCTAAATAATCCAACCAACCATGCTTTAAAAGAAAAATACACCATAGTCAGATGGAGTTCAATCCAATATGTGAGAATGTTTCAATTTAGATCATCTATTAATGTAACACAGAGTAGGCCAAATGGAAAAAATTAAACTGATTTATCTATAGCTTTAGGAAAGGCACTTATTAATTTCAACATAATTCATCATTAAATATCTTTATAAAATAGAAAGAGGCACTCAATTTTACACACACAGCAGCATTTTGCTTAAAGGCAAAGCATTGGCAGTATTACTATTGAAGTCAAGAAAGAGATATAATTACTACAGTTATGAAAAATTGCACAGAAACTACAAGACAATGTAAGTAGACAAGAGAAACAAAATGCAAAAAAAATTGAGAAGGAAGTTAATTTTTCATTTTTTGCAGATGATAGAATAGTATGCCTCAAACAAACATATGCGTTCAAACATATACAAAAAGAAAAGCTATTATAAACAATAAGGGAATTTAGTAAAATGGCTGGTGACAAAATTATGCAAAAATCAATAGCTTTCTTATGTGCAAGGAATAACTCATTAGAAAATAAAATGGAAATAAAGGGTAGAAAAAAGGAAAGAGAGAGGATGTCTGGAATAATACTTCATAATAAGTCTGCAACTCCTAGATAAAGCAACTTTAAATGATATTAATGGTCATAAGAAAAGAAAATGAGAAAAATTACCTTAATGTATAGAAAAAAAACAACATTGTAAAGATAGTAATTTCCCCCCAATTAATGTGATCTCAATAAAAATACCAACAAGATCTCCCAGTTTGGGTTTTTTTTTTTCATTCTTAGATTTTACTTTTAAGTTATGTCTACACCCAATGTGGGGCTTGAACTTACAAACCTGAGATCAAGAGTTGCATGCTCCACCAACTGAGCTAGCCAGGCAACCCACCATGGTTTTTTAACTGCATAAACTAATGCTAAATCCACGTAGAAAAAGAATAAGCATTTGATTATTTCCAGAAAAATTGTTAAAACCCAAGAGCAATGAGAAGGAATGTGCCCTACACATGTTAAAGTATTATAAAGCTGTAGTTTGGTTTTTGTGCACAAATGGATAAAAAGCAAGGGAACTGTGTAGTAAATACAGAAACAAGTTAAATGCATATAGCAATATGGCATATGATCAAAACTGCATTCTAAATCAGTGAGTAAAAGAGTAGATGATTCAAAAGTAGAGTTGGGGCATGGCATAGCAATCTGCAAAATATAATATGGAAATCCTTATTTCATTCCATTGAACCAAAAACTTCTGGATGGATGAAGGATTTAAACACATACAAGATGAAACTGCTGAAATATTAGAATAAACCTCAGGAACATTTGAAAGAAATGAATGAAGTCTTAGATGAATTGATAAAGATAATGTGGTCTAGGGATGCCTGGGTGGCTCAGTCAGTTGAGTGTCCAGCTTCTTTTGATTTTGGCTCAAGTCATGATCTCAGGGTTATGGGATCAAACCCTGCATCAGGAGGAGTCTGCTTGAGATTCTCTTACTCACCCTCTGTCCCCCTGACCCTGCTCATATGCTCTCTCTAAAATAAATAAATATTTTTAAAAAAGATAATGTGGCCTGTACATACAGTGGAATATCATCCAGCTTTTTAAAAAGGAAGAAATCCTGCCATATGCAACAACATGGATGAACCTGGAGGACGTTACACTAAGTAAAATAAGCCAGTCACAGAAGGACAAAGATGGTATGATTTCACTTACATGAAGCATTTAACATAGTCAAATTCATAGAAGCAAAGGATAAAATGGTGGGTGCCAGGGGTTAGGGAGAGGAGGATATGGGAGGTTGCTAATGAATGGGTATAAAATTTCTATTTTGCAAGATGAATAAGTTCTGGAGATCTGCTCTACAGCATTATGCCTATAGATGAGGATAGCATATTGTATACCTAACAATCTATTAAGAGGGTAGATCTCAGGTTAAGTGTTCTTATCATGATAAAGAAAAAGAAAAAAAACTAAAAGCAGAAATTATAACATAACACAAAAAAGACACAAAGCAGTTGTTATATATACTAAATAAATAAATAGACAAATAAATATCCCTGAGTGCTTTTAGGTCTTTCAACACAAGATATGATATCCTGAAATAATAAGGGTAGTTAATATGACCACACAATTTTGTTTAGGAAAACAACATAAACAGTGTCAAAAAAATAAATGGCAATCAGAGAAAAATAATTGTTACAGAAAGCATATGAAAGGGGCTGATTTCCATAAAATGCAATGATCTGTTGAGATTAAAAAAAAAAGACAACAAAGGAATAAGTAAGGCTATTTTCATGTAGAAAGGAATACAAATGGCTGCCCAACCTTAGTGATAATTATAAATTTTATTTAATTTAAAAGTCTAAAACTTCTACCTTTCAAATTAGCAGTGATAAAAAAAAGTTTAATTTTTTCACACTATCATAATGAAGCAAGACCCCCATTCAGCAGCCACAATAAGTATAGCTTCTTGGGAAGTAAATTTTGCACCATCTACCTTTTGACTCAGTTGACAGAGGATTGTACTCTTTATTATACTCACAGACGTGTGCAAAGACACACTTAGAAGGAGGTGCACAGCAATAATATCTGATCCAAACAACCTAAATGGCCATCAGTTAGAAGACTGGTTAGGTCAGCTATGATACTTTCCGACAATGGAACACAACACAGCTGTGTAAATGAATGAGGAAAAAGAAAAACTAAATGAGATATCATTTAGAGATTATTACATATGGAATAAAATGGTTTTTATAAAGCAACACAGTGTGCCCGAACCTCTGCAATTTTGGACAAGATCTGGTTCTAAACTGTGTTAGTGGGCTCAAGGGTCTGTGTTTCATTACTGTGCTTAACACTATATACTCTTTAGGGGTTCTATTGTATCTACCAAGTATTATGTAATAAGAGCTATCTTTTGGAATTGAGGTGGCTCCAGGGCTTCAACAGCAGTAGGAGTCACACACAGGTTCTGGTTTGGAGTCTTGGGTTGGCCCCCCAGATTGGTGGCCTTGGGAAAGTCATGCCTTTGTTTCCACATCTGTAAAGTGGTCTTAATCATTGTACCTACCTCCTAAGAGTGTTGAGGAGATTAAAAATACATGTAGCAGCACTGAACATGATATCCTTTGTGCACAGAGTAAGAACATGGAAGAGTCAATCATTATTGCAGTGAAGGAATGACGTACACAAAGCAAGAGGCAGAAGTGGGTGAGGGACCACTCCCTTTGGTGTAGTAGGTGGGGAAGAACTGTATTTTGTGAACTCCTAGAATATTGACGCCCACAGAAGTTAGGCAATAATGGCTCCTCTGGAGAGGACAACTCAACTGGAAATTTAGAACAGGATGGAGGTTTGCCTTTCATTGTAGAGTTTGACTCCCCACCCCTTCCATGTAAATGAATTCCTTTTTTAATTAAAAAATAAATCTTGTATTGAACCAGTACTAAGCTGAAAGTTTTTCTACTCTGGCTAGGAGGAATTCCACATGCCCACAGCCTTTCTCTCTGCCCACTGATGCTTAAGCTATCAATAATCATCGGGCTTGATGTCATGCCAGTTCCCAGTGGTGTTGACAGACTCCAGCTCAAAAGTCCCTTTATTAGAGCTTGTCCCTCAGTAAAGCTTGCAAATTGCTCTGATCTTAGGAGACAAAACCATCGCTCATACTCTGAATCTCTGAGCATCCTACACAATAACATAAGAATTGGCGAAAATTACCCAAGATAAAGCGTCCTTTAGAACATCAAAGTCCCTGATTTCCAGGCTGTAGGCTGCAGGTATGTGACAGGCCTGACAGGCCAGGTGGACGGCAGAGATAAAGCAAAAAGTGAAATTCTCCAGCCACGGTGCCCGCCTTGGATGTGGTGCTAGGTTTTCTGTGAAGGGGATTAATGTTATCCTACGAGGTGTGAGCACATTTTGCTATTACCTTCAAACCCAGGTAATCAGCAGCAGATACAATCAGTGAATGAAGCCTTTAAACCCTACATTGAGCTGCAAAGCCTTCCTCCTACCAGGCTTAATTTTGGACTGGGCCATTTCAAATTGTGTCCACATATTTCATTTCCTATGTTTAGGCTAAATTCTTTATGTTTCACTTTATTTATGGTGAGAGCATCTTTCCCTTACTACCATCATTGCTGTGCTCTTAGGAGCAACAGCAGCCTTTGCCTGCATTTTTGAAGATGGGTTCTGGCAAACTTACCATTTCACTGAGTTGACATAGTACTGTACGTAAATATAGCCAAGATGGAAGCTTGCATATTACCCAAATGCATGCACATCCAATCTGAAACCGGCAACATGAGTTAGAAGTTTAATCATCCACTTAGAAGAAAATGATGGTGTCTTACAACTCACAGAGATATTGCTTAGCTTGACCACTGAGCTCTAGCTATCTCTCTGGAAGTATTTTACCATACAACCAGAAGAAAGGTGAAACTTTTTATACTGAACAGTTGGACTCTTGGCCTCACCTTGACTATTTTAGCCTCAAGAGTTCTGTTCATAAAAATAAGCTCAAGTCACTGAATTGAACAGGCTCTTGTTACTTCAATGTAGATTATGGGAAACTAACAAGAAAGAGGTCAGTAATATGGACATCATAACTGAAGATTCTGGGAGAAAGTCAGACATGAAAAAAATGTTCTTGTTGAGTTCAAAGTAATGTTGATGTAAGTACAGTTTGTAAATGTCCCTGATCCACCATAGCTCTGGAACAGTATTTTCAAAAAAAAGCAGAATACAATTCAAATAATTCTAGTGCTATGACCTCTGGCTCAGGAAATTTAATAATTTATAGAATTTATTGTTTAGATAAGTGCATCTTGAACCTGGAAGAAACAAGTGCATGTGGATAAGTCTGTGGGGAAATACTACGAAGTGGGATGGATATGGAGCTGTTGGGTGTCTCTTTGAGAGCACAGCTGTGTTAGAAAAACACAAGGCCCAATGAATACAATAGATGGATTCCCAAAGATCTGAGTCCAAACCTGCACATTTAGTGGAGCATAGCCTTCCAAAGCCACCTCTTTGGGAAGCTGGACATCCATTCTCACGAAGAAGCTTTGCAATATTCTTGGAAGTGCTACTTAATACACATCATCAAAGAAAGTGGTCTCATTACTTTTCTTAAGATCATAAGATTTTTAAAAAATAAATAATGGCATTACCTACTATGATTATTTTTTCTTCAGATCTGAATGATTTTACACCTGTTTTCAACCATAAAACCCACTATCAAAGAACAAATACTTGTCACCCTTGAGGAAAGTCAAAATCATGCAGCACCATCCCTGAGCCATCTGGTTATATTTTGGACAGGGCTGGGTGGCTGGAATGGAGCATCGATCTCCTGAAGAGCCCACTTCTACCAAGAGAGCATTGGTTGTTTGTGTGAGGGGCATGTGTATTCTACACATCAGCTCTGTGGCCTCTATTGATGCGCCTGTGTGCTATGTGGTCCACACCCTGAGCAGTAGGCTCCCCTCATGTCAGGTCTCTGGAATCTAATCTAGTGAAAGGCTGAAGGCCTTTCAATCTGAACAAGATGCATTGGTGTTTCTTGCCTCACCCAAGCCATATATAGCCATTGTCCAAAGGTCATTTAGAGCCACTGCCCCAAGGTCATATGGAGTCACTTAAAAGGGTTCCATCTACTGACTGAGTCTTGTCCCTGAAGGGCATTCAGATCACAGGGGCCTGTTTCTGGCAGCTCAGGTAGGTCCTCTGGCATCACCAAGAAAAGCACCAGACACATTGAAACTCTGCAATCGTGTATTTCAGAAAGGCGGGAATTATAAGGCTGCTCTGGTTTTTGGTTCATGGTTAGGTTCAGTTCAAGATCCAAATCAGAAACTTTTTGTCGGGGCAGCTCCATTGGTTAAGTGACCAATTCTTGGTTTCTTTCAGCTCAGGTCATGATCTTGGGGTTGTGGGGTCAAGCCCTAAGTACACCTCTGCACTCCTCGCTCCATGGGCTGGAGTTTGCTTGGGACTCTTTCCTTCTCCCTCCCACTCTCCCCCTCTCCCTCTCTAAAGTAAATAAGTGAAATCTTTTAAAAAATTTTATTTACCTAAGGTATCTCAATCCAACGGATAAACAACAAAATGACATCCTTTCCAACTTAGAAGCCATTCGCTTTTCATAAAGTAGCCTCACTCAGAAATAGCTTCGCTTGTCATCCCTCCAAGAACCGACATTTCAGAATGCTTTACCATGTGTTCCAATGTGGTTAAGGCACAGACACAGTTGGTATTTTAAATCTATTTTTGAAAATAGAAAAGAGGGAGTCCCTCACCTGCAGGTGAGTGGGGCAGGCGGACACTGGACAGGGCAGAAGCGCATCAAACCATAGGTCACGCCTCATAAGCTGTCATCATTATGATGCTTTAAAACTAAGCCATGTTTCATACCACCTGTTGTACATGTTCTTATTTTCAAAGATAAAGGGAAAAAGGTAAATGTCTTCAATTGCTCAAAAAGAAAACTTTGATACACACACACACTGAAAATTATTCAGCCATGTAAAAGAAGGTGATCCTGCCATTTGCGACAAAGCAGGTGGAATTTCAGAGTATTATGCCAAGTGAAATAAGACAGAGAAAGACAAATGACATATGATCTCAGTGATACGTGGAATTGATAAAAAAAAACAACACAAACCCCCATGAACTTAGAGATACAGAAAACAGATTGGTGGTTGCCAGAGACAAGGGGTTGGAGGTGGGTGAAATGAGTGAAGGTGCTCAAAAGTTACAGACTTCAATGACAGAACCAGTAAGTCCTATGGATATAAGGTACAACATGGTACTATAGCTAAGAATATCGTATTGCATATTTGCAAGTTGCTAAGAGGACCAATCTTAGAAGTTCTCATCAATAGAGAAAAGTTTGTAACTATATATGGTGATGGATGTTAGAAATTTTTTTAAAATTTAAATAAAAGTTGTTACTTTCTAAGAGTCCATACTCACTAGGCCAGGATCACCAAGCCCACTTCTGACATGCAATGGCAGAGGCTAGCTTACTGGGTCGAACAAGCCACCCAGGTGAGAAAGGTCTATGCTGGGACTGATGCTCAGCAGAGTGGGGCCCAAAGCTGGCATACCAGCCACGCTCTGTGCCCGCTCTGAGTTGGGCCATGTGTTGGAAAAACAGGCTATCAGTGACATGGCTTTGACTTTCTTTGTTTTGATTTTTATGCCATTTGCTGTTGGGCATTTTAAAAAGCCCACCTTTTAAAAAGCCCAAAGTTACTAAAAGTAACTCTCCTAACACATGCTCTAAACTGAACAGAATTATGAACCAAACCTGGAACAAAGCTAGTAATTAAAAAAAAAGATTTTAAAATGAAAAAGGTGATTAGAATACATGAATAGGACAACTGCACCCATATTTCACTCTCTTACCCTAACTGCTACTGGTACTTCTGATTTTTGCATATACTTATACTCCCTTATATACACTCACACAATTGTTATCACGTAATATGTACTTTTATTGTCTTCTTTGTTTTTTTTTAATATTTTATTTATTTATTCATGAGAGACACAGAGAGAGAAGCAGAGGCATAGGCAGAGGGAGAAGCAGGCTCCATGCAGGAAGCCCAATGCAGGACTCGATCCCGAGACTCTGAGATCACGCCCTGAGCCAAAGGCAGACCCTCAACCACTGAGCTACCCAGGCGTCCCTATTGTTTTCTCCTTCAAAAAAAGTTATAGCATAAATTTTTCCCTGTTTCTAGCACTTACATAACTTTAATTGCTAAATACCATGTCATAAACTTGATCTATTGATATATTATTTTCAGCTTTTCTGCTACTATATAATATACTATAATGAATACCCTCACATACATAGTATTTTTTGTTATCTTAAGATAAATTCCCAAGGGGGATGCTAGTCAGCAGCACAGAATATTTTATAGCTCCTGATACACAGCATCAAGATACTTTCTCAAGTATCAATATTCTCAAAATTAGAAGGCCAGTCCACAGTGCTACCAGAACAACCACCATAAGCAGTACTACTTTTATTACAACCTTGCCAATCCAAGTCCAAACCTTCCGATAATACTCACAGATTTGCATGATCATTAGCTATTCAAGATGTCATATATTTTCTGAAACAATTACTGTGCAAAACAGTAAAAGATCAAAAGAAATACAAAACAGAATTTAAGTATGATTTTAATTACCGAATTTTAGAGCTCACCAGGACCTCAGGAGGAGAGAAAAGCTGGAGACACTTCACCCTCTCCCTTTATTTAGCACATGAAAAATCTGAGACTCATTTGCCTGAAGTCACAAATCAGGTCAGCAACAAAACAGGACAGACAAACTGACAGACCTACTGAGGCTTTTGATGACAAGTCCAGAGCAAAGAGGAGACTCCACCTCCTCCTCTCTTTCAGGCAAAAGCCCCAGATTGAGTCCCACCACTGCCTCAGAAAGGGAAATCCAACTGTGCCCTTGTGGTTTCTGGTGACAGGCATCAGGGTGTTAGAGCATTTCCAAAGTCACTGCAGATGGCCTCTGAGTTGCGATGAGCAACATGTCCCAGACCACTACCCACTTGGATCGCACCATCCCTCCTTCCTCCATCCTCCCACCTTCTGTTTTTAATTAGGACCTTGGAACTCACTAGGTCAGATCCAAGCAATTTAAAGAATGACTTTCAAGTTGTATCTTTTAAGGAAAATGACTCTTGGTCTCCAGCCTCTATCAGACATTATACCCTCAGGGAAATTAGCAACCTGATTCTTCCCCAGGCTGTCATTTAAAATAAAAAGCTTTCTTATTTGCCATTCAAGAAAAAGTACAGTAAACCTAGCAGCAGGCGGATAGGGGTAATGAAACATAATTAACCATATTCAACAGGTTCCCAGTATCATATGTACCTGCATGTTTCCTGGTGATGTAACTCAGAGATGATGAGTATTGGCAATTTGCAATCATGCTGCCTGTGAGGGCTGGGTGTGATTGTGACAGAGAGAGCAGTGTGTCCCATGAGGTGACCTCAGTGTTCCCAGGGCTGTCCAAGCTGCCCTGATGCTGGATATACAGAACCAGCATCTGTGTTCAACATGAAGCCTTCAACAAACCCCACTGTGTATGTACTGGGCTCTCTTCACAGAGGCTGCTTGAATGGAACTTATGTCCTCTGATGATTGAGCTTCTCTGGCTAAATACATGTTTTTTCCAAACCCCACATTAACACATGCTTATTGTGTACCACACTGTGTTAGGCACCTTCCTGGTATTAATATAGTGAGTCCTCTCAACAAAGTTACAGGAAGATTCCACTACTCTCCTCAGATAAGGAAACTGAGGCATAGACAGACAGATAACTCACCCAAGTTGGGGCAAGAGCCATGGTTTGAAGCCAGGCAGTTGGGCTTCTGAGGCTATAATCTCTGCCAAGCCTGTACCAATCCTTTTTTTAAAAAAAGATCTATTCATTTATTTGAGAGAGAGAAAGAGTAGGGAGAGGGATCAGAGGGAGAGAGAGAATCCCAAACAGACTCCCCACTGAGCCAGGACCCCCTATGTGGGGCTCCATCTCACAACCCTGAGAACATGACTCGAGCTGAAATCAAGGGTCGGACGCTCAACTGACTGAGCCACCCAGATGCCCCCTATGCCACCTCTTCTGTGGACAGGGTCCTGGCTCAGCCTTTCAGGAAGCTGTGAGCTCCTTCCAGAGAGCTGCAGGTACAGAGCCTCACCTGGGAGAAACTTCCTGCCAGTAACATGCAACCTGCAACTAAGCCAACCTTTAGATGGAACTCCACAAGCACAGTTAAAGAAAGCCACAAGGAAACAGGACATTCTGTTTAAGCAAAGCATTAAGCCTAGTCTCTTAAGCACACATATATACATGCAGATCGCAATGCCATGGGAGAAAGGGCAAGCAGAGGCAGGATGGCTGTTTTAGATGAAAAGA
The DNA here is from genome assembly GCF_048418805.1 of Vulpes vulpes. NCBI lineage: Eukaryota > Metazoa > Chordata > Mammalia > Carnivora > Canidae > Vulpes > Vulpes vulpes. The sequence continues at coordinate 88,265,428 of NC_132793.1, read as the reverse complement.
AACTAAGGAGGCATCATGTATCGTCTCAGGTGATATTACAGCATCACAGGTACCATAGTTATATGATACCAGTCTTGCTCATTTTCTTGGGGGTTATTACTGTGTTGCGTCATGCAGAAGAATGCACTTATTTCCAGGAAATGCATGCTGAGGTCTATAGAGCTAATGATGCCTGCAACTTAGTTCCAAATATTTTACAAGGACACACATACATAAAGACAAGGAGGTAAGGCAAATGTTAATAACTGAGGGATCCAGGTGGCAAGTACCCAGTTATTCATCGTACTGTTCTTTCACCCTTTCTGGGTATTTACAACTTTTAATAATTTAAGTTGGAAAAACAATAGATCTGGCTAGACTTATTTTGGAGTGTGCTCACTGAAAGGAGACCCACAACCAAAATCTTAGAACATAAAATTATAAAGAAGAAGGAACCTGAGATATCATTCAGCTCCTCTTGTTTTAAAGAGAAAGGCAAACACATTTAACAATTAAAAGCTATTTAAAATACTGTGTTATAAGTATTTCCATTAAGTGTTTATTTATCCTTGTAATCGTTTTCGCAGTCTTGAAGAAAAAATCAAAATGTAAATAAGACATCTAAATATTGTGCTGGTTATTTTTAAAATGTTTAACATTTTAAGAAGCTAATATTGCTGTATAATCACACAGCATAAACGCTAGCATATTTGGTGCATGTTATAAATTAAAGAAAGATCCGGGTTCTTTACCAGAAGAGTAAGTGCAACAGTCAGACTTGGGTTTAGTTCCAAACAACTAGAGCAGAGGAAAACCGAACATATTAAAACCTAGGAAAAAGGGGTGGAGAGAGGGTGTAATGTGATGATTTTACCAAGGACTTCTTTATACCAACCAGGCAATACCTGGTATAATAAATAACTCTGGGAAACCGAATCCAACATGAAGGGACCAAAGCACATCTCAGGAGTCATTATCCAGGTATTTCCAGATGACAACTTTGTGATGTGACTAATGTGCCCTAGCTGGACCACTGCAGTACGCATCTGCACCCAATATGGAGTGTGGCCAACTGCAGTTCCAGGGTAGAGGTGGGAGGCCAGGAACCTGGATCTAGAAGGTATCAGTAACTCAAAGTCCCCACATTCATGGTTTTCACCCTCTTCCTAAGCCCCTGTGTATGCCATCCCCACCCTCAACTGTCCTCTTCCATCCCTCAAATCTGTGACTGCATTACCAGGAAGGTCCACCACTCATCAGCTCTGGTTCCTCAACAAATGGACTAAAAAAGGGGGGGAAGTAAGCACAGAATCATTTGAACTGTTGGTTTACTGGAATGCCTCTCACCTAGATGTTTAAACATTCTCCAGATGTTGTCCTTGCTCTGCACCTGAGAGAGAAACTGGCCATGGGCACCTCTTAGAGTTGAGACCAAGAGTGAACCGTGGTCCCGAGGGCTTGAAATGCTATTCCAGAAAGGTTTCCACTCTTTCAGCACTTTGCTGCCTGCCCCTGGACAGCAAGAACCTGCTCCTTAAGAGTGCTTAAATAAATACATCATCAGATCTGGAAACAGATAAAAGCCTTCATCTAATTTCTGTCCCATTATATGCATGTGTTTCTTAATGCTCTTGATCTTGGATAAAATATGTTCCAATGAATTAGATTTTAAGCCATTCATACATTTTATAAATTAAATATCCAATTATTTCCAATGTCTTCCTTGTTAATTGATACGAATCTTTATTAATTCATACTAACTTACAGATTTAGTTAATTGATACAGAAGTTCTCGAAGTAAAAATTCCTGGAAAGATATAAATTAATATTAACAGTTTTAGAAAAATCTGTAGGTATTGTTTCAAGTCACCTTGGGTACTTGATAAAATTATGTTCTCCAGGTACCAAATAGTATAGCACCCCAACAAATGTGTCACAATTGACTTTTGGCACTTCTACCTGTTGGATTTAGTTCGGTGGCATAATGCTACTTGCTTGGGCTATAGCGTCACATATTAACAATCACTAGAAATATGAAGGCAGAGGGAATAATGTGGGTCATGGAAACTGTTTGGGATGTTATACTTAGAGCAATGCCAGCAAAACTTCCATGGTGACCCTGACCTTAGAAGGTGGCTGGGGACCTGGCAGCCTATTGTGCAAGGTTCAGCTCAGAGGGCGAAACACTGACCCCACTAAACGCTGCATTAATGAGCTGGGATCTCCACTCCCCCCAGCTCCCTGCTTAGAGTTTTCCCAGTTTCTACGTGAATCAAATTACGGGCACCTCTGCTGGGTTTCCTGTGAAATAACAGATCTTACTGTAACCAAATATTACCATCTCGGAAAAACTTCATGCAACTAGCGAGAGGACTCTTCATTCTCAGGCAACAGAGAAAAGCTTCTTTGTTTTGAGATTGAACACACCTGGAACAAGTTATCTGGGCGGAGGGGGTGGAGGTGGGGGTGGGGGGCTCCCTGGGCCCACAGTGGAGAGGGAGCTCCCGGGACCCAATCACATCCCTGCCTGCCAAAGACCAAATCTTCTTCCCAGCTCTCTGGCCAATTTCATTGGAACCTGCAGTTGGCTGTGGCCACATGGCAGAGGGAGCCCTGCATCTACATGGAAGGATGACGCTGTTAAGGATCACAGAACTCAGAGGCAACATTCCTACAAGCTCTGAGAAAGAGCTCACGATTCAGAGACCGGAAGTGTAGAACCTCTCCTCCTGCCCTCTGACCACTCATACTCCCCACCCCTGCCCTGAAGCAATGACCAAATAAGAATTCTGGCTGTGTCTCTGAGACAGCAGGCAGACATCTGGCATAGGATTAGTCAGTGTGTGCATCTGTGCATGGCTTCCCTTGGAAACCAACGAAACCCTGTGTTTCCACCTTTGCCTCAAAACACTTGCTTTCCAGAAGAAAACCTTGTGTTGCTCCTTTCATCTTTATGCCATGGCTGGTCCAGCAGCCGCAGAAAGGAATCTAACTCAGACCAGTGTAGAGGCAGGAGGTATGGCTGGTGTGGTAGATATCAGGTTATAAAACCATGACCTCACCTGTTGAGAGGGGCACAGGACCATTCCTCAGTGTGGAGAACTGGGGTGAACGTAAGGCAGACACCCATCCACACGCTAATGCAATTTTTTGAAGATAATATCCCATCTCTGTTCACATTTTTTAGTCTTTTTTAAAAAATTTATTTATTCATGAGAGACACAGAGAAACAGAGACATAGGCAGAGGGAGAAGCAGGCTCCCTGTGGGGAGCGTGATGCAGGACTCGATCCCAGGACTCCGGGGATCACGACCTGAGCCAAAGTCAGATGCTCAACCACTGAGCCACCCAGGCACCCCTCCACACCTTTTAGTCTTAATAAAATATCAGGTTTTTGCTGGAAGGGACCAGCTCTTACTCACCTTTGGTCCCTTCACTTAAGATGCCTGGATGAGGTGTGTAGTCATCAACACCTATTACTAGAACTAGTCTTACAAACCCTTATGTGCACAGCAGTGCCCTGGGGGCTGAGACAATGAAGATTCTGACTCAGTGACAGGGTCAGGCCTGACTTGGTGCTTTTCTAGCAAGTTCCCAGGAGCTGTTGGAGCTGCTGGCTTCAAATAAGTCTGAGTTGAAGGATGTCCTAATGACAGTTATTTGCCTGTGGAACAGGCAATTTCCCACATCCAGGGAAATTGCCATCTCTGACTATCTAAGGTAGCTGTATGAACGTGGCATTCCACGCACCACCACCCCATTGCCCCACCAAACAACGTGTTATTGTGTCTCTCTATATTCATTCTTGTGACATTAATTCAGCCATTGACATATGAATGGTGAAAACAAATCTAAGCAATTCATCAACAACCTAACTCACACACTTTATTTATTGATTGATTTTTAGAGAGAGAGGGAGAGAGAATCTTAAGCAGGCTTCACGCCCAGCATGGAGCTCATCACAGGGCTCGATCTCATGACCCTGAGATCATGACCTGAGCCAAAATCAAGAGTTGGATGCTCCACTGACTGAGCATTCCAGGGGCCCCCTAACTCAAAACACCATACATGAGGATTCAGGAAAACAAAGCTGAGACTTTTCTACAGAATGGTGGGAACTATGTTACTGTTGAGCTATAACTATTTTAAATAATTTTAAGTAAATTTTAATAAAAGCCATTAGATCTTGCTAAAGATACCAGTGTGTTTTGACAGGGACAGAAAACCAGGTAAAGCCTCCCTGAAGGCTTTGCACTAAAGTCCTTGGGACTTTCCCCTTTGCACTAGTTGACTCTTTTAAAATGCATTCCTTTATTTCTGAACTGTTGATAAAGGGCTCTATCAGTTAGCAAGACCTCCCTTAAAATGGGAGGGCGACTATTAATTATTTTCCTCCCAGTGTCCTGTTTCAAGGGACCTGGTGTGTTTTTATTCCAGCAAGATGCCATTCGGCTGCTGCTTCTTGCTTTATAGCAAGTTTAATTTACTCGATTAAAAGTACACCTATGTTCGTCGTGTCTCCAAAGGGCCAGAGAGAGACATTCATGAAGACTTTCCCTTTGAAATAAAATATACAGATTTTGTTTCCCAGTGTCTCTATGTCGATCTTCCTTGCTTTGTTGGTTTCCATTGTGGTATCCAATATCACAGAGGCTGGCAGCAGAACAACGTGGAAATGCTTCTGATGAGGGCCCATTCTCTGGGCTTGTCAGCATAACATATATTTTTTAAGAACAATGAGAATCCGTAAGGGATCCACTTTGCACGTCCCCATAGAAGAAATGCTCTCTACACTAGAGGTGGGGGTGCTGGGTAAGTGGCTCTGATATAAAGCCCCTGCCAGAAACACAAGCACTCCCCATTTCTTGGGATTTCTTGTCACTACATTTTCTTCCACAGAGTTCCTCTGCCTAGATGGTTCACACAAACCATAAAAATTCCTGAAGAAAAAGGAACTCTATTGACCAGAATGCATTACCCAATTAAAAAAAAATTCAATGTTTTATATTTATTTGTATATTTATATCCTGCAGGGGAAAAATATGTGATGTATCTTATTTTTACCATGATGTGCAGCAATTCCTTAAGCAAATATGTGATCAGGCCATTTAAAATGCAGGGCGTATGTATTTATAGCTCATACCCACACATTTATTTTTATTTATCCAAAAGATTGAAACTGCGCTTTCATGGCCCTTTCTTTGGTTTCCTGCTAAAATATATAATTAGGCAGATTTTTAATGTACCTAATGTGCCCTGAGGAGACTAAGCAGTGACCTTTTTTTGAAACTTTAAAAATATTGGTAGGAAGCAGTTCTCTTTTCTTTTTCCCAAGTTCAATAGCTCAGCTCTCCGTTTCCTGTTTCCAATAGCCAAGGTAATTAGACCATAATGAGAACTCTTTGCTTGGAAGATGACATCTGAAAATTGAAACTATTTGCCACACCAACCTCAACACCAGGGGGAGGGGGCAGGGATCACCTCCTTAGAGAGAGAAAATTCTACAACTTGAATGTCATACCTCCAAAATTATTTCTTCCCGAAAAGACTCTGAAGTCTGGAAGGTAAAGCGACATTTGTATTGCATTTTGTTTGTTTGTTATGGAGTAATCAATTCTTCATTGTTAAGGAAACATCTCTAAAAGCTTTAGAAAGAGCCGGAACATGCAGGAAACCTGTTCACCACATTAACTGTTTTTCTTTCTAGGCAGCAGCCATACAGTAAAGTGCGTGTGTCTTAAAAGTACAGCCTGGTGACACAGAGAGGGAAAATATCAGCGATATTGTCATAGCGTTGTACGATGTTGTATGGTGACACATGGTGGCTACACTTGTGAGCACAGCATAACATACGGACTTGTCCAATTACTATGCTGTACACCTAAAACTAATGTAACATTATGAGTCAACTACATTTCAATTAAAAAGTAGATCTGGATGAATCTTTTCATTTCCCATGATAAACCTGTGTAACTGCTACCAAGGTAAGCAATTAGAACATTTCTAGCCCGCGAAGGCTCTCAACCCCTTCCTAGCAATACCCTTCCTAGCAATACCTACCCCCCCCCAACGGAGCCCCCATTCATCCTGACTTCTATCCCCCAGAATGGTTTTGCCTGTCCCTGGATTTCACATAAATGGAGCTGTGAAGCATATACCCCTTTCTGTCTGGCTTCTCTCTTTCAGCTTTGTATCAGACTCAGCCACGTGGTTGTATATACGTTGGATTCTTGCATTTTCATTGCACTATGGTATTTTCTTCATGTGGATATGCACACTTTATTCATTCTACCTTTCACAGACATTTGGGTGTGTCCTGGTTCCTAGCAAGAATGCTGCTATGAACATTCTTGCCCATATCTTTGAGTGAGGATAAACCCTTATTTGCCTTAGGTAGGAGTGGAACTCCCGGGGCATGGAGTGTGTACAGATTCCGCTAAACTGCTTCCCAAGGACTTTTTATCAGTCATCCCTGCAACCGGGTGCCCGTAGAGCACCTTTTGAATGGCAACACGGGATGCCTGGGGTCTCACCATTGAAAGCGAAGTCTCAAGTATTCCCAAAAGGGAGTACACTGGGAGTGAGCAACAGAGGCAGAGAAAAAAACCATTTCACAAAATGAAAGCTACTCCCCAGGGAGGAAGCTGGCTAAGTGGGCTCTGGCCAGGGTCCTAGGGCCTCTCTGGGTGAACTATTTCGCACCCACACTTGTGGGTTAGTCAGGGCCAGTGGCATCGGTTTGGCCAGCTCACATCCTCAGGGCCTTTGGCCACTTGCACATAACCAAAGAAGACTATCCCGGGGTCAGGCTGCCCCTAGCCAGGCCAGCCTGGTTAACAGCCCTGAAGAGGGATACCTCTCTCCAGATACCTATTCAACCCAGTGAATTACCTGAGCCTTCCTCATTTGGACCAAATTCCTTATTTTTTCTTTTTCCAGTCATCTTTCTAATTATTGACCAAAGAGTTAATAGTGGGAATATCTAAGGAATAGTCCTTGTGTCAGTAATCCTATAACCCACACTAGCCCTGCTGCCCTCAATGGGTCCTGTCTGCCTCCTGGGGACACCACCTTATCCTCTCCACTTATATGCAGACCGTCCTCAGGTCCCAGAAGAGAGACTTTGGGCTCTGTGATCTACATAGGCCAGAATCCCAGGGGAGGTGAGAATCCTACCCACCAACCCACCTCCTCTGCCAAGACATTCGAGAAATGAAGAAGATGATGGTTCATAAGAGACTGTTGCCCCTACTGACAACTTTTCTGAACATCCACCATGATGTCATCTAAAAAGTTTAATATTCTTGCTGTTCCCTCTCCAAATTGAGACTCTTCCATTGGCAGAAGCTATATGGGTTATCAAAGAGGGACTTGAGAGGCCTTCCTACCACTGCAGGCCAGAGCCTCTGGGTCAGGGCCCACAGCTGGGCACATCTTGCCCACGTCACTCCCCACCTCCATCGCTCTGATTGCCAACTTCCCACTGGGTTTCCTCTCAAAGCCCTGGCTCTTTCCTCTTGTCTGGAGCTCTCATGGGTTGCAATCTCTGCTAGAAGTTTCACAGGAGCCAGGATGTTCATTAGGCGCTTGGCCTTAAAGTTTCACTCATAAGTCAAAGGGTTACATACATAGTGGTTTGTCATTTCTCTGTAGCATAGACTTGAACCTAGGCCTTGGGAAGCCCATGCACTTAGTATATACGTAGCTAGTGAGGGGGCCCAGCTGTCTGTTAACCTTCCTCACAAAGGAACATCTCAGTCTGCCTGGGCAGAGACCCCAGCTCCAACAGGCCATACCCACCTGTGGCAGAGCAGAGCTGGCATAAGCCAGAGGAGGGGTTGGGCAGCTTCAAGGACTTAAGTACTTCCCTTCTTTCTCTCTCTTTGTCCTTCTTCACCAGGAGACTCTGGAAATGTTTGCACTCCTCTCTTCTCACCTTCCTCCCAGTTGGAGACTGATAAGGATAGACAGAGAGGCCTGGCTACCCCTGAGGAGGACTGAACTGTGGCCAGATAGACTCACAGCTAATCTGCTCCCAGATCCCTGAGTAAGAAAATAAATAACTGTTGGTTGAAACCACTAAGTTTTGAGGTAATGTGTCACACAGCAATACATAGCTAAATGGAAGGTTACTGGTACTACTGACCAAATATCTCTGGTCTGCCTTCTAGAAGCATAACAAAAGGACACGTCTCCTCTCACATATGTATATGTGACTTTCTTTGGTAATGATGTGATCACCTCTGTGAAGGCAGCTCAAGAGCCAATGTGCACTGTCATCATCTCTTTCTCCCTCTACTACACCCATGGTCAGTTTTGCTCATAATGGGACAATGCTTCATGAGCGTAGGGCCCCAAGGGGAGGTGATGGAGTGCAGAGCTTTGAGCCCACCCCATGAACATGCAGCAGCAGCAGAAGAAAAAGTATCTTTGCAGGTTGTAAGCACCTCCATTTAGGGGGTTTGTTACCATAGCAGCATCAGAACTATACTGACTAAACGGGCAAGGGTACGCAGGGATTCCCCATCCGTCCACCTCTGTTTCTTCCTGCCGACACCTCCAGCCAGGTCAGCGGGATTGGCCCCTCCATATGGGATTCCTACAGTCTGCACATGGAGCAGGACTCTTTCTCCTGTGGGAGCCTGATTCGGGAGAGAGTTGGGACACCGGGCATTGTCCCCGTGACTCCTATGCTTCAGAACCCAGTGAACGGGAAAAGCTTGTGTGTGAGTTAGAGGAGTATAAGGTGTTAACGGCCCATGCGATCCAGTTCTGAAAGGCACAAAGTCAACACCGATTGATCTTGTGCTTTCTTTTCCGGAACCAGAGAGAATTTGGGGGAAGTTACTGTCTGGCCACCCAGAAAACAAAAGCCAGTTAGGATTTGTTTTATTTTCTTTTCTTCCCAGATCAATCCCTAGTTCCCCGAGGATCCGGTGTGGTTTTGAGCTTCCTCTGTGCCTGTTCTGCTCCCCACACACCCCCTGCTCGCCCCTCCCAGCCCCCTCAACCGTTCTGTCCTTCCCCATACCCTCCTCTGCTGCCCCCTCCCTTCCTCAGGCTGTGGCCTCCTCCTCGTTAGGAAGTGTTAGAAAGTTGCTGGAGTGCGAAATGAGCCTGCGAAAGCTCCTTGTCCTAATTAAACTTCAACGAGGAGAGTGACAAGAGGCGACGGGGAGGAAACGGGTGCCACGGGGGTCTCAGACTGGGTCCAGGCTGGGGAGGCCATTGTCCTGCAGAACAAAAGCTGCTGTTTGCATGTGTTAAACCCCATCAAACTTCATCAGACCCAGGTGCAAAAGCCCACATCCCAAATGCCATCCCGGCTTATGCCACCTTCCAGAGCACGGCTGGGGCCCCAGCCATCAGCCCTAATCAGGACAGGGCCCCACATCAAAGCTGGACTCCCTCCACAGACAGCTTCTGCTCCAAGATGCATTGTTGTTGCGACTCCCTCCGCTCAGCCCTTGCCCCACGAATTAGGGCACCGAGCCCCCCCCCCGCCGAGCACCCCCCCCCCCCCCCATAGCATGGCTGGTCTCTGCTGGCGTTATTGTTAATGAGGTAGGAAGTGCGGCTTCGTCCTAGCCCGGGACTAACCTAATCACATAAAGCTGTCGCTCTGGAACAGACCGAGCGGCCCCAGAGTCAATTTCCCTGAAAGCAACGCAGAGCAGAGCTTCCTGGGAGAAGACACAATGCTGTCTATTGTCTCTGTCACTTCCTCTGCACCCTCCCAGCGTGGAAGCATCTCTTTGGGAGCCACAGTCCTTTGCAAAAGCTGTTTGCTGAGGCCCCGCCGCGGTTTCCAAAACCCCCGTGAGAAGCAGTGTCTCTCCGCAGTCATTGTTTCCAGGCTGGCCAAGCCGGCTAGGGAGGAGAAGCCAGACCCAGGGAGACTGTCTCCTGGCCCTGGGCTTGCGACACTGGACCCTGGTGGTTCCTGGCGCCTCAAGGTCTCTAGAAGCCGCCCCAGGATCTGGGCAGAAGCCAGGGCGATGCCAGATGCAGGAGGAGCACCCTACAGGGGCCGGGCCCTGGGTGAGGAGAGAGCCAGAATGATCTAGAAGGTCCTCAGGATGTCACTGGGCATCCTGAATGACCTTCCCATCAGGACTCTGGGCAGCCATCTAGGCCACTGCTTACCCAACTGTCCTTCCTAATTATGGCCCATTCCCGGGGCGAGGGCCTTCCCCTCGAAGTGACCAACACTGGACAGAAGTTTCACTCACTCCTACCCGATGTCCTCATGTTTCTCTCTTCCTGCTGCGATGTGTTCCCAAGAACCCAGGCAGGGAGAAGGTGGGCTGGGGGAGGCCCAAAATGGGCTGAGAAGGGCCTGGGGCAAGACAGAGGTAGGGTCAAAATGCAAAAGTGAAGTAACCTGGATGGGGTGTGGATGCTGGTCTATGCTGAGCACTGGCTAGGAGGCCAGACGTTACAATGGAAGCTACGGCTCCCCATCTTCCCGAACGAAGGCTGTGTGTTTGGGGGCTTCTACCCCATTCTCTGGGTCACCAAGATTCTAGAGTGATCGAGATACAGCCCTTCTCTTATCAGCCAGGAGATTGACATGTGAACAGCCAAACCTAATCCAAGGCAGAGTTTACAGAAGGCTGTTTGGAAAGTGGCCTGAATGAGGACGAAAGAGGAAGGTCTGGTACAGGAGGAAAGAAGCCTTCCTGAGAGGGCTGCCCTCACTGTGGCCTCAGTGACCCAGCAGGATTTTGCAGAGAGAGAGTGGATCATAGGTGAGGCCAAGCCTTTGCTGAAGCATTGTTCATAAAAGGAGTGCAAGCACTTACTTCCCTCCCAGCCCCAGGTTAGCCTGGTTCTCCAACCCAGTCTTTGGCATTCCTGGGAAATTGTGACTTTCCTAACCTGCGGCCAGCCCACCACGTTCTCCCACCACTCATTTTGCAGGCTAGTGTGTGTGGAGGGGGTGGGCACTCAGAAAATACTTGCTGATCCTGGGGAGTGAAGCCATACAGTAGGGCCCCTGGAAACCAAAAGGGCCCACTTAAGCAGATCACTCTTGGATGCTGGCAAGAGTGAAATCACTTGATAGGTATTTTGTCGTGTGTTTCTTTTTAACTATATAAAAAAAGGGTGGATGTGCAAACCCAACCCAAGAATACCTTGGCTCAGGCTCAACTAGATGAAACCTTAAAAAATGATTTAATGTTCTGTTAGACTGTTGCATATTAAAGCAATGTAATGCCTTCTAAGAGACGAGAATCAGATCCTGTGATGACTCGGACACATTTAAAGAGTTATAGCTCACTTATCAAAAAAGCAACAATCAATATTTTGCCCAATGTGTATAGTGGCCTGGACCTCAGAGTAATGTATGCAAGTGTCCCTTAGTTCCCAGACTATGATGCTACCACCTCCTACTTCCCTTCCTGAGCTGCGCTTTTGCAAACAGGAAAGCTTGTGGGAGAAGGGAGTACGTGGGGCTGCGTCTGCCCATGGAGTGGGGCTGTGTGATCACTGAGTTGCAAAGTCAGAGCTCTTCCCGGGAAACTGAATTTCCAATGGCTCTCTGGGCAGGGTTGACAGGGGTAGGCCGCAAGTATATGCATTGGGTATGTTGCACCTTAAGTAGTGCAGCTGTGAAACCTTGCTGTACAGAGGCATTCATGGAAAATTATTGGGCACTTGGCCCACAGCAGATGTGATGAGAAATTGGGCCAGGAGGAGCTGGGATGCGGCAGGAGAGAAGACATGGGGGGACTGCAAAGCCTTACAAGGTGACCACAGGCAGAAACCTTAAAAAAAAAAAAAAAAGAAGAAGAAGAAGACATTCCCACCAGTTCCAGAAAGTAGGGCTAACTTAAAATGCAACTCCTTTCCTTGAAGTGGGCTTGGCAGGCTCAGTTGTTGAAAGGGAAAAAAAAATCAATTTTTAAAAAAAAGAAAGAAAAGAAACAAAATCAACATGTTTTACATTTGTCTAGCCTGCATTTCCCCCCAGGCATCCCCCTCTTCACATGCTGAAATGATGTGTGAGATCAGAACAAAAGAAATTTAGAGAAGCTGTTGCCATAGGGTCCAGAGCTAAGGAGGCTGCAATTTTAAAATATTGTTTCAAGTATTTATGATGTGAAATCGTCAAACAGGTAGTAGTATGCCGAGTCCTCTCGGATGGTATCAGAGTCACATAGCTGGAGCCTCTCCAGTCATTGCTTAGGAGAGTCACCTGTGCCCCTTGCCTCCAGACACCATCTCAGCCCAAAAACCAGAGGAAAGGCGGCATTTCCCCTTGTGTTCAGAGTTCTTTTTTTCTCCGTTCATGTTCCAGGACCCACCCTCCAAATCTGTTCTTCTGTAAAGAGTGGACACTTACTTATACCCTAATGTGAATGGGAACCCCAACTTTTTCTTAAGATGGATAGGAAGACTTATGTTTTCACTGATCCTAAGCTAAAGTAAGTGTTAAACAGATGAGGGAATTATATTTAGGGGGAAAGTGTCCATACCCGATTCCTATGAGCCTTCCTTAAAGGCTCTATGAAATTTCTTACCTCCTAGGCTTTATGCAGAAGTTGGTTCTCTCCATCTGCAATGCTTTCTGAATAATTGACTCATATTTTCTTTCCGCTTCATGATGACACATTTCCCCAGAATGGTCTTCTGTGATTAGGAGTGTCTCTGTGGCAGAAACTGCTAGTTGCCTACCAACATCTATTCCCCTACCAACATCTATTCCCCTTTCTTCCTGACTAACAGACTCCTATGTTGTTAGGAGCATCAATGGGGCCAGCTGGAAAAGCAAACCAAAACAAAACTTCATTTCCCAGGCTTACAGATATCTGTAGCCAAGGAGATGTAAGCAGAAGACATTGATGGTGGGGAGGGGGTTGCTTTAGAGAAAATTCTTCAGAAGGGGAATAATTAGACCAGGAAGCTGGCTTTCTTCTTAGCCTTTCTCCTTGGAATCTGGCCATGATGGTTGGAGCTCCAGCAGCCATCTTGGGGCCAACCTGCGGATGGAATTAACAAGCTACAGTGGCAAAACAGAAAGAAAGACAGAGATGCCAGGCTTTCTACTGACTGTGTGTGGTGCTGTCTTATCAGCCCTTGGCTTCCCATCTCTGTATTTATTTCTTTTATGTGAAAATGAACTTCGATCTGCTTTCAGTCACCATGATTTTCAGTTTCTGTCACTAGTTGAACTAAACCTAAGTAAGTCCTCCTCTTTCTGCACCTCTCCAAATAGCTGTTTACATTCCCAATCTCTCATTGTGAGCCTGTCTTCTCCCCAGTCTGTGAGAGCTATGAGGTCAGCAGTGAACTTTGACTTTTGGAGCTTCAGTGCCTGCCTTGGAGTCTGGCACATAACAGCAGCCCTACACATGTTTGTTGAGTTGGAGGCCCCTGAAATATGGCTCTGCCTGTATGTGGGCATACTTGAAACCCCTTTCAAGAGTTAAGACTACAGGATATTGGGAGCCAGAGCCCGGGAGAAGTCAGTATTTAGACTACTTTGGACTCAGAAGGGGAAAACCCACCTATTTATTTATAACAACAAAATGGCTATTTTTGAGCACCGGCTACGTGCTCCAAATATTGGTTCCCTCAGTCCCACTTCATCCCATACTTTTAAGATTTCTGCCTGTGCATGATTATTGCAGATTAAAGCATATTCCCACATGCACCTTGCCTACCTCACCCTCTCCCTCTTCAGCCAGGAATTTCCCCAGTGAATCTCTGCAGGTGCAACAGGAACCAGGGGCCTCCTGGGGTGGGGTGCTCAGGAGGTGGGAGACGGAAGCATGACCCCAGGGCCCAGAAGGAGCCTCAGAAGTAAGGTCCCCACAGAGCCCCTGAGAGTTTCCTTTGTCCACCTCGCATCTATTTTGCCCAAATGTGCTTTTGGGCGAACAGTTACCACAGAAGAGCAGGCCAGGCCCCCTGGCCTCCAAGCTCAGCCTTCAGGGTAGGGCAGAAGAAAGAATGTAATCAGAGTTATGGCTTAATGAAGTGAACCGTGATGACCATAAACAGACAGTTTGGGATTTGGTTTGTTATTTTGTACAAGGCAGTATCTTTCAACAGCGACTGGTGTTAGGGTCAGTCTTAAACATTTTCGTGTCACCCACCAAAAAACAGTAATGCCATTGTTACACTGTACTTTTCCACCTTAAAATGGGATTGGTTTTGTGGGTTGGGAAAGTTACCAAAAATAAGTTTCTTCAATCACAAAAGTTAGCACAGAGGAAGTTGCTAGATCGTTTGAAAGATGGGAGAGGACCATAGATAAGAAAGAGTTGTTACAGACAACAGACCCAGACCACCTACACTCCAGCTTTTTTATATTTAATGTATATAGTAGACAGTGAATCCAGCCCAACTGGAGGAGAAAGTTGGTCTACTAGACCCTATTATATGGGGTAGAACCCAAAGAGCTTTATGGGATAGCTCATAGCTGTGTGCCATTTTACAAAATAGCAATAAAAAATGTTCTCCCTCTTGAGATCAGCATCCCAAATGCAGTAAGCCCAACATGGCCATGCCAAACAGCCTGGCAGTGCAGCTTCCTGAGTCCGGGATGGAAGGTGACAGATTTGGGTTGTGGGCAGCATTCCCTCCTTCTCCTTTGGAAAAAAGTCTCTGCTATAAGTTGGTGACCTTTATTTTGTGCCCAAACACGTCAGCACTATCTAGTAACAGCCCGAATCAGGCCTATTTTTGGCACTTTCAGAGTTTATAGCCACTTGGGGATGCCCTGAGGGGTTGTTCATCTTTAAAGCACATCCTAGAAATGCATTGCATGGGAGATGCTGGGAACCAGGCAGAAATGGCAGGTCTGAAGGATGACAAGGAGCCTAGGTCATACGTTGGGCCGAGGCTGGCCAGCCCCAGGCCCCAGTGCGAACCTTACCCAGAGGTGAAGCTGGGACTCTGGCATCTCTGATGCAGTTGAGCAAATGCTGCCAGCTATCATTTTGTCAAACAAGATTACAACACAAAGGTCCAAGTGTATGGTCTTAAATCTTTTTTTAAAAAAACCCTCCATTATAACCAAGAGTACCATCTCTTACCTCTATTTCTCCAGGTAGGCATTATTCTATCTGGATGTATTTTCCCATCTAAATGAGAAACTCCTTGAAAACAAAAACCACATCCCATTTTTCTGTGGTCATCATACCCAGCTCATAAAATGTTTTAACAAAGTATAAAATCCTTTGGCTTGCCAGACGTCACTTCACTCAGGATTGACCTTCTTTACTTCTTACAAGGTAAAAACCAAGAGGGTACTTTAGCATATGCAGAGGATTGTAGATTTCCACCGGGTGTAGAAATCACCATGTGGTTGGGAGCCAGGTGTCTGGGCATTCTAGCCCTGGTTCAGTCACAACTAACACAAGGAATTCATATTTTTTTAAAAAATAAGAAATTAGATAAACTGTGCAAGCAGATTGATTTGTCACTTCATATTGGATCATGTTTACCCTGTCTGTTGGAACAAGTGAAAACTCATGGAATATGAACTAAAGCTTAGGAGATTACTATATACTCATGGAAGATTTATTAGAATTTACTTTAGCTTACCAAGAGAACTTCTGAATATATTTCTTAGAGTTGTTTTCTTTAATTCCTACAAAACCCTATAAAAAATACATTTCTCAAGTGAAAGAAAAAAAAAAAAAAAACTAACACTGTGACCCCAGACAATACTGGCCCTCCAAGTCCAGAGTTGATTTGCCTGTGAAATAAAGAAATAGGTTTTGGAGAGCTCTGTGGTCTCTATCAGGTCTACAATAGAGGTTAAACATTGAGAATGGCATCTCATCTATTAATATCCCCAGAAAGGGTGGGAAAACAAGCAGGACTTAACTGTATTACTCCAGCTCAAGGCTTTTAATTTATTCTAGAAAGAGAATCTATTGTGATGCATTCACTGCAGACCTACAAATAAAGTGTCCAACTCACAGTTGATGAAAATGCCTAATATGTATTGACTATTTGCATTTTGCATATTTTGGGTCCCTTTCAGGACCTAGTACCAAGCTGTCCTTGGTCAATGATGCTCCCTGGTGGCTGGTGTGGGTGGTGCCTCTATAGTTATGCATTTGGATTCTAGAAATAGGAGTCCAGGCAATAAGCCAACTTGGAAAAGGATATAGTAAGTGCTGTAAAGGCAGTAGGACAGGATGCTATGAGGGAAGAATGTTGTATGGGCTAGTCAGAGAAGGCCTTTCTGATGAGGCAGCCTTTGAGCTGAGACTCTCATGATAGAAGAGGTCACAAAAGAGCATTCCAGGCAGAGGCAATTGCAATTGCAAAGGCCCTGAGGTAGAAATGAGAATGGATATGTTTTCAGAACAGAAAGACACGCTGTGCAGCTGGCAGCTGACAAGCGTGCAGTGTGGCATGGATGTGGCACAAGATGGAAGAGAGATCAGGAGAGGCCTTTCCGGGTGTGAGGAGTTGATTCTGGGTGGGAGGGGTTGGGAACCAGAAAGGAGACTGATGTGGTGCTACTATGCTAGATGTCTTCACTCTCTTGCACATTCCTCACACTTCAGTCAATTCTACTTTAGACAATATTTCTTTCTATCCCAACTTCTGTTCAAATAGCTCAGAAAAAAAAATTGCTTTTCCCTTGATCAGCCTTCCATTCCATCCCATTGAGAGCAAAATGACCCTGACCTTGGCTAATGTACAGCTGTGGTGTTGGAGAACACCCTCCTTGAGAAGATGAAGAGCAACCACACACCCAACCTGACCAGGCACCCTCACCTGCAGAAGCCCATTTCCAGAACAGCCCAGCACCTTAATGACAACCATCCACATAGCTTTGTGCTGCTAAACTGTCCTATTTTACAGAGTACGGAGCTGAAAGCTGAAGGCTCACCCCAGGTCACACGGCCAACAACTGCCAGAGCCAGGATGTTAGAAACTCCTAACTTGGCCTAAGTCCATGACATAATATGGAGGCAATGCATGGGCTCAAAATTTAGTGATTTTTTTTTTTTTTTTTTTTTTTTTTTGCACATCCACTATTTTGGCCACTTGGCTGGTCAATGGGGGAGAAACTAGACAGTGTTCCTGCCCTCAGAGTTCAGTCTCATAAAAAAGGGGCACCTGGGTGGCTCAGTGTGTTATGCATCTGACTCAATTTCAGCTCAGGTCATGATCTTGGGGTCTTGGGATGGAGTGCCATAGGGCTCCTGGCTCAGTAGGAAGTCTGCTTCTCTCCTTCTTCCTCTCCTCTTACCCATCCCCACCCCCGCTCACATATCCTTTTTCCATTTCTTTCTCTCTATAAAATAAATAAAATAAATCTTTTTTTAAAAGACCAATGTCAAATTAATGACTACACAAATAGATGTATAATTATAATTTTGCATATGCAAATCATATTTATAATATAATGTAGCTACCCCATGAGTTGGAATCTGTACAATGGCTAGAATTGCCACTCCTACAAAGACACCTGAGACTTGGTGCCATCTCCCTGTTCTGGCCCTCATTTCCTGCATTGACTGTCCACTGTCCACAACTGGCCAACCATTCTGGGCAAACCCCTTGCCATGCCCTGCAGCCCACAGGGGGAGTGTGGCCTCATATCCCAAAGTGGGCCTCTTGACCAAGTAATATCCATCCCAGCCTCTCCAGTGGCACAGAACCTAATTCCCAAAGTGCCTTAAAGCCCCTCCTACCTTCCCCAGGTCTGCACCTCATTCCATTAAACCTGTCTTCCTCGAGCCCCAGGATTCAACACCAGTCTAAAGAACAGTTCTTATTCCATGGAATGAAAGTATAACCCCTTCTTTATAGTATTGCCCTGGTGTTTCTGGGCTCTGATCTTGTCAAACTGTATTGATTAAAATTCTGCAAAGCCATTCCTTTGGGGGTAGCTGTAAGGAGTCTCTGAAGAGTGGGGGCAGTTGGCTCTTGGCTGAAATGGGTATTGAACTTTCCTTAGGTTCATGGTGAGATATGAGCCTAAAGCCGATCTCCACTCTGAAAAGAAACAGAACTAGAGAGAGGGAAAGGACTCATTTCAGCCATCCTGAGAAGATGGGCTTCAGGTTGGGGGTGGGGGTGGGAGGTGCCTTTCATAATAGACCAGGTATTGGCCAACCAGACATCAGAGCCTGGTGGCCCTTCTCATGCCATGATATGCATACAAAACTCCCAGGGCTCTGGTTAACATGCAGATTCTATCTCTGTAGGTCTAGAGCAGGCCCTGAGAGTCTGCATTTCTAAAAAGCTCCCAGGAGATGCTGATGCTGCCAATCTAGAAAGCACACTTCTTAGATACTTGTTATCTAATATGAAGTGCAGAATCCTGAGCCCACCTCAGACCTGTGAATTGAGTCTGTAAGTTAACAAGATCCCAGGTGATTCCTGTGCATGGTACAGTGTGAGAAGGCTGGTTTCTAGAGCTTCTCTGAATGCTGTGCCCATGGCAGACATGGCTAATGAATCTCCACACTGGTGATGAGTTGAGATCCTTCTCTGCAAAGTCTGCAAATGAGAGTCAGCCAGGGAAAGAAACCTTGAGGCCAAAATGCACTAAAAATACTGGGAAACAGGGTTGCTGGAGGGGAGGTGGGCAGGAGGATGGGGTAAATGGGCATTAAGGAGGGCACATGATGTGATGAGCACTGGGTGTTAAATGCAACTGATAAATTATTGAACACTACATCTGAAAATAAGTATGTACTATATGTTGGCTAATGGAATTTAAATTTAAAAAGAAGAAGAAGAAAGAAAAAGAAAGAAAGAAGGAAAGAAAGAAAGAAAGAAAGAAAGAAAGAAAGAAAGAAAGAAGAAAGAAAGAAAGAAAGAAAGAAAGAAAGAAAGAAAGAAAGATTTGAAGAATTAGCCCTAACATATGACTGATGTAACAGGGGATAGAGAAACAAGGAAGGGCAAAGTTAAGCTTTCCAAATCCAAATGTTTCTAGGAGGAGAGTAGGAAGAGAGAGTTTCTGCAGGAAGCGTCTGCAGTGTCAGGATGAAGCATAAATATATGTGAAGGGGATGAGTTTCAAAGGGTGTAGGCCTGGAGTCAGACAGAGAAGGGTCTCTGTCCCCTGGCATCTGGAGCTGCTGAAAACCATCTATGATATCCATCACAGAGAAAAGTAGGTTCTAGGAAAAAGGTTCTAGAAGGGCTGAAAAGCTGCCCACACAGCTGGGAGTGTCTTGGCCAGGGCTGAAGGAAGGAACTGGGTTCTGTCCCGCTAGCATGAGAGTCTCAAGTGGCATAAATGGAGCATTCACCATACACCACACAGGACAGGCCCTGACACATCTGTGATGTCATTTAGGTTTCTCAACCCGTTCACGAGGTCCCACCATCCCTTTCTGATAGATGAGGAAAGTGAAACCCAGGAAGCTTCAACAATGAGGCTAATAAATGCCTTTATGGGAATCCTTCAGTCTATCTGCAAGGCTGACCTCCTAGGCATATATATTTATCCTTTGGCCTGAAAAGAAACTTTCCTGCGGTCTCTTGGCCAATTTTCACTAGAGGGTCCTTGGCTGCCTTGCCTGTGTGAGGGGCAGGAAAGGATGAGGATCAGGAAGCCTCCAGAAGGCAGTGATGCCTGGGAGCTGAGGGAAGGCAGGACAGGGCTCTGGTGTGATACTTTCTGTCCAGTCAATTATGATGTGGGCAGCAGTGATGTCGTCCTGTCTGTTTTACCACGCGTATGCTTGGCATGTCACACCTGCTCTCTTGTGTATTCCCATGACCTTGCTGGGAAGGAACTATTACTCTCATTTTCAGAAGAGAAAGTGAAGTGCAGGAAGAGGTGCAAAGCGCTTAGCTCAAGTGCCAGGTCCAAAGTGCTCCCTGGACAGAGAGTCACACCCACATGTGTCTGATCTCAAAGCTAGGACCCCTGTTCAGGCTCACTAAGAAGTGAGTGGGATTTTGTGGGCGAGTCTGGGCACTGATCTCTATTTCTGGCATCGTGTCTATGATACAGGTGAAGTGTTGGGTATGATCAATAAACTGTTGAAGCACCATTTGTTTTTAAGTTGGGGAATTCCTGCTTCTCGCAATGGAAAAAACTTTAGTGGCAACTTTCTACCGAACTTGGTCCCATGACATCTAGTGGCCACCCGGAGGAATGCAGTGGAACCCCTGGACGTTGGCTAGCAGGTGCAAATGCTGGTACTTCCGGGGATAAAAGACGGGCTGAAATGGACAATAATTGAAGTATCCGTGGAATTTATAAAATGCACACTTAAGCCTCATGACACTTGTAATTCTTGGTTTTGTTCCTAATAGTTATGCTTATTTACCATCACTGGTGGAAAATACACCTTATCCAACCCATTGTTTTTTAATTGGTAAACTATGTTTAATGATTATAATAATATAGTATAGTATACTAAAATATAGTATAATAGAATATAAACTCATTTTGGGATTATTCTCAATAATAAAAAGCATTATAAAGTTGAAAATGCTATAGGTGGCTAGTCTTTTCCCCTGGGGGTGGTGTAGATGGTGTGATCCTAAGACATTAGGATCACCATAATGCTGTATCAAAAAAACTATATGACAATATACATAAACAGGCTTCCCATCTGTTGTGCCTAAACATATTCTAAGACATGATGTGCTTTATAGAGACTTTCTGATTACAGGGGAACCTCCAGAGCACTGCTTGAGTGACTTTCACACCACAAAGGCACGACAACAGGATCCCCAGGCTATTTCGTGAGAACACAGATTTCAACAGCTTCTCCACTCCCCGCCTCCATCTCCACCCCAGGATTCAAATAATGGCAAACGTCCAAAGGAAGATTCTTCCATAATTGATGCTCCTTTACAGGGAGTCCCGGCTACAAGGCAAGAGGAAAGTCTTGTCACTGTGGGGTTAGGATACGTGGGTCCAAGAGCAATTCACCAAACTAACACACTCAAATTAGTTTTCAAACATTTTGGGTTTGGCAAACTACATCTTGCTAAGCCCCCTTTCCCAACATTTTTATACCCATGTGGATTTCAGGGGAAATTTAATATGTATGTTTCTGATTCACTTAGGCTTAACTCAGCACAATTGTTTAGCGAAAGGCACTTTATGTCCAAGAATCTTCCAGAACCCTTTTATAAGCCCCTTAAATACCTTTCCTTCTAACCAGGAAGTGTGTTTTGCCAGAATAAATTGAGCTCACCACCCCGCCAAATAATTCAAATTTAGTTCAAAACGCAGAATCCCTGAACTTCAAAGAGGATTGCAAATTTTGCAAACAACTCTTCATGTCACTGAGAAAGTCTGGTGGCAATATTGAGAAGTGTAGAATGCTACGAGGGAGATGCAGTGGTTACATGTAGTGGCATTTTGTATATTTTAAAACCAGAAGTCTCACTTCTTGCTGCATGGTTTGAGTGCTGGCCTGGCCAAGAAGCTTCCAGATCTGGGTGGCCCAGGGACCTATGCAGTCACATCAGCTCTCTGAGCATTGGTACCATATTCACTCAGAAAGTGCAGCCCAAAGCTAATACCCCCCAGCACCTCAAATGGTGGGCTACCTGCCTAGCCCCATAATCAAAGCTGTGGATGAATGACTGAGTTAGCTTCATTTATTCCATCCCAGGGTTATTTTCTTCTTTGTTCTTTAATTTACCACAAACCTGAGCACAGATATTCAGAATATTTGATTAAAGCCCAAAAAGATAAAGATGGTTAAGATTTCAAATGTGCTTATTGTATATAAAGAAAACATTATTATTCCACCAGGGTTTAGAAGTTTGTCTTTTTCTAATCTTGGTGATACAGCATGATTTAAGAGTCTCATGCTCTACTGACTGAGCTAGCTGGACGCCTTATAGGATGATTTAAGTAGCCAGTTGTATCACTTAGGATTAGATTCAACCACATATAACAGAAAGCCCCAAAAGGAGGGATTTACCCTGTGCTCACATGAAAAAAATCCAAGGGAGGAAATCTAGGGCAGAAAGCCTCATTCTACTGTAACCAGGGACACAGGAATCTGCTCCAACTTCTTTATCACATAACTTCCATTCTCAGACCTGCTTTATGGTCATAAGATAGCTGCGAGGGCTCCAGCCCTTGCATCTATGTTCCAGGCAGCAGGAAGGAAGAAGAGCCTCTCAGCTGACTCAGCCCCACGAAAAGAGCTTCTTTGGAAGCCAAAACCAAAGACTTTGGCTTATATCTTATTAACGGTTCCCATCTGCAAGAGGGGCCTGAAAATATGTTTTATCAAAGCGCACTGCTGCCCCCAGTAATATGAAGTTCTACTAGCAGGAAGGAAAGGAAGAGTTGGGTGATCAACCAGCTGTCTCTGCTTTCCCTGCCATGCTGTCTCCTGGCGTTGTCACAACTCTTAATCACCGGGGTAATGGGTGGAAGGTGGACCAGGGGAAAAGTTCCAGCAGTCGTAAACTGTCAGGCTGGGTATGTGTAAGGCCTCATCAAGGCCTGACCCACAAATGTTTTGATGTATCTTCTTTTGCTCTTACGTAGTTATTTCTCTGCTTCTGCGTGGTCTGAACTTGATTTACCTCAGACCAATACTGTGTGTAAAGATTTTCTCTCAGGTCTAGAAAGGACCTGGAAAGGAAGCAGCTAAAAACAGTGGTTCTGTGGCCCTTTCCGCTTTGATGTGGTTGGGTGTCAGCTGGCTCATCTTCTGCAGGCCCAGATGCTCCTGTGTCTGGTGTAATCACTGAAGAAAACTCACAGGAAAATAGCTCACTTTGTGTGTTCCCTGAGGACAGAATGATGGAGAAGCACAGAGCCATCTTGTGGGACCTTGAGTTCTAATGAGTGCGAAAGCCAAGTAGCTCCCTGTTCACATCAAGTTTCGGCAACACTGAACAATTCACATGAAAGGTGGGATCTACCTCATTGACACCAGGAGGGAGATGCCTGCAGTAAAGTTATATTCTCGGGATACCTGGGTGGCTCAGTGGTTGAGCATCTGCCTTGGGCTCAGGGCGTGATCCCGGGGTTCTGGCATCTAGTCCCGCATCGGGCTCCCCCCAGGGAGCCTGCTTCTCCCTCTGCCTGTGTCTCCGCCTCTGTGTGTGTGTGTCTCTCTCTTGAATAAATAAATAAAATCTTAAAAAAAAATTAAGTTACTATTGTCTCATTTCAAGGGACCTATCAGCCCATTTGTAGCCAAGAAAACTGAGGTTAGGTCACCTGCCCTGAGCACTGAGGGGCCACACTGCTTCCCAACTCTGGAGAACCACCTTCATCTGAAGAGCCTGGCTTTCCGTGGAAGTGTTCTGAACACCCAGGGGTCCCAGAGCCTGGTCTTGACTTCTAGATGCTGGGTGAGGTGAGTGGTCTTTAGGAGGCAGTTCTGCAGCTGGCCACCAGCTGTGGGGATGCTGAGGACCTTCAGGAGGTCTCTGGGCACCCCTATGGAGGCTAGGTACCAGACTTGAAATGAAGGATAACGAAAATGTGGGATCCATTACTACCGCCATCATTATTAATTACATTTGCTACAGACCTCAGTATCTCCCACATTGTTTTATAAGTTTAAAATAGAATTAGGTGGAGCTTTCAAAGCTGGTGGAGGGGTGGAGGGGTAATCGAACTTTGATTTTATCTTAGTGTTTTCTTCACAATTGCTTTTACTGAGCATTCATCAAACAAACAGGCCCTCCACACAAAATGTCTTGGATTCATAGAGATGCCAAGAAGCCAGACAATAACAGCACCACAGAGCTGCATACAGAATAAGAAGAATATTTTTACAGTGACATTAGTAGAGTGACTGTCGATCAGAGAAGCTTCCACAAGTCAGAGAAACCAGCAGAACTTGCTAACTTCCCAGAGGAATCACTCTCCAAGAAGAATGGGAAAATGAAGAACCGGTATACATACAGCACTTTACAGTTTATAAAGCCTTTCTTTGCACCATTCTCTTGCTTGAGCTTCCTCAAACACTGTCAAGTGGGAAAGAGATTATTTTATAGAGAAAGAAATCGAAGCTCAGAGTGGTGAGGCATCTGACCCAAGGACACCCAGCTGGAATCTAGATCGGAGATGTGGTTAGAAGGGGCTGGGCCTCTGTGCCTTGGTTTTCAGGCACTCTCTCTGGCACCCAGACACCCAGGGGCAGACTGTGGGAGGAAATCGTCCTTCCTCCTCCCTTAGCAGTGGCAGTCACCACTTTGGAGGCCAGGACCTCAAGGTCTGGTCCCTAAGAAAGGCACAGCCTACCGGAATGCTGCTACCACTTCCACCTGTGCCTTCACTCCACTCTATGCTGCTCCAGAGGCATGGGGCTACAGGAGGACACAGGTGCTCGCTCACCTTGGTGAAAGAAGAAGAGCATATACAGAAGAAGGTAAGAGAAATCCCTCCTCCACAGTCTGCCCCACCCACCCCCACAGCGTCTAGTCTTGATTCCTCCACGGCCGCTGATGTCTGGGGCAAGTATCTGCATGCCTCTGTTTACTCACCTGTAAAATGGGGGGGAAGAGCATCTTGCCTTCATCCCTCCCACTGAGTGGCAAGACAGGAGCAGGGGTAGCTTGCTGGTCTAGACAAGTCTGGAATCAGGCCCATCCTTCTGACCTGTTCTCTGGGAGCTCCCTGCTATGGTTGAGGGCCCTGCTCCCAACCCAGGCTCCCAGGATCATGAGGGTGGCTGTCAACAGGAGGATCTGCAGGTGAGGGGGTCAGCGTCATTGGAGCTGGTCCCCAAGGCCAGATGCTGCAGATCACAAGGGTGTCTTGGGGTGTGAGCTGAGGTGGTTTCTGTCCCCAACCTCATGATAAGCAAGGGGGCTGCTGTCTACCTTCCAGCACACAGGCTCCACTCTCTAGGCGAGCAGAGTTCTACGCCCCCATCCTGTTTGCCTCTACCCATCCATCCAGCAGTCACTCACAGAATTCCCTTCACAGATCTTCAGACTTTTTTTTTTTCAAGGTTGGCACAAGTGCCATAAGTTCAACCATCCAGGATCCCACAGAAACTCTTGGAATGGTTCAGCTTAGAAAGCTTCTCCAGTTGCAGAGCCATTATCATGCCATGCTTGGTGTACCCACCAGCCTTGGGGCCCTGGCTCTGGGGGCAAGGAGAATCTACTGCGGTACCCTGCAGGCCTTCCGGGGCCTAGACACCCAGATGCTAGGGTCCAGCATCCAGCCAGGGGCCCTGACAGGAGACATCTGCCCATGTGTTTCCAAGAGAGCTGAATGGGGGCCACAGGGCCAGTCAGGCAGGGCAGGGAGCCCAGACACTGGCAGCATTGCTCTGGGACTCGTGGATGTTAGTGACCCTGGCACTAAAGACAGATTCACTGCTGTGGGTCGGCCCTAACCCACAGAGTCCCGGGACCCATTACCCCCTTTCCTTGCTTCACCTGTGTATTCTAACCCATAACAGCACAGGACCCTTCCACCCCCAGCAGGCAGGTGATCTGATGAAGGGTTGGCAAAAGCTTCAAAGCTTACATACTCCACTGTCTGGAGGGACACTCAGTAGCACTGCCTTAAGGAGGAAGAGAGGGGACAGAGATGTACACTGAGCCCCGCAAAGCCAACAGGAAGAACATCAGGACAGTAAAGAGTGCCTCCATTTCCGTTCTCCCCATTGAGATTACTCACAAAAGGAAACAGGCTGACGGGCTGAGCCTAAGGATTAAACCCTTGCTTTTGTTGCTGGTGCATGCCCCACACCATTGTTCCACCTGAGGTATGACAAGCATGGGAAGCCACTTGCATGTCTCCGATGGGGACCTGGGGCAAGTCCCTGGGGTTGTTGGAGAGCGTTTCCCAAAGAGCTACACTAGAGGAGCTGGACTTGCCTCTGCTTCCCTGGGAAAGACGAGCCACCCACCGGACAAAAGGCTTCAACACTTAAAACACAAAATTGCAAAGATCTCATGTGCTTTCTCTTTGGTCTTCTTTTCTTTCTTTCTTTCCTTCTTTTTCTTTTCTTTCTTTCTTTCTTTCTTTCTTTCTTTTTTTCTTTTCTTCTTTCTTTCTTCCTCCCTCCCTTTCTTTCTTTCTTTCTTTTTCTTTTCTTTTTTCTTTCTTTTCTTCTTTTTTCTTTCTTTCTTCTTTCTTTCTTTCTTTCTTTCTTTCTTTCTTTCTTTCTTTCTTTCTTTCTTTTTCTTTCCTCTTTCTTTTCTGTTAAATCGAGGTATAATTCATGCATTTTAAAAGTCAAAATAATTGCACCCAGGGCCCCGGCTGGAGTGCGGTCTGCGCCCGCTCAGGTCAGAGGCCCGGCGCGGCCCAGCGAGGGCCGACGGCTTGTCCTGGCCTCCCGGCCCTCCGCGTGTGAGGCCCCGGGGCAGCAGGGAAAGTCCGGGCCATCTGGGCCAGCCGGGCCCGGAGGCGGTGCCAGCAGGAGCCGAGGGGGGCGCGGCGGGCGCCCGTCCTGCGAGCGAGCGAGCGAGCCGGGCCGCGGCCGCGTCCAGGCCCAGGCACGTGGGCAGCGGAGCGGGGCCGCCCGGCGGGGCGCGCAGACCCCGACGCGCCTCGGGGCTCCCGGCTGCGGGGCGCGCATCCCCGGAGCGCGGCGCGCCACGCGAAGCCGGGCGAGTGCGCTGAGCCGCGGCGGTCAGGGGGCGGCAGGTGCGGCCGGGCGAGCTCGCCCGACCGCGGGGCAGAGCCGGGCGCCCCCCGCGCCCCCACTCCGCGCCCCGGCCGGCTGCCCGAGCCCCGGCACTTCCGGAGCCCAGGGGCGCTCCGGGGCGCTCCTCCAGGGGCGGCCCCGGGGCGGGGGAGCGCGGCGCGGTGGCCGGGCGGGGGGTGGCCGGACTCCCGCAGGGGCGGCGGGCGGGTGGGGTGAGGCAGGCCGGCCCCCTCCCCTCCCCTCCCCTCCGCGCCCGCCCGCCCGCCCTCCCTTCCTCCGGTCCTGCAGCCAATTAGACAGCCCCCTCGGGCGGGAGGCGTGGGTCGCTCCATAAAGCGGCGCGGAGCTGTCACCCCGCGAGCAGGCTGCGCACCCTCCGGCCGGAGCCCGCGCCGCAGACTCGGGCGCCTGGGGCCGGGGAGCGCAGCGCAGCCATGGCCACCACCAACGGGGCCGTGGAGAACGGGCAGCCGGACAGGAAGCCGCCGGCCCTGCCGCGCCCCGTCCGCAGCCTGGAGGTCGAGTTCACCAAGGTGAGGCGGGCGCCCAGCCTGCCCGACGGTCGCGGCTCGGCGC
Organism: Vulpes vulpes; assembly: GCF_048418805.1. Classification (NCBI taxonomy): domain Eukaryota; kingdom Metazoa; phylum Chordata; class Mammalia; order Carnivora; family Canidae; genus Vulpes; species Vulpes vulpes. The sequence continues at coordinate 88,238,324 of NC_132793.1, read as the reverse complement.
TGGGCGGGGCGGGGCGGGCCGGGGAGTCCGCAGGCCGGGAGCCCCGCCGCCGCGCTCCCTCCGAGGGTGCCGGGCTGGTGCCGGGCTGGCCCCGCGCGCCGCGGACCCGAGCCTCCGCGCCCGGGTCGGGCCCTCTCGGGGCCGGCGGGGAGGCGGGACGGCGCGGGCGGGACCGCGGCCGCCGCGCACCGCAGGGCACGGGCCCCCGGGCGGCGGGGCTCCGCGCTGCCCTCCGAGCCTGCCGGGTGCCTGCAGCCGCCGCGGCCCCGACGTGCCCTTACGGGCCCGCCTGGGAGGCGAGCGGAGGGGCGGGCCGCGGCGCCCCGGGCTCGCTGGCCTCCCCGCAGGCGCTGCGGCCGGGTTCCGGGGGCTGAACGCGGCGGGCTGCGGGAGGGCCGGAGGGTGCCCGGGGACACCGAGGGCTGGGCTGGAAGCCCGGGGCGCGCTGCGGAGCGGCGACTCGGAGGCAGCCAGAACCACGTCCTCGGGAGCGCCGCGGCGCTTCGTGCCTTCCGCGCTAGGCCCCCCGTAGTGGACCCGAGGTGGTAGGAAGGTGAGCCCCGGCGAGGCTGCCCCGGGCCCGCGGCCCCGGCTCCCACACGCGGGGACTGCGTTCCCTGCCCGCGGGCGCCCAGGCCGGCCTGGGAGCCGCGGGGGGCCAGGCCCCACCGCGCCGCGCCCCTGCGGTCTCCGCTGTTTTGCGCCGGGCCGGGGAGGCCGGAGCGTCGGCAGAGCGGTGAGATCACCTGCCCGGGGCCGAAGGAAGCCGGCGAGGCCTGGAGCCCGGGCTGCGGCTGCGGAGGGCAGGGCGGCCGGGAGGGAGCGCGTGCCGTGGCAGGACACCCCGAAGCTGCTCGGAGGCTGGAGGCTGGAGGCTGGAGGCTGTGCACTGGGGCCGGAGCCTCGCTGGCTTCTCCTTGCCCAACTTAACCTCCTTTTCATTTTTCTTTTAATTTGCATCTTATCCCTAGCTCCCAACTCCAGCTGCCTGCGCAGCGCTGAGAAAATTTCCCCATCAATTTTACTTTCAAAAGTAGCAATTATGTCCCTCAAATAGTTTTAATCAAGCGGAGAAAGTTGCAGGCCACTATGTGTGGCCTTCAGATTTTGGTCTCTTGGCACTTCATGTCGGCTCTGCCTCTGATCACATGACATTTTAAATTAACTGTTTTCAGAGGGCTCCGTAATCAACAAAGACACTTCGCCAGGAACGCTGGAGATTATTTTTAATGTAGTTTCCCTAGTGGTATCAGCTTCAGAGCGAAAATTCCATCACCAGTTCGGGGGACAGTAAGAATAGTACCTACATCTTTTCAGATGCTGACCTGGTGGTGGTGGTGGTGGTGGTGGTGGTGGTGTGGTTTTGTTTTATTTTTGTTTTATGAGGTTGTTTTATTTTTTTAATTGATGTAGAAGCCAGAAATTGCCCATGTTAGTGTCCTTTGCCTTTTTACCTTTTTGAGGCCTCTCAGAGCAATGCAGCCACCTATGGAAGTTTCCTTCTTGCTCTGCAAGTGGATATAGAGGAGGATCTTAGCAGATTTGCAGAGCGACCAGTGTCTCTTGTCTTGCTGCGTGCCCCCTCTTCCTAGTGGAACAGACTGGGGAGAGGCAATGAGATAGAGATCCTTAGGGGCTCTCAGGCCATGACAGCTGCTATGGCCTGACACCAGGCCACTGTACCTGCTTCCCCGTGGCTCTGTCCTTGCTCCTGGCCTGCAGGCCGACCACCACTGAGGCCTACCCCTAACAGCAGCAGGGCACAGGCAGCCTGTGTGGTGGTGGCTGATGGACAACAACCCCAGCAAGCAACGCTTAGGGAGCCTCTGGCTGGAGAGACAGCAGACGGGGCCTGGGAAAGAAGCAGGAAACCCAGAACTGCAGAACCCAGGCCCTGGAGCAGGCAGTGGGGAGGGGTGGAGTGTGTGAGCCGGTAAAGGCCTGTTAGTTTTCAGATGGGACTCATGGAGCTTCTTGCTAATGGAGGACATGCCAGAAATGGTGGATCCGAGCCCCAGTTTTGGGGGAACCATTTCCTAGGATAAGTCCAGTTTCCAGAAGGATGGCCTTGTCACAGCTTCTTCATTTGTTCTCACGTTTTTTAAAAAAAGATTTTATTAATTTATTAAAGAGAAAGCGCGCGCCCGCGCCGCGGGAAAACAAGCATGAGCAGGGGGAGGGGCAGAAGGAGAGGGAGAAGCAGACTCCCTGTTAAGCAGGGACCCCAGATTCTCAGGGCTCCATCCCAGGACCCCGAGATTTTGACTTGAGCCAAAGGCAGACACTTCACTGACTGAGCCACCCAGACACCCCTGATCTCACATTTTATCACTGGCTCTGCTTTGTGACACTAGTGGGGGGAGGGTCGCCTTGAGCATTCCTCTCCCCCAGCCCCCCCACCCCCAGATCTCAGAGGATAGCAGCCTCTTTCACTTTAGGGCGATCCTTTCCTTTCCTTTGAAAGTTTCTTCCACTGACAGAGATTCTCTTTAGGAGTTTCTGGTTCACTCAAACACCCTCTTTCTGATCCCTTTTTATAAGAAATACAATTCCCTCCAATCTCCCGTTCTGAAAACATACTCTCTTGAGTTTAGCTGAAGTCCGGTGGAAGTTATGGTCACTGACATCAGCAGCCCTTGCTTGAGTGGCCACCACCTTCACCTCCACCCCGGGGCACCGGGCTCCTCTGAGCAGTTGTGGTTTTCCGGCTCAGCCCGGACAGCATGCCATTCCACTCCTACAGTAAAATATGAATTCCATAACCTAATTTTTATACCTCTGTAAGGTTTATCTGATACCAATTCACAAGTCGAGGTGAACATTTTTTTTTCTAGGCACATTTTTCTGGTTTGGGGCTCAATGCAATACAGGCAGCATGATTGGTAGGCCACACTTACTGACCCTTTCTTTATTTGTGTTTTTGTTTTGCTTTAGTGGGGAGGAAATCAACAATAGAAACCACTTATAAGATTACTTACTAGCGTCGTATACAGAAAAAAATTTTTTGCTAAATTGGCAACATCATGATGGGAAAATATGGTTAGGGTTGAGGAGTCTGACTGGTTTGTTTTGTTTTGTTTTTTAATGTCTCTGGTAAGAAGGGACTACAGATTAATGTCATGACTGACCAAGTAATTTTTTTTCTTTGAGGAATGAACATGCTTGGAGATGAAGTATTATAGACATCTGATCGTTGCAATCTGTTTCCATCCTCCTTATTTATATTCTCTTCTACCATCTCCTCACTTTCCCTCCCCCTTGGAATTGATACCAGGAAGGATCTAGAATCAGCAGTTTTCACTGATGGTCTGTATTTTCTAACCCACGAAATTTCATCTTCCGACAAAGAGGCCTCTCTCTCTGGCTGCACTTCCCTCCCCGCGCTAACTGAACCTCTCTTCTCCACTTATTAATTTCTCGCTGTTACCGAGTGATTACTTGCTGGATGGCAAGAGTGAACTCCTGGATTTGGTTTCAGCTGGAAGAATAAACCTGTAATTGTAGCCTGGCTTGTTCCACGTGCTTCCCTGGGGGCCTGGCCTCATGGTGAAGGCACTGAGCTTCCAGAAGTCGGATGGGCACATCCTATAGGCAAGGGATGCTCTCAGCTCTGGATCCCACACGGGGGACAAGGTGCCTCTGCCCACCTGCCCGGCAAGAGCTGGCCTTCCGTGCTTTGTTCCCACTCTCCCGGGAAGAGTGATCAAAACGGTCTCCCCTAGACTGAGTTTCTTTCCCAGTGAGTCTTGGAGTTTTTACAGGAGAGCCCAGGACGGAGACAGTAACCAAGCCGCACACTGGATGAGATGTCTCCCCTCTCATCTATCATCACTGGGGAGTCAAGTGTTCCAAATGAATAAAACTCACAGTAACTGAAATTAGCCCTTGGGGTGACATGGTTCTTTTAAATGACTCAAAGACAAGCAAAGAGATGCATATAGATACAGAAACGGAATTCGATGAGCTAGTTCTGTACTTAGAAATTATTGATGGCATTTCGTTTGATGGAAAGGCTTCTAAAGCATCTTTCCCGTGTCTGTGACTGGGGTCTCTGTGGGCTGTGAGCTGTGATGACAACGCTGTCGCTGTCCCAAGGCGGTATGGCAGCAGATTGTCTGTCCCCTCTGGGTAGCTGGGCCCTGCACACTGTCAAAATGTGTTTTGTACATTATCTGTCACCTCTGTTCCTGGTTCTTCTCCAAAGGCCCTCTCCTTGAATATGGTGCCTTTCAAAGGCAGTTAGCAGACTAAACTAAGAGTAAACAGCACACACCTTTCAGCATGGGAACTTTGTGAATTCTTTTTCATTCACTCGTGATGTCTTCTTATTTTTAACGTCCTTATTCTCAACTGTGTTCTAGATAATTGAGGCTCTGAATGAAGTGATTTTTGTGGGTGAAGTCTTTGGTTTTAGATATAAATGGTTATTTGCTGCATCTGTTCATACAACCAGAACATTTCCCAGCCCAGATAGTTATCTTTGTAGTCCAACACTGGCTTTTAGTAAGGCCACCATAAAAATAGGCATTTTAAAGAGAATGGGGGAGGTGTACCAATGTATACCAGTGAAGATTAAGGAGTATATATAGTAAGATTCTTGTAGAAAGCCAGTTCCTCGGCAACCTGGCTGAGGGTTTTGGCAGGGAGGAGGCAGAAGGAGTGCTCACTGCTGACCTATCCTTCAGGGGCAGGTGATCCCTTGGCACTTTATATGTATGAACCTATTTAATATTCCCCCAAACTCGATGAGGGTGTAGGATTTAACTTATACCCTTTAACTATTTAACTCAGCTCTTCCTCCATGAATCCATGTTAATGCTTTAAATGGCTCATTCAGTTAAGTGTCTGCCTTTGGCTCAGGTCATGACGCCGGGGTCCTGGGATGGAGCCCCTCATTGGGCTCCCTGCTCAGCGGGGAGCCTGCTTCTCCCTCTCCCTCTGCCCCTCCTCCCTGCCTGTGTGTGCATGTGTGCTCTCTCTCTCTCTCTCTGTCAAATGAATAAATAGAACCTTTTAAAAAATAAATAAAAAGAGAGAGACAAAAAAATTGTCTAAATGATTTTAGTTTCATTTTGACAAAAAGTAATTCTCTGAAAATGTATTAGAAGTCAGGAGACTTGGATTCTAATTCTGAGTGTGCTCCTGGTTGGGCATGTGACTCCATTTCCCCTCCAGGTCCCGTCTATAAAAGGGCGGGTGGGTGGGAGGCAGAGGAGGGAGGACAAGACGTTACCTAAGGTCCTCAGCATGTTGGAATGATACGATTTTGATTTAAGCCCTAATGCATTACAACTTCCTTTCCTGGTTAGATATTCATCAACAATGAATGGCACGAATCCAAGAGTGGAAAAAAGTTTGCCACATATAATCCTTCAACTCTAGAAAAAATATGTGAAGTAGAAGAAGGAGATAAGGTGAGTGCTTCCCCCACTGCCACCCCCACCCCCAGAGTAATTAAATTACAGATAACTAAAGGATAAGGAGATGGTTTGGCTTAGCTGTAAGACAGACCTGGCCCATACTTGGGGTAGGACCTAAGTGAGCTCCTTCTCAGACACATGGCCCAGAATGGGATCAATTAGGGACGATCCATTGCAGAGTCACTCTCCTTTGATAGATGTTCCCCCATCTATAAGGATGACCTCACTATCCTCATCACATGGCTAAAGGAAAGGTTTTTATCAATGATTTGAACCTGGAGGCATGAAACCATCTTTCCAGAAAGCATTTCCGGCTGGTATGTTTCACCAAGTGCAGCATTCTAGCAGGAGACACACACACACACACACACACACATACACACACACACCCTTAAAGGGAAAACGACTTGCTAAACAAGTCATGCGGGGGTAATAACATCATGCAATCACCAGATTTCTCTGAAATGATCACAGAAAGCTACAGTCTTTGTAATGATGTATGTACTTATATATATAAGGGACTTCTGGGATGTATCCTTGATACATTTCAAAGCCGGAAAGTATCTTTTAAATATATGTGCCATTAGAGGAAAGGTTGAAGGTAAAGATTTTCTAAGGAGGGAAGAGAAGTCTAAACCTCTCCTCAACCACTAATCATCCGATGTTCTTCTAAGTGTATGGGTAACATTGAATATGGGCAAGGTGAAAGATACCTGTAAAATAGGCTTGAATTTGATCCCACCAGTGAGAGTTCTGTAACAGGCAGCTCCCCCCACACAGTGGTTCTACCTGTACAGACTCTCATATGCACAGTACCTCAAGCTAAGCTCTGTTTACAAAGATAGTAGCATCAAGGAGCTCATCTCTATATGACATGAGGACGTGGGGCGGCTAGGGCGTGGGGGGCATGATGTGGAGCAGGATTCCTAGTGGGTGATCCCCAAGTGCAGTACCCAGTTATCAAGGAAGAGAATGAGATCCCTGCTCCAGGCTCTGGTTTTCTCTTGGTCTGGGGGACTGCTCTGAGAACCCAGAAACAGAGGCTCTCCCGTCCACTGCAGTTGGAGAGGCCCCGGCCTCCAACCCAGAGCCTCGGACAAGGAGACACAGGATCTTGGTGGAGTATCACTCTTAACTGCATCGGCAGCCCTTGCCTGCTGTATACACTTCCCTAGGGAAATGAGGCTCAGCGAGGCCTGGGACGTGAGCCACTGCTCATCAGCAACCAAGCCTTAACTCATTTTCCTGAAATAAGAATGAGTGACATTAAACAGCTCTAAACAGCTCTCACTTCTTTCCTTTTAAGAAGAAGGTTCCATTATGGTTCTCCTATGGGTGCACAGAAAATCCAGTTCCTGCCCATGGAATGGTGCAATACTTCTGCCCCGCCGGGTAGGGGCGGGGTGAGGGGGGGTAGGGTGGAGGTGAGGCCGAAGAAGAGAAAAGTTCCAGATCCTCCCTGTCTGTGGACTTTTCCGATGTGGTCAGTTCTGAGATCCCGAGAAGCATTCATGCCCTGTTCTCACTTGTGGACCGCAGTCCTCAGCTTGAATAAAATGCCAAGACAGACATTTCCCACCTAACTGATGAACTGTAGGGGTGTGTGTGTCCAAACTGAGCCAGCAAGTGGAAAATCTTTTCCCATTTGGGTCACCAAGAAAAATAATTAAGGTCGGTTGTCTTACAAGCTATTTTAACACGCTTTTATAATCAGAAGGGAAGTTCATACTTGGCCGATGTAGAAATCTTGAAAAAGATACATGATGTAAAGATGCAAAAAGTCACCTGGAAGCCCCGACCAGGTCCAGTGATCTCAAACTGAGCTGCCACCTTGACCACCACCACCCCTCCTCCTCTGCAGCGTGATGGAGGCAGGTGTCTACTAGCCTCTGAAACTGACTGCTGAGTTCCCAAAACGCAGTTCCTACAAGAGGTGACACACTCTTTTCTGGTTTTTGGCCACTCAGCTTGATGTGGATAAGGCGGTGGAGGCTGCACATGCCGCCTTCCAGAGGGGCTCACCCTGGCGCCGCCTGGATGCCCTGGGCCGTGGCTGGCTGTTACATCAGTTGGCTGACCTTGTGGAGAGGGACCGCGCCATCCTGGCTGTGAGTATATGTACACAGGCGGCAGGGCAGGTGTGGGGCCACCTGGCCCCCTATGGGGCTTGGGGGAGATCCAGGGTGCTGATTTTGTATGGAGGTAGATGTGTTGGGTCCTTTGAGGTCTAGCTCTCTGGCAGGAGGCACATGTCCACACCTTCTAGCTCCAAACCCTTTCTGTTTTGAAGTCAGACTTTTGCCTCCCCCCCCCCCTTTGTTCTTGACCAAGAAGTTGCCTGGAGGAAGTTCAGCTGCGTTGGTGGCTCCCAGACTCAGGAGGATCATGGCCCACCGGATGATTGAGGCCATATCCTGGTCCTACCTGTACATTTATGAAATTAACTTTTTTAAAAAGATTTTTTATTTATTTATTCATGAGAGACAGAGACAGTGAGAGAAGCAGAGACATAGGCAGAGGAAGAAACAGGCTCCATGCAGGGAGCCCCATGTGGGACTCGATCCTGGGACTCCAGGATCATGCCCTGAGCCAAAGGGAGATGCTCAAGTGCTGAGCCACCCAGGCGTCCCAATTAACCTTTTTTTTTCCTACCTGAAATCTCTTTAATTATTAAGTCTAACTTCATCCTAGGTGACAGGATCCATGAAATTACAGGTTTAATGTGCTGGCATATATATTTTTTTCAAATACTTATTAAAATAGATGCCACCACTTAATATAGAAAATATTTCCCATTGAACTTAAAAATGACCCCATTTCACCCCTGAATTGGGCAGTGGTGAGCATGTGTGGAGTGATGGTGAGGGCAGGGTAGCCTGGTCATGGGGAATCTTAGGGTGTGAAAGACCTCAACTCCAATCCCAGCTCAGGACCCTGAGATCGTGACCTGCACCAAAGGCTGACACTTAACCAGCTGAGCCAGCCAGGCACCCCAGTTCCCTCCTCTCTTGATTTGATGTCTGGAACGAGTAGTAGAATAGCTACCTACGTGGAGACCACATAGTCCAGGACACTGAAATTGTTTTTGCCTGTGGATATGTGATTTGGGGCTGGAGAGTGGGGGAACTGTGTATCTGGGGTGCTGCTCTTAGGTGCATTGCCCCGAGGGTGCGTCTGCACAGACAGCTGAGCTCCCCTGCCTTCTCGCCCAGTCAGCCAGTCCAGCATGTTTGCCCCCAGTCCGGACGAGGGCGGCTCCCTCTCAGGGTCAGCGTTTCTGTCCGTGGAGCCTCTGGCTTCTTCCTGCAATGAGAGCCAGCCTCAGCTCTCTCAAGCTGCCAGACTGGCTTTTTCAAAAACATTTCTGTTTTCACCCAGCATGAGCTCATCGGTCTGCAATGTCCGTGGGGGCTAATAGCAGGCGGGAGAGGATGTGCCCTGGGCACCCCTCCCCACCCTGTCCCCAAGCGTCAGTATCATCTTAGGGAGCAGGGGCTGGGGAGCCACCTTCGCCTTCAGCCTGCCCCATGGTCCTGCGATAGACAGAGCAAGTTGCCTCTGTCATTGGGACCTTGCTGCCCACGAGAAACGAGATCCAGCTCTTTGCCACATCATGAAAGGAACAAGAGAATGACTGGCAAATACAGTTCTTTGAACCAGGACCACATCACCCTCCACCTCCATAGGGTTTTCCTGCATTGTCATGCAGCGAAGTGTTTCTTTCCATCACATTCTCTGGCCGCCTCAGTGGTTTTGACAGAGCTACGTATTCACTTCTGTATTCAATGTTTAGAAACAGATGTGGGGGACCTGGCAGCCCCACGTTGCTCCCCTTCTGGAGGCACCTGGGACTCAGGCTGTGGCTCTTCAGGTGCTCTTTCTGGAAGCCTCCAAATAGGGGCCCTCCCTGTTTACTCTATTTTCAACCCAAGCCCTGTTTCTGGGCCTCCTCATTCTAAGCCTTGGCACACGAACGGAGTCTCAGGGCAGGTTCGTGGGGCCCTTTTCTTCACTCTTTTCTATCTGCAAGTTACAGGGTGTCAATTTTTCAGAAGGCATGTTTTTCTCTTAAAATGTCAAAGGGAGTAAACTCGAGACCAGCTGTGGTTTACTCATGGTCCAGCCGCAATAACTGTTTCAAAGTCCCAATCGGTAGCTGACACTTACACTTGATTTCCCTGGTCCAGTCCTGTCCACTCATCTGTGAATCTTTTTTTTATGCTTAAAAAGAATTTCCTGTCTACACTCATTATGATCCCAGTTTTGCTTGGACAGCTTCCATAGAACCAACCTGGCAAATTCATGTTGTCACTCTGGGAAGCAAACTTGCCCAAATTAATAACAAAAGAGAGCCAACGTTTGCTGAATACTCACCGTGGACCAGGCTTGTTGTTAGACACAGGGCCTGCACGTTGATGATCCCAATGCAGAGATGAGGACACCGAGGCCCAGAGAGTTTCAGGAACCTGTCTAAGGTTATCCAGCCAGAGAAAGTAAGCCAGGGCTAGAGGCAGGAATGCCCTGCAGGCTATGCCATGGTCCCCTGCCTTTCTCTTCCTTGTCCTATCCCAGAAAAGGGCTAAGAATAAACTCCTGGTCCCACTGACAGATCTGCAGGTACTGTCAGGATTAGCCTGGTCCTGGGCCTTTTGGCATGATTTGCAACGGTTGGGTTTCCCATGGGAAAACAAGTTTCAACTTGGAATTTAACTTAATAGGAGCCAGAGATACAGTGACTGGATGTTACCGTGGCCTGAGCAGCATCTGCTGGGGGTGCAGGGATACATAACAGACTCAGACCAGCCCTGTAACCTTCAGCAACTCACAGTCCTGTCTCCTTGGTGTCCCCAAGTAAGGATCGCCAAAAAGGAAGATGATCATAATCATCACAGCTTTTACTGTCATCATGAAACAGTTAGCATGGCACTTCCTGTGGGCAGGCCCTGTCTTAGCCCTCACCCCAGCCCTCATGAAGCAAGTACCCCTATTATTACTATTATTATTATTATTATTATTATTATTATTAAACAGATGAGGAAACTGAGTCAGGGAGGGATTTGAGGGCTTGCTGCCCAGTGAGGGGAGCAGTTGCTCCTGTTTAGGAATGCTTGGCTCCTCCCTGAAGCAAAGTTCTGATAGTCTCCTGGAGCACCCTATGTAGCCATTCTGCAGTCTTCCGAGATGCAAATGTCCTGGAGCAGCAGCCTAAGGAGTGGTCACTGTGCTGGCTAGAAGTTAGACGCCCCAAATTCATTGTTCCACTTGGTGACCTTAGGTATCCTTAGCCTTGGTGTGGACACCTTGAAGTGACAACAGAGGTGTCAAAGCCAGAGATGAGGCATATGCAGGTGCACGTGGAGGGGCCTTTCTTCCCCAGTGAATCACCAGCTCACTGCATGGACTCTAAAATGAGAATCTAGCCCCAGGCTATGTGTCAGGGTGGCCACTTCCTGCAGAGATGGATGACAGGCGGTTTTAGCGCCGAGCTCAACTGGGGCCGCTTGTCTGAAGGACAAAGGAGTCCTCTTAAACCCGGACTGGAAATAGAAAAGAATCCTGCCATTGAGCGGCTGCACACTCGCCCTGGGTAATCACCTCCCTCACCACAAGGACGAGCCTACTCCTTCCAACTGTGCATCCGGCTTCGGCAGCCCAGTTGGGGAGGACTGTGCCTTTGTGCTGGTGGCACTACCCTTTGGGGGCTCTGTCACTCTTTCTATAGCCACACTGGTCAGCCTAGCCAGGAAGGAAGAACCTGCATCCCCACCCCTTATTGCTAGAGGAAGAGAGCGCTCTCTCCCGCCTCCCCAAAGGCAGCCAAACTCACGAGAGCCCCCTGGGAGTGCACAAACCCCTGTGGCCAGGCCACACAGTTGAGACAGCTGTGCTCCAGACAGAAGACCAAATACAAAGACCGTGTCTTCTTTCCCAGCGAGGCTCCAAATCGGACTTTTACTGCTGTTCTTCATGAGGACACATGCCCATGCCCTAGCCAATCCCCTAGACTGGGGTGTTTTGAAAGAAAAGTCATCCTTGACAATCTGAGACAGGTCTTAAAGGAAATGGAGTGTCTTGCTTTCTGAAGGGACACGGGGAACATTGCGCGCGCAGTGTCATAGGACTGTGCTCTCTTCTCCTGCACCGATAGCCTTAACCACCTGATGGCTAAAAAGGAAACTGTATCTGAAATAGATGTTGTCTTTGTATTGCAGACCCTGGAAACAATGGACACGGGGAAGCCGTTCCTTCATGCCTTTTTCATCGATCTGGAGGGCTGTATTAAAACCCTCAGATACTTTGCAGGGTGGGCTGACAAAATACAGGGCAGGACCATCCCCACAGGTGAACGAACACAGGACTCCTAGCCTTATGGGAGGGGGAGAGGGGAGGAGCGTTGGTTTTGGGGGGCTTTGTCTTCTCTTTGCTCCAGCTAGCCTTTTCAGAGCACCCCTGGTTTTTCCCTCCCAAGGCACCCTGTCCTATTGTAAAAGAAGTGGCACTGTGGCAATTTATTCTCCTAAGGAATTTTACTTTTCTAAAACTTTTTTAAAGATTGTATTTATTTATTTGAGAAAGAGAGAGAGTGAGCACAAGCAGCAGGGAGAGGGAGAAGCAGGCTCCTGCTGAGCCAGGAGCCCAACACTCAATCCCAGAACTCCAAGATCATGACCTGAGCCAAAGGCAGATGCTCAATCCACTGAGCAATCCAGGCGCCCCAGGAATTTTACTTTGAAAATTGAGTTAAAGATCATTTCTTTGTGGACTAGACAAGACTTTGAGCTGACACCTTTGTGGGCTTCTGGGTTTCTTTCTCATCTTTTTGCTATGTAAAATCCTTATAGGTGAATCCCAGTGTATTCTCCATATTACCTCTCTTCCAGATGACAATGTTGTGTGCTTCACCAGGCATGAACCCATAGGTGTATGTGGGGCCATCACTCCTGTAAGTATGGTGACTTTTCTAGATAGATCCATGTAGATCCTGCCCCACTCCCCTGTAGTCTTTAGAACCAGTTTCTGGTGTGTTTTGATCACAGCACAGTTAACCGAACATTTGCGCTGTGGCCTGGGGCTGGATACTTGAGAGATACCAGGATGGGTTCCATCCTATTCCTGCTCTCAAGGGGCTGACTCCTGATGTACAGCAGAAGGCACTGTGGATTGCAACCAGAGGGCTCAGGAATGACCAGTTTCTCTAGGGCAGCCGTCTCTTAAGTGGGCCTTGAGAAAGAGTTGTTCAATAGGAAAACAGGTTATCTAAGCAGTAGGAATGGTCTATGTGAAGGTTTCCAGGTGCCTGAGCTGCTTGGAGGGCAACAGCAGGATAGCTGGTGAGGCCACACTTAGATGAGGACAAGATGAGGAAGAGGAGGAGCACACATCAGGGGAAACCAGCCCGGCACCTGATGGGCTGTGGCTGCCAAGGGCCTGGGACTTTATTCACTGGGCAGTGGAGAGCCTGGCAGGTTCCAGGGAATGTGGTGATGCTGCCCATCTATCAAAGGAAGTCCCAGGCCACTGCAGTACCTGGGCAGGAGGCTGGGCAGACACGTGGCACCTTGGAAGGAAGCTACATCCCTTCTACCAACAGTTGAGAGCCTGCTGTGTGCCCAGCATGGCCCCAGGGTACCAGATCCTGCAACCATGGAGGGAAAGGGCCTGGCCTTTTGCTCCTGAGGAACTTGCAGGGCAGTTAAAAGGCTGAGGAAGGAATCTCCATCAAGAAAAATGAGAGGACAGGAACTGTTTGAGGAGCTCCTGCTGCAAGCAGAAACATGGATTTGAAAGCTCGTAAGGCAATTTGATTTGGTAGAGTTTAGTGTCTAATCAAAGGCTGGAGGTGAGGCCTGGCTGGAATTGAGTGGATGGTGTTGCTGGTTGATTTGAGGAAGACTAGAGGAGAAGTAGGTTGAGGTGGCGGGACATGAAAGCTGAAGGTCATTCTGGGCAGGTGTGGTAGAGAGGCCAGTGGAAGAGCCAAGCAAAGAGTTCCATTAGGCATCTGCATCTTTGGGGCTGGAGCTCAAGAGAGAGGTGAGGGCTGGAGCTACCCCATAGGCAGTGGTCACGACGGAGGTGTTTCTGCCCAACAAGTTGGGAGGGGGGTTATCCAGAGAGAGGTACAGAATGGGAGAAGAAGAGGGCCTGGGGCCAAATCCCATGGACTATCAGGGGATCCCACTGAGAAGTCTGAGCATTTAGGGTCAGGAGCATCCCAGGAATGGAATACAGTTCCAGAAAAAGACTATGGTCAACAGGGGCCTTTCCTTTATAGGAATAAAAAAGACAGAAATACAACTGTCAGATTTGCTCACCAGCATTGGTGTCAGGATATTAGGTGCAGTGGAAGTCCCACTGCTGGGACTTACATAAGAGGATCTGGGCATGTGGGCACAGCTCTTCCAAGAAGCTTCAAAGGGAAAGAAGGATGCTGCTGGAAGTGACAGAAGCCAAGGGAAGGTATGGATTTGCTTGTTGGATAGGAGAGATGATGATATTTGTGTGCTAAGAGGGTGGGGAATCCAGGAAGAAGAGGCGACCCCGATCATTAGTCGGGGGAACCCAAAACAATACCTGCCATCATTTAGCTGAGCATATTGGCCCTTGGGAACTGGAACCCAAAACAATACCTGCCATCATTTAGCTGAGCATATTGGCCCTTGGGAACTGGAATCTTATGTTTATTGTCTAGAGGTAGGAATTCCTACCTACTGTGGAGCCTCACAGAGCTAGAGGTAGGAATTCCTACCTACTGTGGAGCCTCACAGAGCTGGGGGAGGAATTGTAATGGCAATATCATGAGGTGGTCACCCTCGGCCAGCCCTGTGGGTGTAGCTTTGCAGAGAGCTCTTATGTTTGGCATCCTTGGAACATAAGGAGCCAAAGGAACTCCTTTGGAGTGAGAGTGGTTGAGGGACAGCTAGAATCAAGCTACCTGCTGTCTTAGAGATGCTTGTCTTCATTTTGCCTCATCAAAGATACTACTCGGAGTGGCAGTGTAGCAGAGGACACAGGCTATGAATCCTGGCCTTTACCTGCTAGTTTGTGATCTTGGGCAAGTCACTTTCCCTTCCATGCCTCATCTGGAAATGGAGGTGATAATATGACTGTATCATATGGATGGGTAGGGATCAAATGAGTTAAGTGTTTGTGAGTGGCTAGAACAGGACCTGGAACAGAGTTATTGTTCAGTGGCTGTTAGGCTTCTTGTCACAATGACTTTGGTATCCTTGCCTCTGTAGTTGAAAGATGACAGGAAAAGCATTTCTCAAACTGAATTTCAACAAATAGCAATTCAGTGGGAGTTTCGTATGTTATTCTGGAAGAAGAGAAAGGTCTTGTGACATCTGAGTTTAGGAGGGGCGGGCCTCACTCCTGCAGTATTTTTCAGATCCTTTAACTCATTGATGGCATCATAAACCTCCAAGAGGGGATGTAGGGCACATACAGCAGAAACCTCTTTGCAAAGACTACTTATTAACATCTCCTAGAACACAGTCTAGGAAGTACGGGTAGGAATGCAGTTCTGATCTTTACACACCCCTATATTACCTCTTATGCCCCAGATCTAGACCATGCAAACAGATATCCTGCATGGAGACACTGCTGGGCCTCCAGGACAAGGTGCAGGGTGGATCCAGGCACCCCACCCCCGCACCCCCCCGCAAGTTCCTCTGTGTTTCATTGTAGTGGAACTTCCCTCTGCTGATGCTGGTGTGGAAGCTGGCGCCTGCTCTCTGCTGTGGGAATACCATAGTTGTGAAGCCAGCGGAGCAGACTCCCCTCACTGCCCTTTATCTGGGCTCTCTGATCAAAGAGGTAAGGCACCTGAAAAAGAAAGAAAATATTATGCATTGTTGATAATATTCCCATTCCTCGGAACCAGGCCACTGTCACAAGATAACGCTGCCCCGTGGAGCTGAGCTGTGCGTGACAGTGCCAGCCTGCTCACAGCCGAGTGGGAAGGGAATGGCTCCTGTGTTGCACTTGGCAACTGTACACTCTTTCTCCTGCCTGTGGTCACTGAGCTAGAAGAAACTCATTCCTCCCACTGATCCTAATGAGAATACTTAACTCTTATTATGGGTTCAAACCTATGGTTTAGGAGCAAATGTTTTGTCTAGAGAATTTGCAGCAGGGTCACTGGAGAGGGAGCCAACTCTTTGGAGGTTCTCCGGGCCTTGCATTTGTGGTGGAGGAAATGGCCCATTTTTATCTTGGAGGGGTAATCTTGCCAGCTCCCACTGAAGGGGCTGCACCAAAGGGGGGACTCCCTCACCCAAGCCTCCCCACCAGTGCTCTGCTCTGGGACTCTGGGACAAGTGTCCTCTCCCCCTCCCCAAGCCCTGCCCTCGCAGCCACTTTGTCGGAAAACACTCAGCCCAAAGAAACACCTCCTTCCAGACACACCTGGCAACACGCTTCAGTGGATCCGTGCCCCACTTGTATGTAGCAAAGAGGTTAAAAACGAAACAGGAAGGGAAGAGGGATGGGAGAAAAGATTCATTCATGTCACTTCTCAGCTGGGCTCATACGATCCGGAAGCATGACCTTTACCACTTAGAAGGAAGGCTGCAGCCGCCTGGAACTGACAGGTTTTGCACCTCCCTTTGCCTGGTGATCGAGGACATGATGATGTTCTATTAATGAGACTCACAGATTCTAAGGTCACGACCATTAACACACAGCACCTAGAGAAACGAAAGACTCACTCCTGCACCATGTCCTAAAATCTTGCCTAAGATCATGCAGTTTTAATAGCATTAGATATTAGATTAAATAGCATCCCCCCCACCTCATTCATTTGTGGTGTCCTTGGTTAACCAAGAGGCCACAGGTGTAAAGCAGGAAGCTTGACTGAAAGAAGCGGCAGTCCCCACCACCAGGGTACGCCGGCTCTGGGCGTGGCTCAGGTTCAATAAGCAGGAGCTTTGAGGGAGTGATACCGAGTTGCCATTTGGAACATTGATAGGACAGGTTTAAAGAGTGGGAGCTGAGGCTCAGAGAGGATTTTTTGTGGGAGCCTCTGAGCCTGGGAGGTTGTAACCAAGGTATCTCTTTTCTCCCCGAGAATACATATGCATAGACAGATCCACACAGAGGTACTTAAGCACGTGCACAGAATGGTGCTCGACTGTGGAGCCTCACCGCCATTTTGCTCAGACACCATTTTGGGTTATGAAGAGCTGCCTGGAAGGAAGGGTGGATGTATGCCTCACTCAGGCACAGCACTCACACTGGTTGCCTGGGTCTGGGTCCTGGGGTGGCTGTATGACTGGGGCCCTGGCTTCCCAGTGAGGATGCCACGGTGCTTGTGGACATCCTACAGCCCTGGGTCTCTCCTCCCAAGCGTGGTCTGTGGTAGACACTGATCCAATCTCCTGTTCTGAATGCCACCTCGATTTCCATCCAGGTCGGATTCCCTCCAGGAGTGGTCAACATCGTGCCAGGATTTGGGCCGACGGTGGGAGCAGCAATTTCTTCTCACCCTCATATCAGCAAGATAGCCTTCACGGGGTCCACCGAGGTAACTCTCCTCACTGGCTGTTGGTCAACATAGCAGTCATTGTATGATCTGAGACCAGGGTATTTTTTCCTTTGAGCAGCTAAATGATGAATTATTACCCTAAGTATGACCACATTTTAGTACATAACAGTCATTAAAAAAAAAAAAAGTAAATCATTAAAGACACTGGTCCAGTTTCCAAACTAAATAAATATCAAATAGAACTCAGAAGCCTTAGAAGAAAAGATTGGTAGATAAGATAAAATAAAAATGTAAAGCATCCGTAGGAAAAACAACGCCACAATCGAAGTTAAAGGATAAATAGCAATCTGGGAGGAAAACAGTCATAATTTATACAGCTCTCCAAGGCTTAAAAATCCGTAATATCCCTAAAAATCAATGAGAAGGAAAAACAAACAGACAAAGCACACAGAATGGTGGGACAGTGAATAATTCAGAGAAGAGAAACACCAAGCATCCAATAAGCTTGACCTAGCTCATTGGTAATCAGGGAAATGCAAGTGCACATTCAAAAGAAAGTCAGGAGTCTCCTTTTTTCTGTCAGATTGGTAAAAATTGGAATCTGGTATAATGGAGGCTGTGGGAGGATAGGCACTCACCCGCACCCGTCCCGAGGCACAGGGCCATGTTGTTCTACCGATCATAAATCTGATCTTCAGATTCAGGAATTCCATTTCAAAGCAACTACTTAGAGAGATGTTCTCACGAGCCTCCTTCAAGGACCTGTTTTGCCATATTACTGCATCCATTCTGGACGAGGTGTCAGAGCCATTCCAATAAGGAAAACTGTCTGCCATCTGGTTGCAGCACAATAAAAGCAAACCGTGGGAACATAGCTATAGTATTAGGAAGAGTGTGTGTGGAGAGAAACAGAAATTGTCCATGAGACACACAAGTAATTCTTCCTATGGCCACCTCTGGTCCTAATAGCTATAGTATTAGGAAGAGTGTGTGTGGAGAGAAACAGAAATTGTCCATGAGACACCCAAGAAATTCTTCCTATGGCCACCTCTGGGCAGGTCCTGGGACACAGGGTAGGGGAAGATGTAAACTCTCCTCCTTTTAAGTGCTACACACCTGTGTGTGGAATTATTTTTAATATTCTGAGAGAGAAATGAGTAAACGCTTCCCAAGTAGTATGAGTCCCCATCTCCCCACTAATTTGGTCCAGCCAGGAGCCTGAGCCCCCTCCTGTGGTCTGCTGGTCAGTACTGCCTCCACCCTCGTTTGCTGGCTGGAGTGAGCATTGCTAGAGAAGCCGAGTCAGGGGCCCCTGCATGGTGTCACAATAGCTGTGGGTGCTCAGCATGCCCAATGGAGCAGCAGCTCCGTGCCTGACTTGGGGAGATGAGGGGCCAGAGAGGTGCCAGGCATGGCTCCTGCCCTCTGGCTGCTGCCCCTCTTAATAGCAGAGTCATCCCTTCTCCTCCCCCTGCCTGGCTTTTCTGCCTGAACCCTCTCTAGGCATCTGTAGGGCTGCCCATGGGTCCAGGGGGTTGGTGCTCTCACTTGCAGCTAACCTCGAGGACAAGAAAGTGTTCTCTGTGGTCCTAGAGATTGCTCAACTGGCAGGCATCTCCATCAGTGGGGGGCGGGGGGTGTTTTCCCACCCTAGGTCTGCCTGCTACATCCAGCCAGGAGAGCACACCCCAACCCACAAGGAATTGCCAGCCTGTGGCACACTAGTTTTGCTTCTGTCACTCTCTGGGAACGATCACTGTCACCGCGGAACTATTTCAAACGTCATTCAGTACATCACCCGTGAGCTGGCCAATTTTTGAACTTTTTTCTTTTAAAGATTTTATTTATTCACGAGACACACACACACACACAGAGAGAGAGAGAGAGAGAGAGAGAGAGAGGCAGAGACACCGGCGGAGGGAGAAGCAGGCTCCATGCAGGGAGCCCGATGTGGGACTCGATCCTGGGACTCCAGGATCATGTCCTGGGCTGAAGGCAGGCGCTAAACCACTGAGCCACCCAGGGATCCCCTAATTTTTGAAATGCACTCATGCCTTAGTCTTGGGGCAAACAGCCTCAGCCCGAGAAGAGCCCAGCCCTGCCTCTCGCTAGTTGTCTGGCTCTAAGTGTCCATGTGCGCATTGGTCTCCTGAGAGTCTCCCCAGCTCTGAATCTGGGGGGCCTGCTCTGGGATGGGCCAAGCCTAGCCTCTGGCAATGTGTGCAATGATAGGCAGACCCTTCAGGCACGCGAAGGAGGCTGGTGAGTGAATGTCCCAGTCCTCTCTCTTAGCCCTGGGAAGCCTCAGTCCTGAGTCTGTTGCCAGAGAATTGGCTCCTTCTCCTGAAGATCAGCTTCCCCATTAACCATAACTTTTTGAGATTCCCTCAGATTATACCAAAGAGCCACATGGAACCACATCCCCCACGAGTGAGGGTTGGAACAACTGCCCCTGGGTCCCCTTGAGCCCTTTACCAGACTGGCTGTCCCAGCCTGCTGCCAGGAAGGATGGGCACCAGGACTAGTGACTAGCTGACTCTGCCGCTAGCCAGCTCTGTGGCTGTGGGCAAATCCCTGGGCTTTCCAAAGACTCCCACTCCACCCTTGTAAGTGGAGCAGCTCAGATGGAGGATTTCAGTGATGTCAAAGTCTGATCCATGAGGAGATGTGGGGAGAGGCCACAGGAGTGGAGAGGCATCATCATGGCCCAAGGCACCTAGGTGGAGAGGCAGAGAATCCCTGGCCACGTTGTGCTTGTTGCCTCCTAGGCTTGTCCAAAATGTTCAAACCAGGTCTGGCCCCATCCAAAGTTTCATCCAGTTTGTTTTTCATCCTGAAGGTTGGAAAGTTGGTTAAAGAAGCCGCCTCTCGGAGCAATCTGAAGAGGGTGACGCTGGAGCTTGGGGGGAAAAACCCCTGCATCGTGTGTGCTGATGCTGACTGTGAGTCTCTCCCCTTCTGGGCATTGCTGGGGCTTAGGCAGTCCATAAATCTCTCCCTGCTTCCTTGCCCAAGTTCAGAATGAACTGAGAGAGAAACACACACACACACACACACACACACACACACACACACACACAGGCTGTTTTTCCACTTTGGGTTGTCCTGCCATAACTAGGCAGATGGTGATCTAAACACCAGCTTTATTGCTCATAGAAAAGCTGCATTGGAAAGAAACATGTCCTATGTGGTGGCCCAGAGGCTGCCTGTTTCTGCCCTTCGAGATTATGTTTATGCTTCCCATCCCTGCAGAGCTGGGGCCACAAAGAGCAGATCCAGATTCTTCTCCAGAGCCCCTGTGCAGGGAGATGGCCAAGAGAAGGAGGAGCAGGGCAGGTGCTCCCCACTAACAGGCATTAATCAACCTCCCTCCCCCCGATCAGTATTTCCTGCAGTGCTTAAACTCTCAGAAACTTGAGATGTTTCTTCCTTCTCAGGCCTGACAAGTGAGAGGCCAGTGGCAGTGGACCCTTAAAAATATCCCCCATGTCTGGGTCCTCTCTCTCTCTCTCTCTCTTTCTCTCCACCGCCTCTGCCCTGGAAAAGCAACCCTGCCCAGCAGCTCAGGGGCAGTTTGTGTCTCACCAGAGCTTCATGACACAATATGAAACTATCTGTTGTTCTTGGCTGCCATGTCCAGAAGAAGGAAGAAAGGGCCTCATTGGGCATTCATTCACCTGCTGACAGGGTCAACCGCCAAGAAGCATGATTTCCCAGATACCCTGAAGCACCTTGTAGAATAGCCTCCCCCACCTGCCCACTGGTGCCAGAAATTCCTTTCATGGAGAACAAAGCTTCCCATTGCACACTCCCGATAAGGTGGGAACTGCAAATATCCCGAGTAAAATTATTCTAGCACCATTTCTTGCTAAGGTGTAAAGGACTGATATCACTTCCTCTCCTTGAAGCTGGCTTTCCATGGGAGAGTGGCCTGGGTGAGAAAGCAAGCTTCAGGGAAGGAGGAGGAAACTGGGCATGAAGACAGACTGCTCATTTTTTGCCTGGGTTGGTGCTCCTTTGTAGAAGTATCATTGGTGTCGCTACTGGTTTCTGGAGCCACATGGAACAGTTCTGACTGGTGCCCCATTCAGGTCCCATACTCCAGTCCTAAAGAGGCAGGACCCCTGTTTTGGATTCTTGGATCACCATATCTGCGTGCCCCATCTCTATCTCAGCTCATTCTCTCTCCTCACCTGGGAAGAAAACTGTAGCTAAAACACAAAACTTCCTGTTTGAGGATTGGTTTTACGATGGTCCTAAATGCCCTCCGGAGCCATCTCCTGCTCCTCCTCCAGGCAGTCCACAAAATTCAATTCTGGCATAACTGGCATCCACCCATGATGTCAATTAGTAACATGCCCCCATCCCCCACCCACCCCTACAGCCACCACCCCTGGCTCCCATCAGGGCACAGGAAGGAAATGAATTTGTTCTTTTGGAGGAGGGACAGTTGTGAGTTGGCACAGAGAAGGGGAGGGTGCAGGGAGGGCAAGATCCTTATGATGCTATCTGCTGCTATAGGGACTTCTATGGAAGACCTGGCTGGAAAGCAATGGCTCGGTTCTCAAAGCAGAGGGCAGCATTCCTCGGAGCTGCTCAAGAGCGATGCTGGGTGTCTGGATGACCTGCCCCATACCCCCAGGGCAGGTGGGGGGGGTGGGGGGAGCATGCTTTGGCCTGTGCAGAGGAAAGCTACATTTCCTAAGCAGCAGTATGTGCTTTGGAGGGGAGTGGGGGGTGCACAAAAACCAGCTAACCGTGGAGCACTAGAAGCCACACCATGAGCTGTAAATGATACCCTGCTGAGCATTCTTCTTCATGAAGCACATCCCCCAAAGATTTTACTTAGTAAGCACCCTTCTAGTTTTAACACGATGCCCGCCCAGTTCAGATTGAGCACCCTTCAGGCAGAATCAGTGCTTTCTTTTTAACCCGTGTGAGTTCTACATGAAGTTAATATTACTTAGACTCAATAGGCAAAAGAAGCTGACTTAATAAGACTTGATGGTGGAGGAGACTCAAGGTGGAAAAGCTCTCACCAATTGGTCTACATCAATACTTGTGGGAGGTTATTCTATAGAACTGTGGGTCCTCTAGAAAGGGGGAGAGTGAGGGACCCAGGAGCAGGTGAACCAAGAACCAGGGGAATGTAACAACTCTCTGTGCTCCTTAGCATAGCAAAGAAGCCCTGCAGTTCTCCCAGGGACTGATTTAACCCCAAACTGGATGCACCAGAAATCCTTTTTTCCATCCTCTCTATTGAGAAATGCCGGGAATAAAATTAATTTCTGAAATGCAGCCATTCCCAGGGCTGTTTTCTAGTGCGGGCAATTAGAGTTACAGCTGTCACTAGTCCTGCCCTAACGACTTAATCGCTTCCTCTTGCCCCCGCCACGGCCTCCCCCCCTCCAGTGGACTTGGCAGTGGAGTGCGCCCATCAGGGAGTGTTCTTCAATCAAGGTCAGTGTTGCACAGCCGCCTCCAGGGTGTTCGTGGAGGAGCAGATCTACCCTGAGTTTGTCAGGAGGAGCGTGGAATATGCCAAGAAACGGCCCATCGGAGACCCCTTTGACATCAGAACAGAACAGGGGCCCCAGGTAATCAACTGATATGTCAGTGCGTCTGGGGGCTGAACCAGGCAGCCCCTTTGGACTGGCCCCTTACAGCTCTACTGCTTTTCTATAGATCCCAGGGTCCCTCTCAAAGCAAGGGAGGCTGACTAAACTTGCCACTCGAGGCTTTTGTTTAGATGCCGATCAACAGTCCAGTCCCATCAGGTCTCCGTGGGGTCATAAAGCAGGAGTGGACACACAGAGGGTTTGCTCTTTGCAACAGAGAATGCTCAGCTCAGGGCCTCAGCAGGAGAGAAGCGTTCCGGGTTCATAGCACCTTATGCTTGCACCCTCCAGCCAAGAGGACCATCCCGTCTCTAAGCCACTGGGATCCCCAGAGAGAAACTCAGGCAGAGGCTGTCTTACCTGGCTGGTCTTCCCTGCAGGAGAACGGTTGTAATCCTGGCTGAAGGGCGGCGAGGTACAGGCAGAGGCAGAGTAGCTGGAGCCCACAGTCTCAGCCTCCAGACCTTCCCTCGAGCTCGCACACAAGACAAGGTGACCGTCAGAAACCAAAGAATCCCAGTGGAGAGAGGGAGTGAAGAGGGCTCGGGGAATGGGGCTGCATCTCTGGGCAGAACATGTCTCTGGAGGCCTGTTTTCCGAAACTAACGACAGGATGAAAATGATCATAACCGCGAGGTTTAATAACCTCTTTAAAAGGGCACATCCTGTATCACTTTCTTACTAATTATGCAGTGCAGCAGATGGATAAATATTTAAGAGGGCAGCCTCACCATCCCATGCATTATTGAAATGGAGCTCGACAGCAACCTACTTTTCTTGTAGCCAGAGTCCTATTCTGGCCATGAAGTTTCAAATCACATGTCAAGACTCACCTACTTGTGTCTATGCCGGGAGCTGGCTGCTTCCCCACCGCATTGGCACCATGTGTTTACTCGGGAAGCTGTGGACCTGAGTGCACATTTGGTCCTGTGACTCTGGGGAAGTCCCAAGCTCCTTCCAAACCTCCCTGTCTTTGGAAAATGGGAGCAATGGATGAATATTATGAGTATTTCAAGGCACCTAATAAGTCTTTATTCTCTAAAGGTGGTGGGGGAGCATTAAATGACAGGCTTCCTGATCTAGGGTGGCACAAAATGTCTGTGCATGACTTGAGGCCATGTCAGTCAGGTCTTGCTTACCATCCCATGGGGGCGAAGAGGGAGGACCATGTGCAAAAGGTGCATTTCTGACCACTGTGCCCATTCTTGCCAGGCCCCAGTCCACATGCACTGTGGCTCCAATGCCACGTGACCCTGGTAAGGAGAAGCATCCCAGCTTGTGGCCAGAACTCCCCACCCTGCCAGACCTCAGCTCCAAACCCAGTGGCCAGTGACACGAAGTTATCTAGTGGCCTTGGTTGGATTTCAGGTCTGAATGCAAACATGGCCACAAGCCATTATCAAATCCACCGTGATTGTAAAGCTAATCCAGACTCCGTGGGAAATATGCGAGCTGATCCCATACTAAGGAAAACCTTTCACCCCATCATTATTCATAAGTCTCTTTTCCAAGGCTCCAGGCTTGACTTTTGAAGCCAGATACAGAAATCTCTTCCAAGAGAGCAGATTCAAGCAGAATGGGTGTTGATTTCATCGGTGCTTTTGATGCTGCTGCTAAAAGTCCTTTTGAAAGCTCACTTAAGCCGCCTAACCTCAGCATATTATTTTAGGACACTGTTGGATTTTTTTCTCCCAAAGTGCTTTTTCATCTACAGTAATAAGATTTTTACTCAGAGAGGATTTACAGCTGTCTAAATAGTCCTGTCTGTCTTCTGCCTGTAAAACAGCTAGCTGACCTAGATCGGTGTCCACTGCAGGCAGTTGCTTACTAAATGCTCCAAAATCTTTCAGGTTTATTTGGCAACTTGAGCAATGAGGCGCAAAAACATTGCACAGGCCACCTGGTGGGAGCAGGATCCAGTGCCCTCTCCAGCAGAGCCAAGTGCAGCTTTCGACATGTCCTTTGGGGTCCATCCGGCTCTGTCTCTGGTGTTGTGCCCTGCCGCGTCCTTCGCTTCTGGCAGGTTCTTCTTCCAGCACTGGAAGGCTCCAGCGGACATTTCTTGGGGGATTATTAGATTGAAACAATGTGTTCACATGGATTCATCAGGAAGAGTGGAGTCTGGATTTGCAGGTTTTCCACGGGGGCCCAGCACTGCCTCCGGGACAGATACGTAGAGAATGGTCATAGCCACTCAGGACCTATAATTTGATGAAGCCCTGAAAGCCCTCTTGTCATCCAGGGAGGAGGAAAGAGCAAACTTGGAACTTTTAACCAAGACCTGGCTCACTGAGAGAGAAGTTGAGAGAACCTTGAGATACGACTATATCCATTGCAGTTGTTTGAATTACTTTTTTGAGGTGGGAATACATACAGGGGTTAAAAGCTAGAACGCATATAAAGGTCAGTGAAGAAAAGGCTTTCTTCCATCCTCCCCACTCCATTCATAGGCCTGGTTCTTAACCTTCCCCCCGTGGGTATCCCCTGGTCTTAGTTCCTCATGTATCCCTCCAAAACTTCTTTATATACGCATTTATGTATATATATACATATATATGCAAATATCTATAGATACCCTCCCTTCTCCTGTTTTTACCCAAAAGATAACTGTGATATCCATCCTGCTTTGCATCTTGGTTTTTTGTGTCCTCGTAAGAAACTTGAGAAGCCTTCCATACTAGTCCATGAGAACCCGCCCTATTCTTTTTCATGTATACACAAAATTCTGCTGTACGAATTCACCAGAATTCGAATGACATGTTCTGATGTACAGGCGAGTGTGTACAGTTACGCGCAATGTCTCAGAGTATGTCGTTTTGCTCTCATGCAAAGAAATCAGTGGGACATAGTCCTAAGTGGGATTGCTGAGTGAGAGCTCATTTGTAAGTTCTATAAGCATTGCCAGATCACCTTCCAAGAGGATCAACCAACCTGTCTTCCTACCAACCTTGTATGAGCTTGTCTAGGTCTCCAGCCTTACTGATACAACATGGATTTTGCCCATCTGATGGTTCAAAATGATATCTCACTTGGTTTGAATTTAATATGCATGCATGACTTATGATGATTAAGGCAGCACATCTTATAATGTTTAAAAGCCATTTGTAGTATTTTTTCTATCAACTACGCAGGTGCTTTACATATTTTCTCTTGTATTGCTGGTCATTTTTCTTCGACTTCCAAGAACTCTTGAAATGCAAGGAAAGATTAGCTCTGGTTCTATGATAGGCTTGTCAGATTTTCTTCCAGTTTGTGGTTTTGCCTTTGACTTTGCTTGTATGATGTCTTTGCCTTTTTTTTACAACTCAAATTTATCAATCTTTCTTTTTGGCCTCTGCATTTCACATCATAGAAAGACCATCAGCAGCCCATGATTATAGAGGCTTTTTCCTACATGAGAGAAAAACTTTCATTTTCCATGGTTAAATTTTTGATCTGCTTGGAATTTATGCTGGTACAAGGTGTATTTGGAATTTTAACACTGGATCCACACTTCCGGAGATGACTGGCCCAGTACAAGGTTATGTGCCCACCCTTTCTGGGAAAACCAGCCTGATCCTCAGGAACAGACATTTTTCCAAATACACCATTGGGTTTGCTTATTTTTTAAATTTAAAGTTGCTTTTAATGAAACCAGTTTTTCTATCTAAAAGCTCAGCTATGGCAAACCTAACAAAACTCTGTCTCTCTCAGCCAAAGAGGAGGGGAGTAGCAACAGAGTCATGGTCAAGAACAGGGCACCCACAGATGTGGGTGGAAGGACCACTGGGGATGGAGAGAGGACTTCTGCCCTCAAGCACAGTCTCCCTAAAAGGGTGCCCTTTGACAGCTGGTTGAGTGCCATGTCAAAAAGAAAAATGTTGCACTGGGGGTACAGGGTGCACTCTGGCTCCAGAGATCTCTAGACAGGGTGGCAGAAGGTAGAGCCTTTCTGATGATCTGGCTCCTCACCAGCAAGGAGAAGCCCATCCATCTCACCTTCAAGCTCATGCCACTCTATGCCCTGGAGTGCTGGGTAAGGTGGTCAGCTTTCCTTCTCCCTTCTCCTCTTCACTATGGACAGACAGTTCCAATCACTGTCACCCTGGTGCACGGTGGTGCCCTGTGAGAAGGGAGCAGGGTTTCCAGATAACCTACATGACACTCAGCAAGATTGGAAGCTCAAATAAACAAGACCCTTTTTAAGATAAGCACTGTTTGGGATATGCTTATGCTAAAAAAGTCATTCATTGGTTTTCAAAAATTAAATTTAACTGGGCATCCTGTAGTGTTATTTACTAAATCTGGCAACCCCCTGAAGGATGTAAAGAGTTGAGAGAGCAAAGAATGTGGCCACTTCAGATCTTGTTTTGTTCACAGATTTG
Source organism: Vulpes vulpes (assembly GCF_048418805.1). Lineage (NCBI taxonomy): Eukaryota > Metazoa > Chordata > Mammalia > Carnivora > Canidae > Vulpes > Vulpes vulpes. The sequence continues at coordinate 88,211,434 of NC_132793.1, read as the reverse complement.
CTTAACTGCATGGAAGATGTCAGTCTTATGAATAGACCCCACACCTGGAGAGGATGAGGAGATCCTGTCTCCCCTTCTCTCCCCTGTGCTAAAGATCCTAGACTTGTGCATTGGAGGAATATTTGCATATAAGGCACCTCTGTTCTGTGTGACTTATAATTTGGCAAGGTCATTTAGAAGTAGCACAGCTAATTGTGTGAAAGGCCGTGCGATCCCCAAGATGGCAGCTGCTACCCCAAAGGAATCTGGGCTGTACTCCTCATTGTGTTTTGCAGATTGACCAAAAGCAGTTTGACAAAATCCTCGACCTAATCGAGAGTGGGAAGAAGGAGGGGGCCAAGCTGGAATGTGGGGGTTCGGCCATGGAAGACAGGGGACTCTTCATCAAACCCACTGTCTTCTCAGAAGTTACTGACACCATGCGCATTGCCAAAGAGGAGGTACTGAGGGGTTGTAGGAAATGCTTCATCCCAAGGGGACTCTTGTGAGATGTGGGGATGGGAGCAAGAGGAATGAGCCTTACAAGCAGAAGCCTTCTCTAGGGCTTAGACATCCCAGAAGTCTTTGTGAGGGGAGCATTATCTATTCTCCTGTGGCCTCCTCCTCTCCTTTGGGGTCTCGAGATAAGCCATCTTGCCTACCTGCCTTTGGGAACCCCCACCATAGTTTAGCGGGTGCAGAGTTTGTCCTAACCCCCTCCCCCATTTTCACACATCTCTGGGGGGTGACAGTCCCTCTGTCTTCTCACACATCTTCTGGGTGGCCCATGGTGGAGGGCTCTTGCCACCTGTGGGTTATACCAGTGGATTCATGGCCCAAAGCTGCCCTCTGTCCCCCGAGACAGAACTAAAATGACAGACAAGTGTGTTCATTCAAAGAACAATCCCGGTTGGAATTCCCTTTGAAGTTTTCCGCTCTGTGAGCGTCCTTAGAAATGGTGGAGATTGAGGAACCACCCCCCCATAAGGGATTCTCACTTTGTTGTTCAATCTCACTGTTAATCTAGATGGGCCACTGACTCCCACCTAGGGTTCTGGGTAGTTGGATCCCAGAATGTGGTCTTTTGGGACGCAAAAGAAAATGAATCACTGTTGAGGGCTTCCTGTGTGGGTATTTTATAGACTTTCCCCTGGAGATTTTTATTTTGCATGGCAAGGAACATTGTCTCTCACCCCCTTACCTGGGAGTTGGGAGTTATTAGGGAAACATTTTATGGCGTTCTCATTGATGGCGAGCGCAGCACCAAGAGGTCGGGGCACCCGGTCCCACAGTTGTGCCCTTGCAAACACCTCAGCAATAACTTCCCAAGAAAAACATGCAAAATTTTGTCTTCCATGCACATCAACGGGCAGGGGCTACTCCAAAGTCAGGGGCTGGGGCTTCTCTGAAGCCCTGATTACAATAAGAGATGGAAGCCTGAGATATACTTCCAGTTGGCATTTTAAGTTTTGTTTAATTGTAATCCTTCCCTTCAGATGTCAATGGTCAAGTAGCCAAAAAGATCTCCTGGGATTCTTTTTCCTCCAGCCATCCTTCCTCAGGCATGTGAGCACTCTGGGTAAAATGAAGGCAATGCTTGCTCACAGTGTCTGTGCTTCGTCCGACATGTCTTTCACTGCCATTCTTGCAATTAATCACAGATTTTTGGACCAGTACAGCCAATACTGAAGTTCAAAAATATTGAAGAAGTAATCAAAAGAGCAAATAGCCTTGAATATGGACTCACAGCAGCTGTGTTCACAAAAAACCTTGACAAAGCACTGAAGCTGGCGTCTGCCTTGGAGTCTGGAACTGTCTGGTGAGTAGAGGAAGTGTGTGTTTCGGCTGTCCTGAGTCGCTGGCTTGCTAGCTTCATTGCCCTTCTATTGACAGACTACTGACAGACAGCTTTGAGTCATGTTATGTATCAAGCACTGTCTGAGAGCTTTGCTCCATCCTCATGACCACCTGTGAGATAGGTACCATTATTGTCTCTATGTTACAGAGGAGGAAATCGAGACACAGGGAGACTGGGTGATTTGCCTGGGGTCACACGGCCAGTACGTGGCAGAGCAGAGCCCTGAGTCAGCTGTCCAGCTCTGGTGCCCCTGCTCTGGACCACCGTGTTGTGGTGCCTCTTGGGCTTCACTCCCTCTACCTTTCATTTTTATTCTGACTCTAAAAGCAGTGTATGGGGACGCCTGAGTGGCTCAGTGAGTGCCTGCCTTCGGCTCAAGTTGTGATCCTGGGATCCTGGGATCGAATCCCACATCAGGCTCCCCCCACAGGAAGCCTGGTTCTCCCTCTGCCTGTATCTCCTCCTCTCTCTCTGTGTCTCTCATGAATAAATAAATAAAATCTTAAAAAAAAAAAATAAAGCAGTGCATGGTCTTGTTCAAAGTGTGGACAAAAGTCCTTGCTTCACGACTCATCCTGCAGATGACATTAGCCTTATTTGAAAGATGGTAACGCTGATGAATATAAATTGAGGATCAGAGAGGCTGAGTAACCAGCGCAGAATCCTTCATGCCAAGAAGCAGAACTTTGAGTTCAGGTCTGGCTCATTTCAAAGCCAAATCTTTTTCCCCGATGCCACAAGTTCCCTCTCCTTTCTTCTCACCTTGACATTCCTTTCATATCCCAGCGGAAAGCTTTATACTTAGGAATATTCACATTTTAGCTTCTGGTGAGAAGAATGAGAAGACAGAAGTTGAAAACGCACTGTCCCCATCATTAAAACTGTGACGAAAAGTCATTCCTTAGGCAGCGGTCTGCTTCAAGCCCCTGAGAGCCGGGACAGCCACGCCCCAGGTGGGTCTTCTCCAGATAATCGTGAGCATCTTTCGTTCTTCCTCTAGGATCAACTGCTATAATGCCATCTACGCACAGGCTCCATTTGGTGGCTTTAAAATGTCAGGAAATGGCAGAGAACTGTGAGTATCTGTGATCGCACGCCTGCCGGCAGGTGAATACAACACACACTAGGTTCTCAGGGTGGTGGGGGCACAGGCTCCAGGCCACTGACCTTGCCTGTGCTCCCATGGGTCAGGCTGGATGGGCCATGTCAGGAAGGCTGGTGGCCCTTTCCCTCTGGGGCTGTGATGGAACTCTCCCATCCTCTCTCTCCCTCCTGCCTTTCCACTTCTGCTTTTCTCCACCCTCATCCTGGTGCCACACTCTTTCAGGATCCAGGACCAAACCTCTAGCCTCAGCTTCTAGGTCCTCCCCAACACCCATCATGCATGGAGATGTTCAGTAGAGACTTGGTGCAGGCTCTCCACATGAGGATAGGGGTAGAACTTTTTGCCAGACTCACGCCAGCCCCAGCCCTCAGCAAGGAAAATAGGCTCCCTCCCAGGTCAGGCTCTGACCGTATCTGCCGCACTAGCAAAAGGCTCCACAGACAGACTCTGGGTGACCCTGGCTCCTTCTCAATGCCTGTTTGGGAGACATACTGCCGTGTCCTCCATGGCTCCATCAAATCCACTGCATACTCCTCCAGGGTTCCTTTCTGCCTTGCCCTCCAGGAAGGTGAACTCCATAGGCATAGACTCATGGACAGGCCTTCTTGTGTCTGGCCCAAGATGAAGGGTCCAGGGATGGAGCTGGACAGAACGTTCTGGGAGTGGACACACTGTTGTTTCCAGCTGGATGATGCCTTCTCTCCCACGTCCTTCATGGTGCTGCTTGGGATTTTATTAGCCTTTGTGGACAAACAGCTTGTAGGACCAATCTTCCCAGGGGGACCTTCTGTGACAACATGCAGGGCTACTCCCAGAACATCTCAGAGGGCTGCGAGCTCTCTTAGTTAAACAGTTTGTATTATTTATATACAAATGTATTACCTCGGCCTTGTTTGTACATCTTTCAGTGAGAGCACTCAGATGCTTCCCCTCGGCCCCTCTACTGGGGCCTTTGGGCAGCTCCCCTTCCAGATTCTTAATAAAGATGTTATAAGAGAATGGGGCTGGCTTCCTTCCCTGAACAAATGCTTTTGACCAGTCTCCATGGAGCTGGGGTCCCATCCCCCATCTTGGTCTTTCTTTCTAGTCCATTCCTGAGCCATGGCACATATGCCAGAACCATCTACACATCTGAGCAGAGTGTATCCACTGGTGTCCCTCTATGTCCAATGACTTGTTTCCCCTTCAGGGAACTTCAGTAAATTCTCTGCCATGAAAACCCTCTGCAGAAATCATGTTTTGTCCCCAGAGTGGCTTGTCTGTGTTGGGGTCTATGCACCTCTGCTTCATTTTCTTTTCACATCCTACTGCCTAAGAGAGACAGGCCTGTGCTGGGGTTACCTGGGTCCCTGTCAGGGCTCCCCCAACAGCCATAATACTGGTGACATCTGGCACTTGCCAAACACACTCTGCCAAGCTCTGTATGAGCACTTTGCATGTGTTAATTCATGCCATGCTCACAGCAGTCCATGTGATGCTGTCTTACTTTGTTCTGGTTGCTCTAACAGAATATCATAAACAGGGTGGCTGAAACAAGAGGCAGTGATTTCTCAGAATTCTGGAGGCTGCAAGCCTGAGATAGAGGGGCCAGCAGATTTGGGGTCTGGCAAGAGCTCCGCTCCTGTTTCACAGATGGCTGTCTTCTCACTGTGTCCTCACACAGTGGAAGAGGTGAGCGAGCTCCCTGGGGTCTCCTTTATAAGAACACTTATCCTATTCATGAGGGCTTCCAACTCTTCTAACCTAACCACTTCCCAAAGGCCCCACTTCCTAATGCCTTCACATTGGGAATTAGGGCTTCAGTGTATGAATTATAGGCAAATATATACATTCGATTCATTGTAGATGGCTATTGCTACTACCGTCGTTTCTTCATGAGGAAAGCCAAGGAGGCCAGGGAGGCTCCGTGCCTTTCCTGGGTCACACTGCCAGAAGAGACAGAGGTGGGGTTGAACTCATGGACCTATTACACCACCACGCCCTGCTCAATAGAGGTGTCACCTCTCTAAGGCACTCAGAATGAAGCCAGCCAGGTCATCCATGGCCATTTGTCTCCTCTGATCAGCTGCCTTCGACCAGCTGTGGTGGGGGACCCAGAACCCCACACAGAGGCCAGGCGCAGCTCCCTGCTGCAACAAGAATTTTGCTTCCCAAGCAGATGGCCTTGGATGTCGAAGCTGCTGGAAGGGCGTGTAGAGCCCACTTGACTTCTAGCCTGTACAAACTCACACTGTTGCTTATCGCTTTCCTCACCTGTCACTGGTCTCCCTTCCCACTGCTCTGACAGCCCGTCCAGGGTCCCAGCACCCCCACCTGGCACAGAGCACAGCCCAGCCCGTGTCTTATCCTGCCACTGCGGGGACTTTTTTCCAATGTGTTTTTCTGACCCTCGGCCTATATTTTCCCAAGGCTTTTGATAAAGCACTTTAGCATAACTCACAAGGAGCCTGGAAACTGACTTGAAACCCAATTTCCATTTTCACTTGTCTCTGATTAATGTCTTCATGTCGCAGCCAGTTCTCCTTTTGTATGCTGGAGCACGGTGCGGTGGATTCCATGGTTTTCCCCATCCCCGGCCGCCTGGACAGGGGCTGGCTCCCTGCCGCCCACCCACGGTCCCCTTGGGGGATCTGTTCCTGTGTGGGTCTGGGGACGAAGCTTCCAAGTGCTCTTCCTTCTGGGCACTTTTCTTGGTGGTTTTGCAGCAGCAACATTAACAACAAAAATCCACATGTGGAAGAGACGTGTGGAAAGTCTAGGCCTCCCTCCACTGATCCACAATCCCGTTCATTAGAAGGAACCACTGTTCCCTCATTCATTTTGTTCATTTGTTCACTTAGCTAATATTTCATGAGAACCTTTGGTGCACCAGGCAGGTGCTGTGTTCTGAGTGCATAGCAGGGAGCACATGGTCACCCAGCTCCTCTATTTCCCAACATTCTGGTGAGGTCAGATAGGAGAAGGACTGGGTTCATGGATAACCTTGAGCACCAAGATCATTATGAGGGGGCAAGAAACACATTAGGACACGCCACCGTGGGTCCAATAAGAGCAGCAAGAATTTGAATGTTGGCAGTGATTGCAGTAATAAGAATGGGATGATTCATGTACTTAATCTTACAGGAATGGTTTAATGTTGGACTTATTAGTTAGTGGGCTAATGAGCTACTTATTAGAAGAGTGGGACTTTAATCATTCAGTTTACTTTTCTTTACGAAGTTGATAAATCACTAATTACTTTGCATTTTTAACAGTGCCACACTATAGGCTCACTTTTAGAATTTATTGTGCATTTCTTTTGCATACAGTGGGTGTACATATGTGCATTCTTTTCTGTTTTCAAATGAAATGGGAGCAAATTACTTTCTGCCCTTGAGAATGGGCCCTTGAGAATGGGCTTCAGATATCCCTCTAGTCTTTTCATTAAGGATCTTCCCTGATGGACTTTTGTGTTATTTCCAAGGGCTTTTGCCCTCACCAACCATGCTGGTGTTCCCCCTTATGCATAAATCGTTATGCACTCATGGGAGATTGTTTTCAGAATAAATTCCTAAAATTGGGTATTTAATCTGCCACATGAAAAATGAGCTCCTGCTCTTTTGATTTGTATATCTTTAATTGTGAGGGTGTTGAGCATATTTTTTGCACTTACTAGTAATCTGTATTTGTTTTTCCGTGAACTGCCTATTCATGCCCTTTGTTGATTTTTTTCCATTTGGTTGCTGTGGGGTTTTTTAATTGGTTTTTAAGAGCTTTTTGTATATTAAGGAAAACAGCACTGTTTCTTACACAGAGTTGTGAATGTAACTTTTTTCTAGTTCGTCATCTGTTTTGAGGGGATTTTTAAATGGCTTTTCTGCTCTACAAAATGAATTCATCATTCTGTATGTGACTTATATTTTGTGTTATGTTTAGAAAAGATTGCAAAATACGTCACTCATTCTCATGGGTTCTTGACCTCTTTCTTTTAGGGTACTACCAAAAAAATCCCAATGACATATTAATTAAATAATAATAATAATAATAATAATACTTTCTACCCTTTATTTTTTACCAGTACATAAGTACATGGGTGCTCGATAGTAAATCATCTCCAGCCATTATAATGACAAGAAGGCAATAGGATGCCCATTTTAAAGATAATGGGTTGGAGGCTTAGGGAAGGCAAAGAACCTGCCTCCATAGGCCTAAGCAAGTGGATCTCCAACTGAGCTGTATCAGAATCCACTGGCTTGTTAAAGCACAGATTTCTGGGCCCCACTTCAGTAGGTGTATTCATTTTTTTATTGCCGCTACAATAAATTATCACAAAATTCGTGGTTTAAACAACATAAATGTATTATCTTATACAGTTGCGTGGGATAAAAATCTGAGTCTCACTAAATTGAAATCAAGGCGTGCGCAGGGCTACATTCCTTTCTGGAGACTTCAGGGAGAGAATATGTTTCCTTGCTTTTTCTGGCTTCTAGAGGCTTCCCACATTTCTTGGCTGGTGGCCCCTTCCTCTGTGCTCAAAGGAAACCCTGTTGTTGCTCTCTGAACCTGCTTCTGTAGTCTTATTTCCCTCTGACTCTCTTCTTCTGCCTCCCTTTAGCCCTCGTAAGGGTCCTTGTGATTACATTGGGTGTATCCAGGTAATCCAGAATAACCTCCCTATTTTAAGACCAGCTAATATTTGCAACTTTAATCCCATCTAACCTAACACAGGTTTGGAGAATTGAGATACGGTCACCTTGAAGCAGGGGCATTATTCTGTCAACCCCAGTATATCAGGGGCAGGGTAGGTGGCCTGAGAGCACTGAGGTGTTGCTGAGGCTTTGAGACCACACTTTGAGAACCACTGATCTAAGGGATAAAGTGGGAACCTTCAGTGGCCACCTCTACTTCTACCTCTGTTCCTTAATAAGGATCCGTGTTTATTCATCTAACAGCAGAGCAAGTGTTGGAGCAGCGTTTAAAGCTGTCCAAAGTCTCATCTCAGTTCTGGGAAGGGGAGCTTCCCAGAGGATGGAGGATGGCCCATAATGCCTGAGAAGGGTCATCTGGGCTCTGCACGAACCAAAGATGTGAACTCAAAGGCTGTGGTCATCCTTGTGTCCAGTCTGTGCTAATGTCTGCTCCCTTCACTGCTCTGGGCTGACCTTAGACCTCTTACAGCTGGTTGCCAGCTTCAGGCTCCAGGGTTGACTCTAGGCTCTCCGTTTCCTTGCTCCTTGTGAATCCTCTGGCCGTATCCCCAGCTCTCCTCCTTGTTCACCCCTGTCGGCCCTCTTCTCGCTCTGTACTCCCCACCCAGGGATTCCACCTCTTTCTTTTCCCATCCCTTTCATTCATTAAAGGCAAACCCTTCTTTCCAAAGCATCGCGCACCAAAAAACTTGATAGGTAAACTTAAGTTACACATCCGGTGACTTAAAAGCACTAATGGTGTTACCGTCCTGGCCATGCCTCTATTAAGTCATCCCATTGTGACTTTTTGCACAGACTCCAAATGCCCAACAGAGGAATGACCCATCAAATGTTAGAATGCACTGGAAAAGGGGACCCCTGGGTGGCTCAGTGGTTTAGCACCTGCCTTCAGCCCAGGGCATGATCCTGGAGTCCTGGGATCGAATCCCATATCGGGCTCCCTGCATGGAGCCTGCTTCTCTCTCTCTCTCTCTCTCTCTCTCTCTCTCTCTGTGTGTGTGTGTGTGTGTGTGTGTGTGGTGTGTCTCATGAATAAACAAAATCTTAAAAAAAAAAAAAAAAAAGCTGTTCAACCTCCAGGAACTTATTTTAAAAAAATGTTAGAATGCAGTGGAACAGAATGGCTAAGTGACATGCCCTGTTTCACGTTCTCCTCTTTTCTGTGATCGCAGAGGTGAATACGCGCTGGCTGAATACACAGAAGTGAAAACTGTCACCATCAAACTCGACGACAAGAGCCCCTGAAGAAACAACAGGCTCCTTCCTCAAACATTTGACAGCTGAATGTGGCAGATGGAACTTGCCGAAGAAAACCTGCATTTCCTGCCTTCCCCGGTTACTTCGTCCTGGAGACTTTAAATCTACTGGATTTGAATGATTTTTATTTTCCTCTCACACTTCCTGTTTTATTCTGGTGTGTGTGTGAAAAATTGCCGTCCTGCCTGAGGGATGGAGCTATTGGCCATTTCTGTTTTTCCCTTTCAACCAGGTCCCCAGGGACAGTGAAGAGGCTCAGGGTGTGGCCAACAGGAAGTGGTATTTGAAGTATCCAGCGGTCACTTAAAAATGTTTTGCCAACTCTGACTCCAGTAAGAACTTGGAAAAACTACAGGTTTGTTCTGCAATCAGGGCCCTCCCTGCACCTGTGGCTTCCTCTGGGGGGTTACCTGATTGCAGAAGAAGCCCCTCCTACCACTTAGTGGGAAAGAAACAGGACTAAGTTAAAAACAAAATAAAAACAGGATTTTGAGGATCCAATGTAGGGAGCTCGGGGGAAGCAAGTACCATGGAAGGGTACTGAAGGTCTTGGTTGTGAATGGGCATAGGTCTTCAAGGACTATATCTAGACATTGACCATGGGACTCAGCTTAAAACCAAAACTCCTTTTGGAATATGACTGAATCAACCCCCAAAATATTTATCTAAAACTATGTCACAGTCTACCTTAACCAAGGCACTTTCTTAGGCAGAGAACATTGCTAGTGTCACCATCGCTGCTAAGGACACAGTATTGTGACACTACCACAGCATAGCAACCGCGTCTTGCACATCAGAGCCATGATTCACTTTTACAAATTAGGAATTTCTACCACTTGCATTAATAGTTTGTGATCAGCTTATGTAGATTTCTTCGTCTCTGGTTTGGTTATCTATTTTAGATTAGCAAAACATACGCAACTGGAAAGGATGTTGTTTTAATACAGTCTGATTTTTTAAAGTCCTCTTTTGATATTAATTAATGATTAACAAATATAACATCCAGACTCCATGGAAGAACCGGGTCTCCAGCTAAAGTGGCCTGAGTACTGCACTAACGTGTCGTGAATTTTTCTTTTCCACTTTATATGTGCAAATGCGGTGCAACCCCAAGTTTTAAAGTGTTCAGTATGGCTTTTAAAAAACAAAACCAAACATAATTGCATTATTTGGATACTTTCACTGTTACTAACTAGTTACTTTTCTAATGGTGCTTATGTTTGGGAATTAAATTATGTTTGAGAGTTAATTGGGGGGAGAGCACTAGTAAAATAAACATCAAAACCAGTGTATGAATGAAGGAAAGTCATATATGGAGTGGGGTTGTCATTCTTGTTAGAAATAGGCAATATGCAATTCACCTCCTCTACATCAGTTAATACTTATCACTTAAACTGTCAGCAACTTGCTAAGTCAGGAGTTGACTTCATACACTGAATTTTCAGGATTTTATCTCAAGTAACTATAGACACTAACCTTGATAGTAATTCATTAGAGGGTTCTTAATCTCTCATTGTACAATAATGCCTTTAATATGAAATGCTACATTATTTATAATTGGTATAGTTAATGTATCTTTTTATAGTTGTAAGTAAACAGAGGTGGTATATTTAACCTTCTGTAATATACTGTATTTAGAAATGGAAATCTATATAGTATTAGATTTCACTTCTTTTAAGGTTTACTCCTGTGGTATGGTTTAAAAAAAAAATCCTATTGGCCTGGGAATTCTGACCCCAACTGCAGATTGTGTCCGACAATGCAACAATGATAAAATAAAATCAGATATATGACAATCCTTATGTTTTTTTCATTTAAGGACAAAACTTGTTTCATTCTGTGGCTGACCTTTCTCTTTCTCGGAGCTTCTGTACAAAATGGCTTGTAATAAAGCAGTATTGAGAGTTTAAGATTCAAATTCCATTTGCTCAATCAATCAGCCCTAGTATTTAGTCTGAGCGTGAAGCCCACTTGCGCGGTGTTGCAGGTTGAGCAGGCAGGGAGCTCAGCCTCAGAGGCTCTGCATTTTAGTTGGTAAAGTGTAAGCTGTCACCTAAGCTGCTCGAGTCTCCTTTTCCAGAGTGGGTGACTCTGGTAAATGATGGAGAGGACTGTACAGGGGTTTAGGGAACATACTGCATCCTGCTACTGTGTGCATTTTTCACAAGGATCTAGGTGCTTGGGTTTAACCTACCTGAAGTTTCTAAGAAGCCTCAATCACCAAGTTGTGAGCTGACACTGAGGTTGGATCAAGAACTGGGAAACTGGGCACCTAGGTGGCTGAGTGGTTGAGCATCTGCCCTTGGCTCAGGGCGTGATGCTGGGGTCCTGGGATCGAGTCCCGCATCAGGCTCCCAGCAGGAAATCTGCTTCTCCCTCTATGTCTTTGCCTCTCTCTTTGTGTCTCTCATGAATAAACGAAATCTTAAAAAAAAAAAAAAAAAGCCCTTGTACTTGGTTAGGTCCATCCAGTTATACCTGTGTATTTGATGTTGAGAGTCCAGATCACTTTGGCCATGGGTAACAAGGTGCCACCTTTTAAGAGAAAACTTAAGGGAAGCTTGGATCAGATCTCTCTTAATGTATGCACTTACATATGTATTAATTTATTTAGAAACCTTTTCTTTCTCAATCTAAATGTGAGTAGAAAATTCTAGGAAAATGGCCTTTTCCTTCATTTTGTTTACTCTCTGAAGGGAACCATTCTGGGGACACCATCTGGCTGTCATGTGTGTGCATGTGCCTGCATGTACCTGTGTGCTTGTAGTGGGGGGGGGGGGGCACAGGAGATGGGCACGTTCTCTAAAAGTGGACCTTTTGGAATACAATAACTTCTCCTGACAGTGGACAAATAATTTATGTCCTCTCCCCCAGCATGTATCTGACTTGAGCTTAAAGGTGGATGATAAGGGATTTGGAAAAAAAAAAAAATGTCCAGGAAAGAGTATCTGAGGAAACGGACTTCCCAGATGAAGAATGACTAGAAGACAGTGCGGGTGTGAGGTGGAGATGTTAGGTTGAGGAGGTAGCCTCCCGCTGGCTCCACCTTAGGAGGGGTCATTCCCACAGGAGGTGCTGAGAATCTGGCTACCCACAGCAAAAGCTAGAGGACCATGGGTCAGTGGGGGTCAAGAAGAAGCAGGAAGAGATCTTAACGGGTCTGTAATAACTTTCCCAGGCAAACTTGTGACTAACTCATGCCTAATGAATAGAGTTAAATGCTGGGATATAATTGACTCAAAACAGTCCACTCGCTGTTCTCTACATTGGAAATGTTCCCTAGCCTATTCCCAAATTAATTTAAAAGAGAAGCTGAGTACTGGGTGTTACATTATATGCCGGCAACCTGAATTTAAATTAAAAAATCTAAAAGATAAAATAAAATAAAATAATATAAAATAAAATAAAATAAATATAATAAAATAAAATAAATAAAATAAAATAAATAATAAAATAAAATAAATAAAATAAAATAAATAATAAAATAAATAAAATAAAATAAAATAAAATAAAATAAAATAAAATAAAATAAAATAAAATTGAATGAATGAATGAATGAATGAGTGAATGAATGAATGAATGAATGAATGAAAGAGAAGCTGAGTCGTCCAGGCCGTGTTGGCCGTGAGCTCCAGGGTCCTCCCGCCGCCCCCCTCCCCCGCGTGCTGTTCCTCGTGCTGCCGCTAGATGGCGGGCCGCGCGCCCCGGAGGCGCCGCACCGCGAATGCCGGGCTCACTCAGCACCGCGACGCCACGCCCTGCAAATTATTAGGGACTTTTCGGTAGCAATCACATTGCTGCTTTTTGAATACTGGAATTAGGACCAAAATATTGAGGACAGGATTGCAAAACCGCACCCACCCTTTTGCAAAGGGCGTTCCGTGGCCGGCGAGCTAAAGGCGCAGCCTCTTGGGAGCAAAGCGAAGCTGCCCCGTGGTGCCCTTGCCAAGGGGCCACTGCTCAGAGTGTCCTTGAGGTCGTGCGGGGGCCCTGCGTCTGCCTGGCGTTTGTGAAATGGCAGTGAGGGTGGTGGCGAGTCTCCGACTTGCGCTAAAATCCGAGGAGCCTTCCAGTCGCAGCGCAGGAGAGGTCTAGGGTGCGGGTCCCGCCGGGCTGCAGAACCATCTGCTTCTAACTGAGCCGGCTTGTCCTTCTGTGGTTGGCACGTGGAGCCAGGTCCGATGCCTGCTGCACGTCCGTGCGTCTCTGTGATGCCGTCGGATAACGGTCTCCGTCGGGTGATGAACGTATTGGGTCGAAACATGATAAACGGCCAACATTCCAGCATGTTTTACCTACTCACTCCCCGCAGAATTTAAAATGATTCACCCAACAGTGGCATCTTCATGTATCCAGCCCCAATTAAATTCTTGTGCCGGAAGGGGCACCGTTTGCAAAACTCTAAAGCCAAAAAATACCTGTCTCTATCCTGCCCTGCACGGAGGTGTACGTAAGAGTATCCCCTGCCTTTTGAACGGTCACTGCGAGGCCCTGCCTAACAGATACAAGTCAGGGGTCAGCCGCTGGGTCTTGCTCCGGAGCCCAGGGGCCGCCCACGACGCTGGGTCGAGCAGAGAACCGGCCGATCTCCCCAGCCCGGCGGGGGCCGCGCGCTGCGAGGGCTCACGGGCCTCCGGGGCGGGCATCGGGGCACCTCCGGGTTCCGGCTGGGGAAACTGAGGCGCCGCGTGCAGATCGCCGGCAGCGCCGCGGCAGCCCCCCCGCCCGCGCTCGCTCTCCGCCAGCCCGCGGGCCGCAGGATTGAGGAAGTGCGTCTGGGCCCGGCCCGGCCCCCGCGCGCGCGGCCGGAGGCGCAGGGGGCGGAGGGCGGAGGGCAGGGGACGGCCAGGCCCCGGCCCGCTGGTGTCCGCCCCGCCCGGCCCGCGCGCCCAGCCCCGGCCCCGCGGCCCGGCCCCGGCCCCCGCCGCCCCGGCCCCCGCCGCCCCGGCCCCCGCCGCCCCGGCCCCCGCCGCCGCCGCAGGTAAGCGCCCGCCCGCCCGCCCGCGCCCCGCCCGGGACCCCCGCAGCCCCCTCCGCGCCCGGACGGCCGCGTGCTCCGCCCAGGTGGCCCGGGGAGGGGGGCGCCGGGGGCGCGGGTGACCCAGGCCCCGGCCCCGCGGAGTGGGGGAGGGGGCGGGGCCCCGAGGGCCGCCCCGAAGCCCCGCGCGGGCCGCGGCCGGGAGAAGGGGCGAGAGACACGAGTGAGGCCGACCCGCAGCCGGGCGACTACGCTCTCCTCCGCCCCTGCGGAAAGCTCCTTGCTGCGGGCCGGCGCGGGCCGGTGTGAGCGCGGGCGCGGGCGCGGGCGCGGTGCGTGCGTGTGTGCCGGGGAGCAGCGCCCGCCCCTCCCGCCGCGGGGCTGGGCTGCCGGGCTCCTGCGCTCCCGCCGGTGCGGGGGAACCCGCCGCCGCCGCCGCCGCCGCCTCCGCCGCAGGGGTGCAGAGATGCGAGAGGTCCCAGAAGGGGCCAAGAGGGGAGCCCGGTTAGGTGGGGGCCAGGGGGAGGTGGCGAGGGAGAACTTGGGGACCTGTGGCCAGCTCGACCTGCGCCTGCCCGGTTGGAGGCCTGGAAGCTTTCTCCCTCCCGGAACACATCAGCAGGGGTCGGGGAGGTAGAGAAAACAGCAGCCTGCGGTTGAGGTCCTAGCAAGGCTCCCAGGGAATACACTCTTTCTAGAGTGTGCCGGCCACTCAGCTTGGTAACAAAGTACCCGGACATTAAAGGGACAGCTAGGAGAGGTGCGATTTGGGACAACATTAACATGAAATGCCTTTTGTGATTTGACTCTAATTATCTTTGCTTCCGTCCCTGAAGAATTTAAAAAAAAAAAAATTAAAAACAGAAAAATCTCACATCTGATTTGTCCCTAAAGGAGGTTTTGGGGTCAGGGAATGAGCCCATAGTCAGCTCACTTGTTCGCCTTTCCTCTATCCCATACCCTCATCCCTTGAATTCTGTGAACCGTCAGCAAGTTCTGTTGGGCTTACCTATGTGTCTGGCTGAGTCCAACCTTTCTTTCTCATTGTCTCCACCTTAGTCCAAGGTACCAGCATTTGTTTCCGGCGTGATTACAATCCTCCCCTCTCCAATTCTTTATGTGACAGCCAGAGAGTGTGTGGTGTTTTTTTTTTAATAGGTAAATCAGAATGTGTCAATCCTCTGCTTAGAACCCTGCCATAATTTCTCCTTGTGATTGGCATGAAACCCAGGACACATCCTTCCCCTCAGTTGATATGGAGTCTGGCATCATTAACCACCTGGCCATTGCTCATGCCACCCTCTACCCCACCCCACCCCACCAGCCACCATGGCCCAGCTGGCTCTTCAGCATATGGCCTCTACATGCTGACCCCTGACTCCTCATACTGCCAGCCACCTCCTGTAAGCCCAGCCTCCTTCTCACATCCCGCCCCCCTTGCTGTCCTTTGGAGTCTCCACTGGTATTATGGTCCTTATTCGTCTATTTGCTCTCTTCTTTAATTGCCTGGCACTCTCCTGGAGCTCCAGGGGTCAGAGACCATTCCTAGGCACCAGCATGGCTCACTGCTGCGTCTTCACGCCCAGAACTGTCTGAGAGGTGCCCAGTACACCCTGGCATACGGATTGAGTGGCGAATGGACAGTCTTAACTTGTTTGTGGTTTCAGACTCAGGAAGGGCTTCTGTCCCCAGACCTTTGGGTGTTCATCTAGGACTGAGATCTATACATTTCTCTGGTCCACAGCCCCTTGATATTTTGAAGTCCATGAATCCATTACACACATTCTGTAGGCAAGCCTGTATGTGGTCAGAGGAGGCTAGTAGTGCCAAAGGATTGTCAAGGACTATGGGCCAACCATCTCTACCACGCTTTCATTAAAAAGAATTACTGGATTATCTGAGCTGACATGCTCATTTGCAAGTGTCTTCTAGCTCTTTGGTACTGACAATCCTTTCCAAGCCTCCTGAAAAGACAAGTAAGCAGGTCCAGGGTCTCCTCTATTTCTCCTCAGTCAGAAATTTTGTGGCAAGCACTTACTTAACTGTGCCTTCCCACCAGCTTTAAGTTTCATGAACACATGGAGTTCACTCCTCATAGAAAGGGCCCAATAAAAACATTTGCGGGATGAATGTCAGCTTCCCCTTTTCTCTTTTTCATTAAGCATTCAGTTTTATTCATTACTGCACGCATAAAGAGCAATGAAAAATTGGTGAGGTTTTAAAAAGTATTAAAATTATTACAGAAAACCTCTTGAAGTCCTCTTAAGGCTGTATGCACCACAATGAAAGGAAGACATGTAACTTACAACCATGATTTGTTGCATTGGTCTGAGCCCAAAAGAAGCAGGAAGAAGCAAAGATCCGTTTGAGGGCAAAGATTGAGCAAAAGTTGAGTTACCTCATTTTAAACCTTCTACCTTAGAGTCTAAGCCAACATACAAATTACAGTTGAAGAACTGTGCCAGTGGTAAAATCCTCCATCGGTAAAGAGATTTTCAAAAGGAAACTGAAAATGAAAAGGGGAACAAAATGTGCTGGCCGAGGGTTGGCCTAAAATATTTTAAAGATTTAAAAAAAAAAAAAAACTTAAAAGCACTCTATGGTAAGACACTTCTGTTTTCAGAAGGCAAGTCTACTAGCATTTGGATTTTTTGAGGTGGTACTGGGTACATGTGGTAGCTGATTTTAAGACGTTTGAAAGCAGATGGCCCCTGTGCTCCTTGGTGTCTGAATGTTATTGCAGGATTTAGAGCCTTTATTTTAAAACAGATTGTTTTGCTGTTCCTCTGACTTCTTGTCTCAAGTTGATTTTCCTGATCATATTTTACAATTTAGAAAGCTTTTGATGGTCTCCTAAATGTTGTCCAGGTTGATCATTCCTCCTTGGGTTTTTCAGGCTCCCAGACTCCAAACACAGGTTTTCCTAAGGATGGTTTCCTTAAACCTCTCACTCCTTGGTTCAGAAAGGTGAGGGCTCATAATGGACAAGGCCTCTGGGGCAGGGTTTTTCTAGCTCCACCTCTCCCTGCCTGTAGGAGTACAGCCCGCCTGGGCCTGATTTCCAGGATCTAAGCTGAGAAAGCTCCAGTGCTCGCCCCGCCTCATTCCGTAGCTTGCTCAGCGCCCACACTGTTCAGGGCACCTTCTAGAGCCTGCTCACTGGAGAGATGGTGTATCTCCCTCCAGCAGTGATACTCTGAGCTTGTTCATCAGAAGGCCCGTGGGAGAGACCCTGCTGGTCAACCAGGCCTCCCGCTGATACTACAGGTGAGGACCACCTCCCATCTCTGGCCGTTATAGAAAGTGATTACAGAAAATTTACCTTAGTTGAAATCACACAGCAGCCCTGCGAGGTCACCTGGGTGAGAGGGTGCATGTCTCTTTTTAACAGATGGGAAAACTGAGACACACAGGTTTCGGCTTGAAGTCACCCTGCTGACACGTGGCACAGTCCAAGCCTTTCACATCCAGATTATGCTTTTTTCCTTTCGATGTTGTCTTAAGCATGATTTACATGACCTCAACTTTTTTTTAACTCTGCACTTCAGAGTTATCTGTCTCAGAGGGTAGTTGCTAATGACCTTGTACTTATGCCTAGTGTAGTCTCTATACGAAGACCCATAGAACACATGCATTTCACATACTAATTCCCTTCCCATTGTGCGATTTATCCTGTGCCAGGCCTCACCTGGACCAGGGTCTTGCCCTCAAGGCAGTTCTAGAAATTTAATCATCATCGCAGGATGGGCACCTGTGTTGGGGGACCCCTCCCCCAGGCTCAGTGGGAACCCAGCATGAGCGAGCAGCACACTAGCTTAGTGGTTATGGTAGCCAAGTTAGTTTTAGGAGGTAAATCTTTTTTTTTTAATTAATTATTTTTTTTTAATTGGAGGTCAATTTGCCAACATATAGCATATCACCCAGTGCTCATCCCAAGTGCCCCCCTCAGTGCCCGTCACCCAGTCACCCCAACCCCCTGCCCACCTCCCTTTCCACTACCCCTTATTCATTTCCCAGAGTTAGGTGTCTCTCATGATTTATCTCCCTCACTGATATTTTCACTCATTTTCTCTAGGAGGTAATCTTAATCCAACTCAAAGTTTCTCCATAATTGGAACTCTTCGGGCCAGATCATTTTCTTTTGTGGGTGGCTGCTCTGTGCATTGTGGGATGTTCAGTAATGGCCCTGACCTCTGCCCACTGGATGCCTGTAGTGCCCTAGACCCCAAGCCATGACAGTTAAAAATGCCTCCAGCCATGGCCAAATGTCCCCAGGCAGGCAGAATGCGTATGGCTCCTGTCCGTTATTCCCCAGGGCTTGGACTGCTTTGTCTTCATAACCAGTACCAACGCCTTCCAGACACCTTCTCTTTGGGATCATTGTCTGCTTGCCTCTGGGCTTCCAGAAGAGTTTGTTCTGGGCAAAGGGAAAGCCTTGTATTGTGATCTGTTGTGTGTCTGCCCCACCCCAGCTTGAAGTGTGGAGCCCCTGAAAGCCAAAGCTTCATTTAGTTGTACTGATGACACTGTGCAATGGACAACGTTCATGTGTTGACTGAACAGTCACTGAATCCTTTACCAGTGGGTGTCAGCAATTGCTGGGGTTTCTTCAAGACTATTTTATTTTAGAGAGAGAGAGAGAGAGAGAGTGAGAGAGTGGGGGTGGGGAAGGGCAGAAGAAGAAGAGAGAATCAGTGTAGAGCCCAATATGGGGTTTGATCTCATGACTCTGAGATCATGACCTGAGCTAAAATCAAGAGTCAGACACTTAACAGACTGAGCCACCCAGATGCCTTTTTTTTTTTAAGATTTTGTTTATTTATTTACTTGAGAGAGAGAGCATCACAAGCAAGGGGGAGAGGTAGAGGGAGAAGCAGATTGATGCAGGGCTCGATCCCAGGACCCTGAGATCATGACCTGAGCTGAAGGCAGATGCTTAACCAATTGAACAACCCAGATGCCCGCACCCAGTGCTCCTTGGGACTGTTTTTAGGTTAGACATGTTCCATGGGGTGGGGGGGGGGATCTCTGTCCTTCCACTGCCTTCACCTGATGGGCGTGTCTAGATGGAATGTGAGGAAGAATGTCGCAAAGAAGAAAGAGTACCAAGGTGCAATATATAAATGGTAAATGTATGCAGGACTATGAGAAGGGACTTGCCAATTAAGAAAAAACTTTCTGATTTTATGATATTTTTCACCACCAGAATGAGAGAACTTTCTGCTCAGCCATGACTGTGTGTCACTGGCTTCATCCATCCTCCTGACAGCGGTGGCGGCGGTGACCCTGGCCAGGATTGACTTGGAGGGCAGCCACCCAAGAGTTGATGGCTGGCATGTCTCGACGACCGCCCAGCATGTACTGGTGTGTGGGGCCAGAGGGGTCAACTGTATGTCCGAAACGTGCCATGGAGACTCGCAATGGTAAGAGCAGAGTCAGCCTGGCATGCCAGGCTCCACCTGCCGTTTGCATCCTGTGGGGAGTCTAGAACAAAGGGTTTTCAACCCAAGGTTAAAAAAATGCCAATTGCTTGGTGAACATTTCATTATAAAATATATCTTGGGATTCTCACTTAAATTGTAAACTTTGAGGGGCTGTGGGACAAAATTTATGATGGAGTCAAGAATCTTAAGAATTAGGGCATTACTTCACATTGGTTTAAAAGCTGTTTTAATGGAGATTTGGGTTTGTTTTCTCAATATAAAAATAATATATGTTTATTAAAGAAAAACTGAGAAAAGGAAAAAAATAAAAGAGAAGTAGGGGAAAAAAATCACCAGGGGTCTCACTGCCCTTAAACACAAGCAGGCTAAAAGCTTGGTATGTTCTCTTCCAGTCTGCTTCTCTGGGTTTCAGGGATTTTGTTTTAATTTTATAGTGTATATAGTTTAGTATCCTATACTTTTTTCTCCTAACTTTACCAGTCACCTTGATTGGATGATCTAGTAAAACATCATCTTATGTGAGAATACTGTATAAAATGATGGACCTAGTCCTTATTGCCCTGTTGGCTGTATGGGAATAGTCTGGTTGTTTCTAATTGCTGACTCTTACCCAAAGCATCCCATTCCCATCTTTTTAGACATGCTTTTTCCATAAATCTTAAAATAGATTTATGGAGGTGGGATTACTAGGCTTGAACACTTTTAAGCCTTTTTATATGTATTGCTGGGTTTCTGCTAGAGTTGAACCACTTTTAACACTACCAACACGAGTTAAGAGGATGGCATTGTCACTGTTGTTGACACACCCAATGTCAATGTGTAAACCCTAAGTGCATACCAGGCACTGGATTCAGTGCTTGCGGAAATAATCTCCTTTAATCCTCACAATGACCTATAAAATGGTCATTTATCCCCATCTAATAGCTGAAGAACTTGAGAGTGAGAGATGCCTAGACACTGGCGTCAACAATTTATAAATGGTGGAACTGCAATTGGAACCTTATCTTCATGTTAGAATTCTCGCCCTTAAAGTCTAGGTTACTGTGTGGGGTTGGAGAGGGCCGGTATGTTGGATTGGAAAGGGCCAAGTGTTTGTACCCTTGATGAAGTTGGGGATTCAACATTGTACCTGGCTCAGCAGACACTCTGTTCAGTTACTGTAGAACAAGATTCTCTGATTTTTGAGTAGTGGCTCTGTTTTCCCATACTTTCCAGCTCTACCATTGTACCTGTCTCTCCTCTTAGCAATCCTGATGAATGAGGGTGGGGCTGGGACTTTGGGACTTACTGGGTAGGTGACTGTGGCAACTGAAAAAGCCTCAGAGGGCATCTGCCCCATCCCCTTCCTGGTCAAGAGTTGGTGATCTAAATGAGTAGGCCTCCACCCTTGCCCCCAGAAATCTGGGGGTGTCTAAACTATCAATGCCCAGGCACCCCCCAGACTCACTAGAGCAGCATTTTGGAGGGAAGGGGAGGCATGGGCATTTTTTTTTTAAGTTTTGCACCTCCTTCCCATGATTCTAATGTATAACTGGGACCCCGGTTGACCCCAACTGCTCTAAATTGTTTGGGTCCTCTAGAACAGAATTTCTCAAATTGCAATATATACTTGGGTCCCCTGGTCATCTGGTGAAATACAGATTCTCACTGTGTAAGTCTGGGAGCACTGAGAGTCTGTTTCTAATGGGTTCCCGGGTCATGCCGAGGTTCTGGTCTACCTACCTGCCTCTGGGCCTGAGATCACACAGATAACCTGGAAATATTCATGTGCACTAGGAGGCCATGCATTGATACTCCCCAGCTCCCAGTTTTTTTCCCTTCGAGATCTGTCTAGACTTTACCCTGTTCCTACAGTAGATTCCCCACTAGGTTGGAAGAAGCTGGCTCAGAAAAATCTTTTTGCTGTAGGGACTTCTTTCCCCAATGGAATCTCAGGACTCCCCACTACTCTGTTCTGATTGAGCCACAGGATGCACACAAGGGTACAGGAGCCTATGCGAATCATGCAGCGCCCACTGGGTCCTGTTCCAGATGCTGGGGGTTGGAGGGAGGGGGTCCCACAGGGAGGGAATGTCTTATGAATCCCTGATGTGAGGGAGGTGTTTGTGTGGAGACAAAACACACAAACCACAGGGTTGAAGAAGATAAGAGGAAAGTAGCCTGAAATGCACTGGAAAGTTCTATCCTGTGGCTCAGCATTACCGGAATTAGAGTCGCTATTAAGGAATTATACTAGTAACTGAATTCTCATGAGGATTCCATGAAGAAGTGCAAATTTATGCCCAAACTCTGAGAGTGGAAAGGTACCATAGGTGGTAGCAGAGGAGCTGAGGGTGGGAGCTCCACCTTGGGATCCTCAGAGATGAAACCTTTCAACACTCCCTTCCTGCTGGCCTTGGGCTGCTGTGGTGGCCAGACATCAGGGCCTCCTGGCCTTCTGCAACTACCTCCCCCCACCGACGCAGTGGAAGAATGGGAACAGAGGAGGACCCGCCCTTCCTGCCTGTCTCCTCCACAGGGGAACAGCAGCACTGTGGGGGCCTCCACCAGACCTCCTAGACTCTGAGAATGTTAAGTCTGTTACCTCTGGCTCCAGGTTAAGGAGCCACTACTAAAGCATGTTAGCTAGAGTGATGAGCGCTTCTGTCACTGCCCTGTTTAGAACCCACAGGTAGTTGATGATTGTGTTTCTTTTCCCTGAGCAGGAAGGGGTGGGAGGACATTTCTGGGATTCACACAGTGTAGTGGGGGCTCAAGAGCCTGCCTGTGGGGTTAATCAGGACTGTATTCAGTTGTTAGTACTGGGTGACCTCCACTGTGTGGCTCAGTTTCTCTGAACCCTGATTTCAGACAGACACGGGATCTCAGTGGGATGTACCAGTGACTATTTGTTTCTGGCCTTCACAGCAGTAGGTGGCTGGGGGGCTGTGCTGCATGCTGAGGTCTGAAGCTCTGCTGCACATGATTCCCATCCTGCTGAGACCAGCAGATGGGCAGGGGACCTTGTCCCCCTGCCAGTGGCAGAGATGCAAGTGGAGAAAGTAGAAACATACCTTACTGCGGAGCCCCAGAATGGCGGGCTATTACCCGTGGCCAAAGCACATCACGTAGAGGAGCCCAAATGAAGAGCTCCATCCACAAGGAGGCCCTGGCCAGGCTGTGGACATGGACAGAGGTGAAGGATCAGTACCTGTCACTCAATCTGCTGTGATGAGAGTTGGTGGGCATCAATCCTTTGAAAAAATATGTAACTTATTAATTAATTAATTAATTAATTAATTAATTTAAGCAGCCAGCATGAAGTCCTCCCTAGAGCCTATGTAACAGTTCACAGTGGAGTTGCTTTGATGGGCAGTGGTGAGTGGTGGGGCTAGTGAACCCCACTCACCGGCCCTCACCTTGACCCCAAAGCTCTGCAGGCCCAATTTTAAGACATTGCATGTCTGGGCTTTATTTTCACAAAATGTAAATATATTTTATATTTTGGCAGGCAGGTGACATTCTGAGGGTAGCACAGTCACGTGGAGATTACAGCCATTGCTCTTTGCTCATCTGTAGGGTTTATGTTTTCTACACTGAGCATGTGCTCCGTTTTTTGTTTTATTTTGTTTTGCATTACATTTACAGCCAGAAGACTAACGCTGCAATTTATTTTTTTAAGTGTTGCCTCTTTAAATACTAATGTTTTGTGATTACAATCTAACTGGCACACTTCCATGCTCACTTTTAAAGCCAACGTTGCTTCAACTGGCCTCTTTCCTCCTAATTTCTTTCTAGAACAAATAGGGGAGTATTTGGCTCCATGAGGCATAAAGCTGCATCTACCTTCTGGGCTGTGTCCCCCCAAATGAGCCAGATTTGTTCTGCTTACCTTCTCCCCAGACCTCCTGGGAACACAGGGAGCCCTGCTTCCCCTCTCATCACCCCAATGCACCCACCTCACACCAGGGAAGCTTATCACACACCCAACTTCCAGTACCACCTAAGGAAAATTGACTGCCATAAAGCAAACCAGTAAGACTCAAATTATAGTCAATGGAGGAGCAGCTCTCTCTCCCTTTTAGAAGCTCTCTCTTTTAAAAATGCTTGGAAGACAACATGCTTTGGAAACGACAAAGTTATTATTAGGCTTCCAAACATAGTTTAGAAAAAGCTCCAAACGTTAATGAAAATCAGGAGAGAACTCATGTTTTACTTTTGGTTTTGGGTAATAGCATTTTGTTTGCATATGGATATGAACTAGGTGTGTTTCTCGCGCCCATACCTGTTTTGATTGTGTAGTTCACCTTATGCTTGTTTAGCATGTCTAGCCCTTCCAAAGCCCGTGAAGGTGGGAGCATCTCACCAGTTGCACAGTGGGGCCGAGGCGGGGGCGGGGGGGGGGGGGCGGTGCTGTGTGTGTGCTGTGTATGTGCTGTGTGATGCCTAGCCTGTGTTTGTGTGGCACAGTCGTGTCTCAGGAAGGCATGTTGCAACCTTATTAGCACTGCAGCAGTCAGCTTGCCTGTGGTACAAGAGAGATATTTAGAAAGTGTGGAAGAGCTGAGAGTGTGAGTTGATAGAACAAGGGTCAGTGAGATACTAGGCTGGGGCTGAGGGGCAATCTGTGTGAACAAACACATCATTGCACATTCTTCTGAGTCAGAGTGGAAAAACCTGTCCTGCCAGCTGAGGTGAGGCTCCCTGGAAAGTGGAGAGGTGAACAAACTACTAGATAATTCAGGCCAAGAACTCTTGGCGAGACTCTTCTGAGCCACGGAGGGTGAGGGGTGCTCAGGCAAACATCAGCGGGCTGCTTCCAGTACCCCACCGCTCTATGAGCCGCCCCGACTTCAGCTGCCTGCCTCTCAGAGCACTGTCCTCCACTGGACCAGCATGGACCAAAGGAGGATGAGGAACCTTCCAGAAGGTCTTCAAATCCCAGGTTTTTAATTTTTACATAGCTACTTTCAGCATTTTTCTCTTTTTCTTTGACTTTTTCAAATCTGTATTAAAAATAACTTCCTAGGAACCAAGCAGTTTCCTCAAGTAGGGGCTCTTCTTGCCTTCCAGAAATAGAAATAGGAAATAGGCTGCAATAGGAAGTGCCCCTCTGGTGGTAGTTTGCTTTCTCAGAGGACCACTGTCAGAAACCCTACAGGGGACAGGTCCATGTTGAGGTGGGCCTTTCAGAGCCAAACTGCCAGCCCACATCTTGAACCTGTTTTTGGATTGGATGTCCTGCTCCTGCAAACTGGGCCATGTTCACACCATGGGAGCAAGGAGGGTGAACAAGGCTTTGTTTGGAAGGAGACTTTGGTCCATGGGCGCGCCCTGCCTCAGCCTGGCCTTAGAAGCAGCACTGGGCCCTCCAGGGACCACAGCCAGTATCCAGTGAGGAATCCTTTACTGAGTGAGGTAAAGGGAAGGGAGGCCAAGCGATGACCTCAGGGGCTGGAGAAATGGTTGTGGGCATCCATCCATGAGGGTGGCAGTTAACACGGCTGTGCTGCATGCCCACAAAGCCCTGCCCAACTACAGAAGCTCTGGGTTCGATGGGGATTTTAACATTAGCCTTAATCTGAGGCTTGGGTCTTCTGATTCTTTATCCAGAATGTACTTGCTTACTTCTAGCAACGGGAAACTGACTACCTCTCAAAGAACGCCAGCCTGCCTATGGGCACCTCTGTTAGGAGGTTTCTGCCACAAGACCAGTCCTGCCTTCATTGCATCTAGCTCCACCTACCCTGGCTGATAAGAATCCCTTCACCCTTTTCTTGAAGTAACTAAAAGCAGAGCCTTGCCCTCCCTCCCTGTGGATTGCTTTTCAGGCTGAGTAAACCACCCACTGTCTTCAAGAGCAAGCAACCTTCTGCTTGGTTATCACTGAGTTTTTTTGGTCTTTGGTCTGTGGAGCCATTAGGCCCTGGCCACCTAGGGCCAGGGAAAGAGCTGCCTCCCACCCCTTCCTACCACCTTGCTGCAGGCTTTGTATAGGCTCTTGGGAGCACCCATTCAAAGTGGCAAGAGCCTGAAGCTCACCCAGGACCTCAGCCCTGACCCACTGCCCACCTCCTCCTACCCAACATTGGCCCTACCTCGGCTCCCTTTCTGAGGGATGGGCAAGGCCTTCCCACCTGATAGCCCTCAGTGCTTGCTGGAGAGCAGCCCAGGCCCACCTGGCATGCCTTCGTGGCCAAGAGATGGGATGCTCTTTATCCAGCCCTGCACCCAGGCCCCCATGGAGACATCAGTGACCTGTGACCAGGAAGGTGCCTGTGTAGACATCCCCAGGTCCCAGGGCAGAAGAACAAGGATTTTCTTCCACCTGTCTGGTTTCCTGGTCCACATGAGTCAGACCTTGAAGAGGTCTGGTACCTCTTAGCCATAATTAGGGATTTTTATGAAATTCTATAGTTCTCTGGGAATGGACCCCTCCTCTGCAATAACATATAAATCCAAATTTTCGTCTATGAATTTCACACACATTTTCAGGAACTGTGATGAATGAAAGTAGGAGGATTCCAATATTCCTTAGAATCATTCACCACCCTAACCTCCCCTGTGTTCAGTTTGTCCAGATTCCACTTAGATATCTTGTTATTTATTGACATTTGTCATAAAGAAGAGGAGAGAGATATCTGGGTGGCTTAGTTGGTTAAGCATCTGCCTCGGCTCAGGTCATGATCTCAGGGTCCTGAGGTGGAGCCCCATGTCCGGCTCCCTGCTCAGTAGAGAGTCAGCTTCCACCTCTCCTTCTGCCCCTCCCCCCTGCTTGTGCTTACTCTCTCTCTCTCTCTCTCAAATAAATAAAAATATTTTTAAAAACAAAAGCAAAAAGCAAGCAAAGAACCCTTGACCAACAGTGGGCAGGAAGCTCCCCAAGGTGAAGAAAAAGGTTTTTGTGTGTAATTTATACCCATTCTCATAGAGCATTCAGATGATACAGATAAAGCCACTGTACTCTTTGGCTCCTTCCCATCCTTCCAAGTGATCACAGGTAGCTGAGTATGTTTCCTTCCCAACCTCTCCCTAAGCTTGGGCTCATGCATGGACGGACACACACACACACACACACACACACACACACACACACAATTCTTCTGTGTGTGTTTCTGGTTTTACCTGCATAATCTTCAATTGTACATATGTTGTGCAACTTATTTTCCTTGAGTTGTGTTGGAGGCTTTTTCACTTGCACCAAATTCGGTAGTGTGAATAGAATGATGTTTATCCAATCAACCTTGCATTAAAGCCCCTTTAGATGGTTTCTACACTTCGCTTATTGTCATAAGAGTTGATTATCACTGCCTGTGAGCTAGCAGAATTGCAGAACCAAAGAAGCACATTAAACCTTATCGAAGTAATACACACCCCAGGTTAAAGATGCAAGTGATACAGAACAGACTACAGTAAAGCACTGTGTCAACTCCCAAAAGGGTTTCTATTTCCTGTGTCTGATTCTAGTTCTTCAGGTCATTATCATTTCTCTACATAGAGAATATATGCCTGAACATCTGCTCCATCACCCGAGCCAGTCTCTGTGGCCTGCCTGCCGTGATAAATGATTTCCTTCACTTCCACGCCGTGTCTCCCAGCTGCTCCATCCATGCTGAATTCTATCAGTTTTGACTCATCTTTGGATTGCATCTGTGTTGTTCAGTGATATGTTTCCATCACGGTGACTTGGCCTGGGGACTCCGTGTCATCCTTGTCCTGTGGGGCCCAGGGAGTGAGTACCTCTTCCCTTCTTTTTATCTCCATTTCCCATTTCTGACTCATACTCAGAAGTCTTTGGCCCCTTATTTATATGAAGCACATCATCAAGAAAGCTCCTAGCACAGGGCTCATGCAGGCACACAGAAGAGACTGGGCATTCCTGGGAGCATGTTCACCTTGCCCTCCCCAGGGTTCCAATTAGAAATCATCTACTTTCAGAACTTGAAAGAGTCTGCCCTGCTGTTCTCTGATGTCCTTTGATTCCCACTGCTTTGTGGATGACCTTTGTTTTTGGTTTTTTTTCTCCCCTCTCTGGAAGCTTTTAGAATCTTACCTGTATGCTTGGTCTTCTGAAATCTTGGTCTTCATAACACAGGACCTGGGTGAGGGTCTTTTTCATTCCTGCTGCTTGGTGCTGAGTAAGCCAACTGGAAAATTCTTTGTATTCTCTCTGATAATCTCTTCCTCCTCTGCTCTTTCTCCTTTGGGTTTGGTTTTGTTTGTTTTTATGGAACTCCTTGTAGTTATGATACACGTTGCTCATCTTTTCTCCCACATTTTCTGATTCTTCTTCTTCTGAAAATTTGAGAGATATTCTTGACTCATCTTCTCTACCCTCTACTGAACAGTTTCATTTCAGCATTCATGATTTCCAGAAAGCTCTTTCCTTTTCTTGGTAGCTTCTTTCATAGCATTCTGTTCCTGTATTATGTTATGAAGTGTCTTCTTGAATTCTCCTGAGGATCCTAATGGGCATTTATTTTATTTTATTTTAATGTCAATCTTATTACCTTCTCAATTATTTTTTAAATTGATTTCTTATGTCAAATTTATTAAGATCAATATTCTTACAGTGAATTCCAAATAAACCAATAATTATATGGTTCAGAGCATTATCAAGGAAATTTGCAGTCAGTTGACTTGATAGGCAGATCATGTGTATAAATTACCGAGGAAGAAACTTCCCATGATGCTAAGAGAAACCAGTAAGAATGCTGCCAGAAAACTATTTTTTCATTATGTCACTTATTATGGAGGTTCTTTTTAATGCCCTGTGTTATCTGCATTTCTTCTACTGCCTCACTGTCTATTTGTTTTATTAATTCAGTGTTATTTTGTCAACAGTTATCAAACATCCCTTTGTGGTAGACAGTGTTCTAGGTTCTTAGGACATAACAGGAGCATGGGCTCTGCTCTCAGAGCACTTGTAATTCT
This sequence comes from Vulpes vulpes, assembly GCF_048418805.1. Classification (NCBI taxonomy): domain Eukaryota; kingdom Metazoa; phylum Chordata; class Mammalia; order Carnivora; family Canidae; genus Vulpes; species Vulpes vulpes. The sequence goes on along the minus strand of NC_132793.1, from coordinate 88,183,212 downwards.
AGCAGGAAAAATAGACAGCAAAGAACAGGAAAAATCAGAGTGATGCTTGATGCAAGAGAGCATTACAGCAAGAAGAGGTGCTAAGGGGATACCATGTGGCTTTTTTAATTTATCTTTTTGAAGATTTTATTTGTTTATTCATGAGAGACATAGGCAGAGGGAGAAGCAGGCTCCCTGTGGGAAGCCCAATGCAGGACTCGATTCCAGGACCCCAGGATCATGGCCCCAGCCAAACGCAGACGCTCAACCATTGAGCCATCCAATTGCCCAGATTGGGGGACTTCAGAAGCAGGAGCTCCTGGTGCCTCCTTGAAGCTTAGGCCAGGCACTATCTTTTCGTCACTTTGCTGGAGGGAAAGCAAAAAGTTGTGGCCATCTTTAGTATACCACAGAACTTGGTCATGGATTATAGGTGATGAGTAGAAGAAAGAGGACTCAGACATAAAGCATGACACGTGTAGTTAGAGTGCCCTTTGGACCGCTACCTGATTACTGCCCTCCACCAGCCCCCAAAGGTAACCAGTATTTTGAAGGTAATTCAACCCTTTGCCCAATTTTATGCCATTGCTAAATATATGTGAGTTCATAAACATATAGTGTTATTTCTGGCCTGCTAGGAGGGTCCCCTCTGGACTGCCACCTGGATCAGCCTAAATTCCACAACATTGCCTGCCTGGGTTCCTGAAACTTCACTAAGGAAAAGGAAATCACAAAGCCTGGGTCTGCAAGATGGATTGCATGTGGTCCCCAGCCTCTCATCCTCTCTTAGGGAGGCATGCCAGAGCTTTGACGACGTGGGTCCCAGTCCCACGAAGGGTATCACAGGGAGCTCCCCTCTCAGAAGACTAGCCTGGTGTGCTAGGTGTGCATGCTGGCTGTGAATAGAGGACATCTTTGACCTACGAGGTGCCATAATCCCTCAGCCACCAGCCGAGGGGAAACTGAGCATGGGTGCCAACCCTTCAGCTGAGAGAAGGTGGGGTACCTCTTAGCTGGCTCACTATCCCTGTGAGCAAAGTAGTGGCAGGGGAGGGGGTAGCAACCGGACTCACACTTTGGCAATCTTACTCTTTTCCAAACAGTTTAAATATTTAAAATTTTAAAATCAGTATTTTCAGACTGTGCCAATCTTTTCATAACTTGCTTTTTCAACAAACAGTAAGTTTGTACAGTATAAGAGCTGTATTTTCCAAGAAGCTGGATAAAACCTTTTGCCTATAAAACTGTCGAGACCTGGTACCTTTTTATGGGTAGATGTTTTACCATTGATTCCACTTCTTTAAAGATTGTAGGTTTTTATTTAAACTTTCCATTTCCTCTTGAGTTAATTTTGGCAGTACGTTTTTCTACATAATCATCCATTTAATCTAGATTTTTTTAAGTGTATTAGCATAAAGTTCATAGCAGCTTTGGGATTTAAAATACATTTTTTAATTATTTTATTCATTTGTCACAGAAAAATCATATACTTAATATAAAATTCAGAAGTACAAAAGGGAATATAATGACAAGTAATCCCTCCCACCCTGACCCCCAGTCTTTCAGTTCCTTTCCCAAAAAGTCAGAGGAAAAAGCACCCCTTCTTGTTTTTTTTCCCTCAGAAACCACAGTTTTTTGGCCTCAATTTACAACAGCTGTTTTTCTTTTCATAAATGTTTAGCTTAGGCAGAATTTTGAAACGTTATGTTTTTATCTTAGTTATTTTCCACTTTCTATATTATGAAAACTTGTGAACACAGTACAAAAGTAGAGATAATGCTGTCCTGGACCCCTGTGTGTCCATCATTCTGATGCCCATAATTGTCACCACAGCCAAATCTTGATCTGTCCATATCCCCGTCCCTCTCCCTCAAGATTATTTTAGAACCCAATTCCATGTTAAGAAGACTTAAAAAAAATCACAGCATATTTCAGATACATTTTTAATTTAATTTAATTTTTTAAAGATTCTATTTATTTATTTATTAATGAGAGAGAGAGAGAGAGAGGCAGAGACACAAGCAGAAGGAGAAGCAGGCTCCATGCAGGGAGCCCGATGCAGGACTCGATCACAGGACCCCAGGATCACACCCTGAGCCGAAGGCAGACACTCAACCACTGAGCCACCCAGGCACCCCTCACATACGTTTTTTTAAAATAAAAACATATGGGGATCCCTGGGTGGCTCAGCGGTTTAGCGCCTGCCTTCAGCCCAGGGCGTGATCCTGGAGTCCCAGGATCAAGTCCTGCGTCAGGCTTCCTACATGGAGCCTGCTTCTCCCTCTGCCTATGTCTGTCTCTGCCTCTGTATATGTGTGTGTGTGTCTCTCATGAATAAATAAATAAAATCTTTTTTAAAATAATAAAAATAAAAACATATTTCATTAATAACATTGACATCCATGTTCAAATGCCTTTGTTTGGGCCCATGAATCAAGATCCCTGCATTCTGTTGGATGATATGGTTCTTAATTTCTCCCTTTCTCCCTCATTTCCTTTTTCCTTATGATTTAATTGTTGATAAAACCACATCTGCCATTTCCCAGTCTGGATTTTGGTGATTGCATCTGGTATGTATTGCTTAACACATTTCTCTCTGTGTTTCCATAGATCCAGAGGCTTGCTGAGATTCAGTAAGATCTTTTGGCAAGAATGCTAGGTACTTACTGTTTCATCGGTGGTAGGATTCACATGATGTCTAATAGTCTCTCCTTGGTGGTTAGATTTTTCAGTGATTTTGGGCATTGCTGAGCAGAAGGCAGATGCTCAACCACTGAGCCACCAGGCGCCCCTAAAATTATTCATCTTTGGCCAGTAGAAGCTCCTTTGGGTTGGTTCCCCTGTCTTTGGACATGACCCCAGGAGTCTTTGATACCCTCCTTGCTTTCTGATATGACAAGAAAGTCCAGGTTTGGAATTTGTTGTCTAATTCCCACCGTCACCATTTCTCTAAGGAGCCCTCTTTCTCCTGGTGGTCTCATGATTTCATTCTCTACTGTATAGTTTTATCTCCTTTCTCACTGAAGACACTGTTGTTTTCTCTCCCTTTCTCCTCCCTCCCTTCCCCACCTCACCTTTTTTCTTATTGTTCATTGATCAATCTTCCAGTGAGGTGGTTTTGAGTCTTTTGAAAAGAATCAGCCCTATGGTTGTTCTTTTTTATTTCTGTTTCTATCTCTTATTTTCTAAACTCAATTTCCCTTTCCAACTTCTTAAGTAGTATCCTCTCCCTTCGGAGAACTTATCTTTTTTCACCTTGAGAATTTTTCTCATTTATTGGAGGATACGGTTCCGGGATTCATACTAGACACATTTTGTAAAGCTTCAAGCACCATCTTTCATGTCTCTTAATTTTTTGTCTGTTCTCTTTGTGTCTGGATGCTACACCTTCTTCTTGCTCTTGCAGAAGACCAGGCTATCCTCCAGTCCTGTCCATTCCACTCTGTCATCCATGTAGTGTGTTTTACAGTGCAACTCTTCTAGCTTTCCTTTCTAAGCTTTTTCATCGACTCTTGTTTATGGTTGCTGTGTCCTCCTTTATCTCTCCAAGACAGCATTTATATTCATTCTGAGGTCTTGTTTTTGCTTTACAAACACTAATTCTGGGTGGAGACAGATCCCTGATGCTGGAAAGCCAGAGCCCAAGATTCCACTTAGAGCAATTCAGGCACTGACTGACTCACCTTTTCCTCCTGAGTGAGGGTGGTGGTTGTTTTATCAGGACTGGGGGAGTCCAGAATTTGCCCACATCCCTTATCTCAGTGGCTGAGTTATTTGGATAGCCCCCCACCCAACCCTGAGCAGTAATGTAAGGGTGCAGCAAGCCATGCAGGGTCTCAGACCTGGCAAGATCCTGCCTATACAGCCATTGTCAGTGTCAGCTGCTCAATTCCCCTTGGGGACACTCAGCCCAAGGAGGGCTGAGATGAGATATGCCCCACTTTCTCCTGCCTCAGTGGCCAGTGTACTTCTAGTGGTACTGGGTCTCAGTTATAAGCAGGGAACTTAATTTAGCTTTACTTTCAGTGTGTGGGAGTGGGAGGTAGGGAGGTCTCTTCCTGCTAATCTGTAGTCTGCTGTGGGCTTGGTAGGTGAAACTGCATGCTTCTCCTTATGGTGTTCATCTTCCTCAAGAATTTGTGGGTACACAGCTGGATGTTGATCTCTATGGCTGGGATTCCCCGCAGCTTCTGTGAATGTGGTATCAGTCACTGCAGCCTCCAGAGAGAAGGGCAGAGAGACTGTAGTGGCTGTCCTGGGGCTGGACCTGGAGCATGTCTTCTCAGTGGAGGGTGCCTCCTGGGTGCCACCAGCCACCTGAAGTGCCACATTTGCCATTTGCATAGAAGAGGCAGAGCCCTGGGCCCTCCCACTGCCTGGCACAGGCTGGACTGGGGCTCATTGTGGTTTCCACCTCCCTGCAGTCCCTCTGCTGGTGAACTCCTGCTTCCTCTATGCTGCAGGCAACCTCAGGGCACTCCTCCAACCTTCTTCACCTTGTGCATCCTGATTTTCTATCCTCTTAGGTTTCCTTTGTGTTTCCTGTGCTAATATAGTTTGGTGGTAATTTTTTTAAGATTTATTTAATTATTTGAGAGAGAGAGAGAGAGAGAGTACTGGAGGGGGAAGAGGGAGAGGGAGGGAGAGGGAGAGAGAGGGAGAGAGAGGGAGAGAATCCCAAGCAGAATCCCCGCAGAGTGCAGAACCTGGTGCAGAGCTCCATCTCATGACCCTGTGGTCATGACCTAAGCTGAAACCAAGAGTTGGACACTCAACCGAATCAGCCACCCAGGAAACATTTTTTTTTCATAAAATTTCCAAGGACTAGAGGCAGAAGGTGATGACTACATCAGGGTTCTATCTGCTGTCTTAATTCCATCTTCCAGCATCTTCTTGATATCTCTGAGGTATGTTTGTAGGGAAAGGTGGGTGACAGCATCAGGAATGTGGGCTTTGTTTTGGAAAGAGCTGGGTTCAAATCCTTTCCCTGGGTGCTTGAGTGGCAGCTCAGTCATTTAAGCTCAGGCTTTGGCTTAGGTCATGATCTCAGGGTCCTGGGATATAGCCACATGTTGTGCTCCCTGCTCAGTGGGGAGCCTGCTTCTTCCTCTGCCCCTCCCCCCACTCGTTCTCTCTCTCTCTCTCTCTCTCTCTCTCTCTCAAATAAATAAATAAACAAATAAATAAATAGAATATTTAAAAACAAAAAAAATCCTGGTCCCTCCATAGCCTAGTCCCTATCTGTAACACAGGCACTGTTAGAATGTGTTCACGGAATGCTTAGCACCATACCAGGTATGATCTGCTGCTTCTGTGACCCAGAGCCCCACAGTTTATGTTCGTTTCTCTCTCTTTCCCTGTCAGGCAAGTTATCTAGCCTAACCTGTACTGGCCTTTTGCCAGTGAAAATGATAATAATATTGATGATAAAAATGGGAGTTTTTAATAACGGCGGTGTCTTTGATTTTATTTGAAGGCATGGGATTGAAAACATGGCCAGTCCCCCTTTTCAAAAGTGTGTAGAACTAAAAAGCAATGAGCCCCAATCAAACCATCAGAATAGAATTGTTTTCATTAAAACTTAATTTAATTAAAAGTTGTTTAAGTTTTAAATCCAAAACTTTTTCGTTTAAGTCAAAATCTTCCCTTTCCTCAAGTTCAGAGTGCTTTTTTCCCCCCCAAATTAGCAAAATGCATATGTTTTATGGAAGAACACTCTTCGTAAAGCTCAGAGTTCTAACATTCTTGAGTATCTTCAGTGTTTGGCCTCAAGCTGTCCACAGGGAGTGCCTTGAACATGGGTCACAGAGGAATTGTGCAAGGAGGTGGGAGGCGGGTGTCAGTGGGCCAGGGGCCATGGTAGCGGAGCCCAGGCATTCTTGGGATATTTGTGGTTACAGAGAATCATGGAGCTCCTTACTTTAATAATCAGGATATCACTCATAAAAACAAAGAGCCCTATTGTCATCCAGCCAGGGTTAATACCACACTGAAGAAAGCTTGTACTACGCGCGTGAGCATTTCCATACAGGAAAAGAGGCTGTGTAGGTGCCAACCAACAGAGCAGTGGGGTGTAACTCAGCCACAAGCTAAAAACCCAGCCAGAGAGGAGCACAGCTCCCAGGTATGTCAGCTCTTGCTCAGATGAAGATCTCCTGAGCGTTTTTGTCTTAGGACAAATGGGAGAGGCTGCAGGCATTCACTTCTGTTAAGCATTATCTTGTATACGATGTGTTCATGGCATTGGCTCTTAACTGTTAAGAGGACACATCATAGTCATCCTAATAATGCATTGGGTTCCCCTCAAATCCACACATTAACTAAATCAACTTACAACTCTGAGAGTCACAGAGGATCCCCAATCCTGGCTTTTCGCTTCTTTTGCGTTTGCCTGCTTTTGGATTTAGAAGGCAGATGGCGGTCCCAGTATTGAGGCGAATCAGCTGGAGTCAATTTTTGTTGTTTGAACTTGAGGGTGTGTGTCTCTGCCTGAAGACATGCAGAGGAAAAGGAAGAGCAAATGACCTCATATTTTTTTCCTTTGCCAAGATTTAAAAACTTTAGTTGAATACAGATCACACAGTTCGAAAGCCCTAAGTATCAAGCTACAATTCTTAGATTCTTACATCATTCCAGAATTGCATTATATGTATACAAGCCAAACAAATTCTTACGTCTCCCTCCTTTACACAATATCTAATTGATTACACCCACTGTTCTGTACATTGCCTGCTTCTTTCACACATTTTCATACATAAAAGCTAGCATCACAACACAAATCTAGTTAACATAGTAGAGATTAATAAATGTGATTTCACAACAGTTGGAACTCCTGCAGAAAATCCTCCTCAGATGACAAACAACAAACAGGTAAAAACTGTTTTCCACACATACCACAAAGAGTACTTGCTGATCAATGGGAAAAAAGAACATTCCAGTTTCCAAATGCACCAAGAAATAGAAGTAGAGAGTTTTGTTCATTGAAAAAGATATAAATAGTGGTGCGATGTATGAAAATATGCTGAATGTCATTCATATGGGAAGAAATGCAAACCAGAGCCAACCATGAGATGTTATTTTGCTCTTTGAATTGGGAAGAATCAGAAAGTTTGTTATTATTTAGTATAACAAGGATATAATTTCTGCTCCATTTTTCATATTTTTAACTAATTTTGAATGAATAACTAAGTAAGGATATAACTGGTACAACCTTTGGAAAAGTGAATTGTCAAACTTTATGATAATTAAGGGTCAGTAAATACTCTGCTTCTTCCACTACCCTGAATTAACCTGAAAATAGAGCTCACAGGTGAGCAGGAGTGCACACGCGGGATGTTCAGCACAGCATGGGAGGGAATTACAAAAAACTAAAAATGCCCTAAAAGTCCATCAGTGAGGACAAAGAACTACCATGAAGATGTCTGGATCTCTATGTGCAGATACAGAAGAACTTTTAAGTGGTAAAAGCAAGTAGCAGAACATAATCATAGTATAATCTATTTATTAAAAAAAGAAGTGGAAGGGGTGCCTGGGTGGCTCAGTCGGTTAAGCATCTGACTCTTGATTTCGGTTCGGGTCATAAGATTAAGACCCGAGTCAACCTCCATGCTGGAAGCAGAATCTGCTTGAGGGCCCCTCTCTCCTTCTTCCTCTGCCCCTCCCCCTGCATGCTCTCTTTCTCTTTAAAATAAATAAATAAAATCTTAAAAAAAAAAAGTGGAAGATAAATGAATATTTATGTGAGATCCAGGGAAATTTGAACAACTTTATGGCCTCTGTCATCACTATACAATGATGTATTCCAAGGAAACTCCAGCCTGAAATCTTAAAATCAAAAAGCAGCTTAAATCTTTACTAAAGTTTGTTGACAGGGCATCCATGGGGAATTCCATTTAAAGCATATGACCAAGCTTTGGAATTCCTCTGCCCAGATCTTCCTTCGAAGTTCAACACATATAGTCCCTGTCCTCAGTCTCTAATCTCATTCTCTCAAGAGATCCATAGCTGTTTCCCCCAAAGCCAGCTTGTCTTGGTATGTGTATGGGTCTGGAAGGAAGGTGTACTCTCTGCCTGGGAGGAGGAGGGGAATGGGAATAGGGAGGTGCCTCCTTACAGGTTCTGCCTCCACCATCAATACTTATGAATGCATGAAGATTAAGGAAGGGCTTCAAGAGAATCCTTAGCAGAATGACCCATGGGCCCAGTGACAAGGAGGAAGACAGCAAGCCTCTCCTTCCAGGAACAAGTGTCAGCTTATGGTCAGAACAAACCAAGCATGAGTGCTGCCTTTCCTTCACTGCATTGTGCCACAGCTGCCACTTGGAGGCAAAGTTCAGGCTCTTGGTTGACCCTCGGCTGAGTTTCTGTCTTCCAGCTCTAGAATGGGTTGAGCAGACCCAGAACACAGGGTCCTAGAGCATGGAATGTTGTTTGCCCATCCCTGGAAGGAGGTAATGGGAGCTGCCCTGAGACTCAGAGAAAAATATGTGACTCCAGAGTGTACAGAACTTCTCTTTCCTTCTTACCACTTCATAGAACTCTATTTTGTGCATGTCCCAGAGTTTATTTAGCCCCTTCTCTACAGATAACATTGTATTGCTTCCTCTGCAGTAATGCTGCGATGAATAGTCTTGTATAGATAATCATTTTGCATTTTTGACATCGTATCTTTGGTGTAAATTTCTAAAAGCCAGAGTGTTGGCTAAGAGGGGAAATGCAGATTGAATTTCCTAGGTATTGGTAAATTCCCTTCCATAGGGGCTGCACTATTTTTCATTCCCTCCAGCAATGTAAGAAGATGTTTCATCATATTAACCCTTTGTCTATAATATAAGTTGCAATTTTTAAAAATTTGTCATGTGTCTTGTTATCCTATTTGTGTGTTGTGGAGCACACATATTTGGGGGGGGGGTTCTTTACATGTTTAAATTTTAAACAAACCTCGACAAATTTAAAGAATTGAAATCATACAACATAAGCTCTGATTGCAACGGAATGAAATTAGAAATCAATAACAGAAGGAAATTTGGGAAATTCACAAGTTGTGAAAATGAAATGGCGTGCTCCTAAGTAACCAGATTAAAGAAGAAATCACAAGAGAAATTAGAGCATACTTTGAGGTGAATGAAAATAAAAACACGACATACTAAAACTTTGGGGATGCAGCTAAAGCAGTGCTTAGAAGGAAATTTCTGGCTATGATCATCTATATTTAAAAAGAAAGATCTCAAATCAATAACCTAACCTTCCACCTTAAGAAACTAGAAAAAAGAACAGACTAAACCCAAAGCAAACAGAAGAAATAACAAAGATTAGAACAGAAATAAATGAAATATAGACTACAACAACAATAGTGAAAATCAGTGAACTCAAAGATGGTTTCTAAAAAAATCAACAATGTTGTCAAACTTTCACTTAGAATGACCAAAAAAAATAAGAGACAAGACTGAAATTACTAAGATCAGGACAGAAAAGGGGACATCACTACCAACTGAACAAAAATAAAAAGAATTATAGTAGAATACTATGCACAATTGTACACCAACAAATTCAATAACCTAAGTGAAGTGGATAAATTCCTAGAAAGGCACAACTATCTAAACTGGCTCAAGAAGGAATAGAAAATCCAAACAGAATTATACTAAGTAGCTACATTGAATTAGTAATCCAGAAACTCCCCCAAAGAAAAGCCAGGCTCAAACAGCTTCACTAGTGAATTTTACCAAACATTTGAAGAATTAACATTAACCTCACAAACTCCTCCAAAATATAAGAGAGGAGGGAACATTCCCCAGTTCAACCTGTGAGCCCAGGATTACCCTAAAACCAAAACCAAAGATACCACAAGCAAACTACAGACCAGTATCTCTTATGAATACAGATGCAAATCCCCAACACAATATTAGCAAATCAAATCCAGTAATATAAAAAGGATTATATAACATGACAGCTGGAATTATCCAAGGATTGCAAGCTTGATTTAACATCAATCAGTATAATATGTCATAGTAACAGAAAAAAGGAGGAAAAAATACCACATGATCATCTCAACACAGAAAAGGCATTTGATAATATCCAACACCCTTTGATGATGAAAAATTCAGTGAAACAGTAATAGAAGGGAACTTCCTCAACCTGATAAGGGAAATCTATTAAAAATCCACAACTAACATCATATTTAGTTATAAAAGACTAAATTGCTTTTTCTGTCACATCAGGAGCAAAACTACTATGTCCACTGTCACAGCTTCAACTAACATTATACTGAAGTGTCTAGCCAGCATAATGAAACAAGAAAAAGAAATAGAAGGCATCCAGATTGTAAAGGAAAAAGTAGAACTATCTCTACTAGTAGATGACATAATATTTTCTGTAGAACATCCTAGAGAATCTACAAAAACTTAGAGCTAATAAATCAGTCCAACAAATTTTTAAGATGCAGGATCAAAATGTAAAAATCAATTATAGTTGCATATATTTTCAATGAATAGTTTGAAAATGAAATTAAGAAAACATATTTACAATAGCACCAAAAAGAATAGAACAATTGAGAATAAATGTAACAAAATAAGTACAAGATTTTATACACTGAAAACTATAATACTTGATGGAAAGAAGTTAAAGAAAACCTAAATAAATGGAAAAAACATCCTGTGTTCGTGGTTTGGAAGACTTAGCAATGTTAACATGACAATACTCCCAAAATTGGTCTGCATATGCAGTCCCTATAAGAATCCCATCTGAAATAGTCACAGAAATGGACAAGCTGATCCCAAGATTCATGTAGAAACACAAGAGATTCAGAATAGTCAAAATGATCTTGAAAAAGAAGAACAAAGTTGGAGGACTCACACTACCTGATTTCAAAATACACTACAAAGTTATAGTAACCAAGACAGTGTAGTATTGGCATAAGGGTAGACACATATAGATCAGTGGAATAGTCCAGAAATAAACCCATGGCATTCATGGTCAGATGAACTTGGTTAGGGCACTAATACAATCCAGAGGGGAAATAATCATTTTTTTTTCAACAAATGGTGCTGGGACAACGGAGTATACAGATGGAAAAACAAAACCAAGTTGGATCCCTACCAACACAATATACAAAAAATAATTCAAAATAGATCACAGACCTAAATGTAAGAGCTAGAATTATAAAACCCTTAGAAGAAAACAGATTAAATCTCATGATTTTGGATTAAGCAATGGTTTCTGTGATATGACGCCAAAAACAAGTGACAAAAGGAAAAATAAATTGGATTTCATCAAAATTAAAAATCTTTGTACTTGACAGACATCATCAAGAAAGTGAAAAGACAACTCCCTGAATGGGTGGAAATATTTTCAGATCATGTATCTCGTAAAGGGATTGTATCCAGATTATATAAAGACCACTTATGAGTCAACAAGAAAAAGACAAAATAAATAAGCAAAGGATCTGAATAGACATCTATCAAAAAAGATATAAAAATGTCCAATAAGCACCTGAAAAAATGCTCAACATCATCAGTCATCAGAGAAATAAAGATCCAAACCACAATGAGATACCACTTTACACCCACTAGAATAGATAAATTTTTTTAAAAAATTGGACAGTCTTCACCAAATGATGGTGAGGTTGAAGAATTAGAACCCTCGTACATTGTAGGAGGGAATTTAAAATGGTACAGTCACTTTGGAACATGGTTTGGCAGTTTCTCAAATTTTTGAACATGGAGTTACCATTTGGCCCAGCAATTCCACTCCTACATAAAGAGCCAAGAGAATTGAAAACATGTTCACAGAAGAACTTATGCATAAATGATCATAGCAGCATTATTCACAACACGCAAACAGTAGAAACATCCAAATGTCCATCAACCGATGGAGGAACTAATCAACTGTAGTATATCTACTCAATGGAATAGTAGTACTTGGCAGTAACCAAGGAAGAAGTACGGACACATGCTTCAGCAGGGATGAGCCTTGAAAACACGCAAAGTGGAAGAAGCCACATCTCGCATGATTCCATGTATATGAAATGTCCAGAATAGGCAAAGCTACAGAAACAGAAATTAGTGACTGTCAGCAGCTGAAGGAGGGACAAGAAGGGAGGGAGGGACTGCTCATTGGTACAGGGTCCCTTTTGGGGTGATCAAAGTGTTTTTATTAAGTCTAGAGGACTGATGGTCATTGCACATTTCCGGAAATATGCTAAAAATCATTGAGTTGTGGGGGCACCTGGGTGGCTCAGTCAGTTAAGCGTTTGCCTTCGGCTCAGGTCATGATATCAGGGTTTTGGGATGGAGCCCTGCATGGGGCTCCCTGCTCAGCAGGGAGTCTGCTTTTCCCTCTGCCACTGTCCTTCCCCCTGCTCTCTCTCTCTTTCAAATAAATAAATAAAATCTTGAAAAGAACCATTGAATTGTGCACCCTAACATGGTGAATTTTATGATGTGTGAATTATACTTGATAACACTGTTATTTTCAAAATGTGGTCAGATTTATCAGTCTTATATTGCTACTAGGTTTTGAGTCACAGTTAAGAAGATTACACCCTCCTAGATTAAAAGGGAATTCACTTGCTTTCTTCTATTGCTTATGTGGTTTCATTTTTTACATTCATGTGTCTGATGCATGTGGAAGTGTCCTGGTTTCTCAGTGAGGAATGAATCTGACCATATCTCTCCCATGTGGCCCCCAGTTGTACATACTGTTTATTAGCATAATAAACAGTTCTGGGGGTGTCCAGTCTCCTGTACTGGGCCACTCTCTCCTCTGAGAGGGAACAGTTAGCATTGGATCCTAGCACCTTTCCCTGGAGAAAGTATCAAATTGTTAGTCAGGATTTTGATTACAACCAGTTTTTGTTTTAAAGATTTTATTTATTTATTCATGAGATACACAGAGAGAGGCAGAGACATAGGCAGAAGGAGAAGCAGATGCCCCACGAGGAGCCTGATGTGGGACCCGAACCCAGGACCCCAAAGGCAGATGCTCAACCACTGAGCCACCCAGGTGGCCCCTTGTTTTTGTTTTTTATCACAATAATTTCCCATCAAGGAGTTTACAGTGATTAACTGAGCAGTTAACTCTGAGCACTGCCTCCAGGATTAAAAACTGTATTAATATAAAGTTACCTCTTACATGGGAATATTATTGGGCATTTCCCATGCTTTTAAGTAAGGTCATTGCCATGGCCTGCACATTGGTGTCCCACCAAAATGTATATGTTGAAACCTTCACACCCAAGATGATGGTATTAGGAGGTGGGTCCTCTGGGGCTTGAGTGAATCACAAGGATGATAGGATTAGTGTTCTCACAGAAGAGACCCCGTAGAGCTCCCTGGCCCCTTCAGCCGTGTGAGGATGTAATGAGAGCCACCCAGGAGAGGGTTCTCACCAACCATGCTGGCACCCTGATCTCAGACTTCCAGCCTCCAAAATGGTGAGAAGCAAGCTTCTGTTGTTTATAAGTCATCCAATGTGTGTTATTTTGTTAAAGCAGCCCTAATGGGCTATGACAAGCTTGAAAGAAGAGCTATTAACCAAATGAACTCTAAAACCACTGGTCTGAACTTGGCTGATCTCATTCAGCAGCATTTTTAGATAGGGTCACTGTCAGAGTAAACAATGGTCTCCTTATTTTGGCCAGTAGCATTCATAACTCATATCTATTAAGCTCCAGCTGTGTGCTAAGCAGCATGCAGGGGCCTGGCTGTGTCCTCTGGCATATACCACCATGGAGTTATTGGGGTGCATTTGGCTGTATCCATACCTCTACTCCCCCACAGACTCAGCAGGGGTGCTAGAGGAAAGCCCTTTTATTCCTCTGTTTGGCCCCCACTTACACCTGCCCCAGAGCTCAGTAGATAAGATACAGAAAACCACCAACTTGTCCATTTGAATTCACATCAGTTATCTCAGATGCCTGAGGAATAAGATTGGACCTCAGACTTTACAAGTTTTAGACACCGACCGCATTTAACTTAATTTCAAATAATGGTAATAAGAACTAACATTTGTCCAGAGCCCACTAGTTAGGTAGTGGTCTAGCACTTTCCATACTTGCATCCTTCCATCCCTTTGACCTTCCAATCACCCTTCTAAGGTAGGTGCTGCCATTACCTCCAGAAGGCACAAGAGGGCGATATAAACACACCCAGCTGGGTGCAAAAGGAGGATGACTTGGTCATTCCATTCTTCATTCTGTGGCTCTCTGTGTTCTCGGGCCTCCTTCACCCAGTGTGTATGATTAAGTCCTGGGATACTTGCATGAACTGGAAAGCCCCAGGGTATTATCTTGAAACAGTATAAATTTTGACCTGACATGAACCCTACCACTGCTTTGCTGAACAGCCCACACTGGAGCAGGTGGGGTGGAGGCGAGGTTCCAGGATGGGAAGGAAATCGGTCATGAAAAGTAAACCCAGAAGGACCTGAAGACATCCTTCTCTTTTACCAGGAGAAATCTGTGCCCCTACGCCCATTCTGAATGATACTGCAGATGAGCAAGATTCTAGGCAAATCACTTACTGACCTGCAGAGAGCTCTGGAGGTTCAACAAACTGAATTCAAGAAGCTCTTAATGAGCACCTACTGTGTACATGGCACAGTGCTAGGCACAGATGACTCTGAGGAAGAGGACCTAGGCTGCAGCTCTCCTGGACAGAAAGGAGGTGGACAGACACCTCACAAGAGGATGGTCCTGGTCAGGCAGAAGAAGGGAGCCCATGGAGAGCCCCCCCTCCCCCAGGTCTTCCATGGGGAGTAGCACCTATGCTGAACCTGGAAGCAGGAGGAGAACCTTGATAAATGGTGAAGGAGTGGGCCTCTTTCCAGGTAGGAGAGACACCAGAGTGAGGGCTGAGGGAGCCTGGGGTCCATGGTGGGAATGAGGCTTCAGTGTAGGGAAGGGAGGGAGTGGGGAGAGGCTAGGCTTCCTGCAAATAACCCCCATTTTTGTGCCAGTCCCCTTTTTTAGGTCATGAATTTTGCAGTAGTGTTTTAGTGTGTCTTTTTGTTGTCATTTTTACAAGAGGTGACAAGATTCAGACATAAATCCTTGCTAAGACCATGCAGCCATTAAGCAGCCAAGGTAGGACTTGAACCTAAGCCTTGTCATCCAAGTTTTTTTTAGAAAGATTTTATTTATTTATTCATGAGAGACAGAGAGAGAGAGAGAGAGAGAGAGAGAGAGAGAGAGGCAGAGACACAGGCAGAGGGAGAAACAGGCTCCATGCAGGGAGCCTGACGTGGGACTCGATCCTGGGACTCCAGGATCACACCCCAGGCTGAAGGCGTCACTAAACCGCTGAGCCACCAGGGCCACCCTGTCATCTGAGTTGAATGGCATTTCCACCACCATGTCTTAGCACCATTGGTTCTTGGGATGCCGCTGGAAAAATCCGGATGCCTCATGTTTAATTTCCCTCTAGGTTGAGATATTTTCTTCCTTTGTGCCCATCTTTGCTAAGAGGAACTTGTATTCAGCCAGAAGTTCTACTTACTAACCTGAAAAGTATATTTTTAAAAACTACTTTTCCATGACAGCAGTAACAGAAGTAACTGGAAACTAGAGCAAAAAATTGAGAATCACCTCAAACTCCACCACTTAACAAAAACCAATGTTACCAACTTGGAGTCTTTCCTTCCTGTCAGTTTGCCTATGTTGCAATATCCCTCCCTGTGCTCAATGCCATAAGCATTTATAACGCATTAGATCCTTGGCATAACCACCATTCTTTGCTCTACTAAATCATACTGCAATCAGCACCTTCATTCATACTGCCTTTTTTTTGCATAATTTTTAAATGGGTAGAATTATTCCCTTGGAAATCAGTTCCTTAGAAGTAGGTTTGGTGTGAGAAAGAGTGGCTTAATCCCCAGTGTTTACAAACACGATCACCTCCCCATGGCATGACCAATTTCTTTTTCTGTCTTCAGGTTGTGCCATTTTATATTACGGAAGTATTAAATAAAGGAACTCTCTTACTTCTGTGCTTTTTATTTCCCCTCAGAAGGATGGTTCCTCTTTCTTTACCAGGGTGGTGTTTGTCCCGAGTCTCTTGAGCATGGTTTCTGTGGTAGATGTTTAAAATCTGGGAAGAAGATAGCCTCACACGCTAGCTCTTCCTTCTGTTTCATCAAACTGTGTCCCCAGGGCTTAGCTCAGCATATACTGGGTATATGGTATTTCTAGAATAAATGAGAAATAAATAAATGAATTCTTGGAAGAAGAAGTAAGTGTAGGAAAGGACTCGTTGTGGTAGTTCTGTATTTCTGTGTTTCTTTGCTGCTATGCCAGAAAATTCATGGAGGAGTGGGCTTCCATCATTTTCTCTCTGGTTTTTGGATCTAATGAGACAGAATCAACTCACCTTTTAGTTCCCATGTGTTTGCCAAGCACATTGTGTTCCAGATATGCACGCCATGTTTGGTTGGAAGCACACAGCCTGGGGGTAAGCCTTAGGGGTAAGACTTTGGTGGCAGGTGTGGGGGTTCCAGGTCCCAGCTCCACTTCTGGGAACTGAGTAGAGAGAGCTTCTCTGATGCTTCAGAGCACTGGTCACCTCGTGGAGGGGGTTGATGAGAAACCCTGGATTGCATGGGTTTGGCAGGAAGGCAGAAGTAGGCAGGACATTTCTTACATCATTAGCTAGAACTCAATAAATGGCACCAATTACTGGCATACTAATTATTATTATTATTATTATTAACTAGACCATTTTATTTTATCTTTTAAAATCTATGTTGTGCTTGTAGATTATTATCCAAGAGATTTTCTTGTTCTCTGGCTCTTCCCAGAACTGAAACAACTTGTTTTTCCAACAATTGATTCCTTCAGTCTAGATAAGGCCGTCAAAGAACTAGTTTGTTGAGCCAGGGTGAAAGTGGTCAAACTTAGGCTAGATATATTTCATCTTTTAATTTATTTTTTTGTTCCAAAGTCAACAAGAGCTTGGTGAAGAAAAAAAAATACTGGAAAACACAGGAAAACCCAAATTTTAAAAAAAATCTCCATTCATTGCACCTGCTGAAGGCAATTGCTACTGTCATTTTGTGTGTTCTTCAGACTTTCTGTCCAGAGGAACAGACTAAATTTTTACAAACAAAAATAGCAGATTATACACATTAGAAACCTTTCTTTCAAAGCACTTTAATCTCAGATAATCTACCAACCGGAGTAAATTCTGTTATTTTGCATATTTTCAAAGGGTGTCAACTAATTTACTGTGTTAGGTACTTCCCCATGATGTTTCAATCCATGCCCCATATTCTACTCTTTTTGGTTAATATTATATAAGTATTTTTCATTATTAGTCTTCATTATCTGTTTTAATGGCTGCATGGTAGTTGCTTATTTTGAATGATCTTGAGGCACTATTTTAAAAGTCAGCTCTAGCTGCTGTAACAAACTGCCACAGTCTGGATGGCCTAAACATTCATTTCACACAGTTCTAGAGGCTAGAAGTCCAAAGTCAAGGTGCCAGCAGACTCTGTTCATGGTGAGGGCCCACTTTCTGATTTGCAGACAGCCATCCTCTCACTGGATCCTCACTAGGCAGGGAGCAGCGAAGTAAGCTCTCTTATGTCTCTTCTGTGTGGTCACTAATCCCATTGTGGGGGGCTCCATCTTCATGACCCAGTCACCTCCCAAAGGCCCTGCCTCCTAATACCATCATACTGGGAATCAGGGTTAAAACATGAATTTTGGGGGCACCTGGATGGCTCAGTGGTTGAGCATCTGCCTTTGGCTCAGGACATAATCCCGGGGTCCTGGGATCAAGTCTCACATGAGATTCCCCTCAGGGAGCCTGTTTCCCTCTCTGCCTGTGTCTCTGCCTCTCTTTCTGTATCTCTCATGAATAAATAAATAAAATCTTTTTTAAAAAACACGGTAATTTTGAGGGTACCCAAATATGCAATTCATAACAGGTATTAAATTGGAAAGCAGAGTAGTGGAAATTCTGAGCTCTGGGGTCAAAAAGACCTGCTTCCACTTTTGCCCAGCTACCAGCCAGCTCTATCACTGTGAGTGGTGTCTGCATCCTGGCCTCCCCCATCTGTAAAATGACAGCCATGACACCTACTCATAGCATTGCTGTGAACATTAGATTAAATGACAAAAATCAGTACTTGGCACCTAGACATTGTCTTAAATCATTCCCTGATTCCCTGATATTGGCCATTTACCTTGTTAGTAGGTTCTTCCCTCCAATGTCGTAGGTTACTCTGCAGAGCAGTGACTTAACTTAGCAGTGGGTCTTTCTCTCCATTATTTCTTCAGATAAACTCTAGGAGAATAAGATCTTGTTATATAACATTGTTCTATTGCTTTCTGAAACAGCCATGCAATTTGCCAGTCCTCCCCCCACAATGACAAATGTCACCACGCTCTGGCCAGGTGGGCATAACATGGCATTTCATGATTAATTGTATTTGTTATTTCTAAAGAAAATAGCACTTTTACTTGTGATTTTTTTCCCTTGTGTGAGCTGTCTGTATATATAACTGCACATCCCCCTTTTATTAACAAAAAGCCATTTGGTGAGAACATCCACAGAGAAGTTGTGCATCTGTGCTGTGAGGCTCCGAGGTAAGAGAAACACTCAGCCTCCATTGCCAGAGTGCTGTTCTGCATGAGTCATGAGTCAGGATGCCACCGTTCCCTGCGCTTTCTTTTCCGATGCTGGTTGATCCAAGTGGCCCACTGTGATGGGGCTGAGCACCAGCCATCTGGAGCTGGAGAGGAATTATCACCGGGGGTCACCCCGGAGGGACATGTTGCCCTCCACACCCCCCAAGCTCTGCATCTTCCCCGAACAAATAAAGGGTTGGATTTCACCGTAATTCGACCCAGAGATGAAAACTGCGTGCTGAGGCTAAAATCCCAGAGTGATAGCTGCAAAGAAAGAAGCATCCTTCCAGCTGATGGCTGGAAAATCTGGGGCTATAGCAGGTGAGCCCCTGCAGTGCCAGGAGGGTGTCACCTCTGGGGAGGGAAAGCCCCTGCTCCTATGCTCTGTCCGCTCGGGGACTTGGTGGAGAATGCACAGCAAGGTCCTTAAGCAATTATGACCAGGTCAGTAGCATCCTAAAGTTTACTTTTGTTTGCTTGGTTGTGGGTTTTTACTTTCTGCTACTCTATTGATAGAGATAAATGTAATAAAAATCGTTCATGAATGTGCAAGTAAAATGTTAGTGTCTCTTCTAGGATATACAGAGGATGCAACAGAGTTTGAATTGACAGACAGCATTCTCTTTCTATCATACATGTTTTCTTTGGTGGAGAAGAGAGAATTAAATATATATATTATATATAGATCTATAATATGTAACATATAATGACATATAACATATAATATTGACATAACTATTTTAGTTATATACACATGCACACACACACACACACACAAACATATATATATGAGGCTAACAGAATTAAAGTCACTCTCATATTACCTCTCCATTATCCTAGATTTGCAAGGAAAAAAAAACAGTAAAGAGAGAATTATATTCTGATTTTTGGGTCAGGAGGATAACTTAACAAATATCATTCTGCAAGAAACGGTAAGACTCTCCTTAGGATATAAGGAAAGAACAACAGCAACACAAAGGATGTAAGGACAGAACAGACTCCGAACAGACAAAGGAGGACTCTCTTTAAGGGGGTATGTCCACAGGAACTGTTCCTGTAAGGGACATGGCTTTTACAGTAGACATCACTGTAATATTCATGGAATTCTATTTTACTGTTCCCCCCAAATAAAAAAATAATTTCCATTAGTTTTCCTGTAATCAGAAAACTCTGTATTTCTAGAACCCAAATTACAGAAATGATATTTAGATACCGAGTTATTGGCAACTAACATTTTCTTCCATTTCTGGAAAAAAATGGCTAAATATGTAGAGCACAGAGGGTCACTGAAAGTATTTCTTTATAAATAGAATATTAAATTGAAAGTGATTTTCAAGGACTAAATAGTGTTCTCATTCCACAGGCTTTTAAATTATGTTTTAACCAAATTCTTCTTCACGTAATGAACTTTAATTAGTGTCCACGTCCAGCATATATAAATACCAGGCTATGTAGATAATGACATTTGTCACCATCAGAAATATGCTGTCCACTTGTCACTTCCCAGCTTACAGTAGATGCTTCTTGTATTCCTAAGAATTCTACATGGGCTCAATCCATAACCCTCGCCGTCCACTGTATTCGCAGTCTCCTCTCAGTAGCTCCTAATTAACTGACTCCTAAAATCAAACAAGTATCACCACCAAAGAAGAAAAAAAAATCACTCTGTTTTTCGCTTCTCCTCCTTTACTTGGTAACTTACTTCATTAAGCATATTAATTTTGCATTAAAAGTAAGTGAGATGCCTATTGGTAGTGTGTGTATATATGTCCATATAAATATATGGACTTTTTTCATTGCTATATAAGATAGTAATGACATTGTCATAGAGAACTAACTAAACTAACTAAGTAGCTAACTAAAAGGAATTTTTTTTTTTAAATTTGAAGCTGAGTCATCCTAATGTTCTATGATTGTTTTCCTACTGGTTCTCATTGCTTATTTGACACATTAATATTTTATTGAAATAGAATACATTTTGAGTATTTATATTTTTAAAAAGTTTTATAGCCGTATGAGGAAAATATTTAGAACTGTCATATTTTATTGCACACAAAAATGTAATATGGACAGTGGTTCATTAATGGGCACAATAACTGAATAATCTCAAATGGAGTCAGTACATTCCTCTGCTTTAAGTTTAAATCAGAGGTTAACAATTGTCAATTACAAAACTGGTATTTGGGGCAAAGTACTATAAAAGTAAATATTTATCTCTAAGAAATGTGTCTGATGGTGGGAGAAGAGACTTCTGCTTTTTTACATGATATAGTTCTGTAATCTTTTTTTTTCAATGAGAATTACATGTGTAATTATTTTATTACATGTGTAATCTCTTTAAAATGTAAAATAAAACAGTCATTTAATTCTATTATGGGGAACTTGGGAAATAAAGAAGAATCTTTTTCTAATTCCATCATTAATCCTACCCTAGCCCATCCTCAATACTATTATTGAGCATTAATACTCAATATAATATATTATTAATATATATTATATATAGTATTATAATAATATAATACTATTATTAGCATTGTGGTCTTTTTTCTTTCAATGTAAATATGTGTTAACCCTTCTCTTTATAATTTCAGGAAATTAAAAGAAAGTGGCATATTAAATTAAATGCATGAGGCTTCGCGGATGTTTTCCCAATAATGTCCTCCCAATAATTCAGTTGCACCAGAACCCCCAGCTCTCAGCATCAGTGACAGTGGACATGCGTTATCCATGCAACCTAAAGGAATCAGATAGAAAACTGAAAACACCACAATATTAAAAAATACATAAATAGAATCAAGCAGAGTCTGGGCTCAGATTACATAATTTGCTGCACATATGCTGCATTATTTAAAAATCAAGTGAAAGTAAAATCCACTTTGTAATTTGACATGCACCTTGTACCCTAGCTTCTGCCTTCTTGGTGTCACTTAACTGATTGAAAGATGGACTATTTTTATCTACATTCCTACAGTGAACAGAAGAGGTTACTTCCTACTTGCGTGTACACAGAGGCTCTCACATGCAAACGTGCACACACACACACACACGCCTGTATTTTACGGAGATAAGGGAAATATTTGTTTAATTTTGAAAGATGAGCAACAACATAATTAAGTGCCCCTTCTGATGGATGATGCTGCCATCAATTCTACCTCTTTCTCACAACCTGCCAATGCCTCTCTCCTTCCAGCCAGCTCTCCTCTGCTGTCCCAGGGTCTCTGATGGTAAATAATTAATAAGACTGTTAGTGTGTGATGGGAGTAAAGCTGCCTTGCTACCAAATGCAATGACTTACACACTAAGCCATTTTATGATTCCTCTTTGCAAAAATACACAGCCAAAAAATACCCCAATAATCTCCACTCAGACACAACAATCTTTTTTTTTCAGACTCAGCTTACTTTTTTGTTTATTGGAATAAACCAAAACACAAAAGTAGTGTTTATGACCTGGTATTGTTCATTTTCCTTTTTTTATAAATTTATTTTTTATTGGTGTTCAATTTGCCAACATATAGAAAAACACCCAGTGCTCATCCCGTCAAGTGCCCACCTCAGTGCCCATCACCCAGTCACCCCTGGCCCCGCCCTCCTCCCCTTCCACCACCCCTAGTTTATTTCCCAGAGTTAGGAATCTCTCATGTTCTGTCTCCCTTTCTGATATTTCCCACTTATTTTTTCTCCTTTCCCCTTTATTCCCTTTCACTAATTTTTATACTCCCCAAATGAATGAGACCATATAATGTTTGTCCTTCTCCGATTGACTTATTTCACTCAGCATAATACCCTCCAATTCCATCCACATCGAAGCAAATGGTGAGTATTTGTCGTTTCTAATGGCTGAGTAATATTCCATTGTATACATAGACCACATCTTCTTTATCCATTCATCTTTCGATGGACACCGAGGCTCCTTCCACAGTTTGGCTATTGTGGACATTGCTGCTATAAACATCGGGTTGCAGGTGTCCCAGCATTTCACTGCATCTGTATCTTTGGGGTAAATCCCCAGCAGTGCAATTGCTGGGTCATAGGGCAGATCTATTTTTAACTCTTTGAGGAACCTCCACACAGTTTTCCAGAGTGGCTGCACCAGTTCACATTCCCACCAACAGTGTAAGAGGGTTCCCTTTTCTCCACATCCTCACCAACATTTGTGGTTTCCTGTCTTGTTAATTTTCCCCATTCTCACTGGTGTGAGGTGGTATCTTATTGTGGTTTTGATTTGTATTTCCCAGATGGCAAGTGATGCGGAGCATTTTCTCATGTGCGTGTTGGCCATGTCTATGTCTTCCTCTGTGAAATTTCTGTTCATGTCTTTTGCCCATTTCATGATTGGATTGTTTGTTTCTTTGCTGTTTAGTTCAATAAGTTCTTTATAGATCTTGGAAACTAGCCCTTTATCTGATACGTCATTTGCAAATATCTTCTCCCATTCTGTAGGTTGTCTTTTAGTTTTGTTGACTGTATCCTTTGCTGTGCAAAAGCTTCTTATCTTGATGAAGTCCCAATAGTTCATTTTTGCTTTTGTTTCTTTTGCCTTCGTAGATGTATCTTGCAAGAAGTTACTGTGGCCAAGTTCAAAAAGGGTGTTGCCTGTGTTCTCCTCTAGGATTTTGATGGAATCTTGTCTCACATTTAGATCTTTCATCCATTTGAGTTTATCTTTGTGTATGGTGCAAGAGAGTGGTCTAGTTTCATTCTTCTGCATGTGGATGTCCAATTTTCCCAGCACCATTTATTGAAGAGACTGTCTTTTTTACAGTGGATAGTCTTTCCTCCTTTGTCAAATATTAGTTCACCATAAAGTTGAGGGTCCACTTCTGGATTCTCTATTCTGTTCCATTGGTCTATGCAGACACAGCAATCTTGCATTGGTGTTTCGAAAAAGATGTGGATTGTGTGTGATGCTTTATCCACTTACATGGATTTTCAGAATGGTTGCCTTTGAAACAGTGAAAGTTATGGCTTAGAATGAACGGTAAAGGGCCTGAACGGTTTCAAGGGCCATTGCTATAAGCAGATTGTCTTTGCCTTTCTACAGAGCAGGATTTTTCTGCCCTGATGGTGGAGCTCATTCAGTATGCCATATAGTGGGCCCTGAATTGAGGGCATGATATTTTCATTCACTTCTATCTACATTTTATGAAAAATTTTAAACATGAAGTTGAAAGAATTGAACCATGTACATCCATTATCCACTACCTGAAGTCTACGATTAACATTTTCTATAATTGCTCTCTCACATTCTACCCATGTGTCCATCCCTCTATTCATCCATCAATCCAATATTTTTAGTGTATCCCAAAGAAAGTTGCATGCATCTGTACACTTCACCCTCAAAATCTATAGCATTTGTATTATTGACTACAGTTCGATATTGTTTATAGCACTTGGGGGTAGAATCCATTTAGAGCAAAATGCACAAGTCTTCACCAGACTGACAAGTTTTGACAAATAACACCAATGTGATGAAAAAAAAATCAGTTTCCCCGTGCCTTCCCTGGCAAACTTCATACCTGTCCCTGCCTCCAGGAAGCACTACTCTGATTTTTTTTTTTCATCCATCGATTAGAACAGCATATAAATAGAATCATTGTGTGCAATCATTCTTTCACTTAGCATTACGTTTTGAGCTTTTCTGTCACTCATTTCATGGATCAATAGTTCATTCTTTTTTTATTGCTGAGTAGTTATTAAACCACAGTCGTTGTTTATTTGTTCTTCTGTTGATGGACACTTGTGCTATGTACAGTTTGGAAATACTATGACTGAAACTATGAACATTCTTAGACAAGTTTTTTTAGACCTATTTCTTTTGGGTAAATATCTGAGAATAGACTTGCTGGATCATAGGATAGCTGTATGTTCAGTTTTGTAAGAAACCACCAGACTTGTTTCCAAGTGGTTATACCATTTTATACTCCAGCCGATAAGGTAAGAGTGTTCTGGTTGCTCCATAACCTCACCAAGTCCTGTAAGTCTTTTTAAATTTTAGTAATTCTGGTGAGAGTGTAGTGGTGTCTCCTTCTGATTTTAATTTGCATCTCCCTGATGACTAATGATATTAAGCATTTTTAATATCTTCTGTTCCAATCGTTGCCCATTTTTAATTGGGTTGTCCTATATCACTGAGTTATAGGAGTCTTTTTTGTATTTTGGATACCATTCTCTCTCTTTTGTTTTTAGATTTATGTTTTGTAAGTATTTTCTTCCAGTATTGCTTATTCATTTTTGGAAGGTAGATCAGGGCAGCCCCGGTGGCTCAGCGGTTTAGCACCACCTTCAGCCCAGGGCATGATCCTGGAGACCCGAGATCGAGTCCCATGTCGGGCTCCCTGCATGAAGCCTGCTTTCCCTCCGCCTGTGTCTCTGCCTCTCTCTCTCTCTCTCTCTCTCTCTCATGAATAAATAAATAATATCTTTAAAAAAAATAGTAGGGACGCCTGGGTGCCTCAGCAGTTAAGCGCCTGCCTTCAGCCCAGGGCGTGATCCTGGAGACCTGGGATTGAGTCCCGCATCAGGGCTTCCTGCCTGGAGCCTGCTTCTCTCTGTGCCTCTCTCTCTCTGTACCTTTCATGAATAAATAAATAAAATCTTTTAAAAAATGGTAGATCAATCCTTTGATGAACAGAAATTTTAAATTTTGCTGAAGTCTAATATAACAATTTTTCCTTTCATGGTTATTGCTGTGTCCCATCTAAGAAACTTTTGCTTAACTCTCAAGGTATAAAGATTTTCTCTTGTTTTTTTTTTCTATAAGTTCCATAATTTCAATCTTTATGTTAGGTTATGATCCATCTCAGTTTAATGCTTGTGTGTGGCAAGATGTAGGAGTCTGTGTTTCTTTTTATTCATTGTAGATGTCAAGTCATTCCAGCACTATTCATTGAAAAGACTGCTTTCCTCATTGTATTACCTTGGCACTCTTGTCAGAAACCAGTTGGATGTACAAGTGTGGGTGTATTTCTCAAATCTATATGCTGTTCCATGGATATATTTGTCTATACTAGTACCCCAATGTCTCAATTACTGTAGCTTTTTTTTTTTTTAAGAGAGAGCGTGCAAGCAGGGGGTGGAGGGGTAGAGGGAGAGAATCCCAAGCAGACTCCATGCCTAGCATAGAACCTGACATGGGTATCTATCCTACTACCCTGAGATCATGACCTTAGCTGAAATCAAGAGTTGGACACTTAACCGACTGAGCCACTCAGGTGCCCCTGATTACTTTAGCTTCATAGTAAGTTTTGACATCAGGTGGTGTACATCTTTCAGTTCTCTTCTTTTTCAAGATTACTTTGGATGTTTAAAATCCTTTGAATTTCCATATAGATTTAAAGATCAGATTGTTAATTTCTATCCCCCCAAAGCCTAAGAGAATTATGGCTGGGATTTTATTGAATCTATAGTTAAAATTGGGAAGAATTGACATGTTAATAATATTGATTCTTCTAATCCATGAACATGGGATGTCTTTCTATTTATATGAGACTTCCTATCTTTTGTTAAATTTGTTTCTAAGCATGTAATTTTATGCTATTGGAAATAATTTTTTCCCCAAATGATAGCTGCTATAGTGTGATTCACTTCCGTGATGAGAATATTTGGAAGCCAGCCATGCTTGGCATTATTTCCACATGAGAAGCTTCTTTTTTATTCATTCCTTCAAAGAGGCAACGGAGAGATGGAGGGGGTTCACCCTAGCCTGAGAACAGGGGGGCCAAACTACTGTTCAGGTTTGCCTTTTACTGACTCTGTGGACTTGGCCAAGAATGGTAGGAATCGCTCCCTATTTCACTCAAAATGATCAGGACATAACTCTTCATTTATTGCAGTCTTTTAAGTAATATTTATAGTGATAAAACTTTTAGCTAGGTTCATTTACACACTTGGAAATCTGATAGAAGCCTTGCATTTTCTCCTCAGAAAATGTGTGTGTGTGTGTACATGCTCACATTGTTTTATGTTCAATCTAGGATGTTCAGGCAACCTCTGAAGCCTGTCCATCAGCTGTTGGAGTCCACAAAACATCTGTTCTAAGGGGAGAGCTCAATGAGGGTGAAAGCTGACTCCCTTTACTTCTACATCTTCAGCACCCAGTCTGGTGCTTGACCTATCACAACTGCTCAGTGGATGCCCCAGCACTGCAGCATCGTGGTCTCCTGCAAAGCTAAGCACTCCTCCTAAGCAGCACTTGGAACTGTGCTCAGTTGTCCTGGAACAGCCTGGACCATCTTCCACCCAGTAAAGCCAGTGTCCAGGAGGTATCCCCTAAGAGGATACCCTGAGCCAATCACTCCAGTGGTCCAGGGGCATCCCAAGGCCCAGAGTTCCAAGAGATTGCCAAGATCGTAATGTGGCATATTTGTGTGAGGGCAAGTATGGATGAGGGCTGCTGATTCTAAATCCTATGCTCTTAGTGGAGTTTTCAAGGCAAAGAATGTATAGATTTCCAAATCTATCTAGTATTAGACCTTTCTTTCTTCCACCACTAGATACTATATCCCCATGAAGGAAACAGTAGGGAGACACTTTGGCTAGACTACCAGCTCTCCCAACAAGCCCTTGTTTTTCTGTTGCTGTCGGTGAGATCAGCCTGTCTGTTACCAGCAAGGAAGCTGCCCTAGGTGTCTTGGATGTACTCCACAGCAGCACAGTCTGGCTTAGCACCAGCCCCACACAGGAAGTCCCTCCCTCAGGGCTGCAGGTCCCAGGGTCTGATGTCCTTGATGACACTGGCATTATTTCAGGGCAACCCCTTTCTCTTCCTAAAGCCTCAGATTTATGTCATAGAAGCACATCCTGCCCTCCTCTCCAGTGATTCCCATGAGCAGCACTGGCAAGTAATGGTGACATTGTGTGTGCTCTTCTGTATTCCCAGGTGCTGAGGACATGGGCAGCAAACCGTCCACACCAGGCAGTGACCCCACAACACAATGCCCTGGGACAGAAGGCATTCATGCTGCATACAAGCAAGGAGACCCCAGCAGGGCCCGGCACCTGCTCAGAGAGGCTTGTGATGAGAGCACGTCCCAGCTGGAGAAGGTAGGGTCAATGCTGGCTCCTCCAGTCAGAGTGGGGACCTGGCTTGGATGAAGGCTATCACTCAGATTATTTCCTTCTTATCATCATAATCAAAAATGGGGATTTTTCCCCCCTCTTTCACATGTAAACTGATGGGTGCCAATCCTTTCAAGCCAACTTCTTAAACTGCCACCATCTCTATGCAAACCCTTTCACCTTCCCAGAAGACAGGGGAAGAGTAATTGAAATGTGAACAACAAAAGGCCGATCTGAAGGTTGAACATATTCTTTTACATTTCTCTTCCATGATAAAAATAGCACATGCTCAAAAAAGAAAATTTAGAAATATGTAAAAGTAGAGAGGAAAAGAACAGGAAAATAACCATATTTCTAATGCATCCAAACAGTCCCACTTGACAATTTCATTATATTTTCTCTCTGCTGATCTGTGCATATGTCGCTGTTTCTAATATAGATATAGTCAAATTGTATATATAGTTTTGCATGCTGTTTTATTACATAATATTATATTAAGCACTTTCCATATGATTATAAATTCTGTATGTGCTGCAAAGGAAGAAAGATTTTTACACTTCATTTTAATTGATAAAGCATTGAACCCAGTAGACGTCGTTAAGCTATGTACGTAATACCTAGAGCAACCACTTTAAAAACAATACAAAGGGATACACTAAAAAACACTACTGACCAATCAAAATGGAATTTCTGTTCTGTTTTTAGGATTTTATTTATTTAGGGACACCTAGATGGCTCAGCAGTTGACACCTTTAGCTCCAGGGGTGATCCACAATTCTGGGATCAAGTTCCGCATCCATCTCCCTGCAGGGGGCCTGCATCCCTCACTGCCTGTGTCTCTGCTCCTCTTTCTGTGTGTCTCTCATGAATAAATAAATAAAATCTTTTTTTAAAAAAATGAGGATCCCTGCTGAGCAGGGAGCCTGATGTGTACTCAATCCCAGTACCCTGGGATCATGACCTGAGTGGAAGGCAGATGCTTAACCGACTGAATCACCCAGGCGTCCCTCAAAATTGAATTTTTTAAATGTCTCAGAAACCACAGGAGGGCAGGGAAAAAATATCAAAGAAATGAAAAAGCAAACAGAAAACAAAACAAAAAAAATTAGCAGACTTTAGCTTTAGTATATAAATAACTATATCAGCATAAATGGCTCAAATACATAATGAGATTGCAGAGTAGATTTTAAAAACATGAGATTCTATATGCTGCTTATTAGAAACTCACTTCAGTAGGGTATATGTAGATTGAAAGTAAACGGACAGAAAAAGATATACCATGCAAACATTAATCAAAAGAAAGAAGGAGTGGCTAAATATCAGATGAAATGAAACTTCAGAGTAAAGGAAATTACCATGGACAGGGAGGATATTTCACAATGATGAAAGGATCAGTCCACCAAGAAGACATAGCAATCCTAAATGTGCATGCACCAAACAACAGAGCTACAAAATATGTTTTACAAAACTGTTATAACAGAAAAGAGAACTAGATAAATCCACAATCATAGGTAGAGAGTTTGATACCTTCTCTCAACAAGTGATAGAATAACTGGGCAGAAAATCAGCAAGGATATAGAACTTAACAACACCATCCATCAACAGAGTCGAACTGACGTTTATAAAGCATTCCACACAGCAACAGCAGAATGCACATTCTTTTTGAGTGTCCACAAAACATATCTCAAGAAAGACTGCATACCCTAGGCCATAAGATAAACCTCAGCACATTTAAAAGAATTAAAATCAGACAGAATATATTCTCCAACTTCAGTAGGATCGAATTGGAAATTTATAACAAAAAGATAATAGGAAAATCTCCAAGTACCTGGAAACTAACCACAAACTTTTAAATAATCCAAGGATCAAAGAGAAAGTCTCAAGAGAAATTTTTAAAATGCAGTTAACTGAATGAAAATGAAAATATAACATTTCAAAATTTCTGGCATGCAGCTAAACCAGTGCCAAGAGGAAAATTTATAGCACTAAATACTTACATTTAAAAAGAAGAAAATCTCAGGAGTACAAAATAAATCCAAAGCAAGTGGGAAAAAGGAAATGCTAATGAGTAAAAAATCCATGCAATTTAAACAGAGAAACAATAGAGAAAATCAGTGAACTAAAAGGCATTTTTTAAAAGATTAACAAAATTGACGAACCTCTAGCAAAACTAAGAGAGAAAAGAGAAAAATCACTAATATCAGGAAAGAAACGGAATATTAGCCCATACCCTCCAAATATCAAAAAGATTGTAAGGGAACAATATGAACAACTTTACACACATAAATTTGACAACTTAGATAAAATGGACCAATCCTGGAAAAACAGGAACTACAACTCATTCGATATAAAATACCCAATTTTAAGAACCCTTTAACTAATAAGGAAATTTAAAACCTCCTAAAAAGAAATCTACACTCATCTGGTTTCATGGGAGAATTCTACCAAATGTCTAACGAATTAATACCAACTCTACAGATACTTTCCAACATTTTGTGAGTCCAATCAATATACCTGATACCCAAACCAGACAAAAACAGTACAAAAAAGGAAAGTATAGACCAATGTCTATCATGAATATAGATTCAAAAAGCTTAACATATTACAAATGTATTTCAGCAATATATAGAAAGAGTTATATACCATGACTGAGTGAAATTTATTCTAGAGATACAAGACTGGTTCAGTACTCAATAATCAATCATACAATCCTCCATATTAATAGAATGCTATGGACTGACTATTGGTGTTCCCCCAAAAGGTATGTGTTGAATAATGTGATTGTGTTTGGAGCTGGGGTTTTTTATTCTGTCCATTTACTTCCAATCTACATATACCCTTCTGAAGTGAGTTTCTAATAAGCAGCATATAGAATCTCATGTTTTTAAAATCTACTCTGCAATCTCATTATGTATTTGAGCCATTTATGCTGATATAGTTATTTATATACTAAAGCTAAAGTCTGCTATCTAATTTTTTTGTTTTGTTTTCTGATTGCTTTTTCATTTTTCTGATTTTTTTCCCCTGCCCTCCTGTGGTTTCTGAGACATTTAAAAAATTCCATTTTGAGGGACGCCTGGGTGATTCAATCGGTTAAGCATCTGCCTTCCACTCAGGTCATGGTCTCAGGGTCATGGGATCGAGTCTCATGTCGGGCACCATGCTCAATGCAGAGTCTGCTTAAGATTCTCTCTCTCTCTGCTGCTCTCTCGCTCGTGCTCCCACTCTCTCTAATAAATAAAAAAAAAAAAGAAAATGCATAAAATAAATTATCCATAAAAGAAAAATAATTGATAAATTGGACCTCCTCAAAATTAAAAACTTTTGGGGGCATCTGGGTGGTCAGTTGGTTAAGCATCTGCCTTTGGCTCAGGTCATGTTCCTGGGGTCCTGGGATCAAGCCCCACATTGGGTTCCCGACTCAGTGGGAAGCCTGCTTCTCCCTTTTCCCCCTGCTTGTGCTCACGCTTTCTCTCCCAAGTAGCATAAAATCTTTTTTAAAAATTAAAAATTTTTGCTTTGAGAATGACTCTGTTAAGAGAGTGAAGAGACAAGCTACAGATTTGGAGAAAATATTTGTAAATCATCTATCTGACAAAGAGCTCATATCTCGTTCGTACATAAATATCTCCCAACATTCGACATTAAGAAGCAAACAGTCCAATTAAATAATGTGCAAAACAGATGAGGAAACATTTTGTTGAGAAGTACAAATGGCCAGTAAGTGCATGAAAAGACTTACTGATTGTTCAACATCTTTCGCCAGTAGGGAAATGCAAATTAAGACCATGATGATGGATGCCAGGGTGGCTCAGCAGTTTAGCGCCTGCCTTCAGCCCAGGGCATGATCCTAGAGTCCCGAAATCGAGTCCCACTTTGGGCTCCCTGCATGGAGCCTGCATGGAATCTGTGTCTCTGCCTCTCTCTTTCTCTCTCTGTGTCTCTCATGAATAAATAAATAAAATAGTTTTAAAAAAAGACCATGATGAAATATCACTGCACATCTATAAGGATGGCTAAATTTTTTTTTTAATGTGACAACATCAAATTCTGATGAGGGTGTAGAGAAACTATCTCTCAGACATCATTATGAGAATATAGGATGGAACAACCATTCTGGAAAATAGTTTGGCAGTTTCTTAAAAAACAAACAAACAAAAAAAAAAAAAAAAAAACACTTACATTATGACCTAGCATGTGCACTCCTGAGCCTAGTTTAGCCAAGAGAAATGAAAACTTACATGCACACAGGAGTCTGTGCATGATTGTTCATATCAGCTTTACTTGTAATAGGAACTGGACACAGCACAAAACTCTTAACACATGAATGGTTGAACATACAATGGAATATAATGTAGATAGAAACTGTAAATATATAAAATATGTAACGTACCATACATATAATATAAATATAATTCAAAGCATTATAAAGAAATTGAGAAAGAGGAACCCTCTTACACTGTTAGTGGGAATGAAAGCTGATGCAGCCACTCTGGAAAGCAGTATGGAAGTTCCTCAAAAAGTTAAAAATAGAGCTTCTCTACCACCTAGCCACTGCACTACTAGGTATTTACCCAAGGATACAAATGTACTGATCCAAAGGGGCACCTACACCCCAATGTTCATAGCAGCAATGTCCACAATAGCCAAACTATGGAAAGAGACCAGATGCCCATCAATAGATTAATGTATGGGCAGCCCAGGTGGCTCAGCGGTTTAGCACTGCCTTCAGCCCAGGGCATGATCCTGGAGACCCGGGATCAAGTCCCATGTCAGGCTCCCTGCATGGAGCCTGCTTCTCCCTCTGCCTGTGTCTCTGCCTCTCTCTCCCTCTCTGTGTCTCTCATGAATAAATAAATAAAATGTTTTTTAAAAATAGATGAATGTATAAAGAAGATGTGGTGTGTATAGATATAGATATATATAAATAGTGGACTATTAGCCATCAAAAAAATGAAATCTTGCCATTTGCAAGACATGGATGGAACTAGAGAGTATTATGCTAAGTCAATCAGAGAACGACAATTATTATGTGATCTCAGTTATACGTAGAAGTTAAGAAACAAAACAAAGGATCATAGGGGAAGGGAGGGAAAAATAAGACAATATGAAAACAGAGAGGGAGACAAATCATAAAAGACTCTTAATAATAGGAAACAAACTGAGGGTTGCTGGAGGGAGGAGATGGGGGGATGGGGTAACTGGGTGAGAGACATTAAGGAGGTCACATGATATAATGAGCACTAGGTGTTATATAAGACTGGTGAATCATTGAATGCTACCTCTGAAACTAATAAAACCTATATATTAATTAATTGAATTTAAATAAAATAAAGAAATTCTTTGAAATATGCAACCACTCAGATTACTCTCAGAGGTTGAGCAGGAAATTAAAAAAAAAAAAACTCAAAGGATCACATTCTGTATGATTCCATTTGTATAACAACATTCTCAAAATGGTGAAATTATAGAGATGGAAGAGAGGTCCGAAATTTGGGGATGGAGGGCAGTAGAGTGAGAGTGACTATAAAAGGAAGGGCTCAAAAGAGATTGATCTCAAAATGGATTAGTTCTGCATCTTGATCATGGTAGTGATCACACAAATGTATACCTGTGACCAATGGCAGAATGATATACCCACATTGTACTAATGTCAAATTACTGTTTTTGATCTTGAACTACAATTGTGTAAGTTGTCACCATTGGGGGAAATGGAGTTACAGAAACATAGATGCCCCTCAAGACTATCTTTGCAAGTTCCTATGAATCTCTATTTCAGGACAAAAAGTAAAAAAAATAAAATTAAGTTAAAAATAAGTGAAGTATAGTTCCACTTTAATAATATATAAAAACTGGCGAAAACATATCTCTGGTGTTAGAAGTCAGGATAGAGGTTATTCCAGTAGGACAGTGACAAGAAGGGGGCAGAAAGGAGACTTCTGGGCACAGATAATATTCTTGCATTTTGTGGTCTGAGTGTCCATTACATGAATGTGTCACTTTGTAACAACTCATGAAACTGAACACACAATCTGTGCTCTTTCCTGTAGAGTTCTTATATGCCAATGAAAGTTGTAATGAATGAAGTGACAAAGCATTTGGTTTCACATGGGATTACCCATGTGCTCATATGGATGAACATGTTCTGGAAGGCTGCATCGGAGCAGTTTCCTTTGCAAAAGGGTGTTAGGAAGGGAGGCCTCCTTTTTGTTTTATACTTTTCTATGCTATCTCAATTAAAATAAATACATGCTTTTGAGCCTCTGGGCTGTCTTTAGCTAGAGTGCCACCTCTCTGGTTCCTCCTGGCCTCCGGGCTGGCTCCTGTGACATCACCACTTTGTGAGGATGGGGCTTTTAAGCCTCTTGCCCACTAGAGTCTAGACAGATGTTGGTTGTGTGCAGTGAATCATTTAATCAATCCCTGTGGCTTTTCTCCCTAATGCAAGTGCTTTCCTGGAATGGCAGGCCTAGTGGGTTTTTCTCTTCTGGTCATACTGAATGCATACCTCACATCACCAGCTCATTCACTCCACTTACACAACCCGGCCTCCCTCCAAGCCCCACATCTCATGGGAAGTCTTGGACAGAATGGAGAAAACATAGGCTTTGGAGCTAGACCCCAGTTCAAATCCTGGGTGGTTGTGCAGACTGTATAAACTCCCTCCCTGTGGGTAAGCCTTCATTTCCTCACCCACGAGATGGAAATACAGTGTGAAAATAAAGGAAACCTCATTTAAAATGGGGTCTGGATGACCTGAAGGAGGAGTTGTCATGTACTACCAGTCACCTTAAGAAGCAAACCTTGCATTCCCCAGAGAGAGAAAGCTTACTTTCCATTCCCCAGCAGGAAGAAGGAAGAATTTCTCCTTGCCCCGTAACAGCCCACCCAATGGGAACTCAGTAAAATACCCTCCTAGGTTCCTCCTTTCCCTTATGAAAACAAGCCCCTCTATTCTGTTCTCCAGCCTCGCCTATGGTTCACCATAGTTTCCTTATTCTGATTACAATTCCTCTGCTATTCCCAAATAAACTCATTTTGCTGGTAAAATAACTGGCTCTTTTCTTTTTTTTTTTTAAATCAATAACATATACAGACTTAAGACTTAAAACTGCTATGAGGTTTAAGTGTGACCATATAAATAAATTGTTCCATGCAGCATCTGGCACATGATAAGAGCTTAATATATCAGTTCTCATCCCTGGGATCCTGCTGACCCATCCCTACCCGTCTCACCCTAAAGTGACTCCTAATACACTTGTTTTCTAACCTATTCAGCAAGCAAGCTAAGCTTACTTATGGCTATTTTATGCAGATTCCGGACTCAAACTTAACGGTTTCATCCCTGCAGTCAAATTCTGTACATGTCAATCCAGCACTTCTTTTGTGGACTTAGGAACTCCATGAAAAGCCAGGGCCATTTGTACAATCCTTGAGAGCTATTTCCTATCTGTGTAATCTTGAGCAAGTCACAACACCCCTCTGAACCTCCATGTACTTGTCCACATATTAATATACTGCTTCAGATGGGGATATTCCCATTATTCCCATCCTCATGAAGCTAATGGTGAAGAGCTGTGCTGTCCCAAAGAAATAGAATGGGAGCCACATTTATATCAAATGGTCTGGCAGTCACATTCAAGAAGCAAATAGAAACAGATATTAATATATTTTATTTGATGAATATATTAAAGATCATTTCAACATGTAATCCATATAAAATGATTGACGAGATAGATACATTTTTGCACTAAATCTTTAAAATTGCATGTTATTTGACACTTTGAGCCCTTCTTGCTTTGAATGAGCCTAATTTCAAGTCCTCGGCAGCCACACATGACCCATGGTGCCATCCCAGACAGCACACCTCCAGCCTTGCCCGAGGACTGAGTGAAGCATTTAGAGTTTCCTCTCCTGGCAGTTCCTAAGGGCACTCATCTCACTGAAGTCCTGTCCCTGCTCTGTGTTGACCAGGGCCGGCTTCTGAGCATCTCAGCGGCCTACGGCGATCTGGAGACCGTCCGATACCTTCTCACCGAGAGACGGGTGGAACTGCCCACGGAGCCCACCGATGACAATCCAGCCGTGGTGGCAGCACATTTTGGGCATACTGATGTAGTGCAGGAATTGCTGGAGTCTTTGCCAGGTAAATCCCAGGGCATGAGCTTCTTGCCTACCTCTCAGAAATCACCTCTTCTTGGGAAAAAGATAGGCATGGTGGGGGCGGGGGGAGTTCCCCTCAAAATGCTTGTTTCTTCACACTTTCACCAAGCAGGAGAACCAGAGATCTGGGGCATCAGACTGACAATCCAGAGTAAAGACTACCTGCTAATGACTGTGCCACATCCCACACTCATTCCCCTTAGCTCAGGAGGTAAATTCTCTCACACTGTATTTGATAAAGATTTTGGATCTCTGCCCCCTTTTCATTTTTTTAAAATATTTTATTTATTTATCTGACAGAGAACACAAACAAGAGCAGCAG
Source organism: Vulpes vulpes (assembly GCF_048418805.1). NCBI lineage: Eukaryota > Metazoa > Chordata > Mammalia > Carnivora > Canidae > Vulpes > Vulpes vulpes. The sequence goes on along the minus strand of NC_132793.1, from coordinate 88,147,067 downwards.
GCAGAGGGAGAGGAAGAAGCAGGCTCCCCACTGAGCAGGGAGCCCGATGTGAGGATTGACCCCAGGACCCTGGGATCACCACCTGAGCTGAAGGCAGACACTTAACCAACTGAGCCACGCAGGCACCCCCTCTGTCCCTTTTTTAAAAAATTTAATAGATTTTATCCTTTGGCAGTTTTAGATTTTCAGAAATGTTGATGTGAAAGTACAGAACATCCCCATATACCTACCCCCCAAAAGTTCCTCCATTGTTGACATTCTGTGTCAGTGTCATCAGTTTGTCACAATTGAGGAACTCTTACTGACATATCCTTAGTAACCAGAGTGTAGAGTTTCCATTAGGGGTCACTCTTTGTGTTTGTATATTCTATGGGTTTTGACAAATGTATAATATGTATCCACTATTAGGGTACAATAATGAACAGTTTCACTGACCTCAGAGTCCTCTGGGCTCCACCCAGTCATCCCTCCCTCCCCCAACCCCCCTGGCAACCACTGATCTTTTTACTGTCTCTGTGTTTTGACTTTTACAGAATGGTCATATAGTTGAGCTCGCACATTTTGTAGCCTTTTTAGATTAACTTCCTTTGCCTGATGGTATGCTTTTAAATTTCCTCCATGCCTTTCCATGGCTTGGTAGTCCATTTCTTCATATCCCTGAATAATATCCCACTGTCTGGATGTAGCGTGCTATGTGGTGTTTCTAGTAACATGTAATTTTTTTTTTTTTTTTGGCTGATAGACTCAAGGTGTCCTGTTGTCTTTTAATTTCCTGTGGTGGCCTTGAATGTCCAGGAAGGCATGCCTACAGCTATAGGCCAAGACATTACCTTACCTATAGGCCAAGACATCCCTTAGCCTTTGGGAGTTAGGGTTTCGGTTTGGGAGTGAGGCCAGCTTCATGGGCGTGCAACGGTGTGGGCCCTGCACTCAGAAGGCCCATGCTTGGTTTAACACTCTGCAGTCACCATCTTGAAATCTTTGATAATTTTTAAACAAGGGGCTCAGCTTTGTGTTTTGCATTTCCACAGATTATGGAACCGTCCTGTCAGGGAATTTGTCCAAGAGTGTGCTTTGAGTAGATTTGTGCTCAGACTTGTAACCCCTTCATGTGTCTGGAGGGAGAATGAGGTTAAGGGTAGGAATCAGGATCATGTCGTGGTCCACAGGTGGAGATTGGGTCCAGCGAGACGTAGGAAGACAAAGAGGAGCCTGGGCACCCCAGAGGGCAGACTCCCTCTCTTCAGGGATCCCCATGATTAGCTCTGTCATCACCCCAAAGCATCTACACCAGCTGGCTCACAACCTAATGGTGCAGTTTGCATTTCCAGAGCATTCACCGTATGAGTCTCTCACTACTGCATTGCCAGGCATTCTGCAGAACTTGAGAGACCTGGAGACTTTTTTAAAAGGTGATCCCAGATCTTTCATAGCTCCTGGGTAAGCAGAAGAAATCGAAACAGAAAGGAGTAATTCCATGCAGTGTCCCCATGCTGAGGTTGAAGTAATTACACAGCGGTCTGGGAGCACACATAGAGAATGGTCTTGTCTGGGTGCAGGACAGGGTCTTCATAAGGAGCTGACATCTGAGCTGGGTTTTGCAGGGTGAGTAGGAGTTTACTTGGCAGACAAGAGAGGGAAGCACTGAGATGGTCCACTTTTGCAGAGCAGGGAGCTTGGCTGGATCTGAGGATGGTTTTCAGCTTCCTTGGAGCATCCTATCTTCAACCCAACTAGGGACAGAGTTTCTGAGACCAAAGGAGTCTAAAGCATTGTTCTGGACGCTGCAGGAAGTACAGAGATGGGCAAAACAGTGGGTGTCCCTGTGAATTTCCAAGCCGGAGGGGAAGGCAGCCACTATCAGGAGTCTGTCGGTAAGACCAGAAGACACACAAAGATACAGCCAGAGAACAAGGGAGGGTTTGAGAAGAGGAAAGATGAGAGGCTCATGGGGGTAGGTACATCATTGTATAGTTATAGATATCATTTGAAATATATCATTACATCATGCCTCGTCTCTGTAGCCGAGCAGAGGTGGAGCAGAGAAGGAAGAGGAAGGCTGGAGACTCTAATGGGGCTCTTTTGGAGTATCCTTGAATTTGGGCCTCAGAAAATACATGTAGGGGGCTGCCTGGGTGTCTCAGTCAGTTAGGTGCCTGCCTTCTGCTCAGATCATGATCTTAGGATCCTGGGATCCAGTCCTGCATCAGGCTCCCTGCTCAGCGGGAGTCTGCTTGCTCCTCTTTCTCTACCCCTCCTCCTTGTTCATTCTCTTTCTTTCTCTCTCTCTCTCAAATAAAATAAAATCTTTAAAAAGAAAAGAAAATACGAGCAAGGCTTTCATACGGTTAAAAGAGCACCCTTTGGTTTCAAGTGTTTAAATCCTTTAGCTTTGCAGGGTTTAAGTTTTGACTTTGCCATTTACCAACTGCAGGACTTTTGGGAAGTCCCCAAACCTCTCTGAGTTTTGATGTCCTCATACTAAAATCATGGCTATGAAATATAGCCTATTACAGCCTCCTCAAATGGGTGTACAGCCATCCTCAACAGAAGGTAGCAGCATGAGGACTTGATCTCTCTTCTCTAGATATCGTTGCAGTAAGCGCGTTGGGGATCCCTGGTTAATAATCAGGGATCCTGATTGCCTACCACCTCCTTGAAGTTGTTAATCCTAGTTATCAGAGGGAGAAGAAGGGACATTTATTTAGCATCTGCTACAGCCCAGGCAGTGCGCCACGTGCCCTCTCTGCTGGATTTTCATTTCCTCCATCCCGACCTCACCCCTGTTTCCTGGTCAGTTTCCTATCATGAAGAGGAGGGCCACTCTCTCCATGCTTGGAAGCACTTTGTTCCTAAGGACTCTCAGCCTCTGGAAATGAGACAATGTGATGATGCAATTGGGAAGTGTCAGTGTGGAGGATGAGATCATTTTTCCATGGCCTCTACATCCAAAAGAGATTGCATTTCTTTGAACTTGCAGATACTGTAATATTTCAGCCTACACTGTCCCTGCTCATTCAGTGTGCTCACTGTTATTTCCTCCTTGAATTAAGTTGGTGGTTGTTGTAGGGAGTAACTCTCAAAGCTTTAGGCTGGACAGTTAGATCTGTTTCTTTCATCAAAGCCTATTTTCTTTCATTTTTGAAAGTAATATATGTATTTACAGATCATTTAGAAATGCAGAAAAGTGTTAGTATGCTAAAAACATAATGACAAATAATGAGTTAGAACATATAAAGCCAGGTACTTGACATACATAATGTCATGCAATCCTCACATTACACTTGGGAGGATGAGTGTTTTCATTCCCATTTTACCAATAGGTAAACTGAGTCAGGGAGAAGTTAAGAAATTTGTTTAAGATGACACCACTAAGGGGTGCCTGGGTGGCTTAGTCGGTTAAGTGTCTGCCTTCCACTCAGGTCATGATCCCAGGGTCCTGGGATCGAGCCCTGCATCGGACTCCCTGCTCAGTGAGGACCCTGCTTCTCCCTCTCTGTCTGCAGCTCCCCCTGCTCGTGCTCACTCTTAAAATCTTAAAAAAATAATAAAATAAAAGATTACACAGCTAAACTATTTTAACCCAAAGCGACTTGTCTTCAAAGCCCATGTCTCTGTATGTATTGATACTCTGGGGAGGAGGTCAGGGCTAGGGATAGGGAGAGAGGTGAGGTACATGGTCACAATCCCACCACCCAGAGATAATACTGCAACATTGGGGTGGTACATTTGGTCTTCTTTCCACACATACATTTTTTAATTCAGTTACAATCATACCATATATAGTGTTTTGAATGCTTTTTCCTCACTTGGCATTATGTGATGAGCAAGTGAGTTTATAATGATGTGGGAATATGCAATCCATGAGAACTATTCCAGAAAACACTACCAACTTGACAAAAGGGACTTTCAGCTGGAAACAGGACAGCTCGATTTATCAATGGCCCGAGGGGAGATCAGAGTGGTTACAACCAAAACCCTTCAATGGTACTTTCCCTTTGCCCTGTCATCTCCTGCTAGGTCCCTGCAGCCCCCAGCGCCTGCTGAATTGGATGCTGGCTTTGGCTTGCCAACAGGGGCACCTGGGGCTGGTGAAGCTCCTCGTCCTGACACACGGGGCTGACCCAGAAAGCTATGCAGTCAGGAAGAACGAGTTTCCTGTCATTGTGCGCTTACCCCTCTATGCGGCCATCAAGTCAGGTGAGTCCCCCAGTCAATCCTATCCATGGGAACCCTTGCAGGTTTGAGACGTGGGATGGTGTCTTCCCCCTCACCTCTAGCTCTTGAAGTGCCTCTGTGGAAACATTTGCAAAGCCCATTATTTGCCTCTTTTTCAAAATGTCTGCACCTTCCCTCATTTGCCCCATTCACCTCTTGCAAGGGTATCTCAATGACAGGGACAAACTGTGGCAGATGGAACCATAGTAGGAGGCACTCCACAGGACAGAGGCCCACAGAAAGCCACTCACTAACAGGAACTTGACACCTCAAGAGAAGTGATAGAGAAGTTCCACCACACAACTACCCTTTTCATTCCCATCTCCCATACTAGCGTCTGCCATTTTGGACAGTTCTGACACACTCTACATCTGGATGCCATTTCCTGTCCTTTAGGAAACGAAGACATCGCCATATTCCTGCTGAGACATGGGGCTTTCTTCTGTTCCTACATCTTACTGGACAGCCCTGACCCCAGCAAACATCTCCTCAGGAAGTATTTCATCGAAGCTAGTGCCTTGGCCAGCAGTTGTCCAGGAAAAATGGTGAGTAGTCACTGCCTGTGGATGAATGCATAAAGAACAGGTGGTACACGTATACGATGGAATATTTTTCCATCACAAGCAAGGAAAACATCCTGCCATTTTCAACAACATAGACAGACTTTAAGGGCACTGTGCTGAACAAAATGAATCAGACACAGAAAGACAAATACTTATAAGATCTCACTTCTATGTGGAATCAGAAAAAAACAAACTCAGAAACAGAGTAGATGATTTGCCAGGGGCTGGAGGGTACAGAAAATGGGGAGATGTTGGTCATAGGGTACAGGCTTCAGTTACAAGATGAATAAGTTCTGGAGATCTAACATACAGCTCTGTGATTATAATTAATAATACTGTACTATATACTTGAAAGCTGTGCTGTGAAAAGAGTTCGTCTTAAGTGTTCTCACCACAGGGAAAAAAAAAGTGGTAACTGGATAACATCATACAGGTGTTAGCTAACACCATTTGCATTTCCCCTAATGTGTGTTGCCTGTTACTGTTTGTTGATTATTTTCCTGAAGGGTTGGTCATCTCTTATCATTTTGGACGGTCTTTTTGTATATCACATATTAAACCTCCTTTTATCATACATGGTACCAGTATTTCCCCCAATCCCTTTTTTTTCTTCTGTCTGTTATCTTTGTGATAATGAGGATATGAGAATATGTAATCAAATATATTTTTCATTAATGGCATCTGGGTTATATGAGAAGGTCATTTCCCCCTCAATTTTATATAAATATTCTCCTCCTGAGGTATCTCATAATATTTTTAATTATTTTGGTTTTTACATTTGAAGCCTCAGTTTTTCTGAAAAACATATTTATTTGTATGTGGGGTATGAGGGAGAGAATATAGCTTTCATCTTTTCTAATTGGGTGGTCAGTTATTATGGCGCAATTTTTTAATTAGAGCTTCCTCTAATTGAATTTAGAATTAATAAAAGAAGTTGGTAAAGGTACTAGATAAAACATAAATAAACAGAAGAGCTTTTCTCCATACCAGTAACATCGGGTTAGAAATAGAAATGGAAAAGAATTATATTCCATTCAAATAGTGGCAAAAACAAGAAAGAAGCCACAAATAAACATTATAGGTCCAGGCTCTCTATGAAGAAAGCTATAAAATCTCATTAAAATATGAAAAATAATACAAAATAAATAAAATACAAAGTTTCATTAAAGAACATGAATTGTTCTTTTCCTTCTGAATTGAAATGTCATCATTGTTATTTTCCCCAGTATCTATCTGTATGCATTTTGGGATTCTCTGTACTGTTCCTAGTAATGTGTTTCTATGTTTGCCATACTGTCTTGAGAACACACATTTCATTTAAGTCTTACAGCCTGTTAATGCATGTTTTCTACTTATTGTTTGTTTGTTTTTCTTTGAAAAATATTTTGGCTGTTATTAGACATTTGTTCTTCCATTTTGTGAATTTCCTACAGTGACTTTATTTGTGCAGAGTTCATGTTCTTTAATGAGACTTTGTATTTTATTTATTTTGTATTATTTTTCATATTTTAATGAGATTTTATAGCTTTCTTCATAGAGAGCCTGGACCTATAATGTTTATTTGTGGCTTCTTTCTTGTTTTTGCCACTATTTGAATGGAATATAATTCTTTTCCATTTCTATTTCTAACCCGATGTTACTGGTATGGAGAAAAGCTCTTCTGTTTATTTATGTTTTATCTAGTACCTTTACCAACTTCTTTTATTAATTCTAATAGTTTCTAGAAGAGTTCCTTGAGACTCTTCTATGTGATAAAAGCACCTGTAAATTCCAAATAGGTTTGTCCCTCTTTTTCTAGTATTTATATAACTTATTTTATTTCATGTCTCATGGTACCACTAGAAATTTCAAGAGTTGAATCATCATGGTGATAGCAGATGCATCTCTCTTGTTCCTGATTTTAAAGGTCTTGACCTCAGCAATTTATAGGCATTTGCTGTAGATTTTTGGTAAATAGACTGTTGTTAGATTTAGGTAGTTTCCATGTATTCTTTTTTTGCTTAAGAGTTTTTACTAAGAAATATTGCTGGATTTTGTTAAATCCATTTTTGGCAGCTGCTGATATATTCATGGAGCTTTTCTGTTTTGATTTGTTGATGTAATGAATGATGATAATATATTTCCCTTTTCATTTTTGATGTTGGACAGTTTTACTTTTTCTCTTTTATAAACTTAATCAGACCAAACAGGCATTTACATGTTCAAGTGGTCTTGTCAGAGGACTTGTTAGATTTTATTCATTTATTTTTGGGGGAGGAATTTGTTCTGTTTGTTATTTCATTAACTTTAGCTTCTATCCCTACTAAAACCTTCATATTTTCTTGAGTATTTTATTTGTCTCTGAGTATGTTGGGTATTGTGGTTAAGGCAAGGCCATGGCATGAGACTTATGGCCTAATCTGGGCTCCAGACCTTCATCTGGTAACTTTTCCTCTCTGTGTTTCCTCATCTGAGAGGTAAGAAAAATAAAGAGAGAGAAAGTATCTGTCTCAGAAGGATGCTTGACAATGAAATGTGGTAATATTGGTAACATTCTAAAACCAGTGCCTGGCACATAGTAAGTACCTAATAGATGATAACTATTATTATTGGAGTTACTTTTTGGATTTATTGAGTTAAATATTTCAGTCTTTTTTCCTCTAATTTTAGCTTGTCAGTTGCATTATACAAGTCTTTCATGTGCTGCCGATTTGTGCTGGATTTCTTGATCAGAATCTAAAATACACACATACGTACACATATACATAGTTATAAATATACATGTATATATGTTTATATATACATATATATATTTCCTACTTCTGATTTTTTTCTAGTTCTTCACATTGTTCTATCAAGTTGTTGCTTCATATGCCTGGTTTATGGCTTTATGACCTGTTTTGACATATTTTGATGTATTTCATTATGTCAAATACCTGCTTTAATCCTGTTCATGCTTTTATCCTTAAAATTGGGATTGTCTGCTCTCCACATGGCCACACTGCATTCTTTTTCTTTGCATCAACATTGTACAAGTTTTCCCAGACATTCATCTTCAGTTTTTTCATTGTCTTAGGTGTATTTCTTATAAACAGCATTTAGTTTTTCATCCCTCCTCAGAGTATCTTTGAGGAATTCACTCAATTCACTTTTCTGTGGGACCTGTCATACTGATTTATTACTTCCATCTTTTTGTATCACATTTTTTGCTATTCCCTTTTAACTGCTCCCTTATTTTTGCTGGTTTCCTAGTTTTTAAAGAATACCAATATTCTTATTGATAGTAAATGTACAATAAATATTAAATATTAGCCTCACATTGTATAAGGAAATGCTTATCATGCAGCCATTATCTTTATATTGTGCTCGGTGTTTTTTCTAAGACTTTCTTATCTTACTTGATCAACTCAATAAGAACTGCAGGGAATAGAATCTGTTTTCCAGATGAAAATATTATGGTTTAGAGACATTCTGTTACTTGTTCAAGGACAGCAAATACTAAACAGTATCAGCCCAGAACCTGAGTCTTTCGAACTCAAGGCTTTTCTCATTTCATGATTCACGAACTATACCTCAGTACATCATGGTTGTCATACTTTTCTGTACAATAACTCCCTGGGAACTTTTAAAAACCCCAGTGCTCATGACAGACCTGATACTAATTGAATCTGAATCTCAGATGGACCTGCATCAGTTTGGCTTTTAAAATTCCCCAGGTGATTCCAGTGTGCACCCAAGCTTGAGAGCTGGTAACTTTGACCTTCTTGGCTAAACATTAAAAGCAGAAATGGTTGGCGTCTTTATCTGCCATCTTTTCTACAGGGCAACTCCAGCTCTGCTTGCCAAGATAGGCATAGCGCATAAAAGTGATTATTGCATTTTAAGAAAAGACAATGTTACTTTTCTTCTCCTTGGCCTAGAAGAGAAAATGAAATTACAGTGCAGGCTGAATCATAAGAATTTTTTGGGCTTCCTCAAAGCAGGTGCTATTTTCACTATTCACATGAATTTCAAAGGCAAGTGCCTTGCAGTGGGTGTGTCTGGCTGCCTGTGATCTAGAACCTGTAATAGCACATTCCTTCAGTGCTACTGGCAGAAGACAGGGAGGCAGGCAGCCCAGAGGGATCCAGCAGTCAGGAAGGATGACTCAGGAACCAGAGGTAAGTGCTGGTACCTTCCCAGGTGTACCTGGGAGTACCTGTAAGTGTGGGTTTCCCAGGTGTGCAGTGGGTTTGAACTGGCATTTTTGGTCCTGAATAGTAGGTAGGGGCAGTCATTAAAAGGGTGCTTTGCTGCCCTGTATACATGGTCTAAAAACTCCTTGGCTTTGCTGGCATTCATGGCAGTGACCTTACTGAATTAGTCATCTTGTCTTTGGTGTGTTTATGCTTTGCCTCCTCCACCTAGTGGGTGTTTTTTGTTTGTTAATTTTTGTCTTTTAATGTAATTGCTGCTTCTGTGGAAGCCACTGCCAGGTTCAGAACCTTCCTGTGTGTCTCTGGGTCAGGCATCCCCTCATTCCCAGCCTGCCAGAACCTGCATCTGCCCACAAACAAGGAACTGCAGAGAAGCCCATATTGGTTGTGTTGGTATTTGGTAAGGAAATTTCCAAAAGCCCACACTACGTGGTCTGGACATACTTTTAGAACAGCAAACACAAAGCCAAGTCGGACCTGGCCAGAGCTGCTTCTTGGCTCCAGTTTGTTGGCACCCCTCTTGAAAACTGCCAAACTCCTGCCTGAACATTTAATGAGACAGTCCACGTTCATGGCAAGGGTCCTGTCAATGTTTGCCTTTGCTTTGTTGCCATGAGAAATAGCAACATTTTGATGCTAGCATGCCCAGAAAGGAGCAGGAAAACTCAAAAATGCCAGGAAAGGCCGCCTAAGCAGGTCCTGGAATATGATCGATGATGTTTGTCTCCATTCAGGAGGTAGAGGACCAGGCTATAGGGCTTTCTGGGGCTATTCTGAGTGTTGCAAGTAGACAAGAGCTGGAATTAATTTTGAAACAACCCAGTGGAGAAATTATTAATTTCCTCTTAAAAGTCTCTAATGGTTTTAAATCTGGCAGCTCACCTAGAGAGGAACATTTATCATTATTACCGTCATCATCATCATTCTTTGGATCAGTTCTGGCTTATGTACCTTAAAAATTCCTGGTGGCCCACCATTCAGATGCCTGTGTCTGTGCTCAGAGAGAAACATCCTGGCTGCACATTTTCAGAGCCGAAGCAGTCCCATCCATTGGACCTGCTGCGTCTGAGGACTTGTGTTTGCAGGATGCTCAGAAAGGATAAGAGGCAGCAAATATGGCCTCCCGGATGTTTCTGAGGCCTTCGTGAGAGGTTGATGGAGTTGGCTGAGTGGGGGGTGTGTGCTCCCGAGAGACCCTGAGGCACCATGGGCAAGCAGCCTTTCCTGAAGGACCCTGAGTCCTCTGGGAAACACCCTTGTCTTGGGTAAGGTCTCACACTTGGTGCAAAGAGTTTTTATTCCAGAGTTCTGTGCTTTCCAGAGCGTTTCAACATACACAGATTCCCACCTTCCTGGTCCCTCACACCTTGCTCATAGCTGGCAGCGTAGCAGGTGTAGGAACCAGTGTCTCCAGAATTCAGGCTCTGGACCAGCAGTGACCCAGTAGATAAAGAGGCAGAGCTAGGTACAGATTCACTGCCCAGGGCCTGACCTCTTCACCACTCACTTGGGTAAGAGGAAGAGAGAGTCTTGCATCAGCCCCTCAAAAGTTGTGAAGGCACACTCAGAACTGCTCAGGCCTCTGTCCATCCATTCAGCTTTTCCTGTGCCCTAGTGAGGAATTTAGCTAATCATTCCGCACGTGTCCATTTTCTCTAGTTTCCAAATACTGAATCTTTCCCTGCCCTTAGGCCTTCCTTTTTTGGATGCTTTCCCTGTGGCTACTACCCATGCTATTAGTTCTCCTTAAAATCTGAAATCAAGTAGCAAGATGAGGCAGTAGATCCAGTGAGCCAGTTACTCTATAACCTTTCAAGGAGGTGTTCATGACAAACTTCCTTCTAGACTTAAAACACAAGACAAAGCAGCAGTGTTAGAAACCGCTTCTACGGGGCACCTGGGTGGCTCAGTGGTTGAGTGTCTGCCTTTGGCTTGGGTCATGATCCTGGGGCCCTGGGATCGAGTCCTGCAACAGGCTTCTCACAGGGAGCCTGCTTCTCCCACTGTCTATGTCTCTGCCTCTCTCTGTGTCTCTCATAAGTAAGTAAATAAAATCTTTTTAAAAAATTTAAAAAAGGAACCACTTGTACTTGGTTCAAATGGAGGAAATTATTAATAAAACAGAGATGCAGAAATAGTAAAACTATTATTTAAGCTTACACGATCAACTGGAGAATATAGTCAGGGAACAATGAGAAGAAAAGGTTCGATGTCATTGCAACCATGGGCATCAGCATAGACAACTGTGTATCAATTGTATATCATCAGTCAGTATAGACATTTGTAATGATACAAATTTCAAACAGGTAAGAGTTAAAATTGGAAACTCATCAGAATACATTTTTAAAAGGACATTTATCCCACTTGTAAAAAGGGAGATGATTCCATGATCATTTTTACAAATATACAAATGATATAAAGGTACATTGTCAGAAATAAGATGAGTGATTTATATATTAAAGCAAAATACTTGTAGGAAAATATAATTTAAAAAAGAAATATATTGGGATCCCTGGGTGGCTCAGCGGTTTGGCGCCTGCCTTCCGCCCAGGGCGTGATCCTGGAGACCCGGGATCGAATCCCACGTCGGGCTCCCTGCATGGAGCCTGCTGCTCCCTCTGCCTGTGTCTCTGCCTCTCTCTCTCTCTCTGTCTCTCATTAATAAATAAAATCTTTAAAATATATATATATAGAAAAGAGAGCAATGAAGTTTTTTTGAAAAAAAAGAACTTACCAAAACACCAGTAGGTCACTGATACAGTGTACATGTCAGCTGATCATTGAACTTAATTCAGCCAGTGTTTATAGATCACCCACCAGATGCTCAGGACTCAGCAGTGACAAAGCCAGGACCATGACCCTTGCCACCGCATTGCTTACAGATGCCGCTGGGCAAGAAGAGAAATGAAGAGTTTTACATAGAAGAAACACACCCAGTACATCATGGCATGAACACAGATATAACTCCATTGACAATTACAGAAATTCAAATTAAAACAACTTGAAAGGACTGACACAAACCTATTAAACCAGCAAAAATAAACATGAATACTGAGTAAGACACTTGGCAGGGTCGTAGAGAAATGGGCACACCAATCAATGCCTTACTGCTGGCACTGTAAATCCGTTCCATATGTGTGGAAAGTCATTGGCATCATGTGACAAAAGCCATAAAACTCCTCCCAGAAAACTGTTCTGAATTTGGTATTTCCTTTCTGAGAGATACCTCTAGGACATAATTCAAAAGGAAAAAAAAAGCAATTCCCACACACATGGTCAAAGCACTGCTATTTGTAATGAGAAGTTAGGAGAAGGAAAGAGAAATGTCCAGCTGCAGGAGGAAACTATACCATCCATGCTATACCTTCAAGGTGGACAGCAGAGAGCCAGGAAGAAGCGCGCCTGTCTCCTCAGCACTCAGCACGCCAGGCTCCTTGACCCAGGATACCCTTCAAATCTTAACCCTACACAACATCCTCAGGAAGGTTCCTTTGACCCCTAGTCCTGATCCGATTCCCCCTTATAGCTCCCCAAGCTTCCTGCCCATGACATTCTCATCTAATGTCAACTCCCTTATTTGAAAGAACAATTCTCAAAAGCAGAGAATTTAGCCAAGTTGGCTTACCCTGTGTTTGACCCCCCAGTGTAGGGCTGGAACAGAATAAACAGATGGTTGCATGGATGGATGAATTTATGGATGGATGGTTGGATGGACGGATGGTTGGATGGTTGGATGGTTGAAACTTTATATATGCAGTAAATCTCCCATTTACGTACGACTTCATAGCTGACAAAGAACTTTGCCAAACATTCTACTTTAATCACCTATAAGGTGGAAATTTTTGTCTTTATTTAAAAGTTGAGAAAGCCGAAGGTTCTCTCAACACCAAGTTAACAGTAAGTTAACTGCAGATATTTCGGGCTTACCCCTACCCACCCCCCCACCCCCGCTTCTCAAATAGATGTTGGCAAAATTAACTTGGAACTAGTGATGGAATATTTCTTGTAAGCTTCCTATTTTTAAAAAGAATGACTGAAATACGACAGGAGAAAAAAGCATAGTGATTTTTTAAAAGAAAAAAACCTCTATTTAAAAAGGTTTTAGTGAAGAAAAAGTGATACATTTTATTAAACACATTTTGGCATTCAGATATTCTTTTTTAAAAGATTTTGTTTATTCATGAGAGACACAGGCAGAGGGAGAAGCAGGCTCCCTGTGGGGAGCCCGATGCAGAACTCAATCCCTGGACCTGAGATCACAACCTGCGTTGAAGGCAGACACTCAACCACTGAGTCACCCAAGTGCCCCCAGATATTCTTAACTACAGAGACCAAACTGGTGGTTACCAGAGGGGAGGAGGGGGGGTGAGGGGTGGGGAATGGGGGAAACAGGTGATGGGGATTAAGGAGGACACTTGTGATGAGCACCAGGTGATGTATGAAAGTGTCACATCACTATATAAAACACCTGAAACTAATATAACACTGTACGTTAGCTCCACCAGAATTTTTAAAAATTAATAAAAAATTAAAAATAAATAAAAACTTTGAAATAAAATACTAAAAAAGAATAATACTGGATTAGGAAGCGTTGTGGAGTGACTCTCCAGTTATTTTCCTTATTTATCTTAATACATTATTTTGTTTTTCTCTTTTTATGTCTCTGAGAATTTTTTGTTTTGTAAGTAAATCTTGCATTTCAACCTTGTCATTTTGTTCTTTAGCTGTGGCCAAAGACAGCATTTCCCATAACTTAAGCATTGTTTTTACACTGGTCACCAGGTTGTCATTTTCATTCTCAGACTATTAAAGGTACATTTAAAACTTTTTAATTTAGTAAGTTGATTATTGACTTTATTATTTTTTTCAAAGACCCTTGACTTGGCTTTATTTATTGACTTCCTTGTCTTGACTTCATTCCAGCATTTCTCTATGCTTAGTCTAATTATCTTAATTTTCCTGTTTTCTTTTAGCTTTCTACTCTGACTAGGGTGGGGTTGCTTTACTATGTTTCACTTTTTTTTTTTTTTTTGCAACTATAATCAGAGTTGTGCGTTGTCTTTTCCATTACTTGTAATACTTTTTTTGTTCTAAAAATATATTCTGTTGTGACTTGGTTTTCCTCTCCTACACAAACATGACTTACAAGGGCATGTTTTCATGTTCAAAGAATTGGCAACCCTCATTCTGCTTCTCTCGTTGGTTCTGCCTCAATTTTGCTTTTGTCCTCAGATAAGATAGATCGGGTGTTTGCCTCTCCCTGCACCTTCTTCCTATTCCTTTTTCCTTTTTGCTTTTCCTTCATACTCAGAATTTAATCAAGTAATGGGTAGGCTCATACCTGTTTGAACACAGAATTCATTCTCCTGCCCCCTACCATTGGGGATCCCGCATTTTTATGGCAGTGTGTCGCTCTACAATTCCTCTATTCATTTTTTGCATATTTGGCCTATCATCATCATCTGCTGGCATTTTTCTTGAATTTGCATTAGTCTTTCTTTAACCTATTTTGCCTGGGGTTGGAACATAAAGATTCAGCATGGTCGTATTTTGGGAGTATGGCTGTTTGAGCATCTTTATTACTATCAAGGTGCTTTGGTTATTTCTCTGAATGCCTTTGAAACCGTGTCAGCTTTTCCACGGCCATGAGAACATAGTGGTCCGGTAGGAAGAGACCAGACAGAGCATTCGGCACCTGAATTGCCATCCTCACTCTGTTACCTTTGAGCAAGTTGTCTCTCTGAGGTTCTTTATGTGCCAGACTTTACAGGGTTAGTGTGAGGGCCAGCTGAAAACGTGAACACAACAGTCTGTGAATGCATTGCAAAGAAGGCATCACCGAGATGGTGTCAGCATGTGATCACAGCCCAATTTCCAGTTTCCCTGCTGGACCTTGACCTTGGAGGCAACACGTGGGTCTGTGTTAACTGTTTAAAATGCATCATATGTTTACTTGTAAGTTATTTTTGTGCTTATATTTCCCATTGATCTTGTTTCTTTCTTTTTTTTTTTTTTAAAGACTTTGAGAGAGACAGAGACAGCAGAGTGAGAGAGAGCATGAGCTAGGGAGGGGCAGAGGGAGAGGAAGAAGCAGGCTCCCCACTGAACAGAGAGCCCAATGTGGGACTTATTCCAGCACCCCAGGATCATGACCTGAGCTGAAGGCTCAACCAGTTGAGCCGCCCAGGTGCCCCTTCCCACCATTGATCTGGTTTCTATAGCAATATTTCCTTTTGTTGGTTCGCCTTAAATCATATTGGCAGCTAACCACTAATTCTGGTAGTTACAGTATTTTGAGCAGACATGCTTTTTTCAATGTTGATGATGTGTTTTGTTTTGTTTTCTCCTTCAATCATTTCATTAACTAAGGCATTGAATTAATCTTCCTGAGTCAGAGAGGAAGGCTGAACTCCCCTTCCTCTTTATCTCTCTCTCCCTTTACTCCCTGTAATTATTCTCAGGTCACTTTTGAAACTCTCCTTCACATGATGGAGCCCTCCCAGGCTTTTTGCTAATTTAATGACCAATCTTACCGTCCTTGTCCTTCCCTATTCATATTTCTAATCTACTTGTCTCCATGGGCATCCTTTTTGCCTTCTAGAATCTCTGTTTCTTTCTTTTCCATTTTAAATGTGTGGGCCTCTGTCCATGGAATGTTCTAGGTTCTTGGGTCTTGATTTCTCTCACCTGCATTTGGCTTGTTACCATCTGTATCAGCGCTACCGTAACAAAGTACCAAAAATTGGTTGGCTTGGATAACAGAGATGTACTGTCTCAAGTCCTGGAGGCTAGAAGTCTGACATCAAGGTGCTAGCAGTAGGGCTTTGTTCTCTCTCAGATCTTGAGGGAACCCTTCCTTGCCTCTCCCTAGCTTCTGGTGGTAGTTGGCAGTCCTTGGCATTCCTTGGCATGTAGACCAATCATTACAGCCACATGCCATTTTGTCCCTGTGTGTCTCCACATCGTCCTGTCTCTTCAGGGACCTATTGTTGTGACTAAATTTCTCCTCTTCATAAGAAAACCAGTCATATTAGATGAGGACCTACCTTAATGACCTCATTTTGACTTCATTATCTCTGGAAAGACCCTCTCTCAAATGAAGGTCACATTCTGAGTTAGCGAGGGTAAGGGCCTCAACATATCTTTCTCTTTTTTTTTAGGTTGATTTATTTATTTATTCGTAAGAGACACAGAGAGAAAAGATGAGACATAGGCAGAGGGAGAAGCAGACTCCCTGCAGGGAGCCCGATGCAGGACTCAATCCCCAGACACCGGGATCATGACCTGAGCAGAAGGTAGACGCTTAACCACTGAGCCACCCAAGGATCCCTCCAACATATTTTTTATGGGGAACACAGTTCAGCCCATAACACCATCATTGTGGCCACCACCAGCCACTCCATTGCTCTTGGTCTGGGTCCACCAGTCAGGGCCACCTCACAGGCACAGGCAGTTGTCCAATCTCCTGTTCATCCTTACATGTTGAATGTCCCATCTCTTCCTGAGAACCTTTCCCAGCCAGAGTGCAGGGACTTGAACAGCAGGTGTTTGGAGGGTTTCTCCCGGGGGCAAGGAGGCAGGCGTAATAGCAAGCACAGTGGCAGGCAGTCAGTCAGGTCTTGTATGGCATAGCCCTCACATGCACGGGGAGGCTGGGACAGAGCCACTGTCTCCAATGTGCTGATCCTTTATCCATCCAAATCTTTGTCATCCATGGCCTCCCCTGACAATCTGGGTTGTGGAGGACATTTGCAGGCATCTTCATTTGTAGGGTTTCTTTTGATTTATTCTTCAGGCTTTTCGCTGAGTCAGTTCTATTTGGATTAGACCCATTCGTTTGGCAGTTTCTCCAGCTGTCTGGTTGCTCTTCTTGCTCCTTCACATATCAGAAGGTGGCTGTTATCTTTCTGGCTGGGGCAATAAGGAGAAGGCACTCTGCCATCACACCCAGAAATTTTTGCTTAACCACCAAAAAAAAGGCTTGGGTTTTATGTTGGATTCGCAAATACATTTTAGAAGATTCAGGGGCTTCCTGTCCCCTTTTAACATGTAAGGATGGATCTTTGAACCTGCACTCTGGCGAGGCTGTTCTCTACCTAACCAATGGCAGAAGCGCACAGCCCCCTGCCAACCCACAACTCTCAAGGTGAAAAGCCAGGTTGAAAGCATCTGTAAGCCACAGCCTTTCACTTAACAATTAATCTGTCTCCAGCCAATAAGGGTTGCACTGACCCAAAAGCAAGCACAAGTGATGCAGTTGTGGCCTGCCGGCTCTTTCGGTGGTATTTTATGTCTGGTGGCTTCAAGAAGGTTTGTGTCAAGGCAGATAACTGCCCTCCTGGACCGCAGTCCCCATCGCTGGACAAGGAGGTCTTTCGTATACAGAAGCACCCCAAACATCACTCTCTGCATTGAGCTGTGCCCTTAAATACCTTTAGTCCTTCTTGATTCATTCCTAATCACTACCTTGGGAAACAAGTTTCAAAGTCATTACGCTATGCCTTCTGGAAAAGCAGTACTTCCTTCTCTTTTGCCCGAAATTTATGAGGCTCATTCTTGAAGACAAACATGAGCGCGTTTCTGTTTGTTCCAGAGCAGGGGTGCCTTAAGCACGGCACTGGTGAATTGGTGGGGGTCTCCGCATCCACCTGCTTTTGATTTTTCAATTCAGCGTGCATGGATTTCATTATGTAATTGCTGGCTTCTCTCCCTCGGAACCTTGTTTATTGTGATCCTGCCCAGGGCTAAACACAAATAAGTAATAAGGACTTTGGGGCTTACCCGGCTAGCTTCCCATGTCAAGTGCATGGCCATCTGCTTACCTCTGCGTGTGTTAACTTCCCTTCTGTCACTTTGTAAACACTCGGGCACCCTGTGATGTGTGGGCACCAAAATGAAAATCACTTTTGTTAATGACAGTTTTCAAACCAACCCAAGACCAGGTAGAAATCTCATCTGTTTTGGGTTTGTGGTTTGTTGTTTGTTTGTTTGTTTGTTTTTCCAGCCGCCAAGCCCAGAAATCTTTTCACAAGGATGTCTATACTCTGAGTGTATTGTCCTGTTTTCAGACTTCTACTTTTCACTAGTTATCCTGGGGTGTGAGTTTAACAAGATTTCCACCCTGCGGGAACTTTGGCGGGGGAAAGACCTCGAAAGAGCTCTCAATTTCAGGAAATGGCAGCATCTGCTTCCTCATGTCCAGCAAAATCAGTGGCACACACAGCCACTCCCTTCTTATTGGTGATTTTCTTCTAGCGCACGCATTTCCCTACAGGTGTTCTTCCTTGGCTCTGCGGTCAACATCACCTGCTCACAGTCCATGAAGATCAAGAAACCCATGAGTTAGGGTGATCAGATGCACGTTCAACGCACGCACGTACAGACACACACACCAGAGAGCTCTTCCCTTTGAATCGGGAACTCCCTGAGCCTTGGTTCTGTCTGCCACGTCCGCGTCTTTAATCCGCCTCAGTGCTGACAGGATGGCTTGCAAGTAGCAGTACTCTGGCCAACGTGGCTGAATGTACATGCACGAGAGAAGCAAGATGGTGCCCTCATAACAGAGCTGCAGGTGGTAACACAGACCCCTGCTGGGAACGAGGAGGGCAGTCCTTGCACCAAAGCTTGCAGGATGAATAGAACTTAGGGGGTAGGAGGGCCATGAATCCCAAGGGACAGAAACCAGAGCAGGGTGCAGAGCAATTGTGGTAGCAGAGTGGAGTGTGAAGACCAGCCAGGACTGCAGAATCTTGGATCCTTGAGTGATCTCATGACGCCCACTATCAAAAGAAGGCCAGTTTTCAGGAATAAGCTTTTTTTTTTTTTTTTTTTTTTTTTATTTATGATAGTCACACAATGAGAGAGAGAGAGAGGGGCAGGGACATAGGCAGAGGGAGAAGCAGGCTCCATGCACCGGGAGCCCGATGTGGGATTCGATCCCGGGTCTCCAGGATCGCGCCCTGGGCCAAAGGCAGGCGCTAAACCGCTGCGCCACCCAGGGATCCCCAGGAATAAGCTTTTACAAAAGCTCTCTCAGCTCCAGGCCCACCAACCTTGTGTTTCCCACAGTAGCCAAGCATAACCAGACCACGCACATTCCAGGCGGAGTGTGCAGCCCCAGAGCACCCCAACAGCCCTTTGGCAGATGGCACAGTCAGCTACTGACGGCGAGGCCACACTCCCATGGTCCCCACAGCTTACCTAAGAATTTCAGTGCTGCGTCCACTTTCTGAGCTTTGTGGTTCATTCACAAACAGCCAGTTTCTGTGTTTAATTGGCATTTTTTCCCCTTGGCCTGGAATCCTCTGCTCTCAGGGACATGCCTATCCCCCAATTTCTTCTACCTACAACAAATTATGAACTCCACAAGCCCTCTGCCAACAGGAATGCAGAGGGCAAGCAGAGGGCAGGGAGGAGACAGGCATAAAGCTGGAAAGTGGCTGGGGAGGCTGGCAGTGTGGGGCTCCCCAGGGAAGGAGGTCAGATGTTCTGCTGCAGACAGGCTGGGGGGTCAGGGAAGGCTGACATTTTAGGATGATCAATCCAATTAGAGGTGTGAATGGACGATTGCATTCTCAGTGGTTTGATTCCTGTGAGTGCACAAACATTCATTTAGTGTCTGCTGCATGCTAGCCATGCTGCTAACCATCCGAGGCTGTGAGTCTAGGCTCTGTCTGCACTGGAGGTGCACACAGGCCAGGTTCTGGGCAGCTCACTCAGACCATGGGTGCAGGAGATATCCTTGGTCTGAGCTAGTGCAGTATGAAATTAGCAGGCAGGTTCATATAATGGGAGCCTAGCCAGACAGGGCCTGAGAAGGTATCCATGTCCACCACATCATGCCCAAGGTGCAACCTAGAGTTAGGCAGACACAGGACTCAGGTCTCCTGAGGTCAAGCCCCTGCTCCTTATTCAATTATAGGCTGCAGCCGATCCTCCAAGAATGTCTCGTGTATGCGTACCATAATTGGTTCATGTCACAGCAACAATCTGATTCATTTCTGGCTCTCTCTCTTTTAAGATTTCATTTATTTATTTATGAGAAACACGCAGAGACATAGGCAGAGAGATAAGCAGGCTCCCTGTAGGAGCCTGATGTGGGACTCAATCCCCAGGACCCCAGGATCATGACCTGAGCCGAAGGCAGATGCTCAATCACTGAGCCACCCAGGTGCCCCATTTCTGGCTTTTTATTTATTTTTGATTGTCCTGTCGTTTATTTATAAGACTTTCAAAAGACACCTAAGATTTGTTGTTGAAAGTCAAAACCAAAACCAGCCTCCTTTTCAGCTTACATCCGGCTGCTGTATTAGTTCAAGCCAAATCCACTTGATGTTGAATGACATACAGTGTAAGTGGAAAGTCAGACTGTCATCCCAGCCTTTTGGCTTTGTGTCCAGCTGTCTGGGCCTAGGCCCGGGTCCAATGTATTTCTCCAAGAACCCAGGAAGAGGAGGCCAGACCCTTGGAGGGCCTTCTGTGACTTGGCATTGCAAAGCCTGGAACGGTGACCTTCCTGTCCACCTGTTCCTGGGTTAGCTATCATGCTTATCCCAAGGCTCCCTACAGGAGGACACTGTCCTTCTTAGCACACAAACCAGAGAGATCCTGAGTCTAGAAGTGACCTAGACATCGTCTGGTCCCTAAGCACTTATTTAACAGATGAAAACCAACAATAACCTGATGAAGGGTGATACAGTTATGAATTATGGAAAGATTAGGAATCCTGATACAGGACACAAAATAGTCATAAAGACATTTCTGTGCTAACTGGGACTATTTGAACGTGGACTGTGAATTTGATCATATTGATCAAATGGTAAGTATATGGTGGTCACGTAGCAAACCATTCTTGTTCTGTAGAGATACATGCTGGAGTATTTAGAGGTGAAGTGCCACCATGGTTATAATTTACTTAGAAATTATTCAGCAAAACATAAAAAGTATGGGTAGGCACCTGGGCAGCACAGCTGACTAGGCATCCGACCCTTGGTTTCAGCTCAGGTCATGATCTCATGGATCATGAGATCGAGCCCCAAGTCAGGCTCCATGCTCAGAAGACAGTCTGCTTCGGACTCTCATCCCCTCTCTGTCTGTCCCTCCCCCCCCCAAATAAATAAGTAAATCTTTTTTTAAAATGAAAAATGTGTGGAGGGAAAGGAGAGAAAGCAAATGTGGTGTTGGATTAACAATGGAATCTAGGTGGAGGGCATTTCATGTGTATTTGCTGTCCAAGTCAGCTCTTCTGCAGTTCTGAAATCTTTCAAAATAAAATATTGTGGGGGAAACAGTAATGACAAGAGAAACAGCAATAGAGTGACTTGTCTTTAAAAAAAAAAATCAGCTGAAGTTAAAACGCTATTCTCTTAACCCCACATGCAGCAGACCATCACCTGTGCTTCTTCATCCAGGTGAATGGAGAGACAAGACCAGAGCTTTGAGAGGGTGTCAGAGACCCTCCCTTCCAATCCTGGCCGGGTCCCCAAGGAGATAAAGACCAGACTCACATCGCCATCTAGTGGTCACATAAGGAAGTCTGTCTGCTGCTGCCAGTTTTGAAAGCAAACATAACCCGTGTTATTGGCCTTTCCCACCGTTGGCTTGGTTGTTCCATCTCCCTCTTGGCCAAACACTGATTTTTGTTTCTCTAATTTTCTCATATAGATTTCCAGTTGCTTTGGAGACACAAGACAAAAAGCTGATTTCCAATCCCCCAAAACTGAGTCAAGCCCCAAATTCTTTGATCCAGGAAAAAAAGAAAAGCCCTGCTTGTGTATAATGAAACAGATCTTTTTTACCACCACACACCAGCAAGCGGCTGGCCTTTCTGATGCCCTCTTTTGGAAATAAAGGCCAACCAAATGAGAAAAGCAAAGGCTATTTATTCCCAGCTCGCTGTAGCCAGGGAGTCAGCTATCTTCACTTGCATTTTGGCAGAGGACTGAGCAAGCTTTATAAGTGGGAGAAGGGGAAAGCCTCAGGTGTGCCCTCGGCCCCCTGGAGGCTGTTGATGGGGAAGCCTGAGGCAGCTCACTAGGAGTGTCCTGTGTGATTGGCTGGGGGAGCACTTTGGCTTTCTCTGGTTGATTTAAGTTGGATGTGGGGAAGCTGTCCATCATTAATCACGTCCTGGCCATGTGGGCTGATTGTTACAGAAGTTACTGTTTAGCACCCTGGATTGATGCTAGCTAGCCATGGCAGTGTGGTCGCCTACAAATCTGCCTTAGAGCAGGCTGGCTTCCTGGGCTGGTTATTACAGAGAACGGGGTGAGGGGGTTAGTTTCCCAGGCAGGTTGCCATAGGTTGCATGTCAAAGTTTTGCTTTTTATATATCCTGGCCACTGAATGTATATTTGGACTTTCTCAGTTGGGAAGCAGCCCATCCACAAAGCACCCAGTGCGGGACCTGGTGTGTTGCAGGCAGCAGCAGCTCTAATCACGGGGGTGAGACCCCTGGAGGGAGGTCGGAAGACCCAGGTGTGATCTTCAGCCTTCTCCAGCCTGGGGAGACCTCTCCAAGCCTGGGTGGCCTCCTCTGTACAGAGCAGGTGCTGTCCAGCTGATTCCTGCCCTGTAAGATGCGCCCCCTAGGGGCTGGAGCGTGGGGTGGTCTCACAGAGACCATCTGTGAGATAAAGATGCGGGTGGGAATAGGTACCTCCTCAATGCCAGCCCACCACTTGGCCGAGGTCCTGACACCCTGGGACTCCAGCTGAGATGAACAGACAGACTCACGTGGAAATAAATCATTGCTTTATTCCAAGCCAACACAGGCCCTGGGCTCACCACCTGACGGTGCTTTTTACTTTCTCCAAACCCAGGCTCTTCGTGTGAAATGGTCCCACCTCAAGCTACCCTGGGTGGATCTAGACTGGCTAATAGACATCTCCTGCCAGATCACCGAGCTGGACCTTTCTGCCAACTGCCTGGCTTCCCTTCCCTCCGTCATCCCCTGGGGTCTCATCAACCTCCGGAAGCTGAACCTCTCCAAAAACCACCTGGGGGAACTGCCTGCCGTGCAGTCATCGGATGAGATCATCTGCTCCAGGTGGGTGCTCACCCCACGCAGGCCCCTTGGAGGGGGCGTGGGGACCCCTGTACCCAGCCACCACCACCGTCCTCCTAAAGATACTCCTTAAATGGAGTTTGTGGTCTTGAAAACAAATTCTCAGTGGCAGGGGAGAAATTCTGCCTTCCTTTACACCAGCTCTGAAGAATAAGATCCCACTTCCTTTCGAGGTGAACACAGAGAAGTCTGGAAGGGCTGTTTGTCTGGCCCGCCTTTCCACTACGTACCAGTGGCCACGCAGCCCTGCTTGCCTGAGGTGTCCAGGTCTCCGTCCTGCAGCCACAAGTCAGGAAAGTCAGAGGGCTTCCTGGCGGGTAGAAACGATGAGGCCCAGGGGTGCCAGATTTTATCTGCCCTCCCAGGGAGAGTGGGAAGGGCCTCACAGAAAGACCTCACCCTGAGTTCTCTGGCAGCAGATGGACAGTATCGGCAGCGCCTGGTCTCCTTTTTCAGGAGGCCTTGGGAAGAGGCCTGAGCCTTCCCCCTGAAGCTACGTGGGAAGGGGAAGGGCCTTCCCTTCACTGATGTGCAGTGATCCTCATTTTATCTATAGAGGATTTGAGCCGATTTCAAAAGCTGTGGCTCTGAGTGAAATAAGAGAGAATGTTGCAAAGAGCACAGGGTCAGAAGTCACCCACAGGGAAGAAGGTCACACACAAATGTTTTAAAAACAAGGGCCTTCTGAGTGGGGGTCCTTAACCAGGGCCAGACTCGAGAGTCCAAATGGCCAGAAGCACAGCCCAGTGGCCTTCCAGCAGCTTTCAGGGCACCAGCTTACTTTGCTCTCATATATTGAGAAAGGTTTGCATCCCTATGGGTCGGTGAGACCAGGGCCTACCAAAGAGACATGGGGCTTTCTTTGTCTACACGGGACATAGTCACAGTTAATGCGTTGAGTGAGTGTGAGTCATATCACTACGTGTTCAATGTACACTATGCAGCTTTATGCGAATGGAAAAGAGAAATATGTCTACAGAGAAACATGTAACAGTGATGCTTTTCCTCTTTCTTCTGATGCCTTGACTGTCTCCCTCCCCAACCACAGGCTCCTTGAAATTGATGTCTCCAGCAATAAACTGCCCCACCTCCCACCCGGATTCCTGCACCTCTCAAAACTTCAGAAACTGACAGCTTCCAAAAATTACTTAGAAAAATTGTTTGAAGAAGAAAGTGGTATGTTGTATGGTCAGCAACCTCCCCTACTTTGTCATTTTGTCCTTGATAGGAATATTTCACCAACTTCTTTCCTGTCGCCCTAGCCACTAACTGGATCGGTTTGCGGAAGCTGCAGGAACTCGATATTTCTGACAATAAATTGATGGAGCTCCCCGCACTCTTCCTTCATTCCTTCAAGTCTCTCAGTTTTCTGAATGTCTCCAGAAATAACCTGAAGGTGTTTCCAGATGCCTGGGCCTGCCCTTTGGTGAGTCTCATGCTGGAAATCGTGAAAGGCCAGTCAAGCCTGCATCTCACGGGAACCAGAGCTCTGTCGGTGCTCTGTCTCCCTTTTCCCCCTTGGTGGCCATGCTGGGGGGCAGCATTGCTGTTCCCCTGTTACCACCACCCAGCAGTGTCACTCAGCATCCAGCCCCTGAGCATCTCAGACAGGTGACTCACCTGAAAGCCAGCTACACCCTCCACATCACCCTGCCCACCCCCCGCCCTGGCTCCAGGCTTGAGATTTGTGCAGTAACACCCATAGAACTTTCCACAGTTCCAGCTTACACGTCTGGCATAGGAGGAGTTTTGCCCCCAGAAGGGGGCCACGGTTCCTTTCAAATAGCTATGAAATCAGAACAAAGAAGAGAAGAAAACATCATCTGCATCCACAGCACTGCCAATTAAAATGGTGTTTTTGTTTCTTGGGAAGTTTGCTTGTTAAAACAGATGACATTGGGGCACCTGGTTGAGCATCTGCCTTTGGCTCAGGTAGTGATCTCAGGTTCTAGGATCGAGTCCCGCATTGGGCTCCCTGCAGGAGGCCTGCTTCTCCCTCTGCCTGTGTCTCTGCCTCTCTCTCTGTGTCTCTCATGAATAAACAAATAAAATCTTAAAAAAAAAAAAAGAAAAAGAAAAAGAAAGCGGAATAGCATAAAGAATATTTGTGTTTTATTGCCATCAGTTTCAAACCAAGAAATTCTCCATCACTAGCATTAACATTCTGGTCTAAACATATGTGTGTTGGAAACCAGCTCCTCTCTAGAGCTGGGTCCTGAATGATGCCATTATTTCCAAGGACAATAGGCCAGATGTTCTGGAATGAAGGGAAGGGAGCATGAGCCACCTTCATCTCCCTCAGGAAACCATTCCGGTCCCTTCCTTAGAGCAAGGACAGGAAAGCGAGACAAGGACAGTTTGTAGCCATTTATGATGGAGCCTTATTGGCGTGTTCTGATTTTTCACATCAAATTGGACATGGTCTTTTCTCCTAAGCACCGCTGCACTTACAAAACTAATTAATATCTCACTCTCTTTCTCGTCCTACTCCTAGAAATGCTGTAAAGCATCCAAAAATGCCCTGGAATCTCTACCAGACAAAATGGCTGTCTTTTGGAAAAACCACCTGCGGGATGTGGATTTCTCAGAAAATGCCCTCAAAGAAGTTCCCCTGGGGCTTTTACAGCTTGATGTAAGTCCGATAGGGCTCTCTTTCTCATTTTTTGGCTTTTGTGAGGAAACCAGTCCACATTGCAGGGAAAGCTAGAGGCTTCTTCTGAGCTTCTGAGACCAGGAAAAAAAAAAAGTTCAACTGTCAAAAACATGCGTGTTTATGAGCAAAGATTAGGAGGAAATGAGCAAAATGAAAACAGATATGTAAGGGGAGGGGAGAGCGTGGGTTTTTATCCTCCAGGACTCTTTGATGTTGAAAAGTGTAAGCGCAGCCCAGCAGCCCCCTGTCTGGCCTTCTCTGGCTCTGACCTCCTGGGACAGGGGTGACACCCCCACCCACCCCGCCCCCCAGGCCTACTGGGAGCAAAGCCCAGGGAGCACTGTGGGGTGGTGCATTCTTGCCCCTGTCTCCCTCCCCAGAGACAGCAAAACTGGAATTCCTGAGGGTCAAAAGCTTTGGATGTGAATTTAGGAAAGTGCCTTTTGCCGGAGCCCTGTGTGCACCCCAACCCTCACTCCCCTCCATGGGGCTGCTTTCTTGTCTTAGGTTGTTTGCAGATCTACTCCTGTCTTCCCCACTCAAATACGAGCCCCTTAAAGCAGAGCATAGACCACGTTCACCTCTTGATTCCCAGAGCCAGCCTCAGATCAAGGCCTGGCAGGTGTTGGCAGGAGGAACCAGGGCACCCCCAGGCAGAGTGCACAGGCCTCAGCCCCAGTCGGGCCATGCAGGCCATCCAGGCCCCCACAGGTTCTCCTGCAGGGGAAATATCTTCCCCTCGTGTGCAGGGACACCTCCCACCCTAAAGGACCAAGAAGGTACTTTCCATCTGTGTGGTCTCCAGGAGGAGGGCTATGAAGTCTCAGGCCCCGGAGTGTGCACATTTCAAGGGAGGCCCTGGCAGGTGAGGACATAGATCCCTGCTCCCCTCAGGGGCACCCCTGGCCATAAGCTGAGTCCCCTGCTCTGAGTAGATTTCTGCATTTCACACCAGCCACATGCCAGCTGGGTTTGCTGGTTCCCACTGTGTCCAGAAGCAGCAGATCAGGAGGGAAGGAACTTAGTCCAGGACCTTACCCCTCAGCCCCTCAGGGATTCATGTTTGTTCACCGTCTCCCCCTCTGGATGGGGGTCCTGGGAGGCCCTGCACAACCCCAGCCAGGGTCCTGGCACCTGGCGCAGGCATGGCCTACTGAGAAATTCGGGGACAAGCTGGTTGTGATGGTGGGGGCAGCGTGCCCCCCCTTGGACAAGGGAGGCCCCCAGTGATGGCATCAAGAAAGGTTACAAGGAAAACATGTGACCAGTCCAAGGGTGGAGCTTATACCACCCCACACACAGTTTATGGTGGGTGGACAGAAGGTCAATGGCTCAGGAGTCCACAGGGGGCACCTGAGGCACACGGGGGCGGTTCCCAGGGAACTGGCCAGCAGAGAGGGGCCTGGCTGGGGCAGGTGACCATCTGTGTCCCTACACTGCTGCCCCTGCACAGGGCATCACCTGAGGGGGTCACAGGAGGCAGCGACACCCTGCAGTGGGCTACAGTCCCTGCCCAGCAGTGTGACACCCGGGCCTCCAGGCCCCACAGCACCAGCCACTGCTCCCAGGACAGGCCCATGAATATCAGTCACTCTCTCAATGCTGAAAAGTACTTGAACTCCTTTCATTCTGGAGTAACTGCCTGCCACTGACCTGGAAGGAAGGATTGTGTACAAACCACCCTGGGTGCTGTGCTGGGTATAATTTTGTGAATTCTAAGAGACTGTGGAATCTTCTAGAAGGTGAACAGCCTATCATCGTTTGGCTGCATTTTTTTGGGGAGCTGACCCTCTCCTCAGTCTCTGCTCCCTTCAGGCTTTGACGGTGCCTCTGCCTGCCTTTCTTTCTCTCCCAGACCCTTATGTCCCTGAGGCTCCAGGG
Source organism: Vulpes vulpes (assembly GCF_048418805.1). Classification (NCBI taxonomy): domain Eukaryota; kingdom Metazoa; phylum Chordata; class Mammalia; order Carnivora; family Canidae; genus Vulpes; species Vulpes vulpes. The sequence goes on along the minus strand of NC_132793.1, from coordinate 88,119,512 downwards.
AAACCAGCTGATGGCCTTGCCACCTCAGGAGAAGTGGACCTGCAGACAACTCAAAACCCTGGATCTGTCCAAAAACCAATTTGGCAAGTAAGCATGGGGGCTCTTTACTTGGGTAAGTTCCCAGATATGTGTGGGGAACCGCAGTCAAGCATCCCTTGGGTTGGTGTCTCTGTTGGTTTGTCGGGGCTCTGCAGGCTCTGTGGGGAGGGAAGGGAGGGGACAGGGAGGAGGAGCTTAAACAAGAGACAAGAAACATGCATTCCACGCCCCCCCCCCACGCCCGCCCCATGCTTCTGGAGGCAGGAAGTCTGAGGTCAAAGTGCCAGTGTGGCTGCTTTCTTCTGAGGCCTCTCCCCTTGGCTTGCCTAGAACCACCTTTCTCCTGTGTATCACATGGTCCCTCTGTACACCTGTGTCCCAATCTCCTCTTAGAAGGACACCAGTCAGATTGGATCAGAGTCCATTCATATGACCTCATTTTAACTGATTTCCCTCTTTAAAGATCCTACCTCCAAATACAGTCACCTCTGGAGGGCTTGGCGTTTAGGACATCAAAATATAAATTGGAAAGTGGGAGGTGGGAGTGTAGTGGGCACAATTCACCCATGACACTGTCCTCCTCTTTTAAATTTTTAAAGGTTCCTGGAGGGGATGCCTGGGTGACTCAGTGGTTGAGCATCTGCCTTTGGCCCAGGGCATGATCCTGGGGTCCTGGGATCAAGTCCCACATCGGGCTCCCTGCATGGAGCCTGCCTCTCCCTCTGCCTGTGTCTCTCATGAATACATAAATAAAATCTTTAAAAACTAAAGATAAAAAATATATAAATAAAGACTCGTGGAGGATCTTATCACATCAGCCTAACCTGTCATTCTGTTCCAAGGTCTTGGGTAATAACTAATCAAAATGCACATCTACTGAATAAAAACGAGTCCCAAAGCCTTCTAATAAAAGGTGAAAATGTGGGGATGGGCACAGCTGGCCCTGGGGCCCCTGGAGATCGGCCCTCCTGTGCCACTTGCTGAAGCCCACTGCTTAGCAGAACTTGACCCCAGCCCACCCCAGGTGAGAGTGTGCGATATAGAACAGCCCCTGGAATGGGCCTACCTACCAGGCACAGAACAGCTCACAGCTACCTGAAATGGAAAAGCTCAAGAGTGATTTTGCCAGCGTTAGATCACCTCTGGACATTTTTCCCACCCCAAAGACTTGGGAGCATAAGCAGTGCAATTAGCAGGCCGGGGCTGTGAGCACTTATCTAGCAGCTGCGGGGTTCCCAAACGCCCTGCAGATGGAATGTTCTCCTGTATATCCTCATGGCTCAGCATTAAACAGTAGCAGCAGAGGTTGTCATGCTGTCCTCAAAATCTGATTTTTTTTTTTTTTTTGCCCCTGCAGAACTGAAGACGGAATGAAAACAAAGCGTATTTCCTTTTTCACCACCAGAGGGCGCCAGCGTTCCGGGACCGAGACAGGTAGGTGTGTGTGTGTGTGTGTGTGTGTGTGTGTGTGTGTGTGTGTGTGTGTGTGTGTGTGTGTGTGTGTGTGTGTGTGTGTGTGTGTGTGTGTGTGTGTGTGTCCGTCCATCCGTGGGGTCAGATGAGACACCGGACGGGCAGTTCCCTGCTCTGCCACCGGGGGTCGCCCTTGCATGGGGTTTTCCCTGAAAAACCTGAGCGCGTGCTGTGCCCCTTGTTCATCAAAGTTTGGCTTGCAAATGTACTGAAACCCTCCTTACCGTTTGCAGTCCGATGAGACTGGTAGCTATTGTGTGGATGGCTCTGCCGTGAGTGAGCACTGCCCTAGAGATGGTCCGTGTGCCAGCACCTTCTGTAAGGGTCACGGCATGGAGTATGGCTTGGGGCTCCCCATTTTGCAGATGAGGAAGCTGAGGCTCCCGCCGGGTTGCAGTCATCGCAAGCTCCCATAACAAAGCACCACAGACTGGTCAGCTGAGATAATAGAAATTTATGCTCTCTCAGTTCTGGAGGCTGGAAGTCTGAGATCAGGCTCCTTATGAGGGTCTTCTGGTTGTATTCTCAGAGACAGCAAACTCTCTGGTGTCTCTTCTTATAAGGGGCCCTAATAACATCATGGGGACCCTACGTTCATGACTTCATCTAAACCTAATTACCTCCCAAAGGCTCCAGCTCCAAATATCATCACATGGGGCGTTAGGGCTTAGATGTATGAAGAGGATGGGAAGGACACGATCGGTCTGTAGCACAGGGGCTGTGGCTGGTCAGTGACAGAACTGGGTTTCAGCCCAGCACCTCGGGACTCCAGCCCTGAAGTCGGGAAGAGAGTAGCACCATAAAGTCCTCACTGCCACACTTAGAGTCTGGTGAAGCCCACATGGGGACACAGCCCCCCTGTCCTGGCCAGCCTGAGTTTCTGGAGGGGCTTGGGGGCTTCCCTCAAACTCACCAGAAATGGCACGGTTCCTAGTGTGTTTCTCCTGGTCTTACAACCAGGCCAGGTCAGTAGATACTATTCCAGGAAAGCAGACTTTTCTCATTCTCACAGATCTTCTGTGAGATATGGGGCAGCTGAGGACCTGTCCCTCCAGCTGCTCAGCCAACCCTCTTTTTTAACCTGAAAGCTAAGACTTCTAAAGCTAGCAATGCACACAGAAATATCCCTCAGGACACTGTCCTGTAGAACGGGAACCAACATGTAGGTCATTCTAAATGTAACATAACTTTCTTCTTTGGCTCAGTTCATGTTGGCAAGTGCCTTTTTTTTTTTTAAGATTTTATCTATTTATTCATGAGAGACATAGGCTCCACGCAGGGAACCCGACGTGGGACCCATCGCAGGTCTCCAGGATCAGGCCCTGAGCTGAAGGCGGCGCTAAACCGCTGAGCCACCAGGGCTACCCCGGCAAGTGCCTTTTAGTACAGATGGTATAAGATGGAGTCGAGGTGTGCCAGAGCCCAAGACACATGTGCCGGCAGTGACCTAAATAATATCCACCTGTTACACTTTCTAATGAACCAGTGTATATATACATATGATACACATATGTATCAGTCATGTAGGAATGTGTGTGTTTACATATGAATGAAAAAGTAATACATCATCAGTGGAACAGACCTAAGTCAAGATAGGAATTTAGTATATGACAAAGGTGGCATTTCAATTTTGTGGGGGGAGAATATTTTATCATTTTAATACATACTGTGGTATAACTGCCTGTCCAGTTGGAAAGGAAAAATCATAACACTGGATTCCCTACTTTATGTCAACTACAAAAATTCCCATGTGGATTTCAGACTTAAACAAAAAAGAAAACAGGAAACATTTAGGAGAATATAGGTAAAATTTGGGATGGAAAAGACCTTTAAAAACTAGGTGGAGGGATCCCTGGGTGGCGCAGCGGTTTGGCGCCTGCCTTTGGCCCAGGGCGTGATCCTGGAGACCCTGGATCGAATCCCACGTCGGGCTCCCTGCATGGAGCCTGCTTCTCCCTCTGCCTGTGTCTCTGCCTCTCTCTCTCTCTGTGACTATCATAAATAAATAAAAATTTAAAAAAGTAAATCAATTATTAAAAAATAATAATAAAAATAAAAATAAAAAAAAATAAAAACTAGGTGGGAATTCCAGAAGCCACTAGAAAAAGACCAAAACTTCCAGCTTTGGTAAAAAATCGAAAAGCTTTGTTCAGTAAAAGGCACCATAGACCAAGTAATAGGGTGGACAGAGAAGAAATATTTTCAACAAAAATCATTGCCACATAAATTGGCTGAAGTCCCTAGTATACGAAGCCTGCTTACAAATTGATTAAAAAAAAAAAAAAAACGCAGTTGGAAAAAAAAAATAGAGGAGGGCAGTGGATATAAACAGTTTGCAGAAAAGGAAGTGCAAATGGCCCAGAAACAAATGAGGAGGCCCTATAACACACTAATGGGGACACACAATTAGGAATTTCATAACTGATCCTTTTTAAAATGAAGGGCCTTAGGACTTGGGACATGGAGTCCAGACATAGGGATTTCACTTGGGAGGAAGGATAAACCAACACTTTCTTCTCATTGACACCCAAGCAGGATGACACGCGTGACAAATGTAGCTGGGGTGGATCTCGTTCAGGCTGCCATTGCTGTGGGGTTGAGCCTCGTTCATTGGAGTGGTTTAGAAAGGCGTCTCCAGGTTAGAAATGCAGAAGTGCAAAGGAGGTAGGGCCCACCACTCATTGAGACTAGCCTTGTGAAGCCACCAGAGTACAAGGCCAAAGGCACGCCATGAAAAGCACAACAGGAACGTGTACCGATGTTCTGGAAAATGAGTTTGCCAGTGGCCCACCAGAGCCCCTCTGGGGAGCTAGGTGAAGAGGCCACACCCCTTGAAGTATCCCTGGCAGAGGTAGATCGTGGCGTTGGCATCTGACAAAGGCTTCTTGAGTGTTTCAGTTTCGTCTCGAAAGCTGAGGCCCACCCCTGGATGAAAAGGAGGCCCATTGCAAATTCTTCCCCTGCAGAGGGTTATTCTCTTGGGGGCTGTTGATCCTTGGGTAGGGAATTATCTATATAAAAGCTAACTTGTTTGCAGACGGATAGTAAAATTCCAAGGAGATTTATGTACATTCAAGTAGTCCTATTTGTGCGGCAGCCTTGTCCAAAAATAATTTGGACAGCCGTTTTTACGGTAAAATTCAGACCAGCAGAGTCATAAATAACTTAGGAATAATTACAGTTCATAAATACCTCGAGCTGTGCTCCTCCAGGCCCGTTTCTGCTCTGGGCCAGAGACTCTATGACAGGTGTTGCCTCTGTTTGCAGTCATAATTCCTCGCTTAGAGAGGCTTCAAAAACAACTTGAAAATCAGAAAGTACCAAGGTCAGGTGTGCAGAATGTGTTCTCTGGGAGGAAAGTGAGCCTTTCTTACTGTTCTTTCGATGTGTGTTGGGGCTGGCTAACAATCATTCTTTTTCATTGAGGGGAGGAAAAAAAAGTCCTTTCAAACATTTTTCTTTTTCTTTTTAAGATCCTATTTATTTATTCATGTGTTATTATTTATCTCATGTGTTATTAAACACAGAGAGGGGAGAGAGAGAGGCAGAAGCACAGGCAGAGGGAGAAGCAGGCTCCATGCAGGAAGCCTGACGCAGGACTCGATCCCGGGTCTCCAGGATCACGCCCTGGGGTGAAGGCAGCGCTAAACCACTGAACCACTGGGGCTGCCCTCAAACATTTTTCTTACATTCAAAGCCATCTTTAAAAATCTGTTGCACCTTTATTACACTCAAGGAGCCACTGCACCAAGTCCCCTTCCCACAGGGGGCCAGCTAGGCTGGTTCTTTTGGGCACCAATCGCAGTATCCGTTATCACCTCTCCCGGAACATTCTCTGATGCCAGGTTACCCCATTACCATCGATACGGGACGACATGTGTGGAGAAGAGCCAGAGCGGAGGGAGGAAGTTGTGATCAAGGGCGGCGGAAAGTTTTCCAGCCCAACAAAAGAATCCAGGCTTCTCTATCTCACTTGGCTGGCAAGAGGGCCAGAGGAGAGGGCTCGGGCCGTCTTTTATCTTGAGTTCTGGGAGCATGGAGTCCTGCCCACCAGGGAGGACAAGGCGCTTTGGAGATTTTACTGAAACCTAAGCCTCTGATCTCCATCAGCGTGTGAGTCCAAGCTCCCTGCCACATTCTCTCTCAGCTCCCACACTCCAGTGGCCCATAGAAGGAGCTCATGTGACATGATCTTAATAGGAATCTCATAATTAGCCTAATTAATGAAGTCTCTTAAATAATAGAGAGCTGGCTGGTTTTTTCAGAGAGTGCCATCATAGGAAGCATAGAAACCAAGCCCATCTTATTATTTTTTTTACCCCATTGGCTTTTTTTAACTGAAGAAGTAAGACGTGTCCGTGGTAAACAGAATTTTTGAACAGTATCAAATGTGTGGGATGAATATCCAGTCTCCTCGTAATTCTCTTCCCCAGAGACAGCTGTGGGATTTAATGTGTCTCTAGTAATGATTATGTTTGTGTCTAACATACACGTATGCGCGTGTGTGCCTGGTGTATCCACATGCCTGTAATACACATGTGTGGTGTGCCTATAACATTCCTGTAACATACAGCACGTCGATATACCTGTGTGCATGTGTGGCACACACATAAACATCATATAGCACGAATATGCATTATAGCACACATACATATGACATACACACATAAAATGCACGGGGGGTGTGTATTTGCTCACAAGCCTGCACACACATGTTTTATAATACACAAATTAAGCCTTCTAGATGTCAGATTCCACTCCTTCCTTTTCCAGTTCACCAGTAGTCCTTGATGTCACTCCATACCCATGGACCTGCCTGCCCCATGCTCTATAAGTTGCATCTTACCCATTACTCATCAGCCACCTCCCTGGGTGGGGGACACGCAGCCTGTCCCCTGTCTTTGCTATTACAAACAGTGTGCCCACGGAGTGTTCTGCCCTCACATCTTTGCCACATACTTGCAAGAATGCCTGTAGGACCATCCCCTAGAACTGGAATCCTTACTTAGGTCAGTAAGATGAGCACATTACTCAGACCGATTTACTGCAATGCCCTGCGGAGGTTTCACCAGCTGGTACACCTGCCTGGCCTCCACGCCGTGATCCAGAATCATCCGCAAACATCCAGTCCGTTTTGCCGTTTCTTTACAGTGGGTGTGCTGGAATTTCCGGCCTTCCTAAGTGAGTCTTTGGAAGTCCTTTGTCTGAACGACAATCACCTGGACTCGGTCCCTCCCTCGGTTTGCCTCCTGAAGAGCTTATCGGAACTCTACCTGGGAAAGTGAGTACCCAGCCAGCGCAGGCGCACTGGCCCTTCAGGGTGTCCTCCTGTAACCCATCTGAGGACACAGGCAGCAGGGAGAAAGAAGCCCTCTGTGGACCAGGAAGCAGCAGGGAGACTTTAAGGACTGGGCTTTAGTCAAAGAGGTAGGGGAAGGGAAGACAGGGGCCGTGATGCCGTGATGCACTCCTTGCTACTTGGCTCCTGTCCTGATGAGAACTGCTCAGTTATTCATCCTTCCATTTACTGAGTACCTACCGCCAGGCGCTGCTGAGGGGGCAGGGGAGTGTGCGGTGTGCAAAACAAGGAAAATATAAAATAATTCAGTTACATTGCCTTTTTGAGAAGTGACTAATAATCTTTATGGCACCATAATAAATAGAAAATATGACGACACTGGGTGGGGAGGAAATTTAGTTCTAAGCCACAGGGATTTGCAGAAGACAGAGCTGCCATTTGCAATGCTGGCTTTCCAGCGAGAAAGCCTTTGGAATTGCTATCTAATGGAACATTTGAAAGCAGGGGTGCAGGAAAAGTGGACCCTAGAGACTGACGGGCTGCTGCATGTATGTGTATGTCTGTGTGTGCTCGCACGTGTGTGTGTGTCCTCCCATGATGTGTGTGTGTGCCCTCAGCAATCCTGGCCTCCGTGAGCTCCCTCCTGAGCTGGGGCAGCTGAGCAACCTCTGGCAGTTGGACATTGAAGACCTGAACATCAGCAACGTGCCCACAGAGATCAAAAAAGAAGGTAGGGCTTCCTAGGCACTGCCCCCGGAGAAAGACTGCTTCAGTCCAGAGGGTAAGGACCTGGGCTAGAAGCAGCTGAGTGACCTGTGCAGGTTACCCAGAAAGTGATTGGTGCTGAGCACCAGTGTATTGCAATTAACCATAGAATAAAACTATCTGTGATTCTGTGGGCAGGAAGGATATTGTCTATCCGAACACCATTCGGATTCCACTTTTGGGGTAATTATGACTGCACCTTCTTCGCATCAAACCCAATCGCCCTCTCCACTCCCTACCACCCATTAGAACATATGGAAGGATTTTGTTTCCCAAGAGCTATGAGCATGTTCTTGTCCATGTGTCAGCAGCATTTTCCCCCACTCTGTGATTTTGTGTAGGCCCCAAAGCGATGTTGTCTTACCTGCGTGCTCAACTGCGGAAAGCAGAGAAGTGCAAGCTGATGAAAATGATCATCGTGGGTCCTCCTCGCCAGGGCAAGTCCACCCTCCTGGAGATCTTACAGACGGGGAGGGCCCCCCAGGTGGTGCACAGCGAGGCCACCATCAGGACCACCAAGTGGGAGCTCCAGAGGCCAGCTGGCTCGAGAGCCAAGGTCAAGGATGGTCGGCGTGCAGAGTCCCCATGGGTGGGAGGGAGCTTCCTGCACCCCTTCTGTCTCCTCTCCAGAGAGCCTGGGATTTTCACAGCCTGGTGTCTGATACCCAGGATGTTTGCAGGGGCTGTTGCGTGCTGTTTCAAACCAGCTACTGCCAAGGGCCGTGAATAATTTCGTAATAATCTCCTAACATGCCCTCATGGTTGTTCTGTTCTTTTAAGATTTTATTTTTTTTGAGAGAGAGAGAGAAGCACAAGCTGAGAGGAGGGGTAGAGGGAGAGGGAGAGGTAGTCTCCCTCTGCTGAGCAGGGCGCCCCATGCAGGGCTCAACCCCAGGATACTAGGATCACGGGATCATGACCTGAGCCGAAGGCAGATGCTTAACCGACTGAGCCACCCAAGTGCCCCGGTTGTTCTGTTCTAAGTTGAGGCTTCAGGCCAATAGTTCTTAATCTTGGCTGTCCATTAGATTTCTTTGATGAGCTTCTAAAGACAGCAGGGGCCAGGCCTTGCCACTCCTGGCCCTATGTATTGCAATTCAAACAGAATGAATGCACTGTCCTTCCTGACACCTGCTTTCACCCCAAGTTCTGAAACGTCTTGATCTTCAGCCCTATTTAAAATGAATCCTTTGGTAAACCTATTAATCATCTACTTTGCCACTCAGTATGAGACAAAGGAAAATGAAAATTGTCTTGTATTAGAATCAGAGAAAAGAGCCTGCAGAAGGGCTAGGACATAGCACATGCCCTTAGCTGTTTCTCCCAGCTCAGGGATGGAACGCACACCTATAATGCCTCCCTTACCTGTTGCTGTATTTGTGGTCACACAGAACCACACAGGGATCCAGGTGCGAGGAGCCTTGGGGCCAGAGGCTGCATGATTTACCCCCACAGCCCCCAGGACAGGGCCAGCTAGAGATAGGTTTCCTTGCAAAAGTCTTTTACACAAAATCACTTTCCAAGTCAGGCATTCCAGTTCAGGTCATTAGGCATTTAAACTGTCCTCTGGAGAGCAGGGTCCTGCCCTGTAATGCCTTATAATGCCTTGTAACGCCAGAACGATTGGTTACTTAATACCAGCAGTACCATCACCACCACCCCTGAACACCCCAGGAGTGAATCTCACTAACTCCTGTCTAGAGCGTCTCTAAAGTCACCCATAATCTCTGGATTGTCTCCTATTTTTTTGGTTTTGGGTTTTTGGGTTTTATTGAGTAGTGACTCAGTATCACTTTCTTTCAACTGGTCTGTTGCAAATGCTTTCCGAGGTCAGAGAGGTGAATTGCTGTTTCCATTTTTCCTGTCCTTTGGCATTCACTTCCATTTGGCCAGCATTATAATTTCCCCTGCTAACCTTTCGAATGCTGAGCTGTGTCACTGCCCGTGTGTCTGGGCCCTCAGCCAGTTCAGAACAGCTGTCCATTTTCATGCCTTTGCAAAAGCCGGTCAGCACGCCTTGTCTTGGCCTCCTCTTGGAGGCCAAAATGCAATGTCGCGCAAACGATTCTTTGCTGCAGGAAACTGCAGTCCTAGTTGCTGGGGCCAGACTCTGACCTCATAGGACAATAGAGAAACCACCGTTTACACAGCCTTTCCTGGCAGCACAACAGCACATCTGTTGTTTGATTCCCACGTCAGGGCAGCTGCCCATTATCCTTGGTGGGCGCCGCCTCCCAGCCTAGGCAAGTTCAGAGGCCCATCTCCTCGGCCTCACCCTCGCAGGCACCGATGGAGTTTAAGCCTTGGGTGAGCGCTGACGTCAGCACCAGGGTGTCCCCTCCAGTAGGGAATCATCTGCAGCAGAGACAGAGGCAGGACAGTGTCCCCAGCGTTCTGCAGACACAGTTGGACACAAACACCCCAGCCCACAGAAGCCAGCTATCCAGAGCCGGGCGCCCTGCTCTGTTGGCGGTAGATAGGAGCTTCCAGAAGTCCCTCTCTTGGGTTACTTGATTCCTGAGACAAACAGCAGGATGAGGAAAGCCCTTCCCGTGCTGTGCCTGAGCAATCTCAACGTGTTTGGCTATAGCCTTGGTCCCTAACTGCCTCCTGTCACTGTTCTTGTTGCACAAGCAGGTGGATTCTGTGGAATTCACCGTCTGGGACATCGGAGGCCCCGCCAGCATGGCCACTGTCAACCAGTGCTTCTTCACGGACAAGGCCCTGTACGTGGTGGTCTGGAACCTGGCACTGGGGGAGGAGGCCGTGGCCAGCCTCCAGTTTTGGCTGCTCAACATTGAGGTGAGGAGGCACCAGCCCTGCAGCTCTCGGGCCTCGGAACATCACGGGGAGCAGGGTGAGGGGGTCTGCCGCTGCTCTGAAGCATCCCCTTGACTGCGGAAATAAAAGGAATGGTCAGGGAGAAACGCTTGGCATCTTGGCAGGCTTTCAGAGGACCCAGAATCAGGTCACAGTGAATCGCTTCAAACCCTCCTTGACAAGGTGATTATCAGCACTCTTAAATTTAAGAGCCCCCACCCCCGACTCTTGGACGCAAAAGGAAGACAGAGCTCCCGTCTCACGAGTCAAGGTGGCAAGAGCCTGGATGCAGGCCACAGCCACAGGAAGCTGACATACAGGCTGAGGGGATCAGAAATCCAGCTCTTCTGGGGTGCCTCATGCAACCCCTCAGTGCATAACATGCCCTCGAGGCTTACAGAGCGGAGTGTGGGGCACAGTCCTGGGTGGTGCCGAGGGTCAGCTCGCCTCTGTGCCCGGGAGCTATGTCCCAGTCTCTTCTTGGAGCGAAGGGAGCCGATGCTCAGCTGTGGGGTTCTCTCTGGCAGGCCAAGGCCCCAAATGCTGTGGTGCTGGTGGTCGGAACACACCTGGACTTAATCGAAACCAAATTCCGAGTGGAAAGAATTGCAACGCTGCGCGCCTATGTGCTGGCGCTCTGCCGCTCACCATCCGGGTCCCGGGCCACAGGCTTCCCAGACATCACCTTCAAACACTTGCAGTGAGTGTCCTGCTCTCTCTTGCCTGGTGCCTGGCTGTGGCTGAGGCGGCTGCTGCTCCTTCACCTGTCCATCTGCCGGGGGCCACCGGGATCTGCCTACAGAGGGCTCCTGAGCCAGAGCAGACCAGACCACACCGGGGAGGGCAAGCTGCCTCTAGTGGGCAGGCAGGGCAGAGCCTGGGCACACCCTCTCCATGCTTCCCTCAGGGTCCCCTCCCCCCTGGGGCCAATGCTGAGCATGCACGGCCCTGATGGGACCAGGAGATAGAAACGCGTGTGCCTGCCACTTGTCACATTTGCTGATCTCTGACCAATCGCAGACCCAGGTGTGGTCCTGGTCCTCACACTGGGTCTGAGCGGTCCCGGCCACTGCCAGTGGGACCAGAGCCCTGGGCTTGTTGCTTCTCTCTTGACTCACGACAGCCCTGTGGGGTTATGGGAGTCCTTGTGCCCACTTCACAGGTGATGGAACAGGCCCAGCAAGTTAAGGAAGCATTCTCTCGTAGGAATGAAGTGTGAGTTGCTGTGCTGTGGCTCTCAGGTTCCTTCACCCCACTCCCTCTGGGTGGAGTGCTGCAGACCTTGGTGCAGGGTCAGCCTGGGGACACCTCCGCCTGCCCCAGAATGCAGGATCTGGCTGGTCCTGATGAAGAATTTCAGGATTTCTTCGTGTGCCCTTGAGGACACCCTGAGGCCGGCGATAAAACAGGGGCACTGGCCCTGGGCCAGAACCGGGTCCACCCCAAGTGTGCTCCCTTCCAGCTTGTGTCCTTGCGGGGGTGGGGGGTGTCACCTGGCACCTTTGGTCCTCACTTTCCTCCTCCTCAGGACACATACTTCATCACTCCCAGCACAGAGCTTTGCACTGAGAGCTTAATACATTTCTCTGTGTTCACCCTACATGGGTTCTTTTAACTTGCCAGCCTTAGGGATGAAATTTTGGGACACAGATGCTGCAGCACTTGTCAGTGAGAAGAGGTGTGATGAGTGATCACGTTCTGTTTTGCACTCACAGTGAGCTCTCCTGTAAGAGTCTGGAAGGCCAGGAGGGGCTACGGCAGCTGATTTTCCATGTCACGTGCAACATGAAGGATGTGGGCAGCACCATCGGCTGCCAGAGACTTGCGGGGAGGCTGGTGGGTACCATAGGCAGGATCCCACTGAAGCCAGAGGGGCTGCTCCCTGTTCGCCAGGAATCTAAACTTCCCAACCCCCCATTGTCAAACACGTGTGCTGCGTGCTTAGGCTCAACGGTCCCCCATGCAAGCAGTTTTCTGGGGCACGGGTGGGGAAGGCTGAGGATGGGGCAGTGAGAAGGGAAGTTCACACACTCAAGCCTCTGAGGGCAGCAAGCAGGGTTGGGTGGGCTGGGCACACCTCAGGACCTGAGGGGCCCAGCCTGCCCCCTCTGCACCCCAGATCCCCAGGAGCTACCTGAGCCTCCAGGAGGCTGTGCTGGCAGAGCAGCAGCGCCGTAGCCTGAGCGACGACGTGCAGTATCTCACGGACAGGCAGCTGGAGCAGCTGGTGGAGCAGATGCCTGACAATGACATCAAAGACTACGAGGACCTGCAGTCGGGTGAGCGGGCAGGCTAGGAGGGCAGGTGGACGGGACACAAGCATGGGGCCTCCAGAAAGGGAGACTCACCTTTTTCACTGCTCTGCACCTGTCTGCCAATGACTGTCAGAGCACTTCAGGTGGTTGTGACACGGGAGTCACAGATACATTGTCACAAGGAGCCAGATCTGCAGAGATAGATGGAGAATCTGGATGATGGAGGTCCGCAGACCAGAGTCCTCCTGCTGGCCATCAGATCGGCATGTTGGAGAGTGTTATGAGGTGCCACCAGGAAACCAGTGACAGGGCAGCAGGCCCTGCTAAAGGGCAGTGTATGCCTGGGACCATTGATTGCTTCCTAAGGAAAATTTGTGACCTGGGTCCCCTAGGTCACCCCAGAATCCCTTTCACTCTATGTCTGATGCTGCTTCATCCTCCCCTTCCCTGGGCAGCCATCAGCTTCCTCATCGAGACTGGCACCCTGCTCCATTTCCCCGACACCAGCCACGGCCTGCGCAACCTCTACTTCCTTGACCCCATCTGGTTATCCGAATGTCTGCAGCGGATCTTCAACATCAAGGGCTCCCGGTCGGTGGCCAAGAATGGGGTGATCCGAGCAGAGGACCTCAGGATGCTGCTGGTGGGGACCGGCTTCACGCAGCAGACAGAGGAGCAGTACTTCCAGTTCCTGGCCAAGTTTGAGATCGCCCTTCCTGTGGCCAATGACAGGTAAAGCCACTGCTGGGCTGTTCCCACTGCTCACTGGAGGATGGAGTAGAGACTGGGGTTGCTGGAGGCTTGAAGAAGAGTTCTAGGCATGGGCCATGGGGAGGGCCTGCCTGCCCAGGCCGGCTGCTCCTTCCTGGGCCACGCGTATCTCTTTCTGGTGGGGGGTGGGGAGGAGGTGTTCAAAGAAATGCATTTACTAAAAAAAATGCAGGAGAACACACAAGAATGACATTAGAAATATCTTGCCGGCAGGGTTGGGGGGTGTTTCATGTTTTAGAGGGTTGATTGCTTGGTTATTTAGTGAATGCAAATGGGATAAGTGACAAGGATGTGCATGCTAATTACACAGCTGGGCTTCAAAATGCAGGGAGGGCAGGGGCCGGGGTGGGATTGGGCGCACGTGGTCTGATCTATGAGCGATGCTACATCTGAACGAGCCAGGCACACAGGGCCTCTGTGCTAGAATTTCAGTTTTAGCCACTTTCTGAGTCTGATCCTGATGTTGTCCACAAAGCAGTAGCCAGGACCCCAAATCTGCAGACCTTTACCATGCACCTACCAGAGTCCCTATCACCACCTGCCCACACCCCAATCCCAGAGCTCTGGGGACATGCATACCAGAGGCTCCTGGTAAGCTGGTCTGGACCCTGTGTGGCCAGCCCAGAGACTCTACCTGCATAGACTGGGCCTTCTGGGAGCCAGACCTGGGCCACTGAGCCCGAGGCACAGCCCAGATATCTGCTCGACCTTATAACCATGGGAGAGGGTCTCTTATCGCTCCAGACCCCTGGGAGGCAAGAGTGAGTCCTATAAGGAGAAATCCCAAAGAGGAATTAAAAGTCCATATGATCCCCCATACCATGACCTATGTGTGTCCTTGACTTTGATCCATGCAAAGTGAGGCAGCCTCTGAGTTTACAGCATTGCCAAAATCTGACAGTTTTCCAGTTATTTTTATCTATAGGTTAGAGGAAAGAGGGGTTGCCAGCACTCAGTAAAAGCAAGTCAGTTATACACACATGTATGTCTGGTTGAACTATAAAATCCGCCAGGTCATGGCCAAGTCTTCAAGGAGGCTTATAGGACAGCAAGTGAGACCACAGAGCCAGAATGCCTGAGTATGAATCCCGACTGCCTTTCTTATCTCATCTGTACAATGGGAATAATACTATTATCAACTAGTATTGCAATTATTATGAGGATTAAATGGGATAATACATGTAAAGTATGAAAAGTGTCTCTTGCACGGAAGAGCTCCAAAGATGGGGCACCTGGGTGGCTCAATTGGGTTAAGTGCCACCTCTTGATTTCAGGTAGGGTCACCATCTCAGGGTCTTGAGGTCAAGCACCACTTGGGGCTCCTCGTTCAGCAAGGAGTCTGCTTGAGATTCTCTCTCCCTCTGCCCCTCCCCCTGCTTGCTCTCATTCTCTCTCTCTCTCTCTCTCTCTCTCATCTGTCTCTCTAAAATAAATAAATCTTTAAAAAAAAGCCTCGAAGACATTAGGTATCATCAGCATTATTATTGTTACTCTTTATATTAAATACTCATAGCCAGTGGCATCTCGTTCCACATAAAGTCACGAATGTCCAAGCATTTTCCATTTTAGCACAGGTATGATGGTTCCCTTGGGGTCTCCCCCACCGCACAGCCCGCATCCACAGCCCCCGTCCATACTGCATCAACCCTGTGGGACAGGTGTCCTTTCTCTTCCCATGCCAGGAAAGCAGAATCCACAAAAGTTTACACCATGTGCTGAAGACACAATGCCAGGATAGACACTTCTACAAAATTTTCAGGGGTCTCTTCCAGAACGTTCTAAAGATGTTTTGTTGGAGCTAAACTGGTGTATTTTAAAAGCCTCTGGGTAGCTGAAGGCAAGACCTTTGTTAAGAAGAAGGCACATCTGAGGGCCACCCTGTGCCTACCTCCGCAGCCCCACACGCACAGAAGATGCTGGTTTTCAGGCGTGCTCTTGAAGGGGCCTCCCCAGCTTCAGCTGTTGTCAACTGACTCGGTGACTCAGCAGGTTTATGATGAGCAAGAGCACTCTCATAAAACACCCCTCGGTGCACAAACAGCCTCATTCTAACTTTTAAAGGCGACGGTGTTGTCTCAACCAGCCAAGAACAATAAATAGCTTCAAGGGCCAGAAACAGGACTCTGACCCCAATGTCTGCATGGTCTTTGGAACTGTGCGGCCATACCCATGTCTCCTTCACGGTTCCGAGTTAATTTTAAGCAATTCCCCAATCACAGCCCTGTTTACAGAGAGCGAACCAAGATTTGCCATGTCTGATGTGTTACTGATGCAGACCTTTTCATGTCTTCTCTTAGCATGTTCTAGTGGCTGTCCTACAGACCTGCCTTGAGAGGTTTCTCTGCTGTGCCCATCTTCATTTCCTCTTGGAGCATTCATTGTCAAGTACCGAAACTACTCGGTCTTTCTAGGAATAGAATTCCAGAGGCCCTGGAGGGGAGGGCACCAGGGCCGCATGCCCAGGCCAGGCTGTGTGCGTGCCAGGGTCAGGGCACCCACAGCAGACCCTGGCCGTGCCGTTCACCTGTCCCTTCCGATGTGTTCCAGCTACCTTCTGCCACACCTCCTTCCGTCCAAGCCTGGCCTGGACACCCACGGCATGCAGCACCCGAAGGCCAACACCATTCAGAGAGTGTTTAAGATGAGTTTTGTTCCTGTCGGCTTTTGGCAAAGGTTTATAGCACGGATGCTGATCAGCCTGGCGGAGATGGACCTGCAGGTAGCCGCAGCTTCTGCGTGGGGGAGGGCGTACAGGGAGCTGTGCCCTTTCGGGAAGCAGAGGCCTTTTACTGGAAGGGCTTCAGCAAAGCTGAGGACCAGGAGGCCAGCCTGGCATAGCTGCCTTCTCTTCTGTCGGCTGGCAGACCCATTTGAGCCATTCTGTGAATCCCAAACCAGCACCTAGCTGGCTCAGAAAACTCATTTTAGGAACCATGGTTGAAAACCAATGCACATCAAAAATCCCCTCAAAGGCTTGTTAGAACATAAATGGCCTGGCCCCCTCAAAGGGTTTGATTCAGGGGGTAGGGACTGGGACCCAGCATTTTGTGTATCAAACCACCGTCCCCAGTGATGCTTTGGGTTTGGGGACCACACTTGGAGGACCATGGCTTTCGAACCATGGTTTTGCCACTCAGGCTGTGCACTACACTTACCTGGGGAGCTTCCAACAGACATGGGCAGAGCACAGGCTGCCCCAGTTAGAATCTCTGGATACACCACCAGGCACTGCGAGTTTTTAAGGCTTGCCAGGTGATTTCACTATCTAGTCAAGCTTAAGAACCACTGGTGTAGATCTTTAACTTGGTCTGGAAGCAATGAAGACCTAATCCAGGGAGTTATTTTCTGTGGATTCACCTGGGGTGGTTGTAAGGCATCCTGGCTGTCCGCCAATGTTAATTTCATGGAAAACAGTAACATGAAAGTAGCATTTGTCTAGAGTGGTGTTTCTCAAAGTGGGATTCCTGGACCAGCAGAAGCAGCCTCACCTGGGAACTTGTTAGAAATGCAAATCTTTGGGCCCACCCCACATCCACTATTTCAGAAACTCCAGGATGGAGCCCAACCCTGTTTTTTCCACAAGGCTTCCAGGGAATTCTGACCCACTCTACAATAATAGCACCCCTGGCATAAACCTGGACTATTGAATAATTGATGTTAAATTCAGTATGAGTTTCTTTTTGCCACATTCAAATTAAAAGGCCCTTATGGAATTAATGACTCCTTGGCTAAATAAAGATATTCTTTGATCTTCCCATATTGCTGAAATGTTAAAAAGTAAAGAGAGCCTGAAAACCCTAACTGCTGTGGCGCATGTGGGCAAAAGAACTTGTTTGCAAGGCCTAGGGGCTCCGTGATGATGGGAAGAGTGGATGCAAGAGCTGGTTCTTCCACAGGTCTGATTCCATCGCTCTGCCCTCCCTTTGAACTTGTCCTCCTGCCATGTTCTAAGTGGGAGGTCATAGAACACAGTGCTGTCATCGTGTGAGGCCTGAGCTCCCAAGTGGGCTCTGTGTTGGGGATGGGGGCCCAGCTGGGTGTGGAGGCAGGCGCCCTTCCAGGCAGCATCTTTCACTCAAAATGAGATGAAAAGTCCCATTGAAATTCAGATGAGGAGAAGGAGTTCAGTCTCAGGAGTAATCAAAAGCGTACAAATTCAAGCAAGGATGAGATGCTGGCCACCTTGCACCTTTCAAAAATCAGCAGAGTAAAGCCACCGTAGCCAGCCCAGAAGCATGACACAGGTTCATACACTGTGGTCAGTGTATACATAGTCTGATTGTTTCAAAAGTGGTTCCTCAATACGTATCCAGAGCCTAAAAACGTTCAGACACTTTGACGGATTAATCCTACGGCTAAAAATGTGAACTAAGGAAATCATTTGAAATCAGAGAATGCTTTACGACTTTTCATGCATCATTGGCCCATTTGAGGGAGCAAAACATTGAAACAACCTATATATTCAGAGAAATGAATGATCTGGAAAGTTACTATAAAATATTGAACTTTGGAAAAATGACTTTTGTATGAGTCTGGATGGCATAGGAAACGTGAAGTTCTTAAAAGTATATGAAATTAGAAATTTAGAAAATTAGAAATACAAAATCAGAAAATACAGCTTCAGCTGGTTTTCCAAACATATACATAGAAAAAGAAAAAAAAATCTTAGGATAAAATATATCAAAATCCCTGCTTTGTGGTAAGTTGTTTTGGTTTCTTTTGTACATTTTTCTGTATTTTCTACATTTTTGTAACAGAGTTTTGCTTGTCAAATCAGGAAAGGTTTGAAATAGGAGAGCCTTTTATCAATCCTTTGGGAAAAATGTGCTCCCAGAGTATTGTGGGGTCCTCTCCAGATAATACAGTGTTTAATTTGGCAACAGGATGCGTGGTGACGGAGGAGGAGGCGGTGGGGGGGGGGGCGGTGGCGGGGGAGGGGGGGAGGGGATGGTTATTTATCACGATGGGGCCAGGCCAACCTCTTCCGAGCTCTGCCCAAGGCCAGCGAGGAGGCTGGAATACTTAAGCAGGATCTTTTCTCTGTCTTTCAGCTTTTTGAAAACAAGAAGAATACTAAAAGCAGGCACAGGAAAGTCACCATTTATAGTTTTACAGGAAGCCAGAGAAATCGCTGTAGCACATTCAGAGTGAAAAGAAATCAGACCATCTATTGGCAGGAAGGGCTCCTGGTCACTTTTGATGGGGGCTACCTCAGGTAGGAATACTCGGGAACCCACCTGACAGGGGCAGCCTGAGGCCATGGGGACAGCCTCCTTGGCCGCCTTCTCTGGGAGACAGTCCCCTCAGGGTCCAGAGTTCTCCCCAGAGCAACACATCATGGCAGCTTGTTGGAAACAGGAGATCCTCCCCAAAAAATGTCTAGAGCACCCCCATCTCCTCACCCCTCCTCCTTTCTCCTCGCAGGACAGGAAAGGTGAGGGAGGGTCTAGTGACCACAGCCCACGGCCACTGAGCTCTGGGATGAGAGCCTGCAGTGGTCACTTAGGTGGTCACTTAGGTGATGCCTGCAGGGCCCTTGCTGCCATCTGGCCCTGTCTTCTCGTCCTATGTGATGATGGCCTAGGTCACACCAGGGATCCTACAGGCAGCATAACAAGATACACAACTTAGCTCCCCTTTTCTGTTTTCTTTACCTTTTTGAGAGAAAGACATCAAGTCAGCTCGAGAGGTTTAATAAATGACTTTTAATCAGCTTCGATAAACACGCAAAGTTATTTCATCTTTACACTGAATTTTTCAAAATATTCTTCAGCTCCATGAAGGAGAAGGGTGAAGTATCCTCTTTGGAGGGCCTGACTTGAGTTTTTCTTGGTGCCTAGTGCTCTCATATAGATGTTCCCACTTAAAGCTCACAGCTGCCAGCTGGCAAACGAGAATCTCATAGTTCAGAGAAGGCGAGAACCTGCCCCAAGGTCCCACTTGGGGGACTGACCCCTGCCTGAACATCCATTACCGCCAAGTCCCCGCTCTGGCCACATCACCATGTTGGGAAGTAGTGGAGGGGACAAGGCATGGTCACATACACAGGGACGCAAACACGGAGGCCCCCTTGACAGTCCTGCAGAGGCACAGAGTCCTGGGGTGGGGGTGGGTGGGGGGTCCCTGGGGTCTGGAGGCACAGAGATCATCCCAGGGCCCCCAACGCCAGATCACAGAGGGCTCTTTGTTTCTGGGTTGCAGTGTGGAATCCTCAGACGTGAACTGGAAAAAGAAAAAAAGCGGAGGGATAAAAATAATTTGCCAGTCGGAAATGAGGGACTTCTCCGCGATGGCTTTTATCACAGACCATGTCAATTCCCTGATCGATCAGTGGTTTCCCGGTAAGAAAACGTTCTGGAACCGAGTCTTTGCTCATGTTAGTATTTCTTTATGAATCAGGGTGGGGCTTGTTATCTGGGGAGCAGAAGTCGCGCTGGGATTCAGCCGGAGGAAACCAGAGAGGTCCTAAGCGCCCTTTGGCAGAATCCTGGTCCCTGGGGAAGTCTGGCAGTGACACGGGGTCAGGAGCTATGGGGAAAATATGGGCCTGGATCCCCATGGTGTGAGGGGAGACAGATAACCCTGGGTGCCCCGCGTGGCCCAAGAGAACCCTCCATGTGAGGTTCACCCGGTCTTGTTTACACAGTGAGGACAGTGCTGAATTCTGAGGGGATTTGACCCTCTGACGGAGATGGGAGACTAGGGAAGCCACACCTGTTGAGGACCCCCATTTTCCTGCCTGCTCCCTCCCCCAATTCCCAGAGGTGATCAACCACCCACATGGCCCTTTGATCAGCTTCTTCATTGACAGTCCACCCAAAGAAAATACTTTTTGAAGTGAAGCTTTTGAGGCCTTCTGTTTGTTTTGCTACTGGAGTGGAGATGAACCCGCGGGGCATCCTGCAAGGAGGAAGCTGTTGGGGGTGGGGGGGACCAGGCAGCCTCCTCCTCGTGAGCCCTCAGCCTCCGAAGGCTGGTGGCCGAGAGAGTGGAGGATGGCTCTGGACTCCAAGACCTGCTTGGCCAGTGCTCTAACCTCCCTGGGCTGCCTTCTCACCTGTGGCTGTCCCCATGTCCTGGGACAGCATCAGGGGAGATGCTTAGAGAGCGCTGGGAGGCATGCTCTGGACACCAGGGTCTGAGGGCCATCCAGGGCTGATGGGAAAGCTGACCTAGAAGGAAAAAAGGGACCCAAGAGTGGTGCCTGGGTGGCTCAGTCAGTTAAACATCTGACTTTTGGTTTTGGCTCAAGTCATGATCTCAGGTTCCTGGGATCGAGTCCTGTGTGGGGATCCACACTCAGCATGGAGTCTGCTTGGGATTCTTTCCCTCTGCCCTTCCCCACCTCTCTCTCTCTCTGCCTCTCAAATTAATCAATCAACCAATCAATCTTGGAAGGAAGGAAAGGAAGGAGGGAAGGAACAAATGAAAGAAACGAAAGAAAGAGAGGGAGAGAGAAAAGAAAAGAAAAAGAATGAAAGAAAGAGGAAAACAGAAAAGAAAGGCAGGCCCAAGAGAAGGCAGTTTGATGTATGAGTTGTGGCAGTCTGGGAATGCTTGGTCATCCAAGGAAGCCTCTAGACCCATGTGAGCCTCCCTGGGCTTTTGTGACTCCCTGCCAACCAGTGAGCCCCACAGCAGGTGCTGGGGAAGATGTGATATGGGCATTAGACAATCGTCTGAGACAGGGCAGCTCAGGAGACAGCACCACCAGCTAGCCAGCAGGATGTGTTTACCTGGGCCTCCAGATAGTGGATGCGCCCACAGGGTTCTAGGAGTCCCCTCCTAACCTGCACAAGGCAGGCCATCAGCTCACCCTGAGGTGCCTTGGAGACTACTTCTTTGCACCTCCTTTCAGAAGCTTGCAGAAAAGCTGTGTGCCTCCTGCCAGGGGGAACACAGGTAAAATGACTAGGTTCTGTCTATTATAATTTGTACTCATTTCTCCCCCTGCATTGCTCTTCTACGAAGGATCATGGTAATTGCAAGCCTTATGTTTCTAATTTTAAGAACAACTCCTTATTGGTTGTGGTTCGCTTGCTGGAGTGTGGCACAGCTCAGACGCAGCCCGCAGCATCCTGTCGGGGCAGCTGTGCAGGAGGGATCCCCAGCCTCTCAGCCGCTCCCCAGCCAGCCCGCTCAGTTTAGGCCACCCACTGTCTGTCCAGTGCATCCCTCACCTTTCCCAGTGCTCGTCTTTCAGGATCTCTCTCTCCAAAAAGGAACCTGAGTCATAGTTCAGCCACTCCCTGGGGTCCAGGCAGGGGCACCCAGACCCCCTCCTACCAAAAGCCCAGATAGCCTGGGTGCCCTTCAGGGACCCACCTTCAGCCGCCTTCACATAGACTGTCTCCTGCTCTGTCCCCACTTAGCCCTGACAGCCACCGAAAGTGATGGGACCCCACTAATGGAGCAGTACGTGCCCTGCCCTGTGTGCGAGACCTCCTGGGCCCAGCACACTGACCCAAGTGAGAAATCAGAGGGGGTGCAGTACTTCGACATGGAAGACTGTGTGCTCACGGCCATCGAACAGGACTTCATCTCCTGCCCCAGACACCCCGACCTCCCTGTGCCTCTTCAGGAGCTGGTTCCTGAGCTGTTCATGACTGACTTTCCAGCCAGGTAGGCCACAGCACCACCCTGCCTGGCGGCCCCTTCCTCAGGTGGTGGCTAGCTGGTGTAGCCACTGCTTCCCACCCAGTCTCCTGGGACTTATAGGTTCCCAGCCTAGGCTGCCCGAAGGGAGCCAGGGGTGCCATTTCGGAGGCCACAGCAGGCCCAGCTGGGCAGAGCACTTGGAGGGGAGCCATTCTGGGTCCCCACCCCATCTTGCCCTTGTATCAGCTGAGCTCCTTTCTGCTAAGCCAGCCATTGCCTCTGATTCCTACTTTCCTGCCAGCTCAAGGTATAGAAGGCAAATTCTCCTCGGTGTTCAAGAAGGCAGTGCTCCCAGGCCTACAGCCTCATTTTCCTGTCTTGGCAAATGCTGACCCTACCTGCTGCCCTGAGGCTGGGCATTTAGATCCCCCTACATCTGTCCTTGAAGTTGAGTCTGCCTGTAACCTGTAACCTAAGATAATGACTGGGGAGAGAATGCCGAGGAAGAGGAGAATGTTTTGTGATCCCATCCAACAGTAAAGAGTTACAAAATCCAAGGGCTGGGTAAAAAGATGGAATCTTCTGTAGTCATGGAAACCAGAAGCTATGACTTGGTCTCCTTGGAGACAGTTTGACCTTGGTGGTTACCAACTCTTTTGGAGTTAGGAAGTCCTGTTGTCGTCTTAGTCAAAGGATTGCAAAGGATGTTATATCTGGCTTCTTGAAATAAAAGTAAACTTTTTGGGGTGTGGGGGGATGGTAAGAATATTTGTATTCTCATTTTTCCAAATTGCCCCCCATCCCCAAAGAATCGATGTTGAATACTCTGAGATATTGTAGATTTGGAGTTCCAAAGCACACTTCTGGGTCTATCAAATTAATAAATTGCTTTCTACATTGGAAGATAGACTCCCCCGCCCAAAGCCCTTTCCAATATCCCCAGTTACCTCACTGGTAGAAATGATGATGAAATGCTGCTCCTCTGCAAAATGAGCTCCCTTTATTCCTAGAACTCTAATGTGAGGGTTGTTGCTTCTTAGAGACCACATGCAGAGTTTTATATATGCATGAACCAGATTTCTGTAGAGGAGGCCCAATTAGGGAGCCCCAAATGTTAAGATTTTCATTTATTTGCTGTTACATTTTACACCCTAGCTGAATCTGGGCTGTGGCATCTACAGTATGAAATCTGGAAAGGCAGACTGCTTGTCCCCATGGGTTTGGATCAAATTGCAGGCTGTATCATGGTTCTTAACTGAAGGTACTTGGCTAGTAATTGAAAAGCCCAACAGTGTGGACAGGATTCCCAATCCAGCAGAGGCTCTTTGGACACTTGAGCTGTGCCCCCAGCAGGGGCCCTGAAGCACTGCCCTCCTCGCACTAGGAGTTTGGGTGGTTCGGGGTTGGGGGAGTGGTTACTTGGCATCCAGGGAACCCTGTCCTAGGCCCCATGTTTATAGGATGCCCTAAGGGATCGCCAGCATTCCTACTGCTGCTCCCGGTGGCCATCCTGGGAAGCTCCCAAGTGCCCATGCTGCCCAAGCAGGTGGTTTTGGCAGTGGGTGCTTGGAGAAGGGCTCAGCTCATCTGCTATACCACCACGGGCTTCAGTGGAGGCAGTCGCACCTGCCTGTAGTGTAAAGCATGCAGTTGAGCTGTGCAAAGTCTGAGCAGCTGCAGAATCCATTCGTGGAAGGCATGAAAAACAGCTGCCTAGTGGAGTCGGCCTGTGGGGCCAGGAGGACTCCAGTGGAGGCACCTGGCATAGCCAGCTGGTGAACAGCCCAGAGAGGCTTCAGCAGAACAGGGGGAGGCCCTGCAGTGGGAGGGCATCTAGACTGCCTTCCCCCTCCCTCCTGTCTCCCATCATCCCTTTCTCTCCCTCTCCCCCCAGCCCTGCCACCTCCCATCATCCCTCTCTCCCTTCCTCCCTTCCAGGAGTGACTTACAATTTTTCCAAAAGCCCAAAAGAAATCTCCCCTTCACCTAAGATTAGAACGCATAGACCAGTGAAGTCTAAAACACCCTGCCCTTGGGTGAAATCCTAGCCATCGGTTGTGCAGACAGTGCTTGTGCCAATCAGAAGCCCT
This sequence comes from Vulpes vulpes, assembly GCF_048418805.1. NCBI lineage: Eukaryota > Metazoa > Chordata > Mammalia > Carnivora > Canidae > Vulpes > Vulpes vulpes. Next base: position 88,095,402 of record NC_132793.1, on the reverse strand, counting down.
CCATGGCCACTCACCTAACCTCTCACTTAGTAAAAAGAAATAAGGAAACAACCAACCTAGCAGTAAATAAATGCAGTGTGTCTGCTGGATATACTAGCTCTCAAAGCACAGAATCTTTTGGAGAGAAACCTCCAAGAGAATTTGTTTTTTCCTATGCGGGCTACGTTGCAAGGCTCTCCCCAGTGTGAGCCATCATCCGCACCTACAAGGCAGTTACTGTTACGATCCCACTTTATGGAGGAGACCCAGGCTTGTTGAGGCTACACAACCTGTCCAAGACCATGGTGTATCCTGGATCTGTCTGACTCCACAGGTGGCTTTGAACTGTGACTCCCTGCAGTGGAAGAAACGACCAAGGGTGTCCTCACATCCATCCATCCAAGGACCACCCCCACCCCCACAGGCCTCTCTGGGCAGGGGGGTCAGGGACCAGTTAGGAGGCTTGGTCTGACCTCTATGTGGTATTTCTGGCAGGCTCTTCCTGGAGAACAGTAAGCTGGAGCACAGCGAGGACGAGAGCAGTGTCCTGGGCCAGGGCGGGAGCGGCACCATCATCTATCGGGCCCGGTACCAAGGCCAGCCCGTGGCAGTGAAACGATTCCAGATCAAGAAATTCAAGAACTTGGCCAACACCCCGGCAGGTAAACAGGGCCCCATGTCCTATCTTTTCAGACATGTTCTCCCAAGGTCGTCACACTTCCTGCCACCTTGGGGAGACTGGATGAGGACGGTGGATGAGGCGAACAGAGGCCCCTGAGCAGTCGACCTGCTTTGTTCCTGGCAGGATGTGGAATAGGTCTAAAGGTCATGCTGAGCAAAGCTTAAAAATTATCTTGGGAGACTATTTTCTTATCTAGATGTTAGCCCCCAAGAGTATGGGCCATCCTTACAATTTCTATCTGCTCCCTGGCTAGCATGGGCCTGGTACCTGGTGGGTGCACACTCAGACCTCAAGTGGACCCCTTACCTTGCAGGACCCCTCTCACCCATCTCCACTAAAGAAAGGAAGGTGGCACCCCAGGTGAATGCATGGGAAAGCCAGCCTGGGTGGCTTCTCCCCCACCCACACGAGGGACGGAACACCTTCTTGCCTTGGCACATCCAGGTCCACACACCACGTGCAGCTCAGAGATGTTCTCTACCTAGAGCAGCCCATCAGCACTTAACACCCAGCTAGTGTGGGTACTGGGCGGCCCCCTCACTTCCAGGCAGCTGAATATCACATTTCTCACAGCCCCTGGCTTAGCATGTTCCTCTTTAGGATCATTAAGGTAATTTACATTCCTGGTGGAAAAATCAGAATCCTAGAGCAATGGAAAGAAAACAGATCAGAAAGGAAGAGACAAATTGTTACTATATGAATGACTTCCTGCACAGAAAAATCCGAGAGATTCTACTGTCAAAAGTGAGAGCCAGTAAGTTTCACAGCATTGCCAGACGTGAGCTCAACCTCAGAACTCAGAGCGTTCCCATTTACAGCAATGACCCATCACTAGAAAATGTCTGCGTGTGCAATTATACCATAAAGTACTGAGGGATAATTAATGTATACAGTTCAGTTTCATTCCCATTGAAGTCCTAGCAAGGGGTGGGGGTGCATGTGAGAGAGAGAGATCTCACCCACTGATTCTAAATGCACGTGAAATGACAAAATCCCAAGAACAGCTGAGAGTCCTATAGAGGGAGACAAAGAAAAGAGGCCTGCCCAGCAGATGTCATGACTTATAACCCTGCAGATGTGAACCCTGCAGAGTGTTCTCTGGGGCTCGGCCGGGCCCGCCAAGGGAGCAGACACAGCCGCGTGTGTGGAAAGCTGGCACACGGCAGAGGTAGCATCATGAGTCAGAGGGGAAAGGCTGACGGGGGCAGCCCGGGTGGCCCAGTAGTTTAGCGCCGCCTTCGGCCCAGGTTGTGATCCTGGAGTCCCGGGATCGAGTCCCTGTATGGAGCCTGCTGCTCCCTCTGCCTGTGTCTCTGCCTCTCTCTCTCTCCGTCTCTCTCTCTCTCTCATGAATAAATAAATAAAATCTTAAAAAAAAAAAAAAAAAGAAAGAAAGAAAGAAAAGAAAAGAAAGGCTGACAGGTCACTAATCAAGGCCAAGACTTGGGTCAGACTTCACACCATAGTCAAAAATTCATAATGGGTTAAAGACCCAATGTGAAAAACAAAAGCTTTGCACTAAAAAAAAAAAATAAATAAATAATTGGCCGGCCTCCACACAGATCTGACACAACTGATGCATTTTAACCGCCAAGGGTTTTTGCATGCCGTTTAAACCTCCATGTTCAAAAATCCCTGATTTTAAAATCCAAATGCAGGGGAAGAGACACAAGAGGACCCTGTTTGGTGACCTCAGGGCCAGCCACAGACCCGGTGGGTAGCATCTTGCCCCTCCACTTGGCAGGAGAGGCCCCTCTGGGGGACTTGGGCAGCCACCTTCTAGGGTTTACAGCGCAGACTGGAAATTGCCACCCCTGCCCATAGACCTTGCTCCTCTGGCCTGAGATGACCTGTCACAGGCCCATGGAAGCCCTAGTTTTTTCTGTGGCTGAAGAGAGGGTGCTGATTCTTTCTGCCTTTGGGGGTCCTGGCTGCTGGCAGGGAGTCAGGTAAGCAGTAGCAGCCAAGCCCCCAACATCCCCGCAGGTGAGCAGGACTCTGGGTGACACTCAGGGATGCAGAACTGGAATAAGCCACAGCAGTGACCCTCAAGTGGCCAGCAGGAGGGTGGGGTGGGATGAGATGAGAGCTCCAAGGGGAACAGGAGAGCAGGGACATGCGCAGCTCTCCATTGAGGGAGCAGGAACTGCCCAATGTGTTGGGACCAATTTAGCACTCAAGGCAGAGGGACTTGGTATCAGCCCAGAATGCCTCAAGAATGCCACCACTGGGGGCCAAATTCTGGGTGACAGTATTGCAGCCCCTTTTGTATTAAGTGCCTTAAAATATAAATGCTGCTCCTGCCAGCCCCTCAAGTCCCTGTGGGGGAGCTCTGAGTGTGGCAGGAGTGGCCCTAGAGGAGCTCCCAGAGCAGGTGGCGCAGGGCTCTGCATCCCTTACCTCCCTGGGCAGCCCTGATGGCTGTGCTCCCCCTGCAGACACCATGCTGAGGCACCTGCGCGCCACAGATGCCATGAAGAACTTCTCGGAGTTCCGGCAAGAGGCCAGCATGTTGCACGCCCTGCAGCACCCCTGCATCGTGTCACTCATCGGCATCAGCATCCACCCACTCTGCTTCGCCCTGGAGCTCGCCCCCCTGGGCAGCCTCAACACCGTGCTATCTGAGAATGCCAAAGGTACCAGCCAGGCTGAGAACTTTCCAAAGGGGTGGCTCAGGGCCCGCCCACCCAGATACAACCCCTGGGAGGCAAGTGAGCCCATGGCAGGCAGATCAGGTGCCAGGGAAGCTGTATCCCTGGGAGGTTCCCTCCTTCTGCCTGGCCTGGCTGGCTGGGCCAGAGCACACCTGCCCCACAGTGCACACAGCCAGCTCCCTGTGGGTGAAGAGAGTCACTTCACTAGGTCTACACTCTGAATGGTGCTGTTGCCAAGGCTAGGGAAGCTGATGGTTTAGAGTCAGATGGAACCAGGTTCCAAGTCCTGGTTCTCTGCCATCATCCAGTAAATTAGGCCTGTAGAAGGAGTATGATAATAGTCCCACCAAAGAGGCATTTGAGAGTCTTAAACAAGGCAACCAGGGGGGTCTGAATAGCAGCCTGGTGCCTACAAGCCCACTGGCCACATAAATCTCTCCATTCCCCAAATGCACACCTGTGTCCATCATCATTCAAAACTCTGAAACCCTGAGGTTGGCTTTATCATATTTTTTAGTGAAATTTTAAAATAATTTTCCTTGGGAAATAAATAGGGAACTGAATCCCTGACAGAAAAAGAGCTGACAATGCGATGCTGACAGGAAAGAGGTAGCTGTCTCTTGACTCAGGAAGAAGAAACATCATTAAACTCAAATTATTTCTCCCTCAGTGGAAGAGAACTTTTTTTTAAGTGAAGATCTTATATCCCCAAACTCCCCCTCCCCTTGACAGTATAACAACCTTGGCCGGTGATGAACTCTAAGAATTTTGAATCTTTGCCCTTTTAGTAAGAACACCCACAATTCCATGAATTACCACAAATGAAAGCTAGAACGATCAGTGTTTCTATCCTAAATATTGTTTTACATCAGAAGGTCATTCTCTGTCTTCTATGGCATCCAGCAGGGAGAATAATGAGAAATGTCTGTAGAATATAAAGCATCCGAGGAGAGAGAAAGTCAGAAAAGACAATTGTTGTAATGATAGTTTGTTTGTATTTTTTCTTTGCAAAGATTCTTCCTTTATGCCCCTGGGACACATGCTCACCCAAAAGATAGCATACCAGATTGCCTCTGGCCTGGCCTACCTGCACAAGAAAAACATCATCTTCTGTGACCTGAAGTCGGACAACATTCTGGTCTGGTCTCTTGATGTCAAGGAGCACATCAACATCAAACTGTCGGACTATGGGATCTCAAGGCAGTCATTTCATGAGGGGGCCCTCGGCGTGGAGGGCACCCCTGGCTATCAGGCCCCGGAGATCAGGCCTCGCATCGTGTATGACGAGAAGGTACCCACACCCCAGCCCACTGCCAGCCCCAGGTCCCTGGGAGGCCAGCCGGGCAGGCCTGTGGCACCTGCAGCTTCTCAGCTCCATTCTCCCAGGCATCTTCCCTCCCTCTCCTGTGCTTGACCGGGGGGAGCTCTGGCTTGACCCAGAATTGCACAGGCATCTGGGCCCACATCGCAATGTCAGGATTAACTTCTCCTTGGCTTCAGGAACAGAGAATTCGGCAACCTCTGAATTCTCTAACCTTGATTCAGAGACATAGTCAAGGTGGTACACAGTGGACGATGAGTCCGGGCCAGAAATGAGTCTGGATTTGTGTCCCAACTCTGCCATTTAGATGTATAAAGTGGGGACAGTGGGCCAGCCTCACGGGGGCTCAGGAGGAGCAGTCAGAATAAGGATGGCGGAGGCTCCTGGCCCATAGGTGCCGTTTGCAAGGCATTGCCCGAAGTGAACAGCAGACGTGTTGAGGCAGCACCACCAACACCAGGAGAAGAGAGGGGATGCTAACATGACAAACGTGGGCTCCCCGAGCAGCTACATGGCCAGCCTCAGCCAAGATGATGGCTAAATATTTACCTTTCCCTGAAAGCTGGTTAGTAGACGCAGGCACACAGACAACTTAAAGCCATCTTCCAGCTAATGCCAGCTCCAGGTCATTCTTCGCTAGCATTGAAACTCCCCTGATCTATAATTTTTCATTATTTGGTAATTTGCAGATGAGTCATTGCCTGATTGCTTCAAAAATGACCTAAACAGCCTGCAGTCCCCATGCTGTGTATCACATCCCTGTGTTATTTTATAACTGGAAGTTTGTACCCTTTGATCACCTTCAAAAAAGGAAAAGGAATGGCCTTAGTAGGGGCACCTGGGTGGCTCAGTTGGTTAAGCATCCAACTCTTGATTTTGGCTCAGGTCATGATGTCAGGGTCACAAGCTCGAGCCCTGAGTCAGGCTCTGTGCTGGGCATGAAGCCCCCTTGGGCTTCTCTTTCTCCCTCTCCCTCTCCCTCTGCCCCTCCTCAACCCTTCTAAAAAAAAAATGACCTTAGCCTGAGTGGGTGAACTTGTCACCTGCGTCTATTAACTAAAATAGAAAAGGCAAATCAGAGTGATAAAAATAAGAGCTTCTTAAGTAGCAGGTGACCCAGACAAGGCACCTAAAAACTAAAATTATAACAGGAACCTTCACATTGAAAATTCTCAGGTCTACCTCAGCCACTATCCTTCTAAAATGTTATCTCTTGGCTCTCCTGGAGGCCTACACTAACTTCTCCTTGTTGGGCTTTTTGATGACATTAAAAGTAGAGGAGTCAACATGTTGTGATTTGGGAGACATTCCCCCTTTGTGATTTGCATACACTGTTCTTCTGGTGCCAGGCACATTAAGCCGAGGCTCTGTGTTCTCCTGCCTTTTCTTGATTCTCAGTGATAAGGAGCATGGCATTCTTGGAACCTGTAACCAGTACCTGATGGTTAGCAAGTCCTTAGTGTGTGTTGATTGGATGGATGGATGGATGGATGGATGGACGGACAGATAGGTATATGGACAGAAGAACAGATCATCAGATGAATGAATGGGTAGACAGGAGTATAGATAGATAAATATGCAGAAGGACAAGCAGGTGGGTGTATGGATGGATAGATGGATGATGAATGAAAAAAAAAGAAAAGGGAGGGAGTATGGAAGGATCAGAAATGGATGGCTAAAGGGACAGAATGATGGATGGTCAGATGGTTGGATGTTTGGACAGGTCAAGGGGGGGTGGATGCATTGGTGGATGTATTGATGATTGTCTCCCTTTGGCAGGATCCCTGGTCTGATTGTGTCTTCTGCTCCCTCTGTCTCAGGGCCAGCTTATGAGAGCTGCTGGGCCCAGACAGGGGACCTGACTTGGCATGCCTCTTTGCCCAGGTAGACATGTTCTCCTATGGAATGGTGCTGTATGAGTTGCTGTCGGGACAGCGGCCAGCGCTGGGCCATCACCAGCTTCAGATTGCCAAGAAGCTGTCCAAGGGTATCCGCCCAATTCTGGGGCAGCCAGAGGAAGTGCAATTCCATCGGCTCCAGACACTCATGATGGAGTGCTGGGACACAAAGCCTGAGAAGGTACCTGAGGGCCCCGGGCCTGGGGACCTGGCACCTCCTGCCCCTGTGGTGGAGGGTCTGGATCTCCAGAATACACATGGATTAGTCTACTTGCCCATCCTTTGCTAAGTCTAGAACAAATGGGGCACTCTTCTCTGCTCACCTCTTCTAGAAAGAGATAGTTATGGCTCCTAATACATCTAATTTATTTTCTCTGTATGTGTGCCACTCAGGAAAAGTGAGCTTTCTTTTCCTCCCCAGCTTTTGTGTCACACCATCATGCAGGCAGAGCATACCAAACCCTTTATAGCACTATGGTCCCCACGCTAGAGCAGAGAGAATGTACATATCTCTTTTTAGAGTAATGGGGAGCAAGTCTGCTCATGAGGGCAGGAGTCATAAAATCATTTTAAAGCCTAGCTATACTATATTGTTCTGTGTGTTGATTTTATGTTCTGCACAAATAAAACTTTATTGAAAAGAAAGAAAGAAAGAAAGAAAGAAAGAAAGAAAGAAAGAAAGAAAGAAAGAAAGCAAGCTTAGCTGTTTGGGAAAGAGGCCAGTGATGTCAAAGTTAGAATGCACTTATCAAAGTAGACAGTATTTAATGTATTGAGAGTAAAATAAGATCAGAGAAAAATCCTTCACAAGATTGTATGTCCCTGGGCCCGGGGCTTGGAATATCAGGGTTTAAGCTAACTGGACCATATAAGTCCATGTTCTCCTATGGTTCAAGTCGCTATGGAGAGCAATGACCCAGACAGACACCCTGGCATATGAAGTTGTCATGGCCTCTTGCTTTGAGCCACTTCTAATCCTTCCCCCCTTGTTCAAGACCATTGGTTTCATGGGCAGGCCAGGCATCAAGTTGCTGTAAGTGACGCACGCTCATGGTTCTGGTGGCCTCTCTCCCTCAGCGACCGCTGGCCCTGTCGGTGGTGAGCCAGATGAAGGACCCAACCTTTGCAACATTCATGTACCAGCTCCCCTGCGGGAAGCAGACTGCCTTCTTCTCGTCCCAGGGCCAGGAGTACATGGTGGTGTTCTGGGACGGGAAAGAGGAATCCAGGTAACTTCCATAGTAACTTGCCGTGCCCTGCTAGTACCGGGGGGAGGGGGGGGCGCGGGGGTGGGGGCTACTGTGGAATTGGGGAGCCGTCAGGGATGGCCATGGCGAGAGATGTCTCGTGGATAGTGGGTTGAAAGCCTGATGGAGTTCCCTCCTGAGAGAAAACTGAGTCCATGCAGATAGAAAGGCATGTATGTGTTTGTAGTTAAAAGAAGCAAAGAGAAGATGGTGTCTGGCAGGGGTGTAGGGTCAACAGAGGGCTTTGTTTTTTATACTTGTTTTTCCCCTTTTTCATCATCATCCCCTATTTCCCCCATCCCTGCACCCCCTCCCCTTTGGCAACCACCAGTTTGTGCTCTGCTTATGAGTCTGTTTCTGTTTTATTTTTTCTTTTGTTTTTTAGATTCCATGTTTAATTGAAATCATATGGTGTTTGTATTTCCCTGACTTATTTCACTTAACATAATAATACCTTGAGGTCCATCCATGATGTAGCAAATGTTAAGATGTCATTCTTTTTTATGGCTTAGTAATACTCTCTCTATATGTGTGGGTACACATACATATCCATGTATCTGTATCTATAGCTAGACCCCATCTTTATCCATTCATCTCTGGATGGATGCTTCAGTTGCTTCCTTATTGGGCTACTGTAAATAGTGTTGCTGTAAATATAGGGAGACATGTATCTTTTCAAATTCAGTGTTTTCATTTTCTTTGGGTAAATACCCAGAAGTGGAATTACTGGATCATATGCTATTTCTATTTTTACTTTTTTTAGGAGCCTCCATTCTGTTTTCCCAAGTGGCTACAGTTTTACGTTCCCATGAACAGTGCACAAGGGCCACCTTTTCTCAACAGCCTCTACCACACTTATTGTTTCTTGTCTTTTTGATACTAGCCCTTCTGACAGGTGTGAGGTGATACCTCAGGGTGGGTTTGAGTTGCACTCCCCTGATGATGAGCGATGTTGAGCATCTTTTCACAGATCTGTATATCTTCTTTAAAAAAAAAAATGTCTGTTTAGGTCATCTGCCCTTTTTTTTTTTCATCTGCCCATTTTTAAACCAGATTGTTTGTTTTCTTGGTGCTGAGTTGTAGAAGTTCTTTATATATTTTGGTTATTAACCACTTATCAGATCTACCATTTGCAAATATCGTCTCCCATTCAGTAGGTTGTCTTTTCGATGGTTTCCTTCTCTGCACGAAAGCTGTTTAGTTTGATAGATTGTTAATTTTTGCTTTTGTTTTCCTTGCCTCAAGAGATAGATCCAAACAATATTGCTAAGCCTGATGTCCAAGAGTTTAACTGCCTCTGTTTTCTTTTAGAAGTTTTATGGTTTCAGGTCTTACATTTAGGTCTTTAATCCATTTTGAGTTTATTTTGGGATGGGGTAAGAAAGTGGACCAATTTCATTCTTGTGCATGTGGCTGCCCTGTTCTCCCAGCACCATTTTTTGAAGAACCTATCTTTTCCCCCATTGTATATTCTTGCCTCCCTTGTCATAGATGAATTGACCACATAAGTATGGGTTTATTTCTGGGCTTTCTATTCTGTTCTCTTGATCTGTGTGTCTATTTTTGTGCCAGTACCATACTGTTTTGATCACAACAGCTTTTTTTAAAGATTTTATTTATTTATTCATGAGAGAGAGAGAGAGAGAGAGAGAGAGGGAGAGGGAGGCAGAGACACAGGCAGAGGGAGAAGCAGGCTCCATGCAGGGAGCTCAGTTTGGGACTTGAACCTGGGACTTCAGGATCACACCCTGGGCCAAAGAGTGGCGCTCAACCGCTGAGCCACCCAGGCGTCCCCACAACTTTATAGTATAGTTCAAAATCAGAGATTGTGATACCTCCAGCTTTATTCTTCTGTCTCAAGATTTCTTTGGCTATTTGGGACCTTTTGTGTCTCCATATGAATTTTAAGATTATTTGTTGTAATTCTATGAAAAATACTGCTGCTATTTTGATAGAGATTGCTTTGAATCTGTAAATTGCTTTGGGTAGTATGGACACTGGAACAGTATTGATTCTACCAGTCCATAGACATGTGTCCATTTATTTAGTGTCATCTTCAATTTGTTTTATCCATGTCTTCAGAGTACAGCTCTTTCACCTCCTTGATTAACCATATTCCTGGATATTTTATTCCTTTTGGTGCAACTGTGAATGGAATCGTTTTCTTAATTCTTAATATTTCTTTTTGCTGGTTTATTATTAGTGTGTAGAAACACAACAAATTCCTGTATATTAATTTTGTACCCTGAAACTTTACTGAAGTCATTGATTAGTTGTAATAATTTTCCCATCCTGGGAGGACTTTGTCTTAAGATGGGAGCTATTTGCAGCTTGATGGCAGAAGAAGTAAATGATCCGAGGGGTCGGAGAGAGGGGCAGGTACTGGGGTGGACTTGCCAGATAGTGAGAGGGGCAGGGGACCCAGAGACAAGCATTTAAGGTGCCCTTAAATAAGAATGTGTGGGCCTTGCATTCTAGTCACATCTTTCTCTCAGTGAAGTGGCAGGAAGGATGAAAGCACGGAGACAGGTTTTGAATATTCGAGGAGAAAAAGATGACATGTGACTTGAGCACCAATTCATGAGATCAGGGTGGTTGCAGGACAGCACTGAAGCCCACTGGAAGTTGGTGGCCACTGTTGGAAATGAGGATTGTCCACAAGGTTATGTGCCCCAACATGTACTGCTGGCCCCGGGTTGCAAGATAGGAAACAGTTGATTTTAAGCAGAGCTGGGGTTTTGCCACGAGGAAGAGAAGGGCATGGAACGTGGGGGTATTTTCAAGAGGGTCATGATAAAGATGGTTTATGGAAACTGCGTGGGGCCATAAAATGGATGAGGAACAATAGAAAGTACCAGAAATCCTAGGTCTTGGCAGAATGTAAACAAAACCAAAAACCCTGTGATGAGTTATGGTAATAGGTGGAATGGTCTGAAAAAGTAGGAGGTAGTGGTCAGAAAATAGTTACTTGACCCTGAGTGGATGGGAGGGGCACAAATATTTGTAAAGATGAGATCTGATGTGCAACTTTGGGAGAGGGTGCCTGGAATAAAATGGGGATAAGCGAACTGGGAAGCGAACAGGAAGTCACAGGACCAAGATGCCAAGGTATTGAAAAGTTAGACTGTGCAAGCTCCAAAAAGCCACCATCTGGTGTAGGATCCTTCCATCCTGGCCAAGGTGTAAGGTCTTTCCCATCCCCCTAGGGGGACATCTTCAGAGTCAACGAGAGCATTTCATGACCTAAGTAGTCTTCCAGTAAGCCTTGTGGCAAACATTTGCAGGTGCAAAAATCTAATAAGGCTTAGATAAAGTGAAGCTTGAGACACAATGAGATAAGTGGAAGGAACTTTACCATTTTCTCTAGGTCATCCAGGTGACTTTGGCACCACATTTTATGACAGTGGGACTGAGTGCTCTGACATAAGACATGGTCTAAGAAACCATGCCCTAAAAAACTACGTATAGTTGTATGTGTATATTTAGTTATTTTTATTTATATTTATATAAGTAAATGTATACGTTTTCAGTAATTACATCACTGGCGGCACTGTTGTTATTTTAAAGCATTGCTTTAATTGCAGGGTAAAGTGAATGAGCAAGCATAACGGTATCAAGCATTGCACATTGTGATATTCGGTATGCAAAGTATGAAAGATAGGTTAAATTTAAAAACCTGTCATTCTGAGTATAAATTTTGGGATTCGTGATAGATTTTATCTTTAAGAAAAATAAACTCATGTTTCCTAGCCCTGCCCATTGAAAAGGCCTAACAATAATGACCAACCACCAATGATGACCTCTGGGACCCAAATGGTGATCTCTAAGTGCCATAGGGAATCAGGGCTTATTTAAGAAGTGACTGACTCCAGGTCTGGGACAGGAAGATGGCTGGGAGCATCTGACACATCAGATCAGGGATGCCATCAGACCCTCATGAGAGTAGATTAAAGAGATTGAGGAGTCAATCCAAAGAGGTTTGTACTGGCCAAAGATAGGACAGTTGGTCATTAGTAAGAAGAATTGCAGTGGATTGAGACATGCCAAATTGTTTAAATTCATGAGTTTCTAATGCTACTTAATAAAAACAAACTGAGGCACCTGGGTGGCTCAGTCGATTAAGTGTCCGACTCTTAATTTTGGGTCGGGTCATGATCCAGGGGTCACGAGATGGAGCCTTGCATTGGGCTCCATGTTCAGCAGGGGGTCTGCCTGAGTCTCTCTCTCCTTCTCCCTCTGCCCCTCCCCCTGCTCATGCTCTCTAAATAAATAAATAAAACCTTAAAAACAAACAAAAACCCTTCATTGATCACCCTTGGAGGCTCCTAGAGAACCAACACGTTATTTTGGAAATTAGTATATACAGAAAGAATCAAGATTTTATTCTACCTTTCCTATGTGAACTGTACCCCAGGGTAGCAAAAGAGATAAAAGGAGGAAGTTTCTCTTTCTAGAATAAATGAAGCTAATAATTGAAGAAGGAGTGCCAGAAATAGAATGTTGGCCCTTTGCAATCTCTACTGAAATAATAGATATAAGGCAGTGATTGTCAATGATCACAAAAGGAGTGAGAACTGGACATTCCTAATAGAAATGCAAGTGCACAGTGAGGAAATGTCCTTGCCTTAAAAAAAAAAAAAATCGAACAAAATGTAATCAAGACTTGGGACGCCTGGGTGGCTCAGTGGTTGAGCATCCGCCTTCAGCCCAGGACGTGATCCCAGGATCCTGGGATCAAGTCCCACATTGGGCTCCCTGCAGGAAGCCTGCTTCGCCTCTGTGTCTCTGCTCTCTCTGTGTCTCTCATGAATAAATAAATAAAACCTTTTTTTAAAAATGTGATCAAAAATAAATTAAAAATTTAAAAATGTGATCAAGACTTGAGACGGGCGGGGGATAAGGCGGGTGACACCCCAGGGCTGTGGAGACACTTCCCAGAATCCTTAGCACATAACCTGCCAGAGAAAAAAGAGAGGTGGGAAGGGAGAGCCAGTCATCAGACTGAGAGACATAAAGACCAGTGGAAGTGTGGGCAAAAGATGTGTGTGACCCAGGTACATAACCTCAGTCTCTGCCTCAGACGGTGAGCACACTAGATGCCCATGGAGTACGGTGAAGAGACAGAAATATTAGGGGGCGGCCAGGCCCTGTGGGTGAACAGTGGCGCCCATAAATAACAGCTTATTAGTTTTCAGAGCATTCATGTTGGGGGGCATGTTCTAAGGACTCCAGCCTACTCTGAAATTTACCCACCTATCTTTTTTTTTTAAGATTTTATTTGTTTATTCATGAGAGACACAGAGAGAGAGACAGACACAGGCAGAGGAAGAAGCAGGCTCCCTGCAAAGAGCCCAATGTGGAACTCGACCCCAGGACCCTGGGATCACACCCTGGGCCAAAGGCAGATGCTCATCCGCTGAGCCCCCCAGGTGTCCCTCACCCACCTATATTTAGTCTGGACTTTGTCTACTCTGAGACTGAGGGGCTCCCTTGTTCCTGGGGTGAGACAGACGTGGCCAGTGGGAAGGGCGAGTGGCTCTGGTAGAGGTGTGGCCCCCGGTGCCCCTTCTTCACACTGGGGAGGCCATCTCTTGAACCCTGTAACGTCACAGGCAGAAGAGAGTCTTTCCTCCCACTGGGAATGGCCCTGTGTCCCCCAGAGGTTCAATCACTACCAGGGAGGCAGAATGCACCTGCACCCAAGCGTCGTGCATGGCTCTGGATGCTCGCAGATCATGGAAGGATTCGACCTTGGGTTCAAGGGGGTGGTTGAGGCCCGCAGCTTGCATCCCCCTCCCCCTCCAAGGCTACTCGGGCCAAGCCGAGATACAGGAGGCAGCCCCTGGCCACCGTGCACTGACTGTACCATTGTCACCGGCTCTAGGAACTACACCGTGGTGAACACAGAGAAAGGCCTTATGGAGGTGCAGAGGATGAGCTGTGCAGGGATGAAGCTAAGCTGCCAGCTCAAGGTCCAGAACTCTCTGTGGACGGCTACCGAGGTAACCACCTCCATGCAGGGCTCCCAGCGAGGTGGGCAACGCAGCCCGCACAGGGGCCCAGATCTAGCAAATAAGAATATAGGATGCCCAGGCACACTGGAAAGTCAGATAGCCCCAGCCTACATGTGCGAGACCCCCAAAGCAGTGCCAGCAGCCCTGCGAAGCAGCAGCGTGTCACCAAGGGCAACCACCTGCCTTATCCCTGGTGGGTGACTGGGACCCAGCTGAGAGAAATATCAGGTGCAGGATCCCAGCAGAAGGAGAACCCCAGTACACTGGGTTTCTTATAACACTGCCAGGTCTCCCCAGGGAATGCACTCAGCTCTGAAGGCATTTTGCCTTCAGGTCAAGGAAATCAGCAGAAGGCCCAAGGAGCTGTCTTCTGAGAAATCCAGAGAGGAATGCCCCAATCAGTAATGCTCTGAAGCTACAGGTGCCATGGGGTGGAGCGGGGCAAGGTGGGGGAGATTGGTGCAGCCAGCCAAGATCCACAGAGGAGGTCTGTAAGACTGCTCATCCCTGTGTAATTCCCAGTAGCAAAAACTTGGAACAGGACTGAGCATCTGATAGCAGATTAGCCAGGTTGTGGCACCCCTGAGCGATGGGCAGCACGAGGTGCTCAAATACAGTTCCCTTGCAGGCCAGGCAGGACAGGGCTTCCCCTCTACCCACCATGCAGTGTCACGAGAAAAGTGAGGAAACAGCACAGTCGGTGGTCCCACTTTTGCCAGGAATGAGGACACACCCACAAATACCCAGGAGAAAGGAGTCTGGGCCCCAAGTCCCCATGGAGGTTTTCTCCAAGAAATGGGATATGAATGATTTTATGTTTCTTCTTTCAACTCTTCTGTAGTTTTCAACATTTCTACAAAGAATAGGAATATGCAACCAACCAACCTGAAAACCCCCAACACATGTTGCTTTTTAAGGCACAAAGGGATTCCTGAGGTAGAAGGGACCCTAAGACAAAATTGGCAGATATATTCCAACCTGGGTCTCATGTTGGCTTGTCTGCCTCTACAGGACCAGAAGATCTACATCTACAGCCTCAAGGGCATGTGCCCCTTAAACACACCCCAACGGGCTTTGGACACCCCGGCTGTTGTCACCTGCTTGTTGGCCGTGCCTATTATTAAAAAGGTGAGGTAAGGGAAAAGGTGGATGCCCAGGTCTGTGACTCCCTTCCTTTTCCGTTGGGGTGGCCCCCCCACCTCAGCTTAGGGGGAGGGGGTATGAGGAGTGGGAGCAAAGCCATGGCCTCTTGGACCACCAAGCCCAGATCAGGTCACACTCAGCCTTAGAGAGACAGGCCATCATTTGTGCCTTTTCAAGAACCTGTGTCACTAGCAAAGCAAAACTATGAGCTGAGTGGAAAGCTTGCATTGCACCTGCAAATGCCACGGCCCCAATTCCAGTGAGGCCCCTTTTTGGTACAAATGGTATAAAGAGCCGTTGTACATGTGCCCTTCCCCTTTGGGTAGCAGTGGTTCTCCAGAGTGCGGGCAGCCCTGCCCACCCCCTTCTGGAGCGCCCACTGTCAGCCTGAGACCTGGGTTGCCTCTTGGTCCATTTCCTCTACCTTCCATCCCCCACCTCTCTGAAATGGAACCCCAAGTGATAAATCTCCACAGCCCAGGGCTCAGGCAGCTCCACCACTCCTCCGATGGGACTGGGCACCTCTGCAGGCCCGGCAAGCTCCCCCAGCTGGCTCCTCGCTCCCCATCCCATCCAGCACCGCACTCTGAGGGGACCCTTCCAGCTAGGAATGGCCCCACCCCACACACCCCTGCCAGACTACCTTTCACTCCGTTCTCAGGGTCAAGGACTATCAAGCCTGCTCTGAGAAGCTGCCCCAGCCTGGCCCCAGCCCTTCAGTGGTGCTCTCAGGCTTCTCTGGCCTCCGAGTCCAGGCACTGCTCTTCTGCCTTTGTCTCAGCCCTCCCGCTTTGCTTATCCTCATCCCCCATCCCCACCCCTCTGCTCCTAGTAAATGCTCAAGGTGATGTTTGGTTAAAACATGTTAGCTGTCATCATCCAATTTCAGTTTTCTCATCTGTAAAATGAGGATAAGAAGAGGTAAAAGAAGGTTCTTTCCTTCTGGGCATGACATACCCAGACCCCTGGACCCACACACTTGGGTAAATGTGACCATTATTATTACTTCCTGACAGTCGTGAAATATATATGCTCTTCACCCTACTCCAGTTTATTTTTTTAAAACAAAAAGAAAAAAAAGAAGGTCTGAAATCAACCCTAGGGTCATTTATGAGTGTGCCCCACGGGCGAGGCTAGGCAGCTCAGGACCCGGTCTGCCCCAGAGCCCGGGAGAACATGACACAAAGCGTTATTTAAGGCCACTGCTGGCCAGAGCCCCTGAGCCAGGGCACCACCAGCCTCATGACCAGAGGGAATAAAGCCGGCTCTGTGCGGAGCCTCCCTGTCAGGGCGCCTGCCCCTCGGAGGCCGTGCTGCCCCGTGGCCGCGACAGCAGGCCCCTACATTCTTGCACGCGCACGTTCACACCCAGCTGGGCTGTGGGGCTCACCGCCCTGACTGGGGCCCGGAGCCGGGATTCAGATAGAGACTCTGCTCCTGTTTGCTTTGGCTGCTTTCTTGCCTACAATTCTGAAAATGGATTTTGATAAATGTTCTTTGGGCTTATTGGCCTTGCTGCTGAGCTAGAAGCTGGTTTGCTTGTTTCCTTGGCCACCTGAGTTCCCAAGTAGCTCCAGGTTCCAGAAAGAGGGCTTTCTGCTGCTCACTCGCTCTGGCACAAAGCCTGGGTCCCCGCTCTGTCTCTGTCGTGGCTTCAGCTTTGTTCTCCTGAACTCTGCCCATCCCACCTCAGCCCTAGGCAGGCATCCAGGGTGTGACACTGCCCTCTGTTCCCAGCTCTGCAGAGATGCTCCAGGGAGACCCTAGGGCGGGGCACGGGGGCATCAATCAGCCCTGTCCCTGCAACTTTGGCCTCTGCCTGCTGACCTTGGTGGCTACAAAAGATCACATTAAAAAAAAAAAAAAAAAAGCTTCACTGCAGGGGTGGAGAGCAACCCCAGGACCTTAGCACTGCCAGTGAGGCATTTCAGAATAGGTGTGGTAAGTGGGGAGTGTAGGCACAATGTCCAAGAAGCACCTCCATGAGAAGGTTCGGTTGGAAGCTATTTCTTCAAGAATAGGTTCAGCAGGCACCTATCATCTGCTAGTGCAGAAAACCAGGTGGAGTCACAGAGATGGATGAGACTCAGCCCTTCCTATGGCAGGCCAGTGCCCAGGCGGCAGTGGCAAGCACGCAGAGCCTGCTGTCACATCGTTAACAAGCAGAACCACATCCCGTCTCTGATGGAGGCCCTTGTGACCCGAAGGAGAAGGCAGGGCCCCTCCTGCTCACGCTGCAGGAACCCAGCCTGAGCGAAGGAAGGTCGTGTAGTGCAGGCCACACGTGCTCCCTGCCAGGGGCTGTGAGCCACGCTCTTCCCAGGCTTGCTCTTCTCCTGCTTGCAGCAGGAAGGGTGGGCATGGCTCTTCCAGGCTTGAGTTACGCCTCCTTTGGGAGCATGCCCAGGAGGTCCTGCTGGCAGCCCCTGCCTTTTGGGGAACATTGCTTCTCTGGGCATGCTTGGGTGGGTGCAGAGATGAGCCTTGGGCCCACTCTGCTTCTCTCCTGGACTGCGTGGAACCAACGGGCAGTCCGGTCTTCTGATTACAGAATTCCTACCTGGTGCTGGCAGGCCTAGATGACGGGCTTGTGGCAGTGTTTGCCGTGGTGCGCGGTGTCCCAGACAATAGCTGCTCCTACCTGTGTTCACACACGGCCAACAGGTCCAAGTTCAGCATCCCAGATGAAGACATGCGACAGAACCCCTACCCCGTGAAGGCCATGGAGGTGGTCAACAGCGGGTCTGAGGTCTGGTACAGCAATGGACCGGGCCTGCTGGTCATCGACTGTGCAGCCCTGGAGATCAGCAGGAGGCTGGAGCCCTACCTGGCCCCTTCGGTGGTCACCTCGCTCGTGTGCAGCTCTGAGTGCAGGGGGGAGGAGGTTGTCTGGTGCCTGGACAACAGGGCCAACTTGTTGGTGATGTACCACGCAGCCACCTACCAGCTGTGCGCCCGGTACTTCTGTGGGGACCCCAGCCCGCTCAGAGACATGTTTCCCGTGCGCCCCTTGGGTCCGGAGTCCCCGGGCCGCCACACAGCCAGCCCCAAAGAACCTGAGGGGGACTCCATCGCAGACGTGAGCATCATGTATAGCGAGGAGCTGGGCACGCAGATCCTGACCCACCAGGACTCACTGACCGACTACTGCTCCATGTCTTCCTACTCCTCCTCCTCCCCGCACCGGGCCCCCGCGTCCTCCTCTAGCCTGCCCTGCTCCCCGGCAAGCTCTTCCAGCGTGCCTTTCTCCACCGACTGCGAGGACTCTGACAGGCTGCACGAGCCCACGGCAGGCTCCGACAGGTCCGAGCACGACCTGACGCCCGTGGACGGGGAGGCTTTCAGCCAGCACCTGCAGGCGGTGAGGATCCTGGCCGTGAAGGACGTCATCTGGGTCCCCAGGTAGGGTTCCTGGGAGGGGGGGTGCGCTCCTGGCCGGGCCTCGGGAGCTGGCAGGTGCTGTCACGATCCATCCCCCCACCCCCAGGGATCTCTTTAGCAAACCTGAGAACGGTGGCACTTGGCTCATCTGCCCCCCGGGGAGCTGACCAGGCCCTCGAGGCAGAGCCGTGGTCAGCGGAGATTCGGTTTCCCGCTGGGAAAGGCCTCCTGGGCCCGGCTGCGGTGCCCTCCCAGTAACTCAATCCAGTCGCAGAGACGCGAGTTGGTTGCCCTGCCTCTGTGCCCGCCAGCTCCATTTCCCCCTGGAGAGCGCAGCCCGGGACAAAACACTTCCCCTTCTCCGTTTTGGTTTCACAGGCGAGGCGGCGATGTTATTGTCATCGGCCTGGAGAAGGACGCCAGCGGCCAGCGGGGCCGAGTCATTGCTGTCTTAAAAGCCCGTGAGCTGACTCCACGTGGGTAAGTCTCAGGACACCACCTGTAGGCCCGGGCCTATGGTGTGGGGCATCGAGGCCCCTCTGCCACGCCCCCACACAGTGGCCTCTCACCCTTCTGTCCTCCACATCCACTGATGTGACCATAAGGCAGAGCAGGAACAAGATGGGGTCCTCCAGGCAGCTCCTCGGGGGCCCAGCAGGTACCAGCTGAACCGAGCATTAGCCACTGGCCAGGGCTGGCTATTTCTGGGGTACCCAGTGCACCTATGAACCAAGTGTCCTGCCTGGGATATATGTCTCCAGGGCTAGAGTTCAACTGCAATGGAAACAGGGAGCCAGGTGATTCACTGGACTTCCCAGCAAGCAGGAGGGCCCTTCCTGGGGTGCTCCACCTGCCCATATAGCACCTAGAGGAGCCACAGACCTAGCATGCACCACCCCTTACCATACCCAAGCCCAGTCTCAGCCATGGCTCCATACCCATCTTCTAGGGGGTCCTGCCAGGAGGCAGGCCAGACTCCACTGTGAGGGTCATTCTGGAGCAAGACAGCCTATCTGGATGCAGTGTGCATGGCCATGAACATGGGAGGCCAGCACCGCCTGGTTCCCAGAGTCCCTTGGCAGCCAGCAGTATCCACAGCAGTATCCATTGACCTCACTTTGTCTGCTGAGCCTCATACTACAAATCTCCTTTATGGAGAAATCCCATTCGGCCTATTTGCCCCAGACCAGGATGACAATGAGAGAAGAAACATCTATGGCGGGTCCCCTCTCTTGCCCAAAAGTATTGAACATTCTCAAGGAGTCACCAGATCCATTGACCCTGCTCTGCCAGTAATTCCAGAAACAGGAGCTGGATATTGTTTTGTTTTGTTTTTTCTACTGAGCCCCAGCTGACTTTGTGGGCTGAGGTAGTTATCAGATCACAGGTGGGGCTTCTTGGGGAGCAGGCGACTCTGTAGAGCCCCAGGCCTGTTGACCTCAGATCACCCATCGTTAGTGTCCCTAAAACTTTCACTAACGATATTTTTCCTATTCAGCAGCCCCAAGGCAGGTTTACCAGGAACCAGACACACTCTCTGTAGGAAGAAATCAGCCCAGGCGGCCAGCTGATAGAAGGGCCATAGCCCGATCCCTCCAGCTTTTTGCAATGTATCTGAGACACTGATTCCCTCAGCGCAAACCTAATGAGTTCCCGCAGTGTGCAAGGCCCCGAGGAGGCTAGAGGCCCTGCTCATACTGGTTTGCGTGCTGGCCACAGCGCACGGCAGTGAGGGCTGGGACGTGGGCTACCCTGTCCGGCTGAGGCCCAGCAGGAAACCTGCGGTGTGTGCACAGATCAGCAAAACCATCTACAGCCTCAAAAAACACATGCCTATAGTTAGGACATGTTGGCACAGGTTTTCTCTCTGATATACCATCATGCATTTCCTGCACTGGGAATTTAGCGTGGGAGAAGAACCAGGCCTGAGCTGATATCAAGGGAACAAAGTCAGTGCTTCAAATCCATTATGGGCCATTGACAAGCAGCATCGATGGTGCTTTCTGGACACATGGAGGTCTAGGTCCAGTGACAAAGGCCACCCGTTCTCGTTGCATCTGTGGCCTTTCATGGGGTGAGTCCCTTACAGGCAATCCCCAAGAACACCAAGTGATGCCCTAGGCTCTTCTGTTAGGAAGCCTCTGCCTGCGGGTTGGACCATCGGGGAAGCAGGCATCCAAGCACATCACTGCTGCCAGGCTGGAATGTACAGATACCCCCAGACTGGCTCTGACCAAGCGGGGACCCCTGGAGGTTTTCTCAGACCTCCCCTCTCTCTGTAGGGTGCTTATGGATGCGGCAGTGGTTGCAAAGGACACAGTTGTGTGCGGCTTTGAGAACGAAAACACGGAGTGGTGCCTGGCTGTCTGGAGGGGCTGGGGCACCAGGGAGTTTGATGTTTTCTACCAGTCGTATGAGGAGCTGGGCCGGCTGGAGGCTTGCATGCGGAAGAGAAGGTAATTCCTATGGAATGACGGTCTTCCAGACCTGGCTGCCCCGGGGCCAGCGGCTTGACCCCTCTGCTACAGCCCACCACCCACTGAAGGACTCAGAAGACAGACTGGGTTCTCCCGTGAGCCACTTGCTGCTAGAAGTGCTGAAAAGTTACCACCCTGGTGGTGGTTTGGGGGTTCCCCGGTTCCCCAGGGCAGAGTTAGCTGCCTACCTCCATTCTCCCATTGCTGGTTTTACAACCCAAGAGAAGATGGTAGGGCCTGGCTGGGGGAAACTCCCCCTGCCTCCTCTATCCACTTCCAGGAGCAGGGGAGGGGGATCCCGCTCCTGACTGGGTCACACAAGGTGGGGCTGGGCCCTCATGGCATAGTGGGCCTGCCCATTTTCCTACCCAGCTCTGGGATGGAATTACACTAGAGGCTCTCAGCTGGGGAGCAGTTCAGGGCAGGGTGGGAGGGGGCTGCGACCTCTGCCCCTTCCCCCAGTGGCCTCCAGGCTTTCAGCACATTTCACAAGCCCCTGGGTCCCCGGGGCCCAGGGCCCCCGCTTGGGCAAGCCAAGATCAGATGTCTCCCGCTCAGGAAAGTCTCTGTGTGAGAAGCCCTCAGAAGGACCCTCGGGGAGGAGCACTGCCCAATCCGGGGAATGAATGAGTTCCTTTAAGTGACATAGCTGGAAAGCCAAGAGCTAGCACAGTGCCCAGAGCACCCACTCAGCCTCTACATTCTTCTCCTGCCGACAAAAGGCAGGGGGAACTCAATCAGCAAGACTTAAGAAAGGGCCATGTGTTTATAGCTTTATGAAATAAACTTGGATGCAGCTGGAGCACAAGCCCTGTTTGTTTGCACATAATAATCTTGTTTATCACTTTAGCAAATTAAGTAATAGCTCAGTGGTTAGGCCCCGGTTGTGAAATCACATCATATGGGGCTTATACCAAATTATGTATTTGCTAAACATTGACTACACACATGAACAGCAAAGCATAGAATTCAGACTTGTTAACGGGGGATTTGTGGGTACGACAGCAACAGTTTTTATAAATTATGCACACACATACACACATGCACATGTACCATGTCGCTACCAAGAATAATCATTTGAGGCTGCTGAACCCAGAATGGTGGTGTGAACATGAGGTCATACTTAAGTGGTTTTGACCTTTTTGTAAAATTAAGTTATAAGAATCAGACTTAACATTCGCTGGGATATGTGGGCAAATGTGGTTCCTTTTATCTGAAAATAAACCGATTCTCTTGAGGATGATGTCACAGCCTCTGTCTGTAGAGTGTGGAGTAACAGCACGGGCTCTGTCCCGGCCAGGCCCACTCACTGTTGGGGTGCAAGGGGAGCCCCGCCAACCTTGCCTACAGCTGCCTCTGTGCAGGCAGCCCCACAGCAGCTTCCACGGGCAGAGGCAGCCACTCTGTCAGTTTCCACCTCCCCACTGCCTTTTGCTGGTCTGGGCACCAAGTCCAGCAGGGGCTGCAGGGCTGCACCCCTGTCCATGTCACTTTCACATCCCACCCTCATCCCTTAGCTGGTCCTCAGTGGTCACTCCTCTCCTGCCCTTCCCATCCCAGCACCCCACAGCTGCCCCATTACTCCCACCCACCCCAACTGCAAACTGGGGCCTGTCCTTCTCCTGCCCCAATCCTGCACTCTACAACCTGCATCCCAACTGCTAGGCTGACACTCAGGGCCCCCATGATCCAGTCCTGACCCATCTCTCTGACCTGGCCTCCCCCCAGACTGAGGCATAAGCTTCTGTGACAAGAGGCCAGCCATTCAGCCCACAGCCTCATGGAGCCAGCTTGGGGCACCTCTTCACAAAAGTTGGAAACCATGCAGGAAATGGTTTCACTACATAAAAATTAGAAACTTAAATGGAAAAGCTACCACAAAGTCAAAAGACAGTCAACTGCGAAAAAAATATTGGTGACAAATGAGAGGCAAACAGCTCATTTATATCTTACATACAAAGAGTTCATACCTTTCGATAAGAGGAAACACAAAAGGAAGAAGGCAGAGGACATAAAAAGCCCTCAACCTCACCCAACAGTGAGGAAATAGATATGAAGACAGCAGCAAAATGTCATTTACTACACTCAAGTGGGCATTCCTGTGGAGATCCACAGGTACCACATTGGAAGATCCACATGTGCAAAGGCCCTGTGGTGGGGCTGAGCTGCTGTGCGGGAACGACAGATGAAGAGCTAGTGTGGCTGGAACATTTGGAAGAAGGGGGAGCTCAGAGGCCCACTAGGCACGGCTCTATAGGCATGGATCTCCATCAAAGCTACTGGTTTTAAGTTTTAGGCAGGGACGTTTGATGACCTGTCTTTTAAAATCACTTTGCTAAATGGAAAGTGGGCTAAACAGGAGCTAATTGACCGTGGGGCCACCCCTTAGAGGGCTTTTTGGCCATCCAAATTTGGTGGATAAATCCAAATCCATCAAAATTTCAAATGCACAGACCATTTAGCCTAGCAGTCCCACTTAAGTATTTGATGCTGAATTTCCTGTGAAAATACCCAAAGGTAAAGAACAAGAGTGTCGCTGTAGCATCACCTATAATGGTCCCAAACAGGAGACAACCCAAACCTCTATCAGGAGGGAAGTCAAAAAGTGCCTGAACTTCCAGCCATGCTGCCGTACTCTGGTCCGACATGTTCTCCAGGGTATAATAAATGCATTGTTTTTCTCAAAAGCAACTCACAGTGTGGTGTGTGTAGAGTTACTATTTGAGTAAAAAAGAAATTCACAGGGAAAATATCCCGAAGGATGCCCGAGAGTTGGGTAGGCATCGGTTGCCTCTGGGGAGCAGAGTTGAGGCCTGGCATAGAGCAGTAGATCGTTAGCTTTTGCCTTACACTTTCCTCACTGCACTGTTTGAATTGTATATAAGCCTTGCCTTGATGGTAAGTCAGGTCAGGAGGGACCCGGGCCCCAGGAATGACATACCTCTGCCTTGCTGTCCAGACGCCTGGGAAGTCCCCACGGAGGGTATCAGGTTCCAGGGGCAGGGCCAGCCATCTGACCTCATAGCTCAAGCAGAACCTACCCTGGCTGTCTTTGGGATGCAGGCAGAGGCCGATGTTCACAGTAGGAGGACAGCTGGGGGGTCTGGGGAACAGTTGGCAAAGGTCAGTGGGCTGTGACCCTGGTCTGCCCTTCCCCATAATATTATGAACACGTGCAGCCCAACTACAGGATCACAGCCCCTTCCCCAGCAGATAAGCACCCAGCTTCCTCCCACCTCCTGCCCACCACCCTGCACCAGGGAAAACAGCACTTTCTGACAACTGGCCACCGATTGGTCACCATCTTCCAGAGCCACTGATTATTTGCAGTCTCTGCAATGACCCTACCTGGGGGTGCACTAGACCCCACCTACCTGCCCAGCCCCTTGCACCATGGGAATAGGTGCTGCTTTCTCTGCTTCTCCTCTTGCAGAAAGCATCTGCTGGAGCCTGAAGGAGGCATGGTGACACAGAACCCCCTCCCACCAAGGCCACAGAAAAACAGCACCGTGAAACCCCTCTAGATGCCAGCAGGCTGCTACCCTGGAAGAAGCCACGTCTTCTGGCGTGTCAGGGCCTGGGGCCTCAAACCCTCTGCTCCCTAAGTGCCTAATGATATGTCTTATCCTGGGCAGAATGGAGCAGTCTTGAAGGAAATAGGGCCAAGGGAGGTGGGGGCAGTCAGTTAAAACAGCACTTAGAGAAGCCCTGGCAGAGACTGCTCGGTAACAGACCATGGTTTGTGGTGCATCATTTCACAGCCTCCCTTACAGGGAAGGGATGGTGTGCCAATGGGTCGAGCTTCAGGGAAGCATCACCAAAGGGCTGACTCGATGGGAACCTCTTGAGCCCTGCCCCTGCCTCCCTGGTCCTCAACAGAACATAAGCACAGGGCCCTCCAGGGATGCTGGGAAGATCTTGGGACAGTGATAGGGAGGCAGCCCTCCATGCCAGCCCTGGATGCTCACCCCCAGTCTCCTCATTACCTCATGGACCAAGAAATCGCTTCCTTGTTTAAACCAATATTTTCCAACTCTCCACTACTAGCAGCCCAGTGCAATTCCTAAATGTTCGTGTACGTTTTCCACTAGCACAACTTGAGCCCTGAAGGCAAACAAGTGATGCTCTCAGGCTGGGCCTAACAAGTTTCTGTTCAAGTTCAGGCAGAGAGACCCGAGCAATGATGAACTGGAACATTCTGTGGCCAGACCTGCCCCTGAGAGCTTACTGCTGCATCATGAGAGGCTGGACATGGGCTATAGTTCTTTTCCCTGGAACAGCCACAATTAAAAAGAGGTCCAGGGTTGCATCCAGGTTACCCAAAAGCCCACTTTGATCTCCCGCAAGTTTTAAACCCTGAATGCTGGGCAAGACCCCCACCCCCACTTCTGTGACCCTGGTTTCTTCTTTGTGAGATGTCATGGAAGTTCACACCCTGTCAGAATCAGGAGGGACAGTGTATGTAATGGCCCCAGCCCAGCCCCCAATCCAGAGCCAGGACACCCTCCCCACCTCCTAGTCATGACCACTCCCTCCCTTGTCATTACAACCTAGGAAGGCTCAGAAACACTTGGAAGAACTATGGCTATAAGATAGGGGGTCATGTGGAACAAGTAGAGTTTGGGTCTGCTTTATAGTGAGTACTTGGTTTCATAACAGATGTAGCATTTTATGTATGTTTTATCTGATTCTTAGGGTATTTAAAGCACTGAAGGTAGTCTAATATTTTGATTTTTAGTTAAATGTGATGAGACTCGATAGAATTTTAAATCAATATTTAATGGGGGAAATTGGTCAAGACTCAGGTGTTACATATTAGGTATATAAGGAGTATAACATTTAAAGAGAGGTTGATTGTTTTGTGTTTAGCAGATCCACAAGCTTGACTAACCAAACATCAACAGTGTACAGGCAGTAACACAGGAGTCCAGCAGGATGCCCATAGCCCAACTCCCAGCCTTGCACCCAGGAACTGCTCACAAATCTGAGTTAACTGAAAGCAGAGGGAGAAAAAAAAATGAAGGTACTTCAGGTTTATGGGCTTAAAGTTCTGGATACCACCGCCCCCCAACCCCTGCCATCTCTCTGATCTACAGGTCAGAAAGATCCAGAAAAGGATGGCATCCTATTCCCACCTCTCCCCAGTCACATTTCTCCCACTCCAGGGCAGACCCCTGCCCCACCTTCCCTCTACCTACAGAGGACACAGGGGAGGTCTGAGTGATGAAAAGAAAGATCAACACAGGGGCTCTGCTGTGCACATCTGTATGATTCTGCAGAAGTAAACCTTCAAGGAGTGGGACTTAGCTACATTTGGGGAGGCCAAGATGGTTGATGGCCTTGCACAGGCCCTGCATGCCACTGTAGAACCTCTCTCTTCCATCCTGACTACTGCAGAATAGAGACCCTACCAGAAGACAGTCTTCATCATGCCTCACAGCAGGTAGAGTTTTTGTATGTGATAAAAGTTAAGTTTTTATCAGGGTGAAACAGGTTCTTATCAGGCTTATGTTTTATGTAAGCCTCATGGTAACCAGGAGGCAAAAACATATAGTAGATACACAAAGAATAAAGACAAAGGAACCAAAGTACACCACAATAGAAAATCATCAAATAACAACAGAAATCAGCAAGACAGAAAAAAGGAACAAAGCAACTATAAAATAGGCAGAAAACAATTAATGAAATGTCAATAGTAAGTCCATATCGATAATTACTTTAAATATAGATGATTAAATTCTCCAGTCAAAAGACAATGAGTGACTGGATGGATAAAGAACAAGATCCAAAGCTGTCTATAAGAGACTTTACTTCAACTTTAAGGACACACATAGGCTGAGAGTGTAGAGTCGGAAAATGATATTCTATGCAAATGGAAACCCAAAGACAGTAGAGATAACTAAATTTACACAAAATAAACTTTAAGTCAAAACCAGTAACAAGAAACAAAGAAACTAATTATATAATGATAAAGGGGTCAAATCATTAAAAGGATATAACAATTGTAAAAATATATGCACCTAATATCAGAGCATCAAAATAAATAAATATTAAAATTTGCAAAAGGAGAAATAAATAACTATACAATAATAGTAGGGGATTTCAAAACCCCATTTTCAACAATGGCTAGATCACCCAGACAGAAAGTCATCAAGGAAACACTGGATTTGAACTACACTTTAGACTACATGGACCTAAAAAACATATACAGAACTTTTCATCCAACAGCAGCAGAATACACATTCGTCTCAAGTGCATACGAACATTCCCCAGGATAGATCATATGTTAGGTCACAAAATAGGTCACAACAAATTTTAGAAGATTGAAGTCATCAGTATCTTTTTCTGACTACAATGCTAAGTAAGAAACTAACATTAATATCAGGAAGAAAACTGGAAAAATCACAAATATATGGAAATTAAGCAACACACACCTGAACAACCATTGGATCAAAAAAGAAATTGAAAGGGAAACCAAAGAATATCTTGAAACAAACAAAAATGGCAACACTATATAGCGAAACTTATGGGGTACAGCAAAAGCAATTCCAAGGGATACGTTTACAGAGATAATGCCTAAAATCCGTGGGATTTTAAAATCTGTGGGAAAACAGATTTTAAATATACAATGTAACTTTACACCTCAAGGAACTAGAAAAATAATAAACTAAAAAAAATAAAGTTAGCATAAAGAAGGAAATAAAGATCAGAGCAGAAATAAATGAAACAGAGACTAGACAAACAGTAAGAAACATCAGTGAATGTCAACTTGCTTTTTGAAAAAATAAAACTGGCAAGCAAAAGCTAGACTAAAAAAAATATATCCAAATACATAAAATTAGAAATAAAAGGGGTGGGAGTGAAACCAACGCCTGGCTCGGAGCAGTAGCCTTGACAGGGCCGCCGAGGGTTTCTCTGGCCAGCGCTGCTCGCACCAGTCTACAGCATGGGAAATACCTTCGCAAACCTGTTCAAGGGCTTTTTTGGCAAAAAAGAAATGAGCCTTCTCATGGTGGGCCCGGATGCTGCGGGGAAGACCACCATCCTGTACCAGCTAAAGCTGGGGGAGATCGTGACCCCCATTCCCACCATAGGCTTCGATGTGGGGACCCTGGAGCACAAGAACATCAGCTTCGCCGTGGGGGCCGTGGGCGGCCTCTGTGGTGCCACTGCTTCCAGAACACGCAACGTCTCATCTTTGGGGGTGACAGCAACGAGGGAGAGGTGTGAATGAGGCCGTGGGGAGCCCGCGAGGATGCTGGCGGAGGATGAGCACGGGGATGCTGCGGATGCCGGGGATGCCGCCCTGCTGGCGTGGCCAACCAGCAGGGCCTCCCGAGCACCCGGAACGCGGCTGCGATCACTGCCCAGATCACGGCCAGGTTCACGGCCCAGATCACAGCCCAGATCACCGCCCAGCCGGGGTGCACTGCCTGCACCACAGGAACCGGTACACCCAGGCCGCCTGCGCACAAGCGGGCACGGGCTCTGTGAGGGACTGGACTGACTGTGCAAACAGCTCGGGAACCAGAAGGGAGGCACCCCGGCCCCTCGCCCCCCCCCCTTGCACCCTCTTCCTTCCTGTGGGGTGAGGCCAGAGCTGTCTCCATGGTCTGGCGCAGGTGCTTCACCAGCTGTCAACAGCAGCCGCAGCCTGCAGCCGGGTTTTTATTTAATGTAATAGTTTGTGTTCCCAACGAGGCAGTTTCTGGGGCTCCTATGCAATATTACTCAGCTTTTTTTATTGTACAAAGAGAATCAACCCAGAGTTCAATACTGAGAAGGGATTTAGGCACGCGGGCCTCCGGGGTCGCCATGTGGACCAGCCTGATGCCTCCTCTGGGCTTAGGTCTATGTTGAGACCATTCTCGTGGTTGGTTTTTAACCCAACTCAGTGCATTTTTAAAATCGTTACAAATACAAGAAAAGGAGAACACTTGAACACACAGAAGGGAGAAACGTGCCTAGTGTAGGTTCTGCAGTGGAGGCCAGAGTCCAGTCCACGGTGGGCTGTGTCCCGTTGGGAACGGAAGACGGGCCAGAACGAGTCACCATAGGGTCCCTGTGATCTCTCTGTCTCAGGTCATGCTGCATCCCCTAGCGTTTGTGCTTGTGCCTGTGCCTACACGGCTGCCCAGGAGACGGGCTGGGGGCTGCGCTACCGCCCACGGACCCCGCGGAGGGACCACGGCCTCCCTGGGGGCGGCGTGGGCATCTGGCTGGCTCCGGGCCACCTGGGGTCTCAGCGGCAGGAGTGCGGGCGGGCGGGCAGGCCAGTCATCCCAGCGCCTCAGCCCCCGCGGCCCCCATCTACATGTGCTTTCACTCCCTCAGCCTGCAAGGGTCAGATTTGGCATTGAAACGACAACCTCTACTGTTTTCTTTTGTATTTTGATAAACACTGAAGAAGCTGGAGCTGTTCAACTTTATCTTGGGGAAGTCCCCAGAATTGATTTATTTGGTGTTGTGGAACCTCTTACTTACTGCTTTCAATACACGGTTAGTAATCAACTGTTTTGTATACTTGTTTTCAGTTTTCATTTCAACAAACAAGCACTGTGGGGATCCCTGGGTGGCGCAGTGGTTTGGCGCCTGCCTTTGGCCCAGGGCGCGATCCTGGAGACCCGGGATCGAATCCCACGTCGGGCTCCCGGTGCATGGAGCCTGTTTCTCCCTCTGCCTGTGTCTCTGCCTCTCTCTCTCTCTCTCTCTGTGTGACTATCATAAATTAATAAAACAAACAAACAAGCACTGTAATTATAGCTACTAGAATAAAATCTCTTTTTAAAATAAATAAATAAATAAATAAATAAATAAATAAATAGGATAC
The DNA here is from genome assembly GCF_048418805.1 of Vulpes vulpes. NCBI lineage: Eukaryota > Metazoa > Chordata > Mammalia > Carnivora > Canidae > Vulpes > Vulpes vulpes. The sequence continues at coordinate 88,065,776 of NC_132793.1, read as the reverse complement.
AGATTACAACTGATACCACAGAAATCCAAAGGATCATGAGTGCCTACAATGAACAATTATACCCCAACAAATAGGATAACCTTGAAGAAATGGATAAATTTCTAGAAACACACAATCTACCAAGATTGAATTATGAAGAAATAGAAAAATATGAACAGATCAATAATGGGTAGAGATTTAATCAGTAACCAAAAATTTCCCAACAAACAAAAGTCATCCAGTAGTGAATTCTACCAAACATTTAAAAAAGAATTAATACCAGTTCTTCCCAATTATTTCAAAACATTCAAGAGAAGAGAGCACTTCTAAACTCATTTCATGAAGCCAACATGACCCTTATACATAAGCCAGACAAGTATACTGCAAGAAAATAACATTAGAGATCAATATCTCTGGTGAACATAGCTGCAGAAATCCCCAACAAAATAAAATAACGTGAATTTTAAAAACACATTAAAGGAACCATACACCATAATCAAGTCAAATTTATCCCTGGATGCAAGGATATTTCAACATATACAATGTCAATAGTTCACATTTAACAGAATAAGGGACAACTATCATATGATCATCTTAATAGAAGCATTTGACAATCATTCTTGTCGTTCTAGCATTCTTTCATGCTAAAAGATATTCTCAATGAGTTAGATATATAAATAATATACCTCAACATCATAAAGATCATAGATGATAAGCCAATAGCTAACATCATACTTAGTAGTGAAAAACTAAAAACTTTTTCTCAAAGACCACAAAGAAAACAAGGATCCCACACTCACCACTTCTGGAAAGTACTGGAAGTCCTAGCCAAAACGATTAGGCAAGAAAAATAAATAAAGAGATCCAAATAGAAATGGAAGAAGTAAAATTGCCTTGGCAGATAACATGATGTTATATATAGATAACCCTAAAGACTCCCCATACAAACAAAAATAGCCAAACTGTGGAAGGAGCCACGATGCTGTTCGACAGATGAATGGATAAAGAAGATGTGGTCTATGCATACAATGGAATATTCCTCAGCCATTAGAAACGACAAATACCCACCATTTGCTTCAACATGGATGGAACTGGAGGGTATTATTCTGAGTGAAATAAGCCAATTGGAGGATAATCATCATATGGCTTCACTCATACGTGAAATATAAGGAATACTAAAGGAATTACAAAGGAAAGGAAGGGAACTGAGTGGGAAAAATTAGAGAGGGAGACAAACCATGAGAGACTCCTAGCTCCGGGAAACAAAGGGTTGTGGAAGGGGAGGTGGGTGGTGGGATGGCAGTCACTGGGTGACAGGCAATGAGGAGGGCACTTGATGGGATGAGCACTGGGTGTTATACTATATGTTGGCAAATTGAATTTAAATTTTTTAAAAATGTAAAAAAAAGAATATATCTTGCAATTTGTTCAGACATTGTATCTCTAAATAAAATTTCACAGATTATCATTTAAAAAAACAAAATAAAAACTATTTAAACTAACAAATTTAGTAAGATTTTAGGATACAGAATCAACATGGAAATATCAGTTGTGTTTCTATACACTGAAAATGAACTCACCCAAGAAGGAATTAAGAAAACAACCTTATTTATAATAGCACTAAAAAAAAAATGCTTGAGGAATAAATTTAAGCAAAGAGGTGAAATATCCATACACTGAAAACTACAAACATAGGTGAAAGAAATTGAAGACAAAAATAAATGGAAAGATTTCCCATGTTCATAGATTGGAAGAATTAATATTGCAAATACTATACAAAGTGATCTATATAATCAATGCAAACCTTGTCAAGATTCAAATAGCATTTTTCACAAAAATAGAAAAAATAATCCTAAATTTCCTTGGAACCACAAAAGATCCCAAACAGCCAAAGCATTCTTGAGCAAGAACAAAGCTGGAGTCACCTTCCTGATATTAAACTTCTTGATGTTACCAAGCTATAATAAATGAAACAGTATGGTACTGGCATAAAAACAGACAGATGGACCAATGGGATACAATAAAAAGCCTAGAAATAAGCCCACCCATATATGGTCAACTAGTCTTTTAAAAAGGCACCAAGAATACACAATGGGGAAAATATCATCCCTTCAATAAATTGTGTTGGGAAAATTGAATATCCACACACAAAGAATGAAATTGGACCTTTGTCTCACACAATACCCAAAAAAATCAATTCAAAATGGATTTAGAATTAAATGTTAGATCTGAAACAATGAAACTTCTAGAAGAAACATAAGGGAAGACATTGGTCTTGGCAATGGTTTCTTGGATTTTACTTCAAAGGCAACAAAAGCAAACACAAACAAATGGGACTACATCAAAGTAAAAAGTTTCTTCACAGGAAAAGAAGCAATAAGAAAGTAAAAAAGCAATCTATGGAATGGAAGAAAATATTTGCAGAACATATATCCAATAAGAGATTAATGTCCAAAATACATACAACGAATTCATACAACTCAATAGCAAACAAAACAAAACAAAACAAATATTTTTTTAAAAACCTCCAAACAACCTGATTTAAAAATGGGCAAAAAACCTGAATAGACATTTTTGTAAAACAAAAAAAAAAAAAAAAGACTTACAAATGGCCTACAGATATATGAAAAGTTGCTCAAAGTCATTAATCATTAGGAAGTACAAATCAAAACAATAATGGAATATCACCTCACACCTGTTAGGATGGCCATTATAAAACACTCAAAAGATAACAAATATTGGTGAGAATGTGGAGAAGAGGGAAGCCTTATACACTTCTGGTAGAAATTTCAATTGGTATAGCCATTGTAGAAAATAGAATAGAGGTTCCTCAAAATATTAAAAATAGAATTACCATCTTCTCCAGCAATCCCACCTCCAGGTATGTAGCCAAAGGAAATAAAATCACCGTCTCAAAGAGATATCTGTATCCCAGGTTCATTGCAGCTTCATGGTCACTTATATGGAAACAACCTAAATATCTGTCAACAGATGAAAGGATAAAGAAAATGTGGTGTGGATTCATATACACAATAGAAAATTAGTCAGCCTTCAAAAAGAAACAAATCCTGAAATTTGCCACACTATGGATGAACCTGGAGACATCAGACAAAGTGAAATAAGCCAGGCACAGAAAGATAAATACTGCGCGGTATCACATGCGCAATCTGCAAAAGTCAACGTCAGTAATAGAGAGTAGAATGGTAGTTACCAGGGGTTGGGATATTGGTGCAAAGGGGAGATGTTGGTCAAATGGTACAAACTTTCTTCCTTTTTCTTTTTCTTTTTTTTTTTTTTTTTAGCTTTTATTTTTAAGTAATCTCTACACCCAGCTTGGGGCCCGAACTCACTACCCCAAGATGGAGAGTTGCACGCTCCTTTGACTAAGTCAGCTAGATGTTCGCCACTGGTACGAACCTTCCATAAGTTTTGAAGACCTAATGTACAGCATTGTAACTGTAGGTAGTAATATTCTGCATGCTTGAAATTTGCTAAAAGAACAAATCTTAAGAGTTTTCACCACACAAAAAAATGCAGTAACTTGGAGGTGATGGGTGTCAATTAGCCTGATTATGGTATTCATTTCACAATGGACACATGTATCAAAACGTCACGTTGTCTACCATAAATATACACAATTTTTATTTGCCAATAATACTTCAGTAAATTTGGGGGAAAAAAATAACATCAAAGGGGAAAGCACAGGGCACGTTCTGAAGCTCCAGGAGATGCTACTCCGCGTCTCCACGGGCCCTGGAGAGCCGCATCCTGCTCTCCCCTCCAAGTACACACTAGCCCAGGAGGATTCTAGACAGCTCTGCCTGGTGGCCCAGCTTCCACTGCACCTGGCCAGGACAGGGAGCCAGCTTCTTCACTTCCTCCACAGGTGGCCTCCCAGCTGTGCTGTGGCGCTGTGCAGGGCAAGGTGACATCTTTCCCACCGGCCTGGTCTGGAATGGATCCTCTGCCTTCAAGGCCAGCCAAGTTCCAGCCTGTGTCAACTCTGCTCTCAGAGCAGAGTAACTCCTCCCCAGGTGCAGTGCAGATGAGGGGATGAAGAAGTGGTGGAGGGAAGGAGGGAGGGAGTGGGGAGAGGAGGGGTGATGGGGTGGTGGGGTGGAAGCTCTGCAGAGGATACAGTCTGCACCTGGGAGCTAGAAGTGACCTCCACCTCTGCAAGAGCTGGAATAGGTCTGTGCGGCCTCCAACCAGCCGCATTCAAGAAGTGGAAGTGAATTAACATTTTATCTGGATTTTATTTATTAAAATGGCTTAAATGGTATCTAAAGTATGCTAGGTGTTCATTGCCTCCGGTGGAGCAGAGTATGGGCTAGAGCTCAGCCTGCTGGTCAGTGGGGGAGACATCCCCTCCACGGAGGGGGTCCCAGGCCCTCTGGTGATCTCCCGGCCCCTTCCAGCCACTGGGCCACCCATCCCCCAAACCCTGGCCTTGAAGTTGCCCTGCTAGCGGTTTCCCTTGCATCCATCCACTGCTATGTTCCGAGGTCTCAGAGGTCGGCATGCAGAGAGCAGAGAGTCACACTGAATTCGGCTGAGTGGTGAGCAGCCGCTGGGGCGGGAGTCGGAAAACTAGGCCCCAGCCACGGTGAGAAAGGCAGAGGTGCAGGGAGCTGCCCCGTACCGTGTGGTTGGCTCACTAACAGGCCTGTGGAGGAGCTGGCCCACCACTGGTCGGGAGGGAAGAAACATGGCAGAGGCCCGGTCAAGGCCATCGGTGCAGATACTGTGGCTGGGGCCGAGTGAGAGGAAAACCAATAAGCAGTGTATCCCGCTATGACCCAAGATGGTCACAATAGCATCTCCTATCCCGTGTGCTTTAGTACAACTGAGCTTGACATGCCTCCCTCAAGGGAGTGTGCCAATTGCCCTGAAAGGCCCAGGAGAGTTTCTCAGCTCAGTGGCTCTTGCACATTCCCTTCAGGACCAGGAGGAATGGATTGCCCAGAGGTCATGGGCCAGGACCTATGTGTTCAAGGGAAATGGGCAGGTGGACTCTGAGCCAGGGCAGTAGAGAGGTTGGGGTGCAGAGGCTTCCCCCATACCCTGTAAGCATGCACTTCCTCTCAGAAAGCCAGTCGGCCCGCGTGGTGAGGAGCCTCTAGATGGTGCCAGTAACACCTTGGGTAAGCCAGGGGCTGGGTCTGCCTCTTCCACAGCCAAGAAAGAACTCGGCTGACCATAGTGGCCAGCTGCTGAGTGCTTGGCCAAAGGATATGCTGTTTCCCAAATCATAAGAGCTCTTCTCCCTCCCTGGAGCCCAGAGGAGGAAGAGGTTGACCCTGCCTCTCCGCCCCCCCTTTCCTTACAGCCACCAGCTCCCACTGCAAGTTCCAGACAGTGGTTTCCCCACCGGCGGCCAGAGGGCGCCCTGCTCCAGGAGGCCTGGCCCCTGCCCTCCCCGCCTCAGCGAGGTCTGATGAGAAATGGATGCCTCTGGGCTCCTGGCCCTCTGAGGAGAGTTTGTGGGCTTGATGAGTTTACTTTACCAAGTATTCCCAAGTATGATTCCATCTGGGGAAGAAGGAACCCTGTGGCTGTGTGTGGACGTATGTAAATACAGACACTCAAGCTGCTGGGGTGGGCGCAGGCCCAGAGGAGCCCTGGCATGCCAGGGGAGAGCCAGCTGTGGGAGAGGCGGGCCGTTCTCTCTTCTGGACTTCTTGGAACATCGTAATCAACATTCTACTTTCTCTGTGCAATAGAAATTTTTAGGAATGTGACTTGGCTTTTCTGTAGGTGCCATGGGCTTGTGAAGAGTCTTTTCTCTGAGTATGTGAGGTGTGTGTGCATGTGTAGAAGTGTGGAGCGTGTGGGTGTATATGTGGTATGTCGTGTGAGTCCCCATGTGTGGGAATGTATGGTGTACATGTGTGTGCTATGTGTGTGTGTGTGGTATGGTGTGCGTGCATGTGTGAGTGTGAAGGGTGAGGGTGTACATGTGATGTATAGTGTGATGTGTGGTGTGTGTCCTTATGTATGTATAGTGTACATGTGTGGTACTGTGTGCATGAGTGGTATGTGTAGTGGTGTGTGCATGTGTGGCATATGTGTGTGCATGTATGTGTGGTGTGCCTGGCATATGTGGTGTCTGTGTGTACAGTATGGGTATGGTATGTGGATGTATGGGTATGCTTGTCTGGGGTGTGTGTGGTATGGGTACATTTGTGATAATGGGGATGTGTGTGTGTGATGTGAGTGTGGAGGTGTGGGTGTGTATGTGGCATGTGGTGTGTGGCACGAATACGTGTGATATTTGGGTGTGTATGTGTGTGGTGTATGGTGCGTGAGTGGTGTGTGGTATAGGTGCCTGTAGAATGTGGTATATGTACATAGGTGTATGTGGTATATGTGTGCTATGGATGCATGTGGCATGAGAGAGGCGTACGTGTGCACATAGAGTGTGGGTCTGTCTGCGTGCGTGTGTGTGCACAGACAGACACACATGTTTCCATCGCTGGCGTGTCGCCCAAGGCCAGGTGCAGGCCTGAGTCGGGCCCTGTGTCCACTCCGGGGATTGCTCAGGTCTGAGGGTCAGCCGCACGTGGGGAACAGACAAAAAGAGTGCAGGGGGTTGGCCTGAAAAATCCAGAGAAAACTATTCCTGTGAGAGTCTCTGGAAAAAGTAGCTTCTGGAACTCCAAAGATCCCACAATTCTCACAGCTGTGACCTACTCTCCTTTCACTGTCCACGACTTCTGAGCCCCCAGAGGCAGCAGGAAGCACCTCTGCCATTCACTCCACCTCAGTCCCACAGACACTGCACACCACAGAAAATAACCTTAAAAAAAAAATAACATTTACACAAATAGGAAGGGGCAAGTCAAAGGCTCTGTCCCAAGACTCCTGAACCACAGCCACGGAGGGGCAGCCATCCACAGAGGAACATCTGGGCCACTGGGGGGCTCGTCGGCCCCAGGCCGCTTGGCTCCAGGGTGAGGCTTTGCTGGCTCCCCTCATTCCAGAGCTGCAGGTTAGAGCCAGGAAAAACAAGCCCCAAAGCCACACGAACGGCCGCAGATACTGAGGGAGGTGAGTGAGCCCAGGCTCTCAGAGTTCCCCCACTAAATCAAATGGCCCTCTGAGCTCCAGCGAACCCTGAACATGCCTCCTTAGCCCAGCCACGGTGAGAAAGGCAGAGGTGCAGGGAGCTGCCCCGTACCGTGTGGTTGGCTCACTAACAGGCCTGTGGAGGAGCTGGCCCACCACTGGTCGGGAGGGAAGAAACATGGCAGAGGCCCGGTCAAGGCCATCGGTGCAGATACTGTGGCTGGGGCCGAGTGAGAGGAAAACCAATAAGCAGTGTATCCCACTATGACCCAAGATGGTCACAATAGCATCTCCTATCCTGTGTGCTTTAGTACAACTGAGCTTGACATGCCTCCCTCAAGTCAAGGAGGAGAGGGGTGTCTGTTCCCCCTACCTCGAATCTGGGGGTGCTTGTGATGTGCTTATAACCAAAGGAATACAGAGACACCTGGGTGGCTCAGTGGTTGAGCATCTGCCTTTGGCTCAGGTCATGATCCTGGGGTCCTGGGATTGAGTCCCCCATCAGGAGCCTGCTTCTCCCTCTGCCTATGTCTCTGCCTCTCTCTGTGTCTCTCATGAATAAATAAAGAAAAATCTTAAAAAATAAATAAATAAATAAATAAACAACCAAAGGAATACAGTGGCAGTGATGCCACGTTACTTCCAAAGCTCAATCAGAAAACACAATGAAGCCAGACACTCACCTCTGGAGCCATCAGGCGCCAGGTAAGAAGTTGGGACTGTGACGAGGCCACCATGCTAAGAGGAAGCTCAAGCCACGTGAAGATGCCACACGGAGGTGCCCTGACCCTCGGCCCAGCAGCCAGCATCGTGTGGGGAAAACATGAGAGAAGATGTCTTCAGATGATTGCCAGCTCTTAGGTTGCCCTTAGCAGTCACCTGGGGCCTCGGACATCACAGACTAGAGGCAAAGCAGTCTCCCAGGCCCTGTTCAAATTCTAGACCCACAGAACTGTGAGCATAGAAAGATCGTTGTATGCTATGAAGTCTGGGGATCACTGGTTATTTTCTGACAGGAACTGGAACAAGTGACCGAGGGAGGCATCTTGAAAGCTGTGCCAATCCACCTTCCTGTCTTCTGTCCCTTTGGCCAGTACTGCTGGGACCTAGCAGGCCACTGCCCCTCCCCGTCTCTTGCAGGTAATGACCCAGGCTCTGGTCATGGGAGCTGCCTCCTGTGACACAGCTTACCCATAAGCCCCCGTGACCCCAGGCCCAAGAAACCAGGTCCACAGGTCTTGTCAGGCAGAATTGGTCTGTGTCCTCCCAGGCCTGAGGAAGACACTGGTGGCCCAAGAATGGGCTGTTCACCCTGGCTGAGCTCCAGGGCTGGATTTGCCCAGATATCCGAGCCTGATGGATGTATGGAGGCCCAAGTCCTGGGGTGCTGCAGCCACCAAGTCCTCATGAGTGGTGAGCAAACCCCCGTCACCATGAACTGGTGTACTCGGAGAGGGAACAGGCCTTCCCTTTGTCCCTCGTTATCAGCCTGGGCTCCACCCTCCTCTCCATCAACTGCTCTCTCTGCTTCAGAGTGGACAGATGAGTGGAGATTTCCAGGAGAGGGAAAAAGGATGTCAGGTCCCCATGGCTGCAGAAGCAGGGCTGGGGCTCCTGGCCCAGTGCTCCCAGTCCCAGGCACCTGAGTGATCCACAGGAGTCAGGGCCCCATCATAGCCACCTTCATTGGCCATCAATTGATCTGCTCCCTGGCCAGCGGCCTCTGCAAACCAGCACCACGGATGCCTTTATCCTGCCTGCTGCGATGCCCACCAGGGAGCCAAGGGGCAAGAGAGAGGCCCCTAGGGATGGGTTTGACTTCCCAGAGCGTGCATCCGGAAACAACCTTGACCTTCTCCTACCACCCCCTCCACCCCCCCGCCATTGTGCACACGGGAAAACAAAGTTCCAGAGGAGCAGCCAACCCAAAATGTGTCATCACTAGGGGCAACCCAGCTGAGGGGCTTGCTTGCTCCCCGGCCTGGGAAAAAGTTGTTGTCCATCCCAGTGGGGGCAGGTTTTTGTTTTGTTTTGATTTTTTAAAAAAGCCTGAACTAAATCAGCTTTTTAAAATTCTGCTCCAGGACACATCACTGCTTGCAGACGGTCCAAAGGGGCAGATCCCGGCAGAGAGAGGACACATTCCAACAGAAACCCTTGCAGATTCCCAGACACCCGTGCGCAGCTCCTGCCCAAGACCAGAGCCTCCTGCGGGAATCTGTCCCTTTCACTCAATCAGCAGCTTTTATGCTCGGATGAAGTTAAGAGATTGAGTTCTTTGCTCGTGATCTGACGCACTTGCCATATTTTCTCTCCTCTGAACAGTTGGACATCTCAAAGTGGAGGGGTCATTTGTCATTATTTCATGTTGTCACACACATTCAATTAATTGTCGCATCAGACCAAAGAGCAGTGCTAATCCAGCTGCGTGGGACATGACTCCAGACTTCTTTGTGAGTAATGGAGATAATTATGGCAGAAATCCAGCTTCCCTTGTTTCAAAAGAAATCAAGTCAGCAGCCTGGCTGGAGGTTCCTTCCACTCATTACATCCTGAGCGTTTTGCTGGGAAAAACCAGGAAGCCAGCCAAACTGCCCAGGGCCGGCCACCTTCTCTTAACTCCCAGCCATCGCCCCAGGCCCCCATTCCCCACTGGGGGCTGCCTTGCCCTCCTAATTCCCCTGCTCCAAATGCCACTGTGCTTTACCCCTCCTCTGAGGCATCTAAAGTCTGAAGCAGGATTGCAGGGCAGCTCCTGAGCACCCCTGCAGGGCTGGGGAGACAGGGCACCAAGCAGAAGGGAGGGAGCTAGTACAACATGACCACACTGCTTTCTGCCCTTGCTAAGGGTGGACAATAGGGATCCAAAGGACATCTAATGATGAGACCTTGGAAATCGAGTCATTACCCACTACTCTTTCCCCAGTTGATTGTCAAGTTTTTAAAAGATTCATAATACCAAATGTTAGTGAGGATGTGAAGAAATTTTACCCTTTGTATACTCCCACTGGAAAGGTAAGTAAGAAGAGCTGCCTTGCAGAGCAATTGACAGTAGCCATTAAACATTCAAACCCATGTACCCTTGGACCCAACTCTTCCATTTCTTCATAGGGTTTTTCTTTTTTTTTTTAAGATATTTTATTTTATTTTATTTTATTTTATTTTATTTTATTTTATTTTATTTTATTTTTAGAGAGATAGAGAGATCACATGAGCAGGGAGGGGCAGAAAGAGAGAGAGAATCCCAAGCAGGCTCAACATCCATCAGGGAGCCTGACGCCAGAGTCAATCCCAGGACCCTGAGACCATGACCTTGAGCTGAAATCAAGAGTTGGACACCAAACTGACTGAGCCACCCAGGCGTCCCTTCATATGTATTTTTTTTTCTAAAGAACATATTAAGGCACTGCATGCATAATAAAAAAATAATAATGGGTAAGGTAAAATAGAACAAACAGAATTTTTTTGACTGGATATGAGGGTTACAAAAAGTTAAGAGGCACAAACCACAAAAACAAACAACCTGAAAATAACAAGTTTGGGCAAGGATGTGGAGAGAAGGGAACCCTCATGCACCGTGAGTGGGAATGTAAAATGATGCAGCTGCTGTGGAAAACAGTATAGTAGTTCCTCAAAAAATTAAACATAGAATTACATTTCCACTCCAGCAGTTCCGCTCCTAGGTATATGCCCAAAGATCTGAAAACAGGGACTCGAACAGGTATTTGTAGAACCCTGTTCAGAGCAACATTATTCACAATAGTTAAAAGGTGGGAACAGCCCAAGTGTCCATCGACAGATGAATAGACACACAAAATATGATAAAAACATACAGTGTAATATTATTCAATCTTAAAAAGGAAAAATTCTGACACAGGCTGCCACATGGATGAACCTGTGGGACCTTATGCTAGATGAAATAAGCCACGAAAGGACAGATACTGTATGATTCTACCTCTATGAGTCACCTCGAGTGGACAGAGTCATAGAGGAAGAACATGGACTAGAGATTACCAGGGCCGAGGGGAGGGGTAAATGAGAGGTAACGTTTAATAGGTACTGAGTTTCAGTTTGGAGTTCTGGGGACAGATGGTGGGGATGGTTTGCAACATCGGGAATGCACTCGTAATTTGAATTATTGCTGAGGGATTATACATTTTTCAAGTTAAATGGTTAAAAAGGGAAAATTTGTTTTATGTATATTTTACCATAATAAAAAAAATAAGTTATGAGGCAATCTCACCATTGTAAATAAACTTTCTGGGAACCCAAGAGGAAGTCAAAACAAAATCGTTTTTGCAATGCAGTATCAATAGGGTCAAGAGGCTAAGAAGTGGCAGATTAAGGCCCAGCCTCACCTCACAACTGCCTGGGTGGGCCTAAGGTTGACGCCGACAGAGTCAGGGTGGAGGAGTCTCCGGGCACTCCCTGGGATGGCCCTGATCCCATCCCTACCACCTGTGGGAGATGTGGGCCTTCTGCTGGCACCTCCTTCAGACTCGGGTCTGGAGTTCATTATTTCCCTACTGGACCATGATTCTACTTTGTAACGACCATGGTCTACCAGATGTCCATCTGTTGGCAGCATGGAGGAATGCAAAGACAAGGTCTGAGGGGTCATACTCCATACAAATCCTGCCCCTCCTTCTCATGTATTGACTAATCTTGACCAAGCTTGAGCTTTCTCAATTTCTTCACCCGCAAAACAGGAAACAGTACCTCACAGGACTATTGTGAAGGTCACATAAAGAAAATATAGAAATCACTGGGCATACTAGGTGTTCAGTAAAATGATACTTATTTTCTCTTGTTGATTGGTAAGTTCATGAAAACTTCATTTTATGTGCAAAAGCCCGAAGTTAGCTCCCTCCCAGTTAACACGCATCCTTGCAACAACCAGTCAAGAACCTTCTGTGTGGTAGTCACAGCGCTGAGTGCCAAGAATGGAAAACACAATCCTCAGCAGGGGCTAGGGATCTTGTACCAGAAGAAAAAGAGTAAGTCACTCATGGGGCCAGCCAGTGGCCAATGGCAGTCTCCCCGCATGAGGCAGCCACGACGCTCATGACAAGTGCCAGAGGTAATAGCACCCCTGTTACGGTGCCTGGTGTCAAGAAACTGCTTACCATACATGTACTTCCTTTTGCCTATTGTGCAAACAAGAAAACCAAGGCTCACAGAGGTTGGGTGGCTTGCTTGTGATCACGCAATGAGTGGCAGCCTCCAAGTCCAGGCCCCTCTCCAAATTCCACTGGAAGCAAATCCACATGAGAATGGGAATCAGACATTCAGAGCTGGATGCATAGGGTCTTTTTGGGGGGATTCACTGAAGTGTTTCAACAGCCCAATTTGGCTGGAACTTCCGAAAAGAAAACTGGGCTCTTTCTCCCTGTCGTGCTGGTCCCCGGCTGTGCCAAGAGCCTTTCTAAGTGGAGGGCATCAGGAACAGCAGACTGTCCCACAGCTGGGCCTTGGCATGACTTCCCCTGAAGCGCAGAGAGGACTGATGAGCAGCTGGAAGTCTTCGTAGCCACTGTTGGGGATCAGGATGCCACTGTCCCCTCAAACTAAATCATCATACTTTTTAGGAAGACAGTCAAGGTCCACTCAACTCACATTGGGTCTGCCACAGACTCTGAGGGGCATTGGTGGCTGTCATAGTCTTTCCCCATAAGGGGAGGTGATGTGGCATGGGCACGTTGTCCCCTCTGTTGGCCAGGTCCCACCACAAACACTGCACCAGAAGAAAAAGAGTAAGTCACTCCTGGGGTCAGCCATGAGCCTCTGGAGCTCCCCACCACCCTGATGGCCCATGGCCTTGGCACCATGGGATATGGGACAGATCCATGCATAAACTCTGGTCCTCAAAGTGTAGCCAGAATCAGCAGCCACCTCAGGATGAGGATGTGTGCGATGAGAACTCATTCATTCCAGGGCAAGGTACATCTGAGGGTCAAGGGCAGACAACGGGGACAGTGGGTCTATCCAAATATTATAGAAATTTCCTCTGAAACACCAGGACAATTGATGTCACATTCCAGGGGAAACCATGAAATCACCTCAACTCCTCATCCACACTGAGACTCAAAGGCACCAGGGATAGCAAGGGATGAGGAGTGGAGTTTTGGAAAGAGCCAAAACTCTTTGATGTCCTGTGAGTCCCCTCTCTACCCCGCAAAGGAGAAGAAAAGTCAAGGGTGTTTCCCCCTTCCCCTCAAATCTCATAAGAAGGGCCCCGAGAGGAACTCTCAGAATCTTCATATTGTCTCCTGCAGCATAGGGCACACAGTGGATCAACACCCTCCTGGACAATCTGAGACACGCCATGGGCCCAGCATACAGCTCTGATGGCAGAGTGAGGGGGAGGTCATCCCAAAGTCAGTCCAAAGGGTGAGTCCCATGTAATGGAGAACTGCTGAGAAGCCTAGCTAGAGAGACGCTGGGCATGCCAGTCCTCACGGAAATGTGCTTACTGAGGCCAAGGGCGCTCAGCAGAGCCTACCTGAGGGAGTGTGAGGGTCAGGTTCCCTGGAGAACTCAGTGCCCAGGAAAGAGAGTTCTTTCTAAAAAGCTGGCTGGTCTAGGGGGAGCCCATGTGAGATCACCATGACAGCACCAGCCAAGTAACAGCTTCCTAACTGCCCTCTCGTCTTCTCTCCTCTGCCTACCGAACAGGAAGGCATCAGAACCTGAGCAAGATGAGGAGTGGAAGGAGAAGAAGACACAGACATCACCCCCTTCCCAACTCTGGGCTTCCTACGAACACAACCATAAACGAGCACCTCACTGAAGCAGAGAGACAGGACGGGCACCCAGAGTGACCAAGAGCTATCTGAAAAGAGGGTGTCAGAAAGGACAGAGGGCTTGCCTTGTGTGGTGACTTTGGGGCTGGTGCAAGGAAGTAGGACTTTGCTCTAGATTGGGTGTTGTCAGGAAGCAGGTACAGTGCGGTAATTGGGTGTCCCAGTAAATCCATATTGTCTGCCAGGAGAGCAGCCTGGACCAAGGTGAGGGAGCAGGAGTCAGTCATTTTAACTGAGAAGACATTTGCTGTTTTGTGGTTGGCACGGAGACCTTGTTGGTGTCTGTGCTCAGACACGGTTGTGAAGTGGCCTTGGTCGTTGCACTCCATCATAGCCTCGGGATTGTCTTGCCTCACACTGGTGTTGAATGAGGTTGTTTGTGTCCACGGGACACCAGGGCTGGGCGGGGAGTGCCAGGCCAGGTCTCACCAAAGCCAAGGCCCAGCTCTAGGAGCCAGGCCCAGCCCCAAACCAGGAGCTGCTTTTCTCTTTCTCCATGAAGACAACAGTTCTCAATGTGGCCTGCAAGTTCATGTGGTCTGGTCCCCCCAGCTTTCCAGAGTCATAGTCCATCTGCTATCGCTACACTGGCCTTTCTACACCCTGGAAATGCCTTCTTCCTCCAGTTACTACCTACCTATCTTCCAGAACTCAATTGTCACTTCTCAGCATCCCCAGGATAAGATGTTCTAGTGCCACCTCTCTCTCCCTCTACCATGGGTATAATTGTGCATGTTTTCCTGGGGGTCCCTCAGCACCTCAGTCCCTTCTTAGACCTTAAACTCCACTAGGGCCAGGACTTTATCTCTTCTGCTTCACTGCAAGTGCTGCCTGAAATGCCACGTCAGGAAGGGTATGTGAGCCAGACAGAGGTGCTGTGATCATTTGGTGATGTCTGCCATGGGCGTGGAGCTGGGAGGAGGTGGCACAGGTATCTGCACCTGGAGTCCTCCTGGAGCCATCATCTTCAAACCATAAAGCCCAGAACATTCTCCCCACTGGGACACAGAAGAGCTGAACTCCAGAGCAATAATCTCCATCCCCACAAACTGCATTGAAACATTTTAAAAGGTGCCCTGATAAATTTAAAACATGCATTGCTCTTATGCTCCTAAAGAGGTTTGAAATAGGAAACCCATTATGCTGGGACAGGAGGCTTTTCTTGGAAATGATTGTCTGCCCCGAATGTTAATTAGAACCTTAATTTCTTGCCAGCATTAGGGGATTTATTAAGTGCCCTTCAAAGCCCCATATGCTAATAGGAACTGAGGAGGCATGCTCAATCAATTCCAAATGAAAGGCAACTTCACTTTCAGACCTACTTTGGAGTTGCCAACCAATCTCAAAGCCAAATGCACAAGCTGCAAGCAGGACACCTCTTCAACTTTCATGGGTCTAAGCACACTCACAAGGGTGGCTCCCTTTCCAGGTGTTAGACAACAAACATTGTTGTTGCCAGAAAGGTAGAAGAGAACGTGCAGACCAGACCAGACCATACCATATGAACATGCCCATCCATAGTCTGACTTCATTTATTATAGAGTCTGTGCCTGCATGGGAGCCTTGTGGACAAAAGACAGTTTTGATGTCTTTTGGGCGTCACTGCTTTGACACCCAGAATGATGCACCCCCGGATGGAGTGGAATGCAGCTCTCTAACAGAGACAGTTTGGGATGAGACTAGCAGGCATCCAAACTTCAACCAAAAACCTTCCTCTAAGGGAACTCAGAAACTCGGACACAGAAACTCTTCCAAGGCTCCAGACACACTAGAAAGCCTCCCTCGAGACCCATGCCATAGATTAAACAGATAAGCAGTGGCAGCCAGGTGTCCCTGAAGAAGAGCTGTGACATTCAGGCTAGTAGGATCATGGAGGACAGCTTCCCATGGGCAGTCTCCCAAGAGTATCCCATGCCACACAAATCCATGCCTGGTGGTGGTTTGCCTGAAGCTGAGTGTCTTCTGCCAAAATGTCCCCCTCTTGACCTTTATGTTGTTTATCATCTGATTCCACTGTGACAAAAGTTGATAAGGGGCGACAACGACCGGGGTTTTCACCAGGAAGCCCCAGGGTGGCATTCCACATGCCGATATCCCATGGTTCTTGGCTGGCCCAGGCTCTTGTCTGTGTGTCACCACTGGATGACTTGGGGAAGCCAACTCATTTGATTAAACGGAACTGCCAAATAATCATTCACACCAGTGGGGTGCTCTTTTCAAGGGGTTGAAATTAATTGATGTCCCAGAAGGATTTCTGGCTGGAATTTCCAGAAATCCAAGTCATAAGAATGGCAGTGCTGGTGAGCATGTGCTCAGTGTACACGGGGGTGAGGAGTTGTGGGGGACCCTGCCTTCAGACCAAGGCAGGCCATGTGATGGTTGGGGCCCAACCAAGCATCAACCCTCCACAATTGATGGATAAACCCAAACGAGCCCTCATTCCTATGGCTTCCTCTTTCCAAGGTGTGTTTAGGAGTGACTACCACCTCTTTAAATAAAATACGATACACAGTGGGGCACCTGGGTGGCTCAGTTGGTTGAGCGTCTGACTCTTGGTTTTGGCTTAGGTCATGATCTCAGGGTTATAGGATAGAGCCCCATATTGGGCTCACATTCAGTGGGGAGTCTGCTTGAGATCCTCTCTCTCTCTCCTTCTGTCCCTCCCCCTGCTTGTGCACAAGTGCTCACTCTCTCAAATAAATAACAAAATCTTAAAAAAATAAAACCATTTTAAAAATGCGATACATAGTAACATACATACAATAGACAAAAGAAATGGTTTATAAGTATAAAGGTATTTTACATATTCAAATGTATAACCATGATGGAACAAGATAAAAATTATTAACTCAGGAGGTTGCAAGGACTTTGTGCTCTGCCACTCTCAGACAAGGGACAAGAGCCCAGAAGGTAGATTTTCAAAAAAAGAAGAAAAAGAAGTCAGTGAGGATAGGGGAGAAGAGGCCGCATAGAGTACGCCACACATCAGGGGATCTTAGAGTGGCTGGAGCTCATAGTGAGTAGCGAAGTAGGAAAGGAACCCAGATGGGGCATGATGAGCTAGCAAAGCAGAAGTTTCCTTAGCATTTCAAGAATGTTAAAAAATGCACATGGAGGTGTGTCTGGGTGGCTCAGTCTGTTGAGCGTGAGACTCTTGATTTGGGCTCAGGTCATTGAGCCCCACATCAGGCTCTGCACTCAGCAGGGAGTCTGCGTGTCTCTCTCTCTCTCTCTCTCTCTCTGCCCCTCCACTCACTTGCATGTGAACCTTCTCAATCAATCAAATAAATAATCAAATACATAATTACATACATAAATAAATCCTTTTTTAAAAAACCGGAATGCACATGGAGGTTTTAGTAAAACTTTTTATGGATATGGACCAAATTCTTAAATGTTTTGGAAGATGTAAATAAAGTTGGAAATTACTATCTGGGTTGTGTTTCTTTAAGTATGAACGAGACACAGCTTTGGGTCTGGATACAATTAAAAATTGAAGGTTATGATTGATGGTTCCCTATCAGCCTTATTTTCCAATTTTTTTTCCTGGCTATAGAGTTTTAAGGAAATTCTGATTCACAGAGACAATTAGTTGCAAATGATAACCATTGTTAACAAGTTTGTCAAAGAGATGACAAAAGCTTTATTTTAAGGTTTGCACCAAATGAAGTGAACCCATAAGTACCACTCAATGTGTTGGTGGGCACTGGTGTGTAACTAGTTGGTCACACTGATTGAGTGTGTGTGTGTGTGAGAGAGAGAAAGTGAAGAAGAGGAAGAGAAGAAGGGAGGGAGAGAAGGAGGGAGGGAAACATCTTTAAGACAATTTACAAATACAGGGGTTGACCCTTGAACAACATGGGTTAGGGACACCATTCTCTTGCCCCACAGTCAGAAATCCACATACAACTATTGACTCCCCTAAAACACAATTACTATTAACCTACTGTTGACCAGAAGTCTTACCAATAATATAAATGATAGATTAACACATATTCTGGGGACACCTGGGTGGCTCAGTTGGTTACACATCTAACTTCGGCTCAGGTCATGCATGATCTTGGGGTCCTGGGATCAAGCCACACATGGGGCTCCCTGCTGATCGGGGAATCTATTTCTCCCTCTTCCCCTCCCCTTGCTCTCTCTTTCTCTCTCTCTCTCTCTCTCTCTCTCTCTCTCTCAATAAATAAAAATTCTTTTAAAAAAATCACCACATATTCTGTATGTCACAGGGTCCTGCTTACCTCCGGAGGCTCTAGGGATGATCTGGTGACTCAGTCACCCTAGTCTCAGCCTCCATGACCACACAAGCTTCTCCTCTGAGTGCCTGCATCTCCTCCTCTGTCTCTTCTGAGGACACTTGTCTCTGGGTGAGGACCCACTCAGGTAATGCAGAATGATCTCATCTTAAGCTCTGTAACTGAATTACATTTGCAAACACCCTTTTTCTAAATAAGGTAACCTTCACAGGTTTCTAGGAATCTGGCCATGGACACATGCTTTGGGGAGTCACTATTCAACCACCAATGGGGAGTCACTATTCACCCTTTCTCCCCTTTGTCACCATATGTCTGAGAAGCAATCCTCACATTTCCTGGCACCCAGTAAGTGCTTGCTCAAAGGTGGCTGATCTTACACCCCCAACCCTTCAACTCTTACCCGTTCATCACTTCAACATGGACCAAAACCTCTCGTTCTCTGTTTGGCTGACTACATTCTCACAAATGGCTGTTTTTCAAAATCAGTCTCATTGTTTCATGTCAATTGCCAACTGGCTAATTTGCTTACTACCAATATTAGCCAAGTGGTATTGTCATTATCATTTGCAGACACTCGGTCTAACATCTCGACATCAGAACTCCCTTCCCCTCGACACACCTCACACTCGTGCCAGGACCATAACCTGGAGCCACGAGTTTGTCGAACCATCTTTCCTGACCCTGTCCCCCTCGGAAATGCTGCATCCCTGCCAAGGCAAGCACACAATCCCTCCCTGTCCTTCTCAAGGGATTCCTGATGCCAAAAAGAAAAAAGCAGTACATCCATGTTCACAGCAGTGTTATTCACAATATTAGCCAAAAAGTGGCAAAAACTCAAGTGTTCACTGATGGATGAAAGCATCAACAAAATTTGGCCTCTCCACCCAATGGAACATTACTGAGTCTTAAAAAGGGAGGATATTCTGGCACCTGCTACAACACGGATGAACCCCATGCCCCTCCCTCCTCCTTCAGACAGGCTCACACCCATCCTGGAGGCACTGACCCCCTTAGTCATCCTGGGAAGCTCAGAACACAGAGGAAGCCCCTCAGATCTAACCATAGAGGACAAGGGAGCAGAGATCCTGGGATCCTGGGGGCCCTGGGTACTTCCAGGATGGAGGCCCCCAACCTTGAGATCTGTCCTAGGCTCCCATCCTCCCTTGATTCCTCCTGCCAGCCCACCCCGATGCCCTGGCCCCAGCACTGTCCTTCTTCTGTATGCCTTTGTAGGTGGAGGGTCTGTATGCCTGCACCCGGGCACGATTTTCCCCTACTAGGACCTGAAAGAAACTTCTTTATTTCCCCCAGAGCAGGAGATCGGTGAGGAGGCACCAGCTACACCTGGAGGGACGTGGATGTCCCGTCTCTATGGGTTCCGGGGAACCAAGCCAATTCACATGAGGCGTTTGGGTTGTTTATTTATCGAGCCGGAAATCTGTGAACAACAGCAACAGGAATAAAACATTGCTGCATCGCATCCAGCCCAGGGAAGTCAGGAGTCGAGGTACTATTTGCTGTAGTCCAAGAAAACAGTATTGGTGGTAACAGGGGACGTGGGTGCAGCTTACCCCACAGGATGCTGAAGGAGATGACTCCTTCACAAAAAACAACTTTTTCTAACATTTGAGTGTCACCCAGGTCATTCGCTGGGTCTTAATCATGGGAGGGGGTGGGGAGCGTAGATGCTCCTGTTCTCTTTAACCCACAAACTAAAATCCCAGCTCCCTAATGTGTCCCACCTCCTCTGGGGGTTCTCCCAGGATGCACCATCTGCCTCTGACTTCTATGCTTTTACTAGCCCTTTACACCTGCCTAGAATGCAGTCTGCTCCCTTCCAGAACTTTCCAGCCTCCCCAAACCTCTCTCACCTGTCCTTGGGGTCCTCCTTCCCTCCCCCTCATTCACAGAGGAATCACCAGATACCCTAACTTTCCTGAGATAATCCAGATATCACAAACTCTATCTTGGTGTCCCCATGTGTCCTCAAAACGTCCTAGAAATAGCAGGGCTTTGCTAACCTAACTGCTAACCGAGTCAATCACACCCGTAAGAGTAGAATGAAGATGTGCCAGGAGCAGAAACAAGAGCATCTCAGCTACTTGGAGAAAAGCTCATTCCCCGTGAAGTCGCATAAGCCAGCTCCCCGCTGCAGTGACTGACCTCCCTGGCAGAAATGCAGGTAACCACCGGGCCTTTGAAGGGTTCACAGCAGCTCCAATGCCAGAGTTCAGGGAGCCTCGGGAACTGGGGCCCAGGGACTGAGTCTTCTCCTCAGCCAACCCTGCACCTGCCGGGGAGAGTGAGAGGGGGAACCAGGGCATTAGGTTAGGCCTCGGCGAGGCCTCTGCCCCAGGCCACAGTCAAGAGAGCCCTGGTTACTGATTGCTGGTATGCAGCTCCCCGTCTGGGGACCTGGGCTGCCCATTCCAGACAGAGGTGTATGCAGCCCCGTGCTGGGAGCTAGACAGAGCAGGACATCTGGGACACCCTCCTGCACGGCTGCAAAAGTACAATAAAGAACAAAGCCTTCCATGTTCAGGTTGAGCTGCTTTCATTTCACCCAGGGATGTGCACATCAGACCCCTTCCTGGGCCTCTCAGGGAACCCACCTTGGGGCAGTTTGAGGGCATAAGGGTGAGCAAGGCATCCCAGCTCCTGGGGTCCAGCACAGGCTGACCCGGTGCTAGTCTGGGGTCTGCCAGCCACTCTTTGTCCTGGACAGGACCCCACGCTCTCAGAGGGCCTGACCCTTTCCCTGGGCTGGTTCCAGGGTCATCAGAGACAGGGCAAGGGCCCTGGGGGTGGAGGTCGCAGGCACCAGTCTCCTGCAAGGGGCTTGTCCTCTGGTGTTTACCTGTTCAGCCCGCCTGGCTTAGTCACCAAGGGTCTTCGTGCCTCAGCCTCAAGCCCAATTGGACGTCTGAACCCTGATGAATGTATCTCTTCTCATTCATTCACATGTTCCACGCGCTCCGGTTGTGCACCTTTCAGAGGCCGAGCACTAGACCCAAGGACACTGTGATGGATGAGACAGCCAAGGTCCCTCCTGCCGAGGGGAATCTATTCCAATAACAGACTGACATTAATCAGCACACAAGTAAACAAGAAAGTCCCTGCAGATCATGCTTTGTGGTGGGAAAAGCACCGGGCCAACGGGAACGCAGGTTCCTAGAGTGAGTATTCACTGTCGGGCTGGATGGTCAGGAGGCCAGAGGAGGTGGAATAAACTCAGGGTGTTTACCAAGAAGGTTGAGATTTCTCTCTCAGAGCAATCACCCTCAACCCAAGGGGGAACACCCAAGTAGGCCAAGACTAAGGCGGGCTAGACCCAATGTCCTTAAGGGTGTGCGAGTCAAGGACCTGAGCACAGCAGAAGGTCCTGGCACCTCTAAGAACCCCTGACACCCAGGCCACACCCCAGCCAGTAGATTAGAATCTCTGGGGCTGGAGTCCAGACATGGCCCTTGTTGTGAGCTCCTCAGGGGATAGCTCAGGAGAGCTTTAGGGGAGGCAGCACCTGATGATAGCAAAGCCCTGCAGGGGTGGCATGGGTGAGACCTTTGAGGGTCAAGTAGGCCTGAGTTTCGATCCTAGCTCACTTAGCACAAGTTACTTAACCACTCAGACCCTCAGTTTCTGATCTATAAAATGGGTCAATACCCACAGTTCAGGTGTGGTGTGAGTATTGATGAGGAAACATGGAGCATAGAGCCTCCACCCTAGAGCACCCCAAGGTTGGAGCAAGTAGACCCCAATCCTAAGCCCTTCTGACTTTGTGAACCTTGGTTTCCCTGGCTATAGAATGGGGAGAATCACAATCTGTCCTCTATGGGCACACCTCCCAGGGCGAGCCTGCCCAAGCATCCTGCCTCCCACAGTGAGGTGTGTCTGGGGTGGCCAGGGTCCCATGGTTGCCCACACCCCCTGCTGGTGGCCTCTCCATTGATGAGGAGGCCGTTACTGTGAAACCCTGCTTCTCTGCACGCCGAGAGGCCACCCCCGAGGTGTGGTTTTAGCAGAGTGCCTCTAGCCTGCCCAGAAGTTCCCCTGGGCCCTGATGGCTCAACTGCTAGAGCCAGTGTTTATCAGAGAACTCAACGGCTGGCAGTGGCAGGGGGAGTGGGGCCGCCCAGGGAGGCAGATTAAGAGCCACAGGTGGCATTTCTGCAAAGCCCCCAGCCTTGGGAGGGGCCTCTGTATCAGCCTCCATCTGGATCTGGCTTCTGCTCTGAAATACCCTGAGGTCTGAGGTCTGGCAACCTGGAGCCAGGTGGGGGGTAGGGGGAGGACCTCTGAGAGATCCTCCATCTCCTGCTAAGTTCTATAAAGCGCACACAGGGAGTTCAACATCTCCCTGGGGGCCAGAGGGAGGTTTTGTTTTCCTAAAGCCACTCCCACTCCCACCCTCAGTTCCCTGCTGTGTCCCAGCAAGGCCCTGGAGCTGCAGAAACACACTGGTGACCTCCCAAGGGAAGCTCTGGCTCCTGGGAGAGGGAAGACTCCAGCATTGATGGAGCCGTCACTCCAGCAGCCCCCACCCCAGGATGGAGAAGAGCCCCATGGCCAGTATGGACACACCACTTCCCCTACCCCACCCCAAACTCCTAGGCTATTGTCGTTGGAGTAAAAGCTATGAGGCCCAGGTCTGCTGGCTGGGTTAGGAGGGGATGGCAAGGAAGTGAGTTTCCACAAGGGGGGCAGGCACCAGAGAGTGGGTCAGAGGGGGGTGATCTAGGCCACGGCTACTGCCTTGAAGACTCCCAATCCCACATGGGTTCTGGGCTGGCTTTGTGGCCAAGGAAACCGGCATCCTCCCCAAGGGCTCCTGGGGGCCCACTGTGTCCTAAGCCCCCCATGATGCTGGCAATCAAGGGCCCTGCGGGTTAGCCTCCCCCTTGGAACCACCGTGGTGAGGGGAGGCCCAGCTTAGTTGAGGTTCTGGAGATGCTTCTGCTCAGTTTCCTCCAGGATGCTGGGGACAAGCCCCCTGCTGCAGGATGCCCTGCGTAGAAAGTGTCCCCTTTGGGTGAGAGCCAGCATCTCAGCCCAGTACCTACAGCACTGAGCCCCTACTCCCACTCTCAGATGAGGGGCACACCTTGGTAATGAGCCTGTGCTGGATAAGGTGCAGGTACTACAGGCAGGCTCTCCAGTCTTCAGAAAGGCTGGCTCTGACCAAGCAGTGGGTGCTCAGGTGGGTGTAGTCTAAAGCCTCTGCACCTCTGAGCCTGCAGTCCCCGCGGCTCTGTGCTCCACTCCCATCAGGGTGCATGACTCCACTTTCCAGAGGGACACATGAGGCCCAGAAAGACCAACCACCCCATTCGAGGCTGCACAGGATCCCCAGGCCCTGAGCCTCCTACCCCCAACATCTCCAGGAGCCCAGCATCTCCCAGGCCTTCAAGGTCACCCGGGTCAGCCCTTGGCAAACTGACTTTGCAAAAGCTTCTTCCTTAAAGCTGGACCTGGACGTTCATTCATTCAGTCAAAACATCAGAAGGGTGGTAGGGGCCATGGGTGCCCCGAGCCCTGCCCACCCTGTCATGAGACCCTCACGAGAGCCCTGGAGAGCCAAGGAGCTGAATGCAACCCTCTGATTTTCTTCTGGCCCAGGGTACAAGGCCCCCACGCTATGGGTGGGGAAAGCAAGGAATGGGAGGCACATGTGGGCTGCCCCCCACCGCCTGCCTGGGGCTCACACTGGAAGGCCATTCACACTGGCTTCTGTGGCCGGCAGACCACACTCGCCCTGGCTGCTGCCAGAACCCTGATGCGTCCCATATTTCTGGTCGGACAGCCAGTAAAACTCAGTCTCCTCCTTGTAATCCCCGATCCGTTTCCCATTGGAGAAGCTGACTTTGAGCGGACAGAGAACAAAGACCCTTTTGTGAGCAGCTCCGGGGAAGGGAGGGGGGGGCATAAGGAATATGTGGAGCAGCAACCCCAATTCTATTTTGTAACCTCCTTGGTGCACATGAAATCTAAACCATGTCTTCGGAGAGTCACCATGGAGCCAAGTTCCCCTGGCCTGGGACAGTCGCCGTGCCAGCAGGGGCAGCAGGTCCAGGCTGCTCCAGCCCTGCCCCGCCAGCAGCGCGTCCTCCAACACGGCATTAATACCTTTTCTGCAGCTGCAGGAAGTCCAATTTGTGCAGGAGGAAAGTCATTTCATTACCAGTAGGAGCTGGAAAGATGTGATACTGTATGTTGGCAAATTGAATTTAAATAAAATTTAAAAAAAAAAAGGAGCGGCAAAGAAAGCGGCTCCATCCCTCCCCTTCTCTGCTATTCTCAACCATGCGTGTCTTCCCAGCTTCCCCCGGCCTCTTCCTGCCAACACTGCAGGCGGGGACAGAGCGGGAGCGCTGGCCCGGGGGCCCCTGCAGGAGCCGGGCGGAGGCTGCAGCTGTGTCCCCCACCCCTCCTTTCCCGGCTCTGGGACCGCTGGCTGCCAGGTCCTGGCCTGTGGTTTCTGCACACACTCTGGACTCTGTCAGCTGCTTGGTCTGTGCCCACATGTCCTCTTCTCTCTCTAGCAAAACCCTATCTTTCCCTCAAGTTTGAGGCCCGTGTCACCTCCTCCGGGAAGCCCTCTTGGATTCAGCTCCTCCACCCAGCGCCACTTCCCTCTTCTCATACTCAGCACAGGACAGCGTGGATTTGTCTCACATTTGCCCCCTCAGCCGACCAAGGTGCTAGCGGAGGAGGTAACCCGTCTTTGTGACCCTGGTACTTATCTCAGGGCCTGGGGTGAGGGTAGCCTGTGAGTGGGTGGATGAGCCGGTCCACATACTTCTTACTCCACAATGGTACTTGTGGTGGTCAAGATGCTTTTGGCTCAAAACCACCTTCTATAAGAAAAGACTGGGGAGGACGGGGTGCTGGTGGGAAGGGAGGTTCACATAACAGATATCTGAGCAGACGACTTCAGGCATGGCTTGATCCAGGATCTCCCTCTTTATCTCTCCATCTTGGCCTTATCACAAGCAGACCTCTCCACTATGAAGGGAGCTAGAAATGTACATCCTGCCAGCTTAGCACCCCCATGGAACGACAGCCTCTCTGTCCCCCTGGTTGAGCAAAGTCAATGCTCTGTCCCCATCCAGTCCAGGGGCTTTGAAAACAGGCTCTTTCCTGGGAAAGTAAAAGCTATGGCAAGTCTGGTAAAGTGGAAATCTAAAGGATCAGGTTCAGGAGGTATGGAAGACTATATAGCTCACTGTGCTCCCCGGGATGTTTCTGGGCACGAAAACTCCTACTATAATATTTTGCGTCTCCTTTAGTGATAATTTATGCACCATCTCCTTCCAAAAGAGATCCAAGGCCAGTGTGTAGCTTTGGCTCGCTTGTAATCCTTGCAAAGGGCTTCCCCTGGTTGCCCACAGTGAGGAATCGAAGCCAAGAAAAGTAGAACGACTGGCCAAGGGCCACCAGGTAGCAAGGCCTCCTCCCTGACACACACCATGACCTGACCAAGTTCAACTAAAGTTCAGTTGCTTTTCTTCCCATGCTCCCAGATGAAACCAGGAACAAACACAATCAGTTTGTGACTGTGTTGCTGTGCTGCTGCTGAGACTCTCTGCCCTACCATTTTGCTCCAGCTCCTTCCTCCCAGGGTTGCACAGCTTCAGGTCTTCCAGTGATGCAAATCCTGGTGCCCCAGGCATCTGGAGGGAAGCTCAGGGTTATTTTTGTTGCTTTTAGCTTGCTTATAAAATAATATCTGTATCTGTACACATGTGCACAGACACAAATATATTACAGGTGTATGTAGGTGATCTGGAGTCCAAAGCACAAGATCCACATTACCCCGTGGCATTCACACACGGACCCATTTCACAGATTAGGACACTGCTGCCCCCCTGTCAAAGATCAATTGACAAACCCAAGGGCAATCAGCTAGGAAGTGGAGAGGCTTTAAACAGAAGGCCCAAGAGATGAAAGGTCTCACACTTCTTGTCAGCCTCATTCAGTCTGATTGGGGGCTGAGGAGAGTAACAAAGAGCCGAAATAGAACAAGCTCCATCCTTCGGTGTGGGGTTCAGCTCTGCCAGTCAGCCTCTCCTGACCTTCCGGTCATTCTCAGGTTGGGGATGGGAATCCCTACCTGTCTGGCAACCCTCTCCTGGGGTCTGGCTCTACACTGCCCTAACCCTTCATCCTCACAGACACACAGAGACACGCTGATCAGGGGCAATGAGGGCCCAGCAGGACCTCCAAGACTGGTAGTGACCAGTGGCCCAATTGTCCCATTCCTGGGAGCCCAAGCCAGGCAGCAGTCCCAAGGCGACCTGCAGAGGAGTGCTCTAGAATTGCTCTTCCCTGCGACAAAGGACAGGAAGGTCATTCTGATTCCACTCATTCACATGTACCTGCAGGTTGGAAGCCTCAAGATTTTCCTGCCACCTTCACTCTAGCTGAAAGATGTCCCCGTCTCTCCTCTGCAGGACTCCCCCAGCCCACACTGGCACCGAGGTCCCTTGTTCCAATCCTACCCCACTTCCCTGGCCAGTGCCACATGTCTTTGGGGCTTTGCTCAGTGACCAGTTCGCAGACCCCAACTTCACCTCACAGTGTTCCATCCCGCGGACCAGGTCAGAGTGGGTCAGTAAGCTCCTGTCATTAACATGCAGAGGACCAAACGACACCACCATGTGCACCACCATGTGCACCAATGGGCTTCATAGCTTAAGCACAGGCATTGGGGGGAGATGCTGCAGGCCTAGTGGGCTTCAAAGCAAGTGGGAACTGTCTTCTGCAAAATGGTGTCTGCCCTACCTCATGAGGATGATGGATAGCATTCACTGGAATCGTTTTGTTTGTAATTTTTGTTTTTGGTGAGTTTTTTATAGAATTTATTTATCTATCTATCTATCTATCATCTATCTATCTATCTATCATCTAAGAGAGAGGCAGAGGCACAGGCAGAGAGAGAAGCAGGCTCCCTGTGAGGATTCCAATGCAGGACTCAAGCCCAGGACCCCGGGATCATGACCTGAGCTGAAGGCAGATCCTCAACCACTGAGCAGCCCATGTGCCCCTGTTTGTAGTTTTTGAAGGTCTTGGGGGCATGAATCATAACAGCTGCAAACATAAGAGAGTTATGACTGGTTTTGGGTTTTTTAGGTATTTAAGGAGCATTATAATGAAAATAATTTAGATCAATACTAGGAACCAAGATAATTTTTTCCTCTGAAAAGTCAGGGGAGGGGCAGGTCCTACGTTATTTGGGTTGAAGAAACGCTGTGATAGAATAATCAATCCCGTCTGAGGTGTCAGTAGCCCATAAAGGACAAGGGACAATAAGCCAATGGGAAGGTGGCCCAGAGAAGGGTCAAAACCTCAGAGATAACTTTGGGTTTGAACCCACATTCCTTTATGACCTCTGACCTGGGAAAAGGGACTTGGTGTCTCTGAGACAGTTGTCACAGCTGAAACCCAGAACACTGGTAAAGATTAGGTGGGCCCTGACCTCTGGGTGTCACCCTTCCCAGGCAGACCAGCTGCACCCAGACTCCCTTGAAGAAACACATTGAGCCAAGAAAAGCCCTGTCCGAGTGGGGATGCCAGGGCCCTGACAAGCAGAAGGCTTGGCTGGGGGCTCTGAGGCAGTGTTCCCCAAGACCTACCAGGGTCAGCTGCCCTTTCTGCTGTGGGGCAAGGAACCCACCACCCAACACTCTCAAATCCAAACCGGAGAGTGAACTCATCCTCACCCACACCCTCCAGTGCTTTAGCACAAGAAAAGCTATCGCCCCTGACCTCCAAAGCCAGCTTAGGTTGGAACAAGCAGAAGAGCTCCAGCAGGGTAACCCTCAGAGCCCGTGCTGTCAGGGCACAGAGATGAACCTCCAGAACGCTCAAGCCAACAGACTCTTCTGTGTCTCTCAAAGCAGGTAGGACCTTCTGACCCAAGCTGAGGTCAGAGAGGTCAGGAAGTACCCTCAGGAGACCCAAGCCCCCAGTCCTGGTCGACAGCCCCCTGCCTCTGAAGGGCCCAGCATGAGGCTGGTGGAGCTGGGCATAGGCCAGGAGGCTGGGGAGAGAAGGGCCGCGGTCTTCCCAGTGAGGGGCCGTGGGCACCACCAGCCTGGCTCCCTGAGGGGCCCTCAATTCACGAGCCTTGATGTTGATGGTTGCCCTGGACATCTGGGGCCTGGGCTAGTAGGACTTCCTGACGAGGCAAAGATCTCATTTATTTTTACTTCATGATTGCCCCCATCAAAGCGAAGGCTGTATTTAACCAGTGGCCACTAAAAATAAATATTTAAACACCACATCTGTGTGGCTGGGCCAGGCCACCCACACCTCAGAGGCATGGCCGTCACCCTCAGCCGGCTGGGATGATGACACCCTCGCGGCTCCAGCTCCGGAGGGGCAGGCCCAGCCTAGAAAGGGGACAACCCCTGTGATATCCATGCATCCACATTTCACTGGGGAAAACAGTGACTAGTTAGGAAAGAAGGTCAAGAAGGAGACCAAAAGAGGAAACGCCTCTTCAGAGCCTTGTCGCCACACTGGAGTGTGGGCGGCCCTGCAAGAAACCCCCTCACCATCCACCACATCCCTCGTTCGCTGCAGCCGAGCAGGCCCCCCAACACACCAGACACGGAGGCCCTGGCCCCAGCCCTGGCCAGAAACCACACACGGCAGGGGTTCCCAGGGGCAAGGCGGCTAGGCCCTCCAGCTGGGAGGAAGCCAACCCAGAGACAAGGAAGTCCCTACCCTGCCAGCAACCTTCTGCTGTTTTCCAGAGCTGGGATGTCCAAATGCAGCTTTGTTGTCAGGAGGCCTGGTGGTGGGGGTGGGAAGGCCCCGCTTCAGCAGCTGAAATGAGAGAAACAGAGAGAAGAGAAAAGAAAGACACACAAGGAAGAGAGAGATAGAGATAGAAAGATGAGAGACAGAGACAGAGAGACCTCCTAACTCTCAGTCAGGAGAACTTCTGGGCTGGCTCCCCCACCTGTGTGTGAGCAGAGCTCCCCACTCCAGAGGCCCGACTCCCCTCGGCTTACCACGCTCTGGAGGGCCTCCAGGGCCACCTTTCCTCCAAATGAAGTTGGATCTAGAGTCACACAGGGGATGGAAGGAGGCTGCTGCCCACCAGGTATCTATAACCTTGGGCTGCACTATGAAATTAGATTTTCAGTAAGTCTATGACTGTGCTGTGAGTAGCACAAAAGATTTCCACTGTATTTGTGTGAATTAAAACAACTATCAGTTTGTTTACACACTGAGAGTATGAACAAGCTTGCAATCTTATTTTGTCTGAATCCTATTGCTTCTTTCTCCCTCCCTCTCTCCGTCCCTCCCTTCGTCCCTCCCTCTCCCTCTTTCCTTCCTTCCTTCCTTCCTTTTCTTTTCTTTTCTTTTCTTTTCTTTTCTTTTTTTAATATATTGAAAGCCTCCCAAAGCAAGAGTGGCCAGGATTTGCCTCCACCTTAGGTCACCTGGAAGGCTCATGCGGCTCTGTAAGTGCCCCAGCTGGGAGCATGGAAGGCTTCCTGTGGACCCCATCACAGGCCCCAGGATCTAGGGCAGCCCTGGGGAAAGCCCTATACCCCTCAATGCTAAGGCCTTTGAACCCTCTTGCCCCTTAGAAGTCACTGGAATCAGGGACTCTGAAAGGCAGGGGAGCCCGGGGAGCCGGCTGGCTATGGCACATGAGAGGTCCACCCCAGCTGGGGAGAAAGAGGAGCCAAAAAAGGTGCTCAGCCCACCTGAATGGGCTGGCCCAGGTTCCCAATGCAGAACCTGGTTTGTGTAGCAGGAGTTGGACGCTAAGGGGAACATGGCATTCCTGGTGCTTGTCCCTGGCCCTGATCTAGCTGGATGTTATTACTGACAGCATTTCTCTTCTGTCTTCTCTCACTCTCTGAAAAGATCTTGAGAGAATCAGTGATAGGAAATAGTATACCTCTTTCATCCCATAATAGAACGTGCTTACATATATTATTCCATTTGATGTTCACAACAGCCCCACCTCTCTTCTGTCACACTGGTCTCTGTGCTGTTCTTTAAATACACCAAATGCTTTCCTGCCCCAGGACCTTTGCACATATATGATTTTCCTCTTGTTTTAAATACTCTTCCTTATGCCATATTCCCTTCATTTGGGCCTCTATCAAATGTTCCCTCCCATGAAAAGCTTACTCAGCAACCATGTGTAATCCATGTGTAATCCAGGATTTCCTTGTTCTTAGAAGATACACACTGGTGTGGTTAGAGATTGCTGTGAATTAAAAGTGGCCGTGGATTCTTCGAAGCCTCTTTGCAGCTTCTATCAAAATGCAGTCTATTTCCACACCATTCTGATAGATGCCAACTTGTAAACTTGCTTTGAAGCAGTAGAGTGTGGCACAAGTGATGCCATGTGACACCAAGCAAGAACTCAAGGGACCTTGCAGCTTCCACTGTCATTCGTTTGGAACCCCCTGTGAGGAAGGCTCAGCCAGACCACTGCAGACAGCATGTGGAGGAGAACCAAGGCACCAAGCCAACAGCCCAACCAACTACCAGGGTTGTGAGTGGGGCCAACTGTTGACCCATTTGGGAAGAATTTCTAACTGAAACAAGAGGGAAGAGTCAAGGTTTGCAACTTACATTTTTCAAAATAAAAAGAGAGAGACCAAGAGAAATAAGGCATCAAATAGCTACATCTATGGTCAGTGGATTTTTCACTAAGGATGCCCAGACAAATTGATAAGGGAAGGAAAAGTCTTTTCAAAAAACAATTTTGGGACAACTGTATATGCACCAGCTAAAGAAATGAAATTAGACCCCCTCCAACTCCCACCACATAAAAAAAAATAGCTCAAAAGGGATCAAAAACCCAAATGTGAGAGTTAAAACTGAAATACTCTTTGAAGCAAACAGAAACATAAATCTTAATCCTGTATTAGGCAAGAGTTTCTTAGCTATGATACCGTAAGCAACAAAAGAAAAAGATAAATCAACTGGACATCATCAGAATTAAACACTTATATTTTAAAGCACACTATCAAGAAAGTGAAAAGACAACCCAAAGAATGGGAAAAAATATTTCCAAATTATATGTCTGATAAGGGGCTTGTTTCTGGAATATGTAATTCTAAAAACTCAGTAATAAGACAAATAATTTGATTTCAAAATAGCAAAGAATTTGAGTAGCCATTTCTCCAAAGAAGATATGCAACTGGCTAATGAGTATTTGTACAAAAACATGTACAAAAAGATACTCAACATGATTAGTTATTAGAGAAATACAAATTAAAACCACAATGAGATTCCACTCCAAACACACTAGAACTACTATAATTTTAAAAAGGCAGGGGCGCC
The DNA here is from genome assembly GCF_048418805.1 of Vulpes vulpes. Lineage (NCBI taxonomy): Eukaryota > Metazoa > Chordata > Mammalia > Carnivora > Canidae > Vulpes > Vulpes vulpes. Next base: position 88,034,347 of record NC_132793.1, on the reverse strand, counting down.
TGGCTGGCTCAGTCAGTGGAGCATGCAACTCTCAATCTTGGGATCATAGATTCAAGCCCCATGTTGGGTATAGAGATTATTTAAAAATAAAATATTTTGGGATCCCTGGGTGGCGCAGCAGTTTAGCACCTGCCTTTGGCCCAGGGTGTGATCCTGGAGACTCGGGATCAAGTCCCACTTTGGGCTCCCTGTGTGGGGCCTGCTTCTCCCTCTGCCGGTGTCTCTGCCTCTCTCTTTCTGTGTCTATCATGAATAAATAAATAAAATCTTTAAAAAAAAGAAATCCTATAAAAGTAAAAAAATTTTTTAAACATTTTATTTATTTATTCATGATAGACACAGAAAGAGAGAGGCAGAGACACTGACAGAGGGAGAAGCAGGCACCACGCAGGGAGCCCGACACAGGACTCGATCCCGGGTCTCCAGGATCGCGCCCTGGGCCAAAGGCAGGTGTTAAACCGCTGCGCCACTGGGGCTGCCCAAAGTAAAATATTTTTTAAATAAATAAATTTTAAGAGGCAGATAATAAGTGGTTCCAAGGATATAGAGAAAGTGGAACACTTAGATTTCTAATGGGAATGGGAAATGTTGCAGCCACTTTGGGAAACAATTTAGTGGTTCCTCAAAAAGTTAAACATACAGTTATCATATAATCTAGCAATTCTACTCCTGGGTGTATGCCCAAAAGAAATGAAAACATGTCCCCACAAAACCTTGTATACAGATCTTCATAGCAGCTTTACTCATCACAGCCAAAAAATGGGAACAATTCAAATGTCCAACAACTAATGAATGGATAAACAAAATATGGTATATCCATAAATGGACAACTATTTTACCATAAAAAGGAAGTATTATTACATGCTACAATATAGATGAATCTTGAAAATATGATGCAAAGTGAAAGAAGTCAGATGCAAAAAGTCACATATTATATTATTCCATTTATAATAAATGCTCAGAATACACAAATCCTTAGAGACAAAGATTAGTAGTTGTCAGGGATTTGGGAGGAGAGGAATGAGGAGTAACTGCTAATAGGGTTTAGTTTTCAGGTAATAAAAATGCTCTAGGGGCACCTGTATGGCTCAATCAGTTAAGTGTCCAACTCTTGATTTCAGCTCAAGTCATGATCTCAGGGTCCTGAGATTAAGCCCAACTTTGGGCTCTACTCTCAGCATGGAGTCTGCTTGAGATTCTCTCCCTCTGCCCCTCCCCCTGCTTATGCACTCTGTCTCTCAAAATAAATAAATTAAACCTTTTAAAAAATATTCTAGAATTAGATAATGGTAATGATTACACAACCTCGTGAATAATACTAAAAACCACTGAATTGTACACTTCAATATGGTGAGATTTATGGTATGTAAATTATACTTCAGCAGAAAAAAATAAAACATCTGAACAAGATAAAACTTAGGCAACTACTACATTTTCTGTGATATTTAATTTTCTTGATTTGTTCTTTAGTTTTACTTCTTCCTTCCCAATCTATACACCCTTTATTTCTTTTTCTTGTCTCATTGCATTAGCTATTACTTCCAATATGATACTGAAAAGGAGTAGTGAGAAGGGACATTTTTGTCTTTTTCCTGATCTTAGCGGGACAGCTTCTAGTTTCCCACCATTAAGTATGATGTTAGCTCTAGGTTTTTTGTAAGTATTTTTATCAAGTTGAAGAAGTTCCTTTCTCTTATAGTTTAAGTTTTATCATGAATAGATGTTGGATTTTGTCAAATGCTTTTTCTTCATATGATCGAGTGATTTTCCTTTTTTAGCCTGTTGGTGTGATGGATTACATTAATTAATTTTCAAGTGTTGAACCAAACTTGCTTACCTGGGATAAATCACACCTCTTTATATATTGTTGGATTTAATTTGCTAATAGTTTATTAAGGACTTTGCATCTGTGTTCATGAGACATGAGTTTGCAGTTTTCTTTCTGTTATTGATTTCTAATTTAATTCAATGGTGGTTTCTAATCTTTTAAATTTGTTAAGATGTGTTTTATTTCCCAGAATGAGGTACATCTTGTTAAATATTCCATATGAGTTTGAGAAGAAGGTGTACTCTGTTATTGTCAGATGAAATAGCCTATGGATGTCAATTATATCTGGTTGATTAATGGTATTGCTGAATTCCACTATGTCCTTCCTGATTTTCTGTCTGGTGGATCTGTCCATATCTCATAGAAGGATGTTAAAATCTGCGATGAGGATAGTGGATTCATCTACTTTCCTTGCATTTCTATTGTCTTTGCTTCACATGACTTGATGCATTGTGGTTAGGAGCATACACATTAAGGATTGTGATGTCTTTTTGAAGTATTGATCCCCTTTATCATTACGTGATGCCCTTCTCTACCCTTGATAATTGTTCTTGCTTTGAAATCTGCTCTGTATGCAATTAATATAGTTACTTCTATCTTTTGATTTAGTGTTAGTGTGGTACGTGTTTCTTGATTCCTTTACTCTTATTTATTATTTTCAAGATTTATTTATTTATTTTAGAGAGAGAGGGAGAGTATGAGTGGGAAGAGGGGCAAAGGGAGAGGGAGAGAGAAAGAGAAGCAGACTCCCCACTGAGCATGGAACCTGATGTGGGGCTCAATCTCATGACCCTGAAATCATGACCTGAGCCAAAATCAAGAGTCAGATGTCCAACCAACCAAGCCACCTACGTGCCCCTCATTTACTTTTAATCTAAAGGTGTTTTTATATTTAAAATGTGTTTTTATATTTATATTAAATGTGTTTTTTATATTTAAATTGAGATGCAATTTATGACATCATCTAAATTGTATGTAAATTGTAGGTGACAGAGGAGCCTGGATGGCTCAGTCAGGTAAGCATCTGCCTTAGGCTCAGGTCATGATCTCAGGTCTTGGGATCAAGCCCTGAGTCAGGCTCTCTGCTCAGCAGGAAGCCTGCTTCTCCCTCTCCCTCTGCCTGCTGCTCCACCTACCTATGTTCTCTCTCTCTCTGTCAAATAAATAAATAAATAAAATCTTTAAAAAGAAATCAATTGTAGATGACATATAGTTGGGTCTTGTTTTTTGATCCACTCTGACAATCTACTTTGACTGTCTACTTCGTCTGTTAGAGCTCCTAGCATATTAATCATAGGTGTTTTAAATTTCCAGACGGATGATTCTAACATCCTTGTGATGTCTGGCTCTACTGTTTGCTAGGTCTCATCAAATTGTATTTTTTGCCTTTTAGCATGCCTTGTAATTTTCCTTAGTAGTTGGATATGATGCACCAGGTAAAAGAACCTGCCATAAATAAACCTTAGTAATATGGTGAGGTGTGTGAGGAGGGGAAGTATTCTGCAGTCCTAGGATTGGGTCTCAATCTTTTAGTGAGCCAGTCTCTCTAGACTGTGAACTTCACAGAGTGTCTCAGGTTTTTTTCTCCCCCTTAGGTTGAGACATGATGGCTATAGTTTCCTGGAGTTGATTGTTTCCATTCCCCCCAGATCAGTAGGCTCTGATAATGCCCCAACAGCACAGGCTCTGCTAACTAGTTTTTCCAGAAGCAGGCCTTGCTAAGTATAGAGTGCTCTGGCATAGTTCAAAATGATTCCTTTTTCCCCTCCACCTGCCAGTGTTACAAGGAGATTTTTACTCTGATACTTATTGTGGGAACCTGGTCAAGCTCCTGGAGGTCAATCTCAGGTCAAAACTGTGGGGGTCCCTCTGTGACTGGATCCCTTGGAGTTTTTAATTCTCAGACTTGTCCACACTGGGCCTCCAGCAGTTCATTAATTATGGTTCACATTTTCCTGCCCCAGCCCGGGTTCCAACTGTGTTTCCAGTAACAAGCCTATGCCCCAGGAAGCTGTCACTCCATGTACTCACCTCTGTCTCTCCAATTTTGGGGGGCAGCAATTGGCCTTATGCCCTCCCCTCTCCTGGGGATCCAAGAAAAGTTGTTGATTTTTCTCTTTGTTCAACTTTTTACTTGTGAGGACAGAGTGGCAATTTACAAACTCCTTACATTTGGAACCCTGCTCATTGGTTTTAAATCAGTAATTTTAAAAGATGTTTTAATTTTAAAGATATTATTCCAATGCAGCAAAAACAGTTCATATATGAACCAAAACTTGCCCTCATCTTGCAGTTTGTAAGATGTTATACTGTTATACTGTTTTGAATTTTAAATATAAATAAAAACTTTAGTGTTCACATGGAATGGCAGAATGAAAGTAACTCAAATTCTGTATCTTCATCTTTCCAATCACCGTACTATCATTATTTTGTCAAATCTGCTATTAATGAAGGAATTCATGATATCCCAGGGTTAGAGACATGCCCACAATGGCCTTTTCCCTCTCACAGCTTACTTTATAAAGCACATTTCTGGGCCAACTGTATATGTAAGAATTTTCCAAATGAAATTTATATATTTTTTAAAGATGTTATTTATTTATTCATGAGACCCACAGAGAAAGAAGCAGAGACATAGGCAGAGAGAGAAGCAGGCTCCACGCAGGGAGCCCTATGTGGGACACAATCCTGGAACTCCAGGATCATGCCCTGGGCTGAAGGGAGGCGCTCAAACACTGAGCCACCCAGGGATCCCAAGAACTTTATATTTTTTAAAGATTTATTTATTTGACAGAAAGAATGAGAGCACAAGCAGGGGGAGCGGTAGGCAGAGAGAGAGGGTGAAGCAGACTTCCTGCTGAGCAACTAGCCTGATGTAGGGCTCAATCCCAGGACCCTGAGATCATGACCTGAGTTGAAGGCAGATCCTTAGCCAACTGAGCCTCCCAGGTGCCCCTTCCAAATGAACTTTCATGTAGAACACAAAATTCATGAAAAGATAAGAAATAAAATCATGCTAACATGTAGCATATATATATGTATATACTCACGGTAACCAGCAATTATTTAGAATTCAATCAATAAAATATTTTCCCTGGGAGGAGTATTTTATCATACTGGGTAATTAAAAAAAAAAAAAACAGTCCGACTTGGTGGATTTCATTATTGTCCAGTTTTCTACAGATGACCTCCCCCACTTTATTGACTAAATACAACCACACTCGAGCAGTTCCCATCACTCTGCCCTTGGCTTATCACCTATATTCTCTGTTCCCCAATGCCTTATAGTTTTCATTTTAGCCAACCCTCAGGAGAAACTTAGGAGTTAGATATTACAATCCCCATTTTACAAATGAGGGAAGACAGGCCCAGAGAGGTGAGTGGTTGTGCAGGGGCCAGGAGGTGATCAGAGCCTAAAGCCAGGTCTGCTGGACCCTAGCTCTCAGTCACTTTTGTCTGGGGCCTAGCCCCCTACCTGTGGCACCCCCACCCAGACTGGCCTCTCTCGTTGCTGCCACAGTTCTGCCAGTCACACTCTTCCAGGCTGGGCCATGTTCCCAGGAAACCGCTCAGCTCAGTGTCTGCTATCGGTCTGGATGGAACCCGGAAATTCCTTCACTGTAGGGTGCCCAGAGCTGATCACAGGCCCCATTCTCAGGAACTACTTGCCTTTAAGAAAGGGAGTACTTCCTAAGTAGCCAAAAGAATGCCTCCCCTGGGCTGCCAGAACCATCTATATAGGCATCTCTCTTCCCCACCTTAGTATCAGGAGTGGTTTTGCTTCCCAATCATGAATTCTGCCTAAGGATAAATCGAAAGAGGGACCCCAAAATCAACTCAGACTCAAAGTGTACTTAGAGTAACGATTATGTGACACATTCTCATGTGTCTGGCTGTGTGGAGCCAGGAAAATCTAGCCTCTCCCCAAACAGCTTAGTGTCTGCCTCTCGAGCACAGACAGCCTCAGCAGGGCCTGGAGACTCACTCTGGAAGTGGGTCCTGTCCTTCTCAGCACCCTCAGAGGCTTCCCTGCAGCATTGCCAGATTTGCCAAGCTTAGTAAAGTGCCATTTTCTTTATTATTGTCTTCCAAGACCTCACAGCTCATTCAAATCCTTCCACCCAGACAGATTAGGGAACAGGTTTGAGAGAAATGTATATCTGTTTAAAAAATTAAAAAAAAAAAAAAAAGGTTTCAGATTCCACTTTATATCATCCAGGGTTTACTTACAGGAAATAGAAACCACTCCAACAATTTTGAGCAAAAAGGGGTTTAGACAGGAAATTATGGGCTTACAATTTTATTGAAAGGGCTGGAGGAGCGGGTGTGGGCCAGGCCTATTGGAGAGATGCCTGGAACAATGCCTGGGGACCAGCTGGCCCCAGTGCTGCTGCCCCTACACCTGCCTCTTGACCCCACGAAAGGACTAAAGGGGCACCGGAATGCCTCTGCAGCAGAAACAACCACCACAACTCTGCTTGCCAGCAGGAGCAGCCAAAAGCAGCAGGGGGATGCTCTTGGCCTTGAACTGTAGTAGATTGAAGCTAAGTGGCAGAACTGGGCATGTGCTGGAGCCAGCTCACCCCAGCAAGAGTCAGTGGTACACAGCAATCCCACTTCACATTCAGCAGCACTGTATGAATAGCTGAATCGAAATTGGCCATGGAGTGTTTACACCACGAAAATCAGCAAGCACTGCAACAAGCCAGAGTGTAATTTTTATCTTTTTTATTTTTTGAGAGCTGATTGTTAAGTATTTATCAGCACATCACTCTAGCTGCAAGGGAAGCAGGAAATGCAGCTGTTCACTTTCTTAGGCTTTGAAAAAACACTGAAGGGAAGGGGGAAAGGATGCTCACTGCCCAGCCACCCCCCATCACCCTCGCTTCCAGGAATGCATCCTTTTAATAAACTTGCAGAATGACATAGGACTCATGATGTTTGCTTCAATTGTGTTGAAGCAAAACTTCTTAGCACAAACGGCTCTTGAGCACAGGTCAAAGCATATTAGCCTCCCACCCCCCCACCCCCACCCCCAGCAAGGGAACTGGCAAGGAGAGAAAATAGTGTGGTGGTTCAGGTAGGGTTTGGAAATCGTTGGCCTGTATCTACAGCAGGGAAAGAAGGCTTGCATAAGCAGCTTATAAGGAAAAGCAGCAGCTAATGAGGGCAAGATTACGGTTTCATTTACCATGACTGTTCACTCGGTACTTCTGTATCAGCTGCAACCAATGAGATTCCAGGCACAATCATCTCAGAGGCCATTTCTGGAGAGACTAGCTGTTTGTCAGAAACAAGACACAAATCCAAGACACCCAACATCTGTGGCTGTTAATTAGACACAAAGTCTGCACAGTTGCATGGCCCAGAGGAGCTGGATGAGGGCCAGTCAGCCCGGAGGAGGCAGCAAGCACGTCAAGCAGAGGTCAGACCGGACAACCAAGTAATCAGGTCCTGCTTTGTCTCCTTGGCCAGCACAACCTTCCAGTTCCAAGACATTGAACGTGCAGGTTGCCTAATCCTTGGCTTTGTTTTTTATTTGCTTGTAGCTAAGTACAGAAACAAGCTATATGTACTAAATTGCATTCCTCCTCCAAACTCATATATTAAAGTCTTAATCCCCAATATGACTGTATTTGGAGATGAGACCTTTAAAGAGGCAATTGAGGGACACCTGGGTGGCTCAGTGGTTGAGCATCTACCTTTGGCTCAGGTTGTGATCCAAGGGTCCTGGGATCGAGTCCCACATCATGCTCCCCACAGGAAGCCTGCTTCTCCCTCTGCCTAGGTCTCTGCCTCTCTGTGTCTCTCATGAATAAATAAAATCTTAAAAAATAGGGAATTGGTCAAATATATCATAGTGGATCTATCCAGGGCCACATTGAATACCATGGGAAAGGTACCTCCCTGGAGTTGTGCAAACAGCAATACTGACTCCTACATTGAAATACTATGCAACCATTAAAATGAAAGAGGCAGTTCTATAAGCATAAAGAAGAATCTCCATAGTATGTTAAATGGAAAAATGGAAGGTATAAATCATTACGCATATAGCACGCTGCCACTCAGGTTAAATAAAAGTGGTCAAAGGAATCTATAAATGTATTTACTTAACTAACTAAAATTATCTCTAGAAAGATACCCAAGAAAATGAGCCCAAGACAAGGATTGCCTCCGGGGGAGAGGAGCTGGAAGGAGGGATGGGAAAGGAGATTTTTTACCATATGCCATCTGATGCATTTTGAATTTCCTACCAATGAACAACTATTGCCAATTCAGAAATATTGTTTTTTTATTTTAAAAAATGGTTGTAGAAATATAATGCACTGGCCATGAGAATGTGGTGTTTAGCCAGGGGAGAGCAGAGGTTGGGCTGAAAGAATCAGAGCACTCCCCTACATGCCTGCTTTTCTATGGGAATTAACGCTGGACTTGGTGGCACTCGGGGGCCTGTGGTCTGCTCTGACCTTGAGAGAGTCACTCCTCCCCGTGGCATCCTGTCTCCATGTGTGACCGCCCAGCCTGGGGGACACACATAACCTATGCATGTCTGCACAAACACAGGTGTGACATGGGCTCTCTTCCTAAGCGAGGCAGGGGTTCAGATGCTCATGCAGGGGAGCCCAGATTGGACCCCAAACCAGACTCCTTTATAAAATGCCCTCTGCAGGCATCTGCAGGAAGGCCGCTTCTGACCTCCACATGGGGGAGGACACTCAGGCCAGTGGGCCTCCTGGTCAGTAAGAGTGTGGAGCAAATGTGGGCTATGGAGCCCCTGAGAGGCTTGCGTCTCGGCCCATCCCTCACTACCTGTGCCTGACCCAACCTTGGCCCGAGGGACAAGCCTGGTCCCTACCAAACAGTGCTGTGGGGACTGGAGGGACACAGCCCATGGAAGGGATGGATCGGGGCTGCACAGAGCAGCTCATTAATACTGACCACTGCTATTCCTCACCTTCCACCACAGCTGCTTGGCGGCGCGCCTGTGATGAAACATCATAAAAATGTAAAGGCTTGTTCAGCCTCGGGAGTGTGCAGGTCTCTCTGAAGCCTGTAGGGAGATGCCCTTGGCTGGCCTTGCTGGGCCAGGTTAGGGAGGCCGACCTGGCTGCAGCCGCGGCCACGGCCTCCCTTCCCCTCCTCCCGTCCTTCCCCACATGGAGCCTGTCCTCCTTCCCTTGGGGTCCTCACTCCAAGCCCAGCCAGGAGCTCCCCCTGCTCCGGAGCTCCTGTAGCTGCCTGGAGGGTGAAGGGAAGTGAGTCCTGGGAGCAGGCAGGCAGGGGACAGATGCAGTGTCCTCGCCGGGCCCGTTCCAGGAGGCTTGTGGGCTCTGATCCTTTCCCCCTCATCGAGCCACGGCATTCCACGACAGCTCCTCTCCGAGGGTGGGTGTTAAGACCTTGCCTTGTCCATCAGGGAAACGCCTGTGAGACTTCAGCCAAGGCCACGCATAAGGGGAATGGATCCCAGGCCCCCCACAGCCTCTCACCTAAGCACGCAGGCTGAGATAGGAGCAAAGTTAGTCACAGCTTCCAGGTCTCGGCTGATCTCAGACCCCCACCCTCACTGTCCCTCACCTCCCACCGCCTTGCCTGGCTCAGTCCTCACGGCAGCCCTGAGGTCAAGGATAGGAACCCTAAAGATAAGGGCCATCGGTCCAAGTGACTTGGGGGGAGGCCACAGACCCCCACACCTAGGTGCCTCTCTACACCCCAAACTTGGTCACTATGTCCTAGAAGAAGGCTCTGGCCAGCCCCAGCAGAAAGCAGCCAGGCTGGCCAGCCCGGCCCAACCCCACCCAGCACCACAAAGGCCTGGCTCGACCAGCAGCAGCTCTTCCTTGATTTATGAAATATTCTCCATTTGCTCTTTCACAAGTCCCTGTGCTCACTGACCTTACCCCTCTGACCCCTCCCGCCCCACCTCGTGCCGCTGCTTGACAGGCCCCCAGGTCCCAGGGTCTGGGTCCTGCCAGGCCGCAGCTGATGGGTGCCTCTGACACCTCCCCCTTCTCGCGGGGCCTCTCAGCCACATGTTTCTAATTTCCAAAGCCCGGGCCATGAGGTGGGAGGGGGCAGCTCATGCCTGGCACCTGCGGGCTTCCAGGCCACCTGGGGGGGAAAAGGGGGTAGGAACGGGGAGGGGAGGCCCCCTCGGGCCTGGCCTGCCCCCAGGGAGCCCCTGCCAGGGTGCCCAGAGCTACCAGGGGAGCAAGGAGTCAGAGCAAGGAGTGGCCCCGGCAGGGTGGGGGCCGAAACGGGCCTTTCCCAGGCCAGATGTTTCTAGAATCTAGCCTTGAACGGTCCCAACAGAATCCCTCCCCAGAGGTGGGCCTGCCCAGTGTTCCTTTAAGAGAAGCAAGACGACCAGGCCATTTCCTCAGAGCCTGGGAGGCAGAGCCGGGGCGTTTTTGTGAATGTGATTCTTCTTCTCAGCTCTCCCTGTGGCCTCCTCAATCCTGGACATCTGCAGGGGACGTGGTTACTCACTGACCACATGGTGAGATGCAGCCCTTCAGGTTGAACTATTCTTTTTACGATTTTATTTATTTGAGAGAGAGAGTGTGTGCACATGTGTATGTGAGCAGGGTTGGGGGCTGAGGGAGAGGGAAAGAGAGAACCCCAGGCAGACTCCCCGCTGAGCCCAGAGCCCAACAACCCTGAGATCATGACCTGAGCTGAAACCAAGAGTTGACACTCAACCAACTGAGCCACCCTGGTGGCCCCCAGATTGAAGTATTTTTAAATCAAATTTCTTGAGGTGTACTTTATACACAGTAGAATTCAGCATTTTTAGGTATACAACTTGATGCTTTTTTAAAAAAAAGATTTTATTTATTCATGAGAAACACAGAGAGAGAGGCAGAGACACAGGCAGAGGAAGAAACAGGCTCCCTGCGGGGAACTTGATGCAGAACTCGATCCCAGGACCCCGGGATCACAACCTGAGCCAAGGGCAGAGGCTCAACCACTGAGCCACCCAGGTGCCCCCATTTGATTCTTTTTGACAAGTGCACAGTCCTGTAACCACCACCACAGTCTAAGGAATATCTCCATCTGCTCAAAAGGTTTCCTGTGTCCCTTTGCGGTCAATATCCTTCCCCCACTCGCAAACCTGGCAACTGCTGATCACTTTCCATCCCTAGCATCCCTCCCTATGACGCTTTCCGGAGCGTCATATCACTAGAATCATCAAACATTGTCATGGAATTGGAATCCTAAATCATAAAACATCTAGTTTCTTTCACTTAATGTTTTTGAGTTTTATCCATATCCCTGCATGCTTTGGAACTCCCTTCTCTTAATGCTGGGTAGTTCGCCCGTGTGGACACACTATGTTTTGTTCATCCATCCACCAGCTGAGGACATTTGTGTTTTGCTGCTTCTTGGCCATGGCGAATACTGCTGCTGTGAACAATCACGTATACGGTTTGTGTGAGGACATGTGTTTTCAACTCCTGGGTGACTACCTGGGGGGAGGATTCCTGGTCATATGGTCAAAGGTATATGTTTACCTTTGTAGGAAACAGCAGGACCGTTTTCTAGAGTGGTTTTACTGCTTTACGTTCCCACCAGCACTGAGGGGTGTGTTTTCATTTTAGCTGTTCCAACAAGTATATGGTGACATTTCATCATGGATTTATTTTGCGTTTCCCTGACAATGACATTCCACCTTTCCATGTGCTGATTGGCTCTCTGTGTATCTTCCTTGATGAAGTATCTGTTCAAATCTTTCCCCCCACCCCTGTACCCCACTCTTTAAAAGGCTTATAAAACTGTCAAAAGAGCTCCCTAGCATTTGGGGAAATTAGCACACTTGTATCATGAACACAGCTCTGAACGCTGGCCAGAGAAGGGCCTGTTTATTCAACAGGGGCTCTCAGCTCAGAGCTGTGAGTGTCCCCATGTCACATCCTCTCCTGACCCCCAGACTCACCTCACAGGCCGCAATAAAGTGAGAGCCTGCTACAGGCCGTGCCCTGGCCCTGGTCCTGCCCTTCTGGTGGGCAATGCCCACAGGGGCCCAAAGGGGGAGAAATGCAGAATTTCCTGAAAAAGTAAAATAATAGTATCATAAAGATGAGTTCGAACAGGCGGCACCCAGGTGGCTCAGTCCGTTAGGCGTCTGACTCTTGGTTTCGGCTCAGGTCGTGATCTTGGGGATCAGGACCCACAACAGGCTCTGTGCTCAGCAGAGAATCTGCTTGAGCCTCTCTCTCCCTCTCCCTCTCCTCTCCCTCTGCTCACTCTCTCTGTCTCTCTCTCTCTCAAATAATCTTTAAAAAAAAAAAAAAGATGTATTAGGGCATACACATAAAGCATTTAGTCAGCACCGATCAAACTGCAAGTGCTCATTAAGTGTCAACTTTTATCACTATTATTATTATCTAGTGATTCAGGATTGAACCTGAAGTCCAGGTGCCCAGGTTAGAGACCAAGGCTGGGAGGGGGTCCTCCAGGTGTCCTAGGCCCCCCTAGACCTGCCTGTCTCTGCAAAGCTGGGCTCAGCTAACCACGTCCTACCTGCTAGATGTGACCCCACCCCTGCAGCAGGACTCTGAGGGTTTCTTTTGGGGTTACTTGCTGCCATTCATCCTCTTCTGGCCTCAGGAAGTCCTCCCTCTCCCACACACACAGACTGGCCTCACACGTCTGTCCCTCCAGGAGGAACCCCTCATCCCAGATGTACCAGATACATCTTCCAGGAAGAGGATACTGTCGTTCCTCTGAACTCCTAGGCCCAGTATCTCCCAAGCAGTGGTGTCTGTGGATAGTGAATGCAGGGCAGAGACCTGGGCACTCAGGAAGTAGGGGGCAGCCGACTTAGCTGGCACCAGGCAGTGTGGATAGCAACACGCTCGGGAGAGAGGGTACTCAGGGCACGGCTGTACCTCTAAGCAGAGGACTGGGGTCTCGCTCTGGGCCAGAACAAGAGGTGACATGAGCAGAGAGCTGGGCAGCAGTGCAGGAGTGGGGTGGAGGGGTGCTGTGGGGCCTGGGGTGGGGGGTGGAAAGAAAATGGGTTTAGGAGAAGCTGCTCCCAGCTGTGGGACTTGAACAAATTCCGCAGGCTCTCTAAGCCTTGCTTTTCTCCTCTGTGAAGTGGGACTCACAAGTCAGCCTGCCTCTGGGGAGAGCTGGGAGTCAAGTGGCCCACAGCTACTTGCTGTGTGAGCCGGGAGGGAGTAGGACGCAGAAAGTCCCCCCTGCTTTACTAGGGAATGTGGTAGCACCAAGGTGGCTGCAGGGCTCCCTGAGTAGGGATGTGATGGGGACTCACATGAACAGAGACACCGAACCCCCTGGCACATGCAGTACTTCCTTCATAGGATTCCCTACTCCACATACATTCCAGATTGCCAGACCTCCTGTTTTATGTTTCTGATTCCACAAGTAACATATAAGGACCAATCCAGGCACTTGCACGTGCACGTGTGCATGTACACACACACACACACACACACACACACACACACACACACCAAACCCTTGCTTCCTTGCCCCCATCAGTAGCAGAGTGGGCTGGGGCCTGTTCTTCTATACTCAGTACCCATATGCTTAGGTCCCCCAAGTAAGGAGTGTGTGTGTGTGTGAGATTGGTTCTTAGCATGTGTGTTGCTCCAAATCGCTTTTGTCACTTAACATCACGACTTGGGACCTTGCTCTGACAGGCCATCAGAACATCCTCTGTAGGAAGGTGCCAGTTTTCACAGAGCCGTGCAGCCACTGAGCAGTGTTTGGGTTACCTCAGACCTCACTCAGGACAAAGAAAGACCAAGAAACAATGACGGATTTCTGTAGTATCTTTACTTCATAAACTGCCCAGAGCTGGCAGGAATGTTTTTCCAGGTTAGGAGAATAAGAGGTCCGAGGCCACACCAAGGCCACCCCCTCAGAGGCAGGGGCAGACTCCCAGGGTCCTGCCCACCACCCTCAAAGGAAGCATCTCTGCTCAGAGGAAGGCATCTCTCAGAAATGCAGTCCCCGACACTGGATTGGCCCCCAAGGCCCCTGGGTCACACACACGACCAGGCTCATTGCCCTCCATTCCCGAGGACCAACAGAGGGGTCTGGGAAGCTGGGCCAGGGACCCTCACCCAGGGAAGCTCTTTGTCAGCTCAAAGAGGCCTCAATCTCTTTCCCAAAGGGCTTTCGTACTTTTATGATTGCCGGGGTATCGGCAGGTGTACCCCAGTCCCCAGTAATCTCTCACTAAATGGTTTCGGCCTCTACTGATGGTCCTGGCCTGAATCAGTTGCTCACTGAGGGTTGCAGGTCAGTGACTTCTGATTCTCTCCTTCCTTCTGCATTATCCAACATTCTTCTGTGAAGAAGAGCATCCCTAACCCCTGGGGATGAACAGGTGATTCTCCGAAAATGGTGTCATGCTCCCCTCCAACAGTGAGAAGTAGGCCTCCCTTCCTACAGAGGAAGTAGGCTTCCCTCACCCCTTCCCTTTTCTCCTGCCTTCCTTGTCTTTTTCTTTTTTCTCTTTGATGATCACAATGGGCCTATGATTTATATGTATTGTTCTTTGTGCTCAATTACGGCCATTATGCTTTTCGATGTCCCAATTACCCTAGAAATCTTTGATCACTTGCTTGCTTGCTTTCTGGCACAAGATGTCCCAGGCCTGCCTTATGCTGCTTCTGCCCCAGCAGGGCTGGGGACCACCAGTTCCCCCAGCAGCTGGGGCAGAGTGAGGACTAAGCTGCCAGCCTCCCGACCCTCCACAGATGCTCTAGGGTGGGGAGAGGTTGCTGGGTCGGTCAGTTCCAGGCACACAGTTCCCTGCAGCTCCTGGTCCTCCCAAGGGAGGTCTCGGGAGGGTCCTTCTCATAAACTCAGTCTCAGCCCTTTAGTCAGGGCTTTAAACCCAGACGATGAGTAATTTCAAGGGCACCAGAAAAGGCCAGACACCGAGATAGAGCTGCCCGCCCATGAGCTGATGCCTGAAATTCCCCCCATTCACTCCTAACTGTGGAGCAGATCCCTGTTAAAGTACCACCTCCCTGTGGTGTTCCCAAGAGCAGACGTTACCGATGAGGCAGACAATCCTGGGGTGCCTGAGCCCCGAGGTTGGAAAGAGGGGCCAGTCTGCCTTGGGGAGGAGCCTGGAGAGACAGACAGACTTTGGGGACTGTCTGGGTCTGGGCACCACTTCATAGACATGTGTCACAACCTGGCAGCCCCAGCCCCTGCCTACCCACCGCTCTAGGAAAAAACTACCTCACCCCCAGCAACCTGTAAGACCCCCACAGGGCTCGTGGGGCTAGATGCAGAACCCCGGCTTCTGCTGGGGCACAGACGCCCTTTATGGCTGCAGGACATTGAGCTCATGATGGTCAATGAAGAAATCCATGTGTTTCCTTTTCCCTGTTAACCCCTTAGTCTCCGGGGCCTACCAAAGTACCACAACCTGGAAATATAAATCTTTGACAGAGTTGACAGGCAGGGAGTGAAAACACCAAGCCAGCCAAGAGTCGTGTAGGTGGAGTGTGAATGCGTGTGTGTGTGTGTGTATGCACGTGTGCAAACATGCACATATGTGCATGTGTGTAGGGGGAGTGTTGGGGGGGCCTGACTCAGGCTGCATCTGCTTTGAGGAGTAGGCCCCAGAGGTCTTAAAGGGTCTATGATATTTAAGATGGGCTCACCCCACCTGTCCACTCTGCCCTTCCCACCTGTTCCCTGTGGGGTCCAAATACATTTCAGGCCTTGAAGGTTCTTCCTCATTAACAGAATGAAAAACAGTTGTTTTCAATGCACACAGAGCTGTTTCTGTTTGTGACAGGATACTAGTTTGACATACTAATCAAAGGGCTTTATTTTCTGTTTGGGTTTTTGTGTTGTTTTGTTTTTTGTTTGTTTTTGGGTTTTTTGGTACATCATCCTACCCAATCATTTAGCCCATTCAGGACAGCAGGTTATTTTCAACTGGAGTTCCTCAGGGTGGGGGCCACACAGCAGGGCATGCACAGGCAGGTTTTTTGTTG
The DNA here is from genome assembly GCF_048418805.1 of Vulpes vulpes. Classification (NCBI taxonomy): domain Eukaryota; kingdom Metazoa; phylum Chordata; class Mammalia; order Carnivora; family Canidae; genus Vulpes; species Vulpes vulpes. The sequence goes on along the minus strand of NC_132793.1, from coordinate 88,018,522 downwards.
ATTTTTTGTTTTTTGTTTTTTAAAGATTTCATGTATTTATTCATGAGAGACACAGAGAGAGGGAGAAGCAGGCTCCCTACAGGGAGCCCAATGTGGGACTCAATCCTGGAACCATAGGATCACATCCTGAGCCGAAGGCAGATGCTCAACCGCTGAGCCACCCAGGAGTCCCAACGGATAAGTCTCAACGTCCACGGTAAGCTGCTGAGACTCCAGGAAGAGGAACAGTAGGAGAGAGAGCTTCATGGTGGAAGAGCCCAGCTCTTTTGAGAGAGAAAGTTTTGGTTTTGTGTTTTGGCTTTGGTCCTAAAAGGCCCAGAGGACAAGGGTTAGACCAGAAAAAAGGAAGAATGCATGCAAAGCCAGTGCTGCCCCTAGAAAAAGCCTGTCCAGGAGGGCAGGAGGAGGGGAGAGATAAGCAGAAGGGGTAGTCACTCTGACCCCACAGCCCAGGTCCAGATGGTGCATGTGATGGAGACAAATGGCTGGAGCTTCATGGAGTCCAGAGAGGATGGAAGAAAGTGAAGCCTGGTGAGCCTCCTCCCGCCAGGATTTCCCACCATAGCAGGTGAACTAGTTAGTATGCTTAAACATAGGGCCCAGGCCACCTCTGCTTTCTCCTCCATCATCCCTGGGGGAAAGGGAGGACCCTGGTCCTCATCACAAGAGATGGAGGTCTAGCCATCACATCCATGCTCCAAATAGCAGATGAAGAAAAGGGGAAGGTGAGCCAAGGCCATCCCACAGACATGTCTTTGAGAGATTCCTCGACCACTGCCTGATATCACTCAGGTGTCCCAAGTGTCAGGGAGGCTGAACAAAACATGTGGTCTTATTTCACGAGGCCAGGAACCAGTAGGAGATGCTCTGAGCCGGTCCTGCAAGGTCCCAGCCACTGCAACAGAGTGAAGGGCATGTGAGCCCCCAAGGCTGTGCCTGCCAACCTCTCTGCTGTAGTGACATCTTTCCCCCTGCTCCATCTTGAATTCTCAAGCTTAGGAGTCAGGGGCCCCTCCATCCTGGGACTCTTCCTTGAATGAGGCCATTTTACAAATAAGAGCTGACCCCGAGCACCAGAGCTGTGCTTCCTCAAATGGTTAGCCTCTACTCGTCTGTAGCTGTTGAAATTGAAATTAATTGAAATCAAATAAATTTTGGTGCTCAAAATCACTAGTCATCAGGAATATGCAAACCCAAACCACAATGAGATGTCAGCTCTCATATGTGAGAAATGACTATCATGAAAATGACAGGAGATAACCAGTGTTGATGAGGGGGTGAAGAAAAAGAAATCCTTGTGCACTCTTGGTGGGAATGCAAATTGGTGCCACCACTATGGAAGGCAGTGCAGAGGCTCCTTGAACAATTAAAGAGAGAATTACCACATGATCCAGCAATTCCACTTCTGGATATTTACCTGAAGGAAGAGAAAACATTAACTCAAAAAAACATCTGCAGCCCCATGTTTATTGCAACATTATTTACAAAAGTCAAGACATGGAAGTGACCTAAGTGTCCATCAAGAGATGAATGGATAAATAAAATGTGGCACATACACACACACACACACACACACACACACACACACATGCACCTTGGAATATTGGAATATTATTCAGCCATAAAAAGAAGGAAATCTTGCCATTTTTGACAATGTGGGTAGACCTTGAGGACATTCTGCTAAGTGAGAGGAGTCCACTAGAGAAAGACAAATACCATACGCTCTCATTTATATGTGAAATCTAAAAAAACAAACAAACCAAATCCATAGATATGGAGAATAGATAGGTGGTTGCTGGGGTGGAGGATGGGAGTGAAATGGGGGAATGTGGTCAGAAGAGGCAAATTTACAGTTATAAAAGAAGTCCTGGGGATGTCATGCACAGCATGGTGGCTATAATTAATAATGCTGCATTGCATATTGAAAGTTGCTGTGACAGCCAATCTTAGAACTTTTCATCATGAGAAAACAGTATTTGTAAGTACACATGGTGATGGATATTAATTAGATGCACTGTGGTGATCATTTCACAATTTATACCAATATTGAATCATTATGTTATACACTTGAAACTAATATCATGTTATGTAATTATAACTCAGAAAAACTTAAATAAACTTAAAAAGTCAGCTCCTCTATCACACTAGTATTTCAACATTTTAAGTGTTCAGTAGCCTCACGGGGCTGGTAGCTACCATACCAAAAGCACAGACATAGAAGAGTCCATCACTAAAGAAAGTTCTATCTGCAGCACTGCCCCAAAGGAATGATGGTCCAGAATCCTCAAGTTTCCGCTTGGGGAACTACAGCAGTGGGCCCCTTCAGTGCTCATGTTCTTCCCTCACCACAATCCCTGCTTCTGGTGACCAGAGCCACACCCTGGCCCCATCACACCAACCAATGAGATGGATAGTCTGTCTGATGCTGGGGTGCAAAGAGGGAGAGACCAACAGGGACAAAAGGAAGACAGTTGAGGAGGATCAAGGCACTGCTGGCCTCTGTGATGGCTGACTGGGCAAATGGAAGTAAATCCCCTCTCTGCTCTCAACTTCCTCACCCACCCACATAACCATCTACTAACCCATCCACTCACCCACTCATCTGCCCATCCACTCATCCACCCACCCCCCACTCATCCACCCACCTACCCTTCCACTCTATCCACCCTTCCAACCATGGATCTATCCAACCATCCATTCATCTACTCACCCATACACTTATCCATCCACCTGCCACCCATCCACTCATACATCTATCCACCCACCCATCCACCCATGCACCCATCTATTAACCCATTCACCCACCCACTCACCCACCCACTCATTCACCTATCCATCCACCTACCCATCCACCTGTCCATTCATCCATCCATGTATCCATCTATCCATCTGTTCCATATTCCCACCTTCTAAGCTTGTGGGTACAAAAACAAATGAGCCAGACTTCCACCTCAATACAAAGACAACTAGCAAAATGGTTGTTACTATTTTATGTTATTATTTTATCATTTTATGACAACTGGTATAGCAGTTGTCACAGTGGTGGAATAAGTGCTCTGATAAGTATAGAATGAATGCCACAGGGAGACAGGGTAAATACTGATGAGCGCCAAGGAGCCCGCCCAGGGCCCCTCCTCCCCTAGGAGACGGTACTCCCCAAGGTGGGCTGAGGCAGTCGATCCATATGCTGGGACTGGCCTCCATGCCCTAAAGGAGGTTTGTGGGAGGCTGAGTGACCTCCCAGGACCCGTTCTGGCCAGGCCACTCAGCCAAAGTAGGGGCTCAGGCTAGCCTCCCACCCACCTGCCCTGTGGCTCCCACTCCCAGGCTGCCAAGCCTCCACCCCCACAAGAGGAACAAACCCAGGAACCCCCAAGGGGTGACCTCACCTGCAGACGAGCCTGGCAAGGCTGCCTTTTTGGCTTCAGCTTCCCTTGAGAGGATTTGGAAAAGGTGGGCCTGGCCACAGTCCCAGCTCTTCCACTCTTGAGCCAGAGGGCTGCTCAGAGCTTCAGAGGCTCCAACTATAAGAAGCGAACCCACGTGCCTTGCAGAGCTGTGTCAAGGTGGCATATGATGTGGACAAAGGCCTATTTGGGGACCAGCATACAGCTGGTATCTAACAAATGCTACACGAGGTTACCACTCGACAAGCAGGCCCTTTCCACTCTCACATATTCCAATGCTATAAACTAGAGATTTGAGGCCCAAGGGATCACTCCTATAACTTCACAAGCCTGAACAAAACCGTCCTGTACGTGGTCTCCAGCCCGTACTCAACAGGAAAGGGCAACACGTCATAAATCAAAACACCTTTGACTTGCCTGGGAGATCTGCTCTCCCACACACTTCACCTGAGTCTTTGGAGAATTTTCATCACATATGTCAATGTGCCAGGCAACCAGGAGGTCTGAGGCCTCCAGGGAGCCGCCACCTTTTACAAGCGTGTGAACAGCCACGGAGCCTCGATTCACGGTGGGCGCCAGACAGGGCCTGTGCACACCTGACGGTGAGCTGACTGGCCGCACTTCGCTGCTGGTTTTTAAAAGGTTCAAGATCGGATGCGTTCATTGTAAATGCAGTTTGAGAGCTGAGTGGGCCACAGGGTTTGCCAAACCTCTTCTCTCCCACAAGAGCATATCCTATAGGCAACATTTGCCCAACCGTTCAGGCTGGATGAGTCGATAAAGATTTCTGGAGCACTGGGTGCCGGGCTACGTTTGACAGACAGACAGATAATATCCAAAAAATATTAATTTACGGAGTGCCTACTCTTCCAGGGACTCTGCCGGTCAGTGAATAAGACAGGGATGATCTCACCCTCATGGGCCTGGAATTCAATTTGAGGATCAGATAAGGAGACAATCAAATAAATAAGATGATTATGAACCAGTATGTGTTCGAGTATTGCAAAGAAAATAAACAGACTGAGATGATAATAACAGGTGATCGGTGTCCTCTTTGACAGCATGCCATTTAACTTGAGATAGGAAGGGCACCTGGGTGGCTCAGCGGTTAAGCATCTGCCTTCAGTTCAGGTCATGACCCCAGGGTCCTGGGATCAAATCCTGTATTGGGCTCCCTGCAGGAAGCCTGCTTCTCCCTCTGTGTCTCTGCCTCTCTCTGTGTGTCTCTCATGAATAAATAAAATCTTTTAAATATTTTTTTTTAAATTAAAATAAACTGAGAAAGGATGGAGAGTGAACCAGTCAGTCATGGGAAGAATGCAGGGGAAAACATGACAGACAGCAACTAGCATGGGCAAAGGCCCTGAGGTAGGGAAGAGGTTGCCATGCTCAACCCCCTGAAAGACTGAGGCAGCTGGAGAAGGAAAAGAAAAGCAGGAACAGGCAGCTGAGGCCACATAAGCCATAAGGGGTGTAGATTTTATTCTTGGTTACAGGAAGCTGTTGGAAGGTTTGAGGCAGAGGACCCACGTGCTCCCATGCGGCTTGAGGAATGCCACTCCTCTGCTGCTGTGTGAAGAATGGACTGGAAGAAACACAAGTGGAGCAGAGAGACCCATTTGGAGGACTTTGGAGCCTTCCAGGTGAAAACTGAGGCTTACCTGGATGACGGCGATGGTAGCAGGACAGAGGGAAGTGGGGAGAAGCAGGATAGTTTTGAACACAGAGCCCCAGGCTCTATCTGCTGAGGTAGATCTGAGGTTGGAAGGAAAGGAGAATCAAGGACCTCATGACCTGCCGGCTTTAACACGGTGGCACCGGTGGCTGAGACAGGGTAGGTCCATCCACTGAGGGTGGAGAGACAGGTTATAAAGGGGAATCGGGAGCTCTGTGGTGCACACAGGAAGTTTAGAGATGCCTGCAGAACCAGCAAACACAAGGGATGTAAGGGCTTTAGGAACTCAGGGGAGGGTCTGGCCTAGAGATAGGGATGCGGGGCCATCCACTCACCGGTGGAGCGGGACCCCTCAGATATAATTGTGAGGAGGAAGAAGAGGCAAAACAGTGGCCAGAGGAGGAAGAGGAAACCAGGAGCTGGGTGCTGTGGAAGGCACCTGAGATAAGCATTCCTGGGGCAGCGGGGGGGGGGGGGGGGGGGGGGTTGGGAGGGCGGTTGTTAGCATGTCACCTTGGGCTGAGAAGTTAGAGGAGCCCAGAGACGCGCCTGGGCATGTCACAGGGCGCCGCCGGTGACTGACCACAGCAGCTCCATGGTGGCTGTGGGACAGGAGGCAGATGGGGGTGGAGAGAAGAGTGGTGGAGAGGTGAGGACGTGAGCATGGCGCCTGGGGTGACACCTGCCCCGCACTTTGAGAACACTCAGGCTCTGTTTGGAGGACTTTCTTGCCTTGAGGGTCCTGAGTCCCTGAGGTAGAGTGGAGAAAATTCTCTTCCCGGTCTCCTGTGCACCCAGGCGCAATAACAGGACCTGGCTCCACCAGCCAGACTCAACTTCGAGAGTCTGTCCAGCTCTCTTCCTAGCCTCCTCTGCAGCCGGGGCACAGGCATGTGACCCAGCTCCACCAATCAGATTCACGTTTATTGACATCAGTCCAGGAGGAAGGTCCAGAGGACAGCAGGGGTTGAGCTCCAAGCATCAAAAAGATGCTAGTGGTGGCAGCAGGGCCAGTTGTGGTAAGGTCGCGCTCCAGGCAGTGGACCCACTGTGGCATCTGGTGCTGCATGGAGCAGTGGCAGTGGTTTCCTCTCTAGCTCTGCTGGTGTTCAAGTATAGGGAGTTGATCCTTGGGGCTTAGTTTCCAGCCTGCTACTCCAGCCTTCTTCAAAATTTCTCTTAATAAACTATTTTGGGCTGCCTGAGTGGCTCAGTCAGTTAAGCATCCAACTCTTGATTTCAACTCAGGTCATGCTCTCGGGGTTGTGAGATGGAGCTCTGCATCAGGCTCTGCACTGAGCTCGGAGTCTGCTGGTCCCTCTTCCTCTGTTCCTGCCCCAGCTCACAATCTCTCTCTCTCTCTCTCTCTAAAATAAATAAATAAAATCTTTTTAAAAATAAAAATAAAAATAAACCCCTGTTTGGTTGAATCATCTTAACTCAGCTTCTGTTGCACAAACTAAGAATCATGCCTGATTGAGAAGGCTAGAAGGAGCAGAACAGAAAGCAAGGAGGAGCCTGAGCACCCCACCTCCGCCCCTGCTCCATGCCAGGCCAGCCCAGGGCTGCCCCAGACTTCCTGTTGTGTGAGGCCAAGAAATCCTTCCCTGCTGTTCAGGTTTTCTTAAAGGCAAATGCACTCCTAAGTCAAGTCTGGTAGCCGGCAGAGGAGTGGGAATGGGCTGAGAGAGCAGGAAGGGGCGGACATGCAGAACCCCAACGTGCAGGATGGAATCTTGGGGACATCTGCTTTGCAGCAGCATGACATTTGGCCACAGCGTCACCTGCTCCATGATGAGACAGAGACCAAATGCCAACCGAGGCTATAGAATTGGGGAAACATAAGAAAACATCCAGAATTGGGGAAACATAAGGAAACATCCAGAATGCTGTTATTCACTACTTCGGGTAATGTTCTACAAGAGAGGAGGGACTGAGATCAGTGACAGAGGTGGAGCAGTAACAGAAGGGAAAGTGGCAGCTCTGAGAGAGGTACCTGCTCCCAGCAGCCTGCCATCAGAATGGATGGAAAGTCCCAAAGTCTTGCAGGATTACACACACACACGCAGAGCTTCTTTACCACAGAGTAAATCAAGTTCTTGCCTGCAAATAACAGCCATAGCAGGAGATAAAATTAAGACACAAGGTCTTTTTCCAGAACCTTCTTTTAAGAATTCCATCTAACAGAGGGGCCCCTGGAAAAAAGCATGTGAGTCCTTGGGGATGTCTCCCACCAAGGTCACAGTTTTGAGTCATGTAATTACAGTGACCATTCCATTAGGTTGAGGACACAGCAGAGCCCAGCGGGTAAATAACTGGAGTTGTCATGTGTAAGGCTTAGGCTAGAGCAGCTCTCGGCTGTGGTCACTCTCCAGTGGAACTGACCTCCTTCCAAAAGACCAGAAGCCAACCAAGTTTTTGAGTAAAATGAATTACCTAAAACAATCAACCCAAGGCGGATGGTAACAGCCAATCCCTGAAGCAACCCCAGGACCCCAAAGTCATACCACCCGGAAGCTGTGTGGCCCCCAGAGATGGCATGCCCCATAAGTCCTGTCTCTCATGTGGCCATGGAGAATAATGGACAAGAAGGACCCCTCTGGAGGGCAGAGCCAAGTCCACAGGGGACCATGGCGATGGCAGAGCCACCCAGGAGCAGAGCAGGTGCTGTGTGGCCACCCAAGGAGCAGCGTGGCCGTGGGGAACAGGACTTCACCTGCTTCCCATTCTCCCTTTTTCTGAATGGAAGCTGTCTCCGCCGTCTTCCCATGTCTAGCCAACAGCTAATACTGAGGTTGTTGGAGCAGACTACTTGTCTTATAGTTTAAAAGTCAGAGGCCCACAGGTTGCTTTATGGAGAAGCCTGCCCGGGTGAAGCAGGATGACACCCTGTCTGGCTGCCCCAGGACACAGGTGTGTTTTCCGTGTTGGAGGAAAGAGTACGACAGGTGTTGGCTGCAAAGGGGCCGCTGGGTGGCGGTTCCTGCTGGCTGTCTAGCCAGTGTCCATCCCCACTTTCTTCCTGCCAACAGTCCTGGTTCAGAAGGAAGTACAAATGTGCTCTTGTGAACTACTCATCTTCTCAGTGAGAGGTGGCCACTGCTGCAGGTCTGGTCATTGAAAGTCAAAGCTTTGCTGGAAGAAGGACTACCTTTGTTCCTTTGCCTCTCCCTCCTTCCTCCTCTTCCCACATAGAAAGGAGACGTGACGCCGGTGATGCAGCAGCCATCTTGTGATGACGTGGCGTGAAGGGAGGTCATCGACCAGTGTGAGGGAGCCAGAGAGATGTGGGAGGTTAGGGGAGAGAGGAGCGACATGGTGGCGAGTGGGACAGCAAGCTTGCCAAGAGGCTCAGATATGACCCCACTCTCAAGGAACCAAGGCAGGAAGTGCTAGGAGAGCAGCATGCAGCACTGTGGGAACAGACAGGACAAGGCCAAGGAGGGCAAGGGACAGTGCAGCCCAGGGGAGTAAATGGACTTGCCAAGCATTTTCTAACACCAGCCATTACCTGAAACAGGAACAATGCCATCCACCATTGCATTCACAGTGCGCTAAGCTACACCCTTGCAATCCTCCCCATCTGTTTAAGTGGAACTGAAAAATCAAACTGAAATCTAAATCAGCATTAAATTTTTATGGCATTCATAAATATTTCACTCTTGATTTGGCCAGGCAGGCTGACTTTCCTGTGGAATAGGGAGGTCAGCAAAATGTGTAAATTCCCCAGTGGCCCTTTTGGGAATTCAGAGGTGAATCTGGAAGGAGAAACTGGTTACCGCATGGGGCCATGTGCCCCACGCTTACAAGCTGGCTAGTCCCTAGGGGCCATCTGGTGAAAGGATGACAGAGAGCAGGACATCAGGCAGCTAGACCGTAGGTCCCTCTGGCCAGCAGAGAAGGGCCAGAAAAGCATTATCCTTCCCCCCCGCCAGCTCCTTAGAGAACCCCAGAAGGCACCAGCCTTGCACAGTGGAGTCTTTTGGTGCTGAGTGCATTTGCCTCTTCCAACAGCCTCGTGTGGCAGCAGACATAGAATTGTCACCATTTTGTGGATGCTGCCCCCGCACCCAGGACAGTAGGGGACCCTCCAAGGACATACGAGAAGGAAGAGGACTGGGGCCGGGAACCCATGCTTTCTAGATGTCTGCCACAGCCAGGGGGGCTACAGTGCTGCTCACGTTCACAGTAGTGATCTCATTCAATCCTTCCAGCCCCCGTGATGTGGAGATTATACCCATTTTGCAGATAAAGTAGCTGGCTAAGAGAAACAGAGTCATTAGCGACGTTGCCTGGCTGGTGTGCAGCGGGTCTGGGATGCAGTCCCAGCTCAGGGTGGGGAGCCACACCGTGCCCCTGCATCCAGTTGCGGGCACCTGTGAGTTGCTTGTCATCTTACAATACCAAAGGTGAGTAAACTCACAGACCCTGGAGACAGACAGCCTCAGTGCGGTTCCCAGTTCTGATACTCACCGGCTGAGTGACCCAGGGCAAGTTTCTTAACCTCTCTGTGTTTCAATACCCCCATCTGTAGGATGGGGGTAATGAGAGTAGCATCTCACACACACCTAGACCACGTAAAGCGCTCAGAGCTGTGGCTGGCAGGTGGGGCAAGTATCTGCTTTTACTGTATTTGTATTGTTGCTGATAATGTCAAAGAGGGTGGAGAAGCTCAGGAAACTGTGTGGCTGGGGTGGTAACAGGGGAAGGCGTCCTGAAATTGGCCAACTCTGGAAGCCCCAGAAGCCCCCTTAGGCAGTGGCAAGTGCAGAGTGCAGTGAGCTGTGCCCTGACACTCCAGGCGCTACACCGCCTCTCACCCTCACCCAGGAAGTGGTTTGGTTTTGCATGACGTTTGTTCTGAGGGTTCAGACCTCTCGGGTTCCCATTCTCACAGAGCCTCCCACCCTGCTCCCCAGGGGGAAGTGAATTGTGGCCTTAGTTTTGTCCTGGGCAGGCCACCACAGACGCTCTGGCCTCCCTCTGGGGTTGGGTTCACACCAGGCAGGTGCAAAAAGATCAGCGGCTTCTAATGGAGGATGCATGGGGGTCTGTGACACAGGCCAGTGTGGGGACGCCTGCCCTTCATCCTCAAGCCATGGGTCCCTGTCTGTCCTGGGAAGGCTCAGTCACCAAAGGCAAAGGTTCTGGACCTTTGCCACCCCTGCACCACCCCTGCACCACCCCTGCACCACTTGTCTGCCTTCTGGCTTTAGTGCTACCTGGACCTTGCTGTTTTCCCTGAGGGCCCTGCTTCTCCTGAGCTGGACCCACCACGTCTCTAACCCCCCACAGCTGGGCCACGTGGAGAGAGCTGAGACCCTCTCAGGGTCCCCTTGGCCCTGGCCATCACCTCCCAGGCCTCCTGAAAGGCCCTCACGAGAGCACCAAGTAAGCAAAGCTCCCTGACCCAGGGGCACTGGGTGGCTCAGTGATTGAGTGTCTGCCTAAGGCTCAGGTAGTGATCCCGGGTCCTGGGATCAAGTTTCACATGGGATTCCCAGCAGGGAGTCTGCTCCTCCCTCTGCCTGTGTCTCTGCCTCTCTCTGTGTGTCTTTCATGAATAAATAAATACAATTTAAAAAACAAAACAAAAAGGCTCCCTGATCCTGGCTGGCAACCCTCCTGGTGGCTTCACCTCTCATTTAAAATGCAGGCTCTGGGAAGACAGAGCCCCTTACCAGGTCCCCAGACTGGAGGCCTGCACAGCAGGCATTTACACTGGCCAGAAACAGTCCTTAAATAATCTTATCAGTCCAGATAGCCACAAAGCCTTCCTGTCTGCTGCAGCCTGGCTACACAAAAATAGTGCCACTGATTAGGACCTTCCACAAGCAGTAAGGCCAGAGCCCTCTGGGGTGCCAGAGAGACATCCAAGTGAGCTTTTCCTGACTTACTCTATCTTTAAAAAATTATTAGAAACTTATTTGGGGTTTTGCAAATTAGCACAGCATCTTTGAGAAGAAATTTGCTACTATCTTTAAAAGGCCATTAAAAAAAAAAAATCCATCCCCTTTTACCCAGAAATCTCATTTTCTGAGAATGTAGCTTAAGGGAATAATTAAGAGGAAGAAAAAAGTAATAGACAAAGCCACCCGCTGCAGGTGGCTTTGACTAACACATCTAAGGTGACCTTGGAGATGGCCCTGTCCAACACCATGAGGATGGCTGTATTAGTGTGTGTCTCTCAACTCAATGGCATCCTGTATAGCTATTAAAAATTACATCCATTTCAGGACGCCTGGATGGCTCAGCGATTGAGCATCTGCCTTCGGCTCAGGTCCTGATCCCAGGATTTGGGATCAAATCCCACGTTGAGCTCCCTACATGGCACCTGCTTCTCTCTCTGCCTGTGTCTCTGCCTCTCTCTCCATCTGTGTCTCTTATGAACAAACAAAACCTTAAAAAAATTACGTCCCTTTCACAAGGACAAACACAAAATTGCACAGGGTGTAACAGACATGATGTGTGCCCGCCACACGTAGCCTAGAAGGAGGTTGTGTGTTGGGATGTTGGGATTGCAGGAGATCCTTCCTTCCTTTTTTTTCTTCCACTCCCTCATTCTGCCTTTAAAGGAGGCCATTGGGTTTTCCACCTGTCCTCAAGATGCAGAGACCAGAGCTCGTAGGATGGGTACCTCCCAGCCGGTAAAGAGAGGGGGAATTTCTTGCTGTACCTCTCAGCCCATGTGCAGTCCAAACAACAAAATAGCGTCCTCATCACTGCTGCTGTTGTCATCAAAGCCAGAACCACACTAAACCACATTTGCCCTGATAAATCCATATTTTCAGAGACTCCAGCCCCAGGGAGATCACTCCTGGAACACACCACATGGAAGTTACATAGATGGGTCCTGGATTGTATCCTGCAGCCTGGGAAGGCTTCTCAAGCAGGAAACAAAGGAACACCAACCACAAAGGAAAGATTTATTTGAGCACATGGCAATGAAACATCTTATCAAAAGACATAATGGAGAGGGTAAACGCAAGTCACAAACTGACGGTGTCTGCAGCGATTGTAACCAACGGAGAGGTCCTATGCAAAGTGTAGAAAGAACTCCTTTGATCCAACATGGAAAAGATATTAGTCCAATGGAAAAATGAGCAAAAGCCACAAAGAGGCATTTGCCAATGCAGGCACTCAAATCACAAAGAAAGGAAAAGTGGTTTAACCTCAAATGGAAAAGAAAGCCAAGGTAAGAAGGTAGGGTGATGGGAATCTGTTACATGGGAGTGTGATTCAGCACAAGGGTTCTGGAGGACAGTCTGGCAGCATCTAATGAGGGAATACAAACCTGCCCTGTGAGGGTGCAAGCGGTACAGAAAGCACACGCACAGCACACTAGAGACCAGGGAATGTTCACACCCCATTGTCCAAAGCTCAGAACACTGACAACGATGCAGATCAAACCCAAATGCAGACTGAATTATTTTTTAAATGTAGCACATTCACTCAATGGCCTCCAACACTCATTACATGGCTAAATCTCAAAAACATTTTGGGTAGAAATGGGGAGAAAGTCACAGTATTTAAAAATAACATATTTAATTGGATCTTATTTCTATAAAGCACAAAACCAAAGAAAACTATCCAATGCATTAATTTGAGATGCACATAGACGAGGGCACTAACAGCCTCGGTGTTTATTTTACTATAGTACCTAAAATGAGGTTTACACAGTGTGACTCACTGCGCTATTGTTTGTAATAGCACAAGACTGAAACAGCTCATGTCCACTGGCCGGGACTGGTTCAATAGATCGATTCCCATGTGTCATTGGGCTTTCTTGCAATCCCCCAAAGCAGGATCTCTGCGTGAAAGATCTCTGGGATATATTGCAAAATAGGATAAATAAAACTAAGGCGTAGAAAAGGCCATGTGCCATGACTTCCTCTTTTTCATAGAAAATGTGGAAAAGACGAAAACATATTTTCATTTGCTTGTCTTTGCCTGCTCTTGCTCTGAAAAAAATCAAACAACTTTTTGTCCCCATTCTAGTTTGTCCCTGCCGCCCTGGCACAGCTTGATCACACATACTTGTAGCCAAATCCTCTGACCAGCCGTCGGTGGGCTAATTTCAAAAGATGGTTAAAATGGGGAATCATAAAACCACTCTTTACAACATAAAGCTTCTAACTTAAAACACATTTAGTAGCTGCACTTTGATATAGGTACTAGTCCTTCCTTTTGACAACAAGCCACTCAGAATTCCATGTCAGCTTTTAGTTTTTTGCATAAATCATAACTTGCTACTACAATTTTCAACTTGGTTTCCCTTAAAGTAGAGCCATTATTTCATCAACAGTTGATACTCAGAGGATCCCGATTTTTTTGTGAATGGGTTTTCCTGATCTTTCATAGCTGTCTTGCCCATATCTAGTTGGACGAGAATTCTTTGGAAGGTGACTCACCTTTATCCAATGTTTCAACCTATATATCATAAAAACAACAATCCATTCTTACTGCCTTATATCTCATTAGTTTGCACCGTGTGTAATTAGATTGCTTCCTTGTTATAACACGTGCAAATGGCATGAACAACATTGGAAAGAAACCCACAGACTCTCAAGGTGGCTCAGTGTGCTTTCCAGAGGGACGCGTGAGCCCCTGGCTCATAGGGTGAGCAGGAGGGGGTCCGTTGTAGCCCGGCTACATCTGCGTAGATCACAAAAAAAATCGGGATCCTCTGAGTATCAACTGTTGATGAAATAATACACACAAAGTGCTTAAACCAGTCCCTGACTCACACAAAACCTGCCATAAATGTTATTAGCTATTACTATTATTACTAATCTCACCCCTTTTGAGCACTTCTACCCAGGCTGGACTCCCTCAATGCCAGGGGCAATTCAGAGTAGCAGAAGCAGGACTCAAAAAGCATGACTGGGGAGATGGGATGGGAACATCCCCAAATGAATGGCCCAAGTACGTAGCAAGTGGTCACAACAGCACTAGCGAAAAGAGTGAACGATGCCATGTGATCCTCTGACATACTAACGTATGGCCCCTAAGAAACTCCTCCATGATACCTGGGTGCAAGAAACATTTCTTTGGTTTTCAAATGAAAAGTTGTACCCTTAAGAAAAAAAAATTGTCTTTGAGCAAGTCATATGGTAGAGCCATTCACATGGTAGAAGCCCCAAACTATGAAAGTGGGGGGGGGGGGGTAGGTCTCCCTGCACCCTCACCCCCCAGAGGAAAGTCAGGGTGCTGGACTCACCACTGAGCAAGACTCCAACATCTATCTCCTTCCTCTCTCTCAGGGTGGCCAGGACATTCCCCAAAACCTCTGACCCAAGACACCACCCTCCATCCTGTTCCAGGGATGCTGCAACCGCCCTCCAAGGCACTGAACCATAGAGACCAGTGGTTCCCCATGGGAGCCGCCCAGCCCTTTCTGACACCCGGGGGTGGCTTCCCCTTCCTGGGCTGGGGGTGGGAAACCCTCTAGGGAGAGTACAGCTGCGAGAAGAAAAAGCCACATACTTGAAACCCACAACAAGGAGACACCAGCTCATGTTTTCCACAATTACTCACCTTTTCACACCCTCTTTCCATAAGTCCCCGCAGAGGACATGTTCCTTGCCTGTGGCTGGACCTTGGCCCAAGACTGCCCCAAGGTGTGGGTGGGGAATGTGGAGATGCTGGATGTCTCCCTCCCAAGTTCACACCAGCCACCACAAGGATCATTTTTTATCGTAAAGACTCACCCTATTACACAAAGTACAGACGGCAAGTATACAATACAGAAGATCTCTAAGGGACAGGGCAGGCAGAGAATTGAAAATAGGAACACCTGCAAAGCCATCTCCTTACCCCTTGACTGCTGGAGATGCCTAGGGGAGCAGCCCTTCACCTAGAAAATAAAAGAGAAGAGTGTGGATCTAAGCTGGGTGAGGATGTGGTTAGGTGGCCACATTATGGAACAGATGTAAGATCTGGGGAGGGGGCTCCGCATTCTTCAGAACTTTTTATTGCTAGTGACAAAAATTGCATTCAGACCAGCTTAGGCAAAAAGGGAATCCATTGGCTTATGTATTTAAAATATCAGTGAATGCTAGTTTCAGGCATGGCTGGATCCAGGGACTGGAATAATATCACTCTCCCTCTTACTCACATTCTCTTTGTTTTCCTTGTTTTGACTCATCCTACATTATGTGTTGACCTTTTCTTTCTTCCTGCAGAGAAGCCACAAGGGTACCCAGGCTTATATCATCCTGGTGTGGCAAGCCAAGCAGAAAAAGACAGTTCTCTAATAGCTCCGTAGAAGCCTGACTGGCTTGGATTGAATGTCCACCCCTTGGGCCAGCCCCCTTAAACCAAGGTGTTGGGAGCCCTAGGGTCAGCCAAGCCTGGGTCATGTGCCATTGATGTGGCCAGGGGGCAAAAGGACAGTATGACCCATGATCTCATGAGAACTCTCAATAGGAGATGGTAAAGAGTGGTTCTTGTGTAGACGAAAAAGGTCTGTCTGCTACAGAGGTTCACGTTGTTGGAATGGTATAAATGAGGGCCAGCAGGAAATGAGATGGAAGGCAGGGCAGGCCCCCACTGCAGAGGGCTCTGAATGCCCTACAAAGAGCTCATTTGCTCACCAGTGGTCTCTCACTTCACTCTCCATCAAAATTACCTATAGATATAACTTGGGGTGTCTGGGTGGCTCAGTCAGTTGAGTGTCCAACTCTTGATTTTGGCTCAGGTCATATCTCAAGGTCATGAGATCAAACCCCGCGTTGGGTTCCACACACTCAGTGTGAAGCCTGTTTGGGATTTTCTTTCTCTCTCTCTCTCCCCCCTGCCGCCACCTCTGCCCCTGCTCGTGCACTCTCTCTATATTTTATATATATAAATAAATATATATGTGTATATCAAATATCAGCTATAGATATAGCTCAATAACAACAAAATCCAGTTTTAAAAATGGGCAAGAAACTTGCATAGACATTTCTCCAAAGAAAATACACAAATGAATAGTAAGCCCATGAAAAGGTTCTCAGCATCACCCATCAGCAGGGAAATGTAAATCAAAACTACGATGAGATATCACCTTATATCCATTAGGATGGCTACTACCAACCCCCCCCAAAACTAGTCAACTAACCAAACAAACAAATGAATCAGAAAATAACAGTATCAGTAAGGATGTGCGGACATTGGAACCCTCATGCACGGTGGGTAGGAATGCAAAGTGGCACAGCCACTGTGGTATGGCAGCTCATTGGCAATACTAAGAATTAACATAAGAGTCAGCAATTCCACCTCCGGATATATACCCAAAAGAACTGAAGGCAGGGTCTGGAGGAGCTGTTTGTATCCTCATGTTTACACCAGCATTATTCACAGTAGCCAAAATGTGTAAGCAACCCAAGTGTCATCGTCTGATGACTGGATAAACAAATTGTAGTCTCTACAAACAAGGGAATGGTCTTCAGCTTTAAAAAGAAAGATAATTCAGATGTAGGCTACAACATGGATGAACCAGGAGAACATTATGATAAGTGAAATCAGCCAGTCACAGAGGACAAATATTAGATGGTTCTACTTATATGAGGTCCCTCAAGTTGTCAAATTCCTAGAGACAAAGTGGAAGGGGCAGAGGGAGGAACAGGGGAGTTAGTGTTTACTTGGCAGAGTTTCAGATGGGGAAGATGGAAAATTCAGGGGATGGCTGGTCATGATGGCTGCGCAACAGTGTGAATGTACTTGCCCCAGGCTGCTCAGGCTGCCATTCCAGACTGGGTGATGTATAAACGTCACACACCTGGTTTCTCAGCTCAGGAGGATGGAAGTCCGAGAGCAGGTGCCAGTGTGGTCAGGATCTTGTGAGAGTTGTCTTTGAATGCTGTGCATTCACATGGCCTTTCTTTGGTGGGTGCTCACAGAGAGAGATCCTCTCTTCTCTTCTTAGAAGGACACTAATCTCATCATGAGATCCCTACGCTCCTGACCTCATCTAAACCTAAGAACCTCCCAAGGATCCCACCTCCAAATATCATCGCTACAGCAGATGGGTCTTCAACATATCGATTTGAGGAGGACACACACATTCAATCCATAATAGTACTTAAATCCATTGAACTCTGCACTTAGAAATGACCAACATAAAAAGAAAAAAGAAAAGAAATGGCTAACATGGTAAATTTTATGTGTATTTTACGACAATATTTTAAAAATATACATATACAAGTTTGTTTCTTTTTAAATAAGTTATTTATTTATTCATGAGAGACACAGAGAGAGGCAGAGACATAGGCAGAGGGAGAAGCAGGCTCCCTGCGGGGAGCCTGATGCGTGACTCGATCCCAGGACCCCAGGATCACGACCTAAGCCGAAGGCAGATGCTCAACCACTGAGCCACCCAGGAGCCCCACATATACAAGTTTTTAAATAAATAAAAAAGTTGACTAAGAAGTGAATTAAAGTCCCTGGGCTCCCGCACTGTAGATATCTGATTGCTGGGTCTGGGATGGGATCTGGGAGGGCCTGGTCTTTCATGAGGTACAAATGAGTCTGAGGCACGCAGTTTGGGAAATACCACTTTAGGGACTAGGGAGCCATAAAAGGTTTTGGAGCCGGGTTGTGCAGGAGGCAAATGGAGGGCTGTGTGACAGTGTGCAGAAAGAGGCCGTGGAGCCTTCCTATCCATATGGCCAAGAGCAGGAAGGGGAGGAAGAGAGAACAGCAAGCATGGAGGGGCCAGGGTGAACAGCCTCCACAACAGGGTAAATGATCCCCACTAACTCCAAGGCCATCTCTACCACAGCCGGCAGCACCCCCTCAAAGGCAAGGGGAACGTCTGCTTGTCTTAGCTTGTTCTTCCAGAACCACCCTGACCGAGCTACTCGCAACAGGACCATCTGCAGACACAAAAAGAACAGCTTCTTCCGCTGGAGAAAAGCAGCCGGCGTCTCTGGGGCCTGGCCAGGGATGGAATCCAAGCTTCAGAGGCACCAGCAGGGACAAAGGCATCTATGCAAGTCCCAGCCAACACCCGCTGGAAGGGACACACGAAACTCTCGCTGGGAGCCCCCAGGCTCTGCTCCGACCCTCCGATGACCGCTTATCCTTCCGGGGGAGCCTCCGCAGGGGGCAGGGAGCCCTGGCCCTCCCGACGCTGGCCTCTTGGGGGCTGTTCCCACAGCCACTGGAGCCAGAGACCATTTGTGTCCAGAGATCCCGTGGCAGCCTCGTGTGGAAGGCCGACAGGTGTCCCCACCCTGAAGCCGGGGCTTTGCCAGATCAGATCAAGGCAGGGGCTTCTTGCAGGGCCTCCGCCTGTCCTCCCAAAGCTTTCCTAGGCTCAAAGCCAGAGCCAGGATAATAAAGGGCCCCAGGGACTGGTCCCCCTCTCCCCCTCAAGGTGGGTCAAAGCCAGATGGCAGCTGGATTCTACCAGAGAAGGTAAAAAGAGATGGGACAGGCAGGGCAGGGGGTGCTCCCCCACAAAATAAAACCCCTCACAGTGCAGAAGGCAGATGGGTTTCTACGTGCGTCCTTGGGTTCTGCTGCCAACAAAGTGATCACCTGCAGGAATATTCTCAGAAGGTTGACTTCTGTGCTCTTGCTGGGGACCTTTGGCCTTGCGCGTTTCTCCAGCTCCCAACCTCTACAAAACCCTTCCCAGCACAACCCATTGTCAAAGTCTCCATGATTTATCTGCAGAGAATCTAGGGTTTCCTTTTTCCCTTCATTATACATGCTTTTGTAAGAAGTTTGAACGTGTTGTTATGGGCCGAACTGCGTCCCCATCCCAGATTCATATGCCCAAATCCCCAGTCTGTCAAAATGCAACCTGATTGGAAACAGGGTCATTGTAGGTGCCATCAGCTAAGATGAAGTCCCACTCGAGTGGGTGGCACCTGATCATATTTGACCAATGTCCTTATAAACCAGAAAGTTTGGACACAGAGACACACACAGTGGGGAGACCAGGTGAAGACACAGGCTTATCTATCATCTGATGAGAGAGGCCTGGAGCAGATTCTCCCTACAGCCCTCAGAAAGGATCAACACTGCCAAGACGCCTTGATCTTGGATGTCCAGCCTTCAGTCCTGTGAGGCTGTTGGGTAAGCCCCCCAGGCTATAGTGGTCTCTTACAGTAGCCCTAGCCTTACATCCACAAGGGTACAACGTACGAAGGGAAAGCTGGCCCTCTAGGCCACCTCCTTTCCAATTCCCCTCATGCGGAACCTCCAGGGATGCTGTGCAGGGGCCATGATGCTCTAACCTCCATGCACCAGACTCCTACACCTGGGTTCCGTGTATGTGTTAGGTTCATGGGTGAGAGACACTCATGTGCTCTACAAGGCGGCACTGCGGTGGGGGCCAGCTTGTGGCTGCTCCTGCAGCTGGCAGCCACAAGGCTGTAGCTGTCTGTGGCCTACTGCAACCTTACTACTGCATCTTGAGATGGTCCATGGGTGTGAGACTTGCGTGTGGCCCCAGTGGCCTGGGCAGTAATGATTTTTGAATCAAAGCCACAGTGCTGGGATGCCTGGGTGGCTCAGCGGTTGAGCATCTGCCTTCGGCTTAGGTCGTGATCCTGGGGTCCTGGGATCAAGTCACGCATCAGGCTCCCCGCAGGGAGCCTGCTTCTCCCTCTGCCTATGTCTCTGCCTCTCTCTGTGTCTCTCATGAATAAATAAATAATTTTTTAAACCTAGAAATTAACACCTGTTCAGTGTGAAAATTTGGGTATCATTTAAGAGTATACAAAGGAAAAGAATCCCTGTTAACATTTTTTGAGGTTGGGATCCCTGGGTGGCACAGCGGTTTGGTGCCTGCCTTTGGCCCAGGGCACGATCCTGGAGACCCAGGATCGAATCCCACATCGGGCTCCCGGTGCATGGAGCCTGCTTCTCCCTCTGCCTATGTCTCTGCCTCTCTCTCTCTCTCTCTCTCCCTGTGACAATCATAAATAAATAAAAATTTTAAAAAATAAATAAATAAACATTTTTTGAGGTTTTCTCATTAGATCTTTTCTCTGCAAATGTATACATTCCCCTCTAAGCTGCATTCATGTTGTGCATATGGTTTTGTAACTTGCTTTCTATTCTTATGAATCCATGAACAATGTCATATATTGTAGAAGTGTCTTCAGGAAGATGAGTTTTAGTGGATACAGCATATATAGTTAATTTCCTCTTTTAATTCATTTCTTTTGTGAAATGGCTAATAAATAAAAAAGAGGACATTCGCATATGGGCAGTTTAAATAGTAACTATAATATTATAAATAAAATTAAAATAAAAAATAATTATAATTAAATAATAATTATGATATTAAAATATCTTTACTTGGGTAAAGAAACAGAATTTTTACTGTACCTCAAAAGCCCTTTTCTTTTTTTTTTTTTTTTAAAGATTTTATTTATTTATTTGAGAGAGAAGGAGAGGGTATAAGCAAGGGAAGTGGCAGAGGGAGAGAGCAGCAGACTCCCCACTGAGCAGGGAACTGGATGTGAGGCTCGATCCCAGGACCCTAAGATCATGACCTGGGCCGAAGACAGATGCTTAACTGACTAAACCACCCAAGCGCCCCCAGAAACCCTTTTCTTGACAGATTCTACAACCAGCCTATCTCTGATCATTCTTACCCTTCTGTTCTTAGTAGTTTTACCATTTTTGGATTCATCTCTAGGAAACATTGTTTAATTTGGCTGTTTTTTAAATTTTATGTGAATGGAAACATACAGTAATGTCCTTCTGCTGACTTTTTTCATTCATTTGTGGATTCATCTAGTGTGCATGTAGCAATAGTTTATCAGCTTTCACTGCTATATTGTATTCCTTATCTCAATATATACTTACTCTCTTCATCCACTTTTATTGTTTGGAAACCTTTGAGTTGTTTCCAATACTTGACTACCACGAGCAATGAATGTCATTATGAACATTCTTGTACATGAATCCTAGTGCACATGCATTTCTGCTGGGTACGAACTACAAGGAGAATTGCTCCTCAGACAATTATGTGTGTCATCAATTTGACTAGATAACACCAAATGTGTTTCTAATATGTCTATCCCAACATATCTTCATCTCTCTTGGATGAGCTCTCTGTGTTCACCAACACCAGGATCACTCATTAGACTTGAAAATGTTTTATTCCTCTAATAGTGTATGAGAGTATCTCATTCTGGCTTTAGTTTGCATGCTCCTGATTGCTAATACTGAATACTATTCATATTTATTGGCCCTTTGAATTTCCTTCATCATGGAATTCTTGTTGAGATCTTTTGCCTGTTCTCTCTGGGTTGTCTGTCTTGCTCTTATTGGCTTATAGGAGTGCTTTATGTTTTCCAAATATAAATATTTTGTCATTTATATGTGCTGTAAATATCCTTTCCTGATCCATGGCTTACCCTTTTGTTCCTTTTATGATGCCTTTTGAGGTGAATGAATGTATTAATCTTTGCCTTTATGGTCAGCACATTTTTGGGATCTTGTTTAAGAAACCCTTCCAAACCCCAAGATCAAGAAGATCTTCTCCTGTATTATTTTCTAAAAGTTTCATGGTCTTGCTTTTCACATTCAGGTTTTTAATCCATCCTGCCTATAGCATAAGGTTGGGGTCTCATTCTACTCAAATGTCCCAGCACTATTTGTTGAGAAGTCAGTCTTCTCCTGCAGATCTGCAGGTCACCCTATAACATTTCATGTCTATGTGTGTGCAGACCTGCTTCTGAGCTCTCTGGTCTGTCCCATCAATCTATCTGTCTATCCAGGATTTATTTAAACAGTCCCTATTACAGAAAAATGTGGCTGAATCATGTTCTGAAGACAAGTGTTTCCTCCACACTGCTATTTCCTGTTACCCCACATCATTCCCTCATTCAAACATGCAGGCCTATGAGACATCCGCTTCCTCAACGGATGGTTGTTGCAGTAGAACATAGATGATAAATTGTCAAGGTTCTTGACTTCTGAATTTCAAAAGGATATGGATAAGTCAGAGCCAGTGTCTCATGCATATGAGATGATATAAAGATCCCTTAGATGAGGAGGCGGAGAGGCAAGGGGCAGAGCAGAGCTTGGGGTGGGCTCCCTGTCTCTGGTCCATCTCTCTTGAACTCTTAGTTTCTTGGGAATCTAACAGCAGAGGGAACTGGTGCCCCCATCCTGAGTAGGACTGGGGATATTAGCAAGACCCCCACATTTATCCTGGTGTCTGGCAATGTTGGGACAGTGAAGCAGAAGAGACCCAAAAAGTGACAAATGTTTCCTGAATGTGGCAAGTGGAATTACTGAAATGGAGAAAAGATGTTCAATGGGGGAGCCTGGGTGGCTCAGTTGGTTAAGCATCTGCCTTCAGCTCAAGGCATGATCTCAGGATCCTGGGATACAGCACTGCATCGAAGCCTCTGCTCAGCAAGGAGTCTGCTTCTCCCTCTTACTCTTCCTTTCTACTCTCTCTCTCAAATAAATAAATAAATAAAATCTTTTTAAAAAGAAGAAGAAAGGGTGTCCCATGAAGAAAGACCTCACAGTAAAAGACATGATAGTGGGGCCCACAGACAGAGCTCAGTGGCCGGGACAACTCGGCAGATACTCCACTCTACAAAGCCTCCAGTATCTTTGTATTTTGGTATTGAGGCTACACCGGCCTTAAAAATGAAATTGGGACATGTTCCTTCCTATTCTACCTCCTAACAATTTTTGTAAGATTGGTTATCATTTCTTTATAAAATATTGATATTATTCACCAGTGATGCCATCTGGCCTGGAGTTTTTTCTCTTGCCAGGTGTTGTTTTTTAAAGATTTTATTTATTTACTCATGAGAGACACAGAGAGAGAGGCAGAGACACAGGCAGGGGGGAGAAGCAGGCTCCCTGCAGGGAGCCCAATGTGGGACTCGATCCCAGGACCCCGGGATCATGCCCTGAGCCAAAGGCAGATGCTCAACTGCTGAGCCACTCAGGCGTCCCTTTTGCCAGGTTTTTAATTACAAATTAAATCTCTTCTCATATGAAAGACTATTCAGATTATCTACTTCATCTCATGTCAACTTGGGCAACTTGTGTTTTTAAAGATGTGTCCATTTCATCTTTGTTATTGGATGTAATATTCTCATTACTCTTTTAATAGCTGCAGCATCTGTAGTAATATCCTCTGTTCCATTTCTGATATTGGTAAATTGCATTTTGTTCTCATTTTCTTGATCAGTTTTGCAGTGGTTTGCTAATTTCTTTAATCTTAAAAAAAAACTTTCTGTAATTTTTTATATGCTGTTAAATCTATCCAGGGAACTTTTCATTCATTCAGATATTGTAGTTTTCAGAATATCCATGAAATCCCTTTTTCTATTCTTTTCTCAATTAAGATTCCCCATATAGTCACCCCTTGAATATTTTATACTTGCTGTAGTAAAGATTTATCTGATAATATGAAAACCTGGCTCATCTCAGGTCTGTTTCTATGGCCTGAATTTTCTCTTGACCATAGATCACATTTCTCTGTTTTTTCACACATGTCTACTAATCAGAAGTTACCAGACTGGTGTGGCAGCCAGACACTCAGCAGATCTTGACAAGAAGCCCCCAGGAATGTATGAGAACCTACCAGGGTATGGTACAAAGGGGGTCCATGATGGCAATGAGGAGCCATGACTAACACTGCCTAAGGCAGAGAAAGATTTGACTGAGAGGAAAATTCTAGACCTCATAAATGAAGTTGTACAAACTCTGGATTCTGTTACCTCTCTCTGAAGAGTGTTGATTTTTGTGAATACCTGACTGTTAAATTCCTGACAGATTATCTCAATTTTGTGGAGACTTGTTTTTCACACAAGTCTTTATTGGGAGAAGTTTGTTTTGATTTTGCCATCTGTCTTAGAACAAATCTGAGACATAGTCTTTGTTCCGAACACGCAGCCCCTTTGGGGTTTCAATGGAAATCCACCGGTGTTTGTGAATGTCCTCCAACTACGTGGGATTCCAACTCCTAAGACTGACTCCACTGTAATGGAAAGCAGCTGAAATTTTCAATTAGCTTTTCCTGCCTTACAGCTATTGCTTACTGCTGTGATTCTTGGAGTCTCCCCTTTGCAAGCACAGTGTAGGATTAACTGGCTCTGAGAACAGTCAATATGCAGATTTTGGGCTTCCCTCCTCCATGTCCCTGCTTCCTGGGATGTCCTTCCTCCACTGCCAGCTGCGCTGTCAACTCTACACTCCATCCTCTGACACTTCGAGCCGATAATAGTGGAACTTTCTGAGCCCCTATCCTCCTGTGCTCTGTGGCCAGGAGGGTGCCCTCCAGGGATGAGCAGGACAAATAACACGTGTGATTATAACAATACACAGTTGCCATCATTCAAGGATCAGATCTCTCTGGTATCTGCCTGAATTTTGTCACTCTCTAGTGCTTTCAAATCTTTAAATATTTTTTTCTGTGTGTGTGTGTTACTTTGTCCGTAGTTTATCATGACTATCAATGGGAGAGTGAGTCTGATACAAGGTATTCCAACATTACCCGAACTTTAACTCTTCTAAATACTATATATTTTGGAGAAAAAAGTTTTTACTGTATCTATATTGAATTGTAGGTTTGGGGGATCTTAAAAAAATTAAGCATTCAGAAAGGTAGAGAAAAAGTAAAAGATAAAGTGTGTATGCATTCTGCCCTTTTCTTAAAAGGCTGTTTCTGAAAACACTCCATTCAGTGGGTTCCCACATCCTGGTACTCTGTGAGTGCTCTAAATTGAGGACCGTAAATTCCCTGACAAGTAGATACACCACTTCCTCCCTTCCCTACCCCATCCCAGCACTCCCTCCTCCACCCGCCACCCCCCCACCCCTACCCCCACCCCCCACCCCCCACCCCACCTAACCCCCCCCACCCCCCCGCAGCCTGAGACATGGATTTTGAAAAAAAAGATCTGGTGTGAATTTTGGATCTGCCATTTATGAGCTCTGTGACCCCGGGCATGTCACCTAAACTCTCTGAGCTTCCATTCCTCTCTTATAAACCGAGGTCAGAATACTGATCTCACAGGGATTAGGAAACAGCAAATGAAGTAACATATAAAGTGCCTGGCACTTAGTAACTGTTCCCAAAATGTTAGCTTCATGATTCAAGAGGGAAAGCATTCCACGTCTCTGAAGTAAGGTTCTTGTTCTTACAGCTCTTACTGAAAGCGGGTTGATTGTTTTCACCTAAAAACTGAATGTCCCAGGCTGTCTGTATAGAAATATTTCATCTTGGTTGCTATTTCCCCTTGGCAAATAACGCAGCCAAGAGCCTAGAATAGAAGTAAAGGGAAACGAATGCTGCCTGCACAACCTGCCAGGCCCCTGGTGAGTCACAAAGGTGAGTGAGCCTCAGTCTCGGCCAGTCTGGTGTGGCAGCCAGACAAGCAGCAGCTGGAGACAAGAAGCCGCCAGCTAGGAGCTAGGGCCTCCGAAGGTGAGCGGCAAGGGGGCCCAGGATGGGTGAGGCTGCATGATGAAGCTCCATCTGAGGTGCCCAGGCTGATCTGGGCGAGAGGGTCACATTGCGATGGATTCTGCAAATTTGCCCAGGAGAGAGGAGGCGGGCATTCCAAGCAGAGAATGCCATCTGGGCCAGAGCTTGCAGTTTTAAGAGGGATTTCCTGTCTCCAACTGGGTAGGGAGGTGTGGTGTTGGGAGCAGGGGTTCTGGGCTCAGATGAGGCTGGAAAGTCAGAGCGGAGGCGAGCCGAGCGGAGTGGGCACGGGGCAGTCAGGCCTCGATGCCTGGACTGGAACCCAGGTCACGTCTAATCAGGAGAGGACAGATAAGGTTTATATTTTTTAGGAAGAGTCTGATGGCCAAGAAGCAGCTGGACCCGAGGAGCAGGAAATGGGCAGGACCTGCCCGATACAGGCAGCTTTGTGGGGAGATGCCGGGGTGGGAGGAGGGGCTACCCTGGTGACTTTATGTCCCAGAGGGATTGTGGGATTGGATGAGTCACCGGATATGGGTCTGGAAGGAGTTTTGAGCAACTGCAATTTCGAGGTTGGGACACGGTGTGAGGGTGACACAGTCACTGAAACAGAGTGACAGGAGCTGAACCAGGATCTATGAATTCTCTCAGCAGGCTCACGAGGAGATCATAACTGCCCATTCTAGAGGAGGAAGCTGAGCTCTGGCACAGGTAGGTGACCTGTCGCAGGTCACCCAGTGCCCGGCAGACTCACACAGGGCCTGGGCTGTTGTCTGCAGGCTGGATCCCAACCAGTGCGAGCCAGTTGCTGGGCTGGGAAGGCCAACTTCAAACACCAGGAAGGAAAAGAAGTCCTGGCTTGAAGCATTCGCCACCTCCAGTAGCATAAATACTTCCACCTCGGCCAGGTGAGGGCCACCGGCTCGGCCTGAGGCCACGCAACATGGGGTTGGAGCGACCGCACACGATTCCCCATTGTTAACCAGTAACCAGCCCGCTCCAGCCCATCACTGATGTAAACCCAGGTCTGCCTGGTTCCCGGGCCGCTGCTCTCACCCCTTGATGAACCAAACACCCCACAATGAACCTAATTCTGTGTGTGTTTATTCCCTGCCCTTCGTCCCAAACTCTCCAGGGTTTGAATAACCACAGGCTGGTGCATCAAACTGGGTTGTAAGGAACAGGATTACTGCTCCCCACCTGTCCCCACCACAGGCCCTGCTAGTTCAGGATGCCCAGGTCCGAGGGTTCTTCTGGAGCTATATCCAAGCAGCAAGTCTAGCTCCCACAGAGACATTTCTGCTGAGAGGGCACAGGCTGTACTGAAGCACACCTCTCGAATCTGCTTCTCACATTGCCCAAGGAGCCGCACTTGGCAGCACCCCTACATCAGCAGGATGGGGAGCTACTCGCCCTTCAGAACCCCGACACAGCGATTTCTCTCCACAGTAGGAGTTGTGATGCTGGCGTCCTGGCCTGAAGATGGGTTCAGTTTGCACAGCATCTGTCTTCCAAATTGGCAACTCCACACCTTCTCAGACAATTCATTTTAAGATATGGATCTGTGGCATGGTGAGTGCCAAGCCTATGAAAGTCCATACGTGCCACATTTTCTCCCCAGTCTTGCAGTGTGTGGACATTCACCTCCTAATTTGGGACTTTGTGGAGGCAGAAAAAGGCAATTACGGAGAGGGGGAAGGGAGGCCAGAAACAGGGTAAGCCGAATCCTCCAACCCCCACCCTCCCTACCATATGCTTCTATGGGTGGAAGGAGATAGGCTTTGGGTTGAAATAGAGTGATTCTGTGATACACTCACCTCCCAAAGCAAAACGGGGGCAGCTATTTGCTGCAGAATGACTGTGGAGGAAAGGGCAGCGTCAGGCCCTTAGCCGGGTGAGGGAGGCCCTTGTAGGGCATGAGCTAACTGGAGGACCCCCAGTGGGGTGGGTAATGGAAGCCAAGCATCCTCTTAGCTCAGGGAAGACCTGGCAGCCACAATCCAGCTCCTGGGCAGGCACAGCGACCAACACTGCCCAGCAACTCCCCATAGGCCCACGGGCTACCATCTGGAGCCAGACGGGGTTCTCTACCCCTCCAAGCTGGCAGGACGTTAAACGTCACATCCTCTCGAGGATGTGGCCCAGCCAAGGACTGCCCTGACAGTCCGCCTCAGAGAGGCAGGGCCTGACAAGTTTTTGCTGGAAGGCACATCCTTTAGGGAGAAGGAAAGGCCCATCCCCAAATCTAATTCTAAACAAGGCCTGTTACCAATGACTGCGTGATAAGCCAGCTCAGCCGTCCACCTGCTCCAGCCCCTGGAAAAGCTGTGAAGGTACATGGAATCATTACTAGCCTTCCCTGAGCCCAAGACCATCTCTCAGAGGTCTCCAGGTCACTGGGGCCGAACGGGGATCCCCAGCTGTCCTCTGCTACCATGAGACGCCCCACATGTCCCTTCAATGCCTGCCCCTACAATGACCATTCATTCAGTCTCCAAGGCCCAGGCCCTACACCAGCCCACAGCCAATACCACCTGTGAATCTTGCCATGCGCTTTGGCTTTCAAGCAGGACAGATGCCAAATGACGATACATTATAATTCTGTTATAATATAATAAATCCTCAAAACTTGCTGAGAACATAGGAAAGTGATCTATAGTTTCACCTTTGAGTATTGAAATTTATTCCCATTGGTGTTCAAATGTATACGCTGCCCACCCCAAAAATGCAGACGCCCTTCTGGCCACACAGAGGGAGGCCTGGTGCTTCTGGTCACGTCCACACCTCGCCTAGCACCCCCACTGCATTGTGAAGTCTGGAAAGAGCCATTCTTATCTCAAGCCAGCCACACCAACCCCTGCCCTGGCGCCTCCTGGGACAAATGCCTGTGGCCCAGGAGTGGAGAACTGTACCTTGTTTCCAAATAGGCCATCTGTCTGGAACTCGCCTCTCTTCACTCCCTGACTCATCAATAAATCTGTCTGCCTTTTTTCTCACTTTGTAAGTGACTCAGTGGTGCAGTGACAGTGTTGGGTCTGTGGAGTTGCTGTTCTCACGGGATGGTGTAACCAAAGTACCGTGTGCAAAATTTCCATAATTTTTCTCAAAGGTCATTTAGCTGAGTTCAAGTTTATTTTTCAAAGGTTTTACTAGAATTGCTAGTAGGTATAAAATGTCAACGTTGACCACGTGAAATACCAAATGACTTAGTGTGAAGTCAGAAATAGCCAAACACCAAGTCCCTCAGCCCTAGATGTAAATGGGCCCCTCGCTTCGGGAAATCTGATGGTCCAGGTACAAACTGTGTTGTGTGCGGAACAGCGCTCACTGCAGGGTCATTCCGGATACAATACGGGGCGCTCGAGGTGGCCAACACTGGGCATGTTCTCAACTCTACCGGAAAAGGCAGCCCTGAATGATGATTCCAAAGGACAAAAAGGGGTTTTAAGTGTGTGTGTGGTGGAGGCGCAAGGAGCTGACTGCTGCACTGTACACACACCATTTGCATCAAACTATATGTTTCAAAAACCCCATGGGAATTTGCCAAAGTGGGAACAGGCTTTTCCTACTTCCTAGTACACATATTTTCCATATCGTGATGAATTACATTGTTATGCACAAGGGGAGACAGACTTAAAAATCCAAAATGCTTCCTTCACAGCTCCTTGAATGTGCATTTTAGGAAAATTTTAGGAAATTTCTAGCTTTCCGGCAGTGGGGTGAAGGGTGGCATTTCGAGCCTATGATGGAGATTTTTCCCTTTTAGTTTTGTAACAGGAAGTGAGCCTTTGCCTAAAGAAAGACCTGAACTTTACTCAGGATTGATCAATTTGAAGGTCACCTTGAGATTTGGCTGAAAGTGTTTTCCTTTGTCCATTGGGAACATGTAGGTAGCATTGAACAAGGCATGTGGTAGGATGCGGCCCAACCTGGGTGTTGAGTTGCGGCAAGGTTGAGTTTCTGCAGGAGAAAAAAGTGGCAACTCACACGCACTGCATTGCTGGCTTAATTTTGACAAGCTGCTGGATGGAGAGAAATTCATTACAGTGCATCAGCTCCATGTAAGCAGATTTCAGAGCTGGCCTAATTTGCATCATTAAATGACTTGACCAATTTGTTATATTTTTCATTAGAAATCAG
Source organism: Vulpes vulpes (assembly GCF_048418805.1). NCBI lineage: Eukaryota > Metazoa > Chordata > Mammalia > Carnivora > Canidae > Vulpes > Vulpes vulpes. The sequence goes on along the minus strand of NC_132793.1, from coordinate 87,988,893 downwards.
TCGGGCATAACAATGCTTATTATTTTTAAAAAGATGCAGCTAAAACGTTCTTTAAAGGACAAAATGTTGGTTCTGTCTATAGTGAGACAAGAAAACCCTGATACCTGGAATATAATAAATGATGAATAAATGCACTGAGAAAGTATCTGACAACAGGCACCTAAGTGGTTTTAACTGCCCTGATGACAAACCAGCTCCAAATCTGATTGCACCTATGGTTTCTGGTTGAAGATTTTTCTATCCTCACCTCCTCCTCCTTCTACCATTCCCCTACATCCCTGCAAAAAGCCAAAAATTGTGAAGCATAGCAAAAACTAACACGAGGTTTTTGGTGTTTTGTTTTCTTGGTTTTTTTTTTTTTTTTTTACTGAAAGTCATACAAAATGAGTTGCTGTAACCTGATCTGATGCATTGCAACATTTATAACAAGTTTGACTAAGCAGATTTGGTATGAGCAGCCTTTTCCTTCAAGTGGAACAGAAATCCATACTTCGAGGGCTTGAAAGAGCACAGTGGGACCCACTGAGGTAGGTACAGCCCTGTGCAGCCACTTCAGCAGACAGATCCCCTCCTGGCCGGCCCCCAGTCACTGTGGCACGTAAGCTCCTTTGCAGCAGAGATTACAGCAATTTATACTCAGTAACACAGCCTAATCCCCCAGGGCAGGCGCCAGCGCAGGTGCAGGAGGGCTGGCACTTATTTCCCTACATGACAAGAAAGGACAAGTAAATAGCCTAAAATCTGGGGCCAGGGGAGAGCCCCTGAGCAGCTGAGAGTCCCAGTGGGCAGGCAGTCCCGCAGGTGTTCACCTTCTTGCAGGACAGATCTTTTATTAAAAGGCAAGAGACCTGGCATCAGAATGCCTCTGAAAATCCACCATTCCCCTTAACTGTTGTCCTCCTCTAGGTGATCCTCCAAGGGCACAGGATTGAGGCAGACTGTCATTCTGCTAAATCACACAGGACAAACGATAAGCATCCCTAGCCTGCTAGGAGTGAAGATGCATGTTAGCTCCCTTTCTCAGAGGCGAGATACAATCGTCTGCCCCACGAGACAAGGCTCCCCTACTTCTACTTGGGCAGGGCTCCCACATGTGCACCTACAACCCTGGGGAAGCCCATTGGCCCCGCCCTGCCCTCCAGAAATAGGTCTGCTAAGTCATCAGAGCACCAGGCCCACCTATGTCCTTTGGCAACTGGAGGAGGGTCACACAGGCCCGCGCACCCAAGCAAACATGTGGTTCTCATTTGTGTAAATGAATTGTTTAAAACACTACCAAGCTAGTTCATACATGGTTCACACCCGCCCCTTCCCCACTAGGCCACACAGACCTGGCGGTTCTTCGTGGGAGGGCCCCCAGGGCTGGATGGCCAGAGTGGAGAGGAAGGCTCCATTTCCAGCCTCTGTGCAGCACTGTGACTTCCCCCTTCCAACCAGCTTCACTACGAGGCTTCCATTTCTAAGTACTGCAGGCAGTTTGTGGGGCTATGGGTCATTTCAGTACTTTTCTGTATTTTTAAATACAGTGATACACAGGAAGTGTAAAGTAACAAGTGAAACAGTATAACCAGAAAGCCTTCAGAGTTTTAAGAGAAGCAGCAATTATTTCCAGGTCATGAGTGTGGGTGGGCCACGGAACCACAGCAAAGGCAGTGGCGGGAATGCACAAGATGGGGAACTGTGTGCTAATGGCAAGGCTGGGGACAGTGCAGGACACTGTCATTCTAGACAAGAGGGCTCAATGTGCCCGGGTACCACTGGCAGGGTCCCATGAGGACAACGTTATCACAGGAACACAAAATTAAATTCAGCAGTGTCACATCTACACTGGAAGGGCCCAGGAGGATACCCATGTGGACAATGGGAGAGTTTTAGTTGGCTCTGGGGGGGGGCGGGGGGGCGGGAGTATCAGTCTGGTTGGCCAGCAGAGTGGTGTGCAGAGAAAGTTCCAGACAGAGAGGTCCGAGCAGGAAAGAGGCTTCTGTCCCCACAAACTTGGACCCCAGTTTGGTCTGAGAAGGCTCCTGAGGAGGGGGCCTATAATAGAGCGCACTCTTGAGGCAGGAGGGCACCTGAGCTGTTGATCTGGAAGAGTGCTTTAGTGAGAGGGACCCTGGCCCAGCCAGATGAGGAGACGCCAGAAGGAGAGTGAAGCAGGAGGTCAGTGGGCACAGAGGTCTAGCCCGACCAGGACAGGGGACCTGCCCTTCTAAAGGCAGCATCTTCAGGAAGAGAGGCCAGCCCCTCCATATACATCCACACAGGCATCAGGAAGAGGAACAGATCCCAGCAAGAGCGGGAGCAGGAAGGAAATGTGAACTTTGACAAAACGTCACCACGATGCTGGACAGATATTCAAGCTCTGGAAGGACACTGCTCATACCCGGTCCTAAATCCCCATTGTTCACTATTATGCTAGAGAATTTCCTTTGTCAGCGAGGTGGATACTGTACTCTTCCTTACTGAGAAATAAAAATGTCTGGGCTTTTTTTCCAAAGGAAAACTAAACATCCCCACAAAGTAAATGACAATTAGGCTGAATGACAGCAATTCCTCCTGAAAGCACAATGTTATTATGCTGGGTCTTAACTGTCATTACACGGTAAATACCTGTCCTGGGAGCAGGACTGGCTTCCACAAAGCTTACTACCTTGGTATCAAAGGTCTTACTTTTTTTGATTCTTGGATTATATAGCAACTGTACACAATTTATCCTGTAGTTAGATCTGTCCTAAAACCCCGAGGGTGTTCGTGCATGCAGCATCATGTGGGCACTTGTTAAAACAGGTTCTAATGGGCCCAGCTGAACCCACTGTGGGCCAGGAAGGTGCATTTGTGCCAAGAAGCCAGAAAGGGTTTGAAATGGGTTTGAAGACCCTTGTTCTAGGGAACACAGACTTGACACCAGCCAACGAGGAACAAAGGGCAAGTTCATTCTGGGAGAAAGCAGAAGAAGAGGCACTTGAAAGTTTCATTTTGCTCCCAAGCGGCAGTCTACACAAATATTCCCTTCGAATAACTTTAAAAACTTTTAGAAATCAGTGTTTCAGTTTTTTACTCTCCAAACATAATACAACTTTTTAGCTAAAATGGGAGTAATGAGACAAAATGGTCCTGAAAAGTACAATAGAAAAATACTGTTCACTGGTTTATTTTCCCAAATGAGCAACAGACTATTTACAAACAAGCAGATCTCCAACGATGCGTATTAAAATGGCAAATCTGTTACTGACTGAGATCTAAATGAAAAAAAAATTTATTAAGGCACATTTGATCTGTGAGTTGAAAACAAACTTTCCGGTGGAACGACACACTTCATTTTACTTTTGTCCCCCAAACACATGAGCACCAAAATTGTCAAAGAACACTTAATATTTAGTAAAACAGTAAGGAATGTAGAAATTGAGGAGGGAAAAGCGTTTTCAAAAGGAAATCTTTGGAGATCAGTTTACTGCAAATCAAAGGACACTAAACACACTCTTGATACACATATAAATACTAATGACTAGTGGGTACTTGAGAAATGGCAGAGCTCTAAACATGGATATTAAATAAATTAAAGGTATTTCAGATACAAAAACAAAACAGTCATTAAAGAATGAAAACAATCGCCTCCACCGATAACACAGACAGGATGAAGTGAACAAAACCGAAATACGTTTCCCCCCATGCTGTCATTAGGGTGGGCTTTTGTTTTACCTTGTGTACATTAGATTTATTACAGTAATTCTTCTTTGCCATTCTAAATATTAATAATAGTTTACCCTCTAAAGAGAAGGGTCAAGAAGAGAGAAGAAAAAAGTACCAAATCCATCTTGGAATTTAACGCCAGGTCCATTAAGCCACATGAGTCACAAGAACAGCCGTGCATCTCACTCTGCCTCTCCTTCTCCCCTTGCTTCTGAAACAACTATGTGACCGCAAGCAGCATTTTGGGGGGAAAGAATCAACTCTGGAAAGCTCTCCCGACGAGGATGATACAGCTACAGTCACATGTCCTTATTTTACAACTGGACCACGAAATGGCTTAAAAAGAAAGAAAATCGTTGTAAAAAAAAAAAAAAAAAAGACAAAAGGTAGAATTTGTGCAATGTTAACAGTTACAAAACATTTACCAGAGTTACAGTGTTTTCTTACAATAATACTTTGCAGGAACGTTTGTGTTTTCTGACAAAGGACTGTAGCAAGGGGGGTGGGGTCTGAAAAGGAAATGTGTAAAAAAACAAAACCAAACAACAGAGTTTTGTTCATCGGTACATTTCAAGTCATCATTAAGCAGGTCTGCTACACAACGTTCAGCAACAAAGTGTGTTCAAAGGCAAACATGATCACATTTTTGTTCAAAAAGCTCAATCATCAAGGAGTCCTTTGTAAGAAAATCATGTGTAAAATATATCCTTGTACGGACTTCAAAAACTGATCATACAAAAATTTTTGAAAAATAAATTAGATAATTAAAAATGTCTCTTCCAGCAGAGCTGGACGTTAGGCTGTCCTCACTGAGCCATTATTGCTGCTTTTACTGTAGCTTGGGTCGTGTTTTTCCAGCCACATTTCAGCCAGCTGCTGTGTGGACCCGTATGTGGATGCTTTGGATCCCAAGCACATTTTGTATTGTTTGGGATCGAGATTGGGATCGCAGAAGACAGGATGGTGGACGTGCACCACCCCCACTTCTTGGCTCCTGAATGTCTTCAAACCTGCCTGGACAACCTTGTTGAAAAGGTCCACGTCCTCGAGCCCCCAGCCCTGGATGGAAACATCAAAGCCACCTACCCGCACAAGATCTCCCTTGTAGATGCAGGTAATGCCAAACCCATAGTTTCTCCAGAAGCCAGTTTTCTGAGTGAAGGCAAAATGGTTATCGCTGGGAACTTTCCCGCTATAAACAATCTTTGGATCGTACTGGCTAAAAATGATTGGAAAGTAGATCTGTTGGCCCAGAACCGTATTTGCTCGACATCGCTGAAGGAAGTCTGTCGTAAACACCAGGTCAACATCACAGAAAAAGAGCAAAGATTCATTGTTGAACTGGGAAGATCCCACTTCGAGGGCCAGGGCTCTTGAGAACTCTCCAGACACAGGCAGAATCTGCATGTCAGCCTTGGGGTACTTAATGCGATAATCTCTCATGAGCTCCACTTGTTTGGCCTTGTCGGGGTTGGAGTCAGAATTGAAAAGCAGAACCACAAGCTTTACATTCTGACTGGGAATGAGACACGTCTTCTCGAAGTTTCCCATAAACCTCACAAACATGTCGAAACGCCCAGACAATGGAATCAATATATTTATCTTTTTCTCTTTGGGTTCTTTGTGCTCGTTCTTTGACCCAGGGAGCTGAAAGGGAACGAGCTTCTTCAGGGAATTTGAGAGAAAGGATAGGGATCCGGATTCCTGATTGATCTTGTTGGCCAACTCCTTGGCGTCCAGTTCCTCATGCTCCACAAATTGGATCTTGCTGAAGGTCTGCTGTAAGTACGCATGTCTCCGCACAGGGACAGTCATTTTCTTCCCTTTGTGCTTTTTGTACAGGAGCAGCAGGTCCAGGATATACTCGGCGCCATACATGGGGTTCACCCGGCGGTAACCGTACTGTATCTCCTTGAAGTCAATGATGCGCCCTCGGGTCTTGGCGTTGGCATTGATCATCTCCATAACCTGCATGACGATGTCATCCAGGGCCTCCCGCTGGGCCGAGTCCATCCCTCTCCGAGGGGGCTGGCCCTCAGCCGCTGAATACAAGTACTTCCCGGTCAAGAACTCCCACTCCAGAATCTCCTCCCGCTGGCGGGGCTGAAACCGCATGAAGGAAGGAGGGATTCCCAACTGGAGGTCTTCAGGGTGAATCTCTGTGTTGCTGTACTTGCCCATCAGGACTATCTCCCGGTGCAGCTGGATGGTGCGGTGGCGAAGCTCGGCTATTCTACGGCTGAGCATGTAACTATGCAGCCGGTACTGGTAGGGTGGGTTTTTGTTGGGGTGCAGGGTGATGGCTCGATGAATTTTACTGTTATGGAGATCTCTAATGTACCCCTTCTTGTTCTGTTCATAATTCTCATAAAAAAGTTGCTGCATCTGTTAAGAAAAAAAAGATGGCTACTTTAGCATTACGTGACTCTATCCCTCTCTTCTTGCTTTCCTTACATATACCTGCATAGTCTTTAAAAAAAAAAAAAAACCCTTAAATATTAGAAATCCTTCCAAATGGGCCACAGGATACCAGAGGCCTTAGGTAAAGCCCAATCTCCAGCAGTCCAATGAGATTAGAAGAAGAAATATAAACTGCTTCAAGAAAGAAGACTCCTTGATAATCAGGGTTGGCCAATATAATTCTGCAAAGAGAATTATGAGAAAGTTTTCACACAGAAAAAGTGTAATCTTGAGATCATGGTGCACCAAGTCAGCACACCTGGAAGAGAATACCACCCTGGGTCCCCACCAAGCCCACTAAGGAACCCAAGAGCCAACCAAAGTCCCCCCCCATTGAAGACTGGCACCCAGTGGAAGCTGCTGCCTTTCTGAAACAGCAGACTGTGCAGCTACCTAGGAATAAACTGCATCGATGGAGTCAAAGGAGAATGCCAGGAGTATGACCCAATGGCTGCTTCTAGAGAGCAAAAGAGAAGGAAAGAGGAAGAGGCCGGCCATCTGGAAGGGCAGGCTATAGATGAGATCGATATTCTGCAAGGTTGCCAGGAGTGAGCATACTGAAAATCCTTTAAAAGTCTGCTTGTTCCTTGTGTCAAGTGTGCCTCCCCACGCTTCCGTGCGAGGAGAGGGTCAGCTTGCTCAGCACCAGATCTCTAGCACATGGCAGGCTCAGACTGTTAAGCTTAGAGGCAGGTAATGCCAAGGAGATCTTTTTTCCACCAACTCACCCCCTGTCCTATCATACAGGCTTGGGGGTAGGGAGGACAGAGGCTGGAGGTCCATCAGCCCAGATGGGCCAGGGGCCCTCAAGTTAGAGAATGGACTTAATTCCCCCGTATGTCCAAGTGACAAGATGATGAGCGTCTACAAGGCCTCCTGGAACAAAGAATAAAAACCCATAAAAAACATTTAGTAACACTAGAAGTTGGTATGTGATCAGGGAGTCCTGTTTCATTTGTGGTTCATTTTTGGGTTTTGTTCCTATTGCTAAATATTATCTCTTGATAGGGCGCTATGTATTTGAACTAAGCAGTTTTATTTGCCTTTGGAAAGTAGGAATTTCTACTTCTTTCCCAGCACAAGGCAATCACCATAACAGATACACAGATTGGCACTTTTACATCCCAGTTTCTTCTTCTGTACAATACTACAAGCTACCAATAAATCAAGCCAGTAAGAGTAAAAAGAAGGGAAATACTTCCAAATAATGGTGAGGGAGGGTAGGGGGGGTGAAGAATGCAGGCCCCCACCCACATTCACTTGCTCACTTAATTCCCAGGGAGCCCCAGTCTGGCAAATGCTGACCTCCCTAAACTCAGCCCTCTCCTCTCCTGGACACCTGTGAGGTCTGTTCACAGAGCAGGACTTAGCAGAAAATGACAAACTCTTGGAAGGGCCTCATATCATAGTTTCCAACTTTGCTCCCCATGTGGTCTGTGATCAACACAGGACGTGGGGACACAGAATTAGCTACTGAAATAATTTCCCAGTTTTGCGATTAATTAGAAAAGGCAAAGTTTAAAAGCAAGAACAGAAGCAGAGCACATCTAGCCCTGGAAAGCACCCCCACCATTCTCCTGCACCAGGAGGCATGGGGTGCATGTGGGGTGCTCTGCAGCCCATGTGCAGGGGCTGCTCATGGTGTCGCTCCCAGCACAGGCCACGGTTGCTCAGTGCACCTTTATGCACCCATCTTGGGATCTACTGTAAACGGCAAGGAGGCTGGGAGCAGAGGAGCAGTCTGGGGTTTGCCTGTCAGGGAAAGCGAGAAGCGAGGGATGCCCAATCGCCTCCAAGGCCTGGATGCAGGGCCACAGGGTGAGACCAGACAAAAACTCCATCAACTGGAATGCCACGTGGCAGACACTGGACAAGGACCCTGGTCATTTGCCTTTCTTTTCATATAGGCTGACTTCCTGCCCAGCACGTTCTCGGCCATCCTCTAGCTGGGCTGCGTCCTGGGTGCCAAGTGCACAGCCACAAGATGACAAGCGGGTATCGTCCTGGGAGGACACAAAGCCAGGACAAATGAAACCTGTGTGCAGGTGCTAAGGACGTGAAACAACTACAGCTGGTCCCACCATCTCCCCCAACAGGGGCCCAGAGGCCCTTCTTCCAGTTTTTGCAAGGTCAGCCTTCACTGCTGTGCCATCTAATCCCCAACTCCGCCTGAGGATGCCACCTGGGTGTAGGGGGAGGATGCAGGGATGCATAGGCCACAGCAGTGCCCCTTCTACCAGAGCAGCAGCCCAGGGCTCTGTGACTGGGACGAGTAAAACTACTATGTGCAAGACGACGGCAGGCTACATGGTCATTTTATATATATTTGTTATAATGACATATTCTTTTCATTCTGTCCACTTATCATTTCCAAATTTCTAACAGTGAAGAGCCAGGACTCGTTTCAAAGGTCCCTCTGTTTCCAAGAACACGACCACGCCAAGCCTAACAGGCTGCTTTTCAGAACTAGGTCAGTGTGGCGTGAAGCAGGAGGTGCTCCCGGGGGTCTCGGGGCTTGCTCTTCTCAGCAGGGCTCCCCGCCCAGGCTCCCTGCACAAGTATGTTCTTCTCCCCTTGGGGGCCCTTCCACACAGAAATGAAAAGGAGTTTCTTAAAATATAAATCAGAGATGTATGGTGAGAAATGAAGTGGTAGAGGCCACGTGATGCTCTCTTCCCCAATAGTCCTTCATAGAGAAGAAAGAAGAAAGGAAAAACTCACAAGGACCAAGAAGAGAAGGGGAGAGGAGGCACAGCAGGTGAGACACCCCCAAACTGGGAGGAAATGAACCTGCGTGAAGGAAGAGGACGTCTAACGGCCTGCTCTGAACAGTAGGCCAAATCACCCTTCAGCATCCCAGGAAAGGAAGGGTGCCGCGAAAGACAGGAGTGAGGCCCAGGGCTGCACCAAGTGAGATGGGACGAACGTAGGGCAGTGACACCCTCTCGTCCGCTCGCAACAGGGCCAGGGGACAGTGCCCTCCCCCCACCACGGGAGTGGGGGAAGGTGGGTGGTGGCAGATGTCCAGCACCTTCAAAGACATGCTCCGAGTTACTCTGACATTCAGATGATGAGGTGTTGCCAAAATTCACAGAGAACTGCCTCCCAATTTTTGTAATGAAAACAGGACACGCAGGTAGCAAAAACTGGTTTCTTAACAGGGTCCATCATTTACAATAGCTATTCCTGAATACAGGTCTACAGGTTCTTTCCCTTCACTCTCTATGGTTAGAGTTCACCGACAAGCACATAAACCTGAGGTTCAATTTCTCCAGGAATGAAATCTGAACAGCTGGGTAAGGACGAGATCAAGGCTGACAACTAGAAGGAAATCAAAGTCTAAAGAGGAGGGCTCCCAGCCCTTTCTCCAACCAGGTCCCAGAATACTTCTGGGAGAGAAGGAGACGGGACCAACTGAACAGTCCCCATAGGTCCCTACAGTCCCCCATACAGAAAGCATCATCCAAACAGCTGGATCACTATAGCCAAGACACTAGTTTAAAAAATCTTGCCTATGGAGCCACTAGTCAGGTTTTTCAATGCCCCAGTCCTCCTGTCAACAGCCAGGGACCTTCAGGCAGTTCAAAGATGGTTCCAGTGGGAGAGATGAAGACAAAACAAAGAAACCAAAGCTTGCTGGGAAGAAAAACAATGTCCTGAACAGAAGGAAAGCTCAACAAGAGGAAAAAAAAGGCAAACCTGTAAGGCATCCACACAGAAGATAATATACCCCTGCGACAAAAACTAAATACTACAAAAAAAAGACAATCAGAAAACCAAAAAAGCTCTTGAAAATAAACCTCAAAGAGCAACACAAAAAAGGAGAGTAGACTTTGAGGATCAAAGTTGAAGAACATCCCAGAAAATAGAAATGAAAACAAAATCAGAAAACAGAACAGGAAAATATTCATTCCAGAAAGAGAACACATACCAGAAAATAACAATACAGAAAATGGGTTCAGAATGAAAGGACTGGCTGCTTGAATTAAACCCCAGCCACCTGGTACAAAGAGTACAAATTTGGAATACCACAGAGAAAGCAATCTGAAAATTTCCAAAGATGAGGGGGGAAAAAAAAGGACCATCTGGAAATAACCAGAAACTGGAGTGCATTGAACATGGACAAGCCAACTGGAGGTGAAAGAGCAATGCCTTCAAAAGAGGGGGGAGTGAAAATTATTCTCAACACACAGTTCTCCTTGCAACCAAATGACCCATCACGTAGGAGGGCAGAAGAGAGATTTTCAGACAGTTGAGGACTGCCTTACCTCATACCCATTCTCTTCCAGCTATGAAAAGATGTGCCCTTCTAGAACAAGGGAATATATCTGGAAAGATGATCACACAGCATCTTGGAAACGGGTACAAACACAGAAGAGAAGAGAGCCCCAGAGCGACACTGCAAGGAAGCCCCACAAGAAGCATGCAGTGCATTGATGTCTGTGTCCCTCAAATCGACATGCAGAAGCACTCTCAATGTGATGGTGGCTGGAGGTAGGGCCTTTGGGAGGTGGCTGAGTTGAGATCAAGTCATGAGGTGGGGCTCTCCTGGTGGGATGAGGCCTCTTTAAGGGCTTCAATGAAAGGAGCAAGTCCTCTCTCCCCACTACGACAGGACACAGCAAGAAAGCAGGTCTAAATACCAGGCAGAGGGTCCCTACCAGAACCTGACCGTGAGGACACCTTCATCTCGGACTTCCAACCCCCAGAACTGAGAAATGCATTTCTGCTGCTTAAACCACACAGTCTACAGTATTTTTGTTCTGGCAGCCCACACAGAATGAGACAAAGAACTCTGGAGCAGGGTGAGAGGGAACCAATGTGCAGATGTTCACTACCTCTATCTTCAGAGTCTAGCTCATGCCTTCCACGAGACACTCAGCAGTTACTTGGTGAATTTATGATAAAGTCTTTATGCACAACAGATATCAAGAAACTGCTGCACGATTGTATTTATTTGAGAGAAAGAGAGGGAGAAAGTGAAAGCACAAGCGGTGGAGAGGGGACGGGGGGAGAGGGAGAAGCAGACTCCCTGCTGAGCAGAGAGCCTGATGCAGGACTCGATCCCAGGACCCTGAGATCATGACCTGAGCTAAAGGCAGATGCTTAACTGACTGAACCACCCAGGTGCCCCTGCTGCATGACTTTTATGTAGAACACAGCCGATGAGGGCTGACAGATATGATATAGGTGGGACTAACTAACATACAGGGACAGGGCTGGAATCCTCTGGCTAGAATAGACTCTAAAATGTAAAAATCAGCAGTGTATTTTGAGGAAAAATAAATATTTTCCAGACAAAGGATATAGTTATTTGGTCCTTTACTCCCTAGAAAAGCTAATACATAACTGTACATTTTACTGATGGCTATCAACACCCCACACATGGAAAGTAAGCTCCAAAGGGAGTCTTTTGAGGAGTGCACGGTCTTCATGCATGACTGGTGCTTCTTACATGCTCACCAGGACACCACATTCCCAATCATTTTCTCAGGACTGCATTTCTCAACATCCTGTAGAGGCTCTCTGTGACCATGACTTTCATAGTGACAAACGTCTGGGCCAGTTTTACCTGAAACACAGTGGGTGTGTGCTAAAGGTGTAACATGAAGAAAAGAAAATTGTGGACACTGACTAATGGGCTTTTATGGAAGCCTTGAAATCCTCTGGAACCATTACACACCAAGAATTTAAACTATGGTAAAGTTGTTGTAGGCACCTTCTGGCTAACCTCTATAAGGCTGAATGAAAGCAATATTGTGTCATCTCTTTTCTTTTTTAATGAAGAAATCTTTTGCAAGCTGCGAGGGGGGCAGTGAGTATGCAGGCACATGGTGTGTTTGGCGGACAGCACTTATTTTGTTAAAAATAAGGCCCAGTCTATGTCCAGACTAGCAGGTGCCCTCCCCCTCCTGCATCACTCCAAAGGAATTACTTAGTATACTAATATCACTACAAAATAAACATTTTAGACAAAGAAGCCACACACCTGACAGACTAGATGGAATATACACCTGCTACGATCCCAAGAAAAATCTAAATAAATGCCAGTGAGTAGCTCCTTTCCGAAAAGGGCAAATGTGGACATAAGTACTTTACAGGCAAGTAGCCAGAATGTCTACAGGTGAGGCTGTGCATCTTCACATAAAGGTATTAATGGTGAAACTAAGACCCTGCCTAAATTGGCTTCTACAGGCATCTTTAGGTCACTAAGCACACTTACCGATCAATCCCTATCAACTTCTAGACAATGCCTCATTACAAATGGCTTTGGTGGAGGGGTCAGGAAACTTTCTCTTTTTGCCCTCAATGCAGTGGGAGAGGAGAGGAAGGAGGAAAAGCAGATTTCAGGGAAACTTTGACATGAATATGAGTTACAAAGCACCTTCAGAATTAAGAAGACGGAATATAAAGTATAATTGAAAGCAAAAATTTCAATGAGACAGACATTAAGGCCAAGTTAGGGACAGACAGATGATCAAAATCATCTTTGATTCCTGAAACGGAGGTGAGGAGGGGATGCCGGAAGGGAAGGCTGGGTGCTGGTCCCAGTGATCAGATTGCCCTCTTCTCACCCCACCCAGTAGGCCTGGCCCCCGAGGCATAAGCTCGTAACACCTTCCCCAAACTCCATCTACCTCCCTCTACTTTTACCCCAAATCACTTTCCACCTGTTCACATCAAGCGATCTTAGTACTTCTGGATCTCATTTCAGCCTTCATAGCTTATTAGGCATTTGCTTTTGTTTTTGGAATCCCAAGGAAAGTTCTTCTCAAATTATTATTTTTTTTTTATCTTGACTAGTTCCTACTTTCCATACTGTTATTTGGATTTTGCCTCCTTTTTTTTTTTTTTTTTTTTTTAGGTGAGATGAAATTGGACCATTCCAATCTTGGGGTACTTGAATGAGAAATAGTTGGATCATTACGCTGAACATCTATTTCTTCTATTATTGCTCTCTTCCCCATATTATGACCAATTTTCTGTTCACTACACTGTTCCACATTAAGCAGGTAACATGCAGGTAAGATTTAATTTCTGGAGTCCAGGCAAATTTCCTGGATTGATTAGGAATGAAGTCCCCTACCCTTAAGAGGTATAATTACATGACTAAAGTGTTAGCAAGTTAAAGGTAATAGAAATAAAACAGTTATTTCTCTGAAAGTACAGAATGTAACAGTGTAAAATAAACATTAAGAAATAAGATCATACAATCAGAGAAAGAGATTATCATATGGTTTCACTCATATGTGGAATAGAAGAAATAGTAAAAGGGGCCATAAAGGAAGGAGGGAAAACTGAGTGGGTAAAAATCAGAGAGGAAGACAAACCTTGAGAGACTCTTGACTCTGGGAAACAAACAGGGTTACGGAAGGGGAGGTGGGTGAAGGGATGGGACAACTGGGTGACAGGCACTAAGGAGGGCACTTGATAGGATAAGCACTGGGTGTCACACTGTATTTTGGTAAATTGAATTTAAATTTAAATTTTTAATTTAATTAAAGAAAAAGAAATAAGACTATATAGACATTTATTACCTTTATGCTACTAGTAAGTTTTAAGAGCTTGGAGGAGTCACTTGAATTTGCTGGGTTTTAAGTTTTCTTGTTTATCAAATGACTATAATGTATGAGAGGTTCCTTCAACATAAAGACTTCTAAGATCTTACGTGACCTTACATGCTAGTTTTATAACCAGTCACATTCTGAAGTCTGAAGTCTGAATTCTGAAGTCATGCCCTGATGCTCTTCTACCCATCCACCCTGATATGGTTGAAGGTATAGTATTCATGTTACAGGCTTCTACCTTGAGTCAAACTGCATTTGGAGCATTAAAAGAGAACACATCATACCCAGTTAACTGTTTCCATCTTATAAAAACAAACTTTCAATTCTGCTATAAATAAAAGTAAGATAGGACATTCACAATAGTTCATTTTAAGTAATTTCATGGTGTGGCAAATAAGCAGGTTTTCTCTATCAAATTTAAATATTAAGAGGACTTTAAAAATAATAAAGTCCTCTAAATAATAAAGTATTTCAATAGTCTCTAATTTGGCACATTCTTTCAAATAAAGTTATAAAATGGAAAGTTAAAAAGTACTGCAGAAAAAAACACGAACTGGTGCATACTTCATAATCACAAGGTCACTCCTTGCCTAAAAAACACCGAGGAAGCCTTTTTAAGATGCATTATAGTACCCCTGGTGGTTTTGTTTAATTTCCAGTGTCCATAAAACAGCCCCTAATCTTTTGTTCTAAAAAGTACCCCCATAATATTGGACTCCAAAAAAGCCATCTCCTGTACTGTGACAGGCTTTCAGGACTGTGACTCATTCTATGGTAAATCTGAGAGGGGCTAATAAATATCAAGGTCACACTATTCCCAGGAACTTCCAGCCCAGCTGGGAATAACCATCAACTACCCACATCTAATCTTCATTAATGAATACGGTCTCCAGTCATGAGCAAATGTCCTTGGCGTCCTCTGCAATGAAGGCCAACATTCAGGGTTCTTCCCAGTAACTGTTTACATTAATGTCCATCATTAAATATGCATTTCAGACACACTGACAGTCACTGCTCCAGATCAGTAACTATTTCTTAATTTTTATTTGTACAGTGTTTCAATTCCTTGCAGAGGATTTTTTCCTAACCTTTTGTGCTGAAAAATGGTTCAAAGAAAATATGGGTTGCCTAAATTTCAAGAAATCATAACTGGCAATAGTTTTAAAATGATGTTATTCACAAGTTTTAAGTATGTAAATTAACAGTCCCATATACCTAGAGGTAGGGTTTCCAGAGAACTCATGGTCTGAAGCAGGACCTTTGAGATGAAAGGGGAAACCTGTTAATAATTAGGCCAAGATCACCAGCATAAATTAGCCTGGCCCTGGCTCTCAGGACATACGGGCACTCTACTTTCCTCTATTAGGTCTCTCTCCTAATTCGTTTTGTATAGGCTTTGCCAATTTTCATTCAATTAAATTTGAGGGTTAGGTGCTCTGTATTTTAAAGAGTCCATTCAAAAAAGCAGATTTTTCACAGAAATTACACTGGGCCTCTAGTAGTAAAAAAATGAGAGCTATATGTTTGTGTCTGGAACCATGAGTGTCAAATTCTGAAATCTAAATACCTTTTTTGAGACGTCGGACTCATTTCAAAAGAACTGAGAATTAAGCTTTGCAAAGCATGGCAAAAACTGTTGGTAGTAATTTAACACTTGTACGTAAGACAATAAGCAAAGTGATTAAGCTGAAATCAAGAGTCTGCAGGTAGACACTTGGTGGTTTGAATGGGCAACAGTGACCGTGGAAAGAGAACACCCTTATCTGAAGTCAGAAAACTATCTGCACTCCCATCTCTGCCCTCTAATAACAGTTGACCTTGGGGGAGTCAATTAAGCTTTCCAGGAATCGCCTTTCTGCCCCTGCAGATAAAGAAGCAAATGTGGCAGCATTAGGAAGAATGAATATATGCACAGCTAGTTTTAAATGAAAAAAGTCTTACGCAAATGTGGCACCGAACACGCACATTAAAGGCACTCTACCAGGCAGAGAAAATATAAAAGGTCAAGTACAAAGAAAAGATAAGCTTGCACACAAAGAGAAAGCACCAAGTGGGCAGCATTACAACCACAGCCCTGGGCCTGCTTGCAAGGGAAGGGTAGGAAGGGCTCTCTGAAGGTGTCCCCCTGAAACCTGATAACAGCAAGTGCCTGGGTGTGGTCACCGCTGGCCACCACGTACAAGGCCCCTCACAGTGCTCCTTCCTAATGCTAGTCAACATCACCACATACCGCTCTCACCCTGGAGCAAAAACCCACAGGAGAACCGAGGTAAGCTGCAGTCTCATGGATTGTGAAAAAAACCAAAACTAAAACTAAAAACAAATTTACGGGGGGTAATGTAGGGGGAAGTGTGCCAGGCTGGGGAGGGATACATAGGAATACTGGCTCAGAGGCTGAGCGACTGCCTTCGTCTCAAGGCGTGATCCTGGGGTCCTAGGATCCAGTCCTACATGGGGCTCCCAGCGGGAAGTCTGCTTTTCCCTCTGCCTATGTCTCTGCCTCTGTGTGTCTCTCATGAATAAATAAAATATATAAATTACATACACACACACACACACACACACACACACACACACACACACACACATATATATATATATATATAAAGGAGTAACAAACCAGTGGGGGCAGGTCTGATTTTTTAAAGAGAAGTGAGAAATACAGCTATTTTTGTGTAGAGTCTCCTGATTTTTAACTGTTAGTGACTAATCGAAATTGTAGAATGAGAGATAGAAATATAAGCCAAAATAAATCTGTGGGCCAAATATGGCCTGTAAGTTCATTTCCTTCTAGGTTTCTTTAGTCAAGATTCCTGAATTGTTATGGAATCTCTTTCTAAACAAAGACACTGTAAACCATTAACTCACCATATTTATCAAGTAGTATATTTTACACTCACATACCACCTAAAGATTCAGGCTTTAAATGACAAAGGTCTACTGAGTTAGGGCTACCCAGTGAAGTTGCTGTCACCAGTGGGCAGCAAGGTCAGTGGGTAGGGGGGACAATCCCTGTCCACTCAAGCCTCTGAAAGTACAGAGCCCAATGGCAGGTATCACAGCTTTGTGTCACTCATTCGAGTCAGTGTTTCTGTCTTTGCATGACGGTGAGGGAGTCTGTGTGGTGATGGAGGATAAAGAGCATGTTCTGGGGGCAGCCCTGGTGGCTCAGTGGTTTGGTGCCACCTTCAGCCCAGGGCCTGATCCTGGAGGCCTGGGATCAAATCCTGCATCAGGTTTCCTGCATGGAGCCTGCTTCTCCCTCTGCCTATGTCTCTGCCTGCCTCTCTCTCTCTCTCTCTCTCTCTCTCTCCCTCTGTCTTTCATGAATCAATCAATCATTCAATCAATCTTAAAGAAAAAAAAAAAAAAACGCATGTTCTGGATGCTCTGGTTTAATAATCCTCAGTCAGCCCCATGTAAGTGAGAAGTGACTTTCACTCCACAGTCATCATAGAGGCTTGAGTGCTTATAGTTTCCTTTAAGAAAAGGGGGAAGGAAAGGGAGTGTTTTGAGGGAGGAGTAGGCTTTTCAGACTTTAAACTCTCTAGTATCAGATTTCTAGAGAAGTGATACAAATAAACATTTTCTAAACACAGACCACCAACAGAGGAGCAAAGGCAAGACAATGAAGCAAAGAGCCTTTTCAGCAAATGCTGCTGGAACTGAACCTTCAAGTGCAAAGACAAACAGAAATCAACCCGAACCTTGACTTTAAACCCTTCACACAAATTAACTCAAGATGGATTACAGACCTAAATGTAAAAAACAAAACTAGAAAAGTCCTCGGAAGATAACAGGAGACACCTAGATGACCGTGGGTAGAAAGAGGACTTTTGAGATACAACATCAAAGAAATGATCCATGAAAGAAATCACTGAAGCCAACTTTGTTAAAATAAAAAACTTCTGCTCTGCAGGGCACTGTCAGGAGAATGAGAAGAAAACCCACAGACTGGGAGAACATGTTTGCAGAAGACATAGCTGATAAAGGACTGTTGTCCAAAATACACAAAGAACTCACTCAGCAATAAGAAAATAAGCAACTTGATTTAAAACATGGGCAAAAGACCTGAGAGACTAACAGACAGCTCACCAGAGAAGATACACAGATGGCCAATAAGCACATGTAAGGATGTTCAACATCACTGGACATTAGGGAAATGTAAATTAAATGAGATACCACTATATACCTGTAAAAAATAGTCAAAATCTAAAATACTGACAACACCAACTGCTGGCAAGGATATGGATCAATAGGACCTCTCATTCATGGATGGTGGGAATGCAAAATGACACAGCCTCTAAAGACAGTTTAGCAGTTTTTTTACTTTTTACAGAACTAAATATACTTTTACTGTAGGATTTAGCAGTTGTATTCCTTGGTATTTACCCAACTGAACTGAAAACCTCTGTCTACACAAAAACCTGCATACAGATAGTTTATAGGAGCTTTATTCATAAATTCCAAAACTTGGAACCAACCAGTATATCCTTTTGGTAGGTGAATGGATAAACTGTGGTATATCCAGACAACAGAAAATTATTCAGCAATAAAATGAAATGAGCTATCAAGCCATGCAAAGACACAGAGGAACCTCACATGTCTATTACTAAGTGAAAAAAGCCAATCTTTCTGAAAAGGCTACATATACTGTATGACTCCCAACTACATGATACTCTGAAAAACGCAAAACTATGGAGCCAGTAAAAATATCAGTGGTTGTCAAGGGTTAGGGGAGAGACGGGGATAAACAAGTGGAGCCCAGAGGATGTTTAGAGCAGTGGAACAACTCAATATACTATAATGGTGGATACATGACATTATAAATTTGTAAACTAGGGACTCTGGGTGACACTAATGTGTCGGTGTAGGGCCATCAACTGTAACAAATGCACCACTCTGTTGGGACGAAGATGGGGTGATCGTGGAAGGGAGGGAGTGTATATGAAAACATGGTACATTCTGTTCAGTCTTGCTTCAAACTTAAACTGCTCTCAAAAAAACAATTTTTAAAAACCCATAGGCAATCTATTAGGAAAAAATAATCTAATTATTTATGTTAAAGTCAATTCTAGGGGAAAACCATCAATCCTTTCTCTCTGACTTGTTATTTACAATCAATTCTTTTGTTCTTCCCTTCACTCATCTATCCACTCCCTGCTGTAAGCAAAACAAAACCTTTAGAGGAATATATAAAACACTGTAAACTTCAGACCCTTTGTGGAAAGAGATGGGTAGGAACAAAGTGCAAGTGATTAACAATTCACAATGAGTAAGATTTTTTAGTCTTTAAGACAATAAAAAGCCACATATAAAAAGGAGAAGGCCAAAAAAAAAAAAAAAAAAAAGGAGAAGGCCTTTTTTTTTTTAGTATTTGAGCATCTACTGTGAGACCATCCTCATCCATTTCCCTCCCTCCCTCCCTCCCTCTCCCTTCTGTCCCCCAATGCACACATTCATTCAATCCTCACAATTTTAAATCCCTTAGGATAAAACCTACTTTTGTTCTAGGTGCCCAACGTCAGTAATTGCCCAATAAGTACTTGCTGAATAAATGAATGAATATTATTTCTCCCATTCTACGAGTGAGGACAAAAAGATTAATCACTTAACACTGTAAGTGGCTCCAGACAATATTTAAACATTACAATGAAAGAGAAGCACCATACTCCCCAGAAGAGCTAACACTTTAGAAAAGAGAGCACACTGTACCACAACTGCCTGCCAAGCAAAGCTAACCTTCGTCCCCACCCAACCCTGCCCCTCAGACTCCAAGGCAAACTATCAGGGGTCTGGCAGGCAGACCAGCCAAAGAAAGACACACCCCCTGTCAACCTCCACCCTCATTTCCCCAACTCCCAACAGATCTCAGAAAACAGGCCATTAAAATATGGATTTTATCCTCAGAGACAGGAAACATGAAAAGCATCCTTCAAAGAGAATCATCTAGAATTCTCAAAAATTTCACTTACTATCCCTAGTTACTCCACTAGACCAAGGGTCCTTAAAGAAGACCTCACCTATATTTCTGCAGCTCCAGCATGCTGCACTGCCTGTCACGCAACAGAATCCCTCAATAAACATTTACTCAAAGGATAAAATGTTAATAACAGAGAATTTTAGTGTACTGGACAGATAATCATCCTATACTTCCAAAATAACCTACCCGACTTACACAACTGTCAACATAACCTTGCTGTTAGTTAAATGTTAGGCAACATGTTTGTACTGAAAACTCATCCTTTAACCCTTCAGAGGCACTTAATGTTTTTAAATCCTCATTATCCCCAATCCCTAAGAGAAGCTAAACAGTTTATGATTTATAGCATTGACAAGCAACATCTCTTGGAAGTTCTCCAGCACTTAACATGCATTCACTCACTAAAGCCTACGTAGTGGTGCTATTACTGTCCCAACATTCAAGCCAGGAGACTCAACATGCCCAGTGCCCCACTGTCACTAGCTCCTGGAGGGCTAGTTCTTGGCAAGCACAGTTGCCCTCCTGCAGGCCCCACTCTGGGCACAGGGCACCCACAGAGGTTGGGGGGCAGTGGGCCCCCTTCTCCTGCAGCTCACTGCCAGGGATAGGACAGGCAGGTAACTTGTGACACTGAGACCAGAGCCCTGATGAAACCTATAGGGCAGAGAGAGGGGGAGGCAGGGGAAGGGGCAGGGATGATTTCCTAGGCATGGGTAGGAGAGGCCCTATCTGGCAGGGGGAAATCAGAGCAGAGGGGGAGGGAAGCACTTCTGAGGGCATGGTGCATCCAAAACTAGGTAATACAGGACACTCCCTCTAGAACATTCATTTCTTCAGCAAATATGACTCACTTACTCTGTGCAAGGGCCACATCCGGGAGCAAACAGCAGGAACCATGGCTGAGCCATGCGACCTATTCATCCACCCTAGAACGTTCCGGCCATAATGGCAGGTCCTCTCCCAAACTATGCATTCTATGCCAGCTTTTACATACCAGCCCATGGCAAGGCTCATTCATGTGAGCGGTGGGCTCATTATAAGCCTGGGGTTAGGTTAGAGAGTGTGTGTTGGGCAGAAGGGGAGGCATTTTAACAGTGTCATCAGTAAGGCTGAAAAGGTACCCCAAACTTTCTGAACAAGTATGTAAACTCCATGGAACCAGATTTTGGTCAGCTGAAGCAGTAAATAAGAGTGGAAAATCCCCTACTTAATGGGCATACAACACAAACATTCCTGATGCTAAGGAAGATCTGGTGACAGTGCCAATCTCCTACAACAAGATGAAGTGAACCTTCAAGAACCTTCACTTTCTAAGAAACCTACTCTTGACAAAGGAAAGCAGAGAGGAACATTTTCACTCTGTGAGTGGATGGAGATACTGAGTCTCAACAATTGGGGAGGGGGTGCCAGGGGAGGAAGAACCATTCCAGGGACAGTGTCACTCGTATTCAGCAGAGATTTCCATATTTCTCTCTCCACCCACTTCCTCCCTTACTTACCGGCAGCCACTTGCAGCCCTGCCCTGGCCACGCACCAGAACAAAGTGATCCAAATGCCAGCCCAGCTTGTCTTTTAAAGTGGAAGTGCCTCAAATGGACTAAGCAGCTCCTCACCACTCATCAACCCTCCACCCCTCTGGACGTAGCTACTGAGTCTCCAGCAGTAAGCCATTACTAGTAACAGTCGTTAACTGATCCTTAACTTAGAAAAATGAAAATAAAACCATTCCTAAAAATAAGAATGGCTAACTGATTTTACTATTGACATTTATTTACACATGGGCCTCCAGCACTCTAAGCTGAAAGGGAACATGATGAAAAAGTTCATGCAAGGTAACCCTACCTCAACTAATTCAAATGCTTTACTCCTCTGCTTCTTTCTTGCCCCATTCATATGGATGGACACATTTTACTGGGGTACCTTTTTTTTTTTTACTGTTTATTTTTTTTTAAATTTTTATTTATTTATTTATGATAGTCGCACAGAGAGAGAGAGAGAGAGAGAGAGAGAGAGAGAGGCAGAAACACAGGCAGAGGGAGAAGCAGGCTCCATGCACCGGGAGCCTGATGTGGGATTCGATCCCGGGTCTCCAGGATCGCGCCCTGGGCCAAAGGCAGGCGCTAAACCGCTGCGCCACCCAGGGATCCCGTTTACTGGGGTACCTTAAGACCAGTCAAGCAGGGCAGGTAACACTTCAAAGTATTTTAAAACAATATATTCTCAGTACTGCATTTTATTTATTTTTTTATTTACTTATTTGAGAGAAAGAATGAGCAGGGATGAGGGGCAGAGGGAGCAGCAGACTGCCAGCTAAGCAGGGAGCCCGATGTGGGGTTCAATCCCAGGACTCCGGGATCATGACTTGAGCCAAAGGCAGCCACTTAACGGACTGAGCCACCCAGATGCCCCTCACTACTGCATTTTAAATTATAATATCTAAGTTAACTTTGCTTTGAATTCTGTGGCCAACACATCTAGCCGTCATTCTTGTCCTCTGAGTCCTTGCTTCCTATTTAATATCCTGCACCACTAAATAATTAATAATCCAATTCTAGAAAGAGGAGAGATTTAATTCTATACACCAAAGGCAACAGTATTTAATCAGTCACACCCAGAACTTTCTACTCCTGCTAGAGCCACAGCACATGCCCAGTCCCCAAGTCCTTGCACTCCCCACTTTCAAATCTTGCCTCTATTTCTAAATAGAATTGCAACCCCTGCCCCTGTGTGTACCTGTGTTTGGTTGGGAAAAGGAGAAGCAGTGAGAACTGTGATGGGTGGAGGTAAAGGGATAACCACTGGGGGCTTTGAAAGTCAAAATTCTATTTTCAAAAGTACACTTCTGAAAAGGATGCCAAAAAGATATCATCTACTTCTTTGTCCAAAGTTTCTATCAGATTCCACAATATGTACCTTAGAATAAAGATCAAGTACAAGGACATAAAGGGGGATTTCACAGATGAAGTGTAGTACAGCATCTCTTGTTGGCACCATAAGACATGTGATTCTTAAAATGCCATTTTGTAGAAATACTTAAATCACCTATGATTTCGATTTTTACATCTTTTTTTTAAACTATTATAAAGCAGTATGCATTCATTATAAAATACTGAAAAGAGGGAGAATCACTTATAAACCTACTCTAGGGATATGTGAAAAATATTTGTTCCAATGCACATTTATAGAAGGTAACAAAACCAAATGTACTCTTTAAGCTATGTAGTATGTATATACTTATATCTCATCTGACTAATAATTCTACTTCTATCTTATTTTTCTGAAATAGTTAACAACATTAACTGCTAACTAAAATCAAGCTTCACTGGGGCGCTTGCATTGCTCAGTGGGTTGAGTGTCAGACTCTTATTTCAGCTCAGGTCATGATCTCAAGGTCATTATGAGATGGAGCCTTGTGTCAAGGCTCCGTGCTCAGTGGGGAGTCTGCTGGAGATTCTCTCCCTCTCCCTCCCACTACTCTCTCCCACTTTCTCTCTCTCTGAAATAAATAAAATATTTAAAAAATAAAATAAAATAAAGCTATCCTACTATTTGTCAATCAGAACTTTTTAACCAAAGAAGAAGAAAGGACACTAAAATTATAAGCTACAAGAAAAGCAAACATTTCACAAAAGTGAGAAAACTTAAAGGAATAAATTATATGTTGACCAAAGGGTAGAAGTATAATTTTTTTTTAAAAGGCAGAGTGGGTAACAAGACAATTGCACATAGAATCAACTTCAAGGGATCCCTGGGTGGCGCAGCGGTTTGGGCCTGCCTTTGGCCCAGGGCGCGATCCTGGAGACCCGGGATCGAATCCCACACCAGGCTCCCGGTGCATGGAGCCTGCTTCTCCCTCTGCCTGTGTCTCTGCCTCTCTCTCTCTCTCTCTCTCTCTCTCTCCCTGTGACAATCATAAATAAATAAAAATTAAAAAAAAAAAAAGAAAAAAAGAATCAACTTCAAGTTGCATATTATCTTGACCCAAGTTAGTCAACAAATTATCTATAAATATACAAAGTAGATGTGTATGTGACATAAGCATACTCTAGTTAAACAATGTATCCCTCCTCAAACCTCATAAATATGTAACTGCACTGCAAGAAATAAAAACCTCTTTCTTTCCCAGCCTCTCAGTCAGGTATTTCTGGAGTCCCCATATTGACGTTAAGTGCAGGTGTCAGACAGTATACAGTATACTGTGCCATTGCAAAAAAAAAAGGAGAGGGGTGAGGTTTATTACACAGCCCATGTTCACTGGTCAAAACCAGGAAAACTCTGCAAGGTAAAATGAAACAAGAATTCTATTCTTAATACCCAGCTATAACCACTGTTACTATCTTAGGGTCCAACTGATGTCAAAAATAATTTAAATGTGAATGCTCTGGTTTCTTTTCAAATGCATTAGTCTAACATGCTAAAATGTTGCACTGGGTGTAAGCCTAGCAATTCACAATGAACAACAGGCCTATTCCTAGAATACAAAGGAGCGGTGCATGTTTACTTTTAATCATTTTACTCTCTGTTTTACCTTACTCACAAAGTTTGTAACTAAGCAAATAACTGAAGAATCACAAACTTTGCTCTATTTCTTCCCACAAAGGGTTGTGTTAATCCAATTAAAGATTTTCCTTATTTATTGATAAATTTGACTGCAAGCCCATTAATTATATTCCTTCTTTAAATATCAGGTTCAACTTTGATAGCTACCAGTAAGGCATTTATTTCCAATTCCCCAAATGCAAATTTAATCGCAAACACTTTCCCAGTCTCCATGCTATGGTAGGGGCAAAGCTAAAAGTGACTTAACATAAATTTAAAAGGAGACACCCTAAAGGAAACCTTCCCATTCAGATGGATTTGCTAGTTTCATACTGTATTTTGAGAATATTCCCCCAGGTCCTTACACCCTTAACCATTAGAGCCAGAATACTTTTCCAGGAGAGCAAAACTTAGGTAAAATATCTAAAGACACCCCAAATGATGGCATTTATACAAAATTAAATTATAAGAGCATCACACATCACAACAAACATAAAACCAGAACTACAAATGAAATACACCTGATGGCCAGTTCCTGACAGGCAGTGATTCTTGCCAATGGAAATGCTGGAGAGAAAGCCTATTTTGTATTTGGATCTCATACTAGGAGCTTTTTAACATAAAAGGTAAAAAATTAAACTGCACTGCACAATTGTATCTCTTCAATGTCTGACCTCGGTCTGCCTGCCATGATTTCCACCGGTGATACTGTAACACTTTGCACTTGCAAGCTGAGTGAAAGAAACGCAATCCACAACTCCACAAGAGGGAGGAAAGGCAACTCTGGATGTACAGGTTCATGACAGGATGTAAAGGCTGCTTTCAATCTTGTGGCAACCGACTGTGACCTGCCTGCCAGGATATAGGCTCCCTTCCACCTGGTGACAGGCTGCATGGCCTGGCTCCAGCCGCTGGCCCCACATAGTTAGGTGTGACCCAGGTTCTCTTCCGCAATGTGAATGGAAGCGATGTGCTCCCCCTTTCAGCCAGTGCCCTCCTCCTCCTGGCTCTATCTCCCCAGGCTCTTGTCCCCTCCTCCTGTGGCTGTCAGCTATTGGAAACCAGCCGTTGGAAACCAGAAACCGGAGGAAATTGGAGCCCTCTAACTAGGCAGTTGAGGATGATGCCACAGGCGACCAGAGAAGCAGGAAAAGTCGGTGCCTAACTGTAAGGAACAGAGTCCCTTATATCCTGGAATACCCACCCCCCACTGTTACCCAAAAAAGAAGTTCATGTCTCTCTCAGCTGCATCCCCCAGGTGTCTGACATAATGGTTAGCCCTTTAGTGAGTCATACAAGATGTAAATGTGCCTCCCTATTCAATGCATGAGCCAATGAACAAACTATGATTTAGATGCAACTTTACAGGATGACATCTCACAAAAAAACACAAGGCAACTACTACTACTACCCTCTGAGTAGTATTTTACATATTATTTCAAGTAACTCATGCTGGCCCTAGGTACAAGTGACCCACGAACACAGCTTCGAACTGTGAGGGGCCACTTACACGCAGATTTTTTTCAATAAATACTGAATAGTCCAAGTAAATGCATTTTCTCTTCCTGAGAATTTTAATGTTTTCTGCCCTCTAGCTTCCTTTATTGTAAAAATACAGTAAATAACACACAGAACACACAAAATAAGTGTTAATCAACTATTTGTTATTGGTAAGGTTTATGACCAAGAGTAGGGTGTTGACAGGTAAGTTCTGGGGGAATTAAAAGTTATACGTGGGTTTTCGACTGCATGCAATGGACTGTCAGGGAGCCCCCAACCCCTACAATGTTCAAGGGTCAAATGTATTATCCCCATTTTATAGACGTGAAAAAGAGCTTTGAGGAACTAGCTAAACTGACACGGAAACAGAGAGTAATAGCAGAGTCAGGAACCCAAACACCCACATCTGCATCTAGAGTGGAGGTCGGGTCCCCAGGCCAAAATCTGAACTTGGCCTGCTATTTGTTAAAAGTTCTATCAGGACACAGCTGTGCGCCTTTGCTTGCTGTTGTCTCTGGCTGCTTTCCTTAAGTCAGGGACCCTATGTCCTACCAAAGCCTAAAATATTTCCTGTCTGGCCCTTGACAGAAAGAGCTCACTGACCCCTGAACTGGGGACATTCACCATCACAGGTGCCTCCACCAATGGATGAAGGCCAGGCACGTGCAGACTCTTGTCTACACAAAACGCGTTTCTCACTGTGGTGTTCTTCCCACGAAGTTCACCTTCCCATGTACAGCTGATATGTCCTTGCTTTCTGCTCCCTGACTCCATCCAGACCTACCACCAGTCTTGACCTGTGTCAGGTTGTGTCTCCCTGATGCACCACATCATGTCTATCGAAGTCAACACTTCCAGTTTCCTACCTTTTCAGTGCTAACAGAACTCCTTCCCCCAAAAAAGGAATTTCAAAGTTAAAATTCTACGCAAGTTGTTCAAAAACCAACATATTTGATTCAAGCTAAATTAAAAACCTGAAACTATGAACACCAGAAGCAGAATACACAATGAATCGAATTCCACATGACTTATACTTTGTGGCACACAATCGTTCTACTTCGGTTTTGGGCATAAGAGGCAGTTTCAAGAAACTAAAAACAGACGCAGCACTCCTCAAAATAGAACCCTCCAAGACCACGGACCAGCAGGGTACATTCATTTTATCCCTGTTTCTAACCAGCTTTCTAGCTGCATCAGCAACTATATATGAATGAATCACAGCAGCTCTCAGAAGCACCACTGTGAATAAGGGACGAGAAAAAGTGACTTCATACACACAATTCACTTCACTACACACCAGGCACAGCTGTCCAGTTCTCTATAGCATGAAATAAATACTTCTTTTTTTTTTTTTAAGATTTATTTGAGAGAGAGAGAGAAAGAGTGAGCAAGCACAAGCAGGGGGAGGGGCAGAGGGAGAGGAAAAAGCAGACTCCCCAATGAGCAGGGAGCCCAACATGGGGCTGGATCCCAGGACCCTGAGATCATGATCTGAGCCAAAGGCAGACGTTTAATCCACTGAGCCACCCAGGTGCCCCTGAAGTAAATATTTTTAATTCCAAATATTCATTATAACTCAGGTGACAACCTAGATTGAGTAAGACACAGTATTTTCACCACGTGGAGTCATTTCATGAGCCAGCATACTTCGAGTTCTTTTTTGATTTTTATGAGTTTCAACGTAAAACAAAATAAGACATTTGAACAAAAAAGGAAGACTGGCTATAAATAAGATTATTAGGGTCTGCTGTGCTATAATATGGAATGTACCTGGTAAGTATGATGTGGAAGGCACTGGGAAGCCAGAGCCTGCTCTCACTCTGTCACAGGCTGTCTGACCTTAGGCAAGTCTCAGTTTAACTGTCAGATAAAGGAGCTAAACAGGAAAGTCCCTTTCAGGGTTCCAAACTAGGGTACACTAACAATATGGATAAAACTTGAAGGATCATTTGAAGATGATTCTGCAGTACAAAAAATAGGCATGGATAAGGACAACTGGCTGCTCTCTGCCTCCCACCGGCACCCCTAGTCAGTGACCAGACTCTGGGCAAGGCAGCCCTGCATCTTTCCGAAGCAACCACCCTCCCACAGCTACCAGGCAGGCTCTTAGTTCGTTCAGGTCCTCCTCCTTCCTCACCTGGCTGCAGCACAAATCTGCTTGTCTTCCCCACCTCCAGCCTTACCTTCCTCCAAGCCTGCTGGGGTGCTCTCAAATACAGAACCCTGGTCATGTTGCTGGCTTGCTGGGAATACTTCAATCCACTGAAAGAACTGCTCTGTGTGGTCCCTGGGTTCCCTTCACATTCCAGCCACCACCACCAGGCCCAATTCCATGGCAGCTCTATGGCTGAGCCAGCAGGTTCTCACTCTCCATACATGTCGATGTGCAGGCATGGTCAGCCTCCTGGACTCAGGCCTTCCCTGAGTCCAGGTCTGTGGGCCCCAAAGGGACTGTGTACTTTGTCACATAATACCCCAGGTGTGCCCATGAGGGTGTATGTGTGTGTGTGTGTCTTGGGAGAGACTATGAGGAGAGACAGAAGATCAATCTCCTTTATTCTTCTTACAGAGCACCAATTTTCCACCATCTGGGATTCTGATGCACATCCCTGGCAAAACCCACCATATAAAGAATATAACGAGGTTGGTGTTTGGACAAATGGACCTCAGGCAGAGTTGCCTACACCTCCCCTCACCTCTTCCATGAACATCAACATGGAGGCGCTCTGGCGGGAAGGACCACCTCTCAGATCCTATGTAACAAAGTGGGGGACAAATGGATAGACTGGAAAGCACTACCTAAGAAAGATGCTTAAGAATGGGTACAAGGTTGGCTAGCAATCCCAGCCTCAATTCTTAATGTCCTTCTGGGGCCAGCCTGTTCCATTTAATTAATGAGTGGAGAAGAGGGGCTCCTTTCCAGCAGATGACAGGGCAAGTGGGGAGGGCAGGCAGGAAGGCACTGAGTCAAAGGAAGCAAATCTCAGCTGAAGGTTACAGCTGTGAGTCACGAGATGGAGTGATTACAAGAGGTTAAGAGTACCAACAGCAAGGAAGAAATGCAGACAGGCGTTCCCTGGCAGCGCTGGTGGCCAGCTGGTAGGGACTGCCCTTTTCATTTGAGGGAGATATTCTCAGGAGAACAGGCTAACCAGATGGAAAGGAAGGAAAGGAAGATTGTCACCTTCCACCTTTCCTGAGCTGAGCCCAAGAGAGCAGGAGGCTGTCTTTATGCCTGCCTGGCAGTGTATAGGAGGGCTTAGACATGATCTCAAGTTAGCAGTAAGCCAAAGAGGGCCATCACCAGAGGGGAGGACAATGCTCAGACCCCTGCTTACACTGGAGCTTTCAATCTGAGCTAATACAATGGGTCAGGCTGCATTCCATGAGCTTTAGCAACTTCAGACACTGCTTCTGAAAAGTTCTCCTCCTACCCAGCCTGCCAGGGAGGAAGAAGGCAGAGATCTAAAAGGGGGCAGTGAGGCCTGAGGCTTAGGGGTTCAATCTGCAGTGAAGGACCAGGGCATCAGTGACCACTGGCAGCACTCATTGGTATAGATGGAACAAGGTGACACCAATCTACGGTGTTGGCTTTTTTTTTTTTTTCTTACTTTAAAAAGGCTGATTCATAAATAGTATTTTGCATGTTTTGGAATTTTGGAGAGGTTTAAGGCTTAAGGATAAAAATAGTAAGAGGAGGACCAAAACTTAAAAGGAAGCTATTTAGTAGAAATCAAATAAGGAAAAAAAAATACACAGTATTGATGAGACAACAGGTTGTTTTTGCATCTTAGATGGTTTTTTCCCCTACCAGCACAAAGGAGCTATAATTCGTTGGGAAGTGCCATGGTCTGGGTTTATCTTCTACATAGACCTAGATTCCTTTTTCTTTTTTTCCCCCCAACTCTATTTTTGCACTACATAGAAAGGCCACTTGTTTCCAGAAGAAAACCATTAATAGTATCACCTACCATATGAAAATAAAAAATGTGATAACAGGATTCAGTAACAGCTATTTTCAGATAAGGGAAACAAGGAAACAACTACAGATCAACTCTACTGAGGACTGTACACCTAAAACCAAGCTTGACAATGGAATGTGCTGGGTTCCATAGAGCCATAAGCCCCCGAAAGAGAGAAGTGGCGGGGTGCAGAATACAGAAGGGCAGGCACCCAGGGGGCACTTGGCAGATCCTGTGCACAGTCCTCCCAAGCCACACACCACCTCCACCCATTCCACAGGTGGAGGATATACACCCAAGAGAATAGGACAACAGAGCACAAGGGAGACACCGCTTAATCTCAATACAAAGGCTTCCCAAATTTCTAGTCACTCAAATGACTGCTGAGAAAGTAAACAATTCCCCAAACCCCCACTATAGAGAGGCTGGGCATAAAAACTACCACCTGGTGGAGTAAAGAATATCATCACTAGAAAAATAGAGTAATCAATTCAGGTAATGCATGCTAAAATTAGTGGATGGCAGCTAGAGGAGAAATAGGATAGGTCTCAAAAGATCTCCCTATAAAATACAAATTAAAAGGGGAAAACAGTAGTCTTACAACAGAGACTTAGCAAGAGATCAGTTAATTTTGCCAGCTGCAGCCACAATGACATGGTGTGCCTCCTGACATGATGCGCCAAGGGGGACACATGTCACTTAGCCAGGGACCCAGCAAATAAACCCAAACTGAGGGACGCTGCAGGATAATTGGCCAGTACTTTTTGACAATGTCAAGGTCATGAATGGCAAAGACAAGGTCAAAATTAAAAGACACTTAAGGGTAAGTGCTGCACGTGACCCTGAACTGCACTCTGGATGGTATTTTTTTGTTTGGTTTTAGTTTGTTTTTGCTATCAAAGATGTTATTAGGACACTGGTGATATAACAATATTATGTTGATGTTAATTTCCCAGTTTTGATGATTACACCGTGTTTACATAATTAAATGTCCTTCTTAAGAAATACACAATGAAGTATTTATGGGCAAAAAAAAGAGTATTATGTCTACAAATTACTTTCAAATGGTTCAAGAAAGAATAATATATACAGATGGAGAAAAATGGTAAGGCTGATGTAGAAAATGTTAACCATCAGGGAATCTGGGTGAAGGGCATATGGGAGTTCTTTGTACTATTCTTTTTTTTAAGAATGCTTTCTTATAGCTCCAGTTTGCTAATTTTTTTAAACTTTTTTTTTAAGATTTTATTTATTCACTCATGAGAGACACAAAGAGAGAGAGGCAGAGACACAGGCAGAGGGAGAAGCAGGCTCCATGCAGGGAGCCCGATGTGGGACTCCATCCGGAAACTCCAGGATCACGCCCTGGGCCCAAGGCAGGCGCCAAACCGCTCAGCGACCCAGGGATCCCCCTCTTTGTACTATTCTTGTAATTGTTCTAAGTCTAAAATTATTTCAAAATCTAAAATAATTACCAAAAAGAGAGGTAAAAAATGATAGTGATGGTTTTTTGCAATACTACATACTCCATCCGCCCACAAATAAATCATCCACTATGGTTAAGAGATGTCTTAAACATTCTTTAGCAGTTCAAAGAAATTTTCAGCAGTGTAAAGCAAAAAGCTTTTGATCTATAATCTGTTTTATTAAATCTAAGGTTTCAATATTTAATCTTTTGGATTTTTTTCCCTTTGTCTTTTCTTTCTTTTTTTTTTTTTTAAATAATCAACATGGCAATACTTCATTATATTCTTTGAGATTTCCCAGACAAAAACCTGTTACTATCTCTGTCTCTAATTCATCCTTTTTTGCCTGCTGTGTAGTGAGCATGACATCAATTTATTATAACTAATAATTTACAGTGCCTCCTAGTCACCAAATTACCACCATACATACTGATGATTCAGAGGGGAAAAAACCCAGTATGTACTACTAGAACCAGCATACTCAGCAGCAAGAAAAAGATTGGTTCTTATATTTCCCCTTAATATAAAGTAGCCATCAATCTACATGGATTCTACAGAGCTTCCTGATAACTAAAAATATATTTATATATAGCTCTACCAAATACTATTTTAGCTACACACTGAAAGATAAATATTCAAACTTAAAGGGAACTGTGATAACAAAATGCTAAGTATCTGGCATTTCTACTGAAGACTATTAGTTATCCGCCACTCTGATACTGAGATACACAAATCCACATACACTTACTCTGCTCAAAGCGGAGAAGTTTAATTTTGAAGATAGTTCCATGATAATTTGCACTATCTCCCATGCCCCTGGTACAGTTCTGTTTTCTATTTCAAGTGCCAACAGCTAATATGTTCCACTCTTAAAATAACAGTATTCAAGGGCACTGATTCTTAATGGATGTTACGTAGTGTTTGCATGACTAAACAAGAAGTTTAATTTCAAACCCAAATCCAACATGCCCTCCTTTCTCGTCTACAGGCAGTCTCTGAGCAAAGAGGTACAATCCAGGAAACAGACTAGGGCCACACGGGCATGGTCAGGCTGACGTGCCGGGCATGAGATTAGCGAGACCATGGAACACTTGACAGATCTCAAAGCAGCAGAGCACCAATTCCTGGGTGTTTGTTTTTAAAAAGTCTTAAGGTCCATGAAAGGAAGCCAATAAGCCTTGGAGACGGAGTGGCGGATGGGAATGGGGTGGAGGGTACCTCACAACATGCTGGACAGTGAGTAAGCAGCTCTTCATCAGCTGGTTTATTAATTCACTGGGCCCTGATGATGGAGAGATATTAAGTGCTGTGGTCACAATTGTGATGTGTCCTATGAAAATGGTTTCAAACAGAAGCATTTATGTGGGCTAACTACATACAAGTAACACTTCAGAAAATAAACCAATAGCTATCACACTGTTCACTGAAAGAATATGGTGCCCTATATAAGTTAGTGTACTATGGGAGCTAGGAAAGAGAGTGATGTTAGACCACATCAATAAACTGCCTACAGAAAAGCATCAAGGATTAAAATATACTATACGACCTATGAGAAAAGAAACAGTTTTTTCATTTTTCTTTGCACACAGAAGGACCCTAAAAGCAAGGAAGAATGAATGAATATTCCCACAGTTCGGGAGCATAGCCTAAAGCAGTCCTCCAATAAATATTACATTTCTCATTTTTACTCTTAAAAATTCATACAAGGGCAGCCCCGGTGGCTCAGCAGTTTAGTGTCACCTTCAGCCCGGGGCCTGATCCTGGAGACTCCAGATCGAGTCCCACATCGGGCTCCCTGCATGGAGCCTGCTTCTCCCTCTGCCTCTCTCTTTCTCTAATAAATAAATAAAATCTTTAAAAAAAATTCATACAAGTTTGCATTATAGTCTATGATATCCATGTCTGTGTCACTGTAACAACATCTCTCCATCTCCCAAACTTGATGTACCATTAGTGTTCTGGGGACTTAAGCCACATTTATCCTCTGGCTACTCACTACCACTGTAGCGTATCAGCATACACCTAGATCCCCTTTTGGAGAAACCTGGCTTGAAAATTAAAATCTTATGCCCAAAGCAACAAGATCAGACATAACAAAACCAAAAGCAAAGAGACAAAATTTGGGGAGTGGGGGGGGGGGTGTGTGTGTGTGTGAAATCTTAATTGACTATTTGAAACAAATCTTATCTAGTCCATTTCTTAGAAACAGCCCACTCCTGACAAATGTTTTTTATATTAACATAGCATTTACAGTCAAAAAGAAAAAGAAACCACTCACTACCTAAAATGGGAATAAAAGGTTTTTCTTCTATACCTCATTTTTTGGAAACAAAAAATCGTTGGCTAAAAGAGGAGGAAAGAGTTACACCCACATAAAACTTCAGAATGGGAAGAATTAGTACCAAGTGCTTCTCAATTTTGCCAACTAACAACAGTATTTTAAAAATTATTCATTCCAATTTTGAGAGTACAACTCATGATGCTGGCTGTCTGTCAACAGCTATACCCATTAGTACTTTATACAATATTTCATTTCGAATGTTAACAAAATACTTTTCTTAAACCTTAAAGTACTTCTATCATCTTCCCTGTCTATGCTCATTTATCAATTAACTGCGTCATATAGAAGCCTCTAAGAGGAAGGCAGAAATGGTTAAGGCAAGACCCAATCAACTAGGAAAAAAACCAAGTCAAACATGTGGTGCAAAGATACACTCAAAGAAAATCGATCTTCAGAGAACATATATCAAAACAAGAATACCGTTTTTGCTGAATTTACCAATTGGTTGTAGAAATCCTCTTACAGAGGGGACAATGTTGCTAGGTGACATGGCCAGATACCTAGAATTATAGGTACAATTATACAAGCCTATTTCAAAATAGAATTAGGCCTCCTGCCCTCCTTCCACCTTTTCCTTGAAGTAAAAGTAAAAAGATCAAGTAAGACAGGGCCCAAAAGGCGGGGGGGGGGGGGGCGCTTGCCAGGAGCAGTCACCCAACACAGGGTGTTGGAGCCTGAAGGTAAGGCACCTGTCTGTACGCTGGTATCACAGAAACAGAAGACTGATTACATACAATGGAAATTTATCCAACGAGTAAATATATCTGAGAATAATGAGAGTTAGATGCCTCAAATGTCAAAGAAAAGAGATGAAAATATGAAAAGGGAGATAACAAGAATAATTTTTTTAGTGTTGAAATGAGATTTGGGGTATCAGTGTGAACTCACTGATATAGATAGACACACACACAGGCACTCTAGTTCACTGAACAGGGCTGGGAACAGCGATACTCCAACGGCAGTGAACACACCTAGAGCCTAGATCTTGGCTTCTAGATATTTTTCCTTAAAAGGAACCAGGGTGCCTTAGAGAAATGGCAGACTGCAGATCTATGGCAGAGAAAAATATAAGAGTCTGAAATATTCTGTTGTGCCAGAGAGCAAGAAATCGTCCCAAGAATGACAGAGACAGGTCAGAAAGCCACAGAAACCAGCATGAAAAAGTCTGCCATTCTTGAATTTGGGATGATTTAAACATAGAAAAATAAGAGTAAAAGATTACAACCCAATAGCCAAGATATGGAAGCAACCCAAGTGTCCACTGATTTGATGAATGGATAAAGATGTGGTTTACATGTCCAATGGAATATTACTCAGCCATAAAAAAGAATGAGAACTTGTCATTTGCAACATGGATGAAGCCAGAGTTATACTGAAAGAAATAACTTAGCCAGAGAAAGACAAATACCATATGATTTCACTCATGTGACATTTGAAAAAGAAAACAAAGAAAAAAAGGGGGTAAATAAAACATCAGATTCTTAAATAGATCAAATTGGTGGTTACCAGAGGGAAGGTGAGTGAAAAGGGAGGTAAAATAGGAAAAAAGAAAAAAAAAAAAAGGATTATAACCCATCGAGTAAAATAGGAACACAAGAATATACACTCACACAAATAGATATATGGGAAAAACAAGCTTTTCCTTACTTTCAACTAATAAAAGAAAGAATGGAATTAGAACAGCACCATTTGGCAATCATTACAGTAATACTGCATTCAGCCAAGAGACACTAATGGTTGCTAAAACTAGCAGCAGTGAGTTTGATGAGGAACAGGATCTTTACACAGCCTTAAAGCATCTCTCCACAATGACGCTTCTTAATTAGAAAAAGAAAGTTACTTTACAGTGAAGAAAGCCAGCAGATACCACCTCAATCGAGAGGTCAGTGTTAAAACAGCACCAAAGACAGAACAAATCAAAATCACAAATTGCTAGAATAAAAGAAGAACACAGCATCACTTTGGTAGTATTCCTGCCCCAAATGCACAACTTGGATCTAATCATGGGGAAACAATAAGCAAATCCAAATGGCTAAACCCTCCACAGGCCTGTAATCTCCCCAAAGTGTCAAGGTCTAAAAATCAAGGAAAGAAAGACTGGGGAACTATTTCAGATTGCAGGTGATCAAAGAGAACACCCAGAGCATTGAAAATGCCATCCATTTTCACAGAATTTCAATTCATACGATTTTAGAAAAATGACAAAGGGATATGTACCTGGAATGCCATGTAGCTTTTTCTGTTTAAGGAAAAAGGGTTAAGTTAAGAATCTTCATCACGGATGCTTCAAGACTGGAAATTGTTATACAAATTCAATGTTCCATAGGAAAAAAAACCTGCTAAACAAAAATCATAAACACAAAGTCAGTTGCTATGCAACAATAATGAAATATGTTTGCATGAAGTCAACAAAGAAGGAGAAAAGGAGTGAAAAGAAATCTTTTCTAGGCTAAATTTCCAGGATCAGCTATATACAAATAAGAAACGGCTCCAATATGCAGACAGATTTGTTTAGAACGTACACAGTGGCACACTTCAGCTTATTGGAAGGTGTGGGCAGATAAAGGGTTATGTTACAGACGAATCTAATGGTATGTGATTAATTTGCACTGAAAGACAATTTAGATGGCAAGATCAAGATAGAAAATATAAAAAGTGCCTTCAGCTTTGTAATTTCAACTCTTTAAGATTCCTAACAGGTTAGTGCTGTTAAAAATACTGATCAAGCTTCTCCAAGTACTTGCCTTTAACTTCTAGTCTAATATTTCTGTTCCCCCATCTACCCACTAGCCCTGGTAAAACTTTCTGAAGGCTTCTAGTAAGAAGCATGGAAAGGAAAAAAAGGAGAGGGGGAAAAAAAAGCTCAAATACAAGCTCTGTTTTTAAAGTTGGTATAAGATTTGACTATAATTACTCATTAAATAGTTTGTGATTAGACAGTACCTTTTATGGGTCAGGTCTTTTGAACATGTGGCTACAGGCATACTATAGCGGTAATTTTGCACAGCACACACGGCAGAACCACTCAGAAGAAAAACAGGCCAAAGGCTCTAGCACATCTCAACATCAGCCTCTTTATATCAGCCCATACTCTTGTCACTACAACAACAGTGCATTTGACAGAAAAATACACCCTGATGTAAGTAACAATCTGGCAGTTGATACCAAGATACCTACAACATAGGTGTCGGAAAAGCACTGCTTAGAATCTCAGGTCCTGTTATCTTTAAAATCAAAAATAGTTCCTGTCAGTCAAGAGAAACTGGGGTCAAAGTTATAATAATATAATAATTAAGAAGACTGCAGGGGAGGGGCAAGCGAATACTGCATCTCAAGTGCAGAGGTGTAGTGGAGAGTGGCGACTTCAGGTCACTGAGCACCTCCTATTTCTCCCATCCCCACATGCATCCAACACAAACTTGCCAGGGCCTGTGCACATCATATAAGCACTATAGTTTTTACCTTCCCTTTTCCAGGAGACACAGACCGTGCCCAGGTCTGCATCAGCCTCACCCCACAAACTGTGTCTCCCTCCAACATCTTTAAAAAAAAAAAAAGACTTGCAATCAGGTACATCCTCTGTAATTTTAATAAATTTTTATACACTTTGGTACATTAGATGATGTACAAAGAGCTGAAAATCCTAGGAGAAGACTATAACTCATGGAGCCAGTAATTTAAGGTTTTCTGGAGTATA
Source organism: Vulpes vulpes (assembly GCF_048418805.1). Classification (NCBI taxonomy): domain Eukaryota; kingdom Metazoa; phylum Chordata; class Mammalia; order Carnivora; family Canidae; genus Vulpes; species Vulpes vulpes. The sequence continues at coordinate 87,951,687 of NC_132793.1, read as the reverse complement.
CTATCAATATAAGCCTACAATGTCAGGGCAATGGAGGGGAAAGTATGCAATGTTTAGAAGCTACTGAGTAAACTCTTCAAGGAGCTGCAAGGGCATGGACGCTCACATAATTTTAAAATATAGAGATAAGTAAATTCTTCCAAAACAATTGTTTAAATCAAAATAATCTCCAACTGTAAACAGATTTAGAGTATTCTCATGCCAGCATTCTTACTACATGCTTCTAATCACTGCTCTATGACCTTGGACCTCAGTTTTCTTATCTGTAAAATGGGGATAACAGCACCTACCTCCTTGAATTATTATGAGGACAAAATGAATTTGTACGTGTAAAGTTATAGGGGTCAAGCACTCATTTAAGTATTAAATAAATCCTTGTGATTATTAACACCATAACATAAGTAACACTAGTTTCTGTCAAATTTGCCACTTTATTAATTTTCCTAAGAATTCAAACTGTCTGGAACCCTTCCCTCACACATCTTCCCTAGCTAACAACCACCTTCAACCCTTACCTCACCTTTGTATATCCGTCTATCTGTCCATCCATCTATCCTTCCCTCCATTTGTATTTACTCAGTTATCGGACGCCTGCTACATGCCAGGGACTGTACCAAGAACTGAGAACATGGGAACAAAACTTGGTATTCAGAGACTACTCTCATTCTACAGTCAAGCACTCTCACAATCCAACAGGTTGGTAAGCAGTAGGAAATCCACAACTTCCCCCACCTCAAGTTTCTCATATTTCGGCACCTCTTAAGCTGCGGTGTGACTTAGTAAGAAAGCACTCTGGCACAGTTATTAGGTGGCAGTATCTTCCTTCCAATGGTCCACAGAACAGTGGTGTGTCCTACGATGGAAGGCATCTGAGAATCAATGATACGGCGAAGTTCCACTCTCAGGTGCCAAATGCTTGATTTATTTGCTCTGACCAAATCTGAATTCTTGTCCTTTGCTAAACAATCATAAGTCTGCTTCCTTTCCATGGCTTTTTCAAATTTTGAGTTCAGGTGAAACAATAATTCTGTGACCATGCATTTCAGGGAGATAAGACGTAGATTTTAGGGTCCTCTTTCAGCAGAAGTAGCAACTTCCATAAGAGCATGACTGACATAGCTTTTCAACTCCACTAAAATATACTTTATTCTGCATCCACTTTTTTCCACCTAGTTTTGTAACTTGAGATCTTGAAGAAAATATACAGTCCCTATTTCTTCTACCACACCAAGGAATGATTTTTATTACAAGTTCACTTGGATGGATCAGGCAATGTAAGCTGGGTATATATACCTCCCTTGTACAAATAAACAGTGGGAATCTTTAATGTCTTCATTGTAATGATCTTATTGCAGGTTACAGAAGGCTCAGTTCTTCCACAGTTTTTCCATACAGAGGCCTGTTGGTTTATGTGTTAAAGAAATTAGGTGAAAAAAATTTTGTTAATACATCAAGGAAGTCCACATACAGCAGGCTGCATGGTGGATGCCCTCAGCTCCTAAAGTAAAAACTACCCACTTTTGTCCATCCATCTTTGCAGTCTAATTTTTCACTGCTCCAGTCATACTAAAGCCACATGTAGTTTCCACGGCAGGTTGGACTGTACCATATCCCTGTGACTTCATACTTACTGTTCCCTTTGACAGGATGCCCATCCTTGTAAGACTGGGAACATCTTCTTGGGTCAGTCAACAAGGCTCTGGGAAGAGTCCTGTCCATGTGGACTTCTCCCTGCCACCCACTCCTCTACCCCAAGCAGTCTGTTTCTGGTTTCCTAGAACACCCTATTCCTAGCTCTGTTATTAGTACCATTTCTCTCTGAGATGTGTGATTATACATGATCTCTGTACATGTATAGCCTGTAGGACTACAAGCTCCTTGAAAGTAAGGTTCTTGTCTTATCCATCTTTGATCTTCTGCCTGGCTGAAAGAAGAGGAATGCTTTTTACTCTTACATTAGTCTGTACTACTTCTGTTAGATGGTAAAAAGGTCCTATAAAAAAAAAAATCCAGTCTTTGCAAGAAGTATTTTGAATTCTACCACTGGCACTTTATCTACCTATAAAGGGGAAGGAGTTGGGGCTTGAAGCACTATAACAGCCTTTGCTGTGGGAAATCATCAGAACGAAAGCAAGTTGACTTTAAAATATTCCCAGGTGTTACTATCTGACTACCCTCAACTTGGCTCCATCTACTCCTTACCCTTCTCATCTCACCCCTTCCCACCTGAACCTACTGAATTCGTAACTCATCCTTTAAACACTCCCTCACAGAGGCTGTCCTGCTCACCAGCTGAGGTCAAGCATTCCTGCTCCACATGCCAACAGTTCTCTGTACTTTGTCTTCGAAAGATGGAGAACCCATGTTGTAAAGAATGATATAGTGCCTTTGCATAAATGTATGCTCCAGAGCTCAGGGCTTCCCCATTGCTCAGCCCTGACTCCTCAGTGCCAGGCACATAGCAAGCACACAACTTTTTGCTGAGTGTTGATTTTGCTGAGTACTGAATAAATCACAGAAATTTATATATCCTGTCTCTCCCTTTAGAAAAATTCCACAATGGCAAGGATGGGTACAAGTTTACTCAACTTCATACCCCTGCCATACAACATCACCATCTCATGGAAGGCATTTATTTTATTAACTACCGGTGAATGAACCATTCACATACCTGTCTTCAAAATCACTCTCAGCTTTTGTTAATATTTACCTCAGTATGAAACACTGAATGTAATCATCTTCTGTAAGTTGTTCAGACTTGTTCAGAAAACTTCTGCCATTACCGTTAAAGTGCTCTGCATTAATATTCTAGATGCCTAAGGCACATGAACAACCAAAAAAAAGGGGGGGGGGAGGGGAAAAAAAATCAAACCTAACCTCAGAGATCAATTCAACAATTTTCCACATCCTCATTATAGTCAAGCACAAACCTGTCCAAGCTTAATATTAAAATACAAAAATTGAAAGAGCCATCTGCCCAAATTATAAACAGTTAAAACAGCACCAAATAAAAGCACATCAGCCTGGACTAAACCATAAATAGGATATGAAAAACCTCCTCCTTCAAACAACAAAGAAATACACTACACACCTATTAAAACAGCCAAAATCCAGAATGTGGACAACACCAAGTGCTCAAGAGCGTAAGAGCAATAGAAACTCTCATTCACTGCTGGTGGGAAGACAACATGCTACTGCCACCCTGGAAGACAGCTTGGCGGTTTCTTATAAAGCTAAACACACTATTACCATACATCCAGCAATCACCCTTCTACATATTTACCCAACTGACTTAACAACATATGTCTACACAAAATCATGAATGCCAATGTTTTTATAGCAGCTTTATTCATAATCACAAAAAAACTAGAAGCAATCAAAACATCCTGCAACAGAAGAATGGACCATAGACGTCCAGACAATGGAGTATTATTTGGGAATGAAAAGAAATGAGTTATCAAACCACAAATGAGGATAAACCCTAAATGCCTGTTCCTTACTAAAGAAGCCAGTCTGAAAAAACTATATACTGTTTGATTTCAATTTTATGACATTCTAGAAAAGGCAAAACTCTAGAAACAATAAAAAGATGAGCAGCTGCCAAGGACTTAAAGGGTGCGAGGTGTACAGGAGGAGCACTGAATAGGTGGAACACAGGGATTTTTTTAGGGCAGTGAAACTATTCTGTATGATACTGAAATGATGGATACATGACATTGTACGGATACAGTGATAGATACATTATACTACATACAGTATGCATTAAAATGATGGTGTGTGATACTGTAATGATAGATATTTATCAAAACCCATGGAATTTTATAGCACAAAGAGTGAACCTTAATGTATACAATTTTTTTTAAGTCACCTAAGAGTTCAGGGGACTCCAGGATGGAATGTAGCCAATAACAAAACAAACAGTTTTACAAATATATGAAACAATCACACCAAGGAGAATGGGGGAGAAGGTTGCTGACCCAAGTATGGAAATGAAGAAAAATTAAGATTAAAGCCAAATGAAACTGTACAAGAGCACTGTACTCTAATTGACAAAGTTTCTCACATGCTCAAGATTCAGAAACCGCTACACACAGACACTGGAACTGAACAATTAACTAAAGGGATGATGGATGGCAACAGGTTTCTCACTGCTCAAGTGGGAGGGTACAATCCAACAAAAGGAAGAGGCTCGAATGACCCATGTGCTGATGATCTGACCTGGAGACATCATTACCAATGCATGTCTAGTCTCCTATAGATATAGGTGGTTATACGCAAATAGTTAGAGATCTTTTATACACATGAGCTAGCATACACACCTAGATTTCCTTGCTCTATGTCATCTGAGTGGACCTAGAAGCAATGGACACCCCAATAGCAACCAGCACACCTAGCACCCAGATCTTGGTCTCCAAATGCCCTTTTCCAATAGGAGTGTGGGCTCCTTGAAAATACAGCTGATTCTAGGACATTGGCAGAAAATTTACAAGATAAGCCTGCAGTATCTTCTAATGCCAAAAAGTAAGGGAAGTGCTCAAGAGAAAGGATGGGAAGGGGGAGGAGAAGGGGGGGGGGGATCCAACTGAACAAATTCCCAATGGTCAGAGCTGGAACAATTGTAGCAACCAAATAAAGTAGCATACGAACTGAAATATAAAATAAATACCTACGAGTCCATACTGATATAAATTAACAATTGAGTAAATGAATGGGAGAGAACAGACAAACCTCCTCTCCGGAATTCTATATAATATACATAGACAATATGACGTCAGGCTGTGGGAGCATAACTCCTCACTCCTTAAGTGTGGACTGTGCCTACCTTCCAAAAAGCATATTCTGGAAAGGAGAGCAAAGAGTTTTCACAGAGGAGACACCTAACACTCCCTCAACCAGGTGTCCCAATATCAGTGGTGCTAAATCATGCTGACAGTATTATGACATGATGTGCAGAGAACAGCACTTCACTTCTGTGGTCTTCCTCTCAAATCCCATAACCCCAGTCTAAGCATGAGAAAAACATCAGAAAAATCCTGAAGAGGGACATTTTACAAAATACCTAACCAGGATTTCTCAAAACGATCAAGGCCATCAAAAACAAGGAAAGCTAAAGAAACTGTCACAGACCAGAGGGGCCTAAGGAGACATGATTTAAAAAAAAAAAAAAAAAAAAGACAGTAGGTAAAAACTAAGAACATCTGAGTAGAATATGGCCTTTATCTTCGTAATTTTTCTGTAAATCCAAAACTCTTGTAAAGCCAAAAGTTTATTTAAAAAAAAAAAAAAAAAAAACACAAGCAAATCAAAATCTGTTTCTACTCACTGTTCTGTAAACCACCAAACCTTAGACCAGTGATCCTTAAAGTGTGGTCCCCAGACCAGCAGCATCAGAAGCACCTGGCAACTTGTTATAAATGTCAATTTTCAGGTCCAGGGATGGGGTTCAGCAGTCTGTTTTAAAAAGCCCCTCAGGAGGGCCAAGCGGCTGTTCACAGAGCAAGTGAAGATGAATGCCAGAGGACTTGGATCTCAGCTGAAGGACAGTATTCCAGTTACTGAACTTTCATCAAGTGGACCTTTTGAACAGCATGATCTTCTTCAAAAAAGGTCTGCCTTGTGTGAAAAATGAACTTTTGCCCAGTCATCCTCCTGAATTATCAGAAAAAAATTTCCAGTTCAACCAAGATAAAATGAATTTTTCTACACTAAGAAACATCCAGGGTCTGTTTGCTCCACTAAAATTACAAATGGAATTCAAGGCAGTGCAGCAGGTTCAGCGTCTTCCATTTCTTCCAAGCTCAAACCTTTCATTGGATATTTTAAGGGGTAATGATGAGACTATTGGATTTGAAGATATTCTTAATGACCTGTCACAAAGTGAACTAATGGGAGAACCACACTTGATGGTGGAATATAAACTCGGTTTACTGTAATCTGTTGTGCTGTTCATGAAAATAGAGGGTCTGCATGTTGTTTATAGTCATCCTTTTTCTATAATTTGATGTATACAACATTAAAAGTACTGACACATGAGAAAAAATAAAAATAAAAAAATAAAAAGCCCCTCAGATGACTCTGACACATGGTAACGTTTACACGCACAGAGGACCTGATTCCTCATATGGGACATGGGTGGGACTGTGGAACCAGGTGATGCTCAAGCTGCTGGTCTGTGCACCACTCTTTGAGAATCACTGCTTCAGACCAAGCAAGCACTAACAATAGCCATTAGCTAATGCTTACCATCTGTGAGGTGCTTACCACATCGTGACCATAAGAAACACTCCCACGTTAGAGAAAAGAGAGTGGTTTTTCTCAGGCCACAGCCACATGATGGGACTGTGGAGCCTGTGCCCTGTTCTCTTGAGGGGCTGCATTTCTGGGTAACAGACCCTATTCATCTCCTGAGGCAGGTGTAACGAACTACCACGAACTGGGTGGTTTAGAACAACAGGGATTTACTCTCTCAGAAGTCTGAAATCCAACAGGCCAGTGGTCCCTCCAGAGAAGATTATGCTCTCCTGTCTTCTGGCTTCTGATGGCTGGCTGCTGGCATTCTGGGCTTACGGCCACATCGCTCTAGTCTCTGCCTGTCTTCTCCTTGGTGTTGGTATTATTTCTCTTTGCTTCTCTCTCATAAGGACTCTTGCCATGGCATTCAGGACCCAAATAGATAATGCAGGGTCATCTCCTCATCTTAAAATTCTTAAATACATCACAAAGACCTCTTTTCCAAATAAGATGATGTTAACCAATTTAAGGGATTAGGACTTAATATCTTTGGGTGGTCATTACAACAACTTATTACACATACTATAAGTCAAGATGACATCAATGGATTTCTCCTATAAAATTATAGCAGAGAATGAAGACTTCTGAACAAGGATCTGGCAAGTTTTTTTCTTCCTACAGGGTTGACCACAGACTACCACAGAAAATCAACTCTGAGTGTAGAATATTATCATCTTCTAAACTACCTAAAATTCAATCATACAGTAAATAAATACCTTCATCAAGATTCAAGAATTCAGAGGACTCTTTTTTTTAGAAGATGGTGACTAGCCAGCATCTTTCAATTGACTTTTGAGAAATTTTAAGACTAGCTTAAAGATTTCTTGAGAAACTGATCCGGGAATATTTGTTCTGCTGCTCTCTTTTGCATTAAAAACTTAGGAATTTGATCACACACTTCTTGTTGGTTCTTGGGTTGAGGTCCACCACTTTAAACCCATTTTAAGCCACTTTTTCAGCTAGACATTTACACTAGCTTGATGAGCGTCTAACAAAACTTACAGAGTACTACGAGATCCAACTGCTACCAGCTGAATATCACCTTAAACACATAAGTATACTGAAAATATCCCACCAAAGAAATGTATGAAGCATGAAAATTTTCCCTTTGTCTAAAATTGTCAACAACTGAACTTTACTGGTTCTTTTCAAATGACTACTGACAATAGTTAAAATAAAAAGGTAGAATGCAGCACAGTATGATACAGAAAATGCCACTTCATTGGGGTTAGACTGTAGGCTCTGCAGCTAGAATGCCTGGATTCAAATTCTGAATTGGGCACTTTACCATCTGTACATCCAGGATGTGTTCAAAAACCCCATTTCAGAGAATAGGGTAGCAAGGCTTGGAAGAGCACAGTTTAAACACATTTTCTCACCATAGCAAAAGTGTAGGATGTCCTTTAAAACTCATCCTATCAAAAACAAATTTACTATAAAGGCTTAACTGAATCAATACTCGATTATAACTTTCTCCAGGAATTAATAGTGATTTCTGCCTTCCATGGCAAATGCCCACTTGGAAACCTTATTGATCTACTTACTGCAACCATTACAAAGTGAAGTAGATCACTTGGTGATCAGCAAGCTCTTTGTCCATTAGGAGTTTTATAGGCCCAAAGATGATAACAGGCTACGCCCTTGGTACATTTCTGTATCAATTAATTAAAGATGTGAAGCAACTTCATAATGGTGCATGCAACTCTATGGAGTGGCTTATCTTTTTTAAAATAAGCAAAAACAAATGTACCTGAATATCAAATTCCATGATAAATAAGATCTCTGTATCACAGGGACACAAGCCCCATCACTTCTTACACCAAACAAACAATATTCTAGCTTCTGCCCAGAAGGTGATGGTGGCTGACCATCAGCCATCTTGGTCCACCAGTCGTCAGCTGCCTCCTGAGGTTTATCAGTTTTAAGAAGTAATCCTGTGCATCAGTCATCAGTAGATTTAAAAGTCCGAACGGTGAGTGTTCAGATCCTTCAAGTTCACACTGAGCAAATGCAAATCAAAGATGAGGTCTTCCCCCAGCTCAGTCTCCTTTGCTGGATCCTTCTCATCTCTGATTTCTAGCCACTGGAAGCCCCTGGGCTCAGCCATAGACTTTATCTCTACTAACTCCTTCGGTGATGTCACTGGTTCTCTGACTTTAAACACTGGAAATGCTGATGACTCACACTCGTGTATCTATAGCCTGAACTTCCTCGTCTTCCTCTTCTTCCAACTGCTCAGGCAACTTTTCTCTCTCCCACATCTCATACCTCAGCAAGTCCTATCAGTTCTACCTTCAAAATTCATCAACAAGCTACCCACTTCTCACCACTCCCACTGCTGCCGCCTGCACTAAGCTACCTTTCCCTCTGAGTTACCAGAAGTGCTTGCTCTCCAATCTCCCTGTTCCCCTTCTTGCTTCCCAGCAGTTTCTTCTCCACAGACCAACCAGAGTCGCTTTGAAACAGCTCCCTATACTCCTCTGTCCCAAGCCCCCAGTGGCCTGCCCAGCTCACTCAGCATAGAGTCCACAGTCTTTATCAGGGACAGGCTTTATAGGATCTGGCCCCTTCTACTCATGTGCCCCAGCCACCCACATTCCTTGCTGTCCTAATCATGTATACACTTCCTGCCTCCAGGCCTTTGCATGCCCCATTCCCTCTCCTAGAGATGGTCCTCTCTGGATATAAACAAGGTTCACTTTCTCAGGTGGGCTGGCATTCCCTGACCCCTCTATCACTCTATCTCCTCACCATGCTGTATTTCTTCAGAGTTTAGCACCATCTGCCAGTATATATTTGTCTCCTCTGATGTCTCCATAAAGAAGTAAATGCATCATGAGAGCAAGCGTTGCTCTGCTCACTGCTGCAGCCACAGTGTCTAGAGCAGGGCCTGTCAGAGAGCAGGCATACAGGATAACTTATTTAAGGAGCTAACCATTTAAAAAAATATAAGTGTATTTATATCATCTGGGATATTTCAATTTCCATACCCATCTTCTCCTAATGAAACAACTAGAATTCCAAATTATTGCAGAATCAACTCATAACAATATAAAAAGCCAACAGGCATTCCTCAGGTGGTTTAAAAAAAAAATGAACTCCTCTTTCTGCCTTAAGTAAACCACATAATTATAAATAAAAACAAGTCTTCTTTCTTAAAATTGAATATTCCTGTTGAAGGGGAATGCACAGGTATTAACGTATACAAAAGGAAAAGTAGTACCTACAGTATTTTTCAATAGAAAAATCCTTGAAAATAAGTGCCAGACAGGAAAGAAAATAACTTTGGACCAATTTCTTTATCCTCACAAGGGCTTACTGAGAGAAAACCCAGGAACAAAACATTATAGGGTTAACCATGATGACATTAGAGCACTAGCGTTAAATTGCTAAGTGAATGCTGAAAGATTCTTTTTAGCCAGGGAAAAGTTTTGCTGTAATGGTACCATTACAAATTTCTTACAGTAATAACACGGTGCATTATAAGCCTGCTCAAATGATAAGCTCTTTATGAGGGCTAGAAATCTGCAGCCCTCCCAAACAAAGACCTTTCTGTCTTCAATTTCCTAGAAGTCAATAAGCTAAAAATCACATCCTGCACAATATCCACTTAAACTCACAGAAGATCCAGTCTTCTGTGGCTTCACCCCAGTTCCCCAGGGCACTGAGCGGTCAGCACCATACACTCCACTTCTGTGTGTCCAATTTGATCATCTCTGGGGTTTAACTACTTTTTATTTTGAAATAATTTCAGGTTTATAGCAGAGCTGTAAAGACAATAGAAAGAGATCCCATCTCCTGACCCCGCTTCCTCTAATGTCGGACAACTTATGTAACTCCACTCTACACTACACATAATAAAACTAAAAACTTGACGTTCACATAACACTATTAATGAAACCATAGGCTTTATTCAAATTTCATCGGTTTTTCCACTAATATCTCTTCTCTTCCCATCCAGGACCCTAATGCATTTGCCTGTCATGTCTCCTCAGTCTCTGCCCATCTGTGAAAGTCCCTTAGGCTTTCCTCACTTGTTATGATCTTGCAACTTAGAAGGACAATGGTCAGGTATTTTGTATGTCCTTCAACTTGGGTATGTTTTCTCAGGACCACACTGGAGTTACAGCTTTGGGAGGACTAAGGCACAGGTGAAAAGCCATCTAATCCCATCACATCTGAGTACATGATATAAATATCGGCTTAATACTTCTAATGTTAAGGGGGTGTCTGTCAAGTTTTCCACTGTGAAATAACTATTTTTCCTATTCCCTACCCCATTCAAAAAATGATGGTAGCCCACAGTTAAGGGGAGGGAAATTAAGCTCCATCACCAGGAGAGAAAATTATTCAAAAAAATCCGTGAATTACCATAGTAATTAATAAAGACTTTATAACTCCCTCTTTCCTTTTGTTTTTTTTAACTGAAATTTGTTTGATTAAACAAATCTCAAGTTATGATTCATGGCAACAAAAGCTGAAGCAAGGAAAAGAAAAAAAAGGCAAGCTAAGGCTCAGATTTATAACCAGACCACAAAAACAGACATTTGTAAAATCATCAATTGCAGAGACAAATAGATCTTTAAAAATATCATTTGGTTTTAGCTTTAAACTGTTTGTCAGTTTAATCTCTGGCCAAAAGTTCTTTCTTTTCATCATCACATCAAATAGGACTTCTTTCCTTGTCATTACTCAAGATTTATTGCTGACCAGCACTCATCCTCACTGACTTTCATCCGGCTACACAACTCACTGCAATTAACATGGCTTAGGGGAGAGAAGAAAGGAAAAAAGATTATAAAGCATTAGTCTGTCAAACATATATGATGAGCAGACACTGTATGCCAAGTTCGCTTCCCTGACAACTGAACTGTTAAGTCTCTTACTGAAAAGACCAAAGTCCAAACTCCCTTTTGTCTTCTCTACTACCAGGACAATGCTTTGCATAGAACAGGAATCAAATGAAATGCCAATTAACCAAAACATAACTTTGGTCTCTACATAGTTCCAAAATATCACTGGATCATAAGAAATGTTGCCAAGTATTCATGGCATCGATGGTTCTTACCCCATAAGCAAGAAGAACTATCAGAGAAGCCTAGAAACTGCAGATCATTGGACTCCACCTGCCAAGAGTCTGGTTCTGGGTTTGGGCTTGGAAATTTGCTCTAAAACAAACACCTCAAGTGATTCTCTCATAAACAGGTTCTCTTTGAGAAAGCAATCTAGTGTAAGACCTATGGACAATGCTAATACTTGATGTACAAACACACAGACACACACACACACACACACACACACACACACACACAAATATTCCCACTGAAAAAGGTCCCCATGTCACAGAGTTTGGAAAACTGATGTACAACATGTCTTCTTCTGCCTTACAAAGCTTTACCTCTGACTGTCTCTTCTGACCCAAACATTACGTTACCATCAGGTCCATTCTTGCCTCTGTTCCTTCACAGATAATCTTAACAGTTCAGTTCAACAAAGACCATTAAATATTGGAATTACAAACTTTACAAAGCTTTGCTGTTGCCATCCCTAGACCTCTTACAAATGTGAAAAGATACCATCCTTACTGTGCAGAACAGTCCAAAAATCTAGTCACTTTTAGAGAAGGGGGTGACCCAGATAATTCAAGCCTCCTCCGCACTGTCCTCTCAATCTATCCCACTCCATTCTAGTGGTTCCACAGCCCTACACACTTTCCTGTGTTGCTCACACAATTTTTCCCTGGTTTATTGTTAGTTTACTATTATTAGGTAGTGAGGTATTCTTCATATACATCTGCCCATTTTCACATATTAATAGTAAGTCCTTAGAGCCCATTTTACTCTTATTACCTCAAAATGGCTCATACAGCACTTTGAATACTAATGTAATCGAAAAGGTAGGCTGTCAGTTTATTACAGGAAATGAGTTGATGACATGTGTGATCTCAATCTTTTCAGCTACAAAGAAAATACTATTCAGCTAATAGCTTAAGATAAAGAAAATGATATACTGATTCCACCTCCTGATTATGTGGCTAAGGAGCCCTTTCCTGTAAACTCAACCTAAGTTAAGTATCTCTAGTAGTGACCTTATAATAAGAAAAGTGATTAATAAGAAGGCCTAGAACTATCTTTAACACATTCAAACCAAACTTGAACATGGTGAAGACAAAAGCCCTTTGCTTTTAGATCCATACTGCCTCCCTCACAAGCACAAGATTCCAATATACCAAAGTGGTGAAACCATTTCAGAGATGTTTATGTACTTATAGAAGGTTCTGTTGTGCCAATAAAATAATTACAGGTCCAAACCAACTAACTTCTCCATTTTAGGTCAACTTTGATTTGTTCTGTCAGAATAGTTTTCTCTAATATTTAAAAGCAAAAACCAAGGAGTCCAACACCAGTGTTCCTACAAGTCATATTCAAGTACTTGTTTATACAGGTCAAAACCTATGCAAAGTCCTTAGGGAATGAGTTCTACATGGCTTAGCTTTTCATTCAGATACTTGAAATATTTCATAAGCCCTAGCTCTGTGCCAAGCACTAGCTAGGTATAATATGCAGCATCTCAATTTATCCTTGAAACAATCCTACAAGGTAGCCAATTTCTTATGCCATTTTTTAAGGAGATAAAGGTCCAGAGAAGTTAGGCAACTTGCTGCCCAGGAGGATCACAAAGCTGGTAAAGAGTGGAGAATGAACTATAGAGATTCAAGCCCAGGCGTAGTGCGTCCTAGAGCATGTCCTCAATACTCATTCCCCTGCTTCCCTTGACATTTGTGCCATTTGGCCTCATTTTATGTCTCCCTTTTTCTCACCCCATTCCAACATTTGTCCCCTTGCCACATCTTAAACATCTCATGTGTTACTCTTTACTATCCATCTCTCTGCACCCCAGCCCAGCCCCAATAGAATAGGAGAGAGCAGGGCCTCTACTTTCTACATTGCTGTGTCCCCAACTAGAAAACTGTCCTGATCATAGCAGATGTCCTGAAGTTATTTGAAAAATAACTTTTTTTATGAATATTGTTGACCGATTGGTTGAAAGTTTTTCTAATTTTTAGAGCACAACTCCCTGACTCCTTAAGCAGAAGATAAGAGGATATTCAGAGTGATCTATATCACTAGAAAAGGCAAAATTTTAAGCTGTGAAGCTAAGGTTCCATTATTGACAGTCTTAGCTGACATCAAGGAAAATGATAAAGATGTCCAAAAATTCTCTCCTTCATAAAAGCAAAGAGAACATGAACAAAACAGCTTCCGGCAACCTTTTCAGGACTCTGGATATTAGCCAAAGGCCTAGAATAGCCCAGGAAATATTTTTACAAGAAAAACAGTGAAATTTTAGTAGCAATAGTGAATTTTGTGTCATTTTAACTTGCCAATTCCTACTCCCTTTCCCCAGCAATGTGGTAACCTTGAAAACCAACAGTCCACAATCATGGTGAAAACCAGCAGCCTGGCAGCCACTGGAAGGGGACGGAGCAGGACTGGAGCTCCTTCAAAGCCCCATTCCCAGAGAACTGTCATTATCTGACCTGCCTAGTGGTTTCCTAGAAGACCCTACTTGTAAGGCTGTATTTATTTGACCTGACTCAGAGCCCTCCTATTACAAAAAGCCTCTTGGCAGGGAAGGGAGAAAATATTTGTCAACAACAATCACAGGCAATTGTTGAATATCATGTTGCCTGAGGAGGTGGCTAACAGCATGGGCAAACACACAGGCTAACCAAAAAGCTTAAAAAGAAAAGTTGAAGTATGATTTGTCCATAAGGTGTTTTGAAAAGTTTTAATGTATTTGTGGGAACCTATAAGGCCATGAACATGCATGGAAATGTGCTCATGTCCAGGGAAGACCAGAGAAGGCCCTAAGCTTTCATCTCTGGTTGACCTTGAGGCTCTGTACAAGCAGGAAGTGAGGCTAAGGAAGAGCTGAAAACTACATGGTAAGTGTTGAAGGCAAACATTGAGTACACAGAGCCCCTAAGCCAAGACTGGGAGACTTCACAGTTCCAAGCATCAAAGGAAATCTTTTCCAATCATTAGCTGACCCCTAAGCAAACCAAGCAGATTTTAGTAGCTATACACAAACAAAAAATACAGACTTTACAAAAAGTCACTAAACAAACAACAGCAACATCATCAAACCCTGGGGAGGGGACAGAATCTGACTACCAGAGTTGATATATTATTTTAAGTATCCCATTTCCAAGAAGAAATTATCAGACAATGCGGGGGGTGGGGGGGTGGTAGTAGCAGCCAATAAGGAGATAGAAATTATTAAAAAAAAAAAAAGAGCTATGTGAAAATTCTGGAGTTGAAAGTCATGATAACTGGAACAACAACAACAAAAAAATCACAACAAATTTGAACAGATAGAAAAAAAGATCAGTAAACCTGAAGACAGGTCAACTGAGATTACCCAGTCTGAGGAATAGAAAGGAAAAGGAATAAAGAAAAATAGAGAAAACCTAAGCATATGCACAAGGCAAAGAAGGAGAACAAGAAAAAGAACAAAAATATTTGAAGAAATAACAGCTGAAAACTTACCAGGTTTGATGAAAAACAATCCACACACCCAAGAAGCTCAACGAACTCCAAGTACAATAAACTCAGAGAGCCACACCTAGACATGTCATCATCCAACTACTGAAAGCCAGAGCCTCAAAAGCAGCAAGAAAAGAGACTCATTGCCTATAAGGGATCCATGGAAAGATTAACAACGGATTTCTCACCAGAAACCATGGATGCCAGAAAGCCTCCAATCAAAGTGCTCAAAGAAAAAGACTGTCAACCAAGAATTCTCTACCAACAAAACCATCTTTCAAAAGTGAAGGAGAAATTCAGGCATTCACAGATACACAAAAGCTGAGAGAATCTGTTGCTAGCAAATATATCCTATGAGAAATAGAAAAGGAGGCCTTTCAGCCTGAAGGGAAAGGACACTAGACATTAACTCAAATATACATGAATAAAAGGAATATGGGTAACTGCATAGGTTACCCATTTACTCCATAAAAGGAGGGCAGCCCTGATGGCCCAGCAGTTTGGCACCGCCTTCAGCCCAGGGTATGATCCTGGAGACCCGGCATTGAGTCCCACGGCATCGAGTCCCACGTCAGGCTCCCTGCATGGAGCCTGCTTCTCCCTCTGCCTGTGTCTCTGCCTCTCTCTCTCTCTGTCTGTCATGAATAAATGAATAAAATCTTAAAAAAAGGGGGGGGGCAATATAAATATACTGTTTGTAACACTTTTTCTCTAATCTGATTTAAAAGACTATGCAAAGCAATAATTATAAATCTGTGTTGATGGGCCTATCCTGTATAAAGATATAATTTGTGTGACAATAATAGGAAGGAATAAGAAGAAAATGGAGCTTTTATCAAAGCAAAGATTTTTGTATGCTCTAATTATTAAGTTGGTATTAATGCAACCTATGTTGTTATCAGTTAAGGTGTTAACTGTAACACTCAGGGTAGCTTCTTCAAAAATAACTCAAAAAAAAAAATAAAAGTGACAAGAGAGTAAAAACGTATAAAAAAAAAAACTATGTAACACAAAAGAAGGTAGCACTGCAAGAACAAAGAAACAAAAGAGACATGATCTAGGAAACAAACAGCAAAATGACAGACACAATATCAGTAATGACATTAAATGTAAATGGATTAAACATCCCAATTAAAAACTGATCCAACTACATGCTATCTATAAGAGACATTTTAGATTCAAAGACACAAACAGGGGTGTCTGAGTGGCTCAGTAGGTTAAGCATCTGACTCTTGATTTCAGCTCAGGTCATGATCTCAGGGTTGTGAGGTAGAGCCCCATGTTGGGCTCCTCGCTCAGTGTGGATTCTGCCTGGGATTTTCTTTCTCCCTCTCCCTCTCCCTCCACCCCTCCCTCAGGGCACACACCCCTCTCTCAGTGAAATAAACTCTTAAAAAAAAAAAAAAAAAAACAGGCTGAAAGCAAATGTATGAAAAAGATACACCATGAGACAGTAACCACAAGAGTCCTGGAATGGTTATACTATCAGACAAAATAGATTTCAAGACAAAAATTGTCACTAAAGACAAAGAAGGAAATTTATGATAAAAGGGTTCATCCATCCATGAGTGCAGTTATAACAGTTATAAGCATAAATGCATCTAACAGAGCCCAAAAATACATGAAGCAATAACCAACACAAATAAAGGGAGAAACTGACAACCCAACAATATCAGAGACTTCAATGTCCCACTTTCAATAATGGGTAGAACAACTAGACAGACAAACATGGAAAAAGACCATGGTCAACATACAATTAACTAGACCTAAGGGATCCACAGAACACTCCACAGCAGAACAAATGTTCCTCTCAAGTGCATAAACAACACTCTCCAGCGTAACCAACCATATGTTAGGTCATAAAAAAAAGTCTCAACAAATTTAAAAGAACTGAAATAAAACAAAATACGTTCTCCAACCATATGGAACGAAATTAAAAATCAATAACACAGTGGTGGGTCTTAGACTTCTGTCTGTTCACAGTCTCATTTTATCTTATTTTTCACTTCTTTGTGTCCTTCCCACTCACTGTTGATACAGTCTTTATATAGTAGTGCCCTTTTGTGGATGATCATTGCCCTTATGATCTGTTAGGAGCTTGGAGACTGAGCCATCAAAGCAGAACAAAAAGCTCCATATAAAACCACGCAGGGCTCTACCTTGGAGAAACAGCGTTAGTGATCAGTGTTTGGAGCACCTTATTCTGGCCAATTAGGGGCCTGCCAGGTTCTCGGCCAGGTAAGGTTAACAACTCAAAGGCATGAGGAAGAAACCCCTAGACACAAGTCAGCTCTATGACAACCAGCATTAAGAAACATTATGTCTTCCATTATTAAAGAAAAAAATTCCCAGGCTTCTCACAGAAAAATGTTCCACATTCCTTTATAAGCCAGTCAGACGAACAAGGAAAAATCTTCTCTTTTTTCATATTTTGCTTTAAATTCCCAAATTCCACTGATGATATACCTTCCTCACAAAGAACATCACTGATCTTACCCCTTCCCTGTACGGTTTTATCTTTAAGATTACTATCACAAGGGCAGCCCCAGTGGTGCAGCTGTTTAGTGCTGCCTGCAGTCCGGGATGTCATCCTGGAGACCCAGGATCGAGTCCCATGTCAGGTTCCCTGCATGGAGCCCACTTCTCCCTCTGCCTGCGTCTCTGCCTCTCTCTCTCTCTCTCTCTCTTTCTGTGTCTCTATGAATAAATAAATAAAATCTTTTAAAAAAAAGAAAGAAACCCTTTCCCGCTTTCATTGGTAATGATAATTTTCTACTCGAAATGCCTTCATTACTAGTCAAATGTTCAGTTAAAATAAGAAAAGCAAGATCTGGTTGCTGGTCACCCAGCTGTGTTCTGTTTGTGAAAATCCACCGAGCTCTACACTGACTGATTAATCTGTGCACTTTTCCATAGGTATAATATACTTCAGTAAAAAGTCAAAAATAAAATGAAAAGATTAGGTCAACTGTCTTTATGTTCCCTTATTAAAAGAGTGGTATAGTATTTCATTTGTTTGCCTAAATAAATTGTTTCAAACTTTTCAATAATGTTTCTCAAAAAAATCTTGTGTGCCTTTGACTTATAACACCAAACTCATGTGAAAAGGGGGAGCCGGGTTTGCATGCTCCACCTTTCCAACAGTATTAACAGCCTCAAGGCCCATATTCTTGCCTAGTGGTTTCCTAGAAGACCCTACTTGTAAGGCTGTATTTATCTGGGCTGGGAGGTCTCAGTAAGCATTGAGGAGCATTACTAAAATCATCTTATAGTTTAGTCTTCTATATTGCAACCACAACTTCTTAGTATGAAAATGAAGTATTTAAAGCCACTAAGCCAAAATGCCAAGGTAACAAAAGACAAAGAGGCTTGTGCAAATGGTCCAGCCTGCAGGTGGCTTTGGAGGCATGACAACCAAATGCAATCTCTAGGCTGGGTCCTGAGATGGAGAAGGGAGAAGGGAACACTGTTACATGGGACTGGACCGCGTCAACAGGGAAAAATCAGAATATAAATGGTAGGTTAAAGTTTCCATGTTGAATTTAAACTCTACTGTGGTTATATAAGAGAATTTCCCTATTCTTAGTCAAAACACATTGATGTTAGTTAAAGTAAAGGGCTACAATGGTAAGATAGTCTTAAATGAGGGGCAGGTCTATGTCCCTGTACGCAGGGATGGGGGAAGACACTCAGGAACAGTGGAAAAAGATAATGGTATAAAATGTTAACAGGTTAATTTGAGTATAGGGTTAGGGTATATGGATCCTTTATGCAATTTTTTTTCTGTGAAATTAAAATTATTTCCAAATAAAGTTTTTTTAAAAGCCATATATTGGGACGCCTGGGTGGCTCAGCAGTTGAGCACCAGCCTTTAGGCCCAGGGCGTGATCCCGGGGTCCGGGATCAAGTCCCACATCGGGCTCCCTGCATGGAGTCTGCTTCTCCCTCTGCCTGTCTCTGCCTCTCTCCCTGTGTGTCTCTCATGAATAAATAAATAAAATCTTTTTTAAAAGCCATATATTAGTAAATAGCCACCAATAATAAGTCAAGCTTAGAAATGAATCCGGATTTTGATTATGAGAGTTGTTTCTTTTGAGCCATTTTAATTATGTAAGTGTAATCCCAAGGCATTATTTCAACTTGAAAAAAAAATTTACACCTTCCAGCTAGATTTATAAGAGCTAAATAAGCACCTTCTGAGACCCAAAGCTTATTAACATAAGTGTCTTTAACATAAGACTCCACCTCAATCATTTCTCATAATGTGAGCCTTAATGGGGAAACTAGATTTACAGGAAGTTCTCATCCACTGGAGGGATTCATCTTGCCTGAGTGGTGAACACAATGATAAATGCTAATAACAACTTAGGTTAAGAGCACTGAAAGCCCTACCAAAAAAAGCAAAAGAAATCAAAGGTCTAATAAAATGGCACATGTCCCCATAGAGGTAATTCTTAAAAATGAGAAAGATGGGGATCCCTGGGTGGCGCAGCGGTTTGGCGCCTGCCTTTGGCTCAGGGCGCGATCCTGGAGACCCGGGATCGAATCCCACGTCGGGCTCCCGGTGCATGGAGCCTGCTTCTCCCTCTGCTTGTGTCTCTGCCTCTCTCTCTCTCTCTCTCCCTCTCTGTGACTATCGTAAATAAAAAAAAAAAAAATGAGAAAGATGAAGAACTGTGTATGAAAGACAAAATTTTAAATATGCAGAAAAATATCTGGAAGATCATTCCTGTCACCCAAGAAAGGGGAGAATTTCTTATCCAAGACAAAGCATAACCCAGAGAGGAAAAGAAAGAAATTTAAGACTACACTTTAAATTCACAAGCACAAACCAGAGAGGAAAAGAAAGAAATTTTAAACTACACTTAAAATTCACAATTTGCATGTGAATACCACATTTAAAGTGAAAAGACAAGCCACTTTGGGGAGAAAATAATCTCTCACAAAGGGAGCTCGCAAAAGGGCAGTACCTAGGAAAAGCTGTCACTGTGAGGCATTTACACACATGAGAAGCAGTGGGGACACCACCCAAAGCTGACCACCCCCACACTGCCCACACTTCTTGGGAGAGCCTAGGCAGGGACAGGGAACCACTCAGGGAGCTTCCTCATCCACCAGATCCCTTTACTTATTTAATAAGGTCATTTACCAGGTGCCTCTGGTCAAAGAAATGGCTCCTGGTGTCCAGAAAGGATGATTTCCAGCATCCCAACTTCAAGCCTTAGAGAATTTCGGCTATTACAAAATAACAGGGGGAAAACAGCCCTAAAACTATCTCCCAACCCCTGCAGCCCCAGGACAATACTTTCTAACAACATCTTGGCACTACTGCTAGGTCAGAGTTCTTGATAAACAAGAAATTGTCTCTATTGCTATCTATCTAGCAGTATTTAAGATACAACACCGAGGCACGTATTTTAAAAATTCTCTCAGAAGGTTGGCCTATCTGCTACAATTCCAGCAGGAGGGCTAGCTTCAGAGATCAGAGGTAGCATAAAACATTCCAAAATACACAAGGCACTACATGTTTTAACCATAATGAAACATACTAAGGTTGTAACTGCTAAATTAAAAATGGGGAAAATGCAGAAACACTGCCTTTTGTATTCTGCTTGAAACCGCATGACATCCCCAAAGAGCTTTCCTCCCTGCAAAAATCCATGACGACAGAGATCCTCCCGATGCCCCCTCCCCCAATCCAGTGACCAATCCTCCCTGCAGGGGCAGGGGTCGGGGTGTGGAGGGGGAAGAGACCCACAGAAATCAGAGGTTTCACTCAAATTATATTTGGGATTTAAAAATGTATCTTTTATAATTAGAAAGGAACATGAAAACTACTTCCTGTATTCTTGAAAATGTTCAGTTCCCTAAGAGTTCCAACGAAAAAAACAGTTATTAGGAAACCTTTAAAAGCAAGTCTGGGGGTGGTGGTGAGGGCAAGTACTGGCAAGAATACTCTTTCTTCACTCAGGCCCTTTAGAAAATTAAATCCCAACAAAAGCTAACAGTTTACATCAGAAAGTATGTTTCTTTTTCTCGGGCAAAGGTCTAGAAATTCCCTCTGTTCCTTATAACTATCAGTAGTTTATCGATCTAAACACAACACAACCTAAATAATGTTTTCTACTCTGACTAGTATCAGATCCTGTAACTGCAGGCACATCTGCCAATAAAAACAGAGAAAAGTCAAAAGCTAACTCATGTTCTGGAGAACATTTAAAGAGAAAGCACCTACAAGTCAACTTCCTACCAAAAACTGCACTCATCTGTCAAGATAACTCAGATTGCCTACCAACTATTCAATAAAGAACAACCATATTGCAACTTACCAATTACAAATAACTGTCTAAAAAGTCAAGATTTAAAATAAATGCAAAGTCAAATGCTATTGGCTTTTTTAAAAATATCATTACTCATTTTATGAATTCTAAACATGTCAAGTTTTAAAACTGTGTGGGTCAACATGACCAGATAAGAAAAGTCAGGCCTTTGGGAGAAGAGGGACAGGGAATGTTGACACACTTGCAATCACATCTGCAGAATCAGCAAAAGTCAGATTAGATGAATTTTCTGGATAATTATGAAAATATCACTGTTACCTACAGTGAACTATAGCGTTTCTTTGGGCTCCAAATACCATTACTAACTAAGCTTTCAGGACAAAAGTACAGAAGGTATGTCCTAAAAATGAAGGATAAAAGGTGCTAAAGGAATTCAAATTATAAAAACTAAGGTAAAAATGTGCAATAACTTCATTACCAACTTCAAGCCTTAAAGAAGGCTTATATTATCAGTGGTTTCCTATGATTGGTTAGCAACTAATGATGAAATTAACAAATTTTTTTTTTTTTTCTGTTCTTACCTCATAAGACCAGACACACTGCACCCCCGCAAACCTCCGGACACATCTTCCCACCTCCACGTCCTCATGAGTAGTGTACATTTCTCGGAGACACTTTCCAATGTGTGGTACCATTCTCCGGAGAACCTCCCGGCTCATGATCACACCGGGTCCCCCCATGCAGAAGTTCTCACCAGGTTCCAGGGCCAGTTTCCCCATTTCTTCCGTAGTGCCCAGTCCTGTCTGCCCAAGAAAGAGGGGCTCACTGCTATTCAAACTCCTCAGAAAATTCTCCAGACGGTCTCCTTTGATATACACGTCATCGTCTGCTCTCATAAACCATTCATACTTGTCCAAGTAGTGGTCATGCATGTACTTGAGCATCATGAAAGACTTCTTCTGGGGTGGGTAGGAGTCGTCCACGCCCCGTAGTGGCACTATTGGAATTGGTATCGATGTGTCTGAACCCTCACTAGAGAAGAATTCGACTTTCCCAGGAATTGTCTTGGACCATGTTCTGGAATTAAAATAAGTACCAGTGAGAGAACAGTTTATTTCAAGCTTCTCATTTCCAGAAATTCATGTATCTACTCATGTTAAATCACTGTATGTTCAATAGGAATGATAAAAAAGCTACTTGACCTGCTTCCTTTCCTTTAACGGCAGCCCAGGCTAGGAGGTACTGCAAAGCCCAAATTCACTTTCAAAAGAACCCCAACAAAAAAGAATGATGAAGTGTTAAAATTTTTCCAGGATAACTAAGTTTCAGCTGTGGCTGAAAACCAAATTGGCAGGGTACCAAGGTCTGAATCTCCAGGTCAATTTTCTGATACTATCAAGTCCCTGCCCACAAACTCCTCCACTCAATAAGACAATTAAAAAATCAAATTCTTTTATTTTGGCCTCCCTTCCCCTATGATCCTGCTTTGTTTCTTAAATTCCACGTATGAGTAAAATCATATAATTGTCTTTCTGATTGACTGATTTCACTCAGCATAATAAAACAAGACAAAATTAGAGAGAGACACAAACCTTAAGAGCTCTTAACTCTAGGAAACAAACAGGGTTGCTGGAGGGCAGGTAACTGGGATGGGCATTAAGGAGGACACTTGATGTCATGAGCATTGAGTGTGATACACAACTGATGAATCACTGCACTCTACCTCGAAAACTAGTAATACACTATATGTTAACTAACTGAATTCAAATAAAAAATAAAATTATTTTTTAAAAAATCAAATTCTTCAATGAAGTTTCTCTGACCTCACATCAAGTGCCAAGTATGTGCAAGGCCAGGGGGATGCATGCAAAACATAGACACCGATTCATGGAGCTGTCATTGGGAGAGACAGAGGTTTATCAAAGCAGTCACATGTCACACACAAGTGTACATAATGGTAGAACTAAAACACGCACTCTGAAAGAAAGGCACCCAGACTGACTTAAAGAGCATACAGAAAGAACGCAAACTAGACACACAGCGCAGAGAATGCTTCGCCGAGACAGAGGTGACTGTCAGGCTGCATGAGGGGAGCAGACACCCTTCGCACTATACAAGCTATGGAAGGAATGGGGTAGAAGTAGATGAGAGGCGTGCTTTCTGCAGCCCTCCAGGGGGCCGTGGAGGAGAGGGATGAGGCCACAGGTGAGAACTGCTTTGACAGCCCAGGTGACAAGTGTCTTCAGGGGGTGCTGCTCCTCCCACTGCTGGAGGAGAAACTGGTGATGAATGAGAAAGAAACAGTAAGCAATCCTGCTGCTGAACACCTGATTGAAGGCCATTGGGTTATCTTTTCTTATGTTTTCTTCATACTCATAGTAGTTCATCTAAGAAACGCATTTACACAGATGACTTCTAGGATAAATTGATCACAGAATATAAAATGAAGCAGTCAATTCAGCCCTAATATTATAAAAAAGAACGCTTCCCAGGTGCTATTCTCCCCCAATATATTTTTGTTTTACTTATCTGTCACAAATATATTGTGGTGAAAAGTGACCTTGAAGTGTGAATGAAAACCACACACATCTTAAATGTAAAGTCTCAGGAAGAGAAAAAGATACACACCAAACCTCTGGTTCTCTCTCTCTGTGACTATCATAAATAAATAATAATAAAAAATTTTTTTTAAAAAAGAAATTTATCATTTTAACCATTTTTTTATAATTTTTATTTATTTATGATAGTCACACAGAGAGAGAGAGAGAGGCAGAGACACAGGCAGAGGGAGAAGCAGGCTCCATGCACCGGGAGCCCGATGTGGGATTCGATCCCGGGTCTCCAGGATCGCGCCCTGGGCCAAAGGCAGGCGCCGAACCGCTGCACCACCCAGGGATCCGATCCTTAACCATGTTTTTAAGCATAATGTTCAGTGCAATTAAGCACATTCACATTGTTCTTCAACATCAACACCTTCCTCCATCTCCAGAACCTTTACATCTGCAAAACTAAATTTCTACTGCAAGGCATTATTTTCTAATTCCATAAACAATCTACAATAAAGCACTTAAAAAGCAATTATTGGCTTTTAATTCTCTTCCTAGCCCAAATATTAGGAATACAAAATGACTTCAAACTTTTCTCATTCAATGGGGCACCTGGGTGGCTCTGTTGGTTAAGCATGTGCCTGTCTGCCTTGGGCACAGGTCATGATCTCAGGGTCCTGGGATCCATCCCCTGCCTACTCAGCCAGGGAGTCTGCTTCTCCCTCTTTCTCTCTGCCCCTCCATTCCATGTTCTCTCTCTAATAAATACATAAAAATCTTAAAAAAAAAAAAAAAAAAAATCTCTAATTAAGCAGAGGAAGAATTCAGTGAACTTTTTGTCAAACATGCTTCTTCTTGAAAAACCAAGGACTAAATATACATCATTTTTCATCAAAACTAGAATGTTAACTGTAAGATACACCATTGTTTTTTGTACCAATAAGATAGAAAAAAACAGTGCCAATCATAACCACATGATGCCAGCAACTGTAAAATGTATCCTGATTTGAGATGTTAAAATGTGGGGGTAAAAATGTGCATCTTCAAATGACGGAAGACAGCAGCAGTAATGTTTTCCCCTTAATGCCTATGGATTTTAAATGGGCCTATGGAGTCTTATGCCATGTACAAAACTTTTTAACCAAGAATTCGGTATATATGGAACCTGATGGGACTCCAGATGCCGTACCAGGTACTATATACTTCATTTTCAGAAAGCATAAGCTCCTGAAGAAAAGGTTGAAAAGTAAATGTGGCAGGAACAGGACAATTAAAGAGAAACCACCCTTTCCATTGAGACAAGTCTTTTTAAAGATGAGAATGAACTACAACCTACACAGAATATATAATATAACCTAAAGACCCCCTTCTAGCATGCTAATCTAGAGGGGAGACAACCTCCCACCCCCAGGAAGTTGGTGACAACAAAGGTGTTGAAGACATACTAAGAGGACCCCCATTCAGGTCAAGGAGCCCGATTCCTTCCTTCAGTAGAAATTTTTGTTTGGTGGTCACAACAATTATTTGAAAAAGTAAATA
This sequence comes from Vulpes vulpes, assembly GCF_048418805.1. Taxonomy (NCBI): domain Eukaryota; kingdom Metazoa; phylum Chordata; class Mammalia; order Carnivora; family Canidae; genus Vulpes; species Vulpes vulpes. Next base: position 87,926,481 of record NC_132793.1, on the reverse strand, counting down.
ATTTCAGTAGTTGGCACATAAGTGAAGTCAACACATCCTGCTCACTTAAATGAAAAAAGTGACTTAAAGTGTTTGTGTGTGTGTGTGTGTGTACACGGAAATCTGCAGAAATCATTTCTGAGACATTTCCAAGTGAGTTTATCACTTTCCATAAGACACACTACCATTTCCTACCATTCCTACATGCAGAAAGAACCTGATTTAATCAAACCACAACCAGAAAACAATTACTAAGAGGTAAAATTCACAGGCCTGATGGAGTTAAAATATACTACCATTCACAGTACTTCTGAAATGTAATTTAAAGCTAAATAGTCTGTATTATCTCATAACTGATTACACATGGATAGTGAATAAAATCAACTAAACTTTAGCTTCTACCCAATTGCTTCTGAACTAAAATGTGATTAATACAAAAGACTAAGTTCAAAAAAGTATGGAAGTAGCCAACCCCCAGAAGCTGTTAAGATCCTAAAACACCATGACATTCCCTGAGATGTGAGGTGGGTAAGCCAATGTCTGCCTTCAAAGGAACCACCTATTCAAGAGACGGCACAGTACAATGGTAAGAGCATGGGTTCTGGAATCAGGCTTTTGGGGTAAGAGCCCTGGCTTCACTCGGGGTAAGCCTCTGTGTGCCTCCCCCTCCTTGTCTGTCAGCTGGGGACAATCATGCTACCTGCCTTACAGGGTTGCTGGGAGGGTCAGTTGGATTCAAAATCTACTGTGCTCAGACATCAGCCCAGCACGCAGTAAGCATTATGTCAGTGTAACTTATTAGGGAAGACAGGAATGTGCAAATAAGACAGTGAAAGAGAAAGTGTGGGCTGAACCTGAAGCAATCGGTCACAGGATCACACATCACTGTGGAGGCATTACAGAAAACGTCACTTCTCACATTTCTGGCTAAAAACCTGACACTCAAGCTATCTGCAAGAATTCCGATTTACTGTCAATCTTAGACAATGTTAGGGTGAAAGTCTAGTAAGACCTTAACTTTTAAAACTGTTTTCACTTCTAAACACTGGAATCCTTCATCTCAGCCTGAGCATCAAAATGCATTTTCGTCTGGGTTCCGAAATGCCCCAGCAGACACTCAAAGGAAGTGCTAACAGAACAACCATCACTGAAGCAATTAATGCCTTAACTGTGACTTGAAATCATGTAATTTGTCTAAGAAGAGAAACCAATTAATTTTAAAAACAGACAATCTAACCTCAAATCATCCTTAAAACCCTCTCTGCAGTTTTATGGTAACTCCACCCAATTATTATCTTTTCCTTTTTAGGTAACCCAGGGAAAAACCTCAAGCTGGCCTCTTCTGTTCTAAATGACTGGTAGTTTGAGGGAAATCTCTCAAAATGAAGTTTCTGCAAATCCTCCAATCTTAAGAAATTATGATCTTTTCATTTACGGTACCTTTGGCTTCAGGAGCTCTGGAAAGTTAGAGTATTCTGGAACAGAAATCATGATTCACCATCCTGGGGGACTTGGGGGAGTGCCTTAATAATGGGAAAGAAGTAAAGGAGACACTGCAGAAGAAGCAAGACCGGCCTTCTTTCCGTGACAGAAACAGGTCAAGCTCCTTATTTTCATAAGCAAATGTCAACTTTGCCATCGACACATTTGTTACCGGGAGCAAAGAGTTCTCCCTTAATTGAAACCACAGAACATTTGCAGAGGCCCTTGCCAGCAAGCTCAATTTTCAATGCACTGATAACCAACTCTTGCTAAAGCACAGATAAGACAACTGAAATTGGAGAGAGCCAAGCAAGCTATCATCTTTTCCTCCTGGCCTCTAAATGCTATCCCTACACCAAGTTAAATCACAGTTAAGTGATGCAGCTGGACAATATTAGCTTCGCTAAGGAATGCCTTTGCTGACTCAGGACTTCTCATAGTCTCCCTTTCTGTTTGGTTACTGTTTTCAGAAAAACTATGTAAAATACACTTCTGTACAAAATTGCATCTATAGCATGACTCCTGTCTGAAGGACACATTCATAATACATGGACAAATTTAATAAGCAGGCAAGAGTACATCCTTGTGATGTGTACTATTAAAGGAACAAAAGTACACATACAAAAATATTGTACAACTTTAACCCGAAGTGTTTACTATGATTATTTTTGGATGGAGGACCAGAAAACATTTAATTTTCTTCATATTTTCTACATTTTCTGAATTTTCTGCAACAGATAGGTATATTTAGAATGGAAAAAAAATTTTTTTTCTTAATCTAGTAAAAACTTTAAGCTAAAAAGGATCCAAAGAAATGAAAAGATTTGACATCAGAAAATTCTACTTCTGTAATAATTTTTATTCTATCCAATGGACAAAAACTAAAGAAAAATAGAGTAAGATTGAGTACTTTCTTTTACATTTTCTAATTTTTAATACAGTGATTTTTATAAGAGAGAGAGATCTTCTGTGATTTTCCCCCCAAATCACAGTTAAATATATTGTCAGACAGTTATAGTGAGAAGTCTGAAAGGACTCATAGGATCCAATATCCTCAGAATTTGGAGTCATGGAAGGAAGGGAGACTATCATTTTTCCCCCTTGTAGAACTGACAGGTAATAAGAATATGTGTGTGTGTGTGTGTGTGTGTGTGTGTATACATATATATATATTTGTATTCTTCCCTATAATAGAAAATATTTAAGATAACGTAACCAAAAGGCATATAGAATGAAAATGTGAGCAAGAAAATTAGGCCAAAGTAAAACAAAAGTAAGAAAGTCAGAGCAAGGCAGGACGGTGGTACCTGTACCAGGGCAGGTGAAATCCTGGTAGGAGCTGCCTGCTCAGCTCTGTGCTCACAGGAAACACGGAACCAACCAGAGATCTCTGCAAAGACGCCACCCTGACCAAGGGAGCCACATGGTGAGACCAACCGCCATCACGTGGTCTGTCTGTCTGTCTGCTAGCAGTGAGACCCGATCAGCAGGCAGCCACGAGATGCTGCAGGACTGTGTTTCCCACTGCTCGGGGTGGAGTGAAAGGAGGATTCTAGATACTAAGACCTGACAGAAATTTCTGCCCCTGGGGCCCATGGGACGGAAAGCAGGGCAAATACAGTGAGTTTCCTTACAGGAGTCTGATGGAGCAGCAATCTTAGCTCATCCTCCCAAAAAAGTACAGAGGACAATTCTTTGCTCCCAGTCAGAGCAGCCATGCACTGGAACTTCATCAGGAAGTTGGGAAAACTCCGAGGTCTTCCAAGGCTCTCAAGTGATGATGACTCAAGGCCTCTCCTGGAGCTGAAGGAATGCCCTTTGTCAGGATGCTATAAGCATTATTCAATCCATTATCTCTGTCCTGTGTGGGTATGAGGAACAAGTGTACTTAGCTGGTTACCCTTCCTCTTACGTGGTTTCCGGATACTAGTTTCTTCTTCTAAAGTCTTTAACTGTCTTACTGGGTAACCTTATGATGTGAGCGAGCAATCTCAATTCTTTCTGGAAGTAGGTGGGGGGAATAGAACAGAAATCACAAATCATGGGGGAAAATTTTTTCAAGAGAAATCAAATTATATTCCTTACCATTAATCCTAAAAAGTAGACTTAAGGTGAAAGCAAGCATTAAGACTTTTTTTCTCCTGAATAAAGCTGTTGGTGGATGGATTACAGCTTCCCACCTCAACAATGGCCTGGGCACTAGCCCAGGAGGCAGTTCCAAGGTATTAAGGGCTAATAGCAACTTGCCCTTTGAGCCCAGGTTCACAGCAAACAATGGAAATACTCATCAGTACAGACCACAAAAACGCCCTTTTTGAAACCTAAGAATTAAAATTTGGACTGTTAAAAACAGAAGGCAATTTCTGGTCTCGTGATACATTTCCGAAGCTTCAGATCTTGGAGAGCTACCTCATATGGTTTCTATTTTGCTGCTGTACACCTAAAAGTGTAAACATTCAACTAATTCTTAATTGTGCATAAACAAAATTTGTTTTCAAATTTAATTTTAAGCAAAACAAAACACATGCACACACACACACACAAACAGCAACAAAAAAGTGTTGTTTAATGCAAACAATAAAACCACCCTGAGCCTATTCTGGCCGACCCCTTTTGCAAAGTCAGTCTTCCTGTGTCAAGGTACTTCCTGGTACAGACCCGCTTAGCAGCTCTCCACAGCCACCCTTCAATAAAGCAGTCACCCGGTGTGGAGTACTAGGCTGAGGGCATTAGAAACTCAGCCTGTGATAGTCCTATGCAGTGCGTGAAGTATAGTTACCCACATTTTACAGATGAGGAGACTGAGGCACCGGCCAGGTAAATAATTTCCCAAGGTCATAAAGCTAATAAACGCAGAAGTCAGAATGCAAACGAGGTCTGACTTCTAAAGCTTCTGCTGGCCAGCTAACTGGCTTCTCCATCCCGCACACTTATTTCTAGGTTATCACCCACATTTCCTTTGCAGTCCTTCCTCCACTAAAAAAGCTGAGAAAATAGATCCCAGAAAAGGAGAGTAGCCTTACACCCAACCCACTTCAGCCACTTCCACTGTCTCGCCTGGCAGAAACCTGCCTGTTGAGGACACCTCTTCAGAGTCAAAGCCGGATTTAATTGAAGGTCAGAAGACTATTGAAAAGGTAGCTTCTGAAACCCTCATTCCCTTTGGGTCCTTCGGTTTCTGTAAATCCTGCCTGATTATTTTCCAGCAATAGGCTGGGAAATACACAGAAGAAAATCCCAACAAAAAAGCAGCCTTCACACCTGGGCTCAACTTACAAAGCAATTGTTTTAATGGCACTAATTAACTATGTTTTCAATAATCCTCAGGTTTTGCAAGCCCAGGGTGGCTATCAAATCAGAGCAGAATACACCTTTTGTTTTGTTTTAAGATTTTATTTACCTGAGAGAGAGAGAGAGAGAGAAAGGAGAGAGAGAGAGAGAGAGAGAAAGAGAGAGAGATCATGAGCAGGGGAAAGGGCAAAGAGAGAAAGAGAAGCAGGCTTCACAGGGAGGTGGAGGGGTAGGTCTCAGGACCTGGGATCAATGACTTGAGCCGAAGGCAGATGCTTAACTGACTGAGCCACCCAGGCACCCGAACACTTTCTTCTTTGTAATCATCCACAAACCAAGGTCATCAGTTAGAGAGCCAAAACCATAGCTATACATGTTTCAGAAAGGGCACTGAAGTAAGGTGAGCAGATGAACAGCTTTGCTACTTTTAAATCGTAACCAAGTTTCTTGTTCCCCCTAATTCCATCCCAGGGTGCAACAGATGGAGACACTGAATATTTACATTAGCATGTGGAAGCTAGGGTCTTCACATTAAAAATGCTGTCACCTAATTCTCCCAAGTACTACCTGGAATTGTGAAGTTACAGTAACTGAGGAAAATACATTTACAGTAATCAAATACTTTATCAGGACAGGATTAACTGTTACTTACTGAAACAGGAATGACCTGGGACCCGAATGACCTGGGACCCAAGCCCCAGGATGCCATCCGTGCCCAGCAGTGTTGCAAGAACCTAAGTGCTCAAAACTGCACTCCCATTTCCTTCCAAGCGCTGTCCTCTCCTCCTTTTTTTTTTTAAACTGTAGCTCTGTAGCTTTATTAGAAAACAATTATTCACTGCAAAATAATTCAAAAGTATAGAAAAGGGCCAAGAATATGAAAAATCATTCAGCGTGTGTATATTCTTTCACACTTTCTTTTCTATGCTACACAAACAAATGAGATTATTTTGTTCACTTTAAACAAAAGTGACCTCATACCAGGCATACAATTTTACTTAATTTAAATATATTGTGAATCTCTCTTCATTTCAGTAAACGTATTTCAGTTGCATCATTTTTTTGTGTCTAGAGAAGCAGACTGCAGTATGGACGAATCAGTGAAATCAATTATGGTCCACAGTTCCTAAAGCAGGACATGAAAGATAACCTACTTGGAATTTCCACTTTGTACCTACATCTTTGAGCACATCTTTAAATCCCTCTGAAAAACTCCAGAGGAAATGCTAGATTTCAGATCTCAGACTCAAAATGCACAATCCCATTGTTCCTTCACTACTTCCCATGTTTCTACGAATGTGTTGTCTCTGCCTCAAAATTCCTACTCATCCTTTGAGACTAAGTGAGGGAAAGGGGACAGGGGTGTGGGTGAGGCCTTTCCTGATCCTCCTCATAAATGAGTGCAGGCCTCCTTTTCCTGTGTCCCAGAGCAGTTAGTCTAGGCACCCTGTGAGCCCTCATCACCAGTATTACCATTTCTTTTCCTCCCTAGATGACGAATCCTGCAAGGATAGATTAATCCGTTTTCAATAGAGAGCAGCCTAATGAATAGACAAGGGAAGTGAAACTAGCCATGTGATGAAAAACAAAACTGTGTATAAACTTCTGCTGACAACCACAGCTATCCTTGGAATATTCTAACTATTTGAGGGCATCAATATCCGGAACCATGACACAGAAAACTAAACTCATATTGAGGACGGCATACTCCACCAGTCATCTTATACAGGGAATTCAGAACATGAAACGGGTTGTGCTCCAAAAAGTTAATTTACAGGTCAATTATCCAGATTATAGAAGGCAGTCAGTAAGTTTTTGCCAAACTGAATTCTATTGAGAAAGAAAGTACTGCTCTAAACAGTTTCAAGATAAGTATGGTTTACTGAGTTCAAGAATAAGGAAAGGAACCCTGAGATTTGCTCATTAAGGCTGGTAAAAGAGCAGTGTGCCTTCACTGAAAGCTTTCGGAAGAGGCCATTAGCTGCTACAACAACATCTTGCAACAAGATTCCTCTATCTACAGCTAGTGTTTCTGAAACTTTCTTCCCACAGTTCCCTACAGACTGATGCTAATCTTTAATGGTGCCCTTTATCACTCCTGGGGCAAAGAAGGGAAACCATCCAGCTCTTTCTTCTGAGAAAGTAAAGAAAGAACAAAAACGGTTCCCCATCTTCAGCCCAGGGGAGGTAAGAAACAAGACAAAAAGAAAGTGTTGGATTAGCTGAGCATCCTGGGCATAAGAAAGGATTAAAAAGCCAAGTATGTATGGTTTTTTGTTTTGTTTTGTTTTTTGTTTTTGTCAAACTATTAATTAAAAAGAAAATCCAAACGGTATCAAAATGCTCCCAGCATGAACAGGTAAGTGTAGCCAAGAAATGTTTGAAACAGAAGAGGAACACAGAGGAATTTGTCTACCGGATATTAAAAAATTATTCAACTTCCAATAATTTCAATGGGTGGTACTGGCACAAGAACAGAGAAAAAGATCAGTGGAACAGAATAAGAAGTCCAAAAACATACCCAGGAATTTTGAGTATAATGAAGATGGCATTTCATATTGGTAGGGAAATGGGAGCTTATTCAACAGATGGTGCTAAGACAATGTACTATTGGGGGGGGGGATGAGATTGAGATGATTTCTACCCCTTCTAGAATTAGATTAAAAATTTTTTAAAAGTTGCTTTTCAAAATCTCTCCAGGGCAGTAACTTTCTGAGCTTGGGATAAGGGGGCAGGGGCAACCCTAAAATCAGAAAAGACTGAACTACAGGAACTTCTATATATAAAACTAAAAACAAAGAAAAAAAATAAGGAAATAATACAAACTGTAGCTAGTAACAAAAGACACAAGGAACACAGGGGTTCTGATGACCTGTTACTAACTGGCATAATAAATCCCTTTGGAGGAATCAAGGGACCATTTTGAAGTGAAATTACCAAGAATACAAATACTCTGTAGAGGAGTCAAAACAAATTTCTTTATATATTTGTAGAACCCCAGGTACCCAGAACCCTCAGGCAATTTAGTTTAAGACAGCATCAGAGCTCCAGCACTGTAACCACCTCAGATGTAAATCTTTTCTCAATTTCTTTGTACGTTCATTACATTTATGAAGCTAAATGATACAGCCACCTGTGTGTCTAAACGCCACCTTCAAACTTTCCCTGTACAAAACCAGACCTGTTGACTCACATCCTTCTCCATATCTCAATAAAGAATACAACCACTCACACTTGTCTTTTCAGGCAAGATCCTAGAAGGCACTATTGACTTTCCTTTGCCTTACCACTCACCTGCATACCTCAGCTGCAGCACCTACCCCAGAACTCTCCACTTCTCTCCATGACCACTGCTACCACACCAGTCCTCGCTGCCCAGACCACCTCCTAAAATCTTGCTTCCCTACCATCCATTCTCCACACGATGGGCAGAATCAACTTTTAGGACATAATGCCATCACCTCCCTTTCCAGTCTAAACCCTCCAAAGGTTTTCTAATTCACCTAGAATAAAATTCCACAAGACCAGACGTTATCAGGCCTCGTCCAGTTTCTTTTACTGGCCTTCTTTTATTCCCTTCCAAGTTGGTTTCTGCTTGTAACTTACCAGCTCTTCCCTCTGCTCCCTTGCTCATCAAGAATATTCACCCAACCAATTCCTCACCAACCCACTGCAGCCTAAATACCAAGTTCTCTAGAATGCCACCCCACCCTTTCCTTACCCTGTTTTATTTTCTCCATAGTACCCATCATTAACTCTTTTCAGTGCCTTGCCTCTCACTAGAAGAGAAGAGCCATGAGAACAAGCATCTTCACTCTGAGTCCTCCACACTCAGAGTCTGGACCCACAGGAGCCATGTATGTACTGGCTGAAAAAAAGGATGAATCTTAACTGAGTATTTTTTTTTAATTTTTTTTTAATTTATTTATTTATTTATTATAGTCACAGAGAGAGAGAGAGAGAGAGAGAGAGGCAGAGACACAGGCAGAGGGAGAAGCAGGCTCCATGCACCGGGAGCCCGACGTGGGATTCGATCCCGGGTCTCCAGGATCGCGCCCTGGGCCAAAGGCAGGCGCTAAACCGCTGCGCCACCCAGGGATCCCTTAACTGAGTATTTTTATGAACCAAGATCACTCCTATGAACCTAACAGCTATGGTGTCGCTTGGGCCCATGGAAGAAGTTAGCCCTGGTCGGTCTCTTATCAGCTACACTTGGGAGATTTATTTTGCCTGCTTCTTAAAATCTGTTTCCTGCACGCTATCAGCTGTTGCTGCACTAACATTCCTTGGTGGCCCCTCTCCCCCCACTACATGCATTTGGCAGGCTGGAAAGTAAAAATCTGTAATGGGGCTGTTCCATCATTAAAGTGCACTAACTTTAGTGCAGACAGGCATATGTCACTGCATTTCCCAAAGGCTTTTTTTTAGCTCCTTTCTAGATCTCAGACAATTCCTGGTCCCCAGACTTAAATTCTGACATTTCAGTATCTTAGCATAAAAGTACACCGTACTGCTATCTTAATTAAAAATGCTGGCATCTCCAAACTGTGGAAGGAGCCTCGGTGTCCACTGACAGATGAATAAATAAAGAAGATGTGGTATTTGTATACAATGGAATATTACTCAGCCATTAGACACGACGAATACCCACCATTTGCTTCGATGTGGATGGAACTGGAGGATATTATGCCGAGTAAAGTCAGTCAGTCAGAGGACAATCATCATACGGTTTCACTCATACGAGGAATTTAAGAAGTAGTGAAAGTGATTATAAGGGAAAGGAGAGAAAATGAGTGGGAAATATCAGTGAGGGTCACAGAACATGAGAGACACTTAACTCTGGGAAATGAACAAGGAGTAGTGGAAGGGGAGGTGGGTGGGGGGTGGGGGTGACTGGGTGACGGGCACTGAGGGGGGCAACAGGCGGGATGAGCACTGGGTGTTATACTATATGTTGGCAAATTGAACTCCAATTTAAAAAAAAGGCGGGGGGGAATGCTAACATCTCCTTAAGCCCATAAGCCAAATAGTAATTTCATTTAAACAACAACTAAAAAAAAAAACAAAAAACAAAAAAGTTTTTCTTAAGGTAAAGAATGAATTTCTCTTTTAGAGGAGAAGTAAAACTGAGCACACCCAGTGCCCAACTAGACAGAGTTCTACCTAGCACTGTAAGATTCAAGTCGACTCGTAGGCCAAACGGCACGCAATTTCCATTTTAAGAGCTGAGTGCGGAGTTTCAGCTGGGACTGCAAAGCACAGCAGGGCCATAATCATAAGTTACACACTGTAACCTCCATCCCAGTTCAGGCCTTCCCCTAAAGTTCCTCAAGACTAAAACCGTCCTGTATCATCTCCTGCAACTGGCCTAAACAGAGGCTCATGGAACAAGCTAAGTCCACTTAATGGAAAATGGAAGTTCATCCCCAACTTCAAGCAATGGGACTTCTTAAGATCAAGGAGATAAAAGGCACCCGGGTGGCTCAGTCGGTTAGGCATCTACCTTCTGCTCGGACCATGATCCCAGGGTCCTGGGATCAAGTCCATATCGGGCTCCCTGCTTCTTCCTCTGCCCTACCCCCGCCCCTGCCCGCCATGCTCGCTGATGTGTGTTCTCTCTCTCCAGCACAAAATAAATATTTTTTTAAAAAGGTCAAAGAAATAAAAGGAAAAGAGCTCCAGGAAAGCTGACAGAATCCCTGAATGGAATACACGGTTTCCACGTAAGGGTTTTCCCTTTATTAGAAAAGCAGAGTTGTCACAGAGAAGAACTGAGGCCAGAGGGCAAACTGCGTTTCTACCTTCCATGAAGTGTCTAAAAGAAAATAAACAATGAGATAAAAACCCTACATCCAAGACAGATGAGGCAGGAGATTTGGAAAAAGAGACCAAAAGTAAGAGTGTCAAGCATGGGCTTAGGAAAAAGATCATCTCCACGCGTAAAAGAGTGGGTCCGGTTTGCATTACATTTTCTGATTGCAGCTGGTGTCCCAGGACCCCTACTGGTTAGTATAGACTGATTCTGAATCCATGAAAATATATCTGTTTGGTGGGCAATCTAGTATCTGAACAAAATATTTTGGTAATTGTCTCCAAAGTTGTGATTTCACGGGGCTTGTCACCCAGTGGCAGTCATGTGGACTTAGTGTCAAAACCATTCTGAAAACAATTTACACAGCTCATCCTCAATTTCATATGTGGCCATTTCTCTTGGAAAAAGCACAATCTGCATAAAATTCCAGGTAATTCATGAGAGATCTGGGAGAAAATCTTCAGCTGGGGATTCCTGAATCACTACTACAGCCTAAATGTATACTAAGTGGCTACATTCTAAGCTTTTCAGGCCCTCAGGATCCTTCCTGGCAGAACCTGGGCTCTGGACTTAATAAAAAAGATCCTCATGGAAATGTGTGGATGCGGGATCAATGAACTGAAAGCGCTCACATTCTCTGTGGCTCTTTCATCTTGTTTCTCAATCCTGTACTTCTTCCCTTAGAGGAACAAGGATTCATACCTGTTTTCCCTCCTATCTAATGCCTGAACATTGAGACCAGGACTAAACATAAAAGCCGAAGTTTCAAAGGTATTGGTTATAAATTAAGAACCAACAGCAACCAGCTTGGCCTTGCTCATCACGGACTGCTCTTAAAAGTTCCTTATCGGAGGACCTCCCTGCATTGGTTTGCTCTGTTGCTGGATGAATCTCAAATCTTACCCACACGGTAAGTGTTTCTGGACTCCATGTGTATATGGCTCCATTAAATCCCTTTATCGAATCCACACTTCTACCTCAAATTCACTCCAATACAAATCTGCCATTCCAAAATCATCGCCCTTCTAAAGATTACTTTAATCCCTCAGTTAATCCTGAACATGATTCCAACCACTTTTATGACTCATATGGCCAACTAGGACCCAGATACTGGATAACACACACACATCCCTAAACTGAGCTAGTTAACCCTGAATGTACCATGGGCCAGGAAATACTTGCCCCGAGGTTCTCTTTCCATCAACTCCCCAGACCGGTGGGGTCGAGCCAACAGCGGGCGGCCTCTTTCACGCACAAGAGGGCTTCCACCAGCGAACTCTACGAGTACGCCTCGGAAGGGCTCTGACCAGATTAACTTAACTCGGCTCTGCAACAGCAAAGGTGCGTATTTCAGAGGATCAAACGATAACCATCACTGCCACTACTATCACAGGTATTTTAGCTAAGAATTTTCCCATCCACCTTACGAGGGAGATAGATGTTGGGTCAGACCCATTTAACAAAGAGGAGGAGGGCTTGGACGTGGAAAGCTCAAGTGCCCTACGCAGTCAGGCTGAGGACCACACCCACGGAGGCCAAGCTGGTCCCCCCGACCCCAAAGCCCACGGTCTTGGGCACTGCATTCACCATCCGTCTCTGACCTTTGCTTCCCGCGTCCGACATCCGTAGCCCAAGGGCACCCCGATCCCCCAGGAGCCCCGGGAGCTTCAGGTCTGCAAAACGGGCAACGGCTCAAGCCACAGGAGTCCCGGTGGGGCCGCCCGCTGGGATGCTGGACACGCGAGTCTGCGCCCCGGCAGCAGGGACTCACCTGTAGGCGGCCACGGCGCGGGTCTGCAGGTATTTCTGGGCGGTCATGACTCCCACGAAGAGAAAGTTCTTGTCGCGCGGGCCCCCATCCGAGGCCGGGCCGTGCGGCCAGAGCTGCGCCCCGCGCGCATCGCCGCGCGCCCCGCCGGCCTGCGAAGCCGCCGCAGCCTGCCCCGGCCGGCAGCCCTCGGGGCTGGCGCGGCGCCGCGGGCCCGCTCGCTTCAGCTCGGAGGCGCGGGGCAGGACGAGCCGCGAGGCCAGCACGAAGCCCAGCACGAGCCCGAGCAGCACGCTGAGCCAGGCGCGCCGGCCGCGCGCGGCCATGCCCGTGCCGCTCCGCCCGCCGGGCCGCCGCCGCCGCCGCCGCCGCCGCCGCCGCAGGCTCCGCGCGCCCTCAGCCAGCCGCCCCCGCCCGCGGAGGCCAGCCCGCCCTAGCGCCGCGAGGCTCGGCCCGGGCAGCGCCGCGGCCGCCGCGGGCCCGCCGCGCCCATTGCGGCCCCCGAGCCGCCCGTAGGCCCCGCGCCGCCGCTTTGTTCCGCACGCCCGCCCCCACCGCCGCGGCCTGCGCCTTTAAGACGGGACCATGCCCGGCGCGCGCCGGCAGCGGCTCGAGCGCGACGCGGCGGCGGCGGCGGCGGCTCTTCCCGCTCGCGCGCGGGGGCGCGGGGCCAGCGCGACGGCGACAGCGACGGCAGAGGCCACGGAGCCCGCACCCGCGTCCCGCCCCGCCCGCGTCTCTCGGCTGGCTCGGCTCGGCTCGCGCTGCGCCCGCCCCCGTCCTCTTCGTGGCCGGCGCCGCAGCCGCAGCAGCTGCACATCCTCCGGCTCAGCTCGCCATTGCAACAGGAGCCCCTCACGTCACGCACGGCGCGTTATGAAGGGGCCCGGGCGGCAGCGGAGCCTGGCCCCTCTCGGGATCCGTCCGCGCCGCCCGATTGGCGCAAAAGTGAATGGGGGGCGGTTCACGTGGCCAAAGTTTGGCAAAAAAAAAAAAAAAAAAAAAAAGCCCTCCCGGCGCTCGCGGCGCCCGCCCCGCCCCGCCCCGCCCCGCCCGCGCGGTCTGCGGCTGGGCCGCCGGGGCGGAGGGGGCGTGGGCCCGGGCTCGGCGCCGGCGGGGTCCCGGACCGCGGCGCCCCGCCGCCCGTTATCCGCCCGGCGGCCACGCCCCTGGCCGGCCGCGCTCCGACGGCGTCCCTTCCCGGACCGTGCGCGCCGGGCGGCCGCGTCCTGCACGGTGCACCGCTGGCCTGCGTCTGAAGAGGGGGCTTCGGGGTCCCCGAGCCGTGCGCGAAGCGCTCGCCGCCTCCGCTGAATCTGTCCTGGGATAACCCGGGAGCGCACGCCCTGCCTCCAGCCGGCCGCAGCGCGGCCTCCCCGCGTCCCCCGCCGCACACTGTACCTTTGTTCCCGCCGCTCTGCGGGCAGGAGCGGGCGCGTGGGGAGCCAACGGCTCGGGAGCCGTTTGGGACGTGCCTGCGGGCAGGGTGAGCCGTGAATTCGCGGACCTGGTTCCCTGTCCCTGGTCTCTGCGCTAAAAAAAAAAAAAAAAAAAAGTCCATATTTAACATCCACGCTCCTAGCAGTGCTAGCATTTCATGGATGTTGCAGAAATGGTACGTGATGTCAATACTCTGGATGGTAAACACCACTTTTCTTTACATTTTTTTGTGGGCAGATAGTCGGTTGGGACCCCAGCCTACCTGAATCCTTGTCAATATTTCCACATAGCTCATCCATAAAAGTGCCGTGGAGTTCTAAAGACAGGTTTTGAATGACGGATTCTCCGGGATGGATTTTAAATGCTATACATTTCCTCTTCAAAAAAAAGAAGGAGACTTCAAAAAAAAGGGGGGGGGGAGGAAGGGAGAAAAAACAGAAGGAAAGAAAAAAGGAAGAAACAAAGGAAAGAAAGGAACGGGGGAAAAAACGAAAGAAAGACTCAGCTAAGGTGACAAAAGCCAACAAAGTGTCCATACAACACATGTTTGTATAGAGTGAATATTAGTCTTGTTACTTAGTCGCCAATATGTTGGGATTTTTCTAATGAAACTCCTGGAGAGCAAAGCGTTTTCCTGGGCCTAACAGGATTGCTTCATTTCATCAAATGAACCCAAGAATTAGAGAGTAAGCGTGTTTGAGATAATCCTTTGGATCTTTCTTCATTGTTCACACGACCAAATGTTTGAAATATTACACGATGGAAAGCGACAAGTTGTGGGAGATACAGACACGTTCTCTGCAATTGAATGGCGGTCACTGTTGTTTTATTCTTTGGGTATTAACCACTTTCTTTGGCACTTAATATTTATGTCGAAAATAGTCCATTACCCGCCTTCCCCACAGACTCCCTCCCTAAGAGGTGATCCACATCTAAAAATAAAATACTCATTATACAGTGAACACAGGACTCCAGCAGTAGTCTTGGGAAAAATACAGAACATATAACCATGAATTACAGGCTCGAAAACCATCCAAAGGGGTTTCCAGTAAGACCATAAGCCACAAATGCCAAGTAGTCACCAGATGCCCCAAATTCAGCAACAGTCCCATAATTCACAATGATTTCTATAAAGCATGAATCTGGCAAGACACAGATGTTCAATTTGGTGACATACTTAATGAGTTCAGTATTTTCTAACCTTTAAACGTCTCTATATTTCCTCTACTAGACTGAAATCCGATGAAAAGTAGACAGACGTGATGGGACTTAATGTCATGAGGATATTAAATGTTTTGCCCTTAATTCCTTGGTTCCTGATGTCCCTAGACTGATATCCTCACCTACCTCATCTGGAGACTCAGTGGAACGGCCTCCTTCATGATGCAGAGGATTCCCTATTGTCCATAAAACCTGAACCTGAAGGTTTAGAGTGGCCAGGACAAGGAGAATATGACATAAGTGAAGTCCTCACAGGAAACACAGGAGAATGCCTGTCCAGGGGCTGGTGAGACAGGAGGGGAGCCAAGGTCCTATAGAAGTCAGCCAGCGGATCCAGGACCCTCCATACTGGGGAAGGGGCCACTTCCCAAGTGCAGCCTGGAGATAGGGAGGGGACACTCCAGCACAGCTGCAAGCAGCAGCTGGATGGTCAAGCTGAGACCATTCTCCTGGGGAGGGATCCAAAGGTGTCCGACCCACCGAGGGGCCCTGCAGAGGCCTCAATCAGGAGGCAGAGCTGTCCCAGTTGGGGATTTCATAGCTGGAGGGTAAGGCCTACAACCAAGGACCTCAGTGACAGCCAGAGGCCCAAAGGGCCAAATAGAGTTGGTAAGCCCAGAATGGAGGCCTGCCTGTCTATAGACACTAGCCCCATCGGCCCCTGAACAGCCATTACCAGCAAAGATCTAGGGAGGATGGCATGTATCTGAGACGCCTGCCTTCCCATGCACACATATGCACCCTTCTCAAAACAACCTCTGGGTCAGGCAGGAACTCGAGCCCTATGTCTCCCTCTCCTAATTTTGTCTTTAAAGGTGAGAAGTCAGATTCATCCGATTTAAAAGGCATTTCACCTTAGTACACTGAGGAAAGAACTATTTCTCAAGTTTGTGGCACTAGGAACCCTCTCAAGTTGAGAGACCACTCATTGACCATTTTTTCTTAAATAATTTTTTAAAAGACATGTTGGGGCACCTGGGGGCTCAGTTGGTTAAGTGTCTGCCTTGGACTCGGGTCATGACTTCAAGTCCCAAGTCATCAGGCTCCCTTACACAACGAGGAGTCTGCTTCTCCCTCTGCCCCTCCCCTCACTGGTGCTCTCTCAAATAATTTTTTTAAAGTGTGCTGTTAACCACAATCAGAAAAACTTGTAAGGGAAACCCTAAACTAGAGAGTTATCCAAGGATGAAGGCTCCTGGGGCACCTGAGTGGCTCAATGGTTGAGCATCTGTGTTTGGCTCAGGTTGTGATCCTGGGGTCCTCAGATCAAGTCCCACATCAGGCTCCCTGCTCTGTGAGGAGCCTGCTTCTCCCTCTACCTGTGTCCCTGCCTCTCTATGTCTCTCATGAATAAATAAAATCTTTAAAGAAAAAAAAAAAGGATGAAGGCACCTAAGGGCGCATGCCCCACGTGAGTGGGGGTCCAGACTGGATCAGGTACCAAATACAGAGTGGGGGTTCAGGTCTTCCTTCTACATGATGAAATCCCACCAGGACAAGCTGTGTCCCTCTCCACAAGGTTTCAGTTTTCTGGGGTTCAAACGGGTCTTTTCATAGATCGTGTTAAAAGTTCCTTCTCAGTGATTCTAGACTGGCATTTAGAAATGTGTTCAAAAAATACCACATTATCTAACTTTCTGTTTTATGCAGTGTGATTCTCTATGACATGTAATTAAAATTCATCTCCACCAACGTTACTGAACACTTTCTCACAAATTCCAACACTGTTCCCACATGCATTACATTTTTTTCTCTTGCTAATACATTGAATGCCTGTAACAGGTATAACATTTCATATAATTTGCAGCAATTTCTTGGAAACCTTTGGTAAATACCTCAATTGTTGGTTGGCAGCAAGCCTTGAGTAACTGACAGAGTTCCCTGTAAGGGCTTCTTTAAAGAGGCAGCTCCTGGACTCCTGCCGCAGACAAGGAGCACTGCAAAAAAGTGGTAATCATTTAAGACCTTTAGAAATACCTCTTTTGAGAAACAGCAAATGCAGAGGAGGGAGTTGTAATAATCCGTCTTTTCAGAAGGTTCTGTTCATTGCCTGCAAAGAAGAAAATCTATAATGACCATTTTGCTAAGATTGCCACTTAACCTCTATTAACCCAATAAAACTTTGCTTTATTATTAATGCTGCCATTAAACTGGCCTTTAAGGTCCTCATTAGCTAATTACTTTTGCTCTATATTTCCTTCTGTTTGCAGCATTTCCAGGCAGATGCAGGAAAGGACAAGCCACTAGAGCTTATGTTCTGGCTTCCAGACATGAGTGGATCTGACACTGGTTGTGCTAGAATGTTCTTCATACTTCCTTGGTCTGCTTATCAGCTTTGTCCATTCTTTCTGTCAGATACTGAGTCATTATGCATGTGTTTGAGAGACAGAAGAAATTCAGCACTGCTCTGGGTGCTGGCAGGATGGGATGTAATCTTACTAACTAGAAAACATTGGCTGACGCCGGCATAGGCAGTATTGAGAAAGAGCCTGAATGTTCTCTGGGAGATAACCTCACTGCAGAGGCTGGGGACAGTTTGCTTGTAGGCTAAGACTTAATCCTTGAATAGCAGAGAAGTTTGCCTTTCCCATCCATTGCCAAGAAATGCCATTAATCTTTAGAGCAGTGCCAGAGTTTCCCCCAGCTGAAAGTTTGCACAAAGACAAAGCTTCCATTCCACAGGAGGGAGGGAGTGCCCCTTCCCACCACCACCACCACCATCAGAACCCAAGCACTGATTAGCTGGTCAGCAGCATTGCCACCTGAGCTACATCCCGTGGGCAGGCCTGGGTACCTTGTGGAAATCTCCAGATCAATGTGCAACTCAGACTCTGTTTTATTCATGGCCTAATGAAGCATGAAATTGCTTGAGGAAATTCAAGTTGTAGGAGAAGGTTTGAGCTATGAATTGAGGCAGCAGAAATTCAGATGCATGAACAGAAATCATAAAGCCAGAATAGGGAACATCCATGACATAAAACCTGCTCAAATGACCCCATGTTATTGATATTTCACATGCCCTGTTGTGCTGGGATACCCATCCCATGGTCATAAACACTCATGTCACCCATCTGGTGAGTTACAAGGATGTTTATCCAGACCTGGTATTAAAGCCTCCAAGAGAGTTCAAAATGAAAAATGGCACAATGATGCACTCTGTTGGCAAGTCTGGAGAAAGAGGCTTTCCAGCAGTCTGGGGGCAGTCATACAACCCACTTAGAGGGCGATATGGTCAAAATTGCAAGTGATGAGTGCATTGACTTTTGACCCAACAAAGCCACTTTGAAGACTTTGTCTTCCAGCTACACCCCTTGTACCTGGTTATTCTCTGCTGCATTGTCACCTGAGATTATACCCAAGTGCCCACTTCATTTCAATGGAGAAATAAAGAACAGTGCATCCATCAGAGAATGAACTAGCAAGGCAGGGCTCCCTCGCCACTGAGATGGAAAGGGGACAACATGGTACAGAACAAAGAGCAGACAATAAGGATTTTGGTAGTGTTTTTATAACAAGACACCAGAAGGATGCACAAGGAATAAGACAATAAAACCTCCAGGTTTGGGGGACACCTGGGTGACTCCGTTGTTTGAGAGTCCAACTCTTGGTTTCAGCTCAAGTCATCATCTCTGGGTTGTGAGATCCAGCCCCACATAGGGCACCATGCTTGGCAGAGAGTCAGCTTTAGAATCTCTCCCATTCCCCACTCACGTGCTTGCTGTCTTGCTCTCTAAAATAAATAAATCTTTAAAAAAAAAAAATCAACCTCCGGGTGTGGGGCTTGGTAGTTGAAAGGAAAACTGTGAGTGAGATTTCCCAATGGAGGCTCCAATCTTCAACTGATTTTTTTGTTACGTGGTTGTATTAGCTACTGAACCCTCCTGCAAAAAAGGGTACCAATTTCCCACAAGTTGAAGCCCTAGGATGGTATTAGCAGAGCATTGATCACTAAGACCATGGGTTCTCTCTGACACCTTATTTGGTGCAGCTGCTTTTGTTTAACTGAAGTGGCAATGGGGGCCCAGAGACATGAAACCAGTTAGCCAAGTGGGTGCTGCCACCAACCAATTATCCAATACCCCAAAGCCCAGGATGCCTCAGGTTCTAAGCAAGAATCCCCCAATTTTTGCCTCTCACACCTGAGTGATCAGTTAAAATGAAAATTTTAGAGATCTTATCAAGCTTTTACTATCTACTTTCCCTAACACATCATTATAAGTGCTGTACCAGTATGGAAATGCCATTTAGAGCCTTCTCACACCATCAAACTGCCTATACTTTTTCCAGAATCTATTTCTCCACTTTTTTCTTTATCCTGCTTCCTCCTTGTACTTTATTCCTGGTTCTTCCATAATCTTAGGGCCTCAAGCCATGTTTTTTTGTGTGTATGTACCTTTAAGCATACAAAAGAAAGAATCAATCTTTCAAATTGTTCTTAAAACCAGCCAGCATAGTATTAAACCCCACATAGTGGGCTGGAGCTGGACCAGAACATTGTGACAAGTCTGCCCTCTTGTGGTGTGTAGCTACTCCTGTTAAGTGCAGATCTATAATCTTGGACTCCAAGAGAATAAACGGTCAGATTTCTTTATTTTATGGTTAATAACCTGTTTCTTTTAAAAATTTTATTTATGAGGGACACAGGCAAAGGGAGAAGCAGGCTCCCCATGGGGAGCCCGATGTGGGACTCGATCCCAGGACCCCAGGATCAAGCCGAAGGCAGGCGCTAAACCGCTGAGCCACCTAGGAGCCCCTAATAACGTGCTTCTAGTTACCATCTCTATGAGAATTTTCCAAGCTGATAGATACTCTGGTCTTGGATTTGTGGCGAACTAGCAGATGAAACTGTAAAATGAGAGGAGTTGAGCTAAACAGCCAGTTAGGATCGACGCCTAGCGTCTTGAAGCTGAATGAGAAACACGGTGACTCTTGTTTTAACAAGAGCCTTGCGAGATTCTGTTACTCAGACAGTTTTGAGAGCCATGGATCTCTGCTTCTGTGTGGGAAGTGGGTCAATTTCCTCCACCAATGAAAACTACCAGCCAGTGTAAACTGATTGCATGTGGCAGTGATGCTAAGGGAGAATGTGTGTCCTCCTGCATCTGCCTGGGATCACAGCTGTGAGTTCATGCTGGACGAGCTGTCTGATGGCCCTCGAAACAGATGTCTGAGGTCCAAAGATTTTCTTTGCAATTCTCCTCAAAATGCCACCTTTAACACGCTTGCACTTGTATGAACTGTCGGGGACATGGTCATCAGCACCTACTGTTTGCCTTTGTTGTGCACCCCTAAGAAAGGCCCCAGTCCCCACCCACACCTGAACTCAGAGGGCACTCTGAAAATGTGCCCTCCAGACCAGCAAATAGAAGACTCAAAAATGATGTGCTTTATTATCACAAACTAGAAGTGGTATTTTAAAAAATCATTTTATTTGTATTCATTGTGACAGGTGTACTCTCAAATCCCCTATCCCCCATCCTGCCACCCACCTCCCCTCTGGTAACCATCAGTATGTTCTCTAGTTAAGAATCTGTTTCTTGATTTGTCTCTCTCTCTCTCTATTTTTCCATTGCTCATTTGTTTTGTTTCTCAAATTCCACATATAAGTGAGATCATATAGTATTTGTCTTTCTCCAACTGACTTATTTTACTTAGCATTATAATTTCTAGCTCCATCCACATCTTTGCAGATGGCAAGATTTCATTCTTTTTCATGGCCAAATAATATTCCATTATATATATAATATAGAGAGAGGCAGAGGGAGAAGCAGGGAGCCTGCTGTGGGACTCAATCCTAGGACCCCAGGATCACACCCTGAGCTGAAGGAAGATGCTCAACCACTGAGCCACCCAGGTGCCCCATATCATACTGTTTTAATTACTACTACTTTGTAATCTAACTTGAATCTGGAGCTGTGATGCCTCCAGCTTTGTTTTTCTTTTTCAAGATTGCTTTGGCTACTCGAGATCTTCTGTAGTTCCATACAAATTTTAGGATTGTTTGTTCTAGTTCTGTGAAAAATGCTGTTGGTATTTTGATAGAGATTGCATGAAATCTGTAGACTGCTTTGGGTAGTAGAGACATTTTAGCAATATTCCTTCTTCCAATCCATGAGTTGGAATGTCTTTATATTTCTTTGTGTCATCTTCAATATATTTTATCCATGTTTTATAGTTTTCAGAGTACAGGTCTTTGACCTCTTTGGTTAAGTCTATTCCTCAATATTTTTTTGGTCTTGGTGCAATTGTAAATGGGATTATTTTCTTAATTTCAGTTTACGCTACTTCATTATTAATGTATAAGAATGCAACAGATTTCTGCTCATTGATTTTGTATCCTGCGAACTTACTGAATCCATTTATCAGTTTTAGTAGTGTTTTGGTGGAGTCCTTAGGATTTTCTGCATATATCATTATGTCATCTGCAAATAGAGTTTTCCTTCTTCCAGTTTGGATGCTTTTCATTTCTTTATATTGTCTGATTGCTGTGGCTGGGACTTCTAACACTATGGTGAATAAAAGTGGTGAGAGTGGACATCACTGTCTTGTTCCTGACCTTAGGGGAAAGGCTCTGTTTTTCACCATGGACTATGTATGATGTTAGCTGTGGATTTGTCATATATGGCTTTTATTATGTTGAGGTATGTTTCCTCTAAATTTACTTTGTTGAGGGTTTTTATCACAAAATGGATATTGTACCTTGTCAAATGCTTTTTCTGTATCTGTGGACATGATCATATGATTTTTATCCTTTGTTGTACTGATATGATGTATCATACTGATCATTTTGTGAATGTTAAACCACCTTTGCATCCTGGTAATAAGTCTCACTTGATCATGGTGTATGATTTTTTTAATAAATTGTTGTATTTGGTTTCCTAATATTTTGTTGAGGATTTCTACATCTATAGTCACGAAAGTTATAGGCCTATGGTCCTCTTTTTTGTTTGTGTCTTTATCTGGTTTTGGAATTAGGGTGATATTGGCCTCATAAAATGAACTTGAAAGTTTTCCTTCCTCTTGTAGTCTTTGAAATAGTTGGAGAATGGGTATTAACTCTTCTTTAAATGTTTCGTAGAATTTGCTTGGGAATTTGTCTGGTCCTTGACTTTTGTTTGTTGGGAGTTTTCTTTTTATTATTATTAGCTCATTTTCTTTGCTGGTGATTGGTCTGTTCAAATTTTCTACTTCTTCCTGCTTTAATTTTGGTAGTTTATATGCTTCTAGGAATTTACTCATTTCTTCTAAGTTGTGCAATTTGTTGGCATATAGGTTTTCATAATATTCTGTTGCAATTGTTTGTATTTCTGTGGTATTTGTTATATTTCTCCTCTTTCATCAGTAATTTTGTTTATCTGGGTCCTCTCTTATTTTCTTTAATGATTCTTGCTAGAGGTTTATCAGTTTTGTTTATTTTTTCAAAGAACCAGCTCCTAGTTTCATTGGTCTATTCTATTGTTTTTTAAGTTTCTGTATCATTTGATTCTGATCTAATTTTTATTATTTCCTTCCTTTTGCTGGGTTTGGATTTTGTTTGCTCATCTTTTTCTAGCTTCTTTAGGTATAAGGTTAAGTTGTTTATTTGAGATTTTTCTTGCTTTTTTTGAGGTAGGACTGTATTACTATAAACTTCCCTCTTAGAACTACTTTTGCTGCATCCCATAGATTTTGGAGAATTTTATTTTCATCTTCATTTGTTTCCATGTAATTTTTTATTTCTTCTTTGATATCCTGGTTGACCTGGTTGATTCATTATTTAGTAGCATGTTATTTAACCTCCATGTGTTTGTGGTCCTTCCAGATTTTTTCTTGGGGTTGATTTCTTGTTCCATAGTATTGTGGTCAGAAAAGATGCATGGTATGACTTCGATGTTTTTTAATTTGTTGGGGTTTGTTTTGTGGCCTAATGTGTGACGTATTCTGGAAAATGTTCCATGTGCACTTAAATGTGTATTCTGTTGAATGTTCTGAATATATTTGTCAAATCTCTTGTCCAGTGCAACATTCAAAGCCATGGTTTCCTTGTTTTCTGTTTGGATGATCTATCCATCAGTGTAAGTGGGGTGTTAATGTCCTCTACTGTTATTGTATCACTACCAATTATTTCTTTTATGTTTCTCATTCATTGTTTTAGGTATTTGGGTACTCATATGTTAGGTGCATAAAAATTTACAATTGTTAGATCATCTCATTGGATTGTCTCCTTCATTATGGTATAGTATCCCTTCTTCGTTTCTTGTTATAGTCTTTGTTTTAAAGTCTATTTTGTCCAATAGAAGGATTGCTACCCTGGCTTTCTTTTGGTTTCCATATGCCTAATAAGTGTTTCTCCATCCCCTCACTTTCGATCTGCAGGTGTCTTTTGGTCTGAAATGAGTTTCTTGTAGGCTAGAAATGGTCTTAAGTTTCAACTGGCCCTGCTGCCAGACAGAAGAGTTCAATCATTTCAATGAAGTTGAAAACAATGGAGAAATTCTACTGACCTAGTATAATTTGTTTTCTTCTCTACATGTTCTGGGCTTCCTGACATTTTCCAGTAAACATTTTATTTGGTTAAATGAGAAAAAAGGAAACATCTATGCCATTGCAAAATCCATTTTATTTCTAAGTATTTCTTAGTAATAGAGCCAAGTGCTTTGGCTAAAAGAGGGCAAACATCAGAGGCAATGGTGAGAAGCTGTGTAACTTATGAACAGACTGGAATTGCCCATGACACTTGCCTGGAACATACATCAGGCTCAACCCACCTCTACTTTACTCCTTTGTGAAATTGCATGATGTTAAGAGAGCAAAGCTGACAGAAACTTAAAGATCCTACAGAGAATTCTGATCTCGCGCTGGAACCACTTGTGCCGTAAGGGGCTGGTCAGGGGCCAAAAAACCTTGCCAGTTATTTGAACAAAAAGAATTTTTTTTAAATATTTTTTCTTTATTTATTTATGATAGTCACAGAGAGAGAGAGAGAGAGGCAGAGACACAGGCAGAGGGAGAAGCAGGCTCCATGAACCGGGAGCCCAACGTGGGACTCGATCCTGGGTCTCCAGGATCGCGCCCTGGGCCAAAGGCAGGCGCCAAACCACTGAGCCACCCAGGGATCCCCCAAAAAGAATTTTTAAAAACAGTCTTATTTCTGTTGATGAACAATAAACTGCACATATTCTAAATATACAATTTGGTAAGTTTTGATATACATATTAAATGCCTCACTGCTATGGTCTGAACGTGTCTCTGCCAACACCAAATTCATATGTTGAAATCCTAATCTCCAAGGTAGGTATTAGAAAATGGGGCCTTCGGGAGGTGATTCAGTCATGAGGGTGGAGCCCTCTAGAGTGAGATTACTGTCCCTATAATTGGGACCCCACAAAGCTCCCTAGAATCCAAGTGAGGACATTGGAGAACAAATTAAAAGGTTTGAGATGTGGAGGTGGACACTCATCCAGCCATTCTGGCACCTCGATTTCAAACTTCCAGCCTCCAGAACTGTGAGAAATAAATGTCTGTTGTTTATAAGCTACCCATCCTGTGGTACTTTGTTATGGCAGCCCAGAGGGACCAAGGCAACTACAATCAAGATAGTAGACTTATCTATCATCTTCAAAAGTTACTCCTTCCTTGCCCCCAACCCATATCCCAGGCAACCACTGATCTGCCTCAGTCACTATAGGTTAGTGTGCATTTTCTAGAGCTTTGTATAAATAGAATCATACACACACTACTTATCTTAAAATCCATCTATGTTACTGTGCAT
Source organism: Vulpes vulpes (assembly GCF_048418805.1). Lineage (NCBI taxonomy): Eukaryota > Metazoa > Chordata > Mammalia > Carnivora > Canidae > Vulpes > Vulpes vulpes. The sequence continues at coordinate 87,901,737 of NC_132793.1, read as the reverse complement.
ACCAATAGCTCATTCCATTTTATTTTTATTTTTTTTAAGATTTTATTTATTTATTCATGAGAGACATAGAAAGGCAGAGACACAGGCAGAGGGAGAAGCAGGCTCCATGCAGGAAGCCTGATGTGGGACTCGATCCTGGGACTCCAGGATCACGCCCTGGGCCGAAGGCAGATGCCAAACCCCTGAGCCACCCAGGGATCCCAGCTAATTCCATTGTATTGCTGAGAAGCATTTATCCTATGAGCATACCACAGTTTATCCATTCAACTGTTGATGGATATTTGCATTGATTGTAATTGAGACTATTACACATAGGCTCTTATGAGCATTCACATGCAAGTCTTTGTATGGACATATGCTCTCATTATCCCCAGGCAATACTTATGAGTGGAATGGCTGGATCATATAGTAGGTGTGATTTAACTTTTTAAGGAACTTTCAAACCATTTTCCATTTTATATTCCTACTAGCACTGTGTGAGAATTCCAGTTCTTTCATATACTTGCCAACACTTGTAATATGAGTCATTTTAGCCATTCTAATAAGTGTGTAGTAGAAACTCATGGTGGTTTTAATTTGCATTTTCTTCATGACTAATGATTGTGAGCATCTTTTCATATGCTTGTTGGCCATCTATATGTCCTCTTGGTAAACTGTTTAAAGCTTATGCCTATTTAAAATACTGAGTTTGTTTTCTCTTTCTCCTTTTCTTCCTTCCTTCCTTCCTTCCTTCCTTCCTTCCTTCCTTCCTTCCTTTCATACTTTCTCCTTTCTTTTCTTCTTTTTTTATTTGTCTTTAATCTCTCTGGTTAAGTTTATTCCCTGGTATCTTATTCATGTTGATACAAGTATAAATGAGATTGTTTTCTTAATTTCTCTTTTTGCTATCTCATTATAGTGCATAGAAATGCAACTGATTTCTGCATATGAATTTTGTGACCCACAACTTTACTTAGTCACTTATTAGTTCTAGTAGTTTTTTGGTGGAGTCTAAGACTTTCTATATATAGTATTATGCCATCTACAAATAGTGCAAGTTTTACTCCTCTCTTACCAATTTGGATGCCTTTTATTTCTTTTTCTATCTGATTGCTGTAGCTAGGCCTTCCAGTACGATGTTGAATAAAAGTGGTGAGAGTGGACATCCTTGCCCTGTTCATGATCTTAGAGGAAAAGCTCAGTTTTTCCCCATTAAGGATGATATTAGCTGTGGGTTTTTCATTTTTGCCTTTATTATGTTCAGATATGTTCCCTTTAAACCTACTTTGTTGAGAGTTTTTGTCATGAATGGATGTTGTACTTTGTCAAATGATTTTTCTACATTCATTGAGATTATCATATGGCTTTTATCCTTTCTCTTATTAATATGATGTATCATGTTGATTGATTTGTGACTACTGAACAACCTGTAGGAGTGCTGACAACACTGACTCCATCTTTATCCCTCCATCTTGTTCATACCCACACAGTGACCTCCCTTGGGGCTATGTCTTCCAGGTCCCTTAAACATTAATGTCTTCCCTAACCAGAATGAGGGAAGGCTTGATCTGATCTTCCCTAAAGTGGCACAAAGAAGGTGCCACTTTAGATAACTACCCTTTGGCCTCACCACCATGATCCCCTCATCCTATAAACCTGGTGGATAAGGATCCAGATGGGGGTGGAGAACAGCTATGTAGCATCTGGAACATCATCCACCTGATCCCCTCCCTGTCAATGAGTTACCCTGAATATAATCCTGTGTAAACAGTATGGAGTGATTTGCTTCATTTGGCAGTCTCAGAGTGCTCTTAGTCTGAAGGATTCTTTACTGTCCCTTCTCTACCTTCTAATAATTAGTGAGCTGGCAGGAGAGCAAATATAAAACAAGCGTGGGTAAAGGGACTGGGCAGGGGGGAAAGCCCAGCATCTGTGGGGATATCTAGGGCGGCCAACCATCTATGTATGGAGCCACGTTTTTTGAGCATTTTGAACCAGTGCATGAATAAACCAATCCATTGCAACCATAGCCGCTATGGTGGCTGATTTAATGAAATTGAAAGAATTTGTCATAAGGGAAATGTTTTTTCCTTTCAACCTGTTTAAACAGGTTGAAAACAGAAAAACAAAGTGTCCTGCCGATAATAAAATGGTAGAAAAGGGTCTCATCAAGGGCTCTTGTAAACAATTGTGGCAAGATCTAGTATTATCTGGGATGCTGAGAGAAAATATGGACAAACAACGCAATTGGGTCTGGCTAAGTCTATAGACGGCATCGCTCCAAGGGCATCTCCGTAGTCCCACAGTTTGTCATGGGATGGTAGGTTGGAATAATGGATATTGCCAGAGGACACGATGTTTTATCATTATACAGATGATGTTATGTAAATTTGTGATGATTTTTCCTCCCTGCGTCAAGCAGCTGTGTCATTACAGGCATACCTAAAGTCACAAGAATGGCAGGTAAGTACTGACAAGATCCCAGGCCTGGGTCAATCAGTAAAGTTGCGGGGCTGTGACGTGGGCAGGTAAGACAAAGGTGATGCCAGAGGCAGTCATTGATAAAATACGAGCCTTCCCAATCCCTCAAGTAGTAAAAGAATTATAGGCTTTTGTTGTTTTATTGGGTTACCTTTTGTTCTCCATTTGCACATTTTATATACCTTTGTTTAGAAGGGAAGCAGATGGGATTCGGGTGCTAACCAAAAGGGAGCTTACTTGAAGACAAAAATGGCAGTTAAACAAACAGAGGCCCTGTAGATACTGATACCAGATGTGAGTTGTGAACTAGACATAAATTCATATCCAGAAGGGTTTGGCTGGGACTTGTGGCGATGACAAAATAGGAAACAAATCCCATTAGGATTCTGGTCTCGATCATGGAAGGGAACAGAAACCAGGTATGGTCCCATCAAGAAACAACTAGGAGCTGTGTATCTTGCATGACAACAGACAGAAGACTGACTGGCCGTCCATGGTGATATGAAGGTCCCTACCAGTAGGAGGATGGAATTAGGACATGTTCAGCAAACCCAAGAATACCTGTGCCCAGATAAGCACTTTACAGAAAAGGCACGCTTCCCTATGGCAGAGGAGTGCTCACAATGCCAGCCCGCTGTCTCATGAACTGTACTTGTTACCAAGACTCGTAATTTCACATTGACCCAGCCCAACTTCCAGAAGTTGCCAACATGTGGCCTCTTCCCCTCCCCAAGTAAAGGAAGGAGTGGATACATGGATGGCAGTTACTGGGTAAGCCCCCCTATTTGGCATTCCTCTGCTATCTGACTGGATTCTTGTAACTGGAGCCCAAGGGTGCAAGAGCTCCTGGGTCGGGGGTGTCTAACAGACCAGGTTTGGCCAAAACAGGCCAGGTTTGCTGACAAAATCCGAAGGCAGAGAGACAAGGAAAGGAAAAAAGAAAGGAATTTATTTCAGTGAGGCCAATACCGGGAAGACAGCAGACTAACGTCTCAAAGACTGTTTCCCACGTACTGAAAATACTTCTAGGTTCATATAAGGAGAGTAAATTGTCCTTATATATTCCTCATATAAGGAGAATGGGGAACAAAGGTTGGTGGGTATGTGCAAGTGGGAAGTGAAGATCAGGTCATTGTCTTGGGGTCAATCACACAGAGTCTTGCTGGCATCAGGGCAGTTGTTGCAGTTCCCATCATGGGATGCTTTGCCCACCAGGTCTTGGAGTTAAAGATAGGCTGGAAATAACTAAATCCGTTAGAAAGTACAGACTCAGGTCAGAATGGAGGTAGCTGACATCCTCTTTCATTCTGATGTACTTTGGTTCAAAGAAGGAACTAAACAAAGTAGCCAGTGAGCAGAATTGAGAGCAGTATGGATTGCATTGACACGTGAACACTTGCCCATGGATTTGGCCACTGAGAGCAGAGCAGCGTGGAAAGGGTTGACACCATGGATGCCGCAATGGCATAAAGAATGCTGGGCCATCCTAAATAGACTCCTGTGGGGAGTGGAACTGTGGAGAGATTTTTGGGAAGTATGCATTAAACCCTGTGCAGCCATCCAAGTATGGGATGTGTCCATCCATTCCCCATCCACACAGCTGGGCAATCATGAGGCAGATGCTCTAGATCTGGTACAAGCCCTTCTGCTCGAGGCATTGCCTACCTCACCAGAGATAGCAGAATGAGTCTACCATAAATCTATTTGGGACACAGTAAGAAGACTACATTTGCCTTTAAAATATTCTGATCTACAAGCTGCTGACAAGGACTGCCCCCCAGTGCCACCTCAGGCAACGGCTGTTGCACTATACCTGGGGCATATCTGGTAGACTATTTCTTGCTGAAAAATAGATTACATAGGACTCTCACTGGTATCAGAAGGGCACAAATATAGGCTGACCTGCGAGGATATGCCCGCAGGATTTGTACAAGCCTTTGCCTGTAGAAGAGCAATCAGGCTGCAATTATAAAGGGATTAATAAAACTAGAGGGTGAGTATGGAACACCATCTCAAATAGTGATTAAGGGACACATTTTATTGGCCATGATGTCCAAGAATGGGCAGAGGGCTGGGATATATTCTGGAGTTTGCACCTGCCATACAATCCTATTGCTGCAGGTCTAATCAAAAGGATGAGTAGGCTAATAAATAACACATTAAAGATGTTGTCACCAAATGGCCCTCTCAAAAGATGGTCTCCACAGCTAACAGAGGCAATTTGACTCCTTGATGCCACACCCACAGCAGGACAGACATTGGTATGTGAACGCCTAACCATCTACACCCCCACAGCTCAGGTCCAATGGGTATATATACTGTCAGGTTTGAGGCCTATCTGATGGGAAGAGGGACTCGTTTTGTGATTGCCACAAGGCCTCCCACCTGGTAAGACTTTCAACTCATTGGAAATTGACTTGGAGTACCCTCCTCCCCTAGGTGGCTCAGTGTCCTAATTCCTTGGGACCAAAAGCTCACATCCGTATTACTCTTTTTTTTTTTTTTTAAGATTTTATTTATTTATTCGTGAGAGACACACGAAGAGAGAAAGGCAGAGACCCAGGGAGAAGGAGAAGCAGGCTCCATGCTGGGAGCCCGACGTGGGACTCAATCCTGGGACTCCAGGACCATGCCCTGAGGGAAAGGCAGATGCTCAACCGCTGAGCCACCCAGGCGTCCCCGCATCTGTATTATTCTTAACCCCTTGTTCTACATTGGTCAAAATCTAAGACACATTCAATTAACTGCTTCTGAACCTCTGACTCTTGGTACTGACATAGGGTTGTTAGTATGGGTGCCGACTGAAATGCCTATGTATAATATGGACACACCTTCTGATGATGTTAAGGGTCAAAACATATGGTATCATCCCCAAGGCAAGATACCTAAGCCAAGGGTGATATTGGCTCATGGGGACCAAACTGCTACTCTGTAGTTGCTAAATGAAATTTTGCCATATTTATTGCCTATAAAACATTTGTCTTATTGCTTCAGCCTCGCTTTGTTGATGCTTCTGTTGCATCAGGAAACATCATCCTGTCATGGGTCATCACTTATGCTGAAGTTCACAATCACTCCATCTGTAAGGTCTACAGAGAGGACCCCTTTATAGGGTTGCTGAGGAACCATAGTTCTAAGTATTTCCTTTGTCTTATAGGGATATTAATATTGCTATTGTGGCATAGGGATGCAAGTCCCCTCCTGGCTCTATAGTCATCATGGAAGAATGGCATGTAAAGATTATAAGAGCCATAAAGATGGTGGTGGGGGGGATCGGTAAGTGCAGAACTACTGACAACACTAACTGCATCTTTGGCCCTCCATCTTGTTCAAGGCCATGCAATCTCCCTTGGGGCTAATGTTCTAGGCCCTGTGAGGGGTAATGTATGCCCTGACCAGAATGTGAGGAGGCTTGTTCTGATCTTGCCTAAAGTGGTACACAGAAGGCACCACTTTAGATAAAAACCTTTTGACCTCATCACCATAATCCCTCACTCTATAAAAGCTGTGAGTTTAGGGTGAATATGGAAGCAGAGAATAGCTGTGTAGCACCTGGATCGTCACCCACCTGATCCCCCTGTCAGTTAGTTACCCTGAATAAAATTCGGTGTAAATGGTATGAAGTCACTTGTTTGGTTTCTCAGTTTCAAAGTACTTTCTTGGTCTGGAGGATATTTTACTGTGCCTCTCCTACGTAGTAATACCCCTGCATCCCTAGAGTTAATCCCACTTGATTGTGATGACAATTTTCTTAATGTATTGCTGGGTTCTGTTTATTTATATTTTGAGAAGTCTTGCATGTATATTCATCAGAGTTATTGGCCTGTAGTTCTCTTTTTCTGTGGTGGCTTTATCTGGTTTTGGTATCAGGGTAATGCTGTCCTCATAGAGTGAATTTGGAAGCTTTCCTTCCTATTCTATTTTTTTTAATAGTTTGAGAAGAATAGGTATTAATTCTTCTTTAGATGTTTGGTACACTTTTGTTTGGACTTTTGTTTGTTGGGATTTTTTGATTACTGATTCCATCTCATTGCTAGTAATAAACTGTTCAAATTTTCTATTTCCTCCTTGATTCAGTGTTTGAAGATGATATGTTTCTAGGAACTTATCCATTTCTTCTAGGCAATCCAACTTATTGGCATATAATTTTTCATAATATTCTTATAATCCCTTGTATTCTTGTGGTGTTGGTTGTCATTTTTATTCCATCATTTCTTTTTTTTTAATGGAATTTTATTTTATTTTATTTTTACTATTTTATTTACTTATTCATGAGAGAGAGAGAGAGACAGAGACACAGGCAGAGGGAGAAGCAGGCTCCACGCGGGGAGCCCAACATGGGACTCGATCCCAGGACTCCAGGATCGCACCCTGGGCTGAAGGCGACACCAAACCGCTGAGCCACCAGGGCTGCCCTATTCCATCATTTCTAATTTTATTTATTTGAGTCTTCTTTTTTTCTTGATGAGTCTGGCTATAGGTTTATCAATTTTGTTTATCTTTTCAAAGAGCCAGCTCCTAGTTTCATCTGTTCTATTTTTTTTTTAGTTTCTATGTCATTTATGTATGCTCTAATCTTTATTATTTCCTCCCTTCTCCTGGCTTTGGGATTTGTTTGTTCTTTTTCTAGCTCCTTTAAGTGTAGGGTTAGTTGTTTGAGATTTTTCTTGTTTCTTGAGATAGGCCTGTATTGCTATAAAATTCTATCTTAGAACAGCTTTTGATGCATCCCAAAGATTTGGGGCCATTGCGTTTTCATTGTCTCCATCTATTTTATTTCTCTTTTGATTTCTTGACTAATCCATTCATTGTTTTAGTAGTACGTTATTCAGCCTAATGGATTTGTGTTCTTTCCAGACTTTTTCTTGTGACTGATTTCTAATTACATAAGTGTTGTGGTTGAAAACGATGCATAATATGATTTCAAACTTCTTGAATTTGAAACTTGCTTTGTGGCCTAATGTGATCTATCCTGCGGAATGTTCCATGTGCATTTGAAAAGAATATGTATTCTGTTTTGGGATAGAATGTTTCGTATGTATGTGTTAGGTCTATCTAGTCTAATGTATCATTCAAAGTCACAGTTTGCTTCTTAATTTTCTGTCTGGATGGTCTATCCATTGACATAATTGGGTGTTAAAGTTCCCTACCATTATTGGATTACTGTCAATTTTTTCCTTTATAGCTTTTGATTGTTGCTTTACGTACTTAAAAATGTTGAATCCCATCTTAGATGCATAGATATTTACAGTTGTTAGGTTCTCTTGTTGGATTGTTCCCTTTATTATTATGTGATATCCTTCTTTGTCTCTTGTTACAGCCTTTGCTTTAAAGTCTATTTTGTCCAGTATAAGTATTGCTATCCTGGCTTTCTTTTCACTTCCATTTGCATGGTAAATATTTTTCTGACCCTTCACCTTCAATATGCATGTATCTTTAGATCTATAGTGAGTCTCTTGTAGATGGGTCATGCTTTTTTATCTATTCAATGTATTTTGATTGAAGCATTTAGTCCATTTACATTTAAAGTAATTATTGATAGGTATGTACTTATTGCTATTTTGTTACTTGTTTTATAGGATATTTTTATAGTTCTTTGTTCCTTTCTTCTCTTGCTCTCTTCCTTTGTGGTTCAATGGCTCTCTTTAGTGTTATGCTTGGATATGCTCTTTTATCTTCATTTGTTGTGCATTATAGGTTTTTTATTTGTAGTTACCATTTGGTTCATATATAATATCTTAACTTTATAGCACTCTTTGTTAAACTGACAGTTGCTTAAGTTTGAACCCATTCTAGAAGCACTAAATTTTTACCCTCCACCCGCCCAAGTTTTATGTATATGATGTCATACTACACATCCTTTTATTCTGTGAATGCCTTATTTTTATAGATATCCTTGATTTTACTACTTCTGTGCTTTAACCTCCATGCTGGTTTTATAAATGATTAATCTACTACTTCTATTATATGTTTGCATTTGCCTATAATTCTTCCCTTTCGTAATTTTCTTACTCCTAATTATGGCCTTTTATTTCAACCCAAAGACCTCCTTTTATCATTTCCCATGAGGATACTTTATTAATGATGAACTCCTTTAATCTTTGTCTGGGAAACTCTATTTCTCCTTCTATTCAGAATGATAATCTAGCTGGATAGGGTATTCTTGATTGCAGGGCTTTTTCCTTTCATCACTTTGAATGTATCATGCCACCCCCTTCTGTTTTATAAAGTTCCTGCTGAAAAATCAGCTTTATGGGGTTTCCCTTGTATGTAAACTGTCTTCTCCCTTCTTGCTGCTTTTCAAAATTCTTTATCACTACTTTTTTCTTTTTCTTATTTTTTCTTTCTTTTCTTGTCTTTTTTTTTTTTTCTCCACTTTTTGCCACTTTAATTGCATTGCTTCTTGGTGTGAACCTCCTTGGGTTAATTTTTTGGGGGATTCTGTGTTCCCCCAGATCTTCCCAGATTAGGGAAGTTTTCAGCTATTATTTCTTTAAATACATTTTCAGCCCCTTTTTCTCTCTCTCTTCTCCTTCTGGCATTCTTATAATGTAATGTTATCATGCTTGATGATATCACTGAGTTCCCTTAAACTATTCTCATTTTTTATTCTTTTTTCTTTTGTGTTTCAGCTTGGTTGCTTTCCATTACTGTGTCTTCCAGATTGTTGATCCATTCTTTGGGATCCTCTAGTCTGCTATTGATGCCCTCTAGTGTATTTTTAATTGTAATTATTGAGTTCTTCATCTTTGACTGGTTCTTTTTAGAATTTTCTCTCTCTGTTGACATCTCATGGATATTCTCCACTCTTTTCTCAAACCCAGTGAGTATCTTTGTGACCATTACTTTGAATTCTTTATTAGACATACTCCTTATCCCCATTTCACTTAGTTCTTTTCCTATGGTTTTATCTTGTTCTTTCTTTTGGGATATAGTCCTCTGACTCATTTTATCTAACTCTATGTGTGTATTTCTATGTGTTAGGAAGGTCAGCTGTGTATCCTGATCTTGAAAGTAGTAGCCTATGAAGAAGAGGTTCTATGGTGCCCTGTAGCACACTGCCCTTGTCTGGAGCTGCCATAGTTTTATAGTCAATCAGACCAGGTGCCTGCTGTTGGTTCATCTGCTAGGTCTGGGGTCACACAAGACTGCAGGGCACTCCCTGTGCTGCCCACTGAGAGGTTTTTAGTGTTAGGCAGAGCCAGCAGTCGGACCAGATAGCTACTGCCTCCGTAACACATACACACCAGTCTGTCTATTGGAACTGCAGTCATATAGAGTAGGGTGCTCTCCCTGTGCTGTCCTTGGATAGTGTTTGTTGTGGGCAGTCAGACCAAATGTCTTCCCCGAGTCCGTCTGCTGGGGCTGCAGTTACACTGATGGGCAGGGCGCCCTCTCTATGCTGTCAGTCCCTTATAGGGTTGCTTGTAGGGTTTTGAGAGCTGCTTTGGAGGGATGCCTGTCAGGTGGGGCAGGTTGTACAGGATGGATCCAGCAGGGAATATGGGGTGGGGTGCACAGTGCTAGCAAATAGGTGTAGTTTTCTGGTTGGTTCCTGCAACTTTCCAGCTATCTAGAGCTAGAGAGGTTGCTGGGAGAGAAATGGCACCCACCCTAGCACTTTTGTTCTTAAAGAAGTCTCCTACAGATCCCTGTGCTTTCACTGCGTGTTCTGGGATAGTAAATAAATCTCCTTTATGTATACTACAGGTACTTTTTCAAACTGCTGCTTCTATGCTGTCTCAACTGTGTTGTTTATTATGCTGGCTCTTTAAAGGTGGAGACTCAGTTTCCTATTGCCCTCTAGCACTCTCTGAGCTAGATCTGCTGATTTTTAAAGTGCCCAGAGTTAAGCACCACTGATTGTGAAAACTCACAGACTTAAGCCCTACTAGATTTCAAAGCCAAATGTTATGGGGATTCATCTTCCCAATGTGGGTCCCCCATGCCTGGGGTACCTGGTGTAGGATCTGATCCTCTCACTCCTCCATGCTTGTGGCATCCCTCTGTTTGTGATTAATCTCGCCAGGGGTCTGGCTCTCAGCTGCATCTCTGCCCCCCTATCCTTTGTGTTGTGGCCTCCTCTCTACAGTTAATGGTTAAAAGTCTGCTAAAAGTCTGTTAAAAGTTTGTTCTGGCAGGCTTCCAGGTCATTTTCAGAGTTAGCTGTATGTATACAGAGGTTAGCTCTTGTCTGCGGAATGACACACTTGGCTTGGGATCCTCCTACTCCACCACCTCCCCAGATGGTTGTTTGTTTTCTTTTTCTTGAGCCTTGAGAGTTTAAATATTGAGTTTTGAGGGTTTATATATTCTGAAGATGAGTCCTTTATCACATATATGATTCGCAAATATATTCTCCCAGTCCGTGGATTATCTTTTTGTTTCCTTAACAATATCTTTCAAAGTGCAGACACTCCTAGACTGTGCTTTTCCTGCTGTAGCTAAGAAAAATTTGCCTGACTCAAGATTATAAAGGTTTTTCTTATGTTTTCTTCCGAAGTTTTATACTTTTAGGGTTTGTATTTAGGTCTATCAACTGTAGGAGATTTAGACCAAAGCTCATTTTCTCATAAATAACATCAAGTGTTTTCAGCACAATTTATTGAAAAAGACCAGTTTTTCTCCACCAAATTGCATAGGCAACTTTATTAAAATTAGTTTTCCATATATATATATATATATATATATATATATATATATATATATATGGGTGTGTGTGTATGTTTATTTCTAGATTTTCTCATCTGTTCCATTGATCTATTTATCCATCTCAATACCAACACTGCTCTATCTTGGTTATTGTAGCTTTGTAATAAGTCTGGAAATCAGGTAATCTTAGACCTCCAACTTGGTGTTTATTTTTTAACTTGTTTTAGCTATTCTAGCTAACTTTATATTCTATATAAATTTTAGAATCACCTTGTCAGTTTTTACAATGATGCCTGCTGGAATTTTTATTGATAGCACCTTTAGCTCAATTGGGACAGAAATGTCATCTTAACAATATGAAAAATTCTGACTTATGAACATAATATATCTTATATAGTCTTCCTTAATTTCCCTCAACAATGTTTTATAGTTTTTAAAATACAGGTATTGGGACACCTGGGTGGCTCAGCGGTTAAGCGTCTGCCTTTGGCTCACGGCATGATCCCAGAGTTCTGGGATGGAGTCCCGCATCAGGCTCCTTGCATGGAACCTGCTTCTCCCTCTTCCTATGTCTCTGCCTCACTCTCTGTCTCTCATGAATAAATAAATAAATTCTTAAAAATAAAATAAAATACAGGTTTTTATATGTTTTGTCAGATTTAAGTATTTTTTATTTTTGATAATGAGAATATAATTTTTAAATTTCATTTTCCTGCTTTTTATGGGTAGTATATAAAAATACAATTGACATCTGCATATTGATCTCATGTTTGGCAACCATGCTAAATTTACTTAGTAGTTCTAATAACTGCAGTTCCATCTGATTTTCTACACAGATGATCATGTCATCTGCACATAATGATAGTTTACTTCTTCCTTTCCAATCTCCATAGTACTGATTTCCTATATTTGTTTTGTTACACTTGCTACAACCTCCAATGTTGACTAGAAGTGTCTGATCTTGGGAGAAAAGCGATCAGTGTTTTACCTTTAAGTGTCCTGTTAGCTGTAGGTTTTTGGTAGATATACTTTATCAAGTTCAGGAAGTTTCCTTCTATTCCTAGTTTGCTGAATTTTATTAGGAATTGATGTTAAGGGGTGTCTGGGAGGCTTAGTCGATTGGGTGTCTACCTTTGGCTCAGGTCATGATCCCAGGGTCCTGGGATCAAGCCCAGCATGGAGCTCCTTGCTCAGCTGGGAATCTGCTTCCCCCTCTTCTTCTGCCCCTACCCACTGCTTGTGCTCATTCTCTCTCAAATAAATGAATAAAATCTTTTTTTAAAAAAAGGAATTGATATTAAATTTTGTTAAGTGCTTTTTCAGTGCCTATTGAGATGATATGATTTTTCTTTCTTAGTTTTTTAATATAGTGAATTATACTGATTTTCAAATATTAAACCAGCCCCACTTGATTATGATATCATGAACACTCTACTTTTTTAAATTATAGAATTTATAAAACTCAACTTCATAAAATTTTGTTTAGAATTTCTACATCTATGTCCATGGGGGGTGTCTTGAGATATTGGTCTGTAGTTTTTCTTTTTGTTTTTTTGTGATTTTCATATAAGGGTAATACTATTCTCATAAAATGAGTTTAAAAATATTCCCTCCTCTTCAATTTTCTGGGAGAGTGTGTGTAGAATTTTTTTCTCTCTGGATCTTATTTTGGATTATTTTTATGGCCCTGCCTTCAAGTCCACTATCTTATCTTCTGCAATGTCTAATCCCACCCAGTGTTAACCCCACCCAGTGTATGCTTTTTCTGACATTGTAGTTTTCATCTCTAGAAATTCTGTATGAGTCATACATATATGACTCATATATATATATATATACACACACACACACACACACACACACACACATATATAATCTTCCATGTCTCTACTTAACTTTTTGAGTATATAAAATATAGTTCTAGTAAATGTTTTAATGATCTTCCTGTTAATCCTAACATCTCTGTCAATTATGGGTCAGTTTCACCTGTTTTTTCCTCAGTATGGGTCATGTTTCCCTGCATCTTTGCATGCCTGGAAATCTTTGATGCCAGAGATTATGAAATCTACTTCATTGGGTCCTGAATATTTTTGTATTCCCATAAATCTTGAGTTTTAGCCAGGGAAGCAATTAAGTGCCTTGGAAGTAGTTTGATCCTTTTGGGTCTGGCTTTTATGGTCGTTAGACAGGTTGAGAAGAGTGCTTAGTCCAGACTAATTATTTTCTGCTACTGAGACAAGACTTTCCTGAGTACTTTACCCAATATCCTATTAATTACTACATTTTCCACTCTGATTGGTAAGAACAGGCACTTTTCCTGGCCTTCTCTTAATATTTGAGGGGGACCCTCCGCAGATTTCCAGAATTCTGTCTATAGTTCTCTTTTCTGGGGGTACTCTGTCTTGCAAACTCCAGTCACTTGAGTCTCCCCCAACTTTCATTCAGCCTCTTCAACTCTGGGAGTCAGCTAGGTCCCACTTGGGCTCACTCTTCTTGTTTTCTCTTAAAGATTTTATCTTTTAAGTAATCTCTACACCCAGCATGGGGCTCAAATTTGCAACCCTGAGATCAAAAGTTCTACCTACTGAGCCAGCCAGGCACCTCCTGGGCTCACTCTTCTATATTGTACCTTGGAACTCTGAAATCAGTAACTAGAGGAACCATATGACCATCTTGCATGTTCCCATTTATCTAGGATCACTGCCTTTCATTATCTGATGACTAGCATGTTGAACCGTTATCTATTTGATTTGGTTGTTTCAAGTGGGTGGGTAAATGCAGACACTGCTATCCCCATCGTGGCTGGAAGTGGAAATCCAAAAAGAGAGAGCTTCATATAAAGAATTGTTTACTAGGTACAAAGCTGTTAACTTGTTCACCAAAGAGTAAGGGAAAACGCTAAGATACCATGGAAGGAGTAGCTATGGAAGCAGCTACTATTCCTAGGACTGAGCGAACAATGGTAAGAGGTTAGGATTCTTACAACTTAGAATCTTAGAGGAAGGGCCCCACTCAGACATCTGAGGAAGGGACCCTGGACAGTAGTAAGTGGTAGTTTCTCCTGTGTTAGGGAAAACTGAACCCCATGAGCTACTGCTATAAGGAACTGCCTCTGCTAGAGTGAAGAAGCATAGCTGGAGTAATGCTCATAGGAAAAAAGAGGCAGACAGGAGAGAAAAGCCCCTTCACCACCCTTTTCAGCCTTGCAGCCTCCCCCTAGCACCTCCACCATTGGCAGTGGCTAACAAGGAGCTGCTGGCCAAGCAGAAATGTGGTTTGCCAAGTCCCAATCTATACATCACAATCACCACCCACAGGAGAGTAGGACTAAATCTAACAATTAATAACCAGCTCACCAACCAAAGGAATAGTGAGTAGACTTCTCAACAAGGTGGAGAATGCCAATCCTTCTGTATACTTGTTTAGTTTCTAGAGTATGAATCAGCCCTTAATGTTAACATATTATACTGCACTGCAGGCATTATCAGAATATGTAATCCAATTATCCACAAGCCATGGCTGGCAAAAACTTGGCTAGATTTACTGCAAAAATATATCATGGCCTGATTATAACTGCAAGAAGATGAAAAAGTCTAGATAGCCAATAATAGGGGAATGGTTAAATTATGGTAGAGACAAACAATGGGGTAGTATGATATTCTTTTATATTATATGTTATGTTGTGATATGTTATTTTAACAGTCATAAATTTGCTCACATTTTTACCTCTTTTGTTGTTCTTCATTCCATCCTGCTTCTCCAACTTCCAACCAGGATCATTTTCCTCTATATTGAAGAACACCTCTAAGAATCTCCCTTGGTGCAGGTCTGCTGATTGTAAGTTCCTCAGTTTTTGTCTAAAAATGTTTTTATTTTGCCTTAATCATTGAAAAATAGTTTTCCTGGGTAGAGAATTCTAGGGTGGCAGTTGTTTTCTTTCAAGTCACTGTAGATCTCATTCCAGTGTCTGCTGGTTTCCAGCAGTTATTATGATAGAAGCCAGCTATTGATCTGACTAATCATCAAGAATAAGTTCCTATAAAGATATTGTTTCCCTATGGCTGATTTTTAAGTTTTTTCTTTGTCTTTGGTTTTCAGTAGTCTTTTTTTTTTTTTAAGATTTTATTTGTTTATTCGTGAGAGACAGAGAGAGAGAGAGAGAGAGAGAGAGAGAGAGAGAGGCAGAGACACAGGCAGAGGGAGAAACAGGCTCCATGCAGGGAGCCCGATGTGGGACTCGATCCCTGGACCCGGGGTCACACCCTGAGCCAAAGACAGATGCTCAACCACTGAGCCACCCAGGTATTCCAGTTTTCAATAGTTTTACTGTATTATGCTTAAGTGTCTTCTTTGTATTGAATCTGATTGGGATCTGTCAGGTTTTTGAGTCTGTGGATTGATGTCTTTTATCAGGTCTGCGAAATATGTCTACCATTATTCCTTCAAATAACACTTCTGATTTTCTCTCTCCTCTTCTACTGTGACTACAATTCCAAATATTTTAGATCTTCTCTCTATATCTATGATGTATCAACTACAATCTTTACCTTGTCTTCTGTATTATTCAGCAGTTTTATTTCTTTGCTTCATTCCAGAATTTTTATTTTGACCTCACAACTGATTCTTTCTTTAGTTTTGACTAATCAGCTATTAAACATGTCCATGAACCAGTATTTTCAGTTACCAACTTGTTTTCAATCCTAAAATTTATTTTTTTCAAGTCCTATGTCATTTTTTGATGTTTTTCACTTCTTTGGCAAACATTTCAATCTTGCTTTTTTATCTCCTTGTACACGATAAACATCTCTGTTTACAGCATATTTTGTGGTACTGGGAGTTTAATGTCTTGGATCCCTGAGAGTCCATTGCCTGTTGTCTTTCCAGTTCTCCCTTATGTGGTCTTGTTCCCTCATATGTCTAATAATCTTTGATTGTGAGCTGGAAAGTTATGTGTGGAAAGAATTTGAAGTCAAGGATAGGCTTGCCTTCCTTCAGAGAAGACTGTAATTGCTTCCGTCAGGCATCTGGGAACAGTTACAGTCCACGTTCATTCTGGTACCAGGCTGAGATTTCTCTGAGCCACCAAGATGATGGGAAGCCAGGCTGCAAACTCCACTCAGGCCTTTAAAGTCAGGGTTGAGGGATTTACCAAGGTTCTCACCCTTGGCAGGCCCCTAATTCAGACAATGTTTTCTAGTCTTGAGAGGCCAGAAATGAATGCAGCTCAGTCTCTCAGATATCTCTAGTACACTCACAAATGTCCCAGGACAAAAAAAAAAAAAAAAAAAAAAAATGGGTACCAGTGTTCTTTGTACACCTTACAGTGTTACTGTACCTATTCCAAGATCTTGACCTAATGATTGCATGATTTTAAAAAAGTGTGAAACCTATCTTGAATAGTTTTTTAGTTTCTTTTAGAAGGAAGCCTGGCCTGAATCACCCAGTCTACCATTGCAGGAATACATTTAAGAAAAGGGAGAAGATGCTACTGAAAGCATCTTTTCTCCACTTGAGGGTCAGAGTAGTCAATGCCAATTATGAGGCATGTACAATGTAATCTTTTAAAAAGATTTTATTTATTTTACAGAGAAAGAGAACACAAGCAGGGAGAGCATCATGCAGAAGGAGAGGGAGAGGCAGGCTTCCTGCTGAGCAGGGAGCCTAATGCGGAGCTTCATTCCAGGACCCTGGGATCATGACCTGAGCTGAAGGCAGATGCTTAACCGACTGAGCCACCCAGGTGCCCCTGTATGATGTAATTTCTTTTTAAAAAAATTCAAGTTGTTTTGCCACTTATTAGCAAGTCACTTTACTTTTCTGAGTCTGTTTCTTCATGGATCAAATGATAGGAATAATCTATTTTACAGGGTTAGAGTAGATGATGGATGTGAAATTGCTTTGGGACAAAGGCAAAAAACTCAAATACTATTATTTTGGCATTTTCCAAATGTAATTTTGCTTTTTACTAATAAAAATGAAGCTCTAGAAGTTTGTAAGTGGTTGAAGTATCTTTTTCAAATAAATGAAATGTTTATTTGAGTTAGTCAAGCTCTTGAAGTTTGTGTATGGGTTCATCTATATTTATTTTTTTAAGATTTTGTTTATTTTACACAGAGAGAGGGGAAAAAAAGCAGCGGGGGTGGGGACAGGCAGAAGGAGAGGGAGAAGCAGACTCCCCATTAAGCAGGGAGCCTAATGCAGGGCTTCATCTCAGGACTCTGGGATCATGACCTGAGCTGAAGGCAGACGCTTAACTGACTGAGCCACCCAGGGGCCCTGAGTTCAATCTCCATTTAAAATAGTTTTGGGTTCTTGGTTACTTGGATATGATCAGCTTCTAAAAATTTATTGTGCTGTATCCACAATGTGTGGATTTTGTGTATATGATTTTATATTTCAATAAAATGTTTAAGAACCGAAAATTTGTATCTTATTTGAATAGGTAATATATGCACATGAGATAACATTTAAAAGGTAGAAGGGGGTGGAAATATAGTTTTTCTCTTTATCCTGATCTTCAATCTTTCAGTTTCACTCCTCAGCAGCTACCACTGCTGGTTTCTTTTGTATTGCTCCAGGGATTATTTTATGCATATCAAAGCACATGTGTGTATATACATGTGTACATACATGATTCTGTTTTTTAAACTCAATGTCGGCATCTTATACATGTGGTTCTGCAGCTCGCTTTTTTCACTTAATATAAATCATTCTGTAGCCATACTTACAGACTCACTTACAGTTACAGGTACTTGGTATTCTATTGTATGGATATTCCATGATTTGTGTACTTATATGATATGCCACCCTTTTGTACAATGTGCCCAAGAATATTCTTATACACCTTTTGTGTGAATGTATTTTAGGATACATTTCTAGAAGAGGAAATGCTGATTTAAAGAGCGTGTCCAGGAGTGCCTGGGTGGCTGTTAGTTAAGCACCTGATTTTGGCTCAGGTCATCACGTCATGGGTCATGAGATGGAAACTTGTGTGGGACTCCATGCTCAGCAGGGAGTCAGCTTGAGATTCTCTCACTCTGCCCCTTTCCCAACTTGTGCTGTCTTTCTAAAATTAATAAATAAATCTAAAAAAAAAAAAGTGTGTCCATTTAAAATTCTGATATATCCAGATTGTTTTCTGTAGAAGTTGTACTCTATACTCCCATCAACAATGTATGAGATTTAAGGGTGTCTGGTTCCCTATACCCTTGCCAGTATGTTAAGCTTAAGTTATTGTCTTTCCATTTGCTAGTTTGATAGGAAGAAAAAAAAAGGAAAACACAGATATTGCCTTGTATTCCTTCAAATGGATGATGGGCAGCCCGGGTGGCTCAGCGGTTTAGTGCTGCTTTCAGCCCAGGGTGTGATCCCGGGGTCCTGAGATCGAGTCCTGCATCAGGCTCCCTGCAGGGAGCCTGCTTCTCCCTCTGCCTGTGTCTCTGCCTTTCTCTCTCTTTGTATCTCTCATGAATAAATAAAATCTTTTTAAAAAATAAATGGATGAAGCTGAACATCTTTTTCATATGTTTAGAAACAATTTTAATTTTCTATGAAGTGTATCATTTTCGTTTTTAGTACATCTTCCTATTGATTTGTTGGTCTTCTTTTTATTGGTTTGTGGTTTGCAAATCCTTTGCTAATTTGTCCTTTAACTTTGTGGTTGTTTTAGCCACAGAAATGTTTTATTCTTATGTGGCTGTATATATTAATCTTGCCCTTAGACATAAAGATTTCATAGTATAAAGATGTTGATTCTCAAAAAATTACTTTTAATAGCTGAATATAAACCCAATAAAAATACAAGTGACCCTTCCATCCCTTCTCCCTCCCTTCAAAACTAGACATCTCCCTAGACCCTGCCTATCCTTTTGCAAGCAGTCTCCTTATTAGCCTCTTCTTGATTACCCAGTTCATGCAGGCCATCTGTTTCGAGCAAGACCCCATCTGCTAAATACAGTGAATGTCCTGGGAGTGGGTCTAGGAAACAGACCCTCAAAATAAGATTGGGGACTGTATTGTTCCCATATTTAAGAAGTGAGTAATGGGACACTGGTAAACCATGGCATGCAGTGGCATCTCAGGCATTCAACATGTCACTGATGATGTCATAGGAGAGGAATGCAAAGCAATGGGAGATCTAAGGGCTGAGAAACACACCTTGTGGCAACAAAAGGGACAGGAAAGGCAGTGAGGTCACCTGGCCACTTCTGATGGTCCCTGAGTGTAAAGGGAGAACAGGGAAAAGGACAAACTGAAGGTAGTTATTTATGGTCAATGCAGAACCCAAGTCGGAAATCAAAAGCCCAGATAGAATTCCTCGCTGTCTATAGTTGCAGGAGAAATGGCTGCCCCCAGGGCCTGACTGCAAGGGTTGCAGAGTTGCAATGCCAGTTAAACACTCAGCCTTGTCTGGTCTTTCACGCTAAGGACACTGATAGGAAAGAGTGGGACCCTGAGCTATGGGTTGATGCAGAGGAGGCTGAAAACTTTGACCTCTAAGCCCCTTTGCCTCAGCCCCTGCCAGCCTTCCCTGCAGGAGCGTCCTTCCATGAACACACCTGAGGCAGCTGCCTTTCCTACAGATCCTGATTACAACCTCAGGACTCACCCTCTCCCTCTCCTCAGGGCCTCCGGGCCACAATAAGAGTTTGATCCCACCACGTCCCAGATGGAAAAGTTACCAGGCCTGCCATGGGAGGGCAGAGCTCCACACTGGTATGTGTGGCAGGACCTCATCCATCTGTGCTGGCAAGAGTCTGGGAAGCATCATAGTAATGGACTCCAAGGGTGTCAGAAGAACAATGAATTATCAAAGGCTTTCTGGAGCCAAACTTCTCAAAATGAAATCCAGGATTTTATGTGTTGGCTGGAGCCCTGGGGAATGGTACTCAAATCTGCTAGACTTCTCATTTGAAGCCTGTGGTCCAAGTAGCCTAGAGTCAGCACCCTCAGATGCTGGCCTGAATGGACTGCCATTTATGGCTCCCTGCAGTTCGTATTACAGTTCTAAAGGGAAGAGTCCAAAATTGAAGTGTCTGCAAGGCCATGTTCTCTCCAATGGCCCTAAGGGAGGGTCCTTCCTTGTCTTTTTTAGTCCTGGGAGCCCCAGGTGTTCCTTGGCTTGGGGCTGTTTCACCCCTATCTCTGCCTATTTTCACATGGTTGTCTTCTGTCCACATGTCTCCTTGTAAGGACACCAATTAGTAGGAGCTGAATTGTGTCCCCAGAAGTCACATGTTGAAGCCCCAACCTCCACTACCTCAGAATGTGACCACATTTGGAGAAAGGGTCTTTCAAGCCATAATTACACTAAAATGAGGCCTTAGGGGTGGGCCTTGATCCAACCGCACTGGTGTCTTTAAGAGAGGAGATTGGGTCACACAGATAAAGGATGCATGTCCACAAAGAAAAGACCATGTGAGGAGGCAAGAGGGCAGCCATCTCTGAGATGGGAGGAAAGCAAGCCTCCAGAATTATGAGAAAAAATTTCTGGCAAGCCACCCAGTCTGTGGTGCTGTGTGATGGCAGTCCTAGCAGACTGATATGCTAGTTACACTGGGTTAGATCCTACCCTAATTCAGCAGGACCACGAATGACCTCATTTTAACTTGATATCTACAAAGACTCTATTTAAATGAAGTCACATTCACAGGTCTTGGGGGTAAGGACTTCCAACATTATCTTTTGCAGGACATATTTCAACCCACCAGAGCACCAGTTGACTAGTTTGGCTGATATTATATTGTCCTCAGGGGCCCCAGATTTCAGCTGAGCTCAGCCAGTGGGAGGTACTGGCAGGGAAATGGTGGGTGGGAAAGTGGGATAAGTCTTTATTCTGGTTCCTTCTCACTGCTAAGTGAGCATTGGCTCTCTCTACTGCAGGCCTGTCTCTGTCAGGCGGCTTTCTCCATACAGGCCCTCTACAGGTTCTGGTAGCTGTTCTTTTTGTGGATCTTCAGGCTCATGGGGTGGGGAGAGGGCAGAGGGGAGGCGGCGTCAGTGGCTCCTCAGTATTGCCAGCTGCCCCCTCTTCAATACCTTCCCCTGATTGGATTCCTTATACCCCATCTACACCTTTGCAGTTAGCTCCTTTACTGACTACCCATCAACCAGTTGAGTGAGGCATGTTTCCTGCTGGGCCCTGCCACTTACCAGGGCATGTTCTAGGCTTTTAGGATTGCGGCATGGTCTATATTTATCAGAGCAGGATTCTTCCCCTTTGCCAGGCAATTCTCTTGATTATAAACTTGGGGATGGACCTTAAGGATCAAGTGGGGGCAGCCTTGATCCAGACTGGGGATTTCATAGGCTGAAAGGTGGACATTACAAGATTGAAGAGGATTTACAGTATGTCCACTGCAAATAGCAAATTTCTTTCCCTTCTCTGCATCTCGTGTATGGTTTTTGCTTCTTCCATTGAGAAGCAGTCTTCCTCCACCCTTTGCATTGGGCTGGATTTAGGGATTGCTTTGGCTGATGGGATGATGGCAAATGTGAAGCAAACAGACTTGGAAAGGTTTAGCCCATTATTCTTAGAACCAAACCATCACGTGAACAAGCCTAGTTGGGCTGCCAGAGATTGAAAAATGCATGGCCTGTCACCTGCTGCCCAGCTGAGAGCCAGCCAACCAGTGAGTGTCCATCTGTGGTATCCACAATGCCACCAACACTGGTCACCTTCTTGCCTTTTCTAACTTCTGACTAACTATAGCATTTAGTGGTCAGGGAGATAAGAAAAAAAAAGCACCGAGGAATGGCCAGAAAGGTAGGAGAAAACCAGTCACATGTGGAGTCCTAGAAATCACGAGACCAGGGTTTTTCAAGTGTTTTTCAATTTTCAAATGATCCTCGCTTAAGGCGAGTACTGAGAAAGATCCATCAGACTTGATACCACAGGTGACCTTGAAGACGACTTTGGTGAGGAACAGGAGAGAGAAAATTTGTTCAGGGAGGAAGTTCACAAAGGGAGTGGTATAGGCACTCGTGGGAGTAAGACACAGTGTGGTGTTAGGGCAGACAAGAAAGGGAGGATTGTGTGGGGAGGGAGGGTAAGATGTGACCAAGCAGTCCACCAGTTTGCAATCTGATGACCCAGTGAGAGCCTGGCCAGCGTGAAGCAGAGGGTAGGGAGAGAGGCAGAAAGCAGGCCAAGCCAACTCAAGGCTTGAGCTATAGGGAAAGGC
Organism: Vulpes vulpes; assembly: GCF_048418805.1. NCBI lineage: Eukaryota > Metazoa > Chordata > Mammalia > Carnivora > Canidae > Vulpes > Vulpes vulpes. Next base: position 87,879,442 of record NC_132793.1, on the reverse strand, counting down.
ACGAGAGGGAGCCTGGGCTTGGTTTATCTGACATGGCCATGTTCTTGTTGGAATGCAAAGCATGTGTGAATATTGATGAAGAGCTGGAAGAGATGGCAGGGGGGAAAGGAGACGATGGGGAGGCAAAAATGGAGTCTGGGGAAAAAAGCATATGGGATCCAAATGACTGTCTTTATCCTCATGTACAGAGGCAGGTGTACTGGCCAAAGCTAGAACTCCACCTACCAGTTTCAACTAATGATTCATGTGTATTTTTGCCCAAGAACCTACTGACATTGCTCTGGAAGGATTGGGTCACACATTCATCACTGAAAACTTATAGCTCCCAAGTATCTACACACCAGTTCCAAGCTGCCATCCCAGCTGCAGCCCTTCCACGGAGGGATGAGGCAGTGTCCTATCCAGTTCGACATGGCTCTCCTGGCCCTGGCCAACTCCCTTCTTCCCCACAGGCCTCAAGTTCTGGCCCCACTTCTTCATCCATTCAAGAGGAGAGCAAAACTCACTTCTTCATCCATTCAAGAGGAGAGCAAAACTCACCTTCCTGGGCTACCTCTGTCTACCCTTCTGGAATGCTTCCCGCCCTAGGCTTGTAGCACACAGTTTTCGCCCCATTGTTCACTATTCCACACATCTGTTTCAGTAGCCAGATCAAGCTCCCCACCCTGGTTATCCATAGCCCTTGGCTGTTAGGAACACAAGGGTGAGGTTGAGGGGTATCCCTGGGTGGCTCAGCGGTTTAGCGCCTGCCTTTGGCCCAGGGTGTGATCCTGGGGTCCCGGGATCAAGTGCCGCATCAGGCTCCCTGCATGGAGCCTGCTTCTCCCTCTGCCTGTGTCTCTGCCTCTCTCTCTCTCTCTGTCTCTCATGAATAAATAAAATCTTAAAAAAAAAAAAGAAACAAGGGTGAGGTTGACCATGGTGATCAAGGCTCAGAATTCAAGCATTATTCCTTCCTGTGTGCTCGTGACTAATTTCTAGTCATGAATTATGGAAAAAAGAGGCATGAGGAAAATGAGTCACATTTCAGAGTAGATTAAATAAAACATGCCCTTTTACTTCTAAAATGAATCACAGAGAACAACTAAACACAAGTTTTCAGCTACAGAAAACACATGAAGAAAAAAAAAAGAAAGAAAGAAAACACATGAAGGAAAGAATTATTAAAGTTCCTTAGAGACCACAAGGGAATCTCTCTCTCCATGCAAACAACAAATCTGGATGAAATACTTTAATCCAAGTCTGAAACTTCCCATGTTGTAAACCTTCTATGCTGGTAAAAAGCCAATCTAGTTAACAATTGGAAATTTTGATCTCCAAAACCTCACAAGTCCCACCCTTGTTTTCACTGACCCTCTCTTCTGTCTGGAACCCCCAGGTCCCCCAACCAAAATTAAACTCAAATGTCTCTAAGACTCAGATTCTTAGTCTGGACTATTCCAACCTGTTTGTTTGTAAGTACACTGTTCTTCAAGTGTCCTGGTTATTGCTCTCTCCAACGCTCCCCAAGAGACTGTAAGTTCCATAGGAGCAGATTATATTTTTTCCTTTATATATAGCAAGGAAGACAACCCCAGAATACTTCACACATATCAGATACTCAATAAATGTCAACCAATGTATACATGAGACCACTCTAGAATATTTTTCTGGCTAATTAACCTGCACTACTATTTTGTTTCCTTCTTATGATCTTGACTTGACAGCAGGATCAGTAAACTACAGCACATAAGCCAAATCCAGCCCATGAGCTGAGAATTTTTTGGTTTTCAACATTCCTTTAAAAAAAAAAAAAAAAAAAAAAAAAACGCACAAACCCAACACTATGCATCCTGCACAGCCTGAAATTTTACTGTTTGGTCCTTTACAGTGGACTATTGACAAGAATATAACAAATGAGTCCTGGTGCAAGGGGAATGACCCACAGGGCCCTTGTCTAGAGGTCTGTTTATCCTAGAATTTAGCAACTAGCTCTCAGCACCCGATTCTGTGGACAGACTTCAAGGGGCCTGCCCACTCTGGGAATCACTGTAGCTGACCATCACTCCTCCTGCTCACCACAGGTGAGAAACAGTGAGCAGGAAAAGTAAGTAATAAGAGGAGGTTGTGGCATGATAGAAAGCTATTTCAGGTTTGGTAGACATATTCAAGTTCATAATGAAACATCCTTGAATTTAATAAAGGTGCTAAAAATGTTTTTTTGTATTTTTTTAATATTTACAGTTTCTTTTTTACAAAGTTCTGTACATAAAAATAAATATACAGAAACAACCCCATCAACTGTCTGCATCAGTAATCCTCGCTGGTGGGCTCACCATTTACAAGGAAGACATCATTCAACGGCAACCTGTCACAGAGACTGTCCTACCAGCAACAACTTCTAACTTGAAGAACCATTAATTTTATCAAGATTGTTAATCAGCTGGAGGGCTTTATCTACCACCTAGAAATTACCCATGAATCAATGAATGCAGTCACTGGCTTTAGTGAAGTGTGACCAACTGTCACTGCTGCTAGTGGTGCTATTATCCTATGCTGACTTCAACCAATAAAGATGCATGTGTGGTTAAGAACAGAAATAAATCCCACTCCCCTTGGCTAGTCACTGTGAAAAGCATGCACGTAAGGCAGTTGAATTGAGGGTTACGGATTCATCTTGCTAATGTCCAAAGTGACATTAACAAGATTCTTAGCCTCATCCACCAGATGACGGGCCTCTGCGTCCAGGTCTCCAGGAGCAGGCTCCACCTCCTTCACCAGACAGTGGGTTGTAACCTGGGATGAGGGAAAGGAAGCAAAACACTGGGCACATTCTGCATCAAATATAAAATTGCCGAGCTTGACATGCAAAGCTCTATTCTCACACATTTTCATAAAACTTTTAGCTACCATGTGAAAAAAATACTTTATTCTGTGATTACACTTTGAATGGACTTTCTGGGGGAATAAAAGAAGTCATCCAGCATTTTGGTCTTAACTCCTCAAAAATGTAAAAATTCCCCCAAAACACACAAGAAACTTGCCCCAAAAAACCTCTCAAGATGGCTGGATTTAAGTACATGAAGGCTTCTACAACAGTGCTTAATAAAATGTATACATTCAAATAAGGACAGTGCAAGCTACAGAAAATAAATTTAAAAAATATCAAAACAGAATGGAATTTGTCCCTACTACCGATCAGACCTGGGTAACATTCATGCCCTCACCCTCACTCCTAATCCCACCCACTCAGCTCCCAAAGTTAACAGACATTTGGTGACCAGGTTGAGTGCTCAGGCTTTAGGCCAGTGAGACCTTAACTGAGGTGGTTTTGCTCCTTACTTACTATGGGATCTTTGGGCAATAATTCCCTGTGCTTTGGTTCCCTTATTTGTAAAACCAAGCTACTCAGAGAGCATCTAGCTCAGGATCATTGGGAACACTGAAAGAGACCATGCACATGAGCACATCATATGTTACATTTTCTACAATGTCCACTCTTCTCCTAAATATCACCACTGTTTGTTCTACAAAATATCCTTTCAGGAAAATTTTTTTTAAAAAAGATCTGAGAGAGAGATAGAGACAGAGAACAGAGTGCACAGGCATGCATGTGCATGGAGGGGGTAGAGCACACGGCAGAGGGAGAGGGTGAAAGAATCTCAAGTAGACTTCCCGCTGACTATGGAACCAAATTCAGGGCTTGATCTTACGACTCTGAGATCACGACCTGAGCTGAAACCAAGAGGTGGACGCTTAACAAACTGCGCCACCTAGGTGCCCTGATAAAGTTTTAAAATAGCATTTTCTTTTCGGATATATCACTCCTCTAGCAAGCCAGCTTTGGGTTCCTGACGCAAAAAGGATGGGGCTCAACCTTTATGGACAACCCAGCTTCTGTCCGTGCTGCCTTGGAGCCCACATTCCAGTCTCCCTGTCGTCCTCCCAAGACGCCAGCCAGCCTTCCATGCCTCTGCCTCTTGCAATACCTCTGTGCAGAAGAAACCTTCTCCCCCAATGGAGAAAAAAAGTATTCAGCCCAGAACTGGTTCCTCCACAGTGTTCTGGTATCTTTGCCCCCTCCTCCCTCAGGATTAATGTGGAACTGCTAGCAGATCACAAACATTACTTATTTTCATTTGTAAGTCATGTCTTCCCAAAAGGATGTGAAAGACCTCAAGAATCGGATGGAAATAGACAGCGACCGTGTCATCTAGAGTGCAGGGGACAGGGGTTGCACACAGAAAAAAGCTCTGGATGAACACCTGTTTGTGTCTCCTTGAGAGAGTTATTTGCAAGAAATAAGGTGGCCCTGGCTGGGAAGACAGAAACCACGGTGTTCTAGCCTCGTGACACTCATTCGCAAAATGTGCAAACTATCCTTTGCCCTACTTAATTCTCCCCTTCCTGTGTGGGAGCAGGGTGAGAGGCTTAAATACGAGAGCCACCATGCCAGTTACTCATGGGGGCCTTGACTGACCACCCCTTCCTATTTCTTAGGCAATGTTTACTTTACTGATTGGACATGGAGGCCTAGGAGGTTACAGGCCTTCTGGAAGCAGGATCTGCTCCCATACCCTTACCCTAGGACGCTGGGCAACAGGGACATTGGGCTCACCAGGTTGGCGACCTTGAGCCATTAAGGGTTTCTTTTATTTATCCCATAATCCCAAGCTAGGAATTAGCTTCAATTTATAGATTAAAAAAAAAAAAAAAAAAGGAAGAAACAGAATCTTGTTTTTAAAAGGTAAACCTACCCTGTAACTGCACAGAATACGTTAGTATCTGGTACTCACCACCACCCCGCAGAGGCTTTCGATCAGGTTTCCGTTTCGGCAGGACTGATGAAGTAGAAGGCCCAGGACAGTCTTCTTCTGGAGGCTTTCTTGCATTTCCTTTGTAACTTTTCCCTTCTTGCATGCTATCCCACATTTCAATCTTCTGTCTCCTTTTTTGTTCCTCAAGCTAAGAAAGAATTGCACATTAATTCATAAGGTGCCATCTTTCTCAAAGAAAATGCTAATTTTGGCAATTTTTTCATTTATTTTTTTTTTAAAGATTTTATTTATTTATTCACGAGAGATACAGAGAGAGAGAGAGAGAGAGAGAGAGAGGCAGAGACACAGGCAGAGGAAGAAGCAGGCTCTATACAGGGAGCCCGATGTGGGACTTGATCCCAGGTCTCCAGGATCAGGCCCTGGGCCGTGCTAAACTGCTGAGCCACAGGGGCTGCCCAATTTTTTCATTTAAAAGTCTTTGAAACCAAACCTTCACCCGAATTTTCTTTAGTTAATTATGTTGCTGTCATCTAGTGGTATAAGTTTGACTCACACAGAAATTTTTTTTTTAAAGACTTTACTTATTGGGCAGCCCCGGTGGCTCAGGGGTTTAGCACCGCCTTCAGCCCAGGGCCTGATCCTGGAGATCCAGGATCAAGTCCCACGTCAGGCTCCCTACATGGAGCCTGCTTCTCCCTCTGCCTGTGTCTCTGCCTCTCTCTCTCTCTCTCTCTCTCTGTGTCTCTTGTGAATAAATAAATAAAATCTTAAAAAAAAAAAAAGATTTTACTTTTTATTTGGGAGAAAGAGAGACCATGAGCAGCAGAGAGGGGGAAATGGAGAAGCAGGCTCCCCACTGAGCTGGGAGCCTGATGTGGGGCTCGATCCCAAGACCCCAAGATCATGACCTGAGCTGAAGGCAGACACTTAATTGCCTGAGCCACCCAGATGCCCCTGTGTTTATAAACTTTAAAGAGAGCAAAAAGTGTCATAAGAAAGAAGATACCAATTCAGTTCTTCTAAAAGTTGCCCAGAGTAGGACATTTTTGTGACATGGAAGAACTCTGACTTGGAATGGGTGAGTGTGGCTGCCAGGTCTGTTGCCACTTGGCTGAGTTACCTAAGGAAAGTCACTTATTCCTTCTGCTTTGCAGAATGAGAACAGATGTGATGTGAAAGTGCTTTGAAAGTCCAGTACTACTGGAAACATAAAGGAAAACTAATCTCAGCAGAAAATTGTACAGAACAACAAGCACTTGAGAACGCTTGCAAGTGTAGAGTGAGCAGGCTCCCAAGGCGGGAGGGAAAAGTAGTACACTGGACCTTTGCCTCTGTCTGCCACTCTTGGAAGAGCAACATTCCCACCAGCAATCAGGAACCATGCCTTATGTGCACACAAGCTTATGTGCACTACACATTTCTCATTCCCCATGGAATCCAGACTCAAACTGCTGTTCATTCTGGTTCCAGTTAAACTGTGACACCAGAAGGATATGTGAGAAATCTCTGGAAGCACATCCACAAGATTTCTCCAAGGCTTTCAGGGTTCACTGCTCCTAAACCCCAATACCTGTTACCCCATGCTTCCACTGTCTGCAAGGACAAGAAGTCAAGGGGGAAATCATCTCTTGACCTGAAGGCTATTCTATACTCCTGGCTGACACACAGAACACCAGGATGGAACACAGCTGACAGATCCTGAAACTGTGAATAGGAGAGCCGATTCAGCTGTGGGCCAGGCAGACTCAACCCATTTGTTATTATTACTATGCTTGTAGTACAGGAAACAGAATTACATGTGCTGAAACAATCTTAAAACCAAACATGGACTTTTGTCCCTTTCCCAATTTTAGGAGGCTCACACTGCAATTTTACAAAGATTTTTTTTTCAGCTACTTCAGCAAACTGCATAAATGATCAAGCTATTTTACAGACACAAACTCAGACCCTGAAGTTATCAATTATGACATGTAAAAGGAACTCAACTTATTCTATGGCTCTTGGAACAAAATAATAATAATTAAATGGTTGGAGATCAGTAAACATTAAAATAGAATGGATCAAAAATGGCATCTATGTACACTATGCTGCCATTTCAATGAAAAATTACTTTTTCTTAAAGATTTGATCTATTTATTTATGAGACACAGAGAGAGAGACTGAGGCAGAGACATAGAGAGAGAAGTAGGCTCCAGGCAAGGCCTGATTTGGGACTTGATCCCAGACCCCAGGATCATGGCCTGAGCTGAAGGCAGATGCTCAACCGCTGAGCCACCCAGGCGTCCCTCAATGAAAAACCTCTATGGGTATTTATATATGAATAAATATTGCTGGAAAAATACCTTAAAAACCTAATATGGAATGCTGGGCAGCAGGAGGTAGAAGAACAAAGAGATAGGAGACTTAATTTTCATGGTAGAGATTTTTTATAACAAACAATGAATTTTTTTTTTTTTTTACCCTGTATGATTAAAAAAATTGAGCAACAGCAATGTGCAAGTACATTCTAGGTTAGTGATTCCATTTAAGTGGAAAACATGCAATTGAACACTGAAGAAGGTTGCTGAGACAGGGTGACCAAGGGGGAGGAACATGTGGAGTAGGTGTGCTGTTGTTCTGTCCTCCTGGGCTCCAGCCAAGCTGGGGAAACCAGCCATGTACTAGATGACTGTGCAGAAACCACAGGAGCCACTAGCAGTGGCAGAGAGGCACAGGACACTGAAAACACCACAGACACAAGCAAAAGCAACAGGAAGACCAATTTCTCTGATGCCCTTGAGCTAGCAGAGGCTTTCTTCTAAGAGGAAAAAGGGCCCAGAAACATCTGGACTGAAACTTCTTAGAAAGTAGTCTACAACTTGGTCATTTCAGTTACACAGACTAGGTCAAATCTGGTGGGTGGTCTTGCTCCTGAGAAGGGCAGTACAACCCACCTGACCCCTCAAGTCACTTCCAACAGTTGTCATTGGTTCTTTCTTCCCTTTCCCCTTCTACTGCTCCCCAGTGAAACCACCTGCCTTTAAAAAATCTTTCAAAACTCCGTCTTCTGCTCCCCATCTCACTCCTAGTGGGTTGAGCCCACTATTGCCCTCCACCCCCTGACTCTCCTTCAATCCACTGAAGAATGACTAGATCCACCAAGCTAGATCGTGTGAGATACATGGCTTAAAACAGATAATGGAGCTAGAGCTGAACGTGGCATGGCACCTGGACACACAGTTTTGGGTGAGAATACGGTGTGAAGAAACCATTGGAAAGCAAAAATGGTAAATAAAAGAACATCCTTTTAAAAGAGTATTTTCCCCACAAACAGTAAGATATTGCACAAGAGAAGTGTGCTGACCAGTACTAAGCTAAGAGGAATCAATTCTGCCATAATTAGCTGTTCCCAGTACCCACCCTAACAGGGGGTGGGGTGAAGGAGACTTGCAGGCAAGCCTGCTTGTATACACACACACACACACACACACACACACACACACACACACTCTCTCTCTTTTACCCACTAAGCAGCAAAATATTTCTTAAGACCATGTATTCAAACTAAAACCAGCTCGTACCTGTCTTAGTTTTTCCTTATGCTTTTCAACTTGTGCATTTAATTCTTCTTGCATTTTCAAACGAGCGGCTGCTAGAGCCTCCTGTCGTTTAACAACAACATCAGGTTCTAAAAGGTCAGGAAAAAATTTAATAAAAAAGAGATTCTTAAGGGTCCATATTATTAGGATACAGAAGTGCAGATGTCAGGCAATACAAAAACACGGACTTCATGTGACAATTCTCCCGTTGTGCATAAATTTTACTGCTTATGGGGGCAGAAGACTGCTCTTACTGCCTTAGTTCTTAGCCCCAAAGATCCAGGGCACCAGAAATCCCTGCTAGAAATGCATATTTCTGGGCTCCCTCAGCAATTCCAATTCACAAGAGTCTGGCATAGCCCCGTGACCAAGGGGCACCTGAGATTCCATTTCACAACCTGGATTTCTAACATCCAGTCTCCAGGCTGACCAGAATTGGAGAAGACAACAAGGAAAGATAAAATTTTCTAATCATTAGCCACACTTATTTAGCTCCGATCCCTACCACAAAGACGTAAAGATCCTTAGGCATCTTACCCTTGTTTCTACAGAAAAGAAAAATCCTTCCAGTTAGCCTTAATGGAAATAATGCTCCCAGTTTTATCTACGTTTTATCTGGTTTATAAAACAAAACAGAGTTATATAAATATACTGTCAAGTTCTCTATCTGCTCATCTATTCAGACCACCATGTTAAGAATCAGCAAGAGGCATCTACACAGTGGTATGGCTAATTTTTAAAGAAGAAAACAGAGTAGAACTATATGTTCACATCAGCACTATCCAAAAGCATAAGCAACCATCACTACCTAGAAGGTAGTGGAAAGAGAGTACTTAACTGAATCCACATAAAATGGGCCAAAGTAGCACATGTGTGTGTGTGTGTGTGTGTAGTGGTAGAAATGACTGGAAATTTTATCTTCAGAAACAAAACAAAATTATAGTTTCACTTCACAGAAATGTGATTTTTGGTAAAATCTGTAACTATCAGGGCATTCTTAAAATCAAGCATGGATTTTTTTTTTAACCAAATTTTCCTAACAAAATTGTATAATAGCACAACATAACACTTTTGACTACACATTTACTTTTCGCAGTTCTTCACAAAAAAAAGCCTCTTTTAAAATGCCCAGCCTAAATAAATAAATAAAATAAAATAAAATAAAATAAAATAAAATAAAAAATAAATAAAATGCCCAGCCTATCATCTTATAAACCCATTCTTCAATTGTAAGAGCAGTCTCACACTGCCAACACTTCACTCGGAGAGATGGCTATACCAGGTGACTAAAGCTGTTTCCTAACACCACTGCCGCCCTCTTGAAATCCTGCATCTTATGCAAGATGCACAACTGCAATTTGTAGTTTGCTGTCAGATGTACAGCTAACAATAAAAAAGACTGAGAGAATGGCAGGGCCACACACAGAGTTTAATGGAAGAGCGGAGAGGTATGTCTGAAGGACATTCCTAAGCCTTTCCGCTAATGACAACTTTTGTGCTACATTTGCTTTTCTCCCCAAACTCAGTAACTCTGGTGGGTCAAAAGAAGGATTTGTATTTAATTGTGCTGCCACTCTCAAAACACTTAACATTTCTTTCTTTTAGATATGTTCTCAGAAACTAGCTTCTATCTACTGAAATGGCTACAGTTTCAGAGGGAATATGTTTTCAAAACAGTCAAGTATAGTTTGAAATCAGAGCTGATGAGGAAGTTGTGAAAATCAAAATGTGGTGGATATAAAGACCTAAGGCTGAGTTTCTTGTCACTTGCAATGGTTCTAGAAATTTAGTAGGCAGACCCACAAGTAGGAGAAGCTGTGAAGTTTTCATTTCAATCCATCCTATAAGTAAAAAAACATTTAACAAAAAAATGCAGCGAGTGCTCTACACATCATGAAGCAGGTTTTCCATCTCATTAAAATTACCAAAATTTAAGGAAATAAAAAAGCTATTACACGTTCCCCAAAATTAGTTACAGAAGCATAAAAGGGGTTTCCTTTCATACAGATTAGAATCATGGACTTCTTACTCTTCCTAATACGCTAACTTTTAAATACTAAAAGAAACAGGTGTACAGGTGTATACCCTCCTGGTATCACGCACTAACCCACGGCTGCTTCAGCCCGGTCCAGCTGCCTCTGCCTCAAGGCCCTCAGCCGGGTGGAAAGCTTCTGAAACACCACGTAGAGAAGGATGCAGCTGAAGACGATGTACCAGCCATAGGTGGCCAGCAGGGAGCCCACTGAAAAGCAGAACACAGTTGTGAAGAAACTGAACATCATGCCACTACTAGACTTTTTCATAAAATTCAACTAAGACGAGGCGTAGCTCCTCCCCTCAAAACCCAGAGTGCAGCCGAGGAAAGGGCCTCCTAAGCAGGCAATTAAAATAGGAGCAGCACCATTCAAGGGTCGCCAAGAAGGGCCTTCTCAACCATCTGGGGAGTTGGGGGCAAGTCCGGAGGATGGAGGGCACGGCAGAGTGGGTTTTGGGGGGTGGAGGGAAGCGTATCGACTCGGGAGGGCAAAGGCCTTTGAGACCTCAGAGACATACAGAAAGGGGTGGCCGTGGGGGCCGATGCAGCGCCAGGTGTGCGGTGCGGTGGGGTGGGGTGGGGTGGGTGACGTGAGCCCGGGAGGTGAAAGCCCAGCGCCGAGGGGCCACCGTTACCGCAAGCCGGGAAGGGCTTGCGTCGCATAAAATAAAGGACTCGCGCAAAGGAGGGCCGGGCCGGGCCGCGCAGAGAAGTGCGGTTCCGGGAGGGCCTCCGCGCGCGTTCCAGGTCCGCCTCCCGGACCTGCGTGCGGCGCCACCCGGCTGCCGCCCAGGCCTGCCCAGGCCTCCCCAGGCGTCCGCAGGCCTCCCCGGGCCCGCCCGGGCGCGCAGCGGAGGACGACCCACCGAACATGGCGGCGCCCGGGGGACAGGCGGTACAAGCCCGCGGCCCAGCGGCCCGCAGCTGCGACTCACCCGTGACGTGCAGGTAGCGCAACCCTTCGGTCTCCAGAGCCGGCCGCGCGGACAGCTGCTGGCCGTCCCGCTCCATGGCTGTCGTCTACCCGCGGCGCCCGGCCGCGTCAGAGGGCGTCTTCGCCTTCCGGCCCGCCCCTACGTACACGTGGCGTGCGCCCTGCACCAACGTCCCGGAGTCCTGGCCAATCGTGGCGCGACCCGGCCCTGGGGCTCGGCCAATCACAGTGAGGGCGTGGTCCACGGGGGCGTGGCCGGGAGCAGAGGGAGGCGGCGGCGGAGCGCGCCGGGCCTACCGCGCCCTGTTGTCGTGAATGAAGCCATCTGACTTATCTGCCGGCCGACGTCGTCTGGCGGGTTTGCTTTTGTACTGATTGCACACCGAGGTCACGGGGGCGCTGGGGGCCTCCTGGAAACGGCTCCTGCGCCCACATCCTTGCCCCGGGCCCGTTGGGCAGGCGGACTCCCGGCAGGCGAGGGCTGCAGCCAAGCTCCGCCCCCGAGGGGTGCAGGTGAACCCCTGGCAGCCGCCTCCTCCACCTGCCCGGGTTGCATCTCAGGCGGAGGAAATCCCACCTCCCCTCACGGTTCTCCTCCTCTCGGCTCCGGAGAGTTAAAGCAGTGGCTCCAGCACATATTGAATCCTCCTAGGTGTCACCAGGCGGTGTCAGTTGTTTATAATAGATGCCTGGCGGCTCCCTCGGCCTGCAAAGACTTCCTCCATCGCCTTCGCTCTGCTCTGAAGCCTTCATTCTCCCTACTTGAAATTTGAAAACTCGAGTGATTTTTGGAGCAGGCTTTGAGGTGAACACGCCTAGCCGTGTCTCGAGAGGAGGGTTGAGAATCAGGAAAACAGTCGTGGAAAGACAGCGAACAGGGGATAACGTCAAAGCTCTTCTTCACCTTGACAATGGGCTCTTGAAACGCGGAAATGGAGGACTCTGGACTTTGTCAGCCACTGATCTGATGAGTTTAGGAGAGAGAAAGGTTATTCCCTTCTTGATGTTTTCCTCTCGCTTGTAAAAGGTGATGTGCCATCACTCTTTGAGGTGGTTTCGCACTTGATCTGGCATCTTGCAGGAACTAGATGTGCTAAAACTGGACTATTCCTTGGGATTATGGCTGCAATACTTGATTGAGGATCCGCTTTAAACATGCCTTGTGTATAAATAGTGATAAACTAGTCAAGAGGTTGGGGTTGCCCAACTGGACCTGATACACTAACTATACTGTAGGAGTCACTGCTCATGGAAGCCATTGATGAGGACCTCTCTCTTTTCTCGGAGCATTAATGTCCTGGAAAAGGATCTGGCACAAGTTTTGATTCATGCTTTTTATGTTCTTTTTTTTTTTCTTTACAGTCACTTAGTGGTTAAGACTGCTGGTAGCTTAGAAGGTTTTTAACAGATAGTTCCCTGCCCTGACAAAAGGCATCAGGTTAAGATGTGAAAGCATCAAGCATGTTGCAGTAAACATCATTTCAGAGCTCACAGTGTAGCCCAGGAATTACGGTATTTGGAGGAGCTATGGAGAAAGATCTGACCTTGCAGAGATCCTACCTTACTGGTGCCAGCTTTCAAACCAAGTCAGTGAATTAAGTCAACCTGCAAATCCTAAAAATGCCAAAATGTTGCATCTGGTTAAATGGTGTAGAAGAGTTTGTTTTATTTGCCTTGTTTACCTACCCTTCCCTGCAGTGTCTGCAGGGATGAAGATAGAATAAATTTAACATTTCGTTTCTATCATTTAAACAAAAAGAATGAATAATTCCTGTCACTCAAGATTTTGTAATAGAAAACAGAAACCAGCACAACAGTAATGAAAATAACGCACATTTTTAAACACCAAGAGTAAAGTGCTTTTGCATACTATTATGAACTAGCGTCATTTACATATGTACTCGCAGTATGATGAATAGTATATTCAACTAAAATCTAATTAGGTTTTGAATTGCTAGAATGCAATGGATAAAGAGAGTTTGCTTTAGTTCCTTAGCACATTGCTGTTCTTAAGTTCCCACTGATGGAAGTTATTCTTCCTAGCCAGGCTGATGTGTTGTTACTTTTGTCCCTTTAATCAGGAAGTATCTCACCTAGCCTATTTAGAACCATAAAGTTATTTCAGCACACACCTTGTTCAATACAACTGCTCACAGGTTATTTGGAAAAACAGAACAAAGGTAGTATCCAGAACTCCCAACCAGTCAGACCATAGTAGACTAAATGTCTCCAATTCATCATTCCTTCTTACAACCACATCCTTGCAATAGCCTCAAGGTAGGAGTATTATTTGCCCATCCTTTGACTTTGAACTTGGCCAGGTGGCTTGCTTAGGTTAATGGCAAGTAGGCAGATTTAACAGTGTGTCAGTTTTGAGTATAGGTCTTAAGATTTTAGTGTTTTCTCCATGTGTCACTGTCCAGTTAGCTGACTTGCCCAAGGAAAATGAGATATGTAAAGCTGAGTCATGCTAGTTAACCCATGGACCTGCAAGGAAAAGCAGAGCCAGGTGTGAGAATAAATGGTGATTGCCACTTAAAAGCCTGAGTTTTGGAGTGGTTTGTTATGCAGCATCATTGTGGCAATAGCTAACTGATAAATTGCCTAACACCTCACCTTTTAACAAAAGTATAAAACAAGACAGGATTAAAGGTGTTGGTAGCTAAGGGAGATTACAGAGATGGCAATCAAACAATAGTATTTCTCAAACTCGAATGACCCTTTCAATGACATTCTTATAGATTCCTACTGTAACATTTAAAGGTTTTGAGACAGAAAAAGAGAGCGAGAACAGGGGAGGAGGAGGGAGAAGCAGACTCCCCACTGAGGAGGGAGCTGGGCTCAGGGCTCCATCCCAAGACCCTGAATCCTGACCTGAGCTGAAGGCACGTGCTTAATTGACGGAGCCACCCAGGCGCCCCCTACTGCAGCATTTAAATTAGGTTAAATATTGGGCAGCCCCAGTGGCTCGGGGGTTTAGTGCCGCCTTCGGCCCAGGGCCTGATCCTGGAGACCAGGGATTGAGTCCCACATTGGGCTCCCTGCATGGAGCCTGCTTCTCCCTCTGCCTGTGTCTCTGCCTGTCTCTCATGAATAAATAAGATCTTTAAAAAATAATTAGGTTAAATATCTACATATATAAAACTATATATTTATGTATATGTAATTATATACATTTCCTAAATGTATAGTTCTTTGAACCTCAAAACCTAATCACATACAAATGCAGTTACAGGATTTCCTTCTCCTTTGGTGCCCATGGTTCTTGGTCACACCATTTCAAAGAATGAAGAGATCTATAGACCAGACGAACAATGGTGGGCAGCAAAAGTTTATTGAGCCATAGTAAAGTGATAGTACAAAACTCCCAAAGAAGAAGGGGACCCAAGAGGGCTGCCATTGGAGTTTCTAAGTCTAGAGTTTTATGGACTTGTTGGAGGGCTGTTTTAATCTGATTAACCCTCCCTGCACCTGTCATCCAATCGGACTTTTGTCATCTGTCACATGGGAAAGGGTAGAGGGCTCCTTCCAGAGTGGTGTAAAATCGTTTTAAGGGTTGTTTCCCCTTAGGGTGGGGCCCCTTGTCCTGCCCTGCCTCTCTTCAACTATCCTTCATCAATACTATAAAACTACTAATAATCCAATCAACATCTTAATGTAGTTACACAGAAATAAATTTGAGTGTTGCAGGACTATGCCACTGGTACAAGTTGCTACTATAACATGATAGAAGGTATCTTTGACCAAACCTTATGTTCTGCAAAATTGCACTCTGAAAACAGGGCTTCTGGGAAAAACTGGGTGGAGGCAAAACTCATTTTTCTGGTCCTGAGACACAAAGATGTTGGTTGAGCTCTGAGCCAAGGAGCCCTCGCTTTCATCTCATCAATTTTTGAAAAATCCTCACTTGGGACCATGGCATAAATATAGTAGCAAGGTCTCCTGTTTTTTCTTAGCAGCCCTCAAATCATTAACCACGAGTCATTAAACTGTTTAGTACCAAAGTAATCCTGTTTAGTCCAGATCCATTCAGGGGATGGCACGTCTTGTATTATTGCTAAGTACTGCCCACAGTCAAAGCCAGGACCACAGTAAGCTACTTAAGAGGTAAATAAGGAACGTGACTGGAGGGAGGTGAACTGCAACCAATGTTATGACTGAGGCTAGTGACCAGAGGCTTCAGAATCCCCTTAATAGGTGGCTTATAAATGATGAGAGCAGGGAGCCTCCTGACTAGCATGGCAACAGCTTCCCTGGATCTTAAGTGTGGAGAAGAAAAATGGACTTGTTTTAGTTGTCCTATCAGAAACAGAAGTGTTGGGTAAATGTGCATTTACAGAAAGGCTCTGTGAAAGTAGAGAAGGCAGCCTCATGGCCACTTAGGTCATGAAAGGTGCTGTAGAAGCTAAATTCTAATCCAGCCCAGGAAGATCTCTAAGACCACACCCAACCCCACCCCACATCTTTCTGTTCTGATCCCATGTACACCTAGTAACATTCTAATCCCAAAGGACATCTGGGTGAGGGGCACAGCAGAGCATGAATTGCAGTTATCTTCCTCTCAAATCAAATTCCAGTTTATAAATCCATCTACTGTGTATTTGGGTTAGTTCCTGGGTGCCTAAATGCCCCAGGCCTCAGGCAATCATTAAGAAACATCAAACTCCAAATCTGCTAAGGTGAGAATAAAACAAGAACACAGCAATCCACTCTGGTTTGAGCATCAGTAAGTGGATTACAGCAGACAGTTCTGGAAGGAGTTGAAAGGTGCCAGGTAGATTTTAAGGAAGTGGTGAGAGGTTAAGGTTGGAAATCCTCTGGGGAGCATTGTCCTTATGGACAGCAACTGGGAACATACTGGAAGTGCAGCCCCAGGGCCGACGGGATCTTGCCATTTAAAAGGTGCCCTGAAGTTCACAGCACACTGGAGTTGTAAAGCACTGATTTAGGGTCATACTGAGGAAATCTAATGGCCAAGGTTTCCTGATACCCAAGTTCCATTTCCCTTCTGAACGCTCAACCTCTTCTTTTCTTGTAGTTGCTACTGCATGGGGGTTTAGCCCCACAGTGGCCCACGGTTCCATCTTCCCAACCCGTCTTGTCAGCTCCTTGAAAATCAAACTCTTTCTTGTCTTATCCATCTTGTGCACACTTTATAAGAACAGCCAATCAGCCCACGAGCAATCACTCACAACCATTCAGGGGTCTAAGAAGAGTGCTTCTCACATTTTGAATCTCCCAGGGAGCTTTAAGAAAAACCCAGAACATCAGATGAAAACATGGATGAAGGTGCTCACCTCCACCACCTTGTTCCTGAGATTAACCTAAACAGGGTGTGAGAAATATAACAAAGTGTATTTGTATACTGCTTACTAGGCCAAGACACCGCACCCCCGCCCCCAACCATGTCCTGCCTGCTGTCTCTGCTCAGATTCCAAAAAGCAGAAGTTGAATTCCCCTATAATTATTCCAATCAGTAATTAAAGACTGGCTGCCTTTAATGAAGCTGTTGTTATTCTTTCTATGGGGAAAAAAATGCACCAGAGACTGCACAGTCTTACTGATAACCACTGGCAGCAGATTATCTTGAGTTTTATTAAGAACTTAAAAATCTAAACATTTTAGAGGCCTGGGAAGCCTATCTAGAAACATAGACTTCTGTCATTTCCAACCTCCACATGTCCATATACCTCACAGCACTGCACACCCACCCACCCCCACCCGATGACAGACAGCTTGGCAGCACAGTGAATGTCACATTTTTACTATTTGTAGAAAACTGGCATTTAGATTTCAAAATTTATAGTATTACAAAATTATGGGCAGCAGTCTTAAGCATTTCAACAATGCTTATAAGCTCCACTTTGCTGACTCAAACAAGGTTATTATTCCAAGTTCAAAAAAACAGGACTTGTCCCAAGTAGGCATATTATACATCCTGCAGATACTTGGGCCACACTGCTCAGGACCCATTTGTGACCGTGTCTTCTTCCATCTCCTCTTCACCATCATCAGTGGGGCCTAAAGAAAAACACAAAGCCAGATGTCATATTGATTTTAGAGCATGTGCTTACTCCATATGCGAGTGGCCATTCTGTGAAGCTACTGCCTGCTAGTTCCTCGACTAGGTACAAAAACCCAACAACATCTGCCCTCAAAGACCTTATGGTCCAGAGACTACCCATCTTTAGCAGGTATGGGAAGGGATGGTCAATTCCTAGGGAATGGGCCACAAAGGTGCTTTATAAAAGTCAAACTCCCTGCCTGACATTCTAATAACCCATTTGGGGTTGATAATTCATTTTTTGTGAAGCTAAAAAGCTTATATTTTGTTTTGTTCTTACCATTACCATAAAATGGCAAAGAAAATGGGAATACTCAGTGCCTTTAGGGTCTCTAAATTAGAGAAAATTTGGCAACAATCAAAGTCTTATATTTGCTCATCAATTTATGACAGACAGTCTGGCCAATGTATTCAGAAAAAGGAAATGTTTTAACTCTGTCACGGTTTGGAAAAATTAGTCTTGTTTAAGCCCACTGCTTCTACAGTTAGCCCCAACATCAGTTTTCTTGATACCAAACTACCAAGATAAGAATGTCAGGCAAGTTTTGGCAAACTCAGAAGCCTAGGCCCACTGAAATCTACAGAGTACCCTGAACCATGTCCACCTTTCTCTCCCCAGTTAATTTCCAGATCACAGTGAAAATCCCAAGAGATTCTAAGGTCCAAATGAAACATATTAGGGAAAACAAATAAACTCAGTATTTCTGTCATATGACAATCACAATAAGCAACCTGCAACCACTGAGCCTTGAAAACCATTGACAGACTTCCAATGCTCTCAGAAGATCGCATCTGTTACAGTCTGCAGGTACCTGTGTGGCCTACTGCATGCTTCCTCTGTTGGCTCGTCTCACCACGTTCTCCCTGTGCCTTGAACTTCACTCATACTGGCCTCTTTCAGTAAAAGTGTGCAAGGCTCCTATTTGCCATAGGTGCTTTTGTCTGTGCCCTTCCCCCACCCACTTTGCCACTAGAATGCCACTCTGCTTTTGTTTAGTTCAGCAATTCACAAACACTTTAGTTTTAGGACACAGAGAGCTTTTGTTTATGTACATTTATCAATACAGTATTAAATTCACCAACACTGTATTAGACATTAAAACAGTATTTTAAAAAACAGTAATTCATTAAAAAAAAGTCTCTGCTACACATTAACTTTTATGTTTTTATAAAAAAAAAGAACATTTTCCAAAACAAAAATATTAAGTGAGAAGCTTAGTATTATTTTATTTTATTTTATTTTTTTGCCTATCTCTGGAATGTCTGATGAAGAGCAGCCAGCTGGACCCTGGTAGGTACTGGCTTCATCAATCCACTGCTGCAATACATTGTTTTCACTGAAGGATATGAAGAAAATCGGCCTCACACAGATGTGCAGCTAGGAAAGGAAGTATTCTAACAGTCTTTGAGGACAATTGTGGGTTTTCCGAGTCTATGCTAAAACTTGACAAAAGTGGTAGTTTCTGAAGGGTTAGTGTACAAGATGGAGCCTGAAACCTTATCAATAAACTTTCCATACTCTTACTTGAAAATCCATAGATGTATCTCATTTTCCTTAAAGTGACGAGTTTACTTCGTGTTCAAGAAGATGCCTGCCTCTCAATTAAAACCACTGCATGAGTGCAAGGAGACAACCGTCCAACTTAGGCATGTGCTCATGCACACCCCCCTCTTGCAACCCAGAATATCAAAAGATGTGCACTTAAAAGGTGATATTTGATAACATTCATCTCTCTGCTTCACAAGGGAAGCAGTTATCTTACTGAGAGTCCACACTAGTTTAGAATGATGACTACTAATATCCTTTGGGCCACTGCTTTGACCTGTGCCAAGACACCAGCAATTTTACCCACCACTACTCCTGCACCAGCATTGCAAATGTCAATAATGGGGGAAAAAGCAAGTAACACACTAGTGTCATTATACAAAGTTCTCACCTCTGAGATGCCTGCAGGCTCAAGAGCTACATAGTGGGAACCACTGGTCTAATTAATGTCTTACTCATTTTTTGCTTCCGTTCAAACATGATTTGCTCAAGGGAACTTTCCCTGAGTTGCCAGGCAAGGTAGAAGCCCTCAGTTACATCCATATCAAAACTTATACTATGTGTTATGTTGAGTAGTTTTTACTTTACACCTCCAACATCCTGTCACAAAGTTGGCCTTCAAATATCAGAATAGCCAACGCTTACCGTAAATTTAGGCTAATGTTGTAAGTGCTATCTATGAACTGTCTTACTTATCCTCCCAAAAACCTTTTGAAGTTGTTACTATATGTTACTTCAAAATTTAAAATGAAGATATGGACTTAAAATTAAGTGAGGATGAAGAAATTCACCTAAAGATAGAGCCAGTGAGGCTAAGATCTGAGCTTCATGCTGTTTGCCCCCGAGGCTTGTGTTTCCAAGTAGTAAGGTATCTATCCTACACACACACACACACACACACACACACACACACACACGGGTCCAAATCTACAAGGTTACTCTAGTGTTCGGTTTCACTGCATGGCTGGGGAATAATGTATGTTTCAACTTTTACATCAAAAACTCTGAGTCCTATATCATAATATTCTACATCAAACAACTTCTCTTTGAAGAGCATATAGAGGGATTTCGTGTACGTTGATGCAAGCATTTCTGGGGTCATAGCATCTGAACTGTTTTGGAATCACTTCAAGTATAACATTAATTTATTTGGAAGTCATGTCCTGACCTGATCTGCGTTCTCTGCCAGGTATCTGACCGGACTGTAGCAAGCCCTTCAGCCGCTCCACCTCAGCCAGGGTTGACGCATTTGCTATAGCATTCTGGAGGACAGAAAACAATGGACATGACCAGTTTATTGCATCTAAGTATCAATCACACAAAAAACCCTGCAGAAGTCCACGGCAACTCTGTGAGGTGGACTATTAAACAGTTGTGCTGGGGTAAGAATTTTATTGTCATGTTGAAATCAAACCAAGTCATAAATTCCCCAAATTGGTAGATGGATGTGGACCCTCTTACAAGAGAGAAAATAATCATTGCACATGTCCTAACAATTTAGGGAATTAAAGCACCTTTTTGGAACTATGTTACTGGATAATCTAGGAAGCAGTTTTATGAAATTAGGATTTCCCATGATTAACAGATCTTTCAGACAGCAAATCTTTCAAAAGCTAAGGCAAACACTGAGACAACATGCTAAGGTAATTTAACTATTTAAAACAACAACAACAACAACAACAACAACAACAACATAGATCCTGGGAAAATGACAAAGAACCAAAGCTGCCTCTGCTGTGACTGGCTCATGTAAATAATTCAAGTCAAAATCAGGTAGTAACTTTAAGCTAGTTCCTTCCTTACACGGAACATAGCAGGAACCTAACTCTTGTGGGGTGGGGTGGGGTGGGGTGGGGTAGGGGAAGACACTACAATGTTTAGAATTTGGTCAATTACATATTTCATGTCCTAAAACCCATGGCAACTCTTTCCAGTCCAAGAGTCCTAACCCGTTATTACCTTGATTGCTTCTACATCCCCTGGAGATGGCCCACCTTTCTTTTTGTCAGTTGGCAAACCAGCACCTGGATTGAAACTTGGGAGGGGAAAGGAGAGGGAAGAATGCAACTGTTAAATCCAGACAAGGGAAACTGCTTCTCTTTTACTTTCAAAAAAGCTTTTGAAAGTAATTCAACCAGTGTAGTATCTTATCTTTGTTAACAAACTGATACAAGAAACTCCCTCCTTCAGAAACACCACCCAGTTCATCTTCCTATAGAGAAGCAGGAAGTATACAATGTCACATTAAGATTGAACATGGAAGTATTTGCTAACCTGATGGAAATCTCATGTGATGTGTGGACCAGTGATGGTCACGGGGCTATCATCACACGAATTCAATACTGTGTTAGTCACAGGTGTTTTGTTTAATTCTGTAGGAGGGCAAAAAGCCAGACAGATAGTGTTTCTGAAGGTGAAGTGGAGTGAAGTTGGATTATCTGTATCTTACGTTTTGCTTCTCCTGGCAATATCCTTTGCAAGTTGTGCACCCCGTTTGCCCTTGAACATTTTCTCTGCTTCCTGACGCTCCTACAGCAACACCACACACAGAGTTAATGGAAATAGGAATACCACATGCATTTAAATGCATTCCTCAGAAAACATGGAAGGAAACTCTCCTGAAACACTCGGGGCTGGTAAAAATACCAAAAAGCCAATTTCAAATTAAAAGGAGACAAATGGCCTTGCCTTCTCTGGTGAAAGCTCCCTGAAGAAAGTTCCCCCTCCTAGTTTCGAGGAGGGGGTCTGGAGGAACTAAGAATGTTTAAAAAGAAAAAACAAAAAACACAAACCACACACAAACCAAAAACACACCTAGTAAAGAGAAAATCATTCTAACAATTACAGCTGCTGAAAAATGGATTATACTTAGGTCCCCACAGGGGAGTGGATCTAAACGATCTGTTGTTGATGGTGCTCATGGTTGCTCTGATATTGTACTACCTCTGAATGACCAACACTACCATGTAAGACAGCTTTAACTCAAAGTCCTACTATATAAACTCTGCTATGAAAAATAGAGGACTTAACATTTTCCTTCCCACATTTTTACTACAAACCAATAGGAAAACTCATTAGGCAATTAAAAAAAAAATCAGTAACAAAAGTATAAAATGAAACACACGAATCCACAATGACTTATAACCCACAGAACAATACTTACTTTTAGTTTCACTTTCTGGAAATCCAGTACTCTGACTTGCGGAACTTTATAAATTACATACAGTCTATAATGCTTCTTGTTTGTTACAGGATTTCTCAGAATACTACAAGAAAAGGAATAACATAATGCCAATCTTACTCATAGTGCAGCATTCAAGAGGTCCATTTTAATGGAATCAGATGAGTCAATTTTGTCATGTTGCAGAGTTATTAAATTCACATTGGGGAGGTTTCACATTTTCAGTCCTCGTTTTTCAAAGGTCCTTCTTACTAACTGTTTGCTCTAAGATCAAGGCTGGTAATGGTGCTATTATAAAGGACTTAACTGTCACCACCACAGATCATTTCCATACCTTAGGTAAGTCAGTGATTTGAGAGATGCCAAAGGGTCTAGGTCACCCTGTAAAAGAAATGGCCAGAGGTAAGAACATGAATACCATAGGCTATTCTGATACTCTGACATGGCAGATGCCTTTGGAGCAGGGACTCCTATCTTTTATTTCTTTAATGCCCTAGCACCTAGCACAATACTAGCACATCACCGATGCTTAGTAAATTACTGACTAAACTGTTAAGTAGATTTGAACTTCTTAAACTGAAAATCCTAGCCATAACAGCTTCTGTCTCAATATTAAGAGACCCCTCCCCCACAAAAAAATTGTATTTCCTGTAGCAAGCTCAGAATTTAAAGGAATTATTTAGAAAAGAAAAATATATCAAAGTTTATGTGACTTCAGAGCAAATTATTCACACAAGGAACCTCAAACTGGATCTTGGGGTAAGGCGGTTTTTCCCACTAGTACCTGGACATGCCTGGTGGTGACACAGGCATATCATCGTTGAGGCCAGGCACCTTTATTCAAGGTTCCCTCAAACTGCTTTAGATAATTATTCAAGGACAAAGAGTATAGGGGGAAGAAAAAGGACACAATTATGGGATAAAGGCAAGTTAGTTTTTGATTCTTCCCAAATTACCCCATAAGATACAGTTCAACAAGGATAGCAAAACCAAAAGCCTATGGTCAACAACTACAATTAACCTAGATGAAAAGGCATTCTGGCAAGAATCCTAGCAGGTAGAGACAGACCATTGTGAGAGCTACAAGACTGGCTTGGGGGCCAGCATTTGTACAGGAAGCAACAGCAGGACAGCAGAAAGGCTTGTGACAAATGTGAATACCCAAAATGACCAAGAGTTCAGCCTGAGAACAGCAGCCAACAGCTATGTATCTCCCAATAGAGTACATTAAGTCCTGAAGCAGCTGGGCAATTCTGGCCCTCATTCTTCATACTAAACACAAATGGTATCCTTTCCAGGACAAAGCCCTACAATGAAGATAGACTGGTAGGACCAGACTGAAATTGAGGACAAGGCAAAAGGAATAATGAGAGAAAAGTGCAGGGGTACAGAGTAGAAGTTCAGAAAATAGGCTGCCATTTTTATTTTATTTTTTTAAGATTTTATTTATTCATTCATGAGAGAGAGAGAGAGAGAGAGAGACGGAGACACAGGCAGAGGGAGAAGCAGGCTCCATGCAGGGAGCCCGATGCAGAATCTCCAGGATCATACCCTGGGCTGAAGGCGGCGCCAAACCACTGGGCCACCAAGGCTGCCCCTGATTGCCATTTTTAAATGCTTCACAACCAACCATCAGAGGGAGCTCTAGAGCATGCCACTGGCATGTCACCCCTAAAAGGGAAACACAAGATGACCTAAAAGAAGACAAAGACAAACATCAAATGATCTCACTCGTATGTGTAATCTAATAATTAAAGAAAAATGAACAACTCTCAGCAACACGGAGTTGAATGGTGGTTACTGGGAACCCTGGGTGGCGCAGCGGTTTAGCGCCTGCCTTTGACCCAGGGCGCGATCCTGGAGACCCGGGATCAAATCCCACGTCGGGCTCCCGGTGCATGGAGCCTGCTTCTCCCTCTGCCTATGTCTCTGATCTCTCTCTCTCTCTCTCTCTCTGTGTGTGACTATCATAAATAAATAAATATTTAAAAAAATTAAAAAAAAAAAAAGAATGGTGGTTACTAGAGGCTGAAGTGTGGGGGAGGAGGGGAAATGAGCTACTGATCAGAGTACAAACTTTCAGTTATAAGACAAGTAAGTTCTGTTTGACATGGGGACTATTTACTACTGTATACTTGAAATTTGCTGATAATAGATCTCAAGTACTCTTACCCTACAAATAAAAAAGTAAATACCTGAGTGACGAATATTTGAGTTTGGTAACAGTGACCACTTCAAAACTATAAAAATCAAAATCAAAATCACACGTTGCATCTTAAATACATACAATTTTTATTTATCACTCAAACTTCAATAAAGCTGCAAAAAAACAAAACAAAAAGGAACAACGAATGGCAACTTTTGTTACACAGAGACACACATAAACTGTGGAAAACAATGTCTTGATGGGTTTCTAAAGACAGAATTAAGTAAATAATATGTGGGGGGTTTGAAATGTTTAAGGTCACTATTGTTTAAGAAACTAGAGGTATTGGTTAACTCAAAACTGTAATAAATACGTATTTTAGTTCCTAGAATACTAAGAATAGGAATGAGTAATTCCTACACTCTTAGGAAAAGAATGACAGACACACACACAGAGAGAGAGACACACACACACAGAGTGAACACAGTAAAAGAGAGAAAAAGAAATGAATGATGAGTGGGTCAAACAATAACCTCCAGAAAAAGTGAGAAGACAAACTCAAATACACCAGTAATTAAATTAAATGTAAGCAGACCAAATACTTCATTTAAAAGAAAGACTTCACACTGGATTTCACAAAACAATCTTATCATTCGCTGTTTTCAAGAGATAAATCTAAAACATAAGTTATAGTAAAGCCTGAAGTTAATTTTGGATAGAAAATATTATACAAATACTAACTAAAAGAAAGCTTGTTTGGGAGTAATTATAGCAGATAAAATAAACAGGGTAAAATATCACTAAAAAAGATAAAGAGGAGCACGACACAATATTAAAAAGGTTAGTTTACCAGGAAGGTATTAACAATTTAAAATTTGTGTATATCAACTAAGAGAACTTCAAAATACATAACTAAAATACAACTCCCTGTCAAATCCAGGAAGATGTAAGAGATTTTTTTTTTAAGATTTTATTTACTCATGAGAGACACAAAGATAAGCAGAGACACAGGCAGAGGGAGAAGCAGACTCCATGCAGGGAGCCCAATATGGGACTCGATCCCGGGACTCCAGAATCATGCCCTGGGCCAACGGCAGATACTTAACCACCAAGCCACCCAGGCGTCCCAATGTATGAGACTTTAACACACCTTTTCCAGTAACTGATAGCACAAACTCAGCCTTCATCTTTACAAACAGCTTTAAATATAAATACAATATACATAAAAATACAGCCTCTATCCTGGCACACATTTCCTATGAATGTGCATTTTGCGTTTAAAATCTGGTATATTTTAGAAAAGACAGCCTGACCAGTCAGTGCTCTCTTACTTTTGGAGTTAAGTACTCCTTTAAGAATCCGAAGGAAGGGCAGCCTGGGTGGCTCAGTGGTTTAGTACCACCTTCAGCCCAGGGCGGGATCCTGGAGACCCAGGATCGAGTCCCACATAGGGCTCCCTGCATGGAGCCTGCTTCTCCCTCTGCCTGTGTCTGCCTCTCTCTGTCTCTCATGAATAAATAAAATCATAAAAAAAAAAAAAGAAAAAAAAAAAAAAAAGATGAGCTACAGAGTAGAAAAGGCTATTTAACCGAACGAGGCCCTGATCTTGAATTAAGAAGATAAAGGATGATGGATGATGGATGATGAAAAAACTTTCTGGACTTTCTAAGTTGTAAGAGGCAAGTAGCACCTTTAATTCCTCCCCCAAATACACCCCCCTCACCCGGTTGGACTTACCAGTTCCACAAGACTGTTGTTGGTGAGAATGAGTTCTGTCAGACAGGGTAGAGCCTGATCAAGTCCCTCACCTATACGGCTAAAACGAAAATAAAAGACTTCCGTAAAAGTGAAAAAAAAAGCAGGTAAGCTAACCATTTTATCTAAGTCCTTGAACAGAAGATTTCAGACTCCAAAGGTGAAAGAACTTTAGAGATCTTTGTTCCACCACCCTATTTGACAGGGAAAATGAAGCATGAAAGGGAAAACCTTGTCTGGGGTCACAAGGTTAGTGGCGGAAGTGGGGTGATTTTAGAACCTACGCCTCCCAAGGGTTGCCTGGGGTTCCTTCCATCACCACACTATCTAGTGAAAGCTAAAAGAAGAAGAAACTCCTGTGTAGAACTTTTGTGCAGGTAGCACAGAAGTACAAGTGGCTCTGCATTCATACCTCAGGTATACAACAAACAACGACTACATCAGGGAATGGTTAAATCCATAAGAAAAAAATTTTTTAAAGACTTTATTTATTCATGAGAGACAGAGTCCGAGACACAGGCAGGGGGAGAAACAGGCTCCCTGTGGGGAGCTAGATATAGGACTTGATCCCAGAACCCTGGGATCACGATCTGAGCCAAAGGCAGATGCTCAACCAGAAACACCCAGGTACCCCTGAAATACGACATTTTTAAAAAGCAAGTCATTGAGGTGCCTCAGTCAGTTGAGCGTCTGACTCCTGATTTTGGCTCAGGTTGTGATCTCAGGGTCTTGGTAGGGAGCCCTGTGCCAGGTTCCATGCTCACTGGAGAGTCAGCTTTGGATTCTCCCCTTTTGTCCCTCCCTCCTCCACTTGCATCTGAGCATGTGTGTGCTCTCTCTAAAATAAATAATCTTTAAAAATAAAAAAATAAGAAAGTCACTACCTAATACTTCTTAAAAACATTGTCTATTAACTTTCAACAACTTTTTTTGATAGGATTTACTCAGAGATTGGGGATCCCTGGGTGGCTTGGCGGTTTAGCACCTGCCTTTGGCTCAGGGCGCAATCCTGGAGTCCCAGGATTGAGTCCCATGTCGGGCTCCCGGTGTGGAGCCTGCCTCTCCCTCTGCCTGTGCCTCTGCCTCTCTCTCTCTCTCTCTCTCTCTCTGTGTGCCTATGAATAAATAAATAAAAATCTTAAAAATATATATATAAGTAAAATTCTAAACATCAGTTGTGAAGAAAAACAAATGGCAGAGGGTGTGAGGTAGAGACATTCATTCAGCCAAAAATATAACTGTTGGGGGTGCCAGGGTGGCTCAGTCAGTTAAGCGCCTGACTCTTGATTTCAGCCCAGGTCTCGATCTCAGGGTGCTGCAACAGAGCCCCACAAGGAGGTTTACACTCAGTGGGGAAGCTGCTTGAGGATTTCTCTCCCTTTGCACCGCTCCCTGCTCTCAGGCATGGGCTTTCATTCTCTAAAATAAATCAGTCTATATGTCTATATAAAATTGTTGAACTTTACATATCTTCTAAATATAATCCCTCTGATAATTACAATTAGTTTTAGAAGCCAAAATATGCACAAAACAGAATATTTGCAAATTAAATATCTATTACCATGAATATATAAGTATTTCTGAACAAATGCAAATAAAAACAAAACCATTACCAAGTTAATCTATGGGCCTATATGGCAAAAGTGCAGCTTGTTTCTCATTTTAAAAAGAAATACATAAAAAAAAAAAAAAAAGAAGACATACACAGGTCAACCCCAGTGGCCCAGCAGTTTAGCGCTGCCTACTGCCCAGGGTGTGATCCTGGAGACCCGTGATGGAGTCCTGCATGGGGCTCCCTACATGGAGCCTGCTTCTCCCTCTGCCTGTGTTGTGTCTCTGCCTCTCTCTCCATGTCTCTCTTGAATAAGTACATAGGGGGATCCCTGGGTGGCGCAGCGGTTTAGCGCCTGCCTTTGGCCCAGGGCGCGATCCTGGAGACCTGGGATCAAATCCCACATCGGGCTCCTGGTGCATGGAGCCTGCTTCTCCCTCTGCCTGTGTCTCTGCCTCTCTCTCTCTCTTTCTCTCTCTCTCTGTGACTATCATAAATAAATAAATAAATTAATTAATTTTAAAAAAAATCAGTGGATAACACCAAAAAAAAAAAAAAAGAATAAGTACATAAAATCTTAATAAATAAATAAATAAATAAATAAATAAGAATACATAGGCTCAACTGGCAGTATATGTACTATGGCTTCTTCAGGGAATGCTGCAATATTTACTCGGGGGGGAGGGGGGCAGGAATTACTCTCCACTAGCAGACACTTACCATATTCTATTGTTGTTCACTAATAATGTTTTCAGCCTTCTCAACAAAGGAAAACCATCCAGTTTCCTGATTTCATTGTCAGAAAAATCAATAGCATCAAACTGGTCTAAGGTAGCACCCAGATTTTCAATGACAGGAATTTTATACCCTGCAAAGTAGAAGAAAAAAAAAATACACAAGTATTGATATGGCTAAAAGATGTCTTAAAACCTTAGCAGTACTTCATGGTAATTTGACTCAAAGCTTCCATTTATTTAGAAAGTGTTTACCTGGTACCTGTGCTGTGCCAAACACTGTGCAAGTATCTGGCACATAAAATGAGAAACAAGGATCAGACGGCCCACTGCCACAGTCTAGGAGTGGACATGAAGTCAGTCATGACAACACGGACAAGGGCTATGATCATGAGGACACTTATTAATAGTAATATTGGTAGCTAACATTTGCAGGAGTATTTTTTAAGGTCTCTCACGCTGTTATAACCAAAGCTCCTGAAATAGATAAATGGCATAATGAGAATTTACATCGTAAGCTGCTTTTTTGTCAGCGTCCAAGTCTTGTTCATACACTGTGGACAACAGCTCTTGACTCTGTTTGCATTCCCACAGGCCAGATTCATAAAACTTACCAGGATATCCTTGTGATCTCATGACAGTTCTCCCTTACTGTACACTTCCCCCAGCTCCAATTCAGAGTTGAAGGTCAACAGTTTACACACAATAACACATCACCCTGTGAACAATTCACCAAACCCTCACGAGTTTGTCTTAAATGGGCATAACTACTGTGCTAGGTGCTGGCGGAAGAAAGAACCGAATCCAAGCCAAGGTTAAAAGTACATAATTCAGAGCAACAAGGGTTATATCAAAGCAAACGCTATATCAAAACAAGTATCCTCAACACTCGATGCACTTCACACTTAGATGGCTAAAGATCAATCTTCGCCAAGAGAGCGACACTTAATTTCAACAAAATGAAAGCACTTTGGCTTTGTCAGCAAGGAATCCAAGCTTAAGGCAAAGCCCACAACAGTGCTGCACCTCAGACGGTGTTCTTCTGTGGAGCCAAATCTCAGGCCCAAATCGCATTCCCAGAGAAACTGCTCTTCACACCATTCCTAAAGTCATTTCCTTGAAATGCTGATTAGACAGCTGCACTCCCGATTTCCCACCAAGCCTTTACTAAGGTTGAAATGGCTACGTGAATTTGAATAGTTCAGAGCTTCTACCACCTTACACAGGGAACTTGTACTGCAAGCCTCTTTAAAATATGTTTTTCTTTCAGTACTTTACTTATTAATTTCAGAGAGAGAGAGAGAGAGAGAGAGAGAGAGAGAGAGAGACGGCACAAGCAGGGAGAGCAGCGGGCAGAGAAAGAGGGAGAAGCAGGCTCCCCTCGGAGCAGGGAGCCCAATGCGGGGCTGGATCCTAGGACCCCTGGGGATCAAAGACACTTAACCGACCGAACCACCCAGGTGCCCCTCAAATGCTTTGATAAAAGAGAAATATGGGACAACTGAAGGTAAGAGGGAAGAAATCTTGCGGAAGCAGTCGCTTTTGTTCTCCGACATCATTTCCTCCCTCGCAAATTACAGGTAACACGTTATCTTACCTACGCTCCCACAGTAACACCTGAACGTATTTACGAAGAACCAACCAGCCGCTGCGCGCTAGCGTTACAAGCACTAACAACCTGCCCGCTCTCAAATAGTTGAGACTGAGAAATACGCCAAGCAAGGCCTACCCGAGGCCCACGGTGTGGACCAGGAAGCGACCTACTGGCTGGGCGTGTGAGTAGGAACGAGGGTAACCCAAGGCTCAGAAGGGCCTAGGGATGGTCTCGGGCAGCCCCGGGAAGACTGAGCCCCGGGCGGTGCTGCCACAGTCCGGCTCGGCGCCCACAAGGCAGGCCCGCTGGCCAAGCGCCGGCCCTCCGAGCACGCGGCTGGGCGCGAAGGCCCACCCACTCCTCGAGACTCACCCCGGAGATCCAGCTCGCGGTCCCGCACGGCGTTGGTGTACTGAGCCGCCTGCTCGATCAGCTCCGCCGTCAGCTTCACCATCCTGCTGCCTCCCGCTGCCGCTGCCGGTGCCGCGGCCCACCGGCTGCTTCCCGCCGCCTCTCGCCCGCCAGACTTCCCGGCGTACCCCGCGCCCCGCCGCCAGGCCTCACCAATCGCAGCCGACGCATGCGCGCGCCGCTCGGCACCCAGGCCGAAGTAATCGAAGAGCCACGCCCACGATCTCGTCGTCTCCGGAGCTGCTGGAGCGCGCGGAACGCGTCTCAGGTGTTGGGTTTTTCCTTGGGGCGTGCTTGAAGGAGGGCACCAGATTCCTGATGATGCTCTTGTCCGCAAGTTAAGCAAAATGTAATAGCACCCGAATAGAACTCTCTCATGCATCAATGCATTTTGAGGTGGGAGGAAACGCTGTGTCTGCCCTCGCCCCACCCAGGAGGGACGGGCACCCGGGGGATCCAGTGAAAGGTTCAGGACTTCAGGATTCCCGCCCTACCAGGGCAGGGTCAATCACAGCCCCCCCCGCCGCCGCGCCGCCCCGCTGGGATCGTCCTACCACCTAGCGCGCCCGACCCTGCCCCGCGCACAGTTCAGTTTTCGGTTAGGCTTGTGACCTCCAGGTATTTAAATATTTAACAGAAGCACGGTAGACAGAAAAGTGCGCAAACCAGGAATCTGCAACGTGAAGAATACCCGCAGAGGGAGCGCGCCTGCGTTACTGCCTCCGGGTCCAGAAAAAAGAACACTTTTCCGAAAGCCTCCATCCCTTCCCAAAGGCAACCAGGAATCCCAACACCACAGATTAGTTTTTGCTTGCTTTTGATACAAATAGAGTCACGCAGCGTGCTCCCGTGCCTGGTGTCTTTGGTTTTGTGTTATAACGGGAATCCATCCCAGGTTGCATCCAGCAATGGTTTGTTTACTTTTCGCTGCTGTGCAGAATCCCATGGTATATCTCAGACCACAATTTAGCCATTCTGCTGTTGATGGACATTAGGATCGTTTTGTCGTGGGGCTGTTCCGAATAATGCTGCTATGCATTTTTGTTGTACGTGGATCCAATGCACACGGGTCCAAGTTTCTCCAGGAGTAGAGCTTCTGGGCATAGGGTATACTATCATCAATAAGTAATGCTTAACAGGCCAAGAGGCTGAAATAATACTAATATACATACTCTAGCTGTGTGCAAGGGTTTCCATCGCTTCCAACCTCAGCCCCTTTAGTATTGCCAGTATAACTGTGGGGACTCGGGGTGCATGGGTGGCTCAGTTGGCTAAGCATGGGACTCTGGATTTCTGCTCAGGTCATGATCTCGGGTAGTGGAATGGAGCACGACCATTGGGCTCAGCGAGGAGCCTGCTTGAGATTCTCTCTCCCTCTCCCTCTGCTCCTCCCTGTGCATGCATGCACACACACTCTCTTTCAAATAATATTAGTAGGGTAGCCTGGGTGGCTCAGCGGTTTAGCGCCGCCTTCAGCCCAGGGCGTGATCCTGGAGACCCAGGATCAAGTCCCACATCAGGCTCCCTGAATGGAGCCTGCTTCTCCCTCTGCCTGTGTCTCTGCCTCTGTGTGTGTGTGTGTCTCTCATGAATAAATAAATAAAGTCTTTAAAAAATAAAATAATAATAAAAACAAATAATATTAGTATAAAAAATAATTATGGGGATTCTTATGGATGTGTAATGGTATTGCACTATTGTTTTGATTAGCTTGTCTCTAATAACTAATGAAGTTGAGGACCTTGTCATGTATGGTGTCTATTCAGGTATCTTTTGCAAAGTGCCCATTCAAGTCTGTGGTCCATTTTCTTTTCTTACTGGATTGTCTGACTTTTTTTTATTGATTAATGGGATTTCTTTATGTATTCTGGATGTGAGCACACTCTGACGCCTCCTTTTGCACTTTTTTTTTCTTTTGGTTAAAACTGCTTAAATACAAAAGAATTCGCAGAGACCAGAAATACTGTCCTTGTACAAGTCATCAATGCAGCAAACACAAATTATAGTCCATTATGTTCTGTTTAGGATAACATCCTATTCCCTAGATTACTAAATCATAATCTGGGCTGCAATTCAAATCAAAAGGCTAGTAAAGTAGCTTCCTCAACGCATTCTGCAGTGAGAACAAGGTTTCAAATGGTCCAGTTCAAGAGGAGTCCTCAGAGGAAAAGCTTAGCCCCGAAAGCCCTACGCATGGACTATCTTTTGTCCTCTTTTGTTGGGGCAAAGTTTCACTGTGGTCATGTAGTCTGGGACAGAAAAAATTTTTCTGCTTACAGGCCTTTCCACTCTTTTTTCTTTTTTTTTTTTTTTAAGATTTTATTTATTTATTCATGAGAGACCGAGAGAGAGAGAGAGAGAGAGAGAGAGAGAGAGAGAGGCAGAGACAAGGCAGAGGGAGAAGCAGGCTCCGTGCAGGGAGCCCGACATGGAACTCAATCCCGCGACTCCAGCATCAGGCCCTGGGCTGAAGGCGGCGCTAAACCCCTGAGCCACCCCAGGCTGCCTGGCCTTTCCACTCTTAATGGTATTGTTTGATGACTGGAAGTTTCTAATTTTTATGTAATTCAATCTTTTCTTTTCTGGTTAGAGGGTTGTATGTCTGTGCATGTGCCACCAAATATTTTGTTGCTGTTGTCTACTAGAGGCTTAATTGTTTTACCTTTCACATGTAGCTCTACCATCCCCCAGAATTCATTCCTTTTGAAATTTTTATTGAATTATGATATACTCACAGCAGAAGGCAAACCAAGTACACCCAAGTAACTGGCATCCGGATCAAGAACAGGACATTGCCACATTTGAGAAACTCCCTTCTTGTCCTTTTAGTCACACGCTTGCCCTAGTGGTAACCACGTCTTGCATAGATTGGTTTTGCTTAATTTTATATTTATGCAAATAAAATTGTGCCTTATGTATCTCTTGCTTAACATTGTATTAGTTGTAGTTAACTTATTTTCATTGTTATATAGTATTTTGTGTGAATATTCCAATTTATCCATTCTGCTGTTGATGAACATTTGGATAATTTCCAGTTTGAACAATTAAAAATAGTACACCTATTATAATAGTGCACCTATGAATACATATGCTAACACATACATGGAAATGGATTTGCTGGATCATAGGGTTAACTTACATTCACCTTAAGTTGTTTCTTACTAGTTATCCTAAGTGGTTGTACTAATTTACACTCATTAACATTTGATAGTGTCTGTCTTTTTAATTTTGGCTATCTGGTGGGTCAGTAATGGTATTGCATTGTGGTTTTAATTGTATTTTCTTAAGTACTAACACAATTGAGAACTTTAAAAAAATATATTGTCCATTTGGATCACTGCTATTTGAAATGTCTGTTTAAGTGTTTTGCACATTTTTCTATTGGGCTGTTCTTTTTTGCTGATTTGCAGATTTTTATATTTTTTTGGATATGAGTTCTCATAAGATATATGTGTAGTGAATATGTTCCCCCTCTCTGTGACTTGCCTTTTCTTAATGGTGTCTTTTGATGAACAGAAGTTCTTAATTTAAAAAAAAAATTCTTTATTTACTTAACAGAAGGAGAGAGCACAAGCAGGGGGAGCGGCAGAGGGAGGAGGAGAAGCAGGCTCCCCTCTGAGCAGGGAGTCCAACATGGGGCTTGGTCCCTGGATCCTGGGATCATGACCAGAGTCAAAGGCAGATGCTTTGACTGAGCCACCCAGGCATTCCCGGAAGTTCTTAATTTTAATGTATAATTTATGAACTTTTCCTTATGTAGTTCGTGTTCTTTTTAGTCCTCTTTAAGAAATTTGCCCACCCCCAACTCATGAATATTTTCTTCTAAAAGTTTTATTGTTTCACCTTTCACATTTGGATTTGCAATATGTCTGGAATAGACATTTGTGGATGGTCTGGGGTAGGGATCAAGATATATTTTTTCCCCATATGGATATTCATTTGATTCAGTATCATTTATTGAAAAGACCATCCCTTACCCACTGTTCTGCAGTAACTTTTTTCAAAAATTAAGTGTCCAAATATGTGGAGGTCTGCTTCTGGACTAGCTATTCTAGTCCGTGGGTTTGGTTGCTTATTCTGGCATAATATCATACTGTCACTTAAAAACTTGGTATTTGGGACACCTGGGTGGCTCAGCAGTTGAGCATCTGCCTATGGCTCAGGGCTGATCCTGGGATCCAGGATCAAGTCCCACATTGGGCTCCTTGCAGGGAGCCTGTTTCTCCCTCTGCCTGTATCTCTGCCTCTCTCTGTGTGTCTCTCATGAATAAATACATAAAATCTTAAAAAAAAAAAAAACTTGATATTTGCCTTTAAAAAGGCTCACAGCTTTTTTTTTAAAGATCCTCAAGCCTTGGTTGTTCTTGTCCTTTGCTTTTTAGTATAAATTTTAGGTCAATTTTGCATCCAGGAAAGAACACATGCTTTGATTTATATCATATTGGATTTGTAGATAAGTTTGGAGAATTAATATCTTTACAGTATTGAGTATTCCAATCCATGAACATGGTATAACGTTACATGAATTTAGATTTTGTTTAATTTCTTATAGTGTTTCATAGTTTTTTTGTGTGTATGTAGAGGTCTTATCCATCTTTTATTAGACCTAGGTATATAATAGTTTTTGCTGCTGTTATAAACATCAAAAAGCTAAAGAAGCACCAAAAACTAAAAAAAAAAAAAAAAATCCCAGGTTCTAATTATTCAATGTGAGACATTGAAATACAATTTCAACAATTTCTAGTTGAAATACAATTAATACTAGCATTGTATCCAGCAATTTTACTAAACTCACATATTAATTCTAATGATTCATAACCATTCTTTTGGGTTTTCTGTGTACATACCATGCTGAGAATAATGATAGTTTTCTTTCTTTCTTTCCAATTTTTATATTAGTCTTTTATTTTTTTAAGATTTTATTTATTTTTCATGAGAGACACAGAGAGAAAGAGAGAGGCAGAGACACAGGCAGAGGGAGAAGCCGACTCCGTGCAGGGAGCCCGACATGGGACTCGATCCTGGGTCTCCAGGATCATGCCCTGGGCTGAAGGTGGCGCTAAACCGCTGAGCCACCCAGGCTGCCCTGTATTAGTCTTTTCTTTATTTTTTGTGTAGTTTCACTGGCTGGGATCTTCAGCATGATGTTGTGGGCAATGCTAGAAGCAGACATCCTTAGCAGGTTGGGGTGAGGAGAGGTGGGGAGGAGAACCCTAATCAAGTGATCAGTGTTAGTATCACCAATAATGGGAACATATCAAAATCATGATTCACTTACTAAAAAAAAAAAAAAAAAAAAAAAGATTCACTTACTAGAATGGGATTAGAAGAACACAGCATCACTTCTGGGAGATTCCTGTCCAAGCAAGATGCATGATCTGAATGGAAATGTGAGGAAACCTCAGATAAATACAAACTGAGGGACAGCCTACAAGTAACAGGCTGATGGTCTCTAAAAGTTTCCAGGTTATGAAAGTCAGGGAACTGATGAATTGTTCTAGGTTGAAAAAGACATAATGATTAAATGCAAAGAATGATCTAAAGTGGATCCTTTTGCTAAGGGCATTTTTGGGACAATTCACAAAACTTGAATCCAGTCAGAAGATTCGACGGTAGTAATAATACATCAGTGTTAAGTTCCTGATCCTGGTGGCTATGTAGGAGAAGGTCTTTGCCTATAGGAAAATAAAGTACTTTGGAGGAAGAGGGTATCATATCAGTAACTTACTCTCAAATCATTCAGGAAAACATTTCTTTGTACTCTATTGCCAACTTTTCTGTAATTTTACTTCGAGATTGTCTCAAAATAAAAGTTAAAATAATCCAGAACGCTTCATTCCAGAGAGAGCCACCAGGTGGAGTCCTTAGAGCAGGGAGCTAGTTTTACTTGGCCACTCTTTCTGGTTAAAGAGGGTTTAAAGGGAAATTGTAGGAGTTTCCCTTACTTCAGCACACGGACAGGGACATAAGTCAAACTATAGGTGGTTTTATTCATTGCACAACATCCCTATGAAGTTGAGATTACCTTTTTAAGTTTCATTTCTTTTGGGTGGGGTGTCTCAACCTCATTTGAGAGGTTGACACTTTGAGGCTAGATAATTATTTTTTGTGGGGCTGTCCTGTGCTCTGCAGGATGTTTAACACTATCCCTGGCTTCTGCTTACTAGATGCTGTACATACCTCCACCAAAATGTGTGACCACCAAAAATGTCTCCAAACATTAACAAATATCCCCTAGGAGGCGGAAATCACCAACAGGTTAAGAACCACTGTTTCTGCAACAGAATGTTCTCTGCTCTGAGCATTTAGGTTCCTCTTTGCTCAACAGATAGCCTAAGAGGTATCTGATCACTCCTAGTATGGCTGGTACATAGTGTGTGTATGTGTGTGTGTGCTTGTCTGTCTGTCTGTCAGTAAAGGGGGAAGCTTTGGGTGGTGGGAACTGAACCCCAGGACCTGGGGTTCTGGCAGGTGCTCAGTGCTGTATCACGTAGGGATTCTGTTCTGTGCACAAACCACAGAGCCTGGAGTGTCAGGAAAACCCTTGGGCAAGCAGCCAGGAAGGGTAAGTCCTGGGTTCAAGGAAAGAAAGCAGCAGAAAAGGCTGGCTGAGTAGGATACAGACCCCTTTCCCACAGCTGCCAGAACCCAGATGCCTCCCAGCTTAATGGGAAGAACCTTAAGATGCTGGAGGATGGCCTTGGTTTCCATCATCCCTCTTTGTTCTTATTAAAATGTCCTTTCTGGGGATCCCTGAGTGGCTCAGTGGTTGGGTGCCTGCCTTTGGCCCAGGGTGTGATCCTGGGGTCTGGGGATTGGGTCCCACGTTGGGCTCCCTGTGTGGGGCCTGCTTCTCCCTCTGCCTGTGTCTCTGTGTCTCTCATGAATGAATCAATCTTTGAAAAATAATGATAATAATAAAATAAAATAAAATGTCCTTTCTGTTTCACTTCTCCACCCCCTTCTCTTTCCATCCTCAGATCTGGACCTCCCCTGCTCCCCTCACCTGCTCCCAGGGGTCCCAGCATACTTCAAGCATTCAAACTTACAGCCCTCTTCAGCCCTATTATGGTGAGTCAAATGCAGTGGACAGCAGTCTCCCCCAAGTTCAAGTGCTCTCTATGGCTGGCCATAGAGGTTTATAGAAACCTGTTTTTTTTTCAAGTTCAATTCCTCCCTTTCTGTTATAGGTATATCTTCTTTAAAAAGTGCAACTTCCCCCAAACCTTTCAAGAGTTACAAAATATAAAGTCAGCAGTGGCCTGGGAGGGATGGAGATGCATACATGGAGACAAGGTCAGAAAACTATCATCTCCTGCAAATAAAGCCAGTTTAAAATAAATGCATCCTGGCTGGATTTGGCCAACCATAGAATTAACTCACCCCCCCCCCACCCCCAACACACACACACAGAGAGCCAGCCTCCCTCTCTCTAAAGACAGCAAGGGAGCCACCTTGCCAGTGTGTGGCCCAGTGCAAGTCCCTTTACCTCTATGAGCCTCAGTCTACAAAACAACAGATTTAGAGATGATCCCTGACTTTATCCTATAAAACAAAATCCATAAACGTGCCTCACCCCCACTGAGTCCAAATATCCGTAAAGTTGGCCCATCTGCAAACAGGCACTTTATGCGGTCAGTCCTTTTTAAAAAGGTGGTGTTTTGTCCCTACAACTTTTTTTTTTTTTTTAAGATTTTACTTATTTATACATGAGAGACACACAGAGAGAGGCAGAGACATAGGCAGAGGGAGAAGCAAGCTTCCTGCGGAGAGCCCAATGCAGGGGGTGGGGGGACGGACACTGGATTACGGGACCCTGGGATCACGACCTGAGCTGAAGGCAGATGCTCAACCACTGAACCACCCAGGTGTCCCAGTCCCTAGGATTTTGTGGACAGCTTCTCAGCTTCCCACCACCCTCCACAGCCCCAGGACCAGCTGGCCAGCCACAGCAGCAAGGGGACATGCACTCTGAGGCAGCCTGGTTGGCTTCTCATAGTTGGGATCCTTTGGGAATAAAAGGAATTTGCTTCTGACTCAGTGCCCATAATGTGAGACCATTGCTCTCAGTGGGAAGAGAGCTCCAGGGGCTGAAATGGTGTCCCTGCACCAGAGGTACTTAGCATTGCTGGTTTTAATTCAATTGGTTCATGGGGAAAGTTGAACCCTTACCAGTATTCTGCCCAGGTCCGAACACACTCATTCCATCACTGCCTCACACTGGCAGCTCCAGCCGATTCACACTCGTGGGGGCAGCTGTCAGCTTGTGTGGCCTACCCCACTTGCTGAGAACTGCATGTTGCTCCCTTCTTCCAGCTCTGAGGTCTCTGGAAAGCTCCCTGCTGCCATGTTCTGCTGTACAAACCGTCCTTGTGGCCACAGTCAATGGGGGCTTGGTGAACACTAACGTGAAGCAGGGTAACCATGGCCAAGAAGCAGATACAGAAAGTTTGCTTCGGGAGTTTGATTTGTACCAGTTTCATTTGGAAGGTGTCAGTGGACTCGTTATTTGTCCAATCAGCTGGGGAGGTGAGGAGGACAGGCTATAACACTGTCACCTTTAATGCTGGTACCAGGAGCCCCAAGGCCCAGCTGCACCCTTCCTGAATTCTAAGTTAACCCTGGATTCCTAAAACAATGCCCTTTACCCACTTTTGTTTTTTTTTCCTAAGTCAGTTCCAGTGAGTGCATTTCCTTTATTTGTAGCCATAAAGGCTGCAAATAAAAACCAAAAATTTGCTGGATTCCCAGCAAATACAAGCTTCTGACCTCAAAGAGTGGCCATGGTAAAAATCCCATGCAGCACAGAACCCATGGGTACAGGGATTTCAGTCACTATGCAAAAAACAAGCTGTGTCCTAATTAAGTCCCACTTAGCAGAGGTGAAGAGGCATGTGGTAGGGGCTGTGGAGGGCAACCCCTTGACAATGAAGGGCATCTCTGTCTCCAGCCCCTCCACCCAACCAGGCTTTGGTGGCCTGAAGAAGGCCGGTTACCAAAAGATTCCCTGGGGCTGGAGCTCTGGGATTTCCCCCCTGACTTCATCACATGAACATTCGCTAACATGAGCTAAAGCTCTTCGGCTTAATGGCATCAAAGAGATCCAAAACCATAAAAAAAGCCATTTCACACATTGGTCAACACCCACGTTTATTAATTGTTTAATTGTTATGCCTTGGAAAGAAATACGGGCTTCTTTGTCATGGGATGTTAACTCTTTTATTAACAAGGTTAACATTGTATTTGCTTTGTGGATTTCTCTTTTGAAGTTGTGGATTCAATAAACAACAGCTGGGCTTCCCCAGCTCCTAGGGGACAAGGCAAATGCATTACAGTCATAGAGGGGAGCAGGACAAAATGGAGAACAAGCTTGAAAAAATTTAAGGCAAATGTCACTCCCATAGTCAAGGGAACTGATCAAGCAGGTCTGCATTTCAATGAAAATATATGAAATATTTGTCAAAATAATTAACATCGGTAAAAATTAGAACATGTAGCTTATAAAATGCCTACACAGGTTTGGCAGAAATAGACCCAACTGTGTCATTAGGCTCATAGTACATACAGAGACAGGACCATCCACCTTAAGAGCAAGTCTCCCGGTGAGCAGAGGCCAAGCATATTTCAAAAGCAATTCCACAAAATGGGCAGTGATCAGATTAATGATTCAAGGGCTGGGGTTCTATTTTGGTAAGAGGAATTGCTTAAGTCACTGGGGCTCCTTTTGGCTGGCCCCCAGGATGCCCCTGGGGCCCTCCTCAGAAGGTTTTGCATCCGGTAGAGGTGATCATTTGGACCAGGAGACCCCTGGAAACATGACAGAACGTGGTGACAACGGGCACTTGGCGGGACAGTGCGGTGGAGAAAGGAAGGCTCTTCCCATCCAGGTTTGGAATTGGATATTCTAAGACATCGCTGCAATTCCAGAAGTTGCTGACTATGTAGAAATAGATGCTCCATCCTCAGTGGTCATGTATTTTATGCCCCCCAGTCTATTCTATTTACAGTTTGACCAAACCGTCCCCAGGCCCCTCTGTGGCAGGTGGGGGTGGGTGGGGAGCAGATGCACGCTTGCCCAGGGCACCCCGTGTGGGGACTGCCCTGGCCTGGCAGGGGAGATTCACCCTGGCAGGGGAGATTCATGGAGGCTGTACAAAAGCACGGGGAGGAGAGTGATGTGTGAAGCCAAGCATCTTGCCTTTCTGCTTTGGTCTTGAAGATTCAATAAACTTACGGTCCCAGAAGCTGCTCCAGAGCTGGAGCTGTGGATTCCTGGAATTCACGTCGTTCCTATTTGGGGTTTGCCAGAAGAACAGAGCCAGCAAGCAGAGTTTGAGAGGCTATCGCTGTTTGAGGGGCATCTCCTTAAGGCCCACCCCCCACCCAGACTGGGTGCTCGGAGATGCCTCAGAAGGACTTTGCTTGCAGGGAGATCAAGCTGTCAGATGCAGGGTCCCCCTGAAACAGGCTCTGGCTGACAGTCTGGAGAAAAGGCGGGTGAACAGATGGACAGGAGGGGCCCTGCCTTCTGCAGTCAGCTGGGGGGACTCCTACCCCGCCAGGAGGCACGTGCGGCAGCAGAACTGAATGAACAGCTTCCGTTCACAGAGCCGGTTGGACTTCACCATCTCGCAGAACGTCTCGTCAGCTGGGGTTCCCCCAGGAAAGAGAGAGGAGGGACAGGTCAGACTTCGGGGCTTGTTAAGATTGTTCCAACCAGCCCATTTCACTGAGCCCCCTAAGGTGGGCTGGGCGGGGGTTCCCAGAGAAGGTAGGGGCAGCAGCCAGGGTGGGCCTCGCCATCCTCCCATGACATGTGTAGCCTGGTTTGGCAGAGGGGCCCCGGCTATGGACAAGGGGGGACTCGAGGCAGCATGGAGGGTGGAGGTGGCTACACCAGCCTGGCCTCAGTGCTCCTGCGCATCTGTCTTTCCAGATAACTGTGGTGGTGGCAAACTTAGGAGAAAAACTCTGGGGTGGGGGGAGGATAGGAGGGCAGGCATGGAAGGGACAGGCATGGAGGCTGCTCCTGTGTCCCAGAAGAACCCCAAACCTAATGAGATAGGAGGAAAAGAGTTGTCAAGGTTAATGCAAAGGAGGAGGGGAAGAGGGATGGAGGCCAGCCCATCCCACCTGGCTGCTGGCATTTGAAGATGCCCTGGCATTGATGATGGGACCTGGGAGACCCTCCTGTGACCACCCCCACTTTTATGGGCTGGCTAGATAACCTGAGTAGGTGTCATCCTAAAGAGGGAGCTTCCTAGCCTTTGAGAGCACACAATTCTGCAAACCAAAAAGAAATGACCAAACAGCAAGGCAAGGAGGCCACACTGAGGCCTCTGGAGCATGCTGGGTTTGTGCACTGTCAGGCCGGGCCAGCGACAGCTCCACGGGACCGCCAGCTTTCTCTCCTGTGTGTAAGCTCACAATGCCCAGAGCTGGCCTGCCCTGTTCCTCCCAGTGCCTTGCTGAGCACGGAGTCTTCCTGCCACAGCATGGCTGCTCACAGCTCCCACCCCGCTGTCCAGGCCAGAGCCCTCTGCCTGGAGCTGCCAACCTGGTCTCTGGTCTCCCTCAGGAGTTCATGTCCTCGCAGCCCTTCCTGGTCTCCAGTGGACCTAGGGAACCAGGGCTCATCCACAGCACTGATGTTGGGCTTCCCTGTGGGATGTGGGGGCCTCAACTCTGGGCTCTGAGGCTGAGACCCCTCAGGCCTCCTCCTGGCTTTGATCCCCAAGGTTGGGCCTCTCCTCTTTTATTATTATTATTATTATTATTTTTTATTTTTATTATTATTTTATTATTTTAAAGATTTTATTTATTCATTCATGAGAGAGGCAGAGACACAGGTAGAGAGACACAGGCTTCCATGCAGGGAGCCCGACATTGAGACTCGATCCCGGGACTCCAGATCAGGCCCTGGGCCGAAGGCAGAGCCAAACCGCCAAGCCACCCGGGCTGCCCCGGCCTCCCCTAAGAGAACTCACCATGCCCAGACCACAAGGGCTTATGGAATGAGTGGGAACAGTACAAGAACAAAATCAGTCTTCTGAGTCACCCAACAAATAGACCAGCAGTAGCTTGGTGGCCAGGATGCCTCCCTGGTCAACGTGAGAGGCCTAAAGGGACAGGAGGAAGATGAGAGGTGTCCCCGATGGTCACCCAGAGGAGTGGCCAGCACACCCGTTCAGAGGGACTGCTGTCCCCGCATCTCCTTTTCCTTTCTCTTTGAGCCAGAAGCCAGTGAGCTGAGCACCTCCAAGGACAGCCCCGAGGTCAACCCAGGTGCATCCCCTGGCCCGCCCTGCCTCCCCCGGTGCTCACCGTTGCTGCACGTGTGGTTGGTGATGCAAGTGTTCCCCAACAATGTGAAGCCCACCTTACACCTGCTACACTTCCTGCTGGAGCCTTCACAGCTCAGGCAGCTCTCGTCACACCTGTGGGAGGACAGAGGTTCACAGCTGCTACTTGGGGAAGGGGCCTGACTGACTGCTCCGGGC
Source organism: Vulpes vulpes (assembly GCF_048418805.1). Lineage (NCBI taxonomy): Eukaryota > Metazoa > Chordata > Mammalia > Carnivora > Canidae > Vulpes > Vulpes vulpes. Next base: position 87,836,655 of record NC_132793.1, on the reverse strand, counting down.
ACCCCTCCTGGAGCCTCCCTGCCCTCCTGCATTGCACCTGCCCTGCAACTGCATCCATCGTGATGGCTTGAGACCCCAGCCAAGCGTCTGCACATCCTTCCTCCCGTCTGAATGCTCTATTGCCCTGGGAGGGTGAAGACCATCAGGGCCCGTCAGCAGGAACATGCCCAAGGGCAGCAGGCAGGCCCAGGTCCCTGTGGCTTCCTGTGGCTCCCTGTGGCTCACCAGGACACCTTCTTGGGACACTGTGGCACCCACTCCACAGGTGGTTCCTCAAGCAGTACCAGCACATGCACCCTTGGACAGCTGCCCAGCTCTGATGGCTACAAGGTTGGGACTCAGGGATTGGGTGGGGCAAACTTGATCCTGAAGCTGGCCTGGGGGACTGCTGTTGCCCATCAGGCTGAGCATCCTTCACAGTGATACCAGTCTCCCCACAGGGCAGGTGGGCAGGGTGAGGCTTTTCCAGTTCCTGCCCCAGAAATGGGACCCAGGGCTCTTTCTAATGAAGAGTACTGTGATCTCAGGGGAGGGTTGGCACACAAGCCGGCAAGCTACATCCAGCAGTTTTACTGGAACAGTCATTTGCTCAACTATATATCATCTGTGGCTGCTCCTATGATGGCAGAACTGAATAGTCGTGATGGAGACCACAAGGCCTGCCACGCCCAGACTACTTACCACCAAGCCCTCTACAAAGAGAGCTTGCCATCTCTGCCTCAGGGCTTGCATCTTCACCTCACCCCCTCTGGTAGGCTGTACCTGCTGCCTTTTCGGAGTCCAGCTCCTGGTGAGTGGGTCTCACCGGGCTCTAGCCTGCCATCCACCTTTCCCCCGCCGCCCCCCATGCCAGCTGCAGCCAGAGCAGGCCCTGGAGGTGGCGTTCACACAGGGTGGGAGGTACATCTGGAGCAGAAACCTGGCTCTGAGGACTCCTGCATCTGCCTTGTGTGGCCAGTTCTTTGCACAGGACATATGCCACCTGCCTAGTCAGTGACTAAATGTCATCAACAAGGCTCCCCAAGCAGCCTTCTGCTGGGTTCTGATTTCACCTGTGATTCTGCCTGCGTGGAGTACCTGGTGGGTCACGCCCTCGGCCTGGATGAGAGGGGGGTTTTATTCTACTAGTGCAGGGTGCCCCCAAACGAGTTCAGGCCCATAGTCTATACTCATAAATGGGTAAATCCCACGGGCAAACTTGTCCTTCTCATGTCTTTCTCCTACAGCGAGAGCCTGGCCACTACCCCCATATAACCTGGAGGGGGGAGGGTGGGGCCTGCTGTGTTGGGACCCTGGTTCTGTGCACTTTGGGGAAACCACTAGGGTCTGGTCCATCCTGCTGTACCTTCTGGTGGCCCAGCCACAGATCCCTGGTGCCACAGCACAAGGGATGACTTCCCTTGGGGATCCCTGGCTTCTTTTACAGATCACCCCTGTAGGACCAGAACTAGGGCCTAGCCTAACTATTCAATGGGAGGAGGGGGGTCAGTCATCCCAAAGCCTGGGGGCCAGTACTCCCAGGCCGTGGCCACGGGCTGCTTCGATGCAACACTGAGTGGAGCACGCCAAGGTAGAGGACCACCTGCACACGGCTTACCTTCTCCAAATATAAGCTCACCAAGCTCGGGGGGCTCCCTTCTAGCCCCAAGTGGGAAAGCAGGTATGTCAGTTTTATATGGCTGTGTAACACACTAACACAAACCTGGCAGCTTAACACAAACACCATTCAGGATCTTCCAGTTCAACAGGCAGAGCCCTGGGCAGGCTCCGAGTAGCTCCCTGCTCAGGGTCTTATGAGGCCCAGGTCAAGGAGTCAGCTTGGCCTGGCCTTGGATGTGGAGGCCCCAGATCAGGGGAAGAATTGGAAGAATCCAGCATTATGCTGCTCCCAGGGAGGAATGATACCCCTCCAGGTGACACCCCGCCCCCCCCTGCCCACAACTGCCTTGAGGTCCTTGCTTCTCTGAAAGACCCTCTTGGCTCCTTTCTGCCCTGCAGGTAGTCCTCTTAAGGCAGGGAGGGGGCTTTTCAAACATCTCTGGTTCTGTCACTTTCTATGGTACCTACATCCCCCACAAAACACCATGGCAACTTTGCCCTGCCAAAATCTGGAAGGACAGGCATGCCCCCTGCAGCCCCTCTTCCATGGCAAGGACCATGTCCTCTTCTTTCTTTTTGACTTCCTGCTGTTCTGGGTGACAGACAGCAAGTCTTGTCACATTTCAGTCTGGGCACAGAATAAAGCAGAAGGCATGCCTGAAGTCTCTGCCCTGGTGATCACCTGGGAGGGGTGGAGAGAGCAGAGAACAGTGGGGAGGACTGGGGGAATGAGAGGCTAGCTTACCCCTCAGGCAAGTGCCCCACCGAATTGCTGTCTTCAGAGAGGTCCTTGCTCCCTCTTCTGGGTCCTCTTACTAAGCTTTGGGGCTCTCCAGTGCCTCTTTTGAGATCTTTGTCATGGACTGTTTTACACTTTGGGCCTCAGCTCCACCAGTCTTGTAGGCATCCTGGTTGCCGACCCAGCAGGCCTGAGTCCCAGCCTGGCTTTTCCACAGAGCTGCCCCAGGCCTGCCAGCAGGGGCTTGCCACGGCACTCCTCAGCATCCTAAGGCCCAGAGGAGGCCAAACCCAAAAGCTGCTGCTGTCTGAGTGGGGAGAGGGCCTGCAAAACCAAACAGACCAAGACTATTCTTCCTTCAGGAGGAATCCACACAGAAGGGGTCTTCGGAGCCAGGGGACTCTAAAGACAGAAGCTTCCTAAAAGGCTGACATTTTACCACCTCAGGGCCTTGGGCAGGGCTCCTCCTGGGTATAGCTCCAGTACTGGCCTCCCCTCTCTAACTGAAAGCTTTCCCTCCTGTGGAGGTAAGCACCCAGGAAGCTGCTGTCCTCTGATGTCCAGGAGGAGCTTGGGGGGCTGCCTACCTCCTGCCTTCTAGGCTAGGGAGGACATAGTTTCTAGGTACCCCACAGGGGACTGGGGGCCATGTTCATGGGGATGCCCAGCATCCTGTGGGAACCTGGGCGTCTGACAAACAAAAGTGATTATCACTTTCATTCCACACTCTTCCTGGGCTGCTGTTCTTAGTACAATTACCCTTGAACCAGTGGGGCTGGTTAAAATGAAACGCTTACTTCAGACACACATGCCGAAGACCCTATGCAGGACTCAGCAAGGCTGAGTGAAGGTGGCAAGTTTCCTATTTCAAATCAGCTCAAAAGAGGGGGCTGATGCCTGCACAGATACATAAATCCCTCAGGACCTTCTTTTGTGAGTCAAAAAAGTGCCAGGATTTGGTGGTCTCTCATGGGCTGACTATGGGGTTTTGTTTGTTTGTTTGCTTGTTTTTGTCTTAAGAGAATAAATTGGAACCCAGAGCAGGTCTCAAACGGCCTGGGGAGGCAACCCCACCACCGGTCCCCAGCCAAGAGGAAGACAGGGCAAGGTCTCCCTAGCCCTGTTGTAATATGTGCCTCCAAGGCTCCCTTGTTTTGAATCTGTTTCAGAAGAAAGGCCCCTCCCCCAGCCCCACCATCATTATCATCAAGGCCACCTTACAACATCTCATTATTGCTCTTACCCTGAACGAGACAGGCTGCCCTGCCTGTCCTGGGATTTAGGTTATGAAGTCCTGAGGTAAGGCAATAAATATTCAGCAAGACAAGAGGACACCCCCAAACAAATGGCTTCTTCTTTTCACTGCTCACGTCCAATGAGAAAGGGAAGGAATGCCACAGGGTTGGAAACCACCACACAAGAATGGTGCACGACGCAGACACATATGGGAAAGGAGAGAGGGGTTACAGTGTATGTTCACTGGCTGCACAGGGAATAATTTTAGAATGAGGACATCATCTGAACCTAAATTTTCTCTATCTAATGTAAAATAAAAAAAGAAAACAACAACAACAACACATGGTTTCCTTAATAACCACCAGTGTGAAGGGTTCCTGGGCTGTGGCACAGAGAGCTCCTGTGGACTTGGCTATGAGGGTGCAAGTACCACCAAGAAGGCACCTGTGTTTCTGCTTCCTGTCCCATGCCTGGCACTCAAAACTTATTAAATGAACAAAGGAATGAAAGCCACCAACAAATTGTGATCTTGGCCATCACCAACTGCAGAGGTCTCTTCCATCATAAATGGGTCCCAGTACCCCACCATACCTGCTGCAACCTCTGCCGTGGCGTGATGTGGCATCCTCCCCCAGCCCCAGGGAAGAGGCCATCAGACTTGGCCCTCTGGCTGTTCCTTTGCTGGCAGAGGCAACCACCATTGTCTGGCAACTTTTTTTTTTTTTTTAAGATTTATTCATTTATTTGAGACAAAGGGAGAGAAAGAGAGAGCATGAATGGGGGGGGTGGGCAGAGGGAGAGGGAGAGAGAGGATCTCAAGCAGTCTTCCTGCTGAGCATGGGATTCAGTGTCACAACCCTGAGACCATGACCTGAGCTTAAATCAGGAATTGGATGCTTCACCAACTGAGCCACCCAGGCGCCCCATCCATTTCCCAGCAATCTTGGTCCGAGCCAGGAAGACCATCTGAAAAGATTACATACCTTCGGCACACTTTGTGGGGCAAGCCTGGCATCTCCTCTGGGTAGAAACCTTCACCACAGGCCGGCACACATTTCCAGTCTTGGAAGTGGAAGTTTGCCGCACAGTGTATACATTCTTCTCTGCTGGGCCCTGGGGGGTTCAGGGATAGAAGCAAATGTCAGGGACCATCCACCTGTTAACACGCTCCGAGCCTGCCACAGTGCCCTGGGGATCTGGGGTATGCTTCAGACACCCCATGTCCACCACTATAGCTAGGGGTCCCAGGTGTCCACCCTATGCCTGCACTGGGCCATCCTTGCCCACATCCCCATTCCATAGGGAGGGATACAGAGGTGTGAGCCAAGCTCAGCCTGCTTCCCACTGCCTGTGCCACGTCTGATGGCCCTGATTCCAAATGCTTCCTTGCCAGCAGGCCTTGGTCCCACTTCTTTTTGCTAGAGGCAACCATGTGTGGCTTGGAACAGTTAAAATACGGCTGCGCCAAACTGAGACATCGTGCAAGCACAGAATATATACATACTGGATTCCAAACAGTGTAGAAACAGGATAGAAAACTGCTTGTTTATTTTTTATGTTGACTATATGTTGAAATGATAGTATTTTAGGTACACTGGATTAAATAAGATATGTTATTATACTTATTTCTGCCTATTTCTGTAGGAAATTTACAGTTGTATCAGTGGCTTACATCGGCAGTTTGCATATTTCTTTTGGGCAGATCACCATTGTAGGATGTGGGAAAAGTGACAGAAGGGATTTGGGGGGGATGGTGTTGACAAGTAGTTGGTGTGGATAACCAGGATGACAGAAAACAAACAACTAAGGGCTTACAGAGTGGGGGGTAGCAACTCAAAGAGACAAAACCTCCAAATGAAGGCCCAAGAGTCAAGAGGGAGAACCACGTGGTTCTCATCAGCCTGAGGCAGACATTGGTCTAGAATAAAGAAACTGCTGTCTGCCTGCCTACCTGTCCATTTGTTCATTCATTCATTTAACAGCAAGTAAGCGCTGGTGTCTACTCTGTATAGACTCCTCTTCTCCTCTACTCTGAGGAGCACCCAATGGGACATCAGAGAGAGCAGCGATGTGGCCGCTGGCTGATAGCTTAGGGGGTTGAATAGGGGGAAGAAGTCATCTTAGATGCTTAGGTGATCACAGTCCCTTGTTAAACTTCTTCCTCTAATTTCGCTATGGTCTTGGCTGAGGCCTGGCAGCTAAGGCAGTGATATCTGGCTCTCTTCCTGGAGTAGCTTCTGGACTTGGCAGGGGCCTCTTGGCCGTGTCAAGGGAAGATTCCCTTGCAGACAGGGGTCTGTCTGCAAAGTGGTTTCACCAGCCCCAATGCTCGGTGCTCTGGAGGCTGGTTTTATCTCTCAGAACCACAATGTTAGGCTTGCAAGGGAATTCTGAGCTCATCTAGCATTGTGAGTGGGATGCAGAAGCAGGAACCCTTAGGGGTCACGGAGCCTCTGTAATGAACAGCTGCCCACCCACCCATAGCCTCCACATGGGATGTCCTCCTTCTTTCACTGCGATGCCCCACAAATGTGTAGGGTTTCTGTCCAGTTTATGTTGTTCTAGATGCAAGATTGCTCCTGTGCTTTGGCCACCCCTCCATCATTTATCTCCAGACAGCATCCAGGATTGGCCTTTTGGCCTTTGGAAACCCAGGGCCTCAGGAGCTGTGTGGTCCCTGTGGCCGTCTCCACTGGGGCCTTCCCTGCTGAATCCTGTTACTCACATTGCCCTGCCTTGGCCATTAGGGTCCTGAATGTCTAGGAAAGAATACTAGTTCATATTTGTACAGTTGACCCTTGACCCAACACACAGGTTGGGGCACTAACCCCTCCATGATGTTGAAAATCTACATATAATTTTGGATTCCCCCAAAACTTAACTACTAATAGCCTACTGTTGACCAGAAGCCTTTCCGATAATATTGAGTCAATTACCACGTATTGTGTATGTTATGTGTAGTACAGGCTGCATTCTTACAATAAAGTCAGCTGGAGGAAAGAAAATGTTATTAAGAAAATCATAAGAAGAGAAAATACATTTACCATACTGTATTTATCGAAAAAAATCAACATATAAGTGGACCCATGCAGGTCAAACCCACGTTGTTCAAGGGTCAATTGTACTTAGAAGTTCAACGTATTAAACTGTAAAGCAATGAATCATATTCAGCTGGGGAAGAGGAAAAAAGTTCTGTAAACAGATGGTGGTGAGGTGAAATGCAAATGTACTTAATGCCACTGACGTGTACACTTAAAAACGGTTAATCTGGTAAAACTTGATGATTATGGATACTTTGCTGCAATTAAAAAAACCTAATTAAACACAAATTTTCGGGCAGCCCCGGTGGCTCAGCGGTTTAGCGCCACCTTCAGTCCAGGGTGTGATCCCGGAGACCTGGGGTCAAGTCCCATGTCAGGCTCCCTGCATGGAGCCTGCTCCTCCCTCTGCCTGTGTCTCAGCCTCTCTCTCTCTCTCTGGGTCTCTCATGAATAAATAAATAAAATCTTTTTTAAACACACACACACACACACACACACACACACACACACATTTTTCTGGACAAACTATTTTCACAATTACCAAAAACTATGAACTGTATAACCCAAAGTCTCTTAAGGATTCTGGCAAATCCCAAGTCTTTACAGTCTTCAGACACTTGAACAGCACCCATAGATCCTAACTTTAACAGCAGGATGGGTTTTGCTTATTCGGGACTCGATACATCATTTGTGGGGCTGACTGCAAAGTAAACATGAGGGGTACTTGCTCCAAAGGCAGAAGAATGTGCCATAAAGGGTACTGATATAACATGCTTTCCTTGCTTCTGCAATCTCTCTATGCAGCTGTCGTGATGCTTTTATCTGCTATTTCAAGCCTTTCTCCCTTGGGCAGAGGCCTGAGGAAGGGATGCCCAAGGTAAGGGCCGACCCTCACAATGACATGGGGTGCCACCCTCAGCTCATCAGGCATATGCTTTATCCGCTGCTCAGTGCTGACCAATGTGCCATGCCCCAGCTGGGGACAAGTTGAACCAGGTACCTCTCTGTCCCAAAGGTCCTCTACAGCAACCCACACCTATCAGGCAACTCCAATGAGTCACATCCTCTGTACCAAGACGCTGGGTATGTGGACCAGGAAATTAGCAAGATGCTTATTTCCAGCCAGTCGCCCACCAAATGCCCTGGGGCACTGCCAGTCCTGGGTGGAGACATGCCACCAGGCCCACTCTGCACTTGTACCCGACCACAACTCTGCCCATGACCATGTCCAGGCCCCTGTCCTAGGGATGGGCAGCAGTAATCACTGACTCGGGGCAGGGAGGGGAAGGCTCAGTGGGCGAGGCCCTTAAGGGGGTGGAATGCTGACAACAGCTACTTCAGACACAAACTCACATCTGATGCGGAGCAAAAAACCTCCAAGCAACTCAGAGCTGAGAAGTGGGGGGTGGACGCATGCAACTCAAGAGCTTAGGAAGAAGCCAGGCAGGCAGGCACAGGGAGGAAGAGAGGACCATCCCCACCCCCTTCTGCCAAGACAGCCTTAGACCTGCACACCATTGAATTAAATGCCTGAAGTGACAGAGAAGCCACTGGGTTGAGATGAGAGAAACTGAGCAACTTTGTAAAGCTGTTTGCAACAGGCTGTCTGGGGACGTGGTAAACGAAAATTGAATTATTGAAATCAAAAGCATTGTAAAGGCACATTTCTGAATTTTACGATTTGAGTGACTATGAAATTTAAATAAGTAACATTAGCCATGCTCCTTAATCAACCTGGGGTAAACAAGAAGACAAAGGAAACAAAGAATAAAAACGAGAACAAAAGAATAAGAGGGCAAAGGGCTAGGAAAAACAACTGAACTGCTGGTGGCTGAGAATGCTTCCAAATGCAGAGCTCCTGCTCCCGTGGGCTTGTCCCAGGAGGGCGTTGCAGGAAGGCACAGCTCCTGTAGGTTTTGGGGGCACTGGCCTTTGCCACAGCCCCACTTCCTCTGGCACGTCCATGCCTAGGAAGCGCAGCCTGCCCACAGGGGGCTCACGTGGCCACAGGGGATGGGGTTGGGGGGGCGGGGGGGCAGGTGGGGGAGGCTGTGCCACTCCTGCCAAGTGCTGGATCAAGAGGGAGGGTCAAGAGAAGACTTCACCTAAAATGTATCCAAGCCCACAAACTCATAATGCACTTCAACATCTAATGCAAATAACTCTGCAAACAGGAAACCCCATAAAACGAACACATTCTCTGCTCTTCTGCATAAAAACGGTGCCTGGGAGACATCTGTGCTATAATCTTTGTAGGAAATTATAATACACATAAAACTGTTTATAGAAGTCTTTTCCTCTTTGAATAAAATGTTCCAAATAAGTGAAGTTAGGTACAAAGAAGAAAGACTATGTTTTTAAAAAGGCTCCTTCACTTCACCACCAGGATCTGCCCCCATTTCTCTGAATCTTTATAGTCTTGCATCCGAGGCAGTGTCTTTCTGCAGAGAGGGCTGAGCTTCAGGCAAAGCAGCTCCTGAGCGGTTCAGCTTCCTTATGTGGCCCCCAAACATCCGTCTCCTGGCTGGGTTTCTAATGCCTGGAAACCCGGGCTGGCTCATTAAAGGGTCTTAATGATTTTCCTTTATTTTGAATTTTTTAAATTGTGATGAAAGGAACAGAACATCAAATTTGCCATATTAACCATTTTTAAGTGTACAGTTCAGTGGCATGAAATACATCCATGCTGTCAGGCAACCATCACCACCATTCATCTTCAAAACTTTTTCATCTCCCCAAACTGAAACTCTATACCCATTAAACACTAATTCCCCCCTCCCCCACCGAGTCTCCTGGAAGGGCCCCTATGATTTAATGTTGCAATACCCAGAGAAGCCCTTGGAATCCCAGGGCTTTCCTGGCTTCAGGACAGTTGGCCTAGAGTCCGTGACCCAGGTCCCAACCGTCTGGCATAATGAAAGCAAGGCCCCTCCAGGCGATGAACTCACCCACACAGGTTTGGCAGGTGTGATGGCATTCCCCACATTTGATTAGCTCAGAATCAAAGTAGGTGCCCGGTTCACAGTCCGGAATGCAGCTGCCCCTTGCAAGGCTGTTGAAAAGGGGGGAAAAAAAAAGGCATGTTTTCATATCCCTTCCCAAATTCTAATTAAATTACAATTTGCCTGCAATCGCCTTTCATGAGAGGAAAGGAAAGTCGCTAAAGCACGGTTCTTTGTGTTACTTGAGGTTCCAAGCTCATGAAAGCAGAGGAAAAGTGGTCCTGAAGCCAGCTGGAGGCCCAGCAAGAAGGAATGCCCCAGACCTGAAAGCAGAGCCTCTTCGGAGTCCAGGTGACCTTGGAAATTCCCTGGGGCCTTGGTCCTGGTGCAAGATTACACGGTGTTTGATACACATGTAGCAAGCTGTCTGCCATTAGACACCAGGGGACAAGTGCTCTGGGGTGTTAGCAAGATCCAGAGAATCCTGTGTTAGTGGTGAGATGTCAGGGGGTCTGAAAGCCTCTAGGCATCGATGGTGGATGCCCGCTCAGGGCTCCAGGGCCCCTGAGACTGGCAGTTCAACCCAGTCTTTAGTAAGTGATGTTTCCCTTCAAACCCTTCCCACATTTATCCCCCTAAAGAGATGGATGGCCGCGACTCAGCAGCTCGGCTGCTCTCACTGCTTTAACGTGACAGCGATGATTTGAAGCCACAGCTTAAAAGGATATTGGGCAATAAAAGGAAGCTTTCTGTGGATTATGGATGACGATGTTTTCAGAGTTTGCGTGCCTCTCTGAATGCCTGTCATGGCTGGAACTGCTGCACCAGTCTGTGTGACTACTCTTTGGCAGGCATTTTTGGTCTGTGACACTCTTCCTGACCTGAGCAGCTGACCTCCTTTCCCCTATAGGACCCACAGGAAAACAGCTCCTGGGACTCCCTAGCGCTCCCAAGGCAGAGAGCAAGTTCCAGTGGGTTGGACCCACAAAGCTTCCCCACCACCCCCGACACCTGCTTGGGGTTTGGGAGCCTGGGGTGGGGGGTGCCATCACAGCTGCCTGTTCCAGGCCACCAGCTGTGGCCACCAGCTCAATGCCACTGTTCCCTTTGGAGACCTCCTTCCTTGACTGCTTCATCCTCCTCCTATTAATCCTGCCTTGTCGAGCTAGCGAGTTTACATGACTACAGGCATGATGTGAGACTCTGGGAGGGTCCTGCTTCCCTTTCCTCTCCCCTGACTCCTGGAAGCTTGGGCCATGGACCCTCTTCTTCTGATCTTCTCTGTGACCTGGAGGAGTAAGGGCAGGCTAAGGGGAACCCCATGAAGGCAGAGTCATTACACTTCCTCAGAAAGTCTCTCTCCCCAGTGACTACAATGGGAGCAGTATGATCAACATTGCAGGGTGCCTAGGCAGCAGGTTAAGCATCTGCCTTCTGCTCAGGTCTTGATCTCAGAGTCCTGGGACAGAGCCCCATGTCAGGCTCCCTGCTCTGCGGGGAGTCTTTCTCTCCCCCTCCCCCTCTTTGTGCACACTCCTTTGCTCTTTCTCAAATAAATAAAATTTAAAAAAAAATAATTTCAAAGTCCTAGGTTGCTGTGAAGATTTAAATGAGGCAGTATTGATGACAGCACCTGGAATAAGTACTGGTAAAATTTTTCTCATCCCTACTTAGTCCGAAAACATTCAGCTTTGCTGGTGAATTCCAGCTCTGTCAGCATCCTCATCACCTGGGAACCTGTTAGACATGCAGAGTGGCAGGCTCTGCTCAGAGCTGCTGGAGCAGAATCTGCATTTTAACAAGAGCCCTGGTAATTCTTTGCATGCACTTGTAGGGGCGGGGGTGGGGTGGGGGGGTGGAGGGCACTGCTCTCGGTGACCCTTCCCTTTCTTCCCTGGTTCTAGTCCCTGGACTCTGGGTGTGTTCATGGCATAGTTTCGAATAGTATGTTTTCTAAGCTCTAGACAGTAACTTGGAGGCAGAGGTAGTATATCTTTGGTTGCATTAAATGGGCTAAGCAAACATTTCAAAATCTTCCAACAAAAATCATTAACCCAGTAAAATGTTTTTAAAGCAGACATGTGATGAGCTTGGTGGAAGAGGGAAAACCAGGAATCTAAAAAGCATCCCGAGGGAGCGAGCTCCCAGAGCGGGAAGAAGATACCAGAGCCAGGAAAAAAGATAGTGAAGGCAGAAAATGGAGAGGGGGCAAGGGGCTTTGCAATGGGGCAGACTGGAAGGGGCACAGGAGGGCGTGCCATTACTGGTGCTTAAAAACGGGAGCTCCGTTAGAATCTTCACCTTTCCAGCAGCCACCCTGCTTTATATGATAGGGTTGCTTCTTGCTTTCACCATTCCCCAAGTTCTGCATAAGTGGTAGAGATTTTGCCTTTCCTCCAACTTTCAATTTTAAACATCGATCTCCAAGTGGAACTCTGGTTTCTACAAACTCAGACTCTTTACCCTGAAGGGCTTTGGGCCTTTGCTTTGATCTTTTAGGAAAAAGTTGCCAAAACTTCGTAAAACAGTGATAGAAACAAACAAACAAACACCACAGACACTCTGCTGTTCTTCTTCTTCGGGTCTGAAGGCCGGGTTTTACCTGAATCCTTCTTTACAGACAATACATCTTTCTGGTTCATCAACACACTTTTTACAGCTTGGGTGGCATTTAAGGCAATTTTTCTGACCTGGAGGAAAAAGAAGATGAGGAGGAGAGAAGGGGGAAGAAGAGATGTGAATCCATTCTGGGCAAGGAAGACTGGCATTTCAAAGCAGCATTGATAGAACAGCTTGTCACCGGTGTCCGCCTCCAGGCAGGACGATGGAGTAATAAAACAGCCAGAGGTCATGGCCAGACCGCAGGCCCACGTGTGGGATCACAGATGTCTCTCCTCTGCTTTCTGGAGTAAATTAAAGCCCTTACACAACCTCGAGGCTTTGGAGGTGGGCCCTTTCCAGAGGAGACACGCTCTGCTTCTGTTTATTTCAACCGGGAACGAAACCAGTTCCTGGCTGATGGAGCAGAGATTAATCAGGTGTAAGTCTTCATAAGAAAAAAAAAGTGACTGGGTGCAGCCTGCAGAGGCCTCACAGCTCTCCGCTGGTGCCTTCACAGGGGACTTTATTGAAGACTTGGTAGTAGTTACAAATACAGACATAAATCTATGACGCCCATCACACCTAGGTTAATGCTGAGGGAATTTTGCCTGTTATTATCTGGTCTTTCCTTCTGGCACCTCATCGACGCCACCTTGTGTCTGGGCCTGGAAGCGAAGGGCTGCTTGCTACCCCTTTGGGTCCCCTCCTAGGGCCCCCATAGGTGGCATGACACACACGCAGCAGGTGTTCAGGCAGGACACTGGATCACTGAGGGTGGCTGATTCTTGCTTTGGGAGCAGGGTGGGGATGAAGGAACCTCAACCCGGAAAACAGGTCTGGCTGGCAGCCTAGGGCAGGTGTTTGCAAAGGCTGTGAAATGCATCTTGCCAGATGAGATGATTGGGTTTTTTTTCCTCTAAAGACATTCCAGTTATTCGGTGGCTTTGTATGTCTTTAAAGACTTCCTGGCTCCTTCTCTATAGGAGGAACTGTAACGTCATAGGCTGGATCAATGATCCCTCCTGCATAGCAAGGGCCTCTGTGGGAAGGCTGTAACCTACGCAAATCACCAACGTCAAAACAGTAGCTTCTTTGAACTTGAGAACTAGCCTCCATCTGTTTAACCCAGACCCTGTCTTTTGCCGCTTCGGTGAAATGTGGGCATGGGTCCTGGGCCCCAGAGTCCCACCCATCCACCCACCTTCCTGGGCCTGGTGGAAACGCAGGACACCTGGCACACCTGGCTTTGCTGCTCTGAGTTCAAGTTCCGCCCGTGCCATTACTAGTTAGGTAGGGGCCCTCTGCCACCTCTCAGCTTCGTTTCCCCATCTGTAAGACCAGGAAAGCATCACCCACGTCATAGGGGTGTGGTCGCTACCTGTAAAATGTGCCACAAAGATCAATGCATCTCTTCTGAGCCTAATTAACTCTGGCCAGTAGGCTCCTTTTTGTTTTTGAAGAACTGAAAACCTTCTGCCCGTACTCCATTCCCGAGTTCAGCTCAGAAGCTCTTCCTAGGAAGGGCCTTCTCCCAATTTCGACTAACAGGTCCATAAGCTGGTGCCAGATTCCCTCTCTGATCCCAGCTCCGAGATGGGGGCTGACTCATCATTCCTACCCACACAGACATGCACTTACTTTCGTCAGCATAAAATCCAGCAGGACAGAACGTCACACAGGTGTTCATCTCCTGATGGTGATAGAACCCGCGGCGGCAGGACAGGCACTGGGTTGGGCTCCTGCCCGAGCAGGTCTCACACCCCTTGTAGCACCTGCGACAGCGTCTTGCTGCTGTGTCCCCAAAATAGCCCAGAGGGCACACGCTCACGCATTTCCTGTGGGAGCAGGAGCCACAAGAGGACCTTTCCAAATCACCCCCACCACTACCCTTAAAGCCCACAGCACTGCCGGGACCTGGGGGGCAGGGCAGCTAGCTGGAGAGGAAATTCTAGCTGGCCTCTGCAAATCCCCACCCCACCCCTGGTCAGCAAAACTTGGAGGGAAGCAAAGGCCCCAAGGGTGAAGGTTAAATCACTGATGCCCCTTGTCCTGGGGAACACACGGAGAGATTCCTAAGTACATAGGAGAGGGTCCCAGACTGGCATAAGATTCCGGGAAGAGTTGTCTTTTAAAGTCTCCCCAGAGGAGGTGCTCAGTGGCACCTCGATGATGATATTTGACTTTTGGAATATTTACCTCTGATAAAGCCTCACGGCTGATGCCCCTGGGGAGCTAGTCTCACTGGCAGTGAGTAAAAGCAGCAGGCTGGCTGCCTTCATAAGGCGAGGGTGAGTGTGGCTGTGTTTGGGAGCTCCGGGATGGCAGGAAGGTCATGCCCGGCCTTGTGTCACCATGTGTGGCCACACCACCAACTGGGCATTCAGGGATAGGAGCCCCCCCAGGCTGGGCCCAATGGGCTTTTAGAACAGTCCTGACCTCTACTGTGACATTTGTCTATAGGTCCCAAGTGGCCAGCCTTGGCATACTCAGGATGACCCATTTTTGTTTAACTAAATGGCTAGAAAACATTTTATAAGCACAGATACCACACTGCCACAGCTTTTGATTTCTCTCTCACAGGCATGAATTACTCATGTGATGAGGACAAAAAGGTACTCAAACTTGGGCAACCTGGGTGGCTCAGCGGTTTAGCACTGCCTTCAGCCCAGGGCCTGATCCTGGAGACCCAGGATTGAGTCCCACGTCAGGCTCCCTGCATGGAGCCTGCTTCTCCCTCTGCCTGTGTCTCTGCCTCTCTCTCTCTCTGTCTCTCATGAATAAATAAATAAAATCTTTAAAAAAAAAAGAAAGGTACTCAAACTTATACAACCCCAAAGCAGTAAATCTCAGTGGAATTTCCTTTTCAGGGGGGTATTACATTAATTCATAATTAGGGCACCAGGCTGTGGGGTGCTAAGAACACAGCTGGAAATAGGTCACCCTAGCACCCCTCTGAGGGGCTCCAGGACATGCAGTCAGAAGCCCCAGCCCTTTACCTGCTGGTCTTGACGTTCCCCAAGCTGAAGTGGACACAGTTCAGGCACTGGTCTGCTTTGGGGCCGTCACAGCCCTTGTCACCACACTCCGGATGGCACATACCTTAAAGAAACAAGCATTTCCTTTCACCCATAGAGATGCTTTATCCATCAAATGCAGTCCCCTAAGACCCTGTGTCTGGGTCTCCCAGCCTCAGAGGGGCAAGAGAAGCTTTCCTGGGGAATGGTGGGGCCACTGAGGCTGCACGACCAGACACTCAGCTGCACGCAGTGCCCACCCCCACAGCAACCTGGCTATGCTGAGAGCTGACCCTAACTCAGCTCTGACACTCTGACCCAGTGTCAGAGGTTCTGATGACTCAAATGGCAGTGCGAGAGAAAGGAAAAGAGCTAGGTGTAGGTGGGGACCCGGATGCACAAGGAGATGAGCAGTGTGAGATACCAGGAGAGAGGTCCAGAACACCCTTCTTCAGGGCAAAACGCTGCATTGGAGGTCATGATCTTGGGACCAGCCAATTCTCTTGATTTCCAAGGTGAAGGACCAGGCAACTCAGTATGGGGCATTGAGCATATCAGGCAAGCTGCTGCCAAGCAGTGATGACCTGACAGGAATTAAGCAGGAAAAGTGGAGGAGAGGATGCCCTACATGCATTGGTGGGAACAGGATGGATTTGCAAGCTCAAGGACACCGGGAGCTGCAGTTCCCCGGTGGGGAGGGGATGGGCAGGGCTGGCCTCACACATGGACTGGGCCCTTTCCTGCAAACCTTTTGGGCTTCCCTCCCACTTGGCATCCACAGTAGGCCACCCTGTCTTCTTCCAAGTCCCTTGTGATCCCCAAATTCTGACCCAGGGGCCTGTGTGTTGTTGGACCAGCAATGGAGAGAAATACGGGGAGCTGGGTGGACTCCAGCAAGACTCACTCTTGCAGGCATGCCACACAGAGAAGCCCAGTTAGAAATGCCTGGTGTCCCATGCCTGGGTGGGGCAGGTCCACAGGTATCCCCTTCACTGGGCCTAAAGAACGTGACCACAGCACGCTGAGGAACCCACTGCAGTGAGACCCCTGACTGCCTTAACCTCTGGGCAATGGCTTCAGAAAACCTCCCCGTGTGAGGAGGGGCCCAGTGGGGTGTTATGAGGGTTTTTGGGTCTTCAGAAGAAAAAAAAGCCTTCTGTAAGGTTCGAGTTGTTGGAAGGGGTGGGAAGCGAGTTCAGAAGCAAAAGAAGAGGTGATCTGCTGGCAACCAGCATTTCATGGGGATGCAGGCAAAGACAAAAGTCCCCATTCTCTGCTGCTCACAATGGGTCTTTGCTGAGATGCACAAAGCCCTCTTCATTCGTCCTTAAAGGGCCTGCAGACCTTCCTAGTGTTAGACCCGGTTTATTTTGCTTCCCTCCCCGAAGGTTTACGGTTGTTGATATTTCCAAAGTTTTCATTGTGGGTCCCACTGTGAACCCCTTTCAAAGCTGCGTTCATCCCCAGGAGCATGCTGGGCTGGGGTAGGGGAGGGCTCTGGAGTTGGTGCCTCAAATCTCAGTTCAAGCACAGGGCCCGATGTGCCCAGAGCTTATCACCGAACCCACCCTCACCCCCACCCCTTTCTCCAGCTCCAGACTGTTGGGCTATTTTGTAGTCTGCCACGCTGAAGACATATGAGTTAGACTACTGGGCTCCGACCTTCCCACCCTGCTCCTCCTGCAGCGGCCCTGAGGATACACCACGTTAAGGACCAGCTGCCTTCTGTACTGATTTCTCCTAAAGGCCAAGGGGAGCAGCAGGTCTGTCTTGTTTGATAAAATAAAGGAAATCTGGCAGGAACAGGGAGGAGACAGACCAATTTCCCCCACTCTTTCCTGGCACCGGACCCAGGAGCTCCACAAGACAGGATCTGGACTAGGGCTTTTACTGCTACATTCCCAGCACCTAGAAAGTCATTTGGCATAGGGCAGGTGCCCAATAAATATTTGCTGAGTGGCTCAAGGGTGATAGAATGGATGAAAGAAGAGTGGGTGGAAATTGGGGAACATCCACAAACAGAAGGTTCTAGAATGTCCCAAGAGAAGGATAGTGTTAGGGAAGGCCTAGTTCATGGTATTTGGACTGGACTTTGCCCTCTTCCTCCCTCCTGAGGCCTCTCTGTGGTGGAGAGTTTAGTTAATAACCTCAAGGGAGTCCTGTTCAAGGCTGGGGTCCACCCAACATTGAAGGCAGCAAAACCCCGACCTGGCATTGGGCGTCTAGCTAACTGGCTGGGTGCAGCCCCCAGTGAATAGGCTCAGATGAGTATCTATAAGCACCCTCTAGTTCGGCCATCTATGTGAGTTGTCTCAAAAAGCCCAGTGTCAAGAATCATCTCTTAATAAGTGTTCTCGGATTCAATCTACTCGGCTGGTTGTCTTAACCCACTCACTCCGTCATTCCTAAGATTATGAGTCTTCTTTTTTTTTTCCCCCGAATGCTGTAACGCATTCCTGGGGTGAGCATCTATTCCCAGAGCTCCAGATATGAGGGGAGCCATGATTCATGCACTAACTAGCTGTTGACCCCCCATCTACACGGTGTTAGAACAACACAGGCTCATTTGAAACCTCTACCTTAAATCTTTCATGAAGAAAACCCAGGAGTGAGAAAACCTTACAAAAAAATGTTAGAAAGCAGCTTGGGTGTTCTAGAAGGCCTTTGTCATTAGGTGGTGCTTCGACCAGTGTCTGGAGGAACAGAAGGACTTACTAAGTATCATGATCTTTCCCCTGACATTCCAGGAAAAGCGGGCTAGAACCTCACGGGCAAAACGTTAGACATGAAGCCGATTGCAGGGGCAGAGGTGCTTGACTGCACACAAGAGTTGTGGATGAGGGGATCCCTGGGTGGCTCGGAGGGATCCCTGGGTGGCTTGGCGGTTTAGGGCCTGCCTTTGGCCCAAGGCATGATCCTGGAGTCCAGGGATTGAGTCCCACATCAGGCACCCCGCAGGGAGCCTGTTTCTCCCTCTGCCTGTGTCTCTGCCTCTCTCAGGAATAAATAAATAAAATATTTAAAAAAAAAAAAGAGTTGTGGATGAGAATGCCAAACTTCACTGCAGGTCTGGTCTCCCTCCTGACAGCCTGTAACCTGGGCCTCAGTGCTCCTGGGCAAGGGCTGATGTGCCCTAAGTCTCTGACCCGACATGGTACTGTACTGGACATGCTACGTGTCCCACATATTAACTCCCCTGTGACTGTTGAGCTGTCCTGGAACGTGTCCAGGCAAAGGCTGCAGGGGCTTTTGGCTCCCCTCAGTCCTGTGTGGCTGACCACACTGTCCCCAGCCATCCTCAGCCCATGTACCCTGCCTTCCTGAAGCTTGGGCTTCCCTTCATCTTCATGACCAGTCCTTCCCTCGAGGCCACTCTTTTGTAGCAGCCTAAGCACCTCCCCGGGGCCTGCCACCATCCTCACTCCCCAGCCCCCCTACCTGGAATCACCTAGCATGGCCTCCAAGCACCCCCAGACTTGCTGAATCTGCCTCTAGGATGTGTGGGTTACTGGGGTGGCCTCACTCACTGCCATGCCCAGTGCTCTCCAGGGGCTCTAGCTATTCCTCAGACCCCAGGCGGCTCTGTCCCAGCATGCAGGCCATCGCCACAGGCTCTCCAACTTTAAGTACCTCAGCCACTCATGTTTCCCTGGCACCCTCCACGGCCATGCAGCTACTGCACTTCCTTCCTGCTGGACCCGCCAGCCTCCCAATCTCCCAGCCCTACTCCTTCCTACGTTGGATTTCCACATGCTCTTTTACCTCAGGAAACCCAGAATTCACCACTACCATGGACTTCCACTAGCTATGGCCCTGGGGGCATAACTGTAGCCACCTCCTCTGTCCCCATTTCCAGGAGCAATGCTGGCTGAGAATATGACTGCTGCCCATCTGCATCATGGCTAACCTCTGCCTGGGCAGCTTTCCCACCAGCGCTGGGGAGGCACCCAACACCCCGCACAGGAGTCCTGTTCCTTCTTGGTAGATGGCTTGCCCGCTACCACCCTGGGATCCTTGCCGACTGTCTGGGTTGCTGGACTCCATCTCTGCCCCTTGCTCACCTCTTCCCCTTTACCTCTTGTCCCTGGGAGAGCTGACCCCCCCATCTCTGCCCTCATTGCAGTGCTGTCCTGGGGCCCCCAGTTTGCTGCCCCTGGGACCACTGCTCCATCAGACTCCCCCACCCCTTCCTGATGCACAGGCCCTAGGTGGAGAGCACACCAGGCTGTGCTCATCATCCCCATGTACCTCTGTCCATGGCCAGCTCTCTGAATTCTTGAGAATCTACTCCTCCATGTGACCACCCCTGCAAATTCCTGCTTCAACCCATCTTACTTCTGCTAAAACTGCTGATAATAATCACAGGCCCACTTCAAAATCACCCTCTCTTTCCCTGAGCTTCTGCACTGGGGTTTATCTGGGACTGAGCTTCTCCTACAAGAGGCATGAGATGAGGAGCTCCATCCCACAAGCCCTTGACCATGGAATCTAACATGATTGCTTTCTCCTCCTCCCCCTCGCTCCCTCCCTTCTTTCTCCTTCTTCTCCTCTTCTTCTCTCCCACTGCCCTCCATACCACGCACCTTCCTAATCTCATGCCTCTCTTGCTCTTCCCCTGTCTCTGGCTCTTCCTGCTATTACTGGTCTGCCCGTCCCACTTGCCCCAAGACTGTAGGACCTTCCCTGAGAGTCAGGAACACATCCTATTCCCACAGAGACACCCTGTATCCATCTAGGCCATACTTGGGGGAGACTAAGTCACTTAGGCTGCAGGGCAGTCTATTAGTGAGATTCCAGGACAGTGTAAGGTTAGAGTCAGTAGCAGATTTTAGGTGAAAAAAAAAATCAGTCCTTTATTAATAATTACTGAATCTTGCCATCACTTATAAATCACAGGGGAAACAGAGCAGATTAGTCCATACATAATTCAATGCTCCATTTTAAAGGAACTGTAGAAGAATTTAAAATTGAATCAACCATAATTTATGTTCAATATGTATTGGTGGAATTCTGTTTTGTTACTTTTCTTTTTTCAGAAGCTATTAGATAACTCAAAACATCAATATCCTTAGATATCAGCCATCATTTATCAAGCAGCTGTAATATTTGGCTAAGGAAAATATGCCCAACCAGAAACACTTGGTTTCTCACAAATCACTGTGGGATGGTTCAGAGAAAAAGGAACCTAACATGCTAATCATGACTGTGCCTGGCCCAGTGGCTGGAAATATCTGAAGCCTTCTCCAGACTGCCATCTCTGTGAAGGAGGCTGAAAGGCCAGGACCAGGCCCTCTCCCCGACCCTGACAATACAGCTGGAGAAGAAGGATTCATGTAAGGCATATTTACTTCCTGTGAGATGCTTAACCTGGTTTTGGTGACATCAGTATCTACATAAGGTCCTGAGATCTTGCCCTGGGTCTTCATCTCAGCCCTCAAAGGTGATCAAGACCTCTACTGCTAGTGCCTTTCCTGGCTATGTTCATTCAACCCAACCTTCCTGGGCCCATTAGGACCCACATCCTTCCCACCTTCTGGCTACAGGCACAGAAAGTGGATGGACTTGAGAGGGTCAAGAGGCTGAGGCCGAAGATGAGGGACTTTGAGGGTAAGAGGGGGGGACCCAGGAGGAGGCTCACATGCCATGTGGCGAGTCCCAGTTCTGGTTGGGCATATAGAACCTCTGTTTCTCAGCCTGGAAATGTTGGAGAATACTTACTGGTTTGAAGCATACTTACTGGTCTGTAAGATACTAGGAGAGCCATGGGTGGAAAGAGCTGTGTGAGTGCAAATTACCATCATTATTACAACTTCCAGAAAAGAAGGAAGACCCACTATCATAATCCCCACCTTTGGCCAGGAATGGCCACATTTAAGAGCCACAGTGGAAAACCAAAACTCAGAGGCTGGCCATCAACTCTGGCTACATGTTCATTACCTGTGTAGTCCTCTTCATCCTCAGGAACCTCAATCTGGGGCAGTGACAGAGCAGACTTGGGGGACTCCAGCACCGGGGCTGAGAGTTCCAGCATCCGAGAGCGTGACTGATGGGAGCTGAAGGTGGTGTAAGGATGCTCTGCTGTGCCATACAAGATGAGGCTCCATTCTTTCAATTTCCCTGAAAGGTACCAAGCCCAGGGTCACTGGCCAGTCATGAAATCTCCCACAGAAAGCTCCTGAGGTCCTTGGCCCAAGGCCTCCCGCACTCACAGAAGTGCAAGGCACAGGGGTCCCACTGGAGAGCTCCGCCCCCACTACCTCCCTTCCCAGTCACCCAAGGACCAGGGACTTGTTCTCTGTGTCCCCCACCCCCACCCCGTCTCACTGCAGCTCCCCCAACTGGCTCTCTTCCCCTTCTTGGAATATCCATAGAGTAGATCTGGGGCCTGGCCCCAAGCCTTGCCCCATCTGCTTCCAAATGGGACAGCTGGGTTACACCAAGGAGTCCTGCTATTTGGATCAATCACCCAGACCACAGGAAGACTGGTCTTGGGCTCCTTCCTGTGTAGCCAGCATGGGTGTGCAGGGAAGTGTGATGAGGTGACAGTGGTTGTGCAAACCCAAATGTCCCTAGAGGGTGGGTGCAGGGAGGATGTCCTTAAGAATGGCAAGATGAATGGCACAGATGCCAGACTGTGTGGGGATGGGGAGCGTGAGAGGCATGCGGAGGGCAGGAGCATACCCAGCCATGCTCCGGGTGGAGCAAAGAGAAGGTGGGTGGAAGGGACCCACCCCCTGCCATCGACCTTCATGTGGGAATGATGCCCCATGCTGCTAGGTTTTCTCAGAGGTAAAGAGAAGTGAGAAACCTGGCCTGCAATTTGCAGGTGAAATCTGTGATGTTTAAAAACAAAACAGGGGATCCCTGGGTGGCGCAGCGGTTTAGTGCCTGCCTTTGGCCCAGGGCGCGATCCTGGAGACCCGGGATCGAGTCCCATATCAGGCTCCCGGTGCATGGAGCCTGTTTCTCCCTCTGCCTGTGTCTCTGCCTCTCTCTCTCTCTCTCTCTCTCTCTCTCTCTCTCTCTCTGTGACTATCATAAATAAATAAATTAAAAACAAAACAAAACAAAACAGAAAAACACTTCAGGGGCACCTGAAGTGGCTCAGGGTGGCTCAGTGGTTGAGTGTCTGCCTTCTGCTCAGGTCATGATCCCAGGGTCCTGGGATGGAGCCCCATACCAGGCTCCCTACTGAGCAGGGAGCCTGCTTCTCCCTCTCCCTGTGCCTGCTGCTTGCCCTGCTCATGCTCTGTCTGTCAAATAAATAAATAAAATCTTTAATAGACATGCATGTGGACCGACCCCGGTGCAGACCACAGGTCTGGGCATCTATTCCTTAAGATCATGTCCCTGAGCATTCAGAGCAGTGAGACCACGTTGAGGAGGTCACTGCTGTCCTTCTAGTGCAAAAGAGGGGCCAAGGTCCAGTGTGACCAGCAGGGGACACACTCCTCATGCTCATGGACTCACTGTAGCTTCAGGCCCACACACAATCATCTAGCTGTGAGCCACTTCAATGAACCCTTGTGACCAGCCACCGGGACCCAAGCTGGGAACAGTGTCTTTGCCAGCTTCATGTCTGTGTCAGCTGGGACAAATCTCTGTCTTCCTCTTCATTTTCCATCATTGGTTTTATTGGCAATCAGAATGCTTTAGGTGAGGGAAATTAGTGCTCTCATTCTTAACTATTGATTTATGTTTTTATTGTCACTTCTGCTCATATTACTCTACTTCTTTGCTCTGAATAGCAGGCCATCTGCCCTTAGATATCCGCCTATACACTATTTTTGCAATGTGGGTGGTTCTGCTGGTATAACTTGATACTTTGTTTGAATTCCAGGAATATCATACTCTCCCTAAATCCTAGAACAGGAAGCTCCCGCTTGTCCACATACTCCAGGAACCTCTGGGCAGTAATCCATACTGCCCGCTAGGTGCTACGTGGAGGACAGAGGCAGGACTGGTCTGCACATACTAGGCCACACTCTGGTGCTGCTCTCAGTGGTGTCTGATGTTGATTCAGTTACACAACATGGCACATACCACACTCTAGCTAACCAAGGTCCTAAGCCCCCCAAAGCCTGCAGCCCTCCAACTTCCCAAATCAGGCCCTGCATCACGTGGGCCTCTCCAAGCCTGGCCAGAGCAGGATGATGCAGGTCCTTCAATTTGCAAAAACATTCCTGAGCTACTTGCTAGTACACAGACTTCCAAAGGGCCTGGTTCTTCTAGACACTCCAAGGCCATTTCCTGAACACATGCCTAACATGGACCACACAGTTGATGGCACCATGAGAAGTACTTTGCACGGGTACAAGTGCAGAAAACACAGTCCCTGGTTATGAATTATCATCTGTTCTCAACCTCTGAAGACCAAATTAGAGACACATTTCAAAACCACAAAGGAGCCTGGGCACATTAACTGCAGGGCAAGGAGCTGATGGAGGCAGGAGCATGAGGACCACGCGACAGGGAGCAAAGCTCTGTAAGCTGTCATTTGAGTCAGGATCTGTTTCCACCCTGTATCATGTCTCTAAAAACACCCACCAAAGGGTGTTGCCACTGAAATTAGGTTCATATTTTCAGAAACAGTTTGGGTAGGACAAAAAAAGAGAGGCCACTCTGAGCTCAGGATCAGCACCCCACCCCATAGAGGGAGGGAGCGCAGAAGGAATTATAAGAAACCAAGACTGTAGATCCTAAGATTTCTCATCATAAGGAAAAAAAAAATCAAAGTTTTTTTTCCTTTTGCATATGTGTGTGGATGTGCATCTATATGAGACGATGGATAGTAACCAAACTTATTGTGGTAACTGCTTCACAATTTATATAAGCCAGGTCATTATTCTGTACACCAAAAACTTGTGCAGTGCTGAGTGTCAGCCATATCTCAATAAAACCGAAAGGAAAAAAGGAAAAGAAATTTAAGAAACTAGCAGTAGGAGCTGCCTTGAAGGGGAGTTTAGGGTTCAGGAAGAGAAAAGAGACTTCATTTTTACTGTATTCCCTTGGGGACTGTTTTATTTTTTTAAGCCACAGCATATATAATTTAAGAAGAAATTTAGTTTAAGGGAAAAAAAAGTGGTTGTAGAGTCATAGAAAAAACATTTAAAAAACTGTAGTATTCAGGGCTTTTGGTTTATGTTTCTGAATAAGTAATGCATACGAATAGCTCAAAATCCAAAGGTGTAAAAGGGGAAACAGCAGAGTCTCCCTCCAGCCCTGCCTTTTGGCCACCATCTCTCTTACCACAGGTGATGCACTTACTCGTTCTTATGCATCCTTCCTGAGGCATTTTATTCTTTACCAAGCAAGTATGAGCATATGTGCATATATCCCCCCCTTCCCTTTATTAACACACCCCGCAGAACCTTCTGCACCTTGCTTTTTCTGTGAACAATACATCTTGGTGACCTTCTCATCACTGCATCAGAGAGATGTTGAGCCATTTGCTTAATGATCCCAACTGATGGGCAGTTAGGTTGTTTTTAATTTGCAATTACAAACAGTGCTGTGGGGCGCCCCAGGTGGCTCCCTCATTAAATGCCTTGGCTCAGATCACGATCTCCCTGTCCTGGGATCAAGTCCCTCACTGCTGTTCAGCAGGGAGCCTGCTTCTCCCTCTCCTGTTGCCCTCCCCCCCCCGCCCCCCCCCCCCCCGCTCACTCTCTATCTCAAATAAATAAATAATCTTAAAACAAACAAACAAACAAACAAAACAAAGCCCAAACAGTGCTATAACCTTGGTCACAAGAGGAGGGATCCAGGGAGGGAGAAAGAGGTAGTAGAAAGAGATAGAAAGAAGTTCCAGTATGTGACCAGGTTCCCAGTCCCAGCTCCTTCCATGCTCACCATTGCCAGAGTCTGCCCTCGCTTTGGGGAGATGAGACATATAGGCATAGAAAAAAACACAGAAAAATAGGAGATCATATGGGGGGGGGGCGCTATGCCAAACCAGGGACTGCATCCATCCTCAACAGAACTGCAGGAGGATTTCAAAATATTGGCCTGCTTTTGACAGAGCATTTAACCAGAGAATATTCTTCACCATTCAAGATAATATGCATGCTTGTTCAAGTTTACCCTGACAAAAACTCAACCGCTACCATTAATTCCTTAATTTCCAGGAGAAGGGGTCTTAAAAGATAACCTAATTCTTTGGTTTTTCTTCCCATCAGATTCCTGCGACTGTAGAAGAAAGAATGACAAATCCACCTGCTTAACCACTTGGGGCCGGCACCGCCAGGATTCTGCCTCCAAATGTCACCAGCAAGCCCAGGCAACAAGAATTGTGTGAGAGGCAGACGGTAATCCTGGCTGATGCCAATAAATGGCTTTATCATCATTCACTATCTTCAGTGCAGCGTTTCCCCTCGATGAATTGAATTGGTAATGAACAAACAGGATTATTCCTATTATTCAAAGGAAGAACCAGCATTAAGGGGAGACTAAGGTTGAATTCACCAATAGGAAAGTACCAGCAGTAATGAAGCTTTTCTCTGTCCGGCATTTTGAATTAAGCATTAAAAATCCTTGAGAGGGGAATTTACAATTGGAGACAAAGAGGGTAGAAGTGGGGGAATGGTTTTGTTAGGCTAAGGACTCTGAGCTAATACTTTAGAATTCTTGGGTTTTCTTTGGCCATGAGAAGTTATTAACAATAAAGAATTTATTAATCCTCCCCCCACCCTTATATTGAAAATATGCAAAAAAAGAAAAAAGAAAAGAAAAGAAAATATGCAGGGAGCAATTCTTTAGTCAAAACATAGTAAAGAAAGAGATGTCTGGAAAAAAAAAAATCAAGAAATACTTTTCAGTTTCACCCCCTAGTGGAAGTTTTTTTGTGAGGGCCAAAGAACCTGATTTGCAAAGTTTATGAAGTTTAATGAAGAGGATTTGGTGAAAGGAATAAAGAAAGCTTACCACCCTCTGTTTATAAAAATATACAAAAACACTTTAAAGGGGGGATTTTATGGTATGTGGATTATATTACACTATACTTCAATAAAGCTATTATATGAAATACTGTGAATATATATATTTATACACACACATGTGTCTATTATACATACACAGAGAGAAACCCAACATTCACTCAATAAATTTAACACATCATTAAAAATGCACTTTAGACCCACATTATGGCAACTAAAAGGGAGGAAAATAAAGGGAATATAGGAAATGATCTGGAAAGGACAAGGAAGAGTGTACACCTGTGTGTGCTCACCCTCAGAGCCCAATGTAAGACAGGGTAGATGATCCTGTAGTCATAAAAACCATTAAAGATGATATTTTCAGTACCAGGAAAAGGATCTAAGAATCCTAGGTTCCAGTGTTCATTTAAATGAAGGGTAGAGGGCTCCTGGGTGGCTTAGTCAGTTAAGCACCTGCCTTCAGCTCAAGTCATGAGGGACTGAGCCTGGCATCAGGCTCCCTGCAGGAAGCCTGCTTCTCCCTCTGCCTAGGTCTCTGCCTCTCTCTGTGTCTCTCAAGAATAAACAAGATCTTTAAAAATAAATAAATAAATAAATAAATAAGTGAAGGGTAGAAACAAATATACATTTGGTGAAGAATAATTGTCCTGTACAGCAATGTACAAAATCGCATTTTCTTCTTTTTTTTTAACAATTTTTTAAAAGATTTATTTATTTATTTATGATAGACATAGAGAGAGAGAGAGGCAGAGATACAGGAGGAGGGAGAAGCAGGCTCCATGCCGGGAGCCCCATGATGGACTCGATTCCAGGACTCCAGGATCGCGCCCTGGGCCAAAGGCAGGCGCTAAAGCACAGAGCCACCAAGGGATCCCAGAAATCGCATTTTCCTTAATGGAACCAATAAGGTTAGATAGGAAATGCTCAAATACCATCTTTTTCATATTTTTTACTTTTTTTCAAAGTAATGAATTAATAGTTTGCCAAGTCAAGTAAGCTACATAGTTTTTTTTTTTAAGCTACGCGGTTTAGACCAAAGACAGAAGTCCTTCATGTCACTCGCCCCTACCTCTCTGAGTCCATCCCTCAACACAGCATCTTTTCATACTTTGAGCATGTGTTCTAGCATTTAGTACCACATTGCTTGATTAAATGTTCATATGCTATATCCTAGTTTCTCAGTTTTAGACACCATCCAGTGACAACCTACCTAAGACATGGAGAAGCCCCACTCTCACACCATCCCTCACACACTCATGTCCTCTCCAAATCCCCAACACTCTGTTAACACCATTTCTTACAGGGTCAGCATTTAGTGTCTTCCCCACCCCACTCTCATTTCATTTTGTGGGAGATTTCCTCAGGTCTTCTAACCAAACAATTGACTTTTGTAATTTTTGCCTCATGTTTAAAATTTTCAAGGCATTGATCTGGTTCTTCCAATGTTCTTTTCTCAAAATGAATAAATCTGTTCTTGTTTTATAGATGAAATATTTTCTTTTATCTTCCCTGAGGACACCTATGAGATAACAGAATTTATATCCTGGTCTCTGTTTTAGTTCTTGGCACAGAGCTCCTGAGAACCTTGTCATTTCCTGATTGGGAAGAGCAATAGGAGCATCTTTTGTTATAATATTTGCCTTTGACCCTGTTCCTGACTCAGTACTAACATCCTTGTAAATTCCTAAGTGATAAGAACACTAGGAGCATCCTTTGTTCTACGAAGGGGACTTGGGATGGGCTCCTGGATGGGGGCTGGTCACCAAAAGGACCAAGCTACGATTAGAAGCTTGGAATTTTCAGCCCTGTCCCCCACTTCTCTAGAGAGGGGAGAAAAATAAAGTCAGTTACTGATCATACCTACATGAGGAAGCCTCCTTAAAATCTCAATAGTATGTGGTCTGGTGAGATTCTAGGTGGGCAAACACAGCCATACCAGGAGGGTGACACACCCTAACTCTGCAGGGACAGAAGCTCCTGCTCTTGGGACCCTCCCAGACCTCACCCTTCCTGTGTATCTCTTCATCAATCTATTCATCTGTATCCTTTATCACTTCCTTTAATAAACTGGGGAAGTGTAAGTAAATGCTTCCCGACATTTTGTGAGCTGTCCTAGCAAATCAACGGACTCCCAAGAGGAGTTCTTTAGAACACCAATCTACACCAATCTACATTAGGTCAAAATCACCGGTGGTAACCTGAACTTGTTATTGGCATCTGAAGTGTATATGAGTGTGTAGGTGTGGTAGGCAGTCTTGTGGGACTGAGCCCTTAAGCTGTGAGATCTGATGCTATCTCTGGGTAGATGGTATCAGAATTGAGTTAAATTATAGGACACCCCATGGGCGTGACTAAGAATTGTTTGTTGTGGGAAAAACCACACACTTGGTGACTAGAAGTATCAGAGGTGAAATGTTCTGTGTGAATAGTAAAGGAGATATACAGGAGAAAAACACAGTAGGAAATAACTGAAGTTTTCCCTATTCAGGGGAGGAATAACTACAATTTTCTATTTTATACTAGCAATAATAGTTTTTCTAAAGTTTTCTTTCGCTGCCAACTTGCTCTTTCCCCTCCAAGCTTCTTCTCTGCTAGGGTTTGTTTTTAGTTTACCGTTGGGTAATTTCCTCAAAAGTCTGGTGGTCCCTGAGGTGGTCTTTTCATATTCGGTAGTAAGGTACTAAAAAGCTGACTGGAAGCTCTGTGTGTTAGAATATGGAAACACACTTTTTGTTTATTCATTTTGTACATAGCAAACTTGCTAGCTTGTACAATATGAGAAAAAAAATGTTATCATAGTGTATAAGGTGGCTCAGATATAAACAATGCTTACATAGTATATGTAAATACTTCCCATCAGAACAATGGAGGTCAGAGGAAAATGTAATATCTTTATTGTGCTGAAATCTGAAATTAAAAAAAAAAAAATACTGCTGGAGCACCTGAGTGGCTGAGCATCTGCCTTTGGCTCGGGTTGTGATACCAGGGTCCTGGGTGGGATCAAGTCCCCCCTGCTCAGTGGGGAGCCTGCTTCTCCCTCTGCCTATGTGTCTGCCTCTCTCTGTATCTCTCATGAATAAACAAAACAAAACAAAACAAAACAAAACAAAACAAAACAAAATACTGCCAAACCCTGGGATGCGTAGGTTGAGCCTCTGACTCTTGATTTTGGCTCATGTCATGGTCTCAGGGTCATGAGATTGAGCCCTGGGTTGGGCTCCGCACTCAGTGTGGAGTCTGCTTGAGATTCTCTCTCTCCTCTCAACTCTACACCTCCCCCATTCTCGGTCTCTCAAATACATAAATAAATAAAATATTTAAAAATAGTTTTAAAAAATACTGCCAACCTGAAACTCCATATCTGGTAAAAATAGGATTCAAAACTGGGTAGAGTCATGGAAACATCATGAGGGTTTATCCAAACCACAGTCAAAGTCAATGTATCAACAAATGAATATACACATTTTTAAAAACAAACAAATAAAATTGGTTTAAATAAAGACATTTTGAAATAAATCCAAGCTAAGCAAACTCATGGCCACCAGGCCAACATGATAAGAAATGATAAAGGCAATGCTTTAAGCAGATGGAAATTGATACAAGATAAAAAACTGGATCTCTAGGAAAGAATAAAGAGCACCAGAAATGGAAATACATGAATGAATAAAAAAAAAAAAAAAAAGAGCCACTTTTTTCCTTCTCTTACTTTCTTTAAAAGACAAAGCCTCCTAAAGTAAAAATATCACTATAAAATAGAGTTGGTAATACATACAGAGGTGAAATATATGACACAATCATAGCAGAAAGTTGGGAGTAGAGGGGAACAGAAAAACTGTAGTTAGGTTCTTACATTTATAAAGTGTGAAGTCATGTGATATCAATTCTAAATAAACTGTAATGTAATGAGGATACCTATTGTAATCCTTAGAGTGACCACACAAATATGGCTAAAAGGACAATAAAATAAATAAATGTAATATTCAAAATTATTTAATACCCCCCCAAAAGGCAGAAAAAGAGAAACCATTTTTTTAAGGGGGGCCAAAAGATAGGGAGAGAAAATCTTTTTTTTTTTTAAGCTTTTATTTATTTATTCATGAGAGACACAGAGAGAGAGATAGAGGCAGAGACACAAGCAGAGGGAGAAACAGGCCCCATGCAGGGAGCCCGACATGGGACTCGATCCCGGGTCTCCAGGAGCACACCCTGGGCTGAAGGCAACGCTAAACCACTGAGCCACCAGGGCTGCCCAGGGAGAGAAACTCTTAAGCTGACTCTGCGCTCAGCTCGGAGCTGGACCTGGGGTTTGATCTCACAACATTGAGATCACAATCTGAGTTGAAATCAAAGGTCAGATGCTCAACCAACTGAGCCACCCGGGCGCCCCGAAGAGAAACCTTTTTGCTTAACGTTGAATGTGAAATTTTCATATTTATGTTCTTGAGTGAGACTGGCTGAAAATTCTCCATAACGTGCTGTTGGGATTTGGCACCAAGGATACACAGGCTTCATTCAACTACTGGGGACTGTTTCCCTTTTTTCCACTGTGTGAAAGAGTTTATGGAATATTGGTGTTATTTCTTCCATTTGAATGTTTAGTGGAATTTGCCAGTTCATCTATCCAGGCTTGGAGTTTCTTTTAAATTACAGAAACAATTTCTGAGGATAATTTTAGTCTTTATTTTTTTTCTTGTGTCAATTTTACCAAGTTGTATTTTTTTCTTGGAATTTGCTCATTTTACTTAAAATTTCTTTCCTTCTTTCCTTGCTTTTCTTTATTTTGTCACAAAGTTGTTTATAATACCTTCTTACAATAGCTTTAATGTATACAGGATTTGTAATAATATTCCTCATTTTCGTTCCCAAAATAATATATTCTCAGTTTTTTCCCTTGATTGGTCTTTCTAGAGGCTTATCAATTTTATGTATTTCTTCAAAGAACCGGTTTGTGGTTTCTTTGATTCTCTCTTCCATATCTTTGTTTTCTATTTTATTAATTTCTGCTCTTAAAAAATTTTTCCTTCAAAAAAATTTTTTTTCCTTCTTTCTGCTTTCTTTGCATTGATGTTGTTGGTCTTTCTCTACCATCGTAAGTTGAGATGCTTAGTAAATTAATTTCCAGCCTTTCCTCCTTCCTAATACATGCAGTTAGAGCCATAAATTTCTCTCTCTCCACTGCTTTATTGGCATCCCACTTGTTTGCATATGTACTATTTTTATCATCATGTAGTTCTACATATTTTCTAATTTAAATTATAGTCTTTTTCCTTAGATGAATTATTTCTTTTTTTTTTAAGATTTTATTTGAGAGCAGCAAGAGAGCACACAAGAGAAAGAGAGCACACAAGCAGCAGGGGCGCAGTGGGTGATGGGGTGGAGATGCAGGCTCCCTGCTCAGCGGGAAGCCTGATGTGGAGCTCTATCCCAGGAACCCCCCCCCCCCCCCAAAGATCATGACCCAAGCCAAAGGCAGACACCTAACTGACTGACCCACTCAGGAGCCCGACACTTGTTATTCAGAAGTGTTTTTCAATTTCCAAGTGCATGAGCTTTTCCTAGTTATCTTTTTATTTTGATTTTTAACTTAAGTATAATGTCAGAGAACAGGGTTTATATGCTACCAATCCTTAGAAATATGCTAAAGCTTGCCAAATAGCCCACTATGTGGCCAATTTTCATGAATATTCCATTTATGCTTGAAAAGAAATCCTATTCTTCAGTTGGTGGATACAACACACGAACAGACCCATTAGACCTTGGATGTCAGTTGTGATGTTCAAATCCTGTATTCTTACAGGATTGCTGTTTTACTCATCAAATATATTTGAAGCATATTAAATCTCCTACCTTGTGTGTGAGTTTGTTTATGTGAGTTTTTTTTTCTCTTTGTAGTTTTAACAGCTTTTTGCTTCCTATATTTTGAGGCCATGTCAGAAGTGAAACAAATCTTTTATCAACGTGTAGTAATACTCTTTAGTTCTAACGATGCCTATCGTCCTGACATTTCTGCTCATCTGATATTAATATAACTACACCAACTTTCTTTTGGTTGGTATTTGCTTGCTATGTCTTTTCCCATCTGCTTTACTTTGAACTTTTTTTTTTTTCCTGTTTTAGATACCATTCCTTAGAGTTCTATGGGTCAGTCCCAGCAGGAACCAGACAGCATAATTAAACTGGGATAATCTACAGAGGCTTCAATAAAGAGGCTATTTACAAAGGTGTGAGCAGAACAAAATAAAGCCACAACTCTGGATAGTGGAGTTCTCTGGGGCTAGTAACAGAATGTGTGTTAAGCCCTTAGGTGTACTATACTACGGCAAAGGGAGGGCAGGGCTGTGACCCTGAGAGGGATGCTGGCTGCTGAGGGCAGCTGAAGGGCAAAACAAAACAAAACAAAACAAAAAAAAAACCCACAAAACCTCATAAATAATTCCTTCCCTCCATTCTCCTGTGGTGTTTCCCCTCGGCTGAACTCAACTGTAAGCCACAGGCAGAGTCTGTGATTAGGCCAGCCTCCTTATGCAGAGTAGGGTGGAGAAGAATAGAGAATGGAGCTGGTGGGCATGGGAAACACACTTGATGCAACAGCAAATATATTTTTTAAAAATCTAATATGATAATTTTTGTCTTCTAAAACAAACAAAGCCATTGGTCTATTTACCTTTATTGAAACTATTGACAATTGGACTCATTTTGAACCACTTCTTTTGTGTGTTCTGCCATTGGCTTCTTTTATTTCTTTTCTTTTCTTTTCTTTCTTTCTTTCTTTCCTTCTTTCTTTTTCTTTCTTTCTTTTTTTTTTTTTTTTAACTTTCTGTGCCTCTGAGGTCCCAGATTTATGCAGATGCAACTTCCCAGATCCAGCAAATACCCTAGGGCACAAGCCACCATTATTACTCCATTGGCCTCTCTGTCAACATTTCAATCAGCATTTAAAATTTTTTTCTGTGGGCAGGCAAGATACTTGGTCTTCGTATTGTTGGAGGTAGGGTTCTATAACATCTTTTAACATTTCGGTTCTGTCTTTGATTTGGGGTAATTTGTCAGCAATTTAGAAAAACCATTTACCTTACACTAAAAAAAAAAAAAAAAAATCCAAACATTATGGAGAAAATCAAATCCTAAACAAACTGGGAATGAAAAAAAAAAGAATTATCAGAACTCTGGAGGAAAAATTTAAGATTATCTGTAAAGAATTAAAGGTCAAATAGCATACCAGAAAAAAATATTTATAGGAACTATCTCACACCATGGGTTATTACATCTGTGGTTTACCTGGAGTACTTTTTAGCTTAATAATGATAGTACTGAGACCTCTTGGGACAGAAACAAAAATGGCAATTTTCTGAAGAAAAAATATATTTTGTACACAAACATTTGAAAAGGTATTCATCCTCACTAGTAATTATCACAGTGCAAATTAAGGAAAGATATCATTTATTTCCTCTAGAGCTGGCCAGTGAGTATGCCTGGTGAGATTGTAAATTGGTTCAATTATTTTGAAAAGCAAATTAGTGATACCCATCAAAAAGTAAATATGCTTCCATCTCTAATTTGTCCCAGTGTCTTACTTCTGGTGAATGATCTCCAGAAAATAATTTTTTTAAGGTTTTTTAATTTATTTATTCATAGAGACACAGAGAGAGAGAGGCAGAGACACAGGCAGAGGGAGAAGCCGGCATCATGCAGAGCCCGACATGGGACTTGATTTAGGGTCTCCAGGATCACGCCCTGGGCTGCAGGCGGCGCTAAACCGCTGCGCCACCAGGGCTGCCCCTCCAGAAAATTTTAAATTTAGGAGAAGCTTTCTGCACAAAGCTATTTATAAGAGAAAAAAAGGAAAACAGCCTATATGTCCAACAATAGATGTATAGCTTAAATAAATTACAGCATTTCTACTTGGTGAAGTTTTATTTATTTATTTAATGTGGGTTTTTTTTAATACTTTATTTATTTATGAGAGACACAGAGAGAGAGAGAGGCAGAGACACAGGCAGAGGAAGAAGCAGGCTCCATGCAGGAAGCCCGACGTGGGACTCAATCCCAGGTCTCCAGTTTCAGGCCCTGGGCCGAAGGCAGGTGCTAAACCGCTGAGCCACCCGGGCTGCCCGGTGAAGTTTTATTTAAAAAAAATACAAAATGCTGCTTACAAAGGATATATGACATTAAAAAGTGCTTGATATGCAAGTAACAAAAAAGAAATACAAAGTTAGGAATGCAGCACTCTCTGAACTCTGTAAAACGTCAGGAAAAAAAACAAGTAGAAATTATAGATATACTTTTGAATATGACATGTTGCTGAAAAAAGTAATAAAGTTAAGTGTTCAAAAACTAAATGCATTTATATATTTGATAGTAGATCTTGTTGCCAGAATGTTGGGCAGCACAGACAGCATGAACCTCAAGCTATGTCTTTTTTTTTTTTTTAAGATTTTATTTATTTATTCATAAGAATACACAGAGAGGAGAGAGAGAGGCAGAGACACAGGCAGAAGGAGCAGCAGGCTCCATGCAGGGAGCCCGACTTGGGACTGGATCCTGGGTCTCCAGGATCATGCCCTGGGCCAAAGGCTGCGCTAAACCACTGAGCCACCCCGGCTGCCCTCAAGCTAAGTCTTTGTACTAAGTACTGATGCCATCTGGAGGAATCTGAGAAAGGGGTTTCAGGAGAGCTCTGTCTCTCCTCACATCACTTCATTTTTCATTTTCAGCACATTTAGAATTTTATTTGCAACTGTGAAATATTAAATAAAACTCTCATCTTTGCGTTATGTTCACTATCAAGAGACACAGAACCAAGTGGCTAATGCCATGATTCATAACCACACACAGCAGCGGTTGGGTTGTACTGTCACCTACATAAGTGGGAATCTATACTTTTTTGCTTAAATTAGGAGACCTGGGGAATGATGCCGCTTGCTCTTTGCAGTCCCTTGGACAAAAGGAAGGAAGGCAAAAAGACCAGCTGGAACACTGAGCCCTAGTGAAGCAAAAGGGGTTAGAAGTGAGACTTTTGGAGAGTGGTGCATATGCTGACTGTTTGGAAACCTTACTGAGCTCTTTGGTCCCATTTCAAGAGAAGCAGGAGTGATATTCTAATTGCACTTTCCAGAAACGAGAGAGTTCAGTCACAAACTTGAAAGCTGGCACAGAAGGCACGTGATTTCAATCTGACTTCCTTTCTAGCCGCCAGTGCAAGATAGATTGAGCCATTGATCACAGATTGCAAAATTTCAACTCATCTTGCAAACGGAGATGAGCTCAAAACAGATGTCAATTAAAGAGGAGTCAGTAAAATAACAATAAAATGAGAACAGCTCTGCTCTCAGGAAAAAAGCAATGCATGAAAGAGCTAACTGAAAGGAAATTAAAAAAAAAACATGGAACTTTTTATGATTAAAAAAAAAGGAAAAAAACAGTCACACAAAAGAGACTAATTTCTTCCACTTTTAACCGATTATTAAATGTTTCACTGAGTGTGCACAGACAAAAACAGAGTTGATTAAAATTATATGAGTTCTTGATTTAAACAAGGTTCATGGATGCACGCACATTCACTCAACAAATAGTCGTTGACTGTGCTCAGCACTCGGGCTGGGGCGGGAAGAGACAAAAGCCCTAGTGCGGCACTTCCAAAGGCAAACTTTGCCCAATCACACTTGACCTGTTCTAAATTGATCCTCTCTCCCTCTCCAATATTTCCTACAGATTATTGAAACTCATGTTTGATCTGCCACCTGAATATGTATGTGCTTTAGCCTATGTTCCCTAGAAAATGGGAGGCCAAGCCTATGGGGCTGAGGCTTTATGGGGAGGCATAATCCCAGGGCAACAAGAGTGAGGCTGAAAGGTCGTTGGCAGGGAAGGGGGGTGGGGACACCAAGCTGGCTCCAGCTTCACAACAAAACAGCAGGGCACTTGGCCAGGGGAAGAGCTGATCTCCTGTCTCTCATTGCGCATTTCCTGGTCTATCACCTGTCCCCTCCAGGCAGCCAGATACTGTGGAGCCCAGATGCCACACCTCCTCTAGAAGTGGAAAGAAAAGTCACAGCTTCCCCAAGTCTTGCTGGGTGGGAAGGACCTGACTCCCTAGGACCATTGCAGTTTCTACCTGTGTGCAAATACCTGTGCACTAGCCTAGCCTTCACCTGGGCTAGGACACAGGTGTTCACGCAATGAGGAGATAAACTGGGGGCCAGACCTCTCCACTGGGCAGAGGGGCTGATGGAGTCAATCTGGAGAGACACATAAGAGGTCCAGTGTGCCATTTATGGAGTAAAATGCAATCATTACATGTGCTTGGAGGTAGAAGGCACAAACTATCATGAGCAATATTTGAAAAGAATCTTTTCCCCTAGGCTTTCTCTGGTCTTCCATTCAAGTGAGCATAGCACCTTTGTAAGACACTGTATAATGGTAAAAGGCAGACTTGTAGAATTGGGTGCACATGACACACACTTACCACCGAGAAATATGTGTTGGTGATCTTAATATTTCAGGCACTATGGTCAAACACTGATCAAAACTTTTAAAAAATCCTCATGAGGTATTTGTTTCATATAAAATTTTCCTACATTTGAATCTCAACCAGGCCCATGAAATAATACTACTATAATATTAATAAGTATTCTTATTCCTATCACACATATGCAGTAATGGAGACCGAGAGAGGTTCCGTGACCAAGCCAGCAAGTGGCCCTGTTGGAACTCAGACCACACACCTGCCAGACCCTCTGTTCTGGGCTCACTCCAAAACAGGTCCCAACACCCGAATCCTGTGCCCCGAGTCCAAATTATGTGGCAGCCTGGCCTTCCTCACACTGCCCACCTGGTCACAGTCAAGTCAACTGGACTGTGGATGGGGTCTGATCTTCATAGCTTATTCTGCAGGTTTTGGCAAATGCACTTAAATTCTTCCTGGACTTCTTTGATCTCGCCCCGGCTTCAACTTTCACGTTTGTGCTAAGGAGAGAGGCAGAGATGGGATTCCACAGACGTGAGCAGGTGGACTTGGGTGTACTGGGCTGAGCTCCAAAGAAAGCCAAGATGTGTGAGAACTCTTAAATGACTCGGGCCCTGGGGACGCACCACGCACACACACAAAGGCCACTGAAAAGCCAGTCAGTTTGTGGGGTAGTATCTCCTCACAGCAGTTTCGAAACCAAGCTGTTGGTTAGCAAGTTTTGGTTTCTTTTGTTGGGAAAAAAAGCATTGCTTAAGAAGAAGAAAGAAGAGAAATGTACCTGCTGAGTTCAAGACTTGAAAGAGTTTCTCATTGGGTCTGTTGACTAAATGGTGATCCAGGGTGCCCTCAGCACAGCAAGCCTGGATTCTGTTGTTTCCAAATTCCTTGGTTCTCCAGAAAAGCAGAGCCAGTTTAATATCCCTCAAAAGCACTGAGACAGGTCTCTGCCAGTTACCTCTGGGCTGGAACTTACCCAGAGGGCAAAAAGACCATTTCCTAAAGGCTGTGGTTAGAGCCTATGCTTGTAGCAAGTAAGGGCAGCCTCAGGGACCTGAGTTTCCAGAACAACCCACCATATGCCAGGTTGTGCTAGAAAAGTTTGCTCCCATCAGGTGCTCACAACATGCCTAGGAGAGAATTATTACTCCCAAGGTCCCCTAGACAGTAGCTGGTAGAGCCAGTACTGGGTTCCAGGCCTTCCTACTTCCACATTCATTTTCTTTTCACCAAATCACACTGTGATCCCAGTACAGAATACCACGGATGCTCTGGTATTTGTTCTGCAATCCCTAGAACTTCTACTTGTTGGCTTGCTATCACTATATTTACTCTTCTGTGTTTTTATTTATGTTTTCTTCAATTATGACAAAGACAATCTTTTGTTCACTGATTATTTATATTTTTTTCTTTATGAACTGTCTTTTTGGGCTCCTTTGCTGATTTTTCTCCTGGGGTGCTTTGTGTATTTCTTGGTGATTTGTAAGCACTCTTTATATATAAAGGCTACGATAGTATAAAGCTTTGTATGCCATCATCTAGCTATAGTAGTCAAGATGCTAGAGATAAAGAAGGTATCTGCCTGTGTATTGGAATTTTTTTTTATACCAAATATTGTTTTTTAACTTCCTGTCTTGCAAGGAGGACTGTTTAGCACATTGAAAATTCAAATGATAACTGTTTACTGATTAGGAATATTTAGGCAGAAAAATAATTTGACTTGTTAAGTAAGCAGTAAAACCAATGGCAATTAGACCTTTACTCTTCTGAATGGGCCTTGAGAAGAAATAACCAATAAAATAAGAGCCCCTGGTTGTGATGTCTAGTCCTGAGGGAGGGACCAAGGCTCTACTCAGAGATGGGCTGGCTCTGTTAGGATAATGAGGAGGTGGAGGTTGGGGAACAGAGCACATTACAAGATCTGAGTCTTGGCCATACATTGAATGCATTCCTTTTAAAGGATACCCATCTCAAAAAATAGTCCTTTACCTATATGATTCCCAATAAGCAGTGGTGTGCTAGGGCCACTTTGCATCGATTTACTGATTGTTACCATTTTCAGGAATTTGTGATCTGATTGATAAACATAGCCATTATTAAAAATTAAATAATATAAACATAATAAATTATATTGAAAACAAAGGTAACAAATACTCAAAAATCATCACTTTCTAATCATTTTACTGGATTTTGACATAATCCATGCTTTGGGGGTTATTTATATCCTATCTATACAGTAGAAATACTATCAGTGGCTACTGTGTACTCTTCTCAACTCTACTTTCAGTGACATCTCATTAGTGGTTTGAAATCAGCTGTGGTGGGAGCATTTACACAGGGAAATTGATAAACACTGCAAAAAAGGGCTCGATTTGCTGTTGATTTTTTTGACTAAAGAAAGTGATGGAGGAGGAAATATTCATAATGTAGGTTAAACTTAAAAGTGAATTATATCTGTAGCCATTATATCAGCAACAGCATTAAAAAACTGAGGAAATACATTCTTCCAGTGTTTGAAAACCATCATCCAATTCAGCAATGAGGTTGCCCATATCACTGACAAATAAGTTCCAACTTGTATTTATGCCAAAGGACAGTTGTTCATCAACTGCAACCACAGATCGACTATAGATATTAGAGTCTGGCAAAAATCAATGAACGAGTTCTCTTAGAATCAATGGACTATATGTAATTTACAATGTGAACAGTGTATTTTCTTATTATTTGCAAACTGTGCTACACATACTTTGTATCAGTAAAATTTATAATATTGCACACACACATAAATAATTTTATATACATTTCTACATACACACTTGCCCCCTGGAGTGCTAGTTGTTAAGTATTTACTAGGACAGTGGGGGGTCCATGGGGGGGTAAATGGGGACAGGATGAGAGGCCTCAAATAACACCCAAATAAACAGGCCTCTAAATTACAAGGTAACGGAGTACTCCATTCAACTGCAATTTGTAAATAGGCTAGAGCACAGAGCAATAAACTAGGGCCCACCACCTGATTTTGTATAGTTATGTTAAAACACACATATGCATACATTTATATATTTTCTATGGCTGTTTTCATATTGTAATGGCAGTGCTGAGGAGCTGTCACAGAGACCAGAAAAGTCTAATACATTTATTATCTGGCCCTTTATAGAAAAAGCAAAAAAAAAAAAAAAGCAAAAAAAGGCAAAAAAAAAAAAAACCAGCATCAGCCGTTTTTTAAAGCATCAGACTTGAGTGAAGTGAAAAAGACCACTTGTGGATTACTCTGAGTTCATCCAAAATATTTTATAAATATTTTTCTAATTTTAATTTTATGGCATTTTTTTTTGCCAAGTAGAAGTTTCTAATTTTATGCGTATTAATCTACCAAAATAATGCTCTCTCCAAATGGTTAGCCAGTTGTTGAGAGCTTTTATTCAATACCTCATTCTTTCGCCACCAATTTGAAATGCTACACTTAGTGTATCTCTACTTGTGGACTCTCTCTTCTGTTCCCCCTGACTTACCTCTCTATACCAGCACCAGGGTCATACTGTTTTAATTATTTTAGTTTAAAAATACAGTTGAGCTTTGAATAACACAGGTTTGAACTGCACAGATCACTTACACATAGATTTTTTTCGATACAAACAGTAAAGTACTGTAAAAGTATTTTCTCTTCCTTATGATACTCTTAATGACATTTTCTTTTCTTGAGCATACTTTACTGTAAGAATATAGTATATAAAACATATATTAGTATGTGTTAATTGTTTATATTGTCCGTAGGGCTTATGGTCAACAGTAGGCTATTAGTAGTTAAGTTTTGGGGGAGTCAGAAATTTGGGGGTTATTTTTTTTTAAAGATTTTATTTATTTATTCATGAGAGACACAGAGAGGCCAAGACATAGGCAGAGGGAGAAGCAGGCTTCCTGCATGGAGCTGGATGTGGGACTCATTCCCAGGACTCCCGGACTCCGGGATCACGTCCTGAGCCAAAGGCAGACGCTCAACCAGTGAGCCACCCAGGCGTCCCTGGTTTTATTTTTTTTTAAGATTTATTTATTTTGCTTGCTT
Organism: Vulpes vulpes; assembly: GCF_048418805.1. Lineage (NCBI taxonomy): Eukaryota > Metazoa > Chordata > Mammalia > Carnivora > Canidae > Vulpes > Vulpes vulpes. Next base: position 87,796,021 of record NC_132793.1, on the reverse strand, counting down.
AGGCAGCACATATACTAAAGATTTATTTATTTAGGGATGCCTGGGTGGCTCAAAGGTTGAGTGTGTCTACCTTCGGCTCAGGTCATGATCCTGGGGTCCCAGGGATCGAGTCCCACATCGGGCTCCCCACAAGGAGCCTGCTTCTCCCTCTATGTCTCTGCCTCTCTGTGTGTCTCTCATTAATAAATAAATAAAATCTTTTAAAAATCATTTATTTATTTATTTATTTGAGAGAGAAAGAGAGAGAATGCAGGGGGAGGGGGCAAAGAGAGAGGGAGAGGATCTTAAGCAGCCTCCACACTCAGCGCAGAGCCCCATGTGGGGCTTAATCTCATGACCCTGAGATCATGACCTGAACCAAAACCAAGGGTCAGATGCTTAATCAATGGAGCTACCCAGGCCCTGGGAGGCAGAAGTTATATGTGGATTTTTGACTGTGTAGTGGGATGGTATCCCTAACCCCTGTGTTGTTCAAGGGTCAACTGTATGTTTGAATACCTGCATTTAAGTTTTTGGAAGTTCTCTCACTATTCTCTGTGTTTACTCTTACAGATAAGCTTTATAATCATTTAGTTAGGTTCTTCCTACCCCCTTAGTTTCATGGTAATATTGATTGGGGTTGTCTTCAAATGGTAGACTTATGAACAATGGCCACCTCAGTGATATTAAAGCCTGAAATACAATACAGAGGAAAACCCTTTAAACATCAATAACCATCTCTTCTAAGTGCCTGTTGTATTTCAAGTCCTCTGGTAGGTCAAAAAAAATAAAGATTTGGGCTCTCTCAACTCTCCATCCAGTTGAAGCAACCTCTCAAGAGAAACACTTTCTAAAAGTCATGACCATAATACAGAGCAGATGTTCCTAGTACAAGACACCTGTTAGACTTCAATATTTGATTGATCTTTATAATTATGACACTTAAAATAAAATTTAAAAAAACAACCAAAAATATCCTAACGCCAGATATAGGAAAACCACAGAGCTAAAAAGAGAAACATCAACTAAAGGCTGCCTGTGGTCAGAAGAGGCACACTGAGTCCAGGCTCTGCCCTTAGGGTGCGTGAGCTTGGTCAGGATCCTAGGTGGAGCTTGGAATTAGCTTCCTCTCCCACAAAATGAGGATTAAAACACTCAACAATAAGATTGCCACGAGGAGTCATGTTAATAATATAACACCAAGCACTTGGCACGGACTTGTAAATCAAATCCCTCCAACAGCCCGATGCAGAAGAGGGACCGAGGCTCAGAGAATGGTAATGGCCTGTCCAGGGGCCACTGCTGGCAAGTGGCAAAATGTGGATCTGATGAGCAGGGTGGCTCCAGAGCTCAACCTCTGGTAAGCTGGGTTCTTTAAAAACAAGAAAACACACACACACACACTCATACATATATACTACCTACCTATACCCACACCCCACAGACATAGTACATATATACACTCATGCATATATACATACCCACATAGTACATACATTCATGCAAACGTAATACTCCCGTGCACATATATATACAGATACATACATACTCCCATGCACACATATATACACACATGATCCCACTCTAATCCATGTACACACACACACACACAGTTTGGTGCCTTGCCTTATTCCTATACAGATTTAAGGATAAAGAAAGTCCAAATAACCTAGTTCAAAGAGACTAGCTCTTCCATGGCATACTGAACCTTTCTGTTCCTCACACGTATATGGGGAATTATATTTGCTCCCAGGCAACTTCATTGTTGTTAATTTATTTAACCATGCAATCTAAATCTCTAGCTCTAGGACAGCCTTTCATTTTGACCTCTTGGGAAGAAATGTCCCCCATGTGAATTTTTTTTTTTCAATTTCATGATGGAAATTTTCAAGTGAAGACAAAATAGAGAAAACAATACAATGGGTTCCCATGTTCCCATCACATAGTACCAATAATCATCAATGTTCTGCCTATTTTCCCCTGTCTACTCCTTCCTTGCTCCTCCACCTCATGTCCCCCGAAGTATTTATTTTTTATTTTTTAAATTTTTTTAGGTAAGCTCTACCCTCAACATGGGGCTTTGACTCCAAGATCAAGTTGCATGCTCTACTGACTAATCCAGCCAGGAGCCTCTCTCCTTAAGTTTTTTAAAGTTAAGTCCTAGATCTCATTAATACTTCACTCATAACTACTGTTGTATGTATCACTATCAATAAGAACTCCTTTTCCATAAACCTTAATTCCTTATCATCATCTAGGACTGTTTAAGATGCCCTACTTCTATACTGACTTTTATCAATGAGATCAGATGACATCAGTACCTGATGGAGAATACTTAAGCACTGACTATCAGCCCATTCCTCTTTTTGATAAATGTTACTGCTCCCCTAGATCAGTGGGAATTTGGAAATGCTGGTGAGATCAAGAAAAACCTGCCCCATGTGGGCTGCTGCTCTTTTGGAATCAGAGGCAAAACTAGAGGAAAAAAAAAAAGAGAAATTTCAATCAAGAAGAAAAAGTGAATTCTCTGCATTCAAGAGAAATGACATAGAAGTTTTAAAAGTGCCATCAATTGTCTCAGACAGTCTATTTATTACTATGTGAGTACCAAGTATGTGAAACTGGAACCCACTGGAGTCCTAGAATAAGATACATGGTGTCGATGACAGAAGATTGGGAAGCCTGCTTGAGGATATTTTCTGTTTAAAGTTGATGTCTCACAGCTCCCCTCAGAGGGGAAGATGGTGGGAGGTGCCCAAGAGCTTCAGGCAGGCTCATGGTCATGAAAGAAGTGTGATCTAGGTACAGAAGACACACCATAGCCCTGACGGAGCTCTCTGTGCCGGGCACCAAACTGAACCCTCAGGCGCAGAATGGGGTGCAGAGATGAAGAATGAAGAAGCATGCTTCCACTTGCACCTGCCCAGCAGATCAGGTATGTGGCCCACATGCAGTCTAAGTAAGTGCATGCTGAGTGAATGGGAGAAAAATGGAGCAAAGATATCCTGGATGCTGCCCAAGGCCAAACTCGCTTCCAGCCAAACAGGGGAGGACTCATTTTGCCACATGCATCAGGGTGCTTGCCGGAGCCCCAGGGGGCTAGGCAGGATGCTACCTGGGCAGGAAGGCTGGTTGGAGTGGTGCAGGTGCATGCACTTTGCCTTGTGCCGGGCAGGTGACCACCAATGTGGGCTCTGAGGTGAGGGTAGGATGGGGAAGGGGGGTGGTGGGGGAGTGATCCTAAGTTTCTTGGCCTGGGTCAGCACCTTCTACCCAAATCCTTAGCCAAGTGTGCTCATCCTCATCTTATGGGAGAAAAGGCACAGCACCAAGGCGAGGTATCATTCTAGACTGAATGCTTATATCTCAAGGTCATATTTTTTTTTAAGAGTTTATTTATTTTTTGGGCAGCCTGGGTGGCTCAGTGGTTTAGCGCCGCCTTCAGCCCAGGGCATGATCCTGGAGAGCCGGGATTGAGTCCCACATCAGGCTCCCTGCATGGAGCCTGCTTCTCCTTCTGCCTGTGTCTCTGCCTTTCTCTCTCTGTGTGTCTCATGAATAAATAAAATCTTAAAAAAAAAAAGATTTTTTAAAAAATTTATTTGAGAGAGTGTGTGTGTGTGAGTGGGGGGAGGAGCAGAGAGAGAGGAAGAAGCAAACTCCCCCCTGAGCAGGGAGCCGGATGCTGGGGCTGGATCCCAGGGCCCCAAGACCATGACCTGAGTCGAAGGCAGATGCTTAACCAACTGAGTGGCCCAGGCACCACCTCCTGCCCCCAAATTCATATGTTGAAACCTGCCCCCAGTGTGATGGTATTAGGTAGTGGGCCATAGGAAGGTGATTAGGTCAGGAGGGTAGAGCCCTCGTGAATGGGGTTAGTGTCCTACTAAAAATGGCTCAGAAAGCTCACTTGCCAACCTTCTGCCATGGGAAGAGACAAGGACAAGGTAGCCACCTGTAATGCATAAGAGAGCCCTCCTGGGAACCCACCCACTCTGACAGCCTGATCTCGAACTCACCTGCCTCCAGAACTCTGAGAAATGAACTTATGCTGTTGATATGCTACCTCATCAGCAGTACTTTGGTATAGCAGCTGGAATGGACTAAGACATCAGAGATTTGGGAAAAGTGGAGGCAGGAGGATCTGATGGATCCCAGGCCTATTTCAAACCAGATACAGGGGAATGAGGCACATAGGGGTTCCAGACAACTGACACTTCCTGCATTCAGAAAGACCCAAACTTAAAATTTTGAGCATTCTAGGTGGAAACCTTCTATTTATTTATTTTAAACATTTTATTTTTACTTATTTTGTTTTACTTATTTACTTGACAGAGAGAGAGAGAGAGAATAAGCAGAGGGAGCAGCAGGCAGAGGGAGAGACAGGCCCTGAGCAGAGAGCCCAAAGTGAGGCTCAATCCTAGGATGCTGGGATCACGACCTAGGCTGAAGGCAGATGCTTAATGACTACGCTGCTGCCCAGGTGCCCTAGGTGGAAACCTTATAAAATGTATCCCCAGAAGATGTTCTGCAAGGTGGGACCTTTGCTCTGATCACAATGTCACCAGCTCCCTGGCCCAGAGGTGGTCTGTGGGGCACTGGACTCGCACACCAGTCCTGCATGCCAGGCTCCCTGTGGAGCCTGTGTTCCCAACCCCTGGGCCTGCAGCTGCTTCCCTGGTGAAAGGTGAGGTCCCAGGGCACCCGGATCCGAACTCAGGTGAGTGGAATAGAGGTGTGCTGAATGCAAGAATGAACGAGAAGCCTCTGGTAAACACAATGCAGCTATGAATCAGGATGTGCACTCCTTTCCATTCCTTGCTTTCTCCCAGAGAAGGAGAGTGATCCTGGGAGCAGACACACCCTTCCCTTGGCCCAGGAACTGAAGAGGAACATGCGTGACTCATCTGCTACTTGGTTTTCAAAAACTAGTTTTAAAACAAATTACATCAATCAGGTTCAATCTGACAGGAGGTGAGTATTGTCTGAGCTAGCATATTCAGGAGACTTGGTTACTTAATAAACCCTGGTCTTAACTGAGATTTTCAAGTACTATTCCATAGCATGCCATTGGAGCTGAGTTGATTTGTTAGGGTTTTGTTTTCTTGGGTTTTTTTTAAGTTATTAAGTCAGTTGCAGATATGTGAAGGGTATTGAAGTGAACAATGCAGGAACCAGCACCTCACTCCCAAAACGGATGTCAGAGGCACTGTAGAGAAATGAGATAGGTGCTGCTCTTTCTAACCAGGCTGTCTTTGTGTTTGCTGCATTATTCTTGCCATGAGGCTGGCAGTGACCTGGTACCAAGGAGCCACCCAGACCCGATAAGCGGGGAGGGAAAGACATGTGCTTTGGGATCAATCTTGCCCGGGGTACCAACAGTGACAGCTCCCTAGTCCGCATTTCTCCTGGGCCCTGGAATGCTGGAGTTGGTGAGAAACTTTGGTCAACTGGTGTCACTTTCTGTAGCTGAGGTCCCCATATGAACATGTCAGTGTTAAGGACAGCCCTGCTTTGAAAGGCAGAAAGGCTAAAAGATCATTCTTGCTTTTTTTTTACCCTCCCTCCCTCCCCTCACTCTGGAGAGATACTGTTGGAAGCAAGACCAAGGCCACCATTTGCAGAGGGAGGAGGTGCTAATGCCTGGATGTGCCGAGCATGTAGCCCAGAGAGAGGCATCCATCCTCCTTGTGCACAGAAAACAGGGCTTGCAGTATGGTCTCAGTGGCAGGACCATTTGCTTGCACTTGTTCCTGCAAAGGGCAGCTCAGGAGCAGCTCCCCGCCAGTGCAAAGTGGGTGTGAATGCAACGTTGCAGGAACAGCTGCAGAAAAGTGCAGTCTGTGACAGTGTGTCCTGATCCCCTCTATTCCAATAAGCCACAGAAGGGCAGAGCTAAAAGAGCCTATTCTGGTCCTGTCTCACCCAGCCAAAAGACCTATGTTCTAATCATGCCCAAAGATGGACACTGGCCTGTTTTGGGACTTAATGCAGGGCCACCCTCGGAGGTATCCCCTGCATTGCTTAGCAATGCATCCCTTGTACACAGAACGTCTGGTATTGTGATGATCACAAAACGTTCCAATTGTCCTCACTCATTCACCAAATGACCACTGTGATCTGTGATGAGCCCCACAGCAGGAGGTACTGGGAACATGGCAGGAGCCAGAAGACAAGGGCCAGACAGAGATTAGCATGGAAAATGAAGTCAGAGCTGGTGAGTGCCATGTGGGCAGGAGGCGGTGGGAAGGCTTGGGGAGGTGTGTGGCATGTAGTTCTGTGCTGGGTACCACAGCAACCCTCAAGCGCAGTACCTGTACTTGTGAGAATCATCATGACATAAACAGATCTCCTCCCAGTGCCCACCCCTGGAAGACCCCTGGGTATCCCCGTTTGCCCCCCGGGAGAGCTTATCCACACTGTGGCTTTCATTACCAGAGCTACTTTCTGACAACACTTAAACACTTGCATTTCCAGACCTCTGCCCTGATGTCCACGTATATACATCAGACAGACAAGTTGTGCTGCGTGAACACACAGCTCCACAGCTGCATCCACAGTACTGGCCTCCTGGGCAAGCAGAGGTGCCAGTGGGTGCTGGGACTCTGCCTTGTGCCCATGGGGCAAGGAAGGCTTGAGGATGGAGGTGGCATGAGATGTTGATCCTTATCTGTTACCAGCAGGCCAGTGCACTTTGGGGCTTTAAAAAAGAATACAGGAGTTTCTGCTCTTAAAATATATGAATTTCAAGTGACTTAAAATTTTGCATTTTTGTATTTTTATTTATTTGAGAGAAAGAGAGAGAGAGAAAATGAGTGGGAGCAGGGGAGGGAGAAGAAGATGCCCTGCTGAGCAGGGAGCCTGACATGGGGCTAAATCCCAGGACCCCGGGAACATGACCTGAGCTGAAGGCAGACACTTAACTGACTGAGCCACCCAGGCACCTCAGCATTTTTGTATTTTTAGGCTTTGTTATAGTAATGTCTTTTCAAAATAGTTATTTATTATCCTCAAGGCTGAAAGTTATTTTTTTAAAGGGGGGACCAGGGGAACCTTATAGATGACTTGATCATTTAAAGTCAGTTTTCAACATAAGGCAAGTCAATGCTCTTCTCTTCGGTTCAATACAAACAAACAAATACCTCCCAAAACTGTGCTTCATGAAAATTCAGAAAAGGACCAGGGCAGAGTAAGATTCTAGAGTGATCAAGAAGCAAGCCCCTGGGAACAACAGAATAGTGAAAGCAAACCTCAGGGAAATGTCTCCAAAGAGAAGCAAGACTGGAGAGTCATCCCTGTCCTTTACTATGAGTCCAAATCTAACTGAGAGATACGAACATGTCAGAGATCGCTGTCAGTGACTACAGCAGAAGACATAAGGATTATTCTTGTTCTCTCTCCGGGTGTAGCTCCACCACTTCCGTCGGTGCCTAGCCCAAAGTAGGAATTCAATAACAGTCGGTTCAAGAGATGGTTATGAACCAAAAGGAGAGTCACGAAAGGCTACCTTCCCAGAGTAAAAAATAATCTAAAAGCAAAATTAAGGAAACCATTCCATTTACAATAGTGTCAGAAAGAGCAAAATACTCAGAAACAAATTCACCAAGGAAGTAAGAGACATGTAGAATGAAAACCATAAAACAATGTTGAAAGAAATGAAAGAGGATGGAAATAAACAGAAAGGCATTCTTATCCGTGGATTATAAACTCAATATTGTTAAGATGACAATATTCCCCAAATTGAAATAGATTCAGTGACATCTCTACCAAAATTCCAACTACCTTTTTTTCCCCCAGAACTGGACAAGATGGGGGATCCCTGGTGGCTCAGTGGTTCAGTGCCACCTTCGGCCCAGGGTGTGATCCTGGGGTCCCAGGATCCAGTCCTGCTTCGGGCTTCCTGCATGGAGCCTGCTTCTCCCTCTGCCTGTATCTCTGCCTCTCTCTCTGTTTCTCATGAATGAATGAATGAATAAATAAATAAATAAATACATACATACATACATACATACATACATAAAATTGACAAGATGATCCTATCATTCATATGGAATTGCAAGGGACCCAGAAGAGCCCAAACCATCTTGAAACAGAAGATCAAAGCTGGAGAATTCATAGTTCCCAATTTTGCAACTACTACAAAAGCTATGGTCATCAAAACAGTGTGGTACTGGCATAGGCATAGGCAGTGGTGAACAGACCAGTGGAATAGACCAAAGAGTCCAGAAATAAATTCATACATCTATGGCCAATAAATTTTCAACAAGGGTGCCAAAGTCATCCAATGGAGGACACAACAGGGTGTTTTTTGTTTTTGTTTTTTTTTGTTGTTGTTGTTGTTTTCTTTTTTTTAATAAATGGTGCTGGGACAACTGAATAGCCATATGCAGAAGAATGAATCTGTACTTTTACTTACACTATACAGAAAATTAATTCAAAATAGATCAAAGTAAGAGTTAAATGTAAGAGTTAAAACTACAAAACTCTCAGAAGAATACAGATTTTAATCTTGACCTTAGATCAGGTGATAGTTTCTCAAATATGACACTAAAAGTGCAAGCTATAAAAGAAAAAATAAACTGAATTTCATCAACATGGAAAACTTTAGTGCACCAAAGGGCACAATCAATAAAGTAAAAGAACGGCCCATAGAATGGGAGAGAAAATTTACAAATCAGATATCTGGCCCAGATCAAGTATCCAGAATATATATGAATATCTATATCTATATCTATATCTATATATTTATTTTTAAAGATTTTATTTATTTATTCATGAGAGACAGAGAGAGAGAGAGAGAGAAAGAGAGAGAGAGCAGGACACAGGCAGAGGGAGAAGCAGGCTCCATTCAGGGAGCCCAACGTGGGACTCAATCCCGGGTCTCCAGGATCACGCCCTGGACTGAAGGCAGGCGCTAAATCGCTGCGCCACCAGGGCTGCCCCAGTATCCCGAATATTTAAAGAACATTTACAACCCAGTAATAAAAGACAAACAACCCAGTTTTTAAAATGGGCAAAAGGGCCAAATAGACATTTCTCCAAAGAAGATGTAAAAGTGTCCAATAAGCCCATGAAAAGATGCTCAGCATTATTAGTCATTAGGGAAATTAGTGCAAATCAAAACCACAGTGAGATATACTTCACACCCACTGGGATGGCTATAATGAGAAGAAAATGAAAATAATAAAACAAGTGTTGATGATGACGGGAAGGAATTAAATCTTCGTATTGTGCTGGTAGAAAGGTAAAATGGTACAGCCACTGTGGACACCAGTTTGAGGGCTCCTCAACCAGTCACATAGCATTACTATACAACCAAGAGAACTGGAAACATACACCCACAGAAAAACATGGATGCTCAAAGCAGTGTGATTCAAAACAGCCATTAAGTAGAAACAACCCAACTGTCCATCAACTCATGGAGGGATGAACAAAATGTTCTAGATAATCAAATCTGTACAATTAAATCATGTTAATGGTGAAAGGGAATGAAGTATGGATACCTATTAAAACATGGATGAACCTTGGAAACAGCATGCTAACTGGAAGAAGCCAATCGTGAAGGGTGACATGTTGTATGATTCCATTTGCATGAAATGTCCAGAAGAGGCAAATCCATAGAGACAGAAAACAGATTAGAGGTTGCTGGGAGCTGGGAGAATGGGGAGTGTCTACTCAATGGGAATGATGACAAAGTTCTGAAATTGGGTAAGTGGGGATTGTTGCACAACACTGTGAATGTACTGAAAGCCACTTAGTTACATACTTGAAAAGGATTTCAATGGCGAATTGTATCTCCATTGAAAAGAATTAAAAAAAAAAAAAGAATTATCAGAGACACTACAGTCAAATAAAAGTCTGGAGTTAACAAAAGGGTTGAGATATAAAGTGGTGTGTGAAATTCCCGAGAGCCACTGACCTTGTTTCTCTGGGTTGCGGACCTGGGACGGCATGTCTTGGATTTCCAAGGTCCATTCCCCCTCGGCCTTTTCTCCCCAGCAGTGCACAGTCATGAACTCCCAGTTTGTAAACCCTTCATTGGAATGATCCAGCAATCTGCAATTGGAGACTCGGGGTAAGAACACAAGGGTCCAGAAAGGAGCAGTGGGTAGGGGGCCAGGTCTAAGAGGGCTCTTTCCCACCTTGGAATTGCTCCTTAAGTGATGGTACAATCCCACCAAACAGCACCTCAAAGGCAGCAGCTTTGAGAATGGAAGGGAAAGAGGCTTGGCCCTCAGCTGAGGCCAAAATGCAGGTAAAAGCAGGTGACTGCTTTCAAACCCTTGCATGATGACACACCCCTGGCCAGCAGCTTCACCTCCATTATCACACTGGGTCCCCAAAACATTCTGAGAGGCAAGCAGGCCAGCAGGACTTACAGGTGCCCAACAAAAGAGAGTGATGGTCTTCCTCCTGCCATCCTCATGTACGGACTTTTACAGATGGAGAGATCCCAAGTGTAGTGATGAGTAGCAGGTCCAAAAGCCTATTCCTGGCTGAGCTGGGACTTATCTGCATACTATATCTGCATACTGACTCCTGTCTTTATTCTTTCCAGCATAAGGAAATGTTTAAGAGGTAGCCAAGGAAGGCCCTCAAACCTAATCCCCCAAAACGTTCCTTCAGAAGCTGTGTGGTTCCTTCCTACCCCAGCAGTGATCCTATAGAGCCCATATACCAATGCCTGAGGGCACAAAAGCAGACAGAGGCCAGGCCACACACAACTCTTCCACGGAAGCCCCAGGGGCATCACATAGGAGGCCTTTCTAAAATGCTGGCCTGTGGAATCATGAAACCTTCACATTTTCATGGAGCTAGCTAGCTCTTGTGTGCTGTTCTCCAAAAGATACAAAGAAGGCAAGCCATGTAACTCTCTAGGGCTTAACAAGCTTCAGCAGGTGCATCTGGGGGGAGATGACATAACTGACCAGTCTGGTTGTTTTTCAGTGTGTGCGGGAGGCCCCTCCCCTCTGCTCACCTCCCCTCGAGGGTTCTGATGAGCCTCCCTTGGTCCTTCCATACCCCAAGATCTTTCCAGACTAGGACTTCAACTCAGATCCTTTTTCTCTTATTTGACTTGAGCAGGAAACAGGAAGTGGCTCATGGGCGCCCTCTTTCTTCCAATACTCCCGTGCCCTGCTTGGTCTTTTGTCCTTGGAAGGAACAATCTCAGGTTCTTCTCTCTTCCTTCCCCATCTAACTACATCTCTATTTGGGGATAGTGTCTTTTTTTTTTTTTTTAAAGATTTTATTTATTTATTCATGAGAGCCACAGAGAGAGAGGCAGAGACCTAGGCAGAGGGAGAAGGAGGCTCCCTGCGGGGAGCCCAATATGGGACTTGATCCCAGGACGCTGGGCCACAACATGAGCCAAAGGCAGATGCTCAACCACTGAGCCACCCAGGTGCCCAATGGGGACAGTGTCTTAATCCAAGGGGCTCTTCATTGCCCATCAGAAGTTCAGAGACATGTTTTGTGTGATATAAGACTGGAGTCCTGATCTGGGTGTTCTCCAAATGTCCAATGAATGTATAGACATGCTTATGGAGAGAACATTCTGGGCATGGAGAAGAGTGAGGGGGAGAGGTACACCCTGTCCCTTCACACGGTACAGCCGTGTGAAGGTCAAGGCTGATTTTCACACACGATACCATGCCAAATGCAACGCGCTCTGAACAAAGACAAAACTGTCCCTTAAGGGTTGAAATACTTCATGAATGTCAACTTAACTCTCAGTGAAAAGAATCTGGCAACCTGAAAAAGCTGCCAAATTGAGCAAGATATGAAGTAAGGTAGGAGGTAATAGATCCCCAATACAAACTCTTGATAGAATCACAAAATCTGTGCCTGGGGGCAGGAAAAAAAAAACCCCAATTGCCAAGACTCAGGAGAGTGCCAAGTGGCTGCAAGGCAGGTTTAAATTGCTTGATGGCCCAGGAACAACACTTCCTAGCAAACAGGTTATCGTGAACCAAAGGAACTTGGCAGGACCCGCTCTCTCTCCTGTGAGGGGCTCATACTAGGCCTGAGCAGGATGGAGGTTAGAAGGAGAGGAAAAACTGATTGCAAGGAAACCAGGAGGGATGCTGGGGTGCTAGAAAGTTCTTCCAGGTCAGGTAGATGGATGGAAGCAGGACAGGATGGGAAGCCAGCTGCCTGCACCAGGCATTTTCATCTGTATCATCATAGGCAGTTCTTGTAGCAATCCTGGTTGTGACAGGAGTAAAATGACATTTCTAGAGGGGAGGAATAGACAGAGGAGAGATGGCCAGCTCCTGGGTGCCCATCTGGGAAGTGAAGGAGCATGGGTAGAAGCATGAGTCTCTGGGCTCCAAAGCCCATCTCGCCATTGGTCCTTGCAGTTCACTGCTGGCCCACTGGCCTACAGCCTGCTGTCCCAATTTCTTAAGCCTCACTGTCCTCTTGGTCAACCCAAGTCACCAGTTGGTGCCCATACCCAGGTCCTACCTTGAAGTCAGGGCTCACTACCTCTGATGTTTCCTGGTATCCAGCCTGGAGCAAATAGGGTTCCAGGGAGGTGACCTCAGGAGAGCACAGAAAAGTAGAGCCTGTACCTGGCCTAGGGAGCCTGAAGCAGACCTGCCCAGTCTGGAGTTCCCACAGGCAACGAGGGCCCATTATCAGCAAACTTCCAATCCTTCAAGAAGTGCTAGAAACCTGGCCTTTAGATGAGATCTCTTGAAGTTCCAGTAATAATAATAATAATAATAATAATAATAATAACAACAACAACAACTCTGATTGCAAAAGAGCATAATGCTTTGGCTCCCCAGCTGGTACTCCCAGACTGCTCATGCCTTAGCTGCCTCCTACGGGCAGAGGCAGAGTGTGGTCCAGGCCTACCCTCAGGAGGGAAAGATGCCCCCTGACGCTCTTGTGTTACAAGAGTGAAGCCTAACCTGGTAGGGACCAAGCCAAATGGCCAAGCCCTGGAAATCACTGAAGCCAGGATCTGGTCTCAGGGCTGGTTCTAGGGTACCAACAACAAACTCAGTGCTCGCCTGGTGGCAGAGCCACCAGGCAGGGGTGTGGTAAACAGGGCATGGCTCCCTACTTCTTCAGACAAAGGCCCGCATCTCCCTGTCCTTGCAGCAGGCCAATCTCTCAGTCTTCTGCTAAGTAGGGGTGAGGTAGAAGGGGGCTAAGAAAAAGGGCAACTCCTATCTGGTCCTGAAAGGAGGCATTCACTCAATCACCATCTCTGAATCCTATCCTCCAAATTTGGCTGCCGCCCCAGGCAGGAGACCCAAAGGAGTCAAGCAAGCCCAGCGTGGGCAAGCAGGGAGTGGGCCACCGCCCAGGGATGGGCAGTTGCAGGTGGTGGAGTTCGGTTGCCAGTTCTATTTTTCAAGAAAAGCCAGAAATGCTGGCTTATTCTGAAACCTTTCTCTTCCTTCTGTCTCTTAGCTAAGGTGCTGAAAAGAAGCCCCAGTGCCTCTCCCCTCCTCCCCCAAGCTCCCATAAATCCCTTCACCCCAGTTACCTCCGAGCGACACAAATGCATCAAAGCCCTCCTTCTTGTCTCTGACCTTGTGGAAGAAATGGCTTCATAGCTTTCCATGAACTGTATGTGAAGCCCCAGAATTCAGAGCCTGTTTCTCAGGCCTTCAGTTAAACAAGGGCCCTCTCAGGTACACGCGTGAGAACCCTGCAGATGGAAGTCTCTGAGTGCCCTGTAAAAGCCATGTCTCCCACAGAGCAGAGTTCTGGTCCACACAAGTTCAACAGCACCACACATGACCTCAGGGCCATGCAGAAGGTTTAGGAGGCAAGGCAGTCCTCCTCCGACACATGTGCTCACCTCAGATCCCGAATGATAGGATAAAAATGATCTTCAGTGCACTTCTAAGAGCAATTAAATCATCGCCAGAATTCCATAAATCTTTCCATTAAACAAAGCAACAGCAAAACCCTTGTCACTACTGCCTGGAAATGAAAGTTTTCCAGGATGGTTTTGAAGGCCAGGTTTCAGGTGAGTGGGGTCTATGTGTGAATGTCCTCAAGAGGAAGCTTTTGGAAGAACCCACCTGCCTGGGGTGGAAGGATGGAGGGTGAGGGAGTCCCGCAGGGATGCTGTGACCTCAGTCTGGGTGGGCCCTTCTGATAAGCTCCAGCTCCCATGCCAGCCCCGCTAGGCTGGCCTGGTCTTACCTCTTTGCCAATAGTTGAGACTTGGTTCCTGAAGGAGAAATGAGGTGGATCTGGAGGTCTCCTCGACGTGGGTGGGAAATAGTGATGCGAGCCACCACGTGCTCCAGGTAGCCCACGTGCTGGTCTGAGTGGTCTGCACAGGCAGTGGTCAGGGCGGTGGTCCGAAGCGTCTGCACCACAGGGATGCTCCTAGGAGAGAGGGGAGGGGCTAAGGACTCGCACCAGAAGCTCCAAAGGCCCGCAGGAAGGCAGTGGATTCAGGCCTTCCCAAGGACCCTCAGGGACACCTCCAGCCCCTCTTGGATGTCCTACTCTTGGATGCTCCCATTGAAGCTATCTTGCCAATCCAGAAGATGTTTGCTGTTCTGGAACTTGCTTAGAAGAATGGCTTCTCATACAGACTCAGCTGACATACCCAGTGATCAGCCCTCAGTGCCCAGGAGCTGGCTTCTCTCCAAGTAGCCTTTGGCCAACACATTGCATCAAATGCTGGGAGTCACCAAGGCTCTAAACCGCTACTGCTTTGTGGCAAAGACTGGCCTTGCTAATAGAAGACACAACGCTGAGTAATAACAGCAAACATTTCCTGAGATGACTGCATGCCTGGCACTAGACATGGCACTAGTCTGAGAATTCATGAGGATCCAGTTTAGAAAGAGGTCAAGGATCATGCCCAAGGTCACACAGCTACTGAGAAGCAGAGCTGGGATACCAGGCTCAAGTTCACTGCCTCCACCTGTGCATCACACTGCCCCACAAGGATGCTGGTGTCAATCTATGCTTGTGTTCAAGATACCGAGGAAGAGGAGATGGACAAGGCCCCCAGGGCCAGAGCTGGGCTCTTGTGCTAAATGCACTGGTCAAAGCCATAGCGACTGGACCAGAGTCATGGAGGACGGACAGGAGCTGGTCTAGTCCCTACTGTCATGTGTGGAGAAACTGGGGTCCCCTCCCTCTCTGGTCCCCTCATGGGAATGGATGACAATTCTCTTAATTAAGTCAAGGCAGTTTTACCATATGAGATGGAATCTAAGAACAAACATCAGGTCCCAATCATTCACGAGTTAGTTCCACTAGAATCTTCTAACACTCCCCAGAGGAGGGAGATACAAAGCAATACAAAGCATATACCTGCATGCAGCTCCCACCTATTCTGGGCTACCATGGCTCGCCCCTACCTCTTGTAAACTGAGGAAAGTTCTCCAGCCACCCTGCTGCACATTAACAACTCCCCACTGCTCAGCCAGTGCTCAGTTTATTACGGGGAGCGCTTTGCTCATTATACCCCGACTTTCCGCTCAGGAGGGGAGGCTCGAAGCGTAGGCTCAGCATCTCTCAGGAATTACATTGCTTGGCTCTACGGGGCCTGAATCATAAAAAACAATCAAAACATCTATAAACAGTGATGTAATTCCCTCAGAGACTCTGTAAATATTTGAAAACATGATTTGCACGCATCATAAATTGATTTAGAGATGCTGACTTCTTTCACTGCCTTCTCCCAAATTTTCCTGTCTGTGTTTACAGGTCAGCAGGCCCCCCACTGTGGCAGAGGCAAAACCTTTTCTGGGCCCAAGAGGAAGATCAAGTTAAAGCAGAAACAAAAGCCATAACAACGTTTCAAAAACCTGCCCCAGGGCAGCCTGGGTGGCTCAGAGCAGTTTAGCCACTGCCTTTAGCACAGGGCCTGATCCTGGAGACCTGGGATCAAATCCCACGTCGGGCTCCCTGTGTGGAACCTGCTTATCCCTCTGCCTGTGTCTCTGCCTCTCTCTCTCTCTCTCCCAGGTCTCTCATGAATAAATAAAATCTTTAAAATAAAAATCTCGAGGACTATTAAATATTCCGTGAGATTATTAAAAGCTTCTTGCATTTGACACTTTTATCCTTGCTAAGGGATTCTAGCTGTGAGGCCACCCCTGAGGTCAGAAAGCTTGGTTGGTCTAATGGACAGGGGCCACTTGGCAGCTGCCAGTGGGGTGGCTGCCGGGGGTGGGGGTGGCCTGCAACTCCTTTGGGTGTTAGGGCCTAGCCTGGTTAGATTTTCAAAACTAAGACATTACCCTCACCTGGGGGGTTAGGAGTCCCTTCCTCCAGGGAACAAGGCTAATTATAACAATTAGTTTTTATGATACAACACAGTTACAGGCCACCAGCCCTCCACATTTGCCCAAGTTCTAGAGGAGGGTGGGAGCCCAGGACAGCCACCCAAGGACAGCGAGTTGTTCCATCTCCTTACCGGCAGTTAGCCTTCCCCACATTTTATTTCTGCTCCCATTGGAACAAATAACTTAATATTCCAAATCAGGAGCTTTTAAATTTCCTTTAAAAAAAAAAATGGAGGGGGGAGATGTTAAAATGTTTCAGAATAGTCGAGCTGAGATTTTTCTGTATTTCAGATAGAAACCCCAAGTAGAAGTGGGGAAGCCAAATAGCAAAAGCCATCACTGTGTAAGAATGAACTCTTAGGCAGAAGGTGAAACCTATATGGGGAGGGGGGGCGGATTTTTCCCCATCCTACAGTTATTTGAGAGAGAACACAGAACATGTAAGTCAACTGCATAGCCGTTTATTTTTCAGTTAAAGCAATGCTCAGGGGTTATTTTTGTCACGAGAACACGGCTAAATTGTCCTTTAACCACGAAAATTGATCTAGAAAGATCTTCAAGTTCCTAAGGTAACTAAAAATATCCCATTGTGATTAAATTCTGTAATTGTTGTGTGTACACATGGCCATCCTCCAAGTGCCCTAAAGGCACCCAAGGAGTTAAAAAAAAAATCCCACAAGACCTATCTCCAGACCCAGCGATATTTAAACTATGGAGACTGCCCTACTTTGAAATGATCTCTGAGGACAGACTTGTCACTTCCTGTTGAACCACATTTCAGACTTAATTACTGATACTCCAGATGTTCTTCTTTCATCCTGAAGTCTCTTAAACAGCTCCATTCTCCTGAGGGGGTGGAGGGTTACCAACAACAAGCAGCCTTGACAAGAACTTCCTTGTACCTCCAGACCATGACTCCTTTGACCTCCTACTTCTCTCCAACGTATAATAGCATCTAGTATCTCATAAATGTACAGAAACAAGATCCTGATTCACTCAATTCAAGGCACTCACCAAATCACTATGCTTAGACTCTTCTGGCATCCGAGTGAAATCCAGAGCCAAAGATACATATTTTCAAGGACAGGTTTTCCCTGCTATGTGAAAGCAGAGCATTCCTGTCTGAAACCTTTCTCAAGCTGAGAGCAAAGGCGTAAAGCAAGGAAGCAGTTACCATTAATTTGTATGGAAAAAAATGTGGGAGCATTCCCAGACCCAAAAAATAACCTCTCTGAGGTTTTTCTGATACCTTAAGAAACATCCTGCTAATAGATGCACAAAATAAATGGAGATAAAGCACAGATGCTCACGGACACTGTTCAAAGCTCCAGCGGCTTGATGCTGAGATGCTGGGTGTTGTTCCTGGGGAAGGAGTTTGGCAGGGCCACTCTCACTGCTCAGGGTGTGCACTGCCTTTATCACAGCTCACTGCAAAACCAATGCTGAACGCTATTTTTGCTTTCTGTCCTTTTTTTTTTGGTAAAAGCAGAAATCCTCTTTGGATTTCTTCTAGATACTAAAGGTACTAAGACTTTCACAGAAGCAAAGTGGTGTAAGGCTACTTACAAACAAGTGGCCAGGGAAAGCAAGGAGGGAGGGAGATTGGTAGCTACCAGTAGGAATCCTCCATTGTTCCACTTGTCTTTCTGTCCTGGCTGGGAACCCACTACAAGATAGTATTTCTCACTCCCACCCTGAAGACCTCTTTCCAGCTCATCTATAAGGGCAGATCTGTGCTTTGGCACAGAGCATTTCCAGGGCAATGATGTCTTACCAAGCTGCAGGGCGGGGGCAAGAGCAGGCTTGGTCCAGTTCCTCATCAGATAATTCTGAGATCATGCTGTGTGTGAAGACACCCCCCTCCAAACCCCGCCAAAGCAGAAAGCAGGGACACCCTCCCCCGTTGTATTTGGTATTTGTCTTGGAGAGATGAGGTTGCTGCGGAACTGAGGACAATTATAGTGGAAAGAAGCAGAAGATTAACCAGAAGACGCTTTCACAGACCTTCTAATGGGTAATGAGTAGAGTGGAGAGGGGTTAATTGGGGTACTTGTTAAATAAAACTGTACAAAACCAACTTGGTCTGTTGGAGGGCACAGAGTGATCTGAATGGGGACATTAAGAAGCTTCAGAGTCACTTTCTTAGACCTATGTTCTAGGATGAGCATTCTTGACAGAATGGTCATGGAGTCTAAGGTAGACAGATTCCATATACTTCTTATTCGTATTAACTGACGTTTAGGATTTTCCTTAGATGAAATTACTTTTGATTATGAAACCACAGCACATCATTTAGGCTGGAAATAAAATTTAAAAAAGAAGAAGAGGTGAATCCAGTACATTAATTTAGACGTGCTGCTCATCATTAAGTTGTAAGGTGTTTTAATACACAGTGTTTAAATTTACAGCGTTTATTTTTCTTCTGTATGAAATAAATGCTGGCTGTAAAGATTTCTTCCAGCTCTAAGATTCTATCTGATGCAGAGTTGAAAAATACAATTAGATATATAGTCAATTCTCATTATTCACCTGGGCACAGGTGAGGCCAAGCAAGGTGACACTGTGGCTTTTGGTTTTTGCTCTCATGCTGTGAACAAGTGTCCTTCTTGTGATCTATTTTTAATGCTATGTTTTTCACATTTTCATTTCTTTTGTTGGTGGTTTCACACATACTGCTGGGGTGCCGTCTGGTTCCTAGGTGCTGGAAGGCTGAGATGCACCTTCTAGAGAAAACACATATGCTGGATGAGCTTCGTTCAGACATGAGTTATAGCTATTGGCCTTATAGGCAATACTAATGAATCAGTAATATATATTAAATTAAATGTTTTTAAACAAAAACACACATAAGACAAAGTTATGTTTGGATCAGTTGATGAAAATGTTGTGACCAGAGGCTCATAGGAACCTAACCCTGTATGTCCTGTAGGAGCGATGGCTCTGTATTTGCAAATTCAGTGTTTGTGGTAACTTCATAGAACATAACTACTGTGTATAATGAAAACTAGCTGCATTATTCAAATTCAAATACTAATTTTTTAGTGAAGTTGCATTTATAATTTGGGGGGAGCAGATTTGCAGCAAAAGATAAGCCTGGCAGGGCAAAGGCTATAGGAAAAGAGGCAGCTTACTAATGTTACCCAGTGTTTCCAAGGGGGCTGAAAGCAGGACAAATACCAGGACCCAGGTATGGTCACCACCACCACCACCACCACCCCTGGGGGCAGGACAGCAGAGCACAGATTTTCTTAGGACACCCTGCCATGCCTCGTGACAAAATGACACGGTGTTAGAAGCCAGAAGCAAGGGCCTCCTATGGTATCCAGGAGTGCACACAGTGAGATGTCCCAGAGAGAGGTGCCAGGTGGGGTGTGGAGGCAACCCACTCAGTACAGACAGAGCCCAAATGTGAGAGGGGCTCTTTTTAAAAAGATGCTAAACCAGACTGTGTGCCACAGCACAGCAGGATTCTGAAGCTGGGTTGTTGTGGGTCCTGGCCATGTAGGTACTTCCCCAGCAGGATGTGGTAGCCATGTGGCCTTTCCCACTTGCCTAGCTAAGCTGCAGACAAGACGCCTGGCCTGGCCTCTGGGGTGCTGATAGCTGGTCAGAGCTGGAGGAACCTGCAAGCAGCCAGAGCCAATGTGTTTCCCATCCTCAGGGCCCAGCTGGCTGGGGGTGCAGAAGGGAGGGAGGAAAGGTGTCTCCTGGAGAACTTGCAGGTCACTCCTGAGTTCCCATGATGAGCTCCTTCCCAGGGGAGGCAAGATGGGTTCCAGAGACAGGCAGCCCGGGGTAGCAGCTCAGCGCTGCCACCTCTCTGTGCTTCAGTTTCCTCACTATATAAAAGGGGAATAAAACCGTTCCCAAACTTCACACACCCTTGCTGGCTGTTTCAAATGTGTGAGTATACAGAAAGCACTGAGAACAATGCCTGGCACACAGCAAGCACCTGATAATCATTATCCATTACACCTACCTACATATTTCCAAGTAGAGTTGTTAGAAAGTCACCATGGCATGTGGTCTGGTTTAAGGAAATCCCAGAAGAGTAAGTAGTATATGGTTAATCCACAGTTAATTCTTGAACATCTATAAATGTATGGTCCAGCCTACAGAGAATTCTTAATATTCAAAGCCGTTAGGACTTAAGTATATTTTTGGGGTGGTGTGAGTCCTTTAAGTAAAAGACAACCCACACTAAACCATAAACTCTGTCTGGGTGGTAACCTGCCAAATCTACTAAAAACTAAAGAGAACTAGATAAGGTCTTATTGCTTGAAGAGCCCCTGCTGTTGTTGCTGCTTTTCCAGTAGGGAGTAGAGGGGGCTGTCAGAAAATGTTTCACTGGAGCCTGGATTTTTAAAGACACAAGGGAAGTGTTGGCTAGAAACATCCTAAGGGTCAAACAAGATATTTAATAGCTGGGCTTTTTTTTTCATTCATATTAATAATACTAAACTTGATTCTCATTTTCACTTTTAGAAAGGTTATAAAAGCATCCTTCTTATCCTACTCTGACAGACAGTTTTGCACAGGCAATGCCATGGGTCTTGATCCCAGGTACCCTCCTCTAACTGAAGAACGGTTCTAAGTAGATAAAAACCTGTTTGTGCCTAAGACTAGGAAAGGAACTCTCCTACACATGTTGGAATGTTTACAAGGCATTCTCTTTTGCAAAATACCTGTCGAGTTGCAGTGATTTTCCCCTTGCCATTGCTTTTAGATTTAGCATTCATGGACAGCTCCTGGGATGCACTGTGGGTGCTAGAGAGCTGGGCCAGACACCATGGCCTCTGTTTTGGGGGACTCAGTCTGTTTGGGGGGAAGGGGAATTGTCAGGCCATAAAGAGATGGCTCAGCGAGATCTGGCTGGTGTTCTGGAGCAGGAGGCCTGGCCCCTCTCCTTCCTCACCACCCCCAACCCCTGCAGTTCCCTCTCTTTCTGTGAGAGGCATAGGCAGGGGTAGGCAGGGACAGGAACAATGTTATACTGTATGTTACGGCTGGTTCCTGACCTTCTCCACGCTCCATGAGACTTTTAATTCTCTCTCAGGAGAGGGATCTAGACAGAGACAGGCTAAACCCCAAACTCCAGAGTCCCTAGACGTACAGTGTCCAGACTAGAAATGTTGACATAATGCTTGGCTTTTCTTTAAATTAAAGAAAATCAGTAACAGTTGCTTCCTGATAGGGCTCTTCTCTTGTGCCTGCAGTGGCAGCCCAGCTTCCTTCCATCATGGTCTCTCCTATGCTATGCTGTTGTTGGCCTTTTGGCTTCTTTCAGCCTGAGTGCGATTCGGGGTGGCACGGGACAGAGCAGTCCAGCAGAGGAATACCAACAGGGGCCTGGGTGGTCATTTGGGGTCCAGTGGGTGCACTGTTAGTGTCTGAGCACAGGTTGGGAGGCTCTGCAGAGAGGATGGCCCATTGATTCCTCCCACAGGGGCCATGAGGACTATCTCCCTGAGCTGTGACATATCCCAGGAGAGGAAGGCCAAGTTGAGGCTGAAGGGCAGAAGAGGGTGGAGAGGTCACCATTCTTCATTCCATTCCCACCCTGGCATGTGACCATCAACACCCAGGCCTTCTGACTCAGCACCCTGTGGGACATTACTGCACAAATGGCAGATGTGGCCACAACCTCCTCTAGGATGTCTATACTTGATGCTCAATGAGCACAGTTCCTTGACCTTCATCACATGAGGGTGGCCTTTCTCTTCTACCCAAGAGGAAAGAGGTCAAGTATCTCTTGTTACACACACAGGTACACACGGGATGGCCAGATAAGGAAGCTCCCCCCACACTCTCTTTTCCATCGGAAGCAGATGAAGCCAGGTCTGGGACATTCAGAGAGACCTGGGGTTCCACCATGAGAAGCAGAAACCAAAATGAGGCTACAAGAGTAGACAGCTGGACCACAGAGAAAGGCAGTGAGGAGAGGAAAAAACAGATGTGTGGGAATACTACCTTTTCATGTAGTACCTTTTCATGCTGGAGTCAAATGACTCCAGCAGCTTGGGCAAAGTTAGACAACAACTCTGATGAAAGAAACTGGCCATAACCATTGGGGGTGCTAAGCAGCCCTGGTTCAAAAGACCCTGACAGGTAGGCTGGAGCTCTCTGCCAGAAGACAAAGCCCAAAGGTACAAACGAGGCCTCTACTTTCCACATAGAGGCCTCTGCCTCTCCCTCTCTCTATATGGAGGCCCTTATGTCCTTGGGAGCAATTGAGTGTGCAGTGAAGCAAGTGCTCTGGGATAGCAAGTTAGCTGAATATTCTAGAAAGAGCCTTAAACCGCTGAATGTAAAGATGATTTTTCTTCTGAAACAGAAGTCTGATTCTTCTCTTAGAATTTGCAGAGTTCTT
Organism: Vulpes vulpes; assembly: GCF_048418805.1. Taxonomy (NCBI): domain Eukaryota; kingdom Metazoa; phylum Chordata; class Mammalia; order Carnivora; family Canidae; genus Vulpes; species Vulpes vulpes. Next base: position 87,773,392 of record NC_132793.1, on the reverse strand, counting down.
TCTTCCCTCAAAGGACAGGAACAATGTTATACTGTATGTTACGGCTGGTTCCCTCAACCTGTGCTGTCTAGACTCTGTGTGCTTTCACTTAAAAAACAAAATTAAATAAAAATAAAAACAACCCTTCGCCATCTAGGCACCACTCTATCATCTTAAAACTATTTCTGGCAGGAGAAGAATGCTTCATTCAGGAGTCGCCCTGATGGGGAGACCAGCGGGAAGGAAGTGGGCCTGGACGTGGCGGCCTTTCAGGGCAGGACCCAGCTCCCAGGAGCCCAGCATCCCCTTACCTGGAGTTTGATTCTCCGTGCGTAGGGCATTTTCCAACAAGCAAAACAAAAGAAAGCAAAACCTTCTTTATCTCAGAGAACCTCCTCCCACTTTCTTCTGAATTGATAGGCTCAGGCTCCCCAGATAAAATGATGCTTGAAAATGTAAAGATTGAGATCTGCTGCTGGCTGACTGGCTTGTCAGGCCTGGGAGGGCTCACCCAGCACTCAGTCTTCACAACTAGCAGCAGGATGCAAACTTAGTTTTTCAAAAGCACCTTCCATGGCTACTCAGGCAACAAACACTTTCTGAATTCCTACTGTAGGCCGGGCAGCAGCGAGAAACATTTTTCTCAGCATTTTATAGCAAAAGAACATATTATAAGAGGTAGGTGCTTTCAAAGAAGAGGCAGTATCAAAGGGAGTAAGCTGCATTTGTTGATAAAGAAAGGGTCACTTATAATCACTCCAAAATTTCTTTTTCCAAACGCACATTTTCCCAAACGTAATAAATAGTTACGCCTATGGGGGAAAAAAGCATTCTGTTGTTTATCAGATATTGAGGCCTAGAGAAACACCATTCTCCTTTTTAAACAGTATAGAGACAAAGGCAGAATTCAGAGGAATGATCTGATTTCTTCTCCTAATGGAGTAGGGTCCTTGCTATCGATTTACTTTGTAGCTGCTTTTGTTTTTTAAACAAAAATTTCAATGAACAAGTGTACCTGATTTAGAACAACTACTACAAAGGGTGATGCTGGGAGTGTCCTAATCATGGAAGAAAGATGAACCAGGGTCCTACAGCACATTACTTAGGCTTGGTAAAAAAAAAAAAAAAATCCCAGGCTTAGAGGTGCCTCGGTGGCTCAGTGGGTTAAGTGTCTGCCTCTGGCTCATGAGCCCTATGTAGGGCTCTCTGCTCAGCAGGGAGTCTGTTTCTCTCTCTCTGTGCTCTCTCCCTCTCTCAAATAAATAAATAAAATCTTTAAAAAATTTTTTAAAAAAGGAGTGATTCTTTTACAGCTCCAGAATCCATAAGAGAAAACACAGGCACATCTATAGGTATACAACCATGCATGCATCCCCCAACATGCACGTGTGTCTACAGATGTGCACTAGAAATGTATGTGTGAACACCTCCTCCACGGTACCTTACAGGAGAGTTCGGTTCTCACTGACATTCCTGAAAAGCCACCTGGAGCCTGAGCTGAGCCTCACCTGGGCCTCTTGTCTGTGGTGGCAACACACATGTGCTGCGTAGGCACTGCTGTCCACTTCTTTGCCTCCATGACGAGGGCTTCTGCATCCACCAGGCCAAATCCATAGAGATGGCTGACTGAAAAGACAGAGCCTTCAGAATCACACACACCCCCACCCCAGGAATGAAGCAAGGCCTGGCTTTCACACTCTGCTTGGCTCCCATGCAGGGCACCTCATCCGCAACTGCCATGGTCCTGGGACAGACCACTCGTTTCACTCATGGGTGGCAAGAACATGAGCCATCGCCTGGAAGCCCTGAGCTGCGGGACCAGCCCCTCTGCAGACAGCTCCAAAATCCCAGCTGCTTTCCCTAATTCTCCCTGAACTATACTCCTTCAGGTCAGGAGTGCGGGCCAGGAAATGTGGCCCATTTTAGTGCAGAGTATGAAAAGGAAGTGTTGAGAGGGTGTAGCCACTTTCTTTGTGTGAGACAGGGATGGGTTTATGTACACTGAAGGCACTTGTTGGCATCTGAGCTCCTCAAATCATAAACCAGACAAGAGAAACAAAGCTTTAAACCCCTTGGTTCACATGACCATGATGTGTAATAAACAAGAAAGCAAGGCCAGGTACATCTTTTTTATCATTATTTTTTTTTTCCCTGCTAAATTCCCAGGGCATTCTGGGAAAGTGGCATTGCACAGAACACAGACCATGAGTGCTTGTGAGTTGGCCTGATCCAGTGTTTAATTTGGCCATGGCAGGAGAGTTCCAAAGTTAATTTAAGAGGCAAGGTCAAGAACTAGATACAATCTATTTTCCTATTTAATTAGGCCAACATTGAAATGTAGGTCAGCTCTTGTTACAGCACACCACCACCACCACCATTCTTGCAAAACAAAGATGCATTAGGCCTGGTCAATGGCTTTCTTATTAAAAAGGAATGTCCCTTGGAACTTACAGTGACAACACTTGCCCTATATTTTACAGATAGTAATATCAGGCTCAGTGTCAAAATAGTTGGGCCTGAGCTTCAGAAAAGGAAAAAGAAGTCCTCCCTAATATACCCTGGCTGAATGTAAATCTTTTTCAAGTATCTCTGGTAAAAAGCCAGACAAACAAAGCCAATGGCAGAGTCCTATAATTATCTGCCAGAGAGGCTCCAAATATCTGGGTTACAAGCCCTGATCATGGGTTGATTTCATACAACCTAAGTCTGTACCAGGCTGGGTTGGGGAAAGAAGCCTTGCTGTTCTATGAGTTACTTCTATAACACAGACAGAAGTTTTATAGTTAGAAAGTAACTTACGTAACTGTCACAGTGTCCTCATTATACAGATAAGGAAACTGAGGGCCAGTTTCAAAATCATGGAGCTACTCAGGACTAAGAATGCAAGATGCCCTTAGGCTGCACACAAATAAACATTATTTATCTTAATGGTCATGGATTTGTTTTGATGTGCATTAAAAAAAATAAAAATAGACATCAAACCTGTGTGATTAACTGGATGTAATAGAGTCTCCTTTTAAAATGTATGTCATTATGTAAAAAAAAAATGCAAGTCAGGGTAAAGAGAACTATTACTTCAACACTGGTTCAGGTGGTCTCTGGATGTGGCCAAAATCGTGACATTGAGGGGACCTTGAATTCTACTGATCTTAGGTTTTTTTCCCTAATATCAGTGGGAGGTTCCAGGATACTTTTCTTAAACCTCTAGCTATATACTTCTCACTCTTGTGACACACAATCAATACCATTTGGGAATTCTTTCTGAAAAGCTCCTGTCATCCCTTTAATACAGATTCCAGCAAGTCACCCAGTGGGCTTTCCAGGATGGGCTGCCGATCCCCACCCAGCCCAGCCCAGTGGGAGCTACCACCGCACCTTTATGACCAGCACCGTTGACTTTCCAATCATTGGCTTTCAGGTGTGCTGGCCTAGATGTCTTCACCAGCAGGTGCTGGACATCCCTCCAGGTTAACTGGTTACTGCAAACACAATGACAGACCAGTGAAGCCCACACATATCAAAAGGACGGCCACCCAGGTCCATCAGTGGTGGTGCATCGGGAGCCAGCCCCAAGTTGGGACTTGAGGAAGCCCAGAAGATCCATTTTTACATAACCTCTATGTAAAGAATGGTTTCCAGGGATTAAATTCTAAGACAAAATAGTACAGTGGGTGACCTCAGATCCATAGCACTAAAACTCCAGCCCTGCTGCCAAGGTGTACCTGAGTGTGAACAAGGGCTACAGAAGAAATTGTAGCAGGGAGAGGGACATCCTGATGTCTCTATTGGGGGCTACTCTTCACCAAGACAAGCAAACTCCACGGTGCATGAGAGCACACTTAAGTCCTCATCTGCCCAGCCCCACCTGGTGTAGATCCACCTGCTACCGATTATCATTCGAGATGTTAGTAATTCTAAATTTCTTTAGAATTTAGAAATGCTTAAATTTCTTAAAGCATTTGTTTGGTGCAAAGGGGAAATGTTTCACACATGCCCACTATCAGAGTTTTTTGAGTCTATGAAACATTGTCTTGCCTTTTTAACACCACAGGAAACCAGGATCCAACTTACAATGAGACTCTATCATCACCCCCTTAGCCCACAGCATCAAGACCAGGTCCCAAATATCAGGAAGGGAGACAGAACATGAAGACTCCTAACTCTGGGAAACGAACTGGGGGTGGTGGAAGGGGAGGAGGGCAGGGGGTGGGGGGGAATGGGTGACGGGCACTGAGGGGGACACTGGATGGGATGAGCACTGGGTGTTTTTCTGTATGTTGATAAATTGAATACCAATAAAAATTAATTTATAAAAAAAAAAAAAAAAGACCAGGTCCCAGACAGAGGCTGAAGTACCCTCTGTGCAGCCTGCACCTGCTCCTCTTGACTAGGGCCTGCCCCCACCCACAGTGGCCACAACTATTTTTCCTGTCACCTACTCTTTGTGTGTGTTTAAAAATATACATAACATAAAAGTGACCACCTTAACCATTTTTCGGGGCAGAGTGCAGAGCCAATTAGTACCTGTACATTGTTTTACGTCCAACAAAAACCACCCATCTCATCTTCCCCAAGTGGAACTCTGTGCCATCTCTGCCCATTTCCTTCTGCCCCCAGCCCCTTCCTTGACCACTTCATTCTGCTTTGTGTCTATGAATGTGATGACTCTAGGAACCTCATATAAATGGAACCACACAGTATGGGTCCTGCTGTGAGTGGCTTATTTCACTCAGCATAACATCCTCCAGGTCCATCCATGTTGTATGTAGCAGGTGTCAGAATTCCCTTCCTTTTGAAGGCTTGTATGAACCACATTTTGTGTATCCGTTCATCTCTCAACAGGTACTCCAGATACCTTGTCCTTTTGGCTACTGTGAGTAATGCTGCTATGAACATAGTGTACACAGAGCTCTTTAAGTATCTGCTTTCAATTCTTTTGGGTATATACCCACAAGTGGAATTATAGGATCACATGGTAATTCTTTGTTTAAGCTTTTGAGGAATCCCCACACTGGATTCTACAGTGGCTGCACCATTTTACATTTCCACTTTGGAAAGTGTTGTCCCCTGGGACCTCACTGTGGTTTGAGTCTTGGAGCACACATGCATCCTCTCTTGGGGCTCACTCTGCAGTTGCTAGCCTCAGTCTTCTTTGATTTCTTCAGCATGCTCCTGCCACTGTAAGAGGGCCTCACTGGCCTCCTAGCCACCTCCCCACAATGATGTCTATCAGTGAAGTTTCCAGGCCCTTGCTTGGCTTTCTCCCTTTACCTAATGCCTCTCCTGAGGGCTCATGGCCAACCTCATCATTCAGGGGTGATTCTGAGGCCCCACATGGCCCAAAGCCTCTCACCCTTACATACAGGCATAGGCTTTAGAGTTCAGCCAGAGCTGATGGGGCTGTGCTCCTTGTTACCTGTGTGACCTGGCAAATTACTGCTCCTGTCAACAGGGCCTTTCAAGGATGGCTATAGCCAGTCTACCTAGGAGTTCAGCAACAGATGTCAGGCAGCATGAGCTTCAGAGTTCAGGACAGAATGGGTGCAGAAAGGGAGAATGTTAGAAATCATCTCATTATGAGGACGTCCATTTTATTTTGGACTCTAATAATAAAAAAACATACAGTTGTAGGGGGCCCTGGGTGGTTCAGTTGGTTAAGCATCTGGCCTTTGGCTCAGGTCATGATCTCAGGGCCTGGGATTGAGCCCCACATTGGGCTTCTTGCCCAAGGGGGAGTCTGCTTTTCCCTCTCCCTCTACCACTCCCCTGTACTCTACTTGTACTCTCACTCTCAAATAAATAAAAAATAAACAAAATACTATAAATAAATATATATAGTTGTATGAACAACAAAGCTAAGACATGGTATTGAAAATGTTTTTCAATGAAGGTGGGACTGATGAGAAGTCCCAAGAGGGCCACAAACCAGGATGACCTTTGCACCATTCTTACCCATGAGGGTTTTTCTTCATTTTTGTTACATGCTGTCCACAGGCCCTCCCTGACCCCCTGAGACCTTCTCCACTCAGGAATATTTGGCTTGGTCCTGATGCCTTCTACAGTAGAAGTGAGCAGAATTTGAAGGCAATGCTAGGCACACGAGCAGCAGGCCTACTCTCTGGACATCTGAGCTATCCTGGTCTCCAATCTCCTCACCTCGGGTCTGCAGGGTCCCTTGTTATAACTTGTCCCTTCCTTGACCAGTTCTGCAGGTTTAAATGCTCTGAGCTGAAGCTGTTTTCTTGACTAGCATGAAGTTTGCTTGACAAGCTACCTGGAAATTTCTGAGGAGGAGCTAAAAGGGTGAGGAAGATGACTACCAGAGTTTTCATGTGTCCATAGGCCAAGTTTAATGGGACAGGCTGGCATGAAATGAAGCTTATTTTCTATTTAGTTTTGACTAACAAAATTCCTTGCGTGTTTCTATTATGGAATGGAAGGAAATATAAAACAGTGAATTGCTAAGTTTGTGAATGCCACTTTCCACACAAGTAAGTAATTATTTCGTGTTTTTTTTTTTTTTTTTTTTTTTCCTAAAGAGCCTCAGGACACAGAAGCTAACATTTTGGCCTAAAAATAAAAAATATTTAGCTATTCCTTTGTTAAACTGATAGCATTTGAGTTGTATGCTCTTCGCCTTGGACAAACCAATATGTAAACATTCATAACTGTCAGGATTTAATTAACCCAAATATGATTTTCTGAATCATTTAAAATCTTGACAACAACTGACTATCTCAAATGGCAGGGTTGTTCTGAGCTAGTTTTGATGTCCAATCTAAATTTGTTTTTGACACCATGATTGTATATGTAGTAAACTCTCTCTTCTCTCTGATCATCCAGACACTAAAATTCTAGAGTTTTTATTTGGCTTGTGACAGATAAAATGTCACCACTGCATTCTCAGTTTTATTAACTAAAGTTTATAAAGAGCACCTGTAGCAGCCCAAAGTGGAATTTTGGTCTGTGACACAGAATGGGAGGTAGGCTTGGGGTTCTGGCCCACTCAGCAATCTGTGGAGATGGTGAGTTTTAAAAAAGAAAAAGAGGGGGTAGCCCAGGTGGCTCAGGGGTTTAGCACTGCCTTCAGCCCAGGGCGTGATCTTGGAGTCCCTGGATTGAGTCCCACATCGGGCTCCCTGCATGGAGCCTGCTTCTCCTTCTGCCTGTGTCTATGCTTCTCTCTCTGTGTTTCTCATGAATAAATAAAATCTTTAAAAACATAAAAAAAAAAAAAAACGGAAAAGGAAAAAGAAGGAAAGGAATCTCTTCATATCCATTAAGGGTGGTCATAAAAAGGAAGGAAATCCTGACCCACTCTACATCATGGATAAACCTTGAGGACACTGTTACGTGAGCCAGTCATAAAACACAAATCCTGTATGATTCCACTTACATGAGGTGTTTAGCACAGTCAAACTCTTAGAGACAAAAGGCGGAATGGTGATTGCTAGTGCCTGGAGAAGGGTTCACAGGGAGTGTTGTAGGCTGAACTGTGTCCTCCCAAACTTATATATTGAAGCCCTCACCCCTAGTCCTTCAGAATGTGACTTTATTTGGAGACAGGGTCTTTAAAGAGGTAATTAAGGTAAAATGGGATCTTTAGAGTGGGCCCTAAGCCACTATGACTGGTGTCCTTATAAAAGGATCTAGACACACACATGGATGGAAGACCGTGTCAGGACTCAAGGGGAAGGTGGCCATCTACAAGCCAAGGAGAGAGGCCTCAGAGGAAACCAACACCGCTGGGCACCTTGATCTTAGACTTATATCTGCCAGAACTGGTAGATCATTTATTTCTTTTGTCTAAACCTCCCAGTCTGTGGTATTTTGTTATGACATCCTAGCTGACCAGTGCAGGCAGATACTGCTTAATGGGTTTAGGATGATGAAAATGTTCCATAGATGAACGATGGTGATAGTTACGCAAGGTGAATGTGCTTGATGAAATGTCCATTTAAAAAATGGTTAAAATGGTAACTTTGATGTTATGTGTATTTTACTGCAATAAAAGCAAAGAGAAAACAAAAGAAAAGAGGGGGAGGGAAGTGGGAACTTACTTTGCTTCTAAAGCCAAGGCGATGATGCCCGCCACCATGGGGGCTGAAACTGAGGTCCCTGTGTGGCCGTCTGTGCAGCGCTGCCGCAGATCCGTGGTAACCTGGGTGACAGGGCAGCAAGAGGTGAAGTTAGCTCTCAGAAGATGTCAGAGGCTGCTCAAGATGCTATGCCTGGACAGGTGTGGCCCCTAGTCGGAAAAGATACTACACAGATGTATCTCTGCAATCAAGGTTTGTGTCTGCTCCTCCCTGCTCATCCACTTTGCTCTTATTCGTAGAACACGGAACTGCTGCAGGGGTGAGCTAATCACAGGGTGGGAACAGGGAGACAAGGCAGAGAAGACGAGCAGCAGGAAGCCGTATAACCTCACTGCTGCGGAGTGTGGGCTAAGACACAAAGATAAGGCAGAATGAAGCAAAGAGGGGTCCTCTGTGGCAGAGCCCCCAAGCCAAGACCACCTGCCGTAGCCCATGTTAACAACCCCAAGTCACATTTGACATCAGAGCAGCTGGAAACACGGCGGTAGGCAGGGGGGTGGGGTGGGGGGGGTGCGCAAGTGACCCAGAGACCATCTCTGCCAGATCAGAGACCAGTCACAGAAAGTTACAGATCACTCCCCACCAGGACATCCTCCTCAGATAGTTGACAGTGTCCCAAAGCACCCAGTTCCATCTGCAGCAGCAGAGAAACCTGGAGTGTTCTCTACCTTCACAGGGCCTGCTGTGGGAGACGACAAGGCTGGCCACTCTCCTTGGGAAGAGCTGATTGCACACTGGGGAAGCTCTGCAGGCCTTCCTCTGGGGCATAGGCTCCCAGCTGGGTGGGGATATTGATTCTGGACCTCTCTAGTGCACAGACTGATTTGTACCTTGCCCATGAACTGAAGTGGAGAAGCAGCACTGTGGAATCACCACACGTGGGTTCACGTGTGCCAGATGAGATTCTGGCCCTCAGCTACTCCTGTGCGCTCTGCAGGTGGAATTAAGGTAGTTAACCAGCAGACCTTAAATCAGTGGGAATATCCTGGATTATCCAGGGGGCCTGATGTAATTGTAGGGCCCTGGAAAATGGAAGGAGGCAGAAAAGTGTGTCAAAGAGCTGAGGCAGAAGGGGGACCCAAACCATCTTTGCCAGCTTAGAAGGGAGAGATGGGGGAATGGAAGCCAAAGAATGTGGGCAGCCGAAAATGCTGAAAACAGCCCTTAGCAGACAGCCCACAAGGAAATCCGAGCTCAGTCCTATAACCACGAGGAACTAAAGTCTGCCAACAACCTGAATGAGCACAGAACGAATTCTCCACGAGAGCCTCTAGAAAAGAACCCGGCCCAGCTGGCACATGGATTTCAGCCTCTGGAGACTCAGAATACAGATTCAGTCAAGGCTGCTGCACTGCTTGGCTTCCTGAACTGTGAGATGAGAATTCTGTGCTGTTTTAAGCTGCTAAATTTAGGATAATTTGTTACAAGAGCATAGGAAGCAAGACCCACACTAAATGCAAGATTCCAGTAGCCGAGCTGCATAGCCCTGGAGAATGAATTTCCCCAGTCATAACAATCCAGATCCTCTTTCTAGCAGAGCATCTTCCATCCTCACAGGTCGGTTGGGCTGACGATCACCCAGTGAGACAGGATCCAGCCTGTCTCACACACATATACTGGGAAGATCCCACAGAAACCCTGGCAGAGACCTGCCTCCTCCTCTCCCTGATATTAGGAGGGGCAGCTTAGGGCAGGGAAGTTGGGACAATGATGCATCTTCTGACCCTGGGATCTTCATCTGCAAACAGGCATCATGATACGTCCTTCACAAGACTTCTGGTAAGAGTCACAGCTGGTACCTGAGACATACTGGCATTCAGTAAGTGCTGCCCAGGGAGGGACACTGAGGGTGTCTGGGTTAGGAGGCCAGCCTCTAAGAAAAGGCTATGAGGAAGCAAGCAGAGGGGCCCATCTGAAGGGAGGGAATGGCTTAACCAAGGCGGGGCAGCCCCCACTTCCTGAGACCCAACGTCATGCATTTGGAACTCTGCTCAAGTTTAGTGAATGAAAGAAAGAGCCAAGGCATGAATGAGAGATGCTCTGCTAGGTGTTGTTCCTTTTATTGAGTCATGTGTCAGCATTGGGCAATCCCTTCCCCCAGGCGAACACTGGCATTTGCTGGACAGAGAGGAAAGGAGAGCATGGGTGGGACAGATCCTGGATTTCCAGCTGACACCTGCCTGAACCAAAGAGATTGCAAACTGCCAACCATCCAGAGCAGTTACCCATACCCTTGTGGGTTCTCTAAAGGGACTCGGAGCAAAATCTTGGCTCTGGTTGACCTGAAAATGACATCAGCAACAACAACAAACTTGACAAAAATACCATCCACACTCAAAGAATCCCAAAGCCCAGCACGGCAGGTACAACTAAATGATTTTTCTCTTTTATCCTCCTCTCCACTATACCCTTCTGACCCATATGGTATTGCTCAGAGAAGAGAAAGAAAGAAAGAAGAAAAAAAAAGAAAAGAATTAAGGCATTTTATGCCTAAGATGCCTGCTCACGCAGTATGATTAATTAAGCAGATAAAGCTGCAAGCCCTGCTCCCAGGAATGGGAGACACAGTTGTCCCAGCATGAAGCCTCTAGTACAAAGTGTTCGATGACACAATCTCCACCTCATACACCTCCAGCCAGCAGGCCTGTTTAACAAGACTCCAGCAAGTCTGTGTTCAAATGAGCTAGATGCCTAAATGAACAGGACACCGTTCAGAATCTCAGCTGCCTGTCTCAGGGGTGCATGCTTCAGTAGAAAAGGAAAATAAATTAATACCTTAGTTAACTAGCCCGGGCTGCTACCAGGCTGGCGGCCCGGCAGCCGTGGCCGACCCTTCAACTGGTACGGAGCAAAGTGGAAAACAGGGAGCCTATATGCTCCCACAGAAAGATGTAAAAATAAATTTGCAAATAATTTCTAGAGATGTGGCTTGGCAGCAGGAGAAATAAAAAGATGCTAGTGAGCTTGCCTGAAAATTAAACCATGTCTGGCCAGCTCCCCGGTCTCATTTTTTTAAACGTCTAAAAACCAACTTAATGACTGTGCATTTGAATTCCGCATTAATTTCAGCTCAAAAATCCTCCCCCTTCTTACTTTGCTTAAGGTAGGAGAGCCTGCAGGGAAGGAGGAAGCACCAATTCCACCCATCTACTAAAAGAAAACAGTCACTTTTTAAAAGATAAATCACACTTGATGTTCACTGAAGTGAGCGAAACAGACAGAAACCACGGCACAGTTTGAAGTGTCCAGGGAAAGTCCTTTTGTTGGGGAGAATGAATGGCCCAGAAGAACACTTGGATCTCCAAAATGTTTCAGTATAAAATCAAGACTTTCTCTTAACTCTATTTGGCACACTGACACTGAACCGGTCACTTGGATCCCAAGCAGTGTGACCACAGAAATTTAGAGAGCTAAAAGGAGACATGGCACAGAGAATGCACCCCATTCTTAAATGCTATTTTTAGATCCCTAAAGCCAGAGAGGGTTTTAATTGGTATTTAGTGCAAAAATTAGAAAGGCAGGGTCTGAGGATGGTTGCCAAAGGACTGGGGTTTCCCTCTAGGACAATCAGCTCACTGATGGGTGAGGTCGGTACTCTGGGATCTGGTTCAAACTGGCCTCAACCTGGCTCATCTTTTTGCAAAGAGGGAAAGAAACTTCCCCCAAAGGGGTGGCAGGCGTGCATCCTAAGCTCTGTCTTGGTTAAGAGCACTCACGATTTTCCGCTCATAAAACGCGCCGCTGCTATAGGTGGTGGCCAAGGTGGATGCACACTCCTCCAGGTACCACGGCTTGTAGCCATTTTCCGTGGTGCTGCTCACGGAGATGGTGTAGATGCTGTTGGTGTAGCCGTCACAGGAGCAGTGGTCCCCCTCTCTCCCGCCATTCCCTGATGCCCAGACGAAAATGGAGCCCAGGCCCTGCCGACCCTAGACAGGAAGAAGGAGAAGGTGTCAGGCCTGGTAGTCAGAACCTTGCAGGTTGGGTCTCGCACCAGCAGAAAGTCCTTCCTTCCAAATGTCCCTTCCAAAGGGTTGGAGAAGGATGTGTTCAGACTATTTGGATGCCACATGGTTCTGTGGGCTCGTTTTTATTAATGGAGCACTGCTGAATCACAGCATGGCACTGAGAAGGTGGCCCGGAAAGACATCTCTGTTCCTCATGGGAAAAGCAAGGGCCCTCAAAGAGATATTCTGTCCCAGAGTCATGCCTGTTATTTCCATCATAATGACCTATCATCACAAAGAGCAAGCAGTGCCACAAGTATCACTGAGATGAAAGTTGCTGCCAAATTTACAACATTAATTTTTTTCAAGATTGAAAGGGCTGGTCCTATGGGCAATGAAAGAGCTGGTCCTGTGGGGCAGAGGGCGAATTTTCCTAAAAAACCCAGAAGAAGAAGCACAAGTCTTGGAGAACAGGTAAGATTTTGAAAAGAAGGGATGGGACAGCAAATTCTGGGTGAAGGATAAACAGGTAAAATGGGTCATAGTCCATAATGCTATGGCCTCTTGTGGCCACCCTGTGAGAGCTCCCCAGAGTCTCTGCCATGGGTAGTCATTAAAGTAGTCAGATGAGGTACCTAGGTGGCTCAGTAGGTTGTCTGCCTTGGGCTCAGGTAATGATCCAGGCATCTTGGGATTGAGTCCCTGCTCAGCAGGGAGCCTGCTTCTCCCTCTCTCTCAGCCCCTCCCCCTGCTTGTGCACTCTCTCTCTCTCTCTCTCTCAAATAAATAAATAAAACATTAAAAAAAATAGTAGTCAGATGGTCAATGCCAGCCAAGGCCAGCAGCCTCACCTGTGTGTAAGTTTTCATTTATAAGAACATATAAGTGAAAGCGAATCTTTGAAAGATAGTGGCTCGGTTCTGGCAGCTGTTTTATCCCACACTCATAGAATCAATGATTTCTGACCCAACCAAGTGCCTGTCCCAGTCACAAACACTAGTTAAAGATGAACTAATCCAAGATGGAACTGACCCATTCTGAGTGGCTGGACCTGTTGGTGGTACACACCCAACCCCAGAGATCAGTGCCAACACCCATCTCTGTGAAACTGGACCCACAAGGGCTGATAACTTTGGTGTCCTAGCAAGCACCCTCCTCCCCAAACATGTGGAAGGAAATTGATACTTCTGCTCAACAACTGGCCAATTTAAAGAAAACTTGCAACAAAATCCTGAGATCTCCACAGAGTTCAACTCAAGTTTTGCTGTCGACTGGATGCATCACACTCACCCAGAGTTCAAATCCACCTTGGGGGGATCCCTGAGCAGCTCAGCAGTTTAGCGCCTGCCTTTGGCCCAGGGCCTGATCCTGGAGACCAGGGATCGAGTCCCACATCGGGCTCCCTGCATGGAGCCTGCTTCTCCCTCTGCCTGTGTCTCTGCCTCTCTCTCTCTCTCTCTTTCTGTGTCTCTCATGAATAAATAAAATCTTAAAAAAAAAAAAAACAAAAAACAGAAACAACACAAATCCACCCTGGGCTGAGCAGACCCACCTGCTCTGAAAGCCTCATGTTCCTCCACTTTGTAGACCAAGTAGAAAAAGATTCTGGCCTTTTTGTGCCTATTTGTCATGACTCTGACATTTCCTTCAGTTTCTAACCAGAGGCTCTCAACAGAGCCCATGGAAGATCCCTTAGGCTCGCTGCTCAAAACTGCCTTGCTCATTCTGCTTTCCATGTCTCCCAGGTGGATCTGTCCACATGGCCAAGAGCTCAACAGAAAGGTTACTCATATTTAGCAAAAAAGGTCAACCTTCTGGAAAGCACAAAGTACTATAGAAATGGGTATGGTGTGTCTGGGCATATAATTCCCTATATGGAAAGATTAATCAGAAGCTAGTTCAAATAAATTAAAATCAAAATGGAAAGATATTAGGGTGCCTAGGTGGCTGAGTCAGTAAAGCGTCTGTCTTCAGTTCAGGTCATGATCTCAGAGTTCTGGGATCGAGCCCTGCATTGGGCTCCCTGCTCAGTGGGGAGCTTGCTTCTCCCTCTGCCTCTCCCCAACTTGCTCATGCTTCTTCCCTCTCACTTTCTCTCTCTCTCAAAATAAATAAATAAAATCTTTTTTTAAAAAAAGAGAAAGGTATTTAACCCATCAGAGCCTACTTTATTCCATGAGAATCATCTGTAAGATGCTTCCCACTCCACTCCAAATTATTAATGAAAGGCTGTCACTTTGCAAAGTAGGGCCCCCAGACAGTACTCCTTCTACTTGAGCATGCACGCAGGTCACTGGGAGTCTTGCTACATGGCAGGCTCAGACTCAGCAGGTCTGGGGTGGGGGCGCAGAGATCCTGCATTTCTATTGAGCTCCCAGGTGATGCCTATGTGGTTGCTTCTGGACCCCACTTTGAATAACCAAAGGGCTGAAAATGCCAAAGGCCCGCATCTTCCACCTCACGCTGCACAGTTATTCCTTGACCAATCCATTCTCACAAGTGTCAAGGCCTCAGAACATTTCTCTTCCTCCTGCAAATTTTCCTAAAGAGGACATAAGGATGAGGTGGAGGAAACACCTGAATCAGAGGTCTGAAGAGATGTTTTAGCTGTCTCTGAGCATTTTATATTTTCACTTCCCAGGTCTTGGAAGCCACGGGCCAGAAGCTATAGGGGACAGTTCAACCCTGGCCATGAACTTGTGTTTCTGTTTAGGAAAGTTACAACCTCAACCCAATCAAAACATATTTCAGTGCCTTCCCCGGGAGGTGGAGGGGTCATCTGTGAACTCCAAAGCATGGTTTCTGAGGGGTTGCAAATGCCCGGCATCTGGACAAGGCCAGCGTTTCTAGCCTCAGCGAGGCTGCCTCTCCGCTGGGGGATGACAAGCCATGTGAGGAGTCAGACTCACTTCTATGCCAAATTATGGCCTCTGAAGTCTCCTACCACCAAACCACATCACCTACCAGAGATGAAGTTTGACTTGACAGAAAAAGATTGTAGCTGACAAATGGGGCATCGAGGAGGAAAAACAGATGGGGGAATGTGGATTGGTTTGAGATCATCACATTTCTAGGAGATTTTCAGTGACAACTTCAGACAGCTATGATTTAAGGCTCCCTATATGACATATTTTACTTCAGAATGACTGGGGAAAAAATGAAATGACCTCAGTATTTCAAGAAACTGTGACAAGAATGACGAGGAGCCACATGGTTCCCTCTGCAACTTCCTCACTACCCTGACAGCCTGATAAAGCCAATGCTACTTGGAATCTGAAATGCAAAGAGCCCCTCACTGAGGCTCCAGACTTTCCAAAGTCCTGTACAGATTCAGTCTACACAAAACTAAGTGGAGTTGAGATACCTAACAATCATTTGAAAACCATCACTGACCTCTCCAGGAAATGCGGGGTCCTGTCCTAAGACATCAAATCTTTCGATATCATCTTATAGCATGACACAGGTTTAGGATTGATGCTGTTCAAAGCAGTATCTTCCACACAGAAAATGTGATCTCTAATCTACAGTTTAAATTAAGCTTCACTTTTAGGGTGTTCCACTTGTCATCAAGAGTGAGATCCATGTGATTTAGTGGGTAGCAGAAGCTGAGCACTGGAAAGATATTTTTACTTGGCAGTCCCTTGTAGGCAGCAGGTGACTTGGTCACACTTGACCCTGCCAGCATTCCTGAGCCAGCACCTGGCACAGCTCAGGTGCTCAGCAACCTGACGGAAGCAGCCTTTGCATTTTCTTAGAGTCATGGAAGACAAAAGAAGATATATGGTATCCCAAGCATGACCATGAGGTCAAATGCCAGGTTGGGGACATTCTAAGAGATAAAGATTCAAACCTCATAAAAAAGTCACAGAAAATGATCAGAACTAGGGGATGGGCAGGGGAGACAAAGAAAGGCTGCTTTTAATGTAATCGTCTGATAATATTTGATTTGTTCATTAAATATTTATTAATCACCTTTTAATCACGGTACACAGGTTATAATAAAATAAGGACCTCAGTATTTTAAGTATTTTAACAAATGTTTTAAAATTTTTTCTTATATTTTAAACTCAATTTGCCAACATAGAGTATAACACCCAGTGCTTGTCTCATCATAAAAAAATGTTTTAAAGCATAAATAATAAAAGGGACTGGAACCACTCCCCTTTACAACCATACTGTCCCATCTCCCTTAAGAGAAGTTGGAAATATGAATGATGGCCCAGGGATGCTTGGACTTCCTGCCCAAAGCCCCACCAGCATGACCAGGCCATATCTTAAACTCTGGGCTGGAGCTTGTTGGGCCACCCAGGGCTACCCAGCCACTGACCACAGCTCTGTCTGTCTACTCCAAGAAGCTGTCCTCACCCAGAAATCTGCCTCACCACTTGGCTTATAAGAACTGGGTCATCTCCAGATCCTCTCTCCCCTTCCCCTGCAATTTTGACTCCCAAGGATCCAGAACTAATGATCACAGAGTGACTGTGGGTAGGCCTCCTGGCCCGAAGAGGAGAAGCCTGCCAGCCTCCTCTGCTTCCCCTCAGTCAGTCAGTGGAGAACCCATGCTTGGATGTTTGCTCTGTTTAGTCCTTGGTGAGGCACTACCCAAGAAATCCTAAACATGTTAGGCTGTGTGCTGGCAGTGAGGTCAATAAGGCCAAGACTATCTGTTCAGTGGCAGGAGTGGGATGTTGGGTTAGTGCACAGTCCATGATGGACACAGGAAGCTCCATGGCTGGTTGTTTCTCTGGGCAGGTGGTTCAAGGCCCAGGACACTCCTTCTACCTACACAGTTCAGGTAACAGGCCAGGTAGTTAGGCTAAGACCCCTACTGCCCACCTGCACACACCCCTTAGTTGGGGGCTGTCAGGCTTCAAGGCACAGAGTCCTGGGCTTGGTGGGTGACCAGCCAGCACTTGCTGGAATAGCCATATTCTCTACCAATAGTTTGGTAGAGAGCCACTTCCCTGAGCCCCGAAATGACTCCTCTATCACACTGGTCGAGGCACAGCAGGGCCTTCCTAGTCCCACTTTAGGACTCTGGCCTGTGTCACTCTAATTTTTTTTATTGTTAAAATTTTTTTTACTATTTCCCCCACCCGAGAGATCCACCGTAGCCCGGATGACTCACACCTTTTTAATGCCATACTCGAAGGCCTGTTTAGCCAGTCGGCCAGG
This sequence comes from Vulpes vulpes, assembly GCF_048418805.1. Taxonomy (NCBI): domain Eukaryota; kingdom Metazoa; phylum Chordata; class Mammalia; order Carnivora; family Canidae; genus Vulpes; species Vulpes vulpes. Next base: position 87,756,192 of record NC_132793.1, on the reverse strand, counting down.
CCCGTCCACCGTCTTCCCGTCGTCGTCTGGCCCCCAGCTCGCGCTGTAAATGTCGATGTAGTTGGGTCTGATGCCCAGCGACTTGGCCTCAACCACATCCGTCACGTCGCCGTCCAGCATGCGGATGCCTGAAAGCACACAAGGGGGCTCCGTGCACACCTGCTCTGTACTTTTCAGGGCCGCACAGACTGTGACCCTGGGGTGCAGGGGACCCCGGGTGCAGGGGCACGGCCGGGTAGCCCCACACAGCTCAGGAATCTGCCAGCGTCATTCTGGAAAACCTTTCTCCCCATCGTGTGCCAACCGATGTGAAAGAATTCAAATGACATCTGGGGCCATGTTGTGGCATCCCCAACACATGACATCAACAAAGGAAACAGAATTGTTTGGAAAATACAGGATTTAAACAGTTTCCTTGGTAGCACGATGTCACTCTGGCATTGAAAAATGGAACATAATATCATTATTACGACGATTATTTTTATAATAGAACTCTGGAGTCATTTCCAACTTTCCCTGCTGTCAATAGTTTTTTTTTTTTTCTTCTGTTTCTTATGTCTCTCTCTCTTTTTAAAATATTATCATCTCTGATTTGTAACTAGGAGTTTTTAACCTGGAAGACAGAAGGCCATACTGTAGCCCATCAAGGAGGAGCCACCTTATATCTCAATGTGCATTCAGGTTCTGTGTTTCCCAGGGGGGTCTTTAGATGCTGGGGAGTACCACTTCAAGAGCACCCTAAAAGGAGAAGGAGGGAGCCATGAGCCTCTCCCAGTGCCTACCTCCTCGGCTAAGGGTCCCCGCCTACCCCACACCCAACATTTGCCTCTATTACTGATCACACTCTGCATCCAGCAGGTGTGATGTCCCTGGGCCTGACCCAGAGAGATGGTCTCAGTGATGCTGGCCCATGACTGGGAAGCAGAGATAATGAGAGCCACCAGCATGTCCTGCTTGGACACTAGTAAATATATAAAATCAGTCCTCTTGGAGACTCAGAAAACCCCAGACCAATTGACCCTGGATCAGCACTCTAGGTGACTGCTCCATCCCCAGTCACCCTGCTCAGAGGCCCCCAAGGAGCCCCTCCTCCACTAGGCCAAGCTCCATGTGTGCAGTGGCCATGCCAATGAATTTTCAATCTTGAGCTATTTAAGACATAACAGAAAAGAGGAATTTTTTCTGATTATAAGCATCACATATGCTCTTTGCAGAAAGTTTGGAAAATAGAGAAATAACTAGTGATAATATTTTGGTTATTTTCTTCCAGTACTTTTCTTTGGCCACAGCAGGCATTTTCTCTCCAAGTTCTTTTTTTACCACAGAACTTCATACAGAACATTTCCCTGCACCATTAAAGACTCCTCTAAGACACGATTGTAAATGGTTGCAGCTTCCCCTCCTTTGCACCCCAGCCCTGGATGCAGTTTTGTGGAGCTTTGCCTCCCTGAGCAGAGAGGCCCCTAGCTCCCCTAGCCTGGACTGGATCTATTTGTGCAGAATCCCAGAATCTGCATCCACATATAGCCAGTATGCCAAAAATAGAAACTCTGAATACAAATGATTTTAAAAGACACAACAGTGACTTTTCCCCAGGATGAAAAGAGATGGTACAGGGCTCTGGCAGGAGGAACCACGGGAAGGAGACTCTCTGAGGGGACGCCCTCCCCAGGAGCTCAGGGACAGATGTTTTATATAAATTCAATCTTTCTGTCCCACCCTTTAAACTGTAATTGTAGAGATGCTCCACTGTCACTTTTGGTGGAGAGTGGAGGGGCAGAAATCCCGAACACATAAATTTCAAATGATGCCTAATCTCTCAGTCAGTAACACATGGATTGTAGATGAACAAATAAAAGTACTTTGTGATTTGTCGGGGTGAGTTGAAACTTCCTACCTACAGAGCACGTGAAGATGATTTAAATGCAGTAAATTCTTCCACCCTATCAATTTATGCTGCCCGGTTCTGAAAGGTTCAGGTTGCCCTGAAGTGTTCTCCTTAATGCCTGCCCTAACCCTCATGGTCCCTGTTATGAGCTGAGAGAAAAAAGGTCAGAGGCACTGTACAGGGTCCCTGGGAGGCCAAGTCGGACAGTCACAGTCTAGGGCATGCCATCCCTAGCAAACCAGAAACTCTTGCTCCCAAAGTCTGGAAATTGTACTCAAAATAGGTATCACAGAAATTTATAGCAGTGAGAGTAAGGTCTGGGAGACATCAGTTCAATGACAGTGTCGAGAGCCATTTGGGAGTGTCAGCCAAAGCGGCACAGGTGGTGACAGAGGGTGGTGCTGGAATCATTGGAAGAACCATCTCTTTATGGCCCGAAGGCCTTGACAATGATAAGTAGAAATAAATTTTAGCTTTAATGCTCTCTGTTCTATTTTCCAGCTCCTCATCTATTTCCCTTCCTCCCTTTACTACCTGTGGTGGACTGAATATATCTCCCCAAATTCACATGTTGAAGCCCCAACCCCCAGTATGATGAAGGTAGGATTTTTAGGCGGTAATTAGATTTAGATGAAGTCCTGAGGGGGGTGCTCCCATGATGGGCAGAGTGCCAGTATGAGAAGAGTCAACAGAGAGCTTGCTTCTTCTGTCTCCACCACATGAGGACACCGAGAAGGTAGCCATCTTCGAGCCATGAAGTGGGCTGTCACAGAGGAAGAGAATGGGTTGGCATCTTGATCTTGAACTGCCGTCACAGGGGGAGAGAATGGGTTGGCATCTTGATCTTGAACTTTCTAGCTTCCGGAACTATGAGAAATAACTGTCTGTTGTTTAAGCTCCCAGTCTGTGGAATTTTGTTATGGTAGCCCAAATGGATGCAGACAGTATCTCAGCTGTCTGGCTTAGGATGGCCCCTGGAAGCCACCACTGTGCAGGCACAAAGATGGTGCCACATGGCAAATGGATGTGGATGCCTCTTCACCACTGCCAAGGAGAGGCCTGTGGAATAGAGCCCTCCCCCACACTGTGCCTTGGAGGGGGCACGAGGGTGATGGGGCATGCCACAGGTGACAGCCCTGCCGGGACCACCAACTAGTGATGCAGGGAATTTACCTCATGTCACTAGGCCCCCGTTTCCTGTAGGTCGCAGTGATGAAAGTTATTGTATCTACAGAGGTGCCAGAAAAACTAAAAAAGATGATTAAGGTAAAATGCCTGGCAATAAGCACCCAATGTGCATGTTAGTTGTTAGTGTAAACCTGCTAATTCTTAGTTTTCCCAACTGCAAAAAATGGGAGTGAAGACATCAATTTCCGGGGTTGTTAATTACTTTTTACCTTTATTTTAAAAACATATACTATATTGATATGTATGAAGGATCATATGTTACATATGTATTAGTGATAAAGTCTAAAAAAATAACTGACACCCATGAACCCTCCATCCATTCAATGCAAATATAAACCTGACTGATTGGGGTCTCTACCCACACCCTGCCCTTCACAGAGGAAACTCCTCCAAATTTTAGATTATTCTTTTCATTGCCTTTTAAAAACTAGTGTTTCTTTCCAACTAGGGCCCGGCAGAATGGCTCCCGCAAAGAAGGTAGTGACCAGAGAATACACCATCAACATTCACAAACATATCCATGGAGTGGGTTTCAAGAAGCGTGCCCCTCGAGCACTCAAAGAGATCCGGAAATTTGCCATGAAGGAGATGGGAACTCCAGATGTGCGCATTGACACCAGGCTCAACAAAGCTGTCTGGGCCAAAGGAATAAGAAATGTTCCATACCGTATCTGTGTGCGGTTGTCCAGAAAACGTAACGAGGATGAAGATTCACCAAACAAGCTCTACACACTGGTTACCTATGTACCTGTCACCACTTTCAAAAATCTACAGACTGTTAATGTGGATGAGAACTAATCGCTGATTGTCAAATAAAGGTATAAAACTAAAAAAAAAAAAAGAAATAAAAAAATTAAAAAACTAGTGTTTTAACACAATTGTATGCTTCCTTGAATAATATATATAGCTTAGTCTTGCTTGTACTGGGAAACAATCCTTTGTTGGTTATACACATTATAAATATCTTCTTCCAGTTGATACGGCCTTTTCTTCTCACTGATTATGCTCCTTTTGACAGACAGGGATACTTAATTTCAATGTAGTAAGAAGAACTTCCCTTTGAAGATCAAGGGAATTATGATAGGGGTTAAACTTATCCAAGTTCATTGGCATCTCTTATGGGGTTCCTTTCTCCCTCTTAGAGGTGAGGCAGAGCCATGGTCATATCATCTCAGGCTATACCTCCTCTTTTCTGATTTCTGGGTGGACACGAGGAATCAGGGTGATCTGAAATGTTTTTTGTTTTTGTTTTTGTTTTTGTTTTAGATTTTATTCATTTATTCATGAGAGACACAGAGAGAGGCAGAGACATAGGCAGAGGGAGAAGCAGGCTCCCTGTGGGGATCCTGATGTAAGACTCAATCCCAGGACCCCAGGATCATGACCTGAGCCAAAGGCAGACGCTTAACCACTGAGCCATCAAGATGCCCCTGAAATATTATCTTTCTTCAGTCACTGCTCTGTGAGCCCAGGGCCTCCTATGTCAGAAACACTAGGCCCAGGTGTGGCTGACTCAGCCACCAGCCCAAAGAGAGGGGCCATAAGCCGTACAGAACACTGGCCTTGTGGTGTGGCAAAGGTGTGGCCTCTGGCAAGATAAAGAGCAACTCACAGCAGCAGGGAGGGGCCAGGGATCAGAGAGTCCTGGGGTGGGATCTCAGCTCTGCCTAACCTTGGGCCAAGAGCTCAAACTCTCTGAGCCCTTGTTTTCCACAATGATTACCTGGCAGAGTAGTTGAGAGGATTAAATATATGTTGAGGCCACAGCACCTAGTGCTGTTTGAGAAACGGTGGCCTTGTTCTATATGCCCTTATATTCCACTGGGTGCTTGCCAGGGCAGGAGAAGACCCTGCCAGCCACACAGGCAGCCAAAATCAATTCTGATGTTCTAGTGCCAAAATGTAACCTGCTGTTCTAGACCTCTCCATACAAGTTATAGGTGTCGGAACACCTACTTTTAAAAAAATTTCAGTATAATGAATGTACAGTATTATATTCACTTCAGGCATACAATATAATGATTCAACAATTCTATGCATTTACTCAGTGCTCAGCTACTACTTTTGAACAAGAAGAACAAGAGGCCAGAAGACATAAAAAATACAGTAAAAAAAGATGACCAGAATAATTTCTCAACACCTCTCACGCTGCTTTTCATCTTGGAAGAAGAGTGACTGATGTGTGAGGAAGAAAGCATAATGTCTTTAGATTTTAATGAAGCATCTATTTTTCCCAACACTGACAATTTGCCAACAAAGAAAAGGTAAATATTTTCAATGGAAACCTGCTGTTCCAATATTAGCTTTAAATGTGAATGGTTTTCTGGAAATGCCAAATTGAAGAAAAACAGTAATCATTTCTCTCATGAAAAAAGAAAGACCCATTTACCATAAACTGTCAGGTACAAAAAAAAAAAAAAAATTGGGGCAAGTTGTTTGTATGGCAAATTAGCTCCGGGTGGTGGTGCACTGCAGGCAAGCTGGGTTCAGAGCTCACAGTAGCTGGACAAATGTGCTCCACTGGTCCGCCCTGAGGACCAGGCTATGGGAGGAGCACTAAGGAAAAGGAAGATGGTGTTTTCCAGGAGCTACAGGATCCCATGAGTTGGGATCAGAATGTTCTCAGGGCTCAATCCCCACCCAGGCAGACAGCCCTGGAAGGCACAGAAGCTACATCCGAGAGCAAACCATACAGGCTTGCCTCACTTTAAACAACATATGCTTTCCTATAAAACCGCCTGGACCCAGTAATATTTTACATGCCCTGGAGAACTTGCTGAAATGAATGATTTTACAAGTCTCTTGGTCAAGTGTAAATAACCAGCCGTACTTTTTTTTTTCCAGAGTGACCTGTCCTTCCTCCCCTTCTCCCCCTGCTACTAATTTATAGTGCAAGTTTTGAAATTACAGCCTATCGACATGCAGTTGACCCTGTAAAGCAGCGCAAGACACAGCCTTTCCCCTGAACTTTCCAAGGAAGCTCAATATTAAAAGGCATGGCAAGGTCAGCGTGCCTAGATTCAGAGATAAATTCTTTAAGGAGGTGTTTATGCTAAAATGAGGCCATCTGGGTGGGCCCTAATCCAATGTGACTGATATCCTTATAAGAAGAGGACATTTGGGGGATCCCTGGGTGGCGCAGCGGTTTAGCGCCTGCCTTTGGCCCAGGACGCGATCCTGGAGACCTAGGATCGAATCCCACGTCGGGCTCCCTGCATGGAGCCTGCTTCTCCCTCTGCTTGTGTCTCTGCCTCTCTCTCTCTCTCTCTCTCTCTCTCTCGCTCGCGCTCTCTCTCTCTCTCTGTGTGACTATCATGAATAAATAAATAAAATCTTAAAAAAAAAAAAAAGAAGAGGACATTTGCATCGAAAGATGAATGGATAAAGAAGATGTGGTCTATGTATACAATGGAATATTACTCAGCCATTAGAAATGACAAATACCCACCATTTGCTTCAACGTGGATGGAACTGGAGGGTATTATGCTGAGTGAAATAGGTCAATCGGAGAAGGACAAACCTTATATGGTCTCATTCATTTGGGGAATATAAATAATAGTGAAAGGGAATATAAGGGAAGGGAGAAGAAATGTGTGGGAAATATCAGAAAGGGAGACAGAACATAAAGACTCCTAACTCTGGGAAACGAACTAGGGGTGGTAGAAGGGAAGGAGGGCGGGGGGTGGGGGTGAATGGGTGACGGGCACTGAGGGGGACACTTGATGGGATGAGCACTGGGTGTTATTCTATATGTTGGTAAATTGAACACCAATAAAAAAATTAATTTATTAAAAAAAATAATAAAATAGTCAGCCAAGTGGAAAAAAAGAAAAAGAAAAGGACATTTGGACACAGACAACACCTAGACCAGACCAAGTGACGAGCATGGGAAGACCCAGCAAGAAGCAACCATCTGCAAGCCAAGGAGAGAAGCCTCCCAAGAAACCAAACCTGCCAACACTTTGGTCTTGCACTTCTAGCCTCCAGAATTGAGAGAAAATAAATTTCTGTTGATGAACTAAAAAAAAAAAAAGAGAGAGAGGAACAAGAAGAACACACACACACACACACACACACACACACACACACACACAACATAAGTAGTCAGTTATCAGCCCAGGTTGTTATCTCTGGAGGAAGGCAGGGGAGCAGGACATGCTGAGCCCACTTTTGTTTATTGAAAAGTAATGGATTTTGCCTTTAGCAAATGAATGGCAATGCAAGAGCAATGAACAGCAACAAGTAAAATTAGATTGTAGCTTTCTGAGTGTGATAAATAGGCCTCCCCAACAAATTTTGCTCATTAATCCTGAGTTTATTTTAATAAATCCACAGAGAATTGGTTTTGGGGGTTTTTCTGTTGTTTTTTTCCGTCCCCCCCCCTCCCCCCCAATATTACAGTACATTCTGTTCTAGCAGCAGCCATTCTGGGCCAAGTGAGGTTTCAACAGTTGTTTAGAAATGTTACAAACCTAAAAGGTTTCGGTCAACTCTACTTATTGCCTAAGACTGTAACACGCTCTCCAATCTCTGAATATGCTCATACGTGACAGCCTTGTTCTACAAACCCCAGGGAGCTGTGGTCTGCTGGGTTGTCAAGGCACATCTATGTTCACCATTGTTATGTGAAATGCTTAGAGACCACTGATTGAAAAGCAAGCCAAGTCTCTCTTGGTCTCCGGCTCTGTTCTTGATCTCCTGATAGAGCCAGACTATCTCCTTCCAGAGCAGAAAGAAATGCAGCTGTAGCCAGTGCTATACCACCAGTAAACTCATGGGCATGTCCTACAATGAAGCCCATGTCAGCTAGGGTCTTGCTTTAACCATGTCATTTTTTTTTTTAAGATTTTATTTATTTTGAGAGAGAGAGAGAGCACACACAAGTGGGGGAAGGGCAAGAGACAGAGGCAGAGGGAGAAGCAGACTCGCACTGAGCAGGGAGCCTGACACGGGGTTCTATCCCAGGACCCTGAGATCATGACCTGAGCTAAAGGCAGATGCTTCCCCTACTGAGCCAAGCCCCCCAACCATGTCTTTTATTTTGTTATTCTGATGCTCTGACCTCTTAGGGCCTTGTTGTTGACTTTGGACAGACTGACACCTTCATACCCCAGGGCTAGACAGTTCCTCAAAATAGTAAAGCACTCTCCCAAGAGGCATGCCTTTCATGGACAGACTAATCAATCCAGAGCCCACACTTGCAACTGCCTCCTTTATGGAGCTCTCGGGCTCTGGGATCACCCTCCAACTACTCTAATCACCCCACGACCAGGTACCAGACAACTAGGGACAGCCCTTCAGCCCCAGAGCCCACTGAAATTATTCAAATGAACCAATCCCAACTCTGCTTCCTCTGCCATGCCCACTCTTCCAGAAGAAACCACTACAAAGGCTTCAGCCCATGCCTTCTCTTGCTCCCTCTGCCTGCCCCCTCCCCTCCCCACCAGCCCTGATGCTTGACCTCCAGGCCTCCAAGGCATGGAGTACTCTCTAGGGAACTGTGAGTGACAAACTCTGTTCGATGACCATTGTCTCCTGATCTGTTGGCCTCCCCAGGCCAAAACAATAATGAAAGCTATAGCTTAAAACAGGTCACTCTTTCATAATTGGGTTCTGTTGGTTTTTCAAAAAATGGTTAAAAACTAGAAGACCTCAGTCCCTGTCTTGAGATTTGAAATCTAGACTGGCTGTCTTAGGTCTCCTGACCAAGGAACAGGGGCCAGAGAACAACAGTGGATCACCTAAAGGCACCAGATATTCAGGGAGAGTTGGCGGCTTGGGCCACTACTGGACACGACAGCATGCTTCTGAGCCAGATGGGGCACCCATAAATACACTCTGTGCATGCGGGGAGCAAGGGACCCTGATGGGATGTTCACTTGTGATAGAGTAAGGGAACACATGCCCTGAACTGGCCTCTGAAGGTGGTAGAAATAAGACATTCAAATTGTTTGGCCACAAACAAAGGCCACTGGAGGAGGCTCAGCCTGTTACTTAAGACTTGAAAGCACATCTCTCCATCTTTCTCACATACACCCGGAAGCAGCTAACATCTCATCCAGTGTCTGTGAGGGCAGTCTCCAGAGCCCAGATTGTGTGCCCCAAGACATCCAAGAGCCAGTCTCATCTGTCCTGTGGGGGTGACTGCAGGAGGGTGGTTTGGGAGGCCACAGCTGCCAGGGAGACATAGGGGTGAGGCAGTTATGGCTGTTCTTGTCCATTTCCTCCTTCCCCCAGCTACTGCTTAGCCTAGGATGCTCAGATCCAGCAGGCAGGAGACTCTGATGACAATGTGGAGGTGAGAACCAGGGAGGTGGGGAGTCCCAGCTCCTATACAGTAGCTGCCCACATTAACTAAATCCCATGCACCTCCCAATGTGTCTCAAATCCTACTGCAGTCGAAAATATACTTGGAGCCCTTGAAGATTAATCTGTAGCTTAAACTGTCCTCTTCAAATGCTCACAAGCCTAAACTGCTTAATGGAAACGCTAATGAGACTGAGAATTCTGTGACTCGGAATTAACATAATTAACTAATTTATGAGCCCAGACTAATTTAGCTGTTATGTACTTAACATTTTTGTGTTTATGAAAGGAAAAAACATGATTCAGCTCCCCAATCAAAATATGGAATAAAAAGGCCAACAGAGGGATCCCTGGGTGGCGCAGCGGTTTGGCGCCTACCTTTGGCCCAGGGCGCGATCCTGGAGACCCAGGATCGAGTCCCACTTCGGGCTCCGGGTGCATGGAGCCTGCTTCTCCCTCTGCCTGTGTCTCTGCTTCTCTCTCACTCTCTGTGTGTGACTATCATAAATAAAAATTTTAAAAAAAAAAAACCTTCTTAAAAAAAAAGGCCAACGGAAATTTGGCTATTGCTCTTTTTCAGTTTTCCTTCCCAGAACCAGAGTAAACACATGCTGAAAAGATGCACGTACTTCTTGCGGCCTGAGAAGGGGAGCTGTTCTGTTTCTAAGTACCTGCCAGGCCCAAGGTGGGGTGTCCTCGCAGCCTCCAGCTGCCCTGCTCCCTTCCTGCCTGCCCGCAGTAGCCTTGGGATCTGCTTCCCAGGACAGTGGTGCTTCTCCACGGCTAGAAGCAGGTGTGAAGTACCCAGAAAACACCTGTCCCAGGTGACACTCATCTGGCCTCAGGAAGATGTCTGAATCTTGTTAAGCATCACATGTGGGAGGCCTGCTGAAAGCAAGGCACCTCCTCACGTTAAAGGGGCAGGGGCTTCACTCCCCTGCCTTACAGGATGCTGGGATGCCTCCCCCTCTCCCCCCCCCCCCCCCCCCACCAAGCCAAGAATACCCTGATGCAGTGGCCAGGCTCAGACCCTCAGCACACAGCCTGGGAGACGCCTTCATGTTCCTGAGGACAGAAGGAAAGGCTTTGTCCCATGGGAGGTAGCTTGTAGGTGAGCTGCTCTTGCTGCTGAGCCACTGGCAGCCAAGGCTGAGAGCTGCCCACCACCCACGCCAACAGGAAGCACAAGGGGTGAGAGGGATGAGCATGACACGGAATGAGAAAGAGAGAAACTGGGGCAGCCCCAGTGGCGCAGCAGTTTAGCACTGCCTGCGGCCCAGGGCGTGATCCTGGAGACCCGGGATCGAGTCCCGCGTTGGGCTCCATGCGTGGAACCTGCTTCTCCCTCTGCCTCTCTCTCTCTGTATCTCTATGAATAAATAAAATAAAAAGTCTTTAAAAAAAAAAAAGAGAGAGAGAAAGAGGGGAAACTGCATAGGAAGGGATTCTTTTAAAAGAGTAAAGAAAGGTGTACTGGCAGGGTTTTTTGTTTTGTTTTTGTGGTTGTGCACTGGATTTCTTTATTGTAATGCAAATGTAGATTAAGCTTCTTTACTTGCTTAAGGCATCCATTATAAAGAGGAGTCCACTTCAAAGACTATCTATGGCAAATAAACAAATTGCCAGCCACAGTAGATAAAGGGTCAGGCCACCTTCCCCCTTCACACCACCCCCCTACCTCCATCCAGGCTCCTTTGTTTTAGAGATCTTGGTTGATTATTTTGATGACTGACCATTTGGGTCACTTGTCTTTTCTCTTCCCAGCACTTGAAATTCCCACTCTGGTATTTTATATTCTCACTCTCACCAATAGAGTGAGCCCATGGATCCCTAGGTCCCCATCCTCCACCCCAAAGAAGGCAGACCCTCCTCCCCATACACACCACCTGTGCATGCAGTCTCTCTCTGTACCTATGACCTTGCAACGTGGCCCTCGGTGCTGTGTCATTTTCAGGTTGTCAGTAATAAACCTATGTTTTTAAGTTTCCTGATATCTGTTGCTGAAGGCTGTGTTGCAATCGTAATAAGAACCACAGGGGTTGGTCCAGTTCTAACATCAGTTCAGAAAGGGGAGAAGGCCATGCAAAGCTCACCTGGGGCCTATAGCAAATGACTGCATTAATTGGCTGAAATGGGCACAAAACAAAGGTGAGAAGAAAGGCTAGAAACAATATCTATCCAAAACACTATCCTTTGTCTCTGCCCTCCTATGTTATTTCCATCATCAGACGAAGGTCGAAAAGCCTAGTTTATTATATTTTAGGCTAAGAATGGGAAACAAGGCCAAAATTGCTTTTGGGAGGAAAATTAATTTGGTCGAGGAAAAGAATACACATGCACGCCATGGAAACTTCCTTTTGCTTCTGTTCCTGCTCCCAGGGCTTGGTGGCTGCTGTCCTCATCTAATCACCACTATGTCCCAGCACTAGAGAGACCCCACTGCAAAGGACAAGCCGGGCTTCAAGTCAGCAGGCCTGAGTTTACATCTTGGCTCTGCCTCCTAACAGCTGTGTGAGCCTAGGTGTGGTAGGTGATCTCTCTGATTATCACTTTTCCCTGGTATGAAATGGCAGTAATAATTCCAACTCAGGATCGTTCTGAGGATGAGATGCCAACAGCTGGTGGTGAGAGCTGTTATTATCATCACAATAAAAACACTAAGGAGATTGGACCATGACAGAAAACTGAGTACTCAGTCTATCTCTCCTTGGGGCCCAAATCCTCAGAAATAACATAAAAAAGAGAAGAAAAAAACCCAACAAATCCATAACAGCCCTGGAAAATGAATCAGAAGGTGAGATCTTTTGAGGAATTGTGGACAGACAGCAAGCAGATAGGATCAGCCAGTAGGAGCGATTCCAGAAGTACTTGATGCTCCCAGGCGTGGTGTGCAAGGACAGGAGGAGCCCCTGAGCAGGCCTGGGTGTGAGGAGCTAAGGAAGAAGCAGGTTAGCTGTCTCCCCCTTTAGGGTGAGAGCAGATGAGTAGCAGCAGGCTCTATTCAAACACTAGGGTAATGTAAGAGGGTCCTGAGGCCAGAGAGGTGGGACAGTGCCTCCCAGGGCCTAGGGAGTCCCCCCTCCACCCCCACCCTGCAACATAATCTAGCAGCAGTTCCCTCCCCCTCCCACATCATAGACAGACTGCTGCCATCAGGCCTGACAACCACCACAGCCAAACAAGGATCTGTGAGCACAATCACAAATGGATAACCAATGATCAGTAATTAGGGGGAAAACCAACATCAAGAAAGAGAACGACCAAATTAAAAAGCTAAACAAAAAGACAATAAGATAAACCCAAGGAGATATGGTTAATGTAGCAAATGGTAAAAAAATTTAAAGTATTTATTAATATCCTTCAAATGATATAAGAAAATACTGCATCTTAAAAAAAAAAAAAAAAAGCAACTAGAAGCCACTTCGCCCCATTCTTTTTGCCAAGAAAAGCGAAAACCCTGGACTCTGTGTAAAAAAACAAACATAAGACCTGAAAGGTAGAGAGAAGGCGGCAGACTATCTAGGGATCTTGGGACCCAAGGAACAAGATGGTGAGTTCCCCAGGAATGTCTCTCCTATCCCCAGACTTGGAAATGGAGCTGCTGGCAACCTGAAAGTACCAATGGGAGCAGACCAAAAACTAGTCCCCCAAAGCCTGTTCCCTCTAGGCAAAGCACCAACGATGGGCAACAAAGCAAGAAAGAACTTTTTCACACAATAACCACTCCAGCCAAACACCAGAGACAACCTTGTGGCACTATCCCTACACACAGCAGCAAAGACTAAGTGGGGAACCTAGACTTTCACTCTTGTCAGGCACTCCAACACCCCTCCTAGGTGCCTTTTCCCCTGCCTACCAAAAATGAGGCTCACCCCCATGGTGTCAGTGAAGATCCTGTGGGAAGCTTGGTCTTCTACCCTACCTGGCAGTTAAGAAGGTGTCTCTCTTCCTCCCTGCTGATGTCACATCAGGAGGCCTAGTGGTGTGTTAGGGTTTTCATCATCAACCACAGTAAGAATGTGACCCCACAATGGAGGACACATGAGGAGCCTGCTCAGCACTAATGAGAAGCCCTCCCACTCTCCCATGCCAACAGTGGGTGAGTGAGCAGACTTGGATGTCTACCTATACCTGGCAACAGTGAAGCAGGGGAGCCCCATCCCCCACCTAGCAGTGTCAGAGAAAGCAATCTGAAACAGGCTTAAGTAAGTTCCAAAGCAGGATGTCTGGGTGGCTCAGTGGTTGAGCATCTGACTTTGGCTCAGGTTGTGATCCCTGGGGTCCTGGGATTGAGTCCTGCATCAGGCTTCCCACAGGGAGCCTGCTTTTCCCTCTGCCTGTGTCTCTGCCTCTCTCTCTCTCTGTGTGTCTCTCATGAATAAATAAATAAAATCTTAAAAAAAAAAAAAAGATCCAGAGCTTCATAATATAATACAAATATGTAAGGTTTCAGTCGAAAGTCACACATGATAAAAAGAACTAGCAAGACCTCAAATGGAATGATAAAAGACAATCAATAGATGCCAATGCTGAGGTAACAGGGATGTCAGAAGTATTTTTTTGTTTGTTTGTTTTGTTTTTTAAAGATTTTATTTATTTATGAGAGACACAGGGAGAGAGAGAGAGAGAGGCAGAGACACAGGCAGAGGGAGAAGCAGGCTCCAGGCAGGGAGCCCAACATGGGACTTGATCCCAGGTCTCCAGGACCATGCCCTGGGCCAAAGGCTGCACTAGACCGCTGAGCCACCTGGGCTGCCCAGAAATATTTGATATAGATTTTAAAGCAGTGATGATACAAATGTTTCTCTGAGCAATTAGAACTATGTTTGAAACGAGTGAAAAAATATAAAACATCAATAAAGAAACAATATCTCGGTAAAGAAATAAAAGATATCAATATGCAATGAGTAGAAATTTTAGAATTGAAAATACAATAGTCAAAATTAAAGAACAAAGTGACTGAGTTTCACAACAGAATGCAGTGTACAGAAGAAAGAGTGAAAAGGAAGACAGAATAACAGAAATTGCCCAGTCTGACAACAGAGAGAAAACAGACTAAAAAACAACAACAACAACAAAACTCAATAAAAATGAACAGAGTCTGAGAGGCTTCTGGAACTATAACAAAAGATCTAACATTCTTATCACTGGAGTCCCAGGAGAAGAGGAGAAAGAGGGAAGGGCTGACAAAGTACTAGAAGATACAATGGCTAAATTCTATCCAAATTTGGCAAGACCCATAAACCTTCACCTTATAATAGGCTTTCCTTTTTTTGAGTTTTCTAAATTATATTTAATGATTGGAGCAAAAATTATAATAGTCTAATGTAGTTCTAGATGTATGTAGAGATTTAAGACAATTGCGAATAAGAGTAGGTAATAAGATCTAAGAAGTAAGGTTTCAATACCTCACTCAAGCTGGTAAAATGAAAACAACCAAAGACTGTGATACGTATATATAATTTAATACCAAGAGCAATCACTAAAAAGAGATATATAGGAAGATACACTTTAAAAGACTATAGATAGGGGTGCCTGGGTGGCTCATTTGGTTGAGTGTCCAACTCTCGATTTTGGCTCAGGTCATTACCTTAGGGTCATGAGATTGAGACCTGTGTTGGGCTCCACACTGGGTGTGGAGCCTGCTTGGGATTCTCTCTCACTCTCCCTCTGCCCCTTGCCACCACTCATGCTCTCTCTCTCATGTGTGCACTCTCTCTCTCAAAACAAAAAGCTATAGATAAAATGGATTCTAAAAAATATTCAAATAACCTTTGGAAGGCAAGAAAAATAAACTAAGAACAAACAGAAAACAAAAGATAAAATAACAAACTTAAATCCTAGTATATTAGTAATCACATTAAGTGTAAATGGTCTAAATATAGCAATTAGAACACAGAGATTGGCAGGGTGGATTAAAAAACATGGCCCAAATATATGCTGTCTACAAGAAACTCACTTCAAATATAACAATACAGGCAGGTTGAGAATAAAGGATAGAAAAAAATATATATTGTTAATATCAAAACCTAAATGAAAACAATGTAGCTATATTAATAGGAGACAGAATATAGAGCAAAGGAAATTACCATAGACAGAAAGAGACATTTTATAATAATAAAAGGGCTAATTCACCAGAAAGATATAGTAATCCAAACAACAGGGCTACGATATATGTGAACAAAAAACAGAACTTAAAGGAGAATACACAAATCTACAATTATAGTTGAAGCCTTCAACACTCTTCTCTCAACAAATAAAAGAACAACTAGACAGATAATCAGTAAGTATATGGAAGAACTCAACAACAACAAAAGTTCTCATCAACATTTTTAGAACACTCCATCCAACAATAGAAGAATAAATACTCTTTTCAAGTGCCAACAGAACTTATACCAAAATAGATTAGATCCTGTGTCATATCAAACAAACCTCAACAGACTTTAAAGAATTGAACTCACACAAATTGTGTTCTCCAACCACAATGGAATCAAACTAGTAATCAGTAACAGAAAGGTAACAGAAAGATCTCCAAATACTTGGAAACAAAACAAAATACTTCTACATAATCTATGGGTTCAAGAAGGAGTCTCAAGGAAAAAGAATAAACTAAATTTAACAAAAATGAAAAGACAACATATCAAAACATGGGAGACACAGCTAAACTATTGCTGAGAGGGAAATTTATAGCACTATTGTTTATACTAGAAAAGAGGAAAAGCCTCAAATGAATAACCTATGCGTGCACTTCAAGATCCTAGAAAAATAAAAGCTAAGCAATCCCAAAACAAGAGGAAGGAAGGAAATAATATAGATAAGAGCACAAGACAATGACATCGAAAATGAAAAACACTAGAAAAAAATAAGTGTAACAAAGAGCTGACTTTAATGAAAAGATCAATAAAACTGAATAACTTCTAGTAAGAATTATAAAGAAAAAAAAGAGAAGACACAAATTACCATTATTAAGAATGAAACAAAGGATATTATCACAGACTATACAAGCATTAAAAGTGTATATAAGGTAATACTACAAACAACTCTACACACATAAATTTGACAACTTAGACAAAATGGACCACTTCCTCAAACAATACCAACTGCTACAACTCGGCCAATATGAAATGGATAATTTGAATAATCCTGTAACTTTTCAAGAAATTGAATTTGTAATTAAAAAAAAAAGTTCCCCAAAAGATCTCCAGGTCTGTATGATTTCACTGGAAGATTCTACTAAAAAGGTTTGGTTTTTTTTTTCTTTACATTTTTTAAACATTTATTTATTCATGAGAGATACAGAGAGAGGCAGAGAGAGAGAAAAGCAGGCTCCATGCAGGGGAACCTGATGCGGGACTCAATCTGGAGTCTCCAGGATCACGCCCTGGGCCGAAGGCAGGCGCCAAGCCACCCAGGTGTCCCGGATTCTACTAAAAGTTTAAAGAATCAACACCAATTCTACACAATCACTTCCAGAATATACAAGATAAGGTTCTACTTCCCACTTCATTTATTAAAGCTAGTATTACCCTGATACAAAAAAACTAGACACGGATAGTACAGGAAAAAAAATGGAAAGAAAAGTGGAGGGGAGGGGAGGGGAGGGAAGGGAAGGGAAGGAAGAAAAATAGGCCAAAACTCCTAATGAATATATATACAAAAATCCTCAATCTGTTGAAATCAAACAGATTTTAATAACATATAAAAAGAAAACACCAAGTATGAAGTTTATTCCTCAGATTCTAGGCTGGATCAGTAATTCAAAAATCAACCAACTTAACCTACCATATTAATGAGCCAAAGAAAAATCACATAATCATATCATTTATTGAGAAAAAAAGCAGTGACAAAATTCAATACCCATTCATTTTTTTAAAAATTCTCAAAAAACTAGAAATAGAAGGGAACATTGTCAACTTCCTAAAGAGCATTTACAAAAAACCTGTAGGTAACATTATAATACATAATGGTGAAAGTGTTAATGTTTCCCCCCAAAGATCAGGAACAAGATAAGGATGTCTACTCTAGGTTATAGGTTCTAGCCAGGGCAATATGGCAAGAAAAGATAAAGAGCATGTAGATTAGAAAGAAGAAATAAAACTAGCCCTATTTGCAGATGACATTATCAAGTATAAAATCTCAAGGAATCTCTCTTAGAACAAATTAGCGAGTTCAGAAAGATTGATTGCTGGATACAAGATCAATAAAAAGCAATTACATTTCTATATATTAACAATTAACATATAGACATCAAAATTCAAAATACAGGGTGCCTGGGTGGCTGAGTCAGTTAAGCCTCTGTCTTGGGCTCAGTCATGATCCTAGGGTTCTGGAATAGAATCCCACATTGGGCTCCCTGCTCAGTGGGGAGCCTGTTTCTCTCTCTCCCTCTGCCCTTATCCTGTTCACGATCTCTCTCTTTCTCTCTTACTGTCTCTGTCTCTGAACTATATAAATAAAATCTTAAAAAAAAAAAACCCACAAAATTCAAAATACAGTGCTCTTTATCATTGCTTAAAATGCAATTATATTTATATCTAATGATATTTATACCTAAGTGTATAAATCTAAACAATTGTGTATAGGACTTGTATAGTGAAAGCTACACAATGCTGATAGAAGAAACCAAAGATTCAAACAAATTGAGAGACACTGTGGATGAGCTAAAAGCCTCCACAAATAGTAAAGATGTCAATTATCCCAATTGGTGTATAGGTTTATTAACACAATCCCTACCAAAAGCCCAGAAGATTTTTCTGTAGATATTGACAAGATAATGATAAAACCTGTACAGAAAAGCCAAAGAACTAGAACAGCTAAAATTATTTTGAAAAAGAAAAACGAAGTGGGAGCAATCAGTTTGCCCTGATTCACAACTTACACATTGCTACAGTAATCAAGACTGTGCTGTACTAGGAGAGAAACAGACCCAGAGATTAACGAACCAGACAGAGAATCCAGAAATAAACTCCCACAAATGTCCCTGAGTTTTGACAAAAATGCAAAAGCAACTCAATGGAAGAAAGATAGGCATTTTAACAAATGGTTCTGGCATCCATAGGCAAACAAAACAAGAAACCTTGACCTAAGTCTCACACTTTATATAAAACCAACTCGAAATGGATCTCTCTCTCAAGATGGGATTCAAAATGTAAAATTTAAACCCGTAAAAAAATTTTAGAAAAAAACACAGGGTAACTTCAGAATCAAAGACAAGGCAAAGAGTTCTTAGACTGACACTAAAAACCTTGATCCATAAAACGAAAAACTGATAAATAGATTTCATCAAAATTAAAATTTGTACTCTGCAAAAGGCCCTGTTAAAGAAAATGAAGACATAAGCTATAGATGGGAGAAAATATTCACAAACAACATAATCATCAAAGAACTAGTAGGTAGGATATGTAAAAAACCCTCAACAATGAACAATTAAAAATACAACATTACAATTAGAAAATGAACAAAAGATATGAACAGACATTTCACTAAAGAGAATATATAGATGGCAAACAAACACATGAAAAGATTTCCAACATCACTAGCCTTGGGGAAATGCAATTAATGCCACTATATACTTATCAGAATAGCTATTTTTAAAAAGTGATGTTACCAATTACTGGCAAGCATGCAAAGTAACTGGATCATTCATACTTTGCTAGTGGAATTGTAAAACAGTACAGATCCTCTGGAAAACAATTTGCCAGTTTCCTAAAAAAAAAAAAAACATGTAACTATTACAGAACTCAGCAATTGCACCCCTGTATATTTATCCCAAAGAGATGAAGACTTACATCCACACAAAACCTATACAAGAATGTTTCTAGACGCTTTAATAGCCCAAACCTAGAAATAACCCAAATGTCCTTCAGTGGGTGACTGTGGTACATCCAGTTTTCCAAAAGGAAAACTACCTTTTAATAAAAAGAAACAAACCACTGATATACACAGCAACCTGGATGAATCTCCAAAGAATTACACTGAGTGAAAACACCAATTCCAAAGGCTCCACAGTATATGGTTTCATTTATATATCATTCTTGAAATGACAAAATTATAGAAGTGGGAAACAGATGAATGGTTGGTTGCCAAGGGATTAGGGAAGGAGTTAGGGAAGGGGTATGTGTGCTACAAAAGGGCAACATGAAGGATTATTTTGGTGATGGAACTATTCTATATTTTGACTATATTAGTGTCAATATCCTGGTTGTAATATTGTACTATTGTTTTGCAAGATGTCACCATTATGGAAAACTGGGTAAAGGATACATTGGATCTTTGTGTATTATTTCTTATGATCACTTGTGAATCTACCAATTATTTGAAATAAAAGTTTAATTGAAAACACCAACTAGAAATCCGACATGGGAGATTACTTTCAAAATTTACAAACTGAATAGATAGGGGATATTCAGAGAGCTGGAATACTGAGTTTAGGGATTCTCCCAACACCTAAGACAATGGTGACCAAAGAAACTGGTCTACCTTTTAGTTAAGCTCACATAATTATTGAAGTGTAATGTTTAACTGTTAATAACAATATGGAGTCTTTAAAGGCTCACTAAGAGCCAGGCAGGAAAATTAAAACAAACTCACATCCAGACTCAAAGAGGTTGAGTCCCAGAACAATGAAAGAGAAAAATCCTGAAAATATCTGGAAACAAAAAACAAGTTACCTGAAAAGGCACAAAAATTAATATTGACATTGGACCCCTCATCAACAACACTAGATAACAAAAGATGAGAGGGACAATATTTTTAAAATTCTGAGTGAAAACTATTTTGAACCTAAAATTTCAACACAGCCAAATGTGTTGGGAGAAAATAAAGCCTTCAAGTGCTCAGAAAATTTATTACCTATATAACTATCCACTTGTATAGGACAACTTAAAAATATCTTTTAGAAGAATGAATGATTTAATTAAAAAGACAATCTTGTAAAATAAAGAATTTAATATAAAGAAGCCATAAGATCAAAGAAACAATGGTGACCAAAGAAAATGGTCAACCATTATGGTTAAGGTGACATACTGAGGTTGCATAATATAAAACTGTGAATGACAATATGGAGTGAAAATCCTGGATGGCCCCAATCTGAGGAGGTGATGAAGGAGAAGAGAGATGGCAGAGGGAATGGGAACTGTGGTAAGATTCTTGTTTTGCTATGGAAAAGGGGATAGGTACTGAGTAATGCTAAAGAGTGTAGGAAAACATAAACTCAAGTATGTGTGCCTCGGGGGAGTAGAAAGACAGTTTGAATGTAAAGATTTTAAGCCATTAGAATGAAAGGAAACAAAGAAAAGAAACTATATCTCTCAAGGGAAGTAAAAGAAACAGAAGAAAAAACCAGTAAAAATAAATCCGTCAACTAAGTCAGTCAATTAAGAGAAAGCAAAATATGGTCACATACATAAATCTAGAAATATCTGAAATCAGAACAGGTGTGGACATATCAAATTTCCTCTTTGAAGTAATTCTTAGATTGTACAAGAAAAATAAGTAAATAAAGCCAGATACAGGTTGCTTGCAAAACTAAGGCTAGAAATAAAGGAATGAAAAACATATGAGGAAATAGATGGTAAAAAACAAAAACAAAAACACTGAAAGGCAAGAAAAGGATGGAATAGAGAGGATTTTTATGTTGATTAAAGAAAGAGTCATTACATCAACAAGAGATGATAACCTTTGTGCACTGTGTGAACACAGCTATGACATTTATATACCAAAGATTGAGAGAAATCACCAAGTCCACAATCATCATGGAAATAATATCCCTTCTCCGAAACTGACCAGGCAGATAGAACAAAAGACTGCCAAAACTTTTGAAAGAACTTGATCAGGCCCACAGGTGACACAGATGGATGCCTATGGGCACCGGGAAGACAGGACAAATGGCTGAAGGGGATATGTCGACCAAACCAGGCAGTGAGGGAGATGGATGAATTTCTCTTTGAAGGAGCAGCCACTGTGCAGCCCCAGCTAACTGTCACCATGAAGCAGAGGGCCAACATGGCCAGAACTTCTGAAAGAAACTCCTACTTTCATAGAAGATGCCTTGATTTGTAAATGTTTGCTTAAGTGTTAAAAAAACACTCATGTGGGTCACACAAAACACATCTGTAGGCCAAGGCAGCCTGTGGACTACCAGTTGCAACCTCTGATCTAATTTATACAGATTTTTGTACTCAATAAGCATAGGATAGAAATACTCTTCAAAAATCCACTGGGATATTTAGAAAAATTGAACATGCATTAGACCACAGAGAAACACTCAACAAGTTCCAGAAAGCAAAAAACATACAGAACACAGCTTCTGATTCCAATGCAATGAAGTTAGAAATTAGCAACAAAAGAGGTGCCAAAAAAATCTATCCAGTTGGAAAAAATTTAAATCCCTTATAAAGAACTCGAGTTAAAGAGAAAAATCAAAACTGAAATAAAAATTATTCAGAAACAAATAACAGTAAGAGCACTGTATTATTAAGCCAGAGATAGGTAATGAGAGGAAAGTATATAGAACATTTATTTCCTTATTAGAGCACATCAAAACCTGAAAATAAAGAACTAAGCATTCTTTTCAAGGAGCTAGGAAAAAAACCAACAATATTAAAAATTAAAAAGCCAAAGGAATTAATAAACAAAGGAAAGTAGAATTCATGAGTTAGAAAACAAAATAACTCAAATAATTTTTTAAAAGATCAAAATCTTGTTCTCAGAAAAAAAAAGCTTTCATAAAATAGCAAATTTTTCATTAGTCTGATCAAGGTAAAAAGGAGATGCCACAAACAAGATCAGGAACAATTATAAGTATGAATGTGGAGGATATATCTTTTTAATTATAAGAATACAATATTAGATTTATAGGTCATATACTTGAAAATCTGGAGAAATAAATAATTTTGCAAGAAAATTTAACTACCAAAATTTCCTCACGGAGAAATAGAAAACTTGAATAGACTTAGCCCTTTAAAGAATTACCCTGCCTGGTCAGATTGATTTATCAGCCCTACCAACATTTAAGAAAGCAGGCAATGTCCACAGTATACAAACTGTTTCAGAGCACAGTAAAAGATGGAAAACTTCACAACTCATTCTACAAAAAATCCAGCATAATTCTGATACCCAAACTGGAGACAGACATAACAAAACACAACAACAGTAGTTCAAGCTATCTAATAGACAAAGATTCAAAACCATATGTAACATATTAACAATTGAACATAGCAAGCAGTATATTAAAAGAACAATACTCATAATCAAATAGAACTTATTCTAAGAATAGAAGAATGAATTTTCCACTGTTAGGAAATCTTTGGCTATAATTTAACACAATAAACAGATTAAATAGTACATTTGAAAAGCAATATAATTACCTCAATAGATGCTCCTTAAAAAGCATGTAATAAAATTCAACAGATCCATTTCTCATCAAACCTCTTAGAAATCTAGGAATATAAAAATTTCCTTAATGGACTAAAAAGTAATCACAGAAAACCTATGGAAGACATCTACAAATGGTGTAACCCTAGGAATATTCCTGTATAAGCAGGAAATAAAACAACAAAACCTATAAACTGCCACTATTTAATAATCATCAGGAGTCCCTGTACATTGAAATAAGACATGAAAAAGAAATGAGAGTTATTAAAGAGATAAAAAACCACCATTACATTTATAGAGAGCCTTTATTTATGTCAGTCCAGAAAAGCCAAGAGAACAAAAAATTAACACCAATAGAGTTCATTAAGGTGGCCAGACACAAAAACCCAACATGCAGAAATCTATAGTTTCCTATATCCATTTCAACAATAACCAATTGGAAATAAAATTTCAAAAAATCAACCTAGATATAAACCTAACAAGAAATGCAGGAGATTGATATGAAGACAGTGATAACACTTTTAAATGATGTCAAAGAAGACCTGAATAAAGAAAAACATACCATGTTCCTGGGTGGGAAGACTCAATATTGTAAAGATGTCAATTCTCCCCCAATTAATCTATAATTTCCATGCAATCCCAATCAAAATCCCAACAGGATTTTTTTATGGAACTTGACAAGCAGATTCTCAAGTTCATCTGAAAGAGAAAATGTGCAAGAATAGCCAAGAAATTTTTGAAAAAGAACTGTAAGAGGAAATTTGTCCTATAAGTTATCTTAAAAAAATCTGCTTAAACTATATAATAATTAATAGTGAGGTCTTATTTAAGGATTAAAAACAAATAGGCTGATGAAACTAAGGAGACAATGGAGGATTAGGGTGGCATGTGCAGATCACTAAATATTAACTGCAGGGAAAAATAAAGTTAGGTCTCTTCTTCACACCATGCACAGAAATAAATTCCATATGGATTAAAAAGCTAAATGCAAAAGACAAAACCATAAAAGATTTAGGA
The DNA here is from genome assembly GCF_048418805.1 of Vulpes vulpes. Lineage (NCBI taxonomy): Eukaryota > Metazoa > Chordata > Mammalia > Carnivora > Canidae > Vulpes > Vulpes vulpes. The sequence continues at coordinate 87,732,419 of NC_132793.1, read as the reverse complement.
TGAACTATTTTTCTAAAGCTAAATTTTTAGAAGAAATATAGGACAATTGATTTATTATCTTGGATTTTTCTAAGCAAGATTCCAAACCGAGGAGTCACAAAAATGATTAATCTAACAACATAAAAAATTTTAAACAGATTTTTATTGAAATATTACACATAGAAAAAAGGCACAAATCATTAATATACAGCTCTACAACTTAAAAAAAATTAAAATTTCTCTGAAATGAAAGAGACTCCCTGTTAACCCCACTCTCCTCTCTGAAAACAATGAAGATGACACATGGCTCTGTGATTCCACCATAAAGTAGGCAATACACCTAAGGACCTTGTGACCAGGCATCAGGTGGCTGGGGGGTTAGGAGGGGGGTTTGTTTCTTTGCCACACTGCATTGCTTTCACAGCAAAAGTGAAAAGTCTATTCCTCTAGAAACAGTGCAGTCTGATCAAGAACTATACAGATGCGTTGTCTTTCCAAGAACAGGTATTTTAGGACACCAGAGTGGCTTGGTCTGTTAAATATCTGAGTTTGGCTTGGTCATGATCTCAGGGTCCTGGGATCGAGCCCCAGATCAGACTCCCTACTCAGCAGGGAGTCTGCTTGTCCCTTTCTCTCTCTCTCCCTCTCTCTCTCTCTCTCTCCTTCTGCCTCTCCCCACTCATTCTCTCTCTCTCTCTCAAAATAAATAAAATCTTAAAAAAAAAAAAAAGAACAGGCATTTTTTTTTGTGACATGGTTTGTTGGAGGATGAAAAGCAAGTGACAATCAGCTCTGCCCCATCCCCACTGTGGCAAGCATAACATGAGCTAACACTAATTCACTGATGAGGGTAGAGGAGCTCTTAAAGCTATTAGACTGGCAGAAGAGAAGGATCTAGGTCCACAGACCCATGACCTTGATGCCCACAGCCTTGATCTCTCCCCTGGTCCTCCCTACTGCTCACCCCCAAATTTTAGCATATTACTGGTTTAGAGAGAAAGCCCTCATCTACTCTCCAGTTGGTCATTAATAAGAACCAAAAAGTGACTAGCATGATATCTATACAATAATGCTACAAGAAACAAGGAAAAATGGGGCATAACAAGTGTAAGAGAATAATGAAAGCATAAACAAACACTTCTGCATAATTGAATGAAAATATAATTTCTCTCTGAAGCAAGAGATCAAAGATATACAAGAGTTCAATGAAGAGATGATAAGACAAAGGAAAGAGGCCCTAAGTGTTTTTATCCTCAGGACAGAAATAGAAGGAAAACATTAAACAATTTTAGAAATGAAAGCCTTACTAGAGTTTTCTTTAGGAAAAAAGACACTGGTGAAACTGCTAAAAACATAGAGGACAGGCTCGAGAAAAACAAAAAATAATAAATAAACAAACAAACAAACAAATAAATAAATAAATAAAATGATAAAGTGGGAAATAAACAAAGTTAAATATGATTGGAAAGAAATACAGAAGTAAGATAACAGAAACCCAATATATGTATAAGTGGTACACACAAAGAATAGAACTGCATATATGGAACCCAAAATAGTCAAAACAATAACAGAAGTTGCCTGAAAGAAAAAAAAATACCCAGATCTTTTCAAGAATATTAAATCCCAAGAACAGCTGCTATAGAATAATCCTCAGACCCAGGTGGCCCAGCAAAGCTACTGGACTTCATGTTTAAAGGAAGAATTCTACACAAGCCATGAAGTCATATGTCCTATAAGGGGAAAAAAATCAGGTTGACCTCTAACTTTTCCAAGCAACAGTGAGTCCAGGGACAAACAAAGTGATGTTTGCTAGGTTCTGTAAGGATAGAATAGACAACACAAATATAATTCAAGGGCAAAAGCAACCTTTGGACATTCTCAAAGATGAAAGAACTAGGAAAATATAGCACCTGTTTGCCTTTCCTGAAGAAAATTCCTCAGTGATGAAATCCAGTGAACTAAGAGATGAATCAAAAACAAATAGCTCAGGAATGGAAAAACTGCACTGAAAACGATGGTGGTGAAACAAGACTAACTGTCAGAATGATAGTGACAGATGATTACTATTGAACCCTGAGAACTAAAAACAATGACAAAAATCTGAAATCAAGCTGTGAGGGTGAAAAGGTGCTAATTATCTAATTATCCACTATGGGAAACATATAATTTTTTAAAAAAAAGTAACCCTAGAATCTTAAAGATTTTCATAGTCTTGTGCTTTTTTTTTTTTTTTTTTTTTTTTTTTTTTTTTTTTTTTTTTAAATAACCTTAGACGGACACCTGGGTGGCTCAGCGGTTGAGCATCTGCTTTCAACTCAGGGCGTGATCCTAGGATCTGGGATCAAGTCCCACATCAGGCTCCCTGCGAGGAGCCTGCTTCTCCCTCTGCCTATGTCTCTGCCTCTCTCTCTGTGCCTGTCTCTCATGAATAAATAAACAAATTTAAAAAAAAAAAACCTTAGAGGAGTATTTGAGAAAATATTTCATCATAATGAAATATTTATGTGAGGCCCAGCAACTCCCTCATTTTAAGTTTGTTTTTCTTCTGTTAAATTCACATAAGTCAAATTAGACATTAAAAAAGTAACCTTGGCCTCTGAAAGATTTTCACAACCTTGAGATTTGTTTTGTTTTAAATAACCTTAAAGGGCTATTTGAGAAAATATTTCATTACAATAAAATATTTATGTGAAGTTCAGCAATGTCTTGGTTTCAAGTTAAGTTTCTTTTTCTTCCATTACATTCACATAAATCAAAATAAGCATAAAATTAAATGTTAAACAAATATATAAATTGAAACATAAAATTAAATCTGGAGTTCAGGAATTACTCAGTTTGATTTAATTTCTCATGCTGTTTGCATAAAATTAAGCTTAATATATTTTACTAAAAACAAGTATAGTATGATCAAATGTCAATGAAATAATAGCCATCCATCCAGCCATTCACCCATCCATCTGTATATATGGTTTAAAGATTTCTATTAAAGAGTAGATAGAAAGAGCTGGTACCTGGAGCCAGGTTGGTTTGATCTTGGGGCAAATTAGAAAACCTCTCTGGCCCTCATCACTGAAATAGAGGTAACAGCAGCATCTGTAACACAGTTTCTTACGTAGGTTACATAAGAATACATATAGGGGCACCTAGATGGCTCTGTTGGTTAAGCGACCAACTTTGGATTTCTGTTTAGGCCATGGTCTCAGGGTGGTGAGATGGAGGCTCTGGCCTGCTGAGCAGGGAGTTGGAGCCTGCTTGAGATTCTCCCTCTCCTGCCCCTCCCCCTGCTTTTGTGCACTCTCTCTCTAAAATAAATAAAATTTAAAAAAAATACAGAGACCTTAGGTCAGTGTCTATTATCTAGCAAACATTCAGTAAGTACTGGTAATTCTTATTTTCACCAGGATCTAGATATTTTACCTTCTCCTCTGTACTCTTCCATTCTTTGATAAATCATTACATGTATTAGTAATGTTCTAGTGAGAATATTATTTTACAGATAGGATTTGGACAGTTCTACTAATTCTTTCATTTGATTTAATTATTTTTATGTGAAAGAACATATAAGAAATGCACAATCTGACAAAGCAAGTTGGTAGAACAAAATTACTCCATTTGTATAAATATGTAGCCAAAATTTTAGGAGCCCATCTGTGGTGATTTTAAGTCACATCCACAAATTCTTTGATACTTTTCCATTCAAGAGGTGTGGCCTAATTTCTCTCCCCTTGACTGTTTGTCAGACATAATGGTCCATTTCTCTAAAGTAATGGTATGTAACTTCTAAGACTAGGTTATAAAAAAATATTGTTGCTTCTTTCTTGTCTCTCTTGACTCACCTTAAATGAAAGAAGATAACTACCATGTTCTGGCGATGCTCTAAGAAACCTATGGAGACCTGCACATGGTGAGGAATCAAGGAAGAAGGACTCTTGCCACCAGTCAGCAAGGAAAGGAAGACTCCAGCCAATAGCCAAATAAATGACCATCTTGGAAGTGGATCCTCCAGCCCAAGTCAAGCATTCAGACTAAAGTCACAGCCAACAGCTTGACTGCAACCTTATGAGTGACCCGGAGCCACTGTTTCTGTTTGATGACAAATGTTTGTTGGTTAAGGAGCAACGTTTTGCAGTGACTGTCATGCAGCAATAGTACCTAATATTTCATCTATTCAGTAAAGAAATGTAAACCACTAGTTTTGGTTCTAATATCAGCAGAGTAGATTCTATCACACCAACTCCTTTAAAAAACAATAATGGTAAATTCTCAACAAAATATTTACTAAATAGAAATAGGGCTTTTTTTAAAGGGCATCAGAAAGCAACCAGGAGAAGGCAGTGGCAGGCAGGGGATTCAGTTCTTGAAAGAAGGGAATACTGGTTATGATGTTAAGTTTAAATAACTTTTCTTCTGAGAACTCCCCAATTCTCTTGGTATAGAGAAGCTAACTCAAGAAGGAAAGCACAATCTAATTCTCCTGGGGAGTCAGGGGATGTGGTTTGGGACTGCTAGAGCAGCTGGAAATTGTGATAAATCCTAGAAAGGAGAGAGCCACAGAAGAGGACATACATATAACTCCTTTCAAACACTTGGCTGAACCTTGACCTAAACATGTTTGGGCAAGACTCTACGAGGTTCAGGAGGAAAAGAACAGCTGGAGGTTGAATGAGCTAAGTGGATATCTCAGCTGCTATCACAGGGGAATCAATTTGGAGCTTGACTCTTGTCAAGTTAGAGGTCTTGGTAAACCTTTCAATCTTTCCACTGAGATGCCCAAAGGGTCACAATCTAGAAGTAAAGACCATGTGTTTGGAATAAAGAATCTTCTGTAAGGCTAGGAACAAATCAGAAAGAGATCAACCATCAAAAAATGAATAATCAAACCTCCAGACTGCTAGAACAAAACTCAATAGCATTCAAAGATCACAGAATCCAGAGTCTTTACAAGGTAGCACAACAATGTCTGGTGCACAGGAAAAAAGTACTAGCCATGTGCAAAAGTACTAGCCATGTGCACCTCCAGACTGCTAGAACAAAACTCAATAGCATTCAAAGATCACAGAATCCAGAGTCTTTACAAGGTAGCACAACAATGTCTGGTGCACAGGAAAAAAGTACTAGCCATGTGCAAAAAACAGAGGTGTGTGACCCACTGTAAAAAGAAAAACCAATCATTGGAAACACCCACACCTGGACTGGAATTAGTACAAGTCTTTAAAGTAACTCTTACAAATATGGTAAAGAATCTAAGAGAAAAGATAGAAATAATGGGTGAAGAGAAGAAGAATCTCAGGAAAGACCTGGAAACAGAAAAAAAATTTCAAGTGGAAATCACAGGACAGAATGGCACAAGATCTGAAAGTTAAAAAAAAAAAAAAAATCATTGGATGAAATTAACAACAGATTAGACACAACAAAAGAAAGTATTAATGGACCCAAAGACAGTGATAGAATCATTATCATTTGAAACACACAGAGAAAAAAAGGACTTAAAATAATGAACACAGCTTCAATAACCTGTAAGGTATGTTAAACAATCTAACAACTATAACTGGTACTCAAAGAGAAGAGAGAAAATAAGTTTGAAAAAAAATTAAAACAAATACTGACAATTTTTTTCCACATTTGACTTAGACCAAAAAGTAAGAACAAGCCACTAGGAAGCCAAACAAACCCCACGCTCGATAAACATGAACAGAATTACACCAAAGGACATTCTAGTCACAGGCAAATCGCAGATACAAAAAAAGTAATCACATTATGTAACATCATCAGAAACAATGGATGCCAGAAGACAATGGAAGAACATTTTTAAAGTGTTCAAAGAAAAACAGATCACATTAGAATCCTATGTTCAGTAAAACTTCTTTCAAAAATGAGGATGAAATTATGACACTTCCAGATAAATGCTGAGATAAATTATCACCACCACTATACTTGTGCTTCAAAAGATACGAAAAGAAATTCTCAGGCTACAGAAAAATCAAAACCAGATAGAAATCCAAAGCTAGAAAGTAAGGATGAGGACTGGAAATGGTGAATATGCAAATATATTCCTTTCCATTAGTACTTTATAGTCAACTATTTAAAGGAAGAATAACAATATATGTGGGTCTATAACATATGAAATAAAACATAAGAACAACAGTGCAAAGCATGAGAGTATGAACTCAATCTGTTCATATGTAATACGTGAAATTGTATAATAGTAATTTCAAAGAGATTGGAAGAAGTTAGGATATACACTTCAATCTCTTGGGCAACAGCTAAAAAAAATTTTTTTTAAGAGTCTAGCTCATGATCAGCTCCATGGGCATCTCAGAAAAACTCTGCTGCACATGCAGAGAGGGAAGCTATACTAGGGGTGCCTGAAGATTGCCCTATCCAGGGCTGGGCTTGGAGGAAGAAGGGATGGCTGCCTGTGTGGCGGGTTGAAGCAGTGTACAGGCATTTTTGTAGGCACAACTGTCACAGATTCCCTGGGCCAGTGCCAGCCTCCAACCCCACACTTGCCTGTCCATGGCCAGTCCCAATCTGTGGTCCCTAACTCTATGTAGCACGCCTCCATGCTCCAGATCCTATTTTTCCCTCAGCACTTTCTCTGTTCACAAATTCCTTCAGTTTGAGCTCATGCCTTATTCTCATGCTTCTGCCTTCACCAAGTGCTTACACTGCCACCCTTGGGAACCCTGGTCTGCCTCTATCATTTCAGGACTTGGTCTTAAACTGTCTTTCATGTTCACACTGTTTATACCAAAGATGTGTGGAGCTCCTAGAAGGTCCCACTTTATGTCTGTCTTATCCTTCCCTTCAGTGGCTAGCACCATATTATATGTACAGTTCATCGTCAAAGGTATTAAATGCATTAATTAAAAAATATATTCCTGGTCCCAATCTCTGGTCGTAGACTTGATCTCTTCAGAATTTGGGAAACTGGGGTATACAATTTTGCAATGAGTATAGAGTGAGAACCAACCATACCCACGTGCACATTCTCTGGAGATTCTTTACCTCCATAACTCCACTGGCTGCTCATCACAGCCCACAGTGTGGGTGTTATCTACCTGCCTGACTCCAAAAACTACTAAACCAGCACTTCACACTGTCCCACCCTCTAGGGATTTTGTTATAATGTAGATCCTGACCCAATAGGTCTGGGACAGGGGCGACTACGCTGCACTTCTAACAGCTCCCAGACATTGTCAATGCTGCCAGTCCAGGGTCTCTGGGGAGCAAGGCTCAGACAATCCTAAAGGTGGGGTCTATCCCTTTGAGTTTTAGTAGGAGGAATGGAATTGCTCAGATTCTATTGCTCCCTGCAGACTTAGCCCTGAGCCAATGCTTTCACACATAGTATCTCACTTCAGTGTCAGAACAGACCCCAGGAGTCAGCTGAATTATTGCCATTCTTCCCCCACAGGTGAAGGAACCAAGGCTCAGAGAAGCTACATTGGTTATCCAAGGACACACAGCTAGCAGGTCATGGGAATGGGATTGTTATCCAGGTCACCCTGGTCCTACAGTTTGTGGAGAGACTTTTTAGGAGTATTCACTCATCAAAACCTCCAGGGGGATCCAGGGAATTCACAGCCCAACCTCTCTACTTGTGCAGTGCATAGTAGACCTGAAAGGGCTATAGCAGTGCCACAGGAAGGCAGCATCCTAGCATGCCCATTGAGTGAGCATGAGTACCTCCAAACTGAGAGAGTCCCAAATGAGAACAGTGGTGCCCCAAAGCCATCTGGATGGTCAAGGGCCATTCATGCCCATGGCATGCACCTGCTCAGTTCCCAGCTCAACGAAACGTTCCCAACTGATACTTCAGAGTACTTGTTGATTGCCAGTTTGAACTGTCAAATTGCCAGGCTCAGGTGGTGAAGGAAGACTTGTGACTGTGCTCTAAAGCCTTAACCTAGCAAGGGAAGTCTGACTCATAAATGGAGAACAAGAGAGGCAGAAACACCTGGGGTCAGGCATTGCTCCTTACAGGGTCCTGGAAGACCAAGTCCCCTACACACTGTGGTGAACAAGCCAGGGAGGAGTCAAGTGGGCATGGAGCCAAAGGGAGAGGCAGAAGGAGGCTCTGGGGTGATGGGAAGGAATGCTGCCAGCCCAGGCCAAATTGGGAAGATTACACGTGGCAGGGGGGTGGGGTGGGGGAACAGACAGTATGATAAATGTCTTCTGGCTAAAAAGGGGGGCGGGGGAGGATCCCTGGGTGGCGCAGCAGTTTAGCGCCTGCCTTTGGCCCAGGACGCGATCCTGGAGACCCGGGATCGAATCCCACGTCGGGCTCCCGGTGCATGGAGCCTGCTTCTCCCTCTGCCTATGTCTCTGCCTCTCTCTCTCACTGTGTGCCTATCATAAATAAATAAAAAAAATAATAAAAAGTTGTTTAAAAAAAGGGGGGGGCAGGGGCAAGAGATGGGGGCCAGCAGGTTATGGCAGTGACACAGAGCCACTGCAGGGCTGGGAGCAGGAGGGAGCCAATGTGGCCTCATAGGAGGGGCGGTCGGGGGGGTGGGGGTGAGTCAGACTAGCAGGACCAGAAAAGAGAAAGAGGGTGTCTTTCTGATGGCTTTTCAGGTCAAACAGTGAGCAGTTCCTCTGCATACGTAGCCCAGGCTGCAGGCCTGGGCATCTGAGGCAGCAGAGGCAAAGCTGCTGAGCCTGGCAGGATGGGTCACCCCGCCACCCCTGCCACTGGCCCCAAAGCTCCCAGGCCCTGCGCTCCCAGACCTTACCTCCTATTTTGGCATTGTATGCTATGCCCACGATGCAGTAAGAGTTGTTGGCCGAAGCGGCGACCTCGCCCGCACAACGGGTGCCATGTCTGAAGCAAAGCAGAAAACGAGGTTAGGGCTCAGCCCAGCAACCTGTGGTGGATTCAGGGCATTGCTCAGGTCTTCTAGGAAGAGAGCCAGTTAGCCCTAAGTCCAGATATGACACGAAAGCCTACGTCCTGCCTCCCCTCTCAGTGCAACAACACCCCTCCTCTGATGGCCAGCTCCTCTGGGAGGGAGCATCATACCAGGCTTTGGCCAGCCCTGGACAGTCCTGGCCCTGCCACAGCCCATATCAGCAGGCTAATGAGGCCTCTGGCCATAAAGGTGATTATTGGCTCAGGGGTATCTCTTCCCCAAAACCCTAGGACTGAGGGTGGGGCTTCTGCTTCCAGCACCCAGGGTCCCAGGCTTCCCTCCTCTGGAGCTATGCATTCAAATGACTAACAGAACATTGCGTGGCACATTATAGGTATAGTATAGACTGCTGGGCTGACAGGATGAAGGAGGAACCAATGGGTCCCCTGTGTACCCATTGCCCCCAAGCTCACCTCGGGACAGTCTTCCCATCACCTCCACGGTCACTTAAGCAGGAGCTGAGGAAGAACGCTCTAAATTGAACACTCAACAGTGGCAGAGAGATTATGAGGAAATTACCGGAAAAACAAATTGCTTTCCTTGGTAATGACCCCATTTCCCAACGTGCTGCATCGAGGTAATTTCTCTAGCAGACCAAAATATGGGCAAGTTTAAACAGCACATCTCTAAGAAGAGTCCACAGGGATGAGAATCATTGATTCAAATTTAAAACCATGTTTAAAGAGTCCTAGGTCTGTGTGCTAGCCTTCTGGAAGGGAGTCATCCATCCTTCTGTTGACCTTGGGCGGCCCCACAGCCAGGGCTAGGGCTGTTCCCATTTTCACAGAGCTCCATGCCTCATCCAGATTCAAGCCTGCCCTTCATGGGTCACTGCCTTGAGTCGGGATCAATCATCCCTGCCCCCTGGATGTGTGGCTGGGAATCAAGGCACCCTGCACCCCAGGCATGTCCACCGCTGAACAGGAAGGGCATCTCTGGCCGTGACCTTGGGACTTGAGGCAGGGAGGCAGCCCTCAGGGCTGGGAATTCTGCGGGCTCTGGCGAGCTCTGCAGACTGTCGTGTCGAACACGTCAGCTTTGCTGAGCCTCCCTGCACAGCACGGCATGGGCACCAGAATTTGAACCTCACCATCGAATCTACAGAAAAGCAAAATACTATAGGAGGGAGAACGCACCTTGGCAAGTGTAATGTCAGCTGGGAGATAAAAGAAAGGGCTTTTGCTCTTTCCTTCTAAATATTTTTTGAAGAATGGTAAGAGTTCAGGGCATGGGAAATGCTAACAGAAAAAAAAAAAAAAGATAAGCAGGACATAGCAAATGAACTCCCAGGACCAGTTTTGTGAAACTGGTTTCTACCCCCAGGGCTGCCACTTACAGCATACAAGTCACCTAATCTCTCCAGACCCCACTGCCTTCATTTGCAAAGTGATGAAAACAGCTATATAGACCGCACCCCCACCCCGCAGTGTATGTCCTTCACCTGTCTGCTCACCCATCCCACAACCCCAGGAGCTAAAGAGCATCATCTCCATGGGAAGGTCTTTAAGACTGAGATGGAGCCACACAGCCAGGAATCGCAGAGTCAGGATTTAAACCCAGGTTTATCCAATATCATTCACACCCCTTCCACCTCTCTTGCAAGGTCATAGATGGAGACAAAAAAAGCTCAGGCACTGACATTTGTGCTCAAATAGGCTAAACTGCTGTTTTTTTTTTTTTAAGAGTTTATTTATTCATTTGAGAGAAAGAGAGAGACAGCGCATGCATGAGTGGTGGTGGTGGGGAGGAGGAGGCAGAGGGATAAAGGAGAGAGAGAAGCAGACTCCCCACTGAACAGGGAGCCCTACACAGGGCTCAATCCCAAGACTTGAGCTGAAGTCAAATGCTTAACTATCTGAGTCACCCAGGTACCCCCAAACCGCTGTCTTAACACAGCTGGTCATGGAGACAAGGTTGGAAATAGGAGTAATGTTGGTCACACATCAATTTCTAGTTGACCAGCAGAGATGATGCACCTAAGGAAGAGGCAAAAATCCACAGAGACTGTCTTGTGCCTGACAGGCTGTGCCACATCTGGCTTCTGGATAAGCCCCAGATACTAGCCAGGCAGCCCCATCACCCTCCTAGAATCCCTCCTGAGGGACAGTTCAATAGTGATTCTGCAGGGAGAAGGACAGGGAAGCAAGGAAAGAGGAGACAAAGTAACATACTTATTTTCATTGCTGGCATCATAACGTGGAGATGGGTCATAATCATTTCCGTTGACATCATAGCTTGCGTAGGAATCCTAAGAAAGGAATCTCAGTGACTGAAGAGAAATAGTACAGTATGCTTTAAATTATTTTCATGCCTCTTTTAGAAAGTAGAGAAAAACATACACCTGGTACTCTCTTCCTATAACTATCATCTTATATATATTTTTATTGCAGTAAAATACACACTACAAAACGTACCCTAACCATTTTAAAGTATAAAGTTCAATGGCATTAAGTATATTCACACTGTTGTGCAACCATCACCACCCTCCATCCCCAGACCTCTTCATCTTACAAAACTGATACCCTGCACCCATCAGACACTAACTCCCCACTATCCCAGCTCCTGACAACCCCCCTTCTGTTTTCTGTGTCTGTGAATTTGACTGCTCTAGGTGCTTCTTACAAGCACAATCATATAGTATCTGGATTTTTCATGATTGGCTTCTTGCATACAATGTCCTCCAGCTTCATCCGTGTTGTCGTATGTGTCAGAATGTCCTGCATCTTATACTTCTAATGTTCATGTCTATGCTTATACATTCACAATCATAGTATTCATATCATTTCATATCCTCCTTTTAAAACACATCAGAAAAGCTCTCCTGAGTTGTTGACTTCAAAACTGTCATTTTTAAGGGCTGCATAATTGTCTCTCAAACAGACACGACATGGTTGAACTTAACTGTCGTTAGGCATACGGGTTCCTTAGAACAGCGAATGTATGCAATCCATGCCTGGCTCTCTTCTTTACACTTACAAACACATTCAATCCTCACAACTGCCTGATGAGATGCCACTTTACAGATGGTGACACTGAGGTCCGGAAATGAAGCAACGTGCCCAAGGCCTCAGAGCTAGTAAGCTGTGAGGCAGAAGAGGAACCCAGGCAGTTGGGTCCAGAGCCCAGGCTTCAATCATGTCATGTGTGCATATGTGACTCCTCAAACATCTGAACGAATCCTTCTGTACAACCCCTAGCTCCAGGATAGCACAGGGAAGCGTGTTTTGCCACCCCTCCCCATCATGGCTCTCTGTGTTGTATAGTATAATGGGGTGGGAGGGGGAAACCTTTTGTATTCCTTTACTGACTAGCATGGTTGATTATCTTTGCACATTCCTAGGCTTGACTTACATAGTTTGGGGCCAGGTCCGGGTGATTCCGCTCTATGCCATCATCGAGGATGGTGACCACCACATTTTTCCCAGTGTAGCCCTTCTTCCACGCTGCCTGGACATTCATTTCTGATCGGCAGCGGCTGTTCTTGTCACCACAATGCTGTATGCACAGAAGACACAAAACACCCCACCCAGCAGGGGCACTCCTTGCGGCCATCCCTTGGAATAAGATGGATATATCATACCCTGTAAACCCAGCAGGGATGCTCTTATGCGTGGAAACTCTTCCCCATGCCCTACAGAGCAGACAACTGCTTTCTCCCACCCATTTCTAAGAAGAGTAATAGGAAGAGCTCCCATGCTTTTTCCGCACCTGGCAATCTATCATTTTCCTAGGGCACCATCTCCCTTTGGGGGCTCTCATTTTCATTAAACTTATAAATCACTCCCCTGCTCAAACACCACTCCCACCGCCCCCCCCCCCCCCCCCCCGCGCCGCCACTCTCCCTGGGAGCTTGCACATCATTTTTAAAACCTGCACAAGAAAGTTTGTGCTACACAGCACTGAAGTAGGGGGTTCACACTGATAGGAAGTGTGTCAATTTCCAGTTGTCATGAGAATTTAGCTTTGCTGGGAGAAATTAACCTATCTCGGAAGCACAGCAGTGCAAATGCCCCAGGGGCAGTGAGGCCCACATCCTACTCACCATGTACCACATGTTGGACCAAATGGGGTCATTGAAATAGAGGGCCTGAGGGTCGCTTCGCACCTGTCTCTTCACCCTACGTTTCACTTCTTGTTGTTGGAGCCATTTCACCTGGCAGGGAGAAATGCAGTTACTATTTATTTTAAAGAGGGTCTCATAATTGTCTGTAGCCTCTCAGTAGGTGCTACAAGTGTCCTTTTTCATGAATATCCGTGTCACAGAAGTCTTGGATCGTAAATACCAAGGAGACATTTTCACTCCAAAATGACCACATTTGAAACATTAGAACTCGTTTGTGTATGTGGCAGGAAAAAGAGGTTTTGAGATCATTCTAATGAAAAAAAGAGAGAGAGAGAGACAGCTTGTGAAGTTGACAGTAAATTGTCTGGTGACCCTTGTCCTGAATATGAAGGAAATACATGTATGGGAATGGAAAGAGCTGAAAGAGGGGAGAAATTGATCAAATGGTTATTGGAAGTTGGAAGCAAGATGTTCAATAGAGGACAGGAATCAGTAAATTCACTGGAATTTTTAGCAGCCACTGGAAACATGGCACCAAAATAAGCACACAGAAAAAAATCTAGAAAGAGATATGGCAAAATATTAATAGCAGCAATTCAATGGTGACATTTTTTTTAAAGATTATTTATTTATTTATTCATAGAGACACAGAGAGAGAGGCAGAGACACAGGCAGAGGGAGAAGCAGGCTCCATGCAGAGAGCCTGACGTGGGACTCGATCCCGGGTCTCCAGGATCATGCCCTAGGCTGCAGGCGGCGCTAAACCGCTGCACCACCGGGCTGCCCTTCAGTGGTGATATTATTGGTAATTTCAAATTTCTAAATTATTTTCACAGTTTCATAAACTTTCAATTGGCATGATCTGCCAAGGAAAACGGTTTGAGAGGGAGTACACATGACATTTAAGAGCAGGAATCCAGGAGCTTAGCTGCCTAGATTCAAAACCCAGTCCCACACTCAGCAGCTGGATGACTGAGAAACCTCATGGCCTGTTTGTTCATCTGTACAATGGGTCTCACCACAAGTTGTCTTGAGGGGGCACTGGCATATGAACTGGTATAGTACTCACTTAAGTGTATGTGTGTCTGAGTTTTTCAAAGTAGAAGAGATTTGTTTCATTCTGTTTTATTTTTATTTTTATTTTTAAAAGATCATGGGCAAAAGAACTCCCATGCCCTCAAGCAAAGCATTTTTTTGGTCCTGCTACTGTGGTCTCACCTGATTCAGTAATGGCTCCCTCTGGGGCTCAGTCTGGCTGGGGTAGAGATGAGCAGGCTGAGGGCCCCGGGGCTCTGCTCTCAGGAATCTGTGCTCTGGGTGGGGGCTTGCACCAAGCAGCCCAGAGTGTGATGCAGGCTCTGAAGTAGTGGACAGGTGGCACAGGGTAGGGAAGGCAGAAGGAGGAGGAGGAGTGGGTGATGGGAACCTCAAAGTTGGGGGTGGTGGAAACCCAGAGGGACCTGGAGACCAGGCAAGGCTGGTGACCCCAGGCTCCAGACCCAAGGCTGGCACAGCTACCATGGGAGCCACCCAAGACAACTCTTGAAAGGAATAAAGGCACCCAAGGGCAGAGGGGCAAGATGTCTTCCCTCAGACCTCTCCTGCCCTCAACTACCCTACACTGTCCTGACGGACAAAAGCAGAACAGCCTCATACACAGCCTCACATCTAAGGGTAGGGACTGATCTGAAAGGCAACCTTGGTCAACAAGACAAAATGCTTAGAAAGAAGTATCACAGCCTGTCCCACCACCAATGTGCTTTGTTCATGAAACACCAGGAGACCAGGTTCCCTAGAAATACCATAAACAGCTCAAAAACAATTTTGGGCTTAGGTACTAAAATTAGGCCCCAAGTCCTAGATAATTTATAACTGCCATGGATAAATACTTCCATGGAAAATAAAACTATACAATGAGATATTTCCTTCAGAACACCCTCCGATGGCATTCTGCAACTTGCCCATATATCATTGCCTGAACCAGAAAAGATTTGCTTGGCATAAGATGCCTGAGACAATATTTCCTAATCTGCTAAACAACCTAATTACAAAATCAAGTGTTTTGTATACTACTAATGGCTCCACTGTCTTCCCATCAATCTTGCCCCACTGACTCACCACTTATCTTACTAACGTCCAGCACCTTCTGCTACTGTGGCCACCAGGCCCCACTTTCAGTTACAGAGGAGGAGGTGAACTCTCTCCTCTTTCAAGCCCGAGTGGGTGACTTCCCCAAATCAGGTAGGTGACTTAAGAAACCATGTTGCCAGAACTTATAAGATAGTCCCCTATTGGGATGAAAGAGGGTGGGCATCCCGGCCTCCAAGTCATGGCTGGACGCTAGGTAAAAATTCAACGTTACCACCCAGTTCTGAGAGTGGGCTATAATGGCTTGTGGTCCACAGTACAGTTTGGGGCTCTCCCTCCAGTGTGGTCCCAGGGACAGCCCTCTCTCCCGCAACAGGTTATTATAAGTCTTTGACTGCCAGTGAGGCCTTGTCAGGCCAATGGAACCAAATACAACAAATTATTCAGATGGAGTCACAGGTGACCTCACTGTCACAGGCTGATTTGGCCAGTGGTCCCTTGGTCTGGGCTTGCTTCCCATTTTCTTTCTCTGGGCCCCAGTCATTGCCTTGTTTCTCAGCCAACTGCAGGGAAATACAAGGGGATCCTAGACTCCTGCATTTTGGCATCTGCTAGGTCTACCTGCCTTGATTTCTGGATGGTATGGCCCTTGTGGTTGCTCATTCAGTTGTCTGCTTGACAAAGTTGTGACAGAGTCTAGCTCTGTGTCTGATGCCTGAATACCACTGGGCCCCATCCAGCACCAAAGTACCCTCTCCTGCACCTCAACTCAAAGACAGGGCTCTGCAGATGCCCCTCAGGTTGGAACCTAGGAGCCACCTGGCCTATCCAGGAAGGTCAGAGGTGCTAATGACCCAAAACCAAATGACTGAAACTTTAGGTATCTCATCAAATAATATCTGGACCTGTCCTTGCTAACGGGGTTACCCTCACACAGGCACGTCTGAGGGTCTTCGTTCATGAATAGTGATGTGATTTATGAGAAAGGGGTACATAGTTTAGCATCTCCAAGGAGGTGTCACAAATGGAATCATTTTTCTGCAGAACTGGAGAACAAATATGGCAAAATAGTCCTGATGATGGGTGTCATGGCTGGGAGGGAGACCTGACTGAGGCTATTTTCCTTGATGCATGTGATTATCTTTATTAGAAAAGGCAACCTGAGATCCTTTGTGGGGTTTCAAGTGTTTTTCATAATATTTCTCTGGAAGTTTACCTGGATTGTCCCTTTACATTGAAGCTTCCCTCATGGTCCATCCAGATTCCCTCAGAACTTCCTGGGGAGGCGCTCAGACTTCCTCTTGGTGAAAAATGCAAGAGACAGTACTACACATGATCTACCTTTCAAGGCCACAGACATATAGCTCAGAAAATAAGACCTAAACTCAAGTAAGCCTGCAAGGGAGTGGGCCTGGAGCATAATAAAATACATTTAATGCCCAAGTATGCCTTGTAAGGATTGAGCCCAACCTCCTTATGAAGACTTATCAAACCTTCAGGTCATTGGATTGAAGGAAGGAGAAATACTGCACACAAGAAAGTACCTGCTCCTTCTACTTCACTCTCCATAGGCTTTTTAAAAGATTTCTTTTATTTATTTATTTATTTATTTATTTATTTATTTATTTATTTATTTATTTTAGAGAGAGAAAAAGAGAGAGGGAATGAGCAGGGGGGAGGGCAGAGGGAGACAGAGGATCTCAAGCAGACTCCACGTTGAGCGTGGAACCCAATGTGGGACTTGATCCTGTGACCCTGAGATCATGACCTGAGCTAAAATCAAAGAGTCAGACGCTCAACCAACTGAGCCACCCAGGCGCCTCTCCATAGGTTTTTTTTTTTTTTTTTAATATTTTATTTATTTATTCATGAGAGAGAGAGAGAGAGAGAGAGAGAGAGAGGCAGAGACACAGGCAGAGGGAGAAGCAGGCTCCGTGCAGTAAGCCTGATATGGGACTCAATCTCGGGACTCCAGGATCACGCCTTGGGCCAAAGGCAGGCGCCAAATCACTGAGCCACCCAGGGATCCCTCTCCATAGGTTTTATAGTAGGTGGCCTCTCACCTACTATACCTAAGTAGATGGTGGCCTCCCAAAGGTATGTCCACTCAGAAGTAATTAAATTATGGATCTCCAGATGAGACCACCCTGGATTATTTGGATGTGACCTAAATTCCAACGACAAGGGCCCCCATACAAGAAGGCAAAAGGACAAGCCCTTAGGAAGACAGAGACAGAAGCAGAGGTGGGAGGGATGCAGCCATGAGCCAAGGAACACCTGGGGCCACCAGGAGCTGGAAGAGGCAAGGAGAGATCATTCTCACCTGGAGTCTTCAGAGGAGCTACTGCCCTATTAATACCTTGATTCCAGAATTCTAGAATTCAGGACTGTGAGAGAATAAATTTCTATTATTTTAAGCCACCCAGTGTGTGGTCATTTGTTACAGCTGCCCTCAGAGAGTAATGCGGATTTAAATTGTGGCCTTAATCAGGGCTGAGATTCTTAAATGTTTCAGAATCCACGAGGCTGTTCTGCTAAAGGAGGATCTGGAAGCCCTAGCTCAGTCAGACCTCTCCTCCCATTGCTAGTGATGAGAACATACAGGACCCCAGAGAAGTGGCCACGGTGGCTGAGGCTGCATTGGGCCAGGGAGAGATGCTTGAGGCAGCAGCTCTTTACCAATATTATATTATATTTTATTATTTTATTTTTAAGATTTAATTATTTATTCACGAGAAACAGAGAGAGAGGGAGAGACATAGGCAGAGGGAGAAGCAGGCTCCCCAGGGGGAGCCCAATGTGGGACTCAATCCCAAGACCCTGGGATCACAACCTTAGCCAAAGGCAGACGCTCAACCACTGAGCCACCCAGGCATCCCTGTATCCATCTTTTGATCTCCGCACACCCTGGAAGCCCATTCTGACATCCAGGCTGGCTGTTGAGGGGTTCCCCTTGGGGGGCCCAGGCACCCCTGCATGCCCTCATCTGACAGTGTGCCCACTGTTTGACAGCTCTTTTTTCCTTTCAGAGGAGGGATGATTGAGGTCACCCTTGTTTCCCCAGCTCTCAGCAAACACCTGCCCTGTAACAGGTACTTGCTCAGCAAAGATTTGCTGGACTGATAGATCATCCTCTTTCTTACTGAAAAGGCAAAATGAAAACTGACACAGAATGAACACATACTTAGGTGAGTCTCTGCCATAAGTTGAGGGCTTGTCCTGCACCTTGCTCTTCCAGCACTGGCCAGTTCATAACTGGATGTGTCCGGAAGTCTGTCTGATGACCCTCCACTCCCCATGGGCCTGTGGGCAGGGCCTGGGTTTTGCTCAGCACTGTATTTCAGCATGCCAGGCAACATGTGGCACACAGAAGGAGCTCACTACATGCTTCTTGAATGCAAGAGTGAAGGTAAATGGATACATTTCAGATTACAAATATAACCACAGGTAGACTTTTAAAAACACATTGCAGGGGAGAAAACATGATAGCCTTAATGACTACCTGATGACCTTGACTGAATTTGTGTGTGTGTGTGTGTGTGTGTGTGTGTGTGTAACATCAACCATAAAGTGATCTGGGGCAAGAGCATGGTTTGTCAAATGTTACGTCTGGCCCAAACACATCATCTCTTGTAGCAGACCTGTACAAACCTGTATAAAATGTCTTGATTTCCTCAAAGTCATGTTGTGAAGGTGGAACCTCACACTGACCCTTTTCTTTTTATCTTTGTTTTTTTTTCTATGTTGCTTGCTATACATATAGCATATTTATCATAGAACTTATTTGCTCTGCGGGAGAGAATTCTAGTCATGCAGAAGACTTCAAAATCTTCCCAAGGTTATGTGAATAGCAATGCTTTCTTTTGCCAGGCATGCCCCTCCATCTTTCTTCTCAAGAAGTCAATCAAATTAAAATTAGGCATCTGGTGAATGCCCTTCTGTAGATGAGGTAAAAAAAAATTTTTTTAACATATTATTTATTTATTTATTTGACAGAGAGAGAGAGAGAGAGCGAGCACAAAATGAGGAAGGGACAGAGGGGGAGGGAGAAGCAGACTCCCTGCTGAGTAGGGAGCCCAATGTGGGGCTTCATCCCAGGACCCTGAGATCATGACCTGAGCTGAAGGCAGATGCTTAACGGACTGAGCCATCATCCAGGTGCCCTGATAAGGTAATTACAATTTAAAGATGGGTATAAAGAGGTAACATAAATGATCAGGATTCCACTAGATGCCTGTGGGTATCATGGGTTATCAATGCTACTGTACTGTAAAATTGTCCAAGTGTCATTTTGGCAGGCATGCCTTAGACAGCCCTGGTCATGCCCTCTTCCCTGTGGCCCACAGCATGCTGACAGACCAGAAGCTGGCCCAGCACATCAGTCATAGGCTTGACAAGTGACAATGGGGTTTGTTTTGTAGCTCCCTCCCATGAGCCAATGCCACCAATGAGAGCATGAAAATCCAGCTCTGTTCCACCCGAAGCCACCATGTGTCCATGCCCTGCTGTAAAGCCCTCAATTGCTCATAGGGGCCCACTATGGCTTCAGAAGCCTCAGGAAGTTGGTAGGAGCTGGAAAGTCCTAGAGGGGGGCTCCAGAGTCTTTGTCTGGAGACAGAGCTAAGGCAACAAAGGCCATTCACAGGATCCTTTGTCCCCACACCCTCAGAGGGCCCTACGGCCTCAGGGGGAAGACCACACATTTGACTCAAGCTGCTAAACTTCCATAAAGTGCCCACTGGTATGTTCGGTTTGTTGAGAGTTCATTATACGTAATTTCTGAGTTCCATGCACAATTGTATCCAGAACATGGGAGACGGCTCCTGCCAGCTCTCTTTTTTCTTTCCCCCTAAGCATCATCAAAGTGAAGGGCAGCTTATTCTGTACTTGCTGAAGGACAGGGAAATTCCTCTCCTGTTAGCTTGTGAGTAAGCCAGTCCTGACTGCAGGCCAGGGAATAGCCATGGAAGAAGTCAGAGGCCAGACCCCCAAGGGCCCAGGTGCCACCAAATCCCAAGACCTCCTCCACAAGAGAGCGAGCTCACCAGAGATAATGTAGACAATCAACCTCTCACTCTGCTTGTAGGAGGCTAGGCAGCCTGCCTGCGCTTCAGCGGCCAATCTGTAATCAGGGGGTCAGATCAGCCCATTCCTGAGCCACCTTTGCACTCCATTAGGCTCTGATACTTAGAACTCGGTGCCCATCAACACCGACTCTTCTCAACACTTTGGGCCAACACGAGCATTGGGCCAACTTTCAACCAGGTGATGAGCTAAGTAAGAAGCTAACCCACTGAGTAGGGAATTGAAAGAAAGAAAAAGAATACTCCTTGACAAGTGTCAGTCACCCTACAGCATGCAAGGTGGCCCTGGTCTTGTGACAGGCAATGGTTAATGCACACATGACACGAGCAGGGAGCTAAGCTGGGGCTTTCTTCTCTAGGGCCTAGGGTCCCTCAAGAATGGAAGGACAGGTGACAGTCCCAGGAAGCCCCAAAAACTAGAGGCAAAGTGGTATGGACACGAGCATGTATTTTCCTTTTCTTTCCTCTGTAGAGAGAAAAAGAATCCAGGACTTTCATCAGCTTTTCAAAGGGGCCTGTGATTCCAAAATGAGTATGAGCCATTGAATTCAGCTAGGCTCACAGAAAGTAGATCAGAGCTTTCCATGTGAGGAATTGAGAAGTGCAGTGGCACTTACGTTCTAGGGGTGAGGAGGGGCAGAGGGACCAACCCCTCAAGCAAGCAATGCCTGGACAGCCTCTTTACAGCATGTCTCAGTAAGATGCCCGAGCCCCCCTGAGGGTCTCACCTTGGGGTAGGGTAAGGGATGCTGGGCTGCTCTGGCAGTTGCTTAGCTGGAAACCCAGGAGGCAGGGCTCCTGGGCCCTGGATGAAGGAGAAGAGAAGGAAGATGAACGAACAAAATAAAGGGTATTCCGAATCAGTGTAGAAACCCACCACCCTGTTCCTCCCATGTCGGGGAGGTGACTGGGACCTAGCCCCAAATCCACTTCCTCACCCACAGCCATGGCTGAAACAACATGTAGACCACCTCCAGCTCTTGCCATCCAAGCTGCACTACACAGGCCACGAATGTTTCATGTTGGTGGGACATGACAGTAGTCATTTTGCCCGTTTTAGAGAATAGGAAGTGTGAAAGTACTTTGGGAAACTGACTCTCTTCATTCATTTGTCATTTAGTTCTTACTCTGCTGAAAGAAAAGAGAAGGTATCCCTGTACCTCTGAGTTATCACCTGCCTCTACTCACAGAAAACAGGGCAGGTGGCTAGAGCTTAGCTCCCCACTGGTGTTCACCAAGTAGACCCTGGTCAACATGCCCAGTGTCCAGCTGGCATTGTCAGTCCTATCTTCATTGTGGGCTTTAGCAATACACGATGCAACATGATTAATTCATTCAGGCCCTTTCTAGGATTTTTGTCATCATATTACAAAGGCAGGCCACAAGTCACTTCTAAAGTCATTACATAAAAAGAAGGGGATAAACAGATGATAAGAGATACAACTTGATTATGTGAACCTACTCTGTGCAAGTTGAGGTGTTTCAATAAACATTTACTAAGCGTCCATCTACTATCTACTGATTAATCTGCTAGACTCATAAGGGAATAAAACTAAGATGTGGCCTTGGCCCTTGAGCACTTTATAATCCACTGGCAAGCGATGTGCTCATGTGCTTCTAACTATAAGTTTGTCTATCTCAGGTCGGCTTACCTTCCCATTGCCTCTCCTTGGGGTCCAGAAAACTGAACACTCCCCCCAGCCTCATGTTCCTGGCACCCTCGGGCACCATCTGCAGCTCCTGCTGACCTTGTCCCTGTCCATTACCAGATCCCAAGCACACTAAACCATTCATCATTCCCACCAAACACTGCTGTGTGCTCCTGTGTGCTCCCCACCTGGGCCTGCAATCTTGGCACTCTTTCCAAAATGGCCAGGAATCAGATGTTTACAGGAACAAAAGGGAGGAGGCCGTGGTCAAGTAAGTCCGACAGCTGCTGAGCCAGACAGGCTTCATTCCTGCTCTTGTGTGTACTGGGACACTTCTCCTACACCTGTGTGACCACTAAACCCTTCAAGATGGTGCATCTCCTGTGACGGTGGTCAGCTTGGAATGCATGCCGGATATAGAGCCCACACCAAGACCCTCTCTGGCCCTGCCACTGCTAAGCTCGAGTGTTGAACTGGGACAAGAGAAGGGGGATAAACAGACATGACCCCTCCACTTCTGGAATCCAGTGAGGAAGTCTCACAAGTCTAGAATATAAACATACAACTGTAGGAAGTGCAAGTTAAGTCAGAGAAGATGAGCTAACTTCTGGTGGCAGACAAAAATAAGTTGAGATGAGATGATGAAGAAGAGACACAGTGGGAAAGACAGTCTGTACAAACTCTGCAGGGGGAAAGAGCCAGTGCCATCTGAGGAGGACGGGACAGGCCAGTGTAGCTGGTGTCCAAGGGCCACAGGGAGGCCAGAGAAAGAAGGACCTCCCAATGGGGCAGTGGGACCATCACACGTGTGTTTTATAGGATCTCTTGGGAGAGGGAGAGCAGACTGGTGAGAGACAAGGAAGCACATGGCAGGCCAGTGAGGAGGGCAGGGCAGTGGTCCAGCTGAGAGAAGGCAGGGGTGCAGGTGGTGACACAGTATAGGGGCATCACAGAGTTGTGTAGGAGGTAAAACAAATGTGGGTGTGAGGGAGGTTACTGCTTATGCCATGGATGCAGATGGCGCTTCTGAGATAGGGGCAAGGTCAGAGGCGGTCAGTTGGGTTGGGGACGTGTGGACTTTGAGAATCTATGAGGCATCTAGGCAGAAGCATAGAATGTGCTAGTGAAAAAATAATAAAGGTCCATCTTTTAAACCATATTTTAACATTCTAATTTTTGCCCATTCATAGTAGCCATTCCACTCTACCTGGCCAGGTCATACTGAAAATGTGAAGAGACAGCTGGAAATTTCTTCTGTCGCCAGATGGACAAATCCATCAGTCCCTGGGTGGCGGCCCTCCCATGCCCCCAGCCCGCTCAAGTTCATCGGCCCCTGAGATCTGGTCACTGACTATGTGCTTGGATTTGCCAGGAACTTTTTGTTTGCACTTTGAATGGCTCTAGCACACAAAACTCTCAGATAAAATTCCATCTGTGGTTAATGGAAAGATCTGCCTAAACGTTGCATCACTGCTGGAAAGAAACCTGAGCTTTGACTAAACTCTGGGGGCAGAGTCCCATCCTACAAGACAGAATGCCTACCCTGGTCCTAGAAATCATTTCCAACTTTTGAGCTGAAAGCACTGAAATGAAGCTTCAAACTGAAGGCTCCCTCCGCCCCAGAAGGAGCCACAGAGGGCCTGCCTTATAACATCTTTATCCTTCCATTTCTGTCATCAATCTGGCTGAGAACGGAAAGGAAGGGAAGGGCTGAACCACAGTCATCACACTAAAATGTAAGGGTTGGAAGATGCAGCCAGCCATGCCGAACTATAAGCCAGCTTGGAACAAAATCAGAACAAGTAATTTAAAAAAAATTTGTGAGCCCTTACAGCCATTGGCTGATGCTTCTGTAGCATCCACCCTTCTCCAGACTTTTGGCAAAAGAACAAGTTAAAAAACAAATGCTTTCAGTTTGCTTAAATGACAGCCCTTGGAAAAACCCAGTGACTGATACTGCACGCGGAGAACAGTCAGGCTGTTCTCCCAAGGAGGAGGCTGATCCACAAAGCACTTGGAGCAAAATGGCCCTTTTCAAGGGTGGTTGATACAAAACAAAACAAAACAAAACAAAACATCAAGTAAAGGTAATTAAGAATGTAAAGAAAATTACAGCACAATTCTGGTACAGGGTTCATGCAAAAAGTAGCTTAATAAATGTCCATATGTACACACGTGCGTGTGCACATGGGCAGCGAAAAGAAGTCTTAAATACTCCCTTCCCACTTGCGTTTTGTTTTGCTTTCTTTTGTGAGGTTGGGGTGGATTATAAATTCCATCCCTTATCAAAGCGCTTTTTTTTTTTTTACAATAGAGACTGAAGCTAATTACAATAAAATACCATCTGCATTCGATCGCACTGTACCCAAAGAACTGCAACATTCATTTCCAGTATGGTCATTCAAACTCAATGGCAACTTTGCATTCCAGTGTCTCTGAATAATATTAACTCATCTTGTCCTTTCCTTACTAATACTAATCACACCATCTCCAAATGCCTAGATGCCACAGAAATGCTCCGCTGACATAGGAAAGCATCCTGGTGTGCTGTGAGAAAAAGGTGACACTCAACACTTGTGTAAAACAGCTACTTTTGCTCAATATTTAATCAGAATGACGAGGCAAAGTAAATATTAGTTAGTCAGCCTGACAGCTAATTGATTTGGTTTGTATTCAACTAGACTGATTTAAACAGAAGTATTTCACTTGTGATTCCGAATTCATAATTGGTTCAGATGTCTCTATGTTTTCCCTGCGGCTACAAATTTAATTAGTGCTGCAAGAGAGCAGGAGCCAATCGCGTGGAAGTCGCAGGCAGGGCTGGAATGTGCAGGCTGTTTACCTTTTCTCTTTCTTCTATAGTGGCAAGACGCTTTGATAGTAGCCCTGCCAGGAGCTTATTAAGAAGCTCTTGGATAAAAGGGACTTTTATTTGAAAAACCTAACTGCCATAGCCTTTGCTAAGAGAAAGTCCATCCTTCCTAATCTTCCCTTCAAGGACACAGCTGATCACTGGGAATGGTTTGCCCTCAGTTCCAAACTGAATGTAGGGCTCTGATTGCACCTCAAATGAATGAGTCTGGCACCATAGATGCTACTGCGGAGGTGGATCTGGACACTCCCACCCCGTGCACTCAAGCCTGCCTGGGCTCCCTCTCTGCTACATCGGACAATCTCACGCCCAACTCCTGTGCCCTGCTCTGCTGGGGGCTCACCCAGGGCAGACACCAGCTGGGTGGGCATCTCTGCCTCCCCTGGGGCACAGAGCCTAGTATCCAGCAGGTGCACAATTAATATTTGGGGAAGTAAGGGAAATGCAGTCAAGTTGAATACCTTTGAATGTGTGTTGTTTTTTTTTTAAAGATTTTATTTATTCATGAGAAACACACAGAGACAGAGAATGGCAGAGACACAGGCAGAGAGAGAAGTAGGCTCCATGCAGGGAGCCAGATGTGGGACTTGATCCCGGGACTCCAGGATCACATCCTGGGCTGAAGGCAGGCGCTTAACCTCTGAGCCACCCAGGGATCCCCGAATGTTGGTTTTTTTAAAAGATTTTTTTTTTTTTACTTATTTACTACAGAAGGAGAGGGAGAAGCAGACTCCCTACTGACAGGGAGCCTGATGCAGGGCTTGATCCCAGCACCTAGAGATCAAGACCTAAGCTGAAGGCAGATGCTTAACCAACTGAACCACCCAGGCACCCCCGTTGTTTTGTTTTTTTTAAGATTTATTTATTTATTTTGAGAGAGAGAGAAAGTGAGTGACACTAAACACAAGCAGGGGTAGGGGCAGAGGCAGAGGAAAAAAATCTCAAGCGGACTCCATGCTGAGTGCAGAGCCCAATGTGGTACTCTATCTCATGACCCTGAGATCACGGCCCGAGCTGAAATCAAGAGTTGGATGCTTAACTAATGGAGCCACTCGGGTGCCCAAGATACTTTTAAATGTTTTAAAATTTAGTCACTTAAAAAAAAAGGATGTCTATAAAACTCAGGTCCTATTTCAACTCTGCTGTAGTTCTAACAATTGAGAAACAGCTTAATTCTCAGAACGCCCTGCAGAAAAGGAGCCAGGAAGTACACTGCCACATTATCTTCTTATTGCATGCTTCTGTTGGGACACGGGAGCTCCCCCATTCAAACGGCTTGACCTGTGTTCTAACTATCTGTGTGGTAACAATTTAATAACTCTGAAGACTTCCGATGAAGAACAAGCATGTTGTCTTTACAAAACAGGGCACATTGTTCGCTTAGAAGTGAAACTGTGGACGGCCTGGCAGCAACTCTCTTCCCAGCTCAGAAGTTTCTCGATGCTTTGAGAGATGCTGCTGCTGTGAATCTCAGCATCCTTCTTGCAGCTTCAAAGAATCCACATTTCTTTGGTGACCAGCACAGAGAACCCCTTCCACTCAGCTTTATACTGATAGAAGCATCAGGTCTGCTCATCCTTTCCAATTGTCCCGTTCTGTGGGAATCAGCAACTACTATCTAGCTCCACTTCCAGAAGGAAAAAAAAAATACACCAGCCCCTTTGAAAAACATTCCTTCCAATTCTGTGGTGTGAACACACGTAGGGATAATCATAGTACCCTATGAGCAGAGGAGATGACATACATTAAAGTGCTCAAGCACACAGTAGTCCCTTAATAAACATCGAATTTGGGATCCCTGGGTGGCGCAGCGGTTTGGCGCCTGCCTTTGGCCCAGGGCGCGATCCTGGAGACCCGGGATCGAATCCCACGTCGGGCTCCCGGTGCATGGAGCCTGCTTCTCCCTCTGCCTGTGTCTCTGCCTCTCTCTCTATCTCTCTGTGACTATCGTAAATAAATAAAAATTAAAAAATAAAAAATAAAAAAAAAAATAAACATCGAATTCTTTTCCCTGCCAGGAAGGAATAATGGGATTAGCATAATGCTTCATATCTATTTCCTTCTATCCACCTATCCATTTAGTCACCCATCTATAAAATCAGTTCAGAAATATGTACGAGGTATGTCTGTCTTGTCACAGCTCAATCACATGAATGAGTGGCATGAGGACCACTTTCTCATGTGCTTGAATTCAGAAGACCATGAAGTATTACTCTGGAGAAGGGTGTTTCAGGTACTGTGCCCAGGCCTAATCCATCTCTCTTGCCTACCCTTAGCTCAGCCAATACAAAAGGAGCCAGGACTATCAGTAGGGTGACTTGGGACAAACCAAGAACCCATTTCTCCATGGAAACTTTATTGTAAATATTCTGTGGGAATAAAGAAATAGTACTGTGTGCCAGCTTGGAAGCCCAAACTAACATTTAGCACATTGCTTTTTAAGAGAAGGCGATTTCCACATTTGAAAACTATGATTTACCAATGGCCTCATTTCTTTGTTGCTACTGCTTTTCACATGAACTTCATTTTCCCTCATAGCACTCATCACCCTGTGACAGATCACATATTTTTCTACTTACTGCTTCATTTTCTATCAGCCTGACCACCCACTCCAACGGCGCTGCCCCATAGCTGGTATTCCAACATCACTTGCTGAATGAAAGAAGTCATCAAAAGCTAATTTGACCATCTTAAATTTTTAAGCTTACCAAGTATGTTGACGGACATTTGTGAAATACTAGTCTCGAATTGATGCAGAGAGAAAGTATAATTAATGATCCAATAAACATGAATTATATGAAAATGTTAATTGTTAGCCTCTTCACAAATTATAATTGCTCTTATCTCAAAGATCACATGAATTTTTAAGAGGAAAACAGTAATATTTACGGCCCAAGTTTTAAAATTCATGGTAACCATTAAGAACATGTGTTATGACAACCACAAAAACAACCATTGACCCAATCTAATTTCATTATTATTAAATCACTAGCTTGAATTACCTAGTCTTTTTGCTTTTGTGGGTAATATTCATATAGTTACCTCCTCTGATTACTGTGTATTTTGCTGGTTTTTAAAGATTTAAAAGATCAACAGGTCTATATTCATTTGACTGTTGCTTCAATGGAAATTCTCAAGTCTGACAAGGGACCAAATATTTCAAGCATTCAGATGGTCTGATGTGTTGCTGCACATCTGTCTTGTTTTATTCAAAGTGGATAAGGAAAACTGTGTAGCATCATGTTAAAATCAGGACTCAGTTATTTTTAGAACCACAGATCCAAACAAAAAGCAAACAATACTCTAGGCCTTAGGAAAGGGTCCTGTCCCGGGAGTGGAGATCCATACCTGGGGATCCATTCTAAGGAAGGTATGAGGGCCTCTGCTACTCCAGGTCGATCTTTTAAAGGTTTTGCTATGATAAAAATGGTAGTAATCTTCCAGGTTTCCAATCTGCAAAACAAGAAGCAGGATGTTTGAGTCAATACAGTCTTTTTTTAAAAGTTTTTTAAAGATTTTATTTATTTGCAAGAGAGTGACAGTGCACAAGCGGTGGGGAGGGGAGGAGGGAGAGGAAGAAGCAGACTCCTTGCCAAGCAGGGAGCTTGAAGTGGGGCTCCATCTCCAGACCCCAGGATAATGACCTGAGCCGAAGGCAGATGCTTAACCAACTGAGCCATCCAGGCACCCCCCAGTTAATACAGTCTTACAGACAGCTTCAAAAATCCTCCATCCCACAAAAAATCTTTCCTGTCTCTGAAAGACTCATTCTGTTCCCAAAGAAAACATACCCTCCATTATGCTTTCCTATCCATCTCTCTGGCCCATATTTAGTGTTTACAAACATGAAGGTAGATTTATATACTCCTTTTGGGATAAACAAGGCAGGGTAGTATTTCCAATGAAGTACATGCTCCTCCAAATCTTGTGGTAAGTTCATATCACTTAAAATTTGTACTCTCTGGGCCAAGTTTTGTAGACAAGAATTAATGTTCATTTAGGGTCAAGCATCCCTGAAGTAGCTAAGTTAGTGTCAAGTCAGGCCTGTACCAAAATATTCATTTCTAAACAAACTCCATCCTCTCCACCCCACGGGTAAACTGAAATATCTAAGAATGAACATTCACTCCCAAGCTTAACGAGGGAGCCAAAAAAAACACGCGGGTCCATCTGCTTGGGGATTGTGAAAAGGTCAGATGAGAACATTCAAACCCCCAGGGCGTCCCAATTTTCTGCCAGGGGTGGTTTGTCGAGACAGATTTCAGCTTGAGGGCTGGACAGAACCAAGAGAAGCAATGGATGTGGCCTTCAGAACAGGCAGCCCTCCTGCCTCAGTGACCCTTGAGTATCAGGACATTGTTCTCAGAAGACCTGTTTCTTGTTCTGACTTTCACTGGTTATTGAAACTGGCTTGTTGGTCGCCGTCCTTGAAAGCAAAGTTTTTTTAAATGAGGCTGGACCAAATATTATATAGACTTTCAAGTTACCCGTCTCAGCTTAAACCATCCTAGTTTCTCTTCCAGCTTCTGATCAAAGAGTGAATTTAAGACCATTTGTACTCAAGAGTGGCACATGTGTGGTGATTCTGATAGGAACCTGGTTCAAACTCTGCCCTCTCCCTTCACCACTACTGGCCATGTGACCTTGCATTTGCATTTGCAAGGGCATTTGCAATGTTGTGAATCTTGATTCCTTCTGTATAAAATGGGGATAAAACTACCTAACCATTGGAGTTAGGAATAACTAAAGTGGGGGCACCTGGGTGACTCAGTGGTTGAGTGTCTGCCTTTGGCTCAGGTCGTGATCCCCGGGGTCCTGGGGGGAACCTGCTTCTCCCTCTGCCTGTGTCTCTGCTTCTGTGTCTCTCATGAATAAATAAGTAACATCTTTAAAAAAAAAAAAAAAAAGAAGAAGAAAGGAATAGAGTCTGCACAACTCACAACCATCTTTGGCTATACCTGCCTCACTCAAGCCATTCTGTCTGCTGTGACCTGACCCTATAAAGGTTAACAGGCCCAGGGAGAGACACTGGACAGACACTCTGAATGGCCACTTCCACATCTTTCCACAAGGCAAGAGTCCTCCAGCACTTCTCATTTCCAGCAATCCTGGGCAGGCTGGCTGTCTCCTATTCCTGAGTGGCAGGAGATACCCATTTGTCCTTAAAATAAATATCCTTTTTCTCTTCTTTTTTTTAAAGATTTTATTTATTTATTCATGAGAGACACAGAGAGAGAGGCAGAGACATAGGCAGAGGAAGAAGCAGGCTCCTGCAGGAAGCCTGATGTAGGACTCGATCCCAGGACCCTGGGATCATAACCTGAGCCAAAGGCAGGTGCTCAACCACTGAGCCACCCAGGTGCCCCAAATATCCTCCTTTTTCACTTAGGCTTCCATATATTCCTGCCATTTACAACGATAGAACACTGAATACTAGGATAGTCATGAAGATTAAATAGGTATCATTTGTATTGTGCTAGAACCTGGTGGATGTCAACAAACACTGGTTGGTGTGGGGAGCTGCATGGGATTCTCTGTCGGCTCCTCTCCACGGTGCCTCCATGCCCCTCACTGGGACCAGGTGCTTTAGATTTTGGCCAAATCTAGGTCCACATTCCAGCTTGATCCCTTCCTGTGGGGTGGCCTGGGCTTCAGACCCTCTCTTAGTTGCCTCATGAAAACAGTAACTACTGCCATGAAGGGTTGTTCTAAGACTTAAATTACACAAATCTAGAAAGAGCTAGCAGAGTGCTCAGCAGGTAGTAAGTGCTCAATAAATGATTTTCTGCAATGAAGATTCTCAGTTCATTTTCTACCTCAAGACATTTTTCCTACCATCATAAACCTCATTATTTTGGCCCCATTTTGCACAAAAGCACTTATATTTCTCCTACAGATAAGTCACCTTGCTCACTTCTTCAACAAAGGTAATTGCCGTATGTGTCAAAGCATCCTTCTAATGTGTGCCAGAGCTAAGATTTAGAACCAGAAGCAATAATGGAGTCTTTACTTGGAACAGTATTTAATCAGCCTGTTTGCTTCTATCCCTGCCACCATCCCTGAGAGATGTTTCACAACTTCCGGTCTTTTAACTCTGGGCATTCAAGTCAATTCCCATTCAGGGACATGGAGAAACTAAGAGGTAAATCGAATTTGCTGGCAAAGGGATAAATGACTTGCAGAGCTGCTGACCCTAAGCAAACCCATATCAGGGTGGCCCTGGAAACCATCGGGGCAGCACCTGGCCTCAGGGCAGCCAAGCCAGGCCACTGGCAGCCAACCCAAAGGCCATCCACCTCCCTGCCTCTGAGCCACCATGACCATCCTTAGCAACCGTTCAAAGTATCTGAGTTAACAAGAGCTTTTCTCCTTGAGGAATCCATGGAAAGAAGAAATGCTCTCCCACAGGGCTGACCAGGCAGAGCAACAGTGACCAATGCCAAACATGTTTAGAAACTTATGTCCAGCCCAGCATGGGGGCTGAGGGTCTGGGAAGGACTGATTACTCCTGAAGCACAGGAGAAGGGGATACCAGCCAAGGCTGCCTTCTTGCCCCTACAAAGTGAGCTGTAGAAGAAGCTGGAATGTGTTTCAAAAAAAGAAAGGCAAGGGGGTCAAGTCATTGGCTGTTCATAAATCTGAAAGCAGCAAAGGGTCCCCTCTGAGATTCTGTGTACCCCTTCCACCACCTTGGTAATTATGGAGGAGGGTTCAGGGCATGAGGAGCAGCCACATTCCTTCCTCACAACCAAAGATTTGAGGCCAGATAGTGTCACTGAGGGCAGCATGGGACAGAAAGGGTCACCTGATACTGGAATTACTGTGAGGATAAGAAAAGGAGGAAGAAGAGCCCAGATCCTCAGGAGGGAATCTAGATACCACAAAAGCCTCTGAGTCAACTCCCTAGTATGCACCCACTGTCTGCAGAACAGATTAACATGGTGCCCCCAAAGTATGGCTACAACTGTCCTCCCAAAGCTGTTCACAGTAGGGATTGGAACACTATGGCCATGGGCCAAATCTGGTCTGCCTCCTATTTATCTTATTTTTTTGTGGTAAAACACACATAATAGAACACTGATCATGTTAACGATTTTTAAGTGTGCCTGCAGTTCAATGGCACTGAGTATTGTGTGACCAACACCACCACCTGCATCCAGAACTTTTTCATCTTCCCAGACAGAAACTGCACCCATTTCATTAACTCTCCCTCCCTGCTCCGCACCAACCCTGACAACCCCCATTCTATTTTCTTCCCTGTGAGCTTGACAGTTTTAGATATCTCATATGAATAGAATCATTTGCCCTTTTGTGACTGGCTTATTTCCCTAAACATGATGTCTTCAAGGTTCATCCATGTCGGGATATTTGTCAAGATTTTCCCTTTTTATGGCTGAATAACATTTTCTTGCATATTTATACCACATTTTATCCGTTCATCCATTAATGGACACATGGATTGCTTACTCCTTTTGGCTATTGTGAATAATACTGCTATGAACATGGGTGTGCAAATATCTGTTCATGACCCTACTTTCAATGCTTTGGGCCTTATATACAATTCATGTTTTTATCAATAAAGCTTTACTGGAGCACAGTCACACTCATTCACTGACCTACTGCCCATGGCTGCTTTCATATTACGATGGCAGAATTGTGTGGTTACCACTGAGCCCCTCTGGCCCACAAGCCTAAAACATTTCATATGTGGACTTTACAAAAAGAGCTTGCCATTGTATAATTCAGAGCATTTGCTGCTGGGTGTATTTTGGGAGTCCAGGAAAGTCTCTGATGATGAACATGGCTTCTCTAAAGGTTGGGGGCCACCAGGGCACACACTGAGGGGCTCTGCTTAGAAACAGGCATAGCTGCTATGCCAGCACCAGCGCCTCATTTGGTTGGTCATTGAGCTGTCCTTTCTCCAGGAACCCTCCTTGTCAGATGACCCAGGAGGTCGCTCCCATCAGTCTGACTCACGCTACACTGCCCTCTTCCATGGCCCTTCCCTGGCATAGGGCATGGGTCAGGAATGAGGTTTACATCACGGACAAGAGGTCAGAAAGGATCAAGGGGTGGCAGAGCAGAAGATGGCTTGTACCTGGCTGCCATGGAACACAGCCCAGTGAAAGTCATCTTGGCTTGGCTGATGCAGCATTATGACGTAGCTGTGTCTTGCTCCCTCCTCCTCCCCCACCCCACCTAAGTCCTTCTCTGGTTCTTACTTTGCCTGCCACAGCACTGTCGACCCCAGGCATGCCCCTCCCAACTTGGGGAGCTACTCCTTAAGATCTCTGGGTGCATCTATGAACTAAGAAGACAAGATGGCTAGGAATTCCCTATTCTCCCATCCAAGTACTAACCAGGCCTGACTCTGCTTAGCTTCCGAGATCAGATGAGATTGGGCATATTCAGGGTGATACGGTTATAGCCTGGAAAGCCCCCATTCTCCAGTAGAGTCCCTGGGGACATGGCCACTGGCCTGGTTAAACTCACAGGACACCTAACTGTTCCGTGGCCCTGACCTACAGATAAGGGTATAGGAAAGAACCATGGGAATGGCCCTATTCTACACATGAGAAAACAGACCCAGGGAGTCAAGCCCAACTGTCACCCTCTGAGTTTCCCAATTCCTGAACCAGCAATTTCCCCTCACTGCCCACAGAGGAACAGGTGACAAGCTCTGCACCACATGACATAGAGATAACACAAATTAGGATTTGGGATTACTGCAATGCTTTTGGTACACCTTCAGAATCAAACTGACCACAGCTGGAATCATAAGAATGGACAGAAAAATAGGGGCAGCCTAAATACTTTTTGAATTAAAGCAATTTCCTAACAGAGGAAATACCCTAATTTTGATTTGATTTCTGCACTGATATTAAGGAGCTACTCCTCCTGGCTGGGCAGCCCTGGCCATTCTGCGCTGCTATCCCAGGGCAGTTTTTATGCCAGGCCTCACTGTGCCCCAATGGTCACCACTCACGTGCTCCGGGCCCCACCTCTTGAGCCAGTATGGAAGCAGTCTGCCTTTATAAACACAGGGTACAGTGGGCTTCCATGGGATTACTGCTGCTCGAAGGCTCTGGCAACCCCCACTTCCTTCCCCTCCTTGAGAATGGAGGAGAAATTCTTCCCCCAGAATACCAGGCTATCTCCCAGTCCTGCTCAGCTCTGAGCACTTCCAGAGCCTCAATGTGCTCTCCGTTGATGAATCTGATCTCTAGTCTACAAGGTATGTTTTTTCGTAAGTCATAACACAAAATTTCAGTAAGTGCCTTTTCTCTTTCTTGTCTGTGTATTTTCACAACGCGTTAATTAGAGCCAGTCCCTTAGTACCCCATCCAAGAAAATGAACAATCTGCTGAATATGTAATGCTCATGTCTCTTCACTCAACACTGATATGTAATTATACACATTAGTTGATAAAATTGGTAACATCATTAAAATATCATTAAAGACCCTACTAAATGTTCTGGGCTAGAGCACTGGAAGGAATGAGATCAAAGAACGCATAGTGAAAATAATTGAGCGTGGTTTCTCCATAACTGGGTACTCTATTAGACATTTAAAAAAAATCTAGATAATGTATACATATGGTACAAAATATGGACAGTACATAGGGAACAGCAATTCTCCCTCCTTCTCCTGTCTCCCAGCCACAGAGGATCCCCAACTTTTACTGGGTGCTCCAGGCTCAGGAGCTGACACTTGCTGAGAGCTCACTGCATCCCAGTTAGATGCATGAACCTGTCTGAGTCTTACAACAGCCTGATGAGGTAGATGTTGTGATTATCCTCATCTTGTAATTGGAGAAACTGAGGCACCAAGTGGTTAAGTAAAAGCGCATCTTTAGTAAGTAGCACCACCAGGATTTAGGCTCAGAGATCACATTCATGACTATCATACCTTCTGCCTGTTGACACATTTACAGCATCAGTTACCATGGTTCTCATCCTCAGTGGCAGGTTTGCCCACATAGGGCCAAGTGGCTCCACAAGTGTTCATGCTCCTTCATTTCAAGCAGAAGTCATGCGAGACATACATTATGTTCCACACATGCATCTCTTCCATGATGTCCATATGGGTGTCATACGTATGTATGGATATGTGTTTTATGTATTTATATACACATATATGTATGTATATGCATGTATGAGCGTGCCTATAGATGTATGTATTCAAATATGCGTGTACATGTATGCATGTATGTATAGGGATGTGCAAATGTGAGTGCATATATGTATGCACGCAGATAACGTGTGGGTATGTATATACAACGAGGTATGAGTGTGTATGTACATACACATGAATGTGTGTGCACATATATATATGTATGTGTGTATTCAGGTATGTGTGTAGGTATATAATTGTGTGTGGGTGTTTACACAAGATTCACAGATAAATGGTTTTGAAGTATAACCAGGCAAGCCTTTGGTTTCCCCACAGCCTTCATATGCAAGTGGACCTCCTGAGCCCGCTGCTAATTGCCCTCATTCAGAAGTTCTGGATTTGTGGCCACCACATTGGTCAGGGTCAACTGATAGCATGAGCATACCAGCTATGGGCTGGGCCTAACCCCAGGTAAAAAAAAAAAAGGGTCCAGGACACTGTTCATGTGTACTCTGAAAACTCTCCCCAGGAGATTGCGGAGCTGCATCTAGGGGCTGTGTTGAGTGTGCCCTTCCCTTGCCCAGTCACAGTTCCCACTGGTCTTCCAGGCTCAGCTCAGCGCCAGTGCCTCTGTGAAGCCTCTCCCATGCACACGGGTCCCTAGCACACTTGTACTATTACAGGCTGAGTCCTCCAGGGCCCAGGCCATACCCTTGCATCTCTGTCTCCTTGTTCCTGGCAGAGTGTAGTGGGGGAAGCAGCCCTCAAGGTGCATGTTCCAGATGACTCCTGCCACACCCAGAGCAGCCATCCCAATGTCAGTGTCTTCTTGCCACCCTCATCTTCCAGATCTGCTCCTCCTCCCAAGGAGTCCCTTGTCTTGGTGAATGGCCCCACATCTTCCACGTGTGTCCAGTATTGCCAAACCCTCTGGAAGTGGGTCCTGTTTCTTTTTCCCCCTTGTAAATTTGAGTACAACCAGCTTCCAATCACTCATGGCAAGCTACTGGCCTTGAGGAAACCAAAGACTTGCCCGGTTGTACTTCAGAGCCATTTATCTGTGATTCTTGTGTAAACACCCCCCTCACTCTGCCTCCTCTTAGGGGATGAAGTTTCAACCCCTCACAGGGCACATAAAGATCTCCACCACTGGGCCATGTCACCTCTTTGGCCAAGGGCATGGCTCTGCTAGCGTCACCTCTATCCTCCAGCGATGCTACTATGTGTGAGGGACTCTGTTGTCACTTGCTGTCTCACACCTCAGAGCCTGCCTGTGCCAGCCCCTTCACACCAATAAGACCACCTCCCACTCTGTTTGTAACCATCACCTGAGCTATCACTGCCTCCATGAAGCCCTCCTGGACTTCCAAGGCCCAGGTCTGCCCTGGTTGCTATCACAATCCACCCCACCTCTCCCTCCACTGTAAGCTCTCAAAGGCAGGAATTGTCTATAAATCCTCAGGCCCTGGCAGTCTAAGGAGGGTGGCAGGAGCTCAAAAAATGTTCAGGGAAATGAATAGACTTCAAATGACATGGGAAGGACATACACATCTTCCTCTTTCCCCCTACATAGAGTTGTCCATTGTGCCCTGGGACCAACTAAGACCCCGTGCCTCCC
This sequence comes from Vulpes vulpes, assembly GCF_048418805.1. Taxonomy (NCBI): domain Eukaryota; kingdom Metazoa; phylum Chordata; class Mammalia; order Carnivora; family Canidae; genus Vulpes; species Vulpes vulpes. The sequence goes on along the minus strand of NC_132793.1, from coordinate 87,696,034 downwards.
AGCCCAGTGACTGCTGTCCTGCCCCCTTCCCAGGACAGTCCTGAGGCTGTAGAGTCAGGCAGACCATCTACTAGCTGTGTGGCCTGGGCTGGGCCCCAAGCGGCTCCTCTGAGCTCCACAGCCAAGGGTGCAGGCAGAGCGAGGAAGGCCATGCATGACTGCACTCCATCCAAGTGGCCTGGCACCCTTCACTCATGGCAAGCTACCGGCCTTGGAGAGGAAGCCTCTCGGGGACTACAGGTGGGATGAGTGTAAACAGCTCACAAAGCCAGACAAGGAAGGGGCAGAAGCCAAGTGTAGTGGGAGAGAGGCCTGGGCTGGGGATGTTTACAGGAAGAGCCTCTCTTGTCCTGTTTCTTTTTCCCCCTATAAATTTGAGTACAACCAGCTTTCAATCACCTCCCTGCTAATATAGGGCAGGTGTGAGGTCTGAGGGATCTGTGGGTGCTGGCAGCTAGGGTGCACACTGCCTTCCTGACGAAAAAGATGACTTGTCATTTTTTGCAGCTCCTAAGGCAGGGTGGAGAAGAGCCCCATCTAATCTATTACATTTGATTTGCAGCAGAGTCACTGACGAGCATGCCAAATCCACCCCAAATGACATCGGAGGGTTCCAAAGGTCCACCCGCCCACTCGGCCTGCCAATGAATGTGACCTCAGATGCAGGTGCAGTCAGTTCCCTAAGCCTCAAGTCAGCAAGCTGGCCTGGGGGGGCGGAGAATGAAGGGGTGCTGGGGTGTTGACTAAGTGCATGCTTTGGTCAGTGCACAAAAATGCCACCCCACCTCTCCAGGCTCGCACAGTTAAATCTGCCTCACAGGAACAGCTGATAAGCAGCCACGAAATGTCACAATTCAAGGTCTCAGAAATGAATGAGCTGGAGATGAGACTTCTGACTGTGCAAAAAAAAAAAAAAAAAAAAGTCTTCACTTTATCACTTGCAAAACCTGCCCTTGGCTGGAACAGATGTTTCAAGTCCTGTCAGTTAGCAGCTGCAGCATGCCTGCTCCTGGAGCTGCTGGTTCTCACGGCTGGCATCTTCCAGGGGCCTTTGGCTTTGGGGAGAAGAGTCTATGTTTAAAAGCCATGGACGTCAGAGTTCAGTTATATAATATTACTGATCTCACTTGGTCTGCTTAAGAAAAACATAACTAATTAAAGCCTATAAAAACCTACACACCAAATTAATTCTGTCTTGCTCTGGTGACTCCTACCTGAAGAAAGTTATAAATATAGATGGCTAGTGAACCTATATTTAGCCAGCACTGAGTTACCTAGTATTTATAATTAAGGAAGTCCAGAGAGGGAGAATGGACGTTTTGTTGTTATTTTTTAAAGCATAAAAAAAAAAGAAAGAAAGAAAGAAAGAAAAAGAAAACCCTGTTTCCCATTTCAGTCACATATACACTTAGCAACATTCTGTTACTGCAATAATTACAATTCTGACCCAAGTTAAGATTATTGCACAATTTCCTAGTCTCCTAAAATTGCTTTCTTCAACACATATCCACCCAGAGCCTGCAATTAAGCTGCTCGACTTCCTACAAATTCCTGAAAAATCATTAATTTTGACTTAGCGACCTTCACTTCTTTTCCCTGAAGTTGCCAAACCAAGTGGTCTGGCCTCCTATGAGGAGGTTTCATTTCTATATTTGGTCTCAACCTATATCTTTAACGTCCACAAACAGACATCTGGAAACTCAACAATCTTGACTTTGAAGATCTTCCTTTGAAAACATTCACTGTTGAAAGGTTTCTTTATGGCTGTCTGGAATTAGTCAGGTTACTAGATTTCTAAACCCAACCTTCCCTTTTGTATTTATTTGTGTTTCATTTTGACTGAAAAATAAGAAGTAAGACTCATCCTCCTTGAAAAAATTCAATCCTAAAGCCATGTGGGCACAGCACGGCTTCTGGTGTGTGTGGGGAGGGCATGGAAGGAGGCAGCCCAGAGCAGGTGGCAGGGGAGGTTGTCCACGCTGGGAGGAGGCAGCCCCGTCTGGGTATCAGAGCCTAAGTGTGGGTGAGAAGTATGTCCCACACGGTGAGATGTAGACAGAAACACATGGAATACTGGTTCCCCACAAGGAGAAGGATCAAATATAGTTATTAACACGCTGGGGCACTGGGATCAATTTCTCACTGTTGGGAGAAGAAAACTGGAAAGAACTCTGTGGTGTTGGATTGGAATTGGATAGCCATGTGAATTTAGTTTTCAAGATAGATATCTAGATAGATAGCTAGATACACACACACACACACACACACACACACACACACACACCCATCTCTCCCTACTGGACAGGCCTGTGAGCAGCAGCACACAACAACAGTGAACCCACCCAGAGCCTGGGTCGTGGCTTCTAAATACCATTTCTACTAAAAGGAACCAGGAGAAATGGCTGACTCCAGAGTTAGGGCAGGGAAAGTGCAAGTGGAGTCTGTAATACCATGTTTGGGAAGAGAGCAAGAAACAGTTCGAAGAACTCTAGAGACATATCAGTCATACACAGAAGCCAGACTTGAAAGGCCCCCACAGGCCAAATCAGAGGGCCAGTTGAGAATCAACTGGTAATAAATAATTACCAGTAATAATAAAAAATAAATAATCACTCTGGTAGGTTACAATCCAAGAATAAAATAGGAAACCATGAGTCTATACAGGTATACTTAATAACAAATCCCAAGCAGTATACAAATTGGCTATTTATATTTATTTTTATTTTTTTAAGATTTTATTTGTTTATTTGAGTGAGAAACTACAAGCAGGGGGAGCAGCAGGCAGAGGGAGAGGAAGCAGCAGACTCCCCACTGAGCATGGAGCTTGACACAGGCCTTGATCCCAGGACCCTGAGATCATGACCTGAGCCAAAGACAGATGCTTAACTGACTGGGCCACTCAGGTGCCCCTGAATCAATTATTTTTACATAGTCTTAAAGTAATAATCCCTTATTTACTAATTTGTCAAGGGGAAAAGAGAAACTTGACAGGCAGACAAAGCCCCTTAACCAAGTGATCCACAAGCATACCACCAGCAATGAGGCAAGTTGAAACGGGGGCCATGGGGTTGGACACAGTGAGAACCCAGTGTCACTCCTGTGAGACTCTTGCCCAAAGTGCAGAACCCGAACCTCACTGTGAGCAAACAGCAGACAAACCCCCAATGGAAGGACCTTCCACAATACAGCTGGCCTGCCACTGGCAAGTGTCAAGGCCACAAAAGTTAAGAGAATGTTGAGGAACCACTCTAGAACCACATAGGAAGGAATGGTGTTGTGTGAAGCCATACTGGAGCCCAAGGCCAAGGAAAAATCAGTCATGCTGAGCCTACCTTTATTTAAATTTCTGACATTCTGGTCACTGTGGATTTCATTCATTTCAAATTTTTAAAAATCGCATTAAAATGTTATTTACCTTGATTATTGAGTTTTCTTCTGGCGTCTGTCTCTTATGGCTTGTGCCAGGTGAGTACCTCCCTCCTCCTCACCCTCAGCCTGACCCCACGAAAGAGTCCCAACAGCAATGTGTAACACCTGACTCTGAACAGGACGCTCTCCTGTGAAGACCACTGTTTGGCAGTTGGCAACAGCGACTGAGGTGTGTGGATCTGATGGTGCAAGAGCATCTGCAGTCCCCTGGTTTCCATGCTGCCACAGCTCTGTAGAGACTGGCCCTGTTTATGAAGAAAGACTCACAGAAGGCTGAGGGGTGATGAGGTCAACTCAGGGATGTACTCTCAAGTGGCTGAGAAAAAGCTGTATCCTGCACTCCCAACTGTTTTTAAGAGCTCGTGATTATTACACTATTTTCAAAAAAGAATATTTAAATTGCAACACAACCAGGTAACAAGAATCCCCTCCACACTTTCCCAAAAAAAGCCTAAAGGACTTAGAGTCTGGAACTGAAGACAGTACCTGAATCACTTCAACAACTGACTTTTTGGTGAGTTGGCCCTTGGGACCAGGCCTTCCTCTCTCCCATGAAAGGATAACCCATCCGGCCCACGACTTCGCAAAAGAGACAAGAGGCCAGTGGGGTTTGTTTCGAGGGCAGATGACCACTAGGTTTGAGAGGCCCACCCAGCCCTGCCCCCTAGCCTGCTCTCCATGTATCCAGGGCCCAGCTCCCCACCCCAGCCCCCAAAGCTGTTCCCTACCACCTGTGTGGTGATCTGATAGTGAGGACAGGTTCATTCCATGTGTCCCTGCTGTCCACTAAGTGCTCTGTGCAGGTTTGGTCTCAGTTACTAAAGGTACCCTTGATGCGCACAGGGCCCAGGCAGGGATCCCATGACAGGGAGGAAGCAGGGAGGTAGAAACTAATTTTAAAATGTTAATACCACTGTGAAGCCTACAGGCCTCAGGGAGCTCATGGTCCTTGCAATGGAGGGACCCAGATATTGGGTTTAGACTTAAACTTTCCTCACTCTTAGGAGGCCCGCTGCCTATTTTTCTCTTTTTGGGTATGCAAGACATGAGCCATGGCCTTATCCTCAGAAAGCCTCATCTGTAAAATGCACCACAGAAGAGCAGGTCTGGACATGCCTAGATTTGCATTCAGCAAAAAGCATCTCAGCTTGTGAATGGAGTAAAGCATGACTGTGACCTTTGGCCCCAATGATAGCGCACAGTGCATCTGGCAGGCCGGTAATGCAGAAGATCCAAGAGAAAAGCGACACTAAGCACCCAAGGAAACCAAGTGGGGTCCATCTGGATATCTCCAGAGAGGCCAGCACTGGGCTTGTTTGGGGATGCTTAACTGAGGAAGGTCAGAAGGCTGCAAGGTTTGGGGGGAAAAAAAGAAAGGGATTTTTGTCCTGATGAGAGATATATTTAAAATTCAAACTTTAATATCTAAAACACTCTCACTGGAGAGCAGTTATCCTAAGGGAAATTAAGGAGGATTTTCGAGAAATTAATCTTCAAATTTTCCACTTTAAAAATAAATAGCTCCTATACCCCAAAGAAGTGAAAGCAAGGACTTGAATAGATATTTGCACTCCCATGCACACATCAGCACTGTTCACAATTGTCAAGAGGAGGAACCAACCCAAGCTTCCATCAATGGATGAATGGGGTCTGTGCATACCATGGAATATTATTCAGCGTTCAAAGGCAAGGAGATTTTGACACATGGTGCAATATGGGCGAACCTCGAGGACATTATGCTTAGTGACACAAGCCAGTCGCAAAAGAACAAATATTGTATGATTCCCCTTTGGTGAGGCACCTAGGGTGGTCAGGTTCATAAAGATGGAAAGTAGAATGGGCATGGCCAGGGACTGAGGGATGTGGAAGGGGGAGTTAGTGTGTACTGGCTATAGTTTCAATTTGGGAGGATGAGAAAGTTCTGGAGATAGATGGTGGTGATGATTGCATGACTGGGAAGGCATTTAATGACACCAAACTCACACTTAAAGACGATGAAGATGGCAAATTTTACCAGCGATATTTTACCACAGTAAAAATATAATATTGCACATTCTCTCCCCACCTGTCCTAAAAGAGACTCCTCTGCCATGTGACTCGGGGTGCTGGGGACCTCAGCTCCCATGACAGAGGCATTTGGAGGTGCACCAGGGAGAAGGTGCAGCCAGCCTCAAAGAGCAGAGAACAGACCGCAGAGTCCAGTTATGCTGCCCAGCTGTAATTACTAACTACTCTTGGCTCCAGGTGGCGCATCCCCCTCCTGTGTCTCTCTCCATTATGTGGTTTCCCTTCCAGAGCAAAAGGATACCAGAGAGGAGACAACAGTGCTCTTGGAGACTGGCCAAGTTCACCTGACCCCCATCACCCCAGCTTCCTCTTATCCAGATGTCCAGCCTACGGGATGGCCTTGAAGGTCTGCTGACCAGGCAGGCCACATATTAACCCCCCCTAGACTGACCTCTCAGAGGCCTGCCCTACTGAGACAGGCAGCTGACGTTACATGAAGATATGGAAAACTTTAGTCGAACTGCATTAGTGCCCAAACTCAATAATGCCAATTAAAAACAGATGTAAAGAGAAACATGCTCTGTCATTTGGCTTCTGTGACTCAACCCCAAGCCAGTGATTAAAAATGAAGAAGCTATTGATGAAGCAGCTGTCATGATTTCACCAAAACACCACTTGAGGGACACCCCTTCCCGGTTGCACAGGACATCCTGGTTTGTAAACTAAAAACAGGGCTTCGTGCAATAATTTTCAGGTTAGCCCTTTCAGTGTGGCATTTGGGGCTTCTGGAGCAAGCAAGCCACTGTGCTAAGGAATCAAGCAACCCAGATGGTGGTGGCCCATCTCTGGCCCCTCACCAGCCGCAGCTCCTCCTCACTCAAGGGAGGGGCTGGATTCACTTTCCTCTCCCTTTCATGCTCACATTATGGTTTATAGACTATTTGGCAATAAAAAATTTCAACAGAACTTCTGTATTCAAAGTCAAACTTCAGAAGTGCTAATTCACAGGCAACGAGTAACTGTTGGAAGGAAGGTTAGAGAAAACATCACCAGGCTGCCCTCTCACCTTCGCCCATCGTTCCCTAAGACAGTGCATGCAACAGTGCCTTGTGAACGGGGGACCGGATGCACACCACCCACCCATGGTACCAGCTTTTCTGCAGTGACCTTGCTGTATACTTACTGCTAGTGATGCCCACATGGGCTGCTGGGCAGCTGCCCATTCACCCCCTCATTCTCTCAGCAAGTATCTGAGCAGCTTTTTGAGCCAGGCACTACTCTAGACACAGGGGTGGGAGTGGGGGGATCTAGCAGCTCTTACATATAGTGCAGGACCTGCCTCCAGGCCAGAGGCCAATAGGAGTGAGTTCCCTATGGCCAGGGGTGGGGGGCGGGGGGGTACGGGGTGGAGACCCAAAGGAAGACTTTCTGCCCAGCTGGTGCTTGGATGGCAAACTGAGCAGTGACCTGCTGCAATGCATCATAAGATAGAAATAAGCACCAGCATTCTGAATGGCTGGCGTCCTGCTGGTGGAGCAAACATTTTCTACCTGGCTTTCGAGGAAAGACAGGGACCAGTAGAGAGAGGGAGGACACCACAGGTGAGGATGGAAGGCCAAGTCAGCAGGTGGCAAAGGAACCCCAGTCATCCCCTTGCATGGACTGCAGGGGACACTCTGATGGGACTCCAAGTGGCCCTCTTGGGCTTTGCAGCCAGGTGGCCCAGATCTGAACTGTAGCTCTTCTGTTTCACTGAAGAGGCCCTAGGCAGGTACCTTATTTTCTCTTCACTTCTGACTCCCTTTCCATGCAATGGGGACAAGTGTCCTGTCCCTATGGCTGTTGGGAGGGTAACTGGGGCCAGCACATGGCAAGCTGTCATTCAGATAGCTCTTTTCCCATGACTTCTAGAAGAAAAGAACATGAGTGCATCTCACTTGCCACAAAGCCAGGTGCAAAGTTGGTTCAGTAACAAATCCCATCTGCCCCTTGATTCTAATTAAAAATAAAAGAAAGTGGACTTCTTTATCAGTCCTAGCATGAATCGTATCACCTTGCTGGCAGGCCTGTACCTGGGGGGTATGTGGGATTGGGAACGGTGCTCTGGGCACTCTAGAATATGCGTGCCTGTGGGGACGCAGCACCACACGCATGCAGCCCCTATCACCGTGTCGTGGCACGGGATACTGTCCCACATCTGCCAGTCCACTGGATCTTTCAGTTCCCCAAAACTAACTCCTGTCATCTCTTTCATTCTTCTCAGCTGTTATAAAACACAGCTGCCAATAAATGGTCGATTCCGGGCTGACACATTTCTTAGGTTCTAGACTCCTGATTCTGTAAAATGAATTCGTGCCTTATATCATCACTCATGTACCCAAGTCTGCAAAGATAAATTCACTTCAAGTGAGAGATGTACTCATTAGGTACTGTGAGCTTCTGTCTGATTTATGGTTACCACTTACTAAAGCTGAGAACTGGTATTTCAATGCATACCTTCACCTACAGATACTCAGAGGACACATCCCCTTGACAGGTCGAACTAGATCCAGCAATTTTGGGGGTGACTCGAAATGCAATGGCTACACACCTGCTCTCAGAGGGCTTAGCGGCTACTCTTCATGAGCTGGGTGAACAGACCTGACATGGCTGGGCTGCTATCCACTCCCTCCCAGGGAATGACCAGCAAATTCCCACTGTGTTCCCCTACCCTCACGCAACACTATTTCTACCAGGTGTTGCTGGGAGGTTGAGCTAGGGTGTGGCAGAGGGAATGTGTGTCATGAAACCCAACAGGAAGGACACCAGCACTCTGTGGTCACTTTCCCCCTTGCCCTGCCTGTGGCCCTGTAGGGAAAGGGCCTGTTCTTCCTGTTTTTCAAGAGAAGCTAGAAATTCAAATTCCTATCTGAAATCTCTCAAAGTTTAAATGTCGAGAGCTATCCAACTTTCTAAAAACATTCTAGTCAATATAAAATACACCTGGGGGCGGGGGGCTACTTTTCCCTGGATCACCAAGTGACCTGGAGCACCCTCAACGTCACCCTCAGCAAGGCTCCTGGCTAATGGTGTCTCACCCATCTATGGACCATCATCCATTTCCAGGGACCATGCCCTCCTGTGCATTTCATGACCCATTCCCCCCTCAGAGTCTCTGCTCTGCCAGAAACAGATTCCAGCAGCCCACAGTGTGTTTCATAAGCACCAAAAGTTCTAGAGTTCACGGTCAGCAGCCTCCTTTTGAAGACTTCTGTTCTATTTCTCCCCAGTGACAAGTATAGACACAAATTTTGCCAAATGATCACTCGGATTTCTCGAGGATGGGTCTAATTACTCAGCACATCACCTTTCTAACCTCTTTCTTTTCCAAACCCAGGCTAAGTTTAGCTGCTTTTCGTATATTTCTGTCAGCTTCTACATAATTCCTATATCTCCGTCTTACTTGAAAAAGAACAAATTGCCTTCCATTTCATTTGATTACCCCCGACAAACCCATGTAATCTTTTCTCAAGAATTCTTTGATGCACTTGGCTATTTACTACTGGCAGTTCTGCTGCTGTGGTTCTGCATGCCACATACTCAAACAGAATAGTTGTGTATGTGGCTTTTCCTAGCCAAGGAGAAAGGCATTGGAATAGAAGAAAAGATAGGGGGAAAAAAAAACCTAAAATTCAAATTGTTTGAGAGGTTGTCTTGATCCAAGTCAAAGAAACCGTCTCTAACTTGCTATCAGCATCCAGAGATCTGAGAGCATAATTGGCCTGCAAGTCATATCAGCATGCTTGGGATCCCCCAGACCGACTAGGTGCTCAGCCAGCCAGCCATCTCTTCTGCCCGTCCAATGTAACAGCCTGACTTCCCTCACTCCAGCTACCCATATGTGAGTCACCTCTCCCACCCACCATCTCCAAATTGCCTCACTTCACCAAGCTCCACTATTAGCTCCTCCCACTGAACCTATGGAGATTGCTATTATCTAAAAAATTGTAAAAACGGAATGGAAAAAATATTTGCAAATCATATATCTGAAAAGGGTTAATATCAATAGTACATAAAGAACTCCTACAACTACAGTAATCTAAAAATGGGCAAATGATTTGAATGGATATTTCCCCAAAGAAGACATACAGATGGCTAATAAACCCATAAATATATGTTCAACATTGCTAACCATTAGGGAAATTAGGTTAAATACCATGTCATACATCTTAGGATGGCTACTATCCCCCCAAAACAGAAAACATGTGTTGGGAAGGATGTGGAGAAATTAGAACCCTGTGCTGCTGGTGGGAATATAAAACGGTACAGCAATGTGGTTCTTCAAAAGAGGCAAACATAAGTTTACCACATGATCTGGCAATTCCACTTCTGAGTATATGCCCCCAAAGAACTGGAAGCAGGATCTCAAAGAGATCTATGTACACCCATGTTCATAGCAGCTTTATTCCCAATAGCAAAAGGTGGAAGCAACAAGTGTTCATTGACAGATAAATCAATAGCCAAAATGTGATATATACATACAACAGAGTATTATTTAGCCTTAAAAAAGAAGGAAATTCTGAATCTGCTACAACATGGACGAACTCTGAGAACATGACGTAAGTGAAATGAGCCAGTCATAAAAGACAAATACTATGATTCCACCTGAATGAAGCACCTAGAGTAGTCAAACTCGTAAAGATAGAAAGTAGAATGGTGGTTGCCAGAGGCTGGGGTGATGAGAGTTAGTGCTAAATAAAAAATTTCAGTTTTGCAAGATCAAGAGTTCTGGAGATGGATGGTGGTGATGGATGCACAACAGTGTGAATGTAATTAATGCCACTGAGCTATACACTGAATAATGGTGAAGAGGTAAATCTTATGCTGTGTGTATTTTACCACAGGCATTTTTTTTTTTTTTTAAAGGCCTCAAAGGGATCCCTGGGTGGCGCAGCGGTTTGGCGCCTGCCTTTGGCCCAGGGCGCGATCCTGGAGATCCGGGATTGAATCCCACATCGGGCTCCCGGTGCATGGAGCCTGCTTCTCCCTCTGCCTGTGTCTCTGCCTCTCTCTCTTTCTCTCTCTGTGACTATCATAAATAAATTAACTAATTAATTAAAAAAAATAAAAAATAAAAAGGCCTCAAACAAACAAATATAAAACTCTTTTATACCCCCTTTGGTATTTGCTTATACACTCTTGTCTTGGTTGAAAACTCTTATCTGATAACTTTTCCTAATAAATAGAATGTGTCCAGTTTTTCTCACCCTTGTTTTCCTGTATAAGTATTATGGCTCTTATTTTCACTCTTAGAAACGTCTGGGCTGGATGGTAAGTTCTGTGGCCATGCTCATCCTTCCAGGAAAGGATATCTCCAAGCTTTCAAGCCCTGTGTTTCTTCTTCCCAAGCCCACACACCACCTGCTATCACCACTCTTGTCCTTTGTCATACTCCTTATTACCATTATCCAGGAGCTCACCCTCCTCCTTTGTCACCATTTTGCCACCAACACATGACTTTGACACCCAGGTAAATGACCTAATGCCCTGGCCTCAAAATTCCTGAGTACCCTTATCTTCTCCCTGCTGCCCCCGCTCCATTTAAGCAACCATGAGCATGGCTCCAGGCAGGCCCCTAGACTCCAGTCTCCTCCCTCACCATTCTCCCCTCCCATTTATCATGACCTTGAGCACTCTGGATTCTTGGTCCATCCTGCCCTAGCTGGTCCTGGGCCTTTGGGGTAGCTGTCTCAACCATGCTCTCATTAGAACCCCACATTGCTTGTCCCTTCACCTTTGGTCACCTTTGTTTTTCCAATCCCCAGGCATGGATGAGGACATCCTTATCACTCAGTTATACCATTACCACATCAGGGTCACACAGCTCAAACCACGCAGGCTTCTCCTTTCTGTCTTCACCCCTCAGACAATTCTCTCCTGCCTCTTTGCTAAAGAACAGCCTTTCCTAAGGTCTCCAGTCCTTGCCCCAGGCACCTCCCTACCCTCTGGCTTTCTCCCCAGAGGCTACGCCACTCCCTTTTCTCACCAGTATTTATGTTACTCCCTCTGTCTAGGCCCTCCACCTACTGTTTCCCTCATTCTCCAGGGAGCCCAAATACCTGCTCTTCCTTAACAAGTCGTTGGACTCCAGAGGCCATAAGGCACAGAGGGTCACACAGACAAAATGTCAATGGTGGTGAACGAGATCTGAGCCGCTCTATCCAGAGATGTCCTCTGGCAGACTTAGAACTCTGCACTTAACATCAGAGGATGATACTATTCTCCAGATACACAGGACATTTTAAAAACCTGACAGGTCTAAAGCAAATAACCGATTTCTTCAGAGTATCAAAGAACTGGTTTCCAGGACAGCATAGGTCTCTAATCATTGTGTGATTAAGTAAGAAGTCCATAATACAAAGAGGAATTTAAAAATCTCACACATTTGGAAATTAACAAACACATGTATACATAACTCATAGGTCAAATAAAGCATCATATTGGAAATTTAAAAATACACAAAACCTAATGAGTGAAAACACTATATATGACAACTCATGAGCATTAATGACCATGAAACTAGAAGGGAAGTGTCAATCTTAGGTGTTCATATTAGGAGTAGACATGCTGAACATTCATGAGATTGTCTTACAAAAAAGTAAAATAAATAAATAAATAAACCAGAGAAGAAAAAAGATAATAAGGTTAGGAGAACTCTATGAAATAGAAAATAAGTTTATGATAAGACTAAACAAAGCCAAAGCAGTTCTTTAAAAATGTAGCAAGATAGGCAGCCCCATGGCAACACTGATTTAAAAAATTAGACACAAAGAAGTAATATTATAAAATAAAAACAGAGATACAACTACTGATAAAGCAGAAAATTTAAAAATACTAAGGAAGCACTATTGATGTTAAGCTAACAAATTTGAAAACTTAGACAACATGAACAGATCCTTAGAAAATATAATTTATGAAAACTAACCAAAGAAGAAATGTTTATGGGATTAATCAGACTTTCCATTAAAGACACTGGAGCACTAGTTGAACATCTTTTTTTCTTTCTCACAAAACAGGCCTAGACATGTTTTACAGGTAAACTCTACCAAAATGTCAAGGTGTAGATAATCCCAATCTTGCAGAAACTCTTCCAGAGAATAGAAACAGTAAAATCTGATGAGGCCAGATTATCCTTAATATTAAACAAGACAAGGACAGTATAAGAAAAGATTATAAGCCCATTTTACTCATAAATATAAAAGCAAAACTCCTAACTAGAATATTAGAAAACCAAATTCAGCAGTAAGTAAAGAAGATAATCCACCATGACCAAATTGAGTTTATTCCAGAAATGCAAGGGTATTTTGATACTAGAAAAGTCAATGAATGTAATTAACTACATTAACAAATTAGAAATATAGGAACAGTTTTTGATAAAATTAAAAGCCCATCTAGTGAAAAACTCTTAGCAAGTAGAAAGAGAAGGGAATTTCATTAACCTATTAAAGACTTATCTATATAAAAATCAAATAGAAAATATGAATCTCAAAAGGGAAATACTGAAAGCATTCCCTATAAAATCAAGAATGTTATCTACAAGCAATGCTTTTATTGCTGATTATACTGAAGGTCCTAACCAGCACCATCAGCAGTAACTAAATAATTAGCTTAAATATTGCTCAGGAAGAAATAAAGCTAACATTATTCATCGGTGAAAATACTATATAGGAAATCATAACATCTATAGACAAGTTATTAGAAAAGATAAGAATGTTTATAGCAGGGTGGCTGGTTATAAGCCAATATTAAAAACAATCCATTGCATTTCTATACCAGAGATGAAGTTTTGGAATATAGGTAAGGTTTGGTGGGGTGAAGTCCAGAGTCAACGACCAAGAAAGAATTCTTGAGATGTCCTTGGTGCAAAATGGTGGTTTTATTACAGCCCAGGGACAGGACCCATGGGCAGGAAGAGCTGCTGCACCAGGCCTGTGAGGAATGGCTGATTATACACCTGGGAGTTTGGAAGGGTTTGGGGATACAGTACTCTCTAAGTAATTTTGGAAGCAAGGTTTCCAGGACCCTTGAGGGGGCTAGCTATTTTTGGGAAAAGGTCACTTATAACAGGCTAATAAAACCTGAGCCATGAGACCTTCAGATGTATGTCAGTGGGCCATGTGCTTGGGGGATGATTGCCAACATGTATTTTGGTGGGTAGAGATAAAGAAAAATTTTTAAGGAATCTGTATACATTAAAGTAGGCTTACAGAATCCTGGGAATCTGGCTAAGATTGCCTTTTGCCCTCAGCAAAGTATTAACATTGAGGCAGTTCAGTCCATAGAGTAATGTCACTCTGCCTGTTTCAAGGACTTGTCAATGTGCTGCCCCAGGTTCATGTTTTGTCCTCAGTTAGTCCTCTACTCCCTCATCACTAGCAACAACTGTTAGAAAGCTTAAGATACCTATACATTTAACAAAAATGTATAAGTCCTATATATAGTAAATTATTAAGCTTTACTAACAGATATTAAAGAGGAGACTTAAATAAATATACCATACTCATGGATATGAAGACCTCATATCACAAAGATATAACAGATATATCAAATAGATTTATATATTAAATAACATTTAAGTCAAATTTCTGACAGAGCTTTTGTTTTGTGGAACTTGTCAAATTGTCTCAAAGTTAATATGAAAGGGGCAGCCCCAGTGGCACAGCAGTTTAGCACCGCCTACAGCCCAGGGTGTGATCCTGGAGACCCGGGATCAAGTCCCACGTCAGGCTCCCAGGCTCCCTGCATGGAGCATGCTTCTCCCTCTGCCTGTGTCTCTGTATCTCTCTCTCTCTCTCTCTCTCTCTCTCTCTGTCTCTCATGAATAAATAAATAAAATCTTAAAATAAGAAGTTAATATGAAAGAACAAAGGGCCAAGCATAGTCTAGATACTCCTGAAAAAGAATAATACTTACTCTACAAGATATCAAGCCTTATTATAAAGCTACAGTACTAAAGTTTGGGAGGCATTGTGTCAGAGGCAAAAAAATTAGCCCACGGAACAAAAGAGTGACAAAACCTGTGCAAATTTGGAGCTTGTTTGACAATGGAATACCAAGGGTGAAAGGAAGGACTTATCACCTGATGATGCTGGGAAATTCCTATGGAGAAAAAAATTACATTCCTACTTTTCATCAAACACAAAAACAAACTTGAGCTAGGGTAAGTACTTAAATCAACTTCCTCCACCTGGCTCTCTGCCCTAGGAATATGGACTTCATCAGTGGGTTCCTTTGCCCTCAGGCCATGGGTTGGGTTTGGTAATGAACTACCTTGGGAAAAGATCAAAGGGAGGGTAGAGGGTGAAGGTGGCCTATTTACTCCCCTGATCCTCCCTACAGGGTTAGGTCAGACTAGCTGTATCTCTCCCTGAAGGCCACTGCTCTTCTTAGGGCACCTTGTCAACACAGTGTCTCCTCTCTTTATTCTATGGGGGCTATGGGATGGAAAAAGTTCTATTAATAATCTGTAGTGGTTTCTTGGAACAATGTACACACCTTTGAAAAACTTACTAATCCTCCTCAAAGTACCCTAAGTTGACTGTGTCCTACCTTTCTTATTGAGACCCTGACATATAAACTCATTGTTACTAGAAGTAATCTTTTTTTTTTTTTTTTTTTTTTAAGATTTTATTTATTTACTCATGAGAGACACAGAGAAAGAGAGGCAGAGACACAGGCAGAGGGAGAAGCAGGCTCCATGCAGGGAGCCTGATGCAGGACTCGATCCCGGGGTCTCCAGGATCACGCCCTGGGCCGAGGGCAGCGCTAAACTGCTGAGCCACCTAGGCTGCCTATACTAGAAGTAATCTTAAAATAAATCCTCAAAAAAAAAAAAAAAAAATCCTCAAACTTGGACTCTGGAATTGGGTTGTGCATATATTCTGAGAGCACTGGGATCATCCCCTTGCTGAGGGCAGGGGTGTGTGTGTGAATAAAAGTAATCCACAGCATTCGGATTATATGCAAAACCAGAGCATTCTTGATTACACATAATGATACCTGGGAATGAAGTACAGAAGGAGGGTGAGGCACTGGGAGAACACGGGTGTGGCAACAGCGACTGCAAAGGTTGTAAGGTCAGGTAGATTCTGCATGTGGCCCTACAGAGCCTATATAGGAAAAAAAGAGAAATAAGCTAAAAACAATCAATTAAGAACACATTCACAACTAGAGGGCCCCGACGACAGCCCCCAGAGTGTGATTTTAAGGTTTTAGAGTCAGAAAGGTGTTGAAATGTTTGACAGTTCTAGGTCTCTTAAAATTAGGAAAGTTGGGGGAAAAGTGGGCCCATTAGACACAGGCAGACATGGGCTACAACAGAGAACTCTGAACTCTTTTGTCTTCATCAACTCTCTGGCCACATATGAGGGACAAGACCTCTGTGAAAAAGCCTTCCAATGGCTGCTACTAGGCCACTGTCCTTTTTCCTCATGACCCAGCCTACATTCCTCACTTTCCAGGCCCATAAAATGAGCCGGGTTCTAGAGGTCCATCATCTGCTCTCAGAGAAGAGGGCTAGTATGTCCTGCAGGAGCCTGGACTATGTGTTGGAGTAAGTTAGATGAATGTGCAAAGAAGGGGGATATAATGTAATAGCCCAGGTCTGGCCAAATTTGAGGACATGGGTGCTTTCCCCACCATCAGAGTATTTCATGTGTAACTCAAATACCTAGGAGGTGTTTACCATCTATGAGACTGTCTAGCCAACATCAAGAATGAACAAAAACCATAGCTGGTAAGGCCAACCTGCTGGAATTTCCTGATCCCTATGGAGCTCTAGCAAGCACTGAATGCCCTGGAGGGTTTTTTAAACCTCCATTTCTGGACTTGCTCCCAGAGTTTCTAAGGAAGTAGGCATGTAGCAGGGCCCAAGAACTAGCATCTCTAATGTGATCCTAAATGATGCCACCACTGGTGGTCAGGTGGGAATTGGGAGAATGGAAATGTTGGAGAGACGTGTTATGTGAAATCTGCTATGCTACCCCTACCAATAGTCCCTTCAACAAGAAGTTAAGAAGATTCCTGGGCAAGGTGCAACATCATCCCCAAAGAGCTCCATGGTGGTTGCCCTCCCTATCCTGTGGATGCTCAAGGGATTCTCCAATGGCCCTGGGCTCCTTCTCTACAATCAATGGGAACCATGGGATCCTAAGAGGTAGAGGCCAGTGGCAGATCAGAGGCAAGGAGGGTGGGAGGCAATGATGAGTATAATTGATATGCTAAATGAGAAGATAAGATGAAAATATCTAAAAGGCTCCATTATAATCAGAGAAGGTAGAAAAGGTGGGGGGAGGACAATTGCAAACAGTAAACATGGTAGATATTAACCTAATATCAACAATTACTTTAACTGTGAATGATCTAAATATACCAATTAAAAGAGAATGGAAGAATGGATGGAAAAACAATAGCTTTTGTGCTGCGAGGGGCACCATCAAGAAAGTAAAACAACAATCTACAGAATGGGGAAAAAATATTTGCAAATCACATATTTGAAAAGGGACTTGCTTCTAGAATATATAATAAAAGACAAACCAATTACAAGTGGGTAAAGGATCTGAACAGCTTGCTAAAGAAGAGATACAAAAGGCCAACAAGCACATGAAAAGATGCTCAACAACATTAGCCATCAGGAAAATGCAAACCAAAACCACAATGAGCACTAAGATGGGTACAATAAAAAAGGACAAAATGACAAGTATTCATAAGGATGTGAAGAAATTGGACACCTCATATACCGCTGATGAGATTGTAAAATGGTGGAGCCATTTTGGAAAACAACCTGGCAGTTTCTCAATAGGTCAAACACTGAGTTATATGACTCAGCAATTCCACTCCCAGATATAATCCCAGAGGAGTAAAAACATATATCCTCACAAAAGCTTGTGCATGAATTTTCACACTAGCATAATTCATAATAGTCAAAAAAGTGGAAAAAACCTCAATGTCCATTGATTGATAGACAAAGCATCCATACACTGGTACATCCCTGCTGTGGAATTTGATTTGGAAATAAAAGAATGAAGTACTGATACATGTTACAAAATGAATGAACCTTGAAAACACACTAAGTGGAAGAAGCCAGACCACCTGTTGTATGATTCCGTTACATGAAATGTCCAGAAAGACAAATTTACAGAGACAGAAAGTAAACTAATATTTGCCTGGGGCTGGGGGTGTGGAGCGGAAATGAGGAAAGACTGGTAATGGGTATGGAGTTTCTTTCTGGGATAATGAAATGCTCTAAAATTGATTGCAGTGATGGTGGCACAATTCTGTGAATATACTAAAACCACTGGATTGTATATTTTAAATAGGTAAATCATATGGTATGTGAATTGCAACTTAATAAAACTGTTATAAAAAAAAGAGAAAAGATTGATAATACAATTACCTGAAAGTTAACTCTCCTATTTAATCAGAAAACACCTACACAAGTTTTTCTTTAACATTCACAAACTGGAAAATGCTATTTCTTACATTTGTAATAGACAAAGGGTTGATATCCACAATATATAAATCTAGTCATCCTAATTCTAGGCAAGTACCCAAGGGTCTGGTATATGAGCACCAGAAGTCATGTACAAGATTATTCTCAGAAACATTGTTCTTCATAAAAATCATAAACACTCATCGCCAGGAGAATGGACAGATACATTGCAATTTGTTGGCCAATGAATATTGTATAGCAGTGAATATAAATGAACCACAGTTAAACAGGGTAGCTACAATGTGGCTAAATCTTTTTTTTTTTTTTTTTTCAATGTGGCTAAATCTTAGAAGCAAGATGTTAAGGAAGAAAACCAAGTTAAGTCCCAGTCCAGGACCCTCATACATCATTTTCATAGAGCTCAAAAACAAAACTGAGCAATGCATTGTCTAAGAATATCCAACCTGTGACACACCATTTGGACAGCTGGATAGGTGGTGGCAGGGTGGTGTTAATTAAACAAGGAGGCCATTAGACTGAGGTGGCTCTAATTCCTTAGCAGCCTACATAAGCAAACCAAAACCTAAGCCTGAAAATGCTTCAAGGCTAAGAAATCAAAACCCAGGGAAAGCCAATCACAAATAGCCAACAAGGCTTTCCCAAACAAGACAACCATTTTGGCGACAGTCAATCTAATCACTTCCTTGCTTTGGCATCTTCTTCTCTCTTGCTCTTATCAACAGGGTGCTCCTAACCACTTTGGTTTGGTTCTGCTCGATTCAAATAGATTTTTGCTCAAATAAATTCTTAAAATTTGTAATATGCCTCAGTTAATCTTTTAGCAGTGGCAAGATAGAAGAGAAATATATAGGTAATATTGATGATCGTCTAGTTTCTGGACTGGGTAGTGCCTTCACAACTGCTATTATTATACTTTTTCTAACTAACACATATGGGAACTATATTATATGTATTAAATAACACGTTTTAAAGATAATGAAATAGAAAATACATGTATTGTCAGCTCTGGCTCTGCCATGTCTAATCTGAGTAATTCACTTAACTGCTACATGCCTCAGTTTCCTTATCTGCTACCTGGCGGGTGGGGAGGGGCACCCACTTTGTGGGGTTGTTATAGGGAGCAAATGAGGATTTCTAGCCCAGTAAGAGTTTACCGTTCTTGTCATCGTCAGTGTCATCATCCTCACCATCATTATCCCTATCATCATGGTCACCCTCACCATTCTCATCACCATCATTATCCTCACCGTTCTCTTTACCCTTCTCTTCCTCCTCCTCCTTCTCTTTTGGAAAAATGGAAGTGATTCCCCACTGCCCAGTCCTCCAGTATCACCTGCATCCCTACTGGGTAATTCACCACATTCTACTGCTATATGGTTATTGGTACAGGTACCTCCCTTGCTACAGAGCAAGGGATGGGATGAGCTGGCCTGTCTCGGTCCCATCAGCATTCCCCACAGCAGTTAGGTCAGGGCCTGCCCCACAGTGAACTGCTGCTTAACCTGAGTAACATTGGGAAGTAATTTCTTTCTTGTGATAACACAAGGCTCTCTCCTCCCTCTCTCCTTCCTGATCATCCATAAGATAGCAGGAGCATACTACAGTCATTGAGATGTGTGGTTGGCTGATCCTACCTGTTTTCAACAATTTTTCGGCTGCCCACCACCCCCTTCCAGAGAGGTTCTAGAATCTAAAATCCTGGCTTCTCAGACTCTCTTGCAGCTAGCAGGGCCACAGACATAGTTCTGCCCCATGAGATGTCAGCATAAATCCTTGGATGAGTGACCCTTCCTGAACAAAAAGGGAAAGACCTATGCTTTTCTACCTTTTGCCCCTCAACCCTACCTGGAACTTGGACATGAGGCCTGAAGGTGCCCCAACCACCATGCTACTATGGCCACAAGGACAGAGACCTCCTGCTGAGTGTAGCAGAGCAGACAAAGACACTACCAGGCACAGCGCCAACCCTGAATGGCCCATTTCCAGGACTGCTGCGTGAAAGGACCCTGGCCATCATCTTCTGGATTTGCATCTAAATGCATTCCTTGTGACCATCTGATACTGCTCTAAAATTGGTGGCACAGGGTGTATTATTCCCCAGCAGAATGCAGACTATCCGCTCTCAGAAGGGGAGCTTATAGATTACTGGTTTAATTAGATTACCGCACTTTGATCGTTCCAAATTTCAGCTCTCAATCAGAAGGCGGGCTGTGACTCCAGGGCTCTACAAGTACCCAGCATTCCACAGCACCTCCAAAATCCAATACAGCACTAACCTAGGCAAAATGTGAGGGAGAGGGCAGAAGTAGGTTCTAGTAAATAGGGGTGGCCACCACCCTCTGGGCCCTGGGTCAGTGGCCCCAGTGTAGATGGCATTAGGTATCACACTGGAGCACCTGTACAGCGTGTCTGTCACTTCACATCCACAATAATAATAACTGACCCTTCAGTTACACAGAGGCTTAAGTCTACACTATGATCCAACAGCTAGATGAGAACACAACTTGGGTAATCATCATCACAATCATACTTGACAGATGAATATAGGACTTGACATCCAGAGACATTAAGAGACTTGCCAATTGTTGACCAACTTGTAGTCAAAGGTGTTAGAATTAGAATCTGTCTCTTCTAATTTCTAAGTCTATGTTTTTGCCAATGGCTCTGTCTGCAAGAGCTACCATCAAAATAGCCCTATGAAATGCATGCATGCCTTCATGTATCATGGGGAAATTTGGCTATTATTGGGGGGCGAAGTGAGGAGCAAGAGGAGAAAAAGCAACCTATCTCCTGCCTCCTTGTTTCCAAAGTCCCATTATGCCTCTGGCTCATTTAATTAGGAGAGTCAGTGTTCTGTACAATCCATCCTGAGTGATATCCAGGCTAAGAAAAATTTGGAAAAAATGCATAAAAATCCAGCATCTCCAGACGCACAGTTCTCCTTTGGGGACAGACACAGACATGTGTCAGCTATAATTAATAGGCAAATGCACATTGTGGAGAGCTGTTCCAGGCCCTATTTGGCCACGTTCAGGCAACAGACCATCCCTTCATAAGCTTTATGTGGCTCCCAGATGCCCGCATAGGCTAACTGACATGGAAAGTTGTGTTTAATCCAAAGTTTTATTTTATTTATCCTCAAGAGAGGATCATTCATTAGTTCCAAGCAAGAGGGCCCTCTTTTGCATTGGTGGTGGTGGGCATGAGCCCAGCTGAGCATGCCAGGAGCTGAGGGGGCACCTTCCCCGGGGCTGCAGCGGCTCCCAGAGCAGGCACCTCCCTAGGAGCAAGCCCGTGAGCATGCCCTGCAGCCTGGCATGTCCTGGCTTTGTAAACTATGGCTCATTGGCTCTTTCTTAGCCGGTACCTCCCACCCTTCCCATCCTGAACTTTTCACATCAGCAAATCTTCTCCCTGCACCTCCTGCCCCTAAAAAGATGAAGGGTTATAGAAGCGCCCTATTTGCAATCACCTCCAGGTCACCTTTTGCTAGCTCTTAGTTCCTAGCCTGCCTCCAATGCCTGACATTGAAAGGACATGTTACTTCCCTCCCTTTTGGTATTAATAATCACCATGATGATAATAATATTATTAGCATTAATATGCACCAAAAGTCCACTCTGGGCCTGGCGCTGTGCTAAGCATTTGATTGTTGGAGGTGCTGATAACTTTTCCTTTTTTTTTCAGTAGAAATTGCTGAGGCACAGTGAGATTGAGTTACTGAGGCCTTCTATTGTGTCTTAACACATTAAGCTTTCATTTTAGGGGGTAGTTCTGTCTCTTGCTTTTTTGAGTGCACGTTTTTCAACTCCTTGCTTTAAGGAATCCCCAGTCATTCATCAATTTGTTCCTTTGAAAGTGCTTGCCTGCTTCCAGCCCATCTAATGTACGTGGCCCCTTACTTTGCGTGTTATCCAGGGAATCAAAAATCTCTCGTTTTATAGTCAGGAAATAAGGCATGGGCAAATTATGGCTATTTACATACTTTACTGAATTTGATACATTTTATTTTACCAACTCCTCTTAACGCGTGTTAAGTATTTAATTAGTTTTATTTCTTCTTACCACAGTGACATTTTATTTATTTGTCTCTATAATGTAATTAGTGTAATCTCCGTCTTTGTTTTCCCCTTGAGTCAGTTTAACACTTTCTCCTTTTCATTATGAAATGTTTTCATGTTTCCTTCCAAGTCCTCTCCTAACCAAGTCCTTCTTTTAATTCACTTTCCCTGCGCTATGTGCTTGAAGATGATTTTATGTTGGAAAAATGTCACATCTTCCTCTCGGTACTGAGACTCTCTTCTCATTTTACCATTGTTCCCTATTTTAGCTTAACGTCCTTTCATTTCTATTATGTGTTACATGTTCCAAGTTTTATATCCCTCTGGCATTCATTTTAATAGAATTAGGAGAATCTATAAATAAAAGCAGCTTCTTAGAATAATGCTTTCATTCTTCTCCCCTCGCCCTACCCCCACTCCTCACAAGTTCCCTAAATTTACCAGCAGACCAGGAGCTTCCTTCTCAGAGGTTCTCCTACAAGGAGTCTTATGGCTGTGTCTCTGATGCTCCTGGTCTGGGACCAGCCCCCTGGGGAGCACAGGGGTAAGGTGCTGGCATAGGACACTCAACCAGGACGACTATGTACAGAATGGCTGCTACTCCTGCCCTTCAGTTCGACAACATGAGGCTGAAAATTGTACATAAAGTCAATAATTCAAATCCTGAAACTAGAAAACCACTGCAGAGCAAGACAAGAAGATAATTAGCAGGCAAGCAACCCAGACTACCATGGCTGTGCCACGGGTATCTGCTGCAGGCTTATCTTTCCTCTGCAGAAAGGTACTTAAACTGCAGGACTCTGCTCATTTACATTTACTGGGATGCTTCTCCCCAGGGCTGAATCTTTCTGTCCCTGGAAAACTAACTGAGCTAGGGGCTCAGGGAGCCTCAGTAATCCTTTCAGATGCCGGGGTGACCAGAACCCACCTTACAAAAGTCTATGACCCGCCTCAAGTCAGATCCCGTGGGGCTTTCTTTGATGACCTCATTTGCCCCATGAAATCTCTAGGCTTTTAATCCTCATCTTCAAACACAAATTTATAAGTACGTCTCCAAGGAC
This sequence comes from Vulpes vulpes, assembly GCF_048418805.1. Classification (NCBI taxonomy): domain Eukaryota; kingdom Metazoa; phylum Chordata; class Mammalia; order Carnivora; family Canidae; genus Vulpes; species Vulpes vulpes. The sequence goes on along the minus strand of NC_132793.1, from coordinate 87,672,986 downwards.
AGTAGATTTCTCCTAAATCCATCCTATGCCCACCACTACCCTAAGGATCATCTTCTCCCAACATTTTCTCATGCAATTTTTCAAGCATACAGCGGAGGTGAAAGAATTGTACAGGAAACACCCACATACCCACCGCCTTGATTCTACCGTTAACATAATTACTACAATTACCCTATCACATTTCTCTTCATCTATCCATGTCTCTCTCTCCATCTGTCCATCCATCTTATTTCTGGTGTGTTCTGAAGTATATTGCAGCATCAATATACTTCTCTCCTAAATACTTCAACATACATATCATTATAGAGGGTTCAATATTTGCTGATGGCTTTTCCCCTTTGAAGGAAAACTGACATACGATGAAATGAACAAACGCTCATTATACATTTGTTGAGTTTTTTTTTTTTTCATTTGTTGAGTTTTGATCGATATTTATACCTTGTAACCCAAAGCCCTAGCAAGATGTATAACATAGCCAGCACCCCAGAAGGCTTCTCCATGCACCTACCCAGCCCATCTCCACCCCTGCACATTAGTTTTTATTCCACTACAGATTGGTTTTGCCTCTTCCAGAACGTACTATAAATGGAATCAGATAGCTCTTCAGTGCACAGTTTCTTTTACTCCATATCATGTCTGTGAGCTTGTCACTGTTAGGTGTTACTGGTTTGTTTGCTCCTCTTTATTGCTGAGTAAAGAGAGCCCATTATATGAATATGCCACATTTATTTATCTATTCTCTTATTAATGGACCTAAAGAACAAGCTGAATGTTCCAGGGAACCTCATAACCCTCTGGGGGGAAAAAAAAAGCCCAACAGAGGGCCACCTGGGTGGCTCAGTGGATGAGCATCTGCCTTTGGCTCAGGTCATGTTCCTGGGCACCTGGAATCGAGTCCCACATCATGCTCCCTTTGAGGAGCCTGCTTCTCCCTCTGCCTGTGTCTCTGCCTCTCTCTCTCTCTCTCTCTCTCTCTGTATCTCTCATGAATGAATAAATATTTTTAAAAATAAAATTTTAAAAAGCCCAACAGACACAGCACCCCAGATTACAGAGAATCTCTGGACAGGGTGATAGGCAGACTGGGGACACGCTTGTGTTAATGCAAGCACCTGTTGGTTTGATTCTCTCACTGAAGCACCATGACCTGCTGAGGAAGCCACAGCACCGGCTCTACCTGGCCATAGGAAGGCCTGGTCATAGCAGTAACGCATTATCTTCTGCTTTGCAGAAGCTGATGCAGAAATCAAACTGCTCAATACTAAGGAATGTACCCAAAGGACCACAGGACAAGGACATATCACTTGAAATGGACTTGTCAGGTTTAGCAAGATGGAGGCTCCCACCCAGCTGCACCCATCATCTCTAAGATCTTTGAGCATCACTTCTGTGCCCAGAGAGCATGCAGAAACACAGCCCTGCCTTGAGACTTGCAACTTAATTCATGCAGCCTGACCACATAATTCAAGTAAAACATACACACTGAGAGGAGAAAAGTAGTGCTGAGTCCACAAACAGGTTTCCCAGGGCTTGGTGGGAGAAAGATCTCTTGGTGGCAGCACCTGGTCACTGAAAGACTCCCCTGAGCAGGTCAGTGTGCAGGAGCAGCTCAAGGTAGGAGGATGAGTGGCTGCCTGGCAGGAAGACAAGCCCAGGCTGGCACAGCCATCAGCACAGACCAACTACAAAGCCCCGTGAGTGACTCCCTTCAGGAAAGGAACCAATTGCTGGAAAGTAAAGCCAACTGTCAGTAACACTAAGAAATTGGCTTGTAGATAGGATTTTCTGTAGTTTTATGTAGCCACAGTACTTCCAACCCAAGAAGAAAAGAGAATAATATCCAGTACCTTTCATGAGTGAATATCTAAAGGGAAAAGTAGAGAGATTATCCTACTTAGGTTTTGGATAGGTACTTAGACTAGGAATGCCATTAAGGCATGGCTCACCATTATGTGGGGTGCTTAGTCCTGGCCCCCACAACATAAGCCTTATAAGGATGGTTAGAATCATCTAGAGCTCGCAGATCTACCTTCGGGGCTTTGTTTGGATTTAAGGACTATTTAGTGTGAGAAGGAATCAATTTGGTTTTACAATGTTCCTGGTGTGGCCAAATATCAGAAGAAGGTTGAAAATCACATTCCTTGTAAAAGTAAATCCCACCCACCCCCACCTTCACCCCAGCCCTGCAAAAACAATCCTAGAAAATACTAATGAGTTCAAGTTCTTTTGTACAAGAACAGAAACTCTGAAGGAACAGAAAGCATTCATTCTCACAAATGGGCTTTTGCATCTTGTGCTAAAAAGAAAGGGTTGTGAGGGTCTTGAATTGGCAAGTTGTGGTACATAAACTTGTTTAAGCCACTGAAACAAATCCTGCTTCTTGTTCCTGGCTAATAGTGTCATATTCCTGCAAATGAGAAATTAAGAGATGTGTGTTAAAAAGACTGTTAATGAGCTCAGTCATGAACAGTTACTTTGATAGCAGGACAGAAATAAGGTGTTTTTTTTGTTTTGTTTTGTTTTGTTTTTTTGCAGAAATTAGCTTTATTAAGAGGAATACAAATAAGGGGTTTTTTGTTTGTTTGTTCAAGTTTAAAAAAACAGTAGAAGATCAAGATATGTACTAGACTGAGGGCAATGGTGGCCAGAAGTGGACGTATTTTTCCATGTTAAAGGCTGTCCTCAGACAGACACACCTAAATAAACTCCCTCTGGAACAAGGAGGCACAGATCCAGGTACGTGGGGTCTAACAGCAACAAAACCACATGCCTCTGCTGTAACCCTCCTAGAGGACGTGTGGAAAGCTAAAACTGGCACTAAGGCACACATCCCTGGATGTGAAGCCAGCCTGATGGATCTCTGCAACTTGCTACCCTGCATGGGGCCAGGTTTGGAGCCAGCACCCAATAAATGCCTGCTGGATAAAAGAAGTGGCAAATGAATTCCTCTACCCTCTAAAAACATCACAGTGCTAGGTGAGCTCTTACTGTGCCCCAATTTTTTTCTCTCTTTATCCTTACCGTGCTGGTTCGTGTCCCTTCTCTGCCTTGCCCTGTGCCCCTCCAACAACCCCCACCTGGACCACACTTCTGGATGGCCAATGGGTGGAGCCAGGAGGAGCCAGCCTCCCCTGGAGCCCCAGGTCCTGCAGGGCTCTGCTAGCTCGTTTTCTCTCTTGGTCCCTCCCATTCAAGGTTGAGTAACAGCTCCCCTACCGCTGCTCTGCTCTCCAGGTGCCTCAACACCCTTTGTTGGTTCCCTGATCCCCACTCACATCTCTATAAATAGCCCCTTATGAGAGTCTCTACCCAAGTCAACAAGGTGAGCTGTTCCCCAACGGGATGCAGATTGATGCACTCACTCAGGATCCACCTGCAGAGAAACATTCACTCCTTGCTTCTCTCTCTGTAAAAGTCCAGTGGGCCCTCTGTGGTCTGGCTCAGAGCCCTCCCTGAACTTCCCAGGTGAAAAGCAGCTCTCCTCTCCTCTATTATCCTAAAGCATCTGGCTTCCATCTCTACATTAATTTCACTATTCTTCACGTAGGTGCCTGTCTGTTGTAAGTAAGGACCCTAATGAACAGATTATAATCACTGCACTATACCTAGTGATGAGCCCAAAGCCTCGCAAACAAATGGAACTTCAGGTTTTACTTCAGAAAACAAGCAAGCAAAACCCTCTGAACAGTGTTCAAAGAGAAGTGACAGATGGGAGAAATATCTGCAATGTATTTACAAACAAGAGATTAATATCCACAATACAGAGACAGCACCTACAAATCATTAAGATAAAAAGAAAAACAACCCGATTGAGAAATGGGCAAAGAATGCAAATAAGCAATTCAGAGAAGAATTAAAATGACTAATAACTTTATGAAAAGGTATTTAACAGGAATCAGAAAAAAGCAAATTAAAACAACAGTGAGATCTCATTTTCACCTGGAGGAGCCATCTCCAAAGATTGTTGAGAACTGCTCATACACCACTGGGGGCAGTGTCAGTTGGCACCGCCCTCCTGGAGAGCCACCTGCCGATGACTAATACCACATAACATGTATATATGCTTTGCCTCAGTATATATTCCCCAATCTCTGGAGCCAGATCATCTTGGTTCAAATCTTGACTCTGACACTTAAATGCTGTGTAACCATGGACAAGTTACTTAACCTCTCTGTGCGTTGGCTCCTTCGTCTGTAAAATGGGCCTAAGAACAGCACCTATTTCATGGAGTTTCTAGGAAGATTAAATGGGCCAATACCAGGAAAGCACTTGGAAAATTACCTGGCACATAATAAGGGCCAGATAGGTGTCCGTGATCATTACTTATTATTATAACTATTATTTGGTTTTGTTATCATATACCGTACAGAAATTATCATATGTGTGCAAAGAAAGGCATGAATAAAGATGATCACCACAATGTTGTTTATAATACAAACAAAACAAAACCAGAGGCAAATCAATGAACATTAATAGGTTAATGATGTAACAAAATGTCACACTTGTAAAACAGTTTAAAACGACTTTAAAATAATGGAGTAGATCTCTATGTACTAGAGTAGAAAGCTTTCTAGGACATATAGTTAGACTTAAGAAAAGCTAGGTGCAGAAAAACATGTTTAGCATGATCTCATTTACAGAAAACAACAAAACCTTCACAAACATGTATGTTTCTGAAACAGACACTCCTATGTGAAAGTATGGTGGCGTCTGGGGGAAGAAGGGAATTGAAGATGGGGCGATAAGAGGAAGATTTTGGATTTTTGCTCCTTATACATCTGCACTGTTTGAATCCTTTTCAATAGGAGAATATACAATACATGTGTGACTTTAGAAAACAAGAAAAAAATGCTCAATGAAATCCTTGTGAGATGAAGTGAACAAATGGTATCAAGTCCTGGACCCTCCGCAGGGCTGGATGGGGAGACACAGGGAAATGTGCCGGGCCACCGTGCCCAGGGGCGCCAGGCATGTCAGCGCTAGACAAGGCAGTAACAGAACCCCTTTCATCCCCCGGGATGGTGCTCACATTCCAGACCAGATTTCCCAACAAGTCGCAAAGAATCCACTAACCTAAAATGTCAGAGGAAAGATGAATCAAGTATGGGCCAGACACTAAACGATGCACTGAGCAACTATTAACAGTTATACCGTAGATGGGCACCTGGGTGGTTCAGTCAGTCACATGCCTGCCTTCGGCTCAGGTCATGTATGATCCCAGGATCCTGGGATGGAGCCCTGTGTGGGGCTCCCTACTTGGTAGGGAGTCTCCTTCTCCCTCTCCCTTGGACCCTCCCACCACTGCACGTGCGCGCTCCCTCTCTTTCTCTCAAATAAATAAATAAATAAATAAATAAATAAATAAATAAATAAAATCTTTTTAAAAATTGCACCATAGAGTAAGTAGTTCCAAGCTTGGGAGGTGCAAGGTGCCAGATTGCACACTCCTATTTGTAGAAGACATTCATGTATGTGTGAGCATGTGTGTGCATACATATACACATATGTGCACACTCATATACAGATATATGCATGCACACACATGTCCACACACAGTTTAAAACCAAAAATAATAAAAGGACATAGTCCAAAATGTTAATGGTGATTATCTTTGGGTGAGAGGATTATAAATGATTTTTGGAGTTTTGTTCTTTTTTGTGTTTTCTAAATACTCTACTGATGTGTATTCCTCTTATATAGCACTAAGAAAATTTAAGTAATGACACAATTTAATAACTAGGCTGTGCCACCCTCTGAGTATCCTTGGGCCCTCATTAAGCCCCTTCTCTCCTCATGGGGTTCCAGTTTCCTTGTCAGATATCTGGTTCCACAGTGTTCCACTATCCTCCCAGGGTGGGAAACACCTAGATCTCTGGTAGGCTGGGGGAAGGGTGTCCAAGAACAGCCCCCTGCCCTTGAGGCTCCTGGACTTCAAAGTCAAGAGTATTGTGGGCAGCCTTCATTCCTGCGGAGATAAACCTCTGAAGTGTAGCCCCAGGCCAGAGAGCTGATGAGAAGTGAGGGTCCTACAGGACAGCCACCCTCCTTTGGGATGGGCCTTTGCAGACACCTCCCCAGGGTGCCTCGTCGACCTCAGCCCTCCATCTGTCTGGACTTACCAGTTGGAGAACCCCACCTCAAGCTCCGTGGCCAGCTCAGGTGTCATTGGCTCTCTGTAGCCTTTCCTAACATGGACACGGGGACTGTGGGTGAGTAAGGCCAGGAATCAAAGTGGTCCAAGCCGAAAGCCTTGCTCCGAAATTTACAAAAGCTGCACTAAGGCACTTAGCTGCTTGGAGCCTCTGTTTGTTCAACTGGGTCACTCCTAGGGCGCTGGGGTGATGATCAGAGCAGAGCTTCTTCATCATTGGGGCAATACTATAGGAGTCTGCTGGCAGTGGTCATGCTGGGAGTACCAGCACACAGTGACTCAGTAACCCTTTCTAATGAAACATAGTCACAAGGTACAGCCGGGAGGTGGTTGCGGGCAGTGAGTGGGCCAAGGACCTTAGGAAGCAGATGTGAACAGAGATGAGGACCACAAGATGCTCCCATGCCATGTCTGTGCATGTGGTGGGTGGTAGGGGTCCAGCTGAGACCTTCCACAGAGCTCTGAGAACACTGTGCTCGGGCCTGCCAGGCAGCAGATAGGTCTGAAAATGCCAAATTGACTAATTCTGAAGAGCAGCATTCTCCAGGGTGACCATACAGGGAGTGGGCATCCAGGTGAGAACAATTGCAACTAACAGTGGAGGCAAAAGAAAGAAAAAGTATAGGGAAAGTTTCCAGAACAGCAAAGGAGTGGCTGGAACACAAAAGGGAAGGGTTCTGGGTTAAGGCTGGAATAGGAGAGAGGGACAGTTGGCTCCCCAAGGGCCAAAAGGGTGAGGCCCTGACATGCAGGAGCACCTGCCAAGCCCCTGACATGGGGCTTGATCCCAGGTTCAAAGCTGGGAAAGGATGGAATGAGGTCTTTGCTGCTGAGGCCCTGGCCAGTCGGTGTGGGAAGTGGCTGGGAAGGGAGGCAGTGAGAACACTGAGGCAGTGACCCAGGCATTGCAGGAGGGAATGTGAGTGTGTCAGGAGCCAGCAGAGCTGGAAGGGAGAAGCCAGGAGGCAGAGGGGACAGGGCCGTGGCCAGTGGGTTGGTCCCAGTTTCCAGCTTGGAGGACAGAGGATGAGAAAGGGCAAGCCTTCTCCTAGCCAGGGAGAACTGCAGGCCCTCACCTGGCAAGTAGGTAGCCCTGCCGGCCCCTCTGTCCGCCCCTTCCACCCTGTCCACCCTGGAGAGTCTGCCGAGATCACTGATGGGGGGTACTCGGGGCCCCCTCCCCTCGTGGGCAAGAAAGAGATTCTGGTTGAATGAACACAGGAGGCATCAACACAAGTTTCTGAAACAAAAAGGAGAGCGTCTGGAAATGAAGGGCCCTGCCAAAACCCTGCCTGCCACCACTGGACAGAGATTTATCCACCCCTGTGGCAAATGCCGTCTGGCTCATCGCTCAGAGCTTCAGGAGCCTGATCCAGTTGGGCTGTTTCTTCCCATTGAGAAGTCAGATTCACCCAACAAGGACTCTGTAAGTGACTGATTTCAGCCAGTGACAGCAATTCAAAGGCCCCAAGGATGGCTGCTTTCTGGCCCCAATTCTGCAAGCAGGTCAGATGCTGCAGGGGGGCAACACCCAGAGGCTATTGGGCCCTGCGGGGAGCATGGCTGGTTTGCACCCAAGCAACCAAAGGGGAGACAATAAGACTGTTTCTTCCTCTCAGCAGTGGTACCGTCTTGACACTGAGGGCATTGATGGGCTTGTTACCATGGGAACCTGAGCTGCTGATCCCATCCCGTGGAGCATGAGGCTCCCTTCCAACAGCTGATGGCTATTCATCCCTGTTCTTCGCAGCGCGGGACAGAGGGCCTTGTGCCTGCTGCTGGGTCTCCAAAATCCTCCACCAGCAGAAGCACAAGGGCATTGGGAAGATCTGGGATTAGATGGGCTGACAGGACCCATCAAGTCTGAAGCAGCCATGGTAGTCTCCAGGACACTGCTGGGCCTTGCTCCTATGTGGCTGCCCTGACTGAGAAGCAAACTAGAGCATCACATGGAGGGTCGTCCCCAGGTACGAACACAAGCACAAACCCAGGAGACGCCAGTCGGCTGGGTGACTCCCAAAAGAAAGGGATTAAAATTTTAAAAAGTGGGGGTGGCGATGGCTTATCCAACCGATGTGGAGACCTAGGAGGTGACCTTGCTCCTTCACAAATGCTCACCACCTCCTCCACCAAGAGGTTCTTGTGAGGCAGGAGCCACGTCTCTTGTCTCTGAGGGCCCAACACCAATGAGAGCACCCGGCAAACTCTGAGTAAATGAGTGCATGTCTTCTCGCTGGCCTGGAGTGACCCCTCCACCATCAGTGAAATGGCAGGACTTGAACTGATTTTTGAGAGCAGCCTCAAGCCTCAAGCCACCAGCTGTGGCTTGACAGACCCAGGAAGCCCAGAGCCCATGGGTAGAAGCAGACAAGCCAACGGGCAATGTCAGGGCAACGGGGCTGACAGAAGGGCTGGGAAAACTGGGCAGGCCTGCAGATGGCCGGGAGGGATGAGGGGCTAGCCAGGGGGTGGGAGGGGCCTCCAAGGTAGCAGGAAGTGTGAGGCTGCTTGAATGGAAGCAGGATCATGAAGTGGCTTGGCAGAGCTGGAGCTGGGGCCAGCGTGGAAAGAGGCCCTGTAGCTGGACAGACGGGCAAGGGGTGACAGAGGTCCTGGCCTGTGCTGGGCAGCAGCAGCAAGAAGGTAGGGGGACCTGAGAGCCATCCAGGAGACCAATGAGACAAGCCGAGTTACAGACCAGATGGGAGGCATGGAGGCAGGGAGAGGCAGCTGTAACTTCCGGGCTTTGAGCTCAGACACCAGGGCAGACCATCCCTTCCGTAGACATGGACCACCCAGAGAGGAGGTCTGCAGCAAGGGATGATTAGTCTGGTAGATAATGTGCAGAGTTCGAGCAATTGAGTGTAGCATCTGTCCTAAAAGGAGTGGGAGGAATTGGAGTGGTTTTATTTTCCCCTCCGAAATGGAGAGATATATGTTTCTTTTTCTTTTTTCTTTTTTTCTTAAATCTAACTCATTTATTTATTTGAGAGGGGGAGGGGCAGAAGGAGAGAGAAGTAGACTCTCCACTGAGCCACCTGACATGGGGCTTGATCCCAGGACCCCAGGATCATGACCTGAGCCGAAGGCAGATGCTTAACGAACTGAGCTGCCCAGGAGCCCCAGTGAGGTGTAAGTTCAATACTGATGAGAAGGAGCCAGGGCCAACTCTTCTAGATGGAACAATGTGGATATGCAGCAGTGTGTGTGTGCATGTGAGCCACATGGAAAGAAGGAGAAACAGTGGCTAATGGGGTCCACGTAGGCTCTTTGTCAATGGCAGCAGAGAAGTGAAAGGCTTTCTGGCCTGGTGGCTTACCCTTCTCTGAGAAACAGTGATGAGGTCCATCTGCCAAGGGTGGGGACAATGGAAGGCGGGTCAGGAGGGTACGGGTTTGTGACCTGCACAAGTCAGAACCTAACTGGACCTGAGCTCTCTTCGTGGTGAAGCAAGCCTGGTGACACCTCTCTGCTAGGTCGGTGCAAGGCTCCATGAGCAAGAACACCCAACACAAGAAACACTGGCTGGCACGAGTACGTGCCCGGGCTTCTGGTCAATGCCAAGGCCAAAAGCCATAATCCAAGAGCCAGAAGGGAGAGAGGCAGTCACGGTAAGTATTACTCAGAAGCCCTCCATGTGCTGGGCCCCAGGAGAAGGAGAGGGAGACGCAGCAGCAGCCACCTGGCTTGGGCTATGGAAGATCAGAAGAACTATGTTGTAGAGGCAAAATCTGCACAGAGGCTCAGAGACCCAAAAGAGCCCAGGATGTTGCCCAGCATGTGAACAGTCCCATGTGGCCCTCTTGCCAACCCAAAGACCAAGGCCAGACAGAGGCCTCAGACAGGTTCTTCTTAGATGGGGATTTCCACTGGTCAAGAGCTCTATTTCTCATTTGCATCCTTGACCTCTGCCTCGAGGGAAACCCAAAGTCTTCCAGGGGACCAGTCAGCTGAGCCATCCGCTCTGGCCTGACTCTGAGTCTCGCCTGGTCACCTGGCTCCATGCATAGATACTCAGCTCCAGGCAACTTTATCACAGCCCCGGTGACTTACCACGGCAATCCACCTATTTAAAACTGAAGAAAGATGTCAAATGTGACGGTGTGAGGCCTCCAGCTTCATAATTCCACTCATGTCTGTACCCACCCACCTCACACGCGGAAGGAACCTCTTCCTTTCTGCTCCCAGGCCAGCCGTGCATATGGCTCTTGGTTCAGAGCATAAAGGCAAGGCAGCCTCAAACTGAAAATCAAAACCAGATAACTAGGTCACAGGTGACTGCTAGTCTGGGCTTCTCCTTGTCCATCTCAAGCCCCCAGCACTCTGGGTAGAACAAATGCTGGCCCATTATTTTAACACCTGGCTAAAGCTTCAGTTTCTTTTCTTCTTCTTTTTTAAATTGTAAGAACAAGCTGCCTGCAGCATGACAATTTTCCTCTGCTGACAAGTGAATTATGTAGGCCCACCTGAAATTCTGGGCCAGGTATGTCCCACTTGGTAGCTATTTTAAGCAAAACTATTTAAGGCAAGTTCAAAATCATTTAAGGCTCTCAGATGTTTTAGGGGCCCTGGCAGCCAGCCTGCCTTTTTATGTTCAGATTCAGAACCAACAAATTAGCTCAATACCCCAGGCAAAGCAAAAATGCAAGGGAAAGTATGGTGTCTGAGTGTCACTTTTTAGATAAACATCACTTCCAAAAGCTAAAGATGCTGAGATGTCATGATTTGGTTTGTGAGAATTTCCTGTTGCCATCCTTTTCACATAGACAACCTGTCTATTCTTGGAGCCATCACTGTCGAAGGTTGCAATGCACATAGATTAGAGTGAGGGCCAGGTGGGCAGAAGATGCTCTGAAGGAGAAAGAAGCCTAGTAGGAGGGTTCCAGCACTCTAGGTCTGGCTCTGTCCAAACAGCCCCATGATCTAAGCCAAGCATTCCGGTTCCCCAGGTCCACAGGCACCTGTGTGCCCACCGACAGGCTTCAGGCAACACAGGAACACCAGGACATGTGTGTATGATGTGCAATTTTCTTTTCTTTTTTTCCCCTTGAACATTTCATGTGTATCTACATCTACGTGTATGTACGTGTGTGTAGGTGTATATATGTGTGTGCATGTATACATACATGTGTCTGTACATGTATACACGTGTGATAGAAAGAAAGCACAAAATGCGGAGACACAATTTTGCATATCATTTATATGTTATATATACAGATTTGTACTTATATATGAATATTATGAATTAAAACACTGCAGATAAAGTTTGACATTCTTTTCCTGGTCTCTCCCCTCTCCCTCCCTTCTCAGAGGCTACTACTAACCCGAACTTGAGCTGGATGCTTCCTCCATGTGTAAGCATTCATACATAACATAAAATTACTTAGTGTGGGGCAGCCTGGGTGGCTCAGCAGGTTAGCGCAGCCCTCAGTGCAGGGCCTTATCCTGAAGACCTGGGATCGAGTCCCATGTCGGGCTCCTCTCCCTCTGTCTCTGCCTCTCTCTCTCTCTCTGTGTCTCTCATGAATAAATAAATAAATAAATTTTTTTAAAAAGCTTTAAAATTACTTAGTGTGCTTTTTAAAGTGTACATAAGTACTACCACACTGTGCATCTGCAATGTGCCTTTCTGCTCAACATCATTTTTGAGACTTCTCTATGCAGATGCGTATCTGGTTAATTCCTATTATATAGCATTCTATCATGTGACTATTTTGATTTAATTCTCCATTCTTCTACCGATGAATATTTAGGTTGTATTTCCCTTCATTTAAAAAAATGCCCCTATGATGTCACCCTGCAAGGCTCCCTGTGCTCTTGTGCAAGATCTTCTCTCTAGTAGAAGCCTGGATGTGAACCTGCTGATACAATTCTACCTACCTCACTGTCAAGTGCCAAATTGCTCTCTGAAGTAGTTCTACCGATTTATACTCCCACCAGCAGCATCTGGAAGTTCCATGGCTCCATATCCCGCCAACACTTGATACTAACACTTGCCCACATCTGCCAATCTGAGGGTGTGCAGTAGTCTCGTTACTGCCTCATGTCGTGTTGTCCCCATAACTCCCAGGGAGGCTAAGTGGCTTTTCTCATGTTTAGTGGCCAGGTGACATCCATCTCCTAGTCTCTTCCTTCTTTCTCTCGCTTCTCAGAGGCTACAACTCACCTGAACTTGATGTGGATGCTTCACATCGGGCACTGAATTCTCTATTCATATACTTCTCCATTTTTCTACCTGCCATTTCTCTTTTGCTTATTGATTTATAGCTTTTTAGATAATTGATGCACTAACCTGTGTGTTATATGTTATTAACATTTTTTAGTCTATTGTAAGCTTTTAAATTCTTTTATGATTATGTGTTTGTTATGTTTATGTGTTTGTTATTCAGAACTTTTCACGGATTCATCTTTTCCTTTATTTGTTCTTTTCATATCTTGTTTAAGAAATCCTTTCCTGTCCCAATGTCATAAAGGTGTTCCACTCTGGTTATTTCTAGCTGGAATTTACTGTTGTGTAGTGTGGGGATGAGGTAAGGATCTGATGGTTTTCCTGAGTCAACTGTTTCAGTGCCACTAATTGAAATGCCCATCCTTCCCCGTGCATTTGTAACTCTTCTGCTCACATAACTCTTCTGCTCGCATATACAAGTTTCCATACGTGCCTGGGTTTGAGTGATTTCCACTGTTGGATGGGATCATCCCTGGGCCAATGTCCAACTGTCATGATCACCCCAGCTTCATGGGAAGTTCTGCTCTCTGGCAGAGCACACTCCCCTCCTTTTCCTCCTTCCTCCCTTCTCAGAGTAGTCTCAGGGATTCTGGGAACTTACTCTTCCATGTGAATTTTAGCATTCGTTTGTATGATTTCTCATCCCATATAAAACCCTGTTGGCATGTCAACTAAATTACACTGAATTTAGAGATTAATTGGGGGAGAGCATGTGATAATCAGTCCTCCTGTCCAGGAACATGGCTTATCCCTCCATTACTTCAGACCTATGAATACATCTTTCAAATATTTTATAATCTTCTCTGGGTAAGTTTCACCTTTTTTTCCCCCAAAAATTTATTCCTAGCTATCTAACAGCTTTTATGCTTGAGTGTATTATGATTTCTTTTATCTTCTCAGATATTGCTGTTGAATAGGTTGCTACTGTCGATCATGCACCCTGCTCAACTCTATGACTCGTTATAACAGCCTCTGGGTTTTCTTGGATTATCTACAGTTAGTTGTACCATCTGCCAATAATGACATGACTCTTCCAAACTTTTCTGTCTTTCTTCCTTCCTTCCTTCCTTCCTTCCTTCCTTTCTTTTCTTTTTTTTTTTTTTACATTGTGGTGCATTATATGGGACCTCAAGTATTGTGATAAAGGAGTAAAAATGAGGCTCATCTTTCCACTTCCTGACAATGCATATTTTTCACAGGAGATCCAGAGCCTTGATCAATCTGAAAGGCTACCGTGTCCAAGAAAGGTGAATAACCACCTGTCTCAATTACGTTTGTGTACATGTATGTAAATACACGGAATCAGGTTCTTAGTTGCCATGAAAGAAACTAAAACAATCGATCCAGGAGTTAGAGCATCGCAAAGACCTAGGAGAAAATGAGGGCTGTGAGTTCAGGGCAGGTATCAGGCAAAACACCAACTGCCCATTAAGGGTAAGGGAAAAAGAGTCACACAAAGGACACTCAGACCAGAGAACGTAGCAGGAAACAAAGAGCAGAGAGCGTAATTGTCAGAGGCGACACGCACCATGTAGACACAAACGGCTTCCACGCCTTGCTTCCCCTTGGTTTACTTGTCCATAAATCAAAGCTAATAATATCTACATCATATTTATGAGTCACAAATTCTCCTGGCTGAAAAAGGCAAATAAGGTTTTTAAAGAGTTCTTATAGAGTAGGTAGAGGTTGGAATGCTCCAGGCCTTTTCCACATTAGTAGTTCACTTGGGGGAGGGAGGGAGAAAAGCTGGTTTTGGAATAAAGAGTAATAGGCTCTCCTTGAGTAATCTCTCACACACCCTGGATCCCCAACCAACTAATCCCTCCGTTTGCAAAGATCCCCAAGGTGGCTCCCCCAGTGCCCTGCGTCCCAAGCTGGGCGACCGGGCTATGTGCAGCCCACCCTGGCAGCCCTGGACAGAGCTGAGGAGACATTGAGAGACTCTCCAGAATGTCCCAGGTCGGGGCAGCTACATACCTGAAGGAACCTCCCCAACGGGCAAAATGAGAACAGCCGAACTCTGCATATGAAATTCAACTCAGTGAGCCTGACGGAAGTGGTCTTCAAAGCCCTGGCATGTTTGATTCTGCTGGACAAGAGCTTTGATGGGGGGAATCACTGTGTGTGCCTCCCGTGGCAACATCCGGGAGCCTTACAGCTCAACTTCAGTTCCCCCCTGCTTCTTTAATTATAGGAGCCAGAAACCCAGGCACTTTGTAATTTACCGTGCAGCTTAAGAGTCACTTTTAGCGGAAGACAAATTGCCAGGCCACCTGGGCAGAGCAGTGAAGTGTAGCTGGAGCCGGGGGCCCTGGCAATGAATGGGGATGGAACCCGGTCTGGACCATCAGCCAGGGAGATTTAGGAACCACGGGCAGAAACGAAGCCAGTGCTCCCCAAAAGCAAAATCTTCAATCACAGGGTGTTTGAAGAGACCCGAGCTGTCAATATAGATATAGATAGATATAGATACACAAAAGATAGGACGGCACTCTCCCAGAAACACTCTGACCCACCATGTAAAAGTACAGAGCAAGCGGCAGAATTTACTTTTCCAGGAGGCCACACATCTCCCATTAGCAGCATCTGTGCAGGACTCAGGATCCAGAAGAAATGTCATTTACATTAGGGCCACATCACACTTTGCTGGCTTCTGTCACAGATAATGATGAAACTAAATTTAACACTGCCTGACACTACAGTTTGAGTTATGAGCTGGCGCTTCCCTGCCGTTTCGCCTGATCCTCTAAGTGCATATAGTTTTGTAGGAGATTTGTTAACTGCACACTGAAAGGTCCCCTGCTGGAATGGCACACTTGGGTCTGCGGCGGCCCCTCCACCTGCCATAAATCAACCCCTTGCCCCATTGCCACCCTATGGGGTTGGGTCAGGGAAAGGGGACCTGCCCCAGCAGTTCTTTGGGCTTATGCCACCTTCGTGCCCAGGGCTTGTCCTTTCTTACGAACAGAGTAGCAGCGACAGCCGAGGCCGTGGGAGGGCTCTGGGCTCACCGACCAGGGTCAAGCCCTGGCCCGGGGTTTTGCTGCCAGCCAATGCTGGATTTTCTCAACGACTGCAGCCCATGCACGCGGGCACCGACGCTACCCGAGAGGAAGCTGGAAGTGACTTGCCTAAGGTCATATGGCCAGTATGCGGAGAGCTGCCATTGGAAGCCTAGAAACAAAGCCAATTCCCCCCTGCCGGAGGGGTTTTCTACGCAGGACCCCCGCCTCCAGCCGCCACCCCCCGCCCCGCCCCGCCCCGCGCGGCTGCGGAGTCCTGAGCTGTCCCCAAGCCTCCGACGGCTGGGCTGCGTCCAGGCTCCGGCACGGGCTCCGGGCTCCGCGCTCCGGCGCGGGCTGCCCTCCCTCCCCTCCGGGAACCGCGCGAACCGCGGACACCGCGACTCCGGGCCGAGCTCCTGTGGCCGCCCGGCCCCCGCGGGACGTCCCGGGGCGCGCTCAGGGTCTGGAGCCCCGCGCAGTCCGTGGAGGGCGGCGGGTCCGGCGTGGAGGAGCCGGGGCTCGGGGCCAGGGAGAGCTTGGGGGCCACTGAGGACAGCGCCCGGGCGAGACCCGCTCCCGCCCCGCCCCGCCGCGCCGCGCCGCGCCCGGCAGGTGCCCGCGCCGAGCCCCAGGCCCGCCGGACCGCCCCCCGGGTCCCGCCGAGCGACCCCGCCCCGCCCCGCCCGCGCGGGCCGAGCCCGCCGGGACCCTCGGCCCCCGCGGCCGGAAGGAGGCGCCCCTCGCGCCGCGCCCCCCGGCGGCCGGGAAAGTTTCGGGCGCGCGGGCCGGCGCACTCACCTGGCCCAAGTTGAGGTAGCCGTGCGCCGCGGCCACGCGGTCCGCCTCGGCCGGGCCGCCCCGCACCTGCACTGCCCAGTGGTTGGTGTAGACGGCGCGCGGCGGCGGCGCGGAGCAGGCGGCGGGCAGCGCGAGCAGCAGCAGCCAGCGCCAGGGGCGCGGCGCGGGCGGCCGGAGCCCGGGCCCGCCGGCTGCCCCCGGGGCGGCGTCCGCGGCGGGGGCGGCGGGGGCGGCGGGGGCGGCGGCGGCGGGGGCGGGGGCGGCGGGGGCGGCCCGCGGAGGCGGCCGGGGCCCGGGCGCGGGCGCGGGCGCGGGCGGCGCGCGCGGAGGCATGGCAGCGGCAGGCTCGCGCGGCGCCCGGGCGGCGAGTGCGCCGGGGGGTGGGGTGCCGCCTTTTAAAGCCGCTCCGCGCCGGGGAAGCGCCGCCGCCGCCGCTGCGGGCGGGAGCGAGGGAGGCGGAGGCGGCCGCGGCGCGTTCCCGCCCGCGCGGCCGGGTGGCGCCCCTGGGCCCGCTCGAGCGGCCGCGCCCGGACCCGGACCCGGACCCGGACCCGGGCCCGGGCCCGACCCGGCGAGCCCCAGACGCCCCCCACCGGGGAACTTCTCGCCGGCTTTGGGGGCTCTCGGAACAGGCCGGCCGGGGGGCCCGGGGCCGCTCAGGTGAGTCCAGACCCGCGGCCGAGGCGGACGCCCCCCCCTCCCCCCCCCCCCGTCGGGCATCCTGGAAGCCCCGGCCGCCAGCTCTGCTTTAACCTCCTCGCAGGGCGGCCTCGCTCATCTCCGTGTGACGGGGCGAGCTCCGTCCCAACGAGGCCTGATTGAAGAGGCAGGTCAGCTGGGGCAGAGACACTTGCCGGGCGAGCCGGGTTCAGGGAGTGCAGGGAGTGCGCAGGAGAAACCTGCCAGCCCGCCCCGGGCTGTGGCCCACCCGGGAGGCAGGTGGTACAGGTGAATCCCCACGCGGCCCACCTCGCCCGCCTCGCGGGCTGTGATCTGGGGCGCCTCGCTGTCCTCGCTGAGAGCAGGGCTCCACCTGTAAATGGGGACGGGAACAGTATCTATCCCGTAGGGCTGTTTTGAGGATAACATGAGCTCTTGCCACGCAGTGAGCTGTCCGTAAACGTTTGGTTTTTTACGAGTTCAGGGCCTGCCACTCAGGGCCTGCCACACGGTAGGTGTTCATTTGCGTAGACTCTTAAAAGCTCCCACTGAGCTGGGACGAGTCAGTGGGAAAGTGAGTTGAATCACGCTTGTCCCTATTGCCAGGAGCAACCTAGAATGCTCTGGGTAATTATTTGGTGCACCCTGGAGAATTACGGAAATGTTCATACTGTGAACATGCAAATGGTGAGAGGCAGGGACCCCTTTAGAATCTCTTCTCCCATTACTTTCAAGACCTGTTGGTCCCAACCAGGCTCCTGTGGAAAGCAAGCCTTTACCCCCATTTATACAGGAGAGGAAACAAAACATAGGCCGAGGATGCCTTGAGGTGGGAAGGCAAAACCACTGATGTGGTGTTCGGTTTCTAAAAGAAATTCCTGTATAGAGCTCACTTGAATCTGTGGCTTGGCAGGTAGAGGTTGGGCAATGAGGGGCAGGAGGGGTGGGGAGAAAGCAGGATTCATGGAGGTGGCGTCCTCAGGTCCTTTCCAGCCTCCCTCTCAGGAGCCCTCTGGTTTCGTAACCCACATGATTCATCCTTTCTGCAGGCGTGAGTCACCCTGAATGGAGGTGGGAGAACCGAGGTGTGGTGGGAGGCCCAACAGGGACAAGCCAAATCTTTGTTCACAAGGGCTCCTACCAGGGGCCCCTCTTGGAATCAGAGGACTGAGTTCCTACATGTTTCTCTCTTTTTTGCACTAGATTCAGCTTCTCCCACCTTCCTTTCCCTGGCCAAGTGGGGTCCGTTCCCTGGGCAGATACTTGAGACCTGCCCCACACTGCAAGATGCAGGCCCCTTGCATCCCTCTTCCAGACGGCCTGGACACTTGCCCCCCCACCCCCCAACTTAAGAGACAGGAGGCCAGGGATGTCTGGGTGGTTCAGTGGTTGAGCACCTGCCTTCGACTCAGGGTGTGATCCCAGGGTCCTAGGATAGAGTCCCGCATTGGGCTCCCCACAGGGAGCCTGCTTCTCCCTCTGCCTATATCTCTGCCTCTCTCTGTGTGTCTCTCATGAATAAATAAAATCTTAAAAAAAAAAAAAAAAAAAAAAAGGAGGAAGCCCTGGGGTAAGCGACGCTGACCTAGAGGAGGGTACACCACCCCCATCCGGCAGAAACATAATCAGAACTCTCAGCCTCTCTCTTCCCAAGGTCGCTCTAGCTGTTCACAGAGAAGGGGCACTGGACTGAGTCAAGGGGCTGGATTAGAGGCCTCAGTCTGTCACCTACCAACAATACATCTGGGCAACACCTGTCACCTGGACTGTGTCTTAGCTCTGTCCCAGATCTTGTGTTATACTTTTTCAAGCGTGTGGCCCTCTTTAAGATAATGCTACACTGCACATAATCTAAGTTATTATGAACCAACTCATCCCTCCCAAGAGAGTCCCCCCAAGACAGCAGTGATTTTGACAGGCAGAGATAAGGGTTTTTCCATAATAATTTGGTAGATTAAGGGATTCAGCCCACTGAACTGAGGAGGCTAAAATGCATCAGAATTTTTATTTGGTGGGAACTGAATTTATTTTTATTAACAGATCTGATCCTTTTGGACTAAATTTTGCATTTATCACCAAAGTGCCCGGGCACTGTCTTGGCTTCAATGTTATAGGGAGACCAGCTTCCCAAAAACGAACCTCCTAATTCAAATCACCTCTTGTGGGTTTCTTATTGATTTACACAGTGACAGGATTAGTTCAATCACCAGCCCTTGCCTTGTGATAGGATCTGTAATAAAACTTGGCGGTCTTCCTGCAGGAGGGGATTTACTCACAAAGACTCCAGCTCTCTAGATGGCCCTCAAAGGTCACGCAACTCGGGGTAGGGGCCAGGGTGGATGGGGGTGAGAGGGCTGATCCTGCTTCCCTAGCGCCAGATGGCCTGGAAATGGACAAGACATGGACCAGAAAGATTATTGGGATCTGGTCACATTTCAGAAGTTTTAGAAATGCTAATACAAAGATGTGATATTTATACTAGAATCTTCCCAAATTGGACAAGAGGAGGGGTCATCACTGGAAAGCTGTTATTGAATTATGTGTCCCCATGCCCACACTTGATCCCCTTCAGAGCAAGTACAGGATGGCAAAGCTGGGGCCAAGAAATGCCCAGTATGGCCAGGACCGCGGATGGAGGAAGACTTCCCATAGCCTCCTGGGGTGTGTTGAAGCAGAATCTGATGCAAACGTTGTGTCCATTTAAGCAATAAACACTGTACTGATAAATTGCATTCTGGAAATGTGCTAGGTTCCGTGGGCCAGGGTGGAATCCCTCAAAGAATGCCTGATGGGCACCACCTTCAGGATATTGGAGAAGAACATGCTTGCACTCAGAGCTCAGCTTCACTGCGATTCATGTGCCACCTCAGGAGAGCTGCTCCAGTGTCTTCTGCTGGAAATGGCAGTAATGCTGCTGTCCCTGGGCAGCACCCTGAGAGGCCACAGGAGCTGATGCATATAGAGCCCCTTGTCCTGCACCTGCTCCTAAGCACTCAGCAGTGGTGACAATGGTGACCATGCTGCTGTTGGGCACCAGGAACCCTAGAGTGAATGGGATGGAATGGACAAGGCTGCACACTGTGTCCCTCTGGGGAATTCACAGGCACATAATGTTCTCCCCTTTACCCGTTGCCTGTTTCTCAAATGTTAGTATCCCCAACAAGGGAGGGCCTCAGAAAGATCAGACCTCTCCCTGCCTCCCACCCTGTCACCTTAGTCCCAGAGAAACCTTTCCCCGGGTTGCAACGAACCAGCAGTCCCCAGCTGGTTCCACTTTCTCCCTTTCACACTTCTCTTTTCTCTCCTTTTCATCCATCCCAAGTCCCACCCACAGCTGCTCCCTCTGAGCGGTGGGGTCAGGGGGCTTCCCCTTCTCCATCCTTCTCGGAGCCCTGCCTCACACTCTGTGTTAATGCCCACATATCTTGTCACTTCCTCTGATGGTGGGCTCTGTATTCATGATAGACTCTACTACTTTTGGGGGTGGGCGGCAAGGTGGCTCAGGGGGATGTTTGACCATCTGAGGTGGGGAAGGAGATGCAGCAACACAAAGCCCACTCCACGCCCTCCCACTCTTTGCCTCCCTGGTTAGACTTTCCCTTTATATCTAGATCCTCATTGTCTTAAGAAAGAGCCTTGTAAAAACTGCTTCTCCTGCAAAACAATTATCTCGCAATTACGTATCTTAGTGTTCCTTTCATAAACTCCCACATGGAAATTTAGTGTCAAACAAGGAACTTAGGAGCAGAAAAAGTAGAAACTCCCTGGGAAGCTCGTCCCGATGAACAGTGAGAGCTTTGCAACTGATCTGGTTTCTCTTTTTGCCTTGGCTTCCAGGAGACTCAGTCATGTGTCATAGAAAATCACAATTGTTTATTTCCTCCTCACCACAGCAGTTAGAATACCATTGGTTTTAAGTACTAGAATACCCAACTAAAAGGACCATGGACAGTAAGGATGGCTTATCTGACAGACAGGAATCTTGGTGATAGATGGATCCAGAGTTGTTAATTCAGCAGCTCAGTGATACCAGGACTCAAGATAGCTTCTCTGTACTTTGCCTGGCTTTCTCCTCCTGTGCCTAAACCACTCCCTCAGACTGGAGCACTTGATTCTCTCAAGATAGAATCCAAGGAAGGAAGGGCAAGACACCCAGCTCATCTCCCTCAGGTCCTCCTGATCAGAACTGGGTCACAAGCCCACCCCATCTGCCAAGTCATCATCGGCAACATGAATGTGTTACCCGGGTCGGTTTGTAGCAGCCTTGGTTTTTCTTCTGGGGAAACGTTACTGCCCCAGATTGGGCAAAACCAGAGATCTGTTGGCAGAAAGAGGCTGCTCTAAGAAGGCTGTTGGGTGGGCACCCAGCAGGTCTACCATCTCCTTCTGTTTCTATTATCACCTTCCTGTAGATTCTGCTCACACAGGGTGGATTACAAATGAATATTTATCAAAAGGAGGGAAAGATGGAAGGAAGGGGGTGGGGCTGCCCCCGAAGCCAACCCCCCCCCCACCCTTTTGCCAGGTGGCCCCTCTGGATCACGGTGGATTTTACCCAAGTCAGGCACATCAGCAGCAAGATAGAGATCTTCTTCCTGTGTGGAGACATCACTCTGACTCCAGGATGAGTTTCGGGTTCATTGCCTAAGTACTCTCCCTGAGTGAGAATAAATTAGGAGTTGGCTCCCTTCATAGGCACGGCAAATGAAGCGAGGCAGAAGATGAGGTGGGAGTGGGGGGGATGCAGTCACAGGCCAAGGAGAAGAAGAGCTAAACACGAGTCCCTTCTAGACTTGGGAGCCTGGGTGTAGAAATAGTGGGGAAAGTGCATCCCAGGGGACGCAAATGAAGTAGCCTGGCGGCAGAGGGCGGCGGAATTGGCCGTTTAGATTCTCCCTGGAAAGCTCCCCTCCTGGAAAGCAGATCTCACCCTCCAGCTTCTCTCTTCCTGCAAGGAAACAAAGGCCAGAAGGCACCAACATTGCTACTGTTCTTCCCCCCCGTTGCCTGGTCCCTATGGCGGTCCTCCTTCTGTGGATCTTATTCTGCTAGTTGACCACACTCCTGACCCAGTCATCTCTTCCTCTCCCCAGATTGTCCCCTCCGCAGCATATTTACCCTATAAAGGCACCCTCACTCCCTTGCCCATTCATAACATCTCTCTCTCCCTCCTCCTTTCTTCACAAGCAAGGTCCTGCGAAAGGTCCCTTCGGTTTTCACCTGAGTGTCACCCTGGACTCAGCTCCCTCCTGACTCAGCAGCTGTACCTGAAGTGGCAGCCAATCAATCAACCGACTGAAGCACCGACCAACCAACCGACCGACAGACCACAGTTGGCGAAGAAACAAAACCACCCCGGTCTCCTTTGACATTCCTCATGACACACTTCTGCAATCATACTGAAAACCAAAACCCACTGTTCTCAATGGCAGTATCTACCTTCTTTCTGCAACTCCCACCCACACCACCACCCCCTCCCTTGCTGGCTTCCTTATTAATTCCTTCCAAGGAGAGACCTTCCCCACCCCCCTGCACCTGCCCTGTGGTTCTGCCTTTCCCTCCCCCACCCCCCCTGCTTGCACGCCCTTCTCCTTCAGAGCAACCCACTCTAGTCTTGCCCGACCCCATCCTATCTCACAAGGGGGTCCCTGCACCAATTGCTGGATTATCTCTGTGCACTTCTCTTGGCTGACTTTCTCCTGCTGAATTCAGGATAGGTTACAGAAAAAGAAATTCCCTATTTCACAACAAACATGCTGGTATTCTATCCATCTTTAAAAATTAAAACAAAAAAAAAAAAACCTTAGAAATACATGGAAGCTACCCTTCAATTTCCTTTCTTCCCTTCATAGCAAAACAAAATGCTCAAAAGAGCTGCCTTCATGCACTCTCAGCTTCTCTAAGGTCCTGTCTTGAGTTCACTTCAAGCAGGCTACACCCCAATGCTCAGTCACCATCACCAGCATTCCCTGAGCTGCTAAATCCAGTGGTCAGGTCTAAGTCCTGGTCCTAGGGGCCCCTCCTGCAGCATTTGACTTGCAGAGCTCCTCTTGCCCCTGAATCATTCCTCCTGTGGCCTTCAGAACACCCCTCACCACCTGCCTGCTTCTCTTCCCAGCTTGGTGGCTACCCCTCCCCATCCCCATTGACCGGTCCTTCTTAGCATTGAGTGCCCAAGGCCCAGTTCTAGGGCTTCTTCCCTCTCCCTTCCCCTCACTCCCCAGTGATGTTAACCATTCCTGTAACTGTGGGTACTTGTTACATGCTGATAGTTCCCATCGTGAGTCGCTGGCTTGACCTGAGCTCCTGAGCTCCAGATGGCTGTTGACTCCTCCACCAGGGTATCTAAGGCACATCACAAAAACCGAGCTCCTTATCTTCCCTGTCCCACCCCACCCCTACTTTTCCCTGTCACCGTAAAGGGCAGCTCCAAAGCCCGTAGGCCTCCTTGACCCCTCCCCTCACACTTGCTCCTGGGCCTCGGTGAATCCGATTATTTCTACCAAGGAAATCCGAGGAGAGTCTGACCACTTGTCACCACTCCCAATGCTACCACTCTCATCCCTCATTTGGTGGAATCCAGTGGCCTCCTAATGCCCCCCTACTCGGCCCCTTGCCCCTTGAAACAAGCCTCAGCACAGGATGACATGAAAATGAAGGTCAGGGGATCCCTGGGTGGCACAGCGGTTTGGCGCCTGCCTTTGGCCCAGGGCGCGATCCTGGAGACCCAGGATCGAATCCCACGTCGGGTTCCCGGTGCATGGAGCCTGCTTCTCCCTCTGCCTATGTCTCTGCCTCTCTCTCTCTCACTGTGTGCCTATCATAAATAAATAAATAAAAAAAAAAAAAAGAAAGAAAATGAAGGTCAGATAGGCAGCTCCTTGGCTCAGAGTTCTCCCAAGGCCTCTGGTCTCACGCAGAGCAAAATTAAAGTCCTTAGGAAGCCCCCGAGATCTCATAAGGTCTCCCTCTACCACACCCCATGGGGTCTGTCAGTTCTAGAAGAGCATTGAACCAGGTGGCTCAGGCTTCCTGAAGGAAGTGATTTCTAAGGTGAGCTCAAAGAAATAAACAGAAAATACCCGGAGGAGTGGACCATCAGTCAGGTCTAAGTGGGAAGCTAGAAACCACACCATTCACAATAAGGGAATTGGTGACGCTGACAATAGAGAAGCTGAGATTAGCAAGTCTCCCCCATCCCTAGATGTGTTACCCACCTCCCTGCAGTGTACCTGATAGTGGGTACTATGTGCAAAGGGCCTGAGGCTGGAGGAAGGTGGTGTGGTAGAAAAGGCAGAGGGAAAGGACTAAAAGGAGACAGGAAGGACAGCCAGAGGCTGGGCTGTGACAGCCTCGTTAACCCTGGCAAGAATTTGGACTTGATCCCAAGAGGAGTGGAAGTCTGAGGAGGAACACACCCACTGCTCCAACCAGCCTCTCCTCAGTGCTTCTCAAGCCTGTATCTGTATGCAGCCTTCCTGTCTTCAGAGGGCCACACCTTGGTTCCCGCATCTTTATCTCCCTCCTCAACATCATCACCGTCTCCAGCCCCTTAAACATAGAGTGACCTTCATCAGCTTTCTCACTTCCAACCTGCCCAGACCCTGGCTTTGAGGTCCCCTGAGGTGTTCACAGAAGTGCCACTCTCTCAGCAACCTCAAATAGTTGCTGCCTGATTCCAATCTCTCTTCCCATTCCTTCCTTCCCATCCCCAGCCCTGCCAAGGCCCTCGTCATGCCTCACACTTCCCACATGGTGAATCTGCCCCCAGCCTGTGGTCCCCCCACAACGCACTGACCTGAGGTTCAGTTTCCTTAGACTATTTCAAGTCTTTGCAGCTGACAGGGTGACACCCACACTCAGGGACACAGCCCTCATGGCCTTCGCCAGCAGGTGCTCTTTCTTGCTCTTCCTGCCCTGCCATGGGGCTGAATACTATTCCCACCTGGACTAGCCATTCAGGCCCGGGCAGCTTGACTTTCACCACTTCCTCCTGAGGCATGCCTTTCTTGGCTCTCCTGCACACTCAGATTCACGCTCACAGGCCTACACCACAGGTCCCCTCCTCTGTGAAGCTTTCTGTAACCAAAAGTACCTCTCCCATGTGCCAACCCTCCCCATCTTTGTTCCCAGGGAGAATTGTTCACCTTGGGTATATTGTCTTATGCTTTGTGGCCTAACCATGATGACTGGTGACGGGATCTCTCACACCCAGCTCACTGTCCGGCTGGGAGTTGGGCCTCAGCAGCTGCTTTTCAATCTGCGGGGCTCCCTGGGCCACCCCCGCTTTTCACTGGTGTGATGAAACTTTAGTCCTGGTGGGCTTGTTCTACCCCTGTTTAAACAAGACAGGATCTCAGATCTAGTCCAAGGATTTCTTCTTCCAGCACCTTGGGGAAGGGATTGGCTCATCTGATGAGGGTAGGCGCTGCTCTGAAGGGCATCCAATAGGTTTAAACAAAACAAAACAACAACAACAAATCAATTAGAACCCCAGATTTTTTTCTACATATGGGATAGCCAGCTATAATCCTAAATGTCACCCTTTCCAGGTTATCCTTCCCTCAATATTAGGTGACAGCATTTTCCTGAAAGAGTCAAGAACAGAAGACCCGATTGTAGCTAGTCCAGGAGCTGGCAGCAGACATAGGTCAAGGGCATTAAGATCTGGGTCTCGGTTGGTGCCAGACAGACCTGTGACCAGGACAGGCTTCAGGCTGGCTGAGCTGGGACCATGGGAGCGCAGAGGGACTTTATGACAAGTCAACGCAGGAAGTGAAACAAGCTCTGTGTAGACGAGAGAAGGCTGGTGGCCACAGACCCCAAGAAGCAAGACAGAGGCTTCTGTTCCTTTCCACATGTTCCTTTCCACATGCTGCTTTGATTTTTCTGCTGATTTTACTGTTACTTCCTATGGGATTGCTTGAGTGTGGGCCTCTGCCGCTGAGTCTCTGAGGCATGGTGGGCATTGTTTAGGGGTGTGGGCTCTGGGCAAAGCATGGAATCCAGCCTGGCTCTTGCTGGCTGTGTCACTTTGGACAGGTGGCTTATGATCCCAGGCCTTGGTTCCCTCCATCCTTCTCGATACTTAAAGTGGTACCTCTTTATGGAGAGTGAGTGAGGTCATCCGTGCAAGATTAGGGCAGCCCTTGCAGCTCGCAAACTGGCAGCCAATGTCCTCAAGATGTGTATCCTCAGCTTGGCAGATGCTGGCAGGGGTTGTGGTGACAGCAGAAGCGTGGGGCGGTCGGGCACCATGCCGAGTTACATTTAGATGTTACTAAAACCTAAATGGTCCCTGTTATCTTGCTTGGATCTATGTGGTAGGTTTACGGCTTCCAAAATGCACTTGAGGCTTTTTACATCTTCTTCACTATTTATAGTCCCAGTTTTCCCAAATCCCCAACCCAGCCAAAATCCTTCCCACTGTGTTTTCTCTCCGCCCAAGCTCACTGGCAGCCACGTGATCCGTGGCCCCAACAAGCCCCTGACTCTGTTTCCTCAAGGAGCGAGACCTGGGATTCCTCCGCCCTTCACAGGCTCGGCCACCCTGACACTGCAGGGGTACCTGCCATCCCTCCCATTCCTCCCATACCTATGAACTCCAGTGGCCCTACAGTTTCTGCCATCCAATACTGTCATTTTTAAAGGTGGGGAATTTGGTAACCAAACAACATCCTGTGGCTTGGATGATTTTGTGTCTGGCTCTTCTTCCTCTGGATTGAAGCCAAGTCTCTTATTCTTACTCTTTCTCTGCCTCCTTCTAAGCCCTTTTACCCTCCATCCCGTAAACTTGATCTTGCATTAGAAACCAGTAAAATGGAGCAGTGTGCTTCCTCCTGAGCATGTAGCCAACACGGGTCGTAGGTGGCCACTGTCGTTAAGAGGGAAACCTAATTCATTCTTCACTCTTGGGAACCTTCTCACTCCTGGCCAAACTGTGCCTCTCAAAGCTTATGGAGGACTCATGGCACACAACAGGCCACGGTGACAGGAGGTGGTGCTTGGGTCCTGTCCCACGGAATAGGCAGGGAGTGATCCACGTGGAGTAGGGGTGCCCAGGCAGGAATATGAAAGGTAGCATTCACTATGAGTAGAGCAGAAATTCTTGAACTGGCCATCTTGGTTTTCATTCCAGCTCTGCCATTTCCTTGCTGTGTGACCTTGGGCGAATTGGTTAACCTTTCTGGTCCTTAGTTTTCCCAACCGAGCATAAAATGGGCACCTAGCATGAATCGGTGTAGATAAAGTGCTTTGATTTGGGCCTTGCACCTAGACAGCATTGTGTAAGAACTATGATCATAAGACCAGAGGTTTGGCAATAACTGATTGCTCCTTGTAAACGTAGGTGGTGCTAGAAGTGTCTCTGTGTGTGCAGTTGTGTTAGCACAGATGAGTTCTGGGCTGGCTGGCCAGCCCCACAGGGCTAGCCTTGCATCTCCACCAGAAGAGATGCTCCACATCCCAGCTGTAGCAGGAGCACACAGCATCAGCTCCCTCTCCTGATACGTGCATGATAAGAAGGGAGGATCCAGGCAAGGAAGAGGAGAGAGGGGAATGGCCCAGAAAGAGAAACATACTGTCATTTATTTACTGAGGCCTCTGTAAGGCTTTAGTGTACATCTGTGTCTCATTTGTTTTTAAAACCACCCTGTGCAAAGACAACAACAATAACAAACAAAGCAAAACAAACCCCCCCCCCCCCTGTGCAGTGGTGATCCTTCCTCTTTTTTTTTTTTTTTAACAGATAAAAAATGGAGGACTCAGGGAAGAAGGGCCCTGCCTAAGGCCTCTCACCCCTTGAGGTTAAGTGAGCTAGCAAATGTTCTCATTGGAGGCTGAGGAGGTAGCTGTGAAGGCAGGAGGCAAAAGACAGAGGAAGCCGAGTAGTAGCTCAGAGGTCGCTATCTCTTTGGCCAAATGGCAAGGGAAATCCTTAGATTTTCAAGTCACAAGAAGCCTTGAGGGAAGGGGAAGCTGATCTCCCCATGAGTCAGTTGAAATAGAGGGCAGACCCGGGGGAGTCACTGGTCATCAGTGACCATTGGTGGCATGGCCATCCTGGGGCTGTGCACCTGGGACCCTCTGGAGTCCCTCCAGAACTGTTCCCTGGGGATCAGGAGGCTGTACTGTCACCCCCTAGAGGATACAGAAGGAGGGAAAAGCAGTGCCTGAACTCCCCAGGCTGCTGAAACCCCTGAGAGAGTCCAGGGCACAAGTTGGGTAGGCTGCCAACCCAGGAGCTGCTTTGGCTGTCTGCGTCACCCTTCAGACCTCCCTGTCAGGGAAAACGAGAAAGTCCTTTGGGTGGTGGCAAAACTGCCCCTTTGGAAAAGAAAGATCAGGGATACACCAACACTCTCTTCTAGACGTAGGGGTATGGCCACATCTGAGGACATGCATTGGCTATGAGTCTTGGGTTAAATGATTTCATAGAATGGTTGAGGAATTAGCTGGTGGGGTTGTCAGATAAATACTAGGTGCCCAGCTAAATTTGAATTTCAGATACAAAATTTTTACAAATATTTTTTGCAGTATAAGTATATCCTACACTATAGATGGGATATACTTAAGCTAACAAAATGATTTGTTATTTATCTAAAATTCAAACTTATCTGGCTGTCTTTTATTTGCTAAGTCTGGGGACCAAAGTGCTCAAGTTGGAATTGAGGAGGGCAATGCATCACTGATATTTTAAAAAGAAGTGCCAAGGGATGCCTGGGTGGCTCAGCGGTTGAGTGTCTGCCTTTGGCTCAGGGCATGACCCCGGGGTCCTGGGAATGAGTCCCACGTCGGGCTCCCTGCATGGAGCCTGCTTCTCCCTCTGCCTGTGTCTCTGCCTCTCTCTCTCTATGTCTCATGAATAAATAAATAAAATCTTTTAATATAAATAAATAAATAAAAAGAAGTGCCAAGCTAAGGTTTTGATCTAAAACTTCAGAATACTTTCTGATGGGGCCAGGACTCAAGACAACTTGAACCATTATTTTTTTATATATATATTTTATTGGAAGTCAATGTCTGCGATTGAATTTTTTAAAAAGATTTTATTTATTTATTCACGAGAGACACAGAGAGGCAGAGACACGGGCAGAGGGAGAAGCAGGCTCCATGCAGGGAGCCTGATGCAGGACTCGATCCCAGGACTCCAGGATCATGCCCTGGGATGAAGGCAGACCCTTAACTTCTGAGCCACTCGGGGATCCCCCAACTTGAACTATTAAAAGTGTTTCACCTTCATCCTTTTGATACCTCCCTGCTGCGGGATAAGTCATTCTGTTTATCAAGAGTCTAGAAATTTCTTCCTGCCCCCCAGTGTCTGTTGAGAAGCCAAGGCTACCCCTGCCAATAACATTTCAGTATTAAATTATACCTTCTTTAAAAAAAAAAAAAAAAAGGATAGAAATAAAAGAAAAGAAAAAGAGAAAAAGTCCTCTCTCCAGGGTAGCATGTAGATGCCCATGAGCTCTGCCATCAAATATGAATATTCCCTTAAAAATAAAAATTATGATGCACTTAAAACAGAGCATGTTATGTCAGCACCGGTGATAAGACAATTTATTACTGCCTACAAAAAGAAGACTCAACTGATGTGGTGCAAGCTGGCTCAGCGGGCTGTAAATTATGAGCCATTCTGTCACTGGAGGAAATTAAGGCTCTTGTCAGTCACTGCACTCTTCTTCCTTTGACAGGCCAGCAGGCTGCAGGGAGCAGACCATCAGAATTATATGCCCGTCACCTGCCAGAGCTGCCCCACTCTGCTTCTCCCAGCTCACCCCCACAAAAAACACACGTAGGACCCCTTGCACAGTCTCAACTCATGTCTTTAGGACACATGTCCTTTTTGACATGAAAAAATAACAGATGCTTGTGGCCTTCTATCAGGCAGCAAGAAAGCAAGAGAGCAAGAGCAGAGTTCAGTGGAAAAGGAGCAGGTTTCCAGATCAGAAGCCCTCTTCAGAACTCCCTGCTTTGAGGGAAACTCCTTTGGCCTCTCTGAGCTGGGCTTTCCTTGGCTGGAAGATGGTGTGGGATAGACCAACAGGTAGTGCTGCTTCCATACGTGGTGTGCTGCCTATGAGGTGGTCTGCCCCCTGAACTAGGAGGGGCTCACAAAAGGCTGGGTGCGGGGGCTGGGAACCTGTGGGACATGTTGAAGAGAGGCTTCCTTTACCCTCTGAGAAGGTGAGGAAGTCCCAGGGACTCCCAGGGCCAGCTGCACAAATCCAGAATTCCGCATCAGCAGTGCTAAATCTTGCTCCCAGGGACCCCATCCCTGCCTCTGACAAAGCTGGTGCACCCCACATCCTTCCCTCCTCTGGATTCACCACCTTCTGAGAGCAATCTGCCCATTAACCCCCACTATGAGGGCAGCATATTAAGGACCACTCCGAAGGAGGGTATCTATGGAAGCTCACCACCTGAGATATACCTGGATACATCCCAACAGACAGGCATGCACATCAGGAACAGATAATGCGGATAATTGCTAGACAATAAATATAGCTAAATGTGTCTCCTGTATATGAGAACAGCGTTAAATGTTTTCACAGAATGGTTGAGGGATTAATTGGCAGAGTTGCCAGATAAATACTAGATGCCCAATTAAGTTGGAATTTCGGATAGACAATGAAAAAAAATTTTTTGAGTATATATCCCATACAATCTTTGGCATATACCTATGTTAATACAGTGATTTGTTATGCATTTAAACTTCAAACTTACCTGGCCATCCTGTACCTTTATTTGCTAAATCTGGCAACCCCAGATGGGGTCAAATGCTCCAACTGAAATTGGGGAGAGCAATGTATTGCTAACATTTTACAAAGAAATGTCAGGCAAAGGTTTTGATTTTATTTATTTTTAATTTTATGTATTTATTCAAGAGAGACACATACCCAGAGACAGAGAGAGAGAGAGGCAGAGACACAGGCAAAGGGAGAAGCAGGCTCCATGCAGGGAGCCCGATGTGGGTCTCGATCCCAGGACTCCAGGATCATGCCCTGGGCCAAAGGCAGGCGCTAAACTGCTGAGCCACCCAGGGATCCCCAGGTTTTGATTTAAAATTCAGAATGCTCTCTCTCTCTCTCTGTGACTATCATAAATAAATAAAAATTAAAAAAAAAAAAAAAAAAGGGATCCCTGGGTGGCGCAGCGGTTTGGCGCCTGCCTTTGGCCCAGGGCGCGATCCTGGAGACCTGGGATCGAGTCCCACATCGGGCTCCCGGTGCATGGAGCCTGCTTCTCCCTCCGCCTGTGTCTCTGCCTCTCTCTCTCTCTGTGACTATCATAAATAAATACAAATTAAAAAAAAAATAAAATTCAGAATGCTTTCTTTAAAAAAAAAATTATTTATTTGACGGAATGAGAGAGAAGGAACAAGCAGGCAGAGTAGCAGGCAGAGGGAGAGGGAGAAGCAGGCTCCCCACCAAGCAGGGAGCCCAAAGTGAGGCTTGAACCTAGGACCCTGAGATCATGACCTGAGCGGAAGGCAGTCACTTAACTGACTGAGCCACCTGGTTTATGGGCCCCCTCAGAACACTTTCTGATGGGGCTAGGAATCAAGGCAACCCAAGCCCTGAAGAGCGTCTTGCTGAGCTCCGATGTGGCCCATTAGGCATCTGGACAGATTAAAATAAAATACAAATAAATAAGAACGAAGAAAGAGCAGAGGGAAAGGGTGATGGTGACTAAGTGGGACATCTGAGACCATCCTAATAATCCCCGGGGGGGATTTGGGCAGCAGTAGCCATGGGAGAAGAGGTAACTCGAGACGTGCACACATTAGGGAAGTTTGTGAGCTGGCATATCTGTCAGGAAGGGTTTGGGTGACCTGGGGAAAGGACTTCCTGGCCTCAGTGGGCTCCATGGTGGGGGGAAAGTAGAGTTGAGAAGGGCCCATTCTCCAGAGCCTGTGAGGCTCCGGGCCAGGAAAACCAAGCACCAACACTACTTGCTGTGCTCACCCCTCACCCTCCTCTCTGCATCCTGCCCTGCTCTCATCATCGACCCCCACCACCTAGCAAAAGCATCCCTTCCCAAACAGTTCTTATTTCTTCTAGTTTGCACTTCCCTTAACATCTTACCTGTCCTCCTTGATTTTTAAATTATGGTTTTCCTTTTTTTGCTTGTTGTTTGCTCCCCACCCCCCACCAAAATGGTTTTCTGATGGTCAGCAAGACCCCTGTCCTCTCTGTATAACCCAATGTGGAATCCTAGTCCGTCAGCCTTTCTGTCCTGTAAGAACTTTTCCCTGAACTTGATTTGGATGGAGCAGATAGAGACAGAATAGCCATTTGCTGCCCTGCAGCACCCATGTGCTACACTTAGCACCAGATACACTTAGCATGTGAGAAACAATTTGTTAGGGCAGCTTCAACACCAGGCAGGACATCATGGGAACACACATTGCCCTTTGCAATGAGGAGTCCAGCACCATGGAGGAAATGTCACCCGCACTGTCTTCTAGCTCCAAACGTTAGTTTGTTGGAGGAAAGGGGAAAGAGGCAGGGTCGTGGACAATTTTTCTTTTTCTTTTTAGGTTATGGATTATTAACAATAGTTCTATATTAACCAGCTCTTTTAAAGATCTATAGAATAATGACAATGTTCAGGACATCGACGTCAAGGTGGCAAGCAGTCTTAGGGCTGTCTGAGTCATGAGTTAAATAGAATCCATGAGGGGATCCCTGGGTGGTGCAGCGGTTTGGCGCCTGTCTTTGGCCCAGGGCGCGATCCTGGAGACCCGGGATCGAATCCCACATCAGGCTCCCGGCGCATGGAGCCTGCTTCTCCCTCTGCCTGTGTCTCTGCCTCTCTCTCTTTCTCTCTGTATGACTATCATAAATAAATAAAAAATTAAAAATTAAAAAAAAAATAAATAGAATCCATGATAGAGTATTTTGTTGAACTGTGTTCTAATTACTTAAAAATTGGTCGTTCATGTCTGCCGTACACAGTAATGTGCTAATCACACGGTCTGAATAATCTGTGTGTTGTCAGGTTAACAGAGACATCTTGGGATCCAGAATTCTTTCTATTCTCTATTATATTGTGCTTCTGCCCAGATGATGAATCAAGGCAGAGAAGCAGGTACCTGGCCAACCCCAAATGAGCAATGTTAAAAGGCAAAGAACTATCGAAATGTCACAGATTTTTGCTACCAGCCCATCATTTGAATGCTTTTCCAGCCAAGTGCATCTGCAGTGACATTCTCCCCTACCTGCACTCCAGCAGGCAAGGGGAGACTCCCTGCTGACCATTGCTGGAGACACGGACCAAATTCTGACAGGGTGGATTATTCCTAGCGCCTGAGAAGTAGTTAGGATGTGTCATGCCAGTGGGTGTCTGAGCACCTTTCAGATCAAGTATTAATAGCCTACCTGGCCCCAATAATTCTCACATAGTTGTGATTCTGCTCTTACCTCTCTGCTCTTACCCCTTTTATATGCCTCATGTAAAGGCAGTGTGGCTTCTTATTTTACACGATGCAGCAATGCATCATTGACCTCCGTGCAAATACACTTCACTCAGGTCCTTTCCTATAGATGTCAGGCAAGAGGTCCAGCCCACAGTCCCAAAGGAAAGAATACCCAAGTGGTCATGAAAACAAAGAAAAATGCAATTACAGTAAAATTTTAGGTGTTAGCAGAGAAGGCAATGAAAATAACCTGAAGGAATTAGTAGTCAGCTGGCCTGCATTTCCGGCCAGGTGAGAATATTTCTGTGTATAATATGTAAGTGATCTTCAGCATTCTGTCATCACTCTGAAACACCAGATTTGATGGAAAGTCCAGTGAATTCACTGATACTGAGAGTCAGGGGTCCCCCAGGTGGCCCACACTGTCCTCATGTAACTTGCCTATTGGGGTGGTAGGTGTGATCATGGGGAGTTAGATCACTCCGGGGGCTTGTGCCCATATGGCCACAGTTTCAGAGTCAACGGGACACTGTGTCCATGATCTGGACTGTTGGACGTGGCCCATGGGAGGTTTTGCTTGGCGTGTAGGAAGTCATACAAAATAGGAACTTCCTCCCACAATTAAAGGGGAGGGAGAACTGGGAGAATAGGAAGCCATTTGCACCTGCCAAGTGGAAGGTCAACTAACTAGCTCAACGGGGGTCTGTTATAGTCAGAGGTGGTCACATGGTTATGGAAATAGAAAACAGAAAGATGGTCCCAATCTCTTAAACTAAGGAGGGCTTTCTTAAATGATTCTTTCATAAGACCAACACATAAGGGACTCTCATTGTGACCAGAGGCCAATGTAGAAATCTGTGAGAATAGTGGGCCCTCGATGGCAGTTGTCTATAGCATGATAAGTCTCAATAATGGACTTTCACTTATGCTGAGCCTTTTTTTAGGTCTTCTGAATCATGTTGCGTATTAAAAACCAAGTTGGCAATTTTGATTGGTAACTTGGACACCTCACCTTTTCATGTAATCTGCCTGGTCCACGTGTGTGTATGCACACATACATGGCCATCAGAGCAATACTTCATGCCCACTGTAAGTTTCTTCTTAGTTTGGGGGTAGGAGATATGAATGATGAAGAAACTGTCCCTTCTACCTACGGCAAGGCCACCATCTTGGAGCCTGATGACAAGTAGATGACAGATACAGAATACACTCGTGTCCTGATGGTCTAGGAAGTTACACTTCACTATTAACACATTTTTTAAACCTAGTTTTCAGAACATAGATATATTCATAATTCAATGTTTATTTTATTCATTTAAAGAATTTTAAAATGTTTTGCTGAATATATGCATGGTAGAAGAGGACATGGGATGAAAAACTAAAATCACCCACTCCATTCTCTTTCACCACATATAGTCTCAGAGGCCACCACCATGAACCATTCCCCCATTTGGCTTTTCTGATGGTTAGCATCCTAATTCTAAATAGTGTATTTATATCTATATCTTGATATTCAATTTAGGCACTAGCTATGGACCCCTTGCTAGGGATGAGGCTTTAGTTGACTTGTACTACAGCATCTCTAAATTTCAACAATTATTATTTTTAATTATTCTGTTGGTTACCTTTGTATGTTTCAATCTTACACCTAAATCTCATTTCTTGTTCTATTATTTTCAGACAGTTTATTAATTCCTCTTCCCAATACCATGACAACTTTTACTTAGCTAGAGTTCATCATTTTATGTACTATTTTATGAACATAATTAACTTTCATGTTTCATTCACAGGATGGTTCGAAAAACCTAAAAACAATAACTATTGTTTATGTTATTGTGACTTAGTATGTATTGTTTGATCAAAGTCAATCATTACGGTAGGATTTTATTTCCTCTGTGGGTCCAGTCTCATTGACCATAAGTCCCATGAAGGACCAATTGTTAAATTCATGCCACATTTTTGCTTCCTTCATATTTAGACAAACATGAGTTTCTCACATAACTTTTTGTTTTTCTTGGGATTTTTATTTGCCTTAATTTTTGTTTGTTGAGAAAAGAAACATGCCTTTACTAGATCTTCAAAACTTTTACAAACCTTTTACGAAACTTTTAATCATACTATATTCAGAAGCCTTTTGCTGGACTATATCTTGCAATAACAGAAAAGGTGCTTTGGATACAAATTTTCTGAGTACTTATAAATCTAAAAATATTTGCTTACATGCATAACAATTTTCTTGGTATAGAATATTGGGTTTTAAATTCTATTTCTCAGAATTTTTTATTTTACTATCCAAAGTTCCTGATAATTTGTCTGAAGCCAGTATTATTTTTACTCTTCTTTTCTTCTGAAAGCTTTAGGAATTTTCTCTTTATGTTTCATGTTCTGAAATATTTGAGTTTGAATCAAGGCGTGATTCTTTTATTCTTCACCTAGTTGGAACTTGGAGGGTCTTTTAGTCTGGAAATAACTATCTTTCTTCAGTTCTGGGAAACATTCTTCTGTCATGTCTTCATTCTTTTAATTTTAATAATAGCTGTACATTTACATGATTAAAAAAATTAAATAGTTCCACAAGTCTTACAGTGAAGTTAGCAGTTTCCTTCCCAGAAGCCACTACTTTCAAAACTTGTAGCTTTCTGATATTTGCCTCCATATTTCTAAATAGCATACTTAAACTGCTGTTTATTGATTTGTTTGTTCGTTTTATATATATTTACTTCAGTCAATGGACAATAAGGGTCTAGTTCTTTTACTCCAGTTACATACCCTTAAGTATATTTTTCAACTTCCTATTCTTCTAAAAGAATGTCATAATTTTTGAACAAATTAATGTTTAGAATTTATAGTTATGCTGTAGCCCTATAAATAATTAAATAATAAGATAATAAATAATAATTAAACATTTCTTTTCTTTCTTACACATTCTTTGGTTTTCTTTGCAATTTTTTTGCATAGTTTGTGTTTTAATGTATCTGTCACAAATCCATCCCCAAACTTTTCAACAGAAGAGAAAATCTCTTTCCTAAGGAAGAAAACATGAGCAACTTTTAAAAATTTGAGATATTACATGTCTGAAAATGTCCAATAGTCCTCATTCTATCCTAACAGCATGTTCAGAGTTTGAGGATATAGAATTCTAAGTTAGAAATCATTTTCAATAAGAATTTTGAAGATCTTCCTCCATTATCATTTAGCTTTTAGAATTGCTATTGAGAAGTCTACTGCAGAACTATACTAAGCCTTTTGTATGTGACTTATTCTTTCTCTCTCAGAGCTTTAGTACCTTCTCTTTGTCCCCAGTGTTTTGAAACTTTCCACTGATGTGTTTTGTGTGACTGTTTTTATTCATTGTGCTGGCACTTGGTGAACCCCTTGGTCGAGAAATTCATGTTCTTTGTGTCCAGGAAGTTTTCTTGAATTGTCTCTTTGGCAAATTGCTCTGTTTTCCTTCTTCACTATTTTTGAAAGTCCTATCCAATAGGATAAACTTTTAAACTTTTCTACTTCCCATCTAGTCCGATTTTTTTTTTTTTTTTTTTTTACTTTTTAGCCTCTATTTTCCATTTCTTTGTTGTAATTGTTCTAATTATTGGGAGATTTTCCCAGCTTCTTTCTAGGCTTCTACTAAAGTTTTCATTTCTTCTTTTTAATTTTTAAGTTCCAAAATCATTTTTGTTTTCTAAATATTCCTTTCTATAGCAACATTCCTTTATCAGCTGTATTGAAGTATAATTAATATGTAATTGTCCACATTTATGATGTACATTGTGATAAATGTTGACATATGTATATACCCATGAAACCATCATCACAATCAATATAATAAACATACCATCACTTACAAAATTTTTCCTATGCTTTTTTGTAATACTTTTCACCCTTCCCCTTGCATGCCCTTATCCTATCCTCAGATAATCACTATTCTGCTCTTTGTCACTGTAGATTAGTTCTCACTTCCTAGGACTTTATATAAATGGAATCATGAGGAATGTACTCTTTTTATTTGGCTCCTTTCATTTAGCATAATGATTCTGAGATTCACTCATGTTCTATGTATCAATAGTTCATTCTTCTTAATTGCTCTATGTATTCCATTGTATATTGCTTATACCACAATATGTTTACCCATTTACCTGCTGATAGAGACATTTGGTTTGTTTCCAGTTTAGGCTATTATAAATAAATCCACCATGAACATTCATGTACTAGACTTTATGTGGACATATGCTTTTATTTCTCTTGGGTAAACACTTAAGAGTAGAATGGTTATACCATAGGGTAGATGTGTGTGTTTAACTTTCTCAGGAACTGCCAGTATTCATAATCTATTGCTATATAACCAATTACCCCAAAACTCCCTGGCTTAAAACAACACAATTTATTATCTCAGAATGTTTGTGGGTCAGGAATCCAAGCATAGTTTAGCTGAGTGCAACCAAGGTGTTAGCTAGCCTTGAGGGTTCATTTGAAGATTCACTGAGAAAGGATCAGCTTTCAAACTCGCTCATATGGTTGTTGGAAAGATTCAGTTTCCTTGAGGATTGTTGGACTTAGGGCCTCAATTCTTTGTTGGCTGGAGGCCTCTCTTAGTTCCGTGCCACATAGGCCTCTTTGATATGATGACTTGTTTTATCCAAGGCAGCAAAGGAGAGAATCTGTTAGCAAATTGGAAGTCACAATCTTTTATAACCTAGTCACGGGTCATGGAAGTGACATCCCTTCCATGCTGTTGCATTATACTGGTTAAGAGGAGGAATTACATGAAGCTAGACAGCCAGGAGTGGGGATCATTTGGAGCCCTGTCAAAATAATGCCAGTTTTCCAAAGTGGGGTATCATTTTCATTCCCAAGAGAAGCATATGAGAATTCTAGTTGCCCTTGTCCTCACCAACATTTTGAATCATCAAACTTTCTAATTAACCATTCTAAAAAGTGTACATTGGTATCTAATAGGGATTTTAATATATATTTCCTATTAAACATCTTTTTATGTGCTTATTTTCTTTTTTTAATGTGCTTATTTTCTATCTGCATATATATTTCTTATTTTCTATCTGTATGTGAATATTCATATATAAACATACACATTTCATTTTTAGTGAAGTGTCTTCTTAAATTTTTTGCCCATTTAAAAAATATGGATTGTTTCTTGGATTATCATACTTTAAGACCGCTATATGTATTCTGGATACAAATCTTTATCAGATACAGACTTCCAAATATTTTCTCCAAGTCTGTGGCTCTTCTATTTATTCTCTTAACATCTTTTTTTTTTTTAAGATTTTGTTTATTTATTCATGAGAGACACAGAGAAAGAGGCAGAGACATAGGCAGGGGAGAAGCAGGCTCCCTGCGGGGAGCCTGATGTGGGACTCAATCCCAGGACCCTGGGAGCACGACCAAAGCCAAAGGCAAATGCTCAACCACTGAGCCACTCAGGTGCCCCTCTCTTAACATCTTTCAAAAAAAAAAAAAAAAAAAAGAAATTTTTAACTTAAATGCAGCAACACTGATCCATGTTTTCTTATACGGATTGTGCTTTTGATGCCTTATCTGAGAAATCTCTACCTGACTCAGCTAACAAAGATTTTCTCCTATGTTTTCTTCATCTAGCTTTGTAGTTTTAGATTTTATATTTAGGTCTATGATCTAATGTGAACCAATGGTCAGGTTTCCTTTTTTTTTTTTTTGCACATGTGTATTTAACTGTTCCAGTGCCACTTGTTGAAAAGATATCCTTTCCCCCTTGAATTGTCTTGGCATCCTTTTCAAAAATCAATTACCTGTGTATGTTTGAGTCTCTGTCTGGACTCTGTACTGTCTTCCATTGATCTATCTTTACACCAACACTATACTACTTGATCATTGTAACTCTATCATGAGTCTTAAAATCAGGTAGTGAAACTTCTCTTCAAAGTTGTTTTGGCTATTCTGGGTCTTCTGCAATTCTATATAAATTTTAGAAATAGCTCATCAATATCTGCAAAATAATCTTCTGGGATTTTTATTGTGATTGTGTTAAATCTATGTATCAATTTGGAAAGATTTTCATCTTAATAATGAGTCTTCAGATTCAAGGACAAGGCATATCTCTCCATTTGTTTCAATCTTCCTTAATTTCTCTCAGCATTGTTTTCTTCAGTATAAAGGTCTTGCCTATCTTTTCTCAAACTTATTCCTAAATAGTTTATATTCTTGGTGCTATTGTAAATGGTATTGTTTTTGGAATTTCAATTTCTAGTTATTCATTGCTAGTATATGGAAACACATTTAACTTCTTTGTATGGTGATCTTACATCCTACAGTTTTGTTCAATTACTTCGTAGTTCTAGTAGCTTTTTTTGTAGACTCATGAAGATTTTTTGTAGACTCGTGTAGATGATCATGTCTGCAAAGGAAGACAGTTTTTCCTTTTTTTCCCCCCAATCTGGATGGCTTTTTTCCTTTTCTTGCCTTATTAAGTGGGCTATAATTTCCAGGACAATGTCAAAAAGAAGTAGTAAAAACAGACATCCTGAATTGTTCCTAGCCTTAGAGGGAAAGCATCCCCTTTTCTTTTTAATTTAAAAGATTATTTTATTAGAAGCATAAAGTAAAATCATCAAAGAGACTTTGTGGGGCACCTGGGTGGCTCAGTCAGTTAAGTATCTGACTCTTGATTTCAGCTCAGGTCATAGTCTCAGGGTCATGAGATAGAGCCTGGCATCAGGCTCCATGTTGGGCTGGAGATTCTCTCCCTCTCCCTCTGCCCATCCACCCCCACTCACACTCACACACTCTCTCTCTAAGAAAAGCAAACCAAAGCAAAGAAAGTTTGTAAGGGTGAGGTGAAGTCTTCTAAGAAAACACATCATACTGAAACCTCACATTGTACCTATTTTCCTTTTTTTAAATATAGACTAGTTTTTCAGGGCAGTGATATGTCCACAGCAAAAATGAGTGGAAAGTACATAGTTCACTATACCTCCTGTGCCCACACATGCACAGCCTTGACCACTATCAACATCCTGCACCAGAATGGCACATTTGTTACTGCCTTTTTACTGTCCCCATTG
This sequence comes from Vulpes vulpes, assembly GCF_048418805.1. Lineage (NCBI taxonomy): Eukaryota > Metazoa > Chordata > Mammalia > Carnivora > Canidae > Vulpes > Vulpes vulpes. The sequence goes on along the minus strand of NC_132793.1, from coordinate 87,632,665 downwards.
TTTTGCTTTTTCCACAATGTTGTATTGTTGGAATCATGGTAAGTATCCTCTTAAGATTGGCTTCTTTCAAAAAAAAAAAATTAAATTAAATTAAATTAAAAAAACAAAGATTGGCTTCTTTCACTCAGTACTATGTATTTAAGTTTCCTGTGTTTCATTTTTCATAGCTTGATAGGCCATTTCTTTTTATTGCTGACACATCGGTTGCTCCCAAGTTTTGAACTATGAGTAAAGCTATTATGGATCCACGTGCATGTTTTGTGTGGACATAATTTTTCAACTCATTTGCATAAATAAATACCAAGGAATGTAGTTGCTAGATTATATGGGAAATGTATAGTTTTGTAAGAAACTGCCAAAATGTCTTCTAAAGTGGCTGTACCGTTTTGCATTTCCACCAGGAATGAATGAGAGTTCTTATTACCTTACATTCTTGTCAGCATTTGCTGTTATCAGCATTTTGAATTTGGATGCCAATGGGTGTGTAGTAGTATCTCATTTTAAGTACTCTGCTTTCCCATTAAGTTTGATATTAATTACAGACTTTTCATAGATACACTTTATGAGATTAAGGAAATTCTCTTTTATTTCTAGTTTGTTGAGAGTTTTTATCAGGAATGGTTGTTGTGGGGCAGCTCCGGTGGCTTAGCAGTTTAGCACTGCCTACAGCCCAGGGCGTGATCCTGGAGACCCAGGATCGAGTCCCACGTCAGGCTCCCTGCATGGAGCTTACTTCTCCCTCTGCCTGTCTCTGCCTCTCTCTCTCCTTCTGTGTCTCTCATGAATAAATAAATAAAATCTTTTTTTTTTTTTTAAAAAGGAATGGTTGTTGGATTTTGTTAAATACTCTTTTTGCATAAATTGAGATGGTCATGTGATTTCTCTTTTAGTGAAATGTGCCAATGTGATGAATTACATTGGTTGATTTTCAAATGTTAAACATTGCATTCCTGGGATAAACCTTATTTGGCAATGATGCATTATTTCAATTTTTTCTTAGATTCAGTTTGCTAAATTTTGTTAAGTATCTTAAATTTTTGTTAAGCATTTTGTTAAGTATTTTCATAAAGGGCATTTGCCTGTAGTTTTATTTTCTTGTAACATCTTCATTTTTGGCTTTGGTATCAGGGTGGTGCTCGCTTCATAGAAAGATTTGAGAAGTATTTCCTCCCCTTCAATTTTGTAGAAGAGCTTGTGTATAACTAGTATTATTTCTTCCTTAAATGTATGGCAGACTATACCAGTGAAGCCATCTTGGCCTGCAGTCATCTTTTGGGGAAAGTTTCTACTTACGAATGAAATTTCTTTAATAGGTCTACTCATAGCCAGATGATGTATTTATGATTCAGATGATCTGTTTCAGATTCAGATTGTTTCTTTTTAAAATTTTGTATAGTGTTAAATATTCATAACATAACATTAACTATTTTAAACATCTAAGTGTATAATTAAGTGGCATTAAGCACATTAACAATGTTCTCTAACAATCATCACAATCTATGTTTATCTATGCATCTATATTTTTTATCATTCCAAACAGAAAGTCTATACCTATTAAACAGCAAAACCCTTTTCCCTGCCTCCAGCCAGTCCCTGGTAATCTATTCCTCTCTATGAATTTGTCCATTCTGGGTACCTCATACAAGTGGAATTCTACAATATTTGCCCTTTTGTATTTGGCTCACTGATCTAGCCTAAAATACTCAAGGTTCACCCACGTTGTAGCATGTATCAGAATTTTATTCCTTATTATAGCTATCTATTTCTCTCTGGGAAGGTTTTGATAGCTTACATCTTTCAAAAGATTTGTCTTTTTCATTTAAATTTTTGAATCGATTAATATAAAATCATTAATAGTATTTACTAATTTTCTTTTAATATCTATAAAGTCTGTAGTTATGTCACCTCTCTCATTCCTGATAATTTGTATCTTCTCCCTTTTTTCCCTGATACTCTTGGCAAGAAGATTCTCAATTCTATTGATTGTATTTTGCTTTCACTGATTTTTTTTTTGTTTTTCTATTCTCTATTTCATTTAATCAAACTTTTAACTCTATTATTTCTTTTCTTATGCTTTGTGTTTATTAGTTTTTTATTTTATTATTTTTTAAGATTTTTAATGTATTTATTCATGAGACACACACACACACACACAGAGAGGCAGAGACATAGGCAAAGGGAGAAGCAGGCTTCTCGAGGGGAGCCCAATGTGGGACTTGATCCTGGGACTCCAGGACCATATCCTGAGCCAAAGGCAGACACTCAACCACTGAGCCACCCAGGCGTCTCTGCTTTGAATTTAATTTGTTCTTTCTTGTACTTCTTATGGTATAAACAGAAGTAATTTGTTTTCCAGAATGGCTGTACCAGCTTGCATTCCCATCAACCGTGCAAGAGAGTTCCCCTTTGTCCACATCCTCACCAATGTTGTTGGTTCCTGTCTTGTTAATTTTCACCATTCTCACTGGTGTGAGGTGGTATCTCATTGTGGTTTTGATTTGTATTTCCTTGATGGCAAGTGATGTAGAGAATTTTTTCATGTGCTTGTTGGCCATGTGTAGGTCTTCTTTGGAGAAATGTCTGTTCATGTCTTCTGCCCATTTCTTGACTGGATTGTTTGTTTTTTGGGTGTTGAGTTCGATAAGTTCTTTATAGATGTTGGATACTAGCCCTTTATCTGATATATTATTTGAAAATATCTTCACTCATTCTGTAGGTTGCCTTTTAGTTTTGTTGACTATTTCCTTTGCTGTGTAGAAGCTTATTAACTTGATGAAGTCCCAATAGTTCATTGATGCTTTTGTTTTCCCTTGCTTATGTGAATGTGTCTTGCAAGAATTCACTCTGGCTGAGGTCAAAAAGGTTGCTGTCTGTGTTCTCCTCTAGGATTTTGATGGATTCCTGTTTTATATTTAGATCTCTCATCCATTTTGGATTTATCTTTGTGTTGATTGATGGGTTATTTTTAAACGTGTTATTTAATTTCCAAATATCTGGGGTTTGTTCCATCTATCTTTGCATTATTAAGCTTTCATCTAATTCCATTGTGGTCAGAGAACATATTTTGTTGGACTTAAATCTAGATATTTTTTTTATTACCAAAAACTTAGTCTATATTAGCAAAATTTTGCACTGCAGAATAATGTGTATTCTCTTGTTAAATGTAATGCTCTATAAATATCAATTATGTCATTTTGAAGTCTTCTGCAAGTTTTATCTTTACTGATTTTTCATCTACTTATTCTGCAAATTATGGTAAATAAGATGATGAAATATCTAATTATACTTTGGATTTGTCCATTTCTCCTTACATTTCTATCCACTCTTGCTTTATATATTTTAAAGCTCTGCTATGATGGAGATTGATGTTTGTGTTTGTTTTGTATATTCTTGGTAAATTATGTCCTTTATTATTGTAAAATTATCCTCTCTATCTCTGATAATATTTTTTACTCTGAAATTTAATTTATCTGATAGCCACTCCTGATTTCTTTGCCCTGGCATTAGAATAATGTTATCTTTTTTGGTCTGTTTTTCACCTTTTATGCTTTCTTTCAACTTTTATTTTTAACTCATTTATGTCTGTACTTTAATGGGTTTCTTATAGGAACTACATGGTTGAATCTTGCTTTTTTGTCCATTTTGACTATCTCTGCCTTTTGATTGGGAGTGTTTATACCATTTACATTTAGTGTGATTATTGATAAAACATATCAAAACCCAAATAGGGTTTCAATATATCACCTTGATATTTGTTTTCTATTTGTTCCATTTTTCCTTTGTTCCTGTTTTCTTCTTCTGTCCTTTGGATTGAGTATTTTTATTATTTAGTTTTATCTCCTTTGTTGCCTTATTAGCTATAACTCTTTGTTTTCTTTTTCTTTTTACTTTTTAAAATATTTTATTTATTTATTCATAGACACAGAGAGAGAGAGGCAGAGACACAGGCAGAGGAAGAAGCAGGCTTCATGCACAGAGCCCGATGTGGGACTCGATCCCGGGTCCCCAGGATCACATCCCAGGCTGCAGGCGGCACCCAACCACTGTGCCAGCGGGGCTGCCCAACTCTTCGTTTTCTTATTTTAGTGGTTGCTTAAGGGTTTATAGTATGTATCTTTAACATCACAGTTTAACTTAAAGTCATATAATGCCATTTTATGGATAGTATAAAAACTTTATAATAGTGTAGTGCCATTCTCCCTCTCGTGAACTTTGTGCCATCGTTCTCCTACATTTTACCTACATTATAAACTCTATCATCTATGGTTACCATTTTCATATTTAAAAATTAAATATTTTTAAAACAAAAAAGTCTTCTATTTATTCACATATATATAATTTATGCTGCTCTTTATTCCTTTATGCAGTTTCAGGTTCACATCTAGGACCATTCTCTTTGTCTACCTATGACTTCTTTTAAAACTCTTATAGTATGTCTGTTGGTGATAAATTATTTCTGCTTTAATAGTCCAAAAAAGTCCTTATTTTGCTTTTGCCTTTGAAGTATATTTTCATTAGGTATAGGATTCTAGTTTGACAATTTTCCTTCAGTACTTATATATGTTGCTCCATTGTCTTCTGGCTTGCTTTGTTTCCAAAAAGAAGTTGCTAACACATTCAACTAAATGCAATGTATTTTTTTTCTTAATGCTTTTTCTTTTTTTTTTAAATAAATTAATTTTTATTGGTGTTCAATTTACCAACATACAGAATAACACCCAGTGCTCATCCCGTCAAGTGTCCCCCTCAGTGCCCGTCACCCATTCAATGTCGCCCTCCTCCCCTTCCACCACCCCTAGTTCGTTTCCCAGAGTTAGGAGTCTTTATGTTCTGTCTCCCTTCCTGATATTTCCCACACATTTCTTCTCCCTTCCCTTCTATTCCCTTTCACTATTATTTATATTCCCCAAATGAATGAGGACATACACTGTTTGTCCTTCTCTGATTGACTTACTGTACTCAGCATAATACCCTCCAGTTCCATCCACGTTGAAGCAAATGGTGGGTATTTGTCGTTTCTAATGGCTAAGTAATATTCCATTGTATACATAAACCACATATTCTTTACCCATTCATCTTTCGATGGGCACCAAGGCTCCTTCCACAGTTTGGCTATTGTGGACATGGCTGCTATGAACATCGGGGTGCAGGTGTCCCGGCGTTTCATTGCATCTGAATCTTTGGGGTAAATCCCCAACAGTGCAATTGCTGGGTCGTAGGGCAGGTCTATTTTTACTCTTTAACGAACCTCCACACAGTTTTCCAGAGTGGCTGTACCAGTTCGCATTCCCACCAACAGTGTAAGAGGGTTCCCTTTTCTCCGCATCCTCTCCAACATTTGTTGTTTCCTGCCTTGTTAATTTTCCCCATTCTCACTGGTGTGAGGTGGTATCTCATTGTGGTTTTGATTTGTATTTCCCTGATGGCAAGTGATGCAGATCATTTTCTCATGTGCATGTGGCCATGTCCATGTCTTCCTCTGTGAGATTTTTCTTCATGTCTTTTGCCCATTTCATGATTGGATTGTTTGTTTCTTTGGTGTTGAGTTTAATAAGTTCTTTATAGATTTTGGAAACTAGCCCTTTATCTGATATGTCATTTGCAAATATCTTCTCCCATTCTGTAGGTTGTCTTTTAGTTTTGTTGACTGTGTCCTTTGCTGTGCAAAAGCTTCTTATCTTCATGAAGTCCCAATAGTTCATTTTTGCTTTTGTTTCTTTTGCCTTCGTGGATGTATCTTGCAAGAAGTTACTGTGGCCGAGTTCAAAAAGGGTGTTGCCTGTGTTCTCCTCTAGGATTTTGATGGAATCTTGTCTCACATTTAGATCTCTCATCCATTTTGAGTTTATCTTTGTGTATGGTGAAAGAGAGTGGTCCAGTTTCATTCTTTGGCATGTGGATGTCCAATTTCCCCAACAGCATTTATTGAGGAGACTGTCTTTCTTCCAATGGATAGTCTTTCCTCCTTTATCGAATATTAGTTGACCATAAAGTTCAGGGTCCACTTCTGGGTTCTCTATTCTCTTCCATTGATCTATGTGTCTGTTTTTGTGCCAGTACCACACTGTCTTGATGACCACAGCTTTGTAGTACAACCTGAAATCTGGCATTGTGATGCCCCCAGCTATGGTTTTCTTTTTTAAAATTCCCCTGGCTATTCGGGGTCTTCTCTGATTCCACACAAATCTTAAAATAATTTGTTCTAACTCTCTGAAGAAAGTCCATGGTATTTTGATAGGGATTGCATTAAACGTGTAAATTGCCCTGGGTAACATTGACATTTTCCCAATATTAATTCTGCCAATCCATGAGCATGGAATATTTTTCCGTCTCTGTGTCTTCCTCAATTTCTTTCAGAAGTGTTCAATAGTTTTTAGGGTATAGTTCCTTTACCTCTTTGGTTAGGTTTATTCCTAGGTATGTTATCCTTTTGGGTGCAATTGTAAATGGGATTGACTCCTTAATTTCTCTTTCTTCAGTCTCATTGTTAGTGTATAGAAATGCCATTGATTTCTGGGCATTGATTTTGTATCCTGCCACGCTACCAAATTGCTGTATGAGTTCTAGCAATCTTGGGGTGGAGGCTTTTGGGTTTTCTATGTAGAGTATCATGTCATTGGTGAAGAGGGAGAGTTTGACTTCTTCTTTGCCAATTTGAATGCCTTTAATGTCTTTTTGTTGTCTGATTGCTGAGGCGAGGACTTCCAGTACTATGTTGAATAGCAGTGGTGAGAGTGGACATCCCTGTCCTGTTCCTGATCTTAGGGGAAAGGCTCCCAGTGCTTCCTCATTGAGAATGATATTTGCTGTGGGCTTTTCATAGATGGTTTTTAAGATGTCGAGGAAAGCTGCCTCTATCCCAACACTCTGAAGTGTTTTGATCAGGAATGGATGCTGTATTTTGTCAAATGCTTTCTCTGCATCTAATGAGAGGATTATATGGTTCTTGGTTTTTCTCTTGCTGATATGATGAATCACACTGATTGTTTTACAAGTGTTGAACCCGCCTTGTGTCCCGGGGATAAATCCCACTTGGTCATGGTGAATAGTTTTCTTAATGTGTTGTTGGATCCTATTGGCTAGTATCTTGTTGAGAATTTTTGCATCCATGTTCATCAGGGATATTGGTCTGTAATTCTCCTTTTTGGTGGGGTCTTTGTCTGGTTTTGGAATTAAGGTGACGCTGGCCTCATAGAACGAATTTGGAAGTACTCCATCTCTTTCTATCTTTCCAAACAGCTTTAGTAGAATAGGTATGATTTCTTCTTTAATAGAATTCCCCTGGGAAGCCATCTGGCCCTGGACTCTTGTGTCTTGGGAGGTTTTTGATGACTGCTTCAATTTCCTCCCTGGTTATTGGCCTGTTCAGGTTTTCTATTTCTTCCTGCTCCAGTTTTGGTAGTTTGTGGCTTTCCAGGAATGCGTCCATTTCTTCTAGATTTCCTAATTTATTGGCGTACAGCTGTTCATAATATGTTTTTAAAATCGTTTGTATTTCCTTGGTGTTGGTAGTGATCTCTCCTTTCTCATTCATGATTTTATTAATTTGAGTCTTCTCTCTCTTCTTTTTAATAAGGTTGGCTAATGGTTTATCTATCTTATTAATTCTTCCAAAGAACCAACTCCTGGTTCTGTTGATCTGTTCCACAGTTCTTTTGGTCTCGATTTCATTTAGTTCTGCTCGAATTTTAATTAACTCTCTTTTTCTGCTGGGCGTGGGGTCCATTTGCTGTTTTTTCTCTAGCTCCTTTATGTGTAAGGTGAGATTTTGTATTTGAGTTCTTTCCAGCTTTTGAATGGATGCTTGTATTGTGATGTATTTCCCCCTCAGGACTGCTTTTGCTGCATCCCAAAGATTTTGAACAGTTGTATCTTCATTCTCATTAGTTTCCATGAATCTTTTTAATTCTTCCTTAATTTCCTGGTTGACCCTTTCATCTTTTAGCAGGATGGTCCTTAACCTCCACGTGTTTGTGGTCCTTCCAAACTTCTTGTGATTTAGTTCTAATTTCAAGGCATTATGGTCTGAGAATATACAGGGGACTATCCCGATCTTTTGGTATCGGTTCAGACCCAGTTTGTGACCCAGTATGTGGTCTATTCTGGAGAAAGTTCCATGTGCACTTGAGAAGAATGTGTATTCAGTTGAGTTTGGATGTAAAGTTCTGTAGATATCTGTGAAATCCATCTGGTCCAGTGTATCATTTAAAGCTCTTGTTTCTTTGGAGATGTTGTGCTTAGAAGACCTATCGAGGGTAGGAAGAGCTAGATTGAAGTCACCAAGTATAAGTGTATTATTATCAAAGTATTTCTTCAGTTTGGTTATTAATTGGTTTAAATATTTGGCAGCTCCCACATTCGGGGCATATATATTGAGGATTGTTAAGTCCTCTTGTTGGATAGATCCTTTGAGTATGAGATAGTGTCCCTCTTCATCTCTCACTGCAGTCTTCGGGGTAAATTTTAGTTTATCTGATATAAGGATGGCTACCTCTGCTTTCTTTTGAGGCCCATTCGAATGGTAAATGGTTCTCCAACCTTTTATTTTCAGGTTGTAGGTGTCCTTCTGTCTAAAATGAGTCTCTTGTAGACAGCAAATAGATGGGTCCAGCTTTTTTATCCAGTCTGAAACCCTGCGCCTTTTGATGGGGTCATTAAGCCCAATCACGTTCAGAGTTACTATTGATAGATATGAGTTTAGTGTCATCATGATATCTATTCAGTCCTTGTTTTTGTGGATTGTTCCACTGAACTTCTTCTTAAAGGGGAATTTTAAGAGTCCCCCTTAAAATTTCTTGCAGAGCTGGTTTGGAGGTCACATATTCTTTCAGTTCCTGCCTGTCTTGGAAGCTCTTTATCTCTCCTTCCATTTTGAATGAGAGCCTTGCTGGATAAAGTATTCTTGGTTGCATGTTTTTCTCACTTAGGACCCTGAATATATCCTGCCAGCCCTTTCTGGCCTGCCAGGTCTCTGTGGAGAGGTTTGCTGTTACCCTAATATTCCTCCCCATAAAAGTCAGGGACTTTTTTTCTCTTACTGCTTTAAGGATCTTCTCCTTATCTTTGGAATTTGCAAGCTTCACTATTAATTGTTGAGGTGTTGAACAGTTTTTATTGATTTTAGGGGGGGATCTCTCTATTTCCTGGATCTGAATGCCTGTTTCCCTTCCCAGATTAGGAAAGTTTTCAGCTAGGATTTGTTCAAATACGTATTCTGGCCCTCTGTCCCTTTCGGCACCCTTGGGAACCCCAATTAAATGTAGATTTTTCTTCCTCAGGCTGTCGTTTATTTCCCTTAATCTGTCTTCATGGTCTCTTAATTGTCTGTCTCTTTTTTCCTCAGTTTCCCTCTTTGCCATCAACTTGTCTTCTATGTCACTCACTCGTTCTTCCACCTCGTTAAGCCTCATCGTTAGGACTTCTAGTTTGGATTGCATCTCATTCAATTGATTTTTAATTTCTGCCTGATTGGATCTAAATTCTGCAGTCATGAAGTCTCTTGAGTCCTTTATGCTTCTTTCTAGAGCCACCAGTAGCTGTATAATAGTGCTTCTGAACTGGCTTTCTGACATTGAATTGTAATCCAGATTTTGTAACTCTGTGGGAGAGAGGACTGTTTCTGATTCTTTCTTTTGAGGTGAGGTTTTCCTTCTAGTCGTTTTGCTCAGTGCAGAGTGGCCAAAAACAAGTTGTATTGAGAAAAGGAGAAAAAGAGAGAGAGAGAAGGAAAGAAAAGAGGAAAAAGAAAAAAGAGAAAGAAGAAAAAAGGGAAAAAAGAGAAGAAAAAGAGAAAGAAAAAGAAAGAAAGGTGAAAAAAAAAGGGGGTGGGGGAAGTAATCAGAAATCAAAAAGAAAGAAAAAAACACAACACACACACAAAAAAACAAACAAACACGGGGGAGTATCTTCTGATTCTGTATATTTTAAGTCCCTTGCCTTCCCCTGGAACTGGTCCGTCTAACTGGTCTTCTGGGGGAGGGGCCTGCTGTGCTGATTTTCAGGTGTTAGCACTTGGGGGAGCTGCTCTGCCCCTGCCTGGTGCAGGGCTCAGTGGGGGTTGTTCACCCCGTGAGGCCCCGGGAGGAAGCCACAGTGGCGGGGCCAGCTCTGGAGCCCTGGAGTCAGCTCCCGCTGTAGCTCCGGGGCTCTCCGTCTGCAGGGCCTGGGGGCTCTGGGCGGGGCCGCTGATCTGCTCAGCTCGGGGCAGGAGCGTCCTTGCTGTCCTGGGCCCTCCCGGCCTCTGCCTGTCCCGGGGGAGGCCGGATCCTGGGCTGTGTCCCGGCGCCCTGTGCTCCGGGGCCTGCGCTGTTGGATTCACGCTCCCGCCCCGCAGCCCCCTCCGCGGAGCCGCCGCCCGAGCCCCTGCTCCGGTCCCGCCGTGCGCGCTGCAGCCCTTAGGGAGCTCGGCACACTCTCCTGTGCGCAGCAGGTGCCTGTTAGTGTCCCAGGGAGCCCGAGGGCATCCCCGCCCTCCTGGGTCCTGCTCTAACTCCTTGGCAGCCTCTTTCCGCCCGGGAAGGTTGGTGCAGCTCCTGCTCCTCCGGGACGGGGCTCTCCTGTCCTGGGGACACTCGCCCCGGCCTCAGCCCGGCTCCTCGCGGGGCCCCTCCCCCTTGGAGGCCTTTTGTTTCTTTATTTCTTTTTCCCCGTCTTCCTACCTGGATAGAAGCACGAACTCTTCTCACTGTAGCGTTCCAGCTGTTCTCTCTTTAAATCTCAGGCCGAATTCGTAGATTTTCAGGATGATTTGAAGGTTATCTAGGTAATTTGTTGGGGACAGGTGACTTGGGGACCCTACTCTTCCGCCGTCTTGCCCCTCCTCTCTCTTAATGCTTTTTAAAAAAGATTTTTAAAAATTTATTTATGAGAGACACACAGAGAGAGGCTGAGACATAGGCAGAGGGAGAAGCAGGCTTCCTGTGGGGAGCCCAATGTGGGACTTGATCCCAGGACCCTGGGATCTTGCCCTGAGCCAAAGGCAGACATTCAACCACTAAGCCACCCAGATGCCCCTTTTTCTATGTGCTTTTAAGATTTTCTCTTTATCTCTGATTTTAAGCAATTTGATTATTATGTGACTTTGTGTAGTTTTCTTTGTTTTGGGGGGATTTACTGACTTCCTTAGATCTATGGACTTATAATTTTCATCAGTTTTGGAAATTAGGGCCATTATTTCTTCAAATATTTTTTCTGTCTCTTATCCCCACTTCACTCTGCTATCATCTCCCTCTCAAGTGTAGATTACATGTGGATTTTTAGTCTCTTCAAGTTGTTCTGTGGTTCATTGGTACTATATTCTCTGCTTAGCATGTTCCATCTTTCCTCTACCTCCTTGAACATATGGAATGTGACTATAATAACTGTTGTCTGGTTTTATCATCATGGTCATTTCTGGGTTTGTTTATATTGATTTTTCTCTTCATTGTGGGTTTATTTTCTTGCAAACTTGATAAGTTTTTAGATGATTCCAGACATTGTGAATTTTACCATATTGGGTAATGAATGTTTTTCTACTTATATAAATATTCTTAAACTTTGTTTTTGTATGCAGTTAAGTTACTTGGAAACAGTTTGATATTTTTGAGATTTGCTTTAAGCTTTGCTAGGCTGCTCCTGAGCAATTTTGGCCCCTCTATCAACGCAATATCCTTTTGAGTACTCTACCCAATCCCCCATGAATCACGAGGTTTTCTATACTGGCTGGTAACAATATGAACTATTCCCAGCCCTGAATAAGTTCCAGAGTTGGTCTTTCTGCCCTTTTGGGGTAGTTCTTCCCTAGCCTCATGTCATTTCTCCACATGCATCCACTTAACAGTACTCACCTAAAGATTCCTGGAGGTCTTTGAAGATCTTCAAAGCTCTCTATCTCCTGTAGTTCTCTCTTCTTCAGTATCTTCCCAGTAAACTCTAGCTGCTTTGACCTTGCCAGGCTTACAGCCTTGTCTCTTCAACTCTGAGAGGCCACCAGGTCCACCCTGAGTTCCTCCTCCCTGTGCTGAGAGCTGCAAACTCTCTCCAGTCAGTACTCTGGGCCAACCTGGGTGCTGACTTCTTTTGTTTCCCCTTTCTCATTATCATCCCCAATGTTGCCTGATGTCTAATGTATAAAGGTCAGTTTCATCTATGTTTTCAGATTTTTAGTTCCTTCAAGAGAGTGGACAAAGCTTGTTCCTGTTACACTATTATCAGCTAAAACAGATGTACAGTAATCTTGTTTGATGGATAAATTTATTTCTGATGTTTCAATGATTATTTTTTTTAATTTTTTAAAAATTTTTATTTATTTATGATAGTCACAGAGAGACAGAGAGAGAGGCAGAGACATAGGCAGAGGGAGAAGCAGGCTCCATGCACCGGGAGCCTGACGTGGGATTCGATCCCGGGTCTCCAGGATCGAGCCCTGGGCCAAAGGCAAGCGCCAAACCACTGCGCCACCCAGGGATCCCCTCAATGATTATTTTTAAGCTTTCTTCTTTGGTCATTGCATTTTTTTTTCTTTTCCAGGTTTCATTTTTCTTTCTGTTTTTGCTTGTCTTCTTTCCTGTTACAGGATTTCCCCACATGTTGAGTGATCCTTGCTTGCTTGCAATAATATTTTGCATATGTGAGGAGGATATGGAATCTGACTGACAGGGCTTGCCAAGTACTAGGATTCACAATGGGTGACCTGGTTGAGCTATTTTATCAAGGAGGACCCAGTTGTCAATATCTGAAGATCTTACCTTTTTTCCTGCTCAGAGTCCCTAAAGGAAAAAAAAAATCTCCATTTTTCTGCATTTATTGTATCATGTAGGTTACCAGTGTTTCTGGAGTAGAGGCAAGTAAGGGAAATGAGAAGTCTCAGCCTTCAGTATGTAGACTCTGTCCTAACCTCTTCTTTTTAATTTTGGTAGCTACCTTCTTAGGTGTTTCTGAGTCTAGAATCTCCATAGTTTACCTTCTCATAGTAGAAAGCTCTGATCTGCTGGGAAGGGAGAGCAGTGATGACTTGAATACACAGGGTGAGGGAGGGGATCCTGGGAAGTCTATCTGCTTCTTGTTTAGATTTTCAACCAATTTTCCTCATTTGTCAATCCCTCCCTTGAGACTTAACCTGTGCTTACAACTCCTGAGTTCTCTTCAGTTTCTGATTTTCCCAGAGCTAATGTAGGCTTCCCCTTTCTTGGATCTATTAACAGTTACCACTCATCCAGCTGCTCCCCATTTTCTGATTATGTGGATGCAAAATTGCCCCTAAATCTCTCTAAAGATAATAACTATATTTGTCAAGTTGTCTCTGTTTCCTGTTTTTTTTTTTTCCTATGGGGCCAGATATTCAATATTCTTGGTCTTTTTCTTACAAATGGCTGACTTTCCCATGGGTCTGATTATCCTCAGTCTTCTGTTCATATTTTAGGATGGAGAACCGTATTCATGGTAGCTGGCATGTTGTGTCTCTTCAACAGGCCATACTCTTGAGTTAATGAAAGGCTTAAGTGGAGGCAGCCTATGTGGGGATGGCCCGGTGCATCAGTAGACTTTGCTTTAGAGTTCACTAATAGCATTTTGGTGCTCTCGGGGCCATCTCTGGATATTAGAATAGAAAGCACCAATACCTACACTAAGCACCATGGATCTCCCTGGTCACATGTCTTTAGGAAGAGGCTTCTGCTTTGTTAATTTTTCAGTTTGCCTAGGGATAAATATCTGATTGTCAGTCTCACCCTGTGAGGGGTTTGGGGAAGAGGCTGATTGACACAACTGTTTTGTTAACAAACCTTTAATTAAACATCCTGTTTGATTTCTTTTTTTTGTTTTTCCTTTCACTTTTCAGCTGTGATTCTACAGCTTCTCCATGTTCCATTTGGGAGGGTTGGCTACTATGAGCCTACTACCATATTCTCTGAGCACTCATGCTTGGCTCTGTCCCATTGGTTTTCTGTGCTCTCCATCTCCCGGTATCCATTTTTAATGTCTTGTTTACCTATAAACCCTTCTTCAACCCCCCTTCCTGCTTTAGGAGATTATTTCATTTTTGTACCTCTTTATTGGGATTTGGAAGAAAAAAGAAAAATCCATGTGTAAAATCCATCATCTTAAATCGGAAGTCTGTTTTCCTCTAGTTTTATGAGCCCTTAAGCTTCCACAGAATAAACACGTAATTGCTTTTTCCTTAACCCAGAAAAATGTCTGAGTTGGAGTCAGTGAACCTTCCAAGTTCTTGAGCCAACCAGGGCAATGTGTTTGTGATGCACAGATTTTATGTCCACCAATTTTGGGGGGTACTATAGTCACCTGGGATAGATCTGAAGCCAGACTTGCTGTAACAAGATCTGTGACTCACAAGGATTACAAAATGCTGAATGATGGCAATGTAGACCCCATAAGGAAACTGAAGCTGCATCTTGGAATCTGAGTTAGAGACTGAACAGATTGGTCCTTGGATGATTCTGTCCCACAAATAATACATTATCTGTGCTGGAGGGGGACTGTTGCAGTATCTATCTAAGGCACCTGTTGCTCAGGTGTATGCAGCTCTAACCCATCATCCTGGTGCTGTGGTTTCAGATGCCAGAGACTCCCCACAGGTGATGTATCACACAAGAAGGGGATGGTCCCTGGAGGTAATAAAAGATCTGCAAGAAAACTCTTAATAATTACTGTAGGAAAAAATAGATTCCCTCTCCCTCCTATCAACTAGGAGAGAATATAGATACTCACTTTGCTTCTCCCAGATCATCTCCTGCTCTCATATAATATGCTTAAATATAAGTAAGAGTAATTCTTCAATCAACCCTCAATTAAAAAAAAATCCTTATTCCCTGAATATCTCTAAACCTCCACAGATTTAAAGATGAATAAGCATTAAAATGTCACAATCCCCTGGACTTAGTGCTTTTAAATTTCCTGTTTCACAACTGCTGAGATGTAATTTCAAGTGCAAAAATATCTGTCAGGGAGGATATTAAACAACTCCACACCTTCAGCTGTTCTGTCTTCAGCTATTTACAGATATGTTTCAAAAACATACCATTTAAATATGAACAGCAACTTCCTGTTAAACTTTGGATGTAGCAACCAGCAAGAAATATGGCCCCTGGTGGCAAGGGAGGAAAAAATAGTTTCTGTATACAAAGCCCTAACATAATAAACAAGCAGAAGCACTTCCTGATAAATAGCGCCAAGCAAACATTCATATCCTTGCCTCTGCTGTATTCAAAATATTTTTACTAGACCAAGTGCAAAGTATTATTATCATTAATATTAAGTTTATCCTTTTGGGAACTGATCCAGGCTCCAGTTCTGCCAGAAGGTCTGGTAGGAGCCAAGGGTATGAACGTTTATCATGGCAGTTACTTTGGTTTTAATTCTCTTCATATAAATGTTGCAGAGCTATGGATGGGTATTAACATTACTGTGCTTGATGAAACCCACGCCCAACAGCCTCCAAGGCCCTGCAGCAACCACCACACAAAATCATCAAAACGGAAATTCCCAGGCAGTAAACAGAACGCAGATCCAATGACAGTGTCTGAAGGCAGCACCAGGAAACAAGGCAAAGACAATGGCAAAGACATCTGGGTCCCCTCTAGCCACCACCAGGGGAACCTGGCTAGGGCAGGAACTTAAACACCCAGGATCCAGGACCCTAAGGAAAACATTCATTTGTGTTCTCTTTGTTCACCAAAGCAAAATGCAGATCTGGTTGTGCTCTTTATTTAAACCAAACAAAAAACACTTTTTTATTGATATGTTACATATATGCAGACAAGTGTACACATATGTGCAGTTTGATGCACATTCAGAAACTGAATCCAGCCCTGGAAACAGCACCCAGATTGAGACACAGAACTTGAGCAGCCCGCAAGGAGGCTCGTATCTTCCTCTGGCCCCCTACAGTCACCACCTGCCCCTGCTCCAGGGGTGACCACTCTCTGGGCATCCTTTTTTCTATTTATTCCTGAATGGGTACTGGAGTTCCAGAAATTAGATAAATAAATTAAGTGCATCGTTGTGCCAGTGTATTGGAATTGAGGACACAGAGCCCATACATGACAGGGAATGATGTTCTCAAGGATCTCTTTCAGCATTCTCCCAGGATAGGTGAAGGCTTTGTGATGGGGGAAGGAGAAGAGCGAGGGGGGATGGAGGGAAGCTACTCAAATGGAGAGGTGTGGGAAAGGCAGAGCCCAAAGGACGTCAAGTCCTCGAGAGAAAGTAGGTCTGGTCAGATGGGCCTGATAGGGTGAGGGGACACCAGGTAGAGGGGCAGCCTCAGAGTTTCGTGTCTCAATAGTCTGCCACCAACCACTTGGCTCAGCAAGCAGCTGGACAGCAAATGTGTCTTGCTTGGACATCACCATACAACCCTGATGAGCTATAACTATGGTCCATTGCCCCTGCTGACCCCAGACTGTGAGCAACTCCCTGGGAAGGCCACAGTTCTGTCCTTGGGAAACTTAAAGTTGGGAAGACAAACAGGCGATGTGGTCAACACCACCCCATGCAGGGTGAGGTGTGTGTGATGGGCAGGCAGAGAGCCCACTACAAGGACTTGTTCATCTGTGTATTACAATAACTATTCAACACGTTTCCTGAGTGAACCCATACATGAATGAATGAATGAATGAATGAGCAGAACACCTCCCATCTTGCCTGAACCAGAAGCAAGTCGGACAGCAGGCTGGGTTGACCTGCAAAAGAGTAGCCAATCTGAGGACCAGGAAGCCTGAGTAACCCTCTCATGGGGCCAGCTGAACTGTAGACAGTGATCATGGAGAAGTTCTGGTCAAGGTGAGGCTCTGAGGCTCCTGGACCTACCAGGGACTTCGGCTACCAGAGGATCCAATTAATGCTGGCTTAAGCAAGAAAGACATTTTGTTAATTCACACACATGTGCATAACAAGAATTCAGGAGGTAAGTAGTTCCTAGGTGTGCTTAGTTCCCAGCAAGGTCATTGAGGATCTTTCCTCCATCTTCCCACTCTGTCCCCTCAGCTGTTGATGTCCCAGGAATGACACGATCTTTATCATGTCATCAATTGCTCCTTGGCTCTAATCAGGGAGGGAAAAGCAAGTATCTCGCTATTTCTCAAGAGCCAAGTATGATCACCTGACCTACAGGGAGGCTGAGAAAGGGAAGATCTGGTCAACTGTCAAAAGCCACCAGATCTTTGGGGGTGCAAGGGACATGATCAGATTCTGTTGGCACATCTGAGAGCCTCTGGGCACTGCCTCGGTGCCTCCAAGTGTCAGTGTGGCCCATTCAGTGAAGAACACAGGAGCACAAGGGCCAGACCTGCTGTGCGTCCTTGAGCAGATCACCTGAGATTTTGACCTCCTCTCCATTCCACCAGTGCAGCTGGACAGCAGATCCAGTAAACCCTTCCCAGTCATGAAAATCAAGGCTCCATATTTCTGTTTCTTCTTCCTGGATGAAATGCCTCAGTGGAATTGGGTTAGCTTGTTCCCAAATGACAAGCTCATGAAAAAAATTTTTCTAGGAACATAGCTCCTGTGTTGGAGATAGCATTGCTGCATATTCTGGAAATTATGTTAGTTATCTATAACACATGACAAAGAACAATGTAGTACAAAGATTGTTGTACTGTGAGTTGAATTGTGTCCCTGTAAAAGATATGTTGAAGTCCTAACCCCCATTACCTGTGAACGTGACCTTACTTGGAAGTAGGGTCTTTGCAGATGTGATCAAGTTAAGATGAAGACATACTGAATCGGGGTGGGGGGGCGGCTAATCTGATACAACTGGTGTCCTTACAAGAAGAGAAGACAGGCACACTCAGGAAAAAGACCAGGTGACAGTGGAGAGAGAGATTCAAGTACTGCAGGTGCAAGTCAGCAAACACCTGGAGCCACCAGAAGCTGGAAAAAGGAAGGCTGGATTCTCTCCAGAGGCTTCGGAGGGAATGTGGCCCTGCTGACACCTTGACTTTGGACTTCTAGCCTTGGGACTATGAGACAGCACATTTCTATTATTTTAAGCCACGCAGTTTGTGGTATTTTGTTTCAGCACCCCTCAGAAACTAACACAGATAATAATATTTAAATATCCAGGCCTCAGCAGGACACTGAGGGGTTGTCTGTATCCTTCTCTATATTCTAGGAAACAAGTAGGAGAGCAATGCAATAGAATTTGTCTTTGCCCCAGGCCAACTTCACCAGCAACCCTCAGGGGGAGGTAGTAAGTTGTAGGGAATTAAGAGCCTGGACTCTAGAGCCTGAATTCAAATACTTCTCTGTCCTGTGCTGGCTATGTGACCTTGGACAAGTCACTTAACTCCTCTGTGCCTCAATAGCCTCATCTATAGAAAAAATAAAATTGGGTTGCAATGAGGAGTAAATGAGTTAATGTGTAAAATGTCTAGAATGGTATCTGGCACACAGTAAGCACTTGCTAAGAACAAAAGTTGTCATGTCCTAGATGTCTTATCTGTCCCCTTGTTTACAGCATACCTATAGTGGGTCACTTAATGGACTGCTTCAAAGCAAAAATGGGTAGACACAGGGTTGGAAAGATCAAGCCAGTATCTGGAGTCATAGCAAGGTCAGGAGTCAAAGCTAGACAAGAAAAGCCAAGAACAAAGTGTGTACAGAATAAGAACAGGACACACAATGTACTAGAAATGCCAGGGGACAGGCTAGAAAGTAGGATCTGGAGGTGGGAAAAGGTGGATCTCAGCAGCCAGCTCCCTGGCAAAGGGTAAAACAGGGGGCCTTTTACCCCTTGGCAGTTCTTGGTGGACCTTTCTTAAGTTTGGGCTTAAGAAAACCCCAAACAATGGACAGTGAGGGGGTTGCTGCCTACTAGGTGCCTGTGCAGGACATGGCACCATTAATCCCATCAAACTGGGAAGTGGGCACTGGTGGGGTAGGGAAACTTGTCCAGAGTCAGTTTCATGGCAATGGGCCACCAGGAATGTGAGTGCCTGGCAATGGCTGGCTGCCTCTTTTTGCTGGTGCCATCAGACCTGCGTTAGGCTACTAGTGGCAACCCTGCTGTCTTGCTTCTGTGCTCAGCTAGACAAGGCCCAGGGCCACCCAGCTGCACACAAGTCACAGCTGAGCAGAAAGCTCCCATGGGTCTGAGGAATAGCCAGCTTGCTCCTCTCAGGGCATCTGAAGCTGTACCCAGGCACACTTTCCTGCCCTGAACAAGCAAGAGAAGGCAAATGTACCTTTGGCCAAGAGAAGTGAAACAACATCTAATTTGTCAAGATACACATAGCCTCGTGGTGTTTACAGTAAGACAAACAGGCCCAGAAAAATCCCTCGCAATCTCTTACCGCACAAGGAAACAAAAACTTGTGTAAATATCTTTGGAAGCAAATGGTAAAAGATAAAAACAAAATAGAGCACAAAACTGTTCAGAGGCAATGGGGCAGCCAACCCCCTCTAGGGGACTCTGGACCAATAGCTGTCTGTGACAGAGTTCTGGAGTTCTTGGCCTTGTTTCCATCCTTGAAAACAACTCATTTATTCACCATCACGACTCTCGGTAATATGCTTTATCTTTATTTCTTCATTTGTCATCTTCAATCTCCTTTCATTCTGCACTATGAAAAAGATGAGAATTTCATTCATTTCACCTAACCCCACCTCCTCCAAATCATGAATTTTAGTTTTTATATTTACGACACTGACAGCTCTAAATGTAGTGTTGACCACATATTGCTTTCTCATCCACTCTAGACATATTGAGCGTTCCCCATCTCTCCTCTCCTGCTTCCCTCTCCCCTTCCATCAGATGGGTTCTCCTTTTACAATATCAAAAATTTACAATATTCTACTTGACAACCATAATTAAGTTTTCTGTTCTTTTTTAAGTTTTAGCTACGTGTTAAAACAAGTAAATGACATTTGCTTTTTTATAACTCTGTAAGTGCTATTCCTAGCAGGCAAGTTGTTTCCTTCTCTATAGGCCTGATGGCTTTCCCAGGCCACACAAAGGAGAATGATTTGAGCATCAAGGTCAAATGGATTCTTTGTCTTAGTGCATTCACTCATCTTGCTCAAGATCCTGACACATTTAGTTGTTCATTATTAAACTGTCCCTTTGTAGACAACTTTATGGTTTTTTCCTAAATATTCTAATTGCTTTTCTTTTTTCTTATTGACAAAGAATACCTGCCTCCCAATTCTCAAGCTTTTCAATCCTGCCATCTGTGTTATTTGTCCACAGGCACAGCTCCAAAGTTGTCATTCTATATTCCCATCTGTACTGCCAGAGCTGGAGGTCTGTTAGCTATATTTCCCAGGAAGGTTTTGGCAGTGAAAGGTACTAGAGGCTGGATGGGAGAAATCATTTCCCCTGCTCTGTTCTGCTGGCAGCAACTGTATGTGATTGGTAGTAGGTGTGGCAATAGTGGTGGAGCTGTGGGTTCCATGCTCTGCAGCACCAGCCAGAGGGCTAGCTCCTGGCTTCCAGATGAGTGGCAGTAGTACTCACAAGCTCTAGATAACCCCACTTTCCATTTCAGGCCTATGCCTACTGATCTTTGGGTATTAGGGACTGAATTATGTCTCCCCAAAATTTAAAGCTCTAACCTCCAACGTGACTGTATTTGGAGATGGAATCTTTAAAAAGGTAATTAAGGGTAAATGAGGTCATAAGAATGGAGACCTTATCCAATATGACTGTTGTCCCAAAAAGAAGAGGTGGAGACACCAGCAATCTCTCACTCTGCACAAATGCGTAAAGAAAAGTCCTTGTGAGGACTCACTGAGAGGATGGCTGTCTGCAAGCCAGGAAGAGGGTTCTCACCAGATCTGCCAACACCTTGATCTTGGATTTCCAGCCTCCAGAACTCTGAGAAAATACTGGTTAAGCCACCCAGTCTGTGGACTTTCTTCTATGTAGACCAAGCAAACTAAAACATGGGATAATATCAATTTCCCATTTTTCTTCCTCTACCTTTCAATATTGTTACTTTACTTTTTAGTTTTTGAAGTTTCTACTGACATTTCTCCCAACTCATTAACTCTCCCTGGCCATGTTCAGTCTATTGATGAGACCATAAAAAGCATTTTTCATTTCTGTTGTGGTGTTTTTTATTTCCAGCATTTTTTTTTTTTGATTCTTAGAGTTCTCATCCCTTTGCTTATATTACCAATCTATACTTGCATGGTGTCCACTTCTTCCATTAGAACCTTTGCCATATTAATCATAGTAGTTTTAAATTCCTTATCTGATAATTCCAAAATCTCTGCCATATCTGAGTCTAATTCCGAGGCTTGCTCAGCCTCTTTAAATTCTAGGTTTTTTTTTTTTTTTTTTTTTTGGTCTTTTAGTATGTCTTGTAATTATTTGTTGCAAGCTAGACATGATGTAGGGGATAAAAGGAAGTGAGATAGATAGGTCTTTACTGTGAGATTTTATGTTTATCTGGTTAGCAGTTTTTAGGTTGTGTTTATTGCTTGCTGTAGCTGTAGGGGTCAGAGGCTAAAATTTCTCCTGGTGTCCTTGTTTTAGTCTCTCTTGTTCGTTTGGGCCTCCCTGAAGACTTCTTAAATAAATTCTGAGACGTGCAATTCTTTCAGTTGTTTTGCTTGGTTATTATCCAGGCTCCCTGCTGATGTGGTGGGGAGGTGTAGAAGAGGGGAAACATCCCATAGTCCTACGATCAAGTTTTAGTCTTTTAGGAAGTGTCTGTCCCCTGGTTGTGACCTTCACAAGTACCTCTAAGTTCCTCCACCCCCTTAGGTGAAAGAGAAAGGGCCAAGGGATTGGAATTGGGTATTTCCCTGGCCCCATATTGGTTAGGCTCTGGTAAAACACCAGTTGGTTAGGCTCTAGTAAAATAGTTTCTCTTGAGGACAGCCTTTGTCAAGAAGAACAGAATGCAGGGGCACCTGGGTGGTCAGTTGGTTAGCATCTGCCTTCGGTTCAAGTCATGATCCCAGGGTCCTGGGATCTAGCCCAGTGTTGGGCTCCCTGCTCAGTGGGGAGCCTGCTTCTTCCTCTGCCACTCCTCCCGCTTGTGCTCTCTCTCTCTCTGTGTGTGTGTGTGACAAATAAATAAATAAATTCTTAAGAAGAAGAGGAAGAAGAAGAACAGAATGCTCTGGGAAGATCTCAAAATGGTTACTTTCCCAACTGTCCTGCTAAAAACATAAGGGATTTTTTCTGATATTCCCTGTGAGAACGTGTAAAGAACTTTGGAGATAAGACTCATAAATATGTGGGGCCCTCCCTAAGACGAGGACTCCTAAAGTTTTTAACTCTCAAATTCATCCACATGGAATCTCCAGCAATTCATCAGTGACAGTTTAGGTTTTTCTAGCTGGGTACTGGCTCCATGGAGGTTTTCACTCCTGGCCTTCTGCTCCAATAAACTGTGATTCCCTGTACCTGCCTGTCTGTTTCTCCACTATTTGTTTGGCAGTGATTTGCCTGTGGTCTCAGTACTCCTATAGATCTAAGAGCTGTTGATTTTTCAGTTTAAGCTTTTTTCTTGTTGTAAAGATGGAAGTGATGACTTCCAACCTCCTTACGTGGCAGACTAGAAACCATAAGTTGCTTGCAATACTTTTTAGAATAATTCCCAGATCATAAACCCCCTCTGTTTGAAATATCTAGAGGAGTGTCTGTTTTCCTGACTGGATCCTGACCCACGTGCTATCCTACTTCACTGACTCTACCTGGCTGGAGAGATACATGTTAGAGCCTCCTGGACTCAGGCTCAAATCTGGACCCCATATTCCCAAGGCCTGCTGCATCCTTGTCACCTGCGGACTTCTATTTACTGGGCTTTTGGGATAGAGCTTCTGCTTCTTGGGTCCTGTGTCTTCCATTGTGGTTTTTCTCTGTTTTGTTAGAGTACTTCCTCAAGAAACTCTGTAAAATGTTGCAGAATTTGACTTCTTAGCCTCCTGAAAAATTTGTTGGTTAGTCTTAATATCTTAAAAAATTGTTTCACTGGGTATAGAATTTAATGTTCGAAATATTTTCCCTCATACCTTTGAAGGCCTTGCTCCATTGTCTTCTAGAACCCTCTCCCCCTGAAGAGGTCTGGTTTTTAATTCCTTAAAGGCAGTCCATCTTTATTATTTTTCCTTCCTGGATGCTTTTAGCATCTTTTTTATTCTTAGTATTCTCAAGTTTCTTAGTAGAGATGGTGTCTAGATATGGACATTTCATCAAGCAACTGATAGGCCCTTTCAGTCTGAAGATTTCCACGTCTTGCCTTGAGAAAGTATTTTCTATTCTGAAATGATTTCCTTTTCCTCAGTGTCCTCTGCTTGCTCTGAATTCCAATTGTCACAGTCAAATATTGGACATCTTGGCCTGATGTGCTACTCCTTTTTTTCTCTCTCCCTCGTGTTTTCAGCTTCTTTCTTATTTTTGTCCTATAATCTGGGAAGCTTCCCAATTTTATTGAAAGTTTTATTTAAAGAATCATATCCTTAATTTCTAAGATTTCTTCTTTATTATGTAATTATTTTTTTCCACAGCATCCAGTTTTTGTTTTACAGGTTCAATAACTTCTCATATCTCTCTGAGGATATTAGAATTTTCAGGAATTATCTTCTGATCCCTGGGTTATTTATTTTTCCTATGGGGTTGGTTGTTTTGCTTGCTAATGTACCTATTTCCCTTTCATGCTGCTGGTCTTCTTATGTGTCTGGTGATCCTTGATCTTTCTTTTATATTTGAGAATGAAGCTCCAAGCTGATTCTTCTGGGTGCCTGGTGTGTGGTTCCCTATGGGCTGTAGTTGATCTGTACCCCACTGAGTCCTCTTTCTTGCCTGGGGCAAGTGACAAGGAGCTTTGCATAAGTAGATAGAGCTTTTTGACTAGAAACTTTGCTCTGGGATGAGCATTTGGGTAGATGGCTAGTATGTGCTAAATGAGGAAGGCCTTATTCTAGTCCAGTGGTTCTCCACCATGGCTGACTTGGTAAATTAAAAAAAAAAAAAAAAAATCCTAATGCCTAGACCACATGCAGAATCCATTAAATCAGAATCCTGGGGTGGGGTGGGGGGGTTGGAACCCAGGCATCAGCATTTTAAAGTTTCCCAGGATTCCAATAGACAACCTACATTGAGAAGCTCTATCTCTGATCTGTGATTCTCAACACAGTCTCCTGGAGAGTTGTTTTTTGTTTTTTGTTTTTCCTGGAGAGTTGTTAAACAGGAATGAATGGGCCCCAATGGAAAGAGTTTCCTATTCAGAAGTTCTGGGATGGGCCTGAGAATTTGCATTTCTAATTAGTTCCCAGGTGATGCTGCTGCTGCTGGTGGTGGAAGAACATATTCCAAGTTGCACAGCTTTAGAGCTAATCAGCCCACACTGGAAATCTAGTTCTTGGGAAGGTTGTTCAAGTTTCTAAAACAGAGCCCTTTTTTTGACCTGGGGTCATAATTGCCCTGTGCTTGGAGAGGGTGGGGAGGCTGATTGACTTAGCAGCTTCATAAACAGATTTCCAATTAGTCCTGCCCTTTCCAGCACTTCTCTCCCCCACCCTCCCAAGCCTGCCAGCTTGCTATCTGTGCCCCTCTGGGGTTCAGGGGGGTTGGGGCCCACCCGCCCCCAGCCTCCATCTGACAGGGATCTGGACTGAGGGCTCTGCTTTTCTTCCTCCTCCGTCCATACCCCTCCGTTGGCTCTCCAGCATGCAGAATCATGTGTTCCAATCTTTTGACTGCTAATGACCCTGTGTCTAGGCCAGGCTTCGCGGAAGCCCGCTCATCTTCTACCACTGATCCCCCTGTGCATACTGGATGCTTTCCCGCTTCCCCAGACTAGGCTGTTTCCCCTCTTGCAAGCACGGCTGTAGCTGCAGCGCACGTATGCAGCTGGCTGCCCGTGTCCAGGCCCCGCGCTTCCCAGACAGGGCCTAAGGCAATGTCTTAGAGCACAAGAGACAGTAATATCATTTTCTCCCTTTAGAAATGAGGACCCTGAGACGCGGAGAGGACACACAGCTGGTAGCCCCCCATTCCCCATAGGCTTCTGCTCGGCTGTGCGCCGCACCTGGGCGCTTTGAAGGATGCTCCTCCCCAAGGAAGCGGCCCCGGGACGCAGGTGGCGCCCCAGCTGGCCGAAGCGAGAACTGCGACTTGGCCACCGCGACCCAGTCTCCCTGTTGACAAAAAGGTACTTGTTTTTTAAAAAGGTGTATATATATATATATATATATATATATATATATATATATATATATAGAACACCTCTTTTGGAAATTAAAGTGAATTGAAGTTCGTTTTATTCTGAGAGCTTGCCATAGCTCTTGAGATCAACTAAAGTGACTTTAAATTAGTTTAGCTTTGAGAAAATCTCAGTAGCTTTTAGGATTTGCATAATTGTCTTGGGATCTCACAAAACTAGTTAGAAATCTCTGGCCCAGGAACGCCTGGGTGGCTCAGTGGTTGAGCGTCTGCCTTTAGCTCAGGTCATGATTCCGGAGTCCTGGGATTGAGTCCTGCATCAGGCTTCCCGCAGGACCCTGCTTCTCCCTCTGCCTGTGTCTCTGCTCTCTCTCTGTGTGTCTCTCATGAATAAATAAAATCTTAAAAAAAAAAATCTCTGGCCCAAGCTGGAGGAAGATAATCCTCCATCTTTCCTTTTTCCATCCTCCACCTGAGGTCTTCCTTAGGCTCCTTTCCTTGCAGGGAGAGCAGACCTCAGCTAGGGGGGTAGATGCAAGACCCAGTGGTACTGCCCCTTCCTTTGGACAAGGGAGGCCATTGGCTTTCCTGCCTGTTTCTACAGAGCTCCATCCCAACCCCCCAACCAAGGAATGTGGAAACTGCAGGAACTCATTGCCTTGCGCCACCCACCCCCTACTCCCGTAGTGCCAATTTGGGGCTATATCCACAGAAGTTTTCACAGCTGAGTCCAGGTAAAGTTGTGGTTTGAAGAAGAATGTTCCAAAGTCTGTGGTTATGACCAAATGCCACACGAAGACAGGAACACCCAGCACAATCCCTACTCCCAAGCTCTCCCTCCACCCCGTGCTCTAGGTCCACCCACCCAAGGTCAGCCGGGCTCACCCAATCTCCTTGTGGGGAGGCCTCTGAGCTTCTCCAGCTGCGGGGGCCACAATCACACAGCCCTCCCTGCTTGGTTCATCTGCCATCTGAGCTTTTAATCCTTTTTGCTGAGCTCATAATCAGCCTCTGGAAGAAAACTGCCAGGTGGCATACAAACCCTCACATGCATGAAGAGGGCCAACAGGGAGCATGGCTGAGAAGTGCATGGTATGCACAGCGGCTGCAAGTCTGTAAGCCACGGGGCACGCGGGCACGGATGCACACACAGCGTGCCCACGCCACACCCACGACAGGGTTGGAGAGGGTACAGTGGGGTGTGCCCTGGCTGTCCACATCTGCCCAGGACTCTCCCTGGAAGGGCATCCTGCTCTCCGGGGAGCCTCTCCACCCCATGCTTAGAACCAGCCAAGTCCCTTGGTGTTCCTGCAGGGGGGAGAGGCAGCCATGCCCATGGTTTAGCACTCTTCACTGAGAGAGAGAAAGGAGAGAGAGAGAGAGCACAAGCAGAGCAAAGAAAAGATCCAGAGAAGTGTTTGACATTTCACTGTACTGGGTAAGCGGGGAGGCAAGAGCAGCTTGAGCCCAACAGCCGCTCAGGGACAGAACAGCAGTTACTTAAATATTTAAAGCAGATACCCTGTGAGCGGCTGTGGAGGCGGTTCTCTGTTAATATTTAACTCAGGCTGGGCAGTCCCTGGGAAAACAACTGTTTACAGGAGAGATTAGCAAACATCCCAGATTGCTCAAAGCTGCCGGGAGACTTTAGGGGACAGGCAGCTGCCGGTGCTTCTAGATTGTAGCAACTCTTGATGCTGGGCCTGTTCCCACCTTAGGGCCAGTGGGGTCGGGAGGCTCATGACCATCCCTGGGGTTTGGTGAAAACTGTAAACACGCATGCTGGGGTTGGCTGCCTTGCTCCAGAATCGTGGTGTGCAGGAAACCCAGCCCTGCAGCTGGGCCAGGGAGGTGGCTCCGGGTGAGCAGGCCAGCCCCTTGCTGGGGCAGCTGCAGCCTGAAGCCCCTGGCTAGGTTGTGGCTCTGGCCCCACACACCATCCCAGAAGGACTCCTCAGGACTCCTCAGGACTCCTCGCAGACACCACGTGACAGCCAGGGGCAGGTGCTCACAAGTGGAGAGGATCTCGCTTGTGGAAAGAATCACAGGCTGGCTTAAAAGTCCTCCAGCTCACACTTGAGCCTTCAGGGACACCAGATTGGACTGTTTCCCAGAGATGACAGCTAGCCTATTATCAGGGACAGTAGGACAGGAGTCTTTTTCATGTGCCAGGCCTCCATGAATCTATCTTTGCCTCATCTGGATAAATCAGGCCAGGAGTAAAGGATAATCTACTAACCTCAAGCCTTATTCCCACTGGGTTTATTTTCCCACTTTTTGTTCTTTCCCAATACCCTCCCCCATGGGTCTCTGGAGCCCCTGTACATGGTTCACTCTTGGGTTCAACTGGATGTGAAATTCCAGTTCAGGACCAAGGACTACTGCCATCTTGAATTCTGATGTTGGTCTCCAGCATGTCGTGGTGGACACCATGTGTAAGGGAAATAAGCACAGTCCCTATTTCATCATTCACGGCATCGATTGTGAAGTTGCCCAATCATAAACCCACAACCTTGGGCACCTCCTGGCATGTCCTGCCCAAACCACAGTTGGCCTTGACCCACAGACAACTCTCCAAACAGTTGTTTACACACCTGGCCATTTATTTTAAAGAATGAATGCAGAATAGTGTCTAACTCTGGCAAATATGTATAAGAATTGGGGCCCTGCACATTAATCCTTGTTAAAACAACTTATTTTATTAGAGCCAATGTTTAGGTAGATAGTTGGCCCTGGGTTTCACAGCAAAAAAACATTTTTATATCCTAAGAACAATTGGCACAAGGCTAAGATATTGGGAGAATCTTTTTGTTGTTCACGGAAATCTGTAGAAACACTCGAAGGGGATAAAGCAAATCAGAACACTGACACACTCAGTAATTACTCTATCTCAGCAAAAGAGAGGCCTACAATGGTCTAGAAACACATAAGGTCACTGAGTGGTCATTTGGATCGTTCTTGTGGATGATTTTTATTTGATGGTTGCCCAGCACCAGGACAGCCTTCTCACTTTTGAGGAATCAGCCATTTGGTGGGAGGCAAGACCCTGCTTCTTTCTATAGATACCTGAAAGGCCAGAAGCGTGCTCCCAGTGACCCCATGCCCCAGCCCCTGGAAGGGAAGCCATATCCAGAAGATCCCCCAGCAGTGCCCTTGGCCACGGGGAGCAGCAGCATGCTTGGCACCACAAGCCCCAGAGAGAGACTTGGACAAACCGTGTGGTCACCCAGCACCTCTGGGTTCCTCACCGTTTTCCCAAAGTGATTTTCCAACTACCCAATCTCTTTTTAATAAGCGAATCTCCCGATGATCACCCAGAGTTGTTTCGCAGCCAGCACGCTCACGGTTCAGTCCTATATTGCTGTTGGAAGAGGACAGCGCTCATGTCCTGGCAGCACTCTTAGTCAAAACTACCAGGGCCTGCTTGTTATAATGCTCACCTTCTCATCTCTTTGCCTGTGGGGACACAACATGGTCTGCACCTCTTCCCACCCCCTCCCACCTGGGCATTCTGATGGACCCACTCCTTACAAAAACTGCACCCATCCATTAGAATTTGACAGCATGCTCATGCCAGTAGGGTGGCACCCCTGCCTGTCCATCACAGTGGATTGGAAAGGGGATGGCAAGCCTGGAGGGGCTATAGTGAACTTCTGTTTTAGCCGCTATATGCAAAAGGCTTTTCTAAAGGCTGAGTCAGGGCCAGAGGGCCAGGCTGCACAGCTCCCACAGCAATAGTCCTAATGCTTAGTTGAGTGGCTAAGTGTACACATGGTTACGCAGGGAGACTCTGTCCCCGGCCAAGCTCGAGGAGGCCATTGGCTGAGATTAAGCCCCCATTACCAGGTGGAATCAAGGCTTAAAATATAAACCAAGTTCAGGTGTTGAAAACAGCAAAACTGGGAATTCCTATGCTCCTGAGTTTGGGAGTGAGATTTATCCAACTGGATTTGTGATGTCATCCCCTTGGGCTCCCAGAATGGAAAACATCCTGTCATTTTCTTAGGTCGATAGAGGTCTCTTAATTTTTGATTCCCATCGCCATTCTCACTCACTTCACCAGTAGCATGTGAAGCACCTACTGTGTGCAAGCCCAGCTGTGAGCCCCCAGCCAGCGGACAGCCACCCAGGTGCCCCTAATTTTATTTTTTTATTGTGGTAAAATATACCTAACATCAAATTTGCCATCTTAACCATTTTTAAGTGTAAAGTTCAATGGCATTAAATACATTTATGTTGTTGTGCCATCATCACCACCATCCATCTCCAGAATTTTCTTGTCTTCCCAAGCTGGAAGTCAGTCCCCATTGACCACTAACTCCCCATACTCGCCTCCCCCAGCTCCTGGCCACCACCACCCTACTTTCTCTGAGTCTGACTACTCAAGCACCTCACGTAAGTGGGATCCAGTACATGTCCTTTTGCCACTGGCTTATTTGACTCAGCATCATGATCCCCAGTTTCACCTGTGTTGTAGCAACTGTCAGAATTTCCCTCCTTGTTAGTGCTGAATAACATCCCATTGTATGGCTAGACCACATTTTGGCCATCCACTCATCTGTTGACACACACATTATTCTGTATTTCTATTTTATTTAAGAAATGTTACTCTGTTGGCCTTGTTTGGTTTCCTTTGACTCTGTACCTCATCCTTACAATTAATTCCTGCTCTGTGTGCACATCTAGGCTTTGCTTCTAACAGGGGCCCAGGGCCTACAATCCCAGGTGCACCTCCATGCTTGGCTCACCCCCTCGCCCATGACAGGTGCCAACAGATGCCAGCCCTGCCCCACTGCAAACAATCCTGCCAAAAGCATCTGTGGACAGGTCCCTTCTATCATTATCCCTTTTTCCATGTTCACATTTTTCTCTCTGCTTCTTTTAATGACTTCTTGTTTCTGTTTTATATTATTAATACCCTCCCGTGGCTGAGAATATTTATTACGCTTATTTGAAATTTTGGATCTACCTGAAAATCCTGCTTCATGGGGTGATGGTGGTCAGGGCATGGTCCTCATGTGAAAGATGCTGTGCTCCTTTTTGCCTTTAGCTTCTGGTCTCCTGTTCTTCTGGCAGTGCTGCCAACCTGTTTGGGGACAGGTAATGGGTAGGAATTGCCGCCCAGGCCCTGATCTGGGTGTTGTGTCTCTCCAGGAACAATTGGCAGGAGGGAGGGATGAACCCTAAGACTGCAGGATTATGGCCAACCACCCTTACTTGCTGTTGCTTCACCAGAATTTTCTTTGAGTCCTAGATGTCAGTGGCTCCTGGAGGATGTAGGCTTCTCAGATCAGGGCCCACCAGTCCTAGGGAGCAGAGCAGAGGTGAGGAGGTGTCTGAGGAAGGCTGATGTGACAGCACCCAGCTTTCATCAGCTCCTCACCCGGTAGCACTGGGGCCAGTCCTGACCAGATCTAACCCAATACAAAGCTACTGGACTGGGCTGCTGGTCTCACTGGTCTCTGTCTCAGAGGAACAGACCTCCCGCCCCCCAAGGCAGAGTGGGGCAGGGACAGAAACAGAACGTCTGGGCTCTCCTCTACCATCCTCCTGGGCTGCCCTCGGCCCTGGTGGCTTTCCTGCCCCCCCGCCCCGGCACTTCCATCACCACAGCCCCCGTACAGTTCCCACCAGCCTGGGGTCTCCTCAGGACTCCTCAGTTTTGTGTTCCCTGCCTCTTCTGAGGCATCTCCAAGGTGGGTGCTTGTTGGCGGGCAAGAGCAGCACCTGCTTGGTCTCCATCTTGTCTGGCCCTGGAAGCCTGCTCCATCCTTGTACCTCTACCAAGTCCAGCTGGATTCCAAGCCATGGCAAAGGAATTGAAAGCTGGTTGGATAAATAAAATGAAGCAGCAGATGGAGCCCCCTTTGAGCCTGCATTCAGCACCTATTTGAGGACCCTCCCCCTACAACCTCATCATTCCCCAACCCCTGGCTCTGCCCTCTCCTGAGAACACATTGCTCCCCATCAGTCCTGATTCACCTGGATGACTGGATCTGGGTAAAGTCACCTGACCTGAATCCAGTTAAAGGCAGACCATATTCCACAGTCAATAGTGAAAAAAAGCTTGACTGGAAATTTCTTATTTTTTTATTTTTTAATTAAAAAAAAGATTTTCATTCATTTGTTCACGAGAGACACAGAGAGGCAGAGACATAGGCAGAGGGAGAAGCAGGCTTCCCACAGGGAGCCCGATGAGGGACTCCACTCCAGGACCCCAGGATTATACCCTGAGTCGAAGGCAGATGCTCAGCCACTGAGCCACTCAGGCGTCCCCTTAAAAAAATTTTTTTTTTAAAGATTTTACTTATTTGTTAGAGAGAGAGAGAATACCAGCAGGGCAGAGGGAGAGAGAGAAGCAAGTTTCCTGCTGAGTAGGTCCTTGGGCTCGATCCCTGGACCCCAAGATCATGACCTGAACCAAAGGCAGATGCTTAACCCACTGAGCCACCCAGGCACCCCTAGAACCTTCTTTAAAAAGGAAACAATTGTGAACACTTCTAAAGATTCATAAGTGAAAAGCTCACTTTGTCTTATATTTTAAAAAATTACCTGATAGGCAACTATGAACTACTTAGAATGAAAGATGAATCTATTATGAATTTTTCAACATAATTTTGTAAGCTTGTTCAATATTAATGGCAAATACTTCAATGGCACTTGCTATGTGCCAGGCACTGTTCTAAACTATGGATGTAGATAGATAGATGATAAATAGATCAATCAATCTACAGGGTATGTATATATGTATATACATGTATACATATTAACTCTATATATTAATTTAATGAAAAGAAGAATCATATGAGACAAATACCATTACAATCCCCATTTTACAGATGAGAACACTGAGGTGCAGGGAGGCTAAGTCATTTGCCCGCACACACCGCCCGTGGCCAGAGGACGCAGTCCCAGCATGCCCCCACCTGGACTCGGTTGCATCCTTCATTTCCTGTCTGACTTCCGCAACACAATCATGAAGAGGGTCAGCCTTGCAGAGCCTCAAGCATCTCACCAGTTTTTTTCAGTGCCTCTTTGAACACAGGGTTTTAGAAACTCTTCTCTTTGGGGCTCTGGGTGGCTCAGTGGTTGAGTGTCTGTCGTTGGCCCGGGGTCCTGGGATTGAGTCCTGCATTGGGCTCTCCGCAGAAAGCCTGCTTCTCCCTCTGCCTGTGTCTCTTCTCTCTCTCTGTGTGTGTGTCTCTCATGAATAAATAAATAAATAAATAAATCTAAAGATTTTATTTATTTATTCATGAGAGACACACACACAGAGAGAGAGAAGAGACACAGGCAGAGGGAGAAGCAGGCTCCATGCAGGGAGCCCGATGCAGGACTCAATCCCGGGTCTCCAGGATCAGGCCCTGGGCTGAAGGCAGGTGCCAAACCGCTGAGCCACCCAGGCATCCCCAAATAAAATCTAAAAAAAAAAAAAAAAAAAAAAAAAAAACACAACACTATTCTCTTTGGAAGTGCTTGTCGAGCTGTGTGTCATTTTGTCCATGCTCTCCCCGCTAACACTGGCTGGCCTGCCTCTCAGACTTCAGCCCAGATGGTTTTGTGTGTGACTCCAGAGCCCCACACACTTGCACTTCTGCTCCCACATCGGACACCCCTTAACCGTGCGGAGCCAGAGCCGCAGCGCCCCCGCCCCTGGTGCTGATGGCTGGCAGGGTGAGGTGGGAGCGCTGCTGTTCCCGCAGGGGCAGGGGGAGCAGGCTCTGTGTCTGCTCGCATCTGGGCTCTGGGGACGCAGGGGTGGACAGAACAGACACAACACCCTGTTTTCATGGAGCAGACATTCTGTGACACCAACTGGGGGCAGGGAAGGGGGCAGACGTCAACAGGACACTTAAGTGAAATACACACAGAGAGATTCATGATCAGGGAGAAACGAAGCAAGAAAAGAGATAGGAAGTCCTCCCCACCCCCACCCTGGGAAGCTGCGAGTTAAATAGGATTGATGGGTATGTGGGCAAGTGAGTAGGAGCTCCCTAAGACTGTGAAATCTGGATTAGGCTGAAGGAAGTGTGTCAGGTTAGCCCTGAAGGGACAGCAAGGCTTTCTGCGGAGAGCCCAATGCAGGACTCAATCCCAGGACCCCGGGCCAACGACAGACACTCAACCACTGAGCCACCCAGAGCCCCAAAGAGAAGAGTTTCTAAAACCCTGTGTTCAAAGAGGCACTGAAAAAAACTGGTGAGATGCTTGAGGCTCTGCAAGGCTGACCCTCTTCATGATTGTGTTGTGGAAGTCAGACAGGAAATAGTCAGGAGGCCCATCGAGGCTGGGGGGAACGTGGGCAGTGGGGAGCAGAGCAGGGGAGGAGATGTCACCAGGGGAGCAGGGCCAGGTCATGTTGGTTCTCGTGATTGTAGGGACTTTGGCTCTGTCTCCCCATGAGCCAGGGAGCCTCAGGGGACTTGGAACAGCAGTGGGACAGGTCAGCCTCTGAGCGAAAGGGCAGGATGAGGATGGTGCTGACCCATGGGTTAGCGTGGATAGCAGTGCGCCCCTTGCCCAGGGCTGCTGGTGGCGTGCGGGCGACAGGGGGGTGAGATCGGGCTGCCTTCTAGAGAGAATAGAGAAGAGGAACCAAAGACAGCAGGGGTAGACAGCTCCTCAAGGAAAATTCTGGAAAGGGGAGAAAGATAGTAACTGAAGGGAAGTGAGTCAAAGGAGGATTTTGTTGTTGTTTTCTCGACATTGGTCTTTAAGACATGAAAAAAAGAGAAATAACCACGTGTTTCCAGCTGGGGAATGTGATCTAGAAGGGGATTCAACATTTCTGGGACAGAAGAGGGAGGCCTGCCAGAGGGATGTCCTCGAGCAGCCAAGAAGATGTGAGATCTTGGGCCAAAAAGAGGTCTTGGTCAGAAACCCAGAGGGTAGACAGAAAAAGAGGCAGAGCCTATGGGCCTGGACTGGGGAGTGGAGGGTTCGGGCCCAGCATCTGGGTCCCTGGGCTCTGGGCTAGTTCCATCCTGTCCGACACGCTGCCTGCCCTCCACCAACCCTTCCCAGCTGATGACTGGGAGGCAGGCACTACTTGGGGATGCACGACCAACCTCTGCTGTGCTGACCCGAGGGTGACATGGCAGCTGGTGCCCATACAGGGGTCCCTCCTGAAGGGACACGGGATCTAGTGACTGCCCAGCATGGCAGAGGTGGGCAGAAGGGGTGGTGGGTCCTGTCACAGTGGCACTGTGGCCCTGCACCTCCAGCAGGCTCTCCCAGTGTGACAGGATCTTTAATGGTAGGCAGGAGCCCAGGCCCACCTGTCAAGCCAGCTGCTCCAGCCCCTGGATCCCAAAGGCCTTGTCTCTAGCAGTTATTCTCTGCTCTGGATGCTAATTGGGATCGATTGCTCGGGCGCCTTTCTAAAAGGTGTTGCCTCTGGATGCCCTTCCTGCAAACAGGCAAGGAGACAGGGCAGGGGGTGGGCAGGATGCAAATCTGCAGGCTTGCTTTCTCGCTGGCCCCTGTTGCCCCCTTGGACATTCTAGCAGGGAGAGGCATTCTTATGCCATTCTGGAGTTATCCCCTGGGCTTTGTTTTCATTCCGGCCCTTCCTACCTGCGACCCAAAGACAGCACCACACACCCCTCAGACTGTGTCCTCTTGCCCACCCATGGTCGGGAGGGGATCTTCTGAGGGGCTGCCTTCAGTGCCACTCAAATGAGAGAAGGGATTTCCTTTCCATTCTTCCTGTCTTCCCATCTACTGTTTTCCTTCCATTTATATGTTTTTTTCTCTATTTTTGGCTTCAATGCTAGTGGATAGCTTCCGTTTCTATTTAAACTTCTTAAAGAGAAACTCAAACTTGAATACAAATGAGGAATGCAGCTAAAAATGGGAGATGTGAAGAGTAACTTTTTTTAAGTCAGTGCAAATATTTTTGGAATTTTATTTTCCTTAGGGAAAAAAACAAAAAACAAAAAACGAAAAACGACTTGCAGACAGAGAGTCTGCATCCTGTGTTTGAGCCCCAGTGGCCTCTAATGTTCTTTATTTGTAAACCTAACATGGTGATAGATGACTCCTCAAAGCAGTGCTGACCTCCCAGCAAAATGAGAACAATGTCCTCCCACCCCTTCCTCCTTCCAAGCCTCCCCGGTTTCTCCCTCTTCTTCACGTCCTCTCTTCTCCTCCCTTTCATCTTCTCTGGTGATTGTGGGCAATAAGTGACACCTTACAGGAAACAGTTAGAGCTCTCAGACGATGACAGTCTATAAAGCAAGAGCCACTGCCACTTAATTACGAAGCAGATTTCAGCATAAGCGTTTTGAATGCAATGCACACAGGAGGGAAAGGCCATCCGCTATGAGCGAACAGAGAAACGGGGGAGCGTGTCTGGAAAGGGGACCAGCAAGCTACAGTGCAAATCCATATGCTCAGCCTTCGGGGCACACTGTTCATGCTCCATTACTCCAGAGATGCTAAAATGGTGGCAGAGATAGAAATCCTCCTTCTAGGTCATTCAGGCCAACCTGAAGGTGGTCGATTCCCCTGGCCAAAGGGCTCCTCTCCATTCATAAGCAGTGTTTTCTGGTTGTCCAGAAAGTTCTCCGAAAAAGTCTGGGGCTGGGGTGAAGGCATCCAGCTGTTTTCATGAGGTGGTCAAGGGTAATAGTGCAAATCACAGACTCCCTAAAGGTCAGCCACAGGTTACTGGAGAAATAAACTATAATATTTCAGTAAATTTGTGAACTGTGCAGCCAACCAAAGTGAAGACTGGCACAGGAAGCCATTAATAATACATTTGGGAAAAACACAGACTACAAAAGCTTATCTTTGGTGATAACATCAGGATAAAGGATAGCTCCTGGGGGGCATGTGGAGGGGTGGTATTGACAAGCAAGGGGCACTGGGAGGCCTCTGGTTGCTGGAAATGTTGTCTATCTTGATTGGGTGCTGGGTGCACGGATGTCCACACTTACAAAATCATTAAGCTGCATAGTTGAGATTAGAGCACATCACTGTGCAAATGTTATACCTCAATTTAAAAAGTAGCAAACTAACTGTTCTGCAAAATTATATGTATAACATGAATATATTTAAAGTTTAATGTGGCAGATTGGATTTCCCAAAATGGCACTAGCAATATTCTTTCATGCTCTTCCAGAACCCCATCTGGAGTTAGAGTCTATCTCCTCTGCCCTTGAACCTGGCAGGTCTTTGTGACTGCTTCCATTTAATCGTATGTGCTGGAAATGATGCCAGGTAGCTCCTGAGGCCAGGTCAGAAAAGCCGTTCTCACCTGGCTGTCTCCATCTCTCAGGATTTGTGCCCTTGGAACACAGCCACCATGTTGTGAGGAAGCTCTGGGCACTTGAAGAGGCCAACACCAACTTCTGGCCATGTGCGGGGAAAGAGCCTTCCTGTGACTTTCCAGCCCCCAGACTTCCAGGCTTCCAGCAGAGGCCCTAGACATCATAGGACAAAGATGTGCCATCCTCACCGTGCCTGGTCCAAATTCCTTTCCTGGCCCACAGAATCATCACTGGCTGTGTTATGCCTCTAGATTTGAGGAATAATTTGTACCATGACTGTTTTAGTCTGTTCAAGCTGCTGTAACAAAAAAATACCATAATGTGAGTGGCTTATAAACAACAGCTATTTCTTACATTTCTGGAGTCTTGGAAGTCCATGATCACGGTACTGGCAGATTCAGTGTCTAGTGAGGCCTTCCTGGTGACTTATCCTTGTGTCCTCACTTGGTAAAAGGGGCAAGTGAGCTCCCTGTAGCCTCTTTTGTCAGGACACAAATCTCATTCATGACCTAATCACACCTCCCAAAGATCCCCCTTCTAAATACCATCACACTGGGGATTAGGTCTCAACATAGGAATCTGAGTAGACACGGGCATTCAGACCACAACCATCATAACTAGAAATGGATGGTCATGTGTATGTGTGTATAACTGGAGGAAATTTCCGAGTACCTGAAGAGAAGGATGGGAGCTGCCATACCCTTATTGCTTTCTCATATTTTTGAATGTTTCTGTAATAAGCTGGCATCATTCAGGTTATGAGAAGAAAACTTAAAACAATATGGATGAATTTCTCAAGTGGAAACAGGACTGCAGCATATATTCAAGGGTACTATGCCAGGTCAGCCAGCACCCTACTGCCCTCCTGGCACCAAGGCAGGTCCAGTTGCCAAGGGTAGAATGAGCTCGGGCAGAGGAAAAACAGCCTCTGCTCCGGCAGGAGGGGCTTCTGCACCTGTGTCTGTTGGCTGGTGCTCAATTTTCCAGGGAGAGGATGGTGTGCAAGTGTGTGTGCAGAGGTGGGTGGGGCTTCCTGGGCCACTAACGCATTCCTGGCTAACCTCTTCCTCTCCGGACACCTTCCAAAAAATCAAATTAATTGAGGAGACTTGCCTCAAATGCTGCATCAAAGAACAATATTAAAATATTCATATAAACACCCAGATTTTAAGTTGTAGGAATGCATCTTGCCGGATGATGAGACAAAGAGACTTTAGCACAAAATCAGTGGACTCAGCACATCTCTGGCCATGGAGCAAGAACTCCATGGTCAGGTCTGTCTTGCAGGATCTGGAGAGACAAGGAGGTCAGAGAAACCCTAGCCCCACCCCTTTTTCCCCCCAAACCAAGGTAGTGCTGTGAACCTTTCCATTCCTCACCCCCACTTTCCATTTCCTAAATCTCCTTAGAACATCCTCTAGCTTCAGTATTTAAGGTTCAAAATAGCTCCTCATTCAAAGTTTTTTTTAACTGAGGAAGACTGCTCGGTTTAGGATTCATACTTCAATAGAAATAGTGGACTTAAGGCTTTCTTTTTTCTTTTTTAAAAGATTTTAT
This sequence comes from Vulpes vulpes, assembly GCF_048418805.1. Classification (NCBI taxonomy): domain Eukaryota; kingdom Metazoa; phylum Chordata; class Mammalia; order Carnivora; family Canidae; genus Vulpes; species Vulpes vulpes. Next base: position 87,594,724 of record NC_132793.1, on the reverse strand, counting down.
TTATTTGACACAGAGAGAGACAGAACAAGTAGGGGAAGTGGCAGGAAGAGGGAGACAGAGAGGGAGAGGGAGAAGCAGGCTCCTGGAGGAGAAGGAATCCCGACCTGGGGCTCAATCGCAGGACCCTGAGATCATGACCTGAGCCGAAAGCAGACACTTAACTGACTGAGCCACCTAGGCATCCCAAGGCTTTCTTTTTTTCCACTTCTTTACCCATCATTGTTTATTTACCAGGACTATCTGAAAACCCTGAACTAGTCAAGGTGGGTTTTGTTCTCAATCGACACGCCTGACAAAATGTGGAGTCCAAGGGATGGTCTTACTGTTGGTTTCTACTGGAGGCTCCAAATGTTTGTCACAGGGAATGATAGTGGGGTGTCAGAGGGAAAGGCAGCGAGGGCCCAAGGGGAAGCCTAACCAGAATGTCCACCTCTGGTTGCAGGCAAGTCTCAGCCGGCCACTGGGAATGCTGTTCACAAGAGCACCGATGGGGGTGGAGGTGGAAGGGCCATGGGTCATGTCTGTCTGGCAGAGGGCAGGAATGGTGGCAGGGCACTGTCAGAGCCTGCCCTGTAGCTCAGCCAGGGAGTGGCCGTGTCAGGACTACCCTGGGGCATGAGCACAGGCCTGCTGGGACATGAGGGCATCAGAGGCCTGGCAGAGGAGCAGGGGGGTTGGGACTCAGCAGGGCCCAGGGCCACCTCAGGGGCTGTGGATCCAGATCCACACAGGCCTGGATCTACATTAGTGGGAGAAACTAGAAAACTAGAGTGGACCAAAACAGAGCTGGCCTGCTGGAGGAGGGCTCTAGGGACACCTGGAGGAATTGGCTGACTGGGGGCAGGCCCCAGTGGCTTGTACCCACTCCTACCTTGCACTACAGAAGTCCAGTGACTCTGATAGTGGGGCTCCCAGAGTTTCTCCACATGCCCACCAATGGTCCTAACAAAGTGGCCCGGGGTCTCTGAGGACAGACTGGATGAAAGCCCAAGGATCCAGGCTGTGTTGTGGGGATGAAAAGCCTGATGGAGCGGGCATCTCCCCAGGCACAGAAGGACCACCAGATCCTTGTGAGGCTGAGAAGCAGAGAGCAGGAGGGTAAGAGGCAGGCCTGCACAGGGTTGGGGGGCTCCTAGACAAGACCATCTGGATGCTTCTGGGCCCCTTCCCAGGCAGAAGACTGGGAGGGGTTTTCCATGCTGGTGCAGGGTCACCTGTGACCTTTGGTGTCCTTGTCCAGCGATGACTGCTCCTTCTGTGTCTGACACCTCATTCTTGGCATCTCTCTATTCCCCATAGGATATAGATCTGGGCCTCAGGGGAGGCAGGGGAAACCTCGTGCATTCTCCTTCATCAGGAATCAGGGACTGGGGACCCCAATGAGGGGGTGAGGCCTCAAGCACTGCATATCCACCACTCTTCGATCATATCACTGGACTTAGTGTAGTCTGAGACTGGCTCTCTGGAGGACTCAGTCATCCTCCCTTCATCCTTTTCTGAGAGTCCCTACTATTCATCTTTGATTGGGATCATTGTATCGTGGGCCAGGATGCTGGCCAGCCCCTGCAGAGGAGTCCCTGGTGGGTACCAGAAGGCAGGCACAGATGGAAAAAAGCAGATTCCCTACAAAAGGGCTGAGGCGCCAAGTCCTACCCATTGTCACCAGTTCCCCTTGATACCCTTATGAAGCCCCTTCTCTGTCTTCTCACTGTGCCCATCTCAGCCCAGGCTGAACCTCAGGCCAAGGTCGTCACCCCCACTCCACTATCATGTTTATTGTTCTGTTTACTGTTCTCGTGGCTCTTCCCATGCCTTGAAATTGTCTGGTGAACCTGTCTGCGATCAACCATCTCCCTTCTAGGCTGTCATCCTGGCAGGCAGAGCGACCAAAGTGGTCCACAGCCACTGCCCACCCACCAAGCTCAGTGCCCACTGCTGGGCAGGGCTCGCGCCACCCTTGTTGATGGGGAGGCTGAGCGAGTGGGTGACCCAGGCCCCAGGGTGGGTGCTGCTGATGCGGTGACAAAGAACATACAGCCCCTAACGTCCTAAAGAGCTCAGCACCATGTGCACAGGAATGCCTGATTCAATCCTACAGATAGCAGTGCCCAGCAGCATGAGGTGTCTCTGCTGGCTGGGTTCTGGGCCTCTGGGGTGGGTATGAGGGGGCCACACACAGAGATTCTGGGTAGGGTTTCCAGGGGCAGGAAGGCGGGGGGAATGGCCCAGTGCATACCTGGGACCCTTAGAGGGAAGACTGAAAGCAGCTGCGAAGTTTTAGAGTTATTTGGGCCTCCTTCCCTCCATCGTTGGCTTCCTTGCACACCTCGGGCCCCCTTTCTGCCGTGCATCTCCTCCCCGGCACCCTCCCTGCCCTACCTGACCCCTTCCTGCTGGGCACTGGCCCCTGACTAAACACCCCCCCCCCCACTCTGTCCAGGACCACATGGGCACAGCCCCTACTGCCCACAACTCCCAGTTTGTGGGGAGAGTGTCCTGCTCCACTATGCTGGCCCTGGGGCCTGAACATGGTCACTGTCCCCACACACGACCCAGCCCCTCATTCCAACTCCTCCTGTGCCTCAGGCTCAAGGACCTCACCTGACCCCACCTCACTCTCAGATCTCCTCCCTTCTTCCTCTGCACTACCCAGCACCCCAAACCAGGCTCCTGGCCTGGGGAGACCACCTGGGGCAAACACCTGCTTAGGTGGTTGCAGTCTGCAGTCTCAAGGAGGGGCGTGAGGGAGCCTCTGGTCATCACCCGGCCTTGGCCATGCTCTGTCCCTGGTCCCGAGGGCGAGTCAGTCTTCCTCTAAAATGGAACCCCATCCGCAGCCAGCATCCAGGCCCCAGGCCAGGGACTATCTGCATCTGAGGTGTGACTGGGAGCTTCCAAAGGGGGGTGGCTCTGGTTTTAGGTCCAACTCACTAGGCGCCAGTAGCCTCCACTTCACATCCTCACAGCTGTAGGACTGGTCCCCTTCCTGGAGCCCCGGGGTCCTTGTCCTGCACAGAATGGCCTCACCTGAGCCTGCAGCCAGGGCTGAGGGGCAGGACTACCCTGGGGCTGAGACACGAGGGCATCAGTGTCAAGATGCTGGGCCAGTCCAGAATGGTTCTGGAGGGACTCTGCCCATGAGACAGAAGGGCATGGGGGCAACCAGAAGTTTCTAAAAAGAGGTAGAAAGGAGGGGCACCTGACCTGGGTGGCTCAGTGGTTGAGCATCTGCCTTCAGCTCAGGTTGTGATCCCAGGGTTCTGGGGTCAAGTCCCCCATCAGGCTCCCCACAGGGAGCCTGTTTCTCCTGTCTGTGTCTCTGCCTCTCTCTGTGTCTCTCAAGAATAAATAAATAAGATCTTAAAAAAAAAAAAAAAAAAAAGGTGAAAAGGAGTAGACCTGAATGAGGACTCAGAACTAGAACCAGAATCAACCAGGCAGGGAGGATCATCCCTTCTCACTCCTCCTTCTTGCTCCTGGGGAGCAGCCTCCGACAGCCTCAACTGTGCCCTTCCTGTTGGTCCAGCCTCCACCCTTCCCCACGTCCTCCCCTCCTCAGCCTCCTTTCTCCTCCTGCCTCTGAGGTGTTTCATCCAATCAAGGCAGGGTCCCCCATTCTCCCGTGAAGAAGTGAAAGATGAGCAGCAGCTGGCCTCTGTCGGCCACAGATTGCGTGCTGGGCCCTTTCCCTGACGTTTGCTCACTCCTTGCAGTATGGGCAGAGCCACCTGGCCTTGCACAGGTGGGGAGGTTGAGTTCAGGGAGGCCAGTACCCCAGTAGCCGAGGCGAGGACACCAGAGCCCACACACAGCACCAGGACCCCACATTTCCCCCAGCTTGGGGCTGGACATTTCTCATTTCACTCAAAAAAATGAAATGGTCTAGAGGCCGTGACCAGTAGCCTTTTTATTTCCTGTGGTCCTGGGTAGACATCCCCCTGGAGCCCGCAGGAGTCCAGCCAAAGGTATTCGGGATTCATCAGGAGCCCCGGAGCCCCAGAATGCTCCTTCCCAGCCAAAGTTCATGTCCATGTTCCCTTCCCTGGTCCACAGCCGTGCCTGAAGCCAGAAGGACTTACAAAGAAGTTCGCAGTTAAGACGAACATGTCACCACCCAGGAGTCCCACCACCGACTCCCCAGGCACGCAGGCTTGACCTCCCATCTGCCGGCCACCTCCCCCAGCACTGCCTGCGTGCTCAAGTGGCCATCACACAGGCTGAGAATGGGTGGCACAGAACATTCTCCGCTTCTTGGCAAGCTAAGAAGAAAACCTTATTTAATAAATGAAGACTGTGGGGGTCTGATCCCCCCCATGACCGTCTGCGTGGGTTCAGGCCCATGGGAGGCTGTGCTGCTCTGCACGTCTCCACCCCTGTGGCTGGAGGCCTGCCCCCCACCCACCTACCCCAGTGTCACGGACCCCCCCACCCACCCATGGAGACTGTCTGGAGGGCCAGTTTCAAACGACCATATGTGTGGGTGGAAAGAAGTCTGCAGGGAAAGCCAGTCTCCAAATAACAATATGGAAAAAATGTTAAAGAGACACGCACTAACATGGCATTGCTGCAAGCCTCATTCATTAAAATAAAAAGTAAGGAAAAAAAAGTAAGGAAAATTGGCATGGAAGTCAGGAAAATTTCAGAGTATTTCCTGCAAGGCATATATGGGACATCCTTGGAAATTTCTTGAGGCGTAATAAGTTTACTGTTCCTCTTCTTAAAAAGCAAGCAAGCAAACAAAAACAACTATATCTCGCTGTGGCTCACCTGTCCCCCCCTCCCCCCCCCCCCGAAGCAGTTATTTATGGCTGTAAAATATTCCCTGTTTAGGGCAACTTACGAGAACAAACACTGCTGTTAGAATTTCCCCGAGCAGAGAAGAATTTGGCACTTGGTCAGGATCTGAGGTTTGGGTATTTGCTTGTAACCATTAATTGCTGTATAAAACCTTTGAAAAAAAAGCCCTATATCTGGAGTTTTGCTATAAAAGCCCATTTAGAACCAGTGGGAAGCTGGTCTTCAAGGTCTTGTCGACAGAGACTCCGGTCCCCAAGCAGGAACTCCCAATTACACATTTACTGGATAAACATATGGAAGCTGCCTGGGGGATCATTAGCTGTGAAAATCCCTCTTGGAACCTCCCATTGTGGGATTGTCCAAACCTGGCCCCAGGTCCCTTTGTGACCACAAGGGAGCCCAACGAGCACTGCTGTGGCATTGAAGACAGAAAGGTTTCTTTCTCTTCTCCGAAACTAAGAATGCTTTGACCCACTCCCTTATTTTAAAAATTACTAATTAAATATCCAAGCACAGCTGCTTTGGCACACACCAAGGGAATTATTTAGAGAGCAAACACCTAAAATAAGCCGAGATACTAACTCTTCTGCTGCAGGAGATGCTGCCCATGCGCCCTCTGCATGAGAGGGGCTGGGAGAGATTGGGGCTTCTGAGACAACATATTCCAGACATGTTGGTTGGCACAAGATGCAGCCAAGGTTAAAATAATCTCACAAAACCAATGCCCTCATTTGCTCATTTTGATGATGGCCACTGAGGTAGAAAACCAGTGGAGACCAGAATGCTTCCCTCTGAGCCTGGGTCATTTCCCATCAGATTTTGAATGTTGGCCCTGCTTCTTCCTTTGCCACTACATTTAATACAGAGTTCTTGATTCCTTCAGAATCTGGCACACCCTCATGCCAGGACCCAGTCTTTGTGGTCAGGATTTCATTGGGCCCAACAGGCTCACATATGAAGTGGCTCTCATCAGTCAGCTGGGACAGTCCTTAACAAGGAATGAACACTGAAGGTTTCAAAATGTTTTAATTAATCAGGTCACTGGGTACACTTGTGACAGAGGGATCACTGTCTGTAAATTCATCAACAGCTTTCTAATTTCCATTAATCAGTTCTGTTCAACAATGTTTAATATATATGGCCAAAGTGAACATTTACACTAAAAAAACTGTGCGGAGTAATGGCCAAAAAGCATAAGAAATAAGGCTCCACCTCACTGGGGGTCAAAGAAAGGTAGCATCTAAAACTCCACGCCAGGGGATCCCTGGGTGGCGCAGCGGTTTGGCGCCTGCCTTTGGCCCAGGGCGCTATCCTGGAGACCCGGGATCGAATCCCACGTCAGGCTCCCAGTGCATGGAGCCTGCTTCTCCCTCTGCCTCTCTCTCTCTCTCTCTCTCTCTCTCTGTGACTATCATAAATAATAAAATAAAAAAAAAATTACCTAATGGAAAGCCAGAAATATTTAAAAAAATAAAAAATAAAAAATAAATAAAACTCCACGCCATTCTAATTCTAGAATATGCATTCTAGCATATTCTAGCAAATATGCTAAAAAAGTAGCATATTTTTAAAAAATATTTTATTAATTTATTCATGAGAGACGCAGAGAGAGAGGCAGAGACATGGGCAGAAAGAGAAGCAGGCTCCCTGTGGGGAATATGATGAGGGACTCAGTTCCAGGACCCTGGGATCATGACTGGAGCCAAAGGCAGACACTCAACCACTGAGCCATCCAGGTGCCCTGCTAAAAGTAGCATATTACAAAGAGTTAAAGATAAGGTGCCTTGGGTAGAGCTGGTGACACCCAGTGTTGGGGAAAGGTGGAGAAATGAGCTTTCTTGTCATACATAGTTTCTTGTCCACAACTATGAGCAAAAATTGTTGCTATCTTTCTGGGACGCATTTTGGAAGTATTTTTAAAAGCCTTAAAAAAAAAAGCCTTAAAAATATGCACACCAATTTATACTTCTAACAGTGTTGGACTAGCTGTTTCAGACTAACCCTTCCATTAAGAAAAACTAGAAAAAAAAAAAAGAAAAACTAGAAAAGTGGACAAAATCATATTAAAAACTTGCTTGAAAGCACTGGCATAAAAAAAATAAAAAATTAAAAAAAATTAAAAAAAAAAAAAAAAGAAAGCACTGGCATGACTCCAGGACAGTGAGGACTTGTAAGGTCAAGGTCCTGGAGAGAAGGAAACACAGGAGGATAAATCTGACATCCAGTGCCTCTTTCTCTCTTGATGCATTTGCTAATTCACAAGCACTAAAAGATCGAAAAGCTGATCAACAAACAGTGACTGAGAAGCTAAGAAATTGAGCAGCATTATTGGCAGTATCTCATAGGATGGGGGGACAAAGTACAGCAGAGGATATGCAAAGGAAGAGTCCAGGTGGGCAGCCAAGGCTTTCATTCTGAAGCTCTGAAGAGCTACCTAGAATTACAAACCATCTTGGTTTTCTGGAACTGCCCTAGCTTTACCACTGAAAGTCTCCTGTGCCAGGAAGCCATTCAGTCCAAGGCAAACTCAAATAGCTGGCCACCCTCAATTCACCCTGGGACTAATACTGAAGTCCTCTTCAAACCAACCCAGTCTGTCCCGTCCTAGATGTCTATCAGAAGCACAAGTAAATCTTCTCTGGAGAAAGATATCACTCAGGAACTCAAATTTACTCTTCAACTGTTATTCACAATGTCCAGCATTCAATAAAAAAATAACCAGGTCTCTTTCATCCAAGAGAAAAAATGTGAACAATACAAACAGATCCATTGGAGATTCTGATATTGCTGTTCTTAGGCTTTGAAAAACTAAAGTAACGGAGATTAATATGTTCTAGAAATAAGTGATAAGGAGGATATTTTCAGTAGCATCCTGGAACTAATCCATGACAATTTTAGAACTTAAAAATATGGTAGCTAAAATTAAGGCATGAGTTAAGTTTAAAGATTAGAAAAAATAAGTTATAGTGAAGGTAGGTTAAAATATATATAAAATATATATGTATATTTATATATAAGATATATATATATATTTACAGACTAAAGCAAGGAGAGAAAAAAATTTTAAATATAGAAGATAATTCAAGAGAAATATATATAATTAGAGTCCCAGAGGGAGAAAAGAGAAAGAATGAAAGCAAGAAATAATATTTAAAGAGATAATGGGTGAGAATTGTTCAAAAATGATGAAATACAGAAAGCCACATATTTAAGAAGAGCTCTAGAGCCCAAGCAATATTAATGAAAAGAAAACCACACCTAGATACAACCTAGTTGAATCTTGAAAACCAATAAGAAAATCCTGAAAGCAGATGAAGGATAAAAGCCTTATTTCTTTTGAAGGAATCAGTGAAAGCTAGTGGACAATGGAAGCATAACAACATATCTTCAAAGTAGTGAAAATAAATTTCTGCCAATCTAGAATTCTATGTCCAGCAAGAATATTCTTCAAAAGTGAGGATGATATGAAGACATTTTCAGACAAGTGAAAACTAGGAGTTTTTCACCAGAGCATCGTCATTAAAGAAACTCCTAGAAGTTATAGTAACTACTAAGGGGCAGAAATAAAATGATCATAGATGAAAGAACAGAGATTCAGGGAAAGAATGAGAAGAAATAGAATGTGGGTAAATGAAGACCAACTCTACAAAACAATAATAATAATGTTTCAGGGACACTAACGGACATTTCATAATGGTGAAAGATCAACACACCAGGAAGACATAATTCTAACATAGCCTCAAAATTGTGTAGCAAAAATGAAAGAAATCAAACAACGAGATAAATCTCCCATGATACTGGCAGAGAAGCCAGAAGCTCTTTTGGTAACTGAAAAAACAAGTAGACAAAAAAAAGGAAGAAAGAAAGAAAAAGTCAGTAATAATTTTCAAGATTAAAACAACACATTTAACAAATGATCCTATTGATACATGCAGAATTCTGCACTTTCAGATTGCGGAATGTGTATTCTTTTTAACTGTACATGAAATAGTACCTAAATATGACCATATTCGGGGACACGATGCAAATCTTAACACATTTCCAGTCACTGAAATCATGCCGAGTGTATTGTCTAACCACAGTAAACAAAGCCAGAAATCAATAACTAGAAATCCCCAAACCATTTTACACTAAGTAATAAGCTTCTAAATAACCCAGAGGTCAAATAGGAACTCACAATGAAAATTGGAAAATAGCTTGAATGGAATGATAATTAATAGAACAAAACAAAACCTAAGGTAAAACTAGAGCTATACTGAAAGGGGTATGTTTGAGAAGGAAAAAGGCTGGCCATCAATGACCTGGGAAATTACTATGTGATTCTACCTCTATGAGGAACCTAGAGTTAGAGTAGTCCTAGCTGTGCAGACAGAAAGTAAAACGGTGGTTGCCAGGGGCTGGGGGAAGCAGGAGGGGGAGGTGTTGTTTAATAGGTACAGAGTTTCAGTTTTGCAAGAGGAAAAGAATTCTGTGGATGGCTGGTGGTGATCCTTGCACAACAATATCAATGTTGTTGAAAGCTACTGAACTGTGTACTTAAGGTGATAAGATGGTACATTTTATGTTACATGTATTTTACTACAATTTTTTAAATTTTAAATTAATGAACTTATAAGCACCCATCTCAAGGAGTTTTTTAAAAAAGCCAAGTAAGTGTAAAGAAAATAAAAAGAAAGGAATAATACATATAATGGCAGAAATTAACTACACAGAAAACAAATTTTCGATTAGAGGTGATTAACAAGCTAGAGTTGTTGTTGTTTTTTTTAATGAGTGATAAAATTGATAGCAAGTTGGGTTTCCCAGGAAGCAGATTCTGGGATGAAGATTAGCACATGGGAGATTTCTTAAGGGGTGCTCCCGGGAACCAGGTCTGGGAAAGGGAAGGGCAGGCCGGAAAGCAGAACTAGGCAGAGGGAGAACTTGAGCTGGAATTCAGTCACAAAACTGTCCTTAGCCAAAAATCCAGGCCAGTCTGAAGCTGAAATGTCTGAAGAGTTATCCCAAGTTGGGGTCAGGGGTCAGACCTTTCTATCCCATATTGATTGGTCACGGGCTGCAGGCCAGACTAGGAAGGGTGTGTGGCCTTGGGTAAGGGGGTTCTCTTTAGTCAAGGTAAGCCTCAGAGGGGGCTGACAGTAGAGGGCTATGTGCCACCAGGACTCAAAGCAGCAAAGGGAATAAGCACTTCATTTCTAACAGGGGGTTCTGGATAGTTCTTTACATTGTGAGCAAGAGACAAAGAATGTCACAAATTACCACTGCCAGAAATGCAACAGGAAGCAGTGTTAAAGAGCCGTGGAGAACTGAAAGGAAAGCAAGAGGATTTTATGGAAAAAAACTATGCCAATCAACTTGGAAATGTAGATGAAATTGACATATCCTCTCCCAAAATAGCTTTTCAAAACTGACATGAGAAGAAATGGAAAATATGAATAATCTTGTATTAAATGTATAATTAGAAAACCTTCCTATAAAGAACTCCAGGTCCAGATAGCTTCACCAGTGCATTCTTCCACATATGTAAGGTGGAAACATACCAATCTCACACAAATTCCTCCAGAGAATAGAAAATGAGGAAACACTACCTGATTTTTCATCAAGCAAGCATAACTTTGATAACTAAAACCTGCCAAGATGGTTACAGAAGAGTAAAATTACAGACAAATTGTTGTCATAAACATAGGTGTAAATATCTTAAGCAAAATATTTGTCAATCAGGTCCAGGATATATAAAAAGATATTCCAGGAATGTAGAGTTGGTTTAACATTTAAAAAGGCTTCCACACAAATCTTAAAATAATTTGTTCTAACTCTCTGAAGAAAGTCCATGGTATTTTGATAGGGATTGCATTAAACGTGTAAATTGCCCTGGGTTACATTGACATTTTCACAGTATTAATTCTGCCAATCCATGAGCATGGAATATTTTTCCATCTCTTTGTGTCTTCCTCAATTTCTTTCAGAAGTGTTCTATAGTTTTTAGGGTATAGATCCTTTACCTCTTTGGTTAGGTTTATTCCTAGGTATTAGAAAAGACCCCGAAGAGCCAGGGGAATTTTAAAAAAGAAAACCATATCTGGGGGCATCACAATGCCAGATTTCATGTTGTACTACAAAGCTGTGGTCATCAAGACAGTGTGGTACTGGCACAAAAATAGACACATAGATCAATGGAACAGAATAGAGAACCGAGAAGTGGACCCTGAACTTTATGGTCAACTAATATTCGTTAAAGGAGGAAAGACTATCCACTAGAAGAAAGACAGTCTCTTCAATAAATGGTGCTGGGAAATTGGACAGCCACGTGCAGAAGAATGAAACTAGACCACTCTCTTTCACCATACACAAAGATAAACTCAAAATGGATGAAAGATCTAAATGTGAGACAAGATTCCATCAAAATCCTAGAGGAGAACACAGGCAACACCCTTTTTGAACTAGGCCACAGTAACTTCTTGCAAGATACATTCACGAAGGCAAAAGAAACAAAAGCAAAAATGAACTATTGGTACTTCATCAAGATGAGAAGCTTTTGCACAGCAAAGGATACAGTCAACAAAACTAAAGGACAGACAACCTACAGAATGGGAGAAGATATTTGCCAATGACGTATCAGATAAAGGGCTAGTTTCCAAGATCTATAAAGAACTTAGTCACCTCAACAACAAAGAAACCAACAGTCCAATCATGAAATGGGCAAAAGACATGAAGAGAAATCTCACAGAGGAAGACATAGACATGGCCAACACGCACATGAGAAAATGCTCTGCACCACTGGCCATCAGGGAAATACAAATCAAAACCACAATGAGATACCACCTCACACCAGTGAGAATGGGGAAAATTAACAAGGCAGGAAACCACAAATGTTGGAGAGGATGCGGAGAAAAGGGAACCCTCTTACACTGTTGGTGGGAATGTGAACTGGTGCAGCCACTCTGGAAAACTGTGTGGAGGTTCGTCAGAGTTAAAAATAGACCTGCCCTACGACCCAGCAATTGCACTGTTGGGGATTTACCCCAAAGATACAGATGCAATGAAACGCCGGGACACCTGCACCCCGATGTTTCTAGCAGCAATGTCCACAATAGCCAAACTGTGGAAGGAGCCTCGGTGCCCATCGAAAGATGAATGGATAAAGAAGATGTGGTTTATGTATACAATGGAATATTACTCAGCCATTAGAAATGACAAATACCCACCATTTGCTTCGACATGGATGGAACTGGAGGGTATTATGCTGAGTGAAGTAAGTCAATCGGAGAAGGACAAATGTTATATGTTCTCATTCATTTGGGAAATATAAATAATAGTGAAAGGGAATAGAAGGGAAGGGAGAAGAAATGAGTAGGAAATATCAGAAAGGGAGACAGAACATAAAGACTCCTAACTCTGGGAAATGAACTAGGGGTGGTGGAAGGGGGGGGGGGTGGTGGGGGTGAATGGGTGACGGGCACTGAGGGGGGCACTTGACAGGGTAAGTACTGGGTGTTATTCTGTATGTTGGTAAATTGAACACCAATAAAAAATAAATTTATTAAAAAAAAAACATTTAAAAAGGCAATGTAGGGTAGCCCCGGTGGCGCAGCGGTTTAGGGCCGCCTGTAGCCCAAGGTGTGATCCTGGAGATCCGGGATCGAGTCCCACGTCAGGCTTCCTGCATGGAGCCTGCTTCTCCCTCTGCCTGTGTCTCTGCCTCTCTCTCACTCTCTCTGAATAAATAAATAAATAAATCTTAAAAAAAATAAATAAAAATAAAAAGGCAATGTAACTCACCACACTGACTAAATAAAAGAGAAAATCCTCTAAGTATCTCACTGTAAAGAAAAAGCATTTCATAAAATCCAACACATATTCCTAATGAAAATTCTATATAAGCTTGGAATAAAAGGGAATTTATCAGATAAAGGGAATCCACAAAAAACCCTACTGCAAACATCAAATATCATACATAATCATGAGATATTCTAAGTTTTCCCCTTGAGACCAGGAGACACAATCTGGACTAGAGAGGAGTAGCCTGGAGGTCCACCCATGCATTGGGCAGATAGACTTTTCCAGACTTCAGAGGTTATTGGGGCACATCAGTGGTGGAAAAAAGTACTCTGGCTGTAGGAAGGGGTGCAGAAGATGTTTGAGAAGCAGTTAGGGGATGTGACACAGCTAAGATGCAAGGAGTGAGGTCTGGGCAGGTGGTAGTGACTCTCTCCAGGCTTGACACAGCTAGCTTTTTGAGGTGGGGAGTGACTGAACCCCAGGATGCTGTTGGAGCACAGGGCCCAGGACAAAAGAGGTCCTGGGCAGGTTGTAGCTTCTGCAAATGGTGATTCTGAGGCAGCACAGCCTCCTCGGCCGAGTGAGGCCCAAGGGCTTGAGCTTCTGGCCAGGCTGTGGCTCCATTTGGGTGTGCTGCAGAGCCAGGAAGGTGGTAGTAGACCGTAATCAACAGCAGCATGGGGTGACCACTCAACATGTCCCCAGGAGGCTAAGCAGCAATCTGTGTACACTCATACCCCCACCTGCACTCCCTACCCCAGGGACTCTTCTTGACCCTGGGAATGGGAAGAGGCATCTAGCGTGACACCAGACTTCTCACCTGCCTTGGTGGTAGTTGTTGGGGGCAAGGTAACTCAGACAAGTAAAGCTTGTGCATATGTTGAATAAAGGGAAAGTCCATGTTGTGCTGCTGAGTTCTGGGGATGAGGGAACTACAAAATCCTATGGCTGCTGCAGGGACCCTCTTAAGCCAAGGGAAGTGAGAGTTTCACCCTCGGACAAGCTCTGCCTTGGGACATTGGGGCCCTTTTTATTCCTGCAGAACAACAACCTGAGAAGACCAGATTCAGTGCCTCAGTGCAGTGACTCTGATCTGAGTGTTGGTAGGGGTGGGGGACTGGGTCCCTCTGTTTGTGAGCAGCAACATGGTGACAATTTGCCAATAGGGCTGCTTCCACAGGGAACTTAATCTCCAGGAGAACGGGTGTGGTCTGAATACCAAGCAGATGACCCTTCAAGTATCAGCTGAAGGAAACAGAGTGGATATAGAAAAGAGGAGAACAAAAGGACATAGAAGGTTTTAAGGGGGAAAATCACTAAACTAAGTTCTTCAGAGTGAGGCCTTTGAGCTTGAGAGCCAAGGGTTATTCCTATTCCTCGAGGACACACTCCTGCAGTCTGGCACCTCTGTTGCAGCATTTCAGTCTCCAAAAGGGACAGGAGAGATGTCCCTTCTATCAGAGATTCTTCTGCCCAGGTTTTAGAAAAATCAGTAAAACCAATTAAAGCAAGATGGCACCACAGATATTCCATCATTTCTTCTTTCCAACCCAGGGGACCCAGGACAGAGGCCTCAAAGAGGAACACTCCATGCCCCTCCCTTCTGGACCAGCTTCCAACATTTCTCCCAGCAGGACCCTTACTTTCCACCGCATATCAGGGGACCTTGCTCCACCCTCTCCATTTGTAGCACTTATGGACAGCCTCTTTGTAATAAATGCTTCCTTAAATCTACAATATTACAGATCATAGTAGAAAACATTCTAAGTATGAGTAAGCAACAAGCTAAAACATGCTTTTAATATTTATCCTTCCAGAGATTTTTCTATATATGTGCTATACTTAGTTTTTTTTTTTTTTAGAAAAATGAGCTTATTTCCAACATATAGTCATATATTTTACTTTCTTCATTCAGTGTCATGAAAATTCCATGGTATTACACGGATGAATTACAATTAATACTTTTGACTGCACAGTATTCTCTTTCCTAGATTATTACAACTGAGCAAGCATCCTATTGGTGCATATTTAAATTGAAAATTACTCTGAAATTTCTTTTGCCATTGACTCTCACTTATTTTACTCTTTTCTGTAATATTTCTTTTTTAAGACTTTATTTATTGGATAGAGTGAATGCACATGCATGAGCAAGAAAGAGAGAGAGTCTTTTCTGTAGTATTTCTAAAAATTGTCATGAACAATGATTATTTCATTTTTCTGGCACCTCTGTGGCCCCAACCACTGTGTTATGACATTTGTTCTTTTTCAGGCAGATAAATATTTACTGCACACCCATATTTCTTGGAGCACCCAAAAGACACATAATATGTGGCTCTGATCTCTAATGAGATATTAGTCCTATTAATAATAATTCTGATAGTATTAGTTTCATTTTGATACTGTAATAAATTGCCACAAATAAAGTGGTTTAAAACAACACACATTTATTACGTTACAGTTTTGCAAGCCCAAAGTCCAACATGGGTCTCAGTGGATTAAAACCAAGGATTTGGCAGGATGCATTCATTTTTGGAGGTTTTAGAGGATAATCTGTTTCCTAGCCTTTTGCAGCTTCTGGAGGCCTGCACAGTCCTTAGCTCCTTGTCCGTTCTCCATCTCGAAAGCCAGCATCATTATACCTCCTTCTGTCTCCCTCCATAGGCACAGCTTTCCTCCTATTGCAACTGAGAAAGGTTCCTCAATTCTAAGGATTTGTGTGATTACATTGGGTCCCCCTTGAAAATCCAGGATGATCTCCCGGTTTCAACGTCTTAACCTTAATTGCACCTTCAGCATCCCTTTTGCCCTGTGATCTAACACATTCACAGGTTCTGGGGATAAGGGTATGGACATCTTTGGTGGTGGTGGGCCTTTTCTGTCTACCTCATGATAACCACTACCATTTGTTGAGTAGTTGTTACTGTCAGTGCTGAACGAAGCACTTTACAAAGAGTATCTCACTTAACCCAACCCCTAATCCATGAGGCCGATATTATGATTTATCCTCCCTGGACAGATGAGGGAACAGAGGCCAACAATAATGATTTGGAAGTTGAGGCTAATTCTCAGGAGTAGCACAAGTCAGTGAGAATTGTGAGCCTTCTTTATTTATTTGCTTACTTATTTACTTATTTGTTTATTTAAAGACAACATTAAAACCTTAACATAAGGGCACCTGGGTGGCTCAGTGGTTGTCAATCTTTGGCTCAGATCATGATCCTGGGGTCCTGGGATCAAGTCCCGCATTAAGCTCCCCACAGGGAGCCTGCTTCTCTCTCTGCCTATGTCTCTGCCTCTGTGTGTCCCTCATGAATAAACAAATAATTTTTTTTTAAAAACACCTCAACATAGACCCAGAACTTTCTAGGGAATTTCTGTTTATAAACACTGAGCTGGCCAACTCTGTTTTTAATCCACCGTGTTGGTAAAGGGTGACAAAATCCTCCTCTGAAAAGTTTTTGAACTGGGTCAGGCCTGAAGTCACTGCACCACTAAGGCACAGGTTTGGGCTGCCATTTTGCCAAGCCTGGCATCTGGTTCCATAGAACCAGATGCAAATCTGTGTGACTTACAGCCCCCAAATAATGCTTGTGAAAGCTGCTAGGTTGCACTTGGACCCTCATTTAAAAGGGGGTGAGAGGGCTGAATGACTCAATTCTCACCTGTTAGAGGGAGGTGGGTCTTATTCAGCTTTCAGAAAGGCTTCTCAACAGTCTCCCATCTGTGGACATGGGAGTTTAGCTCATTGCTCTAGCCACAACACAACAGGGACTGGAGTGCAGCCTCCAGGGTAAATAATCATATGCCTCAGATCTGTGGGTCATCACCCAGCAGGGGGCTACAAGAAGTATAAAGGGACAAGTCTGAGTAGCCTCCTGATGCCTTCAGGACAGGTAGACTTTCTATTCCTCAGACGAACTGAAATGAGGGGATGTTGGCATCCCTGGGGAGCAGGGTTGCCAGATTTAGGGGGGAAAACAGGACACTGGCTAAATTTGATTTGGATTGAATTTCAGATAAACAATGAAGTATAAACCTGTGCTTGGTCCACAGCTTTAGCAAAGACAGCTACATGGCATGGATCCCCTACGAGTGAGAAAAACCAGATAGAGGAGGTTTTATTTCACTTCTGGAGCCAAGCAGGGCAGAGGAAGAACAGGTCTGGCAGGTGACAGAAGGAATCACAGCTCAGGATCAGGAAATCAGGGGCCCGTTGTAAAGCAGGTGTGGACACAATCCTTTGGGGAGAGCATCCAATGTCTGATATAATGTGGGATGAGGGCAGAAGGCAATTTTTGTGAACCTCAAGGGACAAGGTGACCTCAGCTGACACTCCGACTTCACAGAAGAATGTACTAGATGCTGTAGGCCCACAAAGGAGGGCATAACTCTATGCCCAAAGGAATCTGAAGAGATTCCTTCCAAAGCAGGGTATCAGAGGAACTGGTGGGGGCTCGGGGAAACAGAGAGAGCTGATGGGGGTTGGGTAACGAGGCAGAGGGCTCACCTCATGGGCAGTTCCTGAAATGACATTTTATTCCCTTGGCGAGCATGCAGCCTGCATGGCAAAGGTGAGGATGCAAGCAGGGAATGGATGAATGGTTGGGTTGGATCAGCATATCTGAATCTGCTGATGAACAGCTTCAGATGTCTTGCTGAGATGGTTGAACTCTGTCCCAAAATTATGGATGGAGGGGCTGGGGTGTGATCAGACCAGTGACGAAAAGGCAAACCAAACAGAAAGCACCTCCAGCAGCTGAGCAGAGGACTGCGCAGAGGAATTCGTGTCAGCCGCCCACAAGGCAATGTGTCTGGTCCTCGATGTGTCTGGTCTTCTCTCTGGCCTGGTCTTCACTTTGCCAGCTTTGGAAATCCTAAGGAATGGAAACTGAATCAGACTAAAATCCCTATGGGCTTAAATTATTTGATCTTACATGCCATTTGGAATTCTTCATCTACTAGGAAATGTTTACACTTGAAAGAGAAACTTTACAAAAAAAAAAAAAACTTTATATCATCATGCTGGTCACACTAGAAGTTGTCAAGAACTGGTTAACTAGCAAATGTGTTGACTGGGACAAGCCCAGGGCTTAATGAGGAAGAAGCAGCAGGAATTTCGAGGACAAGCAATGATGGCAGAGTCTGTCCCATCTGCCAACAGGCAGCCTCCAATTCTAGGAAGAGCTGGAGAGGTTCTGGGGGTTGGCCAAGGAGGAAATTTTATTTTGGGTCATTACAAGCTCTCCATTAATATTTGGAATGAGAGTGTGTTTTTAAATGGATCGGCTTACCAATGAACATTAGAAACCTTTGAGGATGCTGCGTGTATCTGACAGATGGTCATACCTGGAAAGAAGACAGACACTTCCAGCTCAGCTGTGAAGGGAAGTATGACTGGTGCACAGAAGCAGACCAATGGATGTGTGTGGCTAAAGCAGCCACTTTGTGAATCTCACTCACATGGTAGCCTCTTGGGTTCCCCAGGCAGCTGGGTGACCCTGCCAGTGTGTGGTTCTGAGAAAGACTTTCACTGCTCCTTGAGATGCAGGCATTCAGTTCACACTCCCTAACTCTAGCACCTGGGTTCCAAATGGATGCCTCCTTGAAGGACCACACCTGTTCTCAGCCTTCTCCCTGGCTCAGCCATCATCTTTGGGCTTATGACCAGAAGCTGGATGCCCAACCTCCTAGAGAAAGCATTGGTTCTGGCACTATAGCAAGGGACAACAATTTTAAGTAACAAAGTTCAGCTTTTGGTACATTTTCTCTTCCCAGTGGCCCATTAAGGAGCTATAGCAGCTTTTATTGAGGACCAGTGGTCAGATGTCTTCAGCTTTAAAAATATCAGTCCTCCCTGAATGTTGCCATGGAATAAAAAGCCAGTTTTTCCAGGAGTATACTCTTGTGACCACAAAGGATAAATATTCTGAGGAGAGTATTCTCTGCATAAATCAGGGGTCTCTCTGTCTCTCTCTCTCTCATGGGTGCATTAGAGATGTTACACACACAAATTCTTTCATTCTCATGGAGCCCCACAAGCTGGGCAGGAAATGGGGAGGATTTGATTCAGGTGCACTGCGATTATTTATTCCCTGCAGATCTCCAGAAAAAGCTGTCCAGTCTGATTCAACCAACCAACCAGCTATTTTTGAAAACTGCTTAACAATTGTTGACTGTGTAACACCAGTTTCTGTGTACTCATCAACAGGTGGGAGCAAATGAGGGCACACAACCCACCGTTAAGTGCAGATGCTCCCTGGAGTGTTTGAACTTGGGCTAAGGCTCCAGAGCTGGGGACAACAGGAAGGAAGCACCTCCCATATTTCAAAAGAGCACCAAACACCTACTAGAAATCCATTCTGGGGTTTGCTAAGTCTACACTGGTTTTGCAGCCCTTGCCCCAGTAGCACCAGCTGACAAATACAGAAAATTGAGAGAAATGGGGTCAGGGAGGGATTTGATGGGAGTGATGGGTGTCATCACCTGGTGAAGGGTGCTGAGAAGAGTCCCTCAAACCATATCACGTGGTGCCAACAGTCGCCCTTTAGAGATCAGGGTGTTTGCCAAAAGGGAAGATGGTCATTGCATTTTCTGGTCAAATGTTTGCTCTCTGGGTGCAATTAATCAAGCTGTACCTGGTGGACGATTTTCTGATATATTTGGTAAGTGTGCCTTGGTAACTGAAAATGGAAATGAGCAGAGGAAATACCCACTTCTCTCTTAGAAAACTCCAAGGTTGAGGGATTGGCTGGACCAGCCCATGATTGCAGGGTGAGGGCAGTGGGCAGTGGTGGGACAGCCCATGCTCATGGGTATGGTGGGGTATTGTGGGTAGCCACAGAAGATGTCCAGTTCTAGCAATCTTGAAGGTGCCTTGTCCCAGGGAGTGGTCTGCTGGGACAAAGGGGCTCAGAAGGGCCCATCAGGGGCAGGGGGTAAGGGAAGTATGTTGGTTGGTCAAGGTCCCAGCAGAAATTCCCCCTAGATGGTTAGCATGAAGAGATTTATACAAATAGGGTTTACTAAGGTAAAATTTATATAAAATGACATTCATCCTTTCTAGATATACCATTTAATGAGTTTTCCCAAATGTTTAAAGTTGTATAACCACCACCAGAAACATAGTATAGAACATTTATATTGCCCCAAAGAGTTTCCTCATGCTCCTCTGCAGCCACTCTCCTTCTTTTATCTCTGGTTCCTGGCTACCACTGGCAGATGTTCTATTTTTAGAGTTTTGCCTTGCTGGAAGACCACATAAATGATGTCATAGAGTATTTCGGCTTTTGTATCCAGCTTCTTTCACCTGGCATAATGTTTTTGAGATCTATTCATGTTGCTGCATATGTCAGCAGTTTGTTCCCCAAGTTTTAGTCAGTGGATAGCATCCCATTGTATGGACAAAACTTTGTTTACCAATTCACTTGTTGAAGGACCTTCTAATTGTTTCTACTTTTGGTGATTATGAGTAACATGGCTATAAATATTCACATACAGGTCTTTGTGCATATGTATGTTTTCATTTCTCGTGTATAAATATCTAGGAGTGGAAATTCTGGGTCATAAGGTAAGTGCATGTTTAGCTTTCTAAGAAACTGGCCAATTTTTTCCCCCAAAGCTCTTGTACATTTTGTATTCTTGTCAGTACTGTATGAGAGTTCCATTTCTTCCTCATGCTTGTCAGCACTTAGTATTGTCAGTATTTTGAATTTTAGCCATTCTAGCAGGTGTGTAGTAGTATTTCATGAGGTTTTAATTCACATTTCCCTAGTGACTAAGGATGTGGAGTATCCTTTCATGTGCTTATTTGCCATCCACATCTTTGGTGAAATATCTGTTCAAATATTTTGCCAATTTTTGAGTTGTTTATCTTCTTATTGAATTAAAGAATTCTTTACATAATTTAAATACTACAAGTCCTTTGTCAGATATATACTCTGCAAATATTTTTTCCCAGTTTGTACCTTGTCTCTTCATTTTTCTAAGTGTCTTTTAAAGAACAAAAGCCTCACAATTTTTATGAAGCCCCATTTATCAATCTTTTTTCTTTTCTACTTGGTGCTTTTTGTGTTGTAGCCAATAAATCTATGCCTGATGCAAATTCACACAGGTATTTCCCTGTCTTTCCTTCTCAAACTTCATAGTTTTAGCTCTTACATTTAGGTCTACAATCCATTTGAAGTTAATTCTAAAATATAGTGTGAGGTGAGGGCTGATATTAATTCCAAATGGATATCCAATTGTTATGACACCATTTGCCGAAAAGAATGAAGAGTACTTTTTTATTGTAGAATAAAATACTTGCAGAAAAGCACATATAAGTGTATAGTTCAATGAATTTTCACAAACTGAACAGACTTGCATTATCAACCCCTAAATCAGGAAACAGACCATTTCTAGCTCCCCATAAGCCCCTTCTGATTCCCTTCCAGTCACTATGCACTAGTCCCATCCTATCCTTAATAACCACTACCCTGGGGCAGCCCGGGTGGCTCAGTGGTTTAGTGCTGCCTTCAGCCGGGGGTGTGATCCTGGAGTCCTGGGATCAAGTCCTGCGTTGGGCTCCCTGCATGGAGCCTGCTTCTCCCTCTGCCTGTGACTCTGCCTCTCTCTCTCTCTCTCTCTCTCTCTCTCTCTGTGTCTCTCATGAATAAATAAATAAAATCTTTAAAAAAAAATAACCACTACCCTGACTTCCAACAGCTAAGATTAGTTTGCCTGTTTTTAAACTTTGTATAAATGTAATTATATACAACATCTTGTTTTAATCTATATTCTTTCACTCAACATTCTGTTTGGGTTTTTATAAGGAGAGTTTTTTTTTTTAAAAAGATTTATTTATTTATTTTGAGAGAGAGAGAGCACAAGGAGAGGGGCAGAGGGAGAGAAGAAAAAGAATCTCAAGCAGACTTCCTGCTCAGTGGGGAGTCCAACATAGGGCTCAATCTCTCCACCCATGCAACCATGACCTGAGGCAAAATCAAGAGTCAGAGGCTTCACCAACTGAGCCACCCAGGCACTTCTACTCAACATTATATTTATAAGAATCATACACGTTGTTGCCTACCATTATACATCACTGACTCTCACTGCTGTGCTGTATTCCACTGAATGACTATATCACAATTTATTTATCCATTCTTTTGTTAATATTCATGTGTGTAGTGTCCATGTTGGGGCTTTTATGAAGAATGAACATACATTTTAATTGAGTGTATTTCTAGGAATGGAACTCCTGGGGTATATATTTTTGTGTAGTTCAATTTTATCAAACACACCAAAGACTCTTCCAAGTCTTTACACCCCCTCTAGAAGTGTAGGAGAGTTCTAGTTGCTTCACATCCTCCATAGCACTTGGATTTTCCACCGTTTTTATTTTATTTTACTCTAGTGAGTAGGCAGTGATATCACATTGCAGTTTTTCATCTGCAATTTCCTGATGACTAACGAAGTTAAACTCCTTTCTTTGTGTTTATGAAACACATGAAAGAATATTTTGATATGTTCTTTTGTAAAGTGTCTATTCAAGTGTTGTGTTTATTTTTACATTAGGTTATGTCTTTTTCTTATTGGTGTGGAGGGGTTAAGTATGTATTCTGTATACAAGTCCTTTGTGAGAATTCTATTTTGCTGATAGCTATTTCTAATATCTCACTCCCTGTGTATTTTTTGAAGAATTTTTCCGCCTGAAGGCACTATTTCAGGTGGGTTCTTGGGCACCTGGGGCTAGTGACAGCAGGGAGCTGTTCCTGCTCTGAGGATGAAGTTCAAGGGGATGAAATTATATTACTTGAGCCCAGGGAGGGCTGGATCTGGGGAGGTGGGGCAGCTCAGCTGGAGTTATGGTCATGAGGGCCACACTACTGCCAGGTGCAGGCCTGCAGCAAGGATGGGTAGGAAATCCCCCTCTCCTCTCACCTTCCCTTCTCCTGATGGGGTTTCCATTAGGTGAACCCAGAAATCATCAAGGAAACCCAAAAGGTGTCATCCTCAGGAGTCAGCCTCTGGATCACAGAGGAAGACAGAGAAGGAAGAGGCATGGATCAGGGCCAGGGGGTGCCGTGGAGATTAACCAGCAAAGAGGAGGTACAAGAGACTGCCCAAAGACTGTATCTCTCAGGTTAAGACACTATGCAGTGTGTATGTTCCCAGGGAGCCTCAAAAGAATCCGCAAAATGTGCTCCTTGAGAGAGCCAGCATTTGGAGGATTGCCATGTGGGAATCCGGCAGCAGAACTAGTTAGGTGAAAAAGAAAAAAGATTTTTTGCTCCCTTCCTAGATTAATCTTCTACTTCCTTTGCCTCAAGCCTAGAGGAGCCAGGAAAGGGAGAGGAAGGGAGAGAGAAAACTCCTGAAAGGACACTCGATGACCCTCCCTACTGCCTGGCTGGGCCAGAGCAGAGCTTGGCTTGGATGTGAGATTCAAATTTTGATTGAGACTGGACTGGACTGAATACCTGAAAGCGAGTCATCTTTATAGAAACAAGACTTATTCCTACCATTAAAAATGCCTGGAAAGCTGAGGTGGGTTGGCTCACTAAGATGTCAAAAGAACTTGCCTGAAGGACAGAGTGGAAGAAAGATCAAGCCACTTCCTGTTTGTTCCTCACTGGTTCAGACTGTTCAACAGAATACTTTGGGTTTTTTTTTAAAGATTATTTATTTATTTATTTATTTATTTATTTATTTATTTATTCATTCATTCATTCATTCATTCATTCATGAGAGACACACAGAGAGAGACAGAGACAAAGGCAGAGAGAGAAGCAGACTCCCTGTTGAAGTCTGATGCTGAACTCAATCCCAGACTCAGGGATCACGACCTTAGCCAAAGGCAGACGCTCAACCACTGAGCCACCTAGGTGCCCCAACAGGACAGTTTTATTTATTTATTTATTTATTTATTTATTTATTTATTTATTTATTTAGGCTGGGTACGGTATACTTTATTGATGGTACATGACAAGGTAGGGCTTCCCAAGCCTCTCCCCTTCCTCAGGGTCTGGGATATAAATTGGAGGTCAGGAGATTCTCAGTGTGTTGGGGGATTAAGTTGGGGCAGGGACTTCCCAGCAGCTGAGGGCCTCTCTCTTCCTTTTGTTCTTGTTGCAGCTGGTGGTCCAGGAGGCTCTTACTCCTTGGTCCATGTGGACCATGAGGTCTACCATCCGGTTGCTGTAGCCGAATTCATTGTCATACCAGGAAATGAGCTTGACAAAGTGGTCATTGAGGGCAATGCCAGCCCTGGTGTCAAAGGTGGAGGAGTAAGTGTCACTGTTGAAGTCGGAGGAGACAACCTGGTCCTCAGTGTAGCCCAGGATGCCCTTGAGGGGGCCCTCCGATGCCTGCTTTACCACCTTCTTGATGTCGTCCTATTTGGCAGCTTTCTCCAGGCAGCAGGTCAGATCCACAACTGACATGTTGGGGATGGGGACATGGAAGGCCATGCCAGTGAGCTTCTGGTTCAGCTCAGGGATGACCTTGCCCACAGCCTTGGTGGTGCCAGTGGAAACAGGGATGATGTTCTGGGCAGCCCCTTGGCTGCCACACCATAGCTTCCCAGAGGGACCATCCATGGTCTTCTGGGTGGCAGTGATGGCATGGACAGTGGTCATGAGGCCTTCCACAATGCCGAAGTGGTCATGGATGACTTTGGCCAGAGGGGCCAAGCAGTTGGTGGTGGAGGAGGCATTGCTGGCAATCTTGAGGGAGTTGTCATACTTCTCGTGGTTCACGCCCATCACAAACATGGGGACATCAGCTGAAGGAGCAGATATGATGACCCTCTTGGCCTTGCCCTTCAAGTGAGCCCCAGCCTTCTCCATGGTGGTGAAGACCCCAGTGGACTCCACAACATACTCAGCACCAGCATCACCCCATTTGACGTTGGTGGGATCTTGCTCCTGGAAGATGGAGATGGACTTCCCATTGATGACAAGTTTCCCGTTCTCAGCCTTGACTGTGCCATGGAATTTGCCCTGGGTAGCATCTTACAGGAACATGTACACCATGTAGTTGAGGTCAATGAAGGGGTCATTGATGGCGACAATATCTACTTTGCCAGAGTTAAGAGCAGCCCTGGTGACCAGGTGCCCAATATGGCCAAATCCGTTCAGTCCAAACTTCACCATCAGTGTCTTGGGGACGCTGCTGGCACTAGACCAGAAGATGCAGCTGTCTGTCGAACGGGGAAGAGCAGCGAGCCAGGACAGTTTTTCTTTTTAATTTTTATTTATTTATGATAGTCACACACAGAGAGAGAGAGAGGCAGAGACACAGGCAGAGGGAGAAGCAGGCTCCATGCACCGGGAGCCCGACGTCGGATTCGATCCCGGGTCTCTAGGATGGCGCCCCGGGCCAAAGGCAGGCGCCAAACCGCTGCGCCACCCAGGGATCCCAGGACAGTTTTAAATAGCTTAAATCTGTCTTTTGCGACTGGCTTGAGGCCACCTACTTTTCATGCATTGTCTTATTAACATTCACAATCACCCTGTGGGTCAATACTAGTACAATCTCTGCTTTATAGGTGTGAAAATTGAGTCATAGGGTTAGAAGGGCATAATTACCTGGTTTCAAGTCCAGCAAATCTGATTCCAGGATCCAAACTAAATCTGTTTAAAATAAGACTATACTTTTAGAGCAGTTTTAAGTTTGAAGAAATTTTGAGAGGAAGGTATAGAGAGTTGCCCTACATCCCTGCCTCCCACATGTACAGCCTTCCCCCACTATCACTGTATCACAGTAATACACTTGTTACAATTGGTGAATCTACACTGACACCTCATTAAATTCCATAATTTACGTTAAGGTTCACTCTTGGTGTTCTACATTCTATGGATTTGACAATCATATAATGACAAGTATTTACCATTACAGAATCATACAGAGTTATTTTTACTGCCCTAAAATTCCTTTGTGCTCTGCTCATTCATCTTTCCCTCTACTTTCAACCCCTGGTAACCACTGATCTTTTTACTATCTCCATAGTTTTGCCTTTTCCAGAGTGTCATATAGTTGAAGTTATACAGTATGTAGCCTTTTCAGATTGACTTCTTTCACTCAGTAACAAGAATTTAAGTTTCCTTCATGTCTTTTCATGGCTTCATACTTCTTTTCTATTTAGTGCTAAGTAATATACTTAGCATGTCTGGATGTATCACAGTTTCTTTATCCACTCACCTCCTAAAGGACATCTTGATTGTTTCCAAGCTTTGTCAGTTAGAAATGAAGCTGCCATAGATATCTTATGTTTAGGGTATTTGTATGGACATAAGTTTTCAATTCATTTGGGTAAATTAATACCAACGAGCACAATTGATGAATTGTATGGTTAAGAATATATTTAGTTTTGGGATGCCTGGGTGGTTCAGTGGTTGGGCATCTGGGTTTGACTTGAGTCATGATCCCGGAATCTGGGATCAGGTCCTGCATCGGGCTTCTTGCAGGGAACCTACTTCTCCCTCTCCCTGTCTCTGCCTCTTTCTCTGTGTCTCTCATAAATAAATAAATAAAATCTTTTTTTTTTTTAAAAAAGAACATATTTAGTTTTGTAAGCAGCATCCAACTACCAAGCTGCCTTCCAAAGTGGCTGTACTATTTTCCATTCCCACAATGAATGAGAGTTCCAGTTGCTCCACATCCTCACCAGCATTTGATGTTGTCAGTATTCCCAATTTTGGCCATCTAATAGGTGTGTAGTAATATCTTATTGTTGTTTTAATTTGCATTTCCCTGATGCTATATGATGTAAGCACATTTTCATGTGCTTATGTGCTTTTTTACCATCTGTATATTTTCTTTGGTGAGGTGTCTGTTAAGTCTTTAGCCCAGTTTTTAGTTGAGTTGTTTGTTTTCTTATTGTTGAGTTTGAAAAAATCTTTGTATATTTTGGATAATAGTTCTTTATCAGATATATCTTTGCAAATGTTTTCTCTCAGTCTATGACTTGTCTTCTCATTTTCTTGACATTATCTTTCACAAAGCAGTTCTTAATGTTCATTAAGTCCAGCTCATCAATTGTTTATTTCATGGATTGTCTTTGGTGTTGTATCTACAAAGACATCACCATACCCAAGGTCATCTAGGTTTTCTCCTATAGTATATTCTAGCAGTTTTATAGTTTTACATTTTACATCTATGCCTATTATCCATTTTAAGTTTATTATTGTGAAGGTTATAAAGTACGTGTCTAGATTTATTTTTCTGCACATGGTTGTAGTTGTTTCAGTCCCATTTGTAGAAAATATTGTCTTTGCTCCATTGTATTGCTTTTGTTCCTTTGTCAAAGATCAGTTGAATATATTTATGTGGGTATATGTCTGGGGTCTTTATCTTTAATACCTTTATTATTATTTTATTATATTTTACTTTTATATTATATTTATATTATAATTATTATATTATTTTTATTATTTGTTATTATCTTCTATATTCTCTAATCTATTATCATATTGATCTAGTTGTCTATTCTTTTGCTAATACCACATATCTTGATAACTGAAGCTTTATATTGTTTTTAAGTCAGGTAGTGTCAGTCCCCCAGCTTTGTTCTTCTCTTAGCTATTCTGAGTCTTTTCCTTCTCCATATAAACTCTAGAATCAATGTCAATGTCCACAAAATAACTTGCTAGGATTTTTATTGGAATTGCAGTGAATCTAGAGACGAAGTTGGGAACAACTGAAATCGTGACAATATTGAGTCTTCCTGTCCATGAACATGGAATATCTCTCCATTTATTTAGTAGTTCTTTAATTCAATTCATCTGAGTGTTTTAGTTTTCTTCATATAGATTTATACTTTTGTTAGATTTATACTAACTACGTCATTTGGGGGGAATGCTAATATAAGTGGTACTGTGTTTTTAATTTCAAATTTCACTTGTTCATTGCTGGCATATAGGAAAGTAATTGGCTTTTTTATATAACCCTGTACCTTGCAATCTTGCCATAATTGCTTATTAGTCTCAGGAGGTTTTTAAAAATATTCATATGTTTAATATTAATAACTTTTCTAGTGAAGACAGCATTGTGCTTTAGGCAAGAATGAAAACCTCAAAATAATCACCATAAAGCTTCTCTATGGGAGAATAAACTAGTATGGTCCATAGATAAAAGATGAAATCCACAATGTTGGGATTATAAATGTTTAGAGCAGCCAAAACTAGAAGACAAACCCAAACTACCATCAGAAGAGTGAAATGTGATCTAGTCCAAAAGGTATCTTTAAAGTTTTGACACAACTCTCCATCTGAGCTGTGAAGATCGATCTTCAGTTCAGTCCAGCCAGCAGAAATTGACCACGCAATTTTACACTGTATTTATTGTACAGAGTATGTATATTCCATAAGGTTCCTTTAGTGCTTGCTACTCTGTTGTACTTTTTGTCCAAGCAATTTGAGGGCATGCAAGTTCCACAAAATTGTCAATAAGAACACACTATGCTCTTTCTTCATCATAATTAAGACATGTCATCACCAGTCTTTGTACTGAAGTCTAAAAGAACATTCCAAGTATCTTTTGATATTGATCATTTATGATGCTCCAACAAAAATGTATTCCGTAAGTCTAAGAATTTAAATCTTCTTTAAGCACTGAATTACAGTAGGCAATGGCCACTTCTACATCTAATCCGTTTTGTTTTGGATTCTTTGCAAAATTAAAAGCAAACTGGTAAAAATTATTAAATCATCCTGGTTCTTTCCATTTTTGTTCCATCTCGGGTATCGGGCCTTCAGTTTTTCAATGTCACACCATCCATGAACTCCTGTTTGGGAAACTTGCACTCTGTAGCTGCTCTGAACTTCCACACAACTAACGCACTAATGCTGGTTGGATTGAGTGCCAGGTCATCACAGAGCTGTAGTACACCATCTTTTCCTATTTTATTTTCATCTTTAAGATTTTTGTATCTATTGTATAGTTGTTCTAACTTCTTCCTGTTCAATGATCCTTTTACACTCTCTCACATATAAGGTTCAGGATTTTGGAAGAAAATTGTGTGTTACAATACCCAGCTTCCAGTCATTTTGAAAAAGAAAACTTACTGCTGTTTTTTCAGTAGATTGTGTGAAGATCATAAACTGACAAATTTTATCCTTCTGCAATGATTTCAATTTGCTCATGTTGGTGTCTTCCAGGCCTCTCTCCTCCACCTCTAGCTTCACAATGAATCAGTTCAAGGAGTTTTTTTGTTGTTGTTGTTGATTCTTTTCAGATTTTCTACATATATGATCATGCCGTCTGTGAACAAAGATAATTTTATTTCTTCCTTCCAATCTGTACACCTTTATTTCCTTTTTTTTCTCTTATTTAATTATTTTAACTTCTAATACAATGTTAAAAAAGAGTGGTGAGTGGTGATATTCTTGCTTTATTCCTGATCTTAGTGGAAATGTTTTGAGTTCCTCATGATTAAATATAATGTTAGCTGTAGGGTTTTTGTAGATATTCTTTATCAAGTGAAGGAAATTCCTGTCTGTTCCTTATTTACTGAGTTTTTATCATGAATGAGTGTCAGATTTTATCAAATGCTTTTTTTTTGCACCTATTGTTCTGATCATGTGATTTTCCTTTTTAGCCTCTTGATGTGGTAGATTACATTGATCAATTTTCAAATGTTGAAGCAGCCTTCCATACCTGAGATAAATTCCACTTGATCATGGTATATAATTTTTAAAATATATTGTTGAATTAAACTTGTGAATATTTTATTGAGGGAATTTTGCATCTTTGTTAATGAGAGATATTGATCTGTAGTTTTCTTATAATATGCTTTGTCTGGTTTTAGTATTACGGTAATACTAGCCTCATAATAAGTTAGGGAGTATTCCCTTTGCTTGTATCCTCTCAAAAATATTGTAGGGAATTGTCATCATTTCTTCCTTAAATGTTTGGTAGAATTCACTAGGGAACCCATCTGTTTGAAAGGTTATTAATTTCATTTATTTAATTGATATAGGCCTATGTGGACTATTTCTTCTGGTATGACTTTTGGTAGATTGTGTCTTTTAAGGATTGCTCCATTTCACCCAGGTTATCAAATTTTTTATAGTATTCCTTTATTATCCTTCTAATGTGCACAGAATCTGCAGTGATGCTCTTTCTTTCATTTCTAATATTAGTAATTTGTATCCTCTCTTTTAGAAAAAAGAGAGTTGGTCTGGCTAGAAGCTTATTAATTATTAATCTTTTCAAATAACCAACTTTTGGTTTTGTTGAGTTTTTTCCTATTGATTTCCTGTTTTAAATTTCATTGATTTCTGCTCTAATCATTATTATTTCTTTTCTTATGCTTTCTTTGTTTTTAATTTGCTCTTCTCTTTCTAGTATGCTAAGATGAAAGCTTAGATTATTGATTATGAATCTTCCTTCTTTTCCAACATGTGCACCCAATGCTATAAATTTCCTTCTAAGCACTGCTTTCACTGCATCCCACAAATTCTTTTATGTTTTCATGTTCATTTAGTTAAGTATTTTTAAATTTCTTCTGCTTTGACTCATGTGTTATTTAGAAATGTGCTGTTTGATCTCCATATATTTTAGGATTTTCCAGTTGCTTTCTGTTATGGATTTCTAGTGTAATTCTACAGTGGTCTGAGATCAGATGTTGTGATTCTATTCTTCCAAATTTGTTAAGGTGTGTACGATGGTCCAGAATTTGGTCTGTCTTAGTAAATGTTCCATTTGAGGTTGAGAAGAATGTGCATTCTCTGATGTTTGATGTTGTTTATAGATGTCAATTATATCCAGTTGATGGTAGGTGTTGAGTTTGGTTGTGTCTTTACGGATTTTCTGTTTGATGGATCTGTACATTTACGATAGGTGAGTATTAAAGTCTCCAATTATGATAATGGATTCAACCATTTATTGTTGCAATTCTATTAGTTGTTAGCTCACATAGTTTGATACTCTGTTGTTAGGCACATACATGTTAAGAATTATTATGTCTTTTTGGAGACTTGATTCCTTTACTATTATTATTTGTCCCTCATAACTTTCAATAATTTGAAGTCTGTTCTGTCTGAAACTACTCTTGCTTTCTTTTTTTTTTTTTTTTAAGATTTTATTTATTTATTCATGATAGTCACACAGAGAGAGAGAGAGGCAGAGACACAGGCCGAGGGAGAAGCAGGCTCCATGAACTGGGAGCCCGGCGTGGGATTCGATCCCGGGTCTCCAGGATCGCGCCCCGGGCCAAAGGCAGGTGCCAAACCGCTGCGCCACCCAGGGATCCCTCTTGCTTTCTTTTGATTAGGGTTAGCATCATATATTCTTCTCTCCACTTACTTTTAATACATATGTGCCTTTAAAGGGGGTTTCTTGTAGACAACATATTATTGGATCTTATGTTTTATTTATTTTAATTCCAGTATAGATAACATACTGTGTTATATTAGTTTCAGGTGTACAATATAGTGATTCAACAACTGCTTACATCACCCAGTGTTTGTCATGAGTGAACTCCTTAATCCTCATCACCTACTTAGCCCATCTTCCCACCCATCTCCCCTCTGCTAACCATCAATTTGTTCTCAATCGTTAAGAGTGTTTTTTGTTTGTTTGTTTGTATCCCTTTCTTTTCCCTTTGTTTTGTTTCTTAAATTCCACATAAGAGTGAAATCACATGGTATTTGTCTTTCTAGTTGGGTCTTATGTCTTGATCTACTCTGATAATCTCTGTCTTTTAACTAGTGCATTTGGGCCATTGACATTCAAAGTGATTATTGATACAGTTGGATTAATATGTACCATATTTATTACCATTTTATTTTTGTCGCCCTCATTCTTTGCTCCAATTTTTGTCTTCCATTCTTTTTCTGCCTTTTGTGGGTTTAATTGATTATTTTATGATTCCATTTTCTCTCCTTTCTTAACATATTTGTTTTCTTTGCTTTTTGTGGGTTCTGTTGTTATATGCTCTAGCTCAGAGATTCTTCCCTCAACTGTGTCTAGTGTACTAACAAGGCCAGCAAAGGCATTCTTCATTTCTGTAAAGGTTGTTTTTGTTTGTTTGTTTGTTTGTTTATCTCTAGCATTTCTTTTTGGTTCTCCTTATGATTTCCATCTCTCTGCTTTCAATGCCCAACTGTTTTGTGTGCTGTTTACTTTATCCATTAGAGTTCTTAGCATGTTAATCATATTGTTTCAAATTCTTGGTCTGATAATTCCAACATTGCTGCCATGTCTTATTCTTTTCATATTGTAAGGTTTCTGGGTTGTTTTGTTTTTGTTTTTGCTTTTGGCTTTTTTTATATGTCCTGTAATTTTTTTTCTAGGTAGCCAGACATGATATACCAGGTAAAAGGAATGGCTGTGAGTAGGCCTTTAGTAATGTGGTGGTGAGGCGTGAGGGGAAAGGAAGTGTTCTATAGCCCTATAATTAGGTCTCAGTCTTTTAGTGAGGTTGTGCCTCTGGACTGTGGACTTCATGAATTTCTCAGTTACCATCTTTCCCCCTTATGTAGGACAGGATGACTAGGGTATGCTGGAGTTGGATGTTTCTCTTCTTCTGCTTGGAAAGCTAGAGCTCACTGGAGTTGGATATGTACCTTCCCAAGTCAGTTACAGTCTGATAATACCCCAGCAGGTTAGGCTCTGGTTAACTAGTTTTCCCTGAAGGCAGGCCTTGTTAAGGAGAAAAGAGTACTCTGGCACATTTCAAAATGGTTCCTTTCCCCTTCCTCTTGCCAAAAGCATGAAGGAATTTTTTCCCCCTGATAGTTACTGTGAGAACCTGGAGGAGATCCTGTAGCTAAATTTCTCAAAATTGTGAAAGACTCCCTGCGACTGTATCCCCCAGAGTTTATAACTCTTAGACTTGCCCACATTGAGCCTCTAGCAATGTATCAATTAAAGTTTGGGTTTTCCTCCTCCACCGATTCCCTAAGTGGTTTCCAGCTATGAGTCTTTGTTCCAGTAAGCTGTGACTCCCTGTACTCACCTGTCTGTCTCTCCAATCTTAGGAGCAATGGTTTTCCCTGTGTTCTCTCCTAGAGATCCAAGAAGAGTTGTTGATTTTTCAGGTTGTTCAGTTTTTTACTTGTGAGGATGGAATGTCAACTTCTAAGCTCCTTACATGCAGAACTGGAAAAGCCCCTAAGCTAAACTTCTAACAGCTCTGCACACACTTTGTGCTTCACTTAGTGATTGGAAAGGGTTAGTGTTCTGAAGTTTTCTACTGGTTAGAAGATATGGAGGCTAGTCTGATCTCCAAGGTCCATTCAGGCTGAATGAGCAGCTGAGCAAGCAGGAACTGGACAATGCAATCCAGAGCTGGTTGAGGGATGGAGGAAGCCTCACATCCCCCAGAAGTTTGGGAAAGAAGACATATGGAGGCATTATTATGTAACCACCCCCACAGCAGCAAAACCACTCCTCCAACCAATGTCTCCACTTCTGGGCCAGGGACTGGCCCAGAGAATCCTGTCTGAACCCTCCCACAGTACAGGCTATGCCTGGAGAAGCTGTTTGGTAGGCAGGGAGCAAGTGCAAAAAGTTCTAGGGCTGTGCCACTCAGTACTGGTTTGGGGGCGATGGGCAGAATAGGAGAGTAGAAGGAAGAGTCATGACCAGATGATCAGGCTATGGAGGCTCCATAGCAAAGAAACAAGAAGATGAAATCAGAAATGTGGGTCGAAGCCAGAAAGGCAGTCAGCAGGTAAACTAGAGGTGCGAAGGAGCAGTGTGCATGATATGGGTGATATTAGTGGAGGACAAGAAGCAGAGGAGGCTTATGTTGCCCTCCTACCCATTACAGGGTAGCATTTACTACCCTGAATCTCTAAACACAGGCTGACTTTCACTGTCCTTAGAATGTGGTTGTTTGATGGTACAGAGGATTTCCATTTCCATTTCCATTGTCCTGGCTCTGACAAAGCTGTCCATTTAATTGCTATATTACCTAGATTACCTCCTAGAGAGTCACATTGCTTCCTTCACTCATGTAGACCAGCACTCCACTAAATAGGCAAGTTTTCTTTCACCCAAGCTGCCATATGCTTAGGCAGCACTTATTTCAAACATGTATCATCTGGTTTTGAACTCAGCCTAGAACCTAGTCCCGACCAACCTTGCTTGTTCATGCAGTCAGTTCACCTCTGGGCATTCCAAATCTTCCAGAGTATCTTCACCAAAACTCCTGCTGGACACTACACTCTGGCTCTTCCCAATCTTTGCCCCAGTAGCGCCTGGCACACACATAGACCCCTCTAAAGGTATCTAAAGGTATGTATGTATGTATGTGTTTATTTATTTATTTTATTTATGAGAGATCCAGAGAGAAAGAGGCAGAGACACAGGCAGAGGGAGAAGCAGGCCCCATGCAGGGACCCCAACATGGGACTCGATCCCAGGTCTCCAGGATCATCCCCTGGGCTGAAGGCAAGCACTAAACCACAGAGCCACCTGGGCTGCCCCACAGACCCCTCTAGATGTGGGCTTGTATTGGGGTGTGACTGTGCACCCTGCATTGACCCATGCCTCTCCTCTGGTAATAAAGATGTGACACTTAGTAAAGAACTATGCTGAAGTAACAATGTGCTACTACAGTGACACAACCATGCATTCACTAGAGAAACAGGATCCCCATGCTCTTTCTGTTTTCCATCTGATTACTCATGCTTCTCAGATGTGGCTGAGAGCTGAAGCCTAGAGTTTCTGGAGCCCACCTTTCCCTCTGTTTTGAGAATTGGGATAATATTTGCTCTGCTACCAGGGTTTTAGTCCATCTCTTTTTGCCAGGATTCTCCTCAAGGATCAAAGACAAAGCATTATTTATAACTTCAAAAGGTTCTCAGAAAAGCAGAGCAAAACCACAATGCAGCATCACTTCATACACACTAAGTTGGCTATAATTTTTTAAAAGGAAAATAAGTGTTGGCAAGGTTGTGGAGAAGTTGGAATGCTTGTACACTGCTGGGAGGAATGTAAACTGATGCAGCCACTGTGGAAAACAATTTGACAGTTCCTCATAAAGTTAAACACAGAGTTACCATATGACCCAGCAATTCCACTCCGAGGTATAGACCCAAAAGAATTGAAAATAGGTATTCGAACATGTGTATGCACACTCATGTTCATAGCAGCACTAATCATAATAGCCAAAAGCAAGAAATAACACAAATGTGCATCAATGAATGAGTGAACAAACTATGGTATGTACATTTGATGGAATGTTATTCAGCCATAAAAAGGGAAGAAGCATAGATATACACTACAGTGTGGATAAGCTTTGAAAACATTATGCTGAATGAAAGCTGAATGTCAAACAAAAGGTCACATATCCCATCCATAGATTGATTCCATTTATATAAAATGTTCAAAATAAGTAAATCCATAGAAACAAGAGAGCAGATGGATGGTTACCAAGGCCTGGGAGGATGGAGACATGGAGAATGTGAGCAATTGTTTAATAGGTATAGGGTTCTCTTTTTGGGTGATGAACATATTTTGAAACTAGATATAGGTAATGGTTGCATAACATTGTAAATGTACTAAACACCACTGAATTTCTCCTAAATCTTTAAAATTTCAAGAGTGAGGTTGAATCTGGACACCTAAGGTCATTTGGAATCACAAGGTGTTCTTTTGTTATCTTTCCTCTCCTGAGCTACTAACTGAGTGCTCAATTAGACTCATCCATTGCTGTCTTTCCAATGGGTCCTTATTTATCAATCTCAGGATGCTGTGGAGGGAGGTCACTGCAGCGCTATTTCAAATTCTATGGTCTCTATAGGAGCAGTCATTGCCAGTTCATCTTGCAGATACAGAAGACAGAACTGAAGTGGCTTGCCGAAGGCCACTTGTCAGGGTAACAGTGAGGTTGGATGTCAGCTTGCCTAGCCCTGCTAACTTGCTATCACCACTCTGCTTTGTTCCCAGCATCTATATTGTGGAAGGGCAGAGGACATGCAACAGTCCAAGAAAGCCACACTCCTACCCAGCAGGGAGACTGAGCTGAATGTAGCCAACGAGAACTGAGTGGTAACACTACTTCAAGAAGAATTCTTGGCTTCTTGATACTATCCAGTTTTCCCAGACACTCCTAGCCCACTTTCCCCACTCTACTACCATCCTTTACTGAAAACTGTTTTCCTTTGCTTTCAAATGAATGGCTACCTCAGGTACTGTGGTCCCGCTCCTGTCAGAGGTGGGCAGCTGACCCTGGCTGGGACAACTCATCACTTTCCTGAGGAGGTTGGAACTGGAACTTAGACCTTTCTAGGATCTGGACCCTAACATGTAAAATTCATAAGCTAGTTGAAGGTGTGCTACCCTAACGTAGTAGCTGGAGGAAGAGGCAAAGGAAAGATGGGGACAGAATTTTCTCACTTCCTTATAGTGTCCATGTGTGGACTGAGACCCAGCTCCTTCTTCCCTTGGATTCTGAGAAGTGCCCCAGTTTTCTGCTATGGCAGGTCCTGCACATTACCACCTTCACAACACACCCAACTCCTATCTTATAAGCTAGAGGATGGAAAACTCATGTCCAAATTTCCCAGACTCCCTTGTAGTAAAGGTTTCACACGTGATCAAAGTTACACCAGGCCCACACGCCTGCAAGACACATGGAAGTTGGTAATGAACACCCCAGAGTGGTGACCACACTCAGGGGGATCAGACTTTCTACAGGTAGAATGGACCCGAGGCGCTTAGCTTTCCTGAGAAGTTGATGTGTAGAGTCTATTGCACCAACCCTAAGCAGTGGCAGAGACAGAAGTAGCAGCAAGGTTTTCAGAAGACGAGTCCTGTGGTCTAGTCAGGCATCTCTTCTGGCTATAGGATCTAAGCTTGGGTACTTGACCTGCCTGGAAATTCTATCCACCATATAATATGCTGTCATAAATTCCTTTCTCTTAAACGAACTTGTGGATTTGGTGGTCTGTAGCTTATAAAGAATGCATTTATACATATCAACAATCATAGATTCCTCTTGATAGTTTGACCTGAGTGGCTGTCACCTGCAAGCAAAATAGTCTTAATTAGTACAATAGCCAAATTCATTATCCAAATTGTCTATCAAAAAGAAAAAAAGCAACTTTGAAAGAGGTTGAAAAAAACTCCTTTATCCAAAAAATAGGTGTCTCCATTTTCAGGCAGCTCTGACCGTATTCTCTAAGTTAAGACATCTGAAATTTCATAGAATGGGAAATGTGTGTGATACAAGCTAATTGATTTGTGGGGAACCCTGGATAGTTGCAACTTTACCTGATAAAAGTTTTAAAATTAAAAGTATTTAAAATAAAGATACTCATCTTTATTGGGTCATTAGCTTTAATGTTCTCCTTGAGTTCTGAAGGTATGAGGCCCAGAGAGTTGCTCAAGAACACACATAAAGTATCAGGATTGGAACGAGAAGTCATATCACTTGACACTGGTCTCATCTCTCCTCCAAAGCACAGTATCTCTGGAAGCTAAGATTTTAGAGCTTGTGGCTTAGCCAGAAACAACAGAAGAAAAGAGAACAGAGCCTTATCACATATTTTTTATGACCATGCTAGCAGAATTCAAAGTCAGAAGAATGGATCTGTGAAAGATGTATTTGACCAAATCCTTGTTTGTTATTCCTTTTCTGAAAGGAGTTATCAGTTCAAAGGGGAGAGTGAGTTCATGCCCATTCTTTCCTCTTATCCATGCCAGCCTTGCCCACACCAGATGAGCTGTGCCTCGATTTTTCGTGCAGCCCTTCACACAGATTGGACTAATGTGTCTAAAAGTTTCATGAAGTATCTGCCGAAAGAAATGTTGTTTCTTTCCTAAAGACACTCCAACAGAGGCTTTTGTTTTGTTTTTTTTAAACAAAGCATGGTAATAGTCCATAGCAACTATCATAAATAGAGATTTGTCATGGCAAGGAAAGGTGCTGCTAAAATAGCTTAAGTCATGATTGGCCTTCCCATAGTGCCTCTGAGAAATGGTGCACGCACACAGGGGAGAAGCCTGACTCTGGACCCCTGCCTGATGTTTACAAGAACTGAAGTGTACACGAAGTCAGCAACCAGCCCAAAAGAGTGGCCATTCCTGGTACAAATGCTGCTGAAAATTCACTCAGAGGAGGAGCAAAACTCTTCATCAGAGTAGGAGAAAAAAGAGAGAAACAGTGATTTTGTCATGAGCAAATCACTAAAAAATGAAAAGGGCTGCTTATTACCTAATGTGTCTTCTGGAGATAGATGGTATTTCATGGAGTCAACCAAACAGGAAATGAATCAGTGTTTGAAATAATAGTAGCTACTCAAGATTTTTCTTAATTCTCTCCAGACTTGAAAACAGTAACAATATCAGCATCCAGGAGATGTAAGTTCTCTGTCATGTATTGAGGAATAACATCAAATTCAACAGCCTTTAAAGGTCTTGGAATTGAGTGTTTTTGAAACAGTGGATCTCACACTTTAATGGAAACCTTAACCATCTATTTATCTTTGCCAAAAAGACCCAAGGTGGCAGAAACTAAGTTTTGCTTTGAATGTTCTTTTTCAAATGCATGTTGGTAGCATTGTCTGATTATTTTTTACTAAAGTAGGAATGGGAAGCTATATTGTCTACTTTGACTTCTTCGCTTCAATGGATGGAGGTCCTTTCCCTATAGTATTGGACCTTATCTCCAAGCCATGAGGCTGGACAGGTGACCATGTGTCCACCATTGGCAGGAGGAGAAGCTCCAAGGGAAAAAGCCACCATGCAGGCTGCCAGCAAAGGATCCTAATGATCTCTGATAATATGCATGCTCTTTCTAAGGACAGATTGAGCCTGAGGTGCAATCAGGTAGAAGAAACATACAATAACAACAGAATTTATTGCCCAAAGAGCAAAAGAATAGAAGGCAGAACCAAAGGGGTAGAGACATAGAATTATGAGAAAAGATGAGAGGCAGGGGAAATCTTTCATTATGGAAATGCATCTTGAGGTCTGCAAACACTCTCTAGAAAGGCCAGCACAGAAGCCATGGAACAGAAAGGCTCACAGACCACACTTTGTTTCTCAAATCATACTTGTATTGAACCAATTTAAAACATACAGAGAGAAGCCAGGAGAAGAGATGGGAGAGGCTGACACACTCAGGATAGGAGCAAACAGGGCATTTGCGTGTCTGACTCTCTGCCACATCAGCCTTCCTTGCTGATGGTGTGGTTATAAGGTAGGCAAAAGGGCTCAGCAGATGGCTCTCTCATCTATCAGAGAGATGCTGGATAAGTGTGCTGGGCTGTGTGCCACCTAAAACTCACTGATAACCACTGAACAGCCTACACTGCATGTTTCAGGTAACCAGGGCATGCATGGCTGTATCAGTTTGCTAGGGCAGCCATAACAAAATGCCAGACTGTGTAGCTTAAACAACAGAAATGTATATTCTCATGGTTCTGGAGACTGGACACCTAAGGCCAAGGTGTCAGCTCAGTTTGTTACTACTGAAGGATATAAGGGAAGGATTTATCCTGAGCCAGAATCATAATGCTATTGTTTAAAAAAAATATCAGAAAACAAGAAATAACTCTTAGAGATTACAAATATAATGCAAACATTAAAAACTCAACATAAAGCCTAAAAGAGCAAGTGAAGGAACAGTCCAAGAAGAATAAAAGACAAAGGTATAAAAAAATAAGAAAAAAAAAAAGAGACACAAATGAAGTATGTAGTTGATGCAAAAGTGGCCATAACAGTAACTTCTTGCAAGATACATCCACGAAGGCAAAAGAAACAAAAGCAAAAATGAACTATTGGTACTTCATCAAGATAAGAAGCTTTTGCACAGCAAAGGATACAGTCAACAAAACTCAAAGACAACCTACAGAATGGGAGAAGATATTTGCAAATGACGTATCAGATAAAGGGCTAGTATCCAAGATCTATAAAGAACTTATTAAACTCAACAGCAAAGAAACAAACAATCCAATCATGAAATGGGCAAAAGACATGAACAGAATTCTCACAGAGGAAGACATAGACATGGCCAACAAACACATGAGAAAATGCTCTGCATCACTTGCCATCAGAGAAATACAAATCAAAACCACAATGAGTTACCACCTCACACCAGTGAGAATGGGGAAAATTAACAAGGCAGGAAACAACAAATGTTGGAGAGGATGCGTAGAAAAGCGAACCCTCTTACACTGTTGGTGGGAATGTGAACTGGTGCAGCCACTCTGGAAAACTATGTGGAGGTTCCTCAAAGAGTTAGAAATAGACCTGCCCTACTACCCAGTAATTGCACTGTTGGGGATTTACCCCAAAGATACAGATGCAATGAAACGCTGGGACACCTGCACCCCGATGTTCATAGCAGCAATGTCCACAATAGCCAAACTGTGGAAGGAGCCTCGGTGTCCATCGAAAGATGAATGGATAAAGAAGATGTGGTTTATGTATACAATGGAATATTCCTCAGCCATTAGAAACAACAAATACCCACCATTTGCTTCAACGTGGATGGACCTGGAGGGTATTATGCTGAGTGAAGTAAATCAATCGGAGAAGGACAAACAGTGTATGTTCTCATTCATTTGGGGAATATAAATAATAGTGAAAGGGAATATAAGGGAAGGGAGAAGAAATGTGTGGGAAATATCAGAAAGGGAGACAGAACATAGACTCCTAACTCTGGGAAACGAACTAGGGGTGGTGGAAGGGGAGGAGGGCGGGGGGTGGGGGTGAATGGGTGACGGGCACTGAGGGGGACACTTGACGGGATGAGCACTGGGTGTTATTCTGTATGTTGGTAAATTGAACACCAATAAAAAATTAATTTATTAAAAAAATGTGGCCATAAATCTCCATCCTTCCTTGTCTTAGTTCAGGTTGTTATAAAAGAAAAAAAAAATGGCACAGGCTTGGTGACTTAAACAACAAATATTTATCTCTACAGTTCTAGAGACTGGGAAGTCCAAGACCAATGCGCTAGCGATTTAATGTCTGGTGAGAGCCCTTCCCCTGGTTTACAGATAGCCATCTTCTCATTGTATTTTCCCATGGCAGAGAGAGAGTAGAATCGAGATTGCTCATGTCTCTTCTTACAAGAGCCCTAATCCCATCATGGGAGCTTCACCCTCATGACTTAATCATCTCCCAAAGGCCCCATTTCTAAACACCATCACATTGGGTATTATGGTTTCAACATGTGAATTTTTAGGAGAACCTGCCCATCGTGACATGACTTTGCATTTCTTGCTTAGAAAAAGTAGAGCCCATTTTTCTTCCCCCTTGCAGCTGGGTTGAACTTGTAATTTGCTTTATCCAATAGAATGTGATAGAAGTGACGTACCAATTCTGAGTCAAGGCCTTGAGACCTTGTACATGCCTGCTTGCTTTATCGGAATTCTCCCCAACTGCCATGTGACCAGACCTAGACTAGTCTGCTAGAAGATGAGAGCATGTGGAGGAAGATGAACTATCCTAGCTGACATCATCTTATACCAGCCAATTACTAGCAAGTCCAACCTTCATGACCCTTGATGCATGAAGCAGCCCAGCCAAGACTTGGAAGGCTGGACAGGTCAACCCAAACCAAAGTACTGACCCCTAGATCTTCAGCTCAATAAGTAGTTGTTTTGGCCACTAAATTGGGGGAGGAGGTAGTTTGCTACACAGCAACATCTAACTGATATAGAGCATTAGTCAAAGAAGATTAAAATCTCAATAACTAAAGTGTCAAGAAGCAAGAACAAAGGAGAAAAAGAGAAGGAAATTGCCATAGGCATAGTACAACAAAATTTCCCAGGCCTAACAGATGAGTTTCTATATTAAAAGAGTCCACCAAATTTCCACTCTAATGTGTGTGGGGAATAATCCTACACTAAGGAAATCTTTGTGAAATCTCAGAATACTAGGAGAAAGGAGAAGTTCCTATAGACTTTCAGAAGTGAAAAAATAGTCTTATAAAAAGACTCTGGAATAAAAATGGCATTGGACTTCCCATAGGCAACCCAGAAAGCTAGAAGACCATGAAGAAAAGGCCTTTAAAATTTGGAGAGAGAATGATTTCCTCCTGCTAATAAGTCTATACTCAAAGTGTGGATATATAATAAACACTCAAGTTCCCAAAAAAATGTGCTGCCATGCTTCCTTTCTCAGGAAGCTATTGGAGGATGTGCCTCATCAAAATGAATAGGTAATATACTTATGCTTACATATGGGTCAGGTGTACTTGGGTTATTTACACCTACCTCAGAGAATTAAAAAGACGTCCACACAAAAACTTGCCCATGAATTTCATAACATTATTCATAATAGCCAGAAAGTATAAACAATCTGAATACCATCAACAGATAAATGGATAAACAAAATGTGATATATCCATGCACTGGAATATTATTCAGTCATAAAAAGGAATTAAGTACTGATACATGTTATAATATGGAGGAACCTCAAAGACATTATGTTAGGGAAGCCAGACACAAAAGGCCACGTGTTGTATGATTCTGTTGATATGAAATGTCTAGAATAAGCAAATGAATAGAGACAGAAAGTATATTAGTAGTTTCCAGGACCTGAGGGAAGGGAGGAATGGGTGAGTGCTGATGAAGATGAGGTTTATTTTTGAAGTGATATAAATGTTCTGGAGTTAGATAGTGGCACAATTCTGTGAATTTAATAAAACCACTCAATTGTATGCTTAATAGGTGTGAAATTTTGGGGGATATGAATTATATTTCAATTACAATTGCATACATTCATTGAGAGAGTTGAATTCTGCAGATTCAGAAGATAAGAGCCCCAACATTAAGAGACAAAGGGAATGCCAAGAATAATATTAAAGTCCTATGACAACACTGTGCAGCAGTGGAAGTAACAATGCCAGATTAGTACAGCAGATAAGGGACTCTGAAAAAGATTCAAAAATGAAGCTGGTGTTGTATAAGTTCTTCATATATTTTGGATATTAACCCCTTATTGTGCATATCATTTGCAAATATCTTCTCTCTTTTTAAAAAGATTTTATTTAGTTAGTTGTGGGGTAGAAAGCACGACAGGCAGGGGGTGGACAAAAAGAGAAGGAGAAGCAGACTGAGCAGGGAGCCTGACACGGAGCTTAATCCCAGGACTCTGAGATCATGACCTGAGCTGAAGGTAGACACCTAACCAACTGAGCCACTCAAGTGCCCTGCAAATATCTTCTCCTTTTCAGAAAACAATATGGAAATTCTCTAAGAAGTAAAAAATAGAAATATTATATGATCCAATAATTCCATTATTATTTTTTACAAAGAAAACAAAAACACTGATTCAGAAAGATATATGTACCCCTATGTTTATTGCAGCATTATTTACAATAGCCAAGATATGGAAATAACCTGTGTCCATCAATAGACAAAAGTAAAAGATACACACACAGAGGAAAGGAAGATGTACACATACCCACACACTGGAATATTACACAGCCATAAAAAGGATGGTATTGTGCTATTTGAGACAACTTGGATGGACCTACAAGGTATTATGCTAAGTGAAATAAATCAATTGAGAAAAACAAACACTAAATGATTTCACTCATAAGTGGAATCTAATCCCCCAAAATCCAAATGAACAAACAAATTAATAAAAAGCAGAATCAGGCCTATAAATACAGAGAAAAAACTGATGGTTGTTGAGCAGGGATGAGGGGCATGAACTGTGTAAAATGGATGAGGGGGATAGAGATACAGGCTCCCAGTTACAGAATGAATAAGTCGTGGGAATAAAAGGCACAGCATAAGGAATGTAGGTCAATGTTACTGTAATAATATTGTATCAGGACAGATGTAGCTACTTGTGGCAAACCAAGAGGAAAGTATAAAGTTGTGAAAGTGGCACCTGGGTGGCTCAGTTGGTTAAGCATCTACCTTCTGCTCAGGTCATAATATCAGGGTCCTGGGATGGAGCCCTGCGTTGGGCTCCCTGCTAAGTGGGGAGTTTGCTTTTCCTTCTCCTTCCGCCCCTCCTGACATGCTCATGTCCTCTCTCTCAATTAAATAAAATCTTTAAATGTATGGAATCATTGTGTTGTGTACCTGAAGCCAATGTAACTGTGTCAACTATAGTCAACTTTTTTT
Source organism: Vulpes vulpes (assembly GCF_048418805.1). Lineage (NCBI taxonomy): Eukaryota > Metazoa > Chordata > Mammalia > Carnivora > Canidae > Vulpes > Vulpes vulpes. The sequence continues at coordinate 87,551,123 of NC_132793.1, read as the reverse complement.
AAAAGCTGAAAAAAAAATGAAGCTGATGTTGATGAGTTTGAACATATTCAAAAGAATTTTATAATCAGTTTGGTGATAAAACAGTAATTAGTATATAGGAGACAAATGGAAACTTTTTTGAAATTTAAAACCAGACAAGAGGAAAACCTGAGCAAAATAACAATAACAGAGATGTAACTATAATAGATGTAACACCATATAACTCAGCTGTGAATAACAGTTGCATGCTCATAATGTAAACATAAATAGATACATACTTAAAAAATGATATAACAATATTGCCAGGAGGGGAAGCATATGTGTATTTGTAGACAGGAAAGGGGAAGGGATTATCAGGAGATAATATCTAAAATTGAAAACTCAAGAAACAGAAGTATAGACAAGTTATATAGAAATATGGAAATAGATGCCAGGAAAAAAACTCAGCTAAAATAATTTTAAAAGATTTGCTTCAAAAGAATCTTTTCCTGCCTCATCCATTAAACTTCTAATTTTTACATGAAAATGGACAGTTCTTCCCATTGGGCAAAAGCCATGCTTTTTTCCTGTTAGAAATGCAGAGGAAGGGTTTGGAAGAATTAATAGTGATATATTTACTAGAGAATTGGTTCTGCCTTTCTATTATCTGTCTGTCTTTCTGCCGATCTCTTTAGATATCCTTCCAAGAAAGCCATACTGTGTTGACCACACCATTGTTGGAAGAGGAAAAATGAAAGAGAAATGCTTATAAACATTTTGAGTTATTTTGCATCATTTTGAAATAATTGGTGTCAGAATTTTGAGCTTTTGTCATTCAAAGTATAAAATAAAAATCGAAAAAATAAAAGAAGAAATGGCCTAGTATTTAACAGTAATTCCTTCCTCCATTTTTTAAAATAACAGAACCCTGATTTTTTGTTGTTTTGTTTTTTAAGTCTTCCTGCTCCTCTGTGTAGCCTTAGCCTCAGAGATTGACTCTAATCCAGTCACTGGATAATTCTAGTCACTGGCATAGGAAGAGGCTTGTGACCCAATTCTGACTGATGAGATATTAGAAAAGTCTCCCAGGAGGGACTGTGTGGTGAATTTCTTAGTTCATAAAATAAGACACAAGGATAAGAAGATTCCCTCTTCGACTATGAATGCCGCAAGAATGTGATACCTGGGCAGCTAGCTGACCTGTGGAGGTCTGCAGACAGAGAAGGTGGAAAAAAGATAGGGCCTTGATGGCAAGGTGGAGCCAACTCTGGAACACCTTTCTTTGGGACTTCTATGAGCTGAGTCCACCAGTCTCTTTACCTCTTAAGTTGTCTTGTATTGAGAGTTGTATTACTTCCAGCTAAAAGCATCCTATGAAGACCCCTATCTAAACATACAGTATATTTTCAGAATAGCCAGGAGGATGAAGAGAAAGTCCTAAAGAACTTCCAGAAGGGAAAAAGACAGCCCTCAAAGGAATGGGAATCAGACAAGCAGCAGACTGGTAGCCCCACTGGGTACTGGAACGCCAAGGAACAGAGCCTGCATATCTTGAAGGGGAATGGCTTCAATTGAAAAAAAGTTCAGCCAAAGTAACCATTCAGTGTGAGGACATGTTAAAGAAACTTTTAGATTCCTGTGACTTCAAAAAGTTTATGTCCCATGCATTTTTTCTTAGGAAATAACCAAAGAGAATATGCCAACAAAATAAGGGAATGAATCAACAAATGGAAAAACAGATACTCCAGGAAACAATAGTTCCAAACCCAGAATAGCAGTCAGGAGAAGCACCAGGTCTGCAACTAAACAGCAAGGCTTCACCCTAGAGTAGGAGATCAGAGGCTTGGGAGGGAGGACCCATGAAAAAAATGGACTTCGTGGGGTAACACATGCTCCCAGTACAGGAAGTTATGACAAGGACAAGCATGTAAGGTGGAAGCAGAAAGGCATCGAGGTACTCCATGAAAAATAAATAGATGTAGAGTCACAATCTACATATGAAGCATAAGACTTGGGTGGGATTCAAGAATTAGAAAGAAATGGATTCTAAACAATATAGAATGATAGGAAGCTGGGAACCAGGAGGCATGTGTTGAATAAGATGGATGTTTCTCTCCAAAAGAAAAACAAACTGAATCTAAAAGATTTGATGCAAATATGAAACAAACCCAAATAGATCATGACTTTGAGCAATTGGCAATGGGAAATACAGTCCAAGTGAAACTGTTTTTCAGTGATCCAAGGATACTGACAGTAGATCCACGAGGAAAGAAGCATATTTCTGGCACATGACTCAGCAATGATAAAATTTACGCAAAGTCACATTAACTTGGTTTTTGCTTGTATGTTGGCTTTCACCTTTTAGAATCAATCTATAAATAAAACTTTACAGATAAGCCTTATCAATCTTGACAGAGTAAGAGTAGAGATGTGTCAACAGAAGTTGGTAAGCAGACTTGAATATGAGTGGAGGCATAATGTCTCCATGTCACAGAATAAGGAATCAATAAACACAAACTATGGTTACCCTGGAATAAACAACAATGTAGGATAAGATATTTATATCTTTTAAATGTCTTGTTCTGATTTTAATGAGAATTCTTACAAAGTTTCACCAGCAAACATGTTTGCTATGGTGTGTTATTTTTATTTTATTTCATTTTTTAATTTTTTATTTTTGAGCAGAGTTATGTTTACAGAAAAAAATTAGTGGAAAGTACAGAGTTCCCATAAACCACTCACTCCCCCAATTAATTCCTCTATTTTTAACACCTTGAGTTAGTGTGGGACATATTTTGCTATTGATGAAATACTAATACTGTAGCTTATTTTTTTAGGTTGAGAAAGTCTCCTTTTATTATTATTGAGAATTTTGCTCAGGCTCAGTGTCAGGTTTTTAAATTTAATAAATCTACCAAGATGAATATATATCTTCCCTTTAACATGCTAGTAAATTACATTAATAGATTTCTAATATTGACTAATAACAGTGAGAAAAAAAATAGACTCACCAATAGATAGCATTTGGATGTTTTAGAGAAAAAAAACTTTGTTTCCTTTCTTACACACCACATCCAAAAGTAAATTCCAAATTAAGTAAAGTTCTAAATGTAAAAATCAAAACCCTGAAAGAATCTGAGGAAAGTATAGAAGAATATTTTCATAGTCTTGGAATTGGGAAGGACTTCCTAACCAAGAATCAGAATCCAGTTCTTTTCACAAAAGGAAAGAGGGAGATATAATTACATAAAAATGTAAACCTTTTTGCTCAAAACAAAACAAAAAAATCTACCCTTAACAAAAAAGAAATAAGATAAAGGACAGGCTGAGATATAATATTCACTATATATAGTAGACAAAGGATTCAAATTCATTACATATAAAGAGGGTGTGTGTATTGGCAAAAAGAGAAGCAACTTATTAGAAAATGAACAAAGTTACATAAGCAGACAATTCATAGAAGAACTCCAATTGTTTATAAATATGTGAAAAAATTCTCAGTATCAAAATTTAAGTGAAACGCAGAGACTCATCAGAACAGGTGGAAATTAAATAAGGACGGTAGCAGGACGTGGAAGGATTGAGTGGGATAGCAAGGAGAGACCTCCTGGGATGAGGAGGAGCTGAAAGGCTTGCCTTGCTGCCCTCCCAGGTTAGGGCCAGGCAGTGGGGTCTGAGCCTTCCCAGCATGGAAAGCTGGCAGGAAGCTCCAGGCACAAGGCCCAGGGCTAACCCCATCATGGCAGCTGGCAGTGGTCAAATGGAGTGGATGATGAAGGTTGGTTAGAAAACAGGGCATCTGGTCTTCCTCCCTTTCACCCTGCCCACACTGCTCCTTACCACCCCCTCCAGAGGCAGAGAAACCCCGCACTTCAACTGTGTGCTAGCTCTCTTGAGCCCTGACTGGGTGCCCCGCCACACACACACCTCTGCCAGAGCAGCAGCAGATGGAGAAAACATGATGGCAGAGAAACAATACCATTTCTTTCCACCACGTTTTGCCCTGCTAAAGACTTTTAAAGAAACTGGTCATTACAAATTCATCAGGAAAAAAAAAATAAACGACAAGTGGAAAATGATGGGTCAATTTAGTGATCTATAATTAATCATAGGAACTCAGCAAAGGAAACCATTTCAATTTCATTTTATTTGAGGGCTTATTTATTCAAATTATGGATGGCTGGGCTTATTCCCAGCTCAGAGTTAACTTTTAATCCAGCAACAAGGAGAGAAGGGTAAATATCATCCCAGGGACAGATGATGCCACTTGTCTTCATTTTCCTGTTTTTATTTCTATGTTATGGTGCCCCAGACACACTCATTATCACTCCCAGTGCCTAGCTGGGTCCTTTCACAAATCCTTCCTTGTTGGCCTGAACAAGTCCTGTTCTGTGGTAAATAAGCTCACTTCTTCTGTGTCTCTTTCCTCTCCAGGATCTAAACAAGCCTGAGGCCTCCCTGGGCTCCCCACGCTGGGCTGTCTTCTTTGGAGGGATTGCTGTCTCCCCCAAATCCCACAGATTTTTATAAGTTTATAAGTTCTTTTTTCATTTTCATTTAGCTTAAAATATTTTTAAAAAGATTTTATTTATTTATTCATGAGAGACACAAAGAGAGAGGGAGAGACACAGGCAGAGAGTGAAGCAGGCTCCATGCAGGGAGCCCGATGCGGGACTTGATTCCAGGTCCCCGGGATCACACCCTGAGCCCAAGGCAGATGCTCAACCACTGGACCACCCAGGAGCATCTAGCTTAAAATATTTTAACATTTCTCCTGAGATTTCTTCTTTTTTCTTTCTTTCTTTCTTCTTCATGCATTATTTAGAAGCGTGTTGTTTGATTTACAACTATTTCAGGATTTTCAAGTTATTTTTTGTTATTTCTAGTTTAATTCCATTGTGGTCTGAAATCAGATATTGTATGATTTCTATTCTTTTAAATGTGTTAAAGTGTGTATTATGGCCCAGAAGATGCAGGAAGAATCCACACATTTTGGAGCTGCATCCAGAACATTGCTTCATGGTCATCTCTCTTAGAAATTCTGCACCATCCACCCTCTCCCCATCAGCATTACCTAAGATACCACCAGACCCACTCCAACTCTTCCGCACACAAGGTCCTTCAGAGCTCCTAGTCCTCTAGAATATCTTTCCCTCGATTCTAAATGATTTCTGCATTGTCTTTCCCATCTTCCCATGATGGTCAGGACTCATGTTCAATCACAGAAACTACCTTACAGGTTTATGCAGAAAAGGAGTTAAGGGGGGGGGGCACGATGGCAGAGGAGTAGGGTCCCCAGGTCACCTGGCTCCACCAACTTACCTAGATAACTTCCAAATCATCCTGAAAACCTACGACTTTGACCTGAGATTTAAATTTATTTATGATAGAGAGAGAGAGAGAGAGAGAGAGAGAGGCAGAGACATAGGCAGAGGGAGAAGCAGGCTCCATGCACCGGGAGCCCACGTGGGACTCGATCCCGGGTCTCCAGGATCGCGCCCTGGGCCAAAGGGAGGCGCCAAACTGCTGCACCACCCAGGGATCCCTTGACCTGAGATTTAAAGAGAGAACAGCTGGAACGCTAGAGAGAGAGTTGGCGCTTCGAACAAGGTAGGAAGACGGAAAATAAATAAATATAAAAACATCCAACGGGGAGAGCCCCCTGTGAGGAGCCAGGCTAAGGCCGGGGCAAGAGCCCCCAGGACAGGAGAGCCCCGACCCAGAGAAGCAGGGACTTCCGCATTCTTCCCGGGCAGAAAGGCGCTTGCAGGGAGCTCGGGCAGGACCCCAGGAGGGACGGGAATACCCTCAGGCTCCCGGGGTCACTAACAGAAACCTGTGCCCCAGGGAGAGCGTCACACCCCGCGGCCGAGCTCCCTAAAGGGCTGCAGCATGCCCAGCGGGCCCGGGAGCAGCTCCAGCTGCGCCCCGGGAGCGCAATTCCAGCAGCGCAGGCCCCGGAGCCCAGGACGCGAGGGACACAGCCCAGGCTCCTGCACTCTCCCCGGGACAGGTGGAGGCCGGGAGGACACAGGAAAGCAAGGACGCTCCTGCCCCCGGGCGGCCCCGAGCTGTGCAGATCAGCGTCCCCCACCCCCGGAGCATCCAGGCCCCTACGGACTGGGAGCTGCGGTAGTTACTGCGGGAGCTGACTCCAGGGCTGGAGAGCTGGCCGCCGCCACTGCTGTTGTTCCTCCTGGCATCACCCTGTGCCTGGGATGGAGCAAGGCCGCCAAGGGACAGGGATCTCGTGGGGTAAATAGCTCCTAGTGAGCCTGGCACCCAGCAGGGGGTTGGGCAGCTCCCCCAGGTGCACACACCTGAGAGTCAGCACAGCAGGCCCCTCCCCCAGAGGACCAGGTGGAAGGACAGGGGAAGAGCAAGTTCTTGACCGAGCAGCACTGGAAAGCTCCAGGGGAAGTCAAGGGATTTACAGTATATACAACCAGAGGATACCCTCTTTGTTTTTTAGTTTCTGTTTTTGCTTTTTGTTTGTTTTTGTTTGTTTCTTTGTTTTTGTTTCCCTTCTTTTCTTTTTATTTTCCCCTTCCTTTTTCCAGTACAACTTGTTTTTGGCCACTCTGCACTGAGCAAAATGACTACAAAGAAGAACTCACCATAAAAGAAAGAATCAGAAATAGTACCCTTTCCCACAGAGTTACAGAATTTGGATTCCAATTCCATGTCAGAAAGCCAATTCAGAAGCACAATTATAAAGCTACTGGTGGCTCTGCAAAAAAGCGTAAAGGATTCAAGAGATTTCATGACTGCAGAATTTAGATCTACTCAGGCTGAAATTAAAAATCAATTAAATGCGATGCATCCAAACTGGAAGTCCTAACAACGAGGGTTAATGAGGTAGAAGAATGAGTGAGTGACACAGAAGACAAGTTGATGGCAAGTCATGAAGCTGAGGAAAAAAGAGAAAAGCAACTAAAAGATCACGAGGAAATGTTAAGGGAAATAAATGACAGCCTCAGAAGGAAAAATCTACATTTAATTGGGGTTCCCAAGGGCGCCAAAAGGGACAGGGGACCAGAAAGTATATTTGAACAAATCATAGCTGAGAACTTCCCTAACTTGGGGAGGGAAACAGGCATTCAGATCCAGGAGATAGAGAGATCCCCCCTAAAATCAATAAAAATTTCAACACCTCAACATTTAATAGTTAAGCTTGCAAATTCCAAAGATAAAGAGAAGATCCTTAAAGCAGCAAGAGACAAGAGATCTCTAACCTTTATGGGGAGAAGTATTAGGATAACAGCAGACCTCTCCACAGAGACCTGGCAGGCCAGAAAGGGCTGGCAGGATATATTCAGGGTCCTAAATGAGAAGAACATGCAGCCAAGAATACTCTATGTAGCAACGCTCTCATTCAGAATAGGAGAGATAAAGAGCTTCCAAGATAGGCATAAACTGAAAGAATATGCGACCACCAAACCAGCTCTGCAAGAAATGTTAAGGGGGACTCTGTAAAAGAAAGACGAAGTCCAAAGAAACAATCCACAAAAACAGGGACTGAATAGGTATTATGATGACACTAAATTCATGTCTTTCAATAGTAACTCTGAAAGTGAATGGGCTTAATGATCCCATCAAAAGGCACAGGGTTTCAGACTGGATAAAAAAGCAGGACCCATCTATTTGCTGTCTACAAGAGACTCATTTTAGACCTAAGGACACCTACAGCCTGAAAATAAAAGGTTGAAGAACCATTTACCATTCAAATGGTCTTCAAAAGAAAGCAGGGGTAGCCATCCTCATATCAGATAAATTAAAATTTATCCCAAAAACTGTAGTAAGATATGAAGAGGGACATTATATCACACTTAAAGGATCTATCCAAAAAAAGGACCTAACAATCATGAATATTTATGCCCCTAATGTGGGAGCTGCCAAGTATATCAATCAATTAATAGCCAAAGTTAAGACATACTTAGATAATAATACACTTACACTGGGAGACTTCAACATGGCGCTTTCTGCAAATGACATATATTCTAAGTACAACATCTCCAAAGAAACAAGAGCTTTAAAAGATACACTGGACCAGATGGATTTCACAGATATTTACAGAACTTTACATCCAAACACAACTGAATACACATTCTTCTCAAGTGCACATGGAACTTTCTCCAGAATAGACCACATACTGGGTCACAAATCAGGTCTTAACCAATACCAAAAGATTGGAATTGTCCTCTGCGTATTTTCAGACCATAATTCTTTGAAACTAGAACTCAATCTCAAGAAGAAATTTGAAAGAAATTCAAACATGTGGAGGTTAAAGACCATCCTTCTAAAAGATGAAAGGGTCAACCAGGAAATTAGAGAAGAATTAAAAAGATTCATGGAAACTAATGAGAATGAAGGTAGAACAGTTCAAAATCTTTGGGACACAGCAAAAGCAGTCCTGAGAGGGAAATACATCGCAATACAAGCATCCCTCAAAAAACTGGAAAAAAACTCAAATACACAAGGTAACCTTGCACCTGAAGGAACTGGAGAAAGAATAGCAAATAAAACCTACACGCAGCAGAAGAAGAGAGTTAATAAAGATTTGAGCAGAACTCAATGAAATAGCGACCAGAAGAACTGTAGAACAGATCAACAAAACCAGGAGTTGGTTCTTTGAAAGAATTAATAACATAGATAAGCCATTAGGCAACCTCATTAAAAACAAAAGTTGTCTTTTGTTTTTAGACTCAAATTAATAAAATCACGAATGAAAAAGGAGAGATCACCACCAATACCAAGGAAACACAAACAATTTAAAAAACAATTGGCAGCTATATGCCAATAAATTAGGCAATCTAGAAGAAATGGATGCATTTCTGGAAAACCACAAACTACCAAAACTGGAAAAGGAAGAAATAGAAAACCTGAACAATAACTAGGGAGGAAGTTGAAACAGTCATCAAAAACCTCCCAAGACACAAAAGTCCAGGGCCAGATGGCATCCCAGGGGAATTCTATCAAACGTTTAAAGAAGAAACACTACCTGTTCTCTAAAGCTGTTTCGAAAGATAGAAAGGGATGGAATACTTCCAAACTTGTTCTATGAGGCCAACATCACCTTATCCAAAACCAGACAAAGGCCCCACCAAAAAGGAGAATTATAGGCGAATATCCCTGATGAACACAGATGCGAAAATTATCAACAAGATACTAGCCAATAGGATCCAACAATACATTAGGAAGATTATTCACCATGACCAAGTGGGATTTATCCCCGGGATGCAAGGCTTGTTCAACACTCATTAAGCAATCAATATGATAGATCATATCAACAAGGGAAAAAACAAGAACCATATGATCTTCTCAATAGATGCAGAGAAAGCATTTGACAAAATACAACATCCATTCCTGATCAAAACTCTTCAGAGTGTAGGGATAGAGGGAACATTCCTCAGCATCCTAAAAGCCATCTACAAAAAAGCCCATAGCAAATATCATTCTCAATGGGGAAACACTGGGAGCCTTTTCCCTAAGATCAGGAACATGACAGGGATGTCCACTCTCACCACTGCTATTCAACATAGTACTAGAAGTCCTAGCCTCAGCAATCAGGCAACAAAATGACATTAAAGGCATTCAAATTGGCAAAGAAGTCAAACTCTCCCTTTTTGCAGATGACATGATACTGTACATAGAAAACCCAAAAGCCTCCACCCCAAGATTGCTAGAACCCATACAGCAATTTGGCAGTGTGGCAGGATACAAAATCAATGCCCAGAAGTCAGTGGCATTTCTATACACTAACAATGAGACTGAAGAAAGAGAAATTAAGGAGTCAATCCCATTTACAACTGCACCCAAAATCATAAGATACCTAGGAATAAACCTAACAAAAGAGGTAAAGGAGCTATATACCCTAAAAACTACAGAACACTTCTGAAAGAAATTGAGGAAGACACAAGGAGATGCATGTGTCTCCATGCTCACGGATTGGAAGAATTAATATTGTGAAGATGTCAATGCTACCCAGGGCAATTTACACATTTAATGCAATCCCGATCAAGATACCATGGCCTTTGTTCAGAGAGTTGGAACAAATCATCTTAAGATTTGTGTGGAATCAGAAAAGACCCTGAATAGCCAGGGGAATATTAAAAAAGAAAGTCAATCTCGGGGGCATCACAATGCCAGATTTCAGGTTGCACTACAAAGGTGTGATCATCAAGACAGTGTAGTACTGGCACAAAAACAGACACATAGATCAAAGGAACAGAATAGAGAATCCAGAAATGGGCCCTCAACTCTATGGTCAACTAATATTCAACAAAGCAGGAAAGTCTATCCACTGGAAAAAAGACAGTCTCTTCAATAAATGGTGCTGGGAAAATTGGACAGCCACGTGCAGAAGAATGAAACGAGACCATTCTCTTACACCATACACAAAGATAAACTCAAAATGGATGAAAGATCTAAATGTGAGACAATAATCCATCAAAATCCTAGAGGAGAACACAGGCAATACTCTTTTAGAACTTAGCCAAGCAACTTCTTGCAAGATACATCTATGAAGGCAAGGGAAACAAAAGCAAAAATGAATTATTGGGACTTAAGATAGAAAGCTTTGTACAGCAAAAGAAGCAGTCCACAAAACTAAAAGACAACCTACAGAATGGGAGAAAACATTTGCAAATGATGTATCAGATAAAGGGCTAGTTTCCAAGATCTATAAAGAACTTATTAAACTCAACAGCAAAGAAACCAACAATCCAATCATGAAATGGGCAAAAGACATGAAGAGAAATCTCACAGAGGAAGACATAGACATGGCCAACACGCACATGAGAAAATGCTCTGCATCACTTGCCATCAGGGAAATACAAATCAAAACCACAATGAGATCCCACCTCACACCAGTGAGAATGGGGAAAATTCACAAGACAGGAAACAACAAATGTTGGAGAGGATGTGGAGAAAGGGGAACCCTCCTGCACTGTTGGTGGGAATGTGAACTGGTGCAGCCACTCTGGAAAACTGTGTGGAGGTTCCTCAAAGAGTTAAAAATAGACCTGCCCTATGACCCAGCAATTGCACTGCTGGTGATTTACCCCAAAGATACAGATGCAATGAAACACCAGGACACCTGCACCCCAATGTTTATAGCAGCAATGTCCACAATAGCCAAACTGTGGAAGGAACCTCAGTGTCCATCGAAGATGAATGGATAAAGAAGATGTGGTTTATGTATACAATGGAATATTACTCAGCCATTAGAAACGACAAATACCCACCATTTGCTTCAACGTGGATGGAACTGGAGGGTATTATGCTGAGTGAAGTAAATCAATCACTGAAGGACAAACAGTGTATGTTCTCATTCATTTGGGGAATATAAATAATAGTGAAAGGGATTAAAGGGGAAAGGAGAGAAAATGAGTGGGAAATATCATAAGGGTGACAAAACATGAGAGACTCCTAGCTCTGGGAAACGAACCAGGGGTGGTGGAAGGGGAGGTGGGCGGGGGTGGGGGTGACTGGGTGACAGGCTTGAGGGGGGCACTTGACAGGATGAGCACTGGGTGATATGCTATATGTTGGTAAATTGAACTCCAATAAAAAAAAATGTTAAACAAGGAGTTAATGGAAGGGATGCGCAAAATCATATGGACTGGAAGTGTGGCTTCTGGACTGGTTCTCTCATTGCAAAACTGGACCTTTGCTCAGGAAGCCCCCTCACCTCTCAGCTCTCAGTCACAAGTCACAAGCCACACCAGTCACACAGATGCCCTCTGCCTCTTGTTTCCACAGCTGCAGAAAAACCAGATGCCTCCTCCACCATTTTTGCCAGCAGAGCAGAATAGAAGCAGCAGAATATCCAGATATCCTACACCTAATTGTCTAATTGTAACACCCTCACTGACAGTCCTCTATAAGAGAGTCTGGCAAATACATGTTTGAATTTTCTGGCCTCAAGAAGGCATCTCTAAGGAAGCTGGGATGAGAGAAGGTAGCCAAACATTATCTGCCACGGCCACCATAGCACCCATCCCTGGCTGGGACCCCCCCACCCCCCACCCCCACTGCCCCTCTGCCTTCCTCATTACTGTTCATTCCTTTGAATCCATGAATAATAGTGTTGTGCTTTTATGTCCCCCCTTTGGGGAGGGAGGGAGGGAGGGAGGGAGAGAGAGAGAAAGAGAGAGAGAGAAGAGGAGAAAATATCTTATAACCACCTTGAAGACAGGGAAAGATGTGCTTTCCCTGAGCAGGGCATGAGGCTTGTTGAGTGACGCAGAAGCCATGGGAACTAGAAGACATTAAGTTTGCAGTGAAGCAGATCAAGCTGGAAATACCTTTAAGGGAGACTCGAAGATATAAGAAGCCCCAAAGTAGTGATGAAAGCTGTCACAGACTATATTTAGATAATTTCCTATCACTCCAGATCAGGTTTTGGGCATTAAAAAACTAGGAAAAACCTTCAGTTTCAAAACTCTTTGGACTTGGGAATTACAAGTCAAGAATTGTCAGACATTGTACTTTTGCACTATCCCAGGCTTCTCATTTCAGTGTCACACTCATTGAGGCAACTCATTCTAGAGCAAAGAAAACTGGAGCCAGGGGCAGGAAAGATTGCCCTCCTGTGGTCCTGGCAGTAGTAGGGATGAAAATGGCTGCAAGCCTTCTGACACCGTTTGAAGCCAATGTTTGTGGAGGCCAATGTTGATGTGGGGAACACCTAATGGATATCCTAGATTTAGTATTCAAAACACTTATGTATTATTCCGGGCTCTTTCAGTTGCAAGAAACTACACCAACTCAAAATTGCTTACAAGTTTCAAAGGAGGGCAGGTAGGGTATTTACTGGTTTGTGAAATGGAGGTGGCCATAGGAGCATCTGGCTTCAGGAATAGCTGGACGCAGGAAATGGGCAGCCTGGTGCCTAGCAGCTCCAGGGAAAGCTAAGACTGGCCCAACTTTCATTATCCCTACCCATTCCAATAGGTTGGAATTCTCTGATTGGCTGGATCTGGGTCATCTGTCAACCCTATGGCCAGAATATGGGGTCATTCCCAACCAAGAAAAGGAAGGAGGAGTTGTCTCCTCAAGAGAAAAGGTCAGACAAAACATATGCACCTTCAACCCTATACCACATGCCAATTTAAGCCCCAAATTGGCCTGACACTCACAAAGAGAGGGAGGGACACTTTCTGAAGCTGAAAATCCTCTCGTGGGGTGGAGGACTCTTCTCCAATACCCATTTCTCTCCTTCACCTGACCGTCAGGCTCAGCAAGTCTTCAGGGGCATATTAAAGTATAAGAGCCACAGAAACAAAATTGAAAATAAAATTTATGACCCTTTTTCAAACCAATATCCTAAAGCTGACCAAGACAGCCAACCAGATATAGTTCCCTTAAATTGCAGAAGAAATTTAACGGGCACTTATATTAAACTGCACACATGCAGGGGGGAGTCTTGGTCATTTTCTAGCTCCCCAGGGAATGGATGAAGAATGTCTCAAAGATCTTACTTGAGATAGAGAGACAAGGTGTACTTGCCAACAATCGGCTCATCTCTTCCTTATTTCTGCTAATCTCATTGATGTTCATCCATTACAGGGTCCTCAGGCCACCTTGGCAGGCCTGTTATTGCTGCAGAAAAGTTCTAAGGAAGCCAGAGAACTTCTGTTTCTCTGGCATAGAGATGAAGTCAATGGGGCAAATATTTGGGCCAGATGTCTTGCCAAGGATGGCCCAGTTTATTTTGAGGTAACCATTCTTCTTTCACTGGATGGATAAGGGGCCATGGTTAGGGCTGACCCTAAAACCTAGCATCACCCTCCACTCCAACTGCCCCTTATGGAAGGCCTCTCCAAGATTGCAGAGGGAAGACCATATGCAGCATAGACCCTCTACCCAGAAGCCTCAGAACATCCCACACAGCAGGGGCCAGCTTTCCACTATGGCAGAAGAGTTATTTGCCCATCCAACACCTCTTCTCCATTCTTTCTTGCTGACAAACTCCAGTCGTTTCTGGCTGGCAATTCGCCCAGCAACAAGGAATGAATCATGAGTCCCTCCACTGATGATGGAGGCCTGTCACCGGTTTTGACCAATGAAACATAAGGAGAAGTCTGCTAGGAAATGGTGGGGTCTTTTCCTTCTGAGTTAGAGAAAGGGATGAGGAAAAGATTCCCTTTTTTGTTGTCCGCTTTTCTGTGGCTTTGTACACATGGTCTCAGGCTGGGTGGCTTTGAATCGCTGCAGCCATCTTAGAGAAACTCTGAAAGGTCAATTCGCAAACATTGATCCACCTTGTAGCTGCCTAGCTCTGCTTCCTGTTGGATTAGATAATAAATCTGTATTGCATGAGATGATATTATATCTTGTTTCTTGCTGCTCAAAGCAACCAAACACTACACTCACAGTTAGCAAGCTGGTTTGAAATAGAACCTGAATAAGATGCAGGCCAGGGCTCATCTTACCTACTTGGAATTCCACTTTTAAAGGTTTTCCACACTCCTTTAAACACATGCCAAATGATTGATACACAATTCATTGGCGTCATATCTCCACTCACATCTGGAGTCATCAGGGAGAATTGCTGCTGACAGCCACCATAGCTTTGTATCACACAGCTTAACACTTCTGGATAATTTGTATTTTTCTTGCTTTTTGAAAATTAGACTTAATTTTTAGATCATTGCAGTTTCCTCTGCAGTTGTAAGAAGAATATAGAGAGATACAACATACCCTTTACCCAATTTCTCCCAATGGTGGATAACATCTTGCAAAACAATGGCATACTATGACAACCAGGAAACTGACATGGATATCAAGATACAGAACATTTCCAACGTCACAAGGATCCATCCAGTGCCCCTTAATCGCCACACTCACTTTTGTCCCACACGATTCCCAATTGAAACTCTGGCAACTGCTAATCTATTACATGTTCTCCATTCACTTAGTTTTGTCATTTCGAGAACAGTTATACATAAATGAACTCATATAGTAAGAAACCTGTTGAGTCTGTTTGCTTTTCACTCAGCATAATTCCCTGGAGATCCATCCACATTGTTTAATGTATCAGTAACTATTCCTTTTTATTGCTGAGTAGTATTCCATGGGGTAATGTACCACAGTTCAACTGTTTGCTCATAGAACTGGATGGTTTCCAGTTTTTGGCTACCATGAATTAAGCTGCTATGAACATTCATGTACAGGTTATTTACATGAACCTAAGTCTTGATTTCTCCAGAATAAATGCTCAGGGACCAATTGTTGAGTTGTATGGTAGTTGCATGTTTATGTCTTAAGAAACTGCCAGACTGTTTTCCAGAGTGGCTTTTCAATCTACATTTCCACCAGCAATGTACAAGTGAAGTGTTCCAATTTCCCTGCATCCTTGCTAGCATTGGGTGTTGTCACTGTTTTTTATTTTAGTCATTCTGATAGGTGTGTAGTAATACTTCATTGTGGTTTTTAATTTGCATTTCCCTAATGGCTAGTGATGGTGAACACCTTTTCATGTGCTCCTCTGCACCTGTATATCCCCTTCAGTGAAATGTCTTTTTGCCCAATTTCCTAATTTATTTTCTTACTGTTGAGCTTCAAAAGTTGTTTATCTATTACAGATACTAGTCTTTTGTCCTTTATGTAGTTTGCAGTGTTTCCTTCCAATCTGTAGCAGCTTGTCTTTTCACCTCTTAACAGGGACTTTCATAAAGCAAAATATGATAAAGTCAAATTTATAAATTTTCTCTTTATGGATTGTGCTTTTGGCATTAAGTTTAAGATCTCTTGGCCTCACTTCATATCCCAAAGGTTGTCTCCTATGATTTTTTTCCATAAAATTCCACAATTAAATCTATGATTTACTTCAATTTACTTTTTGTGTAAAGTATCAAGAGTAGGCTAAAGTTCCTTTTCCCCTCCTCCAGATGCCTCATTTCCCTGGCACCATTAATTGAAAAGTCTATCCTCCCTGCACTGAATTCTTTTGCATCTTTGTAAAAATTCAGTTTGGCATATTTGTGTGAGTCTATTTCTGGGTTTTCTTTTATGTCCCATTGATCTATGTGTCTGTCCCTTTACCAATACCACAGAGTCTTGATTACAGTTACTGAATAATAAATCTTGAAATTGGAAAGACTTAACTCTTCCCGATTTATTCTTCTTTCTCAAAATTGCTTCAACTCTTCCAGTTCCTTTGCCTTTCCATATAAATTTTAGAATCTGTATCTGTGTATATATCTACAAAAAAAACCCTCCTGGTATTTTGGTGGGAATTTATATTTAACCAATAGGTACATTTGGAGAGAATTGGTAATTTTATGATATATGTTTTCCAATCCATGGGTACAATATGTCTCGCCTTTCGTTCAGGGCTTCTATGAATTCTATCATTGGTGTTTTGTACTTTTAGCATACGAGTCCTATACATGTTTTGTTAGAATTACACTTAAGTATTTTTTTTAGCAATTGTAAATGATTTATTAATAGTAGAGAGAAATACAATTGATTTTTGTGTGTTGATGTTCTTATGTCTTTGAAGAATGCACTTTTTAGTTTTAGCATTTTAAGGGGTAAATTTCTTGGGATTTTCTACAATCCCAATCATATCACCTGCAAATAGGGACAACTTTTAGTTCTTCCTTTCTGACTTGCAAAATTTTTATTTCCTTTTATTACCTTATTGCACTAGCTAGAACTTCCCTACAATTTTGAGTGAGTGGTGAGAATGGGCGTATGTGCCTTATTTCCTAATTTAGAGGTAAAATATTCAGTGTTTCAATTAAGTATTGAATATAATGTTAGTTGTAAGTTTTTGTAGATGTCCTTTGTCCAGTAGAGAACGTTCTCTATTCCTAATTTCCTGGGAAATTTTAAATCGTGAATGTTAAAAAAAAATAAAAATAAAAAAAATAAATCGTGAATGTTTGTTAAATGCTTTCCTGTAAACTAACATGCATTTGTTAAATACTTTCCTGTATCAAGTGATATGATCATATGATTTTTCTTGCTTAGCTTAAGCAGGATTAGGATTGGATTATATTGATTGGTTTTTGAATATTGAACCAGGCTCACATCCTTGGAAAAAAAATCCTACTTGGTCATAATTTATTGTCTTTTTTTCCCCCAAAATATTACTGAATTGGGTTTTCTAACACCATGTAAAGAAATTTTGTATCTACATTAAAGAAGGATATTTGTCTGTAGTTTTCCTTTTTTGTACTATCTTTTCTGGGTTTGTATTAGGGTAATATTGTCTTCATAAAGTGAATTGGAATGTGTTCCCTCCTCTTCTATATTTGGAGAGATTGTGTAGAATGGTTTTTAAATATACTTTAAGTGCTTGGTGAAGCCATCTCTTCCTGGTGATTTTTTCTTGGGAATTATTAAATAAGCAGAAATCCCTGGAGCTAATAACTGATTAAAGCAAGGTTGCAAGATATAAACTAATATATTAAAAAAATCAATTGCTTTCCTATATACTAGAAATGAACAATAAGAATTTGAATTAAAAACACCACTTACATTAGCACCATAAAATGAAATACTTAGGCATAAATCTAACATAATATGCACAAGATATATATAAAGTAAACTATAAAGCTTTGATGAATGAAATTAAAGAAAACTAAATAAAGAGAGATATATTTCATGTTTATTTATAGGAAGACTTAATGTTCTTAAAACGTTACTTCTTTCCAACTATTGTTGATGTATAGATTCAACACAATCCTTATAAAAATCCTAGTAAGGATTTTTGGATACAGACAAATTGAATCTGAAGTTTATATGGCAGATAAAAGAACTAGAATAGTCAACACCATCTTGAAAAAAAAGAACAAAGTTAGAGAACTGACCTTATCCAATTTCAAGATTTACTGTGAAGAGACAGTAATCAAGGCAGTGTGGTTTTTGTGAAAGGACAGACAAATGGAACAGAATATACAACTCAGAAATTTTTTTTTTTTATAACTCAGAAATTGACACACAGATATAGTTAACTGCTCTTTGACAAAAGGCAGCAAAGGCAATTCAATGGAGAAAGGAAAGTCTTCTCAGGAAATGATACTACAGAAACTGGTTTTATATATAAACCTAATGAAGGCACAGAGTTTACATCTTTCATAGAAATTAACTCAAAATGAATCATAGATCTAGATGTAAAAGGCAAAACTATAAAACTTATAGGCTATAACATAAGAGAAGAACCTCGGTGACTTTGGGCTTGGCAATGACTTTTGAGACATGCCAAAAGCACAATGAAAATACTGATAAAATGCATTTCATTAAAATACAATAAACTTTTGTTCTGTGAATGACACTGTTAAGAGAATAAAAAAGACAAGTCATAGACTAAGAAAAAAAATTTGCAAAGCACTTAACTTATAAGGGAATTGTATCCAAAATATGCAAAAAACTCTTCCAAGTCAATAATAAGAAAACAAACAACCCAGTTAAAAAGTTGGCAAAAAATCTGAACAGGCATTTCACCAAAGAAAATATACTTCTGGCAAATAAGCATATGGAAAGAGGCACATCATATGTCATTTATTTCAACGTGAGGTATCACTGAGGTATCTGTGTATACCTATTAGAATGACCAAAATCCAAAACACTGACGATACCAAATGCTGGTGAGCATGTAAAGTAATGGAAACTCTCATTTATTAGTGGTGGATATACAAAATGGTATAGTCACCTTGGGAGACAATTTGGCAGTTTCTTACAAAGCTAAATATAATCTTATTATTCAACCCAACAATTACACTTCTTGCTATTTACCCAAATGAATTAAAAACTATGTCTACGCAAAAACATGTACACAGATATCTACAGCAGCTTCATTTATAATTGCCAAAACTTGCAAGGAACCAAGATATCCTTCAATATGTCAATGGATACATATATTGTTCTATATCTATGATGGAATATTATTCAGCACTAAATAGAAATGAGCTACCAAGCCACGAAAACATGTGGAGGAATCTTAAATGCATATTACTAAGTGAAAGAAGCTAATCTGAACAGGCTTATACTGCATAATTCCAACTATATGACAATTTGGAAAAGGCAAAACTATACAGACAGTAAAAAGATCAGTGGTTGCCAAGGAGTAGGGGGAGATAGGGATAAATAGAGCACGGGGCAATGAATTTATTCTGCATGCTACTATAATGGTGGACACATGTCATTATGCATTCGTCCAAACCCATACAATGTACAACACCAAGAGTAAGTAAACCCTAATGTAAACTATGTATTTTGGATTATAAGGATATGTCAGTGTAGATTTATCAATTATAACGTATATACTACTCTAGCGTGGGATTTGATAGTGAAGGAAGCTGTGAATGTATGGGAACAGGGAGTATCTGGAAACTTTTGGTACTTTCTGGTTGATTTTTCTGTGAACCTAAAACTACTCTAAAACTGAAAGTCTGTTTAAAAAAGAAAACAATCCATAGAACTGTACAAGACAAAGAATGAATCCTAAAGAAAATTATGAAATTTAGTCAATGATAATGTATCAATATTGGTTTACCAGTTGTAACAAAGTACCAAATTAATGCAGAATGTCAGTAATGGGAAAACTGGAGACAGGTAGTGTGAATAGAAAAAAAATCTCTGTACTTTCTGCTCAATTTTTCATAAATCTAAAACTTCTTTAAAAATAAAAGTTTATTAATTTTTTAAAAATTTAATCTCCCTAATAACTATAAGTCTATTGAAATTTTTTAATTAATATTGAGCAAATTGTAGAAGTTGGTGCATTTTCAGAAATTGGTCTTTTTCATTTAAGTTGTCAAAGTTAGGTGTTTGCAATGTTTTCTCATTTTCTTTTTGATGTCTTACAGATTCTGTACTAATAGCCACTGTTTGACTCCTAATATTGGTAATGTGTATCTTTTCTTTGTTTCTTTGTCAGTCTTGCTAAAGTTTTGTCCATTTTATTGATCTATTATTGAATTCTGTATCAATTTTATTGTTAGTTTTATTGATTCTTTGAAAAAATGCATTTTATTGATCTTTTTTTAAAAAGTAGCTTTTGTTTATTTTTCTCTATTCTTTTTGTTTTTAATTTCATGATTTCTGCTATTGTTTTTCTTATTACCTTCCTTTTACATGCTTTGGCTTTATTTTGCTCTTTTTTCTAGATTCTACAGTGTGAATTTAGATGATAAATTTGAGATTTCTCTCTTTTCCAATGTAAGTATTCAGTGCTATCTATTAGCCTTTTAACACTGATTTAGCTACATCTCACAAATTTTGATGTTGTATTTTCATTTTCATTCAATTCAAAGTATTATTTAAATTATCCAGGGGAATTCCTCTGTGGTAAATTCCTCTGGTAAAAACCAAATGATTATTTAAAGTATGTTGTTCAGTTTCAAGTGTCTAGAGATTTTCTTGTGTTCTTTCTGTTGTTGATTTCTAGTTCAATTCCATTGCAGCTGGAGAAAACACTCTGCATGATTTCAATTCTTTTTAATTTGTTGAGTATTGGTTTTAGTGGGTCAGATATGATCTGTGGTGGTGTTTGCAAGAGTGTGGACCATGCTGCTGTTGGGTGGAGTACTCTCCACATGTCAGTTAGATTCTTTTGTTTGTCAGTGTTGTTGAGCTCTGTATTCTTTCTGATTTTCTCTCTAGTTGTCCTATCAATTGTTGAAAGAGGGATGCTGAGGTCTCCAACTATAACTTTGAATTTATCTATTTCTTGTCTGTTTTATTAGCTTTTGTTTCACATATTTTTACAGCTCTGTTGTTTGGTGCATGCACATATAACTTGCTATGTCTTCTTGATGGATTGGCCCTTTATATACTCTATAATTTCTCTATCTGTGCTTAGTAATTTTCTTTTCTCTGAAGTCACTTTATTTAATATTAATATAGTTACTCATGCTTTCTACTTATTAATGTTGCATGTAATATCTTTTTTTATCCTTTAACATTTACTCTATGTAATTATATTTGAATTTCTATTAGCATATAATTGTGTCATATTTTCTTTTTTTTAAAAAAATTTATTTATTTATTCATGAGAGACACAGAGAGAGAGAGAGAGGCAGAGACACAGGCAGATGGAGAAGCAGGCTCCATGCAGGGAGCCCGATGTGGGACTCGATCCTGGATCTCCAGGATCACGCCCTGGGCTGAAGGCAGTGCTAAACCGCTGAGCCACCTGGGCTGCCCTGTGTCATATTTTCTAACACACTTCAAATTTGTCTTTTAATCAATATGTGTATATCATTTACATTTAATTTGATTGTTCCTGTGTTAGGGTTTAAGTTAGTCATTTTACCTTGTTTTCTATCATCTTTTCAGTTTCTCTGTTTTCTTTTTCCTACCTTCCTGTGGGTTACTTGAACATGTTTTTAGAATCTGTTTTGTGTGTCTATAGTGTTTTTGAGTGAATCTCTTTGTATAGTAGTTTTAGTGGTTGTAAATTATATATGTATGCATAATTAATCAGTCTACTGATGTGAACATGTTACTAGTTTGCATGAAGCATAGAAATCTTACCTTCCCTATACCCCTTTTCCCTCTACTGTTTATAATTGTCTTAAATATTTTTTATACATTTAGAGCTTCATCAAAGTGTTATAATTTTTATTTCAACTCTTCAAACATAGAAAGCCCAAGAGGTAAAGCAAAATATATTATATTTAACCTGATTTTTACTTACTTTTCTTTCCCAATGTTTTGTGAGTTTAATAAAACATTTCCCAATGCTTTATTATTTTCTTCCTGTTGTGAATTTTCCATTAACCTCTAGGATAGACTTACAACAAATTCCCTTAGTCTTCCTTCATCTTAGAATGGCTTGATTTCTCCCTTTATTTTCCCTAAATATGAAGTTCTGGGTGGAAAGTCATTTTCTTTCAGCACTTGGAAAATGTGGTGCCACTGTCTTCTAGCCTCCATGGTTTCTCAAGAGGAAATTGCTGTCATTTGAATTGATTTTCTTTCCTATAGGTGAGGTGTTGCTTTTCTCTTGCTGCTTCCAAGATTTTTACTTTGTCTTTAGCTTCCAGACATTTGATTATGATGTGTTTTGACATGGATTTCATTATATTCATCCTATTTGAGGTCAGCTGGGTGGCTCAGCAGTTGAGTGTATGCTTTTGCCTCAGGGTGTGATTCTGGGGTTCAGAGATCTAGTCCGGCATCACACTCCCTACAGGGAGGCTGCTTCTCCCTCTGCCTATGTCTCTGCCTTCTCTCTGTGTCTCTCATGAATACATAAGTAAAATATTTTTTTAAAAGATTCATCCTATTTGAAAATAAATCTTGAATTTATACATTTATGTCTTTTGCCAAACTTGGGGGTATTTCCAGCCATTATTTCCTCAAGTCTTGCCCTTTTCTCTCACATTCTGGAACTCCAATGACCCAAATGTTAGATCTTTTATAGCCCCACAGATCCCTGAAACTGCTCCCCTTTTTATTTTTTTCAGTCTATTTGCCTCTGTAGTTTAGATTGAGCCATTGTTATTGTTCTGTGTTCAAGTTCACTGATTCTTTCTTCTTTCCCTTCCATTCTGCTATTGAGTCCACCCACTGAGATTTTTATTTCTATTGCCCTATTTTTCAGTTCTTAAAGTTCCATTTTCTTCTTTATGCCTATTATTTCTTTCCTGAGATTTTCCATCTTTCATTTGTCTCAAATGTATTCCTATTTTCTCGTTGAAACATTTTTGTCATGGCTGCTTTAAAATTATTGTCAGATAATGCTAGTAACTCTGTTATCTCAGTGTTATCATGTACTGATGGTCTCTTTCATTCAAATTGAGATTTTTGCAAGTTCTTGGTATAATGAATGACTTTCAGTTGAAACCAGGACACTTGAGTATTATATTATGAGACTCTGGGTATTATTTAAACCTTCTGTTTTAGATGGCTCTTTTGACACCATTCTGGCAGGTGAACAGAAGGTACTGCCTTGTTATTGCCAAGTGGGGATAGAAGTCCAGGTTTCCCACTTAGCTTCCATTAGCAACAGGCAGAGGAAGGACCCCTTGACACTGCCGACCAGAGGTGAGAATTCTGGTTCCCTACTAGGCTTTGCTAGGAGGGACAGAAGTGCTTCACTACTGTTTCCCACATGACTTCTACTGACACCATAGTTTGGTTGGTGTGGTGCTCATAGCTGCTTGGCATGGATTAAAGTCCCAGTTCCTACACAGCCTTCTCTGACACCACTTTGTCAGAGAAACTGGAGCACTTTGCTTTACAGTCTGGCAAGGGTGGAAGTCTAGGCTCACCTATTTAGCATGGGAAGTGGTGGTCCATATTTTTCCTGGAGTGATTGGCTAGACTCTAGCAGTTACTGACTAATATTTTTCTGTTCTATGAGGCTACTCCCTTCCTGGTCCTTTGGCTAGAGATAGCAGGCCTTTCTTGGGATCTTTTCTTTTCTTTTTTTTTTTTTTTAACACTTGGTGTTTCCAGGTCACCTGTTTCTTTAGCTCCATGCCTAAATATGTGAGGCAAAAAGAGAACCCAGAGAACTCATCACTGTGCTGTGTATTGGATCCTGCAGTCCCCAACTTGTCTGCCTTCTCCTCTCAAACTTTCAGAGATTTCTTATATTGCTTTAATATATAATGCCCAGTGTTTTAATTATACTTAGAAAAATAGTAAAAGTATGTCTATGCCACCTTTCTGGGCAATTTGTATTTTTAGATGTCAATTTTCCTTCATTTACTCAAGATCAGGAACTGATCTTTATCACAGTACAAAGAAGACTACCTTTAAATATTTTGCAAATCTCTAAGACCACATTATATTGCTTCACTTCTGAGAAGAATTTGCAAAACAAAAACCATCCTAATTTTACTGCAGTGTTAGGATATAGTGCAATGGTGTAAAGCCCATGGAAACATTCAGACAATTTAATAAAGGTTTCAGGATACTAATTCACCTTGTTGTGGTTTGGCTTTTACATAAATTTGAAACCAAATTAATTAACATTTATTTATTTTTTTATTTTTTTATTTTTTTCTATTGGAGATTGAGACAGAATTATAGTGATGCCAGTCATGCTGCATATCTGGACACCCTCCTATCCCTAACTTGCATGAGTCCTTCTGAATCCCTAGGAGGGACTCAGGCAGTGTTTTAAATGGTTGCATACTTTATAAAATTTACAATAATAGGGATGTGGGTGTGCCTGGGTGGTTCAGTCACTTAAGCATCTGCCTTCAGCTTAGGTCATGATGCCTGCTACTCCCCTGCTTGTGCTCTCTCTCTCTCTCAAATAAATAAATAAATAAATAAGTTCTTTAAAAGATAAGGGTGAGAAGTGTAATTGCTTAGGATCACTTTGTTTCCACTCTGATTTTTCTTCCATTACATGTTCCCTCTTCTTGGGTGATTTTGAAGTCCCTCAGATATTTTGGGGTGGCTGAACAACTACTAAGAGTACGTATACTGGAGAATATATTTAATTTGAGTCCAGTTGGATATATTTATTTATATGATTCATAGTTATTTCAATGTATAGTTAAATTATCGGAAGCCATCTGATATAGCATGGCTCACCAAAATCTGCTTATTGCCCACTGTGTTGACTCCTAGTAAGTTACAAGAGAAGACTGGGGACTAATTGGATAACAAATGTCATTAGTTGAAGGAGTATTTCAAATCAGCCACCGCACAAGAAAACTGTGATGCCTTGTAATCTGAGAGCTCATATATGATAGGAACTTGATAAAAAAATTTTCCCAAACTGGAAATAATACAAAACTTTATTTTATAATGACATTACTGAATTCAGACATTTCAGTAATGACAAGTTGTGAAGTTGAAAATAACTTTTCTAAAAAAACAGAAAAGAAAAGAAAAGAACTTTTCTAACCTATCAGTAAGAAAAACAAATTTTAATCAACAATGCTAAAAGAAAACTCCATCTATCTTTCAATTCTCTCCATATAAAATGCCAATACAAAATTATTATCCAAAAACATAGAAAAGAGATACCTAGGGTAAGTTAGGGTAGAAAATTAATTTTTAGAATTACATTGTTTTTTCAGAATGTTGCGATAGTTCATGTTTAAAATTTGTAACTTCTTGTGATTTCTTTTCTTATTAAAGAAATATTCACCTTTTATGTAATACTTAGTTTCCTTTGCATTATTTTATGTTCTTTTTTTAGTAGCCTCCCAATTGGGACTTCTGGGTGGCTCACTGGTTGAGCATCTGCCGTTGGCTCGGGTATTGATCCTAGGGTCCTGGGATCAAGTCCTGCGTCAGGCTCCTCTCAGGGAACCTGCTTCTCCCTCTGCCTATGTCTCTGCCTCTCTCTCTGTGTCTCTCATGATAAATAAAATCTTTAAAAAAACAAAATAAAATAAAAATAAAGGCTTTATGACAAAGAAAGTAGACCGTTAAGTATTTCTTTAAAGAACTCTGAGCACAGTTACCCTTTCTCAGTAGATGGCACTGGAGGTTCACTGCAAGAGGAACAGGCTTCTTACAATATCCAAGGTGGCTGGAGGGAGGGTCCCATGTGGGTGTGAGGATTTCTAGTGGAGTCTCGGAGCATCAAGCCCAGAATGCTATCCCTCTATCACTTCTCTTGGTGATGACTGCCTAGAGCCCTCTCAACACAGAAACAGCCCCACTCCCACCAAGAGCCTGCCTAAGTGGGGGGAGGGACAAGAGATAGAGAGGAAGGGAGCACACTCAGAGTGACAGCTCTCTCTGCACCCTCCTCACCCTACTCCACTCCCTGAGACCCAGTGGGTGCTCAGATTCACATCACATGCACACGCCATCCTTTGCTGACCATTTGCAAACTGATTGCTTCCTGGAGGATGGCCTGTTGTCTGTCTAGCAACCGGCCGGCTCTGGCCTGGCTCAACTAGAGAATCTCTCTGATATCTATGGTGGAACCACCCCTCCAACAAGGTCAGAACCCCAGACAACTTTGTCCTCAACCCTAGGGGGCAACACATCATTCCCTTATAGCTTACAGTTACTCCTTTGTTTCCTTAGGAATTGTATACTACCCCACCCTTGTTTAACTTACTGTGGAATTCTGTGAACTGATTAGACCCTAACTGCTGCAGATCCAAGCCCTGATCTGTAGTGTTCTCTGATTTCCATGCTGTAAATATTCCCACCATGGCCAATTTCAGGCTGCCAACGTGACATCAGAGGCTGTGCCGCTGAGAAGAGATGGCCAGTAGCCACCATGGTACAGTGTTTCCACTGTGTAGATGTCAATAAAATAATTAGTTAAAATGAACAAATTTGCTCAGGATTTTTTTGTTTTAAGATAACATATTTCATCACAAGTTCATAGAATTAATTGTTATTAATACCTGTCTTCATGCCTGGCTCACAAACTTCCAGCGCATTCCATTGTTGATTCTCGTTGAGTGGTACACACCAGCCCCAGCATGACACTGAGATGAAGAGCCCCAGAAACAGGCCAGGGGTGCTGAGCATTCTTGGGGCTGGGACTGGCCACTGCAGGGATCAAGAAGGGTCCTGGTTGTGTCCTCTAGCAGTGGGCCCAGTGTGGGAGGAGGTGAAGGCAGGGGTTTCTCTGCAGAAGGTCTCACTCACTGCTTGCCCGTTGCTCCTGACCTTGACTGCACTCTTGACCTGGATGGCTCCTCATCCCATGCCCTGAATGTGAAGGCTGCAGGCCTTCCCCTTCCAGCATGGTCAGACCTACCATTCTCCATGGATCCGAGTTTGTCATCACCACGGCCACTCCTATTCTGTGTTCACTCATTGAGGGAGTAATGGTGGGCACGTGAGTCCAAGAGCCAGCGTTCTGGTTCTGATTTCACTGCCACCCTTAGCAAGGGTGGGCCTGCGTGCTTTTCCGGTGGACAGAGTGTTGCTTCACGTTCACTTTGATGGCAGGACGTGTGGACCCCCGCAGTTTCCGGGAGCTGTAGCAGCATCCACAGGTGGCGTGGTCCTGCTGGGAAACTTTATCCCTGGGAACTGGCCCAGGGACCTGGTCACAGGCCTTGCTGTCAGATAGCTCAGCCTTCATCCAGAGAAAACAAAACACAGGCAAGACATATGATCTTTCTTTTCCCCTTTCCCAGGGACCAGTCTCTGTAACAGAACCCAGGGGAGACAGACCCTCCTCCGAAATAAAGCCTTTGCCCAGCTGTCCTCTGGGACCATGTGAGGCTTGACAGGGAGCCCCGGAGAGCTCTCCACCAAGGGGACGGGCAGGGCTGGGGGCGGTGTCAAGACTTGAACCAGCTGCCTGGAGCCCATGCAGTAAGGAAACAAAGCTCTCCTCTGCTTTGGAGCACTTTGCCGGAGTGGGGGGCAGTCTAGGGAGGGGGATCAGCATAAAGAATATCAGAGGGTACCAACATTCCCCACAGTTAAGGGGCAAAATGGAAATCCTAAACAGGAAATCCAGGATGCACCTGTGTTGGGGTGATGCCAGGCACCCCGGGGCCAAAGGGCAGACCCAGAAAGATCCAGCTTGTAGAGCACCGGCCAAGAGCTGCAGTCCTTCCCTTCCTGCCCGCCCCATCTGCACACTGGCCTTCCTGCTCGAGAGCCAGCACCCCAGGTCTAGCCAGCGGCACCTTGGCAAAGCTCCACATTGCATTCTTGGAGAGATTTTACTTGGGCAACTCAAAACCAATGTCCAGAAGGGCTCTCCTAGAAAAGACTCTCTTTTCTTTGACGTAGGCTCCCAGACTCCCATTAGCCATCCCCACCAGGCCCTCCCCATCCCCCTCTCCCATTTGCTCAGTCTCTGGCCACCTGCCCCTACTGCTCCGTCACCCTCCGAGCCACAACCAAAGACCCTCCTTCAGGTCATCCTTTCTTCCCTAAAACAGCTTTAAAGTCTGACCTAGTCCAAGAAAGCTGCTAACTGATGGGCAGGAAGGGCCCAGGCAGTGTGATCCACTTCCAGGGAGCCTGGTCTGCAGCCCTCCCTCCACCTGCTGGACCATGGCTCCCTTTGCCTACATAGAGCACCACTAAGTCACGGAGATCACAGGCTGTTGAGCAGCCTGGCATATATGCACTTCTTTTCTTGAGCTTACTAGTGAGAGGTCAATGAAACAAGGATAAAGTTTAATTGACTAGAAGTTTATTCTGGAAGGAAACAGACAGAAAGAGAGGGAAATGGAATTACAAATACATGTATATATCAGTACATATACACACTGTGGGGTGCCTGGGTGGCTCAGTGTTTGGGCATCTGCCTTTGGCTCAGGTCGTGATTCTGGGGTCCCGGGATCAAGTCCCACATTAAGCTCCCTGCGTGGAGCCTGCTTCTCCCTCTGCCTCTATCTCTACCTCTCTCTGTGTGTCTCTCATGAATAAATAAAAATCTTAAAAAAACCCATATATACACTATGTATATTATATTTATAACATATATATGCATATGGATATGTTTACATGTGTGTGCATCTATACACACATATAGGTACGTGTGTGTATGGGTGTACCAACTACTCTAAATGCACAAGGCTTAACCTGACCAGTCATCTGATCGAGGGCCAGGCGCGGAACTCTTCGAGAAAGAACATTCTACACTCAGGACAGGGAACCTGGAGAGGTGAGTACACATCAGTGAGTCAGGTGGAGGGCAGCAGGTGCCAGGCCAAGAGGGTGAACCTCCCAGTTTTCACAGCCCTTGTGGCAGAGCAGGTGACCGGGGCCCTCGTCTGTTACCTTACTCTTCTGTCCCTGAGCCACACGGGCTCCCCCTGTGGCTTCAGTTACCATGAGACACTAAGGACACTTGGCTCGGACATCCAGCCCGACGGCTCTGGGGCTCCAGACCCAGAGACCCAGCCACCACTTGACACCTGCCTTGGACCTACCTGGCCTCACACCATCGTCTCTTCCCTGCCCACAGAAGCTGGACATGGCGTCTCCCACCATGGCCATCCGTCACCGGGTTTTCTCTGTTGTCTCTCCCAACCATTCCTTGGATCCCTCGCTCTCCGGCATTGGCACCAGCGCCCCAGGATGGCACGGTTCCCACACGCGCTCTCGAACTGGAGCGGCCCGCGCGGTCTTCGCACACTGGCTCTTCCCTGGGCGGGCTCCCGGCCTCAGGCAGCCTGCTCCGCACCCTCGCCCTAAAGTGGTTGATGTGGGATGAGCTTCAAGCTTTGGATAACCAGTCACCAACGCGGGTGACCACGCTGCACTCCCCCATCCCAGACCTAGGTAGTAATGAGTACACCTGGAATTCACAGCCTCCCCCCAGTAGGTCTGGGAGTGGGGAGAGTGGGGCCTGGCCACAGGTAGCGGCCAGATCAGAATCAGTGTTTGGATCCAACTACTTGAGCCGGGCCCGTGTGATGTCAGCAGGATGCATCGGCCATCTGGGGCCGGGCTCCGGCAAACAGAGCAGCCCCGAGGAGGCCACCGAGGCCTTCAGCGCAGCACAGTGAAGGCAGTGGACATGTCCCCCTCTCCTGGGAAGGGGCACAGTCACCACCCTCAGGGTCAAGCTCACGGAAGAGGAAGAGGCGTTGGGCTCCTGCTGGTCCTGAAGAGCTGAACGGGTGGTGGGGGCGGGGGGGGGGGTTGCGTCTGACTGGACAGGACTTGACAATGCCACCCACAGAGGCAGGAGGGCCACAGGCTGAGCACTCGGGGGCTCTGCCACTCACAGAGCAAGTGACTTCACTTCTTCCAGCCCCAAACCTCCACTGGGACCCCCCACAACAGAGATTTGTAAAGGGGACTGGAGACCAGATCAGTGTCATGGCTAGAGATGGACAATTGCACAGATTCATGTACACAGAACAGACAAGACCCCAGAAGTGCCCTTTTCTCATCCACTTTGGCTTGTTCACCGTGATTATGTTCCAACCTCAAAGCAGGCAGCACAAGGCAGGCATTGCATCGAGGAAGCCAGATGCCCCCTACCCAGTCGCATCAGAGTCCTGGATCAGACATCCCATGTGGAACACAGAAGCTGCAACTCAAAGTCATGGTTAAATCACTCAGGGAGGGGCAGTAGCCTCTCACTCCCATCAGGAATCTGGTCTACACGCCCCAACCCCAGACCCCAATGTCCCTTCACTTTCCCTGCCCTTTATATGCTTCCCCGCTGCTTTTTGTGTGTGTGTGTGTGTCATTGTCATTGTCCAAACAGCGGGTGGGGTCTTAGAAAACACATACACATGCACAACATGTGTATCTGGTCAGTTGCTACGAGGTGGGTGAAATAAAAGCTAATTTACAACACAGGCGAGGCAGGATGTGTGTGTGTGAGTGTGTGATGACACAGGGTGGCACGAGGGCCCCTTATCCTGTGTCAGAAGATGCATGATTTGTAGAAACAGCAGACAAATGTGTTAATTGTAGGACGAATGGCTCTGGGCACTGTAGGTCCATCAACCTTGGATTATACATCATAAAGGAGATCTTGATAAAAGAGTGGGTGCAAGGCGGTGACATCTCATTAATTCAGCCCTAGCAGGAAACAACAGAATCTAATTTTTCTAGATAACTTGGCTTACCCCTGTAATCACTCAAACTTACAAATTAGCATTTTATCAAAAACATTGTTATCCTTAACCGAAGTATACCAGGCACAATTTAATCTTCTTCTGGGAACTGGAGGCCCTGGTGGAAGATGGGTCACTCTGCGGGCTCTGATCAGGATGGCTTCAGCAGTAAGGGTGACCATTTGGCCCTGGGAGAAGAGGGCTCCAGGTCACCGCATCTTTTGGCCTCACATTTACCGTGCGGCCGAAGCAACTGAGAAGGGCCCACAGGGATCAATTATAGCAAAACGGCCCAGTTTAATATCATCATAATCAATTGAAATGCTCTGGCTGAGTTGACACATAATGGATTGCATTGTCATCTGTGTAGACTTTGTCAGGGGGCGGAGAGGCTGGAGCTGGAGTGTAGGGAAGCAGGCAGAGGCACCCATCTGCTAACCCCAGGGGGTTGGTCTGCGCCTGGGGCCGATCTTCAAGCTCTGGCAGTTTATACACTACAGTGCTCAAGACCATGCAGCCTTGCTGTTACTGGATGGCTTTTCTCCTACCATGTTCCCTGGAGGATTTGAAGTGGTGACCACTTGTCACCCTGAACGTGGACCCTCTGCACACCCTCTGCTGCCTGCCAGGGAAGGGGTGCCTGCAGCATGTAGCCCATGCTCAGTGGAAGCACCAGAAGGGTGCATTATCCACTTCTGTGCCTCCTGAAGTCAGCTGGCTGACTCGGTCCTCTGGCCCCCAGTGGTCCGCTAAGGGCCTTGATTCAGCTGAGGGCCAGGAGCTACAAAGCTGATGGTTAACCCTGGCTCACAGTTACTGTCACCCAAGGAGGCACTGTGATTGGTAACAGTAAAAGTAAACAAAGATTTGCAATATTTTAGCTTAAAATTAGAATGGCTTATAAATATCAAATGGTGAGATCATGCATTGTGCTGTTTCATATAGATGGTCTTGTCTGGCGTCCACATCAATGAGGTAGCCACTAATAATACCCCCATTTTATAGATGAAGAAACTGAGGCCTTGGGCAGTCAAAAGCCACACTGAGGTACACATCACTTGTACCCTGGTTCAGGAGAGAGAGGAGTACAGGGATAACTGGCTCACTGGACCTCGCCTGCCTACCTCCTGTGTGTCACAGACCAGGAAGGTTTTTTACATCTTTGGTTTCATCATATGCTTTCAGGATGTTGTCATGATTATTACACAAAATACTAGCTGAATTATTTACTTCTTCAAACAATTTCCTTCCCTATGTAGCCCAGACCTCAGCTGTTCCCGTTTCCATCAGATGCTGAATCAGGTCCTGTGGGGGCAGGTCACTTAGGAGCAGCACTTGGCTGTCTACCTTCCTCAGTGTGTGGCTCTGTTATGAAGTTCACTGCACCCCCGTCCCAACCAGAAGAGGGTAAAAAGAGCAGGCAGAAAGAACACAGGCTCCTTCTTAAGGAGTTGTGTTTGTCAGGGTTTGGTTCCAAAACAAAACATCCAGTAACTATACTTGGTGGATCAATCAAAAGGAGGCTAACACAGGGAACTAGAAGGCGGAAGGAGGAAAAAGAGCAAATATGGATGCCCAGGTAGCCATGAACTCATTAGCTGCTCCAAGCAGCATGGCAGTCAGGGCTGGAGAACACACGAGAGAGGTGGCATGGCCACAACGGGCAGCTCAGAAGGTTGAGCCACACCTCCGGGGGAGCAGCAGGGCTGACGCTGCAACAGCCCAAGGAAGCAAAGGCTAACTTGGCCTCTACTGCGCAGCAAGGGAATATGTGCACAACAGGAACTTCTGTGCAGTTTGTGGAAACCGGGTCAAGTCAGAACCACTGAGGGCTGAGATGCATCAGGAGTGAAGTTTCTTCTTTGCTGCAGCCAGCTAAAAAAGCTTACTCTTTTAAACCATTGATTGATGTGACCCCAGTTGGTTTTAGGTTAGTGAGTTGGAACAGGTGGAGGGCCCACCGCAATCCAGCCAAGACCCTCAGTCCTACAGACCAGGTCCTTGACAAGGTGATTGCGTGCTCATCTGAGACCCCTTGGGTCACCTTCTGTGGGAGGCCACATCCTGCCAGCGACAGTAAGGTTGAGTGTCAGTCTGAGCTCCGAATATTTCACTAAGCCCTTCAGTGAATTGAGTGTTGTTTGTCTGTGAAGGGTTGTCTACAGGGAGAGGGCAAATGTAGGGCAGATAAGTCCCTCCTCCAACCAGCTCCAAGGGCTTTATTTGTCCTCTCACTGTAGATGTCTTCTTACAGATGAACAACACTCAGGACGTGGACAAGTGCATAGATCACAAGAGAGTACTTGGCTCCACAGTCGAGGACAGCGGGCTCTGGAGACACTAGATTGCATACACGTCATTCTACCAACCACCACAATTCTTGAGATGATTCTTGAGGGATCATCTCGGTCTGAGTCTGCATCCCTAATATCTGTTTATTCTATATTTCCATATTACAAGTCCTGTAATTGGATCCCTGGGTGGCGCAGCGGTTTGGTGCCTGCCTTTGGCCCAGGGCACGATCCTGGAGACCCGGGATCGAATCCCATGTTGGGCTCCCGGTGCATGGGGCCTGCTTCTCCCTCTGCCTATGTCTCTGCCTCTCTCTCTCTCTCTGTGTGACTATCATAAATAATTAAAAAGAAAGTAAAAAAAAAAAAAAAAAAAAACTAGTCCTGTAATCACTTCCATAAATGCTATTATTTCTCTAAGGACAGTTTGAAGTCACAGTGGCCATTTTGGGTAACTTTTGACAGACAGGATTGCTATTTTGATTGGCATCTGAAAATTAATAGAAAAAAAATCCTGAATATCCAATAGCTTACATTCTTTATTTGACATGAGGAGACCTCCAAGTTCAATTCAAATTCTAAAATCGTCTACCTAGAAGATTTCCCAAATCCCCAGTGAGAAAGGAAAAACTTTATGGATGAATTCAGACTCATGCTTAGCACAAACACTCCAGGCTTTACTGACCTCTCCCCAGCTAGTCCATCTGTGGTCAGGCCAGGAGATGGAAGGCCTTGGATGAGAGAAGCTAGTTAGCATGACCTTAAAATGGTCACAAGGCTGACAAATCCTTAACAACACAAAGTAGAACCTCTGCTAGCAGGGACACTTGTCAATATTGCAAACAAAAGAGTAGCTGCCAATGAATCGTCTCATCCTAGCCATAAAGGAACAAGAACTCAAAAGTTCTGAGGTATTCTAAAGGGGCTCCAAGGGAGACAATAGCTAGTTCCCTCTCCTATTCTTTTCTACCCCCTTTTCCCTCTTTTGTTCCATCTCATGAAAGTCTTTGGGAATTAATTGCAATAGATTGTATTTTTGAAAAATGTCCACTACAATATTTCTAGTTTCCTATGAGTCTCATGAGTCTACATACTCTCTCAATAAGAGATGGAGTTCTGTCTATTCCCCTTGAGCTTGAATAGGCCTTTGTAACTGATTTACTGGATAGACTGGGATAGAAGTAATGGTGCAATGACTTCTGGAGCTGGGCTAGAATAGGTGATCCAACTTCTGTGTGGCCAACCACCATGTTATAAGGAAGTCCAACCAGACCCATGCAGAGACCACCTGGAGGTGTCTGCATAGAGGGGAAGAACCAGGCATGTGAAAATGAGCCATCAGGTGATTCTGGCCCCATTCTTGGAGTCTCCCAGCTGCAGTCCCTAGTCATCATGGGACAGAACACACCATTCTACTATGCCATGTCCAAATTTCTGATCAACAGTATCTGTAAAAGTAATTGTTTTATGTCACTAAGCTCTGAGGTAATTTGTTACGTAGCCATGGAAATTCGAACATTAAGTAATCAGAAAGGGTTCTGTCATTATGTGCATGCTCCAGAACTAACCACTCAGGCAAACAAATCGAATATGAAAGAAAAATAAACTAGGTTGTAGTAAGGTCTCTTAAAATCCACGGGAGACACTGTCCTAATTGGTTATAGAGAGCTTATATAAATTTAAAAGAAGACAATTCAAGAACTTCCAAAGGAGAAAGAAAAAAATTCACCCATTGATTTTGTTGTTGACTCACATTTTGTCAAAGGGAACAAGTTTAACTGTGATATTCATTAATGACCTTGGTTACAAAATAAGAATATAAGTAGGTCATTCACAGCTTTTAGCTTTTAAATATAGCTGGGAAACTCTTTTAAGGTCATTTTATAAATGTAGAAGGATATAATTGAAGAAAAGTTCATGAAATGTTTTTGATAGATGACTGTAAACAAATTGGAGTGGGTTATTAATTTTAATTTAAAACATCTAATTTCTGCTTCCATATAGGATATAGAAAGCTTCAAGGAACAATGAGAAAATCTGGATAAGTCTACAATTAGGAGTACCCAATTTTCCTTGGTTTTATCAGAGATGTAAGGTTACAAGGAAACCAAACAAGCTGAATTCCAAAGGAGTAGACCCTTCAAGGGGAATTGCAGTGCACAACCTGTTTCCCCTTCAGTCAAGCACAAGAGAAGCCACCAGGAGGTATGAAGACATTAGCTAACATTTTAGCAAATCATTAAAAGCCAAGTGTGGATATGTTTGGAATGGTTGAGGAATCCAGACTTAACTGAGTCAGCACCCACTTGTTCTTAACAGAAATGTTAGGAGCAGAGCAGGGGACTGGGGAGGGACAGGCATGTGAGGATGCAGGAAGAGGCAAGCCGCTACTGGAGGACCGGCACAAGGCCCTGCCCCTTCCCCACATCCATCCCCACTATGAAGCAAGAGCCTGAGACTCTGACTCTCAGGTAAAAATCCATTGCTTTTGAAGGAGTAGAAGCAAAACCATTTGCCTCTGGGAGAGAGGTAGGAAACCTCTCACCCCAAGGATACAAGGAAAAACCCATTGCTAGAAGGGAAAGGAGGGAAAGGTAAGATAAGAAATCATTTGGGGCTCAGGATCTGATGCCAATACAAGCAGAGGTCTGCTACCAGTGAGTCGGGAGGGTCAGGAAACTTCCTCCCAAAAGCAGAATTTAGACACAAAACAGAACTGAGTTGCCATTAGAAGGTTAGGCAGGAATGCTGAGAAAGCCCACACTGAGGTTTACGATTTAAGAGGCTGGATCAGGATAACAGAGCGGCCCCTCTATTCAGAGGCCTAGTTTTGATAAACAAGTCATGGGACAACCCCTGAGAGAGTGGCAAGAGTATAGAAAGAGGCTCTCAGTGGCACCAGATATGCAGGAAAGGTGCAAGGATTATCAAGAACACTGAGGGAACTAGTACCCCAGTCCCTACTATCGGCACACATAAAGGCATCCCACACTTAGAGAAATTGAAAGCATCAACTGCTCTGCATGTAGCAATAGCCACAACAAAACCCAAACCTGGCTCAACTCCTAATTGGATGTACTGAACCTTGAATACTAAAATCCAGATGGAAGAGGCATGCTCATTTGCAGGTGTAAACTTACCTTAGTCTGTACTGTTCTTCTTTTTTAGTAGCATTAGCTCTTAATTCCATAATCTTATACAAGCTCTGCACATATTTATTCCCAGAAAGATATATCGATCAAAGTTATGTCTCACAAATAAGAACATAAAGACTCCTAACTCTGGGAAACGAACTAGGGGTGGTGGAAGGGGAGGAGGGCGGGGGGTGGGAGGGAATGGGTGACGGGCACTGAGGGGGACACTTGACGGGATGAGCACTGGGTGTTATTCTGTATGTTGGTAAATTGAACACCAATAAAAATTAATTTATTAAAAAAAAGTTATGTCTCACAAATAAATGATGGTGTATTTTATATTGATGCTTTACAATTTTTTTCTTAAGATTTTATTTATTTATTCATGAGAGACAGAGACGGGGGGGGGGGGGCAGAGACACAGGCAGAGGGAGAAGCAGACTCCACACGGGGAGCCCGATGTGGGACTTGATCCCAGGTCTCCAGGATCACGCCCTGGGCTGAAGACAGGCACCAAACTACTGAGCCACCCAGGCTGCCTGATGCTTTACAATTTAAAAAAAAAAATTTTTTTTTTTTATTGGAGTTCAATTTGCCAATATATAGCATAATACCAAGTGCTCATTCCATCAAGTGCCCCCCTCAGTGCCCGTCACCCAGTCTCCCCATCCCCTCACACTCCTCCCCTTCCACTTATCTTTCCCAGAGTTAAGTGTCTCTCATGTTCTGTCACCCTCACTGATATTTCCCACTCATTTTCTCTCCTTTCCCCTTTATTCCCTTTCACTATTTTCTATATTTTCTATATTCCCCAAATGAATGAGACCATGTAACGTACTATTCTTCTAACACAATGTCTGGCATAGCACACAATCATTAAAAAAAAAAAATTAAGAAACAACAATCTAGAGAGAGAACAATCAGCAGAAATTGATTTGATGCCCCAGGTAGTTGGAACTATTAGACAGGGATTTAAAAATAACTTTAAGGAATATGTCAATGCATCAGTGAAAAGTGGGGTCAACAAGCATGAACAGATGGAGAATTTCACCAGAGATGCCAACTATAAGAAGGAGTGAAACAGAAACGTTAGAAATAATATATGTATCATAGATGGATAATTCTTGTGACCAGTGGATAAGTAAAATAAGTATAGCTTTGGAAAAATCAACAAACTTGAAGATAAATCAATAGGAATAATGTGAGCTGAAACACAAAGAGAAAAAAGTGGTGAAAGCAAATCAGAGCATTCAAGAACTAGGACATCATCAGATGGTCTAACACAAAGGCAATTAAAGTCGTAGATAGAGAAGACAGAATTTTAAGATAATTTGAAGAAAGGAAATATTTGAAGACAATAGTTAAGAATTTTCCCAAAGTAAGAACAGACATTCAATGACAGGTTCAAGAATTCAAGGAACTCCAATCCAAGCAAAATAAACAGCAAAAATAAAAAAAGAAAAAAGAAAAAAACACCACCAACAACAACCCCCTCCCCTCACACACACTTACACACATCACTGTCCGATTGTTTAAAGCTGAAGATTAAAGGTTGAAGGTAGTTAGAGAAAAGAGGGAAGTTACATATAGAAGAGCAAGGAAAGCATTATAGAACACTTCTGATTAGAAATTATGCAAACCAAAAGACAATGGAACTCACAATTGTATACCCAGTGGAAATATCTTTCAAAATTAAGGTGAAACACATTTTCAAACAAACAAAAGCTGAAGAGAACTCATCGACAGCAGACTTGCATTATAAGAATTGTTAAAGAAACTTCTTGAGGCAGGAGTGCTTGATAGTCACACCAAACAGGGCAGGATAAACCCTCCCCTCTGTCCTGGAATAGTTGAAATGTTGAGACTGATAATGCCACATACACCAAGAAGATGTGGGAAGATTTATTATTCATGGGATTTCCTGAGGAGAGAAGGGCAGGGTACAAAAGCAAGGTGAGGTCAGTGACTTTGGCTTGTACTGTGGTGGAGGGTAGGGTTGAGGAAACTGTCCAGGCACTCAGGCTAGGGCTTGTGTGGTTTAAACTTCTTGTTGGCACACCATAAGGAGTGTTCAAGCTTTCTTATCAGCTTTCTTATTGGCTTTTGTCCCAGATGTAGGGCAAAAAGGGAAGAAGGAGGACTGGGCCTCGCAAGCTGTAAATGGTCCAATATCAAAAGTGGAGTCTTACTCTTTATTACATGTAGTATGATGGTAGATGGAAACTTGGATTTACACAGAAATGAAGAGCATTATTTTTAATCACAGTAAAAGATAAATTCATAGCTTCTGGTTCCAGACAAAATGGAGTAATCACATTTCACCTTATTCCTCCCACTATTTGCAACCAAAACTCTGAACAAAATACATAAAGCAACCATCAGAAGACTCTGAGAGATAGAGATGAGAAGTTGGGCTGACCAGGGACCTCAAGGAACAACCAGGTAATCATTTCCTTGGGTTTTTTGTCTGTGATGTGTGTATGTGTTTAGCCCCCTATATATCCTTTCCTGAGCGTTAGAGACATCCACAATCCAGAAATGTCAACAGACACAGACCAAAAAAAGAAATTTCCAGAGAAAGCTTGTTCTCTCTGGCCAAAAGCTTTGACAAAGGGGAGCCTTACAGGATGGAACCCACTCTACTCCAGATGGGACTCCTCACAAAAAGCCACCCCACCCCCACCCAACCAGCTGCAGGGACTAGAGTCAGTTCAACCATCCCTGTCCTACACTGATGAGGAGGCAGCCTCCCTCCTCCCATGGGGAGGATACCAATGGGGACCATAGGCAGAGACTTGCTGATCATGTCTGTCCTGCACTAATGAGATTGATCCACCTCATCTACCCTGGGATTTGGGGAATACTTTGGAGTGAAGCTCCACCAACTGTTCTGATCCTAGACTAACAAGAACAGAGATGGCAACCCTCCTCCTCCATTCCTAGCACTGCGAAGACTGTAGAGGGATCCTTGTCTACCATCTCTGCCCTGCACTAAGCAAATGTCAGCAAATGGTGCTGCTCCTCCATCATCTACTGGTGTACCAGTTACAGGGACTATCACTATTCCGCTGTGTGCTAAGCAAAATGCAGCAAGGAGGCAGCAAATCAGAAAGTGAGTAAGGTGGAGGGAGGGTTACAGGAAAAAAAAAGAACTGGAGACAGAGACACTTTATATCTGTGTATGAAGTCCTGAGCAGACTCCAAAGCAGTCCATGCATGACCAACCAGAATCAAATCAAGAGACTGAAGAACTTAACCTAATGCCAAATATTGCTCTCATTTCTGATTGGTCTCAGAGCAGCATACAAGCTGAGCAGACCAGAATAGCACAGCAAACTAAATTAGCATTTGAACCACAGCCTGCAAAAATGTGCCAGAACATGCACTCTGAACCTAAACAGGTTGACTGGCTGCTGAGAGAGATTTAAATAGAAACCAGAACCTCCTAACAGCACTCAAAATGTCCTGGTTAACCCACAATTACTCATCATACTAAGACCAGGAAAATCTCAACTTGAATGGGAAAAGACAATCAACAGACATGAAGACCAAGATGATACAGATGTTAAAATTATGGGACAAGGTTTTTTAAAGGAGCTACCACAAAAATGTTCCAAAAAGTAAGTACTAGCACTCTGGGGGTAATAAAGAAAAAAATACAAATCTTAAGCAAAGAAAAAGAAGACTTAAGAAGAACCCAATAAAAAAATTGAGAACTGAAAAATAAGGTAAGTAAAATTTTAAAGCTCATTGAATGGGCTGAACAGCAGATGGAGATGACATTAGAAGGACTTGATGAAACTAAAGATAGAATAATAGAAATTATCTAATATGAACAGATAGAGAATAAATTTTTTAAATGGATAGAATCTCAGAAACATGTGGACAATAACAAAATAATCTGACATTCATGTCATCAGAAACTCAGTAAGAATGTGGTGCTGAACGAATATTTAAATAATGACTAAAAACTTCCCAAATTTGGCAAAGACAAACTTACAGATCTGAGAAGGCAATCAAACCCCAAATAGGATAAACTCAAAGAAATCCATGCCTAGGTATATCATAATCAAATTTCTCAAAACTAAAGACAAAGAAAAAATCTTGAAAGCAGCCAGAAAAAAATGTTTTACCTGCAGCAGTAAAATAGTCAAATGATAGCACATTTCTCATCAGAAATCATGAAGGCCAGGGGTACCTGGGTGGCTTCTCTCTCTCCCTCTTCCTCTGCCCCTCCCCTTCATCACATGCTCAATCTCTCTAAAAAGAAGAGGAAAAGAAGAAGGAAGAGGAGGAGGAGGAGAGGATGAAGAAAGAAAATAGAAAAAAAGAAAAAGAAATCATGAAGGCCAGAAGAAAATGTCATAACATTTTCCAAATTCTGAAAAAAAAAAACCTGTGATCCAGAATTTTGTATTCAGCAAAACTATCTTTCAGAGATGAAAGTGAAATAAATGTATCCTTATATGAAAAGAATTTAAGAAATTTTTTCATCAGAAGACTTACACTAAAAAAAATGCTGAAGGAAGGTCTTCAGACAGAAAGATGATAACAGAAGGAAACCACATTAGGAATGAAAAAGAGCAACAGAATGTATGCATTAGTTTTCTACTACTATATCACTAATCACCAGAAACTGGGAAACTTGGAACACATGGGGATCAGGAATCTGGTATGTTTCAGCTGGCTTCTCTGCTTCAGGGTCTCACCAGACTGCAATCCAAGTGTCAGTGGGGTTGCATTCCTTTCTGGATCTTCTTCCAAGTGCACACAGTTGTTGGAAGAATTCAACTCCTTGCAGTTGTGGGACTAAGGCCCTCAGCCACCCGCAGTTCCCTGCCATGTGGTCCTCTATATGTGTTTATATCATAGCAGCTTGCTTCTTCAGGGACTCCTATGATTAGCCCACACCTGTCCTCAACAATGCAATGTAAATCAATGGTCCACTTTTGTCAGGATGAAGTCAGTGAAGTCCAGCAGGGAGCTGAACGTTGTACCCCAACCTGTACCTGCACACTACACCTAATAGAAAAGTTTAAATAAAAGATTAAACAGCTCTCACAACATGGTATCCCAAATGCCCAAGATAACAATAAAAAATCACCTGTCATACTATAACAAGGGCAATCACAACTTGAGTAAGAAAAGATAAAGTCTGCCAACACTTAGGGATTTTAGGGATTTTTAAAGCAGCAATAATAAAAATCCCTCAATTATGAACACTCTGAAAATAAAAATGGAAAATCTCAGCAAATAAATTGAAGATATAAAAAAGAACCAAAGAGAAATGTATAACTAAAACTTCAATACTTTAATCTAAAAACTCAATGGACAGGCTCAATACTAGATTGGAGATGAACAAGAAAAGAATGACTGAACTCAAAAACAGATCAATTGAAATTTCCAATATGAACAACCTGAAAAGATAGACTAAAATTTTTTACAAAGAACAATGCCTCAGGAATCTATGGGACAATAAAAAAGTAAAATCTAAC
The DNA here is from genome assembly GCF_048418805.1 of Vulpes vulpes. Classification (NCBI taxonomy): domain Eukaryota; kingdom Metazoa; phylum Chordata; class Mammalia; order Carnivora; family Canidae; genus Vulpes; species Vulpes vulpes. The sequence continues at coordinate 87,509,802 of NC_132793.1, read as the reverse complement.
ATTTGTATCATTAGTCTCAGAAGAAGTGGAGAAAGAGTGTGGGGCTGAAAATAATTTTTTAAAATTTAACAAATCTAGGGGCACCTGGGTGGCTCAATGGTTGAGCAGTCTGCCTTCCGCTCAGGGCATGATCCTGGGGTCCTGGGATAGAGTCCCGCATCAGGCTCCCCAAAAGGAGCCTGCTTCTCACTCTGAATAAATAAATAAAAATCTAACAAAAAGTTCAACAAATCTAAAAGTAAGCAGGATAAGAGGAACAAGAATGGATGGCACAAACAAAACTAATCTGATGCAGATTTAAATCCAATCGTATCACTTGTGATGTTAAATGTAAATGGTCTAAAATCTCCCAACAGAAGAGGTTATCAGATTACAGGGAAAAAACAGGACCAAAAAAAAAAAAGAAAATCAGTTTAAATATGAACACATAGAAGATTACAAAAGCAAAAGGATGAAAAAAATATACCAAGCAAACACTAATAAAATAAAAGGGGAAGTGTTTATACTAATATCAGACAAAGTAGACTTCAGAACAATACATATTACCAGAGACATTTCATGATAATAAAAGGGTCAATCAATCCATCAAGAAGACATCACAGGTTCCTCAAAAAATTAAACATAGAATTATCACATCATTGAGCAGCACACTCTCGGGTTACCCACAGTAACTGAAAGCAGGGACTCAAACAGATATTTGTACAAACCACGCTCATAACAGGTAGAGACAATTCAAATTTCTATCAACAGATGAACAGATAAACAGAATGTAGTATATACAAATAATCATATGCTATTCAGACTTACAAAGGAAATTCTGACACATGCTAAAATATGGATAAGCCTCAAAGACATTACACCAAGTGACACATGAAAAACCATGTTGTTTAGTTCCACTTATATGATGTACCTAGAATCATCCAATTCATCGAGACAGAAAGTAGAATGATGGCAGCCATGGGCTGGGGGAAGGGAAATAAAGAAGTAATGGGTACAGAGTTTCAATTTGGGAAGATGAAAACCTTCTTGAGATGGATGGTAATGATGGTTGTGCTTTAATCATGTATGATGATGATGTACTTTAATCTCACTGAACTGTACACATAAGATGGTTAAAATAGTAAATTTTGTGTTACATACATTTTACAACTAAAAAAAGAAGTCATCACAATCCTAAATGTGTAGGCCTAACAACAATTGATAGAACGGAAAAGAGAAATAAATCCACCATTATAATTGGAGACCAGAATACTCCTCTGTCAATAATTGATAGATAAGTAGATAGAATATTGGCACATATGCAGAAATCCTGAAAACTATCAACCGACCTAATTGACATTAATTAAAACAATTACCTGGAGCAGATTACACATTCTTTTGAGGTGCATATATGACATTAATTAGCATGACAGATGATATTTTGAGCCATAAAGCAAACCAACGAACTGAAAAGAATCAAAATATAAATTTTATTCTCTAACCACAGTGAAATTCAACTAGAAGTTACAAAACTGTATCCCATATGTTTGGAAATTAAATAGTAAATTTAAAGATAACCCTTGGGTCAGGACCCTGGGTGGCTTGGTCAGTTAAGCAGCCGACTCTTGGTTTCAGCTCAGTTCATGATCTCAGGATCCTGAGATCAGCCCCCCCATATCAAGCTCAGCGCTAGGCAGGGAGTCTGCTTGAGATTCTCTCTCCTTTTACCCCTCAGGAGCCCACTCATGGGGTTTCTAAAAAAATAAATTAAAAAATAACCCTTGGGTCAAAAAGGAAGCCAAATGAAGACTTAAAAGTACTTTTAATTGGACACAACAGAATTTTTTGAGATGTACCCAAAGTTTAGGGGGAAATTTACCAAATTAAATACTTCTGTCAGAAGTGAGAAATGTCTTGAATAATGACCCAAATTTCCACCTTAAGAAACTAGAAGTGGCGGACTGTTGCTTTTATTCTGTTTTTTTTTTTTTCACATCTAGAGGTTAAAATCACAGCCTGGCTACTACGTTTTTCCCTTTCTCAGGATGAACTCACACTTGCTGCTACTTTTCTTTTGCTGTGAAATGAGTTCTTTGATCTCAGAAGCAGTAAGGCTATGGGAAGGCAAATTCATATCCTGAGTATGTGTCTATATGTACACAGGCAATTGCCATTTCTTTTTTAAAAATAGCTTTATTGAGATATAATTTGTATACTGTAAAGTTCACCTGCTTAAATATAACTGGCTTTTTTTTTTTTCACTAAGTGGGGTTGAGGTTTATCCATGTTATAGTATGTATCAGTACTTCATTCTTTATGACTAATATTCCACTGCATGGATACATCACATTTGTGTATGCATTATTCTTCAGTTGATAGATACTTGGGTTGTTTCCACTTTTTGACTATTATGGATAATGCTGCTATGAACAAGTTTTTGTAGGGACACATATTTTCATTCTTCTTGGACATATCTATCTAGGAGAATTGTTGAGTCACATGGTAACTGTTTAAAAAATTTAAGAACTTCCAGACGGTTTTCCAAGTGGCTGTAATCATTTTACATTCCCATCAGCAGTGTAAGAAGTTTCCAATTTCTCCACCTCCTCATCAATACCCGTTATTGTCTTACAGTCATCCTAGTGTTTTTTTCTTACCATTTTTTTTTTTTTTTTGACATCTGGTTGTCTTTTTCCTTGTTTGCTGATGGATTCTGTTTGTTTTTTTGCTGAAGGGTCAGTTTTTACTATACTGTATCTGGGTCATTAGGCATTTTTTGAAAGAGAGCTGTTACAACAGCCTGCTGCACTCCACCACTTTATCCAAACATTCTTAGCAATACTTTTAGGGATTTAGCATACTCATGGAGATTCCCCATTATTCATTCTTTGAACAAATAGTCACTGTGCACCCACCTACTGTGCACCAGGTAGGGATCTCAAAGCAGGGCTACAGAACAGAACCAGAGCCCTACTCTCATGAAGCCTCTCACTTAGTAAATTATGCCAAGTATCTCAACTAAAGCTTCCTTATTTTGCATCAAAATGTGTTTGTAGAAGACAATTTAAATACTCCCAAGATAAAGACTTAGGCCAAAATCATCCAGATTATGAAATTAACTAATATATCCTCTAACATTTTGTGACCCTTCCAGCAGATGCAGCGTGGACAGGAAAAGGAAGCTTCAGAGCAGAAGAAAAGGAATTTGTCTTCATATTCAAGGTACCAACACTGTAGTCGAAAAGCTGCATCAGATATAGCTCCTTTTCCAGGCTTTGCTTACGGGATGAGCTAAAATCATTTGCAAATTCCTTAGCTGAGGGTATGCCAAAAATAAATACAATTCTGGCAGAAAAGTATTAAAGACCTGTAGCAAAGAGGAGACAGTTTAAGATCTTGAAATATTAAGATCTTTTAAAAAAAAATCTTTTTATAAGCACCATAAACCAGAGCTGTTCCTCAGCAATTTGCAAAAACTAGATTAACATGGTGCTACGGCCAATATTTACTCAAAGCCAATTACTGCACACTACCTCCCAGCAGCCACCTCAGCTGCACTCCCTGAGACACCTCTAGTCTTTCAATACCCCTAAGGCACCCATGGCATTAACCCAATCAGCAAATATATGAGAGCCATGGTGTGTAAGATACTGTGCTCGGGACAAAGGGGGAAACAAATAACATGGCACCTGCCCCCGAGGAATTACTAAGGCAATTGGAAGAGCCCTGACAAAGCAAGGGAGAGGTTCTTTTTTATTTATTTATTTATTTATGATAGTCCCAGAGAAAGCAAGAGCGAGAGGCAGAGACACAGGCAGAGGGAGAAGCAGGCTCCATGCCCCGGGAGCCCGACGTGGGATTAGATCCCGGGTCTCCAGGATCGCGCCCTGGGCCAAAGGCAGGCGCCAAACCGCTGCGCCACCCAGGGATCCCAAGGGAGAGGTTCTTAAGATGAAGTACATACGGCATGCTGCAGTGATAAATTCTGAATTTCCAGAGAACTGTCAATAGAGGGTAATGTTTGATATGGTCCTACCTGTGTAGGGACTTAACAGTCCCCAGTTTGCAGCACACAGCCCTAGAATCTGAAGGTCAGATCCAAAAGTGACCTTTTTGCTGCCAGCAGAGGCCCATGGAGTTTTCTAGAGACCACACCCACTCTCTGGTGCCAGTGGCAAGTGCAGTTTTATTAGGTTTATTTTTTTTTCAGGGGCCATGTATGAAAGTTCATCATTCACAAACTTGTTTCAACTATATTTCCTTCTCTTCCTTCTCCTTCTAGTTCTCTGTTGCAGAGCCCTTCAGCTCCACCAAATGCTGGATAGGAAGCATCTCTGACTTGCTTATAGTGTTTAGGTCCCAAAGACTATCTCCTTCTAAGTTTCTCAGGATTTGAGGATAATTTCATTTATACATCTCCTTTCATGGATTCTGAATCTTTAAGTTTTCACTTTTTTTTTTTTTTTTTAAGTTTTCACCTTTCAAACATTGGAACTTTGTTCCTGAACTCAGGCCCGAAAGCCATAATGATGTTCAACTGTCAAAGCAGTTGATACCTACTTCCTCTATGAGCACTATGTACAGCCAGTGATTCCCATTACTTCCCTGGCTCCTCATGGGCAGGCTCAACAGGGAAATGTTGGAGAGTCTCTTCTGCATAGAGCTAACTATGGAGGGGATTCAGGGGAAATTTTTATATAGTTAGCAAAGGAGCTGCTTCCTTGTAGGAACACAACCCTACTAAAGAAATATTGGCTTGACCAAGAGTCTCATGTACCCAGGATGGATGAAAGTGTGTTTGTCCTAGAAAAGAAAGGTCCATGCATTCTGGGCTATTCCCATGTGGAAGCACTGCCCATGCTCTGTGCCTATGCTCATGTTCCTAGGAAGAACCAGTTAATCTCAGCAGCTTCTTACAAACATAATGGAAATGTACCACCTAGTGATCAGGGCTGGAACTGTTACTCAACTAGACCAAGAGATTTTTGCTTCAAAACCTGAGCACAAGAGGAGCACCTGGGTGGCTCAGTGGTTGAGCATCTACCTTAGTTAGGCTCAGGGCATGATCCTGGGGTCCTGGGATCGAGTCCCACATCAGTCTCCCCACAGGGAGCCTGCTTCTCCCTCTGCCTATGTCCCTGCCTTTGTCTCTCATGAATAAATAAATTTTAAAAATCTTAAAAATCTTTAAAAAAAAAATCTGAGAAGAGATTCTGAGCTTCAAAAGAAGCCCATTCTTAACTGGCAGGTTATCACACCAAAGTGGTTCAATTCCCCTGCAGTTTATAGGTAAACTATAATTAATAATCTTGTGAAGAAAAGATGTTTTTCCATGAGATTTATGGAGATATGCTGAAAGATAGTTTATGGCTTCTGAATCTGTTGGCTGGTTAAGCCTTGCAGCTATTAACACAGATGTTTAAAACATAATACTCAGATACTCCAATTTGGAAGGAAAAATGCTAAGAATTTTTTAATGTTTCAAAGAAAACCATAAATAAAATGCACTTGAAATAACTTTTCTTTCCACTAAAGGGCCTACAATAGATTTATAAAGACTCAAAAATATTTATCACATTGTAACACTGTTTAAGAGTTCCACTGTGTGTCAATGAATCAGCCAATTATGAACATATCTGTTGAAATGGAGTAAGGCTCTGAAAAATAAACATTTTACACCAACAGTTGTTATGATTACTAAAGATTCCATCTTAATACAGAAAACAGATCAACCTATTTAAAGTAACTTGTAATTTTATTAATTTTTCAGTACTTTTGCAAATATGTTACTAACAAAATTCGAACCACAGCAACTACTTATAAAAGTTCTGCAGTTTGCTTCCAGCAGGTCATAAATAAAGCCCAGCCTACATAGATAGTACACTGCAAAACTTGCAGATGAAGTTTAGGTAGATAACTTTTATCTAGCTAAAGAATGAAAACACATTCCACTTTCTGCAATCATGACTGAAAAGCTTTTCAAGACTGGAGATCCAAGTGACATACTGACTTAATCTAAAACTAAAGTCATAGGAATTAAGCAGATTTTCAATCCTGGAGCATTTGTTCTAGTTTAAGGAAATTCACATTTTTTACACTTGATCTTAGCCAAAAGGCCAAGAAGTGATGTTGAGTAAAAGCTTAAATTTTTTCACAGAAAAAAAATTGATTTCAGGCAAATAAAGACAAATTCCAGATAAACATGGTTCAGTGTTTTTTTATTTTACCTTCATCAAGGCAGGCAAAGTACAGATGCTGTACATTAAAAACATACAAATACATTACTCACAGCACATCAATTCCTATAGGCAGAGAGCTCCTCTCTGAAGCATGTAACCACAGCTAAATGTACAAAGAGCCATCTGCTGGTCCCACGTAGCCAACACCAATCAGCAAGACATCTATCAGTGTCCATATCCCCAGGCCACCAAAGCTGAAGAGCTTGCCGAGGCCTTCCCGCCACTGGCCCAGGTAGAAACGGTCAGCCCCAAACCCACCGAGAGTGATGCTGCAAGAACAAACAGATTATGGGATGGGGGAGGCCATCAGCCACCCCCAAGCTGCAGCCAGATGTGGCTCGACACTGGTATTAAGTCAAGTAGGGTGAAAGGGCCTCAAAAGGATCACAAAGCTTCACAAGGACACAAATGACTATTTCACAAATCCATGACACCACATAATCATGGGCAAGAAGACTGTTTAAATATCAAAAGTAAATGCACAATTTTTCAGCTGTGCTGAAATCTAATGTTCCTCTTTTAAAGTAATCCACCTTGTTGCCTGCAGTCTTCAAAATGGCACATGCAGGAGAAAAAAGCGGGAGCCAGTCCAACAAAAAGCACACAAACACGGAGTCAGGAGGTAGGGTTGGGAGGCAGCCCACCAACACTTGGTTGTCCCAGATCAAGTCATCTGAACTCCTGTCACACTCGTCCCCAAAAATGGAGTGTTAAGAATAAATTACTTTTGAGGTTCTTTCAAATTCTAAGATCTAACAATATCCAGATCACCTCTCATTGTACTTCTTTTAAGCTTATTATTATGGAAAATTTCAAAACAAATAAAAGAGTGAACAGAAGAGTACCCTTTCAGCTCCAAATATTATGTGGTCGCCCCGTTTTGTCTGTATTCCCACCTCCCCACGCTGGAGTACTGTGAAGCCAACTGTGAAGTGAATATTCTGAAAAAAACTGTGTTGCACTTCGAAATGAAAACTATTCTTTTTAAAAGTCAAGCTGTTGGATGTAGTATGTTAACTCCAGATGCTAACAATCTAGGGGAAAGTGGGTGGCACGTATACAGGAATGATCTTTGTAGCTTTTCTGTAAGTTTCAAGTTATTCCAAAATAAAGAGGTTATTAAAAAAAAAAAAAAAAAAGTTCGTTGTTCATTCTAATTTGAACCACTGCTGACAAAGACGTTGGCCAGTTATCAAATCTCATTTTTGTTATACTGAATTTTCTATCTTGGACTATTCTTTTATTCTCCAGTTGTGCCTTTCTGCCAGGCAGGCTCTGGCTCTCCCCAGCCCAAACCCTAAGCAGTGGTGCACATTGGGCAACTTGGCAGTACCTGAAGACATTCTTGATTATCACACCTTAGAGTGCTACTGGCATCTGGTCCATAGGCACTGCTAACCACTCTACTGTGCACACCCTACTGGTCCCACAACAAAGAATTATTTGGCCTGAATGTCAACAGTGATGAAGGGGAGAAACCCTGCCCACCTTACATTGCAGGCCACAGGGTCTCAGGCTCTAGCCTAAACCTTCCACTGTAGATGCCCCAACTTTTTAATTAGAACTGTTTAACCAGCATCTCACCTGTCCTTCCCTCTTGGTGGGGGATGATGACAAAAATTAAAGTTTTTCCCTCAAACTGTTGAAAAGTTTAACAAATTCAAGCACATTTTTATGTTAAAATTGTAAGTCCACAATTATTTCTGGATGGTGGAATTGGAGGTGATCTTTAATGTTTTATTTCAATTTTTCCAGTTTTTAGTATTGAGTATTTATTAGTTTTTATAATAAAGGAGAAAACTACTAAAAAAAAAACTACAAATCATAAATCTACCTATTTTAAATAGTATATAGCACTTTACACTTACACTCAGGATGGGAAACTCTGACTGATTCGAATGATCTATAATCATGGCTCAGTAAGGCATCTCTAGAATGTGCAGACATCCCAGGGAGAAAAGCAAACATCCTGCCATGAATTTCCACTAAATACTTGTCTGATCATCTAAATAATTCCTTACAGCTACGTTTTCTAGGGCCTACCTAACACATGTGAAAGAATTCAAAAGGAGGAGGAACTTAGCTAAGCTCAATGTATGGAAGATTCCACTGATCCCAATAAAATTCAAATGGCATCCTAACTTATCAGTAGTCAAGCTTACCTCAGAGCCAGAGCAGTAGACCACTTATAACCTCCAGTCCAGTTGCAGTACAGCATTTTTGGAAAAGTACGGTTACCTTAAAAAAAGGGAAAACATTCTACATAGAAACATGGATATAAATATTCTTACACAGATACTAATGGCTTTGTAATTTAAAATCTAAAAGTCAACTCTCCCTACGATAATTAAAGTTTGGTGCAGTGAATGGTAAAAATAAAGTCCTTACCATCTATAAGCATACATTTAATGCTTAAATCAGTTAGGTAAGTAAGAATGGTAAAAATAAAGTCCTTACCATCTATAAGCATACATTTAATGCTTAAATCAGTTAAGTAAGGGTTACAGTCTTAAAGTATGTGAAGCTATCAAGGTTCAGGCAAAGTTTAGAGCAAATATGGCAGTGTGGTCTTGTTTATCAAACAGATAAGTCAGGACACCTGGGTGGCTCAGTGGTTTAGCACCTGCCTTCGGCTCAGGGCGTGATCCTGGAGTCCCGGGATTGAGTCCCACATCGGGCTCCCTGCATGGAGCCTGCTTCTCTCTCTGCCTGTGTCTCTGCCTCTCTCTCTGTCTTTCATGAATAAATAAATAAAATCTTAAAAAAAAAAAAAAAAAAAAACAGATAAATCAAGCAACAGGGAAAAAAGAGAGCTGCGCCCACATAGAAACACTTCCTGTGGGACACAGGGCACACACGGGTTGCCCCAGAAGAGCCCAAAGACAAATGGTATCCATGTGGGAAAAAAACATAAACCTGAATCAACTTCAAACTATACACCAAAACCAATTCCTACTTAACCTGTTTGTGTGAAAGGCCAAACTTCCAAAAGGCTATGAAAGACTTGTTAAAAAAAAAATTCAAGTTCTATCCAAAAGATACCCCAAAAATGTGGCGGGAGGGGAGTAGTTAAAATATGAGATTTTAGATTTTAGGGACACCAAAAGGTTATGATCCCAAATATAAAAGAATTTCTGGAAATCCTTAAAGACATTTATGAATAATAAGAATTGGAGAGCATGTAAATCCACAATATTTATGTACCAATGGTGGGAATGTAAATTGTTAGAGGCATTTTGGAAAATAATACATGCTAGAAGAGTATACTAATACATGCTAGATACACGCCTGCAAATGTGCAACCAGGAGACAGGTACAGAAACTTTAATAGCAGCACCATCTGTGAGAACAAAAAACTATATATAATCAAAATCCATAAAATGGACAAACTATGATACAATCCTACGATGGCTTATTATACAGAAGTAAAAAAATAAGACACATGGATCATCTCAGAGCCATAATGTTGAGAGGAAAAAATAAAAGTACAAGACCATAAATAGACTATTAAGTCTAAAATATGCATTACTAAATGATATATCATACTATGTTTTATTACTTACATTTGATAGAACTATATATAATGCAAAGAAAACAAGTGAGATGAGAAAATTCATAAAGGCAGTTACCTCTCCAGAGAAAGTAGGGCAACCAGGTACAGAAAAAGCACTCAGGTAGTTCTGATGGCATTAGATTGTTTTACTTGGTAATTGGGTGAAATGTTATTACTATACTTTATGCTTTATATCTTATACATTTTTCCTTGTTTTATTAAATATTACATCTTAAAAGATAAGAGAACTGCAAATTTTCTCGATTTTTTTTTAGTTCACTGAGTTTTCTTTATTTTTTAGTTGGCACACAATGTTATATTAACTTCAGATATACAAGACAGTAACTCAACAACCATATGTTATGCTGGCCACAAGCGTAGCTACCATCTGTCACCACTGAGTTTATTAATGAGGTTTGGTGTAACTAAAAAATGCTAATAAATGTTTCTGATTAAACAATTTAAATTTAGGGTGCCTGGGTGGTTCAGTCAGTTAAGTGTCTGACTTGGTTTCGATTCAGGTCATGATCTCAGGGTCCTGGGATTTAGCCCCACAATGGGCTCCATGTGGAGTCTACTTCAGATTCTCTCTCCCTTCCCCCTCTGCCTTTCCCTGCTCATGCACGATCTCTCTCTCTCTCTCTCTCAAATAAAAATATTAACAATTTAAATTTAATTCTCAAATTGCTTATTAAAGTTCCATAATGTAAGCTTAAAGGAAAGTATTTTGCTCACGAATTTCCTTGAACTCCAACTTACCCAAGCAATGAATGTGGTCCCGCACTGTGCAATTGGCAGTGTAACGCTGCCGGGGACAAGACACTGTCATGCAGCTGGTAGAATTGGAACACTCATAATCAGTTTCTGGAAGCTGCCAGCAAAACCTGCAAGTCATGTTGATGATGAAGTTCTTTTGGGATTTGAAGTCTTGATCCTGCATGCCAAAGGACACAGAATGAATCAATCATAATAGTTCATTAATACATCAATAAAAATACAAGGCACAAAGCTTCTAAAAGACTGGTGAATAAAACTAGCAGAAAGTGGCAGAAATATAGGTACCAAACCAATATGTATGCAAAATAAATGTATGTGGTATGATCCCATAATCATAAAAATATATACCCCAAAATATATGCCTAAGGAAAAAAATCTACATAAATTTACATCAAAATAACAAAGGTTATTCCAGGACATATTTTGTCACTTTCACTTGGCTAAATTTTTCATAATGAGCATAGGTATTTTTGTAATACCAAAAAAAAAAAAAAAGGAAAATTTATTTTATCAAACCACAGAGTCACAGGGAGCTGGAAAGACATATGAGTACATCTGTTCAAGGTCTGCTGAGCTGCTAGTTATGTGCAGGACCCATGTTCCCCAACCCCTATTTGATGCTCCTACAAGTACAACACACTGACTGGCTGCTAAGTCTCAAATCTTCCCAAATATCTCTAAGACCTCCAGGCTACTCACACCTCCACTTAGTATAATCAACTAACGGGTGGCCCAGACAATCACTCTCCCCTTTGAAAGAACCACAGGTAGAGACTCAGCAAGTATTCTGGTTGGCACTAAGCTTTTAAGGCTGTAGATTTTTTTCACTTCAATTAAAAAATCATCATTTTGTTTTCTGCTTGTAAGACCAGCACATCACTTTGTGTGCTGCACCTTTGGAAATTACAGTAAAAAACCTGTAACCTCTCCCAAGAGAACTACTTTTAATCTTTAATTTTTAATTCCTATAATATAGATGTAAGTGCAATTATACTGAAAGCTATTTGTATCCTTTTTTCCCCACTTGATATTATACTGTATACATATTTTTCAAAATCATTTTTAAATGGTCAATCTCCTTTGGAAGTAATAATTTACTAGTTTTTTTGATCAATGCAAAACTGCATTTATGAATAGCATCCAAACTGGCTAAGGTACTATTTAGGCAAAATTGTTTGAAACATCTGCATATCTCTGGCAATACACTGATAATGCACAGTTACCAAATGTTTTTTAAAACGAGGTAAGCTGTGAATGTGGTAGATTCCTAGGTGTGACAGAAGGGAAGGGGAAACCGCTCCAGGTCTGGCCCTCAGCAGCCACTGCCTCCCTGACAGCAAGCCCTGCTTAGCCTCTGGCCTTCCAGGGAATCTATTCTATGCGTGAGGACGTTTATGTCAGATATATAACCTTTTTTTTTTTTTTTAAACTTAACTTTCCCACTGGTATTTTTCATTGAATTCTGTAGCTATCAGTAAGTATCTCAAAGAGCTGCCTACTTCTTTCTAATAGCTGCTTTTTATTTCATTTCATAGTGGATCATAAACAGTTTTCTCTTGGACATTAAGCTTATTTTAAATCTTCTGTCCAGGTGAACAATGAAGCTAAGAATATCCACAGGTGTATTTATTTGCATCTATGTACAGCATCTGTAAGATAAATTGCTAGATTTGCAACTGCTGGATCAAAAGATATATACATCTGTAAGTTTCACATATGTGACAACTGCCTACAAAAGGCTGACCAATCTGCCCACCCACTAACAAGACAGGAGTGTCGGGATCCCTGGGTGGCGCAGCGGTTTGGCGCCTGCCTTTGGCCCAGGGCGCGATCCTGGAGACCCGGGATCGAATCCCACATCAGGCTCCCGGTGCATGGAGCCTGCTTCTCCCTCCGCCTGTGTCTCTGCCTCTCTCTCTCTCTCTCTCTCTGTGACTATCATAAATAAATAAAAATTAAAAAAAAAAAAATTAAAAAAAAAAAAAAAGACAGGAGTGTCCCTTATGTCCTCAGGAACTCAGAGTGTCACAACAAGCTTTATTTCTTTACCAACCTGAAAGGTTTAAAAACACATCGTTTGTATTTAATTATGAGAAAAATTCAACATTTTCTCATATGTTGAAAGCCCATTTGTATTTCCTTTCCTATGAACCATCATCTACTTAAGTCCTCATACTATTTTTTCTATAGCACTGTCATCTTTTTCTTATTGCTTTTAGGAAATCTTTACATACTACAGACATTAGTGCATTATTTGTCACAGGTGTTAGAAATACTTTTTCCTAGTTTGCCATTGATTTTTTGCCTTTATGCTTTTTTGGGATATTTTTAGTAGTCAAAGATAGCAATTCTTTTTTTTTTTTTTTTTTAAGATTTTATTTATTCATAGAGACACACAGAGAGAGACAGAGAGGCAGAGACACAGGCAGAGGGTGAAGCAGGCTCCAGGCTCCATGCAGGAAACCCGATGTGGGACTCGATCGGGTCTCCAGGATCACACCCTGGGCTGCAGGCGGCGCTAAACCGCTGCACCACCGGGGCTGCCAAAGATATCAATTCTTTTATGGCTTCTAAATTTCATTTCTTTTTCTTTTTTAAAGTTATGGGTTTTTTTTTTTTTGATATTTTATTTATTTACTCAGGAGAGACACAGAGAAAGAGGCAGAGACACAGGCAGAGGGAGAAGCAGGCTCCATCCAGGAAGCCTGATGTGGGACTCGATCCTGGGACTCCAGGGTCACGCCCTGGGCCGAAGGCAGGCGCTAAACCACTGAGCCACCCGGGCTGCCCTCTAAATTTCATTTCTTATGTAGAAAAATACTTCCTACTTTGAGATTATAGCAAAAACAATCAAGCTTTCTCTACTACCTCAAGGCTTCATTGTATCACATTAAATCCCTGATCTCTCTGGGTTTATTGTGGACAAGTGAGGGATTCCACTTTTTTACCCAGAGCGACCCAGGCATTCCCAGCACTGACTGAATCCATCTTCTCTCTGGAGAAGTACGGACCCCTTCAAAAGCTTATCCATAGTAAAAAGATCTATCCGCTTTCCCTCTGTGAAAGTTGTCATTACTTAAGAACCCATAACCCATTGAAAGAAATTATACCTGCTTCAGATACACTAGCAGTCTGACAGCTTCTCCAAGTAATGCAAAAACATTTCTGACGAGCACAATTCAGCAGACGTCCACTGGCTTGACAGTTACCATTGTAACTGGAATAGGAACTATCTGATATAACAGGTGTTACAGGATTTTTACATTTATTTCTATAAAGGAATCCAGGTGAGAGTCCCTTAGCCGGTAAATCCCTGCTCAGCATGTCTGGAGGATAAAAGAGTTCATTTTTTGCCATTAAGTTCAAAATAAGAGGGAGCAGGGAGGCATCTGTGTGTGCACACACACGCAAATGAGAGATAAACAAGCATTTGTGTGCCTGCATGTGATGGTCATGGATTATTCCTTCCTGAAATGGTAACTTTTTTTTACCTAGAAGGGACCCTACAGATCTTCATAAAACAAATAAGGAAAATACCCATGACTTGCCCTGGCTCGCCTGGTGACAGCAATCTTAGAACCATGTCTCTCGGCAGCCAGTTCATGTATTCACTGCTCTCCACTTTGAGAAACAGACCATCAGGCTCTCTCAGGCTAGACTTCAGGTCCTGCACCTGAGAACAGGGCAACTTGTTCAGGACTTACGGTTACTGGCCAAAAGAGGAGGCAGGCAATATGAAAGCTCCTGGAGGAGAAGGAGAGAAAAAAATCCCACCCAAGACACATCTCAGCCAGGGGGTGAGGACAGCACCAGGAACCATGACACAGGAGTTCAGAAACTGGATGTCAGTTTTCCCCTTTTTAAATAAATACCTCCTATCAGGCCCATGAAATAATATTTTTTTAAAACTTTTTCATTGGAGTATAATTGACACACAGTTACATTAGTTTCAGGTAGAGAGAAAATTTTTAAAAGCCTTCAAATAAATACATTTCACCCTTAGGTAATTAGGGACAATAAAGTATTTAAGATTCAGCAACAAAGGGATCCCTGGGTGGCGCAGCGGTTTGGCGCCTGCCTTTGGCCCAGGGCACGATCCTGGAGACCCAGGATCGAATCCCACATCAGGCTCCCGGTTCATGGAGCCTGCTTCTCCCTCTGCCTATGTCTCTGCCTCTCTCTCTCTCTCTGTGACTATCATAAATAATAAAATAAAATAAAAAAATTAAAAAAAAAAAAAGATTCAGCAACAAAGACTAATAACTCAAGGGCAGTCATGAAGACTATCCGGCACTTACACTGGATTTTCCAGTGTGCTGATACAATTTTTAAAATGGCAATACTTAAGTTTATGAAAACTAAATTCAGATACTGACAGAACAAACTCTTACTTCCCTTTCGCTCCCTCTCTGATACTAGACTTCACAAGGAAAATTACAGAAAGAATGTAGGGGTGGAAGAAACTTTCTAATCTAGCCCTCTACAAACCAAGTTCCAAAGGACGGAGAGGGAAGGTATCCTGTTCAAGTGACAGAAATGCTAGGGCCATCAGGTCAAAAGAGATCTGCAAGAGACGACATGGTAGAGAATCTGTTTTTTCCTCTTTGACCACTTTCCCAAAGCAGGGTTCCATGAAAACACTTTAGAAAAAAGGTGTTCTGGGTCCATGTGCTCATTTCCCTCATTTAACAAGAAACAGATCAATAAGTCAGTCAGAAAGCTAGTTATGGCAGGGCCAAGAGTAGAACACTACCTCATTATTCATTTCTACTCTTCACCTCACCCAGATAGCAGCCCCAAACAAGGGAGTGTGCAATCATTTACCTGGTCCAGTTGTTAAAAAATTCAAGTACCTGAGTCTCCCTGACCTATTCACATTCAGAAGGTCTGGGGCTGTCTTCAGGAGTGATATTTTTTTTTTTTTTTAAAGATTGTATTTATTTAATCATGAGAGAGACATAGAGAGAAAGGCAGAGACATAGGCAGAGGGAGAAGCAGGCTCCTTGTGGGAAGTCTGATGCGGGACTTGATTCCAGGACCCTGAGATCACAGCCTGAGCAGAAAGCAGATGTTCAACCACTGAGCCACCCAGATGCCCTGTCCAGAAGTGATTCTAACAGCAGCTGGATTCAAGTAGCTTGGAACCAGGTATCCATAGAGCACTCTATTGAATACCAACTATGTAAGCCTTTCTAGGCCCCTTCCCGTCTGTCAAAATATCAGGAGAGAGAATATATGTGTGATGTTTGTAACATGGTCATGTCTAATAGGCAACAGTACACTTGAGCCTCTTCTATTTCTGACTTCCTGTAAGGAGTCTGATCATTGCTCCAATTTAATTTGTCAGGAAACTGTCATCTGAGCCCCTGTGACCAAATTTCACTTGCATATGAAAAGTTTCAGTTTTCTGATCCAGGTTGTCTTTGTTCCTAAAATATTACTTGTAGAAGCAGAGCACCTTCTTTCATGATTTCCCCCACTTTCAAGTCTAAACTGTACTTAGAGCTTGAGGTTTACAGTGAGTTCACCTGAAATACGTAAGTGGCAGTACTTACAACACAGGTAACAGAAGGTTTGACGGTGCAGTCAAAGGTGACGGGCTTCCCATAGACACAGGAGAAATTTGTCTTACATTCTACACAGTCTGCAGGAAGTCGGCTACACAAACCATTACTTGGACACTTCATCACATAAGGTGGAATATCAGTACTTTCTGTGAAAAGTAAGAGAGAAGCTTACTCTCATATAATATTGATCAGCATCGCAGAAGAAAACAATTTCCTGAGGCTAAGGGGCATGATGGCTAGCGATGAAATACTACACTGGAGTGGAAAATGACAGAGTGGGAGTCAGAGACACCTGCAATTAAAGCAAGGTTCTGCCACCAAGCTGTGTGACCTGGCCCAAGAGTTCAAAAGCGTGGTATAAAGCATTTAATCATTCCCCACAAAATGAGCATGAAATTCAAAGGTACTTATGTACATACAATGTACACACAAAGCTAGGCTAAGTTGGGGCTTCAAAAAAAATCTACTCTGAAACAAGATGAAAAATTCAGGCATAGAGGTGGTAGGGTTTGTTCATGATCACAGAGGGAGGGACAAAACTAGAACCAAGACTCAAATCTGTTTCTAATCTGATATTCTTTTCATCTGCACTCACTGATTTGGAAATTAGGACCCTGGCCGTCTACCCAGGCTATCAATCAGTACAACAGGGTACCAACTTTAGAAAATGTTGTCATTATTCCACACTGGTACCTCAATAAGCCACAATTCTCTAGTAACATTTACAGTTTCATACTACCAAAGTTCAACATAGTTCTCTACGTTCATATGGGTTGCAATTCTTTTCCCGGCCAACCTTGCCAGGAGTACCATATATTTTTATCCACTGACAGGATTAATTCCATGTATTCTGGGGGAGGTTGTGAGGCTTTCAAAAACATCCAAAAGAGGGGCACCTGGTGGCTCAGTCAGTTAAGCGGCTGCCTTCAGCTCAGGTCATGATCTCAGGGTTCTGGGATACAGCCTCACCTCAGGCTCCCTGCTCAGCGGGGAGCCTGCTTCTCCCTCTCCCTCTCTCTCTCAAATAAATAAGTAAATAAAGCTTTACCAAAAAATCCAAAGAATAGAAAATTCTTGTGCTTTCTCTATAATTTGTGTTTTAAACTCAAGTATGCTCCTGTCTTGTAGTAGTCTTTACATCCAAGTAACAACCCATAAAACACCTCTGCCAGTTTCAATTCTTTGAAATAATGGAACTCTACAAGGATGAACTATAGACACAAAGGTTCTGTTTAGCAAAACACTTTAAGACTCATTTAAAACTGGTCCTGGGGCACCTGGGTGGCTCAGTGGTTGAGCATCTGCCTTTGGCTCAGGAAGTGATCCTGGAATCCTGGGATGGAGTCCTGCACTGGGCTCCCCACAGGGAGTTTGCTTCTCCCTCTGCCTGTGTCTCTGCCTCCGTCTCTCATGAATAAATAAATAAAATCTTAAAAAATAAATAATAAACTGGTCTTACTTTAAGTCACTGGATTATGTGGGCAATTCTATGAAATACCATTTTTCTTTTCTTTTATTCCGATCACTGTTGTGGTTGAAGTTGAACCTTTAGAAATCACACAGCCCAACTGACTTTAGAAGGCCAGACCAGCTTCACCACTTTCACGTGAGGAAAGTGATGCTGAAGGGGTGAATAGTTTGCTCAAGCTCCCAGTAGCTCAACCAGACCTAGACTCCAGGTCTTAATCCCTCTGTGATCCATTTCACACAGCCTTGGGAGGAGCCTTTCAGGTCCAATATCAGGAATGGGGCTTATGAAGAAAAAGAAATTTTCTGAAGGGAGAGAAGCACTGGTTGAAAGTGATCTTGATGAATGAGGTGGAAAAATAGAGAGGTCGAAATGAGGAATGTGCAAGTGGAAAAAGAGATGAGATCAGAATCTCAAACGGTACTGCAATATCAAGACAGTCTACAGAAAACATCCGTCTTTAGTTCACATAACCTAAAATAAAAATTTCAAAAAAAAAAAAGGAAAGTTATTTTATCTAAAAAAAAAAAATAAGAAAGCAACCACTAGATATAAATTTCCACATTTACTAGAATAAAAAATGTCTAGTACCTGCTGCCCTGGGAACTACTGTGAAAGTACGTGTTGGGCCCGGATCCTTTATTGACTGAGCGAGCGGCTGCGACTGCTCTAAATTTAAGGATCCTACAATTAGAGAAACATGTTATCCTGGGATATGAAAACCTAGCTTTGTGTGGTTAAGACACAAGGCTCACCCCAGACCAATAGCTGTTCGTGAAAACCTTACAGCTTGATTGTCCAGAAAAATCAAAGACCCGCTAATGGGGTCGACACCGATTTCGGTCGACAGGCAACGAGGGAACCAGGCGTGGTACCGGGCTCCAGGTCCGTCTCCCACGCCGAGAGCCGAGCCCTCGGTCCCCCGCCCGAGGGCTCCTCGGCCGAGCTGGGAGGCTCCGGGACCCCTGGGAGGAGGGGCCGCCGCGGAGCCGAGGGCCGGCACTCCCCAGACCCGCTGCAGCGACCCGCCGCCCGGCACTCAGCCTCCGCCCTGCGCCCGCCGGCCTGGCGCGGACGCCTCCCGCCGCTCCCGGGGGCCTCGCTGCCGCTCCGCCCGGCCCCGCGGGGACCCCGGCCTTTAACTCACCCCCGCCGGACAAGATGTAGAACTGGGAGAGGAACAGCAGCACGCGGCATAGGCGGCGCAAGGTCCGCAACGGAACCGCCGCGGCCGCCATGTCGCCGGCGCGCGCGCACTTCCGGGCCGTGAGGCGGGGCTAGGCAGAGGGGCGGGGCTAGGAGGGGGCGGGCGCCGGCGCACGCCGCAGGGGCGGGGGCGGGGGCGGGCGCGTCCCCGGGGAGCCCGAGGGCGCAGGCGCAGGCGCAGGCGGCTCCGCGTGGGTTCTACGGCGTCGCGCTCGCCCGGCTCCTTGCGGCTGCGGTGGAGGTGGTTCGGTTCCCAAGTGTGCCCCACGGCCGTTCGACGAAGTGCATCACTTCTCTCTCCATGACTAGCGCCTGGGAACGGTCACCTGGGGCTGAAATTCACACTTGCAGAGGCTGCAGTCAGAGGCGGGCAGATTGGGGAAGGTGGCCATCATCTGTAGGTATGGCTCGGTATATATGTTCAGAGGTTAAAAACTGCCATGTGCTCGGTACTCTGCGAAGGTGTTGATTATGTACTTGGTTGCATACTGAAAAGGTATTTATTTACAGATGAAACTGTGGCACACACCCGGTAAGGGAAGTGACCTCCCCCCGCCCCCCAAGCTGTGGTAGGCAGGACCTTCCCTGCGTTGCTGACCTGATCAGTGCCCAGCTAGCATCTCTCTGTGGCCAGCTGTGGGTTTCACCACTAGCCAACCCCTTAAAGACATGCATTACTTCCTGAAAGTTCGTTCCTCTGAGACGGAGAGAGAGGACAGTAAGTGTACCTGGCAAGTATTCAGGTCCAGAAGTTCTGAGACAAGAACCTCGGGATGTGAAAGGCGGGGTGTAAAGCATGGGCCCTTCCCTGGAGAAGGCCAGTCTTGCAGAGGGGAGCTGCACCCCAGGCCTCTGCATCTGTTTTTGTCAGAGCATACTTTGTCCTGTGTTGTTGACCTGCGTTCCCCCTTCCCACCCACTTGCCACAAGATTCTTTTTGAGGCCTTCTGACTCCCCAACTCCTTCACTTGCAGTTTTGATGAATGAAAAGAATATACTGAATGGTGTCTGGCACACAGTAAGACCTCAATAAATATTACCTTAAAAATTGTATCACAAAATTTGCACCTTTGAGGACTATACAGGTCTGATCTATAGTACAGTTTTGTTTACTAACTGTTCAGGATGCTAAAATAATAGATGTTGAGAGAGCATGTCTTAAATTTATTTTGAATTCCAGAACACCTAGCCAAATAAACACACAATAAATACTTCTTGATTGGTAGCTAAATTCTCTACTGGCATAAAGCTCTTTCAAATCAGCTCTGAGCAGTGAGGTATAACTCTCAGTTAAAATCAGAAATCCATTTGAATTGCAAAACTGAATAAAGGAAACTTCATTTAAGACGGAGCCCCGGGGGAAAAAAAAAAAAAAAAGATGGAGCCAGGAGGCCAGAAGGGGGAGCTCTCATGCCCTACCGCTTCTAAAGAACTATATAGACTTGTACTGCAGGCACCTTGCATTTCCAAAAGGAAGAGCCTATGCTTTACTACCCCAGCAAGAGGAAGAAAGATTTTTCTTTTTGCCCAGCAACAGTCCAACCAATGAGAAATTGTCTCAACCCAGCCAATGAAAAGCCACTACACTTCAACTCCCAGCTTACTCCAGTGGACATTTGGTTTATTACAGCCCTTCCCAACTACCCACTTACGCCCTTTATAAAGAGCAGCCCTCTCTCCTTTGTGCTTCAGATTGTCTATGGTTTTGTGGTAGCTTACATGTCTCAAATTATAATTATCTGCTATTCCCGAATGAATCCATTTTTGCTGGTAAAATAATGGAAAGTTTTATTTCTAAGGTTAACAGAGTTGACATTCAGGAGAATGTCATCTCATGAAAAAAGTAGTTTAACTCTAGCGGAGCAACCTACTGTGTTATAAACCCCATAGCTGAAATACTGGAAACACTGCACACTGCATTTTATCTAGGAATTTATTTTTTCTACAAATGAGCAAGACTCAGTTGGCAATTAGAAGCATTAAACAGAAACTCTTAACCTACACTGCAAACAACCAGTATATTCCACAACACTGAATTTGAGGTTCTGAGTCTTTTATCAGTAATCCAATATTTAGTACTAGCTGCTGCTTCAGTGGTTGTTGGGTAAAACAAATTAAGTGATGATTCCAATTTTTGAGATAAAGTTTCTTTCAGTGTGAACTTCAGTAAAACAACCATAAAAATACCTGAGAGGTACTGTCCTAGAAAATAAGATTTTCCCTTATATTTAAAAAAAGCTTTGCAGGTTTTTATTTGGAGCCTATCTTTTGAAACCAACAATCTCAGCAATAACCTCTCCTAATTTTCATATCCTAGTATTTCCCTCTTTCAATAAATAACATTTTCCCACATAAATCTCTCAAGGCATTTGGGAAATTAAAAATTTCCCAAGCTCACCCTCGCATTGTTCCTGGACACATTAATGAGCTAAACTTTTTATATTAACTACTTATCCATTGTCTCCTTTCTCACTGTACCCATCAGTGAGTCAAAAGTTCTTAGAATAATAGTGATAATTAAGAAAAATGCGTTTTTAGGAGTCAAAACAAGGTTACACAGAAGCCAAGTACAAGGAAAACTTCAGAAGTCCTCCTCAGCATTTAGTATACGTGATTTCTTGAGATTCTTCAACTTATGAATGGCAGATGTTACAGAAATCTCTCCATGAATTTTGTTGTCTCTTGTTCGAACATTTACAGCATTATTTGTCTTTTCCTTTTCTCCAACCACTGCAGAAAAGAAAGGGTATTAAACATATTTTAAATAAATGATGTGTTAAATATTAAGTCGACAGTCATATGATACATGTCTTATTGAGTTCTTCTTCAGTATTAATCTAATGACCATGAAGTCATCCTCTGATAGTAAGTTTCTTGAGAAAAGGATTAGATCCCCCCTCCTTATTGTCCACTTGCAAGAACACATACTATAGTCTTGGAGTACAAATTGGAGCAGGGAGATCTTAAAGACCCTTCCCCTGCCAGACAACCAGAATTTTCTGGAATGTAGGTAAAATGTTTCTCTCTAGCGCCCCTTCCTGTGGGATGATGCAGCAATCTGCAGACTTGTTTCTTGCCATGTAGAAGGAAGAAACTGGTCACCAAGTAAAAGGAATAAAGTAGATATTCAAGAAGAGCAAAGAACCAGAGCAAAGTAGGGCCCAGAAATTAGGAGAAACAGTCTGGATAAGAGTTAAGCAGTTTGTTCCAGTTGCTCTCCCAATGATTTTACTATTTAATTCCACATTCCATGTCATGAAATTCTCCATTACCCTTCCAATAAATTCCATTTTTGTCTAAGTTAATGCGAGGGTTCTGTCACCAGAAGGAGCCTGATTAAAACATCACAATATCTACTACGTAAATGCTTTCAATGACAAATTGCTGATACTACAATCCTATACATATTTATTTTACCTTCTACAGAATCACTCAACATACTGGAGATAATAATATCATGCCTGGAAGCATCCAGTATCAGTTTCTCTTGATTTCCGAATCATTTTAAAGTCAAAATTTTAGATGCTGCATCTAAGTACTTATATCCCTTAAGGACACTTTTTCACTTAAATTTTCTTTTGATCACTTTAAATTTGGAATCTTTCCAACTCATTAGCTTAATCCCCAAGATTTATAATAAATCAGAAAAGCAAGGGAGAATATTTGAGACCTGTCACGTGGCTGAAATATAAAGAGCATAATTCTGAGAAAATCATTTTCACATTTTTTCATTGTTGGTTTAAGATATTAACTACTGCTAGTGATACTATACCACAGGATTCATGTGAGATTTTATAACTCTTCTTCCAGCAAATAACAAAGAGTATTTATGAACAATTAACCAGGAACACCATGGACTGGTCTTTGTGTACAGGTAACAAACAAATTGTCATAATCACATAATTATACCATATTCATGTAGTTTTACCATTCACATAGTTATATCATACTCATGTAGTTTACAGTATATTCATACAGTTATACCATTTTGGTTTTTGGAATTAAAGTGGAAGAAAACAAGCATTTGAGAAAATACAAACTTAAGTTACCCAAAATAAAATTATACTGAGCCAGCTGCGCATTTCGTATTTTCTTATTTAGTGTACAGCTGTGATCTAAGTCAACATCAGCCATGAATCCTTCTTCAAAAAATGCACTGGATACCTACAAGAAAATGAGACACTTTTACAATCACAGTATTTATGGGAGCCAGCCTCTGAGATGACCCACAGGGTCCTTGCCTTTTGTATTCACAGCTTGTGTCATTTCCTTCCCACTGTACCAGTGGCTCTGTGTGACTACAGAGCAGGGCAGAAGTGATGGCGCGTCACTTCCGAGATTAAGCTAAAAGACTATAGCTTCTATGTCTTTAACATCACTCCCTCTGGGGACACCAGTTGCCGTGTTGGAAGGATATTCAAGGAACCCCTGAAAAATCCCACATGGTGCACAACTGGGGCCTCCAACCGTAATGTGAGTGATCCCCAAGGAGGTAGCCCTGAGAGGCCAGCAGCACAACTAGAGCCTCTTAGGGGCCCTGAGCCAGAATCACCTCGCCACTGCTCCCAGATTCTGAGTCACAGAAACCATGACATAATAAATGTTTGTTGTCTCAGGCTGCTAAGTCTTGGAGGTATCTGTTACACTGCAATAGACAAATATTCTTCCTTAACAGAGCCATGTGGGAAAAAATAACTTAAATATGAGATATTTGAAAATACAGATTTCTGGGGACACCTGGGTGGCTCAGCGGTTGAGCATGCCTTTGGCTCAGGGCATGATCTTGGAGTTCCGGGATCGAGTCCCACATTGGGCTCCCTGCATGGAGCCTGCTTCTCCTCTGCCTGTGTCTCTGGCTCTCTCTGTGTCTCTCATGAATAAATAAAATCTTATTTTAAAAATCCCAATTTCTCAAAAACATTAAGAAGCAAAATAGTTCTGATCCAAATACACAGACATGATTTGGATGTTACTCTCAATTACTGAAAATGCAGGCTGCTAAAGTAATGTATTAGTGATGCAATATTTTAAGGCACAAATAACATTCCGAGTCAAAATCTTCACAGACTACATGTCAAGATTATTATGTACTTTCTTGTCTCTTTTTTACCTGAAGTGCATATTTTTCACAAGTTGGCCCCACAGGGATGACCATTACCTGACGAGGAGACAGCCAGAAAGGCCTGAAAAATATGTAAAAATACATATTTTCAAAATCTAATGATGATCACTTTATTATGTGATCTAAAAAGTAACCAAATATTTGGTTTAAAGTAAGACTTCACAAAAGATCAGATTCGACAGGGTGGTGTTGATGTAAACCAAATCATATTGAGAGCTAAAAAGCAACAGAGTAGACAAAAGAGGAAGCTGGGGTTTATGGGGAAAAGAAGGGAAGAACAAGTCAGCTGCTGGGTGGAAGGGCTACACATCACTTATCAATACCACTGGGTAATTGAACTCCAGGCATTTAACCCAGAGAAATGAAAACATGTTCACCCAGAAACCTTCCTGCTAATTTTCATAGCAGCTGGAAACACTCTGAATGTCCTTCAATGGAAGATCAAACTGGTGCATCCACACCATGGAACACCAACAGCGATAAAAGAGAACCAACTACTGAGACTTGAAACCAGTTGGATGGATATCAAGGGAATTCCATTGAGGGATTAAAGCCAATCCCACATAGCTGCATACTGTGTGATTCCATGTATGTTACATTCTTGAAATGATGAAATTATGAAGATGGGAGAACAGGTGAGTGCCTGTCCAAGGATGATGATGGAGATGGGGTAGGAGGTATGTGACAATAAAATGGCAGCACGAGGAATCCTCATAAGCAACATAACTGTCCTATGTCTTGACTGGTGGTGGGTACACAAGTGCTAAAATTTTACAGAATGAAACCTACACATGCACACAAGTGCATGTGAACTGGTGTGATCAATTTCTTCAAAATGAGATGGGAGACAAAGATGTCACAGACCAGTGGTTGCTGGTCTGCAGCACTTTCATATGGCATAGGACACACCATCACAAAATATATCATCTGCCAGCTGGTGCCCTGACTGCCAGTAAGGCCAGTTGCTTCTGGGGACACAGTAGTATTAGTGGATCCCACAATATCAGCTCAGTGCCTTACTTCTTTTGCTAAAAAAATTATTTCCATGGTCAGAAGCCTTATTGTGTTTCTGAGTGTCCAGACTCAGTAAGTATATATATGGTGCTGTAGACAGAGACATGGGAGAAAAGAAGAGCTAAGCAGATTCTAGAGTTGACCTCTTTTCCAGCAAGGACAAGTCATGGCCCTTGTATGATGAAAAGGACCCAAGAAGCTAACTCTTCCCCAGGATTTTGGTTCCTCATGAGGGACCAGGATTGATCACTACTGATGGCAGATTGAGGCCTTGGAAGAGGCACAGACAGATGGAACTCAGGGAGGTCTGTGTTGTTGAGCCCATATCCCTGGGTGGCTCCTTTGTTCATGAACCACTGAACAGTCACTACGGAAAGAGTGAAGCTGATGGGAACCACAGAACTGGTCCTCCTGAGTTTGAATATTTAAAAACACCCCACACTAAGGGTTTTGGGTGGGCGACACCACCCTCATGGCCCATTCTGAGTAATTATTCACATTTCTCTCCTGCAAATTCACTTATTATCTGTTTTCCAACCTAATTACTTCTAGGTCTCTGACCTTGTGGCCAAAGCAGTAACAGGACCCAGGAATCACTGAAACTCCATAGGTTTGGCCATTTTTCCTTTCAGGGGAAGAGGACTAGGAGATGTACTCAAATTCCTGTACTTGATGGCATTTCTCTTCTATACTTCTTCCCTAAGTAGCACTAGGCTATTGTCGCTGTCCTCATTAGGTTTGTGCCAAAGCACTGTTCAAAGCCATGTGTGAAGCAGGTTTACATGTTTTTCTCCCAACGCTGATTGGGCACCCCCATTAAGTGAACAACACGGGTTGAAGGAAGGGTGGCCATACAGCAAGTGGTGGAACGGTACTCTCAGGGTCACCAGACACAACTAGATCTTTAAAGGGCTTGAAATAGGTGAAAAGATAACTCTTCAGTTCTTGCCTTTTTCCCCCAAAAGGCAAATGATACAATTTTATGTCACACTGCTTTTGTCTTCTTTGTTTTGGGTTCCTGATCTGGCAGCTTCAACAAGAATAGATTACTTGCTGTTTGGATACTTGCTATTATAAGGCAGGAGCCACCAATTTTTTCACAGTGATCCTCTCTTGTTAGACATGACATTTCAAAATAACAGACATACAGTTTTTCTTTTCCATATCACTTACCATTTCCCCCCATAGTTTTCTGAAAGGATGGCTATCATTCTTTCCACTGACCCCAAAATGGCTCGATGAATGATCACAGGGTTCCTCTTATCGTCTCCATCCTTACTAAAAAATGAAAATTACACATTTATGTATTCTCTTAAGATTCAATAATTACTGTATCTTCTTACCTTCTATTTAAAAGTTATTTTCCTGAACTAGGAAAAACAACGAATTCCTCAAAAATCATTTTTAAGTATAAACTGTGCCATGTATTAGAAATAATAACATGAACCAAATGGAAATGAAATACATTATGTAGGAAAAAGCAAGGTAATATTAGAGCACTATTTCTATTATAAGTCTACTGATTATCTTTTATTCTAAACTACTGGCTATGATCAGTTTACTAATGTTGACAGGCGATCTTGCAAATTGTAATTTTTTTAAATTAACTTTATTTTGAACTATGGCTTACTCCACCAGTACCATGTTGGAACAATTGTTGAAGACATTGAAGAAATACGGAAAATGGATTTCTGTTTCTAAATTCTCATTTTCTCAGGGAGCTTGGGTGACACAGTTGGTTGAGTGACTGACTCTTGGTTTTTGGCTGAGTTCATGATCTCAGGGTCCTGGGATGGAACCCTGTGTCAGGCTCTGTGCTCAGGGGGGATGCTGCTTGAAATCTCTCTCTTCCTCTCCCGCTGCACCACCTCCACCACACACACTCTCTCTCTAAAATAACTTTTAAAATCTTTTATTTTTTTTTCATTTTATTTATTTATTTATGAGACACACAAAGAGAGAGGCAGAGACATAGAGGGAGAGAAGCAGGCTCCTCACAGGAAGCCCGATGCGGGACTCTATCCTCAGACGCAGGACCACACCCTGAGCCAAAGGCAGATGCCCAACTGCTGAGCGACCCAGGTGTCCCACTAAATAAATCTTTTTTAAAAAAATTTATTCATGAGAGAGAGAGAGAGAGAGAGGCGGAGACACAGGCAGAGGGAGAAGCAGACTCCATGCAGAGAGCCCGATGTGGGACTCGATCCCAGGTCTCCAGGATCACGCCCCGGGCTGAAGGTGACACTAAACCGCTGAGCCACCCAGGCTGCCCATCAATAAATAAATCTTAAAAAAAGATTATAAATTCTGATTTTCTCATAAATGCTAAAGATGAATCATGAGATGATTGTTATTTATAAAATATAAAATGAAATTTTAAAAAATTTGCACTGCCATAGTTAAGTTGAATGCCATTTTACATATATTTGTTTACTATATATATGTACACTATATATAGACACATTTATACATATGTGTTTAAAAGTTAATCACCCCCCCATTCCCACAGACAATGGACAAGGGGCCCAGGGGGCAGTTGAAGAAAAAGAAATATAAGTAATCATTGTTCCTTGTCCATTGTCTAGTGGGATGTACAATTGTGCTGCTTTCATAGTTTGGCTATTGTAAAGAATGCTGCAATAAACACAGGGGTGCATATACCCTTATGAATTAGGGTTTTTGTATTCTTTGGGTAAATACCAGTACTGCGCTTACTGGATCATAGGGTAGTCCTGCTTTTAATTTTTTGAGGAACCTCTGCACTGTCTTCCACAGTGGCTGGAAGTTTGCATTCCCACCAACAGTGTAAGAGTGTTTCTTTTTCTCCACATCCTCATCAATGCTGTTGTTTCTTATGTTGTTGATTTAGCCATTTTGAATAGGTATAGGTGATAGCTCATTGAGAGTTTGATTTGCATTTCCCTGATGGTCAGTAATGTTGAGCATCTTTTCATGTATCTGTTGGCCATCCAGATGTCTTCTCTGAAGAAATGTCTATTCATGTCTTTGGCCCCTTTTTAATGGGATTACTTGTGTTTTTGTGTTGAGGTGTAAAAGTTCTTCATATATTTTGGAAAATAACCTTTATCGGATATGTCATTTGCAAATAACTTCTCCCATTCAGTAGTAGGTGGTCTTTTAGTTTTGTTGACAGTTTCCTTCATTATGCAGAAGCTTTATATTTTGATGTAGTCCCAATAGTTCATTTTTGCTTTTGTTTGCCTTGCCTTGGGAGATCTATCTAGAAAAATGTTATGGCCAATGTCAGAAAAACTACTGCCTATGCTCTCTTCTAGGATTTTTATAGTTTTAGGTCTCACATTTAGGTCCTTAAACCATTTGGAGGGTTTTCTTTTTTCTGTATAGTGTAAGAAAGTGATCCAGTTTCATTCTTTTGCATGCAGCTGTTCAACTTTCTCAACACCATTTGTTAAAGAGATTGTCTTTTTCCCTTGCATATATCTGCCTCCTTTGTCAAAGATTAATTGACCATGTAGTTGTTGGTTTATTTTGGGGCTTTCTATTCTGTTCCATTGATCTGTGTGCCTATTTTTATACCAGTACCAGATTGTTTTGATTACTACAGCTTTGTAGTATAACTTGAAATTTGGAATTGTGATGTCTCCAGCTTTATTTTTCTTTTTAAAGATTGCTTTGGCTATTCAGGGTCTTTTGTGGTTCCATACAGATTTTAGGATTGTTTGCTCTAGCTCTGAAAAATGCAAATGGCATTTTGACAGGGATTGCATTAAATGTGCAGATTGTCTTGGGTAATACAAGCATTTTAACAATATCTGTTCTTCTAATTCCATGAGCATGATATATCTTTCCATTGTTTGTGTTGCCTTCAATTTCTTTCATCAATGCTTCAGTTTTCAGACTACAGGTCTTTTATTTTCTTCATTAAGTTTATTCCTATTTTATTATTTTTGGTGTAACTATAAATGGGATTTTCTTAACTTCTCTTTCCATTGCTTCATTATTGACATATAGAAATGCAACAGATTTCTGTACATTGATATTGTGTCCT
Source organism: Vulpes vulpes (assembly GCF_048418805.1). Taxonomy (NCBI): domain Eukaryota; kingdom Metazoa; phylum Chordata; class Mammalia; order Carnivora; family Canidae; genus Vulpes; species Vulpes vulpes. The sequence goes on along the minus strand of NC_132793.1, from coordinate 87,480,847 downwards.
GTGACTTTACTGAATTCATTTTTCAGTTCTAGTAGTGTTTTGGTGGAGTCTTTAGGGTTTTCTCTAGGTGGTATCATATCAGTACTACTTTAATGGATTTTTTAAAAATAGTTTACCCAGCTATAACTATTTTAAAAAATATTTTATTTATTTATTCATTCAAACAGAATTCATTAAATTCACTTCAAATATTACATGATGGATATCATCAAATATTACAATGATGGATATCATCATTGCCAATCATTTCCAATAAGAGCCATTATAACGTGACTGCAGGCCAAATCCTGTATAGATCCCACAGAAAGCTCTGGGGTGGGGGTAGGTAGCTGAGTCCAGCCTGAACAGATATACAAAGAAATAATTCATTCTATAAACTAAACCAGTATGGTATATTCCTGAATGTTACATAATGTTGTTTTTGTACAGGGAATGAAAGAGAAGTGGGATGATCCTTTCACAGGCCCCTGGATACAAGAAATTTCTGTCCCTTATCTATATCAAAAGAACTAAAATCAGGTCTAACCTTAAGAAGGGCAAATAGTGAAATAACCTATATGCACATATCTACATGTTCAGATAAACAACAGAATTAATGTCAAGGTCTCCAAAGATAACCCCAGTGGATTTTGTTGGCATTATATTAGATTTATAGATAAATCTGAAGAGAGTATCTTCCCAATATTGGTTCTTCCCATTGCAAGAGTGTGGTGTGAGTTTTCATTTAAACAACTTTTTTCTTAAATTTTCTTTTCTCTTAAATTTCTCACATATGAGTAAGATCATATAGTATTTGTCTTTCTCTGACTTATTTCACTTAACATAATACACTCTGGCTCCATCCACAACACTGCAAATGGCAGGATTTCATTCTTTTTTATGGCTAAATATAAGCAAGAAAACAGATGAACATATGGGAAGGCGGAAAAGAAAAAAAATAAGGGAGGGAAACAAGCTCTAAGTGACTCTTAACGATAGAGAACAAGTGAGGGTTGATGGAGGGAGGTTGGTAGGGAATGGGCTAGAGGGTCTGTTAAGTTTACTCCTAGATATTTTACATTATTATTGTTGCTTCTGAAATGTTTTTTTCCCACTGCTTTTCCTAGCAGGTTATATATGAAAATAAATTAACTTCTGCATTTTGATGTTATTTAACTTTATCATTAGTCTCCATTTTTCTTCATTTGGTTCTGGTGGATTTCAAGACATCTAACATCTACAAATAACAATTTTATCTTTTTTGCTTCAAATATTTGTACTCCCAGAACAATTCTGAGTAATAGTACAAATAGTAGGCATAGTCCCTTCTTTCCAACAAAGCTGAGGTGTTCTTGTTATTTTATAATAAATATTCTTTATCATAGTAAAAAATTTCTTTTTGGTCATCTCACAAGTATGGATGCTAAATTCTGATGACTGAATTTCAGCACTGTTGAATGTAATGAGTGACAATAATATACTTTTTAATGCTTTCTTAGGAAAAAAAACTTATTTGATCATAATGATCCTGATGCTCCTCTCTCCTTTTGCCTTCATATCTAAGCTATGACCAAGTCATATTGGTTCTACCTTCAAAATATACCCCAAATACCTACACTTTAAAAAAAATCTCTATTACTGCAACCTTATTCTACCTGTCATCATTTCTTACTTTGTCTTTAGACCCTGCTCCCACTCTTGTTCTCCTATTGTTATCTACCCAACACCTAGGGTAGATGGATAAATAGATATGGGTAGCCGAGTGGATGGATGGATGGATGGATGGATGACAGAAGGACAGAGAAACGGATGGATGGAGACTATCTTGCCTGATCTGCTTCTCTTCCACATCATCCTTGAATGTCCATCAATGTTCAAATTTTGTTAAACAAGCGGGTCATTTCAGCATTAACAAAGTCCTGTCACCCCCTATTCTTTTTTGTTCATTTTAGTAGGTTACTAGGGAAAGATGGGTTCTGTAAAACATGAACTTAAGACACCTTCTTTCCTAAAAGGTCCAAATTTATTTTTGAAAGTTCTGTGTTTTATCCCTCATTTTTCCTAAGCATTTTTATTATTCTCATGTGTTGGTGTAACTCTCAATATTTAATCAACTATTCTTTCAACTCTTTAACTTATAAGTCTTAGTGTAGCTTTATATGTAGTAATCAAAACACAAGATGAAGAATACAAAATAAAATAAGATTTTTAAGGGCTGGACACAAATTGAGATTAATCCATAAAATCATACTGGAAAAATGATGTTTGTTCTCTTATTATAAGGATATTATTAGGAAAAATTCTATTAAAATTATTAGATTTGAAACATGCCAATAATTTTTCCTTTTTAATTTTTATTAATAATTTTGAATGAAAGACAACTCAGCACATTATCTAATCAACACTATATCCAAAACTTGGACATGCTGATAAGAGGGCAGTTTAAAGGGATATGGTCATTTTGTCTAGCTCAGATCAGGATGTTGGTTCCAGGCAAAATAGAGTAAGCATGCTCTACCCTAGCTCTCTCACAGAATACAAACACGCACCCTGGAAAAAAATGCATGGAACAGCCACAGAGGATTCTGAAAGTAAATGATGACAGGTGGATTGTTAAAGAAGATGAGAATTTGAAGTACCATCGAACCAGTAGTTAGTTTCCTGTAATTTTGTCTTCCAGTATTGTGTGGCCTGGTGGTCTAGACTAAAAGGTGGCCCCAAACCAAAAGTATACACTAGATGCAACGTCATGAGAAATCCTCATTTCCTGGTCAAGAGCCTGAAAAAAATAACTTCTAAATTTCAAAAAGAGTAGGGGTTGTGGAAACAAACCCTAGGGTTTCTTTTTTCCTCTTTTTTTCTGTTCTCTTCTGTCCAACCCCCAGGCATTCCCACAAAGGCCAGGGACTAAACTGGCACTTAAAACTCTGAGGAAGAGGATCATTCTCTCTGACCAGAAGGACTATGATCCCACATGTCAGGGATGAATCCCTGTTGCTGTTTTTTGTTTTTGTTTTTTTTTTCTCTCTCTCTGGCCTCCTGATGCTTGGTCTCCAGCACAGATATAGTCACAGAAAGAAACATGGTGGAGTGAGGAAGTTAAAGCCCCAGCTTTCTGGCCATAGAACTGTAAAAAGATAACCTAGGGAATCAAAAGTGCCAGGGAAATCAGAGAGCAGGGCATGCAATATAGCTACTCCATACTCATGTATGAACTCACCTGGCCTCCCCTCTGAGCTGCAACATGTAGGTCTGACTCTGAACAGCACACAACAGGCTTGAGAACTGAACTACGTATGGGATTTGACCACTGGGTGGCACACACACCGGACAGATCCGAATAGCACCACTAAGGCTCTGAAAACTGAACTCCTATTGGAACCACAGCCCACAGAAGGCATGTTAGAAATTAAGGCCTGAACCTAATTACCCCTTCAAATTGACTGCTAAACAAACAAACAAAACAACAAGAAAGAAATCAACAGTATCTTTATGATTTAAACAAAACCCATCATCTCCTAATATTCAAACTGTCTGGGATACAATCCAGTTACTTGCCATATTCATTACCAGGTAAATGTCTACAGGTGAGGGGAAAGGACCACAGATTCCAACAGTGAGATGACAAGGATGGTGGAATTACTAGAGACTATAGAAGAGTATTATAAGCATACTCCAACAAGTGAAACTGAACACACCTGAAATGACTAGAAAGATAAAAGTCTTAGAAAAGAAACCATAAAACTAAAAAAAAAAAATACAAGGATTGGAATGAACAAAATTCACTAGATGGACACGGCAGCAAAGGAGATGACAGAAACGAGTCAGTGAACTTAAAGATACATGAACAAAAGTATCCAATCTGAAATATACATAGAACAAGTGATGAAAACATAAACAGAGCCTCAGAGAATTGTGTAACAATAACAAAAGGCCTAATATTCACACCATCTGAGTCCCAAAGTGAGAGGAAAAATAGCACAGAAAAAGGCATACTGTGCCATCTAAAAGAAATCCACTCTAAATTTAATGACATAAATGACATAAGCAGGTTAAAGATAAAAGTAAAAGGACAGGAAAACCCAAAACAGGCAAAAATGAAGAAAATAATAAAGAGAAGCCATTGAATAAATTAAAAGCATAATAATAGAGAAAATCAATGAAATTAAAAGTCAATTCTTTGAGAAGAACAGTAAAATTGATGAATCTCTAGAAAAACTGACAAAGAAAAAAATAAAGATGCACATGTTACTAAATTATGAATGAAAGAGAAAATATCGCTTCAGGTGACACAGAAATTAAAAGCATAATATGGTAATATTATAAACACATTTGCACATAACTTCAACAACTTAAATGAATCAATTCCTTGAAAAGCACAAACTCTAAATTTAACCAAAAAGAAATAGGTAATATAAATTTATCTTCTATCTCAATGCAAATGAACTCAGAGTTAAAAACCTTCCCAAAGAAAACCTCCAGCAATGGATGGTTTCAATGGTATATTCTACTAAACATTTGAAAAAGAAATAACACCAGTTCTACATATCTTCCATAAAATAAAAGACAGTGGACCACTTCCCAACTCACTTTGTAGGCCAGCATTACCCAGATACCAAAGCCAGTGAAAGATAGTACAAGAAAAGAAAACCACAGACCATTATCCCATCTCAACATACATGCAAACTATTAGGAGCTCGAATCCAGCAATATATAAAAACAATGATATACCATGACCAAGTAGAATTTATTCCAGCAATGCAAAGCTGGTTCAACATTCTAAATCAATGTAAATTCACCATATGAACAGGCTAAAAAAAGTAAAGTCATATGATCCTATCAATTGATGTAGAAAAGGAATTTGACAAAATTCAAAACCCATTTATGATTAAAAAAAAACTCTCAGAAAACTAGGAATAGAGGAAAACTCCCTCAATTTGACAAAGAGCACCTACAAAAACCTACATCTAGTGTAATACTTAAAGGTGAAACAACTATACGGTTTTCTCCTAAGATTGGGAAGAAGAAAGTGACAATCCCCACCCTCATCCCTCTATTCAACCTAGCGCTGGGAGTTCTAGCCAGTGCCATGAGGCAAGAGAGCACAAGAAAAGGCAATAAAAAGCATACAGATGAGAAAGGAAAGGTTAAATTGTCTCTATTTGAAGATGATATGACTGTCTATATAGACAAGAATTCTACCAAAAAAAAACAAACAAAAACCCGAACTTCTAGAACTGGTAAGTTAGTTCAGCAAATAAGATCAACATAGAAAAATCAGTTTTAGTTCCCATTAAACACACAGGTGACAAAATTAAGAATACAATACACCATTTACAATTGCCCCTCCCAAATGAAATACTTAAGCATAAAGCTAATAAGATACGTACAGAACTTGTATGCCAAAATCTATAAAAACTGATGAAAGAAATCAAACAAGTTCATAGACTGAAAAATTAAGTACAGTTAAGAAGTCAATTCTACCCCCAAACTAATTTTAGATTTAATGCAATTCCAAACAAAATTCTCACTAGGGATTTTTTTTTAGACCTATTGAAAGCAAAAGAGAAAAGCCAAAACAACTTTGAAAAAGAATAAAAGATTCACATTATCTGGGACACCTGGGTGGCTCAGTGGTTGAGTGCCTTTGGCTCTGGATTCCAGGATCGAGTGCCCACTGGGCTCTCTGCAGGGAGCCTGCTTCTCCCTTTGCCTATCTCTGACTCTCTCTGTGTCTCTCATGAATAAATAAATAAATCTTTTTTTTTAAAAAAAGATTTCCATTATCCAATTTAAGACATTATCAAGCTACAGTAATCGAATCAGTATGGTATTAATAAAGGAATAATCAATGAATCAGAGGAAAAGAGTTGAAAAATCTAAAAATAGGCTCATACAATGTGTCTGACTGATTTTTGATAAAGGCCCAAGGCAAGTCAGTGAAGAAAGAACAGTCTGCTACAAAAATGTTAGCACAATTAGACATCTAGATACAAACAATGAATGTGACCTAAACATCACTTTTTACACAAACATGAGCTCAAAATGGATCTTAGATCCAAAGGTAAAACTTAGTATTAGAAAACTTTTTAAGATAAAGCATAGGGAAAATCTTCATCACCTCTGCTTAGGCAAAGTATTTGTAGACATCATGCCAAAGGCATGATTTATAAAAGAAAAATTTGAAATTAAAAACTCAAGATTGAAGGGAAAGTTAAGACACTGTAAAAAACGAAAAAATAGCTATAGGAGGAACTATTTGCAAAAAAACATATTAAAGCCTTTGATTATATAAAGAACTCTCAAAACTCAACAGCAAGAAAACAACCCAATTTAAAAATTAGCAGAAGACTGGAACAGACACTAAACCAATGAAGATGTATTAATGGTATAAAAATATATTAAAAGATGTTAACATCGTTAGCCACTAGAGAAACAAAATCAAACCATGAGGAAATCCTACTACACCCCTATTAGCCATTTCCTTAAATGGCTTCCTTAAAGCCATTTAAGGAAAGGAAAAAAAAGAAAAACAAATCAAAGGCTGGCAAGAATATAGAACACCTGGAACTTTCATACATTGCTAGTGAGAATGCAAAATGGCACAGCCACTCTGGAAAACAGTGTGTCAGCTTCTTGTAAGTTAAACATACACTTACCATGTGCCCCATTCCTAGGTCTATATACCAGAGAAATGAAAACTTACATTCACACAAAAGCCTATACACTAATGTTTATAGTAGCTCTATTCATAATCACCCAAAACTGGGAATGAACCAAATTCCTTCATTTGAGTGACTGAAAAAACAAATTGTGGTGCATCCATACAACAGCATACTAATTTGCAGTAAAAGGAATAAATTGTTGATACATAAAAGCATTGATGAATCTCCAAGACATTATGCTGAGTGAAAAAAGCCAATCTCAAAGGTTTTATATTGTATAATTCCATATAAAAAACATTCTGTAAAAGGCAAAATTACAGTGATGGACAACATATTGGTGATTGCCAAAGGAGAGGAATGGGAGGAGAATATGATGACAGGGGAACAACACAGAAGTTTATTGGAACAATGGAATCATAATTTGGTTCTGGGCTGAGTGTGGTGAGTTTTAATTAGGTATGCTCTGGTCTGGTAGAATGGAACACCATTCTACATGGGTGTTAAAACTCACAGAACAGTATACACACACCACACACATGTGAACTTCACTGTATGTTAAGAATTTTTTTTTAAAGAGTTGTTAATGTGAAATGATAAAATTGCCTTTTCCCTCTGCTTTCTCTGACAAATACCTTATCCTCAAGATACAGACCCAATGTTTACTCTTTATGAAGTCATCCCTCCTCCACATCAGGGAGTTAGCAGCTTGAATTATGTTTTATAGTACTTTGTTCATATCTTTAATCTTACACTTATTTATTTTCCTTTCCCCACTAAACCATGTCCTCAGAAAATTCAAGTTGATCCCCAAATAGATTATTAGCAGGTATGTAAATATATGAGTATTCTTGGAACTGGAGATAGGAAGATGGTGGTAGATAGAGTAAGAAGACCCTAGGCTCACGTCCTCTCACAAATACAACTCGATAACTACCAAATCACCCTAAATACCCCAAAAATCAACCTGAAGACTGACAGCAAATTTCACAACTAAAGGGAGAGGTCACATTGAAGAAGGCAAAAAGTACAGAGACGTGGTTTAGGGGAGAAACAGATCCTGGCTGCTTGAGGTTGGGAGGGAGCCATGCTTGTGGTGAAAGGCAAGAGAGAGAGGAGCACACAGGGCAATACACAAGGAGAATGTTTCCCCATAGCCACTGGCTCGGAAAATAGAGGGGCTGAATTTCATGAGTTCTCGCAACTAGTGGGGCTTGAAGCCTGGAGTTTTAGTCAGCTGGGATAGAGCCTGAAGGGTACTGCCCCATTCCTGGAGAGAAGGTAAGCAAATAACTTGGGAGCAGACAACATGGAAAAAGTGATCTAAAGAGAACCTGGGGCACATGGTGGGGAGAATATCTGCTCTTCTTGGAGCACATCCGTAAGAGGTAACATTCACAGAGAGGCCTCTCCAGGAACAACAGAGCTAGCCACCACCATTCCCCTCCCCCAGCCCTCAGCAAAAACACAGAACCACCCATAGGAAGCAGCACAGTGTGGACACTGGCTGCCTAATTTGCTTGCACCGAGTCCCCCACCCTCACCCCTGGCACTCTGATGGAGCTGCCCTTCTCAGTCACACCCCAATCCCAGTGCAGTTGGCCCTCCCCCAAAAGACCAGCAAAAACCCCAGCCCACAACACATCTCCCAATCAGAGAGTTCTATAGAGCCTCAGTTCCAGTGGAGGTGGTGACATGTCTCATTTCACAAACAGACCAGAGCATACCTAATTAAAACTCACCACACTCAGCCCAGAGACCAAACACTACCCACATCAGGCAAGGAGAGCCTCTGCAGATGACCAGCTTGAAGGATAGAGCAGCAAGAACAGAACAGCAGAACACACAGCACACACTGGAGACACTCCCTGAAGCACTAAGCCCTGGGTACTATATGACCTCTTCTTAAGGCCCTTACTTTCAGGATCAGAACATGGAACTGAGTTTTCTAACACAGAGAAGCAGACAGAGATGTTCAGAAAATGAGAAGACAGGGGAACTTATCTCAAATGAAAGAACAAGATAAGGCCACAACCAGAGATCTAAGTGAAAGAAATATAAGTAACATGCCTGATGGAGAATTTAAAGCAATGATCATAACAATGTTCGCTGGAATTGAAAAAAGAATGGAAGACATCAGTGAGATCCTTATTGCAGAGATAAGAGTTAAAAAAGAGTCAACAGGAAATGAAGTGCATAATAAATGAGATTAGAGAAACACCAGATGCAATGAATAGCAGGCTGGAAAAAGTGAGGAGCAAATTAACTACTTAGAAGATAAAGTAATAGGAAGCAATGAAGCTGAACAAAACAGACAAAAGGAATTATGTAAAACAAGAATAGGCTTAGGAATCTCAGTGACTCCATCAAACATAACAACACTTGTATTACAGAAGTCCCAGAAGAGAGAAAAAAGGGGGCAAAAAATTTAAGAAAATCATAGCTGAAAACTTCTCTAATCTGAGGAAGGAAACAGGCATCCAAATCCAAGAGGCACAAAGAACTCCCATCAAAATCAACAAATGCAGGCCCACATCAAGATATATTTTAATTAAATTTGCAAAATATAGTGATAAAGAAAAAAATCTTAAAAGGACAAAAGAAGTCAGTAACCTCCTAGGAAAAATCCATAAGTCTAGCTGGAGATTTTTCAACAGAAACTCTAACAAGCCAGAAAGTACTGAAAGTGTTAAATGGGAAAAATCTGCAGCCAAGAATTCTCTATCCAATAAGGCTATCATTCAGAATAGAAGGAGAGATAAAAAGTTCTCCAGACAAACTAGAACTTAAGGAATTTGTGACCATTAAACAGCCCTGCAAGAATTATTAAAGGGGGCTCTTTGAATGGAAATGAGAGACCAAAAGTAACAGTATAAAGGTAGGAAACACAAAAGCAGTAAAAATGAATATTTCTGTAAAAAACCAGTTAAGGAATTCACAAAACAGATATAAAATATAATAACATATACCTAAAACATGGAGAGAAGAATGGGTTCAAATTTAAATGACCATTGGGATGTCTGGGTGGCTCAGCAGTTGAGCGTCTGCCTTTGGCTCAGGGTGTGATCCTGGAGTCCCAGGATCGAGTTCCACATCAGGCTCCCTGTGTGGAGCCTGCTTCTCCCTCTACCTGTGTCTCTGCCTCTCTCTCTCTCTCTCATGAATAAAAAAAATTTTTTTAATGACCATCAACTTAATATAGACTGCTGTATGCAAAAGAGGTTATATACAAACCTAATGGTAACCAAATATCAAAAACCATTAATAAACATGCAAAGAATGAAATCAAAGAAATCCAAATATATCACTGAACAAAATCAGCAAAATATAAGAGAAAGTATCACAGAAAATCTCCAGAAACAACCACAAAACAAGTAATAAGATGGCAATAAATACATATCTTTCAATAATTACTTTGAAGTAAATGGACTAAAGGCTCCAATCAAAAGATATAGGGTGTCAGAATGGATAAAAAAACACAAAACACAACAACCATTGAATGCTGCCTACAAGAAACTCATTTTAGACCTAAAGATACCTGCAGATTGAAAATGAGAGGATGAGGAAACATTTATCATGCAAATGGATGCCAAAAGAATGCCAGGGCAGTAATACTTACATTGGACAAATGAGACTTTAAAACAAAGACTGTAACAAGAGACAAAAAAGTACAATATCTAATCATCAAGAAGATAATCCAACAAGAAGACATAACAATTGTAAATAGTTATGCGCCCAACATGGCAGCACCCAAATATATAAAACAATTAATAACAAACATAAAGGAATTCATTGATGATAACAAAATACTATTATGGAACTTTAAACCCCATTTATATCATTGGATAGATCATCTAAACAGAACATCAACAAGGAAACAATGGCTTTCAATGACACATTGGACCAATTGGACTTAACAGATATACTTAGAACATTCCATCCTAAAACAGCAGAATACACATTTTTTTCAAGTGTACATGGAACAATCTCCATAACAGATCAGATATTTAACCATAAAACAGGCCTCAACAAATTTTAAGAACATTTTAGTCATACCATGCACCTCTTCTGACCATAATACTGTGAAACTAGAACTCCACCACAAGAAAAAATCTGGAAAGATAAAAAATACATGGAGGTTGGAAAAAAATGAATGGGCCAACCAGAAAATAAAGGAAGAAATAAAAAATACATGGAAACAAAAGTGAAAACACAAAGGTCCAACACCTTCAGGATGAAGCACTCAGTGGTCTTAGGACCACTAAGAGGGTTGTTTATAGCAATACAAGACTATCTCAAGAAGCAAGAAAAATCTCAAATCAACAACCTAACCTTACACTTAAAAGAGCTGTTAAAAGAACAACAAATGAAGCCTACAGCCAACAGAAGAAAGGAAATAATAAAGATTAGAGCAGAAATAAGTGATATAGAAATTAAAAAACAAACAAAAAAAACCCCAATAGAATAGATCAATGAAAACAGGAGCTGACTTTTTGAAGAAATTAATAAAATTAATAAACCTCTAGTCAGACTTATGAAAATGAAAAGAGAAAGGACCAATGTGAATAAAATCACAAATAAGAAGAAAAATATCAACCACCACAAAAATACAATTATAATGCAATACAATTATAAAAAAAATTATGAAAAACCATATGCCAACAAATTAGATAACATAAAAGAAATGCATAAATTTCTAGAAATATATAAATTACCAAAACTGAAACAGGAAGAAATAAAAAACTTGAACAGACTGATAACCAGCAAAGAAATGCAATCAGTAATGAAAAAACTCCCAAAAAACAAAAGTCCAGTACCAGACAGCTTCACAGGTGAATTCTACCAAACATTTAAAGAAGAGTTAGTACCTATGTTTCTCAAATTATTTCAAAAAGTATAAAAGGAAGGTTAAATTCCAAATTCATTCTATGATGCCAGCATAACTCTGATAACAAAAGCAGATAAAAACACCACACACAAAAAATAGAAGAGAACTAGAGGCTAATATCTCTCGTGAACACAAATGCCAAAAACCCTCAACAAAATATTAGCAAACTGAATCCAAAAATACATTTAAAAAATCATTTACCATGATCAAGTGGGATTTATTCCTGTGTTGCAAAGGTAGTTCAAAGTTCACAAATCAACAAACATGATATATCACATTAATAAAAGAAAGGATATGAACTATATGATCATTAAATGCAGAAAAAACATTCGACAAAGTACAACATCCATTCATGATTAAAAAAAAAAAAAACCCTCAACAAAGTAAGTTTACAGGAAACATCATAAAGGTCATATATGAAAAACCCACAGCTGATATCATCCTCAAGGGGCTAAAACTGAGAACTTTTCCTCTACAGTCAGGAATAAGACAGGGATGTCCACTCTCAGCATTTTTATTCAATACAGTACTGGGAGTCCTAGCCATAGCAATCAGACAACAAAAAGAAATTAGAGGCATCCAAATCAGCAAGGAAGAAGTAAAAGTTTTGCTATTTGCAGATGACATGATATTCTGTGTAGAAAACCCCAAGACTCCAGCAAAACACTGCTAAAACTAATACATGAATTCAGCAAAGTTGGAGGATATAAAATCAATGTGCAGAAATCTGTTGCATTTCTATATACTAATAATGAAACAACAGAAAGAGAAATTAAGGAATCAATCCCATTTATAACTGCACCAAAAATCATATAATATCTAAAAATAAACCTAACCAAAGAGGTGAAAGACCTATATTCTGAAAACTATAAAACACTCATGAAAGAAACTGAAGATAACACAAAAAAATGGAGAGACATTCCATGCTTATGGACTGGAAGAACAAATATTGTTAGAAAGTCCATAGTACCCAAACTAATCTGTACATTTAACGCAATCCCTATCAAAATACCACCGACATTTTTCACAGAGCTAGAACAGTCCTAAAATTTGTATAAGACCACAAATGACCCCCAAAAGCCAAAGCAATCTTGAAAAAGGAAAACAAAGCTGGAAACACCACAATTCTGGACTTCAAGTTATACTACAAAGCTGTAGTAATCAAAACAATATGATATGGGCACAAAAATAGACATGCAGATCAATAGAAAACTGAAAACCCAGAAATGAACCCACAATTACACAGTCATTCAATCTTCAACAAAGCAGGTAATAATATTCAATGGAACAGACAGTCTCTTCAACAAATGGTGTTGGGAAAACTGGACAGCTACATGCAAAAGAATGAAACTAGACCACTTTCTTATACCATACATAAAAATAAACTCAAAATAGATTAAAGAACTAAAAGTAAGACCTGAAACCATAAAAATCCTAGAAGAGAACACAAGCAGTAACTTCTTTGACATCAGCCATGGCAACTTCTTACTAGATATGTCTTATGAAGCAAGGGAAATAAAAGCAAAACTAAACTATTGGACTACATCAAAATGAAAAGCTTCTGCACAGGGAAGGAAACAATCAACAAAACTAGCAACCTACTGAATAGGAGAAGATTTTTGCAAGTGACATATTTGATAAAGGGTTAGTCTCCAAAATATATAAAGAGCTTATACAACTCAACACACACACAAAAAAAACCCTAATCCAATTTTAAAAATGGGCAGAAGACATGAACAGACATTTCTCCAAAAAATACTCCAGATGGCCAACAGAAATATGAAAAGAATCTCATTATCACTCTCCCTCAGGGAAATGCAAATCAAAACTAAAATGAGATAATCACTTCACACCTGTCAGAATGGCTATAATCAATAACACAAGAAACAACAGGTGTTGGCGAGGATGTGGAGAAAAGGGAACCCTCTTGTACTGTTGGTGGGAATGCAGACTGGTGTAGCCACTGCAGAAGAGTATGGAGGATCCTCAAAAAGTTAAAAATGGAACTACCCTATGATCCAGCAATTGAACTACTAGGTATTTACTGAAAGAATACAAAAATACTAATTCAAAAGGGTTCATGCACCCTGATGTTTATAGCAGCATTATCTACAATAGCCAAAGTATGGAAACAGCTCAAGTGTCCACCAATCAATGAATGGAATGGATAAAGAAGAAGTGACACACACACACACACACACAACGTATACACACACACGCGCGCAAAGACACGCACACAAAGGAATATTACTCAGCCATAAAAATGAATGAAATCTTGCCATTTGCAAAAACATGAATGAGGCTAGAGAGTATTATGCTAAGCAAAGTAAGTTAGAGAGAGACACTAATATGTGGAATTTACTCATGCAGAATTTAAGAAACAAAACAAACAAGTAGAAGGGGAAAAAAAGAGAAGGAGACATACCAAGAAAGAGACTCTTAACTATAGAGAACAAACTAATGGTTAGGAGAGGGTAGGTGAGTGGGGAGATGGATGAAATAGATGATGGGGATTAAGGAAGGCACATGTGATGAGCACTGGGTGTTGCACAGAAGTGTTGTCACTATATGGTACAACTAAAATTAATATTACATTGCATGTTAACTAACTGAAATTTAAATAAAAACTTGAAAAAAATTAAAAATAAATTAGTATATCACTCATATACTACTAGACACTTACTAGTCCATGTATTAATGCTTATTTTGTATTGCTGGGGCACCTGGGTGGCTCAAGTGGTTGAGCATCTGCCTTTGGCTCAGGTCGGGATCCCAGGGTCCTGGGATTGAATCCTGCATTGGTATCCTCACAGGGAGCGTGCTTCTCCCTCTACCTAGATCTCTGCCTCTCTCTCTGTGTCTCTCATGAAAAAATAAATAAATCTTAAAAAAATAGAAATAATATTTTATTGCTCATGTTCAAATAACAAATAACAGCATATTAGTACTACATTATTTATCATATTCAATTACTCACCTAACATATGTAAGATTAAATCTAATAGGGAGTTGGAAGTCCAGCTGAATTGTAGCACATTGATGGTATCTGCCAATAGCATCCTTGATTTTTATATCAATCTGTAAATTAAATGATGTTTGCTTAAAGATAGCTTTTGTTTTTCCTTTAAATTTTACTCTTTTTGAGGCATATGGTCTACTTACTTTAGGGCCATAAAATGCTCCATCTCCTGGGTTCATCTTCCATGGTTTTCCAAATTCCACCAAGCTGTTCTGTAATTGCTATTTTTTTTTAAAGAAAAAGAACATTTAAAACTTATACTTCATTGTATTTTTTAATTTTTGCCATATAGCTCAAAAAAGTAAGGAATTACAAATCTTAATTATATTCTGTTTTAGTTCAACATGTATTTATTGGGTATGTTTTATATTCCCCCCTCTGCCCTTTGTAGTTGAGGCCTCCATACATTAAAAGGCATGAAAACTTTGATCTTTTTCCTTTATCCACTCTATGTTCTCCCATTTCACTCTGTTTAGGTGGATAAAAAGGTCTTGCCAACTGTCTCATGCTTTTCTTCTACCTCTGTACATGTAGCTGGGGAGAGGTGTCCTTCATGATTATGGAGGGTGGGAGCAGGAGGCCCACTCTGATCTTCAGCCTATGCCACATAAAATCCTTTGACATTAGCCTGTAGTGCAGACTGCAGAACTGATGGTGATTGGATATACATATAAGTATCTTAAAAAGTGTCAGTGAGTCTTCTGGCTATTCCCTATGGATATAGCTTCCTTGGGAAGCATCCGGGCTTTCCTAAGTCCCTGGCCAGAATACTGCCAAACCAGCATTCAAAGTCCTGTCATCATCTCGATATACTGTTGCCCATGAGGGCGATTGACATTTGGAAGTAAACTGTTGACAGGGAAGCCAAAGCAGTGGTGATGTCTCAGGGCTGAAGCCAGAGTTATCAAGCAAGCTGACTCGTGGGGTCCTGGCAGGCTCTTCCAAGATCTCAGAGTGCATGAGGAGTTGTTCTTGGCTGAGATCCAGATCCAGGAGGCTCTCTCATGGGCCTGCTTCTACTACAGCAGCTTGTATCCTACTTAGCACTGAAGAAGGCCACCACCACAGATTCATTTCAAAGGCAAGAAAGCTAGCCTCTGCCTTACTCTGCTTCTGCAAGCAGAAGAGGCACTGGAATATATTCCCAGAGAAAACGAACCCGGCTGCAGGAGGCAACTAAGTGATGGAGAGAATTTAGGGAGCTCCCACAGAATTAAAAAGCCAAAGAAAGGCTAGGTTTTGGGGAAAAGAATAAAGTAGTGTGCACTGATCCTCACTGGGCCTCTGAGGACACAGTAATCAAAAGGCCCAATACAAACAGCCAAGGATAAGAAAGCCTTTGGTTTATGCTGTGGTACATGCTGGGCTCTAAACATATTGATTTGCTTAGAATTGTGTGTGTATGGGTTTAGGATGTTCTTAGAGATCTTGACGACTCACTGAAATGATGGAAAAGTAGAATGCAAAAGAGATTTGGAGTGGGGTTATTCCAGCTCCAAGGGGCTGGTAGATTTACAGAGGTTCCAGAGGCAGAGGCCAGACCAGGCCTGCTGAAGCAGCATTCCACATTCCCTTCAGACTTACCTGAGTAGGAACCCTCCAGCTGAGCTTAGGTTAAATTAAAAAATTGGAGAGACAGAACATTAAACTCCCATTTGGATTTTAATTTTCATAAGAAAACGTGGATTTTCTTTAGGTCACAGATTCCTTGATTAAACTTAATAGAAAGCAGGACTCACATCATTCAAATCTACGCTACCCTTTGCTCCTCACATTTTGGCTATTTGGACAAGCTGATGGTTGGACAATCTGATGATTACATTGCCATAGCTGTCTAGAGAGCTCTGCTGGGTTCCCTAACTACACACAATCTGAGACAGGAAATAAGGTAACAGTGAATTGACAGCCCAGGAACAATGTGGCCTTGGAGCTGACTTCACTAATATCTCTTTCAAACCATTTCAGAGACATCTGAAGATATATATATATTATATATATATTATATATATATATATCATTATTTCCCAGATCAGGGGTCGACATCATGGGAAAAACTCCCCAGAGTAGGATACCCATCTTCTAAGGGAATAGTCAATGAGCTAAAAAAGTGCAAAAAAAAAATGGTGGGACAGCCCATTCCCCCCATGCCAGGCCCACACCGAGTCCACCTACTGTTTACCCCCCACGCTCCATGTATGGAGTGATGATGATGATGATGATGATGATTCTACCATTAATAATACCAACGTCTAATATTCACTGAACACTTACATGCACCTGGCACTATGACAAATTCCTCACACAAATTACTCATTTAAGCCCACCAGAACCTTATGAAGTAGGTGCAGTCATCATCACCATCATCATCATCATCATCACCATTTCAGACCTTAATGCTTCTTCTATAATTCATACATGGAGCTAACCTTTGAAACTAGGCAAAAAATGCTTCAGAGTCGAGCTTTATGCCCTCTTTTTCTCTTCGTACTTCCATGTGGCTAAGCAGGTAAACTGTGTCAGCATCCTGGGGCGGGCTGTCTCATGTGACTTTCTTCCTCCATTCAACAGATATGGAAAAACATGCATTTAGGATGGGCATGGAACAGTGGGGAGAGGAGGCCCAATTAGATCTCAAGCCCAAATTGCTTCTACCCAGTTTCTGCCTGCCCCAGTACCTAACAGAAAACTGTGACACTATCAATGCAGTGTTCCTCTGATTCTTAACTCCTTAATGATCTGTGTGATCAGTGTCCATGAGTATTCCATGAAGAGGTGGACCAACAGGCAGGTCAGGGATCAGGCCTTCCTGGGGTGTCTGGCCACCATTCTCTTTTCTAATAAAAACTGACACAGGACATGTCTTGTATTCTTTTAATAAGAAAAAAAAGCATGATGAGCTCTTTAATCTTGGTTTTCCAAAGCTGAGATGTGGCATGTGAGTCTCTGTGTGCCCCCAGACAGAGGATGGCACTAGAGGCTGTGATTGTGGAGGGGATTTGAGCATCCGGTGTATGCATCTGTATCTATGAGTCATGCTACATTGGCTCAATATCCAGCAGCTTAAAATAAGCCAAACACACACCAAGAGTGCCTGCAGATCAGAGGATTCCTTTAAAAACTGAGGAAATTGGTTATTAGTGACTGACACTTGGAAGAGTACAAATAAATACCTAACATAAACTTTAAAAGTGTTTGAAACAAATGTAAAGAAGAAAAACTGGGCAGCCACATTCTATAGTCTGCGTATTTATCCTGTAACTACCAATTTAAACAATTCTACTGCAAAGCATGGCATCCTCCTGATGCAAAGTTACTGCAGTCACTCAGGTGGTTTCCACACTCACAGAAATAAAGGTGTGTGCTTTGTCTCTCCCTACCTTTTCAGCTTCATCCCATAGCTCAACCTCTCCTAGGAAGTTTTCAGGTCTTGTTGACAAATTTAATTGAAAGGAGAAGCCAAACGTTGAGTAAACAGACTGCAAAAACTGCAAACAGCCCTTTATTTCTTCTTCAATCTGAAATGAGAACAAACAAAAATCTAAATAGTTAACACCAAATTACAACTATTTATGGCATTTTAAAAAGTCTTTGTGTCAGAGAGAAGTAAAGCAAGTTTTTACCATACGGTCCATGACACTGTTTTGGTTGTTCATCCATTCCTTACTCAGATATCCAGGGAATTCCCAACCCAGCACATGCCTGGTGTGAGCAGGATACCAGCAGCCCCTGGGCCAGTGCAAGTGGTAGACAAAGAAGCAGGCAAGGCTGCGTCACCATGAGCAGTGACACACAAAAGGGGGAAGGGCAGCTGTCCAAAGGAAGTAATACCCGTACTGCTGCAGCCAGAGAGTAAGTGAGAGATCTCCGTGGAAAGCTAGGGCAGGAGCTTTTAGAGCAGAGGAAATACTGAGAGTGAGGGCCCAGAGGACAGAGAAGCAGTCTAGGGCATGAGAGCCACAGGAAGCTGCCGTGGGACCTAGCTGTATACAACAGGGATGAGGGCACAGAAGGGTTGTAGGTGATCAGGCTAGAGGCAGGCAAAGCTCAAAGAGAATTAAGGGTTTTCAAAGCCGGGTTAATGTTTACACTTTTTAGCCTGAGAGCAATGGAAAAGCAATGAAGGGTTCTTCAGCGAGAGACCAACACAATCCAATCTGTTCCTTTCAAGTATGGAAAATGGATTGCCAGGCCCATTGGGAACCTGGTAGGGTTGTTTAGGAGTGAGATGATGGTGGTTTGAACCAGAGAGAAGCAGCTGGAATGCAAGGAATCTGTGCCAGAAATTCAGGGATGAACAAAATTATTCAGGAATTAATAATACATTTAGGGAGAGTTATCAATAGGGCTTGTGACTAACTAGACACAAGGAGTGAAGAGTAAAGGGCACCTGGACTCCTGGCCCAGGCAGTAGAGAGGATGTTGATATAGCCCCTGAAAGAGTGAACAGGGAAGGTGGAAGCAGTGGTGTATGAGGCAGAAATAGGGGCTGATTTTAGACATGGCAGATATGAGGATGCTTGTGATTGCCAGGCAGACAGGTCTATCAGGCTCCCTGTCAGGTTGAGATCTGGAGCTCAGGAAAGAGAGCTGAAATGCAGGTGAGATTGGCAGCTGAGCCTAGGATGTAACCAAGGCCCCAGGGAGTACAGTCAGATCAGAGCTAGGGGTCGTGAGGGTGGGGGGAAAGAAGGACATGCTTAAATGCAAACAGAATAGGGTCAGCAAAATTAAAGCCTTTTAAAAGAATAGGGGGAAAGGCAAGGATTTGTGTTCTACCACTACGTATCAGTTTGAATTTTTCAGATTTTTTAATCTGTAGAATCATGTAGCACATGCTCTGTTTTTGTCTGGCTTTTTTCACTCAGCATAATTATTTTGAGATACAAAATAATTTTGCTATATGTGCCAATAGATCATTCCTTTTTACTACTGCTGGGTTTTCCATTGTATGGATGTACCACAGTTACTTTTTTACATCCACCTATTTCTGGGCATTAGGGTTGTTTCTCTATTTTGGCTATTTCAAATAGAGCTGCAATGAATGTTTCTGTTCAAGTCTTTGTATGGATGTGTGCTTTTTTCTTCCCTTGGGGAAAAAAAAGGAGTAAGATGGCTGGGTCATATGGTAGACATGTGTTTGAGTTTTTAAGAAACTGCCCAATTGTTTTTGAAACTGATTATACCATTTTACATTCCCACGAATGGGCGTGTCATATGGTGGATTACATTGACAGATTTTCTGACATGAAATCAGCCTCACATCTCTGAAGGCTAAACCTCACTTGCTAATGACATGTAATTATTTTTATATATTGTTGAATTTTATTTGCTAATATTATGTTAAGGACTTTTGCATTTGTATCCATGTGGGATATTGGGATATAGTTCTGTCTGGTTTTAGTATCAGTTAATACTAGCTTCATAAAATGAACTAGGAAGTATTCTATTTCAGAACAGAGTGTGTAGAATTGGTACTAATTCTTCTTTAAATGTTCCATAGAATTCTTCAGTGAAAAAAATCTGAGCCTGGAGATTTCTTTTGGGGGAGCTTTTAAATGACAAATTCAATTTCCTTAATAGTGATGGGACTTTTCAAATGATCTACTTCCTGTCAGGTGATTTATGGTAGTTCCTGCTTCTCAAGGAATTGGTACTTTTCAAGTAAGTTACTGAACTAATTTATGCAGAGTTACTATATTCATTTATTGTGCTTTTGATGTCTTAAAGGTCTTTAGTGATATCTCCTATTGTTTCCTGATATTGGTAATCTGTGTCTTCCCAACCTTTCTCTTTGTTAGTCTTGAAGGAAGTCTGTTAACTTTGTTAACTTTTCAAAGAACCAGTGTTTCTGTCTCATTAATTTTTTCCATTGCTTTTCTGTTTTCAGTTTCATTGATTTCTGCTCTGGTGTTTATTGTTTCCTTCCTTCTTATTATATTGGGTTTATTTTACTCTCCCTTTTTTCTAGTTCTTGAGGTGGGTGCCAAGATATTGATTTGAGACTTTCTTTTTTATTTTGGGTTTATCCTTTTTAGAGTTTTCTCAGCTTCTTAAATCTGTAGGCTTATGTCTTTTGCCAAGTTTGGCAAGTTTTCAGCCATATGTCTTTGAATATTTTTCACCTCCACTGTTATTCTCCTCTTTTTCCAGAACTCTGGTGACATAAATAGTAGACATTTTGTTTTAATCCCACTAGTCTCTGAAGTTGTGTTCATTTTTCTTTCAGTCTCTTTTCTCTTTGTTGTTCAAACTGGGTCATTTCTACTGTTGCCTTCAAGTTCACTGATTCTTTTCTCTGTCCCCTCCATTCTATTCATGATCCATCCACTATTTTATTTCAGTTATTAAATTTTTCAGTTCTAAGACTTCCATGTGGTTCTCCTTTATATCTTTTTTTTTTTTTAAGATTTATTTATTTGAGAAGGAGAGATCAGGGAGAGGAGAAGAGGGAGAGAATCCTCAAGGAGGCTCCACACTCAGCAGAGCCCAGCACAGGGTTCCATCCCAGGACCCCTCAGATCATGACCTGAGCCAAAACCAAGAGTTGGCCACTTAACCAACTGAGCCACCCAGGTGCCCCTTTTATTTTTTCTTGAGATTTTCTATTCCTTTGTTGAAGCTATTTTTTCACTTGTTTTCAAGTGTGTTTGTAATTGCTTGGTAAGATATACTTATGATGGCTTCTTTAAAATCTAAGTCAGATAATGCTAATATCCTTGTCATCTCCACACTAATGTAGATGTCCTTTCACTAAGTTGAGATTTTCCTAATTCTTGGCATGATGAGTGACTTTTGATTTATAAAATTTAAAATTTGGTTAGTATTTTAATTTTATTTAAACCTCTGTTTTAGCTGGCTCCCATAAACCACTGCTCCAACAGGAAGGGTGAAGTACTTCCTGATTACTGCAAAGTGAGAGTAGATGGTCTAGATTTCCCAGTGGTGATCCATGAAAGATGAAGCAAGAATCCTCATTACTAATGGTGACAGTGGGATTTCTGGCTCTCTACTAGGTTTCCTCTGATAACATGTTGGCAGGGAGAGGTAGGAGTTATCTTGTTACTACTCCTCATGTGGCCATTACTGACCACACTGAGTACATGGCCTCATTACTGTGGGGTGGTAGTAAGTGCTCTCTCACCGTAGATCTCCTCTGACAGCACTCAAACAGAGACTGGAAGAGGCATCTTGTTAATGCCAGATAAGGGTGGAAGCCTAAGCCCACATGGTCTCCACTGAAACTCTGGAGGTCCTTGTTAATGCCTGGCAAAGATATGAAGAATTGGTATTATTTTTTTCTTTCAATGCTTGGTAGAATTTACCAGGGATTCTATCATGGCTTGGAGTTTTCTTTGTGCAAAGGCTATTCACTACCAATTCAATTTCGTTAATAGACAAAGGGCTACTCAGATTATCTATTTACTCTTAAGTAGAGTTTGGTAGTTTGTCTTCCAAAGAACTTGTCCATTTTATCAAAGTTGTCAAATTTACTGGAATAAAATTGTTCATAATATTGCCTTAGTATTCTTTTGCTATTTATAGAGTCTGAAGTAATGTTATGTCTCTCATTTCTAGTATTTTTAATTTGTATCTTCTCTTTTTTTCTGATCAGTCTAAAGGTTTATAAATTTTATTCATCTTTTTACTCAAAGTAAAACTAGACTTTTTACTGAAAGTCTGTATTTTTATTTTTTTCTATTTCATGATTTCTGCTGTTATTTTCTTTCTTTTGCTTATTTCTGACATAATTTGATATTTTTTCTAGTCTATTAAGTGGAAGCTGAGGTTACTGATGTGAAAACATTCTTTTTTGATATAGGCATTTAGTGCTACAAAATGTCCCTGTAAGTACCATTTTATTTTATCTTATTTAAAAAAAAATTTAAGTACCCTTTTAAATGGTACTTTGATGTATTGTATTTCCCTTCATTTCATTTAATTTATAACATTTTCTAATTTCCTCTTTGATTTCTTCTTTGATCCATGGATTATTTACTTTTCAAATATTTGGGGATTTTCCAGAAAGCTGTTACGGATTCCTACTTTAATTTCACTGCAGCCAGAGAATGTATTTTGTATGAATTGAATCTCCTTAAATTTACTGAGAATTCTTTTAGTCCCAGAATATGGTCTACTTTGGTAAATGTTCTGTGTGCACTTTCAAAGAATGTGTACTCTGCTGTTATTGGTTGAAGTAATCTATGAATGTCAGGTCAAATCATTTGATAGTGGGCTCTTTCATGGCAATTTTTATTTGAATTGACATGAAAATCTGAACAAATAAACTCTCACTTCTAGGCAATATTGAAAAACAAACAAAACCAAAATTCTTAAATCCCTTAAAATATTCCACTTAATGTCTTTAAGTTAATAAAACTAGATGAAACTTGGTAGAAAAAATAATAAATTTCATGACAAGAAATTACTGATCTATTACCAAATTAGAGGATCAAAAATGTTAGAGCTGAAGGAGACCTTAGAGATGAGACCAGACATCTTATTTTATGGTGACTCGGAAACTAAGAGATGTGTCCAAGTCAATACACTGTTAACCATGCTTCACCCTGTATTACTGTTTACCTGCTCTACTGTGCAGAAGATGTGGGCATCATCCTGCTGGAAGCGCCTAACTCGAGTCAAGCCACTTAAAGTTCCTGATAATTCATTCCTATGAAGAACTCCAAAATCAGCCAATCTGACAGGCATTTCCCTCCATGATCGTGGACGATGGGCAAACATTAGACTAGAAAAGATGCAACAGCACACAGCTTTCACTTAGCATAGAAAAGATTAAGTAATTACCTAAATATTAATAAGTTACAGTTAAGCCCCAAGATTTGTAAACAACCTTATCCTAGTTCTTAGATCACCAGTTAAAAAAAAAAAAAATTCCTCAGGGGCACCTGAGTAGCTCAGTTGGGTAAGCATTCAACTCTTGATTTCAGCTCAGGTCACAACAGAAAGATCCCGGTCATCTCTTCCAGAAATTCTGTTCCCTATTCTCATTCACCCAGTGAATTTCCACTTACTGTGTACAATTCATTTCAAAAGCTACTTCTTAAGTGAAGCCCTTCTGGACACTTCCCTAGACAGGGCTAGGCATTCTCTCCTCAGGCTCTGAGGTCACCTGGAACAAGCCACTATTTTGACACTGAACTTACTGATTGCCTACCTAGCTGCTCCTGTCCCACTCTGCTCATGAGCTCCCTGAGGAAATGGACTGTGTCTTAATAATCTCTGCATTTGTAGCACCAAGCACCATACGCACTCAACAATTGTTTCCTGTTGAACAAAAGACCTCTCTTCTGCAAAAAACAAACCAAAAAACAAAACAAAAACACCAACAGAAAAAAACCAACCACTTCTGTCTCTCACCCCATCACCACTAAGCCACTGTGATCTTACTCCCTTATTCCAAGGTATGAAAATCAAAATTTCATTCCCTACTTTCATTCAGGCTTACTTATAGTTGAAATCATAGGCTATAGCTTCAAATGGTACCTAACAGGAAACTGAGTTAAAAAGTTAAGTGTTTTAAAGAATGCAAGGCACTAGGTTAGCTTTCAACTTCTGTTTAAAAAGAGAGCAAATGTATTATTTATACACCAGTTTTCACAAAATTAAAGGTAAATATATATTTTTTACATGCTGTCATCATAAAGTTGAACTTCTTTTAGTCTTTACTGAAAAGGGCAAAGACTTTTCTTCAGTTGGTTTTGAGGTTTCATAGTTACCTTCTAAGGCCAACTTGAAACTATGTATATAATAGTTTACAATAGTTGTATTACTACTGTAATACAACTATGATACAAAGCAACAGTTGGGAGATTTTTGAGGAGGCTCATGTTTGTTCACACCCTATTATGATATATGCTTGCCTTACAAGGTTGAATTTGCATACTAGCTTTAGGATAATTACGTTCTTTCATAGAATCTAAGGCAATATTGTAATATGCATCACTATTTTATGTACCACTAAAAAGGAAAATAACCATTAAGTTATGACATAATGCTAAGATGTCTCCATTTATATGATGCATCCTAATTTCAGGGATGTTGAAATGTTGGGAAGTGGATGGGAAGGTATCTTAGAATCAATGATATCCAACAATCCATTGATTATGACTGCATTGGTCTTGTTTTTAATCAACCCAAACAGTATATAAGAACTAAATGTTGTGTAATCTGTATATTTGAAGTGTATTACTATTACAAGAATATATACAATAATTTATAAAATTTATACATAATTCTAAGAGGCACAAAAAACTAAATGACTTCCAGCTAACATTCCATACCTGCCAAAGATCAATTACATCTTGGAGTGTAAATGCATTTTCCAGAATGAAATAACTTAGTAAAGATGATTGCTAGCCACCACTCCTCAGATTTAAGGAATCTCCTAACTCCAAAAAGGCAAAAAAGTAATATTAAAAGCTAACGGTGATGAGGTGTGCTATGTGCTCTTATGCAAAGACCTGCTTCACTTTTAATACTCACCAGTGCCCTGGGCAGTTCATGGGCTTAAGAGCAAAAGTATCCTTTTCAATATCAAAGGTAAACATGTTCTCGCTGTAATGCTGCCAGTGTCCTGAGGTTTCCCAGAGTTTGCTGTTGAATATGTTGGGAGAGAGCACTTCTGTGAAGTTACGTCGGTGATATTCCTCCTTCAAGATAAACACACTTAATGTTAAAATGTGGCACAACAGATCACAATTCCATGCAAAATAACACTAGGAATGAATATTTAATTTAGGATTACATCTTATATTAATTCGTGGTTAAGGTATCCTCAGTTTTAGGTGTAGAACTTTCTGGATCATGAAAGAAAGATTGATGTACCCTCAGTATAATTTTCACATTAGTATTTTTATTTTATACTATACAATAGTATATGTTACAAAATCTGTTAATTCTTTGAAAATTAATCGAAATTATATAAAATTATACAAATTACACATATCACATATATTGTATATATATCTATATACTATGTATATATAAACTTTCTATAACTACAAATCCTAAAAGCCTTCTATGTTCTAGATAAACAACCGGTTATTTTTATGTTACTTAAGATGTAGAACAGTTTTATAACTTAATAAGCCTGAATGTTATACTACATGATAACTTAGTTTTGATTTATTTAGTTCTAAACAGAAATGAAGCTGAGAATTTTAATTTATAACACATTAAGTAGTTGATATCTATAAAGTCATGAGCTGGCTTCTCTCTCTCCTCCATCTATTAACAGCTTCCCTATTTCAACACTCAGGAAGGGAAGAGAGTCATTCAATCAAAATCCTTATTTTATTTAAACTTTTTTTTTTTCTTCAAGATATCAATCAGATGATCTTTGTTGCTGGTTTCTTTGGTTCCCACCATTTGTTAATCACTTAAGGGATATATGGCGCAAATCTGGAGCAGCATATTTTAATGATGTAAAAAATATATTTCTTACAATTAAAAAAGTATAAAGCATAATATTTTAAAATTACTAACACCACTTGCTTTATACCACTTAACAAGATGCCATTGTTACTCTTCAGCAGAGCATCTTGTCAGTCCAGTTGTGGATAGCTGGGTCTCAGCCATTTAGTAAGCTAAATTTACTTGTCCTTTATTTTTACTATATTAGAAAGTTTTAACAAAATTATAGGTCATTACAAATGGCAGTTATTATCCTGTGGCTATGTCAGATGTCTCTATATATTCAGATTAAGCAAGGTCCCAAAAATTGAAGAATTTTTTGTGTCTTTGCTTGTTTCTTTTGACAACAGACTATTTTAAAGCTTGGCTCAGGAGATAATAATCAATGGACTTTTTTTTTTTAAGATTTTATTAACTTATTCATGAAAGACATAAAGAAAGACACAGGCAGAGAGAGAAGTGGGCCCCACACAGGGAGCCCAATGTGGAACTCGATCCCAGCACTCCGCGATCACGCCCTGGGCAGAAGGCAGACACCTAACTGCTGAGCCACCCAGGCATCTCATCAATGGACTTTTAATCCACTCTGGGTACAACTGCTAATCATGCTAGCAATTCATATGTTTGGGAATGATTTTCAAGTATGCCCTATGACAGGAAATGTCATTATGTTTATAGCTTACTTTGTGCAGTTTAGCAAAAACCAACTATTACTATCAACTACACTGCCTTATCTTTATGTTATACATATGTAATACATATATAATGTTTTGTCTTTCTTATACATACACATAAGAGAGAGATAAGGAAAGATGAAGCAAATTGGCAAGATGTTAAAATTGATTAATCTAGATGAAAGATACAAGGATGTTTACTGTATTGTACTCTAACTTTCTGTAGCTTTGAACTTTCCAAAAGAAAAAGTTGAGGGAAAATATATCTCATGCTATTTCATCAATTTATTTCTCTAAAGAGTAAAGAATATCAAGTGCTGGCAAAGAATAAAGTCATGGTGGTTGAGTAGTCTACAGCTCAGTCTGCTCTCCTGAAGAAATACTGATAGCTTATTCTTAAGATTAAAGATTGCATTTCAGGGATCCCTGGGTGGCTCAACAGTTTAGCGCGCGCCTTTGGCCCAGGGCATGATCCTGGAGTCCCGGGATCAAGTCCCACATCAGGCTCCCTGCATGGAGCCTGCCTCTCCCTCTGCCTGTGTCTCTGCCTCTCTCTGTGTCTCTCATGAATAAATCAATAAAATCCTAAAAAAAAAAAAAAAAAGATTGCATTTCATTTCTGAAATACTAGTTTCAGGCTATGGAAGGTACTGAAATTGACCTGCATTTAGTGATGTGGCTGCCTGACATCAAAATATCAGTGTCACAGAGAAGTATTTTTCAGTAATTTTTCATTACAAAAACTAAGCAATTACATTTAAACAAGCTCCTTCCCAAAACCATACTCAAATAAAAGAATTTTTATAAAATCAAAAATCTACAAGGCCAAAGGAATAGGAGGGGAAATGAAAGCTATATAGTTTAAAATCTATAAAGTATATGAACAATCATCTTGGCAGACCTAGGGAAGCTGAAACTAAATGGGAGAATTCCAGAAGCAAGTCTACTTTAGCTGGGTATAGATTTCTAGGCTTCACATTTTTTTTTTTAATTTTTATTGGTGTTCAATTTACCAACATACAGAAAAACACCCAGTGCTCATCCCGTCAAGTGTCCACCTCAGCGCCCGTCACCCATTCCCCTCCAACACCCGCCCTCCTCCCCTTCCACCACCCCCAGTTCATTTCCCTGAGTTAGGAGTCTTTATGTTCTGTCTCCCTTCCTGATATTTCCCAACATTTCTTTTCCCTTCCTTTATATTCCCTTTCACTATTATTTATATTCCCCAAATGAATGAGAACATACACTGTTTGTCCTTCTCCGATTGACTTATTTCACTCAGCATAATACCCTCCAGTTCCATCCACGTTGAAGCAAATGGTGGGTATTTGTCGTTTCTAATTGCTGAGTAATATTCCATTGTATACACAAACCACATCTTCTTTATCCATTCATCTTTCGATGGACACCGAGGCTCCTTCCACAGTTTGGCTATTGTGGCCATTGATGATAGAAACATCGGGGTGCAGGTGTCCCGACATTTCATTGCATCTGAATCTTTGGGGTAAATCCCCAAGAGTGCAATTGCTGGGTCGTAGGGCAGGTCTATTTTTAACTCTTTGAGGAACCTCCACACAGTTTTCCAGAGTGGCTGCACCAGTTCACATTCCCACCAACAGTGTAAGAGGGTTCCCTTTTCTCCACATCCTCTCCAACATTTGTTGTTTCCTGCCTTGTTAATTTTCCCCATTCTCACTGGTGTGAGCTGGTATCTCATTGTGGTTTTGATTTGTATTTCCCTGATGGCAAGTGATGCAGAGCATTTTCTCATGTGCATGTTGGCCATAGGCTTCACATTTTTAACGCATTGTTCCTGTCTTCTGTTTTTTAGTGTTCCATTGAAAATGTCATTGCATACTGATACCCAGTCCTGTGTCTACGGCTTTCTCTCTCTCCGGAGACTTAGGATCTTTTCTTTATCCCTAAAGCTTTGGAATCCCTCAGTAATGTGCCTTGGTGCCCAAGGAAAGAATGCTTTCACCAAAAATCCCAGACACACTTCTGTTGGGAGCTGAGCCTGACCCTGGACATCTGGAGTTCCTATGGTACTGAACCAACAGGCAGAGAATGACTTGCTCTTCTGACCAGGAAGACTGACCCCAATTACTAGAGATGACGGTGCTGCTGTTATACAAGGAGTAAGGAGGACTATGTCTGGAATCAGTACAGAGCCTTAAGTATTTCCATATCCAACAATGATGGTCAGTGGGGAAACCCTGGTAACCTAATATCGAGAGGATATTAGGAAGCTTAAAGATCCTATTTAAGTCATCCACTGTTATGGGTTGTATGGTGTCCCTTAAAGAAGACATATTGAAGTCCTAACCCTTGAAGTCCTAACCTTAGAGTATGGCCTTTTTGGGAAATAGGGCCTTTACAGAGGTGAACACTTTAAGATTTGATCATTAGAGTGGGCTCTAATCCAGTATGTCTGGTGTTATTATAAAAATGGGGAATTTGGACACAGAGAGACACATACACAGGGAAGACGATGCAAAGACATGCAGGAAGAAGGCTGTGTGAGGTCAGAGGACTGCTGTGACACACCAACAAGCTGAGCAACACCAACAATGGCTGACAAACCAACACTAGCTGGGAAGAGTGGGGAAAGGACTCCCCCACAGGTTCAGAGGGAGCACAGTTCACCGACACCTTAATTTACACATCTGGCCTGAAGAACTTCAAGACAATACGTTTCTGTTGTTTTAAACCACTTGGTTATGGTGCTTTGTTAGGCACCCTATGAAACTAATGCACTCACCAAGTAAAATACTCTGTCCACCTGAGATGCTTGTGGCACGGGGGAAAGGGAATGGGTGGTGGAAGAAGGAAGCTCTGACTTATCAATTTAGCCCTTGTGTCCATTTATAGAGGCTCAGGATGGAACCATTACATCTAATTATTTCTTTTCCCTAAAAACTTACATGAAAAGCACCGATGGTGGCTAATGTCACAATTTAAATTTTTGCCAAGACTGAACTGATATCAATGATAATACATTGCCTGGTGGGACTTTGTGTGAGGAAACAAATGCCTTCATCCAAGCAAAGGACAAAAATGGACACCAAAGGGGGTCTAGGTGGCTCATCAGCTCAAGCCTTGTTCCAGAGTCATGAGTTCAAGCCCCATGTTGGGCTCTACCTACTTGGAGCCTACTTAAAAAAAAAAAAAAAAGACATCGAGTAGCAAAAGGGGTGTGTTGTGCTAATTCCTCTCCATTTGCCACTCTCTGAGCCACCCCATACTCAGCTAACTTGTCCCTTATCTGCCCTATTCTGTGTTCCCAAAAGCTGACATCTATGGACTACATCACAAGGCTTACTTGCCTTCTGATTCTTATTTGGGTTTGACAAATCGGAGGTTCCAAAAGGATTCAGAAGATGGAAGAAGAAAGCAGTTAAGGTATTTACTCCCTCCTTTCTCACTTCTTCCTTGCCTTGGGTTATTCTGACTCTGGCTGTGATCTCTAATTATAGTCTCTCTTCCATGGCTTCAAGCTCTCTCTAGGTTCTGGAACACTATGCTCTCTCCTTGCTGGTTTTGGGCCTAGGGATGGAAGATAAGTCTAGCTGTTGGTAATCTCTGTGTGCTCTACAACCCCTTCTCAGTATCTCAACTGGACCCACATCTCTGTAAATATTTTCTTCTCTAGACTATCTACAGTTAAACCCTTTGAGTGCACTGCCAGGACTCTTTCTGCACACATACTAAACGTTTTGATACCTTACATGTCTGCAAAGATAAGTTTGGTTTGGAAATCCACTGAATCCAAGGTTGTGGGAACAAAAAGCACAAGTTCTCCAAGTGGGTTATTAGAATAAAACAAGAGGAGCCACTCCTTTCTACTCCATGTTTTTCTTGTAAAGATAAATATAAATTTACCATATGACCCTGAAATCACACTCCTATGTACTCACTCAAGTAAAATAAAAACCTATATTCATACAAAAACCTGTACATAAATATTTAAAGTAGCTTTATTTGTAATTTTTTAAAACTGGAAACAACGTCAATGTCCCTGAGTTAGGGAATAAACAGTCTGTGCTATGTCCATATGATAGAATATCGCTCAGTAGTAAAAGAAGCAAACCACTCATATACTCCTTAGATGGATCTCAAGGGTATTGTGCTGAAGGAAAGAAACTAGTTTCAAAAGGTTATATACAGTGATAATTCTGTTTATATGGTAAAATTTTAGGGATGGAGAATCAATCAATAGTTACCTACAATTAAGCAAGAAAGAGTTTGCATCTAAAAAGGTAGCATGATGGAAATTTCTTGGATAATGAAACTGTTCAACATCTTGGTTGTTCTGGTGATAACACAGTTCTGCACATTTGTTGAAAGGAATGAATTTTACTGTATGGAATTTTTAAATGAAAAAATTTAAGGGAAGTAATAAAGGAAAAGAACCAGGTGATAAGACACACTGCAGAATTCTGGGGGGAGGGAAGAGTTTCCAGTAGAGTAGCAATAAGATGTCTCTATTTATTTACTATCAGTTATCCATACAGCCAGTAACCTATATATCCAAAAGTTCACTCACCTTCACTTAAATAGAAGTGGAGGTCATCTCACCCCAGAATCAAAAACTCAGAAACTCTGGAATTTCCTCCTTAGTGGGAACAACATTCCCTTCCACAGGAAGGCAGAAGTTCTATTTCTGAGCAAAATGGCCCCACAAAATGGACTGTTCCTGCAGAGGCCACTATGCTTGGTACCATCTACCCTACCACTCTGGCCACAACTGACTGCTTTTGGACCTGGCACAAAGCCAACAGCCCTTGAGGTGGCCCTGATGTGACTGAGAATCTGCTCTATGTGTACATCTTTTGCTGCCTGGTGAGTAACAGAAAAAATCTCTCTCTGGACCATAAGAGACACAGGATGGGGCACAGAAAAAAAGACACAAATGATCAGACTGAACAAAAAGTAAGACCCAACCATGTTCTAACTTTCAAGAAATGTACATTCAATATACAAACAGAAATAAGCAGGTAATAAAAGGACAGAATAATATATATCATGCAGTTACTTATATAAGAAAGCAGTTTTGCCCATGTTAATATCAAAGTAGACTTTTAAAAATTAGCTTTAAAAGGTCAAGTACTGTATGATTCCATTTATGCAAGTTACCTAAAATAGTCAAATTCATAGAGACAGGAAGTAAAATGGTAGTTATCAGAGGCTGGGGGAGATGAGAATGGAGAGTCATTACTTAAGAGGTGCAGAGATTCATTATGCAATGATGAAAAGATTCTGGGAGTTTGGGTTCTGCAAGATGAGAAGAGTTCTGGAGATGGAGAGTGGTGATGATGACTGCACAACAATTTAAAGGTACTTAATGCAACTCAACTGTATGGTTAAAATGACTGAAATAGTAAATGTTATGTTACATATATTTTATTACAAAATAGCTTTATTAAGGTACAATTTATATGCAATAAAACTCACCAATTTTGAGTACATAATTCTTAATGACTTTTGACAGATGTATACAGTCATGTAATCTCAAAACAATCAACACATAGAATAGTTCAGGGGTATCTGGGTGGCTCAGTTGGTTAGGCATCGAACTCTTGGTTTCAGCTCAGGTCATGATCTCAGGGTCATGGTACTGAGCCCCGAGGCAGGCTCTACGCTGTACATGGAGCCTTGCTTAAGATTCTCTTCTCTGACCCTCCCCCTGCTCTCTCTCTCTCTAAGTCTTTTTAATTCTTTTTTTTTTAAGATTTTTTATTTATTTATTCATGAGAGACACAGAGAGACAGAGAGAAAGAGGCAGAGACACAGGCAGAGAGAGAAGCTGGCTCCATGCAGGGAGCCCAATGTGGGACTTGATCCCAGGACTCCAGGATCACGCCCTGGGCTGAAGGCAGGCTCTAAACTGCTGAGCCACCCAGGTGTGTCCCACTCTCTAAGTCTTTTTTAAAAACCAGATGTAGAATATTTCTTTCACATCAAAAAGTTCCCTCCTGACCCTCTGTAGTCAACCTCTGTTCTCAGCCCCAGGATCCTAATCATCTTTCCTTTGCCATATCTAAAATTTCATATAATGGAGTCATACCACATGTGTCTGTGACTTCTCTGGCTTAGCATAAAGCTTGTGAGATTCATTCTTCTCATTGCATGCATCAGTTCTCTGTTCCTTTTTATTGCTGAGGAGTATTCCATTGTATGGACATACCACACTACATTTATCCTTTCACAAGATAATGAGAATCTGGCTTATTTCTAGTTTTTTGCTATTATAAATAAAGTTTCTGTGGACGTTCAAATACAAGTCTGTATTGTTTTTATTTTCCTTGGGTAAATAACCAGGAATGGGATAGGTCACATGGTAAGCAGATGTTTAACTGTGTAAGAAACTGCCAAACTGTTTTATAAGGTAGTAATACCATTTTGCATTCCTACCTGCAAGGGAAGTTAGAATTTCTCCACATTCTTGACAACCTCTAGTGTTTTCAGGTTGTACTGGTTGTTGTTGTGGAGGTGGGGTTTTTGGGTTTGTTTGGTTTTTGTTTGTTTGTTTGTTTGTTTTTTGTCCTGGAGTATGTATGGGTGGGGGGCCATTCTAGTGGACATGTAGCTTGCTGGTTTTAATTTTTCATTTCATTTTTTGGGGAGAGAGAGAGTGCAAGCAGGGGGAGGGGCACAGGGAGAAGGAGAATATTAAGCAGGCTCCACATCCAGTGCAGAGCCTGACGTGGGGGTTGATCTCACAACCCTGAGATTGTGACTTGAGTCAAAATCAAGGGTCAAAAACAAAACAAAACAAAAACAAAAACAAAAACAAAAAAAACAAAATCAAGTGTCAATGCTTAGCTAGCTAAGCCACACAGGTGCCTCTAATTTTCATTTCTTTGATGACTAATGATGTTGAGCACCTTTTTATGTGTTTCTCCACCATTTCCACTCAAAAAAATCAAATGTCTAGGGGACAATCTGAGAAATGTGCAAGACCTCTAAAACAGAAGTTACAAAATACTGCCAAAGGGAAAGAAAGAACTAAATGACCCAACAAAATGTCCATGTTCATAGACTGGAAAACTCAGTGTCAATTATCTGCAAATTAATCTATAGAATGAATGTAATTCTAACCAAAATTCAAGCATAATGATTATCATGTATAACCAAAATTCAAGCATAATGATTATCATGTATATACACACAAACACACATAAAAATTATTTTATTAGGACAAATATTTTACTATAGTAATAAATGGCACTGAAGCTACTGGATAACCCCGTGGAATGAACCCTGACCCCTCTCTTCCACAGAACCTAAAAATAAATTCAAGATAGATTGTGGCCTTGAGTCTCAAAAAAAATATAATCAAGCTTCTAGAATAGAACAAAGAAGAATATTTTCATGACTCCAAAATAGGCAAGGATTTCTTAAACAGGGCATGAAAAGCCCTAACCAGAAAAGAAAAAAATAATACATTGGACTTTGTTAAACATGAGAACTGTTAGTAAAAGACATCATTAAGAAAGTGAGTCCATAAGCTACAGCCTGAAAAAATCCACTTGCAATATATACATTCAGCAAAGGACTCATATCAGAATACAGGAAAAGCCCCTAAAAATCAGTAACAAAAAGACAACTCAGTTTTTAAAAATGGGCAAAATACTTAAACGGGAATTTCATTAAAGAGGATATCCAAATGACTGACAAACAAAAAGCATGTCACATCATTATTCATCAGGGAAATGCAGAATAATACCATGGTTCCCACTGGAATGACAAACTAATAATACCAAGTGTTGAAGAGGATGTAGAGTAACTGGAATGTTCATATATTTCTGGAAGGAACATTATATGGTTCAACCACATAAAACTGTTCAGCATTTTCTTAAGTTAGTCATTACCACCCTATGATTTAGTAAATCCACTCCTAGGTGTATGCCTAAGAGAAGTGAGTACATGCCCACCAAAAGACATGTACAAAAATGTTTGTAGAAGTTTCATGTATAATAGCTCCAAAGTGGGAACAAACTTAAAAGTATCCCTATAGGATAATGAATAAGTACCCTGTACTACAGTCATAAAATATAATACCTCTTTTTTCAATAGAAAAAATTATACACAAAACTTGAATGAATCTCAGACATTATCCTGAACAAAAGAAGTCAGAAACACAATAGCTAATACAGTATGAGTCGATTTATATTAAGTTTAAGACCAGACACAATTGATCTATGGTTCATAAAAAACAGCAAGGTCATCTCAGGTGAAAAGAGGGGAGGCAGGTATTGACTAGGAAGACACAAGAGAACCTTATGAAAGGATTAAACTGTCCTAGCACAGGCTCTGTGCTCAGCAGGGAGTCTGCTTGTTCCTGTCCCCCTACCTACTCTCTCAAATAAATAAATAAATAAATAAATAAATAAATAAATAAACAAAATCTTGTTTAAAAAAGGATGGAACCGGGATGCCTGGGTGGCTCAGTGGTTGAGCGTCTGCCTTCCGCTCAGGTCATGATCCCAGGGTCTTGGGATCAAGTTCCGAATCAGGCTCCCTGCTTGCTTCTCCCTCTGCCTATGTCTCTGCCTCGCTCTGTGTATCTGCCACGAATAAATTTTTAAAACTTTTTTTTTAAAAAAAGGAGGATGGAACTATTCTATCTTGATTTGGGAGGTGGTTGTATAGACGTACACACGTATAAAAACTTATTGAGCTATAAGCTTCAGGTTTATGCATTTTAACAAATGTAACTTAAACTTCAATCAGCAACTCTGGCATCAGCCTCCACCTGAACATATTCATATATAGAACTCAATGTAAGAATCACCTTGATAAGCCTAACACTTGGAACCATTAGTGATAATAATGAAAAAATGGCCATTTTAAGCAACTAAGCTTTGGAACAGTCTGTTATGCTGCAATAGATAACCAGAACAGAATTTGCACTAGATGTGGATGCTGCTATAACAGTAACCTAAAATACACAGCCTTGGCTTGGGGGCAAGTGGTAGATGGAAGCTAGAAGGCTACAGACTGTGAGGACTTAGAAGGATAGTGAGGAAAATACACTGAAGGATGAGGAAAGGGGGACTCGATATATGGTGTCAGAAAACACTATCACCTGAGGTAACATGAAAAACAGAAAGAGTATCCAAAGAATTCATGGAGTATAGCTAGGCATGTGTCTAGGCAGAAAGAAAAAAGGGACAATTGACTTCTTATGACTGCCTATGACAAAATACAAGAGAGACATAAACTAAACAGGGTACTATTAAGTTTTTGAGAAGAAATATCAAAATGCCAGGACCCGTTAGATTCAAAAATAAAACCACTACATCCTTAGACTCTCTCAACAAGATAAGAATGGCTTCAGCACAAAGACAAAATACAGATTACCACCAATAAAATATGGCCTTAGGGTAAAGCTCTTGAGGGTATGGCTGTATGCCATATTTGTGAAGTTCTCAGAATGAGCTACTTGAGTAGCTAGTAGGGCTTCTGAGAGTCTTAAGATTGTGCCTTGGTAGACTCTCTCAGCTAAACACTAAGAGTATTTTATTTTATTTTATTTTATTTATTTTATTTTATTTTTTATTTTATTTTTTTATACTTTATACTTTTATTTTATTTTACTATTTTATATGTATGTGAGACAGAGAGAGAGGACGTGCACATGAGCTGGAGGAAGCAGGAGAAAGAATCCGAAGCAGGCTCTACACTGAGCAGAGAGCCAGATGTGGGGCTCAATCTAGAGACTGCAAGATCATGACATGAG
The DNA here is from genome assembly GCF_048418805.1 of Vulpes vulpes. NCBI lineage: Eukaryota > Metazoa > Chordata > Mammalia > Carnivora > Canidae > Vulpes > Vulpes vulpes. The sequence goes on along the minus strand of NC_132793.1, from coordinate 87,444,450 downwards.
CTGAAATCAAGAGTCGGATGCTTAACTGACTGAGCCACCCAGGTGCCCCAAACATTAAGGCTTTTAAGAATCTTAAGTTTACTGTCTCACATCAGCTTCACAGGCAGGCTTAAGTAGAGAAGGATCTGGCTCAAAAAGAGATGCAGGTGTGATTTTCACCTAAGTGTTGATTACCAATGTATACAAAGGACCCCACAAACCTTTTAAAGGAATTCTACTATCTTAGACTAAAAGGGACAGAGACAGCACAAAATGAAATGAGGCCTTGGGACTCATCAAACTTCTACTGAAAGAAACAGGTTGAGAATATTGAGAAAGCTACTCAGAGGTCCACATGGGCTATTTCTCATGGTAAAGGAAGGATGATTCAAAGGGCAGAACCACAACTCATGTAGAGACAAAGGTCCTAACCAAAGTGCATTTTCTGACCAGGGAGAAAGAATGAGTAAGTTGTCAGGATTTCTATAGATCAGTAGTTATTACTCTACCCCTTTTGGAATGGCAGTATGTACTACATCCTATTTATCATTATTTTAAAATGTTGGGGGGGGGGTTGGCCCACAGATAACTTGTCCCTTTACTTCACAGATCTTACGATGAGCAGAACTGCTTCTGGTGATCTGTACTTTGCACCTGAGGAGCCTCATCTGCACCTAGACCTGATTCAGATGACATATTATTAGATTTTGAGCTAACAAAATCTAATCCAATAATCAGAGGAGATTTGGAATAGTTTGTTACTCAGTAGTAGAACACATTGGAAGAGCAGGATTGATTGTCCTCCAGTCTTTTGGAGCCGAAGAGACGAGACTGTCAACTGGAAACCCCACAGGGTCATGCCCTAGAAATATGGATGAGGGCAGCCCGAGTGGCTCAGTGGTTTAGTGCCACCTTCAGCCCAGGGCGTGATCCTGGAGACCCGGGATCGAGTCCCACGTCAGGCTCCTTGCATAGAGCCTGCTTCTCCCTCTGCCTGTGTCTCTGCCTCTTTGTTTCTCTCATGAATAAATAAGTAAAATCTTAAAAAAAAAAAAAAAGAAATATGGATGAATAAGAGGTAGATTGTGTCTTATCAAAATGGAAGCCCAGTGCTCGCTTCAGCAGCACCTATACTAAAATTGGAACGATACAGAGAAGATTAGCATGGCCCCTGCGCAAGGATGACACGCAAATTCGTGAAGCGTTCCATATTTTTTACTGTCTGTACTTTAGGAATAAAACTTTGATTTTCAAAAAAAAAAAAACCCAAAAAAACAAAAAAACAAAAAAAATCAAAATGGAAGCCCAGCCCTAACTCACCTCAATCTTTAATTGGATTGAAGAATTAGTCTTCAATCTTGTCAGGGGGTAAATGCTCTAGTGGGAGATGACATTATCTACAGCCTCTGAAGTTCTTTTTATATACAATATTTAGATATAATAAAAAATTACTAATTATGAGAAGAGGCAAGACCATATAACAGATCAAGAGAAAAAATAGGTAAAATCCTTAAATGGTTTTTGTTTTTGTTTTGTTTGCATGGAAAGGCTAATTTCGTCAGACAAAGACATCCAGGAGTTCAAAGTCCTCTGCCTCATCTGTGTCTGCCAAATATTCTTATTCCAAAATTCAGGAACTCACTCTTTCCAAGTACCCTTACCTTAAATAATAGACCACAGGGATTGTGCATTTAAATGACTTTATAATTCTGCAACCCATACAATCAGGCCTTGGGCCTAAACATCAGCCATGTGTATCTTGCATCTATAAAGATAAAAGATTCTTTTCAGGTCACCATAGAGGCTGTGTTTATTCTCCACACAACCCCAAACCTTGAGAGTTGAAGGTGCCAAGGATGTGTTGATTTTCCAGCAAAAACAGACCATCCAAACAGCAGCTGTGATGGTCATTGAGACCTGCTGAAGCCTTGGCTAATCTTCAGTGATTCTTCAAGGCCCTCTGGCCTACCATGGCTTCACACTGGCCAATCCTTACTGGAAGGTACATAGCCCAGGTGATGGAGTCCACAGAGTTTAGCCTCCAGGGACACCGCACAAGAAGGAAAGGAAATGAGACTAGTAAGGTGGACAGAGAATAACCAGCTCATGCCATTAACCTTTTCTCAGGAAGTTGCCAAAGAAAGTTCTTCCCCAAATGTGAGGGATAAGGAAGGAAGCGGAAGGTGCAGGATCAGGAAAGAGGAGAATAGCTAGAATGAGAGAGCAGAGACATGAGAAGAATAGCTAGAATGAAGAAAACAAGTCCTAAGACATCAGTTGGCAAGAATCCTTGTAGCAAGTTAATTGTAGAACAAGAGGACCAAATTTTTAAAAATTACTGAAATATAGGGATGCCTGGGTGGCTTGGTGGTTTAGCGTCTGCCTTTGGCCCGGGGTATGGTCCTGGGTCCTGGGATCGAGTCCCACATTGGGCTCCCTGCATGGAGTCTGCTTCTCTGTCTGCCTGTGTCTCTGCCTCTCTCTCTCTCTGTGTCTCTCATGAATGAATAAATAGAATCTTAAAAAAAAAAAATTACTGAGATATTACCTGAATCATCAGAAGACACTGTAAGAAGTTTTGCAGTTTTGAGAAAAAGTTTGAGGATGAATTTAGTGATAGGAACTGAATAAGTTAGTGATATAAAACTGAGTAAATGAAATTTCAGGTAATAATTATGGAAAGACAAAAAACACACTCAGAAGGAAACATAATCCTAACAGTCTACGTGGATCACCTCTGAACAGTATCTGTAGTTTAAATGACGTAACTGAATACTTTCTATCTATAAACTTTATTACAAGAAGGTATCTTACACAATTGTCTTGACCCTTTGCTCTGGATGGAGCTGCCACGTCACCTGGGAGTCACATCATAGACAGTGGAGGGGGACCATGGACCACATTTTCAGAAGCAACATTTGATCATTTAGCATAGTATGCCAGATAGGACACTTCCTCCTTTCTTCTCCTTCACAGGGAGTTCCACACTTAGTCTATTGTTTACCTCTGTATTGTTTGTGCTCTAGAAACTTAAATGGACAGTAAGTGCACTTCTTGAAATCCCAAGAATGCATTTTATTTAGGGAATATAGAATTCATCTCATTGTTTTTTGGAAGCGCAACCCAGTATTTCTCTCTTAGGTTCAAAATTCTTATTAATATTGTTAAAATTAATGTAAATGCTGAGCCATTTTATTATGAAAAAATAGTAAAATGTAAAATGGGGCTGAATAAGAGAAACATTTTAAAAGTTAACTTACTCGTATGAAATCCATAAGTGTATTATAAATGAAGGCTCCTCTGGGAAGAAAAAAGCAGCTTCCAGGACTGAGATCATGGAAAAAAAACAGTTCTTGTTCCTAGATTAAAACAATAACTGCATCTCAGATCTCACTGCCATTGATCAGTATTTACCATATACACATGACATGCTAGGAATGAGACTTATACTCAGTTACAATTTCCATCTTCTAATAACTGACTTCCCAAAAGCCCCTCAGTACTTACCTCTAACTATATGTACTAGCACACATAAAATCATAATTTGTATTTATGGTTAGTTAGCTTTTCATGTACCTTTATTTTCTGCTGATTTCTGACTTGGCACCTGGGAGTATGGATCTCATGGGGAGAGAATACAGCAGAAATACCAGAAAAGTTCAGTGCAGGAGGTGGGCCCTACCTGGTGGTGCTCATCATCATGCTGTCACTACTGAACACCTGCCCCATGCTACCACCATCGTCCAGTGTCTGTCCTTGCATCAGCCCTGCCAATGCTACCGAGCAAGAGACAAGCATGTGGAGGTCCCTAAGTGAATACCTGGCCTCCATATAACACAGCCATAAGTGGCCAGATGGAGGCTGAAACCCAGGTCTGTCTGCTCTCAAATCTCATGTTTTCTTTCTTCTCTGTTTCTCAAATACAAAGTATGTTATTAGGTACAATTTTTTAGAACATTTTTATCATGGTAAGAATAAGAGAAGGGAAAAAAAAAAGAATAAGAGAAGGGTGTAATTTCTAAAACTAATAAAAGACACAAGAAGGAAAGAGGTGAGAAGACAGGGTATTAGCATGCAAGAACTCAACAGCAAACAGAAGGTGGAACCAGAGAAAAGAAATACCAAACAGTTTAATCATAGGCCAACAAAGGACATCCCCATCCTGCTGGTGATGAGGACAGGCAGCATACCTTTCCAACCTTCCTGTGATCTCGGTTCTTGGCTTCCTCTTGGAATTTTTCCCAGGTCTTCATCATCTTGTTATCAGGGAATGATATCCCATAGATCCTCTGCAGTGTTTCCATTTCAGGATTGCCCTCCCAGTAAGTTGAGGAATTCTAAGTATCAAACAGGATTTGGGTGAACACACCAAACATCTGGTGATAAATGAAATTACTCTTATATATGTGAAAAATTTTCCGCTACATCATCAGCATGGCTTTACTTAAAAAATGACTTTTTGTGGCACTGGAAAGACTTTTTTTTTTTTTTTTTTTTTTTGGAAAGACTTTAAAATAGATTCTAATTAAATTTGCCCAGCCCGAATTCATCAGAAAATGATGTCATCTGCTGTGGAAAAATTACTAGGGTAATTCGAGAAAATCATTATATGGAGAACAATACCTTAACATATCATATGAAAAAGAAAGGCATTGTAATGTGTATAGTAAGTTTAGGCAATAGACAATTAAAAGCTACATGTAAGGTCCTAATTACCAGAAATGTAAAAAATTATAGTATCTTTAAAAATTTACGTAAAAATCAAATAATGGAGTATTTTAAAAGACCATGATGTTCAGAATATAAAAGATATGATTGAAATTCCTCATTATCTAGATCATCTTAAGTTTGCTATATTAAAAAAAAAATCCAGGCAGCCCGGGTAGCTCAGTGGTTTAGCGCCACCTTCAGCCCAGGGCCTGATCCTGGAGACCCAGGATGGAGCCCTGTTGGGCTCCCTGCATTGGAGCCTGCTTCTCCCTCTGCCTGTGTCTCTGTCTCTTTCTCTCTCTCTCTGTGTCCCTCATGAGTAAATAAATAAAATCTTTTTTTTAAATAAATAAAATCTTTAAAAAAAATCCTTACCTTGAAAATTTTTATGGCTTTAATTTTTCCAGTGTGTCTTACATGGGGGCCTTTGCAAAGGTCAATTAATGGACCACACCTACAATGAAATATTTCAGACATGCCCAGATACAGTTAGAGCTTTTTGGACCATTTGTTACAAACCATGTTTTCGTATGTTTTAAGTGAAGGATCTCACTTATTTGTACATCTTAGGTCAATTTCTAATTTGGGAACAATTTAAAATAATTTAATTTTTAATTTAGGATGAAGAGGCAATTTATCTAGCCTTTGATCCCAGTCTTCCCTCCTTTGCTCAAAATCGGAAGTTACAGAATCTTCTGAAATTAACTATACATAAAGACACCACTTTTTGTTGTCATATGCCAAGGCTCTTAAAAACTTTCCACTTTCATAAAATTAAAAAGCCATTCCTCTGCTTTACACTAACTTTCAAAACCAAAATTATCTACAATTTATACAAAATGCACCAACTTGATACCTTACTTCAAAAATAAACTTCACCAAACCCACAGAATGTACACTAGCAAGAGTGAACTATATAGTTAACTCAGGATTCTATGTGACTATGATGTGTCAATGTAGGTCTGTCAATTGTAACTAATGTGCTAGTCTGCAGGAGGAGGTACTGATAGTGAAGGAGGTTACAAGAAATCAGAAATTGCTGTACTTCTCAATTTTGCTGTGAACCTCAATCTGCTCTAACAAAATCAGGTCTGTTTAAAAAATAAGTAAATAAATTTCAGGGATCTTTTATCTGTTTTTAGACCTTCTGGCATTGTGACAAAATGCTTAACTGTCTTCTGGTTTACTAAAACAGAACATTGACTAGAGTGCAATTCTCACGCAAATGTTTAGGTCAGAGATGGCACCACTTATATTAAAACACATAGTCGGGGGGATCCCTGGGTGGCTCGGCGGTTTGGCGCCTGCCTTCGGCCTGGGGCGTGATCCTGGAGTCCCGGGATTGGGTCCCACGTCAGGCTCCCTACATGGAGCCTGCTTCTCCTCTACCTGTGTCTCTGCCTCTATCTCTCTGTGTGTCTTTCATGAATAAATAAATAAAATCTTAAAAAAAAAAACACATAGTGGGGTGCCTGGGTGGCTCAGTGGGTTAATGGTCTGACCCTTGATTACTGCTCCAGTCATGACCTCAGGGCCCTGCATCCTATGCTGGGTGTGGAGCCTACTTATGATCTCTCTCTCCCTCTCCTTCTCTCCCACCCCTCCCACCCCTGCTTGCACGTGCTCTTTCTCTCTCTCTATAAAAAACAAACAAAACACATGGTGTTGTTGCTGAGGATTCATTTGCACCTCTAACAAACAAGGACCCCCAAACTTTAATAAGCACAGACTTTTTTTGAAGTACAGAAACATTTAAAAAGTTAAAATACTAGTGACACCGGTCAGAGGGAAAGTACTTAACATCAACTAATTTAAGGAAAATTTAGTAAAGAAAATATTTTCCCTAACTATTCCAACGAACTTTAAATATTTTTAAAGTTCACTGGTTAAAAAGTTAAAAATTACAATGAATACATAAAGGGACTGGTTTATTTACCAAAATGGATAAGCTTTAAACATGAAATGTTTAAATGAAATGACAATTTCTTGGGATGACCAGGATTTACTGTTCTCTGTCCAAGATGGAAGTGGTAAATCAATGCTCAGAGGAATAAAAGGAATGCCTAATTAGCATAGAAGACTTCAATACTCTAATTTCTAAATAACTCTATAGAAAAAAAAGCAATTCCTTTTCCAAAAATTAAACTGACAGAATAAGAAGTGTCAGTGTTGACCTAAGTAAGGTTCAAAAAAATAACCACAAAAGCTCAAGTATTAGAAGCCAAAATTTTACGACTTAGCCTATCTTTTCTATATCTTCATGTATTTTTAAACTTTGAAATGCATATACCAACATTTATTTGAATTACAGGTAATGAAAAATAAAACCTTATTAGGTCATTGGAGAATGGTAAAAATAAGGTAAGCATGGTATCCCACTTCAAAATCAAAGGGCAATGAGTTCTTATTATAATGTAAGAAATGCTCTGTGCATAGTTTTGCTTAGAGCAAAGATGACGTTTACACCCCAGAACCACAAGTACCTGACTGTGGAAAGTAAATGCTTCTAGAGAGGATATTTGTGATTTCAATTACATAGGCATCAGATCTTCTTAAGATGGATCCGTGAAAGTCAAAGAGGCAGCCAGACAGGCAGAACACAGAGCAATTACCTGTCAGGCAGCTTAAAAAATGCATGAGTAAAAAAGGGGCTCAGATGTCAAAGAAACAGAACTAAGTCAGGGTAGAATTGATTTTACTCGCCTCTTCCTACCACTTGATTTGCCCTTGGTTCCCCAACAGGGTCTTTCATTATGCTTCATTAGGAATATCCATGCATGAAAGTTAATGCTCTTGGGCTCCAGGAAATGGGGAGTATAGTAAGAGGCAAAAAATCACCACAGGAGGAAGATGGCCCATAATGACTTCCACTGCCATATTAATAAGAATGTGGCAGGATAAAGCAAGATTCCCTTTCCTAACAGCCCCCACTAAAACATAAAGCCCTGGGCAAACACAGTCTCACCCACATGGAAAAAGATGCTGTCAAAGCTAACATCCAGAAAACAAAAATTCAGATTTTAGCACCAGCAATAATTCAAATGAAGGCTGAATCATTTCCCTTCACTGATAACATTTCAGAGTCCCAAACTAAAGTGGTATATCAACCATGCAAATTTACAAATACACCACCCACCCAAAGACCAGGGAGCAGTGCTTAAAATTTACATACACTTCACCTGTAAACTGTGGTAGTTGGAGTGTGAACTTTCTCATTCAGGATACGGCATTTAAATTTATTGTACTACAAAAAAACACACACATATTTACATATTATTACATAAAATGTTTAAGTGGGAAAAGAAACTTTTGCTTTTTTCAACAAACACTGAATGGGTGTCTAGTATGTTCTAGGTACTAAGACCCTGAGAATATGGAGAACTCACAGCTTAAAGCTATAGTGTCCAAAAGGGGAGCTACAAGCCCAACTGACTACTGAGCACTTGCATTAGAACTAGTCTGAAATGAAATGTGCTGAAGTGCAAAACACACTGGATTTCAGAGACGTACTATGAAAGAAAGATTGTAAAATGGCTCCTTAATTATTTTTATGTTGGTTATCATGTTGAAGTGTTATTTTTGATATTGTAAAAATTAATTTTTAAACATATAATATATATCATTATATGGAGAACAATACTTTAACATATCATATGAAAAAGAAAGGCATTGTAATGTGTATAGTAAGTTTAGGCAATAGACATTAAGCCTTAAAAAGGAAGGAAATTCTGACATATGTCACACCATGGACGAATCTTGAGGACATTATGCTGCTGAAATGAGGAAGTCACAAAAAGGCAAATATCATATGATTCCACTTTTATGATTCTTAGAGTAATCGAATTCATAAAGGTAGAAAAAGGGGAAGTGGGAACAGAGAATTAGTGTTAACTACGTGTGGGGTTCTAATTGGGGAAGAGGAAAAATCTCTGGAGATGGATGGTGGTGATGGCGGCCATTTCGATCATGACCTGAACGAAAGGCAGACACTCAACCAGTGAGCCACTCAACCAGTGAGCCACCCAACTGCCCCCAGAGCCTGCTTTAGATTCTCTTTCCCTCTGATCACCCCCCAACACACGTGTACACACTCTCTCAAAAATAAATAAATAGGGGAATCCCTGGGTGGCTCAGCGGTTTAGCGCCTGCCTTCGGCCAAGGGTATGATCCTGGAGTCCCGGGATCAAGTCCCACATTGGGCTTCCTGGATGGAGCCTGCTTCTCCCTCTGCCTGTGTCTCTGCCTCTGTCTCTCTGTGTCTCTCATGAATACAGAAATAAAATCTTTAAATTAATTAATTAATTAAAGTAAGAATATATTTACATACATTGGTCAAACAAGATAAAGAGAATGCAGAAGTATTATGGAATTTAGTAGTCAGAATATTAACAACACTCAAAATTAATCAGATTTAGAAACACACATGTGAAAACTATTCACCTGGCCCCTTACCCACTTATATCTGCATTAAAATTTTCAGGAGATAGTGGGGAAATATCACATTGGGCAAGTGGCAACAACCTCGCATTAGGCTGCCAGACTATTTGGAATAATGTGGCAAGCAACACTCAATTATTTGTTTTAAAAAGAAAGTTGTCTGTTAATTTTTTTTAATATTCCTGGCAAAAGGTTTTCTTATTCTAAAGAGTTTCCTGAAGTTACCTTAAACATTTCTAGGAGCACTTCCTTGCTGATTTCCAGTCTTTCAAATGGTTGCTTTTCTTTTATGATAGTCTTACATATGTTCTCCAGTGCTGACAGCTCTGTGCTGGACACTGCTCTAAAAAGAAAAGCAAGTAAGAGTCAACACAGATTTCTCAGCCATCATGCAGTTACCTTTTTGTGGACCTTCATCACTAACTGACATGCTTTCTGACATGCATTGAGGAATTTTGTGTTTTATTGTATGTATCCACATGCAAGGCAGATCATCTCATTTCTTGAAGAACACTGAGGCACCAACAGAGGAAAAGATTTGCCTGCAGTTCTTCTCTGCAATGAGGTGTGCAATTGGAAAGCCCTGGTAAAATACTCCCTGGTTACACTGTGAGCTCCTTGGAGACCTGTTCTTCTGTGTGGTCTACTTTATACTTCATGCATCTACATTTTTGTTCAAAGGAACTGTAGTAAGTGCTTACAAACCCCCACCCTCAGTGACTTTGGATCCAGGTTAGGAGAAAGATCTGTGAGTGTGAACTGCAGAGTAGACCAGCACTCACAGGGAATGGGCCTCCGTGAGCCATCAGCTGACCTCTTTCAGCCACTCCCTGGTTTATGCTAGTTCTCCTCCACCCGCACTGGCTTCCTTGACTTTCCTCAAACAGCCAGGCATAAGCCCATGCCAGGGAGGTCCCAGAGGCCTAGAACGTTCTTTCCCAAAATGTTCATAAATACCCCCCCACATACACACTACCTCAGAGCTTGCTCCCTTTGTCCATCCTGATCCCTGCTTCAACATCACTTTATCCTTTGCTGACCACCTGTCATGGCACACACCTCCTCATACCTGGTTTATTTTCTTCCATACCACTCATCACCACCTGGTAGTAGGTGGCTGTTAGTTTACTGTCTAAGCTAAAGAGACTGTTAGCTCCATGGGAACAGACTGATCTGTTCACCACTGAATCATCAGCATCAAACACAGAGCAGATAACAGGCAGTCAAAAAAACCTTGCTTAATGAATCTTAGAAGGGTGGTAAGAGGAGATGAAGCTGGTCAAGTTGGTATACAGGAGCTATACGGTCCAGGGTGCTCAGTTAGTTCTGGAATCTAAACTCATAAAAAAATAATTTTCAAACAGCCAATCTATACTCATGTTATAGAGCACACATTAACTAAATTAATATGTAACCATTATAAAATAATGGACTATTAATGCATGCCTTCAGATGTGAATATGCAGTGGTATTACCTGTCTTCAATGAACATGTCATAATAGAATCCATTTTCAATGGGTGGACCATAGCACAAATGGCCTCCATAGTAAAGCTCCATGGCCTCCCCAAGAATGTGAGCACTGGAGTGCCAGTACACCTGCAGAGCATCAAACACAGAGGCCAGTGGATATTGAAGTTGTGTCCGGGGAAATTATTAGTAAAATAATACAAGGAAGCAAGTGGGTTAACTATAAGGGGATAAACACGAAAACAGAGCAACATCAATTTGCTCTTCAATGCCCTCTTTGAAGAGACCATTTTCTGAGTTCTCCTTGCAGTTATACCAGGGGCACATGCTTGGTTTCTCCAAAGATAGCCTCTAAGCTGAATGCATAGGACCAAAGTAGTTTGTGTCTACGCAGCAGTCTTCACATGTTGAACAGCTTTTGATAAAATGGCTCTGGAGGGAGAAGTGTGGCCTGGGAATGCCTGCTGGCTGCCTGAGACCCCGGGGCAGTACACACACCAGTTAATTTGCCGAAGTCCAAAGGCTGCTCATCGGGTCTACAAGTTCGGAAAGTTTGGTTTTGAATTTGGTGTTGAATTCCCAAGGAATCAATGTTTTATGGATAAATTATAACTAACCAAAGTCACCAAATAAATACAGGTACCAAAGAAGCAAGACAATTGAGTCCCCTGGCAACACTTTCTTTCCCTTATTAAATATAAAACATTACAGTTAGAAAATTAGTTGACAAAATAAATTGGAACAGAGCGAGTTCCAGCACTGAGCAGGCTACGGGCGATCCCAATCCGCAGGGTTAGGCTGAGATCGGTCTGTAAACAGCCCCAGAGGGTTGGTTGGTCCCTGGGGAGAGCCCTGTCGCTCTGGATGGTGCCAGGAGGGCAGGCTAACTGCCAACACGAACCCAAGTCTCTTCTTTGGTGTGCTGTCCACACCTAGATATTTGTTGAGCCAAACACTGTGTTAGGTGCTGAAGATGCAGCAGTGAAAGAAAAAGGAGTCACTGGCCTCATATGGTTGGCTTACTGTGCAGTGTGGGAGCAACAGGCATAAACCAACCAGTAAGTGCATAATCACAAGAGAAAGAGATGAGCAGGACACTGTGATGAAGAATAACAGTGAAGGCTCTACATTCCCAGGGAGTCAGGAAGGCCTGCAAGACTAACATGTAAGGGATAAAGCAGGGTAGCCAAAGAAAGGTTGCAGAGCTAAGAAAGAGCCAGCAACCATGCAGGCCTTGGGCAGGGGGAGAAGACAAATCTGAGTTTTATTCTAAATGCAATGAGATGCACTAAAGGGCTTGAAGCAGAAAGAAATTATTCAGTTTGCATTTTAACACACTGTCTGGTAGCAGCATGGGAATGGATTTTTGGGGACTAGGAGAGCAGGTGGGCAGATTCTTGGGCAGTGCTATAACACCACCATTGTAGACTCTTGGGCAATGGCAGTAGAGATGGGGAGGAGTGGAAAGATTCAAGATACATTAGGAAAGTAAGGGGTTGGCAATTAAGTACAGACTGGAGTTGAGAGAGCAGGCAGTAATCACACTCAACCCATGAGATTCTAGGTTGAGCAACTGGGCATGTGGTGGAGGTGTACCGTGAGATGGGAAGACAGGGAAGGCGTAAAGTTCTGGGGCTAAGATCAAGAGTTCCACCATGGACATACTAAAGATTCCTGAACATTCTCCAGATGGAGATATCACATGGGCAGTAGCATATAAAAGACTGAGACATATCTCACTACAAAGAGAATTGACAGCAGTTAATAGACACGACAGCTTGGAACGGGAATATACAGAGGGTGCTGTGACTGAGCACAGAATTCCTCACTCTGGAAGCAAAGGCAGAAGAAAAAGCTAGCAAAGAAGTCTTAGAAAGAACCCACGGTGGGGGGCATCTGGGTGGCTCAGTTGGTTGAGCATCTGCCTTTGGCTCAGGTCGTGATCCCAGGGTTCTGAGATCGAGTCCCACATCGATGCAGGGAGCCTGCTTCTCCCTCTGCCTATATCTCTGCCTCTCTCTGCGTGTCTCTCATGAATAAATAAGATTAAAGAAAAAAAAAAAAAAACCCATGGTGGGAATGGAGTGAAGCCAGAAAAGCAGTGGTGCCATAAAAAAAAAAAACCTTAAAAGAAGGGTGTGGTTGATTGTCACTTCTGCTGAGCAAATCCAGAGGATGGGGGCAGGGGAAGTGGCCATTGAAATGGGGGGTGAGGCTGGACTCATGCCCTGATGTCCTGCAAGAGACAACGGAGTGTGACTATGGACCATGGAGTGGGACTACAAGCACCGAACTAGCAGCTTTGGTTCTTGCACAAATCTGCTTGTTTGTTCACATTTCTAAGTACCATAAAGTGCCCTGGGGGGTTTTCTTGAGCATGAGATCACAGCTGCACAGCACTGGCTTCTCTGGGATTTCCCCCAAAGATTTAAAGTAGAATAATACACACCTATGTATATTCTTTTATTGGACAATATGGTTACAAAAGGAAATACTCTGAGATATGTTTGAAATTTGCAAGCTGTATCATTTTATAAAATGCCTCTTGTTTCTGTTGTATGTATTTATCAGCTTTATGTGAATATGCTTCCTGTCATTTTCTATATGAACCTATTCAGAAAGCAGAGGGATTTATTTCTTCTGTATGTTACATTATGCTCTAAATATTCTTATGAACAGAATCATCTTTTATAATACAAAGGAGTCTTGAATTTTTCTGTGAAGCAAAAACTGCTTTTAAAAAATCATTAATTTATCATTTTTTAGATCTGAGGTTTCTTTTTTTTTTTTTTAAAGATTTTATTTATTTATTCATGAGAGACATACAAAAAGAGAGAGGGGCAGAGACACAGGCAGAGGGAGAAGCAGGCTCCATGCAGGGAGCCTGATGTGGGACTTGATCCCAGGTCTCCAGGATCAGGCCCTGGAATGAAGGCGGCGCTAAACTGCTGAGCCACCTGGGGCTGCCCAGATCTGAGTTTTCAAGATTTGTTTCTCTACAGGGTTTCTTTTTCTTTTTCTTTTTCTTTTTTAGATTTATTTATTTATGATAGAGGGAGAGAGAGAGAGAGAGAGAGAAAGGCAGAGAGACAGGAGGAGGAAGTAGCAGGCTCTATGCTGGGAGCCCGACGCGGGACGGGTCCCGGGACTCCAGGATCGCGCCCTGGGCCGAAGGCAGGCACCAAACCACTGAGCCACCCAGGGATCCCCTACACGGTTTCTTTTTCATGGATGTGTGTGCTATATATTCATAAATTGGTTTATGTTCTTCAGTATCTTAATGAATTCAAAATAACAGGAAAATAAATTCCAAGAACAGAAAAGAGAAATCTTTGTTACTAAGTTACATTAAAAGAAGCATCGAGATTCTGGAGAAGTTACTTAACCATTCTGAGCTCTGGTTGCTTCATCTGTAAAATGGGGATTAAAACAGTACCTGTATCACTCAGCCATCAGAAATGACAAATATCCACCATTTGCTTTGACGTGGATCGAACTGCCTTTGGCTCAGGTATTATGATGTCCTGAGTGAAGTAAGCCAATCAGAGAAGGACAATCATCATATGTTTTCACTCATATGGGGAGTATAAGAAATAGTGAAAGGGATTATAAGGGAAATGAGGGAAAATGAGTGGGAAAAATGAGAGAGGGAGACAAACCATGAGAGACTCCTAACTCTGGGAAATAAACAAAGGGTTACAGAAGGGGAGGTGAATGGGGGAATAGGGTGACTGGGTGACAGGCTCTAAGGAAGGTACTTGGGAAGAGCACTGGGTGTTATAGTACATGTTGGCAAATTGAATTTAATTTTTTTAAAAATTAAATAAATAAACAAATAAATAAATAAATAAATATCAAAGATTGCCAAAATAAAAAAACAAAACAAAACAAAAAACAAAAAACAGAAAACAGTACCTGCGTGCTAGGGTACCTGGGGACTCAAGGAGATAATGCACATAAAGGGTCAGGGCCATTTGGTAAGTGGTAAATAAACATTTCGTAATTGTTTTTTTCACCATTATCTTTTTCACTCACAACCACACATATTTATGGAAGCCCTATAATTAACCCGATCTTAGGATCATGGCAAGCAGAAGGGCATGCTGGTTCTTCACTCTAGAAAGATTTCCCATGATAAAGAATTTTTTTTCCCCCCGAAATCACTGAAGGCAAGGAGGGAAGAATCCCAAAGACCTCACATCTCCATGGAACATTAAATTTGATCATTCCTCCATCCCCTACTGCCCCAATACCTGGCACAATAAAAAAAGTTCAACAGCCAAATATTTAAAAAGAGCTGTAGCAGCGACACCTGCACAATAAGCCAACAGCTAGCCAGCATAGGAAAGTGCAAGGCTTTCAGGCAGGATCTGGCCCTTAGTTGAGGATCAAAACTAACTGCCCCACCAGCTGTCATGGCTGCCCTTGGTTCCAGACCATATTTGACTTTCTACAGAAATTAACACTATCTGAAACCTCTAGTTGTTTTTTTTCTCATTTACTACCTTCTCCCACTAGATATAAACTCTTGGAAGCGAGAGTCTACATGCCTTGTTCACTGTGGCCCTACAGGGTCCAGCACATACCTCCAGGGCCTTGGACACTCATCAGCTGATTGAGGGAATTTACAAAATTTTAAAGTCTAGGGATGACACTGGAGATGAAGTTAAGTGACAGCTGTGAACAACTCATGAGAACAACTCAATAATACATATACACTATGTGTTTCTTCTAAAGATTGCTCTTTCTGAATCACTTTTAAGTGTGATTTTATTGATATTGCATTATTTAGCTCTTGAATTGTTATACCTCACATACTTTAAATATGATTCTTATAGGTTTGGATTAATAAATCACAAATTTAGCATAAATTTCAAGATTAAGGTTAGGTTTTTAGGTGGATAATAGATTGCATGAAGGGAAACTGCAAAGTTAAGGTAATACTGTGTATCAGAGACCTGCATGAAAATCTGGTATCTAGTTTACAGAATTAATAACTATTGAACAGATATCTGAGTTTTGATAGTCTTCCAATTCTTCTATACCTATTATGTTATAAAGTAGACCCACTTTTAAGAATCTATTAAAAACTCATTTGGACTATACATTGATTTTATAATAAAGTATTATAGCTTAAGGAAACAACTATTTTTTAAAAATGGTAAATAGGAGTTTCTTTAGAAGCTGATACACACTTGTACATATTCGTTCCATAGAAACTCATGAAATACTAAACACCAAGAAACAAATGTTAAGTCTTAGGTTATAAAACTCATCATTCTTGACTTCGATATGTGTCTTCGTGCATAATATCATTTACAATATAAATACCTGAGGTTTCATTGATTGATTTTTAAATACTTACAGCTTGAGCTTCCTCATTATCAAACGTAAGCAGCTCTAGAGTGGAATCCCCTTCAAATGGACGGTCCAAGTCCCACAATTCACCATTTACTTTGGCTACAACTGTGCTTTCAGCCAGTTCTGGACTAATAAGAGAAAAGTCACTTGGGAGTTATCCTTATCACATGCTACAATGATTCATTAAAACAATAGATTAGAATAATTTCCAGGGTTGGGCAGCCCAGATGGCTCAGCGGTTTAGCGCTGCCTTCAGCCCAGGGCATGATGCTGGAGACCCGGGATCGAGTCCCACATCAGGCATCCTACATGGAGCCTGCTTCTCCCTTTGCCTGTGTCTCTGCCTCTCTCTCTCTCTCTCTCATGAATAAAGAAAAAAATCTTAAAAAAAAAAGAGAACAATTTCCAGGGTTGCTTGTTTTTCAAGTGAATAGAAAGTACAAAAGTAAATTAATAGCGCATATTTTTAAAAATTTTGTAACAGTTATTTTAAATACAAAAGTAGTATACACCCACTGTAAAAACAAAACAAAATAAAATAAACTAACAATTGGAAAACAGAGAAAGCATAAAAAATAAAATAAAAATACCATGTAAATCTTACTGCCCTGAAATAACTATGCCTAACATTTTGATGCATGTCTTTCTAGGCTTTTTCTACATCCACCCCTCCTCTTCTTTTTCTTTCTCTCTCTCTCTCTCTCTCTCTCTCTCACATACATTTATTGTTGTTTGAAAACTACTGACAAAAATAATATATTAAAACCCTGAAAAGCACAGAAAAGCAAAAGAAAAAAAAACCCACCCTCAATCCCACCACTCAGAAATTACTGTTAGCATTTTGTTGTCTGTCCTTCCACATTTTTTGATAAATATATACACCAATATGAAAATCTAATAATAGTACCATTCTGTTTATGTTATTTGGTAATGTAGTTTTTAAACTTAGTAAGTTACATATTTTCCCTGACCATAGACAGACTTGAAAAACACACTAGTTACCAGCCGCGGCAGAACCAAGACTTGTTAACTGAACCCTCTATAGCTGGGCATTTTGGTTATTTCTTTGTGGAGTTTTTTTGCTTTGTTTTGTTTAACCAATGACAAATAATACTGCAGTGAACATTCTTGAACACGTATCTTAGTTCCAAATCATTTTCTCAGGAAAAAAATTCATGAAGTAAAACTGCTGAGTCAAGGAAAATGAGCTCTAATGATCTCTGTTGGAGGATACTGCCCAATTTTCCAACCAGGAAAGGAGCAAGAATACTTTTTTCTCTGTCCCCTTGTAATGCCAGGTACTATGAGACCATGTCCTCTTTACCAGATAATGTGTTAACTTGCGTTTCTATAACTTGAATGGCAGTACAGTGCTGCGGTTAAGAGTACCTGCTCTGGTGTCAGGCCAACCTGGGTTTCAACACTGAACAATTAACTCTAAGCCTCAGCTTTTTCATCTGTAAAATAGGGATTTATAGGACCTTCCTCATCCATTTATTCTAAGGATGAAACAAGACATACTCATAATAAAAACTTCTTATTAAATGTTAGCTACTGTTACTAATGAAGTAGAAATTTATTTTCATTTTTACTGGCTGTGTAGACTGCTAGGGGTTCTCCACACCCATTCTCTCCTTCTGGTACAATAGTTTTCAGCCTTCCCTGCAGCCAGATGTGGCCATGTGACTAAGTCTAGAAGCAATGGATTCAAGCAGCAGTGGTCTGTAGCATTTCTGCATCTCAGCCTCAAGAAAACAGAGAGCCCTTCTCCATCCCCTCCCTACCTTCCGCAGACCACAGTGCACATGCACTGTTCCCCTGGACCACACAGACAACTGCAGTGCTGTACATGCCTACAGATGGTCCCCCGACCAAATGACCAAACGGAAGGAATTCAAATCTTCAGTTTACTTATGGAGAAGTGCTGCCCTGCCACGCCAGCTCCCACTCCCCCAGACTGTTACAGGAGAGAAACTTTGGTCATATTTCAAGTCACTGAATTTTTGTTGGTCTCTCTGTTGCAGCATCTTAGCCTGTATCTTAACTAATCCAAAAAAGTAAGGACCTGGAGGTGAGTAACAAAAACAAAACATGTGGCACTGGCTTAGCAAATGGGCAGCAAGATATGGGAAGCCAATATCCCCTTGTGGTGTCATATATCTGATAAATATCAAATACTGACAGATATTTGATTTAAATAGTTGATAAAATATTTGGTAAAGTTCTGAAGGGAAATTAATGTGCTTACAATGCCTATAGCACATAAGGAAGCCATCATAAGAAGGGAGAATGTTGGCAAATGCTGAACAGCTACTGCAGCTTTTTCAAAATACCAGACCAAGCTGGGCCTGGGTGAGAACTACTAGGTTTGTAGGCAGAGATGGAAGGGAAAGGGCTTTGCCAAGAGAGGCTCTGCCTGCGGCCTGTAATCCAAACTGACAAAGAGTCCAGAAATGTAAGGCTGTGTAAGACTGGAGAAACGGTCCTTTGTCCCAAACAGCAGGAGGGACAGCTCTTCTCAAAGGCCACATGTCAAGACTGACAGTAGGGGCCAGGCCGAGGGCAGGAATTGGAGAAAGGGTGCTGCCCTCTGACATCCTATTGTTTCATATGACCTCAGGTCATTAAAGTGAGGGACAGAGGAATGGACCAAGCACAAAAGCCAGGGAAGAAAGGGGGTGAGAAGTCTTTGTCTAGAATTCCCTAAGCAAGATTACTTCACGTGGAACTGATTAGAAGCAAAGAGACTGGAAGCCTACTATGCTGGAGAGAAGGGTACTTGCCAAAGGACAAACCCAGCTTACAAACACCTATGACTGTTTGATCTTTTTTAAAGAAGCTCTGAGCCACCAAGTGTGCACCAGGAGGAATTGCATGGTACCAACTGTACAGCCCCCAGGACAAACTGCCCCACACTCCAGATGTGGCTAATGAGGATAGACAACTACGAAGCTCCCAAAGAGCAAAATCAGAGTCTTTACAGGACTGTGGACAAGAGGACTGCTCCCAGAAAAACAAAGGGTGGCCAGATGGGCTGACCCAACCACTACCTGCTGCCAGTCTGGCCTCACAATCACTGCCAGCAAGATCTGATGGCTTCTTCTACACTACCGTATGCCCTATCACTCTTTCCTCTTTTTCCCAAATACACTTCAGTTGTAATGGTCTTTTGTGTATTCCACCACTGAATATAAACATGGGGTGGGCAGCCTTGTCTATTAGCTTATTTATTGCTAAAGCATAAGGGGCCAGCCTAATGAAGTATTTTGCACATCCCTTGAAAATCCTACACTGTCAGCTTGTTGGGACCTAGAGTTGTCCCACCTGGGGAGGGACTGAGTGTGGGGGACAATGGAAAAGGGTCTCAGATTTCTGGATGTCCCAGGGGCACACTGTGGCAGATGCTGTCCCCTAAACCATGCTTCCCCTCTTCCATGGAGAGAATGCGTTAGCTGGATGTGTGGCTGGCCAGCAGGAGTGACATTTCCATTCTCTTACTGCTAGGGGTGGTCAGGTACCTAAATGTGAGCTAATAGGATATTAGAGGAAATTAAAATGTGCCACGGTTGGGGTCTGGGCCTTAAAGCATCACTGTTCTTCAGCTGTTCTTCCCCATGCCTATAGGCAAGTCCATAGGTGCATGGACTCAACTTCCACCCCCAAACATGGACAAACTGTACCTAGTGCAGAGCACTAAGAGCAAACAGACAGAAGGAACCTAGGTCTACAAATGACTGCAAGGACCAGAGACAGCCGCCAGTCCAGGCTGATGTCATCTGTCAGGTGAGAAAATGTGATGTCTTCCTTATTCATGCCATGGTCTTCAGGGGTCTCTTGTTACAGCAATGTGGCCTAACTCAGAGGTTCTCAAACTTGGACTTGCATCAGAAACTCCTTTAGGAGCTCAATAGATTGCTTATGAATTCAAGACGCATGGAGCAGGGCCCATGAATTTGATCTTCTAAGATCCCAGGTAATGCTCATGCTGTTGGTCTGGGGACCACACTCTCCAAACAATTCTTTCATGAACTACTATGAACTGTCCTTTGCCCCTTTTTTCTACACGATATTTTCTTTTCTTTTTTAAGATTTTATTTACTTGATGGAGAGAGAGAAAGCACAGCAGGGGGCAGTGGCAGAAGGAGAGAAGCAGGCTCTCCACTGAACAGGGAGCCGGACCCAGGGCTTGATCTTAGGACCCCAGGATCATGAGTTGAGCTGAAGGCAGATGCTTAGCCAACTGAGCCACACACGCATCCCTCTACAAGGGTGCTTTCTTAGGATATATGGGCATGTATAGAATTACTGGGTCCAAGGTTAGCACATTTTTAAGGCTTTAAAAGTCAGAAAGAGACTGGACCTATTTATCTGCCCTCCAGCAGTGCCACTTTCCCGAGACTATCAATATTAACTGCTATTCATAAACCTCAGACAAATCGAGAACACATAATTTTCGTTTACACTTCTAAGACAATCTGTTCTTCTGTTGAAGTTTTCATCTTTTTCCTATTAATTTGAAAAACACTTAGGGAGCAATCATTTGTTTTATATGGTACATTTTTACCACATTTGTCATTTCCTATTTTATGTGTCATTTTTACACATAGCCATTTTTCTTAAGTGTTTTATTTCGTGCACTGTTTGAATTTGTCCATTCTTTCTCTAATGATTTCCACTTTTTATGTTATGCTCAGACTCCCCCAGAGCAGGAATAATCATCTATTGCAATAAACTCTCAGTTACCCAGGAGAACAGGCAGTATAATTTAATAAAGCTATTAATTTCTCATTTATTTTATATCCAGCCACCTCACTGAACCCATACTCACTCAGATAGTTTTTCAGTTAATACTATTCTCTAACTCACTTTTTAAAAAAGAGCCCAACACACAGTCCAACTCACAACCTTGAGATCAAGACCTGGGCTGAGATCAAGAGCCTGACACCCAACCAACTGAGCCACCCAGTTGCCCCCTCTGATTCATTTTAGAGCTCCCTCCTTTTTCTAACCGCCTGAGTTGAATTCTTAGTCTGTTTCTTTTTCTTCTTTCTTATTAGAAATGCCTTCGACACTACAAATCTGTTTCTGATCACTATTTTAACTATATTCCATAGATTTCTGATACATATTCTCCTTTTTAAGTACTTTCTAAAAATTCTGGAGTTTTTATTTCCTTTTACCTGAGTTATTTTGAAGAATTTTCAATTTTCAAGTTTTTTTCTGCTTTTTCTATCATGTAATGTGTATTGAATTCAAAACTGATTTCATTTTATTCATGGAATATGTGAACTTTGCATTTCTGCATTTAATTGAGGTTCTGAGAAGCCAAAAACACAACCACAGGTGTTGAGAGACCTCTGTCTGTAGATCACAGGGACTGATGAGCAGCCACTAAGTCCACCTCACAGTGTTATTATTTAGTCACATTTAACCCTAATGTTTACCTATTTGACCTGCCTAAAAACTACCCAAAGGTTAAGATACTCCTTAGTATCTGTAGTTTTGTATTCTGATCTGATGCTACATTATTTAACTCACTTAGTTTTGAGCTATAGCTTGAGCAGTTTTTGAGCTATAGCTTCCACAGAATTATATTTAATGCTAGGAATACACTGTCTATTTTTGATGATTTCGGCCCTGAATTCTGGTGTCCCATAGTAATATTATGATCACTGCTTTCTTCTTACCAGGTTTGCGTGATAAAGCTTTGCTCATCTTTTAGTTCTGGATAACTTCACTTTTTAGACATTCCTACAATCCCTCTATAATGAAATGTGACTGTAGGGTTTGTAAGCTGGTACCCTGTGGAAATGTATATTATTGAGAGTACAGTGAAGAACCTGTTCTATTTTCCCAAGTTTGAACAGGTTTCTTCAGTGTAGGATTCCTCAGGCTCTAATATGCCAACATGCAAACTGACTCTCCATGAAGAAAAACTTATTTTTTGCCTCAAAGCCCGTTTTTCCCAGCACATTTATTCATCTCCCCTGGAAAATGGGGGAACAGGTTAGGAGGGGCCGTTAGAGTGCAAGATATGATAAAAAGGGGAAAACTACAACTTTAACTAGTTTCCAAAGGAAATCTGAAGATTTCAATTGTTAAAAAGGCTTGCTTTTTAAATAGTGAAAGTTTATTTAAGTGGCAATTTTGAGCTATAGCTTCTTTTTATTTTTTTAAGATTTTATTTATTTATTATTCGTGAGAAACACAGAGACACAGGCAGAGGGAGAGGGAAAAGCAGGTTCCATGCAGGGAGCCTGACGTGGGACTCCAGGATCACGCGCTGAGCTGAAGGCAGCGCTAAACCACTGAGCCACCCGGGCTGCCCTGAGCTATAGCTTCTATAGAATCATATTTAATGTTAGGAATTAACATTGGTCAAAATAATATAATTTTACTAATATCTAATTTCTAGGAAAGTCAAAGTACTTATTCCAGAGTTGATAATAGCTCTAACATACCTTCAATCTATAATAAGTTATTTTGTACATTTCTAGAGGCACTTTAATTTTCAGAGTATTTTTTATATGCTGTATTTCACTTAATTTTTACAACCTCATTAATGGGAAAATTGCGTGATAAAAAGAAACAGGCTTGGAAACCTTCAGGGATTTTTCTAACTTGATTGGAAGAATCACCCATGGTTATTTACTGATGGGACAATGACCTGACTTGGAGTCAAGTCCAGGAAAAGATCTGTAAAACCTCAGGGCACCTGGGTGGCTCAGTGGTTGAGCATCTGCCTTAGGCTCAGGTCATGTTCCTAGGGTCCTGGGATGAAGTCCCGCATTGGGCTCCTTGCAGGGAGCATGCTTCTCCTTCTGCCTGTGTCTCTGCCTCTCTTTCTGTGTCTCTCATGAATAAATAAAATCTTAAAATAAAAAAAAATCTGTAAAATGTCATGGAGATATCTTGATGATGAACAAAGTCAATGTAACATGACCTGTCAAGTATTAGATGTTTTTCTCTACCATATATTATTATTACTTTAAAATGTGGACATTTTATTTATTTATTTATTTTTAATTTTTATTTATTTATGATAGTCACAGAGAGAGAGAGAGGCAGAGACATAGGCAGAGGGAGAAGCAGGCTCCATGCACCGGGAGCTCGATGTGGGATTCGATCCCGGGTCTCCAGGATTGCGCCCTGGGCCAAAGGCAGGCGCCAAACCGCTGCGCCACCCAGGGATCCCAAAATGTGGACATTTTAAAGAAGAAGAGATTTTACTCTGGTATTCAATTACTTCTTTAAATTCCCTCTTTAGAAGCCAGAGGGAAAAAAATTAATGATATTTAGTTTATTCAACTGAGTTAGAAAAAAATATTTTTGCAGTCCCTAGGGAACACCCTGCCACCAAGTTCTGGCATAATACTGAATAACAAGTATCTTCTCCAAACTATGGTTTACCTAATTTCAGTGGCCACTTGATAAGGTGTTGTTGTCCAGACTTCGCCTTCCACTGTTTTCCCACCAGCCACTCTTACTGTGATCACATTGCTTGTATTCCCCTTTTTGTCATTAAGGGCAAATAAGAGCTGATAGTCTTTCTTCAATATTTCATATAGCTTCAATCTTTCCTTTACAAAATCTGGTTGATTATTTCCCTGAAAGTCATCAGAATACAAAGAGGTTAACATACACAGCCTACTTTTTTTATACCTGTTCTACACGCTCTCTGCACACCCGAGGTCATTTCCAACTCTCCTTCTGGTCACTTCCCACCTCCTCCTTGGGTCTCAGGGTCCAGCTCAAAGCCTACTTCTTCTAACTGCATCTCCCCCTGACACATGTTTAATGCATGGGTGCACACAGTCCCACAACTCAGCACCTACCCATATACCCCCCTACTTTCTCTGGTTGTCTTTCCTATTTATCTGATCTCAACCAGACTGATCCCTCTGAGGCCAGGTTTTCCTCCTTGGCTCCTGCCAAGTGTTTATGCTCAAAACATATTCTGGTGGTTTTAATGAGGTAGATGGTAGCTAATTTCCTTAACAGAAAAGAAAAGCTATGCTATCTCAACTTAAATTGACAAGGGGCACTTAACTCTAGCTGTGTGGCCAGCTCATCTTGAAGTTAAGACACATTGTAGCTAAGGCTTGCAAGGTTTTAAATATACTACAAATGTCATAATTGAGTTAGGAATTACGCTTTAATTAAAAATCCAGGCAATTAACTGTATAAGCATATTTAAATTACAGGTAGTATTTTACATTATTTAGACAGCAACAACTTACCTCACTCTCAGGCCTGCTTTCCTCCTCCTCCGTTTTAGTGTTCTTTTCTTGGCTTTGACTCGAAGGAGGCTGAGAAATAAAGGTAAATTATAAATAACTCATCCCAATGACAAGAAAGAGGAACACATCAGAAATGTGCAGAGCAGAGGGATATGCTAGCAGTCAGCAAGGCTCCCACACTGGAGTTCTGGCTTCCCTGACCACCACCACAGCTCTCCATGGGCAAGTCATTTTCTTCTTGTCTGTGCATTTTCACACACTCTGGTTAGGTACATTTAACACATTTTGCTCTCTAAAGTTCTTTCCCCTAAACCTTAAACAGATAATATCGCTGGGAAATGGTTGTGTAGCTGTCCACGGACTCTAAATGCACTGTTTCAGGAAGATGCTGCCAGTGCACCACAGTTACCGTTGGTAAAGAACACAAGAACATCCCACAGTCTGAGAAAGCCTTTAGAACTTCAGAAAATGTATTATTTTACACGAAGATGATCTGTCCTTCAATGGACCAAAATATTAAATCACTAGATTAAAGAATAACGCTAAATGTACAGATCTCAAGAAGTGAATAACACCAAAAAACCCAAAACCACCTGTCATAAATGAACCAGCCATTCATTAGACAGGATGGAAGACTTTGTTTATGTAGCTGTTGGTCTTCCTGCTAAGGAAAGAATAGTGAGTTTTACACACTCCAGCATTTTTTTTCAAACGAAGGAAAATGCTATTTTTGCTACTGAAGAAAATACGCGGCAGGCAATTTCCTGGAAGAGCTGAGAAACACCGTCCAGCCTGGCGACGCCGGGAACACCGGGCTCCGCAGGGTGTCCAGGCGCCTCGGCGGTTCCCAGGCCTCGGCAGGTGCACAGCGCTGGCTCCCGTCGTCGCCGCCCGCCCGGGACTCTGGGCCGCGCCCGCCCCGCTTCCCCGCAGCGAGGTCCCCGCAGCGACCCCGCGCCCGGTCACCTGCGCGCCGGCAGCCGCGCGCCCGGCCTCGGTCCTCCCCGCCGCCCGCGCCGCGCTCCCCAGCGGCGCCCGCTGGCTCAGCTCCTCGGCGAGGCACAGCCGCAGGCGGCACAGGCGCTGGCGCAGGTCGCGGTTCTCGGCCCGGAGCTGCGCCACCTCCCGCGTCAGGCACGGCCCCTCGGCCTGGCCGCGGTCGGGCGCGTTCAGCTGCTCGTCCCTCAGGCGCTGCACCTCCGCCCACAGCCAGCGGATGTCCTCCTCCTGCCGCTCCAGGCGCGAAGCCACCGCCTCGGCCGCCATGGGGGCCGGCTCCCGGGGCCACCGACGCCGCCCAGGTGGAGCAGCTGCGGCGGGGGCGGGGCGGGGGCGGGGCGGGGGGTCAGCCGGACCTCGGCGGTCTACGGAAACCTCTGGGAGGCGGGGCGGCGGGGGGAGGCGGGGGGAGGCGGGGGGAGGCGGGGCGGGGAGACCGGGAGAGGCGGGGGGCGGGTGGAGGCGGGGCGACCGGGAGAGGCGGGGGGCGGGGAGGGGCGGGGAGACCGGGAGAGGCGGGGGGCGGGGAGGGGCGGGGAGACCGGGAGAGGCGGGGGGCGGGGAGGGGCGGGGAGACCGGGAGAGGTGGGGGGCGGGGAGGGGCGGGGAGGGGCGGGGAGACCGGGAGAGGCGGGGGGCGGGGAGGGGCGGGGCGGGGGGGCGGGGCGGGGCGACCGGGAGATGCGGGGGGCGGGGAGACCGGGAGATGCGGGGGGAGGGGCGGGGCGGGGCGACCGAGAGAGGCGGGGGGAGGCGGGGAGACCGGGAGAGGCGGGGGGAGGCGGGGAGACCGGGAGAGGCGGGGGCGGGGAGGGGCGGGGCGACCGAGAGAGGCGGGGGGAGGCGGGGAGACCGGGAGAGGCGGGGGCGGGGAGGGGCGGGGCGACCGTGAGAGGCAGGGGGCGGGGAGGGGCGGGGCGACCGGGAGAGGCGGGGGGGCGGGGAGGGGCGGGGCGGGGGGCGGGGCGACCGGGAGATGCGGGGCCGGGGAGGGGCGGGGCGGGGAGACCGGGAGAGGCGGGGGGCGGGGAGGGGCGGGGCGGGGCGACCGAGAGAGGCGGGGGGAGGCGGGGAGACCGGGAGAGGCGGGGGGAGGCGGGGAGACCGGGAGAGGCGGGGGCGGGGAGGGGCGGGGCGACCGGGAGAGGCAGGGGGCGGGGAGGGGCGGGGCGACCGGGAGAGGCGGGGGGCGGGGAGGGGCGGGGCGGGGGGGGCGGGGCGGGGCGACCGGGAGATGCGGGGGGCGGGGAGGGGCGGGGCGACCGGGAGATGCGGGGGGCGGGGAGGGGCGGGGCGGGGAGACCGGGAGAGGCGGGGGGCGGGGAGGGGCGGGGCGGGGCGACCGAGAGAGGCGGGGGGAGGCGGGGAGACCGGGAGAGGCGGGGGCGGGGAGGGGCGGGGCGACCGGGAGAGGCAGGGGGCGGGGAGGGGCGGGGCGGGGGGCGGGGCGGGGCGGGGCGACCGGGAGATGCGGGGGGCGGGGAGGGGCGGGGCGACCGGGAGATGCGGGGGGCGGGGAGGGGCGGGGCGGGGCGACCGGGAGAGGCGGGGGGCGGGGCTCACTGCGGGGCTGGGACGACAGGAGCCGCGGGGAGGCGGGGCCACGGCGAGAGGCGGACGACAGGGAAGGGCGGGGCGATTGCAGGGCTGGGGTACTGAGGTTGGGTACCCACGCCCGCGGTGGTCAGGTTGCAGACTGCTGTGGGGCCTGAGTAGGCTGACCATGCTTTCAGGGTTGGCCATGAATATCACCATGCGTTGGCTGAATTGTCCAAAGTCTTGGGACGGCTAACATCTCCCTTTCCAGCGTGGCTCTTTCCTCTTGGGAAATCTAGCAGTCACCATTCCTCCAACTTGCAGATACATTCCGAAAAGTGACTATTGAGAGTCCATCTTCTTTGGCTTTCATGACAGGGTGACCAAGTGCAGAGGCCGCTGGGCCCCGGGCGCACAGAAGATCTGTAAGAAAAGTTCAAGCTGATGGGCAATTTCTAGCTCCTAGCTCCCGGCTAGCTAGAGCAAATGCCACAGACATCTCTGTATAACACATAACTGTGAGCATGAACCTTCTTCCTGTAATAGGAACACAAATTAATTTTTACTAACATTCTTAGGACTTAGAATGTGGCAAATCCTGCTTTAAGGTCTTTATAAATATTAACTCCGTAGAACAAAAGTAACAATTGTCCAGTAAGTTGATGGATAAGCTGAAGCACGGAGAGGCTGAGTGGCTTGACCAAGGTCACACAGCCACTGGAATGACAGAGCTGAGGTTCAAACTCTGACAATCTGATGCCAGTGTCTTTTTTTTTTTTTTTTAAGATTTTATTTATTTATTTGAGAGAGAGAGAGAGAATGAGCTGGGAAGAGGAGTAGAGGGAGGGTGAGAAGCATCCTCCAAGCTGAGCAGGGAGCCCAATGTGGAGCTCCATCGCAGGACCCTGAGATCATGACTTGAGTCCTAGGCAGACATTTAACCAACTGATCCACCCAGGTGCCCCTGATGCCAGTGTCTACCTGCTGAACACTGTGGTGCCTTTTGACACTGGTAAAATTTAGTTGAACATGTCATATGATGAGAAAGAGGCAACAAATGCCATCAGAATTCCAAGATGGGAGAGCTTACTTAGTTGGACTGATGATGTTAATACAGAGAACAATTGCTGTGGAAAATAAAGGTTGGCAGTTATTAGAAAGGTGGAGAAGTGAATGAAGGCCACTCTGGGAGCAGAACTAGCATTCCAGGGGATGAGGAGGCAGCTAATTGGAATAAGCTAACTGGAATCATAAACAGCTGCCAGGAGGAAATTCCATAAAATCTGGCACTGAAACCACTATATCCTTCGATTCCCTTTCCCGCTAAGCTTCTGGACAGAGTTACACAGGTTCACTGTCTACACACTCTTCCCATTCACTTCTCAACCTGCTGCCAACTGCTTCCTGCTCCTCCCATTCTGCCATGATTTACATGTTGTCAAATGCTCCAGCATTTGGGTCCCCCCAAATTTTCTCCAGCTCCTTCATAATTTGTCTCTCCTGGACCTCCACCCTCAATCCCTAGGCAACTAGTGATCTACTGTCACTGTAGATTAATTTGCATTTTCTAGAGTTTTCTATAAATGGAATCATACACTATGTACTCTTTTTTTGGCTCCTTTCATTCAGAGTAATTTTGAGCTTTACCCATGTTTTTGTGTGTATCTATTGTTCATTTCCCCACCCACCCATGGTAGTATTCCATTGTATGACTATACCATGATTTGTTTATCCATGTACCTGTTGTTGGACTTTTGGGTAGTTTCCAAGTTTGGGCTATGATCTACCTGAACTCAGATGAGTTCACTAGGTTACTGTGGTTATTTCTTCAGTTTCAGAAAGCAGGGTTTGAACAGATACACTCAGCAAACTGCAGAATGTCCACAGTGGTTCCCTGACCCACGGACTTAAAATTCATGCTCTTGCTCTCTGTCATTATCTCTCTCTTTCTCAAATAAATAAAAATAAAATCTTTAAAAATAATTAATTAATTTTTAATTTTTTAAATAAAAAATGAAAAGAAATAAACTAAATTCTCAATTCAAAACCTCAAAAAATAAAGGAAAGCAGGAAGCACATGAAATAATAAAGAAAGAAGAAAAAAATTCATGAGCTAGAGAACAGAAAACCTTTCATTCAGATTAGTAAATCAAAATCCCGACTCTTTGAAAATTAATAAAATGGACAAGCCACCAACTTCCACAACCAAAAGAAAGAGAAAAAGCATAATATGCAAGATAAGAAAGGATACAGAGAAAATAACTATTGATACATAAAGAATTTAATAGATTATGAGAGACTACTTTTTGTACCTCTACAAATAAACTGCAAAACAAAACAGAATGGATAATTTCTTAAGCAAATAAAGTTTACCCCAGCAGAAATGGATACCTTAGATATACCAGTTTCCATAGAAGAAATAAAGTTCTATCAAAGAACTACCCCACAAAAAGCATCAGGTCCAGATGATTTTTCAGGGGAATTCAGTTAAACCATTAAAGGTCAGAGAGTGGGATCCCTGAGTGGCTCAGTGGTTTAGCACCTGCCTTCAGCCCAGGACATTATCCTGGAGTCCCACATCGGGTTCCCTGCTTGGAGCCTGCTTCTCCCTCTGCCTGTAACTCTGCCTCTCTCTCTCTCTCTCTCTCTCTCTCTCTCATGAATAAATAAATAAAATCTTTTAAAAAATAAAAGTCAGAGAGTCTCTGTGCTAATAAATTGTCACTGAGCATGGAAAATAAAGAAAAATATTTAAACTGTTCTTTATGAAGTAAGTATAACACTCATACCTAAACTTGATAAAGATAGCACTAAAAAAGAAAATCAACATCACTTATGAATGCTGATGCAAAAATCTTAAATACAATGTTAATGAAACTTAACAGGGTTCTATGCTATGTAAAGAGAACAGTATATCACCATCAAGTGGGATTGATGCCAGAAATAAAATGATTTGATGTTAGAAAATAGATTAATATAAATGCATCACATTAGCCTAAAAAGAAAAGCCATATAATTATTCCATAGGTGCTGGAAAGGCTTTTGGTAGATTGCAGCACTCATTCCTAGTAAAAGCTCTTGAAAAAGCAGAAATGTGTATATAATCATAAATGTGATTATTTTTATATATTTTTAACATGATTATATATACCTTAATCATAAAACCACAGTTTTACTTAAATTCTTACTCAAGAGGGACACCTAGAGATATTTGCCCGAAAGTCACAAACCAGACATGAATGTCCACTTACTCCACTACCATTTAATATTGCTATGGAGGTATGAGTAAATGGAATCTGGCTGAGAACACTATAGAAGAACAAGAGGGAAAGAAAATAAATTATCTATATTCAAGATGACATGATTACATACGTTGAAATTCTAGATTATCAATAATAAAAGTAACACAAAATGTAAAAGAATTCGTCCAGATAAAAGGGTATAAGGGCAGCCCAGGTGGCTCAGTGGTTTAGTGCCACCTTCAGCCCAGGGCATGATCCAGGATCGAGTCTCACGTCAGGCTCCCTGCATGGAGCCTGCTTCTCCCTCTGCCTGTGTCTCTGCCTCTCTCTCTCTCTGTGTCTCTCATGAATAAGTAAATAAAATCTTTAAAAATTAATTAATTAATTAATTAATTAATTAATTAATTTAAAAATAAAAGGGTATAGAACTGGGCACCTGGGTGGCTCAGTCATTTAAGTGCCAACCTCTTGATTTTGGCTCGGGTCATGACCTCAAGGTTGTGAGATCAAGCCATGGGTTGGACTCCAAGCTGGACAGGAAGCCTGCCTAAGATTCTTTCTCAGGCACCTGGGTGGCTCAGTGGTTGAGTGTCTGCCTTTGACTCAGGGCTTGATGCCAGGATCCTGGGATCAAGTTCCACATCAGGCTCCCTGCAGGGAGCCTGCTTCTTCCTCTGCCTGTGTCTCTGCCACTCTCTCTGTGTCTCTCATGAATAAAAAAAAAAAAAAAAAAAAAAAAGATTCTCTTTCTCTCTGCTCCCCTTCTACCCCAGCTCGCATGCTGTTTCTCTCCCTCTCTCTCTCTCTCTCTCTCTCTCTCTCTCTCTCTCAAAAAAGAATAAAACTAAAGTGCAAAAATCAGTAGTATTCACACACATGAGTAATATCCAGTCAGAAGGTACAATGAATAGGAGAATCCCATTTACAGCAAGAGCAATGAAGAGAATATATGAGAAATGAGGCAGCAAGAAATACAGGCATATCTCATAGATATTGCAGCTTCAGTTCCAGGCTCTCCAATGTAGAGAATATTCCAATAAAGTGAGTCAAAGTTTTTGGTTTCCCAGCGCATATAATACTTATGAGTACTCTATACTGTAGCCTATTAAGTGAGCAATAACATTATATCTAATAAAAAAAACCAATGTAGACACCTTAATTTAAAAATACTTTATTTCAGAAAAATGCTAACCATCATC
Organism: Vulpes vulpes; assembly: GCF_048418805.1. Lineage (NCBI taxonomy): Eukaryota > Metazoa > Chordata > Mammalia > Carnivora > Canidae > Vulpes > Vulpes vulpes. Next base: position 87,413,279 of record NC_132793.1, on the reverse strand, counting down.
TGAGCTTTCAGTGAGTCATCATTTTTTGCTGATGGAGCATCTTGCCTTGACATTGATGGATGCTGGCTAATCAGGGTTGTGGTAGCTACAGGTGGGGGTGGCTGGGGTGATTTCTTAAAATAAGACAACAATCAAGTTTGCTGCTTCAATTAACACTTCCTATTACTTGAACACTTAGAGTTAATAATTAAAATTATTTATTGGCCTAATTTCAATGTTGTTGTGTCTCATGGCACACGGAAGCCCGAGGAGAGGGAGAGAGACAGGAAAGCAGCTGGTTGGTGGACCAGTCAGAACACACACAACATCCATGTTAAGTTTGCCATCTTTTATGGCTGCAGTTCACGGTGCCCCCAAATGATTACAGTAGTAACATCAAAAATCACTGATCACAAGTCAGCATAACAAGTATAATAATAAAAAAAAATGCTGGAGGGGCATCTGGGTGGTGCAGTAGGTTAAGCATCTGACTCTTGATCTCAGCTCAGGTCTTGATTTCAGGATCATGAGTTCAAGCCCCGTGTTGGGCTCCAAGCCTAACATGGAGCCTACAAAAAAAGAAAGAAAGAAAGAAAGAAAGAAAGAAAGAAAGAAAGAAAGAAAGAAAGGAAGGAAGAAAAAGCTGGAAACACTGCAAGGTTTATCAAAACGTGGCACAGAAACACGAAGTGAGAGATGCCATTGGAAGGATGGCACTGAGTGACTTGCTCACCACAAGGTTACCACAAACCTTCAATTTGTAAAAAGTTCAATATTTGCAAAGCAAAATCAAGTAAATTGCAATAAACAAGGTATGCCTGTACTCAAAACTTATATGAAGAATATTCTAAAACACTTCTGAAAGTCACAGGAGACTTGAGCTAATGGGAAAACATTCTCATTCTTGGTTAGGCTCTCGCAATATACTTTCATGTCAGCCCACTCTCAGTTTATTTATAAATTCAATGTGACTCCGATAAAAATTCCAGTGATCCTTTTCAGGAAACTAGAAAAGCCAATTCTAACATTCACATGAGAAAAATAAACACAAAAGGATATCTAGGAAAACAATGGAGAGAAAGAACTACAAGGAGAACTAGTCCTCTTACTGGATGTTAAAAATACTACAAAAGCTCTAAACAAAAAATATGGAAGTGGCACATGAATTGACAGATATTTCTAAAGCACAGAGAAGAAAGTGCAAAATTAGATCAAACTTCATACAAAACAACTAGTAGATGATCAAGGCGGCATCTAAGCAAATATGGTCATTTTAAAAATGGTATCAAGGTGAAGGGGTCAAAAGGTATAAGCTTCCATTTATAAAATGAATCAGTCGTGGGGTGTAATATACATGACAATACAATTAATACTGTATTATATATTTGAAAATTGCTGAGAGTAAATCCTAAAAGTTCTCACAAGAAAAAAAATGTTATAACTATGTATGGGGATGGATGTTAGCTGAATTTACTGTAGTGATCATTTTGTAATACATACAAATACCAAAGCAATATGTTGTACACCTGAAACGAATATAATGTAAGTCAATTATACATCAATAAAAAAATTTTTTCGGGCAGCCCGGGAGGCTCAGCGGTTTAGCGCCACCTTCGGCCTAGGGCCTGATCCTGGGGTATAGGGATGGAGTCCCACGTCGGGCTCCCTCCATGGAGCCTGCTTTTCCCTCTGTCTGTGTCTCTGCCTCTCTCTCCTTGTCTCTCATGAATAAATAAATAAAATCTTTAAAAAAAATTTTTTTAAATAAATTTTAAAACCTCAAATTGGAACTGGGGGCGGGGTTGGTTTAAAAAGCTATTGAGAGGGATCCCTGGGTGGTGCAGCGGTTTGGCGCCTGCCTTTGGCCCAGGGCGCGATCCTGGGGATCTGGGATTGAATCCCACGTCGGGCTCCCAGTGCATGGAGCCTGCTTCTCCCTCTGCCTGTGTCTCTGCCTCTCTCTCTGTGTGTGTGACTATCATAAATAAATAAAAATAAAAATTAAAAAAAAAGCTATTGAGAGGGATCCCTGGGTGGCTCAGCGGTTTAGCGCCTGCCTTCAGCCCAGGGAGTGATCCTGGAGTCCTGGGATCGCGTCGCACATCGGGCTCCCTGCATGGAGCCTGTTTCTCCCTCTGCCTGTGTCTCTGCCCCTCTCTCTCTCTGTGTCTCTCTTGAATAAATAAATAAAATCTTAAAAAAAAAAAAAAACAGCTATTGAAGGCATTATCAGATCCACCAGACAAAATTGAGAAAGGAATGGTCTATTGGGTAAAATATCTAATATGATACTATGTTACTGTGAATTTATGAAGTTGATAATTGTTCCAAAGCTACCTAAGAAAACATCTCCATTCTTAGTAAAAACAAGCTGATGTTATTCAGAGGTAAAAGATCACAACGGTGTATGTAATTTAATGTCCAAACAGTTCAGAAAATAGAATTATAGAAAGAGAGCAAGTGACAAGCAAAGGGTAAAATGTTAACAGCTTCTGAAACCATCCATCAGATGATATCCCTCCCCTGGGTAAAGCCTTCAGGAGCTCTCTCCTGCAAATGGAAGAAAATCCAAATTTCTTATCAGGACCTACCAGGTCAGCAAGACTGAGCCTCTGATAGCCTCTACAACATTATTCCATGACCCCCATCCTATAGCCCCATGCACTGGTCCATGGAGCCCTCACTTATCCTGCCACTGGGATTTTGGTAGTATCTGCCACTGCTTGGCAGTATCTTCTTTCCACGGCAATATCTGACTTCTTTTCATCCTGGCAGCTTTAACTTATGTGCCACTTTGCCTTTTTTTTTTTTTTTAAGATTTTATTTATTTGACGGAGGAAGAGAGAGCACAAACAAGAGGAGCAGCAGGCAGAGAGAAAGGGAGAAGCAGCTTCCCCGCTGAGCAGTGAGCCCCACGTGGGGCTTGATCCCAGGACCCTGGGATCATGACCAGAGCTGAAGGCAGGTGCCCAGCCATCCAGGCACCCTACCATCTTTGTTTTTTTTTTTTAAAGGTAACTCTACTCTCATTTTTCCTCAGCTTCCTTTTCAATTATATAGTAATAATTTGTCTACTTGACTTTTTTTTTTTAAGATTTTATTTATTTTTACATGAGAGACACACAGAGAGAGGCAGAGACATAGACAGAGGGAGAAGCAGGCTCCATGCAGGGAGCCTGACGTGGGACTCAATGGGGTCTCCAGGATCACACCCTGGGCTGAAGGCGGTGCTAAACCGCTGAGCCACCTGGGCTGCCCAACTATTTTTTTTTTTTTTAAATCTCTATGTGCACCTCCTCTCTAGAGTAGGGGTACTATGTGTCTTATGCACCATTATTCTAGATCACACACCAGCAGAAAGTTGTCATCCAAATAAAGAAAATCTAGAATATGGGATGCCTGGGTGGCTCAGTGGCTGGGCATTCAGGTTATGATCCCAGGATCCTGGGATTGAGTTCCGCATTGGGCTCCTCCTGGGGAGCCTGCTTCTCCCTCTGCCTATGCCTCTTCCTCTCTGTGTGTCTCTCATGAATAAATAAATAAAATCTTAAAAGAAAAGAAAAGAAAATCTTAGAGTAAAAATCACTTGGGACAAAATTTAGAGCTGATAAAAAGCTCAGTGGGTGCCAGATGTTGGTGGGGGGGAGCAGGGATGAATGGGTGGATCATGGGATTTTTAGAGCAGTACAGCTATTCTGTATGATGCTATAATGATGGATGTGTATCATTATACATTTGTCCAAACCCATGAAATATACAATAAAGAGAGTGAACTCTAAGCTATGGACTTTGGGTGATGATAATGTAACAATGCAGGTTCATAATTGTAACAAATGTCTCACTCTGATAGGATATGTGACAGTGGGGAGGCTGTGTATGTGGGGTCAAGAAGGATGAGAACACTGTACTTTCATTTTTAAAAAATATTATTTATTTATTTATTCATGAGAGACACAGAGAGAGAGGCAGAGACACAGGCTATGGGGAGCCTGATGTGGGACTCAATCCCAGGACCCTAGGATCACGACCTGAGCCAAAGGCAGATGCTCGACCACTGAGCCACCCAGGTGCCCCGAGAACTCTGTACTTTCTGTTCTACTTTGCTGTGAACCTAAACGTGCCTAAAAATAAAAAAAATTTTTTTAAATTATAAAATGAAAAAGAAATGTTGTGAGAGACCACAACACGCCACAAGATGGTACTCTTTCCCTCTCAAGCTTCTACGCGGGGCACATTTACCATGATTGCTGGTAGTGAAGAAATTGCAGGGGTTCTTCTGTCCCTGCAGGTCCTCGTTCTTCATGAGGCTCAGCGCTTACCATATTGTCCCAGTTTGCGTTTTCAATGGATGTCTTAAAATGTCCTAATAATGTTCATTGTTATTCAGGTACACTGAGGCCAACAGATCAAGAAATCAATATTCAGGTATATCAGGGCCAAGAGATCAAGATCACCGCCGTTCAAAAGATCATTTGTTACAGTTCCCAAGTAGAGGGGGTTGCCACACCAGGCGGAACCACACAGGGAAGCCCCAGGGTATAGGTCAGGAGGTGGAAGGAGTGGGAGGAAGCCCTGGGAGAGCCTTTCTTGTGTTTTCCACAGGAAATCATTGGCGATTCAGGGGAAGCTGCTGAGGAGTGGCTAGTTTGAATACTTTCAGGGGAGCTCTGGGTCTAGGGGCTGTTCCTACTCCTCTGGCACCTGGTCTGGGGATGATTAGGGCAGAGGGATGCTGGCCTGGAATGTGAGCCTCTGATAAGAAGATACTTGGGGTGGGGCCTCTGGATTGGCTTGCATATGAAAGTCATACATGAAGGCTGGTTCTTTGCTCTCTCCAGAAATTGGCTAGCCCTTGGAGGGGCAGTCTCTCCAGGTCTGCCAGACCCCAAGATGCCAAAACATCAGAAACACATGGTTAATACAATGGAGTATGGTGACAGAAACTTACTTTCTCGACATCACACAAGAAGTCAAAAGCAAAGCCAAGAAAAGTCTTTTCTTGTGGCTACCACAACCAAATCACTCCGAGTTTTGACTTCTGAAAAATGAATCTCCCACCCAGATTCTGTAGAAAAATATCTAATTGCTTCTATAAACTAACCTGGCAAGAATATCATAATAACCACTAATCTTTTCATCAATTTCCTAACTGGAAAATGTAAGAGACCTTTGGATTTCCTTAAACTTTCCTCTTTACCTGCACCTGATTTTAGGATGACCTATAGAGAGAGAGGACACTCATGATACAGGTAGGAGAAAGAAGAACCCAAAGCCATAGTTCACTCACATGCACAGATGGAAAGAGAGTGTGGGCAAGCAAAGAATTGGTCACCTGCAGACCCAGCCAGGGACACTCCAGGGTTACTCCGGGGCCGGAGAGGTTCTGGGCAGGTGGAAACATGAAGGCTGACTTGGAGCAATTGAGTTATATCTGTGCAATCTGCAGTAAGTCATCACTTGTAACGGTGCTCCTGAGCCAGCAGTAATCTCCTCTTCTAATCTCTAATCTGGCTTCATTAAGTGGACACCGGGGTCAGATCAGAAGAGTGGGGTCATTCATAGAACTGAATCACTTAACCAAGTGATCACATAGAAGTGTTTGAATTTCTTAGGAAGAAGGGGACCATGCTACTAAGACATAGCACTCAGCACAGAGTTGAATAAAACTGAAACACCAGGAAACAACCACTGGCTTTGGCTACTTTCCTCTACCGTGTATAGTTCACTGCAAGGCCAAGTCTAACCCCAAACTAGGGTGGCAGGAAGACATGAGTCACATGGTTCCTGAAACAGCTTCCAACATCCTGATGAGACCATAAAATTAGATGATGAGTGTGTTGCTTTCATAATGTTGAAAACTACCACTTGTTGGGGGAATTTGAAAGGGGAATGATCGTTTGGGGCCAAGAAAAGGAGTTTCAGTGGAACAGGTAGTAGCCAGACTGTTTTTTCTTTATCTTTTAAAGTTAACGGCTGCCAGGGGCTAATCAGTGCAGCACAATCCTCTTAGGGCCACGCAGGTCAGCATGCGGGTTTAATCCAAGGCCTTCCCTCTCTCCCCAGATCTATAATAATTCCAGACAGCAGGATGAGTATGCCTGCAGGTGTCCGTGTGGTGCGGACGTGGCCTGCGGAGGCCCCGGAGGGAGACATTTCACCGGCTCTCTGCATGCCAAGATGGGTGAGAGAGGGGCCCGGTCGTGGTTCTATTATTGCGAGTCAACAGCACAGAGAGAAAAGGAGAAGAGGAACAAGCAGCTCTCAGAAATACTGATGAGTTACAGAGAGAGGATCCTGAAGGATTTCAATGTGAGCCAGGTGCTCCCACATTTGGTGTATGATGGCGTGTTCTCCTTGAAGGAGTACAGTGAGATCCTCTCTTGGGATTGCTACTGGAAGAGAGTGGAGACTTTTTTTCTCAAGCTTTGTTCCAAAGGTCCAAAGGCTTTCTGTGCTTTCTGCTCTCATCTGGAGGAATTCTGTCCTTATCTGCTCACCTGTTTTTTCCTTTATTACCAAGGTAAGAACATAGTTTGTTCTGAAAAGTAGTGAGCTTGATGATAGTCTAAACAAAATCTCTGGCACCCTACCCTCACTATGTTATAGTGAGCTTCAATACAGCATTTGGTTAAAAAATCCAATGCTGAGGCACCTGGTTGACTCAGTTGGTTAGGCGTCTGCCTTCGACTCAGGTCATGATCTCAGGGTCCTGGGATCGAGCCCCCATCCGGCTTCCTGCTCCTTGGGGAACCTGCTTCTCCCTCTCTTTCTGCCTGCATCTCCACCTGCTAGTACTCTATCTCTGTGTCAAATAAATAAAGTATTAAAAATAAAAAAATTAAAAATCCAATGCCTCTCTAAAATCTCATGATACAGAAGTAAATGTTTTTGATGCCAAATAAAACTTGATATAACCCCTGAACAACCCAGGGGATGATTTCAGTTGACTAATAGAAAAATATGTACCTTTCTTGTTTTAATGAGGACTTTGAAGTCAAGCCTAAAATATTAGTAAGTAAGGAAGCTGGACTGACCTTTCATTCTATCTATGAAGACACAGAAATGATGGTGCTTCCTCCAAATGTTGTCATATGACCTAGCAATTCAACCCCTAGGTGTAAACCCAAGAGAAATGAAAACATATACCCATACAAAAGCCCATGTAAGAATGTTCATAACAGCATTACTTAAATAGCCCAAAAGTGGAAACAACCAAATGTCCATCAACTGATGAATGTATAAATAGACTGTGGTATATCCCTAATGGAATATCAGTCTCCTTTAAAAAAGGATAAAGACCTGACACATGCTACAATACAACATGGATGAACCTTGAAAACCTTGTGTTAAGATAAAGAAGCCAGTCACAAAACCATATACTGCATGATTCCTTACATTGAAATATCTAGAATAGATAAATCCATAGAGACAGGGAGTAGATGAGTGGTTGCCAGGGGTTGGAAGCAGGGGGAATGCACAGTGACTGCTAGTGGGTATGGCGTATTGTTTTTAGGGGAGCAAGTGAAAATGTTGCAAAATTAGTAGTTGAGCACATCTATGAAAACACTAAAAATCACCAAATTTTATGACTTTAGAAGGTAAGTTTTATATGTGCACTGTCTAAATAAAGCTGTTTCAAAAAAAAAAAACCTAGCACAGCAGTCTTCTTAGCCGTTTCTCTTCTCTTAGCTTTCTAAAGAGAGCCCAATAATTGCCTATCTCAATTTCCCTACCTCCTAACTTTAAAAGAGAAGGGACCCTTTCCTGCTGAGAGGTTTGGGTTGGGCCATATAAAAGGAATGAAGAGTGGAAGAGGGGAAAGTGAGTGTGGGTGAGAAAAGTAGAGCAAAGCTGGATGCAAGAGGAGGGTTTGGGGGATACAGGGGCAGCAGGTGTTCTGAGCAGTGGTAGGAGTCATGGGCACAGAGGCTAAAAAAGGAATCCCTCTCTATGATGCTGTGGCCTGTGTGGGGGGGTACTCACTCAAGCCTTTGAGAATTGCAGGGCAGGATTTGAGCTGTTTTGAAGCAGTGTTTGGTTGTTGGTCTCTATTTATCCTGTAACACTTCCTCCAGACTGAACCATCAGGGTCCCAACTGGACATGTATTACATGGATTTTAGGATTTGTCTTAATGGAAAAATTATCCTTGGTTATTAAGATAGTTGTTGTGAATCATAGTCTTATTGTAACCTCACCTCTATATTGTAACATCACCCCTACCACAGCCCCCATGATGTTCAGTAAAATGGCTCATCCACTGAAAAAGTCAAGTTGATGAAAATGAATATTTATACATGGCCTTTTATTTATACACTATATTCAGATGTTGTCTAATTCATTCTTATAGCCTTAATGTAATATGTTTACCAGAGAAGTATTCATTTATGCATTTATTAATCCAATACAACATTATAGAGTACTATGACAAGATTACGGCAGAACTTCATTTTTTATTGCCAAATTCTTTATTTCTATTAAATATCTATAAAACATTTTTTAAAACTTTGATGAATATTTTTTCACAATGTAACTTAAAATTCTGGTAAGTCAAAAATAGCCTGAATTGTAGTAATCATTTCACTTTTCTAGGTAAGGGACAATTACAAAGTGAGGTTCCTGGATTTGCCAGTTAACTTTGCTTGTAAAGAAACATCTTAAAAAAAAAAGGAAGAAAGAAATCCTTGGCTGAGAAGAGAGAAGGAGAGGGCAGGGATATCCAGTGGCATTTATGTGTATCTTTAATATTTTAATTCTTTAACACATTCTGAAATGTATTTGTAAAAATGTTAGCACCTGTTAAGTCCAGAGTTAGAAACATGGATATCCATTATTTTTATACTTTTCTGAATATTTGAAAATATTTATAAGTAAAAATAAAATAGAAATGTTTAACATGAAAAAGACATCATCTGATTGTGGTGGTGGTTGCACAAATCTATACCAATGATAAAAGGTTATGGAACTATACAGCAGCCACACACACACACACACACACACACACACACACACACGCAAACCCACAAAAAATGAATGCAGGTAAAAACTAGTACAGTCTAAATCAATCTGAATTTTAGTATTACACCAATATCAATTTCCTGGTTTTGATTAATGTACTAGGGTTATGTAACATATTTATCTGTAGGTGGAAACTGATGAAGGGTACATGGGAACTTTCTGTACAACTTTTACAACTTTATATGAGCCTCAAACTACTTAAAAATAAAAAACTGTAGAGGTACCTGGCTGGTTCAGTTGGTAAAGCATGTGACTCTTGATCTTGGGATTGTGAGTTCCAGCCCCACACTAGGTGTAGAGATTACTTAAAAATAAAATCTTGATTAAAAAAATAAAAGTTGTAAATATATATATATATATATACAAACACACATACAGCAATAGCATTGTCAAAATGTAGCTAGAGAGATTATTTTTATTATTATTATTTTTTTAAAGATTTTATTTATTTATTCACGAGAAACACAGAGAGAAAGAGAAGCAGAGACACAGGCAGAGGGAGAAGCAGGCTCCTCGCGGGGAGCCTGATGCGGGACTCGATCCCAGGTCTCCAGGCTCACACCCTGGGCTGAAGGCCGCGCTAAACCACTGAGCCACCTGGGCTGCCCAAGAGATTATTTTTTAAATCAATTCTATTTTATTTTATTTTATTTTTTTTAATTTTTACTTATTTATGATAGTCACAGAGACAGAGAGAGGCAGAGACACAGGCAGAGGGAGAAGCAGGCTCCATGCACCAGGAGCCTGATATGGGATTCGATCCCAGGTCTCCAGGATCGCGCCCTGGGCCAAAGGCAGGCGCCAAACCGCTGCGCCACCCAGGGATCCCCTTAAATCAATTCTAAAATATTCCAGTTCCTTTGCCACTTAAACATCAGCTCCATGGGCAGCATTTATAGTTTTAGATTGACCTTTGTAGATGATTCTCTAGGTAATAATTCCAGGCTTTTAAGTAAAGGCTTGTTTCCTCTAACATTGGGTGATCCATCTGCTCTCCGTGGGGCTCCTTCTTTGTGGGTGCTCCAGAAGGGACTGCTTTATGATGAGCTATAATGACGTCCACCTTCAGCAGGAAATCCATTTCCTCTCACTGTGTGGAGGTAGAGCAGCTTGTATAAACACCAAGGAGACCTTACAGTAACAATACGAAAAGAGCCAGCTGCCATCACTAGAAATACATCCCATTAAATACATGTATCCCAGAGTGACTTAGTTGGAAAGGCTCCAAATTAGCAGTTATACTTTGGAGCACTCTGGAAAGGCAAAATGATCTAATCAGTATAAAGGTACAAGCAAGAGGTTAATGCATTTCACTCCATATTACCAGATCACAGGGCCCAGGAGCACTGTAGTGTTTCAAGTTTTATGTCCACATTTTAATATCGTTCATGGAACACATGGGCTGTTACAACAAGTTACTTGTGTCATCAGGAATGAAAAGAATGCCCAACATCCCTGACTACACAGGAGAAGCCACCACACTGGGGCAGAGGCTCAGCTCTACGGCAATTCCCACCCTGTAAGGTGACCACTGCATTTCTCTTGTTCCCACCCTTGTCCCATTGGGAAGAGGCAAGATCTAGAGTAGGACGGACAACGTAAGTGTGGAGTATACAAACAGACCTCAGGAAGAGCCATGCCAGTGGCATTCTTTTCCATAGTCTGTCTCTTGGGATGAGCCTTTCTACTATAATGTGATTCAATATGACAGCACAGATCATGACATGTCTGTACCTTGCAGTTTCAGGATCCAGCACTGGGCACATATGGACAGAATAGGGGCTGCCTTCTAGGAGCTCAAGGAGGAAAGGGACATGACAGGGGAGGTATACATGAGGGTGGAGGACAGGGAAAGGCAGGGATGGGCCAAGAGTTTGATGGGATGGGTTTGGATGCTAAAAGGGCCTCCAGAAGGTTTCTACTGGGGTGCCATCAGCCTTTTGCCAGGGAACATCACCCCTGGTGAGTGTTGCAAGTTGGAGTGAAGAGACTCACAGGGAACAAAGTCTCAGAGGTTCAGAATCATGTGTGTGGAGAAGGAGCTGCCCCAAACCAAGGCAAATATCATGTTGAGTCTTGGAGAGGAACAAAATAAGATTTACTGATGAGTGTTAAGAATCAGTAGAAACTCCCTGTGACTCTGGTTCCCAAGCCCAAGAGAAACAAAATCCAAACCTGAGGTTGGGAAGTCACTGGCCAGTAGTTGAGGAAGAAGCTGTATTTGAAAGGGATTCTGCTTCTTCCTTTTCCTTCTTTCACTCTTTCCATGAAACCCATTTTTATATATTACAAAGAAGGGTGGTACTTACTGCAACCCCCATGACCGGAAAAATACCAAGATGCACTTTTGAAAAATGTCCACTCTATTCCTAGCCAAAACAAGCAATTATTTATTTTGAATGAGTTGCAATGAATCATTTTCTAAATGAACTAAGGGGTGTTCGTTTAGAAAAACATGAAATATGAACTGATTAAGTATCTTTTTACATACGATTTGGAATAGCCAAATCCCCAGCAATATATAACTTTGGAGGAAAAAAGAAAGGCAGCAGGAAGTGGTGACTTCTTGCCAGAAGTATGATTCCTGTTTATGTTATAATGCAGAACAAACTCATAGGACCTTACAAGATGCATCCACCGCAGAAGAAAAAGCAGGGGTTGGAACTCAGTCCGAACTTAGCAATGCCCTTGAGACTGAAGATCAAGAACAAAGTCTTCAATTATTTAACAAGTATGTTAACATTCTCTGTGCGTTTTCAACCTTTTAAAGTCCTATCTTCTTGCTTTTTGTTTTCTTCCTCTCCTTTCCTTTCTACTGTGTCCTCTGGCCACTTACAAATTGTTTTGCCAATGCCTGTATTTTCTGGGACACTCCCAGACCATTGTGTCACTTCTTGGCTTACTCTGCGGTATATAAGGAATGGTATTTGAAAAGCACCCTTTTATTTCAGGCAGTTGGTGTGATGCTGCTCAAGTGTGCACCTGACTGTTCTTACTTTCTGTTCTTTGTTGGATCCCAAAACAGGCTGCTGTTGTTTATTTCTCAGCGTCCCAGATAATTATGTACTTTAGATGTGATATAGACAAACAATGGAATCCTACTCAGCCATCAAAAAGAATGAAATCTTGCCATTTGCAACAACATGGAGCAGCTAGAAGGTATTATACTATGCAAAATAAGTTAGATAAAGATAAATACCATGTGATTTTACTCATATGTGGATTTTTCCACCAACAGATAGACATAGGGGAAGGAAGAAAAAAAAAGAGGAAGGCAAACCATAAGAGACTCTTAACTGCAGAAAACAAACTGAGGATTGCTGGTGGGCAGGGGATGGGCTAAATGGGGGTTGGGGATTAAGGAGGGCACTTGTTGTGATGAGCACCAAGTGTTATATATAAGTGATGAGTCACTCAGTTCTACTCCTGAAACCAATATGGCTGAAACCAATAAAAACTTGAAACAAACAAATAAACAAAACTTAAAAAAAAAAAAACAAAAAACTTAAAAAAAAGAGTTGATGTTGCAGTCTTGAGTTTGAATTCCACAGGGCAGCAAGCTGGAAACTTTGGCAGGTTTCTATGGTGCAGTCTTGAGGACAATTCCTTCTATTTTGAGAAACCTCAGTCTTTATTCTCAAGGACATTAAGTGATTGGGTGTGGTGCACCCACATTTTGGAGCATAATTTGCTTTACTCAATCTCTACTGGTTCATATGTTAACCTCATCCCCAAATACCTTCATAGCAACATCTGGATTGGTGTTTGAGCATACAAATGGGCACCATAGCCCAATCAAGTTCACACATACAAACAAGCATCACAGGGGATGTGTATCCTTGGACAATCTGTTAACCTCTATCCCTGCATTTCTCTTGTGGAAAATGAGGATAACGAATAGTCGTTGGGGGAATTAAATGCACAAAAATGTGTAAAGCAGCCTCCCCTGAACTAGTCTTCCATTTCTGGGCCCCAGACTACTCTGTGCCTGGCATACAGCTGGCACTCAATGCTGCTAAATAGTTGTTGACCAAGCAGTCTGCACACTGTATTTTCTGGCTTGGCTCTTTTACACAATTAAGTCCCAGGCTACCAGCATTTTCTCTGTGCAGCTAGTCCCTGCACACTGGACCTGCTGACCAAGCTCATCCCACCACTTTTTCTCCCTCTCTTTCCCTGGATCTGGCCACACACCAGCCCCACGAGTACCTGTGGTACACTTGCTTCATTACTAAGTACAGCAGATCATCCTGGATTTTGACTTTCTGTCTCATGTGCAAACATAGTATCTAGGTTATTATTTCTTGGCCCGTCCTACATTTCCCCAAGTCCTAGATCCTTCTTTCCTCTCTCCCTTTCCTTTTTCTTCCCCTTTCCAGGGATAATGTAAAGATAGAAAGAATAATCCTGAGATCGTAACTCTGAGTTAAATCCCAAGAGAGTGGGAAGTCTGGCTCCCAAAGTAGCCACCCTGCTGTTGTTTGCTTTCTTTGAGTTTCTAGGGCACTTGGTTTTCTTGATTCCTAGGGAGAACAACACCTTCTTTTTCTCCATTCCCATGGTCCACATCTGCCAACAACCTTTCCTCCAGATTCTACACATGGGGGTAAGACCTACACTAAAGTGGCCTAAGAGTAGAGACCCACCTCCCCTTGCCTCCTGCCCCCAGCCTCAAGCTCTTCTGGGTGTAAGACTAGGCTGATGATATTCTTGCACTTTCATTTCCCAAGGAAAAGTTACAGCCAACCCCACCCATGTCCCCAGGTTGGCCTTTGTCTCCATGGCAACCACCTATACTCTCAGCAGCTTCTCTGACCCCTTCTTCCCCCACAGCTCATGCTTCTCTTCACTCTGACTTCACTGTCCTTTTCTAGCCTAAAATCCTGAACAGGATACCCACAACTCTGCTGGAGAACAGGTGGAGAACCTTCCATGCTGGGGCCATCACTGGACATTCTACCTGTGTTGGCTTATCCTTACATTTCCACTCCCTCTGAGCTCACTGTTTTTTATTATTTATTTATTTATTTATTTATTTATTTATTTATTTATTTATTTATTTTAATGAGAGACACACACACACAGAGAGAGGCAGAGACACAGGCAGAGGGAGAAGCAGGCTCCATGCAGGGAGCCTGACGTGGGACTCGATCCCTGGCCTCCAGGATCAGGCCCTGGGCTGAAGGTGGCGCTAAACTGTTGAGCCACCCGGGCTGCCCGAGCTCACTGTTTATGGCTAACATTTTCTGCATACTTCCCTGGACACTCCCAACTGTATCATGCCATACTGCCTTATGTATTGGATAAATTCTAGGACAGTAGTTAAGTCTGTTATGTTAACCTACAAGGTGCATGATGTAAACCCGATTGTGTTCATAAAAACAACCTGTAATATGTAGATGGTCTGCATCAGTGAAGCATTGGCCTGAAATGATCATGAATCATCTCATACTCATGTTAAAAATGTAGGCCTGTGAAAAATTCACCTCATTCGTGTATTTCATCACACCAGGAACAACAGTATGGTTTTATTTAGTACCTATATTGTCAGTTTTTAAACCTATCTCTGGAGGAGAGCAGTAATATAGGTAATGCCAAAAATAACTTATATTTAGGTACCCTGAGTTAGCGAATAGGTTAAGGATGCACCATGGGTTTTACCAGGAGGTGAGAAAAGCTTCTCTCCTGAATGGGGTTTGTCACACTCGTGCCCGAACCCACTTTGATTCCACCAACTGCTAGAAGACATTTCCACTGCACAAATGTTCACTGCAGGGCTGCCATTGTGAAAGCCCTGCTCTGTGCCCCATGGGAGCACCTGCTTTCCTCTCATCCTTGCACTCATCAATGGAGGACACAGCAGAAGGGAATCCGATCTCTCCCACCTAAGGCGCTGGTATGAAAGCCCTCCAGGTGGACCACTCCCACTTAGCCTTGAGAGATGATTTCAGAAGAATTACCGTGCCTGCTTTGTAATGTTTATCTCTCTACTCCAGGAAGGACTGGAGAGGGAAACCTATGGGACACAGAAGGCATTGGCTTTTCCTCATTTTTCTGTTCATTCAGCTGTCAATAAAAACCCATTACTGGCTCACAGAAGCATAAATTGAAGAAAAATAAAACAGTGGAGAGGGAAAGCATCATGTATTTTAAGCTTCA
Organism: Vulpes vulpes; assembly: GCF_048418805.1. Taxonomy (NCBI): domain Eukaryota; kingdom Metazoa; phylum Chordata; class Mammalia; order Carnivora; family Canidae; genus Vulpes; species Vulpes vulpes. Next base: position 87,398,124 of record NC_132793.1, on the reverse strand, counting down.
TCTGGGGATGACCTCAACTCTTAAGAGCAGAGGATAAATCAGAGAAGCTTCTGCCCCTACCCACGCACAATGTTGCAAATTCACCACGGCAACCGTGTCCGGGACCTATGATCCGCCAATGAGAAGCCAGCAGCGGTGGTCCTGAGGATAGGAAGGTGGCAGCTGGGGACACAGGCATCCGGCTGCATGAAGACAAGACTATAGGATGCAGGGAGAAGTCAAGCCAAAATCGTGTTTCTACTTACACACATTAAATGTATTGGAAAAGGAACAATGTTGGACAAGTGTGAAGAAATACTGGTCTTTTTTTAATAGTGAAAATTTTTCACTCATGGAGCATGACCCTCCCTCAACTGTCTGTTTAAAATTTTCAATGAGCCTGGTGCTTTCATGGAGTGAGAAGAAAATTCTCGTCACACTCACAATCCTAGGATTCACAAGCAGTTTCCACATGTTATCTTAAATCACCTCTGTGGTGCCACAAAGCGTGAATGACCTCAACTCACAGGTATAGAAACAGTGACAGCCACGCATTCTATGCCCTTTCTGGAGGCCTGCTGCCTCCAGGGACCTGGTGTTCCTCATTTACAGACACAAAGCTAAGGATGTGGCCAGTGTGGTTCCTAGCATTATCGGATGGAAATAAACTTAGGTCTCCTGCCCACCCTTGCCCACCATGCCTCTACTGTGGATTAGAAAGGGCTGAACCTCTTCTGGCCTGACTCAGCCCCCAAGATGTGGTCATCTTGCTGACAGCACTTGTGGGATCCAAGCTCCTCAGTTGACCAAACCTCATGGCCCTCTCTCCGCCCCATCCCTCCTCTCATTGCTCCAAAATTTGCATCTCCTCCCTAAAACCCAGACCCTCCGAGTTACCCCCGGCTGGCTGGAGGCTGCCGGCAATCTAACAGGCGAGTCAGACACTCAGACACGGTGTGCAGAACCTCCCCTGCCAAGCCCTGACCCAAACCTTAGCTCACCCTCCTCTCTTCCCTTCTCCTCACCCTACATCCCGCATCCCAGCAGTCCTGCCAGCTCCACCTTCAAACCGTCTCCATGGAGCTGACCCATCCTGGGCTCTCAGGCCACACGGAGCACCCGCTGTGGCTCACGTGGATGGCTGCAGGGGCTCCCCCACAACCCCCTGATTTGCCTGTGACCTCCAGTCTTTGTGGCCACAGCGGAGAGAGATGGTGCACGTGCCCTCCGTCGCCACCAGGGGCCTCCATCATCGCACTGTGGTAAAGCCCACGGTCCTTCAAATGGGCCCGCAGACCCAGGCCCTGGATCCTGGATGCTCCGCCCTTCCCCTTCCCCTTGACCCCGCTGCTGTGGGCACATCAGCCCTTTGCTGGTTCTGGGTCCTGGCTGGGGCTTCCGCGCTCCGTCTTCCCTGGACAGCGGCTCGCTCCTCCCCACGCACAGCACAGCTCAGCGCCTTTCTGGAGGTCACAGGCGCCCCTCAGGGAGGCCTTCCTTACCACCCTCCGGAAACGTGCCGGGAGCCGGTGGCTCAGGGGCTGAGCTTCTGCCTTTGGCCCAGGGCGTGATCCTGGGGTCCTGGGGTCCCCGCAGGGAGCTGCTTCTCCCTCTGCCTGTGTCTCTGCCTCTCTCCGTGTGTCTCTCAGGAATAAATAAATAAAATATTTTTGTAATAAATAAATTAATAAAACGGTGCCATCTCCACCTCTGGTATCATCTATCTCTCTTCTCTTCATCCTAATTATTAATCCCTGACATATTTTATTTTTTTATTTGCACATTGTCCATTTTCTCTCAGTAGGACACAATCTCCCAAAGGATAGTGACTTTGTTCGTTTCACTACTGTATCCCTCATCCTGAGAGCAGTGCCTGGAACACAGTAGGTGCTCAATAAATATTTGTTAGATGAATGCCATATCGGACAGAGGTTTAATAAGATGCATCAAAATACCAATTTCCCCATTCCTGACAGAGATGAGGACCAGATCCAACTTACAGCCTTTTCTTGTGAATAAAATTTTATTAGGACATGGCCACCTCCATTCATTTACATATAGTTAGTGGTTGCTTTTGTGCTGGCCACCAAAGTTGAACAGTTGTGACAAAGACTGGGGAGTCCTGAAAGGCTAAAGTATTCATTCTCTAGCCCCACGCAAAAAAAAAAAGGTTGTCAACTTCTGATACAGATGATATTTCCTACTTACCTATGTTAAAGTAATAATAAATTAAATAATAATGCATTAAAATTTATTACATATTTATTACTATTATTATATTAATATACAAGTATTGATATGTTTACATATTATGTTATAGCATATATTGATTTAATAATTAACAATGATTATGTAATAGCAAAAATATAATTTTTGACATAAATAAAATTTATATATAAATAAAGCAGAAACTATAAAAATATTAATATAAACATTGGTGAGTAATAATGTGATATTATTCATAATATCACATTATTAATCCATCAGTGTGTATTTATTAAGAAAAATCAAACTGCAGAAATGCCTAAGCTAGGAAGTGAAAGCCACCTTCACCCAGTCCTGGTCCCAGCCCTTTCCAAGAGGAAGCCTGCTAGGATCTGGATTCCTTCTAGATCACTTGTGTGCATGTACATGCAAACCTCTATACAATGATGCAAGTGAGTTTTGATATTAGAGTTTTGCTAGACTTTTAGAATGAGAAGGGAAATGTTCCATCTGTTCCTGTGCTCTGAAACCATTTGAATTAAGAACCATGTGTTTCTTGCAAGGTCACAAGAATTCCCCACAAACACTGCCTAAGTCTGGGGGCTGTTTTAGGACCAGATCTCTGACTACTGCTGACTACCTTTGCAATTTTTTCAATGAAACCATCAGGGATTTAGGTCTTCTGATCCTGTAGTTAATTTTGGTAATTTATACTTTCCTAAAAAATATTCATTTCATTCAGATTTTTAAATTTATAAAGTTGATTACAATTTTGAAAGTCTTTCCTCCTTTGGTAGTGATTATTCTCATTCTTTTTTTGGGTCAAGGCTGCTAATGGCTCTCCATTGTATTGGTTATTAGAACTAGTTATTTTCAAAGAACTCAATTTTGATCTTACAAAGTTCATTGTTTGCTGTGTTTCATGAATTTCTGCTTTTATCTGTTTATTTGCATTTTGAGGCATTTGCTGGCTTTCAGAGTTGACTTTCTTTCCCCTTATCTTCTCAGTGACTTTACCATAGAGTAGTAAGCAAATCCTCGAGTCTGGGTACAAACTGCTGGCAGTGCCAACTGTGACTTTTTGCTTTACCCAAGAGTAACAGAACGCCACTCTGTTTTGCTTTGAATCTCCAAGGACATACAACTTTTTCTTCTTTTTCTAGTTGGGGTATCCTTTTCTGTGTTTCTTTTTTTGTTTTTTAATTTAAATTGTAGTTAATTAACACACAGTGTGCTATTAGTTTCCAGTACAATTTAGTGATTCAACACCTCCATACATTTCGTATTATTTTTAATCTTTGGTTTTACGGCATTGTCATTGGAAAATTAGCCTGAGTGTCTTTCACTTTTTGAAGTTTATTGAGACTTTTTGTTTCAAACTATATCATTTTGTGTAGATATTCCATGTGTACTTACAAAGAATGTGTGTTCTCTACTGGCTTCAAAATCCTGTATGTTACTACTGAATCAAGCTTGTGATTTCAATATTTAAAATGCTATGTTATTTATTTTTGTCTGTTTATTTAGTCATCTTAGAAATTTGTTAAATTCTCTCATTTTAACTATTCTCAAAAAGAACCTATTTATTCTCATTTTGACTCAATTCATTTTTCTTTATATGTTTTGATTCCGTGTTATTTGAGTTCATGTTGTTCAGGCATAAAGGCTCATTGCCATGGTTTTCATAGTTTTTTATATAAATATAAAATGTGTCATGGGGCACCTGCATGGCTCAGGCCCTCAAGTGCCTGCCTTCAGCATAGGTCATGATCTCAGGGTCCTGAGATTGAGCCCCACCTTGGGCTCCCTGCGCAGGGGGGAGCCTGCATCTGCCTTTTCCTCTGCTGCTTCCTCTGCTCATGCTCTTTCTTTCTCTGTCAAATAAAGAAAGAAAGAAATCTTTAAAAATAAATAAATATAAAGTGTATCTTATTTAATAGTTTTTGGCTTAGAATTCTTTCTGATTTCACTTTCTTGTCTTCTGTTGGTTTTGGAAGTGTGCGACGGCCTTTGTCATCGTCACTTTTGAAGATTTCTGCATCATTTTATTTTAGACAGAGCTTCATACATGGAATGTAGTAGCATATTTATTTTTAACGTATCTGATGGTCTGTTAATATTAATAACGATAGAAGCTGAGCTAAGGAGATCTGAATCTTACCCCGTTCAGGCACTTTTTGAGCACTTTACCTGTTATTTTATATAATACTAGACCTACCCTATCCGGTGGTTCCTCCAGTTATCCTGTTCACAGCTGGAGAAACTGGGGACATGAGCTGTGATGTGACTTACTGAAGATCAGAAAGCTAATAAAGGATTGGGCAGGATTTGAACCCAGGTACTGTGTGAGCCACTACACATGAATGGTGTTCATCATACTTGCCTTCAGTTTTATCCTTGACGTCTTGTTTTGCACTGCATTCTGGGAGAATTTGTCTGCTGAGGCTTTCAGCTCCTGCTTAGACCTTGATTGAGTCAAGCCCATTATGGATGAAGCACATCTGCTCCATTTTTCACTTAAGAACTTATTTCTAATTTTCCAGAACTGATTACCTTTTGGACACAGCAACTTGTTGATTTTTAGCAGGCCGTGTGACTAGACAGGCTGATATTTAGATTCCAAGGATCACTTGACTTCTTAGGGTGGATTCTTTTTGTCTCTCCAAGCAGCTGAGAACCAGGGCACTAACCCTTTATTCCCATCCCAATATCCACTCTGGACACCACCTGTAGCACAATTTCTTCTTTATTCAGGAGCCCCATTAGAAGATAAATCTCAAAGACAAATTCTAGAACCACCACCAACCTTACTCCATCTGCTTTATATCTTAGGGAATATTTTTGTGCATCTTCTGATCTCTTAAAAGCATCCTTCCCAGATTTCCAACACTACTATGGACTTTGTCTTTTATGTTTCTTTGGTCATTGCAATAGGACTTTCAGAGGGAGGAAGATGTTTGGTGAGTCATCTTCAACTGGAAATCTTTCCATTCTCATTGCTCACTAGTTAGAGGTGTTGTTATCAAAGATATTAAAAGTGAATTGCTTTGTTTACCTGCCATTCCTCTGGACTATATCAGTGTAGGAAGCCAAAACCCACACTCTTGTCATATGGTAGACAGGGCTGTAACACTTGCCCACAGTTACAAATGGTGTCCTGAAAACCTCCAAAAGAGATCAGACTACAGATGGAGTCCCTTACACATATGTGAGCTGTGAGCTGACTCAGCTCCAGGTGAGATGCTTGTCAATGATGGGGTTAAATGGTCATGGTCATTAATGCTGAAAGGTAGATTGCAAGTGCCCAAACTTTTTCCTTCAAATCTTCTTCCTCAATTTTAACTATTTTTATTTTTTACACAGATACATTCACTTGGTTCAAAATTCAAGGAATTTAAAGTGATACATTGTAAAACTTCTCCCTCCATCCAACCCCCATCCAGTTCCCTTCCCATGAACAGCCACAATGACCAGATTTTTATACTTCATTCCAAAGATATTTTCTGCATATAAAAGCTATATACATTTTTCTTAAAAAAAAGCCCACATAATTTGTACAGTATACTGCACACATGTTCTGCAACTTGCCTTTTTCACCCAATCATATGTGTGAGAGATAAACTCAAATCTATTCTTGAGCCTCTTTTTTCTTTGCTACACTTATGGAATATTTTATTGTGTGGCTGTACTGCTTCTACTGATTGTTTAAGCAATCCTCTGTTGGCCGATGTCAAGGAGGAAGATCTTCCTCTACCCTTCAAGGTCCTTCTAGTTGGACTCAGAATCAAATTGACATGACACAAATTAACAGGAGAAAATTATTATTATTATTATTATTTTAAAGATTTTCTTTATTTATTCATGAGAGAAACACAGAGAGAGAGAGCCACAGACACAGGCAGAGGGAGAAGCAGGCTCCACGCAGGGAGCCCGATGTGGGACTCGATCCTGGGTTTCCAGGATCACACCCTGGGCCGAAGGCAGGTGCCAAACTGCTGAGCCACCAGGGCTGCCCAACAGGAGAAAATTAAATTTTATAGCATACCTATGGGGAATGCACATAAACATGGAAATTCCAAAGACAATGAGGCAACATGAAGCTTATATGAGCTAAGGAGAGGGTTAGAAGCAGAGGAAATGAAGCAGAGGAAGGCCATCAACAGGAAGGGGAAAGGAGGTGTTTTGAAAAACAAAGGTTGCACTGTAATGCAGATGGGTTTCTTAGGTAAAGGGGAATCTCTGTCAATAGGTCTTTTCTTGGCACAGGCTCTCCTTCCCAAAGTAAATTTAGGCATTGAGGATCAGGAAAAGACCTTTGCCTCCAACTGCTGAGTTTTGATTACTTTGAACTCAAAAGAGTATATTAATGCCCAAGTGACCATCTCGGGGCTGGCTACCTTTGGCCCCTACACTGACATTTAGCTCATCTCTTGTCTCTACTGTTACAAACAACGTTGCCAGGCTGCACTATTATCCTTTCACCTATCTGCAGATACGGAGGAATTCCTAAAAGAGGGACTGCTGGTTCAAAGGGTATTTGCATAGACGCTGTCAAATTGTGCTCTATAAGGATTGTAGTAATTAACACACCCACCGGTAATTTATGACTGTGCTCATTTCCTGAGTCCTCACTAATATAGCACGCTATCAAACTCTGGGATCTTTGCCAGTATCTGGTAGGTGAAAAATGATGTCCCTTTGTAGTTTCAATGTGAAATGACTTACTATGAATGAGATTGAGCATCATGTCATCTTTTAAGATCCATGTATGTTTCCTTCTATCTTAGTTCATATCATTTGCACATTTTTTTGCTAAGCTAATTGGTCTTTCTCTTACAGATTTGTGGGAGCATTTCACATATTAGGGAAATATTTCTTCTTCTTCTTTTCTTTTTCTTCTTCTTTTTCTTCCTCGTCTAAGAAAGAGAGAGAGACCAGGGTGGGGAAGGGCAGAGGGAGAGGGAAAAGAAAATCTTAAGCAGGCTCGATGCCCAGCATAAAGCCTGATGCTGTGCTCGATCTCACAACCCTGAGATCATGACCTAGCCAAAATCAAGAATCTGAAGCTTAACCAACTGAGCCACTCAGGCAACCCCAGGGAAATTATTCTTTAGACATGAATTGACTTGGAAATACGTTCCCAAATTATTATTTGTCTTCTGACTTTGCTTATGGGGGGTTTTCAGATACAGATTTTTCCCCTTTACCTTTAAATAATGGAATCTACCAATATTTTCTTTGATTGCTATGAGGTTTTATGTCATATCTAGAAAAGGCCTTCCCATTATTTGCTTCTAAACAATTACTAGGGGATCCCTGGGTGTCTCAGCAGTTTAGCACCTGCCTTCGGCCTAGGGTGTGGTCTCAGGAGTGCCGGGATCCTGTCCCACATTGGGCTCCCTGCATGGAGCCTGCTTTTCTCCCTCTGCTGTGTGTCTGCCTCTCTCTCTGTGTCTCTCATGAATAAATAAATAAAATCTTTTTTTAAAATCTTTTTTAAAAAAATAAATAACCAATTACTATTATTTCTTCTAATTTTATGGTATCATGTCTACATTTAATTATTCAATCAAATAGAATTTATCCTGGAGTCATGTGCAAGATCTGAATTTAACTTTCTTTTTCTTCAGAATTTTCCTTTCCCTATTAACTTTAGCATGAGATTGTATTGTTTCCCTCTCAAAAAATAATATGCTGTTGGTATATTTATTGGTATGACATCATCTTCATAATTAATACACTTTCCACTACTGGTACTGTTATGCCCATGAATCTTCTTTTTCAGGAGTAAAGATCTCCATTTGTTTGAGTTTTCCTTGTGTTCCTCAGGAGTGTTCTAAATTTTTCTTCATAAGAATTGTGTACCTAGGAAATGTTTATTCCACTGAGGACTATTGCATTTTTAAAAAAAAGAAGAAAAACCCCTGATATCTTAGATTAGCACAACAATGTTTATTTTCTGCTCTTGTAAAAGCAGGTTGGCAGGTGGTCCTCCATTCTGTGATTCAGGCATCCAGGCTTTCCTATCCTGAGGGGTGGTTTTTTTTTTTTTTTCAAAGATTTTATTTATTTATTGAGAGATGCAGAGAGACAGGCAGAGACATAGGCAGAGGGAGAAGCAGGCTCCCTTGGGGGAGCGCGATATGGGACTCGATCCTAGGACCCTGGGGTCAAGACCTAAGCTGAAGGTAGACACTCAACCGCTGAGCCACCCAGGTGCCTCCTGAGGGATGCTTTTAAAAATATGTCCTCCAGAGTTCCAGTGGCAGGGGAAACAACATGGAGAGGCACCCAAGCTCACAATTCTGGAAGTGATATACTTCTTCCATCACATTTCACTACCTGAATTCATCACAACATCACCTAACTGCAAAGGATCTAGAAGAGTCATCCCCTGTATACCCAGGAAAGAGAGGAGGACAGTATGGATAATATTGGGCGTCTCTCTCATTCCAGCAAAACTACTAATCAAGCATGAAGGTAAACTAAATAAATATTCTGGTCATACGAAATCTCAGAATAGAACATTTAATTCTGAGATATCTTCTTTACAGAAGCTGCTAGAGGGGATGCTCCACCAAAATGAAGAATGAACCAAGGAAGACAGTAACATAGGATAAGGAAACAAAGATTCTAATCCATATTGAGTCAAAGGGCATTGTCAGGAAGATGGTGAACATTCCAGGAGAGTAGCTGCTGGGCTTTTTAACTGAAAATGTATGTAGCCTAGAGCTACTGCTTTGCCTCCTTGAGGGAAGATCTACTAGAGGAGAAACAAGCAGAGAAGACACTAGCCAAGAAGCAGAGTGGTGCCAGGACCAGGTGACATGGGTAAACAGCTTGTATCCAGCTCTGCCTGAAGCTGTACCTGTTCTTAGAGAATTGAGTCACACAAGCCAATAACTTTCCTTTGTGCTTTTAGCTAGTTAGGTTCTGATTTTCTGTCACTTGTAACCAAAAAAAAAAAAAAAAAAAGAAAAGAAAAGAAAAGAAAAGAAAGAAAGAAAGAAAGAAGAAGAAAAGAAAAAATTTAGACTGAGACCAGAAAACAACAAAAACAGAAGAAATGAGCCTTGTCCTCAAAGAAATTTAAATCTTGTTGGGGAAATTTTATTTAGCATCACCTACTAGGTATTGCCTCTGCTTCTATACTCTAGTCTCTGCAAGGACTACATCATTATTTTTAGCTAATTTCCTTGCATGCAGTGGGGCTTAGGAGCTAGACAGTTTTCAGAATTAAAACTACCTTGTCTTGATGTTGCTATTCTTTTACAAAAGCATTCATTATTTAAATATTTTTTCACTTAAATGGAAATTTTTTATTTTCTTAGCCCAAGGAAATAAACATAGATGTTTCCAAAAGTTTATTATAGATAGAAACATTGCAGCTTGAGTTCAACGTTGCCAAGCTAAATGAAAAAATTGTTATACACCTGTACAAAGGAAAGCTAAGTGATTTTAAATAATTTCATAAAAAATGTATTTCTGGCATGAAAAGTTACTCAAAATTTATTATTAGGTGAAAGAGGTCAGGTGGCAAACAAATTTACTAGTTTTTTTAAAAGGGGGAAATATTTTAAGTAGTTTTCAGAGTGTTGAGATTTCAAATGAAGTTTCTTTTTCTTTTTCTTTTTTTTAGAGACTGCATGCAAGTGGGGTGGGAGACGCAGAGGAAAAGGAAGAAACGGAATCTTAAGCAGGCTCCAAGTTCAGTGCAGAGCCAGACACAGGGCTCAGTCTCACAACCCCAAGATCATGACCTGAGCTGAAATCAAGAAACAGTCACTAGGGCAACCTGGGTGGCTGAGCGGTTTAGCGCTGCTTTCAGCCCAGGGCGTGACCCTGGAGACCCAGCATCGGGCTCCCTGCGAAGGGCCTGTTTCTCCCTCTGCCTGTGTCTCTGCCTCCCTTTCTCTCTGTGCCTCTCATGAATAAATAAATTAAAAAGAAAATGAATCAGACACTTAACTGAATGAGCCACCCAGGTGCCCCCCAAGTGAAGTTTACTTTCTTTCTGATTTCCAGTTTTTTAAATTTTCTTCAATTGATATCCATTAGTTTTATAATGAGAAAAAGGCATTTATAAGGTTGATTGTGAGTTCAAACAAAGGTATTTTGTCTGCATTAAACATGAGGCTAAACTGCAGAAATATATATATTTTTTAATATTTTATTCTTAAGTAATCTCTACACCCAACATGTGGCTTGAACTCATGACCCCAAGATCAAGAGTCCCATGCTCTACAGCCGAGCCAGCCAAGCCAGGTGCCTCTGCAGAAGTATTTTTACCTTGATCTTGCTGCTTTTTTATAAAAGCACTTACTATTTAGATACTGTAACATTTCTTCATCTTTTTAAGGAAGTTACAATTAATGTGAAATTCTCACATTCAATTTCTCTCATATTTAACAAAACACATCACTATATGACATACTCATATCACCATCATAGATATGAAGGTGTTTCTCACACAATTTTTAATTCAGTAAGCAAAATAGAATAGACATATTATATGAATTGTAAAAAATAATTCTGGGCCTAGACATTAACATTCTTTCTTCAGGCCCTTTGTTGTTGAGATACAACAGCTAACAGATTAAATCGTTCACTTTACTCATGCCAAACAAATCAATGCCACTTTAATAAAGCAACACTTGAAGTAAGAAAAAATGATAGACTCACCCTGTATCTTGTCTGTGTTTAAACTAGAATAAGACCAAGAGTCTGAAAATGGGTTTATGATTATGAATATTGGTAAACCAAGTACAAGTGCCTTTTTATATTTGAATTTGATTTAAAAGTTCCCAAATTACCTATAGCAGTTTTCATGATGATTTCAGGTCCTCGTAAGAGGAAGTGTCCCTTTAAAAAAGTTATTTTCTCTACCCTCTATAAATATCACTAAATAAAGATAACTGTGTTCCAACAACACTTGCCATATCAAAAGTGTGTTTTCCAGATCATATTTACCAGAAGAAATGCACAAAATACAGTTGTTCAGAGTAAGAAAAAACAAAGCAGTATTTAGTACTCTATCGTGTAATCCCAAAACAAATTGCCCTAATTATTGTCAAAAAAAAGTAACCCTAGTACTTGTTCCTAAGACAGAATTTATTGAGAATCCATATAGAACACATTTGAGATCTACGAACCTTTTTTTAAAAGATTTTATTTATTCATTCATGAGAGACACACAGAGAGAGGCAGAGACAGGCAGAGGGAGAAGCAGGCTCCCTGCCGGGAGCCTGATTCAGGACTCGATCCCAGGATTCCAGGATCATGCCCTGGGCTGAAGGCAGATGCTCAACCCCTGAGCCACCCAAGCGTCCCTAGGAACATATTTTTTAATTTCTATTTATTTATTTATTTGACAGAGAGAGAGAGAGAGAGAGCATGAGCAGGGGGAGCAGCAGAGGGAGAGGGAGAAGCAGACTTCCCACAGAACAGGGAGCCCCACGCAGGGCTCAATCCCAGGACCTAGGTCATGACCTGAGCTGAAGGCAAACACTTAACAGACTGAGCCACCCACGTGCCCTGCTAGGAACATTTTTAAATGTACTTAAAAAATTTTTTTAATTGTTATTTTCTTATAATCTCTACCCCCAAACAGGGCTCAAACTCATGACTCCAAGATTAAGAGTCATATGTTCTTCCACCTGAGCCAGCCAGGCACCTCACAACATCTTTACATACTTTGTTTACTCTATATTAGTTCACTTTATCCTCTTAAACACATTCTGCTGATAAAAGATACCTTTTTCCTTGCACACTTTTAATAGTTTACAGTCACAGATTGTGTAATTGACTATAGACCTGGAGTTGCTAGTTTTAGGCTAGGATAAACTACAATCCTCATTTAACCTGAGGATGGACATATGTCACCACTAGGTGGTACTATAAAGTAGGAATTAAATTCCACCTTGCTTGAACTTGGTGTTGACAGCGGTTTTTCTCTTCAAGGAATAAATCATTCTGAAGGCATCTTTGTCACTCACATTAGCTCTATCTACTCCTCTCCTAACTTTAATTTGTTAAATCATCCCATGGTGAAGGAATTGACACCTTTGAGTCATAACAAAATATCTTACATAAAAGTTCTTTGGGTTAAATAAAATAAGGGTTTCTGAGAAGTGCTATCAATTCCCTGTGTTCTTTCACATTTACTTTCAAGTTCTAAACAATATTGTAAAAGAATGCAAGTAATAGTTTTTATAACCAACTAAGCAGAAAAACCAAAGTAGCATTAATAACAAACAAAACTTCACCAATCTTCATGATATATGTAGTTGACAAGCTGAAGCTTTTGTTTATTTTCGTTGTTAAGTCTTGCATGGAAAGATTGTTTCTGATAGATACAGTGAATTTTGTCTTTATCAGTGTGGTTCAAGCAATCAGGCTCTGGTTAGTACCCAATTTAATCAAAGCTTTGCTGTTTCCGGCATCTTCTCTGATGGACATTCCTAGTGGACTCAGTCCCCCAAGAGAATACAATGGTTTCACTCCAGACAGCATTTGCCAACTTTATTCTGTGCTGCTGAATGTTTCCATTATTCATTGGAAAAAAGAATTCTACACCATTTATGCATGAAGGTCACTCTGGTGCTGATTTGTAAAATGTAGATATAGTTCCTCTTTCATTTGTGGTCAACTGGTAAGAATGATTCCATTCTCAGGGTACCCGGCTGGCTCAGTCGTTGGAGCATGCAACTCTTGATCTCAGGGTTGTAGGTTTGAACCCCAAGTTGGGTGTAGAGATTACTTAAAAAAAAAATCTTAAAAAAAAAAGAATTATTCCATTCTCCAAGGCCTGAGTCAGTTCAGTTTAACTCCCAGTAACTCCATTAGAACCAATGTTACCAAACACACACAAAGAACAAATGTTTCCCCTACAACCAACTCAGCACTAGAATGATATGCATGAGGTTAGATAACAAAAATAATATAGATAGAAATCTGTTAAATAGGAAATAACATTGACTTGGCAAATACCATAATTAAATAACTAAAAATTTGTATTTATATTTATACTTATGTTTATATTTCCTTCATGAAAGAACATATCCCAGTAACAGTCTTTTAGTTCAGTACCTTGAGAAAAAATTCTTGGCATATTTATAAATATAAAAATATGTTTTATTCCATTTGAGTTGCTATAGCAAAATGCAGTTGGTTGGTGGCTTATAACAATAAACATTTATTTCTCGCAGTCCCAGAGGCTAAGAAGTCCAAGATCATGGTGTCCACAGGTGCGATGTCTGGTGAGGGCTTCCTAGCTCATAGACAGCCATCTTCTCTCTGTCTCTTCACATAGCAGAAGGAGCTCTCTGAGGTCTCTCTCTCTCTTTTTTTTTTTTTTAAGATTTTATTTATTTATTCATGAGAGACAGAGAGAGAGAGGCAGAGACACAGGCAGAGGGAGAAGCAGGCTCCATGCAGGGAGCCCGACATGGGACTCGATCCCAGGTCTCCAGGATCACACCCAGAACTGCAGAAGGCGCTAAACCGCTGCGCCACCGGGCCGCCCTGAGGTCTCTTTTATAAGGATGCTAATCTTGTTCGTAAGGGTTCCACCGACCCTCATGCTCTAATCACCTCCAAAGGCCCCACTTCCAAATAGGCTCACATTGGAAGTTGGGATTTCAACATATGACTTTGAAAGGAACACAAACATTGGGACGCCTGGGTGGCTCAGTGGTTGGGCGCCTGCCTTTGGCTCAGGTCGTGATCCCTGGATACGGGATCGAGTCCCGCATCGGGCTCCCTGAGAGGAGCCTGCTTCTCCCTCTGCCTATGTCTCTGCGTCTCCTCTCAATCTGTGTCTCTCATGAATAAATAAATAAATAAATAAATCTTAAAAAAAAAAAAGGAACACAAACATTGAGACCCATGAGATCGTGTGTGTGTGGTGTATGGAAGAGATAAAGAAGACATTCAATTTTTAATAAGAAAATAGTCCATTATTTTCTAAATAAGAATCTGAATAATTGTCTACTGAGCACCATAGTTCTAAGTGTTATGAGGAATGCAAAGAAGTAAAGGATGGATCCTACCCTCAAGAGCACATATCCACACATTCTCATTGAAGAAATCAAACACAAATTTAAAACAACTTAAGACAGTCCAAGGCTCCATATAACTAGAAGATAGCAGATTGAGAATCAGCCATGCTATGGGGTCAGATAAAAGAAAGTCTTCTTGAGCCAGCACAAAGAGAGATGACTTTCTGGAAGGAAGTAATGTAAGCAGTTCATATGCTTCACATGATGTCTCATGCAGTTCATCCATTCAGTAAATATCTCTTAAAGCAAAGCATTCTGGTTTAGAAAGTGGTGGAAGCAGAGGGCTCATGAGGAAGAACAGAATAGGCAAACAGGTTGGCATCAGCCAGCCTATGGCAGACAGTCCTTGAAAGCCAGGAAAAGGAACTTTTACTCTATTTTCCTGGCTCCAAGTCAACAGCCTGTTTCATAATTTCTGAGAGGGGCCAGGAGCTGATTCTCTGCTGCCACATTTCACCACCCCCTGCTTTCATGAGTCAACGCTGTGCTACTGAGTGGCAGTGCCTGTTGCCAAACTCTATGTGGAGCTGAAGAGTTGGCACATTCACAAGTCCCATCCCACTCCCCTGGAAAGATAGCAAAAGCCAGCTCAGAACTTGGCTCAAGCCTTTGTTCATGCCTCTTTAAGGTGATGGAGCTGGAAAGGTCAGGGTTACAAAAAGCTTGAGAGGGGCATTCAGGGGGCTATGGACCAGGGCTGAGCACTGGAAGCTAGTCAGGGTTCTAATTTGGTAACTTGGGACCTGGCCTTATATTGTTGTGGCAGGGAAATGAACCCTCCTGCAGAGCTGCCAAGGTGGTTTTGATTTGTATGGGTGCAATACAAGGTCAGGAACACCAGAAACCAACCACCAAATGCTGCAGTAATAAAAGATCTGCTGACCAAGTCAGGCTCAGAAACACAGCAATCGGGCTGTGGAATTGGTGAGGGATGCAGATAATTATAATCTGACTCCAAGTCACATGTTTGGACATAGAATATCCAAGGAAGAAAAATAAGGAGAGTGGTTTTTTTAAATCCCCCAGTGAAACTCTGGGGAAGGATTCGACTAGAGAAACAGTTGTCCAACAGAAGAAAAAATATTTAGAGGTGCCATATACTGAGTGATCTCTTCCAACCTAAGAAGCACATCACCTTCCATCAAATTCCAAAGAAGCAACTTAGGGGTCTTAGAAAGGTCAGGAGAACATCTGGGTGCCTTATTGGAATCTATAGCATCAAAGACAACTCCAAGAATTAGTTGTCTACTGCTGTATAACAAGTTACCCCCAAAACTTAGTGGCTTAAAAAACACATTTATTTTCTCAGTATGTGTGAGTCAGGAATCTGGACACAGTTTAATTGAGTTATCCATTCAGGGTTTCCTATAAGGTTGCAATCAAGCTGTCAGGCAAGGCTGTGGTCTCATCTGAAGAGTCAATGGGAGAAGGATCTACTTCCAAGGTCGTGCACATGTCTCACAAGTATTCCTTGTGAGACAGTAGAATGAGGGTCTTGATTTCTCACTGGTAGGTGGTCAGAGGCTGCCCTCAGTTTTTTGCCAGATGAGCTTCACCAGCTTGCTTTATCAGAGCAAACATGCAAAAGGGGTCAGAACGAAACAGTGTACAAAAAAGATGGAAATTGGTCTCATATAACTTTTTTTTTTAAAGATTTTATTTATTTAATCATGATAGATCCACAGAAAGAGAGGCAGAGGCACAGGCAGAGAGAGAAGCAGGCTCCATTCCGGGAGCCCGACACGGGACTCGATCCTGGGTCTCCAGGATCTGGCCCTGGGCTGAAGGCAGCGCTAAACCACTGAGCCACTGGGCTGCCCGGTCTCATATAACCTAATCACAAAATTGGCATCCCATCACCTTTGCTGTATTTTATTCATTACAATCAAGTCACTGGGTTCAGCTCATCTACATGAGGGAAGGAAACTACAGGGTATGAATACCGGGAGGTGGGAATCATTGAGAGCCCTGTGGGAAGCTACCCACCACTGAGGGACTGGAGGAGAAATACCATGGACCACAGCAAGATAGTCAGGATGGGGGTCATTCAGGGACTCAGATGATGAGCTGAGTTGTATTCCCAGAGAGTGTGAGTAATGGTGCAGCATCCAGAACCACAACCCACTGCCATTTGAGCCATGAAGAGCTCAAGCAAGAAGGCAAAGTGGGGACCTAAATTAGGAAGCATCCCATTTCGACTATGTGCAGGACTGGTATGCTTAATTCCATTGCACACATCTGCACAATAAACTGGTCTGGTCTCTCAACAATCAGGTCTGTCCTTGAGAACTCTAAAGAACCCCTCCTGGGGATAGGTATTTTTCATCAACTTCCTCCTGATTCTCAGACAACTGACTGATGAAACTGACCTTGGCCACGGTATTGAACCACACAGGCAAAAGAAGCCACTTAGATGTTGGTTTGCTGTTTTGTTTTGTTTTGTTTTGAGACCGAACAAGGCCTAAAAATTGTTCTGCCTTGATTGCTGTTGTTACTTTTCTAGAAATGGTCTCTTCCTATTTTAGACAAGGATGTAACATCTGCCTGTTCTATCTCAAAGCTCTTGTGGGAGCCAAATGCAATAATGTTCATAAATGCATTTTGAAAAACACAAATATGTGGATATTCAAACCACATATTGCTATTATCGTGGCTGTTGCTTTACTTTTTTTTAAGTATTTAAAATTCATTTAAGTAATCTCAACACCCAGTGTGGGGCTTGAACTCAGGACCCAGAATCAAGGGTTGCATTCTCTTGCAACTGAGCCAGCCAGACACCTCTCATTGCTCTTGCTTCAAAAACCTGTTTATTGGAAAAGCTCAAAGTTTTTAAGATTCATTTTGGCTTCTTCTACTCATTCTCTTCCCAGGGTGGGTAATGCCTACATCTCAAGAGGAGGCCTCTTCTTTATGACTTTGAGATCTGTACCTTCTTTTTTTTTTTTTTTTTTTAATTTTTATTTATTTATGATAGTCACAGAGAGAGAGAGAGAGAGAGAGAGGCAGAGACGCAGGCAGAGGGAGAAGCAGGCTCCATGCACTGGGAGCCTGATGTGGGATTCGATCCCAGGTCTCCAGGATCGCGCCCTGGGCCAAAGGCAAGCGCCAAACCACTGCGCCACCCAGGGATCCCGAGATCTGTACCTTCATCTCACTTTCCTGAAGCCTGAGTTCAGGCCTTTCTCTTCGCAGGCCAAGGACATAGCCTTCACACTTATCTCCATGTGCCACTTACTTTTGTCAGATCTTTCAGACATACCTCTTATCACCACATCACTCTCTGTGTGAGGCACAGAGCTCTCAGCCCACACTACGGGCCTCCTGTCACCATGACACTGTTCCTCATTGGCCGATCACCCCACCAGCCTTATGGCCCTTCTGCCCAGACCCATAGCTCTACTGAGGTCTTGCCCCTGTCCTCCTTCTCCCTCTGTGCATGGAAGCAGAAGACGTGGGTCTTTTCTCTGATGGTTGCCCATGACTGCTCACTCTCAACTTTCTTCAATACTTTCATGCTAGATATATTGCATCCCTCTCTCTGTCTTAAATATTGACTTGAAATCATTATCTGGTCATTTTTAAAAATCATAGTTGTCACTAACCAAAGATACATTTAATCAACACAATTGTGGGGCGACCGGGTGGCTCAATCGATTGGGTGTCTGCCTTCAGCTCAGGTTATCATCTTAAGGTCCTGGGTTCGAGTCCTGCATTGGGTTCCCTGCTCAGCGGGGAGTCTGCTTCTCCCTCTGCCTCCTCCTGCTTGTGCTCTCTCTCTCTTTTCTCTCACTCTCAAATAAATAAATAAAATCTTTTTAAAAAATCAACACAATTGCTCAGCAAAGTAAGTATAATAATCCTATTTTATGATTGAGGAAATTGAAGCTCAATGCTACACTGTGAAGGTCAGGGTCAATACCCACACCCACGCCCATGTGCTCCTTCTACCCCGGGTGCCCTGTGATATCTCCCCTATTAGATTGTGAGACACTGCATTCTGAGTCTTTTGACTTTCCACTATAAGTGGGATTTTGCCCTAGATAGAAAAGAAAAGTGATATGTACAAACTCCTGACAGACACACACATTTTTGCCACCAATTATTAAATGCTGATAAATTCCAATGGATAAAGTGGTTAACTTGTATTTTGTGAGGAAAAAAAAAGAACAGAAATGTTCATGAAACTGTTACAGTTCTGGTAACAGTGCACGTCCATGTTAAAAATAAAGGCTGAAAATGTTCCATTTCCGGTAGGTTAAGTCTGACTCTGTGCCATTAAATATCTACATTAAATGAAGTATCATACAGTCTTAAGATTTCTTCATTTACATGAAAAGACTCCAGGGTGTAACACTTTAATCTATAAAAAGTACTAACTAAAAGTAACCGTTACCATGGCAACACACTGCATGCATTAGTAGCCTCCAAAGGCAAAGCACTTTGGAAATGAGCATTTAAAGATACCCAGACTAATCGAAACTCTAGGGAATGGATTTTAAATCACTGTTAATACTTGGAGCTTCATCCTTAGGTTCAGAAGTAGATCACAGAGCTTGCCCCACACATACACTATTTTTAAATTAAAGGACAGTATTTCATTAGTGACTGATTGCTAATTTTCTACATGTATTTTTTTGAGAAACTCAAAAAATGGATTTTAAAATGTGTCTAGATGCATAAGGTCCACAAATAACTGTGACAATTTGTCTAAAGAAGAGCCAGCGGTTGTAGAGTACTCCCCCTAAGTGAAGTCATATTACAATGTTGGAACAGTAGGAAATTTGGTTCTGGCAGAGGAGATAAATGCAGCCTGCAGCTGAGCCTACAAACTACCACATGCAGGCCCAGGACAGGCACAAGAGAGCAGTGACACTCCAAACCAGAGAGGAAAGATCAATGTGTTAGCAGCAATGATTAGGAAAACCGCCTCAATAAATGGACAGCAAAGAGTTGGATCCCTACCTCACACTATACAAAAAAGGCAAGGTCCTACTGGGTTTAATACCTAAATATGAAAAGTAAAATCATAAAACTTTACAAAAAAGTGACAGAAAATGTCTTGGAGACCTCAGGGAAGAGATTATTTAAGCAAGATCTTTTTGTTTTGTTTTGTTTTTTAAGTTTTACTTATTTAAGTAATCTCTACACCCAAAGTGAGACTCAAACTCACTCGAGTCACGTGGTCTTCCAACTGAGCCAGCCAGGTGCCCCTTTAAACAATATCTTAAATGCACAAATGAAAGGGCAAAATATGATGGATAAGACCACATAAAAACTAAACATTTCTGTTCAGTGAAGCCATCTTTGTCAAAGTTAGCAGAAAACAATAATCTAGGAGAGGACATTTGAAATGAATAAAACTGACAAGGGATTGTTCTGCCTGGGAGAGTCTGCTGCAGTGATGAAAATGTGCCAGGTCTGGCTGGTCATTAGCTACTTGTGGCTACTGAGCACATGAAATGTGATGAGTGTAACTGACTAGCGTAACTGAACCCCTGAATTCTTAATTTTATTTACCTATATAATTAATTGTAACTCTAATAGCAGCATGGGACTAGTGGCTATCCTATTGGATGGCACAGATCTAGCATGTACAAAGAACTCTACAAATCAATAAGACAGAAAACTCAAAAAATGAATGGGGGAGAAAAGATACTTCATATCTAAACTCTTTACCTTGATTCTTCTCCACATTCTCATGTGATGTGCATGGGCCCTGGCTTTGTGGGAACTTGTATATTCAAGTTCATTTTATTTATTTATTTATTTTTCAAGTTCATTTTAAAGAAGAAATAGGGCACCTGGGTGGTTCAGTGGTTGAACATCTGCCTTTGACTCAGGTTGTGATCTTGGAGTCCTGGGATTGAGTCCTGCATCATCAGGCTCCCTATGGGGAGCCTGCTTCTCCTTCTGCCTATTTCTCTGCCTCTCTCTCTCTCTGTCTCACATGAATAAATAAATAAAATCTTAAAAAAAATAAATAGGGGCAGCCCAGGTGGCTCAGCGGTTTAGCACCACCCTCAGCCTGGGGTGTGATCCTGGAGACCCGGGATCGAGTCCCACATGGGGCTCCCTGCATGGAGCCTCATTCTCCCTCTGTCTGTGTCTCTGCCTTTCTGCTGTGTCTCTCATGAATACATACATACATACATACATACATACATAAGAAATAGATTTATCAACTGCTTGATGAGAATCTGAGACTGTAGATAAAGAGCCCAGTGCTATTTCCAATTCCAAACCAGCTAACAGGGTACATCTTACATTCTTTTAATAAGTGTATTCTTTAATCCCCATCATCTATTTGACTCATTCTCCCACCCACCTCCCCTCTGATCACCATCAGTTTGTTCTCTAGACTTAAGAGTTTGTTTCTTAGCTTCTCTCTCTCTCTCTCTCTCTCTCTCTCCCCTTTGCTCTCTTGTTTTGTTTCTTAAATTCCATTTATGAATGAAATCATATGGTATTTGTCTTTCTATGACTGACTTATTTTACTTAACATTATACTGTCACGCTCCATTCATGCTGTTGCAAATGGCAAGATTTCATTCTTTTTTAGGGCTGAGCAATATATTCCATTTAATGGAATTATCACCTCTTTATCCATTTATCCAGTGATGGACGCTTGGGCTGCTTCCATAGTTTGGCTGTAGATAATGTCACAATAAACACAGGGCTGTGTGTATCCCTTTGAATCAGTGTTTTTGTATTTGGGGGTAAACACCTAGCAGTGCGATTACATTATAGTAGTGTGATCTCTATACACAAAAAAACTTAAAATGCATGAAAGACCTAAATGTGAGACCTGAAACCACAAAAATCCCTGGAAAGAGTACAGGCAGTAATTTCTCTAACACTGACCATAGCAGCATTTTTCTCAATATGTCTCCTGAGGCAAGGGAAATAATAGCAAAAATAAACTATTGGAACTACATCAAAATTAAAAGTTTCTGCACAGGAAGTGAAACAGTCAACAAAACTCAAAGACAACCTACAGAATGGGAGAAGGTACTTGCAAATAACATATCTGATAAAGGGTTAGTATCCAAGCTATATAAAGAACTGATACAACCCAACACCCAAAAAAACAACACGCATGTTAAATTCTTTTTGCTGTTTACATATGTAAGAAGAAATGTGAACTTCTTGTAAAGCTTTCAGCCAAAGAGAAAATAGAAGAAAGTATAATTTACTACTTAAACTGAACAGAAGGATATTTTGGATTATTCTTATCGTCATACCCTTAGAGATAGATAATCCCGGTAGAGTGACCGAAAGAAAGGGGACTAGTCACATACATAGCAGATGAGGGGTTCTCCGTGGGAAGGCAGGAGGGAATTTAGTCCTGCATGCCGGGGAAATGGCATTGAAGCCATATGGCTGTGCAGATAATGTCACTGAAGAGGAAATATAAATAAAAATAACATCGTTCTGCCCGGCAAAACACTTTGAGGGAAGAACTATTTGTTCCCCGTATTAGGTCACAAAAGCAGGTAGTTTACCATGCCAGAGGTAGTAAGATGAAGGATATGAAATTGTCCTGTACCCAGAACAAAAATGACTAC
Organism: Vulpes vulpes; assembly: GCF_048418805.1. Classification (NCBI taxonomy): domain Eukaryota; kingdom Metazoa; phylum Chordata; class Mammalia; order Carnivora; family Canidae; genus Vulpes; species Vulpes vulpes. The sequence goes on along the minus strand of NC_132793.1, from coordinate 87,376,316 downwards.
TTAAGATGGTGCAACCTTTCAGCTCTCAACCAGAAAAAGCATCTGAACCCCCCTGAGAGATGAGAGGAGAAAGCACATGTTCCAATTTCAGGGATGAACAGGACAGACAAACTTCAGATCCCAAAGGGTGTGAATGGAGAGGCAAGAACAGCCAAGAGTCTGCAGAGATATTTAGCAACATGGAGTGAGCTATACTGCACACACAGCCCTCAGGCATTGGCACCGTCACACACACACACACACACACACACACACACACACACACACGGAAATAAAAAGAAGTCCAAAAGCCCAATGACTATCCTGACAATAGACGCCATTGGTCTTCAGGGCTCCAAGCCAAGCATAGTGGCTTAAACATATTTTTGTTGAATTGATGAATCTTTAGAGTAAGTAAAGAGGCTATGGGAGCATGCAGGCAGTGCCCACTGGTGGTCATGGGTGCTCAGGGGTGTGGGGAAGCCTGCAGGAGGGGGCCATTTGGCCCAAGTGTGGTATAAAGTGCAGGGGTGCCCAATACTAAACTCAGGTTTGATTGGCTACAAAATCTACTCTGTTTTATATTTTATGATGAATGATAATGGTTATGTCTTCTTTCATTAAAAATGTATAATAAAAATTGGGGGAAAAACAAGACAAATATACTGGGTGATTTCAAAATTAAAGCTCAGCATCTGTGTCGTTAAAAAAGTATATCATAAAGAAATGTTCTGTTTGGTTCTGAAACACCAGAAAAATGGTGTAAGTGTTCAAAATAACACTGCCTCTCTATAAAACTTCTTGTGCAGTTATTTGACTGAACTTCCCAAACAGTTGATTGGGCAGCTTGTTAATTTTTCTGTAACTGTAAGGATCGAATCTTTGATTTAGAAATGATCTTGGAGGCACCTGGGTGGCTCAGTCAGTTGAGCGACCAACTCTTGGTTTCAGCACAGGTCATGATCTTTGGGTCCTGGGAGCAAGCCATACCTCAGACTCTATGGTCAGCACAGAGTTGGCTGGAGTTTCTCTTCCCCTCTCCCTCTGCCCCTGCCCCACTCTCTCTCTCTCTCATATGAATAAATAAATCTTTTAAAAAAATGATCTTGATGTCATTTAAAGCTTTGAGTCAGGGATGCCTGGGTGGCTAAGTGGTTGAGCATCTGCCCTTGGCTCGGGTGGTGATCCCGGGGTCCTGGGATCAAGCCCCACATCAGGCTCCCTGCAGGGAACCTGCTTCTCCCTCTGCCTATGTCTCTGCCTCTCTCTCCCTGTGTCTCTCATGAATAAATAAATAAAATCTTAAAAAACAAACTTTGAGATAGACAAAGCTGGAATAAAATTGGCTTCAGCCATTCAGTGAAGTGTGGGCTTCAAGCCTCTTCACTTCCATGCATCTCAATTTTCTCATCTGTAGTATGGCTTGCTTCGAAAAGGAAATAAATGGAAATATCCATGTCTGTTTTCTTCTCTTTGGAAGGGATTTCTATCCACTTGCCAGCCCTTTCTTTTTTTTTTTTTTTTTAATTAATATTCTTTCAGTATAGTAGCTCTTTTTGTTTCAAATTTGATTTCTTTCTTTTTTTTTTTTTTTTAAGATTTCAGCCCACTAAGGCCTCAGCTGACTACTTCCTTGGTGTTCTGTTCCTAGATCCCCAGTTTCCTCCAGAGCCCAGCTGTAGCTGTAACTGGAGTGATCTCAATTTTCATGGCCTGAGCTCTGAGGCCCTGCAGACTACGGAAGATGAGAAAGAGTTTTATCCCTCTTTCAACAGCCCTACAGAATTACAAAATGAGAATTATGCCTTGAAGTTATTTCAGAGCAGCATGCTTTTTGTTTTGTTTTGTTTTGTTTTTATTGTGGTAAAATACATATATCATAGAATTTACCATCTTAACCATTTTTCAGTGTACAGTTCAGTGGGGCTAAATACACTCATGATATGTAGCCATCACCACCATCCGCATTCAGAACTTTGTCTTGCAAAACCAAACGTCTGCACCCATGAAACACTAACTCCCCATTCCTCTCTTCTCTTAGCCCCCGGCAGCACCATTCTACTTTCTATGCATTTGACTCCTCTTAGAAAACTTATTTAAATGGCATCATACAGTATTTGTTTTTTTTATGACTGGCCTATTTCACTTAACACAATGTCCTCCAGGAACCGTAAGGTTCATCCACATTGTATGTAGCAGGTGTCAGAATTTTTTTCCTTTTTAAGACTGAATAATATACCATTGTGTTCACAGACCACAAATATGCAGAGCAGTGTCTTTAATATGCTCAATTTTCCTTTGCCTGTTCAGAGAAAATGTTTTTCTCCAAAATCCTAAAATTTTTGTTCAGGTTGTTTACAGTATGTCTTCTGAGAACTGATGTTCTTTAGCAGACAGTACAAAATAATATCAAAGAATTTGTTGATGCTTAGGTTCAATCATCCACTCATAATGTAGTAACTTTCCCTTCTGGTATCTTATTTGCTTGGAGATAAAAATAGAGAATAGAGACTTCAACCTCAGAGCAAAGAGCAGCTTATTGTATTTATTTAGTGTGTTATAATTAAAACTGTTGTGAATGCAGCAGCTTCATTTTGCAGAGGCTGAGAAACCTTTTTTCAGTTTGGTTCAAGTAAGTTCACACTTCCTGAATTCCGTTTGGTGTTTTAAGATCTAAAAATAAACCTGGGATTAAAAACAAAATGCAGCCACACCACTGTGGCATACCTGGGCTCGTGCTCGAACAAAAGGGTGTGTGCAATGCCTAGCATGTGCCCAAATGACACATTCATAAACCCAGCTGAAGCTCTGGACTACATTTGAGAGCAGGGGTGTGTTATTGCTCACACATGTTTTTTTCCCCACTTTAGATTGAGGTCAGCTCTCTGACCCATCATCCACTGTACTCTCACCCTTGGGATTGAATTCTTTGAGATTAATTGAAAGATTATAAGAATAAAAAAGAAAATTTGTCATCAAGAGAAGGTCACTAAAGGATACTCATTTTACTTGTCACCAGAGTTTTGGAGATGGCAGGAGCCTTAGAGTCAATAGGAACACCTATCATTGGGGTCTTTCTAGCATAACACCTCAATGTACATGGGAATCTTCCATCAGATGGGGGGCACTCTCCTGCCCCTGTGTAGCCTGGAGGCTGGCACATTGACTCCTGGGACACAAATCTTGAGTGTCATGATGCAGGAAACTGGGCAGGGTCAGAGTTCAGAGGTCATATTGTCCTGGTGGCAGCAGCTTCAGTGACTGCAGCTATATCACATCAGGACTTTTTTTGCTTCCTTCCTACTTATTCACCTTCCAGAGCTTCCTGGTCCTGCTGCTCTAGAGGGTAGTATGTGTTTGTGAGCACAGATACCATGAGCCACAGCATCCTGGAGTTTTCAGGAAAATCAGGAAAAGTAGCCCTGGTAGGGAAACAAAGTTGGGTCAGATTCCAGATCTGACTCTTATAAATCATGTGGCCTTGGACAAGCATTTTGCCCCACTGTGTTTTTCCTTCCTCATTTTTTCAGTGGGGCATAAGCCTTGCCTTGCATGGTTACTCTCAAATGAGACCTGAATGTCTCTTTAAACTGTAACACACTATACATCCAAGAGAGGAATTTTTTTGTTGTAAACCCAAAGCCCACCAGCCACACCAGACATGGATTTGAAATGGCTTCACATTTTAAATTATCCTGCCGCTTGACCCACCCTAGACTGCTAAAAGTGTCATCACCTCTCCATTCTATGCCTGGATGGACAGCAGTAGATCAGAAAGACTGGCTTAATCCAGGCACTCCAGTTCCTCTAGTGCCATGCCTCAAACATCTGCCTCATCTATACTTCCCTATGCAGCAATGTCCAGAGGAAGTGAGAAAGATTCCCTTCCACAGCTCTCTCAAAAGAAAAATATCTTTCCTGGATTGCCTAACAAATTTCTCAGCCTGTTCACTAGCCTGAATTAGATCTTATACCCATTTGTGAACTGATTTAGAGCAAAGAGAGTGGGTCATCCCTTGACCAACCTCAAGTCTGGGGTTGGAATCCACTTCTCTTAATGCACAGGAGTTCCGTGGGTAGAGGTTTGGGAAGAAGAACTGCACAAGCCAGAGCTCTATTAGGAAGGAGGGAATGGTGAATGTATGCTGTACATGCATAGAAGAGTCTGGATGAAAATGCAGAACAGTATATCCAGTATGTGGTTATTTTTTTGTAAAAAAAAAAAAAGAGAGAGAGAGAGAAATACATATTTGTGTATGCATAAAATACATTTGGAAGGATAAATAAGAAACTGTTCGTATGGCTACCTCATGGGAAGGACAAAGGTGTCCGGAGACAGGGATGGGGAAAAAACTTTTCACTCGACACTTATTTATACTTTAAAATTTTGAACTATGTGTTATACAGCAGATTCCAAAAATTGATGAATTAAAAAATTAAAATAAAAATGGACTTTCGGAAGCATGGAAGTATGATGAGACATAGGCACTTTCTGGACACTTTCAAGGACTTAGCTACAGATTCAGTAGAGGCTATACTTACTTATTCATCTAAGAGCCCAGTGGTTAACTCTTGGGTCAAATAATTACACACACACACTCACAGTGAATATTAATTTTCAGAGGAATGCAGTCTGAGTTCACACTTAGGAAGGGAAATCTTTTCCTAATGCTTCAAAATTTGAACTTTAGTCTCCATCTCTGATGGAGAGAATCCTTTTCATGATTATGCAAGGGACGACATGCTCCCCTCTACCATTCTCAGCCTCTAAAGAAACCCACGGTGATTTCACACCCACCCCCCACAAAGGGACCTTTGGCAATATTGTGAAGACATCCTTGGTTTCAGAACTTGGGTGTGCTATGTGTATTTAGTGGGGAGAGGACAAGAATACTGTTATACATTCTTAAATGTACAGGACAGCTCCCAACAAAGAATTATCACTCCCAAAATGTTGAAGTGCCTAGGTGACTCAGTTGGATAAGGGTCCAATTCTTGATCTCCGCTCAGGTCTTGATCTCAGAGTTGTGAGTGAACACTGCTTTAAAAAAAAATGTCAATGGTTCCATTTTTGAGAAATACCTGCAAATAAAGGAAACTATGTGGAAAGTTATGATATCCTGGAACAAGCAATGCCCTAGAATTTAATAGAGTGAAGACACTAATCAATAATTACTTTAAATGTGAATGATCTAAATATAACAATTAAAAAACAGAGTATTACTGTAGGTAAAAAAAGAAAACTCTTTTGTTTTATTAGACCAAATGTTTTTTAGACTATATGTTGTCTATAAGAAAACGATTTTAAATATAAAGATACAGATGGATTAAAATAAAAGAGATAGATCAACAAATGGTGCTGAAAAACTGTTAATCCGCATGCAAAAACATTGAAGTGGAACCCTTACCTTACACTATCCACAAAAATCAACTTAAAAGGATCCGAGGGCTAAAACTGTAAAACTCTTAGAAGAAAACATAGAAGAAAAGCTTCATGAAATTGAATTTGACAAGGATTTCTTGGATATAACAACAAAAGAAATTAAATAAATTAGACTACATCAAGATATAAAACTTTATGCATCAAATGATGCTATCAGGAGACTGGAAAGACAACACTCAGAATGGGAGAAAATATTTGCAAATCACTTATTATTATATCCAGAATATATGGAGAGCTCCTAAAACTCAACAACAAATAATCCAATTTAAAAGTGGGCAAAGGATTTGTATTTTCCTGATGGTAAGTGATGTGGAGTGAAATAAGTCAATCAGAGAAGGACAATCATCATATGGTTTCACTCATATGAGGAATATAAGAAATAGTGAAAGGGATTATAAGGGAAAGGAGGGAAACTGAGTGGGAAAAATTAGAGAGGGAGGCACCTGAGTGGCTCAGCGTTTGAGTGTCTGCCTTCAGCTCAGGGCATGATCCCACGGTCCGGGATCAAGCCCCACATTGGGAGCCTGCTTCTCCCTCTCCCCCTATCTCTGCCTCTCTCTCTTTCTCTGTGTCTCTCATAAATAAATAGATAAAATCTTTAAAAAAAAATTAGAGAGGGAGACAAACCATGAGAGACTCCTAACTCTGGGAAACAAAGGGTTGCAGAAAGGGAGATGGGTGGGAGGATGGGGTAATTGAGTGACAGGCAGTAAGGAGGGCACCTGATGGGATGAGCACTGGGTGTTATCCTATATGTTGACAAATTAAATTTAAATAAATTTTTTAAAAAAGAAACAAGAGATGGAAAAAATAAAAAATAAAAGTGGGCAAAGAATTTAAATAGACTTTTCTCCAAGGAAGATATACAAATGGTCAATTACCATGGAAAAGATGCTCAAATCACTAGTCACTGAAGGGATGTAAATCAAAACCACAATAAGATACCATTTCATACCCAATAGAATGGCTATTATAAAACAAAAGAAAACAAAACTCAGGAGGAGGTGTGGAGAAATTAGAACTCTTGTGCATTGTTGGTAGAAATGTTCAATGATGCTGCCACTAGGGAAAACAGTATTGTGTTCCTCAAAAAACTAAGTATATAATTACCATTTGATTCAGCAATTCCATTTATAGATATATACCTAGAAGAATTGAAAGCAGGGACTCAAACAGATATTTGTATACCAATATTCATAGCATTATTCTCAGTAGCCAAAAGGTAGAAACAACCTAAATGTCTATCAGCAGATAAATGGATTTTTAAAATAAACACATACAATGGAATATTATTCAGCCTTAAAAAGGAATGAAATTCTGAAGCATGGCACAACACGGGAAATTTCCTAAGTGAAGTAAGTTAGACAGAGAGGACAAATATTGTATGATTTCACTTATGTAAATGTCTTAGTTAGGTTTGGCTGCTATAACAATATACCATAAACTAGGTGGCTTATAAACAACAGAAATATATTTTTCAGTTTTGGAGACTGGAAAGTCTGAAGTCAGGGTGCCAGCATGATTGGTTGCTGGTGAGAGCCATCTTCCAGATTGTAGACTTCTGACTTCTTATTGTATCTTTATGTGGTAGAGAGCAGAGAAGGGTAAGCAAGCTTTCTCATGACTCTTATAAGGGCACTAATCTCATTCATGTGGGCTTCACCTATATGACTGCATCTAATCCTAATTATGTCCCCAAATAGCCACCTTCCAATACATCACACTGGGAGGTAAAATTTGAGATAGAAATTTTGAGGGAACATACAAATTGAATCCATGGGGCAGATGCGTGGCTCAGTGGTTGAGCATCTGCCTTTGGCTCAGGGCATGATCCTGGGGTCCTGGGATCTAGTCCCACATTGGGCTCTTTGAGCCTGATTCTACCTCTGCCTGTGTCTCAGCCTCTCTCTCTCTCTCTCTCTATTTCTCTCATGAATAAATAAATAAAACCTTAAAAAATTGAATCCATAACATTGAGATACCCAAAATAAGCAAATTCACAAAGACAGAAAGTATAGTAACAATTATTAGGGGTTGATGGGAAAGAATAATGAGAAGTTATTGTTTGATAGGTACAGAGCTTCTGTGATCAATGCTTCTGTAATGGAATATTTCTGGAAACAGTGGTAATGGTTGCACATTGTGAATGTATGTACTGCCATTGAATTGTATATTTAAAATGGTTAAAATTATAAATTTTATATTATGCGTATTTTGCCATAATAATAAAATATGTAAGTAAAAGAATGGAGAAAAACATACCATGCTAACACTAAGAAAGTGTAAGTAGCCACATTAGTTTTGCACAAAGCAGACTAGATAGCAAGGAAATTTTTCAGGGGTAAAAAGGATCAAAATTATAAAGGGGTCAGTTACCCAAAAGACATAACAATTCTTAATATAGATGTACCAAAAAGAAAGCATCAAAATATGTGAAATGTGATAACTAAAAGAGAGCAGGGCTGGGTATACTAATATGAGGTTGGGCCTCAAAACAAGTCCTAACAAATTCAAGAAGACTGAAATCATACCAAGTATCTTTTCCAGTCATAATGGAGTGAAACTGGAAGCCAATGGCACAGCGGAAACTGGAAAATCCACAAATATGTGGAAATTAAACAGTACACTCTTAAACAACTAATGAGTTAAAGAAAAAGTTGCAAGAGAAATTAGAAAATATCTTGAGACAAAATAGAAATGAAAATACAAATACTAAAACTTAAGGGATGTAGCAAAAGCAATACAAAGAGGGAAGTGGGTAGCTAAAAATGTCTATATTAAAAAAGAAGAAGCAGGGTACCTGGGTATCTCAGTTTGGTTAAGCATCTAGCTCTTACTTTTGGCTCTGGTCATGATCTCAGGTTCATGAGATTGAGCCCTGCTAGGCTCCCCACTGCACGTGGAACCTGCTTAAGATCCTCTCCCTCTCTCTCTGCCACCTCCAATTTGCACATGCTCACTCTCTCTCTCAAAAATAAAAAAATAAAATAAAAATAAAAAAGAAGAAAGACCTCAGATAAATAACCCAAAATAACTGTAAAAAGGACAAATTAAGCCCAAAGGTAGCAGTAGAAAAGATCAGAGCAAAGATAAAACAAAATAGAGAACAGAAAAACAACAGCAAAAACATCAATGAAATTAAGAGTGGTTTTTTAATCAACAAAAGTGATAAATCCTCACTAGATTAACTAAGAAAGAAAAACTTCAAATCAGAAAGAAGAGACATGAAACCTGATGTCACAGAAAGTCAAAGGATTATAAAAGAATACTATGAAAAATTCAACTATTGGATAATTCCTAAAATCACACAGTTCACAGAAATAATGAATCATGAAGAAATAGGAAATTTGAATAGTATCTGGTTAGGAGTTAGGTCAGTAACCAAAATCTGCACGACAAAAAAAGCCCTTAACCAGATAAGCTCACTGAAGAATTCTACCAAACAGTTAAGAAAGAATTAATGCCAATCCTCCTGAAACTCTTCCAAGAAATTGAAAAGGAGAGAACACTTTGTAACTCATTCTATGAGGCTTGCATTGCCTTACACCAAAGGCAGATAAAGGCACTACAAGAAAGCTACAAAGCAATATCCCTGGTGAATATTGACCCAAAAATATTCATTAAAAATACTAGCAAACCAAATTCACCAGCATATTAAGAGGATTATACACAATAACCAAATGGGTTTATTCCTGAAATGCAAGGATGGTTCAATGTATGAAAATCAATGTAATACTCCACATTAACAGAAAGAAGGACAGAAAGCCTGTGATCATTTCAATTGATACAGAAAAAGCATCTGACACAATTCAACACCCTTTCGTGATAAAAAATACTCAATAAATGAAGATTAGAAACTTCCTCAATATAATAAAGGCCATTTATGAAATACTATAGCTAACATCATAATCAATGGTGAAAGATGGAAAGCTCTTCATCTATGAAAAGCAAGGATCTCTACTCTTGTCACATCTATTGAACACAGTATTGAAAATCCTGACTAGAGCAATGAGGCAAGAGGAAAACTCAAAGGCATTCAAATGGGAAGAGAAGAAAATTATCTATGTTTAGAGATGAGATGATTATATGTAGAAAACCCTAGACACCGCCAAAAAAAAAAAAAACCTGTTGGAACTAATAAATGGATTCAACAATTTTATTACAACAGCATTGAAAAGAATAAAATATTTAGGAATAAACCTGAGGCAAAAGACTTATACACTGAAGATTATAAATCAGTGCTGAAAAAGTTAAAGAAGACACAAAATGAAACAGACATAAATAGAAAGTCATCCTATGTTCATGGGTTAGAGGACTTAATATTGTTAAGATATCCCTGCTATCCAAAATGATCTACAGATTCAGTGCAGCCCTTATCAAAATCCCTGTGGCATTTTGTTTTTCAGAAATAGAAAATGTTATTTTAAATTCATATGGAATCTCAAGGGACCCTGAAGAGCCGAAACAATTTTGAAAATAGAAGAACGAAGTTGGAGGATTCTCGCTTCCTGATTTCCAAATGTAGTACAAAGGAAGGTATAGTAACCAAAACAGTGTGATATTGGCATAAAGACAAATAGACCACTAAAATAGAATAGAAATCTCAGAAATATACCTTTATGTATATGTTCAAGATTTTCAATAAGAGTGCCAAGACCACTTCATGGGGAAAGGATAATCTCTTCAACAAATGGTGCTGGCAACCTGGATATCCATATGCAAAATAATGAACCCTTATTTTACACCATTAAAACATCCATTAAAACAAACAGAAGTTTGTTTTTTTTTCTTTTCAACTACTCTCACCCTCAACACTTCTGGCCAGCCACCCAATGTGTTGGTTTTTCCATACCAGCCAATTCTCTAGTTCTCAGTAGATGCTAATTGATTGGTGTCCTGCAACTTAATTCAGTTCTGACCCTAACTGCCTGTATTTGGCACAGATCCCACAAGTTAAGGGCTCAGTCTCACAACACATACACTAATCACAACCTCAAGGTGTCACCTGTGCTTTTGACTAACTGGCTGTAAATTGGAGTTTCCCACAATCCCCTTCTCAGGTTCAATAATTGACTAGAGTATCTCATAGAACTCAAGGAAACATTTGCTTACATTTACCTGTTTATTATAAGGGATACAACTCAGAAACAGCCAGTTAGAATAGATGCACAGGACTAGTATGTGGGAAGGGTTGTGGAGCTTCCATACCCTCTCTAGGCACACTACACTTCTAGTACCTCTATGTACTCCCCAATATGGAAGCTCTCCAAACCCCTTCATTAGAATTTTTATGGAGGCTTTATTACATAGGTATGATTGATTAAATCATTGGACCATTGTTGATTAAGTCAATCTCTAGCCTCTTTCTCTTCCTCAGAGGTCAAGAGACAGGGCTGGCAGTTCTAAACCTCTGATCATATGTTTGGTTCCCCTGGCAATCATTATTCTTCCCATCCTTAGAGGCTTTCCAAAAGCCATCTCATTAACAGAAGCTCAGGTGTGGTTGAAAGGGCTTTTTATAAAAAACAAAAAGTGCATCTTTCACCTTTATCACTCTTACCACTTAGGAAATTCCAAGGATATTAGTAGCTTGCTATCTGGAAAGGGGATGAAAACCAATTATAAATTTATTATAAATCGTAATTACACCATATACAAAAGTTAACTCAAAATCTGTTAAAGACCTAAATGTAAGACATAAAAATATAGCATTTCTAGAAGAAAACATAGGGAAAACTTCATGACACTGGGGTTTGGGTGATTTCTTGGATACAGCAACAGACAGACAAAACAGAAATAGACAAATGGGGCCACATCAAACTTCAAACTTTGTGCATCAAAGGATTCAGATTGGCAAAATGAAAATTTCTAAATTTCAACTGTTTCACCACAGTTGAATATACTTAATACTGCTGAACCATACACGTTAAAGTAGATAAGAAGGAAAGGCAACCTGGCTGATATTTGCAAATGGCATATCTGATAAGGGGTTAATATCCAAAATATATGAAGAACCTGTGCACCTTACATAACACTAAAAAAAAAAAAAAACAAATGATGCAACCAAACTGAGCAAAGGATCTGAATGGACATTTGGCCAAAGGAGACATACAGATACCCAATAGATACATGAAAAAACACTGAATATCACTATTATCAGGAAAATACAAATCAAAACTACAATGAAATATCACCTTACACCTGTTAAAATGGCCAGGATCAAAAAGACAGGAAATAACAGGTATTAGGTGGTGATGTGGAGAAAAGGAACCCTCATGTACTATTGATGGGAATGTAAATTGGTGTAGCCACTGTGGAAAACAGTGTGGAGGGTCCTTAAAAATTTTAAATAGAATTACCATATGACCCAGTAATTCCACTACTGGGTATTTACCCAAAGAAAATGAAAAGCCTAATTCAAAAAGATACATGCACCCTTATGTTTTACAATAGCCAAAATATGGAAGTAATCCAAGTGCCTATTGATAAATGAATGGATATATACACACATCTTTATCCATTTATTGGACAAAAAAAGACAAAAAAAATATAGGCTCTTCAATATAGAGAACAAACAGTGGTTGCCAAAAGGGAGGTGAGTAGAGGGATGTGAAATGGATAAAGGGATTAAGGGTACATCTATCTTCATGAACATGCATAGAATTGTTGAATCATTATATTGTACACCTGAAACTAATTTAGCATTGTATGTTAATTTACTTGAATAAGAAGAATATCATGAACAACTTTATGCTCACATGTTTGACAACTTAAATGAAATGGACCAACTCCTTGAAAGACACAATCAAAAAAAAAAAAAAGAAAAGACACAATCTACCAAAACTCATACAATGAGAAACAGATATCTGAAAAGATCTACATCTATTAGAGAAATTGAATTCATAATTAATAACCTTCAAAACAGGAAGCATCCAATTCAAATGGTTTCATGGGTGAAGCCAATTAACCATTTAAGTAAGAGTGATACCAATTCTCTACAGTCTATTTCAGAAGATCAAAACAAAGAGAACACTTCCTAACTCATTCTATGAAACCAGCATAACACTAATACCAAACTAGACAAAGACGTTATAAGGATTTAAAGTTATAGATCAACATCCCTCATGAACATACATGCAAAAATACTAAAAAATATGAGTGAGTCAAATTCAACAATGTATAGAAAGAATTATACACAATGACCAACTGGGATTTATTCAAGAATGCAATACTGGTTCAGTATTTGAAAATCAGTTCATGTAATCTATCACATCAACATGCTAAAGAAGAAAACAACATGATCATATCAGCAGATGCAGAAAAAGCATCTGACAAAACCCAATATCCATTCAAGATAAAAATTCTCAGCAAACTAGGAATAAAGGGAACTTCATCAAACTGATAAAGAATGTCTACAAAAATTCTACACAATACTCAATGGTGAGAAACTAGATGCTTTTCCATTAAGATAGGAAAAAAACATAAATGTCCCCTCTTTTCAGTCCTATTCAGCATCATATTGGAAGCCCTTGCTGATGTAATAAGATGAAAAAGAAAAATAGAAAGTATACGTATTGGAAAGGAAGAAATAAAATTGTCTTTGTTTATAGATGGCATGATTATTTATGTAGAAAAAGTCTCAATTAATTAACAACAACAAAACAAATCCCTAGAACAAACTGGTGATTGTAGGAAGCTTACAGGGCATAAGCTTAATACATGATTTTGGGTCAGTTCCTTTCTTATATACTAGTAATTAAGAAGTAGGATTTATTTTAATTGAGATATAATTGACATATAACATTATATTCATTTCAGGTGTAATGTAATAATTCAATATTTGCACATACTGCAAAATGATCACCACAATATGTCTAGTTAACATCCATTACCACACAGAGTTACAAATAACTCATTTTTTCATGATGAGAACTTTTAAGATTCACTGTATCAGCAAGTTTCAAATATGCACTACGGTGTTATTAACTGTAGTCACCATGCTGTACATCACACCCCCATTCCTTATGTTATGAGAGGAAGTTTGCACCTTTTGACCACCTTCATCCCTTTCACTCATCCCACACCATCCAATTCTGTTAACCTCCAATCTGTTCTCTGCATCTAGTAGTTTGCTTTTATGTTTTTGTTTTCGATTTGCTTTATTTTAGATTCCAAATACAAGTGACATCATACAATATTCGTCTTTATTTGCCTAATCTATTTAGCATAAAGCCTTCAAGATCTATCCATGTTGGCAGAGCCAGAGAAGTGGAGTAAGAGGGAGAAGTAAGTCCACAGAAGTCCCTGAGGCAGTCTCTGTAGAGGAGCAGAAGGAAATAGAACATAAAGTGACTGGTCCAGAGAAAGCTAAAGAACAAAATCAAAAGCAAAACCCTCATTTGGGACAAAAGCCTGGAGGTTCAGATTTCTTAAGGAGACATTCGTAGAATGGGAAAAACTATTTTGATTCTGGAAATTGCAACATGGCTAAAGTAAGAATGAATAAGCAACTTTCTACTGCAACTGAGAATAAGACAGAGGTCACTGGTGACTACATTCACTGCACAGGACCTTCCTTAACAGAAACTAACCCTTGTTTCTAGCAAGCTGCCTGGCTGATTAAAAGAGGTGAACTGGAAAAAAAAATCCATCCATGTTGTTGCAAATGGCAAACTTTCATTCTCTTTTATGGTTGCATAATATTCCATTTTATATATACATATACATACACACACATATATGTATAGATAGTTTCCTTTTGTAGCCACTGACTGTGATCCCAAGACTTTCTGACCTTTGAGCAGCCCTATTCATTCAACTAGAAGTCAATAAGTAAGCTTTTCTAGGTGCAAAAAGTGGAGATCTGAATCAGATAATCTTTAAGTTTCTTTCAGATTCTATCATTCCCTGCTTGACTTAAAATAATATTGAAATAATTCTTAGCTTCTACTGTTCCCATGTACTATCTTATTAAATCTCTGCAAAGTATCAGGTACATGCTTTAAACACCTTTCTGCCTGATTTCAGATAAATTGCTACTGAAATTATAACCCTTTTATGATGTGATTATTTAGTGTTCAATTTTTGTATTATAAAACTACAGAATATCTTAAATATGCTTTCTGATAGATCTAGGGCAGCAAATCCCTTCTGGATGTTTTTCTCTGAAATTACATTGAAAGAAATAAACAGCTGTCAGGAGTATGAAGCCTAAACCATTAGATTGCTGAGTCAGTGCTCTGGAAGTTACAATATGTCCTAGAATGCAAGTCACATGCTCTGACATTCGAGTCCTCATTTTCTTTTTTGAGGGTCAACATAAATTAGTAGTGGGAGATTGAAAAGAGGACAGGAGAATTACTGGCAAATTCAAATGCATGTACAAGTGGCAACCAACATTGTAATTGTGCAGGTGTAGTCAAACATATAGATAATATGCAAAATATGGTGACTACCTAATTTGTGATGGAAAGCCTATTCTTTTTTTTTTTTTTTTAAGATTTTATCCATTTATTCATGAGAAACACACCCAGAGAGAGAGAGAGAGAGAGAGAGAGAGAGAGAGGGAGGCAGAGGGAGAAGCAGGCTCCATGCAGGGAGCCCAATGTGGGACTCGATCCCGGGTCTCCAGGATCAGGCCCCAGACTGAAGGCGGTGCCAATCCGCTGAGCCACCCTGGCTGCCCTGGAAAGCCTATTCTTAAGTATATTGTTCTCTTTGTCCATTATAGCTAATGAATTATATATTTCTTTGTTGCTTGGTCTTGTTTTCTCCTCTAAGACCCTATAAAACAATTGTAATGAAACACAGTATTCTACAAATATAAAACCAATGCATTTTATCCTTAAGCCATATTCCATTTGAACCTTCACATTTTGAAGGAGAACCAAAAGTCTCATTGCCAGGTATGTGCCCTCTTTAGCAAGATACTAGGATTGAAATTCAGGTTTGGTGGATTTTTTTTTTTTTTTTTTTTTTTTTGCCTGACATTCAAATTGCCTCTACCTGACTTGTAGCTTATACCATCTCCTAAAGTGAAGAGAGAGTCACACCATGTGTCACTGCTGGGCCTTGGAGCTTTGTTTAGTCTGGCAGAAAAAAAGCTCTTGGAGAGATGTAAAAGAAAGCCTACCACCTTCCCTCTGAAGGATGGTAGTAAAAGAAAGTAAGAAAGTTCTGGCAAAGGGTTCAATCCAATGTAGGTGCTAAGCATGCTTCATGAAGTTCCAGCATGAAGAGATGCAGAATTCATGGGCTCTGCAAGGAGCAGCCGAGTGGGGTCCCTTGAACCAACATGAGGTGCCCCAGCCTGCTTAAGAGCCCTGAGCAGAGTGGTCAGGCAGCTTTCCAATCCCAGCTTGGCCCTGAGCTGAGATCCACTGGGCTGGCCCTGAGTCAATGGTGGTAGTTTGAGGCTAGGCTGCAAAGGGCCCAAAGGGGTGGAATGGAGATCACTATGGGCTTCTAGAGAGGCCTCAGTGAGATGGAGGAGAAGCAGAACCTCCGGGGCCATACCCCATTGGAAAGCCTCCTCAGCTTGCTGGTCCCCCCACAAATCTACCAGCCCCAGGTCTCAGCTCAGAAGCCAGTAGGGAAGCCCAGCAACCAGGCAGCCAAAGGTATCACCAGGATCTAGAGGAAGACTGTAGTGGACGGGAATACCTGGTCAGAAGGAAACTGGGAGGCTGAGCAGTACCCATAGGGCAGTTAAAAGTATTGTGTGCATCCAAGGTTTAAACTTGATAGGCTTCTGTTGGTTTGTTTGCTTTGTTTCCCTGTTAGAAATAGGAAGCATTTAAAGAAGGCAAAAAACTATGTAAACAAAATAAGAAATGACATGCTCTCTGCACATCCAAACTGTGGCCTATATCATTGCAGGTAGCTTATAGATTGACAGGAAAAGCACAGATGTGTGTGTGCATGTGTGTACTCTCTCTCTCTCTCTCTCTTGCACACACACACACACACACACACACACCTGCTGCAGCCCACGTACAGAACTTAACAGGAGTGAATTCAAAGCAGAGCAAAGCAGACACAGCCTTCTCTGCATGGCTCTCTCCTGCCCCAAAGTTCCTTCCAGGGCTCATAGCTGCTGGGAAAAGCTTTTCCTGCAAATGAATATCTGCCAGATTCTCATTAAGTCTTGTGCAGTGGGGTTTATGGCACCATTTCAGAAGAACTTCCACCAACTATTTTAAGAGAACATTCACCAACATGAAGAGCTCCTAGTTCTTGAAACTAAATTGGTATCAGTGCAGTCAGTTCTCATCCAGGGCCAGGGTCCAGGGCCCTGAAAATCAGTCAGCTTTCCAGCATTCCAAGGAGCCTGTGTTAGGGAATTTTTAAAAAGTAGGCTCTGGGGGATCCCTGGGTGGCTCAGCGGTTTAGCGCCTGCCTTTGGCCCAGGGCGCGATCCTGGAGTCCCGGGATGAGTCCCGCGTCGGGCTCCCGGCATGGAGCCTGCCTCTCCCTCCTCCTGTGTCTCTGCCTCTCTCCCTCTCTCTCTCTCTATTATAAATAAATAAATCTTTAAAAAAAAAAAAAAGTAGGCTCTGCATCCAGGGTGGAACCCAGTCCGGGGCTTGAACCCACAACCCTGAGATCAAGACTTAAACTGAAATCAAGAGTTGGACACTTAACCAACTGAGCCATCTGGGCACCTCATAAGAATTGTAGTTGTTGTTTAATAACACTTGAAAGAGTGAACATTTTCATGTATACAGATGATTATGGGTTTATGTGCACATTATTTTACTTAGGTAACTAATTTTTTATCAGATCAATATTTATCCATATTAGAGTTTTTGGAATGTAGTGATCAGTGACAGAGTATCTCCTTCAGGTGATTGCAGCTTGGTCAGGGGAGACTTGGAATCTGGGCACAGAAACTGCTCTGCTGTGGTGCCAGACACATTTCCCATCTATCTAGCAATACCCAAGATCAAGCCAGGATGAAGAAAGCTCTTCTTGACAGAATCGGACTGATGCTGCCAAATCCTTTCAGAAGTCACCCATCTTTGAGGATCCCTGGGTGGCTCAGCAGTTTAGGGCCTGCCTTCGGCCCAGGGTGTAACCCCAGAATCCCGGGATCAAGTCCTGCATGGAGCCTGCTTCTCCCTCTGCCTGTGTCCCTGCCTCTCTTTCTCTCTGTGTCTCCCACGAATAAATAAAGTCTTTTAAAAAAAATAGAAGTCCCCTATCTCTTGAACTTAATATGGAAGCTCAAAAAGCTATACAATTTTTCCTTATGTTGTATTAAATATGCTTATCATAATATCTATTTTTCATTCTTTTTAAAATTAGTCTCTGAAATAACAGTTGAGAAGGCCTCTTTTATACCACACTAAGTGGATTTAGGCTTTCCTTCTTTTCAAAAGTCAACTTTCTTGAACATTGCCCAAGGTCACTTCTTTGTTTCCCTATTTTATTTCTCATATCTTTTTTTTTTTTTTTTTTTTTTTTTTTTGCCATAACTAAGTTACCACAAGAACTTCTAATACACTCATGGTAATGTTCAGTAGTATCTGTTGGGATCAGAGGTCAGAATCTGCTTGACCTTAGGAAAGCTTTCTATGGCCAACAAATCTAGGACTGTGGGATTCTACCTCTGGTGGAAGAATTTGGAGGGAATTTGATAGACCTGGAAGCCTTGGTGGCATTTGTGTTTGGAATTAGGCACACTGGTCATGGCCCCACATTTGGAGGAAGGTAAGCACCATCAGCAGTAGAAGGTCATTACCTCAAGTGGGACCCTGGAAGTTCCCTTTTCTGATTTTTCACCCAGAATGTTGATAAATCCAGACTCTGCAGGACTCTCTGAAGTCTTTCATGTTGAGCTCATTCTCTGCTGTGAGAATGGCCATGACTTTATCAAGCTATGGTATTGCATGTGAAACACTAGACAGAAAGGCCTTTATTTCCACTGGAAAATTCCAAAGGTAGCCAAAATTCTAAAAAGATGAGCTAAAGCCCATGAGTAGGGTGTACTGTTCCAAGCTATACATCTTAAAATATGTTCAAAGAACTAATTGGCTGAGGTTCCAGGTATGGGTGCAGCATTTGTTTCCACTACTGTTGGTCAGATATCTTAACGGGGGTTTTCTTGGCATTTTGCATGGAATGGCTTTATGTTCAGAATCCTCCCATACATTATCAGACAATGAGAGTCCTGGGCCTCCAGGCACCAAATAACAGTAGCGTTTCTACATTATCATGGCAACCAACAAGACCCTCTAAATGTTTCTGAATGCCCTGTTGGAAGTCATACTTCTTTCAACTGAGATCTAGTAGCTCTAGCCTAAGAAGTATAAATGAATGATTTCAGAGCACTTTGTTAAAGTTGGAATTTCATGTTTGTAATCAATTCTTTAGATCAAAAGTTAGATTCTTAAACTTTCAATTAGTAGAAATACTAGATCCAACAGGAATCATGATCCAACTGGAAGACTAGATCCAACTAGTCTTCCCCCTAGTTGCCCCTGTGGTTTTTAGAGTCTTTCTACATGAAGTGTGATCCTCAAACCTATAGCATGAGCATCACCTGGAAGCTTGCTGGAATGTACAATCTTTGGAATCAAAACCTATATTTTGACAGGATCCTCACTTAATCCATATGTACATTAAAGTTTGAGACACAGTACTTTAGGGAATACCCTGGATAATCTTGTGACAGCTTCTCATAATTAAACTTTCACCCCTAGTGGCACAACTGATTTGCACCCCAACCCCCAATGACATAAACCTTTCTGACTTGCACTTTCCCATTGTGGTGAATGTTGAAACTTCTCTACCAAAGAACTGTCATGTTCCTCCCCAATCTGGGTTCCAACTACATCAACTGAGGTGTCTGGTAATTATGAGAAAGCCAGAATATCGGGTGATCTTAATTATTCCTATTACAGTCCGTGATAGTCTAATATAGTCTGTCACTAGGCCTGGAGTTGTGCTGGGTCAGCCTATATTTTCACATTAAAGCTGGAATTCTTTGCTCAGGCTGTACACTGCCTGGTGTTGTCTACCTTTCCCATTTGCTGCTGTTGTTATTTTATTTTTAACTCGAACTTTTTCCTCATCTAAAGAAAATCTCACTATTAGACTCACCCACTCATATTTTCTGTCATCTGCAGCAACAAAAATCCAAAAGGCCCCAAGAGCACAAACATCCAAAGGAACAAATGAATGGGGGATTGTGCTTCTGTGTAACCAGCAGGGACTCACATAAAGGGACACTTGTACCAGTCCCGTTTACAATCAGCTGATTCTCTGGACACTCTGAGCATCAGTAGCTCTTGAACTTGCCTGCTCCTGTCTGCAACTGGTTCAACAGTGAACTCAGACCAATTAAATTTCCAAAGATATCCTGAGAACAAGTCTGTTTGGGCTCAAGTGCACATCACCTCTTTGTTGCTTGGGCCAACTAAACTCACACTTGCCCAGAAGTCAGCAAACATTTTGCAGGTTGTCAACAAAGGAAAGGATGGGCAATCCAAGCAAATTCAGTTTGAGATTATCCTTTTTCCTTTCTGTCTAAAATCTGCTAGATTTTAGCATCCTACCAATAGATTTTTCGGCATATTTAGATGTATTATGGGTTTTATTTTGAAGGGCCATTTAAAAATTATGGTAAAATACATAAAACAAAACTTAACATTTTAACTATTTTAAACAATTCAGAGGCTTTTATCTAGTACATTCACATTGTCATACACCCATCACAACTGTTTTCCAGTTCAGTTTTTTAAAAGACTTCTGTAATTCTGACAATCTTCTATATCCTCTCTTATATACTTAGGAAAATTACATTTTCTCACTTTTTTTGTGCTTGACCAGGACACGTTTGGTTTATCCAATTTAAAGATCTTCTCACATCATTTATGCATTAATTATGAAAGGTAGATGTAGAGAAATATCTGGCACTGTCTTCAAACTAATTATATGTACAGAACTATTTTTGCTTCTCTATTAGTCTCCTTTATATCTTTATTATTACTTATACACATTGTTTTTTTCTATATATAGCCTTTTACTAAGTCTGAACAAACCTAACCAAGTACAATACAAATAGAAGGGGAAGGTCATTAATTATATATGTTAGTTTTCATAAATTCAAAGCAACTGTCCCACTTACTTTAATGCTTTAAAAAACATTATACAACAATGAATATTTTTAAAACCCTTTACTGTGTGGTGAGATACTTTGCTCCTCTCATATATCCCCAAATATATTTCTATTTATAAAACTGACATACCCACACATTTGAAAGCTTTCTGATTTTATTAGGGGGCTGGTACTCAGAAGCAAAAAAAAAAAAAAAAATATATATATATATATATATATATATATATATATAGGCACACAAAAAAACTGTTGTCAGGAAAATTTGGGGTTGTCGTCTTAGTAAGATAAGACATGCCTAAGGCACATCAGACATGACCCCTTGTTGTGGGTCGACAAGGCTATGATTAAGTTCCCATTTAACTTGGTTGTAGCTTTTCATTATTCTTATCTTTTTATAGCCACCTGCCTTGACTAGTGAAAGCTTCATCCTCATTTTGGGTCTGAGGCACCTTCTTACATAAACATCATCCACAGAGAGAAGTGATTGTTTAGCCAGTCATACATGCTTGCTCTCTATTTTTCACTTTGGGACACAAGACATTGGACCAACTTTGTTGTATCTGGACAGGTTTTTCATCAGTTATAACAGCAAACTTTGCCTTCAGCTTTTCCTTTTTTTTTTTTTTTAAGATTGTATTTATTTATTCATTAGAGACACACATAGAGAGGCAGAGAGGTGGGCAGAGGGAGAAGCAGGCTTCATGCAGGGATCCCAATGTGGGACTCAATCCCAGGACCACAGGATCACACCCTGAGCCAAAGGCAGATGCTCAGCCATTAAGCCACTGAGGCGTCCCACCTTCAGCTTTTCTTAGAATTTGTGTATCACTGCTCAGCCACTTGCACCATCTGAATACCAGCAATGCCATATTTAGATAATTATTTTGGTAAACAGCAAATAAATTATGAAAAAATTGTGACAAGACAGATTTCAAGCACTGGGTTTCCCTTAGATCAAAGTGCACAGGCTAAGTGCACTTTCAGTAAACAGTTAATTTACTGGCATTGTCAGATATTTTAAAACTTTCTGTAATCTCCTACATGGTCTGTTTAAACACATCACACTGGGCAAAATTCATTCTGGGAGGTATATGTGATACACATAAACACATGTTTCTGGAAACCACAATTTGAGAAAGGCAAGTAAAGAAGTTGGTAGATGTTAAGGCAAGAAAGCTATCTTAAAATGTCTAAATCTAAAATCTTAAAGTATCTCAATATGCATATGGCCATCTACTTGAAAGTGGGTAGGTTTCCTATAAGTGACTCCAGGGAGCAGATATCTGATGACGGGGTAAGTCCAGAAAGGTAGCTTCAGCTTCCCTCGAATTTAAAGCCACTCAACAAGAGAACAGGTTGGTCTCTTAAAACTTTAAAACAAGTACTTATAGGAATATTGTAAAAGTAGTCTGTGTCAGCTACTTAATGCCTTAACTCCCTTCTGGACTTACTTGGCTTAATGAGCCAGGTTGTTGAGGGTACCTTGAACATCAGGTTTATTGATGGATTATGAAATACAGTGGCCTCAGAGAGTATTTGGATTCATGATCGTTTGGTTTCCTTCTGTGAGGTAGGTTGTTTTCAAAGATGGTCACACCAATCCATTCCATCCCATATGGCCTTCTGCAATGCAGCTTTGCCAACAAAGGGATAAAGTCTCTTTCCTCTTACTTTGAACCTGGACTCATGCTGTGACTTTCCCTGACCAATAGAATGCAGTGCAGATGACACTGTGATTTCTTGATCTTATGAGGTCTTGCAGTTTCTGTCTCTGCCCTCTTGGAAGCCAACTTTTATGTAGTCAAATCCAGGCTATCCTGTTGGAGGTCCATCATCTGTGCCTATACCTGGAAAGAGGTAGGCCCAGATGATGAGGCTGGACAGAGGAGAACCAAGGTGCCCAAGCTGACAGCCAGCACCAACTGGCAAACAACATGGAGTTGTCAAACTTATCTGCCCCAGCTGAACCCACAAAAGTTGAGATGAGTTGTTCACACCAACCCTGGCCCAAATTCCTGACCCAAGGAATTGTAATCAAGAGAAATGGATACCGATTTAAGCTACTAAATGCCAGGCTGGTTCATTACACAGCAATCATAACAGATACCTGAAACAGAATTTGTATCTGGAAGTGGGTTGCTGCTATAACAAAAACCTAAAATACATTTCATTGGTTTTGAAAATTTTTTTTTAATTTTATTTATTTATGATAGGCACACAGTGAGAGAGAGAGAGAGAGGCAGAGACATAGGCAGAGGGAGAAGCAGGCTCCATGCACCGGGAGCCCGACGTGGGATTCCATCCCGGGTCTCCAGGATCGCGCCCTGGGCCAAAGGCAGGCGCCAAACCGCTGCGCCACCCAGGGATCCCCATTTCATTGGTTTTGATACTGGGTAGCAAGAGAAAGTTCAGTGAGGAAACTGTTAGGTCATCCTGGAAATAATAGTGAGAAAATTGCCATTGGAGGTTCAAAAACAAAGAGTAAGCTATGCTACAGAGTGGTAGAATTTTTGTCCATGATATCACCTGTGGAATTATGGAAGCTAGAAGATGCAGCTAATGAACTCACTGATTTGAGGAAATGAGAGTATCAGCTGTCTGGTTGATATATAATTGCCTTAGTTCCAGAACTGTTTGGCTTCATCACTCTTTCTCACCTCCTAGGCCTCCAATCAATGGCTCTGAATTTGCTGATCAGGACAAGGAGATTTCCAGGCAAAATATTGAAAGTACAATTGGCTTCTCTTAGCCATATTGATAAAATATAGAAAGAGGGAAATTAACTAAACAAGGAACTATTTTGTTTTTAGGTAGGATAAAGAAGAAATATAGAAAACCCAGGACAGACTTTCTGGCCAGAAAAACATTATCAATGTAGGAAATGGCCTGAGACTGAGGGTTAAATCAAGGATTTGGCTGTAAAATCCCTGGTTAAAACCTCTAGGGACGCCTGGGTGGCTCAGTGGTTGAGCATTTGCCTTCAGCTCAGGGGGTGATCACAGGATCCTGGAATTGAGTCCCATATCAGGCTCCCCACAGGGAGCCTGCTTTTCCCTCTGTCTATGCCTCTGCCTTTCTCTGTGTGTCTCTCATGAATAAATAAATAAAATCTAAAAAAAAAAACAAAAACTCTGTAAGACTTAAGGCAGCATCTATAAAACCTAGACATCTAGATTTCTAAGAATAGTAAGGGCATATATTTCTTTTCTTTTCTTTTTTAAAGGCGGTTTTTGTTTTGTTTTGTTTTAAGATTTTATTTATTTACTCATGAGACACATAGAGAGAATAAGGGCATATTTTTCCACAACAGCCTTGCATGTGGCCCAAAGAGAAGCCCATTTTAGAAAAAAATATGGATATAGGGTTTTTGTTGTTGTTTGTTTTTGCCATGGTGTGATACCTAATAACATTCATAGGGAACCCAGAACATTTTAAAGACAAATATTTACTAAAGTACCATAAACTTTATTTATTTATTTATTTATTTATTTATTTATTTATTTATTTATTTATTTGGATCCCTGGGTGGCGCAGCGGTTTGGCGCCTGCCTTTGGCCCAGGGCGCGATCCTGGAGACCCGGGATCGAATCCCACGTCGGGCTCCCGGTGCATGGAGCCTGCTTCTCCCTCTGCCTGTGTCTGCCTCTCTCTCTCTCTCTCTCTGTGACTATCATAAATTTAAAAAAAAATAAAAATAAAAAAAATATTTATTTATTACCATAAACTTTAAATAACAGGTATAGAGACAGTTCAAAATGAATAGAGCTCTCTAGGCCCCCATTTTTTTATGGGCAGGACGCAGGTTGAGAAAAATATCTTCTAATGAAAAGAAAAGATAAAGGGGTAGAGCCAAGATCACCGAGGATAAATTAAAGAGCTTCAAACAAATAATAACCAGGCAACCAATTCCAGGGAGCAGAAATGGACTGTAATTAGGTAAAATTTTTTGCCCCCTATAGATATGTGCCTGGCTGGGCTTCATAATTGCAAAGGACAAAATGATCACTATATGCTTCCTATTCTTTTTCTGAGTTTATATAACTCAGATGACAGGATATCCTAATAAAATTGCCTGAGCTGCAGCCACCACCCCTACCCCCCGAAATTGCCTAAAGCCCCTTGTTGAGGGTTATTGAAGTCATACATTCTTCTTAATGTCTTTGAGGAACACACACACAAAGCCCCTCAATTCCTATTTGGGCTTATCATCTTTCATAGCTGAATTGGTTCAATAGAGGAATAGTCTCACTATCCCACACATGCTTTCCCTGTTACACCTGACATCACATCAAACAGATTTCCTTTGCTTCAAACATTGTCCACACAAGGCATGTGTTTGTGAAACAGGCTATAAGAAAGATCTGAATTAAAAGTGAGGGCAGAGTCATCTTGAATCTCCGATCTTTTTCCTTAGAAATTTCCTTGAACATATTTACCAGCACAGGCTCCAGCTTTCTGTGAAACTATCTAGCCCTCTCTTCCCCTCTTTCTTCTTCTTTGTCCTCCACCCCCAAATCTTTGCCCCTTCCTCTGGATAACTTGGCTCTGGGGCTCCATTTGGATATCCAAAGGTTCTGCTAAACTGGAATCTCTCGAACACTTCTCCCTCTTCCACTAGCGTCTGTTAAGAGAAAAAAAAAAGCCATAAGGAGATTTCTTTCTTTGCTAATATGAATTATGCTGCCTTCTGCGGAAAGCAGCGATAGTTATGGTTAATTTGGGCTTCCTATTTCTCCTTTTCCATTACTTTTAGATAGCACTAAGTAAAAACAATGGTTTAGATAAGAGTTGACATAATTATATTTAAGGCTAAAGTAGAAATCACTAAGAACGATAACATGTGGGGCACCTGGGTGGCTCAGTGGTTGAACATCTGCCTTCAGCTCAGGTCATGATCCTGGGGTCCTGGGATCGAGTCCCGTATTGGGCTCCCTGCAGGATCTCCCTCTGCCTGTGTCTCTGCCTCTGTCTCTCTCATGAATAAATACATAAAATCTTTAAGAAAAAAAAGATTAGATGCTGCGAATATGAAGTTTTATTCCACATGAAATTTAGTACTATTTTAAGCTTTTTAAGATTATGATTATAAAGATAATAATATAATCTCAAAATTGAGATAAATATCTGCTATGAAGGACAAAAATAGGGTGGGATGGAGGAAGAGGATGAGATTCTCCAAGGTTGCCACCCACAAACATCAGATAATTGCTTTACTCTGGTCATTGATTTCAGTAGCTCAAAAGCTAAATAAATACCAAAATGAAACTTTTTTTTAAACCATTGGCTGGCATGCTTATTTTAATTGTACAATTTTAATTACAATATTTAAAGCTAGTTACAGCTGTGTAATTTAGTCATATTTATTATTTTGCCGTATTTTTATGTATGTATATAAAATGCATTGTGTTGTATAGGCCAAGCTGTTGAAATATTGCCAGAATGGTTCTTGATATTTCAAAAACTAAGCACGAACTATAAAGGGGGAGGGTTAATAGATTGAACTACATGAAAATATAAAGCTTCTACCTATCAAAACACACACTTAGGGCTTTGAAAACATGGCAGAGAAAAAGCAAAGAAAAAAGATAGCTGTGGTTTCAGAAAATCTCCTGAAAAAGAGGAAGGCTTATCAGGCCCTGAAAGCCACTCAAGCAAAGTCGGTACTTTTGGACAACAAGGAGCAGGAGAAAATAAAAGAGCTCAAGTTTAACCGACTGGAATGGCTCCTACATGATTGATTCCTGGTGGCAGCAACGTCACAGGGTACACCTCAGACATCTAGAAGTGAAACCTCATGGCTTGGAAGTGCCACATAAACATTCCTTGGCCTTTGTTGTATTGCATCCAAAGGATTAATAGAGTGAATTCACTGGGTGCAGAGGACCATTGCAGGGCTTCACCTAAGGATTTTCAGTGGTGACTTTGCCAGAATGATCCCTTCCACCCCCATATAAACATCGTGCATATAGAAATGAACCTTATGTAACCTGGGGATTTCCAAATCTGAAGTCTGTTCAGGAACTCATCTTGAAACAAGGACAAGCCAAGGTCAAGAATAAAACCATCCTGGGGCACCTGGGTGGCTCATCAGTCCATTAAAGTTCTGACTCTTGATTTCAGCTCAGGTCTTGATGGCAGGGTCCTGAGTTCAAGGCCCCCAATGAGTTCTTATTTTTAAGACAGCCTAAGTAAATAAATAAATTTTAAATAAATTTTAAAATAAATAAATAATATATTTTATTTAATAACAAAGTAAATTTTTATTTTAAATAAGTAAAGAAATAAATTAATTAAAAAGAGATAAATAAAACCATCCCTTTGACAGACAGTACAGTGATTGAGGAGCACCTGGGGAAGTATGGTGTTATTTTCTTGGAAGACCTCATTCATGGAAATTGCCTTTCCTAGGAAGAATTTCCAAACAATCTCTGAGTTCTTACATCCTTTCCATATCTCTGCAGCCCCTCCTGCTCCCAGGAATAGAGTAGGCTTCTTCAAGGAGGTGGGCTGACCTGGCTATGGAGTAAATGCATCAATCAGCTCATTCGGCAGTGGAATTAAATCCAGAATATCTGAAAGCACAATGCATTGGAGGCATATGTTTGTCTTTTTGAGTTGTTATCTGTATCTTCAAAGATTATCCTTGACTGTATCTTCAGAAACTGAAGAGAGTGATCAAGGAAAAGGTGATGATATTCCTGGCAGGCACTTCTCATCACAGCCCAGATCCAAGGAAAAGTACCAGCATTTTTTCCACATTGGCTGTCACTGGAACCTCTGAAGTCAGCAAACGACTCATGCCATGGAAGATGGAGTCCTGCTGTGTCACATCTCACATCTTCTATCCTGGGGTCTGATGAACAAATACCCAATCATGAATATAAAATAGCAGTGGGCCAAGCTCAGGGACATATTTGAACCTGGAGGTTCCTGGGGCCTTATTTTGAAAGGAACTTGAAATATAATTACAAAGAAGAGAACAAAAAGTGTGGGGAGAAAACACACACTTAAAAAAAAAATCAGTGTAAACTAGGAGAAAACCTTCACAACACATATAAACTTTAAGGGATTAATTCAGAATATATGCGTATCAATATGAAAAAACTAACAGAATAAGAAAATTGTAAGAGACAAATGGGCCATTCATAGAAGTAAAATAAGAAAGACTCAATTCTGCTAATAATCAGGAAAACGCAAGTTAAAACCACAAGTGCTTGTGGAAGTCAGGTAGGTAATGTTAGGATAGAGTGCAAACCAAGTGTTTCAAAATGAGAAGTGATGCTAACTGGAAAATTGGAGTATGCAACTTCTACCCAGCTCTAGCAGTTGACATGAGGAAATGATTCCTGTTTGTTCAAAAGGTACCAGGCTTTTATATGAAATTTCACAATTCTTAAAACACTGTACAGACCAAACAAAGATGTTCAAGACCCAATACAGTTCTCAGGGCATGAATTTGCAAACTTTAAACCCCTATTGAAAGAAAATATGTTATCTCTATAGCAAGGCTCCAAACTTACTCCTTTTTTTTTTAAAAAAAGATTTTATTTATTTATTCATGAGAGACACACAGAGAGAGAGGCAGAGACATAGGCAGAGGGAGAAGCAGGCTCCATGCAGGGAGCCCGATGTGGGACTGGATCCCAGAACTCCAGGATCACGCCCTGGGCCAAAGGTGGTGCTAAACCCCTGAGCCACCCGGGCAGCCCTCCAACTTATTCCTAAAGAGAGTGAGCCCCCAATTATCATGTTGTAAGGCTTTTAGTACTTTTCCCCTTCCTACAAAGTTGTGGGCACCACAAGATCTCTTTGATGACTATTTGGTACCCAACACAAGCATTGCATGTTAATTCTTCTAGTATTTCTTCACTTTGTCTCATTAGCAGTTTATCTCAACTATGTTATTTTTTTACATTGACCATGTTTTTCTTATCAACATTATTGTGTTATAATACAACCCTAATTCTCAGAGTAGATCAATGGCTCAGAGTTGGTCATGAAATCTTAAAAGCAGTGTTCAAAAAGAAAAAAAAAACATATACCTTAAAAAATGTAAGAATGGATGAAGAATATGTGAGATAAAGATATAGATATATACATACACACAATGGAATATTACTCAGCCATAAAAAAGAATGAAATTTTGCTATTTGTAACAACATGAGTGGAGCTAGAGAGTTCTATGCTAAGTGAAATAAGTCAGAGAAACACAAATACCATATGATCTCACTTATATGTGGAATTTAAGAAACAAAACAAATGAACAGGCGGGGAGGGGGGAAGAGAGAGAGGCAAACCAAGAAATAGATTCCTCACTGTCTGGAATAAACTCCTGGTTATCAGAGGAGAGGTCAGGTGGAGGTTGGGTTAAATAGGTGATGGGGATTGAGGAGATCACATATTGTGATGAGCACTGGGTGTTGTATGAAAGCGTTGAATCACTAAATTGTACACCTGAAACCAATATTACATTGTATGTTCACTAACTGGAATTTAAATAAAAACTTTTTTAAAATATAAGGTTAAATTGTGAATAGGACTCCAGCATAAATTTAAAATGTGAATCAGTGTATGCTCAGAACTCTGTATTTGCCAATGTAGAGAATTCAAATAAATGCCATAAATTTAAATATATATATATATTATTACAAAGATGAATTTCTGAAAACTGATAGTTTTTTGGACTGGTGGCCTATTCCTCCAATAATCCTCATTTATAAAAATTTCACAAATAATGACATGATTCATCAGTGTTTTTATCTAATTTTCAAGGCAAGCATAATGAGCTACTATCTGGTAAAACAATGGAATTCTTACAAAACCAATAATGCTTTTCAACATAAACTTGATGTCTCTAAAGAAAAATCATACTAATGATCATCACTGTAGTCTTTAAAACCAGGTACAAGTCACTATTTCCAAGAGACATAAAAATAGCTACAGGATGCCTGGGTGACTCAGTCACTGACTGAGCACCTGTTCTTGGTTTCAGCTCAGGTCATGATCTCAGGGTTGTGGTATTGAGCCCCACATCAGGCTCTGCACTCAGCATAAAGTCTGCTTGTCCCTCTCCCTCTGCTCTTCCCTGCGTTCATGCTCTCTCTCTCTCTCTCTCAAATAAATAGATAAAATATTTTTTAAATAGCCTCAAAATTAAGGGCAAATATTATGTTCAGAGAGAATACAAAACAAATATAGGAAATCTGTTATCAGATAACTTTCCTGTTGGACATTATGTAATATCAATATTATACAGTATAGGAAAGCAACTCTTACTGTGTGTGCTGGATATCATAAATAAAAGAACCATGGTGACTGAAGTCAAAAGCCTAGGAAAGCCAAACCTACATAACCCAAATCTGTTCAATCCCTGATAGATTGAAGTAATCAGCCTTTCAGCTATGCCTCAAGGAGGAAATGAACCATCTCCTGAGAAAAATAAGTATCGACTTCTTCAGTCATTATGGTTCTTTTATATATAATATCCAGCATATATTTAAAAATATAAGACATAAAGAAAATGCAGAAAACACAACTGATAAATCAAGAGAAAAAAAATAGACAATAAAGAAAACTCACAAGAATCCTAGCTACTTGAGTTAGTACAAAGGGATTTTAACTACCATGAACATGTTAAAGAATATACAGAAAAATCAGGATTAAATTAATGAAAATGAGTTTTTCTAGTTTTACTGAGATGTAATTGACATACAATAATGTGTAAGTTTAAGGTATACAACCTAATGATTTGATATATGTCTATACTATGAAATCATTACTACCGTAAGTTTAGTTAATATCCATTACCTCATATAGCTACAAACTTTTTCTTGTGATGAGAACTTTTAAGATCTACTCTCTTGGCAACTTTCAAATATGCAATAGAATGTTATTAAATATAGGCACCATGCTGGACATTTACATACTCATTTATTTATCTTTTAAGTGGAAGTTTGTGCCTTTTGATCACCTTCACCCATTCTCCTATCCCTTAAAGAAGTAGTAGGAGAAAATGCAGTGAATCTCTCTACCATCTTGAAGAAAGTTGTTTCTTTACATAACATTGTTAAAATTCATAAAGAGAAAGACAGGTTTGACTTGTCCAAAATTAAAAACTGATGATAGATAACAAATGTCATATAATTTCACTCATATGTGGAATTTAAGAAACAAAACAGGTGAACAGAGGGGAAGGGAAGAAAAAAATAAGATAAAGACAGAGAAGGAGTCAAATCATAAGAGACTCTCAAATATAGGGAACAAACAGAGCTGCTAGAGGAAAGGTGTGGGGAGGGATGGGGTAACTGAGTAATGAGCATTAAGGAGGCTACTTGATGTTATGAGCACTGGGTGTTAAATGTAAGTGATGAATCACTAAATTCTACTCCTGAAACTAATACATCATATATGTACTATCTTGAATTTAAATAAAATCTTGAAAGAAAAAAAAACTTATGATAGAAAAGATAGTACCAAAACAGGCAAAGAAAAGTAGGAACTTCCATACTGTCTTCCATAGTGGCTAAATCAATTTATGATCCTACCAACAGTTCATAAGGGTCCTCTTTTCTTCACACCTTGCCAGCATTTGTTATCTCTTATTCTTTTGATCACAGCCATTCTAACAGCTATAAGGTGATATCTCATCGTGGTTTTGATTTGTGTCTTCCTAATTATTAGTGATGTTGAGCACCTTTTCATGTACCTATTTGAATATATTCTTTAGGAAAATGTCAATTTGGGGCCTGTACCCATTTTTCTAATTGAATTGGATGGGTTTTTTTGCTATTGAGTTGTAGGAGCTCCTTATATATTTTGGACATTAACCCTTTATCAGATATGTAGTGTGCAAATATTTTCTGCCATTCCGCAGGTTGCCTTTTCATTTCACTGATTGTTTTGTTAACTGTGTAGAAGCTTCCTAATTTGGTGAAGTCTCACTTGTTTATTTTTGCTTTTGTTGCTTGTGCTTTAAGTGTCATAGTCCAAAAAGCATTGCAAAGACTAATGTCAAGGAGCATTTTCCTTATATTTTCTTCTAGGAGTTTTATGGTTTCACATCTTACATTTAAGTCTGTAATCCATTTTGAGTTAATTTTTGTAAGTGATGTAAGATAATACTCAGTTTCTTTCTTTCTTTTTTTTTTCACTTAGTTTCTTTCTTTTGCATGTACACTTCCAATTTCCCCAGCACCATTTATTGAAGAGACTATCTTTTTCCCATTGAGTATACTTAGCTCCTTTGTCAAAAATTAGTTGACTGTATATATGGGGTTTTATTTTGGGGGGATCTCAATTCTGCTCCATTGGTCTATATGTCTGTTTTTATGCCAATACCTACTGTTTTGATTAATGCAGTTTTATAATAAAGTTTGAAATCAAGGAGTATGATGTCTCCAGCTTTGTTCATCTTTCTCAAGATTACTCTGGCTATTCAGGGTCTTTGTCATTCCAAATGAATTTTAGGATTATCTTTTTTATATCTGTAAAAAAAAAATGCCATTGTAATAGTTGTAGGAATTACATTGAATCTATAGATGGCTCTGGGTAGTATGCACATTTTAATAGTATTAGTTCTTCCAATCCATTAACATGGGATACATTTCTGTTTAAATCCTCAATTTCTTTCATCAAGGTCTTGTAGTTTTCAATATACAGATCTTTTACCTACTTAGTTTATTCCTAAATATTTTATTGTTTTTGATGCTATTGTAAATGGGACTATTTATTTCTTTTTCGTATATTTCACTGTAAGTGTACAGAAATGCTACTGATTTCTGTATGCTGTTTTGGTATTCTGTAACTTTACTGAATTTGTTGATTAGTTCTAACAGTTTTGTGGGGATTTTTTTGGTGGAGTTTTTAGGATATTCTATAAAAATCAGGTCATCTGCAAACAGAGACAATTTACTTCTTCCTTTCAAATTTGGATGCCCTTTATTTCTTTTTCTTGCCTGATAACTGATTACTAATTCCAGTACTATGTTAAATAGGAGTAGTGAGAAGTGGGCACCTTTGTCTTGTTCCTGATCTTGGAAGAAAATCTTTTAACCTCAAGTGTGATAATAACTGTGGGCTTGTCATATATGGCATTTATTATGTTGAGGTATGCTCCTCTGTATACAGTTTGTTGAGTTTTAATCACGAAAGAATGCTGAATTTTTTCAAATGTTTTTCTGCATTGATTGAAATGATCAAATTATTTTGATCTTATATTCTATTAAGATGATGTCTCATATTTATTGATTTACATATGTTGAGGCATCTTTGCATCCCAGGGATAAGTCCAACTGGATCATGGTGTGTGATCTTTTTTATGCACTGCTGAGTTCAGTTTGCTAGTATTTTGTTAAGAATTTTTATACTTATATTCATCAGGGATATTGGCTTTAATTATATTTTCTCATGTCCTTTTCTGGATTCAGTTTCAGGATAATACTGGTAGAATGAATCTTGGGTTTACTTTTCTTTTCAATTATTTTAGAAGTGTTTGAGAAGGATTATGTTAATTCTTTTTAAATGTTTGGTAAAATTCATAGTGAACCCATCTGGTCTTGGGTTTTCCTTTCATGAAAAGTCGTTTTTGTTTTATTTTGTTTTTCAAAATTTCTGATTCAGTCTCCTTACTTCTTATTAGTTTGTTAAGAATTTGCCTTTCTTCATGATTTAGTCTTTGTAGGTTGTTTCTGGGGATTTATCTGTTTATTCTAGGTTACCCAATTTATTAGTGTATAATCATTCAGAGTAGTCTCTTATGATCTTTTGTATTACTGTAATATCATTTGTAATGTTTCTGGTTTCATTTATGATTTTGAGTTTTCCCCCCTTTTTTCTGAGTCTAGCTAAAGATTTGTCAGTTTCTTTTTTTCAAAGAATCAGCTTTTAGTTTCATTGGTCTTTTCTATTGTCTTTTTATTCTCTGTTTCATTTATTTCTTCTGTGATCCGTGTTATTTCCTTCCTTCTGCTAAGTTTGGGCTTAATTTGTTCTTCTTTTTCTAGTTCCTTGAGGTATAAAGTTATGTTGTTCATTTAAGATTATTCTTTTTTTTTTAAATGTATTTATTCCTATGAACTTCCCTCTTAATGCTTTCACTGCATCCCATAAGTGTTGGTAGGTTGTATTTCCACTTTTGTTTTTCTCAAGATATTTTTTCACTTCTTCTTTGCCCATTGATTGTTTAGAAGTGTTTGGTTAATTTCCATCTGTTTGTGAATTTTCCAGTTTTCCTCCTGCTCTTAATTTCTAGTTTTATGCATTTGGATAAGAAAAGATCCCTGGGGGGGGGGGAGCAAGATGGTGGAAGAGTAGGGGTCTTTAATTGACCTGGCCCCACAAACTTGTTTAGATAACTTTCAAAACATCCTGAACACCTATGAATTCAATCTGAGATTTAAAGAGAGAACAGCTAAAATGTTACAAAGAGAAAAATTTTCGCTTCTTTTTTTAATTTTTTTTTAAATTTATTTATGATAGTCACAGAGAGAGAGAGAGAGAGAGGCAGAGACACAGGCAGAGGGAGAAGCAGGCTCCATGCACCAGGAGCCTGATGTGGGATTCGATCCTGGGTCTCCAGGATCGCGCCCTGGGCCAAAGGCAGGCGCCAAACTGCTGCGCCACCCAGGGATCCCCTAAGAGACTCATTTTAGACCTAAGGACACCTCCCATCTGAAAAGAAAGGGGTGGAGAACCATTTACCATTCAGATGGTCCTCACAAGAAAGCTGGGGTAGCAATCCTCATATCAGATAAATTAGAGTTTATACCAAAGACGGTAGTAGGAGAAGAAGAGGGACACTGTATCACCTTAAAGGGTCTATCCAACAAGAAGACCTAACAATAATGAATATTTATGCCCCTAATGTGGGAGCTGCCAAGTATATCAATTAATAACCAAAATAAAGAGATACTTAATAATAATACACGAATAGTAGGAGACTTCAATACGGCACTTTTAGCAAATGACAGATCTTCTAAGCAGAACATCACCAAAGAGACAAGGGTCTTAAATGATACACTGGACCAAATAGATTTCACAGATATATAGAGAATTTTCCATCTGAACGCAACTGAATACACATTCTTCTCAAGTGCACATGGACAACATGCTGGGTCACAAATCAGGTCTCAACCAATACCAAAAGATAGGAATTGTCCCCTGCATATTTTCAGACTACAATGCTTTGAAACTAGAACTCAGTCACAAGAAGAAATTTGGAAGAAACTCAAACACATGGAGGTTAAAGACCATCCTACTAAGAGATGAATGGGTCAACCAGGAAATTATAGAATTAAAAAGATTCATGGAAACTAATGAAAAGGAAGATGCAACCATTCAAAATCTTCGGGATACTGCAAAAGCAATCCTAAGAGGGAAATACATTGCAATACAAGCCTCCCCCACCCAAATGGGAAAAAACTCAAAACACAAGATAACCTTGCATCTGAAAGAATTGGAGAAAGAGCAGCAAGTAAGGCCTACACCAAGCAGCAGAAGAGAGATAATAAAGATTCAAGCAGAACTCAATGAAATTGAGACCAGAAGAACTGTAGGATGGATCAACAAAACCAGGAGTTGCTTCTTTGAAAGAATTAATAAGATAAATAATCCCTAGCCAGCTTTATTAAAAAGAAAAGATAAAAGACTCAAATGAATAAAATCATGAATGAAAGAGGAGAGATCACAACCAATACCAAGGAAATACAAATTATTTAAAAAACATATTATGAGCAGCTATATGCCAACAAATTAGGCAATCTAGAAGAAATGGATGCATTTTTTGAAAACCACAAATTACCAAAACTGGAACAAGAAGAAATAGAAAACCTTAGCAGAACAATAACTAGGGAGGAAATTGAAACAGTCATCAAAAACCTCCCAGGGCCAGATGGCTTCCTAGGAGAATTCTCCCGAATGTTTAAAGAAGACAAAATACTTATTCCACTAAAGCTGTTTCAAAGGATAGAAAGGGAGGGAATACTTAAAACCTGTTTTATGAGGCCAACATTACCTTGATTCCAAAACCAGACAAAGAAACCACAAAAAAGGTGAATTATAGATCAATATCCCTGATGAATACGGATTCAAAAATTATCACCAAGAAATTAGCCAATAGGGTCCAACAGTACCTTAAGAGGATTATTCACCATGACCAAGTGGGATTTATCTCTGGGATGCAAGGATGGTTCAATACTTATAAAACAATCATATCAACAGGAGAAAACACAAGAGGGCAGCTCCGGTGGCTCAGCGGTTTAGCGCTGCCTGCAGCCCAGGGTGTGATCCTGGAGACCCAGGATCGAGTCCCACATCAGGCTCCCAGCATGGAGCCTGCTTCTCCCTCTGCCTGTGTCTCTGCTTCCCCCTCTCTCTCTGTGTTTCTCATGAATAAATAAATGAATAAATTTTTTAAAAAAGAGAGAGAGAGAAAAAACAAGAACCATATGATCCTCTTAATAGTTGCAGAGAAAGCATTTGACAAAATACAGCATCCATTCTTGATCAAAACTCTTCAAAGTGTGGGGGCAGAGGGAACATTCCTCAATATCTTAAAAGCCATTTATGAAAAGTACATAGTGAATATCATTCTTAATGGGGAAAAACTGAGAGCCTTTCCCCTAAGATCAGGAACACGACAGGGATATCCACTCTCACCATGCTATTCAGCAGAGTACTAGAAGTCCTAGCCTCAGCAATCAGGCAACAAAAAGAAATAAAAGGCATTCAAATTGGCAAAGAAGAAGTCAAACTCTCCCTCTTCCCAGATGACATGATACTCTACATAGAAAACCCAAAAGACTCCACCCCAAGATTGCTAGAACTCATACAGCAATTTGGCAGTGTGGCAGGATACAAAACCAATGCCAGAAATCAGTGGCATTTCTATACACTAACAATGAGACTGAAGAAAAAGACTTTAAAGAATCAATCCCATTTACAATTCGACCCAAAAGTATAAGATACCTAGGAATAAACCTAACCAAAGAGGTAAAGGATCTCTACCCTAAAAACTACAGAACACTTCTGAAAAAAATGGAGGAAGACACAAGCAAATGGAAAATATTCCATTCTCGTGGATTGGAAGAATAATGTGAAAATGTCTATGCTACCCAGAGCAATTTATACGTTCAATGCAATCCCTATCAAAATACCATGGACTGGGATCCCTGTGTGGTGCAGCAGTTTAGCCCCTGCCTTTGGCCCAGGGCGCGATCCTGGAGACCCGGGATCAAGTCCCACATTGGGCTCCCGGTGCATGGAGCCTGCTTCTCCCTCTGCCTATGTCTCTGCCTCTCTCTCTCTCTCTCTCTCTCTCTCTCTCTGTGACTATAATAAATAAATAAATAAATTTTTAAAAAAATATCATGGACTTTCTTCAGAGAGTTGGAACAATCTAAAGATTTGTGTGGAATCAGAGAAGACCCCGAATGGCCAGAGGAATATTGAAAAAGAAAGCCAATCCCCGGGGCATTACAAGGCCAGATATCAAGCTGTATTACAAAGCTGTGATCAACAAGACAGTGTGGTACTGGCACAAAAACAGACACATAGATCAATGGAACAAAATAGAGAACTCAGAAATGGGCCCTCAACTCTATGGTCAACTAATATTCGACAAAGCAGGAAAGACTATCTACTGGAAAACGGACAATATCTTCAATAAATGCTGCTGGGAAAGTTGAACATCCACATGCAGAAGAATGAAACTAGACCATTCTCTTACACCAGACACAAAGATAAACTCAAATTGGATGAAATATCTAAATGTGAGATAATAATCCATCAAAATCCTAGAGGAGAACACAAGCAACACCCTTTGAACTTGGTCACAGCAACTTCTTGCAAGATACATCCATGAAGGCAAGGGAAACAAAAGCAAAAATAAACTATTGGGGCTTCATCGGGATAAAAAAGCTTCTGCACATCAAAAGAAACAGCCAACAAAACCAAAAGACAACCTACAGAATGGGAGAAGATATTTGCAAATGACATATCAGATAAAGGACTAGTCTCCAAGATCTATAACAAACTCATTAAACTCAACACCCAAAAAACAAAAAATCCAATCATGAAATGGGCAGAAGACATGGACAAAAATTTCTCCAAAGAAGACATAGACATGGCCAACAAGCACATGAGGAAATGCTCCGCATCACTTGTCGTCAGGGAAATACAAATCAAAACCACAATGAGATACCACCTCACACCAGGGAGAATGGGGAAAATTCACAAGACAGAAAACCACAAATGTTGGAGAGGATGTGGAGAAAGGAGAACCCTCTTGCACTGTTGGTGGGAATGTGAACTGGTACAGCCACTCTGAAAAACTGTTGGAGGTTCTTCAAAGAGTTAAAAATACAGCTACCCTACAAACCAGCAATTGCACTACTGGGGATTTACTCCAAGATACAGATGTAGTGAAAAGCCGAGGCACCTGCCCCCCAATGTTCATAGCAGCAATGTCCACAATAGCCAGACATGTGGAAGGAGCCTCGATGTCCTTTGACAAATGAATGGATAAAGAAGATGTGGTCTATATATACAATGGAATATTACTCAGCCATCAGAAAGGACGAATACCCACCATTTGCTTTGATGTGAATGGAATTAGAGGGTGTTATGGTGAGTGAAATAAGTCAACCAGAGAAGGACAATCATCATATGGTTTCACTCATATGGGGAATATAAGAAATAGTGAAAGGGATTATAAGGGAAAGGAGGGGAACTGAGTGGGAAAAATTAGAGAGGGAGACAAACCATGAGAGACTCCTAACTCTGGGAAACAAAAAGTTGTGGAAAGGGAGGTGGGCGGGGGGTTGGCATAACTGGGTAATGCACTGCGGAGGGCACTTGATGGGATGAGCACTGGGTGTTATGCTATATTTTGGCAAATTGAACTTAAAACAAATTTTAAAAATTTTTTTAAAAATTTAAAAAAATTTAAAAAAATTAAAAAAAATATATCCCTGGTGTGATTTCAGTCTCAAACTCGCTAAGATTTTTTTTGTGACCTCCTTGTATTATCTATCCTGAAGAATGTCCCATATATGCTTAACATAATGTGTATTCCTCCGCTATTGGGTGAAGTATTCTGTAAATGTGTGTTGGGTTCATTTGATCTAAAATATAGGTCAAGTCCAACATTTGCTTATTACTCTTTTGTCTGAATAACCTATTATTGAAAATGAGGTATTGAATTCCCCTATTACTGTATTTTAGTGTATTTATCGCTTCAGATTTTAGTATTTGCTTAATTTATTTAGGTAGAGACATCTCCCACTATTTGAAAGTAGAGCATTTCTATGAAAACTTTCATGAGCAGAAATGGTATAAATCAAAAAAGCAACTGCCTTTAATTTATATGGAAAACTTTAAAGCATTCTCACTATCCAAAAATGGCTTTTCTTAGTTTTTCTCTGATACCTTAGGACACATCTCGTTAATGAAAGCACAAAACAAATCTGGATAAAGCACAGATGCTCACAGACACAGTTCAAAGCTATCAAGGCTTGATGCTGAGATGCTAAGTGCAGTTCCCAGGGAGGTAGATTTGTGGCCCCACTCTCACCGCTCAAGGTGGGCTCTTTATCATGGCTCACTGCAAAACAAACACTGAACACTGTTTTTGCTTTTTATCTTTTTATGTAAAAGTGAAAATCTTCTTTGGCTGTCTTTCAGTTAGCAAAACAGGTACTAATATAGGTCTTTTGTAAAAGCAATGTGGCTTAATGCAAACTTTCAGAAAAGAGATACCTCTACTCTGATATTGGGTGCATATATAGTTACAATTTTTATATTGTCTTTGATGCATTTATCATTATCCTCCTTTATCATTGATGCATTTATCATTATCCTCCTTTGTCATTATACAATGAACTTCTTTGTCTCTCGTTAAAGCTTTTGAGTTAAAGTCTACTTTGTCTGATATATGTATAGCTGCCCCTGGTCTCTTTTAGTTTCCATTTGCATGGAATATCATTATTGAACTTTCAAGTTGAGCCTATGCATGTCCTTAAAGCTGAAATGAGTCTCTTGTAGACAGAATGTAGTTGGATCTTTAAAAAAAAAAAATCCAGCCAGCCCCTTGTATACATTTTGTTGGGAGAATTCAATCCATTTGCATTTACAGTAATTATTGTTAGGTAAAGACTTACTAATGCCATCTTATTATTTGTTGGCTGTTTTATAGTTCCCTTGTTCCTTTCATCCTCTCATGCCATCTTTCTGTGTGAATTGACAGTTTTCCATAGTGGTATACTTTGACTGCCTTGTCCTTATTTTTGGCGCATCTAGTGTAGGTTTTTGCTTTGTGATTGCCAGCAAATGGTACACAGAACATCTTATAGATATAACAGCCTATCTTACACTGGTAGCAACTTAACCTTGATCACTTACAAAAACTCTACTTTATTAGTTCCCCATCTTTTATGTTTTTGATGTCATAGTTAACCTTAATTAATATTGTGTATTCCTTAACAAATTATTGTACATATACTTCTTTTTTAATATTTTATTTATTTATTCATGAGAGACACAGAAAGAGAGGTAGAAACATAGGCAGAGAGAGAAGCAGGCATTATGCAGGGAGCCTGATATAGGATTCGATCCCAGGACTCCAAGATCACACCCTGGGCTGAAGGCAGGTGCTCAACTGCTGAGCCACCTAGATGTCCCTGTATATATCCTTCTTTTTAATGCTTTTGTCTTTGACTTTTGTACCAGAGTGCAGTATTTAACATACCACCATATCACAATATTAGAATTTGAATTTGGCTATATACTTACCTTTACCAGTGTAATGTATATTTTCACATGTTACTAATTTGCACCCTTTTAGCATTTCTTAAAAGTGAGGTCTGCTCATGATGAACTCCCTCATCTTTGGTTTGTCTGGGAAGTATCTCTCCTCATTTATGAAGAACAATTTTGCTGAATAGAGTATTCCGGTAGGTTTTCTTTTTTAGCATTTTGAATATAATACCTACTTTCTCCTAACCCATAAGGTTTCTGCTGAGAAATGTGCTGATAGCCTTATGGGAGAGCCCTTGTAAGTTATGGGCTTCCTTTAAGATTCTCCTTGTCTTCGATTTTTGACAGTCTTTGTAACTTATCTTGCAAAAGATCTCTTTACATTGAGTTTGTTTGGGGACCTTTGAGTTTTATGAACTTAGATATCAAATCACTTACCAGATTTGGGAAATTCTCTGCCATTATTTCTTTTTTTTTTTTAATAATACATTTATTTTTTATTGGTGTTCAATTTGCCAACATA
Source organism: Vulpes vulpes (assembly GCF_048418805.1). Classification (NCBI taxonomy): domain Eukaryota; kingdom Metazoa; phylum Chordata; class Mammalia; order Carnivora; family Canidae; genus Vulpes; species Vulpes vulpes. The sequence continues at coordinate 87,335,501 of NC_132793.1, read as the reverse complement.
CAGAATAACACCCAGTGCTCATCCTGTCAAGTGCCCCCCTCAGTGCTCATCACCCATTCACCCCCACCCCCTGCCCTCCTCCCCTTCCACCACCCCTAGTTCGTTTCCCAGAGTTAGGAGTCTTTATGTTCTGTCTCCCTTTCTGATATTTCCTACCCATTTCTTCTCCCTTCCCTTCTATTCCCTTTCACTATTATTTATATTCCCCAAATGAATGAAAACATATAATGTTTGTTCTTCTCCGATTGACTCATTTCACTCAGTCTAATACCCTCCAGTTCCATCCACGTTGAAGCAAATGGTGGGTATTTGTCGTTTCTAATGGCTGAGTAATATTCCATTGTATACATAAACCACATTTTCTTTATCCATTCATCTTTCGATGGACACCGAGGCTCCTTCCACAGTTTGGCTATTGTGGACATTGCTGATAGAAACATCGGGGTGCAGATGTCGCAGAGTTTCATTGCATCTGTATCTCTGGGGTAAATCCCCAACAGTGCAATTGCTGGGTCGTAGGGCAGGTCTATTTTTAACTCTTTGAGGAACCTCCACACAGTTTTCCAGAGTGGCTGCACCAGTTCACATTCCCACCAACAGTGTAAGAGGGTTCCCCTTTCTCCGCATCCTCTCCAACATTTGTTGTTTCCTGCCTTGTTAATTTTCCCCATTCTCACTGGTGTGAGGTGGTATCTCATTGTGGTTTTGATTTGTATTTCCCTGATGACAAGTGATGTGGAGCATTTTCTCATGTGCATGTTGGCCATGTCTATGTCTTCCTCTGTGAGATTTCTCTTCATGTCTTTTGCACATTTCATGATTGGATTGTTGGTTTCTTTGGTGTTGAGTTTAATAAGTTCTTTATAGATCTTGGAAACTAGCCCTTTATCTGATACATCATTGGCAAATATCATCTCCCATTCTGTAGGTTGTCTTTTAGTTTTGTTGACTGTATCCTTTGCTGTGCAAAAGCTTCTTATCTTGATGAAGTCCCAACAGTCCATTTTTGCTTTTGCTTCTTTTGCCTTCGTGAATGTATCTTGCAAGAAGTTACTGTGGTTGAGTTCAAAAAGGGTGTTGCCTGTGTTCTCCTCTAGGAGGTTGATGGAATCTTGTCTCACATTTAGATCCTTTATCCATTTTGAGTTTATCTTTGTGTATGGTGAAAGAGAGTGGTCTAGTTTCATTCTTCTGCATGTGGATGTCCAATTTTCCCAGCACCATTTATTGAAGATACTGTCTTTCTTCCAGTGGATAGTCTTTCCTCCTTTATCGAGTATTAGTTGACCATAAAGTTGAGGGTCCACTTCTAGATTCTCTATTCTGTTCCATTGATCTATGTGTCTATTTTTGTGCCAGTACCACACTGTCTTGATGACCACAGCTTTTGCCAATTTGCTTTGACCACAGCTACAACCTCAAATCTGGCATTGTGATGCCCCCAGCTATGGTTTTCTTTTTTAAAATTCCCTTGGCTATTCAGGGTCTTTTCTGATTCCACACAAATCTTAAAATAATTTGTTCTAACTCTCTGAAGAGAGTCCATGGTATTTTGATAGGGATTGCATTAAATGTGTAAATTGCCCTGGGTAACATGGACATTTTCACAATATTAATTCTGCCAATCCATGAGCATGGAATATTTTCCATCTCTTTGTGTCTTCCTCAATTTCTTTCAGAAGTGTTCTATAGTTTTTAGGTTAAAGATCCTTTACCTCTTTGGTTAGATTTATTCCTAGGTATCTTATGCTTTTGGGTGCAGTTGTAAATGGGATTGACTCCTTAATTTCTCTTTTTTCAGTCTCATTGTTAGTGTATAGAAATGCCACTGACTTCTGGGCATTGATTTTGTATCCTGCCACACTGCCAAATTGCTGTATGAGTTCTAGCAATCTTGGGGTGGAGTCTTTTGGGTTTTCTATGTGCAGTATCATGTCATCTGGGAAGAGGGAGAGTTTTACTTATTTGCCAATTCGAATGCCTTTAATGTCTTTTTGTTGTCTTAATTGCTGAGGCTAGGACTTCCAGTACTATGTTGAATAGCAGTGGTGAGAGTGGACATCCCTGTCCTGTTCCTGATCTTAGGGGAAAGGCTCCCAGTGTTTCCCCATTGAGAATTATATTTGCTGTTGGCTTTTCGTAGATGGCTTTTAAGATGTTGAGGAATGTTCCCTCTATCCCTACACTCTGAAGAGTTTTGATCAGGAATGGATGCTGTATTTTGTCAAATGCTTTCTCTGCATCTAATGAGAGGATCATATGGTTCTTGGTTTTTCTCTTGCTGATATGATGAATCACAGTGATTATTTTATGAGTGTTGAACCAGCCTTGTGTCCCGGGAATAAATCCTACTTTCTGTCATTATTTCTTTAAATAAGTTTGCTGACCCTTCTCCCTCTTTTCTCCTGAGACTCCAATAATTCACAGATTGTTTCTTCTGATGGTATCATGCAAATCATGGCTTTCTTTCCCTTCATTCATTCTTTGTTCTTTGTTCTCCTCTTACTGGATAAGGTAAGAGGTCCTGTCTTCTAATCCACAGATTCTTTTTTCTGTTTGATCCATTTTTTTAATGTTCTCTACTACATGTTTCATTACATTATTTTTTCAACTCCACAATTTCCTTTTTGTTCTTTTTTATGATTTCTAACTATTTGTTAAAGTTCTCGTTATGTGTATTGTTTCCTGACTTCTTTGAATTGTCTGTGTTTCCTTGTAGCTCACTCAGCTTCCTCAGAACAGCTATTTTCACATTTTTAGCAAGTAAATTGCAGATCTCCATGTCTTTGGGGTAGGTAACAGGAAAATTATTGTGATCTTTCGGTGGTGTAATATTTCCCTAATTTTTCACATTCCCTGAAGTCTTGTTTTGCTGTTTTAGTATTTGAAGTAGGAATCACCTCCTTCAGTCTTTACTGACTGACTGGGAAACACCTTCCATATGGTGGGGATGCTTAGGTTTTCTCAGATCTTCTATGGACACAACCAGTTCCACACTTCTTGCTCTCTCCTGTGGCAGAATTCTTAAGCTTATATGAACTTCTCTCAATCCTGCAATATCAGGCGGGGTACTCACCACTCTAGGAGCCTCATCTAACTGAAATCGTACAATATTCATTTGTTTGGCTTACCTCACTTAACATAATGTTTTCATCACTCTGGTCTTTTTAATGCTGCTGAGTTTTTTCCAGCGTCTAGTAATTCTTGGGTCAGTTCTTCATTATGCATAAATGATCAGAATGATTAGTAAAGGGAGCTTCAGCTTCCCAAAGTCCTCCCTATCACCAGGAAGCCTAAATGTGGCCTCTGTGCTGGTGGCAAAGGTTTTACCCAGGAGGTTTGAGGGTAGTGGGTATGATGAAGGTAGGCAACCTGGAAACTCCACAAGTCAAAGTTAGGAGGTTTTTACTCTGGAGATGAAGTACTTCGTGGTCTCACTCTTTCTTTTATACTTTAATGTCTGATGCAAACATTTTTTGAGTTATCTGAAGCCTTGCTTGGACTCTTGCTCTGGTTCCAGACTTCACACCTGGATTCCCTTTTCACACAGGTTGTCTTTCTACAAGGAGCAGTCCTCTGACATTATTCTTCTGCCAATTTGCTTGCTGCGCATAAATGGGGAGGCAGGGTGTGTGTGGAGTCCCACTGACCCTAGCTAGAAATGCAGATCTTTCTTAAAGCATCCTAGTGATTGATTCACAGTCCACACTCCCACTTTTGTTATTGATTAGTTCTGAGCTGAGCTTTTACTGTCCTAGTTGGGATTTTGTGCACAAAAAGAAATCCTTATAATTATTTATTTTAATCAATATTATATTATTATAGTTACAAAGGTAAAAAGTTTTGGTTCCCATAAACATTTAGGCTTAACTTATAATCTTACTTTATTTACAAATTTTTATGATTTTAATCAAAATAAGAACAGTTTTTTTCACTTGTCCTTTTTGAGTTAACTCATACATTTAATATATTTACATATTTAATCACATTGCCTTTGGCTATTTCAAAGTACAATTTTAATATAATTTGTTCTCTCAAATATTTCAAATACACCAAGGGAAGATGACAAATGTAAAAAACAAAAGCTTCCTAAGCATTTAAACCACACTTGACAATCTACTAAATTATCATCTTTATAAATTTTGTAGACAAAATCCTTTTAAGCCTTTCAAAATCATTTAAAAAATTAACAGAGTGTGTACAGGACATCATAATGGTTATATTTAAACACAACTTATGTAAGAGTACACTGAGTTTTAGAGATTATAAATAATTCATCCAACAAAGGGGAACAAAATAAGTGTGTCAGACCAGCTGATGTTCCAAGGTCAATAGCTTAGGACAGTGGCCTGAGCTCCAACTGAACCACATGAGAGATCCATGGGGCAGAAGACCCCCATACCTCTGGGCTGGATGTCTTTTTATAAGCAAGTTTTGTCTACCATAGCATCGACAGTGTCTGTATTCATAAATTTCAGCTGAGATTTGACCAATTGTATAATGTTAGTCAATTAGAATTAACCAATTTAAATTTCTGCAATCTAGTAATTTAAAAAAGAAGCCTGCCTTTAAATTAATGAGTCCTTCCCAGATCTTGTTTTTAAATTTAATTCTCTGTAGCTCTCATGTAAGTTCCTAACAATATTCTATTAGAACATTGAACCACATACTCAGATGTAACCTATTAAAACTTCTTATCCAGCAGATTAGTTGACTTCTAGAATACCTCATTTCTTTTTTTTTTTGAATACCTCATTTCTATATTATTTCATGTAAGTGAATCACTCTATTTCTTTTCTTTATTCATTAAGATTGTCTAATTTCCACATATCAAAATCTCATCTTAAAAACCTATACCTGGGATCCCTGGGTGGCACATGGGATCCCTGGGTGGCGCAGCGGTTTGGCGCCTGCCTTTGGCCCAGGGCGCGATCCTGAAGACCCGGGATCGAATCCCACGTCGGGCTCCCGGTGCATGGAGCCCGCTTCTCCCTCTGCCTATGTCTCTGCCTCTCTCTCTGTATGACTATCATAAATAAATAATAAAAAAAATTAAAAAAAAAAACCTATACCTGAATCTTCTCAGAATTTATAAATTAATTTCATGTGGCTGGAAGAGAATTGCAAAATGTCCAACCTTAGTCTCTGCTGCTAATTTTCTGGAATTACTAGCGTATGGAAGCTAATTTCAGATTACCCATCTTAGTTCCCTGCTGTCCATTTTAGACTTTCAACCTATCTTTTTACCTCTGACATGCTTACATTTTAAAAACTCTTATTTAGTCCTCTAACAGCTAGCATAGTGCCTAGAAGATAATATACATTCAACAATTTTTTTTAAGTTTTATTTATTTATTCATGAAAGACACAGAGAGAAAGGCAGAGACACAGGCAAAGGGAAAAGCAGGCTCCCCCTGGGAGCCCAATGCAGGACTCGATCCCGGGACCAGGATCACGCCCTAAGCCAAAGGCAGATGCTTAACAGCTGAGCCACCCAGGCATCCCATGTTCAACAATTATTGATTGAATAGAATAGATGATTAAATAAATCAATTATTATCTTTCATTACTCGTACCTCAGTCATCCAAATTATTCAGAGAATTTTTTGTTATTTATTATGTATTATTATCTTGGAGGAATTTAACATATATAGAAAAAGTCGGCTAAAATGAGCACACAATAATTGTTTCCTTAATTGCCCCTTTGGTTGTCTTCATTTTTAAAAAATAGTTTACTTATTAATTCATGAGAAACACACAGAGAGGCAGAGATATAGGCAGAGGGAGGAGCAGGCTCCATGCAGAGAGCCTGATAAGAGACTCAATCCTGGGACTCCAGGATCACACCCCGAGCCGAAGACAGGGGCTCAACCGCTGAGCCACTCAGGCATCCCATGGTTGTCTTTTTGAAACTTAATATTTTATATCAGCCATAGCATCAATCTGTCAATTATACTCACACTCTGAGCTTCCAATTGCTGATGATTAACAACAGAATTTTATTAAAATTCTTCAATGGATATTTTATTGTGCAAGGAATAAATGTTATAACAATAAGAATTTAATTACCAAATGATTTGTGTTGCTAACTCTTCCTGGCCCATCCCCTCCTACCTCTTGATTAGTGTGATGATGCCAGCCATGGCTCTGAGTCAAAAGCTGAAAACACCAGATGGTGTCATACCTACTTAGAGACAGAGGAAACAAAGCTCATTTGATGAGGGGAGGGTCTTGAGTGGATTGTATTACATTAAAGTCCTGGAAATGAATGCTGGGGTCTGAATAAATTTCAGTAATTTACCTATGGATTTTGAAGAGAATTTTTAAATCTTCAAGAAACAGTTAATATTTGTGAAGAAAAATGTTAATACATGGTGACAAATAATTAGAGCCTTTAATGACAAAGATTGCAGGTGCTTAACCAAATATCTTCTCTCTCATGCGTCTCATAACTCAGATTTTGTTTAGAGGGCCAGTGCACCAATCCAAAAAACTTTACTTTCCAGGCCCCTTTACAATTGAGTCGGTATTCAATGAAATTTAAGTAGAAATCTTTGGTTGGTGTTGTCTAAAACTCTTTAAAGGGAAAGAAGAGCCTGTTTGTCCCTTTCTATTCTCCTAAAATGCAGACACGTTGATAGGAGTTCTAGTAGCTATTTTGTGACCTTGAAGATGGAAAGAATGCAGAGCAGAAATTTAAAAGCTCCTTGGTCTCTCATGAATTTATGGAACCACTTTTCCAGCACCAGACTGGCAGACTACGACTTTTTTTTTTTTTAACTCTCTGTCTCTCATGAATAAATAAATAAATAAATAAATAAATAAATAAATAAAATCATTTTTTAAAATAAGGAAATAGATGGGCTTCCCAATTAGAATATAAAGAAAGGGTGACATTTAAATAGGTACTCAGGAACTCATTTAAATAGGGTACCTAGGGGGCTCAGTGGTTGAGCGTCTGCCTTCGCCTCAGGTTGTAATACTGAGGTCCTAGGATTGAGTCCTACATCAGGCTCTCCACAGGGAGCCTGCTTCTCCCTCTGCCTGTGCCTCTGCCTCTCCCTCTGTGTCTCTCATGAATAAATAAATAAAATCTTTAAAATAAAAAAAACAAATAGGGTAATCAGAAGGCATCCATAAGATGATATTTGTTTTTTTAAAAGTTTTATTTATTTATGATAGTCACACAGAGAGAGAGGCAGAGACATAGGCAGAGGGAGAAGCAGTCTCCATGCACCGGGAGTCCAACGTGGGATTTGATCCCGGGTCTCCAGGATGGCCCCCTGGGTCAAAGGCAGGCGCTAAACCGCTGTGCCACCCAGGGATCCCCTATAAGATGATATTTGATGGATAAGAAGGAGCCAATCAAACAGAAACTATAGTAAGTGAACGGGAGAGTGACAGGAGATGAGATCAAAGTGGGCAGTAGCCAGATCATGCAGGTCGTCCTAGGCCATAGGCAAGAGTGTGGATTGTATTCTAAGTGTAATAGAAAGATATTGGAAAGTATTTAAGTACAGGAGTAACATGATCTGATTTTTTTTGCAAGTAACTGTCTATTTATTTATTTATTTATTTATTTTAAAGATTTATTTATTTATTTATTCATGAGAAACAGAGAGAGAGAGAGAGAGAGAGAGAGGCAGAGACACAGGCAGAGGGAGAAGCAGGCTCCACGCAAGGAGCCCGATGTGGGACTCGATACCGGGTCTCCACGATCACACCCTGGGCCGCAGGCAGCGCCAAACCGTTGCGCCACCGGGGCTACCCCTGTTTTATTTTTTTAATATTACTTTACGAAACTATTCTTTTAGTGAAGTATAGTTGACATACAATGTTACATTAGTTTCAGATATACAACAGTGATTCTATAACTCTATTGTTAAGCCACGCTCACTACAAGTGTAGCTACCATCTATCATTACACAGCACTATTACAATACTATTGACCATATTTTCTATGCTGCACCTTTCATCCCCATGACTTATCCATTCCATAAATGGAAGCTTGTACCTACCATTTCCCTTCCTGATTTTGTCCATCCTCCTACCCCTTCCTTTCTGGCAACCACTGGTTTGTTCTCTGTATTTACAGATCTGTTTCTGCTTTTTTTGTTTAGATTTTACATCTAAGTGAGATCATACGGTATTTGTCTTTCTCTGTCTGGCTTATTTCACTTAGCATAATACCCTTTAGGTCTATCTATATGGTCACATATGGCAAGATCTATTTTTTCTTTGTGGCTGAGTAGTATTCCTGTGTGTGTATGTGTGTGTGTGTGTGTGTGTGTGTGTGTGTGTAAAATCACATTTTTTTCTATCTATTCATTTATTGTTGGACACTTAGTTTGTCTCTTTGGCTATTATAAACAATGCTGCAATAAAAATAGGGGTGCATATATTGATTTTTGGGTTGGCGATTTCATTTCCTTTGGGTAAATGTCCTGAAGTGGAAATTACTGGATCATATGGTATTTCTACTTATAATTTTTTGAGGAAATTCCATACTCTTTTCTGTAATGGTTACACCAGTTTACATTTCCATCAACAGTTATTAGGGTTCCTGTTTCTCTACATCCTTGCTAACACTTGTTATTTTTTTTCTTTTTGTTACTGGCCATTTGGACAGATGTAAGGTGATATATTATTGTGGTTTTGATTTGCATTTTCCTGATGATTAGTGATGTTGACCATCTTTTCATGTGTCTGTCGTATATATGTCTTCTTCGGAAAAATGTGGGGATGCCTGGGTAGCTCAGTGGTTGAGCGTCTGCCTTTGGCTCAGGGTGTGATCCCAGAGTCCTGGGATCGAGTCCCACATCAGGCTTCCTGCAGGGGACTTGCTTCTCCCTTTGCCCATGTCTCTGCCTCTCTCTCTTTCTCTGTGTCTCATGAATAAATAAATAAAATCTTTTAAAAAATGTGTATTCAGGTCCTCTGCTCATTTTTAATCAGATTATTTGGGCAGTTTTAGTATTGAGTTGTATAAGCTCTTAAATATTTTGATATTAACCCCTTATTGGATATATCATTTGAAAATATCTTCTCCCATTCAGTAGGTTGCTTTTTCATTTTGTTAATGGTCTCCTTTGCTGTGCAAAAGCTTTTTTTTTTTTAATGTAGTCCCAGTAGTTTACTTTTGCTTTTCTTTCCTTTGCCTGAAGAGACACATTCATAATTACATTGCTAAGGCTAATGTCAAAGAGATTCCTGCCTGTGCCTTCTTCTAGGTTTTTTGTGTTTCAGGTCTCACACTTAGGTTTTTGATCCATTTTGAGTTTATTTTTGTATATAGTATAAGAAAGTGGTCCAGTTTCAAACTTTTACATGTAGCTCTCCAGTTTTTCCAGCACTGCTTATTTTAGAGACTCTCTTTCTCCCCATTGCATATATATTTCCCCTATTTGCCTTCCTTGTTGAAGATCAATTGATTGTTTAAACACGGGTTTATTTCTGGGTTCCCTAACCTGTTCTATTGGTCTATGTGTCTATTTTTGTGCCAGTACCACATTGTTTTGATTATTATAGTTTTGTAGTATATCTTAAAATCTGGGATTTTTATGCTTTCTGTTTTGTTCTTCTTTCTAAAGATTGCTTTGGCTATGGAGATTTTTGTGGTTTTATACAAATTTTAATATTATATGCTCTAGTTCTGTGAAAATACTCTATTTTGGTATTTTGATAGGATTGCATTGAATCTGTAGACTGCTTTGGGTAATACGGACTTTTTTTTATAATAAATTTATTTTTTATTGGTGTTCAATTTGCCAACATACAGAATAACACCCAATGCTCATCCCGTCAAGTGACTTTTTTTTTTTTTAATATGGACATTTTTAAGGCAGCCCCTGTGGCGCAGCGGTTTAGTGCCGCCTGCAGCCTGGGGTGTGATCCTGGAGACCTGGAATGGAGTCCCGCATCGGGCTCCCTGCATGGAGCCTGCTTCTCCCTCTGCCTGTGTCTCTGCCTCTCTCTCTCTGTGTCTCTCATGAATAAATAAATAAAATCTTAAAAAAATATATGGACATTTTTAACAATATTTACTCTTCCAATTCATTAGCATGGGATATTCTCCTATTTGTGTTGTTTTCTTCTTTTTTTTACTTTGCATTTATTTATGATAGTCACACAGAGAGAGAGAAAGAGGCAGAGACATAGGCAGAGGGAGAAGCAGGCTCCATGCAGGAGCCTGATGTGGGACTTGATCCCAGGAATCCAGGATCATGCCCTGGGCCAAAGGCAGATGCTCAACCATTGAGCCACCCAGTGGCCCCTATTTATTTACTTTCTACTATAGCACATGTACGTTTTTAGTATTCTCACACCTCTTTTCCCTCTTTTTAGAGGTTCCTTTTCTGGGTAAAAGGGAGTGTCCTGGAGGAAAAAAATATCTATAGATTATGCTCTTTGGCAGGGGTAGAGAAGGATCTAAAATTATAAAGATTTACCTCAATGAAACCCACCAGTACAAAACCCATCCCACCAGGATTTGCAGGCCTCACCATTAAATATGAATGGAAAAGACAAGTATTATCAAATATATGAGCAAATCTTCCAATATGAGCTAAAGAAACTGAAACAAATAAAAGAAAATGAGAAGAATACATTGTAATTATATCCCAGAGAGATTACAAGATATATTTAAAAGATATGCATACATGAAATAAAATTACATACACACCAATCAATCAGTCAAAACAAGAAAAAATTTAAACTATGTAATAGCAAAATTTTTAATTTCACCTAAAGGTTTGAAAGATAAAGATGAAGAAGTTTTCCAGGAAGTAGAATGAATAAAGCAACAACAACAACAACAACAAAGAAATAAAGGATAATACAATTAGAGGACTGAATCAGGCATCTGACATTTAGTAAAAAGTTAATTCCAAAGAGTCAAGAAAGAATGGAAAGGAAAATATTATAGAAGTGATATAAGAAAATACCCCAGAACCAGAGAATGTACACTTTTCTAATGAAAGAGCCACAGTGACTGACCAGAGACCCACTCCAAGGAATGTCATCATGAAATGTTAGGACAGTGAGATGAAGAGAAGATTTGAAAACTTCCAAAGTGTGGGAAAACAAGCAAGCAATGTAGTCAGGACACAAAGTACACTAGGTTTCTCAACAGTAACATTGGAAACTACAGTAAAATGAACCAATGACCAAAATTTTGAGTTAAATTACTCACAGTGTAGAGTTCTATATTCAGCCAAAAAAATAAAGTGGTGGTAAAATCAACTTTTCAGATGAGCATCATCTCAAAATATCTATGTCTCATGTATTCTTTTTTAAAAAGATTTTATTTATTTATTCATGAGAGACAGAGAGAGAGAGGCAGAGACATAGGCAGAGGGAGAAGCACGCTCCCTGTGGGGAGCCCAATGCAGGACTCGATCCCAGGACCCCAGTATCATGATCTGAGCCTAAGGCAGATGCTCAACCACTGAGCTACATAGGCTTCCAGGTCTCATCTACTCTTTTGGAAGTTATTAGAAGAGATTATCCATCAAAACAAGGAAGTAAACCAAGATGTGACGTCCAGAATACAGGGGACCCAGCAAAGGAGAGAAACAAAGAAGATACTCATGATAATAGTTGGGCAGAAGTCTAGAGAGCAAATCTTTACAGACTGCAGCAGCAAGATAGAGGGCTCCAAGATGCTAGGTCCAGGAAATAATGAAATTATTTGGTCTAGTCTGAGTGTATGGGAAAATGTATTGCAAGTCATTTCATATTACTATTGCAGATGTGAGAACACTTAGTCTTGGGTTCTAGGAAAATTAAACAAGTTAAAAACAAGGCAATTTATTAACTCCAGAAAAAAATTTAAAATTGCATAAGAAGGAAATAAAATGATGGAAAAAATACTAGGGTCAGTACTAAACTATTTTTATTTTTGCTTTTATTTTTTTAAAGATTTTATTGATTTATTCATGACAGACAGACAGAGAGAGAGAGAGAGAGAGAGGCAGAGACACAGGCAGAGGGAGAAGCAGGCTCCATGCAGGGAGCCTGACGTGGGACTCGATCCTGGGATTCCAGGATCACACTCTGGGCTGAAGGCGGCGCTGAACCGCTGGGCTATCCGGGCTGCCCTAAACTATTTTTAAATAGTCACAATAAGCAAATTCATGGATTTAACCAAATATGTTGATGATCCACATGGGAGGATAAATAAATCTCTTGCCTGAAGTTGCAAACATTCTGGAGCTAGGTGAAAGATGAGAGTTTAATGTCTCACCGCTCAATACATAGACTCTCCCATACCACCTCATTTTCAGTCTGGCAGTCTACCCTATTGTTCTGATTCTACTCTCTAGTTCCTCCCCAGAGAATATACCTCTATTTCTGCAAGATAGGGGAAAGGTAGTTGCCTAACTAAAGATATAGGATATCTAGTAGGAGAGGATATAAGAGAAAGCTGACAGTTTCTGTTCCAGTTTTCAAGTAAACCTCCTATTCTCAGTACTTCCCATCTCCTTTAACTTACATCCATTTTATGTGGAACCTGGTCCCTCCAATTTAATACTTAGCATCACTGCAGTTCTGCGGTGAGAATGAGCTTGCTTCTCTATGGCATTGCCCTAGGTAGCCTAGGTAGTCCTCTCGCTACTGCTAAGACATTTACTATTTCTCCACTGCTTTCCAACTTCTGAAATAGGTTTTCCAATACTTCCATGTTTCAGTGAAGATGGTATTTTTATTTCTCTTTCTTGGGCTTGTTCTTTTGAATTTATTTTTAAGAGAAGAAAGGGAGGGAATGTTTTTAATGTCACTGCCTTAAAACTAAAAGTCCGTATTGTTGCTAAGATTTAAGATTTAAGAGATAGCACATGAAAATCTGTGCTAATGTCAACTTGAAGGAGTGGAAATACTGGTCTAGTATTCCACAACAACTGGCAGGTACTGGATAGTGGCTGCTCCTTTCTAAAAGGGTAGGCAGATCACAGATTCCACCAATCCCTGGTGACTAACAACTGGCCTGCTTTACTGTTTTAAATGCCTTCCCCTATTGGATTTTGAGTTTGTGAACCCAGTTCTCTAAGGTAAAACCACGGGAGTGGGCAGCTGAGGTGGAAGAGGGAAAAAAGTCATTGGGAGTGATAAGGCCAAGGAACTGAGGGCTATCCACATGGATGTTGAAGTCATGAAAAAGTATGCCAGAATAGAAAAAGAGAGGGAGTCAGTATATGACAATGAAGAGAGGGGGAAAAGGTGGTAGAGATTAAAAGCATAAACTTCAAAGGGTCAGTTTTTAGGTTTTTCTTGTTAGTTTTGTTTTTGATAAGAGAAGAATCAAGAAATGGCTTAAAAGAGGCAGTATTGGCCAGGAGGAAACACACCCCACCTTCTGGCCTTTCTTGAGGCATATGGTGTACAAGAGATAAAAACACCTTCTGCTGTAGAGGACTGTAGGAAGAAGCACCGACTCAGGGGATAGCTGGACATCAAGCAAGGATAGGAGCTAAAGAGAATGTTCCAATCACGTGCTAAGAGCACAGGGGGGCTTGCTCACAGATAGGGCATTCCAGAGAGCATAATTGGATTACCTGAACCTAAGATGAATGAAGCCATAAATCTGGATGCTCCTGGCTGACTGGAGGGGCTTGGACTTTCGTTGGCTGCTGAGGTAAATAAGGATGTGAGGCATGATGGCATTAGACACAGGCATCCCTTAGAGCAGTGCTACACAAGCCACAGCTGCTTTCTATTAGGTGAAAAATAAATTGGGTAGGCTGTGATTCACATTTTTAAAAATGAATAGAGGAGAATGGAAGGGTTCAATCCAGGTAGTAAGGTAAAATATTGTTTCTAGAAACTTTTGCTTCAGGGGTGTGTGTGTCTGTGTGTCTGTGTTTGCACACACAGGTGCTAGGACATCCATACATGTCTGTGCACAAAACGTGCTTCTGACTGGGGGGTGGTAATTTAAAAATTTTGGAAGACCCCATTTTAAAGGAAGATGGATCACAGTTTCAGGTGCTGTAATCCTTGGTAATTTGCTTGTTAGGAGGTCTCTCCTGGGGATGCCTGGGTGGCTCAGTGGTTGAGCATCTGCCTTTGGCTCAGGTCATGATCCTGGGGTCTGAGGATTGAGTCCTGCATCAGGATCCCCTTCAGGGAGCCTGTTTCTCCCTCTGCTTCTCTCTTTGTGTTTTTCATGAATAAATAAATAAATATTTTTTTTAAAATAAAGAAGGTCTCCCTTGGACCTTGCATAGTATCAAAATAGCAATTCTCTCATTTTCCTTCAAAGCATTGGCTATCCTCTGAAAACTAACAATTTTTATTTCCTTGGCCTTGTAATACAATGTCAGCTTTCCAGCTACAGAAAACTCTGCGAGTAGCTTGTCTGTTCTTAAAGAAAATGTATGGTTTATGAAAAGTCATGAAGTCTTTTACTTTGCACTTGTGCCCTCATTCAACTTCAACAAATATTTACTGAGTGCCTACTACATCCCAGGCACTATTCTGGGTACCAGAGATACAGCAGTGAACAATACTGACATAACTTCTCTCCTCTGGACTTGGGCTTATTTTGGTGGGAAGGTTTTTTATTCAATCTCTTTGTTATAGTTCTCAGATTTTCTGTGTGTTCTTGAGTTAGTTTCAGTAGTCTGGTCTTTCTAGGAATTTTTCCATTTCACCTAGGTTATTTAACTTGTTGGTATACAATCACTCATAGTATTCCCTTATAAAGTTTTTTTATTTCTGCAAGATTGGTAGTAATCATTCATCCCAAATTTTAGTAATTTAAATCTTCTCTCTTTTTTTTAAGACTTATTTATTTATTCATGAGACACGCAGAGACACAGGCAGAGACACAGGCAGAGGGAGAAGCAGGCTCCATACAGGGAGCCCAATGCGGTACTCGATCCCAGGACCCCAGTATCACGACCTGAACCTAAGGCAGGTGCCAAACCACTGAGCCACTCAGGGATCCCCTAAATCTTCTCTTTTTATTTGCTTTGACCAGTTTAGCTAAAGGCTTGTCTAAAATTTTATTGATCTCTTCCAGGAACCAACTTTTGGTTTTATTTATTTTCTGCATCATTTTTCTGGTCTCTATTTCATTTATTTACTCTCTAATCTTTATCATTTCCTTCCTTTTGCTTGTTTTGGGTTTAAACTGCTCTTCTTTTCCAATTTGTTAAGGTGGAAGAGTGAGCTATAAATATGAGCTTTTATTATCTTTTCCAATACTGTGTTCACAACTATAAATTTCTTTCTAAGCACTTCCTTAGCTGCATCTAAGTTTTATGTTATACCTTTTTTCTTTCATCAAAAGTTTTTTTCTAATTTCTTGCATGATTTCTTCATTTCATTGGTTATTTAGGAGTGTTCCGTTTAATTTCCATTTATTTGTGAATTTCCCAAATTTTCTTGTTACTGGTTTTGAATTTAATTCCATTCTTGTTGCAGAACATACTTTGTATGATTTCAACACTTTTAAATTTGTTGAGGGCTTTTTTTTGCTGCTGAATGTGGAATCTATCCTAAAGAATGTTCATGCATTTAAGAAACATGTGTATTTTGCTGTTGTTGGGTGTGATACAGATGTGTTGGGTCTATTTGGTTTATGGTGCTGTTCAAGTCTTCACTTCCTGGCTGAACTTCTGCTTTGCTCTAGCCATCATAGAAAGTGGAGGTGTTGAAATCTTCAATTACTATTGTTGAGTTCTCTATTTTTTCCCTTTGATAATATTAATTTTTGCTATTTTGGTGCTCAGATGTTATGTGAATATATGTGTCTAATTGTTATGTTTTCTTAAGGGATGGACCTTTTCATCAGTATAAATGTTCTTTGTGTTTAGTAACAATTTATTCCAAAGTCTATTCTGCTTGATATTAGTATGGCCACTCCTTTTTTTTTTTTTTTTTTTTTTTTTTTTTTACTTTTTACATGGTACTTTCCATTCTTTTACTTTAACACATTTGTGTCTTTAAAGTTGTTTCTTGTAGATAGCATCCAATTGGATCATGTTTTGTTTGGTTGGTTTTGGTTTTGTTTTGGAGAGGGAAAGAGAGAGAGAGGAGCAGAGGGAGAGGAAGAAAGAGAACCTCAAGCAAGCTCCATGCCCATTGTGGAGCCTAACACAGGGCTTGATCCCACCACCCTGAGATCATGAACTGAGCCAAAATCAAGTCATATGCTTAACCGACTGAGCCACCCAGGTGCCCCTAGATCATGTTTTTATATCCATTCTGACAATCTTTTGCCTTTTGATTGGAATGTTTAGTAATTCACATTTAAAGTAACTACCCCCCCCCAAAAAAATAAAATAAAGTAACTATTAAGGTAAGATTTACAGCTGTCATTTTGCTATTTGTTTTTTACATGTATTGTGTCTTTTTGTCCTTCCATTTCTCTATTACTGCTTTCTTTTGTGCTGTATATATTAGAATGTACCATTTTAATTTTCTTCTTGCCTCTTTTTCTATATTCTAAAGTTAATGGTAGTCCTTTTTTTACAATTACAATTAACAATTAGCTTTTTAAAAAATATTTTATTTACTTGACAGTGAGAGTATGAGAGACAGTGAGAGAGCAGGAGTGAGGGGAGGCATAGAGGGAAAGGGAGAAACAGACTTCCCAATCCCAATGGGCAGGGATTCTAGAACTCCAGAATCATGACCTGAGCCAAAAGCAGATACTTTAATCGATTGAGCCTCCCAGGCACCCTACAATTAACTTCTTAACTTGAAATAATCTAAGTAGAATTAGTACCAACTTAACTTTAATCATACACCAAAACTATGCTCCAATATAGCTCCATTCTCTCCTACCTCTTTTGTGCTATTATTGCCATACAAAGTACATATTTATACATTATAAATGAATATCTCATTTAAGTTGGATAGTAAAAAGAAGTTCCAACTGCAAATATTTTGATTAAAAGATTTTAAAAATTAAAAAATTAAATATCTTATATTCTCTTTTATATTCAACTCTGCAGTGTTCTTTACTAGTGCTCTTTAATTCTCTGTGTGGATTCAAGTTACTGTCTGCTATCCTCTAATTTTAGCGTGAAGGACTCTTTGGTATTTCTTAGAATGCATGTATGCTGGTGATGATTTGCCAGTTTCTGTTTATTTGGAAGTGCCTTAATTTCCCCTTCATTTTAAAAGGATAATGTTGATAGATACAGAATTCTTCATTTGTAATCTTTTTCTTTCAGTACTTTAAATGTCTTCCCTTCTGATCTCCATGATTTCTGTTGAGAAATCAGATATTAATCTTATAGAAAATCCCTTGTATGTGATGAGTTGCTTTTTTCTTGCTGCTTTCAAGATTCTTATTGTCTTTGGCTTTCAATAATTTGACTATATATGCCTCGGTTTGGACTACCTTGAGTATATCCAACTTGGATGTGCAGATTAATATAATTTTGTAAAATCTGAGAATTTTTCAGTTATTTATTCAAATACTCTTTGTGTCTCTTTATCTCTCCCTTCCTTCTGAGACTTTGTGCATATGTTGGTACGCTTAATGGTTCTTCATAGTTCTCTGAAGCTCTGTTCATTTTTCCTCATTGTTTTGTCTTTCTCTTCAGCACACTGGATAATCTCAATTGACTTATCTTCAAATTCACTGACTCTTACTTCTGCTATTTCAAACTTGTTGCTGAGTTCTTTTAATGAATACTTTACTTCATTGTATTTTTCAACTCCAAAATTTCTATTTTTAAAATTTAAATCTTCTTTTTTAATTTTTAAAAGATTTTACTTATTTACCCATCACACACACACACACACACACACACACACACACACACACACAGAGGCAGAGACACAGGCGGAGGGAGAAGCAGGCTCCATGCAGGGAGCCCAATGTGGGACTCCATCCCGGGACTCCAGGATCACGCCCTGGGCTGAAGGCAGGCACTAAACTGCCAAGCCACCCAGGGATCCTCTCAATCTTCTTTTAAATTATGTATTTGGTGAAATGTTGTTCTCAGATTTCCCTTTAATTATTTTTTTAAATTTTTTTATAAATTTATTTTTTATTGGTGTTCAATTTGCCAACATATAGAATAACACCCAGTGCTCATCCCATCAAGTGCCCCTGATCAGTGCCTGTCACCCAGTCACCTCCACCCCCTGCCCACCTCCCCTTCCACCACCCCTAGTTCATTTCCCAGAGTTAGGAGTCTCTCATGTTCTGTCTCCCTTTCTGATATTTCCCACTCATTTTTCTCCGTTCCCCTTTATTCCCTTTAATTCTTTAGATATGATTTCCTTTAGTGAACATATTTATAACAGATGATCTGAAGTCTTTGTCCAATAAATCCAATGCCTGGGATTCCTCAAAGACAGTTTCCTTAACAGCGTTTCCCCCTTATCTTGGCCATTTTTTTTTTCCTGTTGCTTTCCAAGTCCTATAATTTTCTGTTGGAATCTGGACATTTTGAATAATAGAATGTGGCAACTCTAGAAATGATATCCTTACCACCTCACTCCAGGGTTTGTTACTGGTGGTTCGTTGTTTTGTTTGTTCATTGACTTTGCTGAGCTAATTCTGTAAAGTCTGTATTCTTTGTCATGTTTGGCTACCAAAATTTCTTCTCAGGTGTTTAGTATCAGCCAATTATTGGACAGAAATTTCCCTAAATGTTTTCAAACCAGTAAGTGTCCCAGTCTTTGATGAGAAGCTCTGTGTGTGTGTGTGTGTGTGTGTGTGTATACACCTTCAACATTCTGATAAGTAGTTTACAACTCTTCCCTAGCCTTCCCTTTCTGCTTGCCACTGAGCCTTAAGGTCAGCCAGACATGAGAGATTAGGGCCTTATCAGGCATTTCCTGAACATGTGCATAGTCCTTGATATTATGGAACCTCATTCCCCATCTGTCCTTTAAATTTTTTGGTGAAACTAGCCCCAACTAGTTTCACTACCTCAGGCAGCTGTGATGTTAAACAATTGCTTCTGATTGTTTCTGACAAATGTCCTAGGAATAGGAATAAGGCTATATGCACAAAGTGAGTTCTAAGCCAGGTCAAATAAAGACAATCCCTATGGATGGAGCTTCTCAAGTCAAATAATGACAGTTCTCTGGGGATAAGGCTTTTGGGGACCTCTGAACCCATTCTGCTGCCTCCAGTGGCTGCTAGCATACTGGTTTTCAAAACCACTGTAATTATAAGGCTGTTGGTTTACAAGACTACCACAGAGCTGGAGAGATGTTAATTGGACAAGTCAGATGCTATAAAGCTCACTGTTCCAACCAAGATTCGGTACTTTCTCTTGTATACACACTCTTTGGTTTGTTGCAAGTCTTTGGTTAATTTCTGAAGTTCTGAGAGGTTGATTTTGACAGTTTTAGCCAGTATTCCCTTTTTATGGAGAAGCAGATTTTCTGCCATTCTGGAAGTGCTTCTACCAGGTTTATTTTTATCTTCCATTATCCTGAATTGATCCCTCAGCCTTCAGTTGTCTAAATCCTTGAGTATAGCACAGTATTTTCATCAAATATCTTACAAGAAATATGAGAAGGTGATATAAAAGGCCATACAAAAGGATGAAGATGTAAGTATAGGCTCTGATGCCTTTTCAAAGTACTGCTGCAAGGTCCTGACCCGTGTGTGGATAAACATTTGAAATGTCAAAGATCTGCCAATTCTTCATTCTTTGTGAGAGCTAAAACATTTGGATAAAGAAAAGTGAAGTAGATTAAGACGAGCTTTCTTACCAAAGTTACTGTGAAATCATGTTGGGAGCCTACTAGAAGATCTTTGTTTTATTTTATTTTATTTTTTGTTTTTTGGTTTGTTCTAATTTTACATGCTAATTAACTTGAAAATGCAGTGTTTAAATAGAGGTACAAGAGAGATGTACTGTGGAGGGAGGATGTTAACATTTGGTAATTCTGTCTGATGGGTGTACAAGTTACCTTATCTGTACTATTCGTATATACATATTATATACACACACGCACACACACAGAGAAGCAGTCCTTGCTTTGCAGGTTCAGATATGCCTGTTGTGAGCTACTATGACTTAGTTAAATAACACCAGTAGCTCAACAATATGGTTCACATTTCAGTTATCATAGCCTATTAACTGTGAGAAAAATGCATAAAGTTCCATGGTAGCTCCTTAGTCCACAAATCACCATGTAATTAACATACATATCATGATCAGTGAGCAATCACAGCCATTCTTTCAAAGTCTGTCAGTGAATGGTAACTGCACATCTGCAATAGTTCAGGTAATGACAGTAAAGTGTGCAGTTGATAATCTAGTATCTCCCAGTGGTAAACCCACACAGTACTGTATGAAAATGGGTAACTTTCAGAGAGAATTGCTAAACAAAGATGATAGTGCAGCAAAGAGAAAAATGATAAAGATGGAAGTGAAGGGAAATTTGAATGGAATATAAATGGTGTTTTTTTTTAAATTTTTATTTATTGATGATACTCACAGAGAGAGAGAGAGAGAGAGAGGCAGAGACACAGGCGGAGGGAGAAGCAGGCTCCATGCACAGCGAGCCCGACGTGGGATTCGATCCCAGGCCTCCAGGATCGCGCCCTGGGCCAAAGGCAGGCGCCAAACCGCTGCGCCACCCAGGGATCCCCTATAAATAAATGGTGTTATAGAAGAAACAGGCAACTGTGAAGATACTGACACTGCTGTCTTTCCAGAGAGTCTAGATTTGCAGCCAGAGGAACTTACTGAATATGAACTAGGATGAGGAGACTGGTTGTGACGAAAAGGATGAGGATGTCCCAGACAATGTCACATTAAAGGAATTCTGATATATTTCACATTGAAAGCTCAGAGTATAAAATTTTGAAAGTCATCCAAACATGATGCATTACCAAGGCTCAGAAAAGATGCTCTATATAACAATTCTACCAGGAGAAGACCAGCACTATTCGAGTTACCTTTGATAAGTTTCTCTTATCAAACAGCTTAATTCTCAATGTCTGTAATATTTCAAACTACAGTGCATTGAATTAGTTTTACTTTTTTTTTTCATTTCCTTATAAATTTACAACTGCTCATGAAGAGCGTTTGAACTGTTTTGACAAAATTTTTAAAGGTCATGGGACAATCTTAATTTTCCCAGTTGATCATTAAAACAATTTTGAAAAATAAATAAATAAATAAATAAATAAATAAATAAAACAATTTTGCATGGTTCACAGTCATTCGTACAGTTCCAAAGTACTGTGCAAGAAAGGACTGTATACATATATATATATATGCACACACATATATGGATGCATACATATGCTACATATATCATGTATAAAGTATATACACCTTCTGTATTATATATAGTATGTCCGTGTATACACATACATGCATTTTGCATAGATGCATTTTATGCAAAAATACACACATACATATATACACACATATACATGCTACATACATCATGTATATGGTATATACACCGTCCGTATTATATATAGCATGTATGTGTATACACATACATGCATTTTGCATAGGTGCGTTTTTATGTAAAAATACACACATATACATATATGCCACACACACACAGATACGTACACATATATGGTACATACGTCATGTATCGTATATACACCATCATACACATACATGCACTTTGCATAGATGCATTTTTATGTAAACATAAAATCTTCAAACGCTTTAGGCTAGAACACATACACGATGATTGCAAACCATTAACCGAGAATTATAAACTAAAACCATTTTTTCCTCTGTCTTCTGGAAGCTTGTCAGGGGCTTCTCCTGGACTCCACACGGTTGCAAGGGCTCTGACGGCAGCCTCCGAGGAAACCGAGGCACACGCGGCGCGGGGCCAGGGAGGCGGGGGCGGCGGGCCCGGCCCCACTCCTTCTGCCCGAGCGGCCGGAGCAGTCGGGCCGCCGCCCGGGGCGCACGCGGGGGCCGCGCGGGCCGGCGGAGGGGGCGGTGCGGGCGGCGGCAGCGGCGGGCCACGCACGGCGGCGGCGGCGGCGGCGGGAGCGGCCGGGCACGCACGGCTACGGCGGCGGCGGCGGCGAGGGCGGCGGGAGCGGGAGCGGGAGCGGGAGCGGAGCCGGAGCGGGAGCGGGAGCCGCGGGAGCCGCCGGAGCCGCGGGAGCCGGGCGCGCACGGCCGCGGCGGCGGGAGCGGCGGGAGCGGCGGGAGCTGTGGCGGCGGCAGCTGTGGCGGCGGCGGATGGCCCAGAGCTGATCTATGCGGCGCCTGGAGGGGCTGTGTCTGCGGCGCCGGCGGCGGCGGCGGGGCCCTGCCCGCGAGCGGAGCGGGGACAAGATGAAGTACCAGAAATACCTGACGGTGCTGCAGATGGCCATCGGCGTCACCCCCTCCAACCGCGGCAGCCTCCTGCCGCTCAAGAGGAGGCTGTGGTGAGGGCGCGGCGGGCGCGGGCCGGGGCCGGGGCCGGGCGGGCGGGCGGGCGGGCCCGAGGGCGCGGGGAGCGCCGAGCGCAGCAGCCATTTCGGAGCCCGTGGGGCCCGCGCCCCCGCGGGCAGGTGCGGCCGCGACACGCAGACGGCGCCCGGGGGGAAGGCGGGGGCCCGGCGGCTGCCGCCCGGGGCTGTCCTTGCCAGCCCGTCCCCGCCGAGGCCGTCGCTCGGGGTTTCGGGCGGGCTCCCCCGCGGGCCGCAGAACAGCCCGCGATGTGTCAACACGCACCCGCCGCGGGCAGGCGACGGGCCAGCCGCTCGCCCCCGCCGCGAGGGGAGTAAGTTCCGCGACGCTAATGGCACGGTGCGGGGCTGCATTTTACCCGCACGCGTTCCAGTTCCTCTGACCTGGAAACCGTTACCGGCGGTAACGGGAAGAGGTCGCCCTTAGAAGAGAAAACGTCCGAAGTTTTCCAGGTCTGGTGGACACCGTGGAGGATCTGTGGGGTTGTGTTGCGTTTCTGTGAGCGTTTAAGTGGGGCATGCGGAGTCCCCGGGGCTGCCTGGGCGTTCCGCCGCCTCAGACTTCAGCGTGAGGCTCTGTCGCCAAATAGTCCAGCGAAGGGGTGGTGACTGTCAAAAGAATATGTCCGCAATCTTGCTGTTCGGTAGCTATTTTAATTTTACATTTTGTGGTCTGTGGAGATTTACACAGTTCGATTTTAATTGAATTGAATTTCAAGGTTATAGGGAAAAGGAAGTGAGGCCGCTTGTAGGCATTTGAGAAAAGTAGTTTGTGCCATCTAAGACTAAATGAGTGATCCAAGGAACGTAAAGATGGAGCAACCAAAAAAAAAAAAAAAAAAAAAAAAGCTTAAAAGAAAAAAAAAAAAAAAAGAATGCCCCATAATGAAGAATTTTGGAGGTAAGACCAAAAAATATGGGCAGCAGAGTTCAAATTCAGCTGTGCCAGTTACTCTGTGACCTTAAGCAAGTTACTGGAGTATCTGTTTCTTGGTCTGTACGGTGAGAATGATATTGTCTACCTCCTGGGGTCATAACCCAGATCAACTGAGATAATGAATACAAAGCATCTGCCACTAGGTCTGGCTGAATAATGGGTGCTTAGTGACTATTAGTGTCTTCCTCACCGCCCTCCCTCTAATAATTTATTTAAAGAAAGAAATTTAGGGATACCTTGGTGGCACTGCCTCCAACTCTTTCAGCTGGGGTCCTGACCTGGAGGTCGTGAGATCCAGCCCTATATCTGGCTGCACCCTCAGTGAAGAGGCCACTTGAGTTTCTCCCTCCTTCTCTGCCCCCTTCCCCCACTTTTCCTCTCTCAATCAAATAAAAATTTTTAAAAAGAGAGAGATGTATTCTGCAAACAGTATTTTAATTTGATGAATAGCAAGGGACAACACATCAAGGACTAGACTGGTAATAGTTGGCAGTAATTAAGAAATGTCCATGGAAGAAGATTTTTAGCAAATATATGAAGACTGTCGCTATTATGAAGCAAGAAGCAGCAACATTGCAAGATGGCTTTTCAGGTTGATAAAGGAAAGAAAGAAGAAAAAAAGAGGTCAGCACCAGCTCTGCCTTTCTCCTGAGCACTTACAATATATAAGGCACTACATATTTTACCTAATTGCCATACATGCTACCTCCCCCCCAACCGTGCCACTGGAATGTAAGTTGCATGGGGGCAGGCCTTTTTGTCTGTTTGGTTCATTACTAAGTCCCCTATAACTGATATCTGGTACAAAATAGTTTCTGAAAAGATACATGTTGAATAGATTTATTCTTTTTTTAAATTCAAATTCAATTAGCCAGCATATAGTACATCATCAGTTTCAGATATAGTTTTTAATAATTCATCAGTTGCGTATGACACGTGCTCATCATATCATGTGCCCTCCTTAATGCCCATTACCCAGTTCTTAATAATGCATAACCGGGAAAGAAATTTTCTTGATGTCAAATTTAAAAACTAAGATGTGGGAATATTGTTTGAGGAACTGTTGGGCATGAATATTAATTAGCATCAGTGGGCCACCAAGTCAGGATACTAGGTTTATTCTTTTTCAGTGGAGTGCTGCTTCTGAGAATACATTCCCCAATACAGTGTGTGAAGAGAGGACACAAAGAAATAAAATCCAGGTAACTTTTGTGCTCTAGAGATTCATGTTTCAGGCAGGCAGGGAACCAGGGCTGCAGTTAAAAACCATCTAATGAAGAGAGAGCCTGGAAAAAGCCAGGGAATTTTGTTTAACTGATCCACAATCTTAAATGAGCATTCCAGAATTTCTGCTCAATGTTAAGTGAATTTGCAAATGCTAATATAATTTCTGTAATGGCAAAGTGAAGAGCATACATGATGGAAACTCTAGAGTGGATGGTACTTCAAACGTGTATATATATATATATATATATGTATGTATATGTATGTATATGTATATATATGTATATGTATATATATATGTGTGTATATATAGTCCTTTCTTTCTTTAAGTTGAAGAATATTGTGCTGCCTGACTCATCTCTCTCTTACATCCTCTGGAATTGATTTTCTAGATAACATTTCATTTTGCCAGTATTAGAGCCAACGGCATATGGGGAATTAAGACAGGTGCTATTACATAGCAAGAAGATGTGTGGATATGGGTTCTGACTCCAGCATGGTGGGTGGGAACCAATAGCAGACATCAGCATGGATTGTCGGACCTTGGGATGCACTATACCCATTTAGAAGATGTGAGGGATACTATGATAATTGGTTGTGGCACATACGAAGATTTATATGAAATGTGCTTACGCGAAAGTGCATGCTGTCTGTGTTCCTCTCTCTCTAAATTCTTGCAGTCTATGTGGACAGATGGCATGCCTGCAAAACTTATGCGGATGGAAGTAAAGGGTAGGGTTGCCTGGTCCAGGGCTCTGGCCCCACACTTCTATCTAGTTTGACCACTTGTGCTCATTAGCTTTCTTCTGTGCACCATCTTTTCATCTTTCTGATTGGCTCTGCAATTCCTATAAGGAATAATAGATTTGTACACCATTTTTGGTGGAAAGCAAAGCAGACAAACAGCCAGACCTGCATCACTGGAGCCTGCAAGAACTTTGTCTTCTCCTTGTCTCCTTCTCCAAGAAATTTAGGAAGTAGGACTGTTTGGTTTTGAATCATTAGTGTTTAAGAACATAGAACTAAGGCCTGTGACCTCTACCCAAAGTAGGTGTGAGTTTGTGCAGCTTGCAGCCAGTGGGTATCTTCTATAATTGCTGCTTCTGAAAAGAGGCAGCAGGGCACTGTTTTTCCTAGAGCTGCTGTAACAGATTACCACTGATTCAGTAGTTTAAAACAGCGGAAATGTATTCTCCCTCAGTTTTGGAGGGCAGAAGTCTGAAATCAAGGTGTCTACAGAACCAGGCTTCCGGGAAGGCTCTAGGTGGGAATCCTTCCTGCTCTCTCCCCATTCCAGGTGGTTCCAGGCATTCCTTGTGGCTGACTCACTTCCATCTTTCTCTGCCTCTTCACATGGTCTTTGTATGTCTGTGTCTTCTCCACTTCTGTCTCTTATAAGGACATTTGTCATTGGATTTAGAGTCCACCTGGATAATCCAGGATGATCTCATCTCAGGACCCTTCATTATTTCTGCAGAGACCCTTTTTCTAAATGAGAGTATCATTCACAGATTCCTGGGGTTAGGAAAAATGGAGAGGGAGCACCAACCAATCAAGTACAGGTCCAGGCAAAGTACTGCCAAGTACTGAGGCAAACTCTCTGCTTTTCAACAGGTGTGAAGCCCAAACAATTGTTACTCCTGTCGATTTTATGTGAAATGTGAAAAATATTTTCATAATAGTTTTATTGTTATTCATCCAGATTTTTGCATGGAGTGCCCTTATTATCATTTACACTGATCTTAGGGGGAAAAGAGAATGTCACCTCATTTTCTGCATGCCTCTAAAGATATTTCTCCCAGCTATTTGATTGAGTAACTATTGAAGGTGGTGTGGCATCAGTGCACTCATTCAAGTAGTTGTCCAGTAGGCAGATTCTGGAAAAAAGAAGAGCTGCCATTCCTTGAGTTTATTACCTGATGGACCCAGTAGAAGTGCTTTCCAAACATCCTCATATAACCTGCAGCACCACTATGAGGTAGCTGCTGTTTCCTCCCAGTTTTACAAATGAGGTCATTGACTTGCCCAGAGTCACACATCAGGTTTTATGCCAGTTGTTGGGGTTAAAAACACATTTGAGCAGGGACATGACAGTCTAGAAAGGAAGAACAACCGAAAACAGGTACAAAACAACTGGAAAGTGCCTTATAGAATGTTGTTTTTCCAAGGGTGGCCCATAGCCCCCTCATGGGTCACAGAGGTTCCTGTGATGGGACAGGAATGGCTCTAATATGCACGTCCTTTCTTGGCTTCTTTCTTTTTTTCTTTATTGAGGTATAGCTGACATACAACATATTTCTTTCAGGGGCACAATATAATGATTCAGTATTTGTCTATATAGCAAAATGATCAGTACAGTAAGTCTAGTTAGCATCCATCCCTTTCTTAGTTTCTTTAATGCGCAAATTGTAGCCAGTTATACACATTCTTATTTATATGTACAACTAAGGGCCAGCCATGTATATAAACATTTTAAGGCTTCTGAAGTCTGATACTTAAAGACAAAAATTAGCATTTTACCAGCATTTATGGAAGCATCCTTCACAAGAATTCAGTATCCTTCTAAAGTCAGCTGCCTTGCTGTGCTTAGCAGTATCTCGAGGCCTCTTCTTACACCCTTGTTTGTACTTCCCATTGTCTGGGGGAAAGATGCTCTGCTATCACCCATCAGTATTCTTCTTGAGTTGGTTGTGGTTATCAGTTCCTGATATATTTTTTAAGGCTTTATTTATTTATTTATTCATGAGAGAGAGGGGCAGAGACATAGGTAGAGAGAGAAGCAGGTTCCCTGTGGGGCGCCCGGTACAGGACTCGATCCTAGATCCCCAGGATCACCACCTGAGCTAAAGGCAGACGCTTAACCCTTGAGCCACCCAGGCATCCCTAATTCCTGATATTTTAAAATTAATATCTTGTAGAAAGATTGTTAGGTGTTATTTCTACCGGTATTTTGTTCTTGTGTAACTGCTTAATTTCTACCATTTTGATTATTTTTGCCCAATTTTTTGTTATTATTGAGATCTTTTCCACTAGAAATTAGAGATGGATGAGGTAGGCAAGCTTAGGAGTTGTTTGTTCCAAGTGAACCTTGGTCAGAAATTGTTGTGAGCCCAAACTTCTGCATTAGAAACCAAATGAGAGGGTTTCTGCCTGTCAAGCATGCCAGCCCTGACCACAAGGAAAAACATGGTCGTATTACAGAGGTTATGAACAGAGTGGAGAGAAGCAGAAATTTTCTCCCCAGTCATCCCCTAGAGATGAATAAATGGAATTAAGAATTAGGAAAATTTTCTTTTCTTACTTCATTGTAAGCTAAATATCGATTTCCCTAGAATTCAAGGGAAAATATCCAAAATGCTTACATCTCAGTTACTAACTTTATTTTCCTTGTCATCAAGGGCCATTCTCCTAAATATTTGGGAAATAAAGCCCAGAGTCTGAGTTAATTCAGTTCAGACCACACCATCAGGAGAGTGGGACTTTGGGATTAAAAATATGCCTGGGGCATCTGGGTGGCTCAGTCGGTTAAGTGTCCAAGTCTTGATTTCGGTCCAGGTCATGATCTCAGGATTGTGAGATCAAGCTCCATGCTGGGTGTGGGGCCTGCTTAAGATTCTGTCTCTCTATACTCCCTCCGCTTATATTCTCTCTCTCTCAAATAAATAAATAAATAAACCAAAACAAAAACAAACCAAAAAACTAGAACAACAACAACAAAATACTCCTTTTTCTTTTCCCTCCACATCTCCACGTGGAGACGTCAGAAAGAACTGTCCTTCGTGGGCTTTTTGTATCCAAGTACAGCTCGTCTTAACTGAATTGTAAATATTCCTCTCTATTCTTAACGAGGTTCCAGCAGAAAAGTATTTGAACACACAAATCCCTGCCCCAAGACATATATTAATTCTCAAAAACAGTAGTAAAACAGAAGAGAAGTGACATTTTAAATTCCCCTATATCTCAATGCCCCTTCTACTTATCTATGAGTTAACATTGTATATTATTATCTGGAATCATGTTTATTTCTTTTCTTTTTTCCTCACCAAAGAAAAGGGGGTCATTACTGAACCATATGCTTTTTAACCTCTTCGTTTCCCAAAGACCTGCTCAAAACTCTTACTCTGTAGGAGCCTGGTTCTCTGCCTAGGCAAAGCACCTTCCTCCTGCCCAGTCTGTGGGTGGGGTGGATACAGACCTGATATTCACCTTCTATATACCAATTCAGTTCTACTCTTTAGTAAATGTTTTTATTATGATCCTGGTGGGGGAGGGCAGGATTATATTTAGGAGTTTTAGTTATATTTAGATAGGATTTTTTTTCCTGATTTCATCACTAGACTTGATATTACATTGAGTTAAGTCTGATAAATTTTTTGGCTGTCAGTCATTTATACATTTGGTGGATATAAATTTTTATCACAGACTTCAGATTTTAGGTTTGGTAAAAAGGTAAATAGTGATGCTTTTCGAGTCAAATGAGAGAAAAACTTGTGAAAAATATCTTTGTCAAAAAGTTTATATTAATTTCTTATGATTATGTCACATAATCAATGCTATCAAAGTGAGAGAAAAGAAACAGAATTTAAGACTTACATATTGTTTTACAAATCTGTTTTTCTTTCCTATATGCCTTCTTCTCTTAAGTGAAATTCTTCATTATTTTCATGGAAGCTTTTATTCTGCAGAGAAGAGAGCAACACTGTACAATGTACTACTTTTTTTTTTTTTTTGTATTGAGAATAATGAGCAGGACATCATCAGAATTTTATCCTTGGAGGTGACTTGAAAGGTGCACTCATTAGCAATTCAATGAAATAACGAAAATATGCATTAAAAAGCCACAACAGGGATGCCTGGGTGGCTCAGTGGTTGAGTGTCTGGGCATGATCCTGGCTCAGGGCATGATCCTGGGATCCTGGGATCAAGTCCTGCATCAGGCTTCCCGGAGGAAGCCTGCTTCTCCCTCCCTGTTTCTGCCTATGTCTCTGCCTCTCTCTGTCTGTGTCTCTCATGAATAAATAAATACATAATTTTTTTTTAAAAGCCACAACAAAAATACTAACAGTTTGAGTAAACAACACCAAATGCCATCAATGGACCAACATTTTTGCAGAATCTCTGAAATGTACATACTAGATTGGATGGATCTACTGAGAGAAAAGCCTTGTAGGAACCACTGTCCACAAAATGAGCAGGAGAACATTTCTGCGCAAAGAGAGGTTGATAGCGTGCAGCAGCATTCCAGGGATGGAAGGAGCAGAGGACATTTGGGGAATTAATCAGATTCGATGCTCAGTTGACTCCTTGCCTCCCTAGTTTGTGACAAGTTGTGGACAACAGTGTTGCTTTCTCACTTACCAAAGCAGTGAATGCGAGCTCTTGGGCCAGAGACACAGGGCTGTAGCTGAGATAGCTACTGAGCCCTGTGACCCAGAAGAGAAGTTACTTCATAACAGCCTGTCCCATCTCCCTGCCAGAGTTGCCAAAGGCAGGCCACAATAATCTCGACAATGCAGAAACAGATGTTCTCTAATACAAGTATAAGTAGACATTAAAAATCACGAAACAGTTGGAGAAAGCCAGTATTAAGAGAATTACTGTACTCAACAAACAAAAGAACTAAGTCCTGAGAAAATAGAAAAACCATCGATTTAAATGGTTATTTTCAGAAAGATGCAAGAGAATATTGTATTAATAAAACACAGTATGAGACACTTCAGAAATTTAACCTTTGCTTATTAAACTGAAAGAGAATGGCTGAACGGATAAAACTGAAAAGCAAGTTAGCAACCTAGAGGAGTAAGCTAAAGAACCACTAAAGAATAAAGGGATCAAAAGTATGAAAGAGAAGTTAAGAGACCTTGAAACTATTTCCAAGAAAGGGTGGAGCTTTTGGTAGGGTTGTCTTGGTGTTGGAAAAGAAGGGAAACGGAGGTGGGTTTAATGTTGTTTCTTGTGGAACAGCAGATAGGAATACCACTGAACTGTAGATGTTGATAGAAATATTTCAGTTTAAATATATATGTGTATACAAATATATTCTGGAAATATAGAAGTATGTATATATGTATGCATATATTTATGTATCTATGCACATATAAATATATAAATATGTGTGTGTATATAGTTAGCTAGAGTTAGAGTTGCCCTAATAAGATGTGTAACTTTGTTTTTTGTTTTTGTTTTGTTTTGTTTTGTTTTTAGATGTGTAACTTTGAACTATGAGTTGGAAAGGAGAGAGTCCAGGGGTGGGTGGAGACATAGAAAACTCAATCATATTAAAAAGGTGGGAAAAGAAAAAGAAAGCATTTAAACTAGAAAAATATAAACTATAAAACAATGTGGCAGGAATAAACCTAAATATATCAGTAAACACAACAAATTTGAATGGATTAAGTTTCTCTCAAAAGATACAGATTCCCAAATTGGATAAAAAAGAAAACAATAAGGCAGCCTGGGTGGCTCAGTGGTTTAGCCACGCCTTCAGCCTCGGGGCATGATCCTGGAGACCCATGATCCAGTCCCAAGTCGGGCTCCCTGCATGGAGCCTGCTTCTCCCTCTGCCTGTGTCTCTGCCTCTCTCTCTCTCTCTCTCTCTCTCTCTCTCTGTTTCTCATGAATAAATAAAATATTTTTAAAAGAAGAAAAAAGAAAGAAAATAATCTGGTTACATGCTGCTAAAGAGTTAACAAGATTAAGGGTATAGCTAAAAGAAGGGCAGGGGGAGACAGCAGGGGCTTGGAAAGGTTCAAAAGACAAGCACAAAAAAAGATAAGTCAAGAAAAAAGATAATATATAAATGTAGATGGGGAAATTAATAGACAAAATAGCATTTAAGGTAAAGTCTTTAACTGGAACAGAGCCTTTTAATATGATGAAAGGTTAAATCCCAGAAAGATATGAGTTATAAACATTAAAGCATCTAATACAACAGACTTGAAATATGTAAAGGAAAAACTAATATATAAAGATCAGTTTCAAATCCATATTCATGTTGGAAAACTCCAAAATAGTCTTTTTTAATAGAAATCAGCCCTTCAACAAGATAAGTGTAATTAAGGATACAGAGAAGTTGTTATAAAATGATAAAGTCACTCTTCCACTTGAGGATACTCCCACCCTCACATGAACATACTTTCTTATATCTTGTTGATGGAGGTATAAGTTGGTAAAGCCTTTTGAAAGGTAGTACCTAGCAACATCTAGAAACCTCTGACCCTGCGTTTTACTTCTAGTAATCTTTCCTAAGTAAATACTATGTGCGCAAAGATGTTAACTATGTTCATTGCTTTATAGTTTGATAAACATTTGAAAGCTAAATGCCCATTGGTTAGAAGAGTGGTTGAATAAATTGTGGTACACCTATATAATGAAATACTGTTTAGCCATTAAAAGAAATGAAATATGTAAGTTCAAGCCCCATGTTGGATATAGAGACTACCTAAAAATAAAATCTTAAAAAAAAAATGTGGGGGGAGGGGAGATGCCTGGCTAGTTTAGTAGATAGAGCATGCAACTCTTAATCTCAGGGTTGTAAATTCAAGCCCCACATTGGGTGTAGAGACTAATTAAAAATAAAATCTTTTAAAAATTGAAATAAATCTGGTTATTCTGGGAAAAGCTTCAAGATATATTACTAAGTGAAAAAGTAGGGTGCAGGGCAATTTGATCACTGCTAAAAAGTTTCAAAGAAGATTCACACATACCTGGATAAGCATGGGCATTTGTTTGGGAGTTTATACAAAGAACTGTTAGTGGTGGTTGTTCTTAGAAAAAGGAATGGGGATTTGGGATGGGGGGAGAAGGAAGCTTTACTTTTCAATTTTGCATCTTTTCATACTCTTTAAATATTCTAACTATAGGGAAGTAGTACTTTTAAACTGCAGGCATACCTAATCTAGTCTATTTTATGATATTCATTGCCGTCTTATTATTATATAAGTCAAATTTACTTTGCTAATAGTCCATCCAGTGTATCCTTTTCAAGCAATGAGAGAAGACCTATTTTTTTTAGAGAGAGAGAGAGAGTGCACGCTCACAGAGAGGAGGGATAGAGGGAGAGAGAAAGAATCTTAAACAGGTTCCATGCTCACCATGGGGCTCAATCTCAGGACCCTGAGATCATGACCTGAGCCGAAATGAAGAGTTGGACGCCTGACTGAGCCACCCAGGCGCCCCATGAGAGACCTATCCCTTTCAGACAGCATTTCAAGTATAAAATATTAATTAGGTCGGGAAAGTTGAAAAGTATGTGAACATGGAATGTATACAAGCAGGAAATCTGATCATAAAATAAGGAAACTGATTTTCACAAGCCACACATAACAAATCAGTCTTACTCCTTAAACCTTTGTCATCCCTAAGATGATAATCCACTAAGTAGTTTCCTCCCCGGTTCCCAGGGCACCTTCTAAGGCTGTCAGCATTAGTGGCACAGAAGCGATTGAACACATGGTGGACTTTGTGTGTTTACATGTATCCCAATGTGCATAGATTAGATTATTTACCATTTCTTTTTATCTGTATTTACTTGGTTCTGTAATCATGTTAAAATTAAGTGTTGGCTGTCATGTTTAAATTTTTGAAGTTACTTTCATGCTTGAAAAAGCATGCTGAACAGTATTTGTGGTTGTACAAAGTGATAGCCAACTTGCTCCAAGCGTGCTGGGCTCTGGGCTGAGAGCTTGATAAAAAATCACCTAGAGGGGAGCAGATGCCTCCCAGTTACCTAGGAAACTTCAGTCTGGCCTTCATTGCTTCTTTGATGGTCACAGAGTTGACTTTTAGTGAGTCTTTTTTTTTTTTTAATTTTTATTTACTTATGATAGTCACAGAGAGAGAGAGAGAGAGAGAGAGGCAGAGACACAGGCAGAGGGAGAAGCAGGCTCCATGCACCAGGAGCCCGATGTGGGATTCGATCCTGGGTCTCCAGGATCGCGCCCTGGGCCAAAGGCAGGTGCCAAACCGCTGTGCCACCCAGGGATCCCCCACTTTTAGTGAGTCTTAATGTAGAAATGTTTGAACCCCATCAAGAAAAATTTCTAAGCCAGCAAGCTGCTGAGAAATACTTAGAAAGGGTATCTGGGGCAGCCCCTGTGGCCCAGCAGTTTAGCGCCGCCTTCAGCCAGGGGTGTGATCCTGGAGACCCAGGATCGAGTCCCATGTCAGGCTCCCTGCATGGAGCCTGCTTCTCCCTCTGCCTGTGTCTCTGCCTCTCTCTCTCTCTCTGTGTCTCTCATGAGTAAATAAATAAAATCTCAAAGAAAGAAAGAAAGGAAGGAAGGAAGGAAGGAAGGAAGGAAGGAAGGAAGGAAGGAAGGAAGAAGAAGAAAGAAAAGAAAGAAAGAAAGAAAATACAAAGAAAGAAAAGGAAAGAAAGGAAAAGAGAAAGAAAGAAAAAGAAAGAAAAAAAGAAAGAAAGAAAGAAAGAAAGAAAGAGAGAATATCTGATCAGAGGTAGCTCCACTGTGGTTCTTAGCTTCTTGTTTGAAAAAGAGCACGAGATTTCTAGAGCTATTCTCAAGTAAGTCCTTATTTCATGCTTGAGAAACATATCTACTTCAAACCTGTCTTTTAAGTTTTTTTCCCTTCTTGCAGGGTAACGCCATCCTCTGAAAATCCAAATGGTGCTACTTCTAGCGTCAGCCAAGGAAAACCTTCTTTAAGACGAATAAAAGGGAGACTGCACAGAAGCAAAAGCCTTGACAGCATCGATTTCTGTGAACTCACTGTAAGTGGACTGTGCAGTATTTTTTTAAATTTTTCAAAGAATGTGAACATTTTTATTTCATTTTTATTTGCATAAAAACACAACAGTTGTATTTTGTGCACATTTTTTTTTGGCAATAAAAATGGGTTTATCCAACAGGTTACCAACCAGAATGCTTTGTTAACTGGTATCTGTATGAAACATCTATAATAAATGATTGTGATTTGAAGACCAAAATAAAGAAATGCTTCCTGAACTCTGCAACAAAAATTGAATTAAGTTCAGTGGAGTATTAATGTAAGTTTCTTAGAAAGTTACAAATCTGCAAGTTAATGTAAGTAGGATCTAAGTGTTTGATTAACCCCAAATATCCACCTTCCTGGCAGCGCCAGAAAATAGAGTTACTCTGATATGATTAGGACAGATCCTGATTCAGCTAATGCTAGTCCTTTCTATTTGTTCGAAGTGATTAACATTAGTGGTCATATTCTTTTTTTTCCCCCAGGCCAAGTGACAGGCTTTCATGTGAGTATGTGATACGTTCATGCATGTTTTAGAGGAACACTGGCACTTTCAGTCCCCACTGTCCTTTGCTATTAATTATGTTGTTTAGCTCATAAGAGATAATGTAGTGCTATAAAGGACATAGTAGAATTTTCTTTGCTTTAAGAAGAATTTATTCAAATTTATGTAGGGTTCAAATTAATGGATATTTAGGATGTTTAGCAGACCAGATGTGTTCGCTTCTCCCCTTGGAGCTCTGAAAATTTCTGAATTATAAAAGTACCATTGAAGGATGCCTGGGTGGCTTGGCTCAGTCAGTTAAGTGTCTGCCTTTGGCTCAGGTCATGATCCTGGGATCAAGCCCCACGTGGGGCTCCCTGCCTAGTGAGGAGGCTGCTTCTCCCTTTCCCTCTGCCTGCTGCTTCCCCTGCTTGTGCACTCTCTATCAAATAAATAAACTCTTTAAAAATCAATTAATAAATAGAAATACCATTCACCATACCTGTTTCAAACAGTGGTAACAAAGACTTTCTTTTTTGAGGGTATGACTTCTGCAATCTTTTATCAATAGTTAATGAAACCAAAAGTTCAGTAAATGTGGATATTCTTAATTTTTATTTTAGTAACTATTCTTGTTAAAATAATTATACTCAATTTTGCCTAAAAGTGTACTTGACCATTTTATGACACAAGGCAGCAGAAGGTGAAATGTGACCTTCTTGTGAAAAAGACATTTAAGCAATAACTGAGAAAAGACAGTAAGGTTTTGCTAAGCAAAGCTAATAATATGACTAAAGAAAATATAAATATGCTTTAATATAAAGAGAATTGCTTTGCAAAAGTCAAACACTGAATTGAGAAGCAGTTTTTTTTTTTAAGATTTATTTATTTATTTATTTATTCATGATAGACATAGAGAGAGAGAGAGGCAGAGACACAGGCAGAGGGAGAAGCAGGCTCCATGCTGGGAGCCTGATGCGGAACTCAATCCCGGGACTCCAGGATCGCGCCCTGGGCCAAAGGGAGGCGCCAAACCGCTGAGCCACCCAGGGATCCCCGAGAAGCAGTTTTGAGTTACTTTTTGGAATATAAAAAATGGAAATTGGAATTTATCAGGTTCTTTTTTATAGTATTAAACATTGTCATTACTGAAGGTAGTCCAATAACTAATAAATCTGGCATGTCATAAAATATGTTTGTTTGCTTAATTATGGTCTCTGTGGTTGGAGAAGAGGTAAATATATCAGTAGACTATGACAGGAAAAAAAAGCTTTACTTCATATACTATTGCTTTCAGCCTCCCAACAATAGAAATAGATTATTTTAGCTGTGAGGAAAAGTTAGCAGATAGAGCTATCTTTTATCATGATGAATATGTTTTAAAATTATTGATAATTCATCCCCTGCCTTGTGCCATGCAAGAGTTGATCTGGCTCAAGTGAGTACACAGTTCAAGCAAGGAAAAAATAACACTATCTGCAGAATTAATTTCTTTCTTTTTGAAATCTCTCCAATTTGACTTTATCTCAAAAGTGAAATGTCTTAGTTATCCCCAGAGGGAAGACATTTGACACTGAGGTTAAGAGAGAGAGGTAAAGTTGAGATTGATGGAAGGTCCCATTCCAGGGAGGAACATGTATGTGTTCAAGGACTACGTGGTTTTCTGCTTTCTGGAGAATACATTGAGAGGCCATGGACTTTGGTACACTGATATTTAATCTCTTTCAGTAATGAGAATGTATTAATGAAATGTAATTAGGGTTCACCCTTGAAGATTGCAGGGGTTAGAGGCATCAAGCCTCCATGCAGTCAAAAATCCACTTATAAGCTGATTCCCCAAAAACTTAACTACTAATAGCCTACTGATGACCAGAAGCCTTAGCAGTAACATAAATAGTCCATTGACATGTATTTTATGTGTTCTATGTATTATACACTTCATTCTTACAATAAGCTGAACTAGAGAAAAAGTGTTATTAAGAAAACTGTGGGAAGCCTGGGTGGCTCAGCGTTTAAGTGCTTGCCTTCGGCCCAGGGTGTGATCCCAGAGTCCTGGGATCAAGTCCCTGCATGGAACCTGCTTCTCTCTCTGCCTATGTCTCTGCCTCTCTCTCTCTCTGTGTGTCTCTCATGAATAAATAAATAAAATCTTTTTAAAAAGAAAAAACATCATAAGGAAGAGAAAACACATTTATAGCACCGTGTTGTAAAAAATCTACTCATATCTAGACCTATCAGTTAGTTCAAACCTGTACTGTTCGAGGCTCAACAGTACTGCAATCAATTAGACTTTTTTGCAGTTTGAGTTCGTTTTGTTTCTCAGGTTTCGCAGTGATGGGTGGTAGGACAGCAATGTTTGAAGATTTTTAGATTCTTAGAAATCTTTATAATGTGCATGTTCCGTTTTTAGGAAAGCAATAAACTGATTTTCCAAACAACAGAGAAATTTTTAAAAAGAGCCTAACAGCCTGGCTACTGCCACCATCTACCATAAGCTGTGGCAATTGGTGTTGTAATATCCAAAATACATAGGGGCATATAGCATCTTTAGCACAGGGATAGGAAGGTTGTTTTCCCCTCCACTTCTTCAAATCTGTCTTCTTTTTAAAAGAAAGAAGTGCTACTCTTGAAAACTAGATTAGAAGAGAGTCTCAGAGGAGGAGAATGGGATTCAGATCTGGTTCTCTTACACAGTTGACTCTAATGTAATCATAGAAAACCACATTTCAAAAGCTTCAGCCACAATGTTCAAAGGGTAATTACTTGGTAAATGATGGCCAATTATACAGGAATAGATACTTCTCATCCCCTTTAGGAAATAGTTTAGCCACCATAGGTGTCTCTGTTCAAAAAATAATGAAAATTTTGTCATATGATCTTTTTAAAATCTGTAAAAAATTTTATTAGATGTATGGCTTCCTTTGACTGCCAGAGCAATGAGCAAACCTTAAAGTAGAAAGACATACTTAGTTCATTATCTCTGGTTATGTGCAAATATCAAATTTGCATGACCAACAGAATAACGTGTATTTTTTTATTTTTACACTTTACTTTCAATTTTGCCTAAGAAAAAATACAATTTTTATTGCTTTTGGAAAAACAGAGCAAATAGAGTAAGAAGAGGTCCACTTGCTATGCATTCAAGGTCCCAGTTTCTGGCTGAGAAACCTCGGATTCCAGCTGAGTTGGCTGGCTTCGGTCCAGGCGTCAGATTGATGCCATTTCACTCCTGGGGAGAGGTGATTGTTTCAGCTTTCTCTGTGGGGATTAAATGGGATGGGCATCCTAGTTCATTTGGCAAATCCTACAGCATAAATGACTGACTTCCGAGTTCACTGGAGGAGACTGGAATCCATCCAGTCTCACTGCTTCCATGAGACAGTGTCCCAGAGATCCTTGGTAAACTTTTGTTGGGCAAGGCCTGCACTGGACAAGTCTGTTATGAACACCTGTCTTGCCTGGAAAACCTGAGCCTTTGTTCAACACTCTAATGGGTAAAATGCTATAAAACCACGTGACAAGTTCTCACTGCCCCTTGAGGTGATGGAGTGATGTATTGATGATCGGAAGAAGAAAAGTGACTATTTTGTCTTTAGACGCAGTTAATGATGTTGATATGCTGAACTATTCCGTTTCGCTCTGGGCCATGGCCTGTTTAGAGTGATCAGGTTGCCTTGTCCCTCCCTGCTTCTCAGATACTTCTAAGTGTATAGTCAAAACATTTTTAGTGATAATTTAAAAATTCAACAGACTGCTTGAAATTTTACAGCTTCCTTGATCATACATCCTCCCTAAAACAGGAAAATGGAGCCAGTTGAGTAGGATTCATTCAGTGCGGGGAGGCTCTTCTGAATATAGACTTACACAATTTATTTCCTGCTTTGTGGGTGTAAATCTAGATTGCTAATTTTCTCTTTCTGCCAACAGACAAATACTCCAAAAAGTTTCATGTACAATAAAGAGAAAACAGTGAACCAGTTAATAGTTTATGGCTGTGTTCCCTTAGCTTTGGATTAGACAGTTGTAGTCATCACCAAGAACCATTAGGCAAAAACGATAGGTCTCAAAATCTTCAGAGGAGTTTTTGTCATTAGAGGAAAAATATGTGATAATAAGATACTATTTGGAGTATATTACTTTTATATGTATTTCTGGGCTAATAAGTCACATTTCATTGCTGCCTTGTTGTTAAGGTAATTCTGTTTATTTTTATTTTTATTTATTTTATTTTATTTTTTTAATTTTTATTTATTTATGATAGTCACAGAGAGAGAGAGAGAGAGAGAGAGGCAGAGACACAGGCAGAGGGAGAAGCAGGCTCCATGCACCGGGAGCCCAACGTGGGATTCGATCCTGGGTCTCCAGGATCGCGCCCTGGGCCAAAGGCAGGCGCCAAACCGCTGTGCCACCCAGGGTTCCCTGTTTTTTTTTTAATGATCAGCAATTTTTCATATTTGAAAAGGTAACTTTTTTCTCCTGATAAAGAGGAGTCTCTATGTAGGCTCATAGAAAATAAGTGTAACCTATGAAGATATCAGTGATAGAAATTTTCTCCTTCTCCCTCTACCCTTTAAGACCTCCTCTGTGAGCTCTGTGGGACACTTGAGAGAGTCAAGAACACTGTTTTAAAACTAAATATCTGACTTTTAATACCTACCAAGTTTGCTTTCTTCTTGGCATGATTGGGTACCTGACTGGTGAATAAGGAGCTGGGCACCCCAAGGTGAGAAGATGGAAGGTGGTTATGTGAAGGCACATTGAATACCAACTTACCCTGCCTCCCATTCTGTTGGGAGGGGGCCAGCCACTTCTCCCCTTTCTTGCTCCCACCTGATCACCATTGCCCATCTCACCAGTCAGTATGAGAACCTAGAAGAAACAGCAGGGAGCATTGGGGGCCCCTTTTACTCTAGGTGCACAGCTTTCCCTCCTGACCTTTAGTGATATGGGCATCTTTCTGTTCACTTTTACAAATCTGCATCATTGTAGGTGTTGGCCCACGACCACCAGCAGATCTCCTCACTGTGCCCTCAACTCTTAGTGCATGTTTTATTCCTGATTGTATCAAGGGCTTCACCTCCTCAGAGACAGGGAGCATGTCTTTTATATTCCCCTGAATGCTACACATGACGGATTTTATGCTCATTAAGTATCTGTTGGTTGGTTGTTGGTTAATTGATTGTTTCGTTAGCTGTGGCAGCTCAGTAGAGAAAAACTTAGAGACCGTTAAATGTTCCCATAGTAGGCATTAAGAAGTAAGAGATGATGTAAAATGATGTAATTCATTTGATATGGAGTTAGGTAAAGTAACCAGCTTAATCTGTTGACCTATTTATGGGAAACACCCCTGAATAGCAAGAAATAAGGGGGGGAGCAAAGTAGACGTTGTGATGCCATTTAGAGGTGTATTGGAGGTGGAGGTGATGGTATTGGTGATGAAGGTAGAGGTGGTGATGGGGGTGGAGATAGAAGTGTACATACCCATTGTCATTAGTCTTTCATTGAAACTTTTGAGAGCAAACTGTACATATAATGTCTCACAATCTCTACATTTTGAATACATAGGTCCCCCAAGCAGGGTCATTCTCCACTTTGCCACCATGTAACAAATCAGGAAATCAACACTGACATGATAATAGTGTCCAATCTACAATTCCCATCCAAACTTCACCACTTTCCCAGTGGTACCTCTCTTTCCTTTCTGGTGCAGGATCCCATCCAGGTACAGGCATTGGTTAGAGATGTCATGTTTCCTCCTTGACAGTTTTAAAGAATCCTGAACCTGGAGCCGTTCAGTGTTTCTCATGACTAGATTCAGGTCATGTGTTCTTGGCAGGAACAGAGGACCTGCCGTCACTAGTCCCAGTTCACCAAGCACCTGGCCTCCTTGCTGGCTTCAGTGTCAGTGAACTAGACACAGGAGTGTACTGTGGCCCACTCCCAACCCTCCCTGAGGATATGCATTGCTGTGGGGTACAGGAGTCTTCCAGAATTATCACCCTCATTAATTTTCCAGAGTGGGAGAAATCAAGTAGAGTTTTGAGGCTCTTGTGCAGAACAAAGTAATCTGGCTGTTATATATGTTTGGGACTTCCAGAGGCCAATCTGAGTCCAGTTTGTCAATTAACAACCAATTAATAGTAGACAGTTTGCCCTTAATGGTTACTTTCATTAAACTACATATCTAAGGGACTCTCACAGACAGCCTTGCAAGGACTCTTGTCTTTTTGGAAAATTATAAGCATAATGGCAATAAGCTGTCTATTCCTCTGAATACTGTCAGCTTCTACCTTTATCTTACAGGCTTTTTGGATTGGGTCCACAGGTCAGAATTTTGTCTTCCATTTATGTCAGCGACTCCCTCTTTAGTTTCTTTTCACTAGCAAATGCTTTTTGAGAAGTTTGTTGGCTCTGATTTTAGGCGAGATTTTTATTTATCAAAACTGAATAGAAAAATACAGATGAGCCTTTTAGAAATTTAGATCTTAAAGAAAACAATAGAGAAATATTATTTCTAAAAAGAGAATATGAGGTCTTTAGTATTCTACCTTAATATATATTTCATAGTCTGTTTTGAAAGCAGTTCTTTGATTTTGCCTCTTTCTAGGGCTTACATTCCATCCTTGGTGGCTGGGCTGGAGAGTAGCCAGCTACTGTCCTTTCCCTGTCTCCAGCCACAGCCTTCACCTCTCTTCATGCAGATCAAGATGCCAGCCCCACAGCCAGAATATGTCCAGGCTTCATTTTTGGCTCATCTGGGACCCCTCTCCTTCATATCTTTCACACACACCACCACCGCCTCCATCATCATCTTGTCTGCTGTTAGAATGGTCAGATCTAGTAGAGCAAGCAGAAAAGTAAACAGACATGTTGTACTATGAACAATAGTGGAGGCAGTCCAGGGTACCTCCAGGGTACGGCAAAAGAATCACAAGAAGGTGGCCCTTGAACTGTATCTGGGAATGCATCTGACTTTATTTGGGGGAAAAGTGGGAAGGAGGTCATTAGATTGAAAGAGCAGAGCAGGGAGTGGAGACAGAGCTGAGAACTACTAGGGGTATGGAAAGATACTATAGTTTGTTTTGAACCCCAGAGCTTTACAGAGATGCCCGGGGCTGGGCTGGGTGGATCTTGAGCCCCCATCTCCCTCTTCAGCAGACGTAACTCCGCTTTGATCTGTTCTGCTGGAAGGTAGGAGGGACACACAGCTGGAAAAAAAAAAAAAAAAAAAAAAAGACTCTCCCCTGGGACGGTTTTGCTAGAACCAGAGAGTGCTAGTTCAAGGACAGTCAGAAGTAGAGGAGTAAGCCAGAGAAGTTCATGGATAGATGTTAGAGAAGCTGAGGAGGGCAGTTTCCAGAAGGGTGTGGGTAATCCACAGATACGTGCGGCCTCAAAGCTGGGGTGGGGAGCGGGGAGGGCAAAGCAACTGGGACCTGCCAGTGGTCAGAGAAGGTCATTCGAGGAGTGAGAACTAGAGTTTATATTTTCCTTTGTTTTTTATCTTGAGAGGAGAAATAATGTAATTTTTCATAAAGACACAGAACAGAGAGAGCCATCAGCACTTTGAAATCTACAGAGCTGATGTCATGGACCCTGACAGTTATGTCACATTTCTGACAGTTACAGCCCCCTCGCCCTCAAATCTATGAATGGGGCACACGATGTTAGAACTCACCCTCCGGGTGCTGTGCTGTTGGTGGTGACCGGGCACAAAGGTGGCAGGGGACATTTGGAGGTGGTTGGCCACATTAGCCAAGGGCAGTGGGGAAGGCCAGCAGGCCGGAGAGGTTGATAATAATAGAAATAAAAAGAATATTTTCATGGGTGCTGAAAGAGTAAATGTATGGAAATGATCCTTTATCTAAAATGGATAAAGTATCTCAGGTTCTCAGAGATGATCTATTATTTCACTATTTTTCACTCAGTGAATGGAATCATTTGATTTCCACATTTGTTATTGAACAGAATAAATAACCTCTGAAGAATGTAATAATGCAGTGTGTTTGTGTGTGCATGTGCATGCACACATTGTTTCCATTGTGGAGAAAACTGGTCACATTTCTCTTTGAAACAGACATCATTGTGTTCCTGGATGAGAGCATGTTAATTCATCTGGTTATTCCGTGACTTCAGAGCAGAGAAGGGGAAGTCTCAGAATGTGTTGTTTGCCATTCCTGTAACGTGTTCTATTTTGGGGAAGCTGCCCATGTTGTAGCTAACATTTAGTGGGTACTGACTATGCCTGATGGAGAGGCTGAGTGAGGGCCACACACACAATAAGAGTACCTGCTTTTTCACACTGGCTCAGGAGAACCTGAGAAAATAAACTAGGAGGAAAGGAATCCTTCCGTTGCCTTCGCGCTTTATAGTTTTCATTCCTGCAGTGAATGGGGGCATGAAATATTGATTTGTCTTCAGTGATGACTTCATAGCTTGCAGGAGGACTCCTTCCTCAGAGCCTGCTTTGGGTGCTGTCACAAGACCCAGTCGTCCCTGGATATCTTTGTGGCCTGTTTGTTTGGACACCAGCATTATTTCCAGATTATTGGAGCTAGCTCTCCCCTTCAGAGGCACTGAGAGGCGGCACAGACTTGAAGTGAGCCTTGGCGGGCAGAGCTTGACAGCCCTGCCTGGGGAAGTGCTATGGGTGAAAAGCAGAGATGATCGGGGCATTCCAGAACAGACCTCAGGCAGCCAGGGCTGGGAAGGAAGGGGTTCCAGACACAGAAGGAATACCAAGAGCCCAAAGTACTGAGATACCCGGTTTGCCCCAGGACCAAAGAACATTGCATGTGACCTTTATATACAATTTTAATATCAACTAAAAGATCCTCTGTGGTGAAGTATTACCAGAAAAATGTAGCTGTGACTAGGAAAGATGTCATTTAAACTGGGCCTCAGCATCGTCACAGAATGTGAATGTC
This sequence comes from Vulpes vulpes, assembly GCF_048418805.1. Classification (NCBI taxonomy): domain Eukaryota; kingdom Metazoa; phylum Chordata; class Mammalia; order Carnivora; family Canidae; genus Vulpes; species Vulpes vulpes. The sequence continues at coordinate 87,291,831 of NC_132793.1, read as the reverse complement.
CGTTTGCAGAAGTCCCTGGGGAGAATCTCAGTAAGGCCCAAGCAGATACAGCAGTTAATTGTGGCATGTTCCCATTGTCCAAGCCACCAAGCCTGGAAAGGGTTTAGTTTCTGCTTAGGAGGCTTTATCCTGAAATCTTTTAACAGTCAGAGGTAGGTGGGCACTTCACAGTATTATTTTTGACTGGAATCTTCCCCTTGTGCCCCAAGGCAGGTGGCCTGGCTACACACAGTTTGGCCAGCCACATGGGGGCAGGGCTTTCTAGCAAGTGCACTCTGGCAGCCAGAGCAAGGCTGTCCAGCTGGGGTCCTTCTGGACTAAAGACTTCACGCTCCCTACTTGTCACCCATCATAACTCTACTTAAATTTGTGGTCCATGGACTTCCATGTGGAAATGAAAGTGGAATATTTGTTACAATTTGAAGTTATTTCAGATGTTTGAATTTCTGAAAGCAGTTATTACTTGGAGAGGTTCAGCCTAGGGCAGATGAGTGAGCCACTCTGTGCTTGTTGGAAGGTGATTTATATCTCAAGAGCTTTGATGATTGGAGAGTATCTGACAGTCGAGACTCTGCTTTATTCTTTGGGATGAAAAACAAAAGTGTTTCTACCCTTCTGTAAGGACTTCTGTGTGACCAGAATGAAGTCAAGCTTTTTTTGTTGTTGTTTTTAAGTAACCCAGTTGAAACTCTTTAGAACTATCTACATCCTATATCCCAAACATGATTTTAGTTTGTGATCTTTTTTAAATTATGTTTTGGTATTCATTTCCGTGTTTGTTATAACCTTGGTAAGCATTTATTAACTTTGTTTCTCTCCATTCTCTGTTTACTAAATTTTGAAAGATTTATTATAATTAGAGAATAAAAACCTTAAACTAGCCTTTAACATATTTTTTTTCCTTCTGATCTGACTGTATACTTTGGGTTACTGCATTTTATGTAGATACTCAGAATCACTGGCATTTTCCTATTTCGGCATGAAAATTCATTTTCAACATTTTGGAAATTATATGATTCAATATATTATTGTTGCTACTACTTATATTTTAAAAACCTGTTTCACCTTTGGCTTCCAGTGTATGTTCCATGTTCTCAGCAGAAAGTTTAAAATGGACTATTTAGTTTTAAATGACTTATAAATGTTTATTTTTTCTCCCTTGAAAATGTTAACAAGATACAGTAAGATTGGAAAGACATGCTGATGTTTTGAGGTAGGGCCATATTTTAATTCATCTAACCTTTGTTTTAGTTTAACACTAGATTTACCATCTAGTAATTAGATTTTTTTTCTGGTAAAGAGAGATGTTTTCCATTGTACTTTTTCATATCTAGGTGTATTTTGGAACAGGACAAACGAATAACCTAATTGGAGCTACTGCATTATCAAAAGTCTCATTTAGGAAAGGATTCCAGAGTCACGGTTTGCCCTTCTTGACTTATTCTCCAGATGATGATTGTGTTAAGTATGTCTCTGTATGTCATTTTTTATCTTGGACTGGGTCAGTGTTGTCTGTGTTAGGTTGTATACCGATGGTCCCCAACTTAACGATGGTTCAACTTAATAAATTTTCACCTTTATAGTGGTACAAAAGTGACGTGCCTTTCAGTAGAAACCATACTTCATATTTTGAATTTTGATCTTTACCCAGGCTGGCGATAGATGGGACAGTATTCTCTCATGATGCTGGGGAGTGGCAGTGAGACACAGTGCCTGGTCAGCCACAATCACAGGAGTAAACAACCAGCGCCCTTAAAACCATTCTGTCCCTATACATCCATTCTGTTCTTCACTTTCTGTATAGCACTCAATAAATTACATGAGTTATTCAGCACTTTATTATAAAATAGGCTTTGTGTTAGATTATTTTGCACAACCGTAGGCTAATGTAAGTGTTCTGAGCACATTTAAGGTGGGCTAGGCTAAGCAATGATATTTGGTCAGTTAGGTGCATTAAGTGCATTTTTGACTTAGGATCTTTCTAATCTACGATGTCTTTATTGGGATATAACCCTAGTGTAAGTCAAGGAAGATCTGTACTTGTTATTATCTTTGCACATTGTGTGCAGATAGTATCTGATAACTATTTTTCAAAGTTATTTTTTTTAGGATTTATTTATTTTTTGGGGTGGGGCAGAGTGAGAGAGAGTTTCAAACTGACTCCATGCAGAGGAGCCCAATATAAGGCTCCATCTCATGACCCTAAGATCATGATCTTACCCAAAACCAAGATTCTGACGCTCAACTGACTGAGCCACCCAGGCACCTGTGCTTTTCAAAGTTATTAAATACTTCTATGTCATGCATTCCTGAGGAAATACTTTAGTACCTGCTGGTTTTAGAATGCCATTGTTTCTTAGTTTTCATTTCAGAAGATACAACATACAAATGTACTGCTATTTTTTGTATGTTTTCTCAGATTTGTTTTGTATCATTTTTTATTTTTTATTTTTTTTTAAATTATTTTTTTAAATTTTTATTTATGATAGTCACACAGAGAGAGAGAGAGAGAGGGGCAGAGACACAGGCAGAGGGAGAAGCAGGCTCCATGCACCGGGAGTCCGACGTGGGATTCGATCCCGAGTCTCCAGGATCGCGCCCCGGGCCAAAGGCAGGCGCCAAACCGCTGCGCCACCCAGGGATCCCTGTATCATTTTTTAAAACATGGAATCAGTGCCTTTTTTTGGATGATATGAAATGAGAAAATCTAAAACTTACCTGGTAGAAACCAGCACAATTTGGAAGCCTCAGGATCCCCAAATCTTTGTTGAAGATTTGATTTTCCAGCATATTACCACCTGATATTAACTTTTTCTTCCTGGTTTTTGACTGATTGAAGAGTTTCAGAAATAGTTTACTCTTAAAGTGTGATCTTCTCTGAGCATAAATTCTGTAGCATTCATGTCATATATAATCTATAATTATGAAAGATTACAGTCTCTAACAGTATTGTTTGCTAATTACCGAAAGAGCTGTATAAATTTCAGAATTTGTTTTTAACACTTACACCAACTTAAAATAAGTAGTAAATGAAATGAACCACCTGTTACTGCATGCATGTTTGTCCGTAGATTTGATGAGAGGATGATTGGAGATTAGTAGAAAATGAGAGGAAACTATAAACAAAGGAGTGAGGCTAAAGGTAACTGACCTGCTCTCCAGCTGGACTCCACTGGAGCAGCCAGTGTTCCTTGCGTGTACACTGTAGTCTCCAGAGTACAGATACCTGGTATACAAACAGAAACTAAGCCAGGAGCTGGATGATCAGAGTGGCAGATGTGAGAAGGAAAGCTTCATCTTGGAGAACCAGTGGGTGGCCCTCTAGACCCAGACATAGGAAGGCCAGAGGCTTGGTCTTGGTGGCTTAGAACTTGCTGGAGCTGAAGCAACAGGAAAGAACATCAGTGTCTACAATAACGTGGACCAAGGAAGGCAGATGCTGACAACGTAAAGTAATATAATGAAAACTTAGCAGACTGCTATATTTAGTATGTAGTAGAATGTTTTTAAAATTTTGTAATTTTTAAAGCATGGGAGCGTATTAAGCATATTTATATGCCTAGGGGAGCCTTTGAAGATACCAGAGGGAGAAAGAGGTGGATGCAGGCTCCGGAGGTAAGGAGGGAAGGATAAAAGTCAAGGCACCCAAGTGTGGAGCGCTCCACTCCCCAGAGGAAGAACTGCATAGTTGCATATAGAGATAAATTCCAGGTTGGGAGGCAGTTTCATTTTCTGAGTGGGCAGAGATTGCCACTTAAGGAAGAGGTGACAAAGAAGAATTGCTACTGAGGGCAAAGGAGAGGAAATGACTGCCAGGCATGGGGGCCAGTAGAGGTCAGAGACTGTGACTCATCCTAGGACAGCAGTGAGAGCTGGCCTAGCTGGAAGTGAAGGGTGTGGGCAGTGAGACAAGAGAGGAAGAGAGGCTAGAATTGAAAGGGGGGAGGCTGACTGAAGTGATGGCCCAGGGGGACTGGACTGATGATGTAAGGAAGTGAAATGAAGGGACAGGGGACACCAGGGCTTTCATGCAGAAAACAGGAGCTTTGACCTGAATGCTGGACGGACATGCTTAACTTGTCGGGAATAGTGCTGGCTTTGGGCGTGGACTGATGAAGGGAGGGGCGGGGGCGGGGTTATTCCAGGACTGGTAAAGCTGGGAATTTGATGTCATTTGGAATGACCCTGGCCATCTGTGAAGAAGCAGGCCTTGGGGTGTTTATGATTCCCTACTGTCCCCTCCTGGTCATTAGTGTGCTGCTCTAGCAGGCCCTGGTGAACCCATAGTACCTTATGGGAGACACAAGGATTTTAAGAAAACACGGGCTGGGCCAGTCACTGCTGGAAGAGATAGGGACTTAGAGAGTCGAGTTGTTACTGATAACTGGAACAAAGGAAGGGAATACAGAGTTCAGAAGGTAAAGATAAAGAATTTAAAATTAAGTGAAATTTGAGGAGAAATTTGAGAATAAGGAACATTTGAGAAATGAGAAAAGAAATGCTTTGTGGAGGCAGTTTGAACTAATTGGAGAGTCAAATGCTAAATATTAAAAACACCTAGGAGATCTACAAGTGATGCTGGGGATGTGCCAAAGAGCAGCAAATGGTTCATCTAAGCAAATAGAAGAAACATCCGTGGAATGTGGAAGAATGTGGGTATAATAATTTCTCTGTGACTTCATTTCTGACAATCATTTTCCAAATACTTCTGAGAGTAATAATTCAGTTTCCTTCTAATGGCATTGCTTTGATATTACCTCAAAGACTTCCACACTTAACTTACTAATTTATTTAGCCTACAGGAAGATAAAAGCTATTTCAGAAAGTGGAATTGTTGGAACATTTTGTAAATCCACAGTCAAATCAAAAATCTTCGCCAGCTTTACTTCCTCTAATCACCATTAACTCTTCACCCACCACTTATAACAAAGCTAATTATAGCTTTGCCTCCAACAAATGTTTGTATTTGAAGTTGAAAACTACTTCAGAGGTTCCACATATTTCAGTTGTAGGCTTTATTTCTGCACATACTTAGAACATAACCTTTTAAAAAATTTATTACTCAAATTTTAGATCTCTTTTTAGGGAATAATTAAAGAGGTCAGTAAGCGTTCTTGTTTCTCCAGTTTGTTGGGTTTGTGGCACAAAGGAGTCTACATGCAGGTTTTATCTTGGCGTCACTCAAGGTGGGGCTGACTTTTAAGAGGTGAAGAGAGCATGGAGCTTGGATGTTGAAGAAATTGAGAAAATCACAGTGACAGCCCAGCCCTACTTCTCCAAGACCGAGGTACAACCTCAGTTTAACTTAATACCAGTACCATGAATCATCACATTTCTTGTTTAATCACAGATGTTTAGGAAAACATGAGTTGGGTTATTTCACCTTGAATTGTTTTGCTTTTAATTCTGTAGGTTCAACTAGCAGTTGCTCAATTGAGCACGGCACACAGAAACATTCATTACTTGCAGCATTCTCCAGGAGTGTGGATAGACACTTGTATATCAAAGAATGATGTTAAAATAAACAAGGTTTTCCTTCTTTTAAGGAAACGAGCCTGTCAGTCACTTGGGTCACTGGTTAGGTTGTCCTAAAAATTCCCCTTAGCATCACTCAAATACTTGTCTTGGTTCTCATGCCATGAATGACTTGAAGCAAAGACATAATGAGGGATTTGGTTTTTTATTTCTAGTAAGCTCTCAGATACAGCTTTGCAGATGCTTTTTAATCCAAATAGAATTCTGTACCATGCCAGATCTCAGTACTCAATTACCAGGTCTACCTCCCGGAGGTTCCCCTGGTCATGATCAGCTTGAAACACCAATTTTTGGGGCACCTGGGTAGCTCAGTGGTTGAGTGTCTGCCTTCGACTCAGGTCAGGATCCCGGGTTCTGGGATCGAATCTCGCATCAGGCTCCCTGCAGAAAGCCTGCTTCTCCCTCTGCCTATGTCTCTGCCTTTCTCTCTCTCATGAATAAATAAAAAAAATTTTTTTTTTAAAAAAAGAACACCAATTCTTTTCTACAGCATCAGACCATGAATCATGTTTCCTGTTTTCGAACTTCATTGTCTCCCACTGTCTTCAGGTTTCTGTGTCCTTGTTTTCTTCTGTCTTCCAGCATCTTCAGTCTTGGGGTGTATCAGGAAATTTTTTCATAATAGGTGTATTATCTGGTATCGAGGATATGATGCTCACTCCGTAGAGCTAAATCTGATTTCTGCCATCTTGAAAAACATTTCCACTGATTTGTCACCTTCTCTTTCCTACCACGTTTGTTGACTATGTGGTCCATACACACGCCTCTACTCCCACTTTCTTTGCACTCCAGCAGTCTGATATTGTCACCACAGCCCTATTGCCTTTTCTTAGCATTTATTCTCTTTAAGTGCTCTCCTTTTTATAATTCAGCAGTGGAGTAGTATTCTCTCCTTGAAATTCTGCAATATCTGGATTCTCCTCCTACCTCTCTGTGCCTTTTCTTTTTTAGAGTCCTTTAATCCATCATCTCAGTGTAGTCTGTATTCAAACATTTAGTTTTCACTCTTCTTTTCCTCCTAGTCTCTTCCTTCAAAGGTGATCCATTTATTGCCCAAGGAATGATCTTGCCAGTCAGCATTCCCAGACCTTACCTTCTTAAGTGTTTGCTTACAGCTCCAAATCGATGGATGTCACTTGAATGACCCTCCCTCATTTTAGATCCAACTTTCCATGCATATGTACATATGTATATATTAAGGTACATATTATAGTGTACACGTACATCTCTGTATAATGGAAACAAAGTGTAGAAAAAATTTAAAATATTAACAAGGATGTTTGCATGCATAAAGGATTATTTATGATTTTCCTGTTTCTCTATATTTGTTTCTTTTTAATTTTAACACTTTGATTATTTAATATTTCATGGCACCTGGGTGACTCAGTAGTTGAGCATCTGCTTTTGGCTCAGGTGGTGATCCTGAGGTCCTGGGATCAAGTCCCTCATCAGGCTTCCTACAGGGAGCCTGCTTCTCCCTCTGTCTATGTCTCTGTGCCTCTATTTATTTCTCATAAATAAGTAAAATCTTTTTTAAAAATAGAAAAAATTATTTAATATTTCAATTGTATATTTTAATACCTCTACAAAATTTCTAGTTATTTTATGTAATCATAAAACTATTAAAATATATTAGTTTGAAAATATTTTTCAGTAGTTCTAATACTGTTCAAATCAGCTTTAGAATTCTTTGTTTCAAATAACAAAAAAAGGAAGGGCAGCTTGGGTGGCTCAGCGGTATAGCGCCACCTTCAGCCCAGGGCCTGATCCTGGAGACCCATGATTGAGTCCCACGTCTGGCTCCCTGCATGGAGCCTGCTTCTCCCTCTGCTTGTGTCTCTGCCTCTCTCTCTCTCTCTCTCTCTCTCTCTCGCTCACTCTCTGTCTCTCATAAATAAATAAAAATCTTAAAAAATATATAACAAAAAGGGAAAAGATATTCTCAGAGAAGCTAAATATTTATTTTTCAAAATGGAATAGAAAAATGAAGACTTCACATTTTTCACATATACCTAAGTTATCTGGAGAGAAGATTGATTATAGATTTGTAGAGTTCTTTGTATATTTTAGTTATTAGTTCTTTGATGGTAAGATGCATTGCAAATATTTTATCCTTATGGTTTATCTTTTACTTTCTATCTCAATTTGAATGTAGTCATGTTTGGTAGTCTTTTCCTTTATGATTTTTACTCTTTTAATGTATTGTTTAAAAAACCCTTTCTAGGGCACCTGAGTGGCTCAATCAGCTAAGCATCTGCCTTGGGCCTCGGTTCATGATCCCAGGGTCCTGGGATCCAGCCCCACATCGGGCTCCTGTTCAGCAGGGCATCTGATACTCCCTTTCCCTCTGTCTGCCATTCCCCCCTGCTTGTTCTGTCAATAAATTAAATAAATAAATAAATAAATAAATAAATAAATAAATAAATGAATAATAACATCTTAAAAAAAAACCCTACCTTTCTTCAGGTCATAATGATGGTCCCCCTTATATTTTAAGAAATTTTTTAAGGTTTACTTTTCACATGTGGTGAAATCTTGAAATTTATTTTTTGGGTGTGGTGAGAGGTAAAGATTGCTTTATTATTTTCAAGATGGATAATCAGTTGTCTCAGGACTGTATATTAAATGTTTCAATCTCTCCATATTAATCTGTAATACTTTGTAAAAAGTAAAGCTTCCTTACATGTGTGGATGTGTTTCTCTTTTCTTTCCCATTGCTCTGTTTACCCATTCCTGTGTTGTGACTAAACTGTCTTAATTACTAGAACTTAATAACAAATTTTAAAAACTGGTAAGGCAGGTATCTTCCCTCTCCACCCTGGTTATTTAAGTTGCCTTGGCCTATGCTTGGCTCTTTGATCTTCTTTATATTTTTTATAATAAATCTGTCAGATTCCAGACAAAACACCTCATCAGAAGTTTGATTGGAATTACATTGAAGTATAAAATTAGAATGGGGGAGAATTAATATCTTCATAATTTTGATTCATTAGGCTTGGATAGAACACATATCTCTATTCTAAAATTACTCTAAATAAAGTTTTATCTTGTATGACTTATTAGATTGGTTATACAATATAGTTTTGGGCCATTGTAAATGGCTTATATTTTATTCTCATTTTCTAACTATGCTAATACATAGATATGTAATTGACTTTTGTGTTTTCATGTGATAACCAGCATTCTGTCATTTTAATTCTAATAATTTAAGATTTCTTTGGTTATTCTATATGCTTTCTTAGTCTCTCCATGTACAAAAACAAATTTATCTTGTTTTTTAATCCTTATGTCAGTCCTATTTGTCCTACTTCCATGTTGGACATTACAGTAGTCTTGATAGGGTGGTGATAGTGAGCATACATTTCATGAAACATTAGAAACATCCATTTCCTTTTTCTTTTTTTGTTCATGAGAGATATAGAGAGGCAGAGACATAGAGCGTTAAGCGGGCTTCCTGCAAGGAGCCCAATTCGGAACTTGATCCCAGGACCCTGGGATCACAACCTACCCATAGGCAGATGCTCAACCACTGAGCCACCCTGGTGACCCAGAAACATCTATTTAACGTTTCATCATTCAGTATGGTGTTTGTTGTATATTTTTGTAGGTCACCTTTATTCAGTTAGAAAAATTCTCTTCTCGTCTTAGTTTGCTAAGAGCTTATATCATCAGTGAGTAGTCAGTTTTTAAAAGTACCCTTTCTGGGCAGCCGCGGTGGAGCAGCGGTTTAGCGCCGCCTGCAGCCTAGGGTGTGATCCTGGAGACCCTGTATCAAGTCCCACGTCAGGCTCTCTGCATGGTGCCTGCTTCTCCCTCTGCCTGTGTCTCTGCCTCTCTCTCTCTCTGTGTCTCTATGAATAAATAAATAAATAAATAAATAAATAAATAAATAAATAAATAATCTTTTTAAAAAAATAAAAAGTAAAAGTACCTTTTCTACACCTGTTGAGATAATGCATTTTTTTCTCCTTTAGTCTTAATTAATATGTGCATGTCAATGTGGTAAATTTAAAAATTATACTAATGGATTATTGCTTTTATTTTTTGTTTTTAGTTCATTGTTCTCATATCCTTATATCTTCCTGTAATTTTTTGATTTGTACATTTAGATCATAGGTTTTTAGTCTTCTTTTTTTAGTTTTCTTAAGGATTTACTTATTTATTTTAGAGAGAGAGAGAGAGAGAGAGAACAAGTAGGAGTGGGGAGAGAGAGAATTTCAAGCAGACTCCATGCCCAGCATGGAGCCTGACACAGGGTCCAATCTCACAACCCTGGGATCATGACCTGAGCCAATAGCAAGAGTTGGAGGCTCAACTGACTATGCCACCCAGGTGCCCACCCCGTTTTTTAAAGTAATCTTTACATCCAACATGGGGCTTGAGTTCATGACCTCAAAAATAAGAGTCACATGCTCTTCCAACTGAGCCAGCCAGGCACCCCCAGTCTTTCTTCTTTTCAGATATACTCCTAAACACCACATTTTTCTCTAAGTAGTGACTTAGCTGAATCTCATGTATTTTAATATTTAGTGTTTTCATTGTCACTAAAGATTTAAGTACTTTCTAATATCCTTTATGGTTTTTCCCTCTGACCTAACAGTTATTTAGAACTCTGTTCATAAATTTACAGGAAGATGGACAGATTGGTTACTTCTACCCCCTTGATTTCTGATCTTACCATGGTAACATAAGAAAGTCTGAATGATAACGATTCTTTGGTAATTGTTGAAATTTGCATTATTGCCTCATAGAGTTGTTTTTTTTTTTTTTAAATGTCTATAGGATTTAAAATAATAGGTTCTGTAGTATGATCTTATGTTTCCCTTAGGCTTGTTAGTTGTTATTCAGATTTTCTGTATTTGATCAATTAATTTACTGAAATGAGTGTTTTGAAATCAGCTACTGGGGCACCTGGGTAGCTCAGTCAGTTGAGTGGCCAAACTCTAGGTTTCAGGTCAGGATCTCAGGGTTCTGGATTGAGCCCACCATCAGGCTCCATGCTCAGCGAGGAGTCTGCTTGAAATTTTCTCTCTCCCTCTCCTGCTCATGTGTGTGTGCACTCTCTCAAAAATAAATAAATCATTAAAAAAAACTACCTTAATAGTGGTATTACCCATTTTTCCTTCTAGTAATTTTTACTTTTAGAAGTTTTCTTGTTTGTGTCTCGTGATGTACATGTGCATGAGTTTCTGTTGGTTATATAACCTTGCTGTAGAATTACTGTGTCTTACATTAGGTATTTGTTCTATTAGAGTATACTAAACAGTTTTCTAAAGTGGTTTAAACAATTTTTATAGTCTTACCAGTGGTGCATGAGAGTTCCTTTTACTCTATTTTTAGCAACACTTGATGTATGTTTTAAAAAAATTTAGCCATCAAGTTAACATAATACCATTGTGGTTTCAGTATGCATTTCTTTGATTACTAGTTAGGTTGAGCCTCTTTTCATATATTTATTGATTCTGCTTTATAGTTTCCAGTACTCTGCCAAAACAGTCTTTTCTTTTATCTTGTTGACATAGTATGCAAAATTATTTTATGTCTCACTCTCTAATATCTAGAGTGATTATGAGTATTCTGTTGCTTATGGTTTCTTTTTTTGTTTGTTTTTTGTTTTTTTGTTTGTTTGTTTTTTTATAGTCTTGCTTTAGAGGTCTGGTTATTTTTGAGCATCAGAGAAAAGAAAAAAAATTAAAAATAAATCAAGGTCTAGAGAAATGTAGTCTTTTTCCAAAGTAGTTTTGCTAGGAACTTGTCAACCATAGTGATCTGGGATCATCTCAGTCTAGTTTCCAGGACTGAGATGATTCAGAACTTAGCTTTAGTACCTACAAAGACCTGCTGATTTCTGGCTCATCTTTATTTGCAGGGAGCACTCCTTCAGAATTCCAATCCAAATTAAGGAGGATTCACCAGGCTCCCTGAATTTGGTGGGCCTTGGACTCAAAGTTTCTAAAACTCAAGTTTCTGAACACAAGAATTCAAGTTTCTTGAATTTCACTACTCCAGTTTCTTTCCCTTAATTCCTGGAGTCACAGTGCTGTTGAGCCAGACTCTCCAGAGTCAGAGGACGCCCAAAAGGGAAGGTGGCCCCAAGTATGCTTGTCTCACTATTTGAACCTCCATCTTCCCAGGATTTGCCTTGGCAGTTCTTTGTTGGTTCTGTGATGCCATCAAGAAAATGTCCTTTAGGGGATCCCTGGGTGGCTCACTGGTTTGGCACCTGCCTTTGCCCAGGGTGTGCTCCTGGAGTCCTGGGATCGAGTCCCACATCAGGCTCCTTGCATGAAGCATGCTTCTCCCTCTGCCTGTGTCTTTGCCCCCCTCTCTCTCTGTGTCTTTCATGAATAAATAAATAAAATCTTTTTAAAAATACGGTAAAATTATTAAAAAAAAAAAAAAGAAAATGTCCTTTATATTTTTCTAGTTATGTTCAGAGAGAGGCTTAGTCTAAATTACCTAGCCCATCTTTCCCATAATCTAAATCCCTCCTATAGATACATTTTTCTTATTTTTATTCTTAATCTCTATGTGTATGTGTCTCTGTGGATTTTGTGGGGTTTTCCTTTTTACAAATCTAAATTTTTATCTAATTAAGCTGACACATTTCATTTATTTATAATCAGATTTATGATATATGTAGATATGTTTCTATGCCGTTTTTCTATGTATGTGTTTATCCTACTTTTCCAGGATTTTTATTTCTTTGGGTCTTTCATTGTCCATCACACATAGGGATTTTTTTCTTGTCTCAAATAATTATTTACTATTTGATGGGTCCATATGGTTATTTCTGGGCTTTTGATTGTGGGAATCAGGGAAAAGATTATGTAAGAAAGCTCTTTTTAAAAAAAGTTCTCAGCCAAAAAAAAGTTCTCAGCTTTGCTTATAAACACACTCAACCTGCTATCTCTACTTTAAAAGTATATAGATATGTGTTTTTTCTCTTCCTTTTTGTCTTTATTTCTTTGGTTTTCAATAAGGATTATATTTTCTGAACCTAGAGCTTGTTCCCCCGGGGAGAGTGTTGGGGTTGTGGCATAGTAAACTAAGCCTGCTGCCCTAGCTTGTGGCTCCCTCCCAGATTTACCGGCCATCAGGAAGTGCTGCCGAGAGGCCAAAGGTGGCCTTGGCTAAGTGGGGTGTCCAGGAAAACATGATAGAAGAAGGGAAGATGAAAATGTATCTTTGAAGAGAGGATACCAAATTATTTTTTATTTTCTTCTTTATGCTGGTCAACATCTGCCTGTCAATAGAAACCACTGAACTTTACCTCTTAAATAGGTGAATTTAATGGTATGTGAAATATACCTCAATAAAGCTATAAAAAAGGAAGATCAGCCTGTCGGAAGAGTTAAAGGAGAATGTGTCAGAAATTGCTGACCTGCTCACGGATTCCAGAAGCCTGCTCATTCTGTGTGATGGATTGAGTATGTTATATACAGGGAGAAAAGTGTGTGTATAGATGTCTATATAGGAATGATTTTATGGACTCTTGGTGAATGCGATGGTTTACAGGTTCTAATTATTGTGTCCACAGCAGAAAATTGACATATTTTTCTTGTTTTGAATTTTTAAAAAGATTTTATTTATTTATTTGAGAGAGAGAGAGAGAGAGAATGTTAGAGGCAGAGGGAGAGGGAGAAGCAGGTTCCCTGCTGAGCAGGGAATCCAGTGTGGAGCTCGATCCCAGGACCCTGGGATCATGACCTGAGCCAAAGGCAGATGCTTCACCAACTGAGCCATCCAGGCAGCCCTAAATTTTTTTAATAGCAAAGGAAGTATAGCACAGAAGAGGGACCAGCGTGCTATTTGATAAATGCCTTCAGTGAGGTGAATGTTGTGATGAGTCCACATTGCAGAGGAGAAAATGTGGGCATGGAGGTGTTGAGTAACTTGCTTTAGTAACCAGGAACAAGGGAGGAGGAGAGCCTGGTTTAATGGGCCTGAGCATCTACCCTCTTTCCCTCTCTCTGTGCCTCAGGAAGATATGTCAGAGTTGTTAGGTGCTCCTCTGTCCTCAAAGGATTTCACTTATTGGAGAAAGGTGCTCAGCTCAGAGGATCCTGAGAAGACTGAGCTTCACATTTTGTGGTGTTGCTTGTCATTTCCACAGTGGTGTCATCTGTGTGCTAGGATAGAAGGCAGCTGAGCAGACTGGGGTGTAGCCCTGAAATACTTAGAGGCCCGCCTCTGGGTCAGGGAGTGCCTGATTCTCTCAGTCCACAGGAAAGGTAGCAGTAGTGATGACTAGAATTCGTGGCTAGACCTACAAACCATGCTTTAGACAGCAATTAGCAATTCTAGACTGGCCTATATGTGTAGCAGGATCTGCTCTTAGATTATTTACTGTGTGTGGAGCAAGTTAAACGAGAAGATGCTCCAGGGAACTGCTGGCACAGGTGGATACCAGCCAGCAGTGCTCCCATGGGATTAGCTTTGCTGTTTACAACCAGCATGTGCTGGGAGAATTCCTGCTTCTGAATTCCAGCCAGTTATGAACGATGGGATTTAGGTGCAGCTAGAAGTCAGAGCTGCCCTAGTGGGCCTAGATGCTAGCAGCATTCTTCAGATAACTGCAATCTGCACACACGTGCAAACTGGGTCTGAGATTATCTCTTCAGCTCAGGAGAGCAGCCAGTTTGAATCTCATAGTTTCAGTCGCACATTTCTAAGGAAGTGGCTATGATTGTCCACCGCATCTCCAGATCAGTCATCCCTTGTGGCTAGGCAGTGTGGTCATATTACACTAGCATAGTGGTGGTTCTCAAGGTTCTCAAGGGGTTGGTATTTAGAAAAAGCAGTGGATGTCCCCCATATCCGTGTTATAGACATGTATAAAGTGCATAACAGGGATCACACTGTTACATACACTTTGTGTTCTGCTTTTTTTCACATATAGATCATGAATACTTTTTCTTTATATTCTATAATCATTGAAGACATTTGAATGACTTCTCACTGCTCCTTATTGGGCATTTTATAGTTTATTGATTTTTCAGTTGTTTTGTTAAATGTTGAGATTGCTTTTTTCCTAATTAAAAAATAATTGCTTTGAATATAAATTTCTAAATGTATATTTTCTTATAATAGATTTTAAAAAGGTAATATCTGAATCAGTGGACAGGAGTTGTTATTTTAGCTGTTGGTATGGTATGTATTGTCAGATGGCTTTCTAGAAAGGTAGAGTAACAGATGAGTGTAGAGATGGCTTGTTGCATACAGATAGTGAAACTCATGCACACAATAGAAAAAACAAATAAGGTATATTTAGCTTTAAGGATGAGATTACCAAGGTGGCAAAAGGACATGCAAATATTAGACCCAGGGATCCCCATAGGAGAGCTTTTTGCTTTTTAATGCCTTTATTGGGGTATAATTTATATACCCTGTACAGTTCACCCATTTAAAATGTAGAATTCAACGGCTTATAGTATATTTACAGATTGTGCATCCATCATCACAACTAATTTTAGAATATTTTCATTACCCTCCAAAACCCCACTCCCTTTACCGTCAGCCCCCCATCCTCCCATTCCAACCCTCCCCCCCAGGTCTATGCAACCTGTAATCTTGCTTTCTGTTTCTATAGATCTGCCTATTCTGAATATTTCCTACAAATGGAATCATATGATATGTGGTCCTTCGTGACTGCTCTCTTTCACTTAGCATGAAGTTTTCAAGGCTCATCCATGCTGTAGCATGTGTCAGTACTTCATTGAACCTTTTTGCTGCTAATTATGAGAGCTTTAGGGACATCTGGGTGACTCAGTGGTTGAGCATCTGCCTTTGGCTCAAGTAGTGATCCTGGGGTCCTGGGATCGAGTTCTGCATCCAGCTCCCTGAGAGAAGTCTGCTTCTCCCTCTGTCTCTGCCTCTCTTTGTGTGTCTCTCATGAATAAATAAATAAGATCTTTAAAAAAAGAAAAGAAAAACTGAGAGAACATACCAATTTAAGAAATGAGAAGTTTAAGGAATAATTGGCAATAAAGAAGCATTTAAAAAAGAGCAAGCTTTGGTCTTTTTGGTATCAGCAGAAGGGCCTCTAAGTCTGTAGTTAGAGAAGCAGAGGGCCCACTTGAGAGCAATGATCATGAATTTATAGCGGCACTGAATTCCTTTGTTATGTGACTTTCTCCATTGTCTTTGTGTTTTTAATGGCAATAGCAGTAGCCCTATTTATGGATGTGTCACAGTTTACTTACCTTACCCATTGTTAGTGGATGTTTGAGTTTTTCATGGTTTTCACTGTTTTGTATGCTGCTTCAGTGGGCAATCTGCTGGATAGGTCTTCGAGCATTTCTCGTCTTCTAGAAGTAGATTGTCTCCTAGGAGTAGGTTTGGTGACCAAAAGGGTATGGTCACTTTACATTTTGAACAGAGGGCTGCTTGCCTTCCTGAAAGGCAAAGGGTGTTTATGCATTAACCAATGGAACAGGAAAGCATTCATTTCCCTGTATCTTCAACACACTGAAGTAGTCTTAGTTTGTAGTGATCTGATGAGTGAAAAATAGCTCGTTAGAGTCCTTGTTTACATTTCTTGGAACTATTCAGGTTGAACAGTTGCTTTTTTGGAGTTTTTTTGGTGGTTATTTTGCCATTTATGTTTTTCTTTTTAAAAATACAAGGTTAGAAGTTTATAAGTAGAAATTTAAAATTTCTACATAGTCAGGTTTTTCAATATTTCAGTATTTCTTCCATTGCTTTAAGTTTAATTAAAATTGTAAAATCTTTTTTTTTAAGATTTATTTATTTAAAAAACAAGATTTATTTATTTACTCATGATAGACATAGAGAGAAAGAGAGAGAGGCAGAGACACAGGCAGAGGGAGAAGCAGGCTCCATGCTGGGAGCCTGACACGGGACTCAATCCCAGGACTCCAGGATCATGCCCCGGGCCAAAGGCAGACGCCAAACCACTGAGCCACCCAGGAATCCCCAAAATTGTAAAATCTTCTAAATATTTTCTTTAATATCTTTTTATTACTGTTAATTATCATTATTCTGTTAACCTGTTTATTATTCTATTATCCTTTGTTCTATTACCATTCCTTTCCACTACATTTCCTGTGGCTTTTAATAACCATTTAATTTCTTTTAAAAATGCCACCTTCAGTGTTACTCCTCAAAATATTTATTCTTCTCGAGTTACAAGAAACTTACAACCCTCAATTAGACATTTTCCCACACAGCTAACCCTTGCATTTTCACACCAATTATTTCTTTTTACTTTAACTAATTTTAGAAGACTCTCAACTGCTAACTGAAGGTTTTCTTAGAAACATAAAAAGCATTGCCCTTTACAAATGTAATGTTTATGTGCAGCCTATGGGTTAATCTGTTAATTTACAAACTAAATGTCAAATTCATAGACTGCAACCTTTGCCGACCTTTGCATTAATTTCCCTACTTTTGTAAGGTTCCTTTGACTTCCTCAATTCCTCTCTTCATTTTCCCTAATTTCTCTCTTTTCCATTCTTTGGAAAGAAGGGAAAGTTGCATTCTTTTTATTCTCCCTAGAAAATCTTCCTTTTTATTTCAAAATGCATTACTTTATCATGAGTAGTCCTGAAGAAGAGAGCCTGTCTTTGGAATCAGAGGTAACTCTAGCTCTGAGTGATAAATCTGGAGTATTTGGATTGTGAAGACGACAGGTAATAGCTGAATAAAGAGATGGCTGAGAATATCATATAGAAGTATCACTATAATTTACTGAGGAAATTATAGTTTTTCATATCTGACACACACAAGCAACTTTCCTAAAGCAGAAACTATAGGAGATAAAAGGAGAAATAGGCAGGCACTAATAAATAGAGGTATTTAACATACTGCTCTCTGATTTATACAGATCAAGTGCAAAAAATTAGTAGATGTATAGATGGCCTAAATAAATACTAAGGGGATCTGTAGCTCTGTATTGAACTGTATACCGCAGTAATAGGGAATAATACAATACAATAATATAATAATAATCTTTTTCAGGGTTGACAAACTTGACATTTTTTTATTGTGGTAAGAACACCTCATATACCTACCCACTTACCAATGTTGTACAGCAAGTCTCTAGAACTTGTTCATGTTGCATAGCAATTTTACCATTTAAATTTTTTTCTTTTATTTTTTCAGCTATATTGAGATACAAATGAAAAAATTGTAAGGATTTTTTATTGAAGTGTAGTTGACATACATACATTAGTTTCAGGTGTACAGCATAGTTATTCAACTTTTATACACATCATGAAGTGACCACTGTGATAAATCTAGCTACCATTCGTCACCATACAAAGTTGTCACATACTAACTATAAACAACTTCAGATAATTTTGAAAAACAGGAATCAAAATTTTCTGAATAAAACTAGAAATTAATAGAAACAAAAGGTTGGTTATATACGGTATAAATATACATAATATTACTGAACTGTATGCTGAAAACTGATTAAAATGGCAAATTTTATGTGTATTTTACGTTTCTTTTTACAACAGAAACCCCAACTACCTGGTGAAACCAGAGAGAATATGTGGTCTACCTTTAATAGATAACTGGTGCAGAATGGAGCTGATTTTGCCACCATAATGACCTGGTTCAAATCACACGATTTCTCCATGGGCTTGATGTATAAGCAAAGCAATCACCTTTAAAATTCGCTTCCCTGATTTTCAGGTGTATAATATTACCTCTTTTAGAATGAAGATTTATTTAGAATTTATGTAAAATACCTAGTAAATTCATGTTTTTAAAAAATAACTATGGGGGCACCTGTGTGGCATCTGCCTTTGGCTCAGGTTGTGATCTCATGAGTCCTAGGTTCGAGCCCCGCATCGGACTCCCTGTTCGGTGGAGACCCTGCCTCTGCCCCTCTCCCTTGCTTGTGCTCTCGGGCGCATGTGTGCCCTCTCAACTAAAATCTTTAAAAAATAATAATTACTATGTTCTTTCTTCAGAGTTTTCGTCGTTAAAATAGTTCCTTGAAGTGACCTTGTAATAATCAGTCAACATGAATTCATGATTTTCATTAACATTTAAAGACAATACTAATATGGACATCAAAGAGAAATGCAAAAAGTGGTCACAGGACTCCAGATTTCTCTGCTTTAAATTCAAGAACAGGTGAGGAGTAGCATTTTTACTTGAGTGCCAATTTATTCTAAATAGAAAACAGAAGTAATTATCACTTACAGTTGCAGCTATAGGATAGAATTTAGACCTAAAACAAACCTTGGAGTCAACGCCCTACTTAAACAGATGAGGGTACTGAAACCCAGAAAGGTGAACTGCTTCCCTGAACGTCTTACAGCTGATTAGTGCTAAAGCCAGAATTCAACTTTGTTTTGTATCAGGAGCGTATATCAGAAGCAGAGTAAAATTAACAGCACCAAACAGAGAGGGTTAACAACATACACAGAAAACAATAAAGCAAATAGAAATAAAAATAAAAAATAAAACTTCCGTACAATGTGGAAATTTTTAGAGTGGAATGCCCCTGTGCAAAGTCTTCAAGGTTATTTTATTCATTAAAAATGAAACTCACTCCGGTACAGTTAGAACTCTACTGGGGGTGTCTGAGTGGCTTAGTCAGTTAAGCCTCTGCCTTTAGCTCAGGTCATGATGCTGGGATCCTGTGATCAAGTCCCGTGTCCCTCGGGCTCTAGGCTCCTCAGGCAGCCTGCTAACCTGCCTCTCCCTCTCCCTCTGCCCTTCCCCCTCATGGTTTCACTCTCTCTCTCTCTCTCTCTCTCTCTCTCAAAATAAAATATTTTTTAATTAAATAAAACAAAACTCTACTAACAGTTGTTGGAACAAAAGGAAAAAATGAACACCCACTCACCGCCACCCCCCGCCCTCCTCCCCTTCCACCACCCCTAGTTCATTTCCCAGAGTTAGGAGTCTTTATGTTCTGTCTCCCTTTCTGATATTTCCCACACATTTATTCTCCCTTCCCTTATATTCCCTTTCACTATTATTTATATTCCCCAAATGAATGAGAACATACACTGTTTGTCCTTCTCTGATTGACTTACTTCACTCAGCATAATACCCTCCAGTTCCATCCACGTTGAAGCAAATGGTGGGTATTTGTTGTTTCCAATGGCTGAGTAATATTCCATCGTATACATAAACCACATCTTCTTTATCCATTCATCTTTTGATGGACACTGAGGCTCCTTCCACAGTTTGGCTATTGTGGACATTGCTGCTATAAACATCGGGATGCAGGTGTCCCGGCGTTTCATTGCATCTGAATCTTTGGGGTAAATCCCCAACAGTGCAACTGCTGGGTCGTAGCGCAGGTCTATTTTTAACTCTTTGAGGAACCTCCACACAGTTTTCCAGAGTGGCTGCACCAGTTCACATTCCCACCAACAGTGTAAGAGGGTTCCCTTTTCTCCACATCCTCTCCAACATTTGTTGTTTCCTGCCTTGTTAATTTTCCCCATTCTCACTGGTGTGAGGTGGTATCTCATTGTGGTTTTGATTTGTATTTCCCTGATGGCCAGTGATGCGGAGCATTTTCTCATGTGCATGTTGGCCATGTCTATGTCTTCCTTTTTTTTTTTTTTTTTAATGTCTTCCTCTGTGAGCTTTCTGTTCATGTCTTTTGCCCATTTCATGATTGGATTGTTTGTTTCCATAGTGTTAAGTTTAATAAGTTCTTTATAGATCTTGGAAACTAGCCCTTTATCTGATACGTCATTGGCAAATATCTTCTCCCATTCTGTAGGTTGTCTTTTAGTTTTGTTGACTGTATCCTTTGCTGTGCAAAAGCTTCTTATCTTGATGAAGTCCCAATAGTTCATTTTTGCTTTTGTTTCTTTTGCCTTCATGGATGTATCTTGCAAGAAGTTACTGTGGCCAAGTTCAAAAAGGGTGTTGCCTGTGTTCTCCTCTAGGAGGTTGATGAAATCTTGTCTCACATTTAGATCTTTCATCCATTTTGAGTTTATCTTTGTGTATGGTGAAAGAGAGTGGTCCAGTTTCATTCTTCGGCATGTGGATGTCCCAATTTTCCCAGCACCATTTATTGAAGAGACTTTCTTTCTTCCAATGGATAGACTTTCCTCCTTTATCGAATATTAGTTGACCATAAAGTTCAGGGTCCACTTCTGGGTTCTCTATTCTGTTCCATTGATCTATGTGTCTATTTTTGTGACAGTACCACACTGTCTTGATGACCACAGCTTTGTAGTACAACCTGAAATCTGGCATTGTGATGCCCCCAGCTATGGTTTTCTTTTTTAAAATTCCCCTGGCTATTCGGGGTCTTTTCTGATTCCACACAAATCTTAAAATAATTTTTTCTATCTCTCTGAAGAAAGTCCATGGTATTTTGATAGGGATTGCATTAAATGTGTAAATTGCCCTGGGTAACCTTGACATTTTCACAATATTAATTCTGCCAATCCATGAGCATGGAATATTTTTCCATCTCTTTGTGTCTTCCTCAATTTCTTTCAGAAGTGTTCTATAGTTTTTAGGGTATAGTTCCTTTACCTCTTTGGTTAGGTTTATTCCTAGGTATCTTATGCTTTTGGGTGCAATTGTAAATGGGATTGATTCCTTAATTTCTCTATTTTCAATCTCATTGTTAGTGTATAGAAATGCCATTGATTTCTGGGCATTGATTTTGTATCCTGCCATGCTACCAAATTGCTGTATGAGTTCTAGCAATCTTGGGGTGGAGACGTTTGGGTTTTCTATGTAGAGTATCATGTCATCGGCGAAGAGGGAGAGTTTGACTTCTTCTTTGCCAATTTGAATGCCTTTAATGTCTTTTTGTTGTCTGATTGCTGAGGCTAGGACTTCCAGTACTATGTTGAATAGCAGTGGTGAGAGTGGACATCCCTGTCTTGTTCCTGATCTTAGGGGAGAGGCTCCCAGTGCTTCCCCATTGAGAATGATATTTGCTGTGGGCTTTTCGTAGATGGCTTTTAAGATGTCGAGGAAAGTTCCCTCTATCCCTACACTCTGAAGAGTTTTGATCAGGAATGGATGCTGTATTTTGTCAAATGCTTTCTCTGCATCTAATGAGAGGATCATATGGTTCTTGGTTTTTCTCTTGCTGCTATGATGAATCACATTGATTGTTTTACAAGTGTTGAACCAGCCTTGTGTCCCAGGGATAAATCCTACTTGGTCATGGTGAATAATTTTCTTAATGTATTGTTGGATCCTATTGGCTAGTATCTTGTTGAGAATTTTTGCATCCATGTTCATCAGGGATATTGGTCTGTAATTCTCCTTTTCGATGGGGTCTTTGTCTGGTTTTGGAATTAAGGTGATGCTGGCCTCATAGAACGAATTTGGAAGTATTCCATCTCTTTCTATCTTTCCAAACAGCTTTAGTAGAATAGGTATGATTTCTTCTTTAATAGAATTCCCCTGGGAAGCCATCTGGCCCTGGACTCTTGTGTCTTGGGAGGTTTTTGATGACTGCTTCAATTTCCTCCCTGGTTATTGGCCTGTTCAGGTTTTCTATTTATTCCTGTTCCAGTTTTGGTAGTTTGTGGCTTTCCAGGAATGCGTCCATTTCTCCTAGGTTTCCTAATTTATTGGCGTATAGCTGTTCATAATATGTTTTTAAAATCGTTTGTATTTCCTTGGAAACAAATATAATCTGATGGTACATAAAGAAGATACATGACAATCAAGTAGAATTTATTCCGGGAATTCAAATGTGACTTTTTAATCCATTTGTATGGCATTTTGTATTAGGTCAGTGGATCTCTGGAGAAAATTAATTATATAGTCATCTTCCTAGAGCCAAAAAAGTCGTTTAGCAACGTCCAACACTCATTCCTTAAAAAATGCTCAATAAAATAAGACTTAAGTGCAAAGTACCTTAACATGACTAGACATTCTCACATGTGTATACACATATTCCAAAGTGATGTGGGAAAAAATCTAGAGGCCTTCCCTCTATAATCAGGAACATGAGAGGCATACAATTTAGAAAGTGTTAAAATCTGTTTGGGGACACCTGGGTGGCTCAGTGGTTGAGTGTCTGCCTTTGGCTCAGATTGTGATCCCAGGGTCCTGGGATCCAGCCGAGCCTGGCATCTACAAAACCAAAAACCAAAAACAAACAAACAAACAAACAAACAAAAAAAACCCACGTGTGATGTTAAATTTTAATTGGAAATAACAGCATGAACTGATTTTTTATTTAAAAAGGAAAACGTATTTCCTGGCTCTGTCCACGGAACAGTCCTAGGAGTGGTAACTATAACATATCTAGCACTCTGACTGTAATGTCTAATCAGGGCTCCTTGAAAGAATGGCTAGTTCTAGATTTAGGGCAGTAAATATTCAAGATGTGCTTGGAACATTTTATTGTCCTGGAAAGCAAAGAAGTTATTAGAGAGTATTGGGACCATATTAAGAGACAAAGGAGTCAACACGAAGAGGCAATCATTGGCCAAAGTTGGGAAGATTAGGAAATTACATGTCAAAATGCAATTAATTGAAACAGAAAGAATGTGTAGAAACCTATTACTTTCTAAGAGCACTTTAATAGAGGAAGTCTGAAAACTCATTGCAGCCTATTGGATGAATCCAGAATTAGGGTCCTAGTCTGACTTAGAAACTTAGCAAATAAAAGGAAAGAAGTACGCACTTATCCTGCCTTTGTGTATCATCTGTAATACAGGTAGAGAAGTAACTAACTCATAAGGAAAAGTTGTTCTTTATAAAAGAATGTCAGCTCATAGCTGTGGAAAGAATGGTCAAATAATCATTTTACAACCCTTGATGAAGTAGTAGATTACGGCAATGGTTATTAGTAAGTGAAATCACTAGATGGAAGGTGGGGCGCGGGGGGTGGGGACTGTTCGATGCAGACTTCAGGCTGTCAGCACCTCAGTCCACTATGGATTGCTTAAAGAGGGGCCGGCAGACACTGTGGACCCCCAATGTGATGGCAGCAGGAAGCACCCAGCACTACCTATGAACTGTTTCTGCCAAATAGTGAGACCTGAATTTTATCCTGCTTTTAGAGCTACCTCTATTTGCAGGAGATATGAGAGAGGAAGAAATAAGGCAGATGACACTGTGAGGAAACAGCAGACAAATCCAAAGTGTGAGATGACTGGAACAAAAATGAATGGCATTAGATTAATAAAGGTGAGGGTGGGAGGACTCCTAGAACAAAGATATACAATCACAGGTAATACATATGTGAGCTCTGGATCTCAATTAAAACCTGTTTGGGTAAAAAGACATTTTTTAGACCTTTGGCCCAGGTCATCATCCTGGGGTCTGCAGGAAGCCTGCTTCTTCCTCTGCCTATGTCTCTGCCTCTCTCTGTGTGTCTCTCATGAATAAATAAATAAATAATCTTTAAAAAAAAATGAAATACTTCAGCAGGGGCACCTGGTTGGCTCAGTCAGTAAAGTATGCGACTCTTGATCTGAGGGTTGTGAGTTCAAGCCCCACGTTGGGTGTAGAGATTACTTATAAATAAGATGAAATAGTTCAGCAAAGAAGGAAAAGAAAAAAGAAAAGTAGAATTAGTGAAGCAAATCTCGACACCATGGAGTCGGCAGGATGGGTTCATATATAGTTCTTTTAAACTGTTGAAAGACAAGTGCCATCCCAATAAGAGTAAGCTAGCCTATCTTGGAAGGGGGACTCAGGCACTCAACATCTTTCTGAAGTGGAAGCACTGGGGAGCTCGGTTAACTGGATGGCAAGGAATTTGATTGGAAGAAACAGACTTTTTCACAGGCAGCACTGTTGTGAGGCAAAGGTCCGAGATATGAGGGGATCCCCATAGGTATTGAGGGTCAGGAAGCCTGAGGCTGCATCATTCACATGGATATTGAAATTATCCAAGATGGTGGGAAAGCCCCAAGAATTCATTATGAAAGTTTTCAAAACTACAACCAAGCTGCAAGAATGTTACAGTGAATACTCATCTATCCAGTACCTGGATTCGACTTTGATCATTTTGCTTTGCTTATTTTATCACATATCTGTCCATCTCCTGGACATCTCCTCCATTTTACACTTTTGACTCATTGCAAGTACATTGTGGACATGTGTGTGCCTCTCTTCTGCAGGAGCTTTGAGGATTAAATGTGAGAGTATCCCTTAAATTGTTAGATACTATAGAAATACACAGTATTTTAAATCTGACTAAGAGAAGAAGTTGCCTGACTTCAGGTTGCAAATGATGACTAAGTTCTCGAGTCAACTCTGGGAGCTGAGCCAGACCCAGATAGAGACAGGGCCACCCCTACATTTCCTTGCTCAGCAGGACATTGGGCCCGTAGTTGCTGACTCCACATGTTGGCACACAGCAGCCACTCCTCCCATCCTGCACCTCGCACACCCTTGCCTACGGATGCAGACACTCCTCTGCTCTCAGGAGATCAGCAACCCAAAGGCAGGTAAAGGAAGGCAAGTGCAGTGTTTGCAGTGGAAGACTAAGGTGGCATATTCCAGAAAAGACCTAGCAGGGATGTCAGTAACCCAGTCATTGAAACATCCTCCTTCTTGCGGGTTGATTTTTTTACATCTTTTATGTGCATTTCTTTCCTGTAATTGTAGTTGTTTCTAATCTGAGGGAGAATATGACTGGGCTAGTCCTGGTACTTGTCTCTTACCATGGGTAGCTAGAAAATTACAACTCAAAAAGTTCCAGGATGACTAGACTTACATTTTATTAAATCCTGAAAGATCTTTTATTCTCCTGAACCAACTTGAGCTTTATGTTCACTTGCATGGAGAAAGCAAAAAGTAACAGTAAAAACATTTTTGTGTCCTGTTGGCTGGTCTCTGAAATAGGCCTACGTTACAGTTTGGGCTGTGTAACTAATGTAATCTCTGGCCCCTGGGCACCTTCTGTACCTGGCAGTGCCTCAATTTCTGTGTCTGTAAATGAAGTTGATAACACCTTGTCTGCCTCTCTCTGGTTGGTTTTTGAAAAAGACACATTAAAGAGTAGCAAGTATAAGGTGGCCTGTCTGCCTTGACCAATTGGGGGAACGGACTTGGCACTTTTACACTCAACGGCATGGGTCTTTTCTGTCTGGAGTCTCATCTCCTTTGCAAGGTCCCCACTGGGGAAGGGAGAGAAAGAGGATGAGTGTGACAGGGCCCCAGCTGCATGGTGGCTGGGGCTGCTAAGCCCTGCTGCCAGGCTCCAGGCAGGATCACATCCAGGCATCCAGAGCATCTGGAAGAGATGAGATGGCTGGGAGTGAGTGGAAAACCTTGTTCTTGGAGAACGCTTGCCAAGAGCTCTGGTAGGCTAAGTGAGGGCTAGTGGGGAGGTCCTGGAGTATTTGCCACTCTGCAGTTGGGTCCCCAAGATCACCTCCATTCTCTCCCAACCCAGTCCACTGGGTCACACTCTGTCTCTTACTTACACTGCTGATTTTCCTCAGTATTTATCCAACAGGACTGGACTTGTTTCTTTGTTGTCCCTCCCCTGCTTAGAATGAAAATGAAAACTCCATGAGGACAGGAGCTTTATCTTATCCACCCTGTGTTCCCAACACCTGGAACAGAGTAGTGCCTAGCACATAGTATACGCTCAGTAAAGATGTTGAGAGAGTGAATGAGTCAGAAATAAAGCCACAAAAACACAGCACAAGGCAAGGCCAGAGAAACCCCTACTTCCCACCCTATGCCTTGCTCTGATCAGTTGACTTCTCTTCCCTTCTCTGGAGACCCTTTTTGCCTCTTGCCCAGTTAGTGGTTTACTTAGGTATAGGATTCTAGCTTGAAAAGTATTTTTCTCTGAATTTGAAAAACACATTCTACAGTCTACCTATGAGTGTTGTTATCGAGACCTCTGACACTATTCTGTTTTTTAAGCATTCATATAACCTGCATTTTTCTCTGAAAGCTTTTAGCAGCTTGTCTTTATTCCTGGTAACATTTCACCATGATTTGCCCTATATTTTCATCTTTGCCACACACTGGGAAAGTCCTTTGAATGTGAACACCAGTATTTTCTAATTTTGAGAAAATATCCTCTGTTGTTTCTTCAATCAACAACCTTTTGTCTCTTCTTTCTGGGAATCCTGTTAATTCGATGTTGGGCCATTGTATTGTCCTGCAACATTTGATCTCTCACTCTCTTTCTCTCTCTCTTTTAAACATTTTATTTATTTATTCATGAGATACAGAGAGAGGCAGAGACTTAGCCAGGCAGAAAAGAGGCTCCTCACTGGGAGCCCGATGTGGGACTCAATCCCAGGACCCCAGGATCATGCCCTGAGCTAAAGGCAGGTGCTCAACCACTGAGCCACAGATCAGCCCCTGATCTCTCTCTTTATACAACTCTTCCAAAAAAAATTTATTGATGCTATTTAAACATTTTTCAGACACCTTTCTCATTATTTTTGGTTTCTGTCGTTAATGTTGGAAAGTTTTCCTGAAATGTTTTCTCATCCTTAGTTATCACTTTATATATGTGTGTAAGTTGCTAACGAGCAATTGGAAGCCCTTGAGCAAGCTGACTCTTACTGAGAGAAAGTCTTTATGCAGGGTAGGGGGTAGGGGAGCAGTCCTGAGGATTCAAGTGTTTGGTAGACCGGCATTCACGGACTCCCCCTGTTTTCAGCTCTACAACACCCTGCCCTGCCCTTTGTGGTCAGTTCCAGTGCTCCTGAGCCTGGAGCCTTTCCTGGGACTCAGAGCACATTGGTTTCTGTGTCGTAGACCCTCTGCTAGCATGAGGCTGCAGTCTTTGCTTTTTCTTGTTAGTAAGTTAGTAACTCCTCCTCACTACCCCTCTTCCAAAATGTGTTGCCATCTCCCATTCACTGGGATCTTTTTACCTTGTGGCTTTAATTTTTATTTATTTTTTAATTTTTTTGGTCAGTGATTCAGGAGGGAGAGGAGATAGCATGTGTGTATTATCCACCTTTTTAATTAGAAGTTTGCATAGGTTTAATAGTTCTAATCATGTAATTATGGATATGCCACTTGAGTCTTTTTAATCTACTCACATGCAAATGAAAATTCAAAGTGCTTATTTCAGCCAGCTATTCACTTGCTCTAATTATCTACATTGGTACCGCCATCACCTGGGAGCTATGATCAAGATGTGGAGTCATCTTCTAAACCCAGGCTGCAGTGAGCAACAAGTCCTTTCAAAGTAGTGTCCATTCATTTATAGCTGAGGTGGCATGGTTGTGTGGCCTCATAGGATGAGGCATTGCATAAAACAGAAAACTCTACAGTAATGAAACCTTTATTATTATTATTTTAATAAATTAATTTTTATTGGTGTTCAGTTTACCAACATACAGAAAAACACCCAGTGCTCATCCCGTCAAGTGTCCCCCTCAGTGCCCGTCAACCATTCCCCCCTACCCCCCACCCTCCTCCCCTTCCACCACCCCTAGTTCATTTCCCAGAGTTAGGAGTCTTTATGTTCTGTCTCCCTTCCTGATATTTCCCACACATTTCTTCTCCCTTCCCTTATATTCCCTTTCATTATTATTTATATTCCCCAAATGAATGAGAACATACACTGTTTGTCCTTTTCCGATTGACTTATTTCACTCAGCATTATACCCTCCAGTTCCATCCATGTTGAAGCAAATGGTGGGTATTTGTCGTTTCTAATGGCTGAGTAATATTCCATTGTATACATAAACCACATCTTCTTTATCCATTCATCTTTCGATGGACACTGAGGCTCCTTCCACAGTTTGGCTATTGTGGACATTGCTGCTAGAAACATTGGGGTGCAGGTGTCCCGGCGTTTCATTGCATCTGAGTCTTTGGGGTAAATCCCCAACAGTGCAACTGCTGGGTCGTAGGGCAGGTCTATTTTTAACTCTTTGAGGAACCTCCACACAGTTTTCCAGGTGGCTACACCAGTTCACTTTCCCACCAACAGTGTAAGAGGGTTCCCTTTTCTCCGCATCCTCTCCAACATTTGTTGGTAATGAAACCTTTATAAAGTTAAATCCTGAACGTCTTATTTCTTTTGGTCAATTATTTAAAGAGGGTTGAAAAATACTTTCAAAGTTGTCAAAAGAAATTAACATTAATTTAGCTAAATTTAAACCATAAATATATGCCCTGAAAGACTGGTGTGTCTGTGTGTGTGTGTGTCTGTGTGGGTTTTCTGTGTGTGTATGTGTGGCATTTGGAAGGTGGATTAAGGATAGAACTTGAAAGAAAATGTCACATGATGTCACACCTTACTGTATTGTTGATGATTTTTTTAAAAAAAAATTTATTTATTCATGAGAGACACATACACAAAGAGAGAGGCAGAGACAGGCAGAGGGAGAAGCAGGGTCCCTGTGGGGAGCCCGATGCAGACTTGATCCCAGGACCCTGGGATCATGACCTGAGCCGAAGGCAGACACTCAACCACTAAGCCACCCAGGTGCCCCTTGTTAATGATTTTTAAATGGTTTATCCCAGTTCCTTCATTGACCCTATAGAATGATGCACTAAAATGAATTAGTGAGTTGCTTTTAAACATAACATGTGATGTCCACGTATAATCATCTAGGTACATCTGCCCTATTCAGTGTGATCCATAGGTAGAACTCCGTCCTTGAATTGACAACAAACATTATGGAAGCAGAACCTCAAGAGCTGGCTGTTAACTGTAAGCAAGACGCTGAGGATAACACTTGTGTAGGTGTAAAGTTCACAAAGTTCTAATAATTTCCATCTTAGCTAACTATCAGACAAAGTAAATGTCACTTTAGTAGTACCAGTTTTAAAATTTTTTTAGTTGAAGGTGAAGTTAGTTGGCCTCCAGTGGATTAAATGTAAGAGATCCCATTGCTCCTTTGATAACATGGATTTTAAAGCATCCGTTTTATTTTTCTTTATTATCTTATCTTTTTAAGATTTTATTTATTTATTCATGAGAGAGAGAGAGAGAGAGAGAGGCAGAGACACAGGCAAAGGGAGAAGCAAGCTCCATGCAGGGAGCCTGACACGGGACTCAATCCTGGGTCCCCAGGATCAGGCCCGGGCCAAAGTCAGGTGCCAAACTGCTGAGCCACCCAGGGATCCCCTCTTTATTATCTTTTTACCGTTTTATTTATTCAAGTGATCTCTACACCCCACATGGAGCTTGAACTCACAACCCTGAGATCAAGAGTTGCAAAGCATGAGTTTCTAAAGGACAGATTCTCCCACTGAATAAACTTTTTAAAAACACAAACAAGGCAATTATTCAATAAAAGGACAGAATTTGTGTCAAATTTGATTTCAGTAGCTACAACTTGAATGTTTTTGTTACTGTACAGTTTGTCAAATTGAAATGTGCTAAAACAAAGTAACTGCATATTTTACATTCAAAAATTAATTTTAAGATTTTCTAGGTAATCTTTAATATTAAGAATTCTGCATCTAGAATACAAATGATAACAGGCACTAAGAAATACTGCTTTGACAGAGTACCTCATATAGTTACTCCAGTTACATGTTCTTGTCTAAGTTACGTGAAATCCTATTAGCCAGATTTGGCAGTGGTTAAGTATTAATATTCATATTAAGTCTTAATGTGAAATTCTTTTTATCAAGTGAAGCCAAATGCAAATCACAGTAAATGAGCTTGTATGGTGTATGGTGTGTGAATCTAACAGAGCCAGGGATTTTCCAGTTGAAAGGGAGTGCATCTGGTCATGGGTTATTGAAGGTGGGTGATTGTGGTTGTGATAACTATTCCAGTTAAATTTATGTAGGAGAGGAATGGGAGAATTGCTACATTTTTGGTTAACTCCTGGCCAGTAAATTCCAAAACAGTAAATTAGAGAATCATTAAAAAAAAAAAATCCTCATATCCCTTAAACACTTTATATTAATTAAATACATATAAATACACATTCTTCTACCAGTGTTTTGATGTAGATCCCAGGCCTTTTCTTCCATTAACCGCACAGCCATGGTACAGTTGAGGTTTCTTTAAAGTAGAAAGAGCTGGATCTTCCAGGTGGAAGATTCTTTATGACTTTTAGTAATTTTCCTTCCTCCTTTTTAGAGTTGATTTCTTCCATGGCAAATTTGACAGAATGTTGGGTTTTTTAGTAAAACCAAAATTTGCCATCAGCAGATGCTTCCAGGGCATTCATTCATTGAATGATTTCTTTGGTACCCCACTTGTCAGTTACACTAAAAAGCACAAATGAAACAGTACAGTTGGCTATGATTGTATTGTGCATGGAGCTCAGCTGGAGAGAGAAGTGTGTGCATGTGTGTGTGTGGTGTATGTGCTGGTCTGTCTGACTATGGGTGCAAGTGCGCATCTGTGCAACCATGCTTGTGCTTGCCCATGTGTGTGGTGGGATCGGGGAAGCCCACGGGGCCCCAGGGTTGGTGCTAGTCCTCAGTGGCTGTGAATGTTTCACTGAGATGATGAAGAGCAGTAGTGGATCTGACAAAGCTGCGTGAGTAGAGTTCAGGTAAGAGCACCTTGCTGGGTAGATAGGAGCATTTAGGAAGCCTTGGGTGCTTCTGTTAAAGGCCCTTTTCTAGGGACGCCTAGGTGGCTCAGTGGTTGAGTGCCTGACTTCGGCCCAGGGCGTGATCCTGGAGCCCTGGGATCGAGTCCCACATCAGGCTCCTTGCATGGAGCCTGCTTCTCCCTCTGCCTACGTCTCTGCCTCTCTCTCTCTGTGTCTCTCATGAACAAATAAAATCTTTAAAAAAAATAAAAAATAAAGGCCCTTTTCTTGGTCACACTCATCTCCACGTGGCAGCCATCCTACTCTCTGGAGCTAGCACCTTTGGCCTCCCAGGCAGTCACTTTATACCTCCATAAGGATGCTCCCACGTGGCTGAGCTTGACTCTACGCACTCAGACCCCCTCATATCTTTCTTTCTTCTGACACTGTCATAGCATCTGGCTCTTGATACCTGTCTGATGAACAGTCTCACTGGCCTTCTGTCATTTGGCTTTCTCCAGGCTTCCTGAGGCTAATTTGCAGCTCTTTGGATTTTAGGTCCCCTGGAGGTGGGTCAGACAGAGCAAATGGAGCAGTTGGAGAAGCAGTGTGTAGAGCATCTCTCTCAACTCAGGCTGCAGGAGAATCTGAGGAGATTGGACTGGGGTATGGGACTTTTAAAAGTGGTGATGGCCAGGGCCCACAAGGGGCCAGCAGCTTTGGATCTCTGGAAGACCTCCATCCTCTGGGTTGGGGCATTCTGATTTACCCAGGGCAGGAACAGAGGGGGTGTCCAGCTAGCCAGATCTGCCACTTGCTTTTGCCCTGTGCTGGGGGAAGGTTGGCTCAGAGCAGAAGAGCAAAAACCCTTCTGGGGGCTCAGACCCTGGATAATGTGGTGAAAGCTATGCATTGTTAGAAGGAAAAAAATACTCCCAGATCCACAGCCTTTTTGTCAAATTTCAGAGAACTGAAAGACAGTAGGGGTAAAAGGAAGCAGCTCCTAATAATGTCCTGTTCTTACCCATCTTCAACCCACTCTGCTTATCCTTTCCTCCCTTCTCTTCTGCTTGAAAATTATGTCTGGGCAATGCTGCCTTGACCCTTACTGACTTCTTTACCACTCAGGGCTGAAGTGGTTTTTTGGCTCTGGATCTACATTTTCCTATAGCATGTGCCAAGAAACTGCCTGC
This sequence comes from Vulpes vulpes, assembly GCF_048418805.1. Lineage (NCBI taxonomy): Eukaryota > Metazoa > Chordata > Mammalia > Carnivora > Canidae > Vulpes > Vulpes vulpes. The sequence continues at coordinate 87,259,730 of NC_132793.1, read as the reverse complement.
TAAACAAGCTGTTTGGTGGTAGAGAGGAGACTGCAGCAGAGATGATAATGTGGCCTGGTGGTTCTCAGAGCACTGGCCCTGGATCAGTAGTCAGCAGCATCAGGAACTTGGAAATGCATGATCTCCGGCCCATGCCACACCTGCTGAATCCAAAACTCTGGGGGTGAGGCTCACGTTCTGGGGGATGTTGATTCAGGCGAGAGTTTGAGAAACAGAGTGAATGAGGCCTCTGCTCCCCCAGTTTTTTAAGATTTTATTTATTTATTTATGAGAGACACACAAAGGCAGACACATAAGCAGAGGGAGAAAAGCAGGCTCTATGCAGGAAGCCCAGTGTGGGACTCGATCCTGGGACTCCAGGATCACTCCCTGAGCCAAAGGCAGACATTCAACTGCTAAGCCACCCAGGTGTCCCTGCTCCCCCAGTTTTAATGAACTTTTCCTGGTTGGTGTGACGCTAGGACATTTTGTCCCATGGCTGTTGGACTGCTGTGCTCGCCTCTGTAATGGAACACGTGTTGATAACAGTGATTTACTTATAATTTAGACTTCTGTCACGCATTATTTAGATAACAAAAGAAAATATCTTGAAAATTGTGTTTTAACCACAGAAATTTTTGTTTTACTTAGAAATTGAAATGCTAGAAGTGAGCAGCAATTATACTGTTCCAGACCCAACTTTGAGTGCCTGTGTGTGTCATCATTATTTTAACTTTGGAGAGGGAGAAGGAAACACACCAAAAAGAACTTCGAGTCTCCACTTGGCAAATGTTTCACCACTAAAGATGTAAATTTGTTCCTCGATACAGGGTATGTGTGTAAAAACACAAGAGACGAAGCTATATTCGTTTAAGGGGTAATCCATGCTGGGGACTCAAATTCCTAATTTGTAAAAACATCAAGTCATAGGAAATGTTTTGAACATTTGAAAAAATTATCACCGTCTGGATTGCTATCTTCAGTTTACTTCTCTCATATATGCTAAATTCATTGGCTTATGTGATTGAGGCAAATGCCATCTTCCTGATGTTTCCCGATGCCATGAGAATACGGAGAGCAGGCCTCCAGTAGAGAGCTCCAAGAAGGACTTTGAAGATTGTTTTCTCATCTGCTTTTTATTTTTATATGCAAACAGGGTCCTCTGTAGTTCATCTTATCTCTGTCTTTAGCCAGAAATACTTTGGCTCATAAAAATTGGGCGGGGGGGAATCTCTGGCTCAGAGTGACACAGGTGAAAAGGCTAAGTATTCAGTTCTTTTATGTGAAAACATTTATATTTCTTCTTTGTGTAATGATATCCTGTTCTGTCCCTTTGCTCACTCTCTCCTCCCCACCCTTCCCAGTCACCAAGGATAGAAGCTTTCTTTTCATCTTTAGATCCTCCTCCTCACTCCCTACTTAATGGCAAGTCCAGAAATGGCAATCCTTATGAAGTGTCATAATTTATTCTGTCCTCTGTACACTTGAACATTACCTTTATCCTTCTTAATCTTTCTGAGGCTAATGGACCCCATGAGTATCCACAGACCCTCTTCTGGAGGAGGAGATGCATGTACTCACATGTGTACACATACACACACACACAATTTTGCAGTCGTCTCAAGAGATCCACAGACCCTGCTTAAGAAACTTTCACAGAGCCATTTTCTTGCCTATAATATCTCCTGCAACAAATATATTCTTCATATTTTTTACCATTTATCTTCCTGAAATAGATTTAATTATGTCACTATCTGCTTGAGGTTTTACTGACTTGTCTTTGTAGAATAAGATCTAGTCTGTTAAGCATCATCTTTAAGGACCAGGGACCTCCATAAACTAATTCTCCTTCATTTGGCTTCCCTGCTTTCCACCAGCTTCCTACCACCTGAATTATTGTTCTCCAAATATATGCCATGGGTTTGTATAACTTTTTGCCTGCGCCTGCTGCTCTTGTACCTAGAATGCTTACATCCTCACTCTCTTCTTCATCTTTCAGAAGTATCTTTTTCAAGGCTCTGATGCAATGATTGCTGTTAATGAGATCATCTGTAACTCCCTTGTGAATCTCTGCCCACCTCTGCTTCCTGTGTCCCTACAAAACCATCTTCCCGTACTAGAGCATCTGTTAAGTTGAACTATATGAAATTGCTGATTAGCTGCTTTTAACACGTTATTCTTGAATTTACATACAGTAGAATTCACTCTTTTTGGTGCGCAGTATTGAGAGTTTTAACAAATGCATTAGCGTCTGTAACCATCACTGCAGTCAAGATACAGTACATTTCCACCACCTGCCCCCCAGAATATTCTTTCATGATACCCATCTGGAGTGTTGAGTCTTTTTTTTTTTTTTTTTTTTTTGTGTGTTGAGTCTTTTTAATGTAATTTTTAATACTTAATCCAAAACACAATGGTTATCTGCTTATCTTTCTCATGAGATTGTCAGCTTTTCAAGAATCCAAAAATCCAAGCCATGGTTGTTTTCCCATAGTTCCTAAAAATGCCTAGTGCATTTTAAGTTCCCAGGGCCTGAGTCAACACATGAATGCGTGGTTAACACAAATAATTGGGAGGGTTGCTTTAATAACGACAGTGAACTTCCCTCCTCCTCATTTTCCTGCCTTTTTCTTCTTCAGCTGAATCTGCTAATGGATTCCATCATGCCCTGCCCAGTTCTTGAGTCAGTCATGACAGAAACCATATCCTTGACTCCTTCAGTCTCCAGATTTTGGAATGAAGTTATGATTGTAGCTGGTGCTCAGGTGCAAGAACATCTGGCTCCAGGGGACTCAGACGGACCAGGTTCTGTCACCTGCAGCTGATAAAAGCTAAAGGCAGGAAGACAAGTGGCAGTGATATTACAGGATTTTTGTCCATTTAGTACCTGCGGTTCTTGGTCACACTGCTTCAAAGAATGAAGAGATAGACCAGATGAAGAGTGGTGGGCAGCAAAGTTTATTGAGCAATAGTAGAAAGCTCCCAGAGAGGGAAGGGGGCCCAAGTAGGTTGTCTTCGGAATTTCTAAATTTAGGGACTTTTATGAGCTCTTTTGCAGAACTGTCTTAAGCCATCAGGGCTTTGATCACGTGACCTGATAGGTGAATGTCTCTCTGCTAATGGTCTTTTTTTGCTGACATCTGGGGGCTTATGTCTTAACTGCCCTTTGCCCCTGATATGGACAAATGCTTTTGTGGTTATTTGTCTTATTTTAGGATGTTTTACAGAAGTCATTTCTGCAAAGCCTGCAAAGCAAGATGTCTATGTGGTCCTGTCTAAGCTGCAAAACAGGATGTCAGTGCTATTTTCTTTTAGCCATCCTGACTCCATATTTTCTTGTTGGGGAGCCTGGTCCTGACTATCTAACTGTCCAGCTAACTCCTGAAAATGATACAAGAAAGGAATTTATTTCAGTGAGGCCAACACCAGGAAGAGGGTAGATTAATGTCTCAAAGACTGTCTCCAAAGTGGTAAAAATACTTCCAGGTTTATGTAAGGAGATTGTAGGACACAGGTCAGTAGATGCTTCAGGTGGGCAGTGAAGGTCAAGTCATCATTGTCCTGGGGTCAATCATGGGCAGGGTCTTGCTGGCTCTGGGCAGGTCTTATTGCTTGTGGTTGAGGGGTCATTTGGGTTCCCCTCAAGAGATGCTTTGCCCCAGGGTCTTTTTTACTTGAGTTAGGAGATAAGCTGGAAAGCACTTAATCAGTGGAGGTAGTTGACATCTTCTTTCAAGATCTGATGTGCTTCCTGGTGACTCTGAGCCCAAGGCATTTAAATTACCTCTCAGCGGCATTAGGCAGCTGCTGGCTTGGTGACATGTGAGGACCCTTCAGGAGAGACACCACTGCACGTAGATGTACTCAGGGAGAATAGAACTTCATCATCACCACACTCTTTATTTGTCTCTATTCTCTCAAAATCATCATGCACAACTTACTTGCCTCCCAGGCTCTGAAAGCAACAGAGCTATCTGGAGCTGAAAGTGCCAGCTAGTGACCAATTACCAGACACCCTTTGATCTGAAATGTCTCCATTACTGTGTACATGTGTGCCTGCCTTTCCCTGTCTTTCAGTGAACATGGCGCATTTGATACCACCTCTGGTAATCTCTTACTCTCTTTCAATTTATCCCATTTCACATAATCGAAGATCTGTAATCTGTTTTAGTTGGGGCCTCCCTGTACCTAGAGTATATTCTTTTTGGGAGAGGAGATGATTTTAGTTTTTTGGTCATAACTCTCCTATCCTTAGAGCTCTCAAACTGGGGTTGATGTTAGCCATTATGCCTATCAGTCATCACAAAAACTGATTTATAGGACCATTTTTATAGGTAACTAGTATTAGCACAATCTGTTAGAGCTATAGTGCAGGATAAATACTTTTAACTTTAATAAAATATTACAGAATTATCTACATGCAGGTAATAAGCATAATCTCCATTGTGTGATTTCATTAAAATACTTTTTTTTCCATATAAACAGTGTTTAAAATGTACAGCAAATATGATATCAGAACATATTTTAGACATGGAAAGGTTAAGGGAGTGGTGAAAGTGTTCAAAACAGGCCTGTATTTAGGACTTCCTAGCGATAGCCCAAACACTTTGGCAAAGATTCAGGTATTGTAGCAATGAAGTTGGGTGGAGTGAGCATAGTCAAGTCACTCTTTCCACTTTAGTATTTAAAAATATAAGTGGGCTTTGATGTTAAAGAAGAAAGTGAGTGTACATAGAAAATAAGTACTGTGTTTATTTCTTCTCGAGTTTCTGTGACATTATAACATTTCTTAGTATAAAAGTCTCTGTCTCCACTGCCTGCTATTGTTTTGCAAGGAAAGTAGGCTGTTAGATGTCAATTCAGATTTGGGGAGGTGAGTAACAGTTCAAATTGTTTTTCCAGATAAGGCGTTTTCTCCAGTGGTTTGTAGTAGTACAAATAAACAAATATCACGTTGCTTTTTAGAGTGTTTTCCGATTTCAGTGCAGATATCCCAGGCCCTTCTTTATTTTATTTTTTTTTTTTTAAGATTTTATTTATTTATTCATGAGAGACACACAGAGAGAGAGGCAGAGACACAGGCAGAGGGAGAAGCAGGCTCCATGCAGAGAGCCTGACATGGGACTTGATCCTGGGACTCCAGGATCATGCCCTGGGCCAAAGGCAAGCGCTAAACCCCTGAGCCACCCAGGGATCCCCCAGCCCTTCTTTAAAAGGAACATGAATCTAGATCATTCTAGAAACTCTGCTTTACGGAGATAAATGATGACTTAAAAATTACTCGAGGAGCTAAGTTAGCTTCCCACTACTGCCTGCTACAGCTTAACCCATGGATGGGTTCCAGGTTAAGCCCACAGCTGACCCTGGGAAGGGTTAGCCACCCTACTCCTTGGGAGCCTAGGTTCTAATCTACAGACTCCAGTTTGGTGCCATAGTACAGAGATGTCACATTTGGAGGGACAGGTGGACAGCTCCCCTCAGAATTTTGTGTCAGCATGCTGTGCAAGTGGGAGTTGCCAGGGCCCATATCGTGAGAGCAGCAGTGGGTCTTTGCATGATAGGAGACCAGTCTTGTACCCAAGGCCATTGAGGATGTAGGCACTATGAAGGGTAAATGTTTCTGACTCCTAAGCATTTTGTGCAGAAATTGGTATAAGTATATCAGGATCCTCTTCTCTTTGCATTATTATATTGAATACCATTTTAAGAATTATCTTTCCTTTGAAAAGGTTAACACCTCCATAAAGCAATCACTTGTGCTTTTTAAAAAAGATTTGTTTATTTATTTTAGTGAGAGAAAGCAAGAGCAAGAGATGTGTGCAGGGTGGGGAGGGGCAGAGGAAGAGAGGGAGGGAGAGAATGAGCCTGACGCCAATGCTGATGCTGGGCTTGATCTCACCACCTTGAGATCATGATCTGAGCCAAAACCAAGAGTCAGACGCTTAACAGACTGTGCTACCCAGGCACCCCAGCAATCACTTGTTTTTATTTGTGAATTAATGAATCACTTTCCTGCTACCAGATAGCTGAAACCAGATCTTTGAGGTTTAGAGGTGAGCAGGATGTCAGTGAGTTTAGAGCTGAGGGAGGCAGCCTGGAGAGGGCCAGCCCAGTGGGTTTGGCTCAGATGGGTGCTGAGATGCCTCCAGGGTAGAGAGAAGAAAACTTGAACAAAGGACACTAAAGATAAACTTCACTTTTCTCACTTTACCTTTGACCAACTCCAACCATAAGGAAACTGTAAGACATTTGTTTTGAAGAATGTGGAATTAAATGATTATCTAAGTCAACAGTCTTTCCTGACTGAAATCTTCCTGCTCTGGGATAACATTTTGGTAGAAAAATCCCAAGAAATCTCCCTTTCTGTATCCTTAGGCAGAAGTAAGGCCTTGGCACCTGCATCCCAGGGACGTGCTCCATGCTGAGTCTGCTCTAACCATCGCCAGTGCTGCCATGCTTGGGGTGGGCCTTTGGACATGCTACAGAATCCTTGAGTGATTAAAATAATGAGATTTGCCCTTTTTCCTTTAAAAAATTAGTAAGTATACTATACCAATTCTAGCTGGGCATACTGCAGTTCCATTCTGGCGCTAACCACCCCAAATGAGTGCAGATCCCACAAGTTAGAGGGCCCGCTTCCCAACAAGACTAGCCCTTATTTCAGATGCCAGCTGCACTGTGGAAGTCTCAAGCCACTTGCACTTCCAACCAAATGGCTGTAAATTTGGAGGTTCGCATGACCCCCTCGGGTTTCCTAACTAACAAGAGCAACACACAGAACTCAGGAAAGCACTGTACTTAGGATTAAAGTTTTATTATAAAAGGTCTGAATCAGGAGGACCGGCCAAATGAGACATATGGGGCGAGGTATGGGAAGGAATGCAGAGCTTCTGTGCCCTCTCCATGTTGAGTCAGGGTGTGTGAGCATCATGGCACATTCATGTGTTCACCAACTTAGAAGCTCTGTTTAGCTTCAGTGTCCAGTGTTTTTACTGGGGCTTCGTTACACAGGTAAGATTGATGAAGTCATTGGCTACATGATTGACTTCAATCTCCAGCATCCGCTTTCCTGGAGATGGGGTGGCTAAAATTCCCAACCTTCTGATCACAAGGTTAGTCTTCCAGGTGCCCACCCCCCTCCTGAAGCTCTGCAGGGACCATCCTGAGTCCCCTCATGAGCATAACAAAGACACTCCTAGGACTCCTGACATTCTAAGTGTTTTAGAAGCTCTGTGCTGGAAACCTCAGGTAAATTATTTTTTACATTACAGTAATGTATTCATATAGTTAACTGAGTCGGATAGCACTACAGGATATAAATATCTTCAACTTTTAACTTTTTCTTTGAAACACTTCCACATTGCTGCATGACATGCATACTCTGATTTCTCTTGATTTGTCTGCCGATTTGTTATCCATTGACTTTCTGTTTGGAATATGGAGAAGTAGCCCTTTCACCCTGTGTGTTCTCCCTCCCTGACACTTGCCCTCCTCCCTCAATTCTGAGTTCATGTATTATAACTACAATACTATTCACTGCTCAGCCAAGTAGTATATTAATAGTACTTTCCTTTCTTGCACAGATTTTCATTTTTCTTGAACTTAAAATTGCCTTATTTTTTTAGTTCGCTGAATTTTTCTCTGCATCTATTATGTCTTCTTAAATGGAGGAGCCTACAGAATGCTTCTTCTTAAGGTTCTTTATCAGGTAGTCACAAAGCTTTTGTCACTTTTCCCTGGGGGGCTTTTCTTGAGCCACCCCACACTCTAGCCAGGTTCTGGATGTGTTGTTCTGCAGGCTGTGGCACAGCCCTGTTCCTCACTTGTCACTTACACTGTCATCCTGGACATTTCCTGCACCTCTTCCGTTTCATGGCTCCAGAGAGGCCACCTCCATTAACTTTCTGAGAAAGGGTATATATCAGATTATGATGTTTTCCGCTATAGGTGACAGCCAACCAAAAGTGACTTAAACAGGACATTTCTTATATCAGGTAAGTCTGGAGTTAGGATGGTACAGGGTAGGCTCAGTGGTATTTTGAAACTTAGTGTTAATAGGATTTTTATCCCCTTCGTGCCCGTGGTTCTTGGTCACACTGCTTCAAAGAATGAAGAGGGAGAGCTTATGAAAAGTGGTAGGCAGCAGAGCAAAGTTTATTGAACAATAGTTTAACTGCCTTCAGAGTTTCTAAATTTAGGGATTTTTATGAGCTCTCTTGTAGAAATTTCTTAAGCCATCAGGGCTTTGGTCATGTGTCTGTTTACCTGATAGGTGAATATCTCTCTGCTGATGGTCTTTTTTTGCTGACATCGGGGCTTATGTCTTAACTGCCCTTTGCCCCTGATATGGACAAATGCTTTTGTGGCTATTTGTCTTATTTTAGGATGTTTTACAGAAGTCATTTCTGCAAAGCCTGCAAAAGCAAAATGTCTGTAAGGTCCTGTCTAAGCTGCAAAACAGGATGTCAGTGCTATTTTCTTTTAGCTGTCCTGACTCCATATTTTCATGTCAGGGATCCTGGCCCTGACTAACTAACTCCTGACATCAGGTCTTTTCAAACTTTCAATTCTTTGAGCCTTGGTATGTGGATTTGGCCTTGTGGGCTAGTTGCAGGGTGGGTGCCAACTGCAGATGTTCTCTACAGAAAGCAGTTATCTGGGAGTGAAAAATTAGCCATTTTCTCTGGTGAGCCTCATTTGAATCCTTTTTTGAAAACTTCCTAGCCACTTTCACTTCACATCTAATAAGGACTCACCCTCCTGGGGCTGATACCCCACCTCCTTCAAAACAGATGACCACTTAATATATGAATAAAATTTGGGTTTTTCAGCAAGAGAGAAGAGGAGTAGCTGCTGGGTTGGCCATTAACAGTGGCTGCTGTGGTGCAGCAGAGTCAATTGAATGAGAACATTTTTATATCACTTGCCCACTTGATAGTTTTGTTGAGTCTAGTATTTTAGGTGGGAAATTCGTTTCTGCTGATTTTGCAGGCATCACTTAATTGTCTTCTAGTTTCCAGTATTGTCACTGAATCTAGTGGCATTCTGATCTCCAGTCCTTTATATGCTCTTGTTCTTCTCTTCACTTTGGAAAAATTTAGGAAGCTTTCTTTATCCTTGATGTTCTGATGTGTTGTGACGTCTTTTTTTTTTTTTTTTTTAATTCATTGTGCGTGGCATTTAGAACTAGAAGATGCCTTCCAACTTTGGGGAAATTGTTTAGTGGTATTTTCTTCTTCTCGTTGGGCCCCTTAGACTGATCTTTTAATTTCCTTTTTTTTTAATAAATAAAAATTTTATTTATTTATTTGAAAGAGAGAGTAGTGCAAGAGTGGGGGAGAGTACAGAGGGAGAGGGAGAAGCCAACACACCACTTCCCCCCTGAGCAGGGAGCCCACACAGGCCTGGCCAATCCCAGGACCCTGAGACCATGAAGGCAGCTGTGTAACCAGCCGAGCCACGGCAGGTGCCCCTATTTCTTTTTCTTTTAATCTTCTATTTCCCAACTCTTTATCCTTTTATTTTTTCTTGTGATATGAGATAAATTCTCAATTTTATATTCCAAATTTCCATTTATTTTTTCCCCCTTTCTCCCTTATTTTTAGTTTTCAAGAGCACTTTTGTTCTAGGGCTTTTTAAAGAGCAATAAATGACAAGAGGAATAGGTGATGTGATGTGATGTGATGGGTGGAAATTCCAGGAAACTTCGTTCTACAAGCAGAGGAATTAGAGGTGGTTCATGTGAAATGAATTTCAGCATCCCTTGAATAGGTAGGCAGGTTGCTTAGTAAAAGAAAAGGAGGTAGGAGGAACCTCTGGGGAGCTTGGGAGGACTGTAACAAAGGCCACGAACAGGAAAGTGATGGATAAGTTAAGACCACAAAACAGATAGCATTGAGAGCTTCATTAAAGCAGTTTGTTATTTGTCTCAAATTAATGTTCTTAGGTTTGTCAGACCCCTGTATTTGTTAGTACTTTTAAATGACATTAACTCTTCATTCTTGATTACAAAAGTAATAGATATTTGTTGTAGAAATCTTGGAGAATATAAGAAATCACAAAAAGGGGCACCTGGGTGGCTCACTCAAGTGTCTGACTCTTGATTTCAGGTGAGATCTTGCTCTCAGGGTCGTGAGTTCAAGTCCTGTGTTGGGCTCCCACGCTGGGCAGGGAGCCTACTTGAAAGAAAGAAGTAAGGGGGACACCTGGGTTGCTCAGCGGTTGAACCTCTGCCTGTGACTCAAGTCATGATCCCGGGGTCTAGGATTGGGTCCCACATCAGGCTCCCTGCAGGGAGCCTCCTTTTCCCTCTGCCTATATCTCTGCCTCTCTCTGTGTAGCTCTCATGAAAAAATAAAATCTTAAAGAAAACAAAAAATAAAAATAAAAAAAGAAAGAAGGAAGGGAGGAAGGAAAGAAAAACATAGAAATTGTATATAATCCCACCACTCAGAGATAACTGTTATTAATATTTTAGTGTTTTCAGTGGCATACTTAATAATATATGAATATACTGTATCTTTCTATATACTTTTTATTTTTATTTTTATTTTTTTTAAGATTATATTTATTCATGAGAAACACAGAGAGAGAGGCAGAGACATAGGCAGAGGGAGAAGCAGACTCCTCACAGGGAGCCCAATGTGGGACTCAATCCCAGGACCCCGGGATCACGCCCTGAGCTAAAGGCAGACACTCAACCACTGAGCCACCCAGGCGTCCCTATATACTTTTTAAAAACAAAATAAGAATCATACTATAGATTGTTTTCATACTGTGCCTTTTCCCTATTAACAGTACATCACATATCTTGAGTATTTTTCACATGAAATATCTTTTTGAGATCATTTTATTCCTTTGAATTCTTTTTAAATTAATAGACTTTATTTTTTAGAGTCACAGCAAAGTTAAGCAGAAAGTACAGGGAGTTCCCACCTAGCCTGTGTCCTCCCACATTCCACCCCCATAGCCTCCATCACACGCTGTCCCCGGGTAGTACATTAGTTACAACTGATAAACCGAAGCTGACATATCATTATCACCTAAAATCCATAGTTTATTTATTTATTTTAAAGATTTTATTCATTTACTCATGAGAGACACAGAGGCAGAGACACAGGTGGAGGGAGAAGGAGGCTCCCTGCAGGGAGCCTAACATGGCACTCCATCCCAGGACCCAGAGCCAAAGGCAGACACTCAACCACTGAGCCATCCAGGCATCCTCAAAGTCCATAGTTTATATTAGGATTCCCTCTTGGAACTGTATACTCTGTGGGTTTGGACAAATGTACAATGACATATATCAGCCGTAATAGTACAAGACAGAATCGTTCACTCTAAAACGTCTTGCGCTTTAGCTGTTAATCCTTTTACACATCCCCTTGAACTGCTGGCAACCATTGGTGTTATTACTGTCTCTATAGTTTTGCCTTATCCAGAATGTCATGTAGTTAGAATCATACAGTATATAGCCTTTTTCATATTGGTTTCTTTCTGTTAGTCACACACATTAAAGTTACCTCCATGCTTTCTGTGGCCTTACAGTTCCTTTCTTTTTATCACTGAACAATACTGTTGTATGGCTGAACCACTGTTTATTTATCCATTCACCTGTTGAAGGATATGGTGCTTCCTAGATTGGGCAGTTATGAAAAAAGCTGTTAAAACATATATGTGCTGCGACGCCTGGGTGGCTCAGTGGTTGAGCGTCAGCTCAGGGTGTGATCCTGGATTCTGGGATCCAGTCCCACATCAGGCGCTCTGCGAGGAGCCTGCTTCTCCCTCTGCCTATGTCTCTGTCTCTCTCTATCTCTCATGAATAAATAAATAAAATCTTAAAAAAAAATTTTTTTTAAATATGATATTTTAAACTTGTGTTTGGTAAGCCTTCTGAAATCATCTTTTCTAAAGGTCCTATACTAGCTTATGTGTCTGCCAGGAGGGTATGCGAGTGACTACTTCCCACACTCTTGCTAACACCCTATATTACTGTATTAGTTTCCCAAAGCTGCTGTAACAACCACAGCCTCTGTGGCTTAAAATTACATATGTATTCTCTCACAATTAATGGAGATTGGAAATCTGGAGTCAGGTGTCAGCAGGCCTGGGTTCCTACCAAAGACTCTGGGAAAGGATTCTTCCTTGCTTTTTCTTAGCTCCTGGTAGTTCCTGGCAGTCTTCCGTGTTCCTTGACTTACAGCTGCAACAGGTCCCATCTGGCCTTTGTCGTCATATGACCTTCTTACCTATATGCGTATCTTTGTGTGCTCTGTCCTCTTGTGAGGACACCAGTCATTGGATTTGAGGCCACTTTAATCCAGCATGACCTCGTCTTAACTAATTACATGTTCAAAGAGCCTGTTTCCAAGTAAGTCGCATTCTGAAGTTGCTGGTGGACACGAGTTTTGTGAGGATACAATTCAATGCACTACAATGATCTTTAAATTTTTTTTTTCTGACAGAGTGGAGGCGGGGCCGTCCTGTTTGTGTTTTAATTTCCATTTCTGTAATTACTAGTGAGGTTGAAATCTTTTGATAGGGTCATTTGCACATATTTCTTGTTTTGTAAATTGTAGCCCTCGCCTGTTTTTCATTTGAATGGTTTATCCTAACTCCTCAGACTATCTGTTGTTTATTTTTATTTACAGGAAGAGGTTAGAGATGTCTTCCTCTCACATCTGGCAGCCTCTCTAATTGTGTGCCAGATGTGATCACTTCTCTGTGTGCCTCTACCGCCTGTGAGGTCCGAGTCCCTCTTGTTTTCTCACAGGAATCACTGTAGGACCCTAGTGTAGTTTCCCTGACTCCACCCAGTCTGCTCTCAACACTGCAGCCAGAACAATCCTTTTCAAATGTAAATCAGATCCTGTCCCTCCTCTGCTCAGTACCCTTCACTGGCTTCTGTGCACCCTGGGAACAAAGGCCCGAGGAGCCTCCTCATGGCCCACAGGTCCCTGGTGATGCAGCTTCCTCCTTGTCCTTTCCTGCCACTAACCGCCAGCTTCCCTTCCCTCTTGTTTATCCAGACACTCTACTGTTCCAGGACTTAGGGCACTGAAGCCTCCAAGGAATTCAGCTTTGCTGAAATCTGCTCTAGTTATTTTAGGCCTCACACCTGGCAATAGGAGGTCAAAGATATGATAATGGAGCTGCCCCCAGGCACCTCTTTTCCAACTCTGCAGCTCATTTTGTGTGAGCATGGGATTTTGTCTTCAGGTTACCTACTATGAATACATGTGTTTATTTGGTTCCCCTGACAGAATTTCCCATTGCTCTGATCCACTTAGGTTGCTGCTTTTCAAAAAAGTTCTACTCTGATTTCTGTAGGAGGAAGGGCAGATATCTCAAAGACTTGGAAAGGGAGATTTTCTGATTTTTAAAAATATTTTGAAAACTTGGTAAGGTTAAACACATAACATTGAATGATTAATAATTTTTCAGTGAGTAGAGTAATGTTATCTGCTGTTTTACCAAATGGCAAGGAGATCCTTCTAGATTAAAATACTTATCATGCCATTAGAAGTACATTTGATACTGGAATTAAACTGAATATCGCATTTATGTGCATGCACGGTTTGTGCCGTTGTAAAATATTCATCTTGAGCTTTATATAGATCAGTTAGAAAGTTTTGCTTCATTCAGCCTCACCCCTGTATGGAGATGGAAGATGAGTGGGAATGGGATGAAGGGGGCCTGGCAGGTGTGTTTGTGAGTAGCCTGGCCTTGTTTACAGACATTGGGCTTACCTGCAAATCACTTAGGTCAAAACTTGGCCTGTTAGATAGAAAAGATACTTTTCATAAATGGGGTTCACAGTTGTGTTGTTCTTTCCTTAGAAGTGAATAGCACATAACAACTAAGATGTTAACTTGCTAAATTGTTGGTTTCTACATTCTCTGCTTCTTATCAGTTTCCTTTGGCTCAAACTTCTCCCTTGAGGGCAGGGCAAATGGTACTTCAGTGCAGTTGATTAAGTAAAGGAATTCTGTCTTAACTGGTTCATGTCAAAAAGGGAACAATAATAAAGAAGAGTTGCTATGTTCCTGATCATTTCTTAAAGGTGTTTGTAGATAGGAGTAGGACTCTATTCCCCCAAACCTAAGTCACTGTTTCAACTGCATAGAAAGTTTCTTTTAAAAATTAAGCCTGGTCTTTGATTGTTTTCCATATAGTTAACTGAGTTTACTGTATCATTAGTTCACTAAAGGTTTCTTCCTCTGTGTGTACTGTAGTTAGAATAAAATACAGACTAATGACACTGTGAGCTTGCATTTTCTCAAGTGGTAGAATGTGTAACTTTGAAATAATCAGCAAGCAGAAAAATACATGTTGCATTTCTTTCAGTGGAAAGGTTTTAAACATTGCATTTCCTTATGGACTGTTTATTTGTTTTACATTTTCCAATTTTCTTACAAAGTAAAACTTCAGATATCTCTGTGATTCAAATTAAAGAACCAAACATGACACTGTCAGTAATTTCATTTAATATCTGGATTTTTTTTTCCTATTTATCTTCTAACTTTTTGGAAATAGAGCTGTGATCAGAATTGACGTGAACTAGATAGAAGGTTAACAGAAATTAGTGGCTTATTTTCTCATATTATTTAAGATTTTTGTAGGTTTTGGGAGGCCTGGGTGGCTCAGGTTGAGCATCTGCCTTCGGCTCGGGTTGTGAACCCACAGTCGTGGGATCGAGTCCCACATAGGGCTCTCTGCATGGAGCCTGTTTCTCCCTCTGCCTGTGTCTCTGCCTCTGTCTGTGTCTCTTATGAATAAATAAATAGAATCTTAAAAAAAAAAAAAAAGAAAAAGATTTTTATAGGTTTTAAATTTCCATCTTACTAAGAAAAATCACATGAAATACAGAATTATAGGCTGGTACTAAATACGTGTATAATGTAAAAAGACCTGACTCATGACTGACTAAGCAAACATGTCACCAATTCAGTAATGTTAAAAGTGATACTTATTCACTGCAGAGGATTAGAGTGCACCGGAGGGTTCTGTGGTTCTTGGAATCTGTGGAAAGAGTAAGCCCATGGGCATGACTTAAGGATCAGGCAGCTGTATGTTTCTGTAGAATTTTGCTTTGGAGGCCTAAAATGCAAAGTTTCACTGCTGATCAGCATAGACTGCACCAAGTTAGAATTGTGAGAGTAAGAACGGTCAAACCACATAACTATGTAGTCAAGGAACATTTTGGAGGAATTCAAAGGCATCGCAGTCTTAGTGACCTGCCTCTCGGTGTCGTGACACACAGAGGAGACAGTGTCTCTGTTCTCAATAGTAGATGGTCATTATTCAGTGTGCGGCCAACGTTCCTTTGACTTCCTGTCCTCTGTAGCCTTTCCCCCCCGCTGTTCCAGTTCTCATGGGTTCTCCTCTCGTGAAGGCCACTTTTCTGTCACCTACTCTGGGAAGCCATCAGAGTCCATCACACCGTCCCTGTGACTTTCATACCTTACGTGCATTCTTTTGACTGCTATTGAACCTGGAAATAAAGAGGAATATTTCTTTCTCTCACTGGGTTGTGAACTCCTGCAGGGTGGCTTCCACATTTTACCCTATTTGTAACTCTAGACCTAACAGAGTCAGAGCCAGATAAAAAGACATGGAATAAGGTGTGTTGCTTTGAAAGCAAATAAACTTGAGGGCTCTTGTACCAGGCACTGGGCTGTGTGCTTATATATAATCATTACTTACCTGATCCTCAGAGGCAGAAGTCAAGTCCCATATGCAGGTTAGGCAGTTAGTAAGTAGAATTTGAATCCCATCTGACTCTACTACCATACCATTTTATTAAATGATAGGGCCTATAAGATAATAATATGACTGAAGACTTGCAGGGTATCAGGATTTTGATAGGGATTGTGTTGAATATGTACATCAATTTACAGAGTGTTACCAATTTAACAATATTAAGTCTTTCAGTCCTTTAACATGGGATAATTTTCCTTTTACTAAGTATTCTTTAATTTCTTTCCTTGATGTTTTGTTGTTTTCAGGGTATAGGTCTTGCACTTGCTTTGTTAAAATTATTTATAAGTATTTTATATTTTTGATGCTATAATAAATGCGATCGTTTTCTTATTGACTACTATTTTTAAGGGTATAAAGTATTACAGATTTTGGTATCTGTTAGATACAGATTTTTTCCCCCTAGTTCTTAAAGGACAAAATACAAGGAAATGGAGTTTAGTTGAAAATAAGTAAGTTCTTTCTGAGAATTAAGATCAAGGGAGACTCTGGAGTTTCAGTGCTCCATGGTTAAGAAGAAGATGGACTGCAGTCCAGAGGAATCAGCTGAATCTTCCCATTCTCTTTTCAGTTCACCTAAATCATGCTCCTACCTGCACCCCTTCACTGAAGCCACTGTCCTGGAAGTCACCAGTGACCTTCATGTTACCAGATTCACAATCATATTGGTCATAATAATCATCCTCCTTGACCATCTGAATGATCTTCATCAGCACAGACACAACTCCCTTTTCCTGAAACATACTCCTAGGACCCCATACTCCTCTGATTCCCCTTCTGTCCCACTGTGGCTCATTTTTCATCTTCCAACACCTTAATATTGGGTCTAAGGCTTCCTTTTTCTTTTTTCTTTTCTTTTCTTTTTTTTTTCTTTTTTTTTCTTTCTTTTCTTTTCTTCTTAATATTGTATTTATTCATGAGAGATACAGAGAGAGAAGCAGGCTCCATGCAGGGAGCCCGACGTGGGACTCGATCCTGGGACTCCAGGATCACACCCTGAGCCAAAGGTGGATGCTGAACCACTGAGCTACCCAGGTGTCCCTAGGGCTTCCTTTTTCTATCTATACTCCTTTGTTGACTTTATCCAATCTCAAGGCTTACCAAATAACATCTAAATGCTGTTGACTCTCAGATTCACATCTCTAATATAGACCTCTGCCTTGATTGTGAACATCATACCCTTTATCTGTTCTGATACCCCAGTCTTCATTGATGGTAACGTCATCCTTTACTTGGTCAGGTGAAAAACCTTGGGATCATCCTTGACTGCTTCCTCTCATGCTCTACTTGTACCCAGCCCATCAGCAAATCTTAACCTTGGCTACACCTTTGGAATGGATCCAGTATGTGACTGCTTCTCACCACCTACATTTACCACCCTAATCTAAACTGTCATTATCTTTTTCCTGAATTGTTGCACTAACTTCTTAGTAGCTTCTTGCTTTCACTCTTGCCCCTCTTACACGTGTTCCCAGCACTCTCTTCTAAGAACCTGAAAGGTCATGTTGAAAGTTAAGCTCTATTATGTCACTCCTCTGCTCAGAACTCTGCAAGGGTTCCCATATCATTCAGAGGGAAAGCCAAACTCCTTGCCATGACCTAGAAAGCCCCTTACCTGTATTTTCCTTTCATTTATTTCTCTCACCCCAGTAACTGCTGTACCTACACTGGCTGTCCTGACTCACTTGTGCAAGTTTCTCCATTTGTCTGGACAATGGCTCCTCTCCCACTACTTGGAGTCTTGTTTTATTTTTTTATTTTTATTTTTTAAGATTTTATTTATTCATGAGAGACACACAGAGAGAGGCAGAGACATAGGCAGAGGGAGAAGGAGGCTCCCTCCGAGGAGCCTGATGCGGGACTCGATTCCAGGACCCTGGGATCACGACCTGAGCCGAAGGCAGATGCTCAACCACTGAGCCACCCAGATGCTCCTGGAGTCTTATTTTAATGTCACTTTTGTCTGAAACTGTTAAAATTGCATTTCTCATCCCTTCTAAATTTCCTCCCTTCCCTATTTTTTCCTTACAGTGCCTACCACCATTAAATATACATTTTATCTATTTTTTAAAAGATTTTATTTATTTATTCACGAGAGACACACAGAGAGAGAGAGAGAGAGAGGCAGAGACACAGGCAGAGGGAGAAGCAGGCTCCATGTCGGGAGCCCAACTTGGGACTTGATCCTGGCTCTCCAGGATCAGGCCCTGGGCTGAAGGCAGGCACCAAATCACTGAGCCACCAGGGCTGCCCCATTTTACCTATTTTTGATCATGTTTTCCCTACTAGAATATAAAATTCAGAAGAACAGGAATTGTTGCCTGTTAAACTGCTGTATTCTCAATACCTATAACAGTGTCTGGCACAGAGTAGAAAGTTAATAAATATATTTTGAATAAATTAATCAGCTCATCCAGTTTCCTGCTAGTAGATGGTTATTTGTTGGGGGTTTTGGTGGGATCCTCTTAGCTCTATGTATGTGTACACTCTTAATGAGCCTTCGAGTGGCTTTAAAGCTCACAACAAACCTGTGGTAATGTAGGCATGATTATTTCCATTTTACTCAAAAAGAGGTTGGGGTTCAGAGGATGTCCATAGAATTGCCCATTACACATCTGGTCAGACAGGCATTGATGCCCTGTCTGGTGGCCTCCAGCACATCAGTGTCCCTTTCCCTACTGCCTATTCCAGGGGCTCCCCTTATAGCTGGTAGTGTAAGGAGCACTAGCAGAAGTTCCCAAAGACAATAGGGAGGAAGCAAATGAAGTAAGAAGCTAGATTAGAGAGTCACTCAGCATTATGATTGAAGGGAAAAATATCAAATTGTCTTAGTAATTGGGAACAGGCATAGGTTGTAATTAAAAGAGGGTTGTAATTAAAAGAGGTGGCTCAACGGTTTAGTGCCTGCCTTTGGCCCAGGGCCTGATCCTGGAGACCTGGGATCGAGTCCCATGTCAGGCTTCCTGCATGGAGCCTGCTTCTTCCTCTGCCTGTGCCTCTGCCTCTCTCTCTCTCTCTCTCTCTCTCTCTCTCTGTGTGTGTGTCTCAAATCAATCAATCTTTATAGTCAGTAGAAACATTGGTGTTCATGAAAGCAAAGATAATCATATGGGCCACCAGATCTTACTTATGGGCAGCCTGGGTGGCTCAGTGGTTTAGTGCCGCCTTCAGCCCAGGGCATGATCCTGGAGTCCTGGGATCAAGTGCCATGTCAGGCTTCCTGCGAGGAGCCTGCTTCTCCCTCTGCCTGTGTCTCTGCCTCTCTCTCTCTCTCTCTCTGTCTCTCATGAATAAATAAAATCTTAAAAAAAAAAAAAAGTAATTTAAGTAGAAGACGTAAAATAAGGATTTGAGACTTTTCTGTCCATATGTAATTAAAAACAGAAGAGACAGTCACTTCCTCATGCTAGTAGAGGTCCGTTTTTACCTAATGGTTGGGTTAGGAGCATCATGGTTTTTGGAACTCCTTTCGTCAGGTCACTTTCTGCCTCATGAGACGTTGGCTTCATGTTTCCAGGGCTGCTGATTGCATGTACAAAATAACACATAGGGGCCTGATAAGATTATCCATATCATCGCAGTAATGCTTTACATTCCCATCCTAGAAACCAACACCAATACTTACCTTTGTCCTTATTGTTTCTGTACATACTTCAACTAATTATTCTAGCTGAAATCTAATCAAAATGAACCAAGGAGTTCAAGTATATTTTAGTCTATCAGTAATTGTTACCTACATATTTTCATGTTTAATAGCCATGTCAACTATTTATCATTTTCTCACTTCAAGAGACTTTGGGGTGGGAATTACTTGTTTGAGATTATATTAGCATTGTGTAACAAACATACTGTATTTCTTTTTTCTGATAGATTTTATCTGAAACATTGAAATTAAAGAAAGTTTTGCTTGTAAAAAATATCTGAAGGGCTTCTGTATAGCTGCTTCTTGTGTTCAGATTCCTTCATGTTACATACATACTTCTATAAATTTAGAATCTTTTCTAATCAACCATCCATGAAGTGTATGGACAGAGTACATCTTTCATTATGTGTTCCACTAGTGACATCACATTTTTCATCTTAGCCCAGACACAGAGTTAATGAAGCCACCAGGGAAAAACTTGCTTCCCACGGCATGGTCCAATAAGACTCCTTCCCCCTCTTTGCCTTTTTGCAAAAATCTACCTGTTATATAAATACTGCTTCATAGAATCTGTTTAAAATGAGATGAAAATGGATGGGGGGCAGTGCAGAATATGGCTTTGACTTTTACAAGGGAATAAGTGTAATAAATCTGTTACTTCAGAAGCTTTTGTTTTTGTCGTACAGTTTATAAAATGTGGAGAACAGGAAACTAAAATACTGTTCAGAGAATCCTCTTTTCTCAGTAGTTCACATTGTAAATTTTAAGTGCAATGAAAAGGTGATGTCAAGAAGGATCTGAATCAACAGTTTCTGATTTCACATTCTGGTCACAGAATCTCAGAATTTGAGATTAGAACCATAAAGATCTCTAATCCCTTTAGGGATTTTCCCAAGATGGCACCTAGTACTGTGTGCAGTGCTCCTCATCCCATTTGGCGTTTGGCCCTCACCATCAGTCTGGAGGGTGATTCACACACATTCATAGGAGGACTGAATCCCAAGGAGGGTTTAAATTTGATGAGTAGAAGACATGGGGTTTGAAGTGCAGGCTCTGGATTTCAGATGTGTGTGGGGCCGCAAAGCATCATGGGAAAAGATGCTGCCCCCTAGGATGACATTGACATGGTTCCAAAGCAGGAATGTGGAGGTGGAGCTTGGGTCCAAGACCAGCACACTCTCAGTCTTAGCCCCCAACTTGGTACCTCTGTGTCAGGTACACATTGGTCCGGGTGTGGAGTGCAGGCTTCATTGGTGCTACCCTAGAACAAGTAGACATTTTCCCTGGCAGGATCTGTTCTTATTAGGAGTTTTTGTACTCTTCTGTGGCATTGATTTTCTCGTGATTCTTCTTTTTTGACTGCCGATGAGAAAATAGTAAAAGAGGATTCTCTTTCCTCTGTTAGCAGTTGTGTAGAGATTTACTATCACATCAAATTCTCTGTGAGGGACTTAGAGGGCCCTAATAATTTTCAACATATTTTGTATTGGCCATACTGTGTCTATTATGCCTTTCACAACAGAACATTTGCCTAACGGTCTGTCCTAGAATTTTGTCAGAGATTGATGCCATATTTGCCAGTTTGTCGCTTCTTGCTCTTTTCTGACAACGGGGCACATATTCCTCTGGTTTCCATGTCCTGTCAGCTGTCCCATTTGTTCACTTTAGGAACCAAACCAGCAGTGGCTCCCCAGAAACATCGGTCATTGCTTCTCATTGCACTTGGGCTTTGAAGTTGTTAAAAATGCCCTTCCTTACCTTCAGCTTTGCTAGTTTGAGGATCTTACTGAGGTGTTACAAATTAAGCAAAATGGTGAAGTGGCCCAGCTTCTATTTTCTTAGCCTGTTTCCCCTTAATTCTCATTTTGCTTCAGATGGCTTCTAACAATTGCTTCATTTTAAATAATAGGAAGAGAATCTCATTTCCTTGGCAGCAGGATGCTCCCAACAGACCTGGTTTGTCGGGCATTTTCACTCAAGAGTGGCAGACTTGGGGTGGCGGGAGTGCTTGGCCAATGTCTGGGTCATGGCAGAACTGTTTTGCTGAGTGGGTCATGCAGCTGAGGATGAGAGCTGTATCTGAACAGAAGCAGTGGTGAGAGGAGAAAAGAGAGATTAATGAAGCTGGCAGAAAGAGAAGTTTTGCACAGAAGAGAGAAGATATTTAATGAAAGAAATTTAAAAAAATTTTTTCCTCTGTGGTCTATGAAAAAGAATGCATGCACCTGCTACCATTTCCTCACAAAATCTTTAGTAACAGGACTATGACTTGCTAACCCCTCATGGCATTGGCTCTCTCTGGAGGACCAGATGAATTACTAAGTGTGACTTCACAGTGGGAGAGGGCTGAGGAGGGGCATGGCCTGCCCTGCCCTTCTTCACTGAAAAGAATCCCAGGGGTGTGGCTGTGCGAGAGGCTGGGGAATGAGTAAATAGTCGGTCCTAATGTCCATAGTTCTTACAAAGAACTATTGTAGTTACTTGTGTTTAAAAATAATATCCAGTTTACAGAAGTTATGCTTTTTTTAAAGCTAGTTTTCCTTTTCAATTTACAAAGCTTATTATTCCATTAATGGATATAATTATTTGGTAAACAAAAAGACTGTTGATTAAGTTTCATTAATTGGATTTCTCCCAAACATTTTAAACTACATTTATAGGGTTAGTATGTTTTATTTTTAAGCATTGAAAATGCCTGAGAGGCAGCTGCACAGGAGAATAAGGCAGGAGGAGGCGTTGTCTGGGCCTTTGGAGCTGGCTCAGCCTGGAGGGGGGATCCCCTAAGGCATGGACCAGCCTGTAGGCAGCAACTTGGGCACTTCCCAAGCTCTCCCCACCCCCACCCAGCACCACCCCCTGGCCCTGCCATCCCTCACTGCAGCCTACACTTCTGATAAGTCCAGAACTTTTGGTGTATCTGCCCTCCCCACTCCTCCCTGCCCTCAGCCCCAGGCCCAGGTCAGGCTCCCTCCTGAGACAATGTTGATCTGGCTCAGCGCCTCTCAGCCATGGAGGACTCTCACCCTCCCACCAGGAAAAACAAAGTTCATGCAATCTAACCAATATATATGTTTATTTATGTATTAATTATATGCGTATGCCACCATACAAATATATTGGACAAACTATAAAATACTTACCAAAAAATAGAAACTGCAAAAAGAATGAAAGAGTAAATAGATCTAAAAAAATAAAGTATAAAAAACAATGTCTGAGATTTACAAATCCCTATGGGAAAAAAGTCCCTAATAAATTAAACTTCTAAGTACAGTAATCAATTATCTCAAACATGGTGTGCCTGGGTAGCTCAGTTGGTTGAGCCATCCTACTCTTGATTTTGGTGCAGGTCATGATCTCAGCATCATGAGATCAAGCCCCATGTTGAGCTTCATGCTCAGCGGGGGGAGCCTGCTAGAGATTCTCTTCTTTCTCCCACTTCTTCACACTCACATACTCTCTCTCTCTCTCTCTCGTTATGTCTGTAAAAAAAAATAATAATAATAACAGGTTATCTCAAACATGACGATATTTACAAACAATACATTTCTTTTTTTTTCTTAAAGATTTTATTTATTTATTCATAGACACAGAGAGAGAGAGAGAGGCAGAGACACAGGCAGAGGGAGAGGGAGAATACTGGGCTTCCAGGATCACACCCCAGGCTGCAGGCGGCGCCAAACCGCTGCGCCACCGGGGCTGCCCAAACAATACATTTGTGATACACCTTGCAGTTTAGAGATGTCAAGACAGTTTTGACGGGTTTCCTGAGATATTATAAACAGTTTAAATGACAGTCACTCAAAAATACCCTTATATTTAACACTGACACAATGCACATACATACATGCTGTGTATTTGATTTACTTTGAGGCCTCTCCTCCTATTTACTTCCCAGGATGGGTTATCCAGCTAAGGGAACAGATTGACCATCTCTAGGTCTTGGGGAGCAGGAGTCCTTGGCCTTGTGCTGAGCACATTTTCTGTGCATTTTTGAGCACTTGATGAGATCCAGTCTGTTCCTGCTGCCTCCTCCGGCCCTGCCCTGCCCTACCTATTCTTGCTGGGTCTTCAGCCCCATTCCATAGTCCTTTTAATAACATCCCATAGCATTCAGCATTCCTGTCATGCTTCTCTCATGGTGTTACTCTGATGATGGGAGTGACAACACTTGGAGGTGGCACTGGAGCTTTGGGAACCTGAGCCGGAGCCATTCCTCATGTAGGCAAAGAATGTCCTTTTCAGATGTACACCCTGGGGGGGGGGGGGGGGGGCAGAAACAATAAAGTACTCTTATGCAGACTGTTTTACTTATTCCCCATTTTAGAAAACCAGTTATACTTGAGCTTAAATGATTTGTTGTTTTAAATATAAGTATTATTTAATATGTGCTTAATTCATAATGGGTTTTTTATTATTTATTTTTTTAAGATTATTTATTCATGAAAGAGAGAGAGAGAGAGAGAGAGGCAGAGAC
This sequence comes from Vulpes vulpes, assembly GCF_048418805.1. NCBI lineage: Eukaryota > Metazoa > Chordata > Mammalia > Carnivora > Canidae > Vulpes > Vulpes vulpes. The sequence goes on along the minus strand of NC_132793.1, from coordinate 87,235,878 downwards.
ATAGGCAGAGGGAGAAGCAGGCTCCCTGCAGGGAGCCCGACGTGGGGCTTGATCCCCAGAACTCCAGGAACATGCCCTGAGCTGAAGGTAGACACTCAACCACTGAGTCACTCAGGCGCCCAATGGTTTTTTTTTTTTTTTTTTTTTTATGATTGTGGTGAAAAAATATTGGGAGTTTTGGATACTCTGGGAATTAATTATAATTTTACTTTTGAAATGGATGGTAATGCTACATTAATGACTTTTGGCTTTACATCCTGTTTTTTTGAACAAATTAAAGGTATTAGGTGATGTGTGTGTATATATATTTATTAAAATATATAACATAAATGTAAATATATACATATATATGTATACACACAGTGATGGGTGTATATATCCATTTTAATTAACTATTTTAATGTTTTATACGTAAGTCTAGGTTTCAAAATAAAGTTCTATTTCTCACAATGAGTATCTTGATTTTTTTAACATTACATAATAAAATGTAAATGTTATTACACATCATTTCTAAGCATCATTTTAAAAGACTGCATAGTTTATTTAACTGCTCTTTAATGCGTTTTTAGATTGTCTCCACTTTTTTTTACTGTGATGAGTATCTTTGTGCACAGAGAGTATTTATTATACGCGATTATTTCCTTAGGCCAGATTTCCAGAAGTGGAATTATTGAGTCACGGATAGGAATATATTTAAGATTCCAGTTACATATATTGCTGAATTGCCTTCCCAAAAGTTTGTACTCATTTACTAGGCTACTAGCAAATCTAATACAAATGTTATATCTTTGTTTATTGGAAAGTCTTTTTTGATGATCATTTTTTAAAGAAGATTTTATTTATTTATTCATGAGACACAGAAAGAGAGGCAGAGACAGCAGAGGGAGAAGCAAGCTCCCCACAAGGAACCCAATAGGGGACTTGATCCCGGACCCCTGGATTATGCCCTGAGCCAAAGGCAGACTCTCAAATGCTGAGCCACCCATGTGTCCCTTGATGATCATTTTTAACTACAAATAATTTTTTCCTGTTTGATTTGCTTTTACAGAAGTATCTTAAATATCCAGTATGTTTTTCTATCTTAAAATAATTTTTGTTGTTATGCTCTTTTTTTCATGGGTGTTTATCTCAGTGTATGGAATTGGATTAGGGGGCCCTTTTTTCCTGCCTGAATTGTTACCCAATTGGCATAATCCTTCCCCAATTTTCTTTGGTCAGTTTGTGGTTTCTTAATATGGTTTTATTTCTGGGTTGTCCACACTAGTTGCTTGTTCTACTCATGGATGTTTCTGCCCCTGTCACACTGTTTAAATAACACAGTATCCTAACCTCCTTCAGGATTCTTCTGCAAATATTCTTTTTTAATTCTTGCCTGTTTGTCCTTTCAGATTAATTTGTGAATACTGATGTTGAATTTCCAAATTATTTTGGGAAGAATTGGCCATTTAAAAATGTTTGATCATCTGAGTCAAACACATGGCATGGCCTGTGTATTGACTCAAATCTTATTTTTTGTATTTCTCATAGAATTTTCCAGTTTTCTTGAAATAGGTCACACATTTCTCATTATGGTTATTACTACTTATTTTGTAGTTTGTATGTTCATCTCTTTTTTCATCATATTTTCAGACTGAGGGTACCTGGTATTTTGATTTTGTATATCTTGTCATTCATTCACTTTTTTAAAAAATATTCATTCACTTTTAAATTAAATCTAGTAGCTTCCCATGTGATTCTACATCACCCGAAAATAAACATTTTATTATCTTCCTTTTTAACATTTAAGTTTTGGCATTGTATCATGTCTTTTAGCATTGGCTTGAGTTTCTTTGAAATTTCTAAAATAACAAAAATTTGCAAATGATGAAACAGTAAAAATGTATTGAGGAGGGCAGCCCGGGTGGCTCAGTGGTTTAGCACCACCTTCAGCCCAGGGTGTGACCCTGGAGACCCAGGATCGAGTTCCACGTCTGGCTACCTGCATGAGGCCTACTTTTCTCTCCCCCCCCCTCCCCCCCCCCCCCCCCCCCCGGTATCTCTCATGAATAAATAAATAAAATCTTAAAAAAAAATGTATTGAGGAATGGTGACAGTGGCATGATATGCTTTAAGTCTTACAGAGACTTTTAACCTTTATTAAACAGTGCGTTTGGGCATGTCCTGGTCTTCCTACACTGCTGATATTCACATTTATTTAGAGCACACAGTATTTTTAAGTTGGCATCTCATCCAGCGTGATCTCTTGTCTGAGGGAACAGGCAGAGCCTGGATTACGGTTGATGAGAGGTTTTCAAATCGGAAACTGGCCAGTGGAACTTAACGCGTATTGTTGTGTCTTAAACTACAGATGCTTTTGCAAAACTTCTTTGCATCTCTGAGCTATGTGGTTTACATTTCTCAACCTGTAGTAGTTTCTGAGTACTGCAGACTGGGCCACATGATGCAATTTTTACTAGTCCGTGCAAAACCCAAGAAAAATAGGTAAAATATGTTTTTTATAATCTGAATTTTTGCTACTTTAAAAACTACTTTTTTTTTTCTAAGATTTTATTTATTTATTCATGAGATAGAGAGAGAGAGAGAGAGAGAGAGAGAGAGAGAGAGAGAGAGGCAGAGACACACAGGCAGAGGGAGAAACAGGCTGCATGCAGGGAGCCTGACTCAGGATTCGATCCCTGGTCCCCAGGATCAGGCCCTGGGGCACAGGTAGGTGCCAAACCGCTGAATCACCCTGGGATCCCCTAAAAACTGCTCTTTATTGAAATAATGCTTTTTCCTATTTTGTGTATAGATGTACATTATGCTTCTATTTCCCCCTCAAATATGATATACCAAAATAAAAGGTTGTCAATTCTAGGTCAGTTTTCTGCTTTACTCTCTCCCCACTTCTTTCTTTAATTTACTGGCCCAAGGCTGAAAAAAAAGCTGATGGTTTATCAGTTTTTTTTGTTCTTGTTTTAAAGGTTGAAAACCCTGGGCATCTTGGGCCCACAGTCCTAGGCCTCACTGGGGGCATTTACTGATAAAGAAGTAGGAAGAGGGGACAAAGCCTCTCTGGCTGAAGCTCCTCCCCACAGCTTTCAGAAATGGTGCTTTGTTTGGATTTCCATTTATCCTCCTGGTACTACCTTCGGGAGCTCATTGACAGCCAGATGCCTAAAGGGAACTTTGTAATGAATCAAGCCCTGGCCTGGAAGTCAGGATATCTAGATTCAAGCCTGGTAGCTGCCACTCACTTACTTTCTGACCTCAGGGAAACCTCTATTCCCATCTGTAAATCGTAACCTATAAGACATTGTGAATGTTGGGGTTGTCTATCAAAACTAGGGGTGTCTGCAGGATCCAGCTCTACAACAGAGCCTGCAAAGGAGCTGAGTCTGAGGAGTGAGGAGTCAGGAAAACAGTCCCAGCAGGGCCAGCCCAGCAGCCCTGGAGGCGAGGGAGACACTGTGCCCAGAGGGAGGGATCTTGTTTGCTGTCACCTATCCCAGTCAGTTCACTAGAAGCACTTCGGTACAAAGCAGTACTTTTGAGGCTGCAGCCCCAGTCTGACGGAAGCCTTTGGTGTGTACACTTGGTAGTGAATGAGATGGTAGGATGCGTGTTTACCTTGCCTTTAGCCCTCAGTCCCTAGCCCTGCCCTCCTTCCTGCCTGGCCTGATCTGCCTTCCTATATATGAAGTCTCTTCATCATCTGAACCAGAAGTGAGGGCTAGCTACTTCCATCTCTTGGATCTCTTTGGTTAATATACTGCTGTGGTGTTTATGGCAGGCCATCTTGAATTGCACCCCTTTGTGTAAATGTATCATCTCTGCTCACTTGTAAACTACCTGAGGGCACTTCTGTAGCCCCTGCTGCTAGGACAGTGATGCGTTATGTAGTGGGCATTATTTTTTTTTTTTAAGATTTATTTATGATAGAGAGAGAGAGGCAGAGACAACACAGGAGGAGAGAGAAGCAGGCTCCATGCCGGGAGCCCGACGTGGGACTCGATCCTGGGACTCCAGGATCGCGCCCTGGGCCAAAGGCAGGCGCCAAACCGCTGAGCCACCCAGGGATCCCCTGTAGTGGGCATTCTATACAGATTTGTTGAATAAATGAATGGGAAAAACCTAAGATATTACTATAAGACAGTTGCAAAAAATATAAGTGTTCATTCTGCCTTTCTACAGTTTAGTTTTTAGTAAATGTTACAATAGTATGATAGTTTGATTATGGATTAAGTTCGAACCAGCTCTGCTACTCAACTCTTGGACAACCTGGGTTCAAGTATCTGTACTTGAAAAGGATAGAGATAGGATAACAGAGGTTCTCGGAATTTAGTGGACAGAAGAATGAAATAAGGTGCTAATTAAAACTGTGGATGTCTTGGGGCAGCCGGCCGGCTCAGTCAGAAGAGCGTGCAACTCTTGGTCTCAGGGTTGTGAGTTTTAGCCCTATGTTGGTTGCAGAAATTACTTACAAATAAAATCTTAAAAAAAAAAAAAAAAAGAAAAGAAAAAAGAAAAAGTAGATGGTTAGGCTCTGTCCTCTGAGATTTGCCAGGCCTGGGAAAGGGCTGAGAGCCTGCCTGTTAAATCCAACCCCCAGGATCTGTTGAGAACCAACAAACAAGGCGATCTGTATGGTTCCTCCAGCTCTATTTTATTTTATTTAAAAGGTTTCTTTATTTGAGAAATAGAGAGCACAGGCATGGGGAGGGGGCAGAGGGAGAGAAAGAGAATTCCCCAGCAGACTTGGCACCAAGTGAGGAGCCCAATGGCAGGGATACATCTCATGATCCTGATCTTGACCCTGAGATCATGACCGGAGCTGAAGGCAAGAGTCCACTGCTCAGCCGACTGAGCCAACCAGATGCAACTGAGCCATCTAGGAGCACCTCTCCAGTACTATTTTAAAAGAATACTTAAACCATGATACACATCTATCAGTAGTTACTTTCTTTCAAAAGATGTTTAGTTTATTTCTCCTATTGTGAGTTCAGTGCAGCAGCAAGTACAGATAATAAGCATGTGCCAGATAATACAATTTTGTAGAAAAGGGGTGCCTTCAAATTCTCTACAAGGAGAGAATAGTCAGCAGGCTGTCCTTGTTTTAATAGGGATGCTCTTGGACAGCGTTGGGCCTAAAGACTTTTTTCCAGAAATTTTTATCTTTTAGGAATTTCCATATTTAACACATGTTGACTTTGTTAATAGCTTTATAGTGCTGGAGCATGGTTGTGACATGTCACCACCAAACAGGAAGCTGTCGAGCTCCATGTTATGTCTATTCCTTCATACATTTTCACTGTAAATAATTTGTGAGTAGAATGTATCCACACATTCTAAAAGATTCATAAAATCTTACCATTCATTGAAATGCAGTTCTTTTACCACGGGAGACTGCCTCTTTAAAAGAAGACGGATGAGGAGTCAGCCTATCTTCATAATTAAAGTCAGAAATGAAAAAGGAAACCCTTCCTAAAGACACCTCTTTTTCTTTGTCATTTGATCAACAGTAAATGGCAGTGATAGAATAAATAAATAAATAAATAAATAAATAAAGTGAAAAATAAATTCACCGCTAAAAATGTGTGCATGGAGTGCGGTAAGGAGTTAGTCACTGCAAGGAATGGATGAGATTATATTGATTTTATAATTTTATGGCTGAGCCGTGATACAAAAGTTAATCTCCAACTGAGCGGCAAATATAGGTTATTTAAGCAAGTGTAAGTAACTCAGTAAAAAAGAACACAGAACACTCTGCATTCCCTGCATTCCCTGAGCGTTTTGCACAGGACTGCCACCAAGCCCTTCCTTGAGCACCTCCCTCACCAGCTTTCAAGGCTGCAGGAAATGGACCTAGCATAACCCTAAGTCCCAAGGCAAGCCTAGAGCTTGGAGGAAATCTTTTACTTTATTAGATTCCAAATTAAATTTCTTTGACAAGAGAAGGAGGAAGCAGACAGATTCCCAGTAGGCTTCAAGCTGTATGCAATCAGAGGTCTCCACAGTTTAGCATAGAATGAGTATTTGCTAGATGTTCTTTTCTAGCATGAACAGCAGTTCTGAAACTCAAGTGGAGGTGTATGTTTTTTTTTTCATTAATTAGATCAGTTCTTTCAAACAACCATCTTATTTTATTTTTAAAGTTTTTATTTAAATTCCAGTTAGTTACCATAAATTTAATCTTAGTTTCAGGTGTAGAATTTAATGATTCATCACTATTATACAACACCTGGTGCTCCTCGCACAGGTATTCCTAAGTTCCCATTACTTGCTACCTGCTTCCCCGCCTCCCCTCTGGTAACCATCAGTGTGTTCTCCATAGTTAAGGGTCCATTTCTTGGTCAGCCTTTCTTTTTTCCCCCTTTGTTCATTTGTTTTGTTTGTTCAGTCCCACATGTTAGTGAATTATACATGGTATTTGTCTTTCTCAGACTTATTTCAGTTATCATACTACTCTCTGGCTCCATTCATGTGGTTGCTAATGGCAAGATTTCTTTCTTTCTTTCTTTCTTTCTTTCTTTTTTTTTTTTTTTTTTACAGCTGAGTAATATTCCATTATATATATCTCAACTCTTTTCTTTCTTTTCTTCCTTGATGTAGGTTTAAGGGTTAGCTATAACCTGGGTTAGGGGTAGGGCCAGGATGAGGGTAGGGTATGTGCCTGGTATCCTACAGTTGAGAGAACTCTCCAGAGGATTCCATTTAGGGTTAGTTCAAAGAACCATTTAATTTTTTGTTTATTTGTTTTTTTAAATGATTTTATTTGTTTATTTGAGAGAGAGGCAGAGATATAGGCAGAGGGAGAAGCAGGCTCCCTGTGAAGAGCCCGATATGGGACTCGATCCTAGGACCCCAGGATCACGCCCTGAGCCAAAGGCAGATGCTCAACCACTGAGCACCCAGCCCCCAAAGAACTGTTTTAAAAGAATTTTTTTTTTCAAATTTTTTTTATTTATTTATGATAGTCACAGAGAGATAGAGAGAGAGAGGCAGAGACACAGAGGGAGAAGCAGGCTCCATGCACCGGGAGCCCGACGTGGGATTCGATCCCGGGTCTCCAGGATCGCGCCCTGGGCCAAAGGCAGGCGCCAAACCGCTGCGCCACCCAGGGATCCCTGTTTTAAAAGAATTTAACTGCTTTAGGCATTTTTGTATTCCTTCCATCTGGAAGTCATTGGTGTGGCAGAATCAAAAGAGGGGCAAAAAGAAAGCAAAGACAAGACAGAAGGTATTACAGAGTAATGGAGTCATCACCAAGGCCAAGTGGGTAAACAGCCAACTGGTCAAATCTTGGGTCTATTTAACTTGTCTGGTTACTCTCAAAATCACCTTCCACAAAATTTATCCAATAGGATTTGGGGGTTATTTATGTATTTACTTAGGTTGTTTTTTTTTTTTTAACCTTTATTAATAACCTGCTTAGTCTCTCAAGCTGAATTGGACTAATGCCTCTGAATTTGGGAAAGGTAATAATGTGTGTTATACATGTAAACATAGTTGCTTTTCATCTGGCCCAGCATGTTTAATCCAGCCAACTTGGTCTCTTGGGAATTTGGCACTTAAACCCAGTTACAGATTTAATTTTGGTCCTGTTCCCTCTTCTGTGCATGATATCATGTGCCTGCTGGTCATTTTGTGGCCCATTTTCTGCAGTCTATTGAGTGAGTTGTTTGCTTAACAATTTAGAATGAATGTCACAAAATCATTTTTAGAAAGGTTATTAATGTCTCTAAAATCTCCATGTGCTCCCAGGGAGTCTTTTATCATTGATCTTGGTAATGAGGACATGAGAATCATTTCATAGTTTTGATCTGCCATGTAGTACAGTGTTGAGCCTACTGACATCTCTTCTCCTCTTCCCTCAAACCAAAATACAAACAAGCAAAACATATAGTAAAAATTCTTCCCAGTGCTTGATAGTGGGGAGATTGTGGTAATGAGGGGTTTATTTGGTCTCTTTGGTCCATGTACTGGGACAGTGTAAGGTTAGCTTGGGCTGATGGGAAGACATCGTACTTCATATTCAACTTATGTACTTGAGTATCTGGGAATTACTACTAAATATCCACACAGCTTCCTGGGTAGAGGTGGAAAGTTTCTATCCAAAGTGTGGGTCAAATTTGAATCTATTGGTATAACAGCTGATGAAAATCAGTTGGATAAGGTCTTAATTAATAGATGCGGTTTTATCTCTTTCAATTAGTATTATCCCAGATTAGCATAGAAGGAAACCAGCTAGAAAGAGTGAATTACTTGCCCAATGTTAAAAAGTGAGATCCAAAGGATTTGAACTCAGGTAATGAAGCTCTAAGCTTCTTCTGCTTACCCACTACACTGGACTACCTGCCTCCAAAGGACACATCAGACCATGCACAAGGATGTTTATTATTATTATGGCTGTGTTTTTAGAAACAAAGCAAAAAACAAACAAAAAAATCTGAGTGTACATACACAGAGAAATGTTGAAATAAATTGTTGCAATACATTGCACCAAGAAGAAAATTATTGAAGATACGGTAGAAGAAGGAAAGCAATAAATATAGTAAAAGCTTGTGTAATTTTGAAATTTACTTTATATTCATGAGAAACAATTGTTTTCTTAAGGCAATACTCAATGTATTTCGGAGTAGCTAACAAGATGAAGATAATTTTCACTGCTGTTTGAATACATTCATTAATATTATCATTTGATCCAATGCACATCTGACATTGAAATGCTATTGCTAAAGTTAGTGGGTCAGAGGAGAGTTCCTTTTTCCTTTTTCTTTTTTGACTTAGATTTCCCTGATGATTGATGATGTTGACCACCTTTGCATATACCTGTTGGTCATTTGAATATTTACTTTGGGAAAATGTCTATTCAGGTCTTTTGCTCATTATTTTTAATTTAATTATTATTATTTTAATTACTGAAGTATGGCTGCAGAAGAGTGGGATTGATGGTGATGATGATGATGACAAGATTGCCATCTCTGAGAAAGACATTTCCTAGAATACCCAGACTGAGCTTTTTTAAAAAAGTTTTTATTTAGGGAAGCCCTGGTGGCTCAGCAGTTTAGCGCCGCCTTCAGTCCAGGGTGTGATCCTGGGGGCTCGGGATCAAGTCCCACTTCGGGCTCTCCACGTGGAGCCTGCTTCTCCCTCTGCCTCTCTTCTATCTCTCTTTGTCTCTCATGAGTGAATAAATAAAATCTTTAAAAGAACAGTTTTTATTTAAATTCCAGTTAGTAACATTCAGTATATATTAGTTTCTGGTGTGCAATATAGTGATTCAGCACTTCCATACAACACCCAGTACTCATCACAAGTGCCCTCCATCATCCCCATCACCTATTTCAACCATCCTTCCACCCCCAGACTGAGCTTTTTAACCATTGTAAAAATTGAACTGGTTAAATCATTAATAACATTAGAAGTAGAAATCTAAGAAAATATTCAAGAAAAAAAGAAGGCCACCAGAGAATCTGGCCCTGGCTCTGGGGAGGTCCTGGGTAGTGCACCATGGAGACAGCTAGCAAGTAAGATGGAGGTAGCGCTGCACATGGATGCCAGAGAACAAAACTGGAGCAGACAAATCTTGAGACTTATTATCAGTGTCTTCCCAGCCTCAAGACAGCCTGCTGCCTTTCTTAAAAGTTTCTTTCCCCCGACACAGTATTTGATAATCTTTATCCCATGTTAACCATTTGTGTATGAATGTATGTGAAGGAGATGAGCACTGGCTGTAGCGTGGCCACTATGAACTAATGTGCAGGTCACTTTTTCTCCCATACTAATCCAGGCCTGCCCTGCCACCCACAGCAGCTTCCCTGTTGGTCCCGGCAGAATGGGAATATTATACAAGCAAATTTGGAAACAAATACATGCAAAAGGGAAATAAGTTTTCATCTTAGCTGTTTACACGCATGATTAGAAATTATACAGAGCTATGGAACTCTAAAATTGTAGGGATAGGCTTTCAAAGAATGCCTCTAGAGACTTCCCTTTTTTGCAGATTTCTTTTTTTTTTCGGGGGGGGGCTTTTTTGCAGATTTCTAAGGACAGATTCTAAGGACAGATAGTGAACTATGGCCTGTTTTTCTAAAATGAGATTATATCTGAATGATCTGACTTAACAAAAATATTTATTTGAAAATATATCCATTTCTTCCAAGGAATTCTTAATGGTTCTGGGCAAAACCCAGGGGCTGTTGACAGAGATCAAGTTAGTTTAAACGGCACTTGACTAGTAACAGTTAACCAGCTTTTAAAAAATTATACTTAACTATAGAGAACAAACAGATGGTTAGCAGAGGGGAGGGGGATGGAGGGATGGATGAAATTGGTGATGGGGATAAAGGAGTGCACTTGTGATGAGCACCAGGTGATGTACGGACATGTTGAATCACTATATTGTACGCCTGAAACTAATATTACATATATATAATTTATAAATAAATGGAATTTAAATAAATACTTAAACTATACTTTAAGGGAAAACAGGCCAATTTCAATGTAAAAAGTCTAAATATTAAACTTCTAAAGAAATAATCATGCACTTAATGTCCTTGAGTCAAATATTAAGGCAAATTTTCTAAAATCTTTTTCATCTGTTATTGTTTTTCATGAAATTATAAACATAGTGACTCAGATCTGAATTGGTAAGAATTTGGTGTCATAGAATGCTGCCATAGCAGAGCAGCAAAGTAAACTGCTGTTATACAGAAAATTGTTACAAAAGTGGGAGAAACTGAATGGACTTCAAATTTAAATGAACTGAAATACTTCCATTTTGTTACCTAAGCATTCTAGTTACTTAAATCAAGGCTTCACCGTGTTCTCATAAATGTGTGATGTAAGCACTTGGGAGGTGGTATTGACCTGTCACAGGAAAAAGTTTGGGATGATTTCAGGCTTCAGACCCCAGGATGCTGTTTTTTCAGATTTGTATTCACAGCACTGCTAGGTATTACACTGCCCTCGAATTCTTCGGAGGAATGAAGGGCTGTAGCATGTAGTCTCTAGTCATTTCAGTGTTGTCGCTGTGTGTGTTGTGGTACAAGCATTCCATCTTAACCAGGATTGTGGACAGACCGACCTTTGATCTTGTAGAGCAGTGCTGCCCAGTAGAACTTTGTGCGCTGTTCAGTATGGTGGCCACGAGTAACACGCAATTCTAAGTCTCTTGAAATGTGACCTAAGTGTGTCTGAGGAACAGGATTTCTAACTTTCTGTCATTTTAATTAGTTTAAACAGCCAACTGGGGCTCATGGCTGCCATGTTGGACAGCGCAGGTAGGGTTTTGGCCACAGGTGCCTGGGTGGCTCAGTGGGTTGAACGTCTGCCTTCTGCTCAGGTCATGATCCCAGGGTCCTGGGATGGAGCTTCTCCAGAGGCTCCAGGTCAGGAGTTTCTGATCCTTCTCCCTGCATGGGCTCGTCAAATAATAAAATCTTTAAAAAAATAGAGTTTTGGCTGAAGTAACAGCTGCCTTTTGCCATTGGAAGTACAGCCCACAGGGAAGATGCTAACACTTGCCTCATAATGGCAGAACCAAAACCCACATCCTGTACTGGGGGCAGAATTTATGGACTTGTACACAGCATCTCCAGAAAAATTTAGTTTTTAGATACTTACACAAATAGATTTGCTTGAGGAATTCCCACAGCAGATGGAAAGGAGGACTCATTGAAGTTAGGATAATAAGGTCAGCTGCAGTTTTCAAATGCAACAAGGTACTTGAAGAAAATAAAAATCAAACCAATAAAAATGAGGTTGAAATTCCTCTTTAAAAATCTGCCGGGGAGGGGGGTGGGTTGCAGCCCAGGTGGCTCAGTGGTTTAGTGCTGCCTTCGGCCCAGGGCATGATCCTGGAGACCCCCGGATCAAGTCCCACGTTGGGCTTCCTGCATGGAGTCTGCCTCTCTCTGCCTCTCTCTGTGTCTCTCATGGGTAAATAAATAAAATCTTTAAAAAAAAAATCTGCCGGGTATTGGCAGAAAGTACTGGCTAGCGGCTTGCTTTCCTCTGGGTCCGCAGGTGGTCACATTGCCTCCTGGGGTGGTACACTTACTGGGGTGGAGTAGAAGGTGGGCATGAAGTCCCCAGTGAGTGGCTCAGCTTAGATTTAACACTCCTTATCAGGAGCTGCTAGATAGCTGAACAATATGGGCACGAGGGGAGTAGGCCTCTATTTAAAAGAAGAAATCCTTATATACCAGACCTCATCATCCAGTCAAGTGAGGTTTTGCTTATTACAGCCCGAGAAACATGTACATATGTGATAAATGTGACTCTCCACTGAGGAAGAGAAGGGAAAATGAATGACTTTTAAAAATCATACTAATGGGGGGCAGCCCCGGTGGCTTAGAGGTTTAGCACCTATTTCAGCCCAGGGCATGATCCTGGAGACCCAGGATTGAGTCCCATGTTGCGATCCCTGCATGGAGCCTTCTTCTCTCTCTCTCTCTCTCTGTCTCTGTCTCTAATAAATAAAATTTAAAAATAATCATACTAATTGGTATTATTTGTTTCTTGTAATCATGAACTCTGTCTTTACCTGATTGGTCCTGCTTTATGTTTATGTGTGTGAAAATCAAACAGGCAGCCCTCTTCATATGATGTGTGTGTGTGTGTGTGTGTGTGTGTGAGATTAGAAGCATTAAATACAGTAACAGTTACAATATTGATACCACTATGCATTAAGTTGTGGTGTTTAAAAGGCATTAGTCATTGAGTAAGGAACTAGACTTTTTGTCTCAACAACTCACAGCCAAATTTGCAGACAAAAACTTTAAATTCTACTTGGTTTAAAACTATGGTTTTGCTAGTTTGTGCTTGATTTAGAGAATGTCATTAACATGGATTTTTGAGTAATGCCATTGCATCAACCCAGAAAGAACATAGAAAACGATTCGCTGAGGTTTCTCTTATTTCATAATAGGGCGGATTCCTTTTTCACCCGGGGCATTGTCCCTCTGACTGCTGTCTGTCGCATGCTTGCCTCATGGTTGGTGATGCTGGTCCTGATCGTGCCCTGTGACTGAAATACGCTGTTTGTGAGGTTGGCCCTCCTCCCCCGCACTGCTGTGTGGACCAAGTTGCAGTGAGCCAAGTGCCTGATTGATTCTGACAGCGCACAGTGGGGCCTTCATGAGGCTGTCTGCAACCCCAGCCCTGCCATGCTCCCTGCTGTCACCCTGCAGGCCTCTCTCGACTGTCACCCTCCTTCTCAGAGAGGAATGACCCATACTGCTGCAGAACAGAGCCTCTTTTTTTTTTTTTTTTTATTAAGGCAACCATCCCTCCCACTACTATTAGTTTGGTGCAATGATGGTGACAGGCATAAGTGGGAAATCTGAAAGAGAAAATGCAATATCCTCTTTATCTAAACACTGAACTGTGTGATTGAGAAACTCCCTGTGGGCTGTACATTTGGGGGGAGTGGAGGAGGTGGGAGAGAAGAAAACTGCTTTTCTTTCTGTCCCTTTGTTTTGTTTTAATTCTGATTTTTTATCCTATTAGGAGCTATGTCTAATGCTATATTTTGCGCAACATCACGTTTTTCAGGAAAATATAAAGCTATGATCTGCCGTTCTACACCAGAAATATTTCTAGATTTATCTGGTGAGAAATAACTATTTGGTACAACCCCTAAGAAGTCCGCCAAGGCCATAAAGCCCGGTGCCTCGTCTAGGCAAGTGGAGTCAACTTCAAACCCTAGCTGAAGGTTTTTCTTTTTTTTTTTTTTTTTTAAGTTTTTCTTTTTGAGGGCTGGTGCTTGAAATCTACCAGATGAGAATATTAAAACTTGAAAGTGAGGAGGAATATCAAGTATAGAAAATATTGCCATGATCATAAGTGAATGATCCTCTAGGTTTTCTTTATACTTCTGATTTGATTCAAAAAAGAAACTGACTCATGGGGCGCCTGGGTGGCTCGGCTGGTTAAGCATCTGTCTTCAGCTCAGGTCATGATCCTGGGTCCCAGAATAGAGCTCTGAGTCCGAATCCCTGCTCAGCAGGGAGTCTGCTTCTCCCTCTACCCCTCCCCCTGCTTGTGCTCTCTCTCACTCTCTCTCAAATAAATAAATAAAATCTTAAAAAAAAAAAAAAGAAATATTCATGACAAGGATCAGTTTGCTCTTAGACCTGGAATTGTGGCAGGCCTCCCAGGAGTCTGGGGAGCAAGGTCCCAAGGAGTGAATTCCTGAAGTAGGGTCTTGTTGGTCTTCTTCCCCAAAATGTTTTCCAACGCCTGGATTAGGTTAGGGCTATGAAGGATATCACCCTCAAATTTGGGAACAACTAATATCCAGAATTATTTTATTTATTACTGCAATAGCATTGATACACAGTGTTGTATTACTTTCAGGTGTACAACATAGTGATTTTGACAATTCTGTCCTTACTTATTACTTGTCACTGTAAGTCTTATCCTCTGTCACCATACACCATTATTATAGTATTATTGACTATAGTCTTTATGCTGTACTTTCATCACCATGACTTATAACTGGAAGTTTGGACTCCTTAATTGCCTTCACCTATATTGTCCATCTCCTCCCCACCCACCTCCCCTCTGGCAACCACCAGTTTGTTTTCTGTATTTATGAGTCTCCTTGTTCATTTGTTGATTCCCCATATAAATGAAATCATGTGGTATTTCTGTTTCTTTGTCTGATTTGTTTCACTTAGCATTATACCCTTTGGATCCATCCATGTTGCAAATGGAAAGATTTCATTCTTTTGTTATGGCTGAGTAATACTCCATTGTATGTACACACCACATCTTCTTTATCCATTCATCTGTTCATGGACACTTGGGTTGCTTTCATATCTTGGTTCTTGTAAATAATGCTGCAGTAAACATAGGGTGCGAATATGTTTTCGAATTAATGTTCTTGCATTCTTTGGATAAATACCCAATAGTGGAATTACAGGATTGTATGGGTTTTGTTTTGTTTTGTTTTGTTTGTTTTTTGTTTTCCAAATAGACATTAAAAGAAACGCTCAGAGCTGCTTGAAGTTCCCCCAAGTTCACCCTACTCTCAGGAAAGAATCTCACCCTTCACCCCAAGGTGGCCCTGGGTGTGTGTACTCCTAGACCACACGGCCCCTGTATGGTTTCCCATGACTTCCATTTCTTTTCTTTCTTTCTTTCTTTCTTTCTTTCTTTCTTTCTTTCTTTCTTTCTTTCTTTCTTTCTTTTCTTTCTCTTTCTTTTTTTTCTTTCTTTCTAAGATTTTATTTATTTATTCATGAGAGACAGAGAGGCAGAGACACAGGCAGAGGGAGAAGCAGGCTCCATGCAGGGAGCCTGATGTGGGACTCAATCCTAGGACTCCAGGATCATGCATGCCCTGGGCTGAAGGCAGGCGCCAAACTGCTTAGCCACCCAGGGATCCCATGCAAGGTCCATTTCAGATGCAGCTTTGAACCTCAGAAATGACTTTGTTGAAATGACTGGTGTATACATCTGCTTGTTAAAAATGATAAATCCATGAGACTCAGTCTCCTGTTGCAAAGTACCAGCTCTCTCTGTATCTGACATATGTTTTTGTTATACTATCCCTGAATTGCGTTTTGTTTTTTATTTTCTCTTCTGGCCTGCACTTTCATCTTTGTTTTATATTTTCAATTTGGATTTGAGTTCAAGGTACTCCATAATCATCTCTGATTGAAATATAATAAGATTTAGGGGCACCTGGGTGGCTCAACGTTTGACCATCTACCTTTGGCTCAGGTCGTGATCCTGGGGTCCTGGGATTGAGTCCTGTATCAGGCTCCCTGCAGGGAGCCTGCTTCTTCCTTGCTGTCTTTGCCTCCCTCTCTGTGTCTGTCATGAATAAATAAATTAATAAAATCTTTGGGGGAAAAAAGAAATATTTTAAGATTTAAATCTTAAAAATTTTAATTCTAGAGAAAATAAAAAATGAAAAGATGCTGCCTCATAAGCTAGGATAGTACAAGTAATTCCACATTTATGCTCACCATATAAATACCTCTATAACCCTAAAGCATTTTGGAGTTTATGAGTGAAAGAACCAGCAGGGCTGAACTTGTTTCACCTTGAAAGCTAAGTGCTGTTGTGGAGTCTTTCAGCTGACAGCCTCCAGGACCCCTCTGTGGTCATCATTGTCCTCTTCCCTGCCCACAAATTTTGCTTTCCCACAGCAGACCCTGTTAACCACCTGATGTCCTCTCCACAGCCGGAAGCTGTTGTCCATTCAGACGTGCTCTCCTTCAGAGTAACCCCAGGAAACAGGGAAGCAGTTCTAAGGCTTTCCATTCAGAGAAGCAACACAAGAGCTCAGTCATTATGAGCCTTTCTTGTTTCCATTCCTCATGTCTCATAGCAAGAAATCCATTCGAATATTTTTTTCACAGTTTGGCTAGCTAATGTTTTAATCATCTATTCCCGAATAAGTTCTGTGAGTTAGTTCTCACTAGGGGTCTCTCATGGAATTGCAGTCAGGTGGTATCTGAGCTGGACTCCTGTGAAGGCTCACTTGGTCTGCACATCCAGGATGGCGATTTCTTGTGTGTCTGGTGCCTCAGTGTCAGTGGCTAGGCCAGCAGGGAGCCAACTGGCCCCTATCTTCAGGCTGCTTTCCCCCGTGGTCAGTGTGCATTTTCTCATGAGAAACAGGGCACTTGGGCTTCTCCCACGGCAAGCCTTCCAGGAGGCTCAGGTGGAAACCTCACGGATTCTTAGGAACCAAGTCACACAAGTCACCATAACTTTGCTTCTATCGCGTTCTAGAGGACGGGGCTGCCGGGGCTAAGTATGGAAGGTTTTGCTCTCAGGATGGTAGAAGTTGGGGGTGTCATTTTTGAAGATTAGCCACTACAGCCAGAAAACCAACTATATATATTCCCACATTTTATAATGTTTTGTACATTTATTAAAATCTTCTCATTTTATTGTTACTGTCACAGTAGTTGAGGTATCTATCTCTCTCTGACCCCATTTACTGCTTTGCATCCTTCTTTAGAACTGGATGGGAAATGACCCAAGAGTTGGGTCAGCTAAGTGAACCTTACGTTGTAGGCAGACTTCAGTGACCAGCTTGCTTTCTTTTTCTTTCTTTCTTTCTTTCTTTCTTTCTTTCTTTCTTTCTTCTTTCTTTCTTTTAGAGATTTTATTTATTTATTCATGAGAGAGAGAGAGAGAGTGAGAGAGAGAGAGATAGAGGCGCAGAGACATAGGCAGAGGGAGAAGCAGGCTCCATGCAGGGAGCCCGACGTGGGACTTGATCCCGGGTCTCCAGGATCATGCCCTGGACTGAAGGCGGCGCCCAACTGCTGAGCCACCGGGGCTGCCCAGTGACCAGCTTTCAATGAGTGTTCAGTGTCTCCTGTAGAGAGGAGTGTCTGTCCTTTCCTTTGGGTGGTAAAACACTGCCGAGTATTCAGAATGTGCCTCTTGAAGTTGCCTCCTCCCCGCCACCCATGCTAGCATCTGAGGAGGTGGCTGGACAAGGCCCAGCAGGAGGAGGAAATCCCTTGGTGCTCCTGGCCCCACCATGAGTGAGTTCCCTTGAGACTCTGGCAGGTTATCACACAGGCACAGCCTTGAGTTCCTCTTTTGTCTGAATAGATCAGTCAATAAACTTGTTAAGTTTTTATATTCCTGCCTCCTTTCCTTTCTCCTCCTGTCTTTGTCCTTAATGTAAAATTTCTCTCTTTAATCTTCAAGCAGGTGGAGGAGACCAGCTTCTGTTTGGCAGCACACACAGTGTTTTCCTGGGGCAGAATCGTTAGTCCTCCCCACATCCCTGTGAGGGGCGCTTCCCCTAACGGGAATTGATAAGGGCACGTTATGTAAAATCTGGAAGGCAAGCCTTTCCCTTTTGGGTCAACATTCAGCCGCAAGCTAAAAGGGCTAATCAACAGAAGCATTTTCTGTGTTCATTCCAGAGAATTTCCCAGGGGCACAATAAATTGAGCCTGCCTGTTTACAGGAACGTGGTTATTTAACAAGCTAGTCTCCAAAGCTTAAGAGTCTTTGGTTTCATCAGACTGAACCCAACCTGCTAAATTTGTGAGATTCATTACTGTCTACTCATGTTGCCCTATGAATTTTAAGATAATTTTGCATACTTAATGTATAATAGGTTTCTACATACGAGACCCATGATATATTTATTACAAAACTATTTTTTAGTGTTATGTCTTTTTTTTAACCTTTCACCTGTGTTTCAGTCCTGCCCACTGGTATTTCCAGTTAGCTACCTTAGCTTACTTTACACATTCATTCGTTCATCTATTCAGTAAATGTTAATTTGCATACCTGTGTGGGCTATATAAATGTTATATAAGAAGGATGGTAGGACATCATCCTGCCTTCAAATTGCTGGATGTACAGGTCAGTAGGGCCAGGCAGTGAGCTTCATAATCATTTGGTGTCAGTACAGTGCTCATTTGATTTCGCATCAAGGGGTATCATTGGTGAGTATAATGAGCAGTGTGTGTGGGTCATGGGGTTGAACCTGATTACAGTGTGATGATGACCTGGAAATAGCACTGCTCCTTCTGCAACCTTGACCTGAGAGCAGAACCTCTGATCATGGTAGTAATATTTATAGGGTAAATTCATTTTGATCTGGGGATTGCTGAGATTCATGTTTTCTGAGCTTTGATAAACCTTGCCAAATTCCCCAGAAATGTTGCATCTAATGTATACTCTCCCCTTAACAGTATGTCAGTGACCACACCCTCCCCAGAGTTTTGCAGTATGATGGGTAAAATAAATAGTATCTCATTGTTTATTTCATTTTACCTCTTTTTAAAATTTTTCTATTTAAATTCAATTTAATTAACAATAGTGTATTACTAATTTCAGAGGTAGAAATTAGTGATTCATCAGTGACATGTAACACCTGGTGCTCATTACATCAAGTGCCCCCCTTAATGCCCATAACTCAGTTACCCCATCCCCCGACCCACCTCCCCTCCAGCAACTGTCAGTTTCTTTCCTATAGTTTTTAAGATTGTATTTATTTATTTGAGAAAGAGCACATATGAGAGAGCATGAGCAGAGGGGAGCAGAGAAGCAGATTCCCCACTGAGCAGGAAGCCTGTTGTAGGATTTGATCCCAGGACCCTGGGATCATGACGTGAGCTGAAGGCAGATGCTTAATGGACTGAGCCATCCAGGTGACCCATGATTAAGAGTCTCTTAGGGTTTGTCTCCCTCTCTGATTTTGTCTTATTTTATTTTTCCTTCTCTCCTATGTTCATCTATTTTGTTTCTTAAATTCCACATGAGTGAAATCATCTGTTATTTTACCTCTTTAAATATGTGTGAAGTTGAACATTTTTTATGATTTTTGTTTTGTGTTTGAGATTTGTATTTCTCCTCCTGCAAATTTTCTGTGTGCTTCATTATTCTGTAAGTTTCTTTTTGTTTGTATAAGCACTTGTTAAAAAAGATTTTTATTTATTTATTTATTCATGAGAGACAAAAAGAAGCAGAGACACAGGCAGAAGGAGATGCAGGCTCCCTGCGGGGAGCCCGAAGTGGGACTCGTTTCCAGCACCCTGGGATCCCGACCTGAGCCAAAAGGAGTTGCTCAACCACTGAGCCACCCAGGTGTCCCAGTATGAACACATTCTAAATTAATGAAGTTAGCCATTTTATCTGTGTTGCAAATGTTTTCTCTATTTGTATTTTTGTGTTATGGCCTGTTAGAAGAAACCGTCCTGTCCATTTTTGTGATTCTCTGTTCATTGACACCTTCTCTTATAGCTTCATTTTTATACTTAGAAACTTTGATTCATCTGAAATTATTTTTAGTATAAGGTGTGAAAATAATCTGGCTTTATTGTTTCCGGATAATTGCATTAAACACTGACGAATCACTCATTTTTCTTGATATGCTACCTTTATAGTATATAATATACTTTTACCATATGCCCAACTTATAGTGAATTAAATTTTCTTATGCATTTTAATCTTTTATTGTGATCCACTGATCTTTCTTGTTTATTCCTTCTCTAATTCCAAACTGTTCTGATACTAAAGCTTCATTTTTTTAAAAAAAGATTTTATTTATTTATTCATGAGAGACACAGAGAGAGGCAGTGACGTAGACAGAGGGAGAAGCAGGCTTCCTGCAGGGAGCCTCATGTGGGACTCAATCGCAGGACCCTGGGATCATGACTGAGCCAAAGGCAGACGCTCAACTGCTGAGCCACCCAGGTACACTGATACTAAAGCTTCATAAATATGTTCAGCTATCTGCTGGGACTAGTTTCCAGCCATTAGTCTTTTTTTTTTTTTTTCAGGTTTTTTTTTTTTTTCCCCGTGATAAAAACCTTTCTTTTCAAAATTTTACAGAGTTTATTTACATCTGCAAAATCTGCCTCTTATGTCCTCACAACCAGTCTTTAAAGGAGGTTTAAAAGAACTTAAATTTGGGCTATTTTGCATAGAAGGTTCATCTTCTCAACAAATATTGGGAATATGGAGTATGCCAGTGTCAGACATGATTAGTTGTTATATTCTCCTGATTTGTTTCTTCTTTCTTTTCTTCCTTTCCATCAGCCTTTATATTATACATTGGTTGCTACATGCTGGCCACTGTGCTTGGCTGGGAGATCAAGAGGAAAGCCAGCTATTCCCTGATTCATTGATAGCACAGCAAGCCTAGCCCTGTCCTTGTGAATGAGCTGCATGCAGATTAGAGTTTATACAGATTTCATAAGAAGTCAGACCTCCCAAAAGGGAAGAACGGAAAGAAGCCTCCTCAGCAGTTTTTTTTTCTACATTTTATCCTAAACCTTTGCAAAACAACCACTGGCCAGAATTGGCAACCATACAACTGACCAGTTATTTTTAATTCCTGGAAAATTACGAGGAGGGAATTAGGAGCTGTTGCTTTAATCCTCTGCTAATTCTTAAAAATGCTTTTAAAACAATTTTTTTATACACTGAGACAGTTTTTTCTTTAAGATTTTTCTTTTCTTTTTTTTAAATTTATTTATTTATTCATGATAGACATAGAAAGAGACAGAGAGGCAGAGACACAGGCAGAGGGAGAAGCAGGCTCCATACTGGGAGCCCGATGTGGGACTAGATCCCGGGACTCCAGGATCACACCCGGGCTAAAGGCAGGCACCAAACCACTGAGTCACCCAGGGATCCCCACTGAGACAGTTTTTGAGGGAGATACACACCCATGGAGCCTGTGGAAAGAGACTGGAGAACTATATTCAAAATTCCCACCAGGTGGCAAGGGAAAAAAGTGTTTCTCCCCTGACCTGAACAGACATAGGCTCTGTTGGGGTATGTGAGAGTTAAACAAGTTACCTTCTTCCGGGAGTGCCTGCTGTAACATTTGAATACAGGTTTATAGTTTTGCCCTTGTGATGGCTATCACGTAGATGATCTTCCTCACAAGTTGCTATTTGCTTTTATAGTTAAAACGACTCAGTTCTACTATTGGCCACAGACAACACATCTGACCTGGGCATTGCTCAACTTTAATGGGTTGGAAATTTCTTATGTCCAGGAGAGTTCCAGTGCCAGTCAGAAATTGCTGTTTCCACTGTTTACATTTGATGCAGTACACACTTGGTCATCTTTTTTTTTTTGGTCATCTTTGTTCTTGATACGTGTTGTAAGTCCAGTTCAGTGGATTTTGGCAGGACCATAGAGGGAACAAAGAAGCATCAAGAAGCAGAGCACCTTTGAGCTTCTGCACTAATGAAACAGAAACCAAAGGATGACGTATTCAGGTTTGGTTGACTATTCTTTCCCTCAGAAGGCCCAGGACTACTGATGGTGGCTCCCTGTAGATCCCTGTGTACCTGAGGCCTCTGCTGTCTCAGGTTAGGGCAGCTACTGGAGAAAGCCCAGGGAAGGTCTTGTCTCCTTATACCGGCTTCTTGATAGTTCAGTTCCAACTAGAAGGCTCCTTTTCTTTTTTGGAGGAGGGAGACAGAGCATCCGATACAGGCTCCACACTGATCATGAGCCCAACATGTGATCCATCCCACAACCCTGAGATCATGACCTGAGCTGGAATCAAGAGTTGGACATTCACAGGATGCCTGGGTAGCTCAGCGGTTGAGTGTCTGCCTTCGGCTCAGGGGGTGATCCCGGGATCGGGGATCGAGTCTCATATCGGGCGCGTTGCGGGGAGCCTCCTTCTCCCTCTGCCTGTGTCTCTGCTTCTTCTCTCTTTGTGTCTCTCATGAATAAATAAATAAAAACTTTAAAAAAAAGTGTTGGACATTCACCCGATTGAGCCCCCTAGAACCCCCCAAAGGCTTCTTTATTTTTATTAAGCATACTGTACACCTTCAGTTAATTTGTTGTTGTGAAAGGCAAATGATATTCTTCAATGGATCAGAAGCATTGGAATGCTTTCCAAACATTCCAGAGCACTATTTTCTGATGTGACATTTGACTTACATGAAAGCAGCCTGTTTGTTTCCTGCATAAAATATACACTGAGGACAGCTTTTGTAATACAGTAAATAAGATCCCACACAAATTCCACATGACATACTGTGTGGGGAGTTCACATAATAAAATGAAGAATGCTGACTGTTTGTTTTCTGACCAGTGTGGAGTTTTCATCCTATCCTACATCTGTCAAAGCCTGTGTTCAAATACAGAAATGATGGACTTAAACATACTGATTAAAAATGGACACTTTTTCTTCATAAACAAAACACATTATTGCAGTGATCCTTTATATTTTAGTAAGGGTGAAGGCAAGCTCTAAATATAGTTAATGACCTAAGCTAATGCCAAATTTGTGAGAGAAAAATGTGCCGAAATTTAGGTGGGTGTGCCAGAAAGAACAGGAATGTGGGGGGCAGGACAGGTGACACGGGGATAAAGTCATGCCAGACATAAACACACATTGCAAAGAGAAGAGTTAACAGGGAATTATAATATGCTGCTATTTTTGAAAAGGAAAAGGTGTCAGATCACCGAAAGAAAAAGAAAAAAGGCCGAAAGCTGTGTTTACATCAAAGTTTATGTCAGCTCTGTGTTTCCTTTCTTCCAACTGCTGGTGATGAAAGGTTGCTTTTTGCAGTTGCTCTTTGCAGATTTCTTTCTGTCTCCTTACCAGTCAAGGGCAGACAGCTTCTCTCCTTGTGTCCCTCCCATTCATAGCACAGAGCCCGGTAACTGAATTGATCTGAACAGACTGGACGTAAGCTTCTCTTGAGTGCTCTGCTTCTCTCTGTCTTTAGCTATTCTGGCTGCCCCCTGTTGACTCCCTCACTTCTTTTTTTTTTTTTTTCTCTAAATTGGTCCTCCACAAGCTTTTGAGGCCCTGGAAGGCCAGCTGCACTGATGGTTGGGTACTGCTGACGGCACCTAGCTCTGAGCAGGCTCGAGGCATTGGCGGATGCAGTGCGCCTTCACTAATCCTCCTTGCAGCCAAGGCTCCTCCACACGTTCTTCTTCCTCTGGGTGTAAGTGAGAGGTTTTCAGATGCTTCACGTATTAGTGCACATTCGTTTGTTCATTTGTTAGACAAACGTTTACCAAAACAAGTTTCACAAACAGAAAAAAATGCCCTTCTGAACATGGTGATGTTCCAAGATCTTTGCAGATACTGCCACTTCTTTTCCATGGAAAAGGCCCTCTGAGGTTGAAGGAAGTTGCAGCCCATTTTCTTAGGAAAACAGCATTTGGAGGTGCACTGGAACCTGGTAGAGTAAAATTTTCAACAACACGAAGTGGAATTAACTATGCAGTTTACATTAACATTTGTAAAAATCACAGGCCTCATTCCCCATGCCCTTAGGCTTTAAATCCATGCTCTTTGTAAATATCTTCCTGGCACTCACTGGTGTCAGTAACTGCTGAAAGAGCAGTTCTTACCCTATCAAAGGGATTGGTGTTGATTTGTGTAGCTAAAACCAAGAAAAATAGCCATCTAATCTTGTCCTTGAATAATTTCCTAGTCTTGTTACATATTGCTTATCCTGTTAAAATTCACTTGTAGATTCCAACTCAAGCACATTATGAAGATCTTGGCTCACATGAGAGTTCATGGTTTCCTGAACCTTCAGATCGCAGTTGGAAGGGCTCTCTTGTTGTGTCACTCCTGGAGAAGGAGAAAAAATCGGTTATTTTAAACCTTCTAAATTTAGGTTAATGTTTGCTTTTTTATTGTATGACTTTTGGGTTAATTTTAGAAAAGAGATTTACAAACACAATACAGGTGTTTGTAAAGCAGAAAAATAAAAGGAATTTTAAAAAAACAGCATACAAATGTTTACCACTCAGTACTCAGTAAAGCAAAGAAAAAAAGCTGCCAAGTATAAAAGATCTGTAGGAGAGAAAGCACCCCACATGGCTAACTGATAAGAAATGTGGAGATAAAAACAAGGCAGGCAGGAACTCAGAGGCATAATGCCAGCACCACAAAAAAGATCTGGAAACCCTCAAGGCCAGATTTTGGGTTCCTTGAGTTTATTCATCTAATTTGGATGAAGACCTTGTGGAATTGAACCTGGCCCAGAGGCCTGCAGGTAACTAGAGCTGACAAGAGTTTATAGATAATAGTCCTGGCAGGAAAACTGTACAATTCTCAGTAATAACCACCTCCTATGGGCCAGGAACCTCATTAAGCTCATGTGCGACTAAACCAAATGAAATGTATAGTCCCTACCCTCAGGGAACTTACACTCTGAGCCAAGGACTGGGATAAATGAATTTTAGAAGAAAACAAAAGAATTATCTTGGAAAACAAAAAAAGAATTATCTTGGAACTAGGGTGTATCTTTTAATTTGGAGAGAGAGAAATCTTCTGAGAGATGCCAATTTAAGACAAAAGGAAATACCACCCCAGTGACTAGCCGCCAGAATCTCCAGACAACTTTGGAAGCCTGTAGTTTAAAAGAACCTTTGCTTTCCAAGGGACTGCCAGGTCCATGTGCCGCAGCTTTCTGCCTTAAACCTTCAGTATTTAAAAACAAACAAACAAACAAACAAAACAACAACAACAAAACACAGACAAGACATTTTTAAAGATTTTACGATTTTTTATTATTGCCATGAGAGGCCAGCGACCAGCAGTGCAAGCTATTTAGAGCAGCAGGTTCAGCAAAAGTTTTGTCACCATTCTGGGAGAATAGGGTGTGGGTTAGGCACATGGAAGTCCAGAGATTAACCTCTTTCTGTGTTCTTTTACCACCAAAGAGCCAACAGCAGCCTGCTTTCTAATTATTCTGGGAGTTTGTGTTCTCTCTCTCTCTCCATTGTCACCACCTTCGCTTGGGCCCAGGTTGCAAAATCAAATGCTCACAGGGGCTAGTTGGTAACATAAACAGGTGCTCCAATCCAGAGAAGCCTAAAGAGGGAGTGTTGGGGTTGTGGGACCCCAGAGAGAGCTTCCCTCTCTCTCCTCCCTGATCAAGTAGTCAAGTTCAAGATGTTTTAAAAACATTCTTCTGGCCAAGCAACACACATCTGCCACCTGCATCTGAAGACTGATTGTAGGCAGAGGACTCTACTTTGGACCTGGTCATGAATTGTTCCAGAGTCTCCTAAAGCTTTCCTCCAGGCTCTGCTTCTCATGACCCATCATCCATGTTGCCAGCAGTGAATTTCTAAAGCACAGACCTGGTGGTGGCACTTCTCTGCTAAAACCCTGGGATGACTCCCCATTCCCCACGTGACAAGGGCAAACTTAGCCTAGTCCTCACGCCTTTGCACTTTGACCTGTTCTGTCACTCCTCCCGCCCTTTTAATTTTTTTTGCCCCCAATTTAAGATCTCACCTAAATAGTGACTCTGTATGCTTTCTACAATATTTCAGTCTAAAGGCTTTTGTAATTGAGCTTTTTTTTTTTTCTGCCTGGAATGACCTTCCCTGTGAAACTTGGTTTAAATCATCAGTTGCTTAATCAGTTCCTTCTCTGTGATCTCACACCACTTTATATGTTTCTGCTCTTATTCCTGAACATCCTGCATTGGAATAAATGCCTCCTTCACTAGACTTCAAGATTCTAAGAAGTAGGAATCAAGGTTTCTTTTTTCCTTAACTTCCTTTATTCTGAATGCAGAGCAATTTTAACCTAATCTTCCTGGGCCTTAAACTATCTATCTGTAAAACAAAGATGTTTGAGGTGTTAGATTGGAATTCAGTTGTTCTTAACTAGAGGTGTTCTTAATTAGAGGTTCTCAAAATCACTTGGAGTTCACCAAATGGTACTGGGACAACTAGACATTTACATGCAAAGAAATGAAGTTGGACCCCTACCTCACACAATAAACAAAACTCAAAATGGATTATCGATCTAAATGTAAAAGCTAAACTCAGAAGAGAACACAGAAGTAAATCTTCAAGGCATTGGAATAAACAATGGTTTCTTAGATAATGGCATCAAAAGCACTAGTGACAAAAGAAAAAACAAACTGGACCTCATGAATATTATAAATATTTGTACTTCAAAGGACACCATTAATAAAGTGAGAAGACAACTCACAAAATGGGAGAAAGTTCTTCCAAATCATATCTAATAAGGGCCTAGTATCCAGAATATATAAGAAGTCTTACAAGTCAATGATTAAAGGAAACCCAATTTAAAAATGGCAATAGACAATTCTCAAAAGAAGATCTTCATTTGAATATGGCCAATAAGCACATGAAAAGATGCTCAGCATCATTAGTCATCAGAGAAGTGCAAATCAAAACCACAATGAGAGGGGTGCCTGGGTAGCTCAGTCCATTAGGCATCTGACTCTTGATTTTGGCTCAGGTCATGATCTCAGGGATGTGAGATCCAGTCCCACCTTATGCTCTGCATGGGGCATTGGAGCCTGCTTAAGATTCTCTCTCTCCCTCTGTCCCTTCCCCTGTTCCCATCTCTAAAAAGTAAAAAATAAAGTAAAATAAATAAAATTTAAAAATTTTAATTAAGAAAGAGGAAAGGGAGGCACCTAAGACCAAAGAGTTAACCAGGACTCCCCAGAGAGAGTAAGGGAAAGGAGTACTCTCTTCTGAGGTCAGAGTGTATGTAGGCTGTGGTCAGGTCTAGAGCTGGTGCTAAGGCAAGGACTGTGATACAGAGAACAGGTACCATTGTCACCTTCACATGGTATCTGACATAGGGTTCTGGGTTAGGCAGAGCAGGATGAGACAGAGGGTCCACCTGCAAGGCACATATGAAGCCTGTAGCTTCATTTGGTCAGTGGCCAAAATATCTTTGGAGAAGTCCTGTGATCGATTTTTTTCCTCCTAAGATATTTTCTTTTGAGACATAAACTCATTGGGCATAAATGTAAAAATAAAAACTGACCATAAAATTCATTCAATTCCCAGCATAGGGAGAGACAGTATGAAAAAGAGTTTGCTTTCTAAATTAGATGGTCAGCACAGACCCGTAAGCAAGATCATTGTAATAGCTGTCTGATAGTCCTTTTGGAGCTGACCGTAATGGTAGGGCTTTAGAAAAATGACACCTCTTCTCATTTTTACCTTAAAAATCGAACATTTCACCTCATAGCTACTCAGGCTGTACTGCATTTTCTTTTCTTCCACATTTTAGGCAGACTGTGATGTTGCTATAAATAAAACCTAAAATTTGAGGGTGAAAATTGAAAAATCACATTGACTATGAAGTGGGTCTTTTTATTGGCCATCCTATTTTGTCATTGCATGAACTCTGCCAGTGTCTCAGCCTTGAGTGTATCTCCTATACTTTAAAGCTGTTTTTTTTTTTTTCCACCACACTTTCAGAATCTTTTAAACAGTTTTTATGTAAACTAGGTGGGCTACTACTTGTATTATGTTGGCTTCCGCCTGAAATGTTAAAATTGGAATGCTAATACAGAGACATGGAGCAAAAAAAACACAAAACCCAAAGGCATGAACATTGTTGGTTTGGAGATTAAAAAAAATAAAGCAATTGTTATTAACAGAATAGTTTTTAATAATAATAATCTTGGCAATGAAGCAATGTTTAAAGAAGAGCCCCTAAGTGAAAGGTAGCATATTATAGTTTAATTTGTGTAGTAAGAGAAGACAAGTCATATTTATCATCTTGTGCCCTTCCCCAACAGAACATCCACCTGAGTGGTGTAAGTAGGTGTCTTTAAATGATAACATTTACCCTGTGCTTTGTGGCTATAGCGCTTTGAAACTTCCTAAGGCAGCTTTGCCTAATAGCCCTGTCTGTAAAATGATTGCAGTTTTTTTTATCTGATATCAGCATAGATTTTTATCATGTTAGATTTTTGTAAATATTTTATTTATTCATTTAGTTTAGATCGAGAGAGAGCATGAGTGGGGGAAGGGGCAGAGGGGAAGTGAGAGGGAGAGAGAGAATCTCTCAGACAGACTCTGCACTGAGTGTAGAGCCTGACATGGGGCTTGATCTCAAGACCCTGAGATCATGACCTAAGCAGAAACCAAGAGGTGGATGCTCAACTGACTGAGCCATCCAGGCACCTCGTCATGCTAGATTTTTAAAACTGATTTGTATATTTTACAATGATATAATAATAAATAAAATATTATATAATGAGGATTATAGCCAAACTGAGCAAAGTAGGCTAGGTCTGACAGGGTGATATATTTACAGTGAAGGACACATATTTTAATAACTGATGGGGTGGATTGAACTGAGCTATCTTCAGTGTATCTGGGTATAAAGAATGCCTTTGGAGCAGTGTGGCAGCATGATAACCAGCATTTATTAACCATCCCTTACATACGTGCCAAGGTTTGTGCCAGGAGGCTGTGTTATTTCTAACCCTCCAAATAGCCTTAAATGGTAGATAGTTCTGGTTTCATTTTTCTAGTTCTGGTTTCATTTTTCTTTTTTCTTTTCTTTTTTAAAGATTTTATTTATTTATTTGAGACAGAGAGAGACAGAGAGCATGTGTGTGCATGAGTAGTGGAGAGGGAGAGGGAGAAGCAGACTCCCCACTGAGCCAGGAAGCTGATGTGGGGCTCCATCCCAGGACCTGGAGATCATGACCTGAGCCCAAGGCAGACACTTAACTATCTGAGCCACCCAGGCATCCCTGGTTCCATTTTTCAATAAGGAAACTGATGATCAGAGTTTAAGCCTATTGTCTGCTAGGATCCAGACCCCACATGGGTAAAATATGGCATAGCCCATCTGGCATAGCCCAGATGCTGGGTTATACATAGTCTTGCCGTTACCATTGTGACCTTGGGTGAGTCATTTAACCTCTACTTCCTCTGATTTTTATTTGTACAGTCAGGGACTTGGACTCCACAACTTCTAAATTCCTTTCAAGCTTCAAAAGTCCATGAGAATAAGGAATATTTAAAAGAGAACTTAAAAAAAAAATAAAAGAGAACTATCGAAATACTCTCGTTATATATAGATTACTTACACATAAAATCTTGGTCATTCAAAGTATCAGGAATAGATTTGTGAACAGCCAACCACTGAACTTAAGTTTTTCAGTTTATGAATTCACATTGTTATTAAATGTATCCAGTGCTTCCTTGGCCTCTTTGAGAGGCATGTGCTTTGTGCAACTAGACTTTTGATGTGAGACAGCATTGTGAACACCTCTTCCCTGAGTTGGGGGGGCAGATGAGGGACACCTTTCCCACAGCTCTCAGAAGTGAACATGCCCCATCCATCATCTTTTACCTGTGACCTATTCCCTTAGACTAGAGTGAAATCTGACCGGTTCCCAGGTCACTTTCCACAAGCTGAGTGTAAAATAAAAACAGCTTCTCCCTGAGAATTTTTCCTGCCCTTTGAAGAATTTCCTTTCCTGATGCTCTTCCTCTCACTTGACCGGAAAGAACCATAACGAACATTCATTAGTAACCCCTGAATCAGCTCAGTGATTTGCAGATACTTTCGTAACTGGGACTCTTTCCTTAAATGAAATCTCCCAATGCAAAATGGGAGAGGCTCCAGAGGGAAGAGAAAGGGGAAAGAGCCTTCAAGCTGCTCTGATAAAGAGGATCAGGCTGAGAAAGTGCAGGAAGCTGGATCCAGGTCTCCCCTGTGCAACCCAGAGGACCTCCAAAGAACACTGAGGGCTCTGAGGAACACAGATGCAAAGTGACTTCCTGGAAGGAGGGCTGGGGCAGGAGCCTCCACGTTGGTTGTCACCCTCTGTGTCCTTCCCTGTCCTTCCCGGTGCTTCGTTATTCATGCGACCCAAGGGACTGTCTCTTGCTTAGAGTTTCTGGTGGACTGTGTAGGATGAGAGCCTGCAGACGTTTTGTAATTAGATAACATACCTCTGCTACCTTGCCTCCTGATTCAGTTTTCTTAAAGCTCTTTGTTTTATTTCACTCCCCAAAGAGAATTTCCAATATGAAAGTATTTCAAATACTACCATAGCCACACCATTCAAAGATAGTGACTGTCAACACTTTGATCCTTCTGATCTTTTGTTCTACATATATAGGTTTAAAATGATCTTATATAGTTGTGATTACAACATGTGTTCTTATGATTTTTTTCACTTAATGGAACAATATACTTTTCATTGTTCTTACAAATAGCATTTTAATGATTAAGTAATATTATTGTAAGCAATGTTGAATAAATAGTCCACAATCAATCCCTGGTTATTGGACATCAATCTTAGTGTTTCTGCTATTATGAATCATACTTCAGCAACCATCTGTCCTTAGGAAGCAATGTATTTACATTGCCTTAAACTGCATCACATGTAGTAGAGACTCCATTTGCATTCTTTGGATTAATATTTCTTCCTGTAGCTGTTTTTATATTTAAGATCAGAAAAGCAGAATTACTGTGTCAAAGCAATGGAAATATCTTTAAGAAAATGTATTCATTTAGACATATTTTGTTATTAATGAAGAACAGTTTGAGTATTAGAGCATCTCCTGATTCCCAGAGGCAGGAATGCATCTCTCACAACCTTGAAAAAAGCCTAGAACAGCGATCTTGAATGACATTAATTCTCAGTTCTGCATAATTTATGTCTTTTCTCTCTGCATATATATTTTATTCTTTTTGTTTGCCTACAGAAAAGGCTTCTCTGCTTTTCTTGTCCATGTGTCAGAAAACAGACCAAGGCCAAGGATGGATCCATGTGATGTAAGAGGCAGAATGATAAATTGGGGGGCTACCTCATGGTTGTCTCCTACATTGGCCTTTTAAGATATGTGAACAGAAACTTCTGTTGTTTTTAATCTAGCAGTATCCATTTAGGAAGTCTCTTGCATTGTCTGAGTTTGTAAATTTTATATACTCAAGTGCATCCATCTTTTCTGATTTCTTTAATCCATGCCATACCTAAAAGTGGACTTTCCCATTAAAGGTTATAGAAATATTTTTCTGTTTTTTCTCAGAATAATTTCATGGCTTTATTTTTTTTTATTTTTTTAACTGTTTTTTTTTTTTTAATTTTTATTTATTTATGATAGTCACAGAGAGAGAGAGAGAGAGAGAGGCAGAGACACAGGCAGAGGGAGAAGCAGGCTCCATGCACCGGGAGCCCGATGTGGGATTCGATCCCGGGTCTCCAGGATCGCGCCCTGGGCCAAAGGCAGGCGCTAAACCGCTGCGCCACCCAGGGATCCCTCATGGCTTTATTTTCTATTTTAAAATCTTTAATCCAACTGAAGTTAATTTCATGACATGATATAAAGCAACTACAACTTCATAGAAATTCCAGGACTTTTTATCACCTCAAGAGTCTCATGCTAATTAGTAGTCACTCCCCATTTTCCTTCCTGCAAGTCTGGCAGCCACCAATCCACTTTCTGTCTCAAAGGATTTGCCTGTTCTGAACATTTCACATAAGTAGAATAAGGCAATGAATGGCCTTTCATGTTTGGCTTCTTTCACTTAATATGGTATTTTCAGGGCTTATAAATTTTGTAGCATGTGTCAGCATTTCATTCCTTTTTATGGCTGAACAATATTCTGTTGTATGAATATACTTCCTTTTGTTCATTTATCCATGTATCCATTTAGCTGATGGACATTTGGGTGGTTTCTACTCTTTGGCCATCATGAAATAATGCTACTATGAATGTTTACAAATTTTTGTAAGGATATATGTTTTCAGTTTCTCTTGGGTGTGGAATTACTGGTAACTCTATATTTAACATTTTGAGGAACTGCCAAGGTGATCTCCAAAGCAGCTGAACCTTTTAACATTCCTACTAGCAATATTCGAGAGTTCCAATTTCTCTGCATCCTTTCCACATTTGTTTTTGTTGATCTTTTTCATTATAGCCATCCCGGTGAGTGGGAAGGGGCATCTCATAATAGTTTTGATTTGCATTTCCCTAATGACTAATAATGTCGAGCATCTTTTCATGGGCACATTGGCTATTTGTACATCTTCTTTGGAGAAATGTCTACTCCAATTCTTTGCCACTTTATTTTATTTTTGTGCCCTACCCTCCTTTGCCCCTTTTTATTTTTTATTTTTTAAAGATTTTATTTATTCATGAGACACACAGGCTGAGGGAGAGCAGGTTCCCTATGGGGAACCCGATGCGGAACTTGATCCCAGGACCCTAGGATAATAATAAAGCAGACACTCAACCACTGAGCTACCCAGGCGTCCCTTTGCCCCTTTTTAAATTGAGTTTTTTTGTCTTTTATTTGAATTATAAGATTTATATATCTTATTTATTAGTATCTTTTTTCTGTTTTCTCTTTTTTTCTTGTACCCTTTTTACCCTGAGTGAATTTATTAGATGTTGAGGATATTAATCCTTTTTCTTATTTATTGTAAATATTTTTTCCAACTCATTCATCTTTCTTTTTTTTTAAGCGTAAAAAATTTGGCATAGTAAGATTTATCAATCGTTCTCTTTTTGGTTGATTTTTTTTGCATTTACAAGCTCTTCTTTTTTCCTCACTCCCCCTCCCGCCACCCTTGCCTCCAGATCTGGTCAGTTTTCTCTTTTATATTCCTCTGGCTTATTTGTTGTCTAATTTTAAACACTTAAGTCTTCAGCTCATTTGTAGTTTGTTTTCATATGAGGTGGGATTCAAAGACTTGATTGCTTCCCTACCATCACTTCACCAAGTGGCTAGTCCACTGTTATTATAAAGTTCGTTGATGCCATATTCTCTGTCCTGCTGCTGGCTTTATCTTTTATTAATTATCTTCTATCGTAAGGTTTATTTCTCTCTTATCTATTCTGCTTAACTTAGCTTCTTCCTTGTTTTAATAATTATACCTTTATGTCATGTTTTAGTATGTAGCAGATGTGGTCATCTTCATACCCATTAGTTTATAAATCTTTCTTTCTCACTAGAGTTTTACACCATGGGTATGTTGGAGTCTTTTAAGTTCCCTCAAAAAATCTATATTGCGGGATCCCTGGATGGCGCAGTGGTTTGGCGCCTGCCTTTGGCCCAGGGCACGATCCTGAAGACCCGGGATCAAATCCCACGTCGGGCTCTCGGTGCATGGAGCCTGCTTCTCCCTCTGCCTGTGTCTCTGCCTCTCTCTCTCTCTCTGTGTGTGACTATCATAAATAAATAAAAATTAAAATATATATGTATATATTGCATTGTATCAAACCTGTCAACAAACTTGAGACTGAGTTGTGTCTTCAAGTATTTAGTTTTGCACTTAGCAATTGGGCATGTCCCACTTACTCAAGTCTTCTTGAGTAAACAAAAAAATTAATAAATAATAATAAAATAATATATTTTTGTTTTTTTGTTTATATATAGAGCCATGCATGGCTGGTTAAAGTTATTCCTTGATACTGTGTTTCATATTTTCATATCTCTGTGAACGCAATGTTCATCAGTTCTATTTTAAACTAGTGTTTCTAGTGTAAAGATATCAATTTAACTCGTTTATCAATTTTGTGCTCATTCTTTGCAAGATGCTTATTAATTCAAGGAATCATTTATTTGATTTATTTATTTATTTATTTTGGTGGTATTGCTTCCCTTTGAATAGAATTAAAAATTGTTTCTAAACCTTTTATTTTCCCCTTCATAATACCTTTTTGTTCCGTTGTTTCTCATTCTGGGTGCAAAGTCAGTTTGGAGGTCTCATGCTTACATAAGCTAGATTTTGGCTAGTTAGAGTCTTAAATTATTTTTGAGACCTATTTTTTAATTCTTATTATTTTTATTTTTTTATTTTACTTTTTTTAAAGATTTTATTTATTTATTCATGAGAGACACACACAGAGAGAGGCAGAGACAGAGGCAGAGGGAGAAGCAGGCTCCATTCAGGGAGCCTGACATGGGACTCGATCCAGGGATTCCAGGATCACGCCCTAAGCCAAAGGCAGGAGCTAAACTGCTGAGCCACCCAGGCGTCCT
This sequence comes from Vulpes vulpes, assembly GCF_048418805.1. Taxonomy (NCBI): domain Eukaryota; kingdom Metazoa; phylum Chordata; class Mammalia; order Carnivora; family Canidae; genus Vulpes; species Vulpes vulpes. The sequence continues at coordinate 87,201,650 of NC_132793.1, read as the reverse complement.
GAGACCTATTTTATCTTCAGTTTAAAAGGTAATGACTCTCATACTTTGCTTTGATTGACAAGTGTGTGAATTGTATTCTCTGATAAAGGGAGTGTACTAGTTTTCTGTGGTTCTTATAACGAATTACCATACAGTTCTGGAGAACTAAAGACCAAACTCTGGGGCACTTGGATGGCTCAGTTGGTTAAGTGTCTGACTTGATCTGAGCTCAGGTCTTTCTTTTTCTTTCTTTTTTTTTTTTTTTTTAAGATTTATTTATTTATTCATGAGAGACATAGAGAGAGAGAGAGAGAGGCAAAGACACAGGCAGAGGGAGAAGCAGGCTCCATGCAGGGAGCCTAACATGGGACTCAATCTCAGGTCTCCAGGATCCTACCCCGGGCTGAAGGCAGCGCTAAACTGCTGAGCCACGGGGGCTGCCCTTTTTTTTTTCTTAAAGATTTTATTTATTTATTCATGAGAGACAGAGAGAGAGGCAGAGACATAGGCAGAGGGGGAAGCAGGCTCCCCAGAGGGAGCCCAACGTGGGCCTCGAACTGGGTTCACGCCCCATGCCAAAGGCACAGGCTCAACCGCTGAGCCACCCAGGCATCCCTGAGCTCAGGTCATAATCTCACAGTGCTATTTTCAAGCCCCATGTTGGGCTCCATGTGAGTGTGGAGCCTACTTCAAAAAAACAGGTGGGGGGGAGAGGAAGACTAAAATCTATGTGCACTCCCTCCCAGAGATCTAGGGGAGAATCTGACCACTGTCTCTTCCAGCTTTCAGTGGCTGCCCAGCATTCTTGGGCATTCTTGGCTAGTGGCCTCTACTCTCCAATCTGTGCCTTTGTCTTCACCTCCCCTTCTCCTCTTGTGTCTCTGTCAAATCTCCCTGTGCCTCACTCTTAAAAGGACGTTGTCATTGGATTTAGGGTCCACTGGGATAATCTAGGATGGTCTCCGTCTCAGTCCTTAATTTACATCTGTAAAGACAGTTTCCAAATAAGGTTATATTCACAAATTCTGGTGATTAATTTGTGGCCATATTTTGTTGGGGCCACCATACAGTCTACTACAGAAGTCATTGTGTAATTGCTAGTACATAGATTCTCTCCCTTGTTTTATATATATATATATATATATACTAAAAACACACATATATATATACACACACACACATATATCTTTCTATTCTTTCTATATATTCTATATGGTATATAAAATGTTACGTCTTGCACACAGATTTAGTTTGGTAAAAATGTATATCTTCTAAGTAATTATGTGATTTCCTTTGAAAATACCGCAGCAAGAGAGTAGTCTCGTCATTTTTCCATGTACTATATATAAAACTGAGTAAAAGTGCTGTGACATACTCATTTTCTTAAACATGATTCATAGAAATCTAGTGGTGATGTGGTGAAGGTACAGCAACCATCTGCTAGAAATGCAGATGTAATGTTGCTCCCTTCATGTGTTGTGCATCTCTCCTGTGGAAAAAAGACAGCGTATCATTTCATTATTATGTAATACAGAATAGCATTATGTAAGTCATTCTCAACAAAAGATTTTCATTTCAGAAGGTCTGGGTTTTGGTATAAGGAAATTGCTTTCATGATCCTGAAAATAAACATATTTAGTGACTTTTTTAAATTATATTTTATAGAGCTTTGAATTTTTTTAGAATGCATTTGTATTTATTTTAGTTTTGATATATTGATAAGTAACCACAGGGCATCAGTTCCTCTTGCTCAGTTTTCATAGCATGGCCATTGCATTCAATATGAAGGTTGTCAGAAAATAATAGAGCCACATTGAAGTGTATATTTCTCCTTATCTAACCTTCATGTATTTTTAATTAAAAATCTTATTGAGATAATTGTAGTTTTCATATGGAGTTGTAAGAATCAATACAGAGAAATCCTCTGTATCCTTTTCCAATTTCCCCAGTGGTAACATTTTATGGAAATGCAGTATAATGTCACTACCAGGACATTGACATCGATACAATCTGCTGTTCTTATTCAGATTTCCTGTTTTATTGCTGTGTGTGTATGTGTATGTGAGTGTATTAAGTTTTATACAATTTTATCACCTGTGTACCTACATATGTACCTACCACTACAGTCAGGATACTGAGTATTTCCAATACCCCAAGAATCTCTCATGTTGCCTTTCAGTAACCGTATGGTTTTCTCCCTTCCCCTGACACACTCAGCTAATTTATCCTCTATTTCTAAAATTTCATCATTTCAAAATGTAATATAAACAGAATCAAGCATTCAGTACAGAATAAACCTTTTGGTATTGGCTTATTTCACTCAACCTAATTTCCTGGAGAACCATTCAAATTGTTGCTTAATATCAATTGTTTGTTCCTTTTTAATAATATTCTGTGAATATTATTAATAATATTCCATGAATAATATTCCATGGTATGGGTAGATCACAGGGTTTTTAATTCACCTGTTGAGGAAACTTTGTGCTGAGTCTAGTTCTGGGGATATTTTAATAAAACTTCTATGAACATTCATATACAGGTTTTTGTGCAAATATGGATTTTCATTTCTCTGGGACAAATGCCCAGGAGTATAATTGCTGGGTATGGTAATTGCATATTTAGTTTTATAAAAAAGCTGCCAAACTGTTTTTTAGTTAGTGTCTCTACCATATCACATTTCCAGCAGCAATGTATGAGTGATCCAGTTTTCCCACATCCTTTCTAACATTTGGTATTGTTACCAAATGGGTATATAACTGATAGATAGGCAGTGATATCTCATTGTAGTTTTAATTTGCATTTCCCTGAAGTCTAATGATGTTGAACATCATTCCATGTGCTTATTAGCCATCTGAATATCATCTTCGGTGAAATGTCTGGTTTTTGCCAATTTTTAACTTGGATTATTTTTTTTGCTGTTGAGCTTTAAGAGTACATTATATATTCTAGCCTTTTGTTAGATATGTAGTTTGCAGATATTTTCTTGCAGTCTGTAGCATGTCTTCTCATCCTCTTAGCGAGGTTTTCGTCAGAGCAAAAGTTTTTAATTTTGATGATGTCCAATTTATCAGTAATTCCTTTGCCGAATTTGTTCTTCTGGTATCAAGTCTAAGAAATACATACCTACCCTCTGGGTTCTGAAGATTTTCTTTTTTTTTTTTCCTCTAAACATTTTATAGTTTTACATTAAGTGTCTGATCTATCTTCAATTAATTTTTGTATAGGGTGTGTGGTTTAGGTCCAGGTTCATTTTTTGCTGATGGATATCCAGTTGCTCCAGCACCATTTGTTCAAAAGACTATCCTTTCTTTGAAGTCCCTTTGCTCCTTTGTCAAAAGTGAGTTGGGCATACTTGTGTAGCTCTAATTCTAGATTCCACTGATCTTTGCTAATACCACAGACTTGATTACTGTAGCTGTGTAATAGGTCTTGAAATTTCAGGGCAGCCGGGTGGCTCAGTGGTTTAGCGCTGCCTTCGGCGCAGGGTGTGATTCTGGAGACCTGGGGTCAAGTCCCACCTCGGGCTCCCTGCATGGAGCCTGCTTCTCCCTCTGCTTGTGTCTCTGCCTCTCTCTCTGTGTCTCTCATGAATAAATAAATAAATCTTTAAAAACACACACACACACACACACACACACAATATATCAAATACATGGGATGCAGCTACAGCAGTAGCTAAGAGGAAAATTTATAGCGTTAAAAATGCTTATTTTAAGAATGCAAAAAGAACTCAAATCAGTAACCCAACTTCCAACTTTGCAGAGGGAGAAACAGGCTCTTCACAGGAGCCTGATGCAGGACTCAATCCTGGATCCCAAGGTCAGGATCTGAGCTGAAGGCAGATGCTCAACTGCTGAGCCATCCAGGCCTCCATGATATATTGTGTTTTCATTTTCATTTAATTCTGTGTATTTTTAAATTTCCTTTGAGGTATCCTTTTTGACACATTGATTCTTTAGAAATGTTTTATTTCCACATAGTTACTGTTTTTTCATTTGATTTCACTATAGCAGCCAACACACCTGCATAATTACAGTTAACTTTAAATCTTTTGTGGCATGGTTTATGGCCCAAGCAGTATATGGTCTCTTCTGATGAGTGTTCCATAAATGCTTAGAAATAACTTATGTTTTGCTGAGGTTGGGTTCATGTTCTGCATATGTCAATAAGATCCTGTTAGATTGTGTTGCTCAGATCTTCTCTATCCCTGCTGATTTTTTTAATTGAGAAGTCAATTAAAATCTAGTTTTGGAGAGGAGGGCGGTAGTCCCCAACTATAAATGAGGGCTTATCTGTTTCCCTTGTCAGCTTTGTCAGCTTTTGCTTCATGCATTTTGAGGCTGTATTGTTTGGTGCATACTAACATTGATACTTAAGTTTAAATTATGTTAAGCATATCTTAAGATGTTAAGAACCCAAGTTCTAGCTATTATTAATTGTCTATTTAAACTATCTTTGCAGTACACTAGAGACAAATTTAGAAATAGAATTTCCTTGTACAGATAACGTAGCAACTATTATTCTAAAAGATTGCCTTTAACAGTTTTCTTATATGTAGACAACTGGTGATGCCTTATTATTGTAACACCTTTTTAAATATAATAGTGAATAGAATATATGATTATAATTATTTTAAAAACTTGTTGACTTATATCATCAGTAAATGAGAGTTCTAAATAATACCGTAATAATTGTGAACTGTGATCCTATACATAAGTTAAAAAAATAGATCAAGATTGAAAAAAATTTTTTTAAAGATTTTATTTATTTATTCATGAGAGACAGAGAGAGAGAGAGAGAGAGGCAGAGGCAGAGGCATAGGCAGAGGGAGAAGCAGGCTTCCTTTGGGAAGTCTGATGCAGGACTCCATCCCAGGACCCCAGGATCCTGCCCTGAGAGAAAGGCAGACACTCAGCCACTGAGCCACCCAGGCACCCTCAGAATGAAATTTTAAATTTAATCAAATGGAGTCTCTTAGATTTTTTAAAAAGATTTTATTTATTTAATGATGGGAGACGCAGAGTGAGAGAGGCAGAAACAGGCAGGGGGAAAGGAGGCTCCATGCAGGGACCCCGATGTGGGACTCGATCCCGGCACTCTGGGATCACGCCGCCGAGTCAAAGGCAGACACTTAACTGCTGAGCCACCCAGGTGTCTTGAGTTTCTTAGATTTAAGGTCTTGAGTAGGTTTTGTGAAACACCTGGTAGATTTGATCCTTAGCTAAATTATAATTTTCTTTGTGAAAATTACTTATGACACTTCTATCTTTCTTATATTTGCCACATTCCAATTTGTGTTATACTTACATGTGTGCTTGTTTAATAGTATACTATATTATCATTTCTATGGAACTAGATATACAGTGTGATGGTTTTAAAATATATCCACAAGATCTTTGATGATCTTCCCTTCAGGAAGTGGAGCTTAAGTCTCTCATCTTGAATACGGGGTGGGCTTAGTGACTGGCTTCTAATGATAGAATAAGACAGAAATGATGGTATGTACTGTGGACTCGGCCATACACACCATTGTGGCTTTCTCATTGTTCTCTCCTGAATCAGCCATTCTGAGAAAAGCCAGCTGCCCTGTCATGAGGGCATCCAAGTAGCCGTATGGAAAGTTCTATGTGGTGAGGAATTGAGGTCTGTAGACAACAGCCATGTGAGTGAGCTGCCTTGTAGGCGAATTCTCCAGCCCAGTTAAGCATATGACTACATCCTTGGCCAACATCTTGATGGCAACTTCATGTGAGCCTCTGAGCCAGAATTACTCAGCTGAACTGCTCCTAGATTCCTGACTTTCACAAACTGTGTGAAATAATAAATGTTTGTTCTCTTAAGTCACTAGGTCGTATTATGAGCAACAGATAACTAAGACACATACCATTTTGTAGCATGTTGCTTTGCATATATAGTATGTGCTCAAAATATATTTACTCATTTTTTCAAAAGGCACTTATTTGAATCAGGCGTTTATATGTTTTCAGACACTTTCTGTAACCCTAACCCTTTTGTTCCTCCTTGAACCTCTTTCTGGTCTGACCTTGTTGATTCCTGGCTCTTTCAGATCTCCATTGTTCCCATTTACCTTGACATGACTAATCTTGTATCTGAGATTGGGATGTTTGAATGTTGTGATTTTGGAGAGAAGGCAGTTGGGGTGATGGGAAAGCCCAGTGTGTGCCCCTGGATATGTATAGCTAAAAGGTTGTGGAGATAAGCAAAGTCGGGGCTTGAGAAGCCAGTGGTGAATGTTGACGTCTTGCCTGGCCACAGGTGACCATTGAGCAGAAGTCTATGAAGTGGCATTCTCTGCTGTTTTATAATAATGAAAGCAGATTATGAGTACTTTTTACTTTGAATTTTGCCATTTAAATATAGTGCTTTGTCTTTATTTTTGCTTCACTATTTATATATTTATTCTTGTCACTCACCTAGATTGTAATCCCCTCACAAATCTGATGTAGCCCTGGGAGGTTTCTATGTTTCCTTTGCTGTCTCTGGGGCTTCCGTTCTTCTGGAATTCCTAGGAAGATCAATTAGCCATAGCTGGAAAATCCATCTTTGAATAGATCCCAGGATATTGTTTTTTTTTTTTCTTTTTTTTTCCAGGATATGTTTAGAGTTTAGGGGAGTGAGAGGGGAAGGAGGTACATCCTGACCTATAATGTCTCTTTGTCCTTGTATGTTACAGCTTTCTTATCTCTAGTGTCATTTTAGTGAGATTTAGGAGAAGAGATAAACACATGGGCAAACACTCATGTTTAATTTAAGGCCTTATGAAAATATTACAAACTGAGTAAGAAAAGTTTTAAGTTAAAGACTGGCTTTACATACTTTTTTGGAGTATCCATTTTGGTCAGTACTCAGTTATCTTCCTAATAACAGCATTTGACACAGTTCACAATTAATCAGTCCCTTCTTGAAATGTCTTCTTCACCTGGCTTCTAAGACACCATCCTCTATCTTACTGGCCACTTATTCTCAGTTGCCTTTTCTCCTTCTCCCTGACCTCACAACATTGGTAGCCTGCCAAGTATGGTTTGGGGTCTTTCTCTGCATTTACATTTACTCTCTGTGAGCTTATGCACCTATGGTTTAAGGCATCTTAAATTGAGGATCAGTGCATCCAACCTGAACTTCTTCCCTAAAGTCCATTTTCACATCTCCAACTGCCTACCCAACATTTTTACATAGATGTCTAACATGGGCCTCAGATATAACATGTCCAAGACCAGCTCCTGATCAGCTCCAAAACATGTTTTTTCCAGGCTGTATGATTTTATTTGATGTTATTTCCGTCCTTCCAGTTGCTCAGATCAAAAGTCTTCACATTAACCTTAACTCTTTTTTTCCATATTCTGTATCCAATCTGCCAGCACATCCTGTCTCTACCTTCAGACTGCATCTGGAATTCACAGACAGCACCTCTAGCCTGGCCTCACAGCCAGGCCCAGCCACCATGACCTCCTCTGTAGGCTACATTAGGTGCCTCCTCACTGGCCTCCCTCCTTCCCTCCTGTTCCCCCCCATTCACTCTCCGCATAGCAGCAGAGTGGCTTCTGTGAAAACAGTTGCTCCATTGTCACTTCCTGTTCACATTACTCTAGTGGCTCTCCATCTCACATAGGAAAAAGCCTCTCAGGCCCAGTGTGACCTGCCCACTCTGCCATAGTTCGTAACTTCCTTGACATGATTCCCTTTGTCTTGGCTGAAACCCACTGACCCCCTTGCTTTGCCTCAAACACACTAAGGCCTCTCCCATCTCAGAGACCCTGCAGATACTCTCCCTTCTGCCTGGAAGGTCTTCCTCCCATATGCATGCGGCTCACTCCCTGGGCTCTCTCCCTTGTCTCCTTCCTATTAAGATCTTCTTGAATCAGCAAAATGAACAGTCCACTGCTTTGCCTCTCAGATTCCCTTTCTTTCTTTGCTTGATTTTTCTCCCTAGCACTTATTACCATGTAACATTTTGCATATTTTTCTTATTTATTTATTTTACTTGGTTCTGGCTTTCTCCACTATAATGGAAGCTATGTGTGGGATTTTTGTCTGCTCTTAACTGCTGAGTCCCCAGCGTATAGAACATGATAGATAGTCATTGAATCTGGACTAGAAAATAACTTTTGTTGGGGCATCTGGGTAGGGGTCAATCAGCTAAGCGTCCAACTCTTGATTTCAGCTCAGGTCATGATCTCGGGATTGGGGGATCGAGCCCTATGTTGGGCTCTGCGCTCAGCACTGAGTCTGCTTCTCCAGCTCCCTCTGCTCCTTCTCCCACTCATGTGCGCACATGTTCTCTTTCTCTTTCTCTCTCCCTACCTCGAAAATTAATTAATTAAATCTTAAAAAAAAAAGAACTTTTATCATTAGAATGGTTGCTTAACATTTTTGACTTTATTATTATTTTTAAAAGATTCATTTATTTCTCTCTTTATCCAGAGAGAAAGAGGCAGAGACATAAGCAGAGGGAGAAGCAGGCTGCTTGCAGGGAACCCCATGCAGGATTCTATTCCAGGACCCCCAGATCATTCCCTGAGCCAAAGGTGGACACACAACCACTGAGCCAACCAGGCGTCCCAACACTTTTGACTTTACATTGATATAAAAATAAATAAGTAAATATCAAATAGGTCAAAACTAAAAAGAATTAAAGAATAATTCAGCAAAACAATGAGCGGCTATTGAGTGCTTACTTACTATCTCACATGTGAGCCCATTTAATCTTCATTGAGCCAATTTGTAAAAAGCAGTGATTTTCATTTTTATTGATAAGAAAACTGAGACTTTGAGAAGTTAGATTGCTTATATGTGATCAGTTACATCTGGTAAAGCAAGCACCATGATGAAACTTTGCTTGTCCAAAGCTACAGGTTAGTTTAGCATTTTAGAAGTGAAGCTTTCTTCTCACATATAGAGAAGAAACTTGTAATTTAAGAACACTTACCATTCTTATTGCTTGGGTAGTCCATATTAAGGGAACTGCAAAGGATTCTTACATATTTCTTCATCAGAGATTTCCATTTCTGGTCATATATTGATTCTTCCTTTATACTTATATCTGGAAGCTCTCACTTTCCCAAATTTTCACCCCTCTCTTAAAATAAAAGAATTTATCTTGGGCTTTCTAGTTAAAAGTTTACCAGAAGATCAAAACACCTCTCTTTATCCCACCACCACTGGAAACATCCTCAGTTATGGGAATTCTTTTTTTTTTTTTTTTAATTTTTTTATTTATTTATGATAGTCACAGAGAGATAGAGAGAGAGGCAGAGACACAGGCAGAGGGAGAAGCAGGCTCCATGCACCGGGAGCCCGACATGGGATTCGATCCCGGGTCTCCAGGATCGCGCCCTGGGCCAAAGGCAGGCGCCAAACCGCTGCGCCACTCAGGGATCCCAGTTATGGGAATTCTTAATGGGTCTCCAGGCTTTGAAATCCCAGTTATGGTGTTGAACACACTTTGTTATGTGTCACACTGTAAGAAATCAGAAGAAAGACACCACAAACTCAAATTTGATTTTCAATCAAATCAGCTATGGTCAAGAGGGATATGGATTGCATTTTTGTTGATAAGTATTATTTTCCCGTTTAAAATTAGTAAAGAAAAAGAAGGGCCACAGTTTTGACCTTTTAAAAATCTTGAGAATTTACTAAAGCTGCTACTTCTTGACGGCATGTTGAGAGACAAGTCAGGGCTTCCCAGCTTATACAAGACAAAACTTCACTAAGTCAGACTAATTGAGCACAGAGAAAGTTTGAATTAGTCAAAAGTAAAATTATAGCATGTAAAAAAATGCAGCCTTTTAATATTTTGCTTCTACTATAACTCTCATTAAATAGTACCTAAGTGTTGCAAAGTATAGGTCCTGAAGGGTGGGCCTCCTTTTAATGAGTAGTTAAGAATCATTTTTAATCAGCAGGTTGTTTGTACACAAGTATAAATTATTTTCAGTGGGTTAAATATTTTTGCTGAAAGATTTTCTCCCTGCCTTTCTGCTTGGTAAGCTTTTTACCTCAGACTAGCCCGACTCAACTTTCAGCCTGGCCCAGACTACACTGGCACCCTGGCTCAGTGTCCTACCACCACATTTAAGGCCCAGTCTTCTAGGCAAGTGGAGAAGGGATCAGCCTTCTTCCTCTTGTCAACTCTATGTAGTCACATTCCCCCTTTGTGGGTTCTTGTTCCTCATGGGAAATGCCAATGCCCTGTTTTTAGAGGAGCAGCCCTCAAACTGGTGGCACCCTTTGAAATATACTTCAAGGTTGAAACATAGGAACTCTTATTCTGAGGTCAGTGTTTTTCTATTTCAGTTGGTCACACTTCCACCATGTTCTCTTCTAGGGACACCTTCCCCCAGAACTCCCATCCCTCTGTATCCCTAGTTCCCTCACTGTGTTTTTAGCTCTTGTTCTACTGGTGCTCATCTCCTATTTGATCTCTCTTCTAGACTGCAGGCAGATTCTTTGAAGACAGAGACCTTCCCTTTTTCTTTCTTTCTCTCTCTCTCTCTCTCTCTCTCTCTCTCTTTCTTTAGAGAGAAAGAGAGAGTGCGAGTGTGAGCAGGGTTGGGGAGATGCAGAGGGAGAGAGAGAGAATCTTAAGCAGGCTCCATGCCCAGCACAGAGCCTGACATGGGGCTCCATCCCATGATCTCGAGATCATGACCCAAGCCAAAACCAAGAATTGGACGCTTAACCAAAGCAACCCCCACTCCACCCCTTAGTCTTTCCTGTATTCCAAACACCTAGCATGGTGAGTGACATCTACTAAGGAAACAATTTAGGGATGATGGAGAAGAATGCCTTGTATTCAACAGCAGGGTGCTACTATGTGCAGCTATATTCCATGGCATTGGAGTATAAAAAGTGGAGAAATTTGGAAGTATTCCCTCTGCAACCTTCCTACTGTAGACTTTGCCCCTCAACTTCTGTCTCTTCTTTTCCTGGACAAGGGGAAAGTGAGGAGACTATATATAGTTTTAATTTGTGAACTAAGAATGAAATGGGAAGTGGCAGAGAAGGAGGAAGAGAAGGAGACCAGCCCATATATCTTCTCCTTGAAACTTTCCTCTCCAGTCCTCTGGAACAAACACAATCAGGTCAAGGTATGAGTAGAGCCACTAAAGAGGGCCCATCCAACTCTAAGGGCTTTCTAGAAAGGCTGTTTTACATACCTCACTAAAGGTGACTGGATGTCTTCCATTGCCCAGTACCCTGATTCTGACACTGAAAATCCTTTGTCATAGGAAACCACTCCCTGGGATACAAGAAGCCCTGGCTTTTGGTGATGGGTACTGAAGGTTGGAGGAAAAGTATAAAACTCATTAAGTGGTCTCCAAAATAGGGGCTGACAGCAGTGACGCTTTAATGCCAGATGGGTACTGCATAGATGATTTACCTTCTGTAGTTGCTGTCACCACTTTTTCCCTGAAACCAATGGCATCTGTGGTTTACAGTTCATGGTAATGGATCATCCATTGTTGCATCACTCGAGCAAGGAGATGGAAGTGTGTAATTAACGGTGTTGTAACCATGAGTGTTAAGAATCTGGCTTTGACTTGGCCTGTTGATTAACTGTTGTGCTTTTATCAAGATTTTGCTTGTTGGACAGCCCGGGTGGCTCAGTGGTTTAACGCTGCCTTCGGCCCATGGCGTGATCCTAGACACCTGGGATCGAGTCCCATGTCGGGCTACCTGCATGGAGCCTGCTTCTCCCTGTGCCTGTGTCTCTACCTCTCTCTCTTTCTCTCTGTGTCTCTCATGAATAAATAAATAAAATCTTTTTTTAAAAAAAAGAAGATAATGCTTATTAAAATGTTAACATTGTAATTCTCTTTTTTAAAAAAAGATTTTATTTATTTATTCACGAGAAACACAGAGAGAGAGAGAGGCAGAGACACAGGCAGAGGGAGAAGCAGGCTCCATGCAGGGAGCTTGATGCGGGGCTGGATCCTGGGTCTCCAGGATCAGGCCCTGGGCCAAAGGTGGCGCTAAACTTCTGAGCCACTGGGCTGCCCCATTGTGAGTAATTCTGATCATGTCTTCTAAGAATTCACATAATTAAAACTATTACAATAGCAATACCAGCACGGCCCAAATCTCATTGGAAAAGAAGGCTAATTGTGATATTTTAATGACAGATAGAAGGATGCATACAACTGGATTTGGGAGCTAAGTGACCAAAGCAGAGTATAGTACACAATATACAGAACAGACATTGGAACTGGGCATGGAGAAGGTGGTGTGAAAGGACATATGGAGGCTGAATCCCACTAATTTGGGCTGAGATAGGCGAGTACTTTTAATTCAAAAATTTCCTCGTCTCCCCAAAAGATGCCAATAAGCAATTACAAATTGCTGTGGGGCACCTAGATTGCTCAGTTAAGTGTCTGACTCTTGGTTTCGGCTCAGGTCGTGATCTCACGGTCCTGGGATTGAGCCCCGTATCCAGCTCTGTGGTCAATGTGGAGCCTACTGGAGAGTCTCCCTCTCTCTCTGCCCCTCCGACTCATTCTCCTTCAAATAAATAAATCTTTTTAAAAAATAGCTACTGCTGAATAATCTTTGGCATACCACATCATTGAATATGCATTATGGTTTCATTTCCCTATTGCTGTATGAAACTGACATTTTTTGATTCAGAGGACACAGTAATGTGCCCTGTGGGCAAACAAGGAAACCTGAATACCAGGTTTGTTTGCCTCTTGTTGTAGAGCTGATGCTGTCATGTCTTTTCAACCACGCTGCAGTCTGTAGAATATCAGATCAAATGTTCTGTCCCTCAACTTCTTCAAAAATTGAGCTTTTGATTCATCTTCTTGATTTTTGTGAAGATTTTAATGAAATCTAAGAAAAGGAAAAAGCACAAAGATTGTTGGTATCTTGTTCTACTTAATATTTGCATATCCAACAGATAGTTCAAATGTAAATTTTGGAAATTCCATTCAAAATATAAACTTCTCAACAAAGAAACTGAAATGATCTTATCTATTAAATACCTACATGCCTAATACACACTCTTTCAAAGAAGCATGATTGTTTATCTGTGATATTGAGGCTTTCACAATGCAAGTTTTGGGTCACTTTTCCATTTCCTCAAAATATGCAGAAGCATTTAATGAGATGTTTGAATTTATAGAAATGCAAGGAGATAACCTTCTCAGCATTGCCTATAGGATGATTGTCGTGTTGGTCTGGCATAAAATCATATTTTCAAATGTGGGCCAAAAGGAATCTCCCTCTCTAATTTGGAAATACATGGAGAATGAAATGGAGGAAAAAAAGTAAAGTAAAACAGACACTTCTATGCTCTTCAAAACTCTTTAGTGATATTTGAGTGAATGAGGCCAGAATAAGCCTAGAGAAGGATAAAGTGCCTGTATCTGAGTCATTTGATGTTATGTTTAGGTTGTTGCAAGAACTCTCATATAGTGATAAAAATGAGTCCTTTTTGGAAATGGCTTTCAAATTTTTTAAAGAAAATTATCAGAAAAGGGAAAAAAACCTCAAAAAGGGTCAAGTTAAATAGAATTTTCTCAGTGAAACTTAAGCTTTGATCTTAGAAGTTAAAATTACATCTTTGCTTCAAAACTATTTTCCTGGAGAAAGAGAGGTTTAACTTATTGGATTATTATTATTTGGATTATTCAAAAATGGCAGACAAACTTAAAACGTAAAACAGAACTTCTAGAAAAGAACATAAGAGAAAAATCTTTGGGACTTAGAACTGAACTCATCAAAATTGGGGATGCCTGAGTGACTCAGTTTGTTAAGCATCTGACTTCCGCTCAGGTTGTGATCTCAGGGTCCTGAGATTGAGCCCTGCATTGGGCTCCCTGCTCAGTAGGGAGTCTGCTTCTCCCTCTGCCCCTCCTCCTGCTTGTGCTCTCTCTCTCTTAAATAAATAAAATATTTTTTTAAATTACCCAATATTGAAACTGATCAAAATTAACAACTTTAATCCAGGAGAGAGCCTGCTGGAAGGGTGAAAAGATAAGCTGTAGACTGGAAAAAAATATTTGCAAAGTACATATCCAACAAAATCCTTGTATATAGACCATATAAAGAACTCTCAAAACTCAATAGTGGAAAAAAAAATCCTGTTAGAAAATGGACAAAAGAAATAGACATTTCCCTGAAGGAGATATATGGGTGAATTTCTCATTAGCTAGTAGAGAAATGCAAATTAAGTTGAGAATGAGGTATAAATAACATACCTACCAGAATGGCTAAAATGAAACATAGTGATAACACCAAATGCTGCCAGTTATTCATATGTTACTCATATATTGATGGTTGGAATGTAAAATGGTACAGCTAATCTGAAAAATATTTCAATAGCTCTTCTCAAAACTGAAAAAAAATGGATTTACCATTTTTTGGTAGGACTCAGCGTTTGAGTTCTTGCACATTTATCCCAGAGAGATGAAGAGTTATTTTCATGCAGGGATTTGTGCACAAATATTCAAAGAACCTTTATTCATAATAGCCCCAAGTTGTAAACTACTCAAATGTCCTTCAGTGGATAATGGTAAAACAAGCTGTGATACCTCTATACGGTGGAATACTACTTAGCAAAACAAAGGAAAGAATTATTGGTACATGCAACAACTTGTATAAACCTTAAGGAAAACGTGCTGAGTGAACAAAGCGGACCCCAAAAGGTTGCATATTATATGACTCCATTTATGTAATATTCATGAAGAAATATAATATAGTGATGGGGAACAGATTATTAGTTACCAGGGGTTAGAGATTGCAGGGAGAGGGGTAACATAAGAGATGAAATGAAATGGTGAAATGACAGTTGAGTGTCTTGGTGGTGGTGGTTGTGGTCATATAAGATGACAGTATAATCAAGTTGCAGAGAGTTATACATACAGATGCACAACAGGAGTGCTTGTATAGCTGGAAATCTGAACAGTCTTTAGAATGTACCACTGTCAGTTTCTTGGTTTCCGTATTGTACTAGAGTAGTGCAAGATGCTAACATCAGGGGAAGCTGGGTGAAGGGAGCATGGAGTTTCCCTGTACATTTCTCTGCATCTTCTTGTGACACTACAGTTATTTTAAAATGAGAAGTTTTATAAAAAGAAGAGGTGTCCTGGACAGTGGTAGCCTATATGATGAATTTATAGATACAAACAACTTGGTTAACAAGCCTTTAGATGCAAAGGGGATGGACGTTTTTGGGACAGGTGGGAATGAATTCCTACAAGTCTAAAAACGTATTCTTGCTAGTAAAGAGAATCATAAGCATTCCACACTCACATGGTTTTGTTGAGAGGATATTTAGCTTAATGTCATCAGATCAGACTGACACCTGGGATCTGTGTCATGTGGGTTAGAGCTGAACAGAGCAAGTCAAAGTGAATTTTATGTATGACTGTATTCAGTTTTGCCACCAAAGAAAGCATGGAGGGATGTCTAAACTGCTGCAGGCAGAAAAGTGTTATTAGGAAAGGAAACAGAATAAAAATATCCTATTGTATCCTGGAGTTGAAAGAGGCAGGACATTATGATTGTGTGTGGTGGTGGTTAAATATAAGTAGTATCTGTTTAGCCCTGGTGTATTTATATTTTTAAGAAGTCTTACATTTATATATCTCAAAAATACACAGTAGAAGGCCTTCAAAATTTAAATACCCAATAATTTTTAAAGGGTTCAACTGCTGTATCAGAGGACAGAAAGAAGCATTTTAAAATCTTGATACATTTTTCTCATTGTTTAAATAGTACTACTATTAATTACTACTGATTGCCACTACTAACTAGTTTTATGGTGGTTGTGTTTAACATTTATATAACAGAGAGGGAAATAATACAGAATAATATATAATCTCCATCCACACCTATTTTTTTATGTTAAAGCAATAACATATGTGTATAATTACTTACTATATATTATATTATGAAGCCTTTTGCCTATTACTTCTGTCCTGGATTCACTCTATAAAAGTTGATCACCCCAGGAATAAACTTCTCTTTACAACAGTGCTAGGAGCAAAAATAAGTCCAGCCAGACCTGTATTTCTCTTGAGGTGTGGGGATGGGAGAGAATACCAAAGTATTCATCGATTTATTTGCTTCTCCTGACACCACACTGTGAAGTATTGACCTATGTGGATTGTGCTTTTCCCTAAGAGAGCATTCTGCTTTGAGCACCACAATTTAAAGATATTCCTAAGTGGGGCACCCAGGTGGCTCAGTCTGTTAAACATTCTGCTTTGGGCTTGGGTTGTGATCTCAGGGTCCTGGGATTGACTATGCCTAGAGAAGGAATGATGAGAATACAGATTAAAAATCTTTGGGGTGTTGGAGGACCTGTGGCTCAGTCAGTTGAGCGTCTGCCTCTTGGTTTCAACTCAGGTCTTGATCTCAGGGTTGTGAGTTCAAGCCTCATGTTGGGCTCCACTCTGGGTTTAGAGCCTACTTAAAAAAGAAAAAAAAAATCTTTTGGGTGTTTATCACATATTTTAGCTGACTTAAATTGATTATATGCATAGGAATATCATGTTTTATGCTATTTTAGGCACCAGTCCTTGCTGTGTTCAGGATATCAGAGAAATGAATTTGGCTTTGTCTGAATATTTCCAAACAATCCAGAGTCAGGAAGCCACACCCTTTCAAAACATACTCTCACACACAGACTTGAGCTTAGCTGGAATTTTGCATGTTTTCTAGTTTGTCCAGCTTTTATAAAATTGTCACTTTCACATGCTATGTGCTTTCACATGGAAATAGTAATCACATTTAAAAATTGAACACATTTAAAATGAGAACTTTTCCTAGAAACAGAGTCTATTGTTTTATCATCTGTACCTTTCCAAAACTTGGAAAACCTACAAATAACCACATCCAGAACTAGCCTGATATAGTGTCAGGATGAAAAGCTTTTGACCCTTTCGATCACTGAAAGTTATGGCCTTCTAAGGAAGGTCTTACAATTAATCCAGTCCCCTCTTTCCCGCCCAATCTCTCCATGTCTCTCCCCTCTGTTGTACAGATAAGGAAACTTCAGTCCCAGGAGACCTTTCCCAAATCATTTCCATCATGTTCTTTCCGATGCTTTCACCATATGTGTCCACACTTTGTTAACAGAAGAGAACATTTATTTTAGTATTAGGTAGAATGATAATGAGTCTAATGGATTTTCCTCAGCTCTTTGTGTTGTGCTTTCAGAAGGAGGAAGGCAGGACCATCAGAAGCAGGAGATCCAAGTGCTTCCCCAAGTGAGGGGTCTGTCTGGGGTCCTGGCTTCTGCACCAACTTTCAGCTCAGCTGCAGGTTTTTCCTTTGTCCACTTCATGTTTAGTTCCACAAATAATGAAGCTGCCACCAATTTTTCTTAGCTTTTAGAGTCCAGTCTTTACAAACCCCATATTTAATGATCTTTTCCTGTCGTTAGACTTTGTTAGATAATGTTAATTCCAAACCCATAGTCTGCAAAAGGCAGTTGCAACATTTACTAAATAAGAGTTTGCTAATTCAAGAGTATAATATGTAGCCATTTATTTAAAATGATTCTTGTGCTTAAAAAATGTACTTGTAAAAATTATATTGCACCTTTAAAAATATAAATGAAGAAGTTGGATAAATTAGCATGTAAATGTGGGTGGCATTTGTGTGAACAGTAATTCTAATGTACTGAAAATAGCCATATTCATCACAAATTAAAGTATCAAATTAACTTTAAAATAGTTCCAAATAAATAGCTAGTATTAAGGAGAAATATTTAATCCTCTCAAATTTTTCTTTTAGAAGTTTTCTGATGATACTAAGATGAACTATATAATCTTTAGGAAGATTATTTTAAAGTTAATGTGATTTAGCTAGATTAATTAGTCATAATTTAGAATCCTCCAATATTTTCTCTTAGTAAAAGAGTACCTTGGCTAAAATGTCCATATGCACCTCAGTGACTTCTGCATGATGTTTTCTGGGGCACTTCATTTTATTTTATTTTTTAAATTTGTTCATGAGAGACCCGGAGAGAGGCAGAGACATAGGCAGAGGGAGAAGCAGGCTCTCCGTGAGGAGCCTGATGTGGGACTCGATCCTAGGACCCCGGGATCATGCCCTGAGCCAAAGGCAGACATTCAACCACTGAGCCACCCAGGCACCCCTCTGGGGCACTTTAAACACTCTCTAATCAATCCTTATACTTGGGCCCCGCATTTGCAGGTGAACATCTGTGGTAAAGAGGAAACACGATCTGTTCTTACAGTATGTAGGGTGAAACCTGTCCTGGTGGAGAGTGTCACAGATGTGTTCATGGGTGCTAGGGTAGCCCCAGCTGTGGCCTTTAGGGGCAGGAGGATCAGCCACACTCGCATAGATGTGTGCCTTCCTTCTGTACTGGCTACTTGGGTTGTGGAATTTGAGTCAGGGAAGAAAGGCAGGGCCTTCTGCCAGCAATCCCAAAGACTCTGTTTTGTCTGGAATTGGTGACTGGAGGCAAAGCCAGACCTTTCCAGTCCTCAGAAAAAGAGTTCTTTGTAGTCCATCGGTCATATCAGTGGAGTAACCACTTGGTTTGATAGCCCTCACTGTACATACAAGAAGAGGTGTTCTACCAGAGCCTCCATTGCCTTTAGTGCAATTTCCAAATGTACCATTAGATCTAGTGACCTGGCATTCTTACTCAGATACCTTGACGGAATACATGCCATGTGCCCCCACAGTACTAGGAAGCTGATCTTTTGTGTATGTTTGTGTAGTGCTTGTGTTGATTTAGCCATACATAATCAGTTTGTTCTGCTGCGTAACAAATCACCCAATACCTAGCATCTTAAAAAACATTCATGATTCTGTGGGCTGGCAATTTGGGCTCAGATCCGAGTGGTTCTTTTGCTAGACTTGCCTGGGCTGAGTCATGCAGATGCAGTCGTTTGTGGCTTGGCTGAGACCACATGGTCTAGAATTCCCTCACTCAAATGTCTGGAGGTTGGCCCACTGTCCTCCAGGGCATCTCATTCCTCTTCCATGTGACTTCCCCAGCAGGCTACTCTGGGCTTCTCCCCATGGTGGTCTCAGGGTTCTCAGCAGCAAGAGAAAGCACACCCTCATACCCAAGTGCTTTTCAAGCTTCTGCTTCTGTCACATATGCCTTTTAACTAAAACAGGTCACGCTGCTGCCCAGATTCAAGGGATGGGGTAAGCAATGTTCCACCCCTGGATGAGAAGAACTTCAACGTCGTGTTGCAATGGGGTATACAAAGAGGGATGGCTGGAATGGCTGACAATTACTTCTAATCCACCTGTCTTTGCTGAGAGGAATATTTATTTTTATTGTTTTTGTTGATTTTTCATGACAGAAAATTTAAATGTACAGCAACATTTGAAACAAACTCCAAAATAGAAAGAATAACACAATAAACTTCCCATATGCCCATCACCTGGATTCACCAATTTTCAGTATTTGCTATATTGGCTGCCTCTATTTAACTTTTCTCCTTCCTAAAGTGGTGTGTGTGTGTGTGTATGTGTGTGCTTAAAGACTTTATTTATTCATGAGAGACAGAGAGAGGCAGAGACATAGAGGGAGAAGCAGGCTCCCTGTGGGGAGCCTGATGCAGGACTTGATCCCAGGACCCTAGGATCACAACCTGAGCCAAAGGCAGAGATGCTCAACCACTGAGCCACCCAGGTGTGCCCTTGCTGAAGTGTTTTAAAGCAAATCCCAAACACTGTGCTATTTCAGCTATATATATGCATCTCTTAAAAAGGGATACCTTCCTATGCTACTATAATACCATTACCACGTTTTGGTATCACTGAACACTCAGTCCATAATGAAACTTCCCCAAATGTCTCAAAAATGTCTTTTTACAATAGGTGGGTATGAAAAGGAATCCATCCACAGAAAGTCCATAGCAGTTTCAACTTGCTTTTCTTTTCTTTTTTTCTACTATTTTGTTTTGAAAACTGGGTCCATTCTCCTGTGTAGGACCTCCTACATTCTGTAGTCATCTGTTTGCTTTCTGGTGGAGTCATTCAACTTGCATCTTTATCTCCTGTATTTTCGTTTATGAAAATTAGCCCTACAAGCTGAATTTGGGGACAGCATTCTCTGTAGATAGTAGTACTGTTTGCTTCCAGTTGTATCACATGGAGGCATCAGTGTTTGCTTGTCTTAGCTTTGAATGATACTAACGTTGATCGTTTTGATGACTAGTTGCTTAGGTCTGTTGTTTCAGGTGTTACAAGATGATGGTTTCCTCATTGTATCATTCCAGATTTGTTAGCTGGAGTTATTTTATAAGGAACATCTTTTCGTCAATTAGAGTTATTTGGTTATCTGAAATACAGCTCACACAAAATATATTCTTTCTTTTAAATTGACAGTTTACAGAATAAGAAGTTAGTACCCCAGTTATATCCAGGTCTGTTCGATAAGTAGTTGTTTGAGGGCTCTCTCACTTACTTTCTTCTTTGTTGTTATTTGAATTCATGGGTTTTAGATATTCATTGTGTTTCAGTTAATTGCCTTTTTTGGGGGGGGGGGGCTCAAATTGTTTCATCATTGGCCAATGGGAACTGCTGGTAGTTGGCTTCTGTATCCCTTTGATCCATTATTCTTTGAGAACTTCCTTGCTTTCTGGCACAAAGTATCCCAAGATTATCTTGTATATTTCTTGCTCCAGATCTGTAATCAGTCATTCCTGGCTGGAGATTACAATTTGGGCACTAGCTGTGCTCATTGCTTTTGGGTTTTCATCCTTTCTAGTCTTTTTCATTGTCAAGAGTTAGGAAATCTCTGTATATATATATATATATATATATATACACATACATACATACATATGTACATACATACATGTATATCATATATATATTATACTTTAAAACATTAAATTATACTGATTTTTAAAAAACATTAGAATTGTAGAATTTTTATTTAACTTCTTTGATTTTTGTATTTTTTTCTCTTTTCTTTTAAGCAAAAAATCTTGGTTCATAAGAATGTTAATATGCCCTAATATACACTGATGTATTAACTAATAATATAACTGGTTACAAAAGCATACACCATAGTATTAGCATTATTAGCAGACACTAACATATTATCAGCATTATTACTTTGAAATTGGTATATATTTATATGTAACTTTGAAACTATCATATATAATATGCTAATATTATAAATTGTTATGTTAATAATGCTAATATATTAAATATACTAATATATTTGTTAATACACATATATAAATAATAGCTAATCATTATATATAGGTTAATATGCTAATGAATATGTAACAGTTTAATATTAATGCATACACGTATTAACAGTTTCAAAGTAATAATGCTGACTATTGAATGAAATTTAAGATTTCTTTGCAGTGCTGTTTTCCTTAAACTGTATTATACAAAGTATCTACAATCAAAGCACTTTGTGCAAGAGGCATTGGAAATAATTCTTTTCTCTGTGTGGTTAGGTTACCAACTTAATGTATGTTTTCTTGCTTCAGTTCATTTTCAGTTTTTACAGATATTTTTTCTTCTTGATTTCATTTTTTTAAATATGTAAAATATTTTTTATGTTTTCAAAGCTGAAACTATGTGAAAGAGCATATGTAGAAGTTATTATTGATGTCTTCTCCTTCCTCCAAAGGTAACTATATTTATTCTTAGTTTTCCTTCCAGTGTTTCTTTTGCAAGTATATACATCTATTTTATTCCCTTTGTTTCTTTTTTTTAAGATTTTATTTATTTATGAGAGACAGAGAGGCAGAGACACAGGCAGAGGGAGAAGCTGGCTCCATGCAGGGAGCCAGATGCGGGACTCTATCCAGGGTCTCCAGGATCACACCCTGGGCTGAAGGTGGCACTAAACCACTGAGCCACCAGGGCTGCCCTATTTTATTCCCTTTGAAAAATTATTTTATTTTATTTTTTTAGACAGCATGTGCTCAGGTGGCGGGGTGTGGGGGGCAGGGTCAGAAGAAGAGAGAGAGAATCCCAAACAGGCTCCACACCCAGCATGGAGCCAGATGTGTGGTTCAACTTCACAAACTTTGAGATCATGATCTAAGCTGAAATCGAGTTGGATGCTTAACTGACTGAGCCACCCAGGTGCCCTTAAGGATTATTTTAAATATAAAAATATATTTACCTTTTTTTTAATGGAGTTTCACTTTTCTACGTTTTATGTTTGTTTTAAAAGAGTATTATTATAAAGGTTTATCACGCACTCAAACACACATTGTAAAGAGAATCCAAACATACTTTGGGGGATTGGGTCATTCAAATTCTTTTAAGGAATCTCTTTTTTTTTTTAATCCAGTGAATTTGGTACTTCCTGCCATCTAGGGAAGACACACTCCAAACTAAAGTGGAGTCAGGAGATTTCTTCCAATCTCCACTTATTGTTTGAGGCTGAAAAAATATCCCACAGCAATTGTTTTACAAACATGAGTCTGAGAAAAAAATGTTCCTGAACATAATAAGAACTGTGAAGCTCCAAGTGTACACTTTATGTTGTCCACTGTAACATTTTGGTTTATACGCTGCCTCATTCATAGTCATGTCCACAAACCTAAACTTAAGAAGAATCTAGAGGCTCAAAATGAACAGGTCTAAAATAATTTCCGTAAGATTTGCAAAGGAGAAGGAATCAGCAGAATTGGAAGATTATCAGAGAAATTAAAGAGTTAAAATTAGCAGAATTTGATTCAGTTAATAATGTTGTAACAATGTTAATTTTTTAACTTTTAACAAATCTACCATAGTTATTTAAGATGTTAACATTAAGGGAAGGTGGATAAAATCTGTACTATCTTTGCAACAGCTAAAATTATTCCAAAATAAATTCTATTTAACACACACACACACAAGCAGCTGCATTGAATAAAAAAGTATACTTAAAGAGCTTCAACAAATCAATAACAGAAATAACCTAACCAAAAAAAAGGGGGGGAGTAAATGAAATAAACAGGCAAGTATACACCATTTTTGTCTACCAGCTGTTACACTGTATCATTACAACTTCTACCTTGTTATTAGTCACCACCCCTCACCCCCATGCTGCGCACTCACAAATCCCGCCCCCCCCCCCCCCCCAGATGGGCGCCTGTAGAAAACAGCGCACAGCCGGGCTCCTGGCCCCACACTTGCCCACAACAGGTGGAAGCTTCCGAGGACGAGGATGAGGGCAGAGGAGCGTGCAGGGTGCTCACAGGACGGTTCTCCAGCTCCACGTGCACAGCCGGGCACTTTTCTCCATGTGTGTGCACTGAGCACCAGTAAAATGGGGGGTTATGGAGAAAAATGTTTTATTTTTTAAGATTTTATTTATTTATTCATGAGAGACACAGAGAGAGAGGCAGAGACACAGGCAGAGGGAGAAGCGGGCTCCCATTGGCAGGAAGCCCGATATGGGACTCGATCCTGGGACCCCGGGGTCACGCCCCGAAAAAAAAAATCTAAAATCTAAAAGATAAGTAAATCTAAAAGATAAGTATTATCAAGGGTTCATATGGGTGGGGGGAAGAGGATAGGTTGATCTGGTATTTTTGGAGGGGTGGTAGATAGTATCAGTTTAAAAACATTTTAAAAAAAGTATATGGTTCAACCCAGAAAAATCCCCTTTTAGATGTCTTACCTAGAGAAATATTTCACATATGCACAAGAAGGCATAAATAAAGATTTTCACTTAAGCATTATAATATCAAAACCATCTTAAATTAGATAAATTATAGTATACTCATATTATGGACTACTAGACAGCCATTTTAAAATGATGATGTAGATTTTCATCGTTTGACATAATCTCCAAGACAAAAATATTAAGTGGGAAAAAAGTGCAAAAGTGAATATTGTTTATCATTTGTTTTTTAAAAAAACACCCTATATATTCCTGTATATCTACACACCCCTTCCTTCCTTTCTCTTTGTTTTCATATATATGTGTAAATAAATACACAAAACATGGTCTGGAAATACATACTCTGGTTCTGTTTAAATACTATTATTCCTGGGTAATAGGAATGGGAATGGTGGCATGTGGTCCAGTTGGACTTTTAAAAGTATCTATTGCTTCTTTCATAGAAGGAATGTATGCCTGCATGAGTTGTGAAATTAAGGTGAAAAAAAAAAAGAGTGCCAAAGGATTTGGGCATGCCTTGACAACAGAGAGACCTAGAGTTGAAAGAGAACTTCTGAGAAGCTTGTCACAAACTCATAGAATGTGATCTAGAGGGAGAGGTGGTCTCAGAGCTGCTGCCTATATAATTTATGGGGCCCAGTGAAAAATGAAAGTGTGGGGACCCTTTGTTCAAAAAGCAGAAGAAAGTACCATTAAAGGTACATATAATTATACCATTTATTTTTGTACTGAGCAGTGCCAGTTTTATTTTTTATTTTTTAATTTTTTAAAAAGATTTTTTTAAAGATTTTATTTATTTATTCATAGACACAGAGAGAGAGGCAGAGAACACAGGGAGAGGGAGAAGCAGGCTCCATGCAGGGAGCCCGACGTGGGACTCGATCCCGGGGTCTCCAGGATCACACCCCAGGCTGCAGGCGGCACCAAACCGCTGTGCCACCAGGGATGCCCAAGGTTTTGTTTTTTTATTCATGTGACACACACACACACACAGAGGCAAAGACACAGGCAGAGGGAGAAGCAGGCTCCATGCAGGGAGCCTGATGCAGGACTTGATCCTGGAACTCCAGGATCACGCCCCGGGCCAAAGACAGGCACCAAACCGCTGAGCCACCTGGGGATCCCAGTGCCAGGTTTAGAGCAAAGATCAGAATATTTAACTTGTATGAGCAATCACTTCAGTTACACAATTTGGAGTTTGTCCCATAAGCTGGCCAGAAGACACAGGCACAGACAGACTCGGAAAGGTAGGGAGGAGAGAGGACCCCATTCCTTAGGGGAGCACCCCTGGGCCTGGTAAAATTATAGCTAGTATAGACCCTCATAGGCCCTGGGGGTCCCACTTGCCCCCTGGGCCTACTGGGACACCTCCCGCCCCCCTGCCACACACAAGCCAACTGATCTAAGTGCCCAAGCTGAGGACAGGGCCTGGGGAAGTCAGGCTATAGGACTGCTGCTCCAACCGATACATAGCAGAGGGGAACTACTAAGGATCTTTAAACCTCCACCCTGACAGCTTGGTACCCCAATGGGGATTAGGCTCACCTCCACCAAGATATGGCCTACTGTCATTCTGGGGCTCTTGCACAGCCCATGTGCTAAGGGCACACAGGCCTGACCCCAACCCTCTCCCAAATCTTTGTGAGGAACAGAGGGTGGCAGAGCAGGGAGGGAGAGGTGCAGGTCCTTCAGGAGTAGTGGGAGCAGATAGCTGAGAACCCCTCCAGGGAGGCCAAAACAAACAGGACCCCGTGTGAGCTGAGAGCAGGGCATGCCCCATTGTCCCATCACCTTCACTTACAAAACACAAATCCAAAGCAAAAATTGTTAAGATTCAAGACAGTGCTGCAGAGCATTAAATCCAGTGTGGGGCCCTTCTGAGTACCTGGTTTTGTACAGCTGTGCTGACTGCATACTTGTGAAGGCAGCCTGGGTGGAGTCAAGAGTTGTCCCCATGACCCTCACTCCCACCTCCCATTTTTAAGCGGAAGACCTGAGAGGAAGCTTGAATTCTGAGATGTAGAATCCTTTTGGCTGGGAGAGCATGAAGATGATGGTGAGACAGAACACAGCTAATAGGAGATGGGATTCACAGCATAGGGATAGCAGAAGACAGAAGAAAAGCAGGTGCCCAGGGTAGGAATATCATTGTTCGGCTGGATGGAAAGGGAGTTTCCATTCCTTAATTTCTATTTTCTCTATGAATCACTGCTTGGGCTGGGGAGGAGGTCTTTGACAGATCATTAGGAGAGTACAGAAGATGGGAAATGGGCTGGAGAGAAGGGGAGGCAAACTACTCAGAGATGAGTTAGAGCCTTGGCTGGCCAGTCTGGCTGGAGTCGTGGATTCCGTGGAATTATGGAGCTAACAATCTGCCTGGTTGTATGACATTCAGGACCTTGCAAAGAGAAAGCTCCACCTTGCCTCTTCTTTTAGGACTGTTCTTTATTCTGACCTGAATAAAATATGACTTTTTAGTGTTTATATGTCCTTTTAAAAATGAAATGTTGGTGATAGTAACATTCTTTTGGTAAATTTTTTATTGTGGCAAAATATACATAACATAAAACCTACCATTTTATATCTTTAAGTATATTAGTGTTTTTAAATTTGCAAATTTGACTTTGTTTGCAAAGTCATTACTTTGCAAAATAAAATAAGTGAAAAAGTTGGTAATCATATACTGCACCCCTGAAGTGTTTTGTTTTGTTTAAAATTTTACTGGTCTGTGAAGTCTGGAAATTTCATGAGCCTTAGCAAGCTGTTCCTCATTTAATCTTGTTCTATGACTTTATTGGCAGAGGAAAACTCCGAAGCAATTTTTAGAATTTTAAAAGACATGGCATAGGAGTGAGGTTAGGATTACTTTTGTTGTTGTGGTTGTGGTTACAATGCTTTGATAACATTCTAATTCTAGGATTTTGTATATACTCTTTTGTGGCATTATCAAGGTTGTCTCATGTTCTACTACAGTGCCATAATAGTTCCCCTTTGCGTTTCATATGTAAACTCACAGGTCATACCAGAATAACAAATAGGCCTTTCTAAGGATAAAGTTTGTTGTAATGGAAACAAAATATATCTAGATAAAATGAGGCCATGGGTATAGCCATTCACTTGGTCATGGCTGTTTTAATAAATGGTCCTATCTAAGATTTAGAAAGATTTTGCACAGTTCTTTTTTTTCATTCTGAGCCGCAGACACCAAAAACCCCACAGGAAGTTCTCTTTGTGAGTGTTGTGGTTTTTCATTTCCTGTTCACTTTGCACTAGATGATTAGACATAAGACAATCTGTGCAATCGAAAGAGATTCTTGGTTAAAATTTGTTACTCTGAGAATCTCAAATTTGCTTGTATTTCTTCCCATGTGATGAATGAGTCTAGAGGAGGTGTAACCACCTCCATGCTCAGTTCATAGCTGAGCATTAAAGTTGTGGTATAAATTTTGTTGTTCAGTAGATGAACTCTTCATTGTTACAGGGGCAACTATCTGAGATTATGCTCTATGCTTTCCACTTCTTATCAAAGCACTGCCCCAAAAATAAACCATTGGAATGGAGATATGTTTTTAAGACTTGACAAATATTTTACCCTTATTTTTACAAATGACAAAAACTTTCTCGTTTCTTTAGAGAAAAGGAAATATGTTATACATATATTATACAGTTTACTTCAGATATTACAAATACCATTAAAAAAATTTAAAGGGTACTATTGAGATATTTTTGCAAATGTAATTTTTAAAGTAAGGTATTCTCAAGGTAAACTTTGCTTGATTTCATTATGTTTAAACCATGGCTAAAGTAAAATAAAGTTGTAATCAGGTATATTAGATCTTTGACAAATCATTGTTGTAATCTAGCATTTAAATGATGTATGGAAGACTTGATGAAAAGTGACAAACGAGAAAAAAAATTTCTGTGCATTTTTAGGTATGTCTCTAGGTTTAGGTGCTATTGAAGACATGATGCCTAGTTTTAGGCAGGTCATGCTGATTGCACATCTTAATAAGATGGCAAAAGTAATAAATATATGAAAGGTCTTTTATTACTGTAAAAACTTTCATTACTTTAAAAACAGTGCTTGCTCCTAAGGACATTTTAATTACAATTCTTAAAAGAATAAATAATACTTTGACCAAAAACAAACAAACAAAAATTACACCATAAGTTTAAAACCAAAGTGAATGTTATTTATTGTTACTTAGAATTTCTGACATTTGTGAAGAGATTTCTATTTTACCAAGTGTAGAATAATGAGGCCGGCAATAGTTTCTTACATACTCTGGTGTTTAGCGAGGTGATCAGCCTTGTGGGAAGGGTATGCAGAGGCTGATTAAAGCCGGACCGTGGGTTGCAGGTCTTTAACCTTGTCTGCTCAGAGGAGAGCTGGAGAACTGCCCTTACAAGTCCAAGGCAACCTGAGCCCTTTGCTCACCTCTGCGAATTTAGGCATCCTGGTTGCCGAAAAAGACTTCGAAGATCCCTGCCTACTGAGGTGGGAGAGACTTTGTCTGTGTCTTGAGGCCTCATGTGGGTGGGCCAAGACCTTGCAGTCCTCGTGGGTATTTCTCCCAGGAGTGCCCAAGACTGAGAGCAATCATTTGGGCCTGGTTCGGAGCGTCTTAAGGATGAAATAACTCATTCTGCTTTCAGTGGGGCGGCAAGGCCCAGGCATGGGGTGACAGCCGTGACCGTGGGTGTTTACCACGTGAAGGAAACTACTGTCAGGTGTTCGCTATGCCCGCCTTTGCAGCCGCCCTTTGCAGCCGCCCTTTGCAGCGCGGGGCTGAGCCATCGTGGCTTGCCGAGGAACAAGCGGACAAGTCTCTGCTGGAAGTCGAGAAAGCTTTGGTACAGAGGGGCTTTCTCCTCGGGGGGCGATTTCTGCCGGACATTTGATTAAAACAAAACAAAACAAAACAAAACAAAAACAAACAGGAAGACTCGCATGCCAGCGGAAACTGCCCGCCGAGTACTTCGGAACTGGGCTTTTCCTTCCGCGCCTGGGGTCGGACCTCGGGAGGAAGCGGGCCCGGGGCCGCCCGCCCCGCCCCGCCTCGCAGAGGCCCCGCCCCCGCCGTGGCCCCGCCCCGCCGTGGCCCCGCCCCCGCCCAGCCGGGCATGCTCAGTGGGCCGGGCCGGGCCGGGCCGGCAGGTTTGCGTGGCCTCCCGCAGTTGCCGGCGCCGGCTCAGGCTGTGGACGCTGGGTTCCCTACGCCGCGCCCGGTTCCAGGGAAGTTACGTGCGGAAGCCGGCGTCTGAGGGGCCAGCGGGCGGGCTGCGGGGACGGCCGGAGGCCCCCGGGCTGCCCAGCGGTGAGCGGGCGGGGCCGCTGCGTCCGGGCTGGGGGAGCTCCGCGAGGCCGAGCGAGTGGCCGCACTCGGAGGGAGGCGCCGGCCGGGCGCGCCCCGCGGAGAGGACCCGGGCGGGGCGGGCGGGCGCTTCCCGGACTTTTGTCCGAGTTGAGTCCCCTCCCCGTGGGCCGGGCCTGCGCGGCCGCCCCCGCCCCCAGCCCCGCTCGCTCCCGGGAGATGTTTATCTGGTCCGTGGCGTGAGGAGCCGGCGGGCCGGTGGCGCGGAGTTTCGGGTCCGAGGAGCCTCGCGCGGCGCTGGAGAGAGACAAGATGTCCGCCAGAGCCGCGGCCGCCAAGGTGAGCGCCTCCGCGGCCGCCAGGGCCGATCCCGAGCGAGCGCGGCCGCCTGCGGGCGTCGGGCCCCGCCCCGCCCGGCCGTCCTCCCCGCGGGCTGCTGCTGCCCCGGCGGGCCGCTGGCTGCGGCTCGGAGCCCCGCGGGCGGGGGCCCGGGCGGGGCGGCGGGCGCGCGGGGGTGCGGCCCGGGGCAGGTGCATCGCCGCCGGCGTCGGTGCCGGGCCCCGCTCGCTGCGGGCGGGGACGCGCAACAGGTCCGGGCCGGCGGACTCGGCTTCGGGAGCGGGTTCTGCGGGGCGGGCACCCAGGGCGAGCCCGCGGCGGGCGGGAGGTCGGGGTTCGGGGTGCCGCCTCCCCCCGCCGGTAGCGCAGTCCTGAGCGGACTGGTTGGTCACGGCGAAACCGTGTAGTTTCGGTCTGATGTCACTCCCCGTGGTATGCGCGCGCCGGCGATAAGACGTCGAGGCAGCCGGGCGCTGCTCTGTGTGTAGTAGGTCGGCCTTCCCCCTCCGCACTGTGTAATCTACTCAAGGTGTAGCGTTGAGAAAGTAACCGCTTCACACTTTTTTTGATAGTTTAATTTGAAATAAACTTTCAGGAGTAGGTAGCATAAAATACTACAGATGGACAAGGAGATGAAGTCTAAAAACTAGCATTGGGAAGGACTTGTGGGTGCAGCAGAAGAAATAACATTTTTTTTCCCTGTCATTTTTCATGTGCTTTGCAGTATTCAGGCATTTTTATTTTTCTCAGTGCTGTGAAACCAACTTCTGTGTTACGTCGAAAAGCTCAAGTTGGTAAACTCAAAATCCGCCCTTCCTGTTTGCACATTTTAATCTTTCTCCTACAGTAGTGCCTGCTCTTTTTAGCAGTTACAGACACACAGAAATGCGAATTGTAAATCTCTCTGAAAATCAGTTCATTACTTCAAATAGTATCGAAGTACTTAAGATAGTGGTTTATGTGTTTATTTTTTCTTTTGGAAACGTTTGTTCATAGCATCTGGAATGGAAGTTTCTGAACTCAGGATTTTTTCTGGGAGGCAGAAGTCAGCGGTTACATTTAGTAGTGAATATATATATACATATATTTAAAGAATGTAATATTCTTTCTTTAAGAAACTTTAATTTGCACCTTTTTGACCTTATGTTGATGAAGAACAACCTAAAGATGAAACTTGAGCCAATGACTTAGAATAAAAAACGAAATTTTGCTTAGATTTTAAAATATTTATATTGTTCACCCTTTAGGGGTTTCCTTTCCTAGGTGGAAGGGCCCTGTTTTCATATTACACATAATGTCACTTTGTTCCTGAGGTGGGATCTCTGATACTTGATATCCAAGACAACACACTTCATTTTTAAAAAATTACTATATTTATATATATAAATACTATGTATATATACTATATTTAGTATATTTTATGTACTATATATATAAAAACCTAGAAAGTATTTATTACTGTATTTCAATTCAGGCAGCGCTACATGAGGGAAATGCTACCTCACCAGACAACACACTTTAAAAGGGTTATTTCAAGTATGCAGAGAAAGTTTTCAATGGCTAGTTACAGTAAAATGATTTAGAAGGAACAGCCCTTTTCCTCCTGAATTATGGGGTTGAGATTTATAGCATGTTGAAAAGCATCACTAGTTGAATATTACATTGTAGGAACATGTGTGTTTTTAAATATTTGTGAGTAAAGTGTAAGCTGAAAGCTTATTTATTTTAAATGCTGTATTATGAGCCTGCCACAAAACCTTTTGTAGAACAAGGCAGGTAGGCTGTAAAAAATAGGCGAAATGAAAGAATATTTAGCCATTTCCCTAAATCGCATTTAATTTCTCGAGGTGACTAAAAATGCTTACTACAAGCCAGACTGTGTACTTAATACTATACACGTGATACTTTTGTTCCCCTACTCTAACCCTCAGTTTAAAAAACAAAAAGACCTTAATTTTGCAGCTTGCTTTTTTGTTTTAATTTTTTTTTTTAGTTTTTATTTATTTATGATAGTCACAGAGAGAGAGAGAGAGAGAGAGAGAGGCAGAGACACAGGCAGGGGGAGAAGCAGGCTCCAGGCACCGGGAGCCTGACGTGGGATTCGATCCTGGGTCTCCAGGATCGCACCCAAAGGCAGGCGCCAAACCGCTGCACCACCCAGGGATCCCCTGCTTTTTTGTTGTAGCAGAGTAGTTTGTAGAACTCTTCTCTAAGCCAGTGCCTGTGGTTCTGTATCTTTTTGTAATAGCTTAATAGTCTGCTATCCTGAGAATATGCTGCAGATCATCATTACCTTATTGACAGACATTTAACTTGTGTTCAGGATTTTGCTATTGTAATAAGTGGCTTTATATTTATATCTGTGTACTATTGTGTTAAGTTCTTAAAAATGGAATTTCTGGATCCAAGGGTATGTGCATTTAAAAATCTGGTAAATCCTACTAAATTTTTCTCAGAGAAGAACATGCCTAGGGAATAAATGCAACACTTGTTGGTAAATTTTAAAGGACATAAAACCTGAGTGAATTAGATGTGAGGGAGTTGGGGAGAGTCAGTATTATAGAATATACTGATTACCCCAAGTCGATTTATGTATAAATGTAATAAAATTCCAATTAGAATTTCAGTGGCATTATAGAAAACTTGACATATTAATGAGAAAGTTTATCTGATAAAATGAATGAATGAAAGCCATGAAATTTTGGACAAAGAAGGCCCTACTAGGAAATCTAATATGTTATAAATTTGGAGTAATATAAAGCTTCTGTCAGCTCAGGAATAGACAGTGGAACCACAGAATCCAGGAACAGTTTTGTATTTATGAGCTTTTGGTGATTATCATCATCAGCAATCAGTATTAAGGTATTGTCCTAAGTGCGTAACATGAATTAACTGATTTAATTCTTACAGTAACTCTATGAAATGAGCATTACTATTATCCCCACTTTATGATTGAGGAAATTGAAACAGAGATAAAGTAATTTGCCCAAATTCACTTAGCCAGCAAGAGCATAATGAAATAATGCTTATTTCATAGAGTTACTATACTACAAGAATATTGTAGATTACTGGGGAAAGGATGGGTTATTTATTCAGTAGGTAATGCTGGGACTGCTGGTTATCCTTTTTTTTTTTTTTTTTTTAATGGTAGTTTTCTGCTTTAAACCATAGACTCCCCCCAAATCCAGATGACATGTTTGAGTAAGAGCAAATAAAATAGATCATAAAAAAGTACACCTGGGTTAGAAAGGGCTTCTTTGTACGTGATGTTAAATAATAAAGGAAAAGGTTTTTATACATGTAGTATACATCTGAATTGCAAGCATAATTACTAGAGCGCCTTGATAATAAAATTATTCTAAAGTTGAAAATAAGGATTTGAGGGTGGTTCTCTGTCTCACCAAGGAGTTAATTATATAAGAAAATGGTGTGAATAATTATTAGGAGGAGGGTTTCCTATTGGTTGACTCACAGAAAGTGGCTGAAGGAAGTTACAGTGGCTTGTGGATTTTCAAGCTGTTTCACTTTGGAGGAAGCAATAAAATTTAAGGTTGCACTATCATTTATGTTTATTACATTTTGGTGCTTAAACGTTTCCATTATGTTTAAGGGACAGTGTTTTTTTTTCTTGTGGTTATTTCTAAAATTATAATGTATAAAAATCATTTACATCACTTAATTGATTTATTGTATCAAGTAAGGCACAGTGGACTTTTCTTATTTATTTATTCATTCCTTCATTCCTTCATTCAGAAATGCTGGGCATGAACTTGAATTCCAGGGCTTGAACTCACAACCCTGAGATTGTAACCTGAGCTGAAATCAAGAGTTGGACACTCAATTGACTAAGTCAGCCAGGTGCCCCTGGAATTTTCTTAATAGTGAACATTTGAAAGTTACGAACTGTAGAAAATTAGTCTTTACAGGTAGGAATTGTGTTCTGAGCAGCTGGTACAATGTAGTTTTAATTTTGGTACTTACTGATCAATGCATATTTGCTGCATATTACTTTAAAAGTAAAGGAGAAACTCACCGAACTTTATGAGAATTCGGTTGATTATGTCTGCCAACTTTTAATGAGCTTCACTGTAGTAATATTTTTCTAGATATGCCAAGTTTATACATTACTTATTTTTCACTGGAAATATTTTAATAGTATTTAAGGCAAAAGGCTTTTATTTATGTTAGCATTTCATTTATGGTTAAAACTAATTCATGTTCTTTGTTGATCGTCTTGACTATATTTATGACTCAAGTTCATTTTTGGACGGCCCTGTACGACAGTGACTTTTCCAGTCATACTGTGGCTTTTTTCTCAGGTTGTGTAATGGCACAAATTCCACTACACTGTTAGGAAAGACACACCTCCCCCCCCCCTTTTTTTTTAAGATACAGATGTTTTCATGTTAGGATCTTACAACCTTTGTTTTATATTTAAGAAGGAGTCATGCTGGGGCACCTGGGTGGCTCAGGCAGTGGAGCATCTGACTCTTCATTTCGGCTTAGGTCGTGATTTCAGGGTCGTGCTCAGAAGGGAGTCCATTTGAGAGTGTCTCTCTACCCCTTCCTTTACTCCTCTTTTCCTCTAAAATAAATAAACTCTAAAAAAAAACCAAAAAAACACCAAAAGACTCGTGATGCTCATTGATTACTGTCAGTGAGTGATAGAGGAGTCAGCCATCCACAACCAACAAATAATGAATTTGAGACCAATCTGTGGCTTTGAGGGCTGTAATGCTCTGTAGATAGTACTGTTCCCTGTTTGGTTTGAAGGAAACAGATTACAGTAGTTCACTCATTTTTTCAATCCTGGAAACAATGTACTGGCTCTGACTTTTACTTGCTCTTTAATCTTTTTTCTATTTAGAGACCAAATGTAAACTCTGTACAGTTCTAAGAATAAAACAGTATAAATAAGAACATCATATCACCATGCTGTTAACAAAAAGGTCTTAAAAAATAATTTTGGTGAAAATTTGGGAATGTAGTCCTGTTTCTCAACAAAACCATGACATGGTTCAGTCTATTGAAAGACCATGAGCCCAGCTATAAATTCGTGTGTGGGACCACCCATCCCTGACTGCTCAGTCATACCTCTTTTCAGGCTCCTGTGCACACATGTGCGCTTGGTATCTGGTCCTGACTAAGCATTGTGGCTGAAGACAGCCTAATGAAATGAGCAGGTATTTTTTATTAGGAGAGTTTCTGGTCAAATGTTAAATAAGATTAGATATAGTTGTTGATGACTAGTATGATATTTCTGAAATACTGGACTGGAACTTGCTTTGCATCTTTGGATTTTGTAAGGCAGTCTTGAGAAACCTTTTGAGTTTAACAGCTTTTAATCTGGGAGGAAGAGAGCGACATTAGGATAGTTTACTGAGGGTTTTTTAGTTGTGGTTTTTTTTTTTTGTTTTGTTTTGTTTTGTTTTTACAGTTTACTGAGTTTCAAATTTCATCCAAAATTGATAGGCTTCAGAACTGTATTTCCAGTGCAAGGCAGTAATAAATATAGCCCTTTTGGTATCTCTGACCTAGAGTGCTTCTTTATTTATTTATTGTAGAGAAGAGTAGCTTCAGGTTGCTCCTTTATGGGTTAGCCAGGTGCTTTATTTCCATTCCTTCTGAAACAGATAAATTCTTAATAAAGAGAAGTATGCCATGAGTATATGAGTAGGGAGTTTCATTTTATAACTTAAAAATGAATGAAAAGAATAGACTCTTGGGTGATCGACTATGTCACAAAAACATTGCTTCAGAACAAGAGAAAACCTGTGTTGCCAAAATTTGAACCATAAAACATAGCATTTGAGACTTAATAACAAAGCCTTGACTGTTACATATGTAATGTTAAATATTGAGTCTCACATGGCCCTTAACTTTGGGATAGATCAAAAGATAAATTTCTATTCGTGTTGCAGGTATATATCAGAACCACCGAACTCTTTCGTGCTAGTGAAATTCTGGGAAGTTGACTGATAAATGACCTCAATCATTCTAGTTTATTGTGCCCAGAAGGGATGTGAAAACAGGAGCTAATATTACTTTATATGGATACTAATTAGGAACGTAAGGTTAGCATATGCCTCTTCTAATTAAAAATTTTTTTGATTTGCCAATTTTTTTTTTTTTTAAATAGGATATATTCCCAAGGAGTGAAAGTTCTTTTTTTCTTCTTCTTCTTTTTTTTTAATCTTAGGAATTTTTTTTTTTTTTATATTTTATTTATTCATTCATGAGAGACACAGAGAAACAGATACAGGCAGAAGGAGAAGCAGGCTCCACGCAGGGAGCCTGATGTGGGGCTCGATCCTGGGTTTCCAGGATCATGCCCTGGACCAAAGGCAGGCGCTAAACCGCTAAGCCACCCAAGGATCCCCAATCTTAGGAATTTTCACTTTTGAAATTGTCATTGGTAATCTTTGGGGTTTGTACAGTTTCTGATGACTGAATTAAACTTAATTACCTCTCAAGTTCATAATTATAAAATCCAGAAAGATTTTGGTAATTAATTTTTTGTTGTTGTTGTTAACCCAAGAAACATTCATTGAGCACATTTTGTTTTGGATCTCTGTCCTCTAGAAGCTTATAGTTTCCAGCCGCTTTATACTGTAATAATCAGTTGTGATGCGTGTTTTACATTTCAATTTTACATTATTTACTCATAAAAAAATATGAGCACACTTACAGTCATTTTATAATAATACAGCATCTTATGTGCCTTTTTTGTTTGGGGAAGGTGGTAGAGTCTTATCTAGAGCCTAGGCTTGCTCTAACACATGAGTTTCAGTATTTTTCTTTGTTAATTTTTAAAAAATGTTTAATTGAATCTGGACACAGCCATGTAATTGTGTGCATGTGTTTGGTGAACGTATCTCAAAAGGTGAAAAATGTTAAGAAAAAGGTTAAGAATTAATTAGAATTTATTTACATACCTAAAACTCCTTGAGAATACTAACATGGAAAATGCACAATATGCTAGCTGCTATTTTTTTTTTTTTTTTATGATAGTCACACAGAGAGAGAGAGAGAGAGAGAGAGAGGCAGAGACACAGGCAGAGGGAGAAGCAGGCTCCATGCACCGGGAGCCCGATGTGGGATTCGATCCCGGGTCTCCAGGATCGCACCCTGGGCCAAAGGCAGGCGCCAAACCGCTGCGCCACCCAGGGATCCCGCTGCTACTATTATATTTAGGGTCTGACAAGCTGTGAAATAACGGAATAATTTGAGTTTTTGAAATTTTACTTTACATTCAGCAGATACTTATCGGGAACTTAGCACGTGCCAGGCCCTGTTGTAGATGCTAGAGATGGAACAGTGAACATCTCTATACACATGGAGCATTTTAACAGTGAGCAGACAACAACAAATAAAATACTGTACATGATGATAAGTTCTAGAATTCCTAACATGCCATTTCTGGATCATATCCTCCTTCTCCCAAAGATTACAACTATCTTGTCTTCTGTGGTACTCATTTTCTAGCTTTTCTTTATAATTTTACCACTTAATTATGCATTCCGCGAACACAGTAGTTTTGCCTGTGAGATTTACACACACAGAATCTTCCAGTGTGGATTCTGTTATGTATGGTTGCTTTTGCTCAGCATTGCTTTTGTGAGATGTGGGTAACTAGTTCATTAGTTTTCATTGTATTCATGGATCAAATTCATAGTAATCCATTGTATGAGGACTTCACTGCCAAATCCACTTTGGAAAAAAAAATAGTTTGAAGTAGACTTTTGTGGGTTTTGTTTTTGTTTTTGTTTTTGTTTTTTGTGAGAAAAAATTGTATTCCTCAATTCTCCTTTGTATTGTATTCCTCTAAGGGGCAAGAATTAGATAAGCCTATTAGCTAGTCATTGGAGTATAACAGCTCTGTGAAATAAAGTAAGCTGCTTTTGGTGTTCATATGATGTCTACCTTCAAAAGTCAAAACTGAAGTGTTTAGTTTTGAGGATATTTTATGACTAGGGTCTTAAAATTCATCATCTTAAAGTATATTTTAGTAAGTACCCATTTACCTGACTCTGATCAGACCAATAAAAGCCACAATCAAGAAAGTACATGCTTTGGACAAAGCAAGTAAAAACAGGCCTGTGTTTCAAAGTATAATGTAGGAAATCTTTCTCGTGGTGTCATGTAAAGAAACTTTGGAAGATTTATATACTGGTTGTTGTTTTTAAGTGTTATGTGTTGAAGTATCTGATCAAATGTATAACAACCCATATTTTTCTGCTCTATTGTCTATAAAATCAGAAAACAGTGGCCGTGGCAAGTAGATTTACATGTGTTGTAAGTATGAGAAAAGCGTGTTGATAATAAGTAGCCCCCCAATACTGAGCATTGATTCTGTGACAAGTACTAAGGTATGTATTTTGTGTGCATTGTTTTATTTAATCTTAACAGCTCTGTATATAACAGCTCTGTTATGTACTAGTGTTATCTGTATTTTAAATGTGGGGTTGAATTTCCTTGCTGTAGCTAATTGCACACCTGTTTGTGTGCTTTATAGTTCGTACATGCACGTGCTTATACATTCATGCGTTCTAAAGGAGTGTCATGGAGATGAGTGTGGAATGGTGTTAGGTGACTTTTAGATCACATAGGTAGCATGAATCCTGAAAGCTGGGAAACACACGGTGCTGTGGCAGTCAGGGAGCACAGCTGATCTGAAGGAAGTAGCTGTTGCTCAGCTCCAGCTGATTGTTGGCATGGAGGAAGGCAGGCCAGATCTTCCGGTTTTTCAAACAGGTTGTAAATCTGGATTTTTATGTAAATTATCTTGACTTACACATTGTCAGATGACGTCCTTTTTGTGCCTTTTTATTGTGAAATACAATACCTGTATAAAAGTACTTAAAGAAGATGTAAATTATTAGAAAATCAACACCCATATAAACACCACCCAAGTGAAGAAATAAAATATTGCCAGCTTCTCAGAAGCTTTTTGTCTTGCTTGTTCCTCCTAATAATACTACCCTAGTTAGGTAGCCTCAGTCTTGACCATAAGATCCATATGTTGTGACCTTCCTAGATAACACCTTTACTCCCCTAAGGCAGTGTGGTGACTTTATGTTTTTAAGGTTTGTATGTTGTGTATGAATTCATTCATCTGTATAGTGTTCTATTGCATGAATATTCTACAGTTTATTCAATCTGCTGTTGATGGACATTTGGGTTATTTCCTAATTTGGTCTGTTAAGAGTAATGCTTCCATAAACACTTGTACATTTCTTTTGGTGCACACACATATTTCTCTAAGATATGTATTTGGGGATGGAGTTGCTCCTGGATTGTTTAGTGTATCTTCAATTTTTGTAATTGAAATAGTGATTGAATAATGTGTTTTCCAAAGAGGTTGTACCAGTTTGCAGTCTTCATCATCAGTGAATGAGAGTCTCTTTTGCTCTGCATTTTCACCAGTACTTGGTGTTATTAGACACTTCAATTTTAGACCTTCTGATGGGTCTTTTAGTACGATTTCTTTGTAGTCTTAATTTACATTTCTTTGACTAGATGAGGTTGAGCAACTTTTCATGTATATAGCCTGCCCAAGTTTTTTGCCTGCTTTTTTGTGGGACTTTCTTTTCTTATTGATGTGCTTTACATTTTTTGGATAAAAGCCAGTTGATTTTATGTATTTTAGATATGTTTTCCAGCATGGTGGTACTCATCTTAATGGTCTTTTTATGAATGGCAGCTCTTGATTGGTATGTGGTTTGAGGGTAGTGGCACAGGGAAAGGCCAGCCAAAAAAGAGTTTCAAGAGAGACCTCTCAGCTGGCCAGGTCCTGCACAGAGAGAGATCAAGTAAACTAAGGACTGGAAAGGTTTTCATTGCTTTACTATATGAATTTAGATTATGGAATCTGAATCTTGAATCTTTTTTCTTTGTAACATACAGCCACTTAATAGCTGTTCTCTCATCCGTGAAACACAGATAATATTGACAGTACCCACCTCAGGGTGGTTGTGCACTCAGCACAATGTTCAGCACGTTGTGAGCTGTTATGTTAAGCTCTATCTTTTAAAACCATTTTAAGTGAAGTTCGTTTTAATGTTAGAGAAGAGGCACGTAGGAATTAGGTTTCTTTTGCATGTGTGCATCCTAGTATGAACATTTAATTTATGTGTTTATGTATGTACATATTTGCTTATTTGATACTGCACAAAGGTTGGCCTGTAGGTTAAGAGCCCAGCAAGATGTGCTATGGTTTCAGAGAAGTCTTTGGGCTCTGAGATTTTTTTTTTTTTTTTTTTAAGATTTTACTTATTTATTGGTGAGACACAGAGGGGAGAGCAAGAGAAGCAGAGACATAGGCAGAAGGAGAAGCAGGCTCCACGCAAGGAGCCCGACATGGGACTCGATCCCGGGACCCCAGGATCATGTCCTGGGCCAAAGGCAGGCACTACACCACAAAGCCACCCAGGGATCCCGGCTCTGAGATATTTTTGAAAAAATTTATTACAATAGCATTAAGTAAGAGACCTGCACTCTTTATTCTGATGGATTAGAGAATACTATTCCAAATCCAACACACAGCTGGAATATCTATCCAGTAAGGTGAATGATTGATTAGCAAATTCTGTTCACTTTTTAACTCCTGAGCACTTAGTAGTTTCTGCTTGTTCCATCTGTACTTTGTAGCATCCCCTATACTTTCCCTCCTCTGCCCCAACACATGTATACATACATATATGTTATAGTCTCTCTGGATTCCTGTAATAGCTGCCTAAGTATAATATACCCCTTCTTTTTCCTTACTCTTTTCAAAATCCAAGTTTTACTAGCTTCCCACCCTCTTCCTAAAACTCCTAGACTTACTGCCTTTAGAAGACCAAAATCCATACTATGGTCAGTAAGCTTCTGGATTATTTGACCCCTGCCTATCCCTCTGGCCTCATTTTGCATCTTTCTCCTCCTTGCTGTGTTCTCAAACTATGCTGTCCTCTTTTTGGTTCTTTGTGGCTGTTACACTTCCTGCCAAGTTTCTCCTCTCGTAGCACTGTTTTTCTTTCTTTGAAGTACTCATTTAAGCCTGTGATTATATATTTAGTTGTGAAATTTTTTTTCTTCTTCTAGATTGTAAGCTCCATGTGAAGAAAGATCAGTACTGATGGTGTCCTAGTCACAGAACTTAACACGGTGTCTGGCATAGAGTAAACTCTCAAATATTATTTGAATTAGTGAAAGGACTTTCCTGCCCTAGGGGGTTCTTGCGTGTACTGTTTTTCTACCTGGAGAACTTCCCTACCTTTACCCTTTATTCACCAAGCACCTGTCTCAAGAATCACATGTCCTGAGCCCAAAAAATAGGTCAGAACTCTCCTTTAAGATCTCTATATGGGCAGCCCCTGTGGCTCAGTGGTTTAGCACTGCCTTCAGTCCAGGGCGTGATCCTGGAGACCCGGGATCAAGTCCCACATCAGGCTCCCTGCATGGAGCCTGTATCTCCCTCTGCCTGTGTCTCTGCTTCTCTCTCTCTCTCTCTCTCTCTCTCTCTCTCTCTCTGTCTCTCTCTCATGAATAAATAAACAAAATCTTAAAAAAAAAATCTAAAAAAAAAAAATCTGTATACTTTTTTTCTTTGTAACATACAGCAGTTTGTGTTTACTTGTCTTCTGGTTATTTGATTAATATCTGATGTCTTTCCTAAACTTAGAGTGGCCTTTTTAATACTCTGTTACTCACTTGTAATAGACTAGGTTAAAGTCAGCCTAGAAACTCCTAGAAGGTGCTAACACATCTCTAGACCTAGCTGCATTTTTCTTTTCTGAAGAGAGAGAGCTGTTTAAGTAGCCATCCTATGGAAATTTATTTACTGGCCTGGCATCTTTGTAGCAGCATTCTTGATTTGAGTCTTCCCTAGATCAGTAATTAATTTCTGGCCCTCTCATTAAGGAGTGAACTTGTTGGATGAGCACTGGGTGTTGTATGAAGCGCTGAGTCACTGTGTTGTACATCTGAAACTGATACTACAATGTATGTTAACTAACTGGAATTTACATAAAAATTTAAAAACCAGGGAGATCCCTGGGTGGCTCAGCAGTTTGGCGCCTGCCTTCTGCCTAGGGTGTGATCCTGGAGTCCTGGGATCAAGTCCCACGTCGGTCGGGCTCCTTACATGGAGCCTGCTTCTCCCTCTGCCTGTGTCTCTGCCTCTCTCTCTGTGTGTGTCTCATGAATAAATGAATAAAATCTTTTTTAAAAAGTTAAAAAAAAAACAACAGAGAAGACATACAGCTGACCAACAGATGCATGAAAAGATACTCAACATCATTAATCAGGGAAATGCAAATCAAAACCACAATGAGATATTACCTCAGACCTGTCAGAATGGCTAAAATCAAGAACACAAGAATCAAGTGCTGGCGAAGATGTGAAGAAAGGAGAACCCTCTTGTACTGTTGGTGGGAATGCAAAGTGGTGCAGCCACTCTAGAAAACAGTATGGAGGTTCCTCAGAAAGTGAAAAATAGAACTACCCTAAGATCCAGCAATTGCACTACTAGTTCTTTACTCAATACAAAAATAATAATTCATAGGGATACCTGCACCCCATTGTTTATAGCAGCATTATCAACAATAGCCAAATTATGGAAACAGCCCAAGTGTCTATCAACGGATAAAGATGTGGTGTTTGTGTGTGTGTTTGTGTGTGTGTGTGTATCACGTATATATAAAACATGGAATATTATTCAGCCATCAAAAAGAACTCAATCTTGCCATTTGCAATGACATGGATGGAACTAGTGTAGAATGCTAAGTGAAATAAACCAGTCAGAGAAAGACAAATACCTGATTTCAACTCATGTGCAATTTAAGAAACAAAACAAACAAGCAGATGTGGGGAGAGGACAGAAACAAAGAAAGAGACTCTTAACTATAGAGAACAAACTGATGGTTAACAGAGAAGGTCGGTGGTGATGGGGAATGAGTGATGAGCACTGGGTGTTGTATGGAAGTGTTAAATCACTATATTGTACACCTGAAGCTAATATTACACAGCATGTTAACTGTATGGAATTTAAATAAAAACTCTGAAAAATTTTCTAGTCCCCTCAAGTTAACCTTTCTTTTTTATTTTTTTAAGTGGTAGAATTTCATACCCATACAAAAGTAGGTGAACAATATAGAAAGTCCCCATATTACCATCACCAGGTACAGTTATCAAATTATGGCCAGTTTCATTGATACTTCTCAATGTATTGTATCTTCTCTCCCCCACTATTTTGAAGCAAGTACCAGACTTGTGTTTTTTATCTGTCAGTATTTGAGTATATATCTCTAAAAGATAAGAATTCTTTAAAAAAGAATGATATGACCATTAATAAAATTTAAAAATAACTTCCAAATTCAAGATCCAGTGTTTAGTCAATATAAAGTTTCCAGTTGTCTTAAATATGAGCTTTTATTTTTAAATGTAGTTTTTAAGAATCAGGATCTAAAGTTCTGTTTTGGTTGTTTGGTTTCTCCTAATTCTCTTAGACTATAAGGTTCTCCCAGGGCACCTGGCTTGCTCGGTTTGGTGGAGCATGCAACACTTGATGTTAGGATTGTGAGTTCGAGTCCCACATTGGGTGTAGAGATTGCTTAAAAATAAAATCTTGGGCAGCCCCGGTGGCCCAGCAATTTAATTTAGCGCTGCCTTTGGCCCAGGGTGTGATCCTGGAGACCCGGGGTTGAGTCCCACATCGGGCTCTCTGCATGGAGCCTGCTTCTCCCTCTCCCTGTGTCTCTGCGTCTCTCATGAATAAATAAATAAAATCTTTTTTAAAAAATAAAATCTTAAACAAAAAAGACTATAAGGTTCCTCCATTTCTCTTTTTTATCCTCTTTGTCTCCCTGTAGTTTTATTGGTGAGGAACGGGGTTGTTTGTCCTTATAATGTTTTGGTGCTTGCTTTCCCGTGGTGGTTACTATGTTTTTCTGCCCTCTGTATTTACTCTTCTTTGGTCATTAGAGCCAAAGCACTTCTGATAGAAATATGTGAGTCGCACATGTAACTTAGAATGTTTATTAGCTACATCAAGGAGTTAAAATTAAACAAGTTAATTTTAACATTTTTATATAGTGCATATACCAAAAATACTACCATTTTAACTATGGCAGTTAACTATGAC
This sequence comes from Vulpes vulpes, assembly GCF_048418805.1. Lineage (NCBI taxonomy): Eukaryota > Metazoa > Chordata > Mammalia > Carnivora > Canidae > Vulpes > Vulpes vulpes. The sequence goes on along the minus strand of NC_132793.1, from coordinate 87,158,284 downwards.
ACTTTAGTTTCTCTATTTCCTTGTCTTTCACAACCTTGACACTTTGAGTGAACAGTGGTCAGTTGTTTTTTAGAATGTTCCAATTTGGGTTTGTGTGATGTTTCATGATTTGATTGACATTATGCATTTTTGATAAGACTACCACAGACATAATGGCTTGTCTTTCTCAGTGCATCATGTCAGGAGATGATGACATGATGATGATTCTCCATTTGTTAATTGGAATTTATCTGTAAGGAAGAGCTAACCCTTCTTTACTTATTTATTTGATTATTTATATCAGTATGCATTCACAGATAATTTATTCCATGGATTACAGTCTGTTAGTATTATTATTTATTTTGTTGCTCACATTGTTACAGCTTTGGCTATTGAAATCCTACTTAGAGCACTTTTTATTTTTTTGGTACAAGTGTTTAAGGTTCATTTTCCCTGCCCTAACCCTGGATTCACTCACTTGGCCAAGGAGACCTGATCCTTTTATTGGAGAATGGAATTTAGAAACCAGGATCTGTGTGCCCATTGGTACTGTGATGGTGATGTTCCCAGGCCCTTCCGGCAGTCACAGCTAGACAGGCACATAGGTTAATGTTTTCCCTATCCTCTTCAGTTGTGGTATTCCTTTGAAATAGTTTATTTGTTAAGTGTATTCTGTCTGGGGTCCCACCTCCAAGATCACCACCACCACCTATCTCATCCTGGTTGATATTCATTTATTTATTATTTTGGGGTATGTGGAACATTACTGTAGTTCAAAGCATATACAAAAATATATGCTCAGAAGTGTTAATTCTTCCTCGTTCCCAACACCCCCAAACCATTTTCTTTTCCTTTATATTTCCTGCTTACCTTGTAATTTTTTAGTTTCTCATTTATTATTTCTGTATTTCTTCTGCACAGAGGAATGAATAGGTATATATGTATAATTTTATATTCCTTTCTTTCTTACATCAAGATTAGCATACTGTAGATAGATTTATTCACTTAAAGGTATGTCCTTGAAATTGTTCCATATCAGTTCATAGAGATCATCATTTTTAATAGCTGCATAATACTTCCATTGTACTGATATACCATAGTTTTTTCATTCACTATCCCATATATGGTCATTTAGGTTGTTGCCAAGATGAACTTGAAATTACAAACATTGCTGCAGTGTATGACTTTCTACATATATATATTCACATTGTTGGATATGTATCTTAGAAGTAGAATCTCTTCTACTTCTACATGTTGTTTAGTTCTGTTAGGTATTGCCACATTCCCTCCAGAAAGTCAGTACTAATTTGTATTCCCATTAGAAAGTTATGAGAGGAATTGTATCCTCACAGTTTTGCAAACAGACTGTGTTGTCGTACTTTTTATTTTTTGCCATTTCGATGGGTAAAAAATGGCATCTTGGGGTTATTTTAATTTCCATTTTTCTTGTGAGTGAGTTTGAACATTTTTTTCAAATATTTGAGGACCATTTTAATTGTTTTTATGTGAAGTATTTGTCTTTTTTCTTTTTAGACTTTTCCGTTTTTCTATAGGTTTATTTCTTTACATATTAGAGATATTGGCCATTTTTGGTATATTTTGCAAATGTATTCACCTAGGTTTCTGCTTAAGAATGTTTATGGTGTGTGTGTATACGTTTGCATTTTGGTCATTTGGACATTTTTAATTTTTTTTGTGTACCGGATTTATTTCCTAAGTGAGTTATGGTTAGAAAGCCTTTTCCTACACCAACATTAAAGAGAAATTCACTTGGGTTTTCTTCTAGTATTTATATGGTTTTATTTTTTACATTTAGAACTGTAATTCTTTAGGAGTTTATTCTCGTGCATGGTGAAATATAGATCTAATTTTATGTTTTTTTTCAAGTGACTGACTAGTTGTTCCGGCACCATTTTATTAACAAGCATATCCTTTTCACCAGCAATTTGAGATGTTACCTTTCTTGCATCCTAATTTGCCATTTATTTTGGTGATCTATTTCTGGATTTTCCATTCTGTTCCACTGGTCTATTTGTCTAATCATGCACTAGTATCACACTTCTAATTATAGAATCCTTATAGTATGTCTTAATTAAGAGGACTTTAACTGATAGGGCTAGTTCCCTCTGGGAGTTTTTCTATTTTAGTGGGTGGTTTTTTAAAAAACTTGTTATTATACTCAAATGCAAACCTATAGTATGTTTTCTTAATGCCTGGCTTCTTATGTTCAACATTGAACAACGTTGTGAAATTCATCCATATTGGTTTGTGTAGTTGTGGTTTATTCATTTCATAATGTGTAATACTTTGAGTAAATGTTGTTATAGTTTTCTATTTTATTGCTGATGGGCATTTAGATTGTTTTTGTCTTTTGGTTATTCGAAATAGTACTATTGTGAATATTCTTGTAGTGAGTGTACACGTTTTTGTTCCATAGTGACCATAGCTTATGCATACTGGCAGATTTCAAAGAAGTTATATGCGTTTACACCCCCAGTAGTAGTGAGTTCTGATTAGATTGTTCACTAACACTTCATGTTTTCTTTTTTCATATTAGCTCATTGTGTTTGAATGTCTGGGTAGCATTTCATTATGTTTTTAATTTGTATTCTCCTGTTGATTAATGAAATATAGCACTTTTCCCACATGCTTATTGGCCATTTTGATATCTTCTTTTGTGAAGTTTCTTCCTCAAGTCCTTAGCGCATCTTTTCTATTAAGCTGTCTTTATTGATAGGAATACTTTGCGTATTCTGGACATGAATACTATGTTGGATATGTATATATTAGGTTATTTTTTATTTTTGACAACAGATCAAATTTTTAAACTCTTATGTATCTGTAATTAGCATTACTTTATAAACCTAGTTTTACATGAAAATAAATGATGAGGTAAAAAAATAAATTTACCTAAATGACTTGCATTAAAACTCCCTTCCTTTGAATCTTGATCAATTACTCTTGCCACCTTAATGGTAAGATTTTCAGCTTCAAGATGCCTGATCTTAGAAGCAGGAAGAAGCTCCCTGAACAGTGTCTCTAAGAAAGTCTTACCAGTTAAAACAAAGCTTGTCACCTTTTTTACCTTAGATGTTTTGTGATTTGTTTGAAATAGTTTTGGGGGGGCATTTGGTCGTTTAAGCCCAGTTGGTTAAGTGTCCCAACTCTTGGTTTCAGCTCAAGGCATGATCTCATTATGGTGAGATCTGCTGCGTGGGGTTTGCACTCAGTGGGGACTCTGCTTGAAGATTCTCTCCCTCTGCCACACCACCTCCCCTTGCCTCCTGCCATGCCCTCACAGTCTCTCTTACTCTTTCTTTCTCAAATAAATAAATCTTTAAAAAAATAAAATAGGGTTTAAGATAGGAAGGCTGATTTTAAAGAAATGTGATCTATTGAGTCTGTAAATTTGGTCTATTGTCCATTGAGTGCTTTGTTCTGTGGGTATCGTGGTTTTTCATGTATCTTATTTAGAAATCGAAAGGATTTTTTAAAACTTTTTTATTTTGAGCTAATGTTAAAGTTTTTAAAATAGTACTTTCCTTAATGTCCCTCATCCCACTCACTTTAATATTTTACATAAGCATAGAATTATCAAGGATAAGAAATTAACACTGATAAAATAATATTCACCAAACTATAGACTGTATTCAAATATTGCCAGTTTTTCCTCTGTTTCAGGATTCCACATTGTATTTGGTTGTTTCTTCTTATTGGTGCCTTTGAATGTGTAACAGACTCTCAGTCTTCCCTGTGGTATATGACCTTTATATTTTGAAGAGAATTAATCTGTTATTTTGTAGAATGCCCCTCAGTTTGTTTTGTCTGATACTGTCTAATGATTTTAGAATGAGATGATGCATTTTTGGCAAAAAAAAAAAACTATAAAAATCACAATGTATCCTTGGTGCATCATTTCAAGGGATTCGTGATGTTGATTTGTATTATTGGTGATGTTTACTTTGAACATTTGTTTAAGGTATTTCTCCACTGAAAGTTACTATATTTTTATAATTGATAAATATTTTGGAAGAGATAATTTGAGACTGTTAATCGTGGTACTCTTCAAACTTCCACCCACTAATTTTAGCATCCATTGGTGGATCTCATCTGTAACCCCATCTTACTTTTGGGGTTTGCCCGATGATAATTTTGTTTCCCTTTTTCCTTCCACGTTTGCTAATTGAAACTCCACTGTCAGGAGTGCTGTCCCTTTCTCATTTTTTTTGATTATACTGGTATGGACTCATGAATATCCATTTTATTCCATGAGTTAAATTTGAATATTATCTATTTGGTTTGTTCTTTAAGTTATTCTTGGCCGTTAGAAGTTCCCTCAGGTTGGTTCCTGTGTTCTTTTGACAAATATCCTTACATCCCTTTTTAAAAATATTTACTTATTTATTTTGTGCAGTCCCTTAATTTCTGGTATCACATGATGTTCCAGGTTCATCATATATTTTCATCCTGAAACCCACCTCTTCTCCAGGGAATCCTTGTTTATTAGTGGATAGTATTTAGAAATTTAGATCTCCATGATGGTTGTGCTCATTGCAGTTGGGTTTGTTTGCTTGCTTGCTTGCTTCCAGGCTGTTTCAGCAGATTGAGCTAGGAAATAGACATATGTATAATAATCTGTACACATCTACATGACTATTTCTCTCTGTATATATGGCTAAAACCATGGGTTTATGCTACTCAGATTCCAGTCTCATAGAATTCATTTTAGGCTTCCTCTTTTCTTTTCTTCTTTTCTTTTCTTTTCTTTTCTTTTCTTTTCTTTTCTTTTCTTTTCTTTTCTTTTCTTTTCTTTTCTTTTCTTTTTTCTTTTCTTTTCTTTTCTTTTCTTTTCTTTTCTTTTCTTTTCTTTCTTTTCTTTTCTTTTCTTTTCTTTTCTCTTTTCTTTTCTTTTCTTTTTTTCTTTTCTTTCTGTTTTCATTTTCTTTTTAAGATTTTATTCATTCTTGAGAGACACAGAGATGGGGCAGAGACCTAGAGGGAGAAGCAGGCTTCCTGAAGGGAGCCTGATCCGGGACTCGATCCCAGGATCACAACCTGAGCCGAAAGTAGATGCTCAACCACTGAGCCACCCAGATCCCCCTTCTTTTCTTATTTATAATTTTTTTCCTTTTAACAGTAGAAGCCCAGCTCTCATTATCTGTAGTGTATTTACTTCTTGGTTCACTTATAATTTACCTAGAAAATAATTTTAAACTTCTACCCATTCTTCCAGTAGAAAGACTTTCTAACTAGGGTATAGAATTTCTCTATAGTTCTTTTTGTCTTTGGCTTTACAACGTTCAGTCAAGATACTGTTTTCCTCAATTACCTATTTAGGTTCTGTTCTCTTCTGCCTTTTTCATGTGGTCACGTTATTCATTTGTAATAGAGTTGTTTGTTACTGTTTGTATTCCATTTTAGATAACTCTCCCCCACTACCATACCTTTGTTTTAATGTATTTTTTTGTTTTGTTTTTTGTTTTTTAGATTTTTAAATTTATTTATTCATGAGAGACACACAGAGGAGCAGAGACATAGGCAGAGGGAAAAGCAGGCTCTATGCAGGAAGCCTAATGTGGGACTTAATCCCAGAACTCTGGGATCATGCCCTGAGCCAAAGGCAGACAGACACTCAACCACTAAGCCACCCAGGCATTGCTGGTTTTGTTTTTTTGATATGAAAAGGATATATATATATCAGGAAGCAATATTGTGGTTCTGAGAGTCAGAGCTACAAAAAGATACATTCAGAAATAACTCTATTGTCAGTACCTGCCACCCCAATCTGTTTTCCTTTTCTACCTGGAAAGAATTTGAAAATGTCAACCTAAAAAAATAACAAAAAAACAGAAGAAGAAAGAAAATGTCAACCTAAATACAGTTTTGTTTTTGATAACTGGAAAGCACTCAAAGTTTTCTAGAGTGTCTGTAACTGTCCCTGATAAGAATTGATCAGTGTTTAATGTGCAAATAATGGTAACTTAGTTAAGCTGATATTCTTTCACATTGATCTTAGGCAGTGGCAAATACAGTGATTTATTTGTAAACTTGTATTTTAAGCAGACCTCCAACTTTGACCAAAAAATTCCAGTTACATTTATGTTTTCTAACTCTTAATGTTTTCTAATCATTTCATCATCATTTGGCTCCTAAATTGCTAACCAAGGAGTAGACAGAATAAAGCATTTGAAAATATAACCTACATTGAGTGTAGTAGGGTGTTAGATACTAAATTTACTTATTTTTTATTGAGACGGTTATCCTGCAGTTGCTGCACTTTATTTTGATCACCAATTGAATTTTTAAAAAAATATTTATTTATTTACTTATGATAGAGAGAGAGAGAGAGGCAGAGACACAGGAGGAGGGAGAAGCAGGCTCCATGCCAGGAGCCCGACGTGGGACCCGATCCCGGGACTCCAGGATCGCACCCTGGGCCAAAGGCAGGCGCCAAACCGCTGAGCCACCCAGGGATCCCCATCAATTGAATTCTTAAGTTTAGTGACTTCTTCAGTTATATTTGAGAAGTTTGTTGAATCTCTGAGTCTCCAAGATCTCTCTTCATATGACTTTAGGTTTATCTTTTTTACTACCTGTTGGACATTTCTATTTTGAGAGTTTACACGACACCCTTGTTTTCTAGATCAATCCAAATGTATATTTTCCGTACCTTTTAGCATATACTCTAGTCTTTTTCTTTGTACTTCATTTGTATAGCAGTGATCACAATTGAAATTAAATACTTACTTGAAACGTTAAGGAGGGGGGCACCTGGGTGGTTCAGTGGTTGAGCATCCACTTTTGGCTCAGGGTGTGATCCCGCTTTTGGCTCAGGGTGTGATCCCGGTATCCTGTGATCCATCGAGTCCCACATTGGACTCCCCACAGGGAACCTGCCTCTCTCTCTGTATCTCTCATGAATAAATAAATAAAGTGTTTTTTTTTTTTTTAAGAAAGGTCAAGGAGGGCAGGGGTCATCTGTTTTATTCACTGAAACTTAGGTTGTACTTCTTAAGTTCCTGGCTCAACCTGATCTCAGGAGATAATCTTGCATTTTATTTTGTGTGGAAAATAGCTCAAGACAAAACAAAGACACTGTGGAGAGCAGAAGAATTCAGAAATAATTCAGTGTAGCAGCTCTACTCACAGAAGGATCCCAGAGAGACCATCACTTGATTTTTCACAATGGAGGACTGCAAGTTACCAAGAGTGTTCAGCTGCCTCATTTAAGAGGTAGTACTGACTAAGCCAGTCTAGGTATATTTAATATTTAAAGGTCCAACAACTTAAAAAAATATATGGAAATCTTACTTTTTTGTGATATTTTCCATTTTTATATTTTATTTTGGTGTATACTCCGAACAATAAATATTTTGTATTAGCTGATTGGTTTTCCTGGGTGCCCACTGGCTGTTCCTTTTCAGATTCCTTTGATTGTTCCTGTTTTCCTTTTTCCTCCTAAAATAAGGGTCATCTTAGTCCTTGGGTAATTGGATCTTTTCTCTTGGGTTCAATACTACTCTGTTGATTACTTCTAGATCCTTATCTACTCCAGATCTCAATCTTGATCTTCAGCCCTATATGCAGCTCCCTACTGCCTGTGTGTCTGCTTCAGTAACTTCATAGGCACCTTCAATTTTGGATGTCTAAAACTAAATTTGTAATCTTTCCTTCGTCCTGCTTTTTCTAGCTGCCCAATTCAGAAACCTATCAGCCATCTTTAACTTTCCCCCCTTTTCACTTTAACTTTCTAACTGGTCTCCCTGCCTCAAATCCATCTTCCGTGTAACAGCCTTCAGAATGAGGTCGGGCTGTGTCATGTGATTGCCTGAAATTCCTTAGTGTTTTCCCATTGAGTTTCAAGTCCTTAGCATTATATTACAAGGTCTGTTGTAATGACACTTTTGTAGCTTCTCTTTTTACCCTTTCCTCTTCCACAAATTGTAAAACTCAGCCATCTCAAAGCCAGCTTTATGTGCAACATCAACAACCTTGCTGATGCGACGTTTCCTCTGAAACTTCTCTCCACAATTTTTTTAACTGGTCAGTCTCCAAGCTTGAACTCAAACATTGCTTTCATGGGGACTCTGTCTCTGATCCTCACAGCAGACAGAATCCTCCTCTTCTACACCATTTATGTAGTGTTATACACTTTCTCCTTGGGCCCTTTAGGAGGAAGAGGGATCTATCTTTGGCCTCCACAATACTTAGGATATCTGGTAAATGTTTGTTGAGTGAATGAGTAAATAAGTGAATGGGTTGCTTTTAAAATTATAGCCGTAAGATCATAAAATTTAACTAGCTTTTTACTCTTGGTTTATATCTAGATAATGTTTAGGGGCTAAGATTTTCCTTCATTTGTAGAACAGTTGCCTTATTTTATTCTATTTTGGAGTTGGTTTTATTCCAATTACAGGTTCATCTTGTTTTGTCAGTTTTTGTGTCCTCCTGTCTTTCCCACATTTGATCTATAATCAGCCCTAAAGGACAGCAAAACTGCCTAGAATTGGGATCTGAAGTTTTGGCAGGAATCCTTTTAGAGTTGGTGATCTGAGTAGTGTCTTTGCCAGCTGGAGCTTAGAACAAAGAAACCAAACAAACTCTTGGCAGATTCTGAAATGCAGTTTTTTGCTTCTCCAGAAATTGTGATTCTAGTCAGTTGATGCTGATTTAGAAATGTATGTAGAACTGAGAATCCAGTAGTCATGAATTGCAGTCATTCTTGATGCCTTGCAGTACTTCACTAACTATTGAATATGTGACCTGTTTGAAATTGGAATTATAATTGGACTACAATTAGAGAGATACAATCTAATAGAATTCTGGAGTTAGAAAGGACCTTTTACTTGAGATAATTTGATCCAGTTCTTTAATATTACAGGTGAGGAAAACTAAGGTAATTATCTAGTATGACACATTTGGGCTCTGATCTCTGTATTTATGGTTTAGTTCATTTTCTGTTTTTAATAGCATCTTTCCAGATTACTAGGGACTGATAGTGCTGGAATCCTGCTTTAAAGGACTAACGCTTTTTCCTGGGTCTCCCAGAAACTTAAACGCTCTGGGAAAGAGATTATAGATTTACCAGAAGATCCTTGTCCAATTTATGCAATTATGTATTATTTTTCTTTTAATAAGAAATGAGAAGCAATTTTAAAATAAGGATGTTGAGTTTTAACAGTCATTTATTTGAATAGGTAATAGATGAATTGATAAACACTACAAAAGGGGGGTCAGAGTGAAGATGTAAGGTATTCTTAGATATTCTTCCAAAGGAAACCCTCTGCTCCCCTTTTTCTCAAGTGTCAAAATTCTCATTCCTGACCATTTTTTGTTTGTAGTGCTTATGAAAATAGTGTTTAATTTACCAGTACAAAAACTTTTATATCAGTTTTAGTCTTCAATTTCTGAGTAATTTATTGTGATCACTTTTTAAGATTTGAGAGAGAGATGATGATTTTCAAACATTGCAAAGTTGAAAGAGTTTTACAATGGATACTTGAATACTGACAAATAAGAGTCTACCATTATATTTTGTTATATTTGCTTGCCACAGATCTGTTTGTTCATCTGTTCACTTCTCTCTTCATTCAGAACTCCTCATAAGGTCTGCCTAGTATCATACAAACAGCCATGAGACAGAATTTTGCTGCTTTTGCTACTGAAGGAAAACAAAAGCTATAGAGAGTAGAGAGAGGACATGCTTCATGATTTAACCTGCGACTACATTTTTGTTTTGTTTTGTGGTTTAAGTTGATAGGATTGGCAAGGCATAATAATATAGATTAAATCGATTTAATATGCTGGTCAAGAGCCTAACTAATCACCTTTTTATTTTATTTTATTATTTTATTTATTATTTAATTTATTTATTTAAAATTTTTTTTAATTTTTTAATTTATTTATGATAGGCACACGGGGGGGGGGGGGGCGGCAGAGACATAGGCAGAGGGAGAAGCAGGCTCCAAGCACCGGGAGCCCGGTGTGGGATTCGATCCTGGGTCTCCAGGATCGCACCCTGGGCCAAAGGCAGGCGCCAAACCGCTGCGCCACCCAGGGATCCCCTAATCACCTTTTTAATGTCTCATTCTCTGTTGTCTTCTTGTACTACATAGGTCTCCCTTATGATAAATCAGACTAATAAGGCTGTTTGGCTTTAACAGAGAAGTGAGCTATTATATTGCCCTTTCTTGGGAAGGCATTGAATTAGTTGAGATGTGTGCTTTCTAATCTTCCAGCAAAGAAACATACTCATTTTGATTGGAATGCCTAGAACAGTTGTTTTAGCATTTTTAGTTTTTCCCTTACCCAAAGAAAATAAATTTCTCTTTTTGTACTTCTCTTGAAGCTTGTATATTGAGACCTTAATATTTACATTATCTACATTTACCAACAGTAGAATAAATATTTTTTATAATTAACTGTAAAACAAAATAATCTTCTTAAATACTGTTTGTTTCCCAAAAACAAAGTTAATAATAGATATTTGAAGTTTCAAAGGAGATTTGGTGAATGTGGTTTGAAATACCTTAGCAGTTTATTCTGATTAGGAGTGAAGAAAGGAAAACAAAGAGATAAAATACCTAATGAAAAAATGTAACTCCTAATCCTTTCTCTCTGAAGATGATCATTGTTAACATTTTGTCTCCTTTTAGCCTTCCTGTTACTACTCATGTTTAAGCATAATTAGGATAACAATATATAAGCTGTTTCATAACCTGTTTTTCCCTCCTTAACGTTAATCTCCTTGTTTGATTAACATTGTTTTACAAAATAGAAAAATCTGAGGTCATTAAAATCATATGGAGGATGATAAACTGCTTCATACCAAAGAAAGTGTTATCACAGTACTTGCTTGTTGTCAGATCACTTTTCCTTTGCACTGATAGGAAAGAGATTAAAAAGGCAGTGGAGCAATGCTACTGGTTAAAGTGGATCAAGAAAAGATGAGCTTAGAGCTATGCAAGCAGTTCTCATTTTTAATAAGTCAGCTAAGATTGGACAAACTGGCAATTGTTGCAGATATTTTTATCACGTATATTTCAGTAGGACTCTCAGTGTTTAGCAGAATTACTCGTATCATCATTGCTTTACATTAATGGAGGAATTTTGTTTTTAATACATTAAATCCTGGTCAGTTTCTGTGAAAAAACAGAACAGCTTTGTTTCTAGCAGAAGTCCCATTAAAGGGAGGTTTTGCTGCATTTGATTGGAAGATTGAAACAAAACCTTGGTAAGGTTGGTAGTTTTTATCTATGGGAGTGAACAGAGAGATCCTTTCTCTCCCTGTCCTATTCATCTGGCAGGAAAGTTAATCTAGTTGCTTTGAATTTAGGGAAGCAGGCTTTCTTTATAGGGATTCATTTTCTAAAGTGGTATTAATCTTTGATTAAAGATGCTGTGGGAAAGGAGAAATGGGTCCATGACACCTTGATGGGAATATTCTCACAATGCTAATGACAGTGTAATAGAAAACGGATCTCACTTGTGAAATTGGCATTTATAACAGTGGGTAATCCGTGATGTTCTGAGAATATCATACTCAGCATTCTCCCCTTCTACCCTGCCTTTTGTTAATTCTGGAAAGGCCTTAAAAATTTTTTTTTGTTTGTAAATATATTTTTAATAGCGCCAGTTCCATGAAATGATAATAGTAAAAGAGACTGAATTACTTAGGCCTCCAAAAGCAATTAACCCAATTTCTAAGAAATTTTTTTCTGAATTTTTTAGTGTCAATGCCTTAGATAGGATAGTAACTTACTTCCCTCTCTCATAAGACGTTCTTGACAGGAGGCAAACCTGAACTACACAGTGGTTTGAGTAATCCCTGAATTGGAGCTGATGTTTCAACTCTATGATGATTCTTGGGGTATTTTGTAGTTGCTTGTTTTTCTTTCTTTCTTTCTTTCTTTCTTTCTTTCTTTCTTTCTTTCTTTCTTTCTTTCTTTCTTTCTTTCTTTCATTAGCATTAATTCATTTTTTAAATTTAAATTCAATTTTCCAGCATACAGTATAACAACACCCAGTGCTCATCACATCACTTTCCCTCCTTAATGCCCATCACTGCGTTACCCCATTCTCCCACCCACCTCCCCTTTTTTTTTTATTTGTTTGTTTCGCATGTGTGTGCATGATACATAAATTAGAAAAACTTTTTTTCCTTAGGGTTATAAACAAAGCTTGAGAAGATAGTTTGTAGCAAAACTGAAACTAAGTGGAGCAGTAGTGTTTAATTGTGTGATTTTTAAAGCACCAATGTCCAAATCTATGTAGTGGTCTTATCTGGTTTCCTGTAACATGTATATTTACAATTACGGAGTTAAGAGGTATTTGACTTTTCCTTCCTTTGTACAACGTAAGGAATGCTTTTTAAAATGTTTTGTGTGTCATCAGATATTTTAAAATAGTACTATTTCAACTTTCATTCTTTTTCTATCTGATGTTAAGTATAAAGTTACAGAATTAGCTGCCATGAATGAATATAGAGCAGCATCTGTGCAGATTAAGTTAAAAACAAAGGAAGTTCCTGCGTGTAGTTTCCTATCTATTACAACAAAAATAAAAGAAACAAAAAAGCCTTCTATAATTATTTCAGAATATCAAATACTAATAGTATGAGATTCCAGTGTGCAAATTGCTGGATGTTCTCACTTTATTAATGACATTTTCTTAAAAGATAATTTGTTTTTCTTTTCCTTTATCAGAACACAGCAATGGAGGAAACAGCTATATGGGAACAACACACAGTGACGCTTCACAGGGTAAGTTTCTGTTGCAGTAAATAATCTGTGTATAACTCAGGATACTGGCAGCTTTTGAAAACAATAGAGAAAAGCCAGATGTCAGGAAGTCAGAAGAAAGGGAAAAAACTTTTCTATATTCCTTTGTTTAAAATTAGAGTTGCAATAAATTCTTTATTAAGGTTAAAAGTGAACATGATTACTTTTTCGTATGTCCTTTTGGTGGTGGTTAGCTTTTTTTTTATTCCTGATGTAAGAAATTACAAAAATTTTTAAAAATTTGAGCCATCAGATAAAAGACATTGTATGATGGTATAAATTATAAACTGCTTCAGCCTTTCTGATTAGGTGTGCTTGTATTGTAGGCTTGGGGTTTAAAATCAAACCAAGTTGTGTGAGTAATAAAATCCTAAAAGATATTCTTGATTTGAAATACATAGACCCAAGCTATTGCTTATGCAATTTCAGGTGGACAGAGAGCAAATAACAGTAAGCGATAAGAGTAAGAGCTCTCTCTGAAGTGAGACTGTCCTGAATATGAATTCTAGTGCTGCCGCCTTTCCTTTAGAAATGGGCAAGTGATCTAACCCTATGCTAAAGCCTGGGTTTTTACAGGCTTAAAATGGGACTAATGGCAGCTCTTCATGTTTAACCTGAAGTGAGCACCTCCCATAACTCTCCCCTATTCTGCCTTTGAAGAGAGCTAACTCTTCTGATTACTCTTGCCCTTAAAGAATGAATAGAGGAAATTAGATAATTTGGGGGGGGGCGGGAGGCAAAGGGAGAAGGAGAGAGAGAATCTTTTTTAAAATTTATTTGAGAGGGATCCCTGGGTGGCGCAGTGGTTTGGCGCCTGCCTTTGGCCCAGGGCGCGATCCTGGAGACCCGGGATCGAATCCCACATCAGGCTCCCGGTGCATGGAGCCTGCTTCTCCCTCCGCCTGTGTCTCTGCCTCTCTCTCTCTCTCTGTGACTATCATAAATAAATAAAAAATTAAAAAAAAAAAAGAAAGAAAACTAAAATTTATTTGAGAGAGTGAAAAAGAGAGAGAGTAGGCACAGTGGGAAGGGGAGAACTCGCATGCTCCCCGCTGAACAGGGAGCCCAACGTGGGGCTCAATCCCAGGACCCAGAGATCACAACCTGAGCTGAAGGCACAACTGAGCCACCCAGGCACCTCAGGAGACAGAGAATCTTAAGTAGGATCCATACTTAGTGCAGAGCCAGGCACAGGGCTCCATCCCACAACCCTGAGATTGTGACCTGAGCCAAATCAGGAGTCAGCTGCTTAACCAACTGAGCCCCACCAGACGCCCCAAGATCAGAGATTAAATACTTCATACTACTGTTTTCTACCAACTGTGTCCATTGTTAGGAAAATGGCAAGGTGTAGGTAAATCATATTCCTGAACTCTGCCCATGATTATTTTGTGAATGTTTGAATCTTCACATAATAAATAATGGGTAAATTAATTATTAAAAAACAGTGATTTCAGGGATCTCTGAGTGGCTCAGCAGTTTAGTGCCTGCCTTCGTCCCAGGACGTGATCTCGGAGTCCCGGGATTGAGTCCCACATCAGGTTCCCTGCATGGAGCCTGCTTCTCCCTCTACCTGTGTCTCTGACACTAGCGTGTGCTCTCTCTCTCTCTCTCTCTCTCTCATGAATAAACAGATCAACTCTTTAAAAAAATAAACACAGTGATTTCAGATAGTTGACTTTTTTATGCCTCCCTAAATGGAAAAAGAAATCATTAAGTAATAATGACCTTAACTTTTAATTTTTAAGGCTAAAATATGGACAATTCTGAAATGTGCTAATAGATAGCAAAATATTTAAATCAGATTAAACGTTGTAAAATAGCTTCATACCTTGTAATTATTAGATTGTTGTGATGTAATTTGGTATTGTGTATGTCACCACATTACATTTATTTTAATACCTTTATTGCTTTTGTTGGTATAATTTGCATATAGGAAATTTGTCCTTAGTGTACAGTTCTGAGTTTGATAAATTGACATAGTCTTGTAACCACCAGCACAACCAAAATATCGAACGGTCCTATCACCTGAAATTTTCTCTTGTACCCATTTGTTTTTGTTTTTTGTTTTTTTTTTTCTTGTACCCATTTGTAGTCAACTTCGTTCCCTCACTCTAGCACTTGGAAGTCACTGATGTGTTTTATGTTCTCTACTTTACCTTTTTCACAGGGTCATATAAGTGAACTCATATAGTGTGTGTGTGTGTGTGTGTATTTATACACCCCCCCCCCACATGCACGCAGTATATATGTATATATGTAGCCTTTTTATTTTTTTTATTTTTGTGATATGTAGCCTTTTTAGATTGGCTTCTTTTAGCTATTTAAGATTTCTCTAGGATGTTGCTTGCATCAGTAGTTTATGTTGCTGTTATTTTTAGGTCCTTCTTATTGCTTGAGTACCATTCCATTGTATGAATGTAGAATAATTTGGGTTGTTTGCAGTTTTTGGTGATTATAAATAATTCTCTAGTGTATAGGTTTTTGCATGAACTTAACTTTTCATTTCTCCTGGTTAAATACTTAGGAATGGACTTGGTCTGGGTCTTAGGGTAAGTTAATGTTTAACTTTGTAAGAAACCGCCAAACTGTCCATACCATTTTGCATCTCAGAGTTCTTTTGCTTTGGTATCCTTATCAGCACTGAAATTATCGGGGGGGGGGGGGGGGGGGGGGAATTCCTGCCCTAATTTTAGTCATTCTAATAGGTGTGTAGTCATTGTGATTTTGCTTTGCAATTGTTTGAAGACTGATGATAATATATATCTGTGTGCTTTTCATCCATGTATCTTCTTTGGTAAAATATATTTAAATCTTTTGCCCACTTTTAATTGTGTTGTTGGTTTTCTTTTTATTGAGGTTTTTTTTTTTTTTTTAAGTTGTGGTAAAATACATATGAAATTACTATCTGTTCAAGTCCTTTGCCATTTTTTAAATTGGGTTGTTTTTAGTTATTGAGTTTTAGGGATTCTTTATATGTTCTGAATATTGACCACTTAGCAGATATATGACTTGTAAATATTTTTTGTCATTTTGTGGATGGCCTTTTCATTCTGTTGATTGTGTCCTTTGGTGCACAATCATTGTTACTGTGTTTGAGAATTCTTTATATATT
This sequence comes from Vulpes vulpes, assembly GCF_048418805.1. Classification (NCBI taxonomy): domain Eukaryota; kingdom Metazoa; phylum Chordata; class Mammalia; order Carnivora; family Canidae; genus Vulpes; species Vulpes vulpes. The sequence continues at coordinate 87,142,411 of NC_132793.1, read as the reverse complement.
CAAGATACAGATTCTTTATCAGGTATTGCTTTACAAATATTTCCCCCTGCCTGGAGCTTGCTTTTTTCCTTCTCTTGAGAGTCTTTTGCGGAGAAGTGTCAAATTTTGATAAAGTCCACTTTGTTAGTTTTTCCTTTTATCAATCATGCTTTTGAGATGTCTTTGCCAAGCCCGAGGTCTCAGGTTTTTTTCTGGATGTTTTATTTGAGTTAAATTGTGTATATGTTATATGAGTTGTGGGGGCAGAATTTTTTTTTTTTTTAATATGGATGTCTACAAAATTTTGAGCAACCATTAGTAAAAGGATTATCCTTTCTTCTTTAAATGTTTTCTACTTTGGTCAAAAATAGGTCTTTCCCTAGTCTGTTTTGTTGCTCTAAGTGTCTGTCCCTTCTGCCAGTTACTTCTGCCTTTGTTACTGTAGTTTTATTTTAAAAGAGAAATCAGGTGGTGTGGATCCTCCAGATTTCTTTTTTTTTTTTTTTAATTGTTTGACCATTTTAGTTCTCTTGTGTTTCTACATAAATTTTAGAATAAGTTTATCAAATAAAATCTGAGATTTTTATTGGGATTGCATCTACAGAGTAATTCAGGGAGAATTGACAGCAATATTGAATCAAACTTTGAATGTGATGTATCTTCCTCTTCTTTTATTTTCTTAGTACTGTTTTGTAGTTTTATTTCTTCTTTTTGATCTATATACAGTTCATTTCTTTCTCGTGCCTTATTGCACCTGCTGTGTTGTTGAATAGGAATGGTGAGCAGACATCCTTTCCTTATTCCTATTTATTTATTTATGAGAGAGAGAGAGAGAATGAGAGAGAGAGAGAGAGAGAACACGTATGCACGAGCAGAGGGGGAGAGAAAAGCAGGCTTCCTGAGGAGCAGGGAGCCCAGTGCAGGGCTTGATGCTAGACTCAGTCTCGGGACCCTGGCATCATGACCTGAGCCAAAGGCAGACACTTAACTGAGCCACCTAGGCACCCCAAAAGAAGACACTTAAATTAACTAGAGTTTGTTTCTCTTTTCTACTATTTTGCTTGCTTTAGTTAGGATTTTAAGCATAGGGCAGTGTTAAGTGCTTTTGCTAATGATCTTTATCTCATTAGCTTAGGTAAAGTTGGGAAAGATCTTGAATATTGAGAAAACAGTCCAATTTTCTGAATGTGCAAGAAGTGTCCTACCAACTCATGGTAGATGTTAATAGGCAACTCTGAGTTTTCTATTTAGAAGATTAGTGTAAGTTTTGTTCTGTAGCTGGCTTCTTGTGCTTTAGTTTTCTTTTTTCATGGAAAGGTACCAGCCTAGGAAAATGTCATCAGAAGTTACATAGAGATGAGTATATAATTAATAAATCTTTGGTTATTAAACATGTTAACTGTTGTGCTGGGAACATAGACCTGTGTTGCTTCTGGGCCTCATTGAAGAGACTGTGACAGAATAGAAGTTCTCAATGACCATCCCTCCAGGAATTGTTTTTTTTTTTTTTTTTTTTTGTTATTGTTTTTTTTTTTTTTTTTTCAGGAATTTTTTTTTGAAGGTTTTTAAAAATAGCACTGTCAGTACAAGTTGAGAGACGTATGCCAAAGCATAATTCAGTTGACTTCATTCTCTGAGGCTGCAGAACAGTACTTTCAAATATATCAGTCTTTTGGTGTTCCACGTTGATCCAGAATAAAATTTAGACTATTAAGAGCATTATCAGAAGAATTTGGTGTGACAAGCGGATGATAAATAAACATTTTACATCTTGCAGATCATAAATTTGTCACAACTACTCAACTCTGCAGTTGTATTGCAGAAGCTACCACAGACAATAGGTAGACAGATAGGTATGGCTGTGTTCCACTAAAACTTTACTTATTTATTTGGCTTGAAGGCCATAGTTTGCTGACCGCGAATCTAGAGCAGTGGCTCCCTGGGCTTATTGTAAAGAGAAATCAAGTAAGTCATCCCCCAACTAACAGAGATTCTGATTCATTTGGTTTGGAATGGGGCCCCTAATATGTGATTTTAAAATGTTCCAGTTTGAAATAGAGGGCCATGGCCTCTGGCATCACGTTTTTAAAAAACATTGACAGAGGAATGGAGAAAGTCATTCTCCTTGAGGTGAGCTGGTGGGCTTTTGGCAGTAGTAAAAAGTAAAGGTGATAATTTGAGGCTATATTCTTTTGGCAGAACCTTGGAGTATTGCCAAATAAAAGCCAAATCATAGTCTTTGACATCTGGTAGTCCGTGATAAAAAAGGATAGAAGTAGCTTCTTTTAAAAGAAGAAAATTCCTGTAGATTAAAACTAACATTTTTCTCCTGTTTATTGTCAAGAATAATATGGTATGCTTTTGAATTTGCCTCATTCTTCTATTTGCATTCTCAGAGGAAGCTTTCTTCACTTGAGAATACTAGAAGCCATTGAAATCCTATTATTCCTCAAGGCTAAGTAATTTTTTGGTGCTCCACGGTATGATAAGCACTATTGTAGTCCTTGGAATTAGAGAATAAAAACAGGCAGAACTCTTTTCTTCATGGATTCTGGTCTCCCTATTGGTCCTCAATGACAGATGAATATATTCCTCAGGTTGTTGTCTACCCCACCTTCTACTGCATTATAATTTTCCTAAGGATAGGAAATCCTAATTTTATATCCCCTTGATGTTTAGTACTTGGTTATGCCCAATAAAATATAATTATGTAGAAGGCCAGTCTATTCAGCAAGGTCACCCTTAGGAGGTCTGTCATAGCAGCATTGTCCAATACCAGTACAATACAAAAGCAAACCACATATGTAATGTAAAATTTTTTAATCTTTACATTAAAAAATATAAAATACAGGTGAAGCAAATTTTATAATCTTATTTAACTTAATATGTTTAAAATACCGTTTTCTGTATGTACTCAATATTCAAAAATTGATATATTTTTTCATACTGAGTCTTACAAAACCAATGTACCTTTTATAATTTCAGCATATTTCAGTTAATACTAGCCACATTTTAAGTGCTCAGTAATCATGTGTCTAATAGCTATCATATTGGCAGGTGCAGGTCTATAGCTTGAGATGATAATTCAGAAGGTCCTATGTTCCATCTTTCTTGCCACTGTGACACAATCCCACTTTCTTTAGTTTCAGATATGCTTTCTTAGAAAGTGAATATACATTTTTATAATCCTTTGAGAAATGAAGTAAATTCTCAGGAATTTAAAAGAATGAGTTGGTCATCTTTTTTTTATTTTCTGAAAAAGCATTGTAAAAAAGATTAAATGAGTATATACTACACAATTAAAGGGTGAAAGTTGAATGCAAGGAACCTAGTTAGGAGATAGTCTGAGGGTGAACAGTCAAATGTTTCAGCCTGGGAGGTGATGGAATAAGTAAACTTGGAAGAAGGTGCCAAGACAATAAAGTAGGGGAAGGTAGTCTTTGTAAGTAATGGTGCTGGAACATCACCCAGCAAAAGAGTGAATTTGGATTTCTACTTCACATCAGGTGCAAAATTAACTTAAAATGGAGCATAGACTTAAATGTTTAAGGGTTAAAACTATAAAATTCTTAGAAGAAAATTCTTGAAGTAAATCTTTGTGACCTTGACTTAGGCAGTGGTTTCTTAGATATGATGTTAAAAACACAAACAACAAAAGAGAAAGAAAACAGATAAATTGGACCACATCAAAGTGAAAAGCTTGTATTCCAAAGGACACCCTAAAGAAAGTGAAAGGATAACCCACAGAATGGAAGAAAATATTTGCAAATATATATCTGATAAGGGACTTCTATCCAGAATATTTAAAACCTCTTATTAACAACAATAAAAAGGCAAATAATTCAATTGAAAATGGACAAAGGATTTGAGTTGACATTTCTCTAAAGAAGATATAGAAATATCCAATTAACTCATGAAAAGATGCTTAATATCATTAGCCATCAGGGAAATACATGTTAAAAGTCACAATGAGATACCCTAGCAACCCACTAGAATGGCTGTTATCACTGGCAGACTGTAACAAGTGTTAGCAAGGATGTGGATATTGGCTGGTAGAAATGTAAAATGGGGTAGCCATGATGGGAAACAAGGAGTTCCTCAAAAGTTAAGTATAGACTTAAACCATGTGACCCAACAATTCCACTGCTAGGTATACACCTAACAGAAATGGAAAAAATTTTTCACACAATAACTTTTACATGAGTGTTCATAGCAGCATTACTCATAAATAGGAAGTGGAAATAAGCTCTAATTGTCCACCACCTGATGAATAATGAATAGGCAAAATATGGAGTATATCCATAGAAGAGAATATTATTTAGTAATAAAAAGAAATGTACTACAATATGGATAAATGTTTAAAACATTTCACTAACATTTATTAACATTTGAAGCCAGAGGACCGTATGTTGTATGATTCCATGTATATGAAATGGTTAGAACAGGTGAATAGACAGAAAGTAGACTAGTGGTCACTTAGGGTTGGGGGTCATTAAGGGATGATGGCTGAAGAGTAAGGGATTTCTTTTTAGGGTGATGAAAATACTATTAAATTGTTTATGGTGATGGTTGTACACCTCTGTGAATGTACAAAAACATTTAATTGTACAGTTTAAAGAGTGAATTTTATGATATGTGAATTATATCTCATTCAGCCTGTTCCAAGAAGGGGAGGGGGAACCCCCTACATATCTGTTGAGTAGTACCAAACTGGTATAAGATATAATGTAAGCATTTACACTGAAGTAAGCATGTAAGCTAAGGTAGGCTTGTTTTAGCTGTTGGAAACCATTGTTTACCTTGATAGAGTGCACTATGAATGTTTTGAACTATTTAATGTTCTGTGAAGTAAGTGTTAATAACCACACAGAATGAGTGTCAGGTCTATCTACTCAAATACTGCAAAAGAGCTATAACTTGAACCCAGGTCGTTGGACTCTGCATATAATGCTTTTTCCATTTGTATGTCAAATTAATTTTAAATTTAAAAAATGTTTATGGAATATAATTTCTGAAATTCAGAACTTATATAATTATATTACATAAACTCCTTCACATGCAATAAACAAAATTGGTAAGTTTGGTAAGGAAGGAGCCAAAGTTTGGGTCTTGCCCCCCCTCCCTCCCCCCCCATTGTAGAACATAGGTAGTGAGGTCAGTTTTGTGGAGAAAGTGACAGTTTTGGAGAATAGCAATTGGTAGTGTACTATAAGAAGCTGGGAAAAAGAAAATAGAATAGGAATTAGAAATGCAAGCTACAAATTAGGAATCAGAACTGTAAGTGAGGCAGAGTGTAAGAATAAGTGGGGACACATATACAATTTGAATAGCCAGCAGACTGTTTAAGGATACAGAGATAAAAAGGAACCAGTCTGACATTCAAGATAATTTCAATAATGTTCTGGGAAACTACCAAGATAATGTAGAAAAATTGTAGGGGTCTTGTGACTTCTTTTTTTTTTTTTTTTTTTGTTCTTGTGACTTCTGATCTAGTTTGGGTTTACCACTAATTTTGAATAGGCAAGTGTATCAGAGTTAATAAAATCCTAATCCTGTTTATTCAAGTCAGGGAACTCAAGTCCACAGAGGTCCAACATAAGTCATAATTTGAAAGTGGTAGAGGCACACATAGGATCCTAGGCCTCTGCTTTCATTTGTAAAAAGGAAGTTGAATCAGATGATTGCTGAGGATCCATTTGGTTTTAAAATTCAGTGATCCCAGGGTCCATTGCAAAAACAAACAGCTGGAATAAGTACCATAGGATGTTGAGTGTTGATAGGAGGAATTAAATGAAGAGGAAAATTATGATTGGTGAAAAAAGTTAGGATTAAGGTGGCTGATTTGTAAAAATGTTGCATATGGAAAACCAGAATTAAAAATAGAAGGCAACCAGGAGAAAAAATAGAAGGCAACTAGGGAAAATCTGTAAGTAGAGAATTGAGCATCTTTGAAAGAATAGAGAAGAATGTTTGGAAAAGAGGTTATCCAGATATTTCTGCAACTGAATCAACTTTCAGGAACGACTTTTTTCCTTTTCTTTTCTTTTTTTTTTTTTTTTTTTTTAAGGAATCAGAAATGCTTTAACACATGGAGTGGGCAAACACAGGAATGGGCAAACCTTTCTATAAAGGATCAGATAGTAAATTGGTTCAGCTTTATGGGCCATAGATAGTGTCTCCTTATCTATGTTGCAATTACTCAAGGCAAAAGCTGTCATAATGGTATGTAAAGGAATGGGCGTGGCTAGTGTCCAGTAAAACTGGACAAATAACTGGACAGATCTCAGGCCATAAATTCTGTTTCCCTACCAGGCAAAGACATAAACATTTAAGTTCTTGCTGCTCGTGGCTATTTATGGTCTCAAAAGGATAAAATATGGTGAAAGTAAGATTCTTTGATGCTCTTCCACTCAAAAGCTATAACCACATATGTGTGTGCACAAACAAATAAATGAGACCATATTATACTGCTTTAAATCACCTCCTCCACCATCATAAAATTTTTTTTTAAAAACCCATTATCTTGGACATTTTCTCATGTATATATATATAAAAGTCAACTATCTTTTGGAACACCTACCAATGTTTAATTTACATTTCTTTAGAAAGTGCCTCAGGAAGGCAACCATGTTAGTCTTTTTAGTAAGTCTAGTACTGATCATACCAGTTGTCTAGAATAGTAATAATTCTGCCACTATCAATTTTAATTGCTGGAAACAATACTAAAAATTTTTATGCATGCTATCCTACTCCTCTCCCCATTAAAAAACAATTATTTATGTATTCATGAGACACAGAGAGAGAGAGAAAGGCAGAGACACAGGCAGAGGGAGAAGCAAGGCTCCACACAGGGAGCCTGATGTGGGACTCGATCCTGGGTCCCCAGGATCATGCCGTGGGCTGAAGGTGGTGCTAAACCTGAGCCTCCTTTCCCCATTTTGAAGCATGGTTTTTTACTCTATCTAAATCATATTGGTATCACATAATTTGATCCTTTCACTCTTTAACCTAATTTAATCTTAGTATTCTAAGTAAGTATATATTTAGTGTTTATCACCAGTCGTGTGTTTCTTGTCATTTTGATTGTCAGAAAGTCATTCTCCATTAGACTCTTTAAGAAGAGATCATGAAAATAATATTCTCTGGTTTTGCATGTTTATTAGCTTATCTTTGCCTTTTATACTTGAAGGTCTGTTCTACTGGATATAAAATCCTTGGCTTACTGTTTTGAGTATTTTAACTATGTTATTTTTTGCATAACATGTTGCTATCCCAAGTGTGATTGGTAATCTAAGTTTCTTTGTAAGTTTTGAGATCTTTTTACCTAGATACCAAAGAACCTTTTTCCTTAAATCTAGTCATTTTATTGGAGTCAATTTTGGTGTTGGTGTCTCTGAATTGATACTCTCAGATAACTCATATCTATAGTGATATGTATCCTTTGGGTATGTAGTTTCAATTAAAAAATAATAAAGTTTTGTTTTCATTTTTGTTTTTTTACAGTTTTTACTGTTCTTTCCCCTTGTTTTAGTTTTTTAGAGACTCTTGCTTATATATATGTTGTATCTCTATTTCCTGTCTCCCAATATTTGTAATTTTTCTCTGACATCTTTTAAAAAAAATCTTAGGTATCATTTCTTTGTTTTTAAAAAGATTTCTCCTTTCACTTTCTTTTATAGTATTATTTATTAGTCTTATGATCCTGTCAAAAATGACCTTTTAAAATTTATGATTAGCTCTTGAACTCTGTCAACTCATTTTTGAGTTTTTCTAATTCTTATTTATGTTCTTTCATGTCTTACATATTTTCTTATGCCTTCTAGTTTGTTTTGTAATAATAGTTTTGATCCTTTTTTTTTCTTTGAGCACTCTTTCTGGCATGCTTCCATTTTCTATAGGAATATTATTTTGCTACTCACTATATTTATAGTAATTTTGTAAGGGATTTTATCCTGTTATTTTCTTTGCTCATTTTATGTAAAATTAGTGAGTTTTTTTAGAAATTGGCTTCATTTTCCTGTGTGTGTGTATGTACACGTACATGTGTGTATGTCTGCCAAAAAACATAACTGCTGCGTTTGGACATTTGCTTTTTGCACACTTTTATCTGGACCTTCTCTTTTGTCTCTGTTGTTCCTGTCCCACCAAATTTTGATTTCCACTGCCAACAATTTCTCCATATTGTGTGGCACTATCCTAGAAAGGCCTTGAAAGATCAGTGTTTAGAATTCCTACGGGTTACTCTGCTCCAGCTGGTTAAGGCTCTACTGCCAGGCTCCTTGCTCTCACCCACTATTGGAAGCAGGCGAAATGCCTTCCAATTTCAGCTGCCGCTCTCAAATTGACCTGCCATTCTTTCCAGTGAATATCTATCGGTTACTTGGGGGTTCCTCAGATCTTGGACGCTGTATGTATGGCTTTTCTTCCATATAAGTGTTGGGGACACCCAAGTCTCATAGTTACTCCTCCCTGACTGCTTGTGTTTTGTACTGTGAGGGGATACGTTGGTTACTGGGATTTGTTTAAAAGTCCATGGGTGTTTTGTTTATTGTGTAGTTGCCCTGCTTGTTTTTACTTGAGAATTTTGGAAGGTTCAAAATCTGTGATACTACCATGGACGTTAATTTTTCCAGAAATCTGAGCTTCTAGTGCTCAAGTTAGTGCTTGTTTAAAAAAAAAAAAAAAAAAAACAAACCAAAAAACAACTTTCTATAAATGGGAACTTAACTATTGTTAACAAACCACTCTGTGTTAGGCTCTTGCAGAGTTATACTTAGCTGGAATATGTAGATGAGTATGTGCATTCCTCCTTGATTGGGACACCTGGGTGGCTCAGTGGTTGAGCATCCACCTTTGGCTCAAGGTGTGATCCCAGAGCCGTGGGGAGCCTGCTTCTCCCTCTGCCTATGTCTGCCTCTCTCTCTCTCTGTATGTCTTGTGAATTGGAAAAAAAAAAAAATTGGGCCTTGATACCCGGGTTACTTACACTGCCGTGTGTTAGGGAGCAGAAGTGTGTACCTCTTCTACAGTGGAAAAGTAGAGTGGTTTTATGAATGAGATGACATTAAACTTGGATTTTGAAGAATGAGCTGAAGCTTGCAAGACTGATGAGGTTCTAAAGAATGTAGAGAGGAGATGCAAAAGCATAGCATTTGCTAATACTTGGCATGCTTAAGCAGGGATCCGTATCACCGTGTTTAGAGCAAATACTAGAGTGCTGGGAAGCAAGTTGTCTTTGTATTTCACGATGCTTCATACTAAGGAATTTGGACCTATGGGCAGTGGAACGACAGGATCAGGTTACCAGGTTTGTTTTAGAATGATAACCTTTCAAACATTGGAGGGAGGGTAAATTCTAACCTGGTGGAGGTAAGAAATCTATTGAGAAGGCCAAATACGATAATGGTGAAGGTAGAGGGAAAGGGAAGTGAAGAATAGTTGAAACCTTTGAAATTTTCGATTGCCACCCTGGTCTGAAGTTCACAAACCATTTAAGGCTGAGGTGGTCAGCACCTGCTGCTCATTAGAATCACTTTTTAAAAAGTGCCTACTATCTATCTCCCCTCTCCCAGTTTTATTTAATCGGTATGAGGTGGGGGTTATACATCAGCAAGCACGTTTGAAACTTCCCAAGTGATTCTCATCCCCAGCTTGATTTGAGGGAATCACAGACTTCTGGGTCGTCATTAAATGAACTGTAGCAAGCACTGATCCAGGATTTACATGCCTTATTAAGTGCCAGAGCTGCATAGAAGCAGTGGTCCAAGCCAGATTTTCGACCCTGACTCACTGTAGCCAAAAACTATGCTTAGATTTTTTCACAAGTAAATCTTGAGGAAAATATCTTATCTCTTTCTTATTGAAAGTTCCTGACATTTTCAGCATTTCTTTATATTTTTGTTTTATTTTAAAATTTTTAAATAAAAGAATTACCAAGCAAGATGCAAATGAGCAATATAAAAGTATATAGAATAAAAGATTAGTCTGAGTCTCCTCCAACGAAGGAAGGAAAAAAGCAAAAGAATAATCCCCCCTCTTACACCACTTCCCCCCCCCCCATAGGTATTCCTTGGGCATTAGATTTTTCCCAGTATTTGCAATCAACAAACAGTCTTCAAGGAATAGCTGTGTATGTATTTTCATATTGTTGGAGATGTATATGTATCTTCAGGGAACATTCTTAGAATCTGGTTTGCTCTGTCAAAAGATTATTTTTTTGTGGGCAGCCTGGGTGGCTCAGAGGTTTAGCGCCGCCTTCAGCCCAGGGCGTGATCCTGGAGACCCGGGATGGAGTCCCATGTCGGGCTCCCTGCGTGGAACTTTCTTCTCCTTCTGCCTGTGTGTCTGCCTCTCTCTCTGTGTCTCTCATGAGTAAATAAATAAAATCTTTTTTAAAAAAAGATTAGTTTTTTGTGATTTTTGTCAAGTATTAAGAAATTCCTGAAGAATATTATAGAGTTTACATATCCATCAGCATTGTGTTTCTCTACAGCCTTCTCAACAAAATAGTTGTCATACTTTGTTTTACCATTCACTGCGTGGTGTTAGTTTGCAGTTCTCATTACTTGAGTTTTAACATCTTAATATATTTTTTGCAAATGATGTATTTCATTGTTTTTTGTTGTTATTGTTTTTGTGCTTTCTTCCCTCTCTTCCCTATTTTTTAGTATCTCCTAATACCAGTGTTTTCAAAAGATGGTCTGAGGACCCTAAAAGGTCTCTGAAATCCTTTTAGGCTCTAGGGAAAATTATTTTTATAACGGTATGAAAATCTTGTCTTTCTCACTATATTGATATTTGCAATAAAGATCCAGAAGCAGCGGTGGATAAAATTGGCCACCACAGCCCAAATCAAGGCAGTGGCACCAAACCTTACTAATAGTGCCACACACTCAAGAGTTTAAAGAACAATTCTGTGTTTGTTTCAGAATGACTTGAAGCAGTAAAATGATTAGTTTTATGGCATCTCAGCTTTTGAGTATAGTTTTAAAATTATGCACTGAAATGGGAAATATGCATAAGGTACTTAATACTGAAGTAGTTGTGTGATTGTTTGAATTGGAAACAATTTGTGTGTATGTCTGTGTATACAACATACTTTTACTTGAAGGAATGTATGATTATCCAGACTTGAATATTTGACAGACATTTTTCTCGAATGAGTACCTGATGCTTCAGAAAACAATTCTGATGTATTTCATTATTTGCCAATAAAGAAAATTGAATTTAAAACAAAAACTAAACCCTTGGACAGCTTTTACCTACTACCATGAGCCAGTAGCTTTTCAGTACTTAGCAGATTTTGATGAGATTGGTGATATTAATACATAATTTTTATCTTATTTTTATTTCATTTCATTTATTTGAGAGAGAGTACTCAAGCATGAGCAGGGATAGGGGCAGAGGGACAAGCAGACACTGTGCTGAGCTTAGAGCCTGATGGAGGATTCAGTTCCAGGACCCTGAGATCATGACCTGAGCCAAAGTTAGACATTTGACTGAGCCACATAAGCACCCCAATACACAATTTAAAAAAAATATACAGTGAAATGTGTCACCGTTGGAAAGATTTGCCTAAGTATTTTTCGAATGATTAAGGCATGCTGTTATAAAACCATGATGGAGGGGATCCCTGGGTGGTGTAGCGGTTTAGCGCCTGCCTTTGGCCCAGAGCACGATCCTGGAGACCCGGGATCGAATCCCACATCGGGCTCCCAGTGCATGGAGCCTGCTTCTCCCTCAGCCTATGTCTCTGCCTCTCTCTCTCTCTCTCTCTCTCTCTCTGTGTGTGACTATCATAAATAAATTTTTTTAAAAAATTAAAGAAAAAAACCATGATAGACAGAATATCCATTCAAAGTGCAAAGCTGGCCAATGGGTATTTATGTAACAATACAAAAGTCCATTGATACATCTTAGATTATACATTGCAACTGTTAAGAAACTCACACCAAGTTTGGGTGTAAATGAAACTTGGATATCCATAATCACCTAAAAGGGCTACTAAAATAACTTCCCTTTTTTAACTGCATATGTGTGTGAAGCTGGATTTTTTTCATGTACTTTAATAAAAAGCAGCTATTTTAAGAGATTGAACATACCTTCTTGAACTTTATTTACTAGTGACTATTGAATTTTGTCAAATGCCTTTTTAAGGTCTGTGGATAGAATCATAGAATTTTTTTCCTTTAGACTTAATAATAGGATACCAGTGAATTTCCTTGCATTCCTGTAATAAATCTCTTTGTCATGAGTATTTGTAGGAAGTTGCCCTCTGCTCCTTTTTTTGCTTAATACTTTTTGTATAGAGATATTTAAATCATTTTGGGCTTTAATATTTGGAGTGGGACTCTGTCTTTATGGACAGTCACTATCATTTAGATGTCAGTAATATAATTGTTTTATAAAAACTTTACAAGCTTTCCTTCATTTTTAGCATCTGGAGCAATTTATGGAGCTTTGAGGCTACATGGGCAATGATGATTTGGTAGAATTCTCCTATGAAATCATCTGTGGCTGGTGCTTTTTTTTGTGGGATGTTTTTCTCTATTTCATGTCCAGAAATTGTGTTTTTAATTTCTGATAGAGTCAGTATTTCCCTAGGGAAATTACCTAGTTCTGGGTTTTCAAATGTATTTAAAATTGTTACGTAGTTTCTTGTATTTCCTGTTTATTTGCTAACAGTTGGTTCTTTCCCATCATTTATTTTTTTAGTTTTAGACCTCTTCCTAATTTTTGAAATGGGTATTGTCTGTCTTTGAGTTATATTAAGGGAATGATTTTGTGTAGTGATTTATTCTTGAAGTATTATTTTGGGAGGATATAAAGGTAGATTCATACAGATGCCATTGTTTTTGGCTACTCAGATGTTTTCCTATTTTTTTCAACATAACCTTTTGTTTACATGGACTTTATTGCAATATAATTCGTATACCATGCAATTTGCCCTTTAAAGCATACAATTCAGTGGTTCTTAGTATATTTACATAGGGGTATGACCATCACCAGTCATAAATATTTTCATTACCGCAAAAAGAAATACTGTACCATAAGCTATTACTCCCTAGTCTCTCCATCCTTTTCCACTCCTTGCTTTAGACAACTGCCACTTTATAGATTTGCCTGTGTTTATAAATTTGTCTTTTCTGAACATTGCTTATAAATAGAATATTTGTATTCTATAAGACCACTATATGTGGTCTTTTGTGATTGGCTTCTCTTGTAGCATGTGTTAGTGCTGTTTCATTTCTTTTTATTGCAAATAATATTCCATTGTATAGATATACCACATTTTTGTTTTTCCATTCATCAGTTGATGGACATTTGGGTTGTTTTCCCTTTCTTGGCTATTATAAATGATGCTGTTGTGCACATTTGGGTTTAAGTCTTTGTGTGGACATATGTTTTCATTTTGGGGGGTGTATATACCTACAAGAAGAATTACTGGTGTTTATTTTTAAGAAGTTTTTCTATTTTCTTTTGCTACTTTAGTAGGCTTCAGGGTAGGAGGGGAGGTCATGACATTTACCTAGTCTGTGGTGAATGTGATCTCCTCTGTTGTGGACTGGACAGACTATATCATCAGATGGTTTGGATAGTAGTGCGTAGTATAATACAATTTATATGAAAACACACTTGTCTGCTTTAGTGATTCTGGAACACTAGGAAAATATTTTATGTTTCTTTAGACTACTCTGAATACTATACTTCATTTCCTTTCAAGGGAATGGTGTAGATTTTTTTGAGATTAGGTAATTTTTAATAACTTGGAAATATTTTGCATTTTCTTGTATTGGTCTGCCCTTTGTCATTGTGATTAAGATTTTCAGCTCATTTAGAGGTATATTGTTTTCTATTTAATTAATGTATTTTAAAAGTTTTGATATGGTTCTGCTTTCTGTTATATGCAGTGTGCATATAAGACTTTATTATAATGTACTACTTCTAAAGAGACTTTTATCATAATTGAAGGTAGTTGAAATAACGTATTTGATTTTAGTAGCTGTTGATATTTTATTATACAAAATGGCACCAGATGTTTATGGCACTAGATGTTTAAGTGTTCATTCTATAAATTAGTTGTCACTGTTTGTGATGATCACACTAATGCACTGCCAGTACCTTCAGGAGCCCTTCTGATAATCAAAAATAAATGCAGAATTTCAGTGTTCAGAATTTTTAAATATATTTTAGTACTTAAAAAGCATTCATGTAGTTAGCAATTTTTGATATTTTTGTATGTCCTGCATTTAATTTATTAGAACATTCATTACCATACTAGGATAGATCATTTCAGTATGTATCCACACAAGCAAGTGTTTGGATCACAGATGTAATAAGATTGTAATTTTTATATTTAAGCTTTTTTAGATTGTAGAGTACGATATAATGAACAATTATTTTTTGTAATAGCAGTGTTTTTCTGTAATCATTACTTTAGGCACCTGGATTTGGATTTGGAATTGCAATATCTGGTGGAAGAGATAACCCTCATTTTCAGAGTGGAGAAACTTCCATAGTAATTTCAGATGTGCTGAAAGGGGGACCTGCTGAAGGACAGCTACAGTAAGCACATTTCTTCTTTTGGGTGCCTGTGTTACGAGCACTATTCCTATCCTCAGTCACTGGCATACTGTTTAGTGACTTCTTTAACGTACATTTATACTTCTGTTTATCATAAATGAAAAGCCTAGTATCCCTTACCTTAAGTAGGTGGTCACTGTAAAAATAAAGATAGTGAAGAGAAAACTTATTCAGTTTAAGATGGAATTTAGCCTTCAGGAACCTCTCCCCCTTAATCTTGTCCTTATTGTTCAGTTAAGGTAAGCAAGATAGAGAGAGGCAAAATATATACTAGCTAGCAAAAAAGTGAGTGTATAGTCAGAGGCATTGAAAGAAAACTGGAAGGAGAAACGCTTTATTTTTTAAAAAGGGAGTAATTTTTTCCAGCCATGTAATATAATATCATTTAATGCTCTCTAATTGTACCACCAAAAATCATTTTTTGTGTTGTGGTACCTGTTCACTCTTTTGTAAGAACATTGTATTAATGATATAAAAATATTAATGGCCTGTGGTCAGTTACTAAAACATAGGAGATCGGAAAGTAAATTGTTTGACATTATTGTGTCATTGTTCTGAAAACAAATAGATTAACTAGTGTATAATTAAAATACTTTTATGGAAGTACTCATTGTGAAAATATAGTCATAAACTTGTTTGTATGTTTTTTCTAACTTGTTATTTTGGTGACCTTTTTTTACTTAGGGAAAATGACCGAGTTGCAATGGTTAATGGAGTTTCAATGGATAATGTTGAACATGCTTTTGCTGTTCAGCAACTAAGGAAAAGTGGGAAGAATGCAAAAATTGTAAGTATCTTTTACCTTTAATTTAATAAAAGTATCAACCTTATGGTTGATATGTTTTTGGTTTTTGAATTCATCTTAACTCTTTAAGAAAATGAAAACTGGATCAGTAGTTCTAAAGTTAGCTTACAGGAGTGCTTCTTCTAATACTGGTGGTATGTTTTATCACTGTGTATATATTTTCTCAAAGTTTAGATACGAGGATTTTTTTTTTTTTTATTGAAGGGGAAAGGAAGGGTGATTAAATGGTCACCTCTTTATGACTTAATGTTTCCTTCTCTTTTAAGTACTTATTAGACTGAAACTTGGCATGTAGTCCATTTGAAGTATTTATTAGCCCTGTTTTCTGTTACAGGGTTTGTTTAGTGGGCAAGTTTTACATTGTCCCTTAAACATATACATCAATAACCACTTTCCTTGTTACTGTGATACAGTTTGAGGAGAAAGTGGTAAGATTTTCTTTATAGGATTGTTCGGGGTGCATTTTAATGTTACTGTTTTAGTACATAGCTGAAATCTGTCCTCTATTTCATTATTTCTCTTAAGAAGTCTATTTTTTTTTTTTTCTATAAGTAAAGGGAAAGAAATTCAGTTAACTCTTGATAACTGGCCTCAAATCACAGGTAAAACTAAACAAATGTGGCACAGGGATGCCTGGATGACTCAGCAATTGAGTGTCTGTCTTTGGCTCAGGGCATAATCCTGGGGTTCCAGGATTGGGTCTGCATTGGGCTCCCTGTGGGGAGCCTGCTTCTCCCTCTCCCTGTATCTCTGCCTCTCTGTCTCTCATGAGTAAATAAATAAAATATTTTTTTTTAAATAAATAAAATCTTAAATAAATAAACAAATACGGCACAGAATGGATTTAATGTAAAAGTCCTATGTAAAATTATGTCCACATTTTGGAACATGTCTGCTACTTCTTAACCCACTTTATCCCCCCCGCACCCCTCCTTTCTGCCCATCTAGCCTCTGAAAGGACTGATTAAGACACTGCTTTGAGGCCTTAATTCAGATATAAAGAGCAGGAACAAGAGATTGCATAGGCAGCTAGGTCGTTTGCCCTGCCTTGTCTATTGAGAACTTTTCTACTTTCTAGCAGACACTCAGAACCACGGTGGACACAATGGAGAGGGAGGGAGAGGGGCTGGAGTGAGGGGAGGGGCCTGCATTGTGTTTTGACCTTGGTGGTTGGGTGAGAGCTAGTAGGTGTATTCCCTGAGATTTTGCGCCCCACAGTTGCGAGGTCCTTTTCCCTTGTGTAGGCTGCTTGCCATATGGTTTATTTCTACACCAGTGTTCTTGCTGGTGGGTGAGAGCTCTTTCAGATTGCGGTAGGTCTGTGTTGAGTTATTGCATTCCAGATGACCAACACCTTTTTCTTTTTAATTTTATTTTAAAAAATTAATAAAGATTTTAAATAAACACACACACACACACACACACACACACAAAGCCCAAGCAGGGGGAACGGTGGGAGTGAGGGAGAAGCAGACAGACTCCTTGCTGAGCAGGGAGCCCAACCTGAGACTTGATCCCAGGACTCTGGGATCATGACCTGAGCTGAAGACAGACGCTTAACCAATGGTGGTTCATTGGAACCACCACCCAGGTGCTCCAACATTTTCTTTTGAGTATATATTTTCACAACTTCATTATAACCATATTTTTACAACTATAATGTTTTTTTTTATTTTTTTATTTTTTTAAATTATTTATTTATTCATGAGAGACAGAGAGAGAGAGAGGCAGAGACACAGGCAGAGGGAGAAGCAGGCTCCATGCCGGGAGTCCGAAGTGGGACCCAATCCCGGTACTCCAGGATTACGCACTGGGCCAAAGGCAGGCGCTAAACCGCTGAGCCACCCAGGGATCCTCTATCATGTTATTTTTAAATCACAGTTCATACACATGCTGGCTCGTGGGTGGTAGAGTTTTTAAACGGTTTAGTTTAGTTGTTTTTTTTTTTTTTTTTTTTTTTCAGTTCTGAATAAGTAGCTCATCTTCCTCCCATCCCCAATCTACCAATCTCTTTTCTTCCCTATGCTCTTATGTTGGGGTATTTGGTTGTTTATATGATTATCTTTCCATAAGCTAAGAGCTCGTTGGGTAGTAAGCAAATAAATTATTTCTTTTTTGTTGAACTAAAATGTTAGAACTCTTTTGATAGTAGAACTACCACAAGTAGGCTTAAATTTGCTTTAACAATAAGTGAAGGGAAGTTAGAAATAGTTTATCACACAGCGAGCATGTAAGTCTTTACTAAAAAAATTAGTAAATTTTTACTGAAATCCTGAATATCCTAAAAAAGTATTATGAAGTAAATGATTGGGCAGAAACCCTTCTTAGAAATGACATCTGTGAGCACTTCAGTGTATCTCCACATGGCCTTTTATTGTCATGCTTACCTAGCCCATTTATTGGTGGGCATTTCAGTTCCAGTTTCCACAAATAATAAAAAAAAATTACTGTGTTGAAGATTATTGTGTTTCTATTTATTCAGTTACTGTTTAGGAATAACTTCTTAGTGGCTTTTTAGTTAGAAGGCATTAATGACTTTATATATATATTGCCATTGCCCTTCGGAAAGCCAGTAGGGTATTGAGAGTCCAATTTTATCAACGATGTTTAAATCTTTGCCAAACAGACTGAACGTAGTATTTCAAATGAAATATTTTACAATATGAGTTTGATCATCTCATAGTGTATATATTGCCTATTTATGTTTCTTTTTTGCTTATTCCTTTGCATTTCTGTGGTGATGATTATTGTATTAGAGTATTGTATGTATTAGGATTGTTAGCCTTCTGTCATATATACTACATATTTTGTTTGCTTTGTGAGTGTAAGTTGTTTATGGTGATTGAGGAAGGTTGTTTTTGTATGATTTTAACATTGAAATGCTTTCATTTTTTATGTTATGTCTGTCAGATGTTCACTCGATTGGTTCTGCCTTTGGTGTCAGGCTTACAAAAGTCTTTACCTTATCAGAGTTATAAAAGCATATATCCTATATTTTATTCTAATATTTGTAATAGTATTTTGTTGTTTTATTTTATTTGAATCTTTAATTCATCTAAGATTTGAAGTTGGCATTTCCCCCCAAATTTCTCTTTCAAAATTTTCAGTGTTAAAACCAAGCATAATTGTCAAACATGTTAAATATCTTCTTGTAGGTTTATAGCCATTAACTATAATACACATAGAGAATTATAATAGGATTGAATATTTTTCAGTAAGTTAAACACTTACTGGTTGCAAATACTTCATTATATTAAGTATAATTAAATGCATGGCAAGGATCTTCTCCAAGGATCTTGAATCTTAATAGGTTAGATGAGTATACACAGTCATAACCATAGTGCACATCTGAGATTGAAAGTAATTTGAAGTACAGTAAATTTCCAAACAGATGGCAGGTACTCTTGCAGAAGACATGGAAAGAAAGCTCCCAGTCCTCATCTAGTCACTTTGTTTTTGTTTGCATATTGCTAGGGAGGAATTGAAGATTTAAAGTAATACTGCAAACATATTGCAGTGCAATATGCAGGAGATTGAAATAGAGATGAGACTAAAATGCAGAGTCCATTAAGATTGCTTTACAGTAAATGTTACTTGTAAGGGCCTGAGCTGTGGGGCACAGAGGGTAGAAAGATAGGCAGTCTTCTCTCAGTTCATAACAGGGCATTAGCTGGCTGTCCTTTTCATATATTGATGTCTTGCTTCCTCAGCTTCAAGTGTTTCCTCGGAAGGGACTTCTCTGATCACTCTTGTAGAAGCAAACAGCAAGCAGTATTAAATGTGGAGTAGCCGTTTGAAGAAAATTAGCCACAAAGGGAGGAAATAGGATAACTTGGAAATGAGTAGAAAGAGGAATAGAAGATTAATTAGCAGATTAGTAATAAGCAGAAGACTAATTTGAGGGAGAGATTAAAGTTTTAAGTACCTTGAGGGGTATTATTGATGAAGAGGGTGGAGGTCATATGGGAGGATTCCATTCATACAGGAAGAAGATCAACTTTGATCCCTTCAGGGCTTTGAGCCCTGAAGGAAGGAAAACTAAATAAATGAGATACTGAAAAAATGTAGGAGTATTGGGAAAGTAAAGTGGCATTGATCTCTGTGAGTCTGGCTCAGTGATTGGGATCTTGGAGAATGGTTTTGGAATACCTGTGTTAGCAGGTATTCCTTAGAGAGGCAGGAGGTACAGGAAAGGATTACTGAACAAGTAAAATGAATTTATGGAGGGCCTACTCAGCAAAGTGTGGAAATGTAGCCATCTGAAGGTAAAGATAATACAGGACTGGAGTTTGTTGTGGCAGGTGATTGAGGTGTCAGGAGAAGATGATTTAGGGCAGCCTGGGTGGCTCAGTGGTTTAAGTGCCGCCTTTGGCCCAGGGCCTGATCCTGGAGACCTGGGATTGAGTCCTACATCAGGCTCCCTGCTTGGAGCCTGCTTCTCCCTCTGCCCCCACACCCCGCCCCGTCTTTCATGAATGAATGAATGAATGAATGAATGAATAGATAAGATCTTAAAAAAAGAGAGAGAAGATGATTTAAATATCACAGCATGTTATCTCATGCTTGGGAGCAAGGCATGTGAAACCAGGAAGGAATTGATGGACTGAGAGAATAGAAGAGAATGGAGGAATCGGAAAGAAGATGGGCATAGGAAAGTTTCAGTAGATCAAAATGTCAAAAGTAGAAGACAAGGAGTGTTACCCAAGAAGATCTTACAGATCTCTAATGAGATGGAGAGTATATCAGGTGAGAAGGCAAGGTGCATGCAGTCCAGGGATTAAGAGGCCACTCAATCAGAAGGTAATGCTTACAGATCTTGAACCTATAGAAAGGTGAAAGAAATAAATGAACAGGGAAAATAGAACCACTTATCAGAGTCATTGAGGAGAGAAAGTCAGAAGAAGGATTTTTACCAAGATGAAAAATTACAGATTAGAGAACTACAGAAACCGAAAGCAGTTTGTACTGGTGAAGTATAACGGAGTTACTAGCCCTAGCTTACTAAGTTGAATGTTAGTGTGCAAGTACAGTAAATTTAGCTGTTAAGAATTTCAGTAGGACAATTGTGGGCCTTGATACTGTGATGGATTCTTGAAAATATCAAGGAGTCAAATTGGGCTTGCAAGTTTGCTTGGTAGCAACTACAGTATATTTGATGGTATTAGAGTACAGTGCCCCATCCTTTATTCCAGCCACCAGCAGTTATTACTTTTTCTTTAAGCTTGTGATTATTACTTTTAGAAAAATCTTTCAAATTAAGTAACTAAGGACTTCATTAGGCTCACTATTCCAAATGTGGTTCTTAACCAGATGTCTGTCAAGGGAGCAGAAAACACAACCATTATGGAATGTATTCCCTAGTAATTTGTTATAAATTTTTGTGTATTATGTCTCTCTGACTCATAATTAGTTAATTGATATGAGACCAGAAAATCATAATTTTCCTTCCTCTTAGGAACTGAAAGTATACATATGAAAATTAGTAAGCTTTTTTGTATAATCTTTATTTGTAGACCATTCGGAGAAAGAAGAAAGTTCAGATACCAGTTAGTCGTCCTGATCCTGAACCAGTGTCTGAGAATGAAGATAGTTATGATGAGGAAGTCCATGACCCAAGAAGCAGCCGTGGTGGTCTGGTCAGTAGAAGGAGTGAGAAGAGTTGGGCAAGGGACAGGAGTGCAAGCAGAGAGAGGAGTTTGTCTCCACGGTCTGATAGGCGATCTGTGGCCTCCAGTCAACCTCCCAAACCTACCAAAGTCACATTGGTGAAATCCCGGAAAAATGAAGGTATTTTCTTCCAACTCATTTATCATTTTCACATGAAAATATTAACACTAATTGTGATAAGTAAAATTGCCATCCCTTCCTATCTTTGCTTTGTTGTCTATTGTTTTATCTTCATTGTTATGTCCTGTTTGCAGGTATCTTCTCTTGAATTATTTGTTATAGCAGATAATCCTTCAAGTAAATTGTCCAGTAGTTGGATTTTGGATTTCTTATTGTGATTAGAGTAACCAAATACAAATTACGCTAACAAATGTCATACCATTCATACCAAGCTGAAATTTAGTGTTTTTACCTAGCTGTTAGGATCAGTAGTAGCATAGCCATGGGCTTGGGGGTCGAGGTTGGGCAGAATACTTTTTAAATGAAGAGATTAAGGGGAAGGAGCTCCTAATAGGGCATGCATCTCTTTATAAGGCAGGACATTTTTTTTAACTTAAGATTTTCTTTATTTATCTGAGAGAGAGAGAGCATCAGCAGAGTGGGAAGGGCAGAAGGAGAAGCAGACTCCTCGCTGAGCAGGGAGCCCAATGCAGGACTTGATCCCAGGATCCTGAGATCATGACCTGAGCGGAAGGCAGTTGTTTAACCACCTGAGCCGCCCAGGTGCCCTTATAATGTAGGACATCTTTAAAATTTTTGAAACTGAAGCTGCCTCCCCTCACTTAATCATATTTCTAAGTGTGGCATCCTCCTGCAGTGGACATGTCTCTCAAATGCAAGAAAGCTTCTATGACTGGTCATTTTGGTACAAAGGTGTTATACTAAGAATATGATGCAGGCTCATTTTGATCTACTCTGCCAGCATCTGAAAGACCTTTTTCTAGTTCTTGTTCCCCACTCTACTCTGTAGTAGACTTCTCAAACTGTCTACCATTGCTATTTCTACTTCATTTTACTACTCATTCTTTAATCCTCTCTGGCCTGGTATCTTTTCACCTTGTTCTCCAAACCGTTCACATTAAATCCAGTAAAAGTTTTTAGTCTCTATTTTACTTGCCTTTTTAGTACCATTTTGCATAGCATTAACCACTTCCTATATTTTGAAATAATGTCTTCTCTTGACTACAAGAGAATGGTAATACTGTGTCCTTCTGGGGTCCCCCATCCCCTTTCTGTATCCTTTGCAAGTTCTTCTCCTCATCCTACTCTTATTAGGTAGATTTCTGTTCCAGAATCTCTTTTTTTTCTTCAACATAACCTCTTTAGGCAGTCTGATTTGACTCATCACTTCAGTTATCTGCTGCTGATGGCAAAATTTGCTTCTCCAGTCTGTGCCTGTGTCTCTTGGGTGCTGGGTAACCACTAGGCATATTAACTGTGGTGTTCCCCGTAGCTCCCTCAAACTCAACACATCTCAGATGAAACTGACATCTTCCTCTTAAAATTTTGTTTCTTACAAAGTCACTCATTAGATATATTCTCATCTACCAGTTTCTCATGCCAGTTATGGATGCCATGTGTTTATCGCTAATTTCTCTCATACATTTAAGGTGTAAACATGATGGCTTGATATACATATATATATTATAAAATGGTCATAAACAGATTTATCACAGTCATCATTTATACGATACCTTAGTTACCTCACATCCTCTAATAGTTACTTTCGGTGGGGGCGGGGGTCTGGTGAGCAACTATCACCTCTTTTTTTTAAATTTATTTATTCATGAGAGACACACAGAGAGAGAGAGAGAAAGGCAGAGACACAGGCAGAGGGAGAAGCAGGCTCCATGCATGGAGCCTGATGTGGTACTTGATCCTGGATCCCCAGGATCACGCCCTGGGCCCGAAGGCCGCACCAAACTGCTGAGCCACCCGGACCTAATGAATCTCGAAAACTGGTTTCTGGATCCCTTCCTGTCAGTTCTGGAGCCACCTTCACAGGGTTAGAGGATCCTCTGGACGTTTCTCTCTGTTATTTTTTTGCTTCTTAGTTCTCAGTCCCTGCTGCCCTACTGTTACAGCTTCAGCGAACCTGCCAAGTCTTTATACATATTGATGCATTTGTTTTTAACCATTGTGTCTCTACCCACCCACCCCCAATCTCACATACACATGCATACACGTACCCTCATCCTTCTAGTTGAGTAGTGTTTCCACTTCAGTATTTCTTCTTCAGGGAGGCCTCCTCTGATTCCACACTGGACACGGAACCCTGTATTGCCTCGTCTCATGTTTATATTTGCCCCTGCTGTGTGTGTGAGTTGTTGAAGTGCAGGGACTACCTCTCATTTGCTGCTATTTATCCATAGTGCCTGGTGCATAGTTAATACTTACCTAAGGAAACACTTGGAGTAATTGAATATATGAGGATTATTTTGAGGTCATTTCTGTATTGGTCATTTTTCAGCTTTTCATCTTAAATAAGGAAAGGCTTGTCATCTATTGATATTTTTCTGTGATATAACAACCATTTCTTAAAGTACATATACTTGACTGCCTAGATCTCCTAAAAAGTCATTTTATTTTTTTACCCTATTTTTCCCACTTGTGAGCACTCTTTGTGTATTTGCCTTAAGTTAAGCTGCAACTTTGATACAATTTTTAGAAGCTTGAGTTAGACCTGCTACCCATCCCATATTAAAAACAAAAAACCACGTCTTGGGTTTTTCTTCTTTAATGCAGAAAGGCACAGTTCTTTTCTCTCTCCTGACAGACCCAGGGAGCAGTGCTTTTCCTCTTGATGTCACGTTGTCATCATTGTTCTAATATACAAATAGACAAAATTCTATAGTTTTGCAGGTCCCTGGACAGTTTTCTCTCCCAGTGCCTTCTTCAACTCTAACCATTTCCTCACCCACAGATTCCTTTGCTTTCACATTGACATGCACACTTTTTTTGATGATTAGAGGAAATGGCATTTTTGCAGGGTAACCAAGAATAATTACTTGTTATTGATTGTACTTCAAAAAATGTGATTATTTTTTATATTTTTAAAACTCCATTTAAGTGTCATAGCATTCTACACTAAAGATATTTAAATATATTATTTCAGAATATGGTCTTCGATTGGCCAGCCATATATTTGTAAAGGAAATTTCACAAGATAGTTTGGCAGCAAGAGATGGCAATATTCAAGAAGGCGATGTTGTATTAAAGGTATAGTCCTATTCTTACCTTTTAATGAACTGAAATAGAAAACAAATTCTAGTGTAACTATACAGCTTTCTCATGTTCAAAACAATTTTACCAAAAAATTAAAAATCACTGGGGCACTGGATGGTTTGCCATTTATAATGGACAAAAATGGTTTGTCCATTATTACATGTCAACACTGATGTTTTTCTTTAGGCATGGAGTCATCCTCAGCGAACTAATCACTACAAATCAATAGCATTCCCTGGTAGGAGCTACTTTGTAGGTAGTATGTCTAGTCTTATACAATAAGTGGTTTTGATAACTGCTCTAAGTATTATTGAAATGTTTGTTAGTTTGCTTGTAAGTCATAGAAAGTGACAGGCTTTTGGAGATAGGCTTGGGGATACTAATTTGGGTTTTCTGACAAAGCAACAATATGGTAAAGATTTTATTATTTCAGTAAAAAAGACTACTTTGAAATACAGGAAGGTGTAAAGGGAATATTTTGGTTCTTAAAGCAAGCTGAGGAGTAATTTAAATATTCCTGTTTCATAACATTAATATTTGTAATTTTGTCATTTACGTTCAACCTAGTTTCTTTTCTGTTGCAGATAAATGGTACTGTGACAGAAAATATGTCACTGACAGATGCAAAGACTTTGATAGAAAGATCTAAAGGCAAGTTAAAAATGGTAGTTCAAAGGGATGAACGGGCTACCCTATTGAATGTCCCTGATCTTTCTGACAGTATCCACTCTGCTAATGCTTCTGAGAGAGATGGTAAGTATAATTCTGTTTAGAAAGTCCCTTTAGTTTCCTAATTAAAGTAGTAGGAAGGTTTGATATGTTTGAGTGAAATCACTTTCTACAAACCAGATACCATCAAAATCTAAGAATTTTATATATATATATATATATATATATATATATATATATATATATATGGTGGAGGATTTACTTTTAATTACAATTTTTTCTAGTTTTATTGAGAAAAAAATTGACATACATCAGTGTGGAAGTTTAAGGTACATAGCATGATGGTTCGATTCCCATATATTGTGATGTGAAATGATTACCATAGTATGTTGGTTAATGTCCATGATCTTCTCCTATAGATAAAAAGAAAAAAGTTCTCCTTGTGATAAGAATTCTTAGGATCTAGTCTCTTACAGTACTGTTAACTATAGTCATCGTGTTGTATATTACATCCCTGGTATTTTGTAACTGAAAGTTTGCACCTTCCTCTAATTCTCCTTCCTTTTCCCCTCCCTGGGCCCTTCCTGGTAACCACAAATCTGGTATCTTTTTCTGTGAGTTTGGTGGTTGTGTGGGGTTTTATTTTTTGCGGTTGGTTGTTTTGTTTTTGTCTTTCTCTGACTTATTTCAATTAGCATATGCCTTTAAAGTCCATTGAGGTCCATCGATGTTGTCACTATTTTTTTTTTTTGTAGACAGCTCACCATCGTTTATCAGTGGTTGATGAAGTTAATGCTTAAATCAGCAATTTTATATGAAATTATATTTAGTAGCATATATACATTATCATTGGAATACCTTACATTTTACTCTAGTCATTTCATGGGAAAATAAATAGCACCCTGTTACTTAACAGATATTTCAGAAATTCAGTCACTGGCATCAGATCATTCTGGTCGATCACATGATAGACCTCCCCGCCACAGCCGGTCACGGTCACCTGACCAACGATCAGAGCCTTCTGATCATTCCAGACACTCTCCACAGCAGCCCAGCAGTGGCAGGTAAATTCTACTCTATTGTTAATATAGTATGTGCTTGATACATAATATTGGTTACAAATAAAACTAGAAGATAGATTTTGTTTTGGTTATCAAGTTTAGGTCAGGGTTTGTGTGTGTGTATGTGTGTGTGTTTCTGTTGGTTTTTTTTTTTTTTTTAATCAATTTAGGGATTATCTAAAAAACAGGTCAGTGAAACTTCTTAAAGAGCAAAAAAGTAAGTATCTTAGATACGCAAGCTACATAGCTTCTTGTCACTACGGTGTAGCACAGAAGTATAACTGTAGACGGTATGAGAACAGGCAGAGAGTGGTATTCCAATGAAACTTTTTATAAAAACAGTTGGCCTTAAGCTGCAGTTTGCTGATCCACTGCATTAGAAGATGCTACCCAGTTTATAGAGTCTGTTGCTTGGGAAAGTTAACTATTCTATCAATACTTTCCTAGACAGTGTTACCTGGACTTTGTTTTCCCTTTTAAAAATACACTTTATGGTATTTATGCCAAAGATTCTGGTATACTAGTAGTATATGATTTACGTGAGTTTATATGATCTTTGGGGTTGCAAATACTTTTGAGAAACTGAAACCTATGACCCTTATCCCTAGGAAAGTACACATGTACATATACATGTATCATTTTACAACAAATTTGTGGACACCCTGAGGGCTCTAGGCCACCAATTGATCTATGATTTTTAACAATAATCCATATGGAGATCTTGAGGAGGCACTTGAAAATTTAAGCAGAACAGTTTAGGATTAGAGATGGTGATTTGATTTATTTGCTGGGGGTGTTAGCTCAAGCCATATAAGTTGCTAAATTTGCTAAGAAAAACAAACGTGGAGAGGCCAAGAACTGGACCGTGGGAAATACATTCTGTGAGGAAGCAAGGAAGACGTAAGCAGAAAAAGGAGGAGTATCTAGCCAGAAGAAAGCTTTTTAAAAGATGTTAAAAGCCAGCTGGTTTTAGATATTTTTGAAGCTGATTCTTTATAAATTTCAAATATTTAGATTTATAAATTATATTAACTCTGATCTTTATTTTAAGATTGTAATGATTTTTTAAAAAGGTATATTAATGTTACATGCCATCCTGGTTTATCTTATAACTGATTATTATTTTTAACTGCTGCAAGTTAATATATTAGTTCTTAAAATTTTCCTGACACAGCAGGGATGTTACCTGGAAAAGGACTGCTACCACAACACATACACAGTGGTATAACTAACACCCTTGGGTGATTCATGGGAGCAGCTATAATTTTAACACATTTCTCTCACCTACAAATGGTACTGGTATCAAACAATTTGGACATGATATCTTAAAAAAAAAAAATCATCCAGATATTGGCCATTAGTTTTTATTGTGAGCAAATTTGAAATCTTAGAAAGTTTTTTTGATGTCCTTTTTTTCTTTCCCTACTTAGATTTCATTTACACTTGGCATCTGTAACTTACAAGTTGCGGGGGTTTTTTGTTTTGTTTTGTTTTTTAAGAAAAGATTTTTTTTATATTACATTTGGGGTGTTTTAATTGGGAACCTCAGGTATTCTCATGGGTAGCGCCAGTTATCATGAGATCTTTTAAAAATACAGAATTCTGGACCCTGTTCTTAGGTAGAGGAATACTGTTTTTTTTTATTGTTGTTGTTTTTAAATTCCTGGTGTCATTCTCTTCCGTGCACCACCAGATTTAGGAACTTTTGGTTAGAACATGTAGCATATACTAAAGAAAAAATAATGCTTCGACTACAGAAGACCCAAAGTACTAAGATTATTTCCAAATTTTTGTGCTGAGAATTTAATTCCTGAGTACTCTGAGACCTGCCCATAGGCAAGATATACAGAGTACCAGTTCTTAAAGGTTTTGTTTCTTCCCCTAAAGTTCATGTTAAAAGTAACTATGGAGTTGTAGAGATTATCTTGTTTTTAGAAATAATTTAGATGTTCTTTGAGAGTAAAATCCTAGTATTAAAAAACACCATGGGTCCTACACAGCATTCCATCATCAATACAACCTACTTAATTCTTCTACATGACGTTCTTTTCTGAGAGAGTAAATGTTACATGGACAGACCTCTTGAAAAAAACATATGAGCCTGTTAATTCATTATAACTAGGTGAGCAACATATCCTCACTGTTTTCTAGA
This sequence comes from Vulpes vulpes, assembly GCF_048418805.1. Taxonomy (NCBI): domain Eukaryota; kingdom Metazoa; phylum Chordata; class Mammalia; order Carnivora; family Canidae; genus Vulpes; species Vulpes vulpes. Next base: position 87,114,270 of record NC_132793.1, on the reverse strand, counting down.
ACAGGGGTTGGCAGACTACAACGTATGGACCAAATAAGCCTGTTGCCTGATTTTGCAAATAAAGTTTTATTGGAACCCATCCTGTAATGGTGTATTTGAGTGATTGCAACAGAATATATATGGTCACAGAGCCACATCAGGAAAATGTTAGCCAGTTCCTGGTCGAGAATGCTAAAATAATCTGTTTTTAAAATAAAAAACAGGTATGCCTGGGTGGCTCAATAGTCTGCCTTCAGCCCAGGGTGTAATCCCGGAGTCCTGCATCAGGGTCCCTGCATGGAGCCTGTTTCTCCTCCCTCTACCTGTGTCTCTGCTTTTCTCTCTCTCTGTGTGTGTGTCTCTGGTGAATAAATAAATAAAATATATTTTTAAAAAACCTAAAAAACAATACATGTATAGAGATAATTATTACAGTGATTTTCTTATGTCTGATACTTGTTGCCAGGTTTGTATTGTATTTTATTCAGGGTGTTTCAAGCCCACTTTGGGCCAAGACTTGTGCTCTAGGAGCTAGGGATACTGAGGGAGTCTAAAGCTGGTGGCACTGCTTCATGATGATTACCAAGTAGCTTTCACTGAGAAGATTCTTCACTGATTGCACTGTGATCCCTGCATATCTAGAGAGTATTTGATTTGCAGGCTATGTTCTAAACTTTTGCTTAGTTACAGTTTACTCTCCCTACTACTTAGCATTTAATTTAACATATCTGTTTTATGGCTTCTCCCCCTAGAGTGACAGCATATGTTTACCTTTTTTATTCTGTCCTATAAACTGTTATATAAAGGTGACTGTTATGCTACTGATTATCATAGGCAGGTGCAAAGAAAAAATTCTATTGCAGTGAAAGCTCAGATGGAACTCAGATGAATTTGGATTATAAAAATTATGCTTTGTATTACTTATACTCAGTTATTCCATAAACTGACAAAGTTTACTTAAGGCCTAAGTTGTTGTCTGAAGTCATTAAGGAATGGATATTAACAAATAGAAAAGGTTTAATTTATATTTAGCATATATGTTTAATAAAAATGGTTGCTTTTGAAGTACTTGAAAGCAATGTTTTAAGAAGATTGAAACTTTGTAAAATTTTTAAATATTCTCTTTACTCATTGTTTCTCCTGAGAGAGGATGCTTCTACTAAATTCTTAAGTTAGTGTTATCAGTATTGATGTAGTTTATGATATAACAAATGCATAATAGTAAAATTAAATTTTACAAATGAGAAATATCTAGACTAAATCCAACTAGTCTAGAAATATCTAGACTAAATCCAACAGTTGAGCCCATTTAAGCTGATATATTTGAGATCAAACCTTTTACCTATATGGTCCACTTTTTACTATCAGTATTTTACTATACAAGATTGAATTTAGCTCATGATCTTGTTCTCCAAGAGTACTAGATAAATCCCAATACCTATGCATATAGGGCGTATTATGTATCTGCTTAAATGGCTTAGAGAAGTCTTGGCTTTTAGATTAAAGAACATTTTTTTAATTTGCACGCTTTACATTTTCTTTTACCTTCCATAATTGTTTTCTTAGGTATTAGAGAACCAAATATTCTTTAATTCTACTATATGTAGTTTCTGTCAGATACTGCTTGAACCAAATATTCTTTAATTCTACTATATGTAGTTTCTGTCAGATACTGCTTGGTTCTTGCTGGAACTTTGCCAATAGGCTAAAAATTTGAGATGTTTATATGTATCAGTTGTACATTTCTTTTTATTATTTTAAAATGTGTGGGGTCCCTGAGTGGCTCAGTGGTTTGACGTCTGCCTTCGGCCCAGGGCATAATCCTGGAGTCCCACATCGAGCTCCCTGCATGGGGCCTGCTTCTCCCTCTGCCTGTGTCTCTGCCTCTCTCTCTCTCTCTCTCTCTCTCTCTCTCTCCCTCTCCCTCTCCCTCTTTCTCTGTCTCTGTCTCTCTCTCTCTGTCTCTCTCAAATAAATAAATAAATAAATAAATAGAAGTGCCTATCTTCTGACTGATGAATTTCAAATTTTGTTTTCTGATTTTGGTTTTAGTTCTTTATCTTAAAAATAGTTTTATTACTTCCAATTTAATAGATAGATGCCTTATTCAGAACAAGATTTACATGTGATAATGTTGGTAATTAATTTGGTGTAGGTATATACTGCTACATTTTCTTTTTTCATGCTATGAAGTCCCTCAGGTTGTTTGTTTTTGGTTTCTTCTTCATCTGTGAAAGAAAGAGCCAGGTAAAAAATAATTTTTGAAGTGTCTCAATGGAATCATTAATGGATTAATGAATTCTTCCCCATGGCTCATATGTCTTATAGTCAGACTAAGGCAGTAGGTGGTGAGTTGATGCAGCACAGTGAAGGTTCAATATAAACCAGTTCAATATAAACCAGTTATATTGACAGTATCCTGCTAATCCTTTTTTTTTTTTTTTTTTTTTAAGATTTTATTTATTCATTCATGGGAGATAGAGAGGCAGAGGGAGAAGAAGGCTCCACATAGGGAGCCGGACATGGGACTCCATCCCGGGACTCCAGGATCATGTGCTGGGCTTAAGGTGGCGCTAAACCGCTAAGCCACCCGGGCTGCCCTATCCTGCTAATTCTTACTAAATATTTATTGATGTCATATATGTGTTATACATCACGTCCTGAACAATCTAGGCAAGATTCCTGCTGTCATAGAACTTTGAGGCTTATATCCAGGTGAAGAAAACAGGTACATTTGAAATATGCAAAAGTAATTTCCTTTAGTGATAAGTAGTATAAAGAAAATCAGGGTAGTATGATAGTGAAGGCCAAGGGGACAATATTAGATAACCTGATCAGAGAAGAAGGCTCCTCTAGAGTGACTTCTTGAAATGAGTAAGAAAGAACTCTCTAGGTGAAGATAATTACAGAATAAGATCTAGCATGCACCGTTTCTCAACTTGTTGAAATAACAGCAAGATAACCTATGTAGCAGCATCACAAGAGCAAAGGAGAGAGTGATTGGAGTTCTAAGAAATATTTTCTTCTGTTTTGGAAAAAATTGTTTCTTTAGGAAAAATGTGGAAGTTGTTTTTGTTTTTGTTTTTGTTTTTGTTTTTTTAAGTTGTTTATTGGGACACCCGGGTGGCTCAGCAGTTGACTGTCTGCTTTTGGCTCAGGGTATGATCCTGGAGTCCCGGATCGAGTCCCACATCAGGCTCCCTACATGGAGCCTACTTCTCCCTCTGCCTGTGTCTTTGCCTCTCTCTCTCTCTCTCTCTCTCTCTCTCTCTCTCATGAATAAATAAATAAAATCTTTGGGGGAAAAAAGTTGTTTATTACTTTAATTGGGATTTTTTTGTTGTTGTTAGATTCTTTGTCTAACATTTCAAAAGGAGTAGAATATTAATGACCCATCCTGAACTTTTGTTACTTAGATGAGAGCCAACTTGTTTTCAGTCCTTGGTAATTTTAGGTTACCAGGTTAAAATTCTAAGCTGAGGCTTTGTTTTTGATATGCTTTCTAAGGAGCCAGGCTGAGGGAACACTGTAGTTGGTGCACTTCTCTACTAATTAACTTGAAACCCAAGTGTAATAATATGTGTGTTCATCGAGTGCTATCAGCCTTAACTTCTAAGGGAGGACTATGGATCTAATGGCAGAAAAACAAACAAATATTCTACTTTATAGCCACAATTTAAACAGTAAAAGTATGAATTTTATTTAATTCATTAGCTTTCATACAGGTACAATAGAAAACATAAAATATGATATTTAAAAATGGACTACCCACTTGGTAACGTGTTAAGAATAGTAAATGTATGAAAACTCTTATTTCCAGATTTAAATAACATAGAACAGTCTTCTCTTGTCTTTTTGAGAACCTTTTAAAAAACGAGGGGAGTGTTGCAACATTGGTCTCTTGTAAAATCAACCAAACATACCACTCAGTCAAAAGGTTGTTTTACTCTAGGGGTGCCTGGGTGGATCATTCCATTGAGCATCTGACTCTTGGTTTTAGCTTGGATCATGATTTCAGGGTCACAGAATGGATCCCTGAGTCTGGCTCTGTGCTCAGTGGGGAATTGGGTTCTCTCTCTTTCCTCCTCTGTTTCTCCCCTACTCACATATGTGTTCTCTCTCTGTCTCTGTCTCTGTCTCTCAAATCTTTAAAAAAAAAATTGATTTTCCTCCAGGTATTAAACTAAGTACCTAGTAATCATTGCACCACCAATGAAGGCTTAAGTATGCTATCCTCAAATTAAAAAAAGTCTTCCTCAGTGCTTCTCATTATTGAAAATTATGCATTCCTACAAAAATCATAGTTTGAACAAGAGATCTGTTTTCCTTCTAAATCAGATGGACTAGGTTAGTCATCACTATCATAAATAAGCATGTGAGATGAGAAGCTCTGTACAAAATGATAAACTTCATAAAAGTTTGTATCTGTGTTATTGCCTGAAAGACATTTGCCAAAATGAGCAGTCTAAGATACTCAAATTTTTTCAAAAGCATACACACACACGTGTGTGTATTTCTAGAAAGTAGGTTACAGTGTGTAAAGAATAAACTTAAACTGTAGGAATTTAGCTTGTAAATTCGCAAAATAAGTACAGTTATTCCTTGCCTTCTCAGCATACCACACTTCACTTCTGTGTCCACATACCAGCTTAGTATCTTTGCATGTCTGCCTTTGTCATCCCTAGAATTTTGTTTGTGCCATGCAGAGATTGTTAATTTTTTTTATTGCTATTAAGGAGGAACTACAATGTATAAATATCTTTGTTTCCATATAAGATTTAGAAGATGTAGCAGTGGTTGCAACATTCCTTATTTATTTATTTAAGATTTTATTTATTTATTCATGAGAGAGACAGAGGCAAAGACACATGCAGAGGGAAAAGCAGGCTCCCTATGGGTAGCCTGATGTGGGACTCAGTCCCAGGACCCCAGGGTCACGACCTGAGCCAAAGGCAGATGCTCAGCCACTGAGCCAGGTGCTCTGGTCGTAACATTCTAAATAGCCAGATTTGAGTGTGCCTTTAGTTTTTCTTTCTCATATTTTCTAGCTCTCCCGGCTGAACTCTCCTGTTGGTGGAGTATGGTTAAGCTAATTCCTAAACATATCTTTATTATTCATTATGCTGTGATAGCCCAATAATCTTTAAAGGAATTAGTATCTAGTTTTTGGTTGCATCCTAGGTTCTGTAGATCTTGCCTCCCTTTATGCAGTAAATGAGTTTCTGAAAAGAAAGTATAAATCTGTTTTTTAGGATAAGACATTTGGTATGTAATTAGGAATTTGAAGTTGGTTTTATAAAAGAATGTTTTACTGGAGTGAATGTTCAGCCTCAAGTTTATTTTCTGTATTAAGGACATTTTTAAAATAAGGCATGACCGACCAGTCACTTGAGAAGGTGTTTGGGAGCCAGAAGCATGAGAGAATGCTTCATAAATGGGCAGTCTGGCATGTTTTGTCAGACAAGGTCCAGTCAAGACAGGAAGGTGAGTGCGGAGTGAGCCTAGCACGTTTAATGTAAAGAGATTAAATTTAACAGAATTGGAGTAACAAAGATTTCGCTAGTAAGAAGTAAAGGGAACTCTAAAGAATATAAGGAGCAGCCACTCCCCCTGGTGCTGAGAGGGGATGCCAAAGGAAGAGGCTCCCCCACCTAGCTAGGGCTCAGAGCCAGCCTTGTTGGACTTTTCCAATCCCCATGGCTCACTGAATGGCAGAGAATTCAGCTGTGGTGTGTCGCCAGAAGAAATATTTCCTCTAAAGTGCTTAGTAGGGGATCCCTGAGTGGCTCAGCCATTTGGCGCCTGCCTTTGGCCCAGGGCGCAATCCTGGAGTCCCGGGATCGAGTCCTGCATCGGGCTCCTGGCATGGAGCCTGCTTGTCCCTCTGCCTGTGTCTCTGTCTCTGTCTCTATCATAAATAAGTAAGTAAGTAAGTAAGTAAGTAAGTAAGTAAAAAAAATAATAAAGTGCTTAGTAAAGGAGTTTCCTGGACAAGCGTCTTGTTGGAGACCTTGTACTACAAAACTGTCGTAGGGAGTCACCAGGGAAAACTGCTAACTGCCTGTAGTGTGCTGCAGGGGCCTGCTGAGGGAGCATACACCAGAACTCAGAGACTCCCTGACCAAGCTGCCTGCCCTCTGCATATAGGCCCAGAAACACTCATGATTTTAATTACACCTAAAGTTTGTCACTTAAAACAATTTGTTACTCCTTACTGATCTGATGAGTGTATGTTTATGTTGCTGTTACCCAATTTACACAGTTGATTGGATAAGACTTAAAGAAGGCTGTTTACAATGAGTTCATTTATGTGAATTGTAAAAACTCTGCAGAGACTTTTTACCCCTTCTTTAACAGCTGTCTTCAACAGAGTTTTTAACCAGATGAGAGTTTTTTTAGGTAAATGGATCACTGCCATTAGCTTGACATATAAATGAAAAATCCGGAAAATAAACCCTGTCTTCTGCCCTCCAGGAGAAAAACAGATGACCTTAAGAGGATCTTGAGGTCCTTGAGAATGTCTGAAATGTCTGTCACCACTACTCAGAGCCAGAGTCTGTAGATAAACATGAGTCTTGACTCGGAATAGAAGTGGTTTTTGTATAAAAGTAAGCCTTCGTCTTACAGCAAAAATTACTTTTTGTTTGTTTGTTTGTTAAACTTAGATATTATTTCAGAGGCAGTCAAGTAGATCATGTACAGAAGAGTTGAGGAGAGTATGTTTTCTTTTCATTGTCATAGCCTCACCAGCTTTTTTCAATAAGTGCCACTGATTGTAGACTGATTTCCTATGTCCAAATTCAGTTGTTGTCTTGTAATAGACATAATGGTCACATTTGCTCTTAATGGAGTTAACTGTAGATCTATATTGCCCAACATCGTTGCTACCAGCCATCTGTGGCTACCGAGTGTTTGAAATGTGGCCAGTCCAAATTGAGATATATTTTAAGTGTGAAATAACACATTGAATTTTGATGACTGAGCACACCAAAAAAGATGTAAATTACCTCATTAATAATTTATAGTTTACTTAATGAAATAATATTTTGAATATAATAGGTTAAATAAAATGTATTCACTGATTTTTACCTCATTTCATTTAATACATATTCTAGAAAGTTTACAGTTACATAGATGACTTGCTTCATAATCCTTTATAACAGCACTGCTCCCAATTTACATGTATTTTTGAATAATGCCTCCATCTTTTGGTAGATAGCAGAAATGCACTAAAAAGAGCAGTGATACTCCAAATATTAGTTGTATGAAAAATTTCATAGAATGATATGAGTTCCATTTACCTGAAGTGTTAAGTCATAACAATTAAGAATGTTTGGCAATACAATACGAAAATTAACCAATGGTGAAAATACTAGCAGTTTTATGTGATGGAGCAGGAGCCGTATTACACAACAATTGACCCATTGGTTATCATTATGGAGGATGTTTACATTATTATATTGATTCTAAGTTACAAGATGGTAGTTATCATTAATGTCAGTCATTTTAAATCTAGAACGTTTAAGTTATAAGAAAGGAAATCAATTGCAAATATTTATCTTAAGATCTTTTTAAAGTTTGTTGCAGAGCAATAGATCTCTAGAACTATTAAAGTTATGCATTCTTTAATCTTATTCTCTTTCTTTGAAATGTTCATATTTATAATATGTCATTTGCAATTTTTAATGCAAAGAATGTAAGGAGATCTTCTATTTTGTACTGCCTTTTGTACTTGAGGTGCCTAGAACAGTTTGGGGATAAAGCTTAATTGTATTTATTTATTCTTGAGCTAATTGTACCTGAGATTATATTACATAAGCAATGGCTAAACACTTTATGTTTTTATGTTTTAAAAATAGTTCATTCTGGTTTGATTCAGAAAAAACTTCGGCTTTTAGTTCTTCCTAAAAGACTATTTTATATACATGCAGCTCATATTAATATTTATATAACTTAAAACAGGAGTACATTCCCATTGAATAGTTAAGTGAATATGAAAATAGAAACTACGAAAAGTACTTATGTTTTATCCTTTCAGGAGAGTAACGGAAGAAACTTTTTCTTGATAAGAGACTTGTGTGCATTAATCAAACCAAATTCTTTGTTTAAAGTTAGACTTAATTCCATTTAAAAACAATAAACATTATTTTGCAATGAACATTGTTTTAAAATATTTTAAAACATTTCAATCTTTACTCAGTAAGTAATGTATACGTATTTTTTGTTGTAAAAATTGAAATAGTAGAGATAAATCTATTCCACTTGGGTACAATTTTGTCTACTCTGGGGGTGGGGGGAACACTGGTGCCTGATTGGTTACACCCATCTAGCTCTTTCTCCATGTATGCATGTGCACGTACGTCTATTTGTAGAGCTATGGAGACCCCTCATCCTGTCACACCATATACATCCTGCAGTTTGTGCTTCACATTTTGTTTCAGTTGTTCTTGTGTTTCTACACATAGCTCCCTTTCATTGTAACTTATTTTAATGTTAATTTTTATTTTCAATTATAAAAGCAAGAGACGCTTATTAGAACAAGTAAAATAGGTCAATTCCACCTTACCCCATCTCCCACTCCTCTTGAATTAAGCCTTTCTCCATACTTACGCACATTTTTATTTGGCATCACATGTAGAGTTTGTGTGTGTTTTTAGTAACTGAAAAGGTTAGACTCTGCACATTTTTCAGCTAGCTAATTTTACTTAGTACAAGGTGAACATCCTTCTGGCAGTGGATTACCAGATTCATTTCTGTTGATCATTTTTCTGTTGTTCTTCATTTCATCAGTCAGTAGTAGCTCTTTTGGGGAGTGTGCTGCAAATATAATACTTTATAATATCTTTTCCTATGTAATTAAACATTTTTAAGAGTGAAATATATTCATCTTTATGGCTTCTGGATATTTATCTTATTTGGAGATATCGCCCCCAATGCAAGATTGTACAGATTCTCTCCAGGCATTTTATAGTTTCTGATACTCTTGTTGCTGGCATTTTTTTCCCTTTTCGTTTTCTTTTGATTATAGAGGACGTTGAGGAAAATCAGTTGATTTTTTTTTAAATGTAGTTATAATTTTCTTTATATAATTTTAGTATTCTTTATTCTCACTAAAATTCTCCCAGTATTTCAAGCATATTATCTTACGATTATACCATCTGAGTCTTCAAAATAGTGGTAAATAACTGTAGTATTGGCAAGTATCACTATGTTGTTACTGATATTAGTGTAAATACAGTCAGAACTTCCCTGTTTAATATGGTGTTAGCTCTTGGTTTTGAAAAATAGTCTCCTATATATTTTTGGTTTATTTGTGATTTTTATTAGGAATGGCTGTTGAATTTTTTTTTCACATGCCTGTTTGATATTTTTTTCTTATATTTGGGTGTAATAATGAATTATGTGAATAGCTTCCTAATGTTAAGCCAGCCATATACTTGTAAAATAACCCTGCTGTGCTCATTGTATAATAAATTTTTAATACATTACTGTATTCCTTTAGCTAGCATTTTATTTAGAATTTCTTCCTTCATTTATAGTTTAAAATATTTGTTTTCTCTGTTTGTTCTATCATTGTCAAAGTTTTTAGTGTTAAGGTACGTTAGCCTCAGATTGAATTGCTGTAGAGCGTTTGAAAACTTTTTGAAATACATGAGATTTTTATAATACTATTTCTATGTATTACTGTGTTTGGAATTTTCCATAACAAAAGGTTTGAAAGAAAATGCATTCTTGAACATGTATTTATTTCTCTAGGATAAGCCTAGAAATGGATAGGTTTTATTCATGTTTGCCTTTTTTGTTTCAGTAAGTAACTCCCATTTTGCCCTCAAGTAGTTTTGCTTATTTACACTTATTTTACCCTCCCTGTACGAGTGTCTGTTTCTCCATGTCCTTCCCTATGGTTGATGTTATCGTGTTAGAGTTCTCATGAATGATGAGGTAATTTGAAGTTATTTTATTGTGCGTTTTCCTATTTACCAGGGAGGGTGAACATATTTCCTGTTTATTGTTACTTGTATATTTTTGGTGAATTGAATTGTCTCTTCCTAATACTCATTTTTCTCTTTGAGTTGTCTCTTTTAAACTCTTTTATAGTTCCCTATATGCTCTCAATATCAAATTCTTGTATGTGTTGTTAAGCCAACATATAAATTGGTCAATATATAAATATTAAGGTATTAAACTCACTATATATGTTAGGTCAAATTATATGAAATTGCTCATATTCAGCTGTTTGACCTAAAAAACTCCATTTTATTTGGTTTAACCAAAAGCAGTATAGATTTTTTTAATTGCTTGCATGTTTTGTAAATTTTTATGGAATCACTGTTGGCGTATGAGGGATTTTGGGCCTTGAGTCTTGCTTTATTAGCCCTCTTTTTTTTTTTTTTTTCTTAAGATTTTGTTTATTTATGCATGAGAGACGTGGGGAGAGAGAAAAAGTCAGAGACACAGGCAGAGGGAGAAGCAGGCTCCATGCAGAGAGCCTGATGTGAGACTCAATCCCAGGTCTCCAGGATCACTCCCTGTCCTGAAGGCGGTACGAAACTGCTAGCCACCCAGGCTGCCCAATAGTCCTCTATTTTTGCTGATACAAATTTTTAAAAAATATATTACGATTTGGACTTAATTCCATCTGAAATTGTTTTTTGTCATTAATATGCATAGAGATATCTAATCTTTCTCAATTTGTGAACATTTGTCCTAACATCATTTATTAAATAAATAGCATATTCTTTTTTGACAGTTTTGAACTGCCACTTCCATAATAAATTTTGCTACTGTGGATAGATTAATCCATTTTCTATTTTGATACTTTGATCTGTTTTTCTGTTTCTGTGGCAATACCACTCAAGTTTTAATTACTTGGTTTTTATAATATTTTGATAGCTGTTAGAGCAAACCCTTGTCATCATTTTTCAAGGTTTGCTTGACTATTCTTAGACTGTTTTCTTACAAATGGTTTTCACATTCATCTCTATGCTCATAATTTTTTAAATTTTAATAATGTGTAGTCTCCGGAGCAGAGAGGAAGAGAGAATTTCTAAACCTGGGGCTGTCTCAACTCCTGTAAAGCACGCAGATGATCATACACATAAAACAGTAGAAGAAGTTGTAGTTGAGAGAAATGAGAAACAAGCACCCAGTCTTCCAGGTAAGCCTAGCAAAAAACTATGTTGGGAAAACATTTGTAATCAGATTAAATAAAATAATTGTCAGAATTTACTGACAACTTGAAGATCCTTTAATGATTATGATTTTTTTTTTTTTGTACTTGGCTTCTAGCATATTCCTTATGGGTATGAGATTGACATGGATCAGTAGCTTTCATGAATTTTTAAAAATTTTTTCTGGATAGATAATTATTCATAGTTAACAGCTATTCACAGTGAGTAAAATTGTTCTCCAGCACTGCTCATTTAGGAGATATATTAGATTGGCTTAAGAAATTTTAAGTTATTTTTCCTATTGAAAGTGTTTTCATAAACACTGTTATACACCATAGAGATGTATATACCAGACCTAAGAATCTGCAAGTCTCCAAGATCCATTTGCTTGAAAGGCCAGGAGATTTGGATTCTAATGTCTTAGTTCCTTCTATCAAATCTTTTTGCTCTGCTTGTTTAGTGGCAAGAATGTGGATATTTAAAAACAAATTTTATCACAGTGAAGAGGTCTGCTTTGATTGTCTTAGAGAAATGTAGGGATTCTCCCTCCTTCCCTCTGTTCCTCACTATAGGGATATATATTAGAATTTGTAACTTTAAAATACATAACACATGTTCCTTATCAGATTCTCTGAGCTTATATTTTTGCTGATGAATTTTATATAAATTTTGTGGACTTCTTATTGTTTGGTTATTTTCCTAGTTGTTTACATTATTATTCCAGTTTTTAATAAAGTGATTCCTGTACAGTTTTTAATTTTTTCTTTCTTATAGAACCAAAGCCTGTGTATGCTCAAGTTGGACAACCAGATGTGGATTTACCCGTCAGTCCATCTGATGGCGTCCTACCTAATTCAACTCATGAAGATGGGATTCTCCGGTAATGTGATTTTAGACTTGTGTTGTCTTCTTTGTCCATTATTTAGTGTTATTTAAAGTGAGAATTTAATTGGAAACTATATTGTATATCCTTTTTAAAAGAGCATATACCGCTTAATGCTATGATTAAGGTTTTATTTCACATTATTTATGTGATAGAGATTAGAGAACAAAAAAGAAAGTTTTTGGATGTTGACTTTATTACCACAGTCACCTACCTAGTTTTCAGATCGGGAATTACAAAAATTAAAAGTTGTTTTCTGCTTGCTTAGATATCAGAATTTTCATGAGTTTTCTAATGCCCTGGCATTTGAAAAAACAGAAAACACCAGTGTTTCTCCATTTTCACACTATTGACATTTTGGGTCAGGTGCTTGTTGATTGTGGTGGACTGCCCTTCACATTGTGGATGTTGAGCCACATCCCTGACCACTAGCTCTAGTAGCACCTCCCAGTTACGACAACCAAAAATGTCTCTAGATTCTGCCAAATGTTCTTGGGGACAAAATCACCCTTGTTTGAGAACCTGTTGTAGATGAGTTAGCAATTCAAAAGTAAGTTTTTTATATTCCACACCTTTTATTGCTCTGTTCTATACATGATGAGATTGAGATGTAAATTTTTAAACCAGATTTCAAACCATCATGATAATCAATTTAGTCTTTGTTGCCTCTGTGGTGAAAGGAACAGGATGTGAGTAATTGAAAAATAACCAAACTCAAGTGAATTTGATCTAGATCCCTGCTCTTACCTGTTTTCTTTGCTAAAGAAAATTGGGTCGTTACTGCAAGACCTACCTAGATAGAAAGAACTCCTGAAATAGAAGGGTAGGACACAGTATTAAAATTGTATATTGTTAATATCAGATAACTGATAATTCAACATTTTAATAAATTATGAAGGAATTAGTTTCCTTCTTTTTCTTTCTTCAGAATTGCTTGAAAGCTTTTATAACTCTTTAAGGTTTAAGAAAACTCTAATGATTAATTCCAGAGACCTGTTTCCCAAGAGAGCCCTGAGGAACAGATACCAAAGAGGATTGAGGTTGTGGGTAGGATTGTACCTGAGCCAAGAAACCTTCAGTTACTCATTCAAATCCACTGGCTGGATTTGGGGCAGAAGTGGTTAATGGGTTTACTTTTAGTTACTGCAAGTAGTTGATGTAACACAGAGTAGAAAATGTCGGTCATCCTCGGATACATGATACTGTGATTGAACCTAAAGCTGTCTTTCAAAAAGACAGAGTTTACTAAGGGATATAGACTACAATCAACGATTTTTACTTTTTGAGATACACTAGATCAGCGCATGTTATGAAAGAACTATCAGGGACCTGGAGTCTCAAGGACTTTGAGGAAGTATTTCAAAAAGCTCTCTGTACTAACTGGTTTGAGAGAGGAGTCTGTGAGCAGGCTCTGGACTTACCTAGAAAAGTAGGACACTGCCACAGCTAAGCAATTCACATATTCCATGATAACACTGGCCCATACTTTCATGGAAGGACCAAGGGTGCCACCAACCCTGGCAGTGAGTGACCTCATTTAACCTATAGGCTCTTATGCTTACATCTAGTAAATGTTCGCTCCAGGGACGGAAATGGGACAAGTGTGAATACCTTATAAGATCTAAAAACTTAAGGTGGTCTTTAGTTGATTTAAAAGAATTAGACACCCCCCCCTTTCCTCAACTCATTTATTCATTTGATTTGTGTTTTATGCTTTCTTTTGTCTTCTAATCATTTTTCATTGTTACTTAGTGAATTAAGAGGAAAGGGACTTTTTCTGCACTGCATGTCAGAATAGGTAATAGAATTGTGTGTCTTCTAGACTAGAAAAATGGGAGAGTTCTAGAAATCTAGATGGGTAATTTGTAATCATGTAGGTAATTTGTAATTAATTACCATAAAGGGTAGTTTGTAATTATGATCCGTTTCTGCCTACCCATTCTTCCAAGACGTCCTTTAGTTTTTATGTCAAGACCAGCACAAGGTTTTAGCACTACAATGATTATAAAAGAATGTGCATATATTAATTCCTTCCTATTCTCTCTCTAGTAAAAGAAGGGCAGAGATTGAATGTGGGACTAATCCAGAAAGGCTGAATGCTGATAAGTTTTTTATTTAAAATTCAAGGGGGCTGCAAAGTAAGTGACTTGTGTCAGAGTGCACCAACCGCCAAGTTTAAAAATGACTATCTCAAAAAAATAAAACAAAAAACAAAACAAAACAAAAAAAACCGACTATCTCTTGGATCACAATGCTTAGAGCCTCATTTTAATTCCCTGGTATCAGGAAAATTTGTCAGTTTATGCTTCAATTTCTACCCATGTAAAATAGTACATCTCAGTTATTCCATTGAGATGATATGGTATGAATTGGGATGGAAAAAATGGAAGATGTTTTTAACCATTGCAAATGCCCCGAATGCATCTAAAACGCTAAGAGTTGGGAAAAGAATGTTTTCATAAAGTAGTTTTATAAATTAGTTGTAAAGCAGTAATAAAAGAAAGTACCAGTAAAGCTGATTTGGAATTGTGTAATATGAAATTATATTCAGTAAATTAGTGGTATGAGGGGAATTTCTGAGATGATGGTCCTTTGTTTCATTCTGAGTGTGGTTTTCATTGTAGCAGTTTACTATTAACTTCAAGCTTCTCTTAACCATTTCAAATGAAATATTTGTTTTAACAGGCCCAGCATGAAATTGGTAAAATTCAGAAAAGGAGATAGTGTGGGCCTGCGCCTGGCTGGTGGAAATGATGTTGGAATATTTGTAGCTGGTGTTCTAGAAGATAGCCCTGCAGCCAAAGAAGGCTTAGAAGAGGGTGATCAAATTCTCAGGGTATGTCAGTATATCAGAGATGCGGTTTGAAAGTACTTAGATCTTTAGAGAAAGACATCAAACACAGCAAACCTAATATTATAATTCAAATATAATCTTAGGTCACAGTCTCTTGAACCAAATAACCATTCAGATGAGGAATCCATCCAGTCTTTATTATACTAGCCTTGTCCCTTCACATTTCTGCATTTGCTCTCATTTACTGCTGTGATTATGTGTTACTACAGAGTGTGATCCTCTGATTTCATTTTAATCTCTGGTGTTCGTAGAACTTAATAAAAAAAAGAAGTCTTAGATATTATAATATCGACCAAGTAGTCTTTTTAAGTTCAACTAGACATTTAGGCTGGCAAGACTGTCATGGGCCACAGCTTGCCATCCCAGGGGAGTGGTGCTTGCAGCAGTTCACATAGCCCACGTGCAAGGAATTGGGGTGTCCATCGGGCAAATGTGTCAGCTGCCTTGGCTCCAAAGCTTCATACCCCACAAGAGGTAGGACTAGTTACAGGAGTCAGGAAGTCCAGCTTAGGTGTGGTCTCTTTTCTTTTGCTGTTGATTTTCTGTCTATGCCATAAGCGATGCTGTCTACTCATATAGTGCCATCTTTATCTGTCTCCTTAAAACATCCAAACCTTTTGGCAGATAAACTATGTCCCTTTTTAACCAGAAGATCACATGTATTAAATGTGAGTTCCTATTTGCTCCACCTCTCCAACTCAGACTGTCATTGTCACCTCTAGTCTGGTCTTCCTGCATTTGGTAACTCCTCCATGTCCTGGATTCAGTCTACTGCTCAGAATCTTGTTGTTTTTTCATGTTTTTCTCTTTCCCTTTCCTCTGGATCTTCATCTGTCCTCCACTGTTTTATTTTTTTATTTTATTTCATTTTATTTTTATTTATTTTTATTGGAGTTCAATTTGCCAACATATAACATATCACCCAGTGCTCATCCTGTCAAGTGCCCCCCTCAGTGCCTGTCACCCAGTCACCCCAACCCCCCGCTCACCTCCCTTTCCACTACCCCTTGTTCGTTTCCTAGAGTTCGGAGTCTCTCTTGTTCTGTCACCTTTACTGATACTTCCACTCAATTTCTCTCTTTTCCCCTTTATTCCCTTTCACTATTTTTTATATTCCCCAAATGAATGAGACCATGTAATGTTTGTCCTTCTCTGATGGACTTATTTCACTCAGCATAATACCCTCCAGTTCCATCCACGTCAAAGCAAATGGTGGGTATTTGTCATTTCTAATCGCTGAGTAATATTCCATTGTATACACAGACCACATCTTCTTTATCCATTCATCTGTCAGTGGACACCGAGGCTCCTTCCACAGTTTGGCTATTGTGGACATTGCTGCTATAAACATTGGGGTGCAGGTGTCCAGCTGTTTCACTGCATCTGTATCTTTGGGGTAAATCCCCAGCAGTGCAATTGCTGGGTCATAGGGCAGGTCTATTTTTAACTCTTTGAGGAACCTCCACACAGTTTTCCAGAGTGGCTGCACCAATTCACATTCCCACCAACAGTGCAGGAGGGTTCCCCTTTCTCCACATCCTCTCCAACATTTGTTTCCTGTCTTGTGAATTTTCACCTTTCTCACTGGTATGAAGTGGTATCTCATTGTGGTTCTGATTTGTATTTCCCTGATGGCCAGTGATGCGGAGCATTCTCTCAGGTGCTTGTTGGGTGATGTCTATGTCTTTCTCTGTGAAATTTCTGTTCATGTCTTTTGCCCATTTCATGATTGGATTGTTTGTTTCTTTGGTGTTGAGTTTAAGAAGTTCTTTATAGATCTTGGATACTAGCCCGTTATCTGATATGTCATTTGCAAGTATCTTCTCCCATTCTGTAGGTTGTCTTTTAGTTTTGTTGACTGTTTCTTTTGCTGTGAGAGGCTTTTTATCTTGATGAAGTCCCAATAATTCATTTTTGCTTTTGTTTCCCTTGCCTTCATAGATGTATCTTGCAAGAAGTTGTTGTGGCCAAGTTCAAAAAGGCCTGTGGCCTGTGGCCTGTGTTCTCCTCTAGGATTTTGATGGATTCTTGTCTCACATTTAGATCTTTCATCCATTTTGAGTTTATGTTTGTGTATAGTGTAAGAGAATGGTCTAGTTTCATTCTTCTGCATGTGGATATCCAATTTTCCCAGCACCATTTATTGAAGAGACTGTCTTTTTTTCCAGTGAATAGTCTTTCCTGCTTTGTCGAGTATTAGTGGACCATAGAGTTGAGGGTCCATTTCTGGATTCTCTATTCTGTTCCATTGATCTATGTGTCTGTTTCTGTGCCAGTACCACACTGTCTTGATGATCACAGCTTTGTAGTACAACCTGAAATCTGGCATTGTGATGTCCCCAGCTCTGGTTTTCTTTTTTATTTTTATTTTTTTTTAATTTATTTTATTTTATTTATGATAGTCACAGAGAGAGAGGCAGAGACACAGGCAGAGGGAGAAGCAGGCTCCATGCACCGGGAGCCCGACGTGGGATTTGATCCCGGGTCTCCAGGATCAAGCCCTGGGCCAAAGGCAGGCGCCAAACCACTGCGCCACCCAGGGATCCCTGGTTTTCTTTTTTAATATTTATTCAGGATCTTTTCTGATTCCACACAGATCTTAAGATGATTTGTTCCGACTCTCTGAAGAGAGTCCATGGTATTTTGATAGGGATTGCACTAAATGTGTAAATTTCCCTGGGTAGTAACATTGACATCTTCGCAATATTAATTCTTCCAATCCATGAGCATGGAATATTTTTCCATCTCTTTGTGTCTTCCTCAGTTTCTTTCAGAAGTGTTCTGTGGTTTTTAGGGTATAGATCCTTTACCTCTTTGGTTAGGTTTATTCCTAGGTGTCTTATTCTTTTGGGTGCAATTGTAAATGGGATTAAGTCCTTAATTTCTCTTTCTTCTGTCTCATGGTTAGTGTGTAGAAATGCCACTGATTTCTGGGATCCCCACCAATACCAAGGAAATACAGACAATTTTAAAAACATATTATGAGCAGCTACATATACCAATAAATTAGGCAATCTAGAAGAAATGGACGCATTTCTGGAAAACCACAAACTACCAAAACTGGAACAGGAAGAAATAGAAAACCTGAACAGGCCTATAACCAGGGAGGAAATTGAAGCAGTCATCAAAAACCTCCCAAGACACAAAAGTACAGGGCCAGATGGCTTCCCAGGGGAAGATTCTATCAAACATTTAAAGAAGAAACAACACCTATTCTACTAAAGCTGATCCGAAAGATAGAAAGCTATGGAATACTTCCAAACTCTATGAGGCCAGCATCACCTTAATTCCAAAACCAGACAAAGATCCTACCAAAAAAAGGAGAATTATAGACCAATATCCCTGATGAACACAGATGCAAAAATTCTCAACAAGATACTAGCCAGTAGGATCCAACAGTACATTAAAAAGATTATTCACCATGACAAGTGGGATTTATCCCTGGGATGCAAGGCTGGTTCAACAAAGCAATCAGTGTGATAGAGCATATCAACGAGAGAAAAAACAAGAACCATATGATCCTCTCAATAGATGCAGAGAAAGCATTTGAAAAAATACAGCATCCATTCCTGATCAAAACTCTGATTCAGAGTGTAGGGATAGAGGGAACATTCCTCAGCATCTTAAAAGCTATCTACAAAAAGCCCACAGCAAATATCATTCTCAGTGGGGAAACACTGAGAGCCTTTCCCCGAAGATCAGGAACACGACAGAGATGTCCACTCTTACCACTTCTATCCAACTTAGTACTAGAAGTCCTAGCCTCAGCAATCAGGCAACAAAAAGAAATAAAAGGCATTCAAATTGGCAAAGAAGAAGTCAAACTCTCCCTCTTCGCAGATGACTTGATACTGTACATAGAAAACACAAAAGACTCCACCCCAAGATTGCTAGCACTCATACAGCAATCCTCCGCTGTTTTCTTTCTTTCCTTTTGCTGTTGAAATTGTTGTCAGTATGGTGGAGTCCCTTCCCTTACTCCTTTTCAGTCATCACCGTCATAAAGTTTTATAGTCTGACTTCTACTATAACCACTACTGAATCTGACGTTTTATAAGCCATCACTGACCTAATGGGACCTTCAGCCCTCATTTCCCTTTCTTCCTTAGCCGTGTTTTGACTGTCTTAAGTAATCTTTCTTGAAGTGCTTTCTTCTTTGGATTCTATAACACTGTTATTCTGGTACTCCTTTAGTCTTTTAGATTCTTTTCCAGCCTTCCCTCAATGGTTCATCTAAGGCTTGGATAATGTCAGCAGCCCCCTGCTTCTCTCTTGCTGTATAGTCTCCATCTTGGCTTTGAGGGCTCATGTCAGTAGCCCACCATCAGAAACTTCATTTGGAGCTCCTGTCTTGAGCCCCCTCCTGCTTTGTCAGCTGCCTGTGGGCGTTTCCCTCCTCCTGTCCTTACCCTTTAGACCTTCTATAAAAGTCAAGGCGTCATCTTTGCCTTACTGGATTCCATCTGGCACTACTTTGATTCCTCCCAGTGATGTTATATTGTTCTCAGACACAACATGGAGAATGATGTTCATTGTAGTAAAGAAATGAAACCGACCTATCTCTTACCCACCTCATATGCTACTTGAAGTAATTAGGGCATACATACATTTGATTTTATTTTTTTAAAAGCTCTTACTTTCTTTTTTAAGTAAAGCGCTACTCCCAACAATGGGATTCAGACTCACAACCCTGAGATCAAAAGTCACTTGCTCTTATCAACTGAGCCAGGCAGGCATCCCTTATGTACATCATTTAAAAATTGTTTCTTAATAATTTGCTTTTGTTTTGTATCATAAAAGTAGTGCGTGTTAATTTTTTTAATGTGGAAAATTTTTGAAAGGTAAACAGTTCTATCTGTAATTCTGTATATAGTCATCAGTAACATTTTAAGTTTCCTTTGGCCTTTAAGAGCTTCTGATATAAGTATATCCTGACTTGGCAGACGTTGAGCCTACATCAAACAGATGATCTTACAGAGATGGGACAATGCATATACTGTTTTTTTGTTTGTTTGTTTGTTTGTTTGTTTGTTTGTTTAATTCATAGACACAGAGAGAGAGAGGCAGAGACACAGGCAGAGGGAGAAGCAGGCTCCATGCAGGGAGCCCGATATGGGACTCGATCCCGGGTCTCCAGGATCACACCGCAGGCTGCAGGCGGCACCAAACTGCTGTGCCACCGGGGCTGCCCTACTGTTTCTTTTTATCTCATTTCCTTCTGATTCCTTTTTCAGAGACAAGTAGAATATAAAATCTTTTTTCTAATTGAAATATATTGGTATACAATATTATTACTTTAAAGTTACATTTGTGGGATTTATAATTTTCAAAATTTAAAGCCAGACCGTTTATAAATAACAAATATTTGGAATTAGGAATAGTCTTTTTTGGTTTAAATGGTTTATATTTTGCAGTACGTGATCTTTAATGTCAGGATGCATTGTGGCTACTCTTAAATTTATACCATCACTCAATTTATTTGGTTTCTACTTATTTTAAATTAGAGTATATTATTTTTCTCCAAAGGAAAGTCCATTTTTTCCCTCTTAAAGATGTGATATTTTCAGATTAGGTAAAGTCTGAGAGTCTTTGTTTTCTGTGTTAGATAAGTAATTTCATCATCTTAAAATATGGCCAAGAGCAATTTGTGAAATATATTTTAACAGGTAAACAATGTAGATTTCACAAACATCATAAGAGAAGAAGCCGTCCTTTTCCTACTCGACCTCCCTAAAGGAGAAGAAGTGACCATATTGGCTCAGAAGAAGAAAGATGGTGAGATACTGTCAGTAGAATGGAGAAAATCTGTAGAATTCTGAGAACTTAAATAGCAATTTTAATTTCCAATTTTTAATAAATCATTCAAAGTTGAGTGATAAATGAATTTGTTCATCTCAGAGGGAGTTTAAATCACTTAGAGGCACAGTCTTACACATGGCTTATTAGAAAGCGCGATAATAGAACCAATCTTTATAGCATTTTAGTTTAAGAGGAATGCCATCCAGCCCTCACAAGGCATAGAAAGATCCTAGTTATTAGTTATCAGAACCATACAAAAGTATATGGTTAGCTTCCAAAGTTTTTACTGAAGTTGTCTAAAGAATATATTTTTGTTAGCATTAGTTAAAGAAAATGCCTAATTTTCTTTGATAAGGCTGATAAGCTTTTCATTTAGAACACGGTTTCTCACCGTCAGTACTGTTGTCGTTTTGAGCCAAATAATTTTTTGTAGGGCTGACCCATGTATTGTCAGGGTGCTTAGAAACATCCCTGGCCTCTACCCACTAGATGCCAGTAGCATATATACCAGATATTGGTATATGTCTCCAGATATTGCCAAATGTCCCTTGGTGAGCAAAATTACCCTCATTTGAGAACCACTTATATAGAAAATGGGAATATCTGTAATATTTGCAGCAAAACTAAGATGATATAAATACCACCATGAATGGTTTTGAACAAGTTGCTTGATCTGTTTCTGCAGTACTTTCCTCATCTGCAAAATGGAGGTGCTAAGCATTCCTGTTTTGAGGTAATGGTGCTGTATATGAGATAGAATGCCTAATGCATTACTTCACACAGAGGAAGGATTCAACATACATTGAATACTGTTGGTTTTGTTATTACCACAGCATCTTCACATAATCTCTTCAGATTAATTTCTTCTCTTATTAGCTATTGATAATGTTTTTGTTTTGATTCCTTTTAGTTTATCGTCGCATTGTAGAATCAGATGTGGGAGATTCTTTCTATATTAGAACCCACTTTGAATATGAAAAGGAATCTCCCTACGGACTTAGTTTTAACAAAGGAGAGGTGTTTCGTGTTGTGGATACCTTGTACAATGGGAAACTAGGCTCTTGGCTCGCTATTCGAATTGGCAAAAATCATAAAGAAGTAGAACGAGGCATCATCCCTAATAAGAACAGGTATGAATATTTGGATACTTCTATAGAACAAGTTAAGTAAACGATGATGGAAGACTTGAATCCCCCTGGGAAATTTTGGCAATGTAAAGAATTAGTTTTCATTGTAGTCACCATATCTATGACTGACTTAGTTGTATAATATAAACTCCTTTAATTTAATTAATTATATTTTATTATTTCTGTATTTATTTATTTACTTGAAGTGGGCTCTATGTGGAGACCAACTTGGGGCTTGAGCTCATGACCTGGAGATCACGACCTAAATCAAGATCAAGAGACGGATGCTTAACTGAGTCCCCCAGATGCTGTGAAACTTTTTATTTTAGTTTAGCCATTAAGATTTAATCTGCATGTGAAGTTCTGTCCAGTATTTTGACATTTTGTTTCATCTATGGGTCTTTTTCCATTTTATTTTTTTTAAATATATTTTAAATATATTTATCTATCTTCTATTCTCTATTTTATCCTTCCTTGTCCAGGGCTGAGCAGTTAGCCAGTGTACAGTACACACTTCCAAAAACAGCTGGGGGAGACCGTGCTGACTTCTGGAGATTCCGGGGTCTTCGCAGCTCCAAGAGAAATCTTCGAAAGAGTAGAGAGGATTTGTCAGCTCAGCCAGTTCAAACAAAGTTTCCAGCCTATGAAAGAGTTGTTCTTCGAGAAGGTAGTTTATTTTTTACGGATTAATCTTCATACACTTTAATGTCAATATGCTTAGGAAAGAAAAAGTATAAACTATGTTATTTTTTCTTTGAATTTCTCCCCAGCTGGATTTCTGAGGCCTGTAACTATCTTTGGACCCATAGCTGATGTTGCCAGAGAAAAGCTGGCAAGAGAAGAACCAGATATTTATCAGATTGCAAGTAAGTAGCCTTAAGACTAACTTAGATGAAGTTGAGGGTGTTAACCTTATTAGGTACTCCTCCAAAAGATGGGTCTGATCCATTCACTTAATAGAATTAAAACTTTCTATAAGTGAAAATTTGCAGTTTATCCAGTTTGAGTGATTGTGTCCTAGTTCTTCAGTTCCCTTTAATAGTTAAAATTATTACCATTTACAAAGCTCTGGGCTTCATATGAAAATTGCACATCATCTTGTTTAATAAATTCTGTGACAATATCACAATGCTGTAAATAGTAGAGTATTGATGCTGACGTTGAGCAGCTTGAGTCTTAGGTGGTCAGGACCGTCACCAACCAACCTCTTTAAACTTTCCTTATGACACCCAGCTAATGAATCCCAAAACTCCAATATGAACCCATCCCCTACTGACTCCAATCCAGTGCTTTCAGTCACTGAGCTGACAGAAATACCCAAGTGTATAAAAAGGATAATAAAAGCATGATTCATGCCATCAGTTATTATTTAGGCATTTACAGTAAGTTAGTGTTAAATATAAATATTGAAGATGTAGTGCCGTAAATGCCTAAGAGATTTTGCTTGCAGATTCTTTTATTATTTATTTAACTTAGCTGTTGTGGTACTTAAAATATACAGACTTGGATCCCTGGGTGGCGCAGCGGTTTGGCGCCTGCCTTTGGCCCAGGGCGCGATCCTGGAGACCCGGGATCGAATCCCACGTCGGGCTCCCGGTGCATGGAGCCTGCTTCTCCCTCTGCCTGTGTCTCTGCCTCTCTCTCTATCTCTCTGTGACTATCGTAAATAAATAAAAATTTAAAAAAAAAATAAAAAATAAAAAATAAATATACAGACTTAGTTATGACCACTTTGGTTTGCTTTAAGCTATATGTAAAAACTTACACTCTCCCCCACAATTATAGAAATAGTGTCTATTTGGAAAGCTTAGAAAATTAATTTTGACATATATTATCATTGTCATCCTAATCTTACCCTGTCGTATTTTCTTCCACCCTACCACCCTTTGTAAGCAAACTTTTGTGTGGAGCTTTATTTATTGTTTTCCTTCTTAACAGATAATACCTTATTTTTTTTATTACCCATTCTGCAACCAGATTTTAGATGATTAGCCTCTGTTTACATAGGTTTTCAGTTTTATATTTTCATAAAGGATGCAGAAATCTATTTATTTGCTTGTTTCTGCTATGCTTTGTTTCTCAAAGTATTTAAATCCTTAGGAGTATAGCTTTTCCTGTATTTATGGTAATTTTTTTTAGAATTCCCAAATATAGGCAGGAATGAAGCATAGGACATGAGCATTTTCTGATTACTGCTATGTGTGATCGCTCATGCTTTCTGAAGGGTTGTGCCTTCATAGCTGTCGTTCCTACTGTCACTAGATGAGACCCTCATTAACATAAGTTTTAATTTAAAAAATCAGAGCATTACCTTTTTATTATATTGCTTTAGGTTGTTGGTGAAGTTGAATGAGGATATTTATTTCATGAAACTGAGAAAATCTGCAGACAAATGATAGTAAAATTTGAGCAAGTTTAGAAAATGTTTATTTCTGATTCCTCATTCAGTTTATTTTTTTCCGAAGAGGTTTTTGGGTCATCATTTGTAGGTAACATTTTGCCTGAAGAAGTTGCTGGTAACCCCTCCCATAACCAAACTTAGGATTTTTAAATTTAGGGAAAATAAGTGTGAAGATTTGTAAAGCTCTACCTGAGGGAGTAATTGATTGCTTTAATTGGGTTTATTCTATGTTTAAGCCAGGCTTTTATTTTTTTTATTTTTTAAAGGAATCCAACTTGGTTTCCTATTTATTATTATTATTATTATTATTATTATTATTATTATTATTATCGCAGAGAGAGAGAGAGGCAGAGACATAGGCAGAGAGAAGCAGGCTCCATGCACCCGGAGCCCGATGTGGGATTCGATCCAGGATCGCGCCCTGGGCCAAAGGTAGGCGCCAAACCGCTGCGCCACCCAGGGATCCCAAGCCAGGCTTTTAAAAAGAGGATTCAGATAGGTTAGTTATGTACCCTTTCTGAGTCCAACGAGAGTCTTTTTTTTTTTTTTTTTTTTTTTTTTTGTATATTTTTTTGTATTGAAGTTCGATTGAGAGTCTTTTTTGTTAAAGAATTAGTAGTATTTTCTCCAACCAGAACTCCTGGTTAATCCCTCTCTCTAATTCTCTGTTCACCAGATTTGAAATTCTGCCATGTTTGCTCGTGGAGCTTTATCTTATGATAGTCTCGTTCTCTAGAGTCATTCAGCTTGTCCTTCAGTGTAACCTTTGTTCTTCCAAATCTCTGATTTTTGTCTGATCAGAAACACCAGAGCCCCTCTTTGTCTTTCAAGCTTTCCTTGTGACCGGAGTCGGAAACAGTGATGTGCCTTTTTAGTGAAGAACTTCATGTAAGGGAACCCTGGGTGGCGCAGCGGTTTGGCGCCTGCCTTTGGCCCAGGACGCGATCCTGGAGACCCAGGATCGAATCCCACGTCGGGCTCCCGGTGCATGGAGCCTGCTTCTCCCTCTGCCTGTGTCTCTGCCTCTCTCTCTCTCTGTGACTATCATAAATAAATAAAAAAATTAAAAAAAAATTTAAAGAACTTCATGTAAATTGGACCTCTGAGATTTTTGGTTTAGTAACTGGCTCAAGCTCCATTTGGCATATTATACACCAGTAGGCAGGGACAGGTTGCCAGTATGAAACCACAGGCTGTCTGTTACAGATTGACAGCCTTCTCTGCTCCCAGGTTCCCCTTGTATTCCTATAAAAAAAAGGCCTCTAACTTAGAACTCCCCAGCCAGGCTGCTAGAGCATTGTTGCTGATGGGCTGTGGACCTGCCCAGGTATTGATTTCATCAGTCCCCAGTGGCTGAATGGGACAGCACTCAGAAGAGGCCTCCTCAGTGTATCTCTATTAGCTGTACAAGTAATGCCATTTTTGTTGCGTGTCATGATGTGTAAAACATTTGGAAATAGTGCCATGCCAAACCATACTAGAACATTAGGCAAAACAAAAAATGTCCACACATATATCTTTTTACATCTTTTTTAACGTCTTTTTCTAGAACATTGAAGTAGTTAGAAGAGAATATAAAAAAATATGTGTATTAAAACTTACATTATTGCAAGTTTAAATATTTATACCAAAATAGAATTTATAATTTTATTTTCCTTTAATGAAAGCAAGCTTATCAGTATTATTTCTAAATCTTCTTTTTAAAATCTTTTTCATTTGAAAGAATTACCATATTTAACAATTTTTCTTGACCAAGTGACAGTCTTAAATAATTTTTACTCTTCACTTACTGATTCTATTTAAAATCTTGGTATTTTTTTTTTTATTGTAGATTATTAATTTTGATCTTTCAAACATAATGTAGCAAAGTATTACTTGACTGCTGAGTATTTTTGGCACCCCACTGAATACTGCTCCTGAAGTGAGCATCTCATTTGCCTTCTCTAATCCCAGAATTGTGGGGCAGCCTTAATCTAACCCAGTGGTACTCAGCCAGGGGTAGTTCTACCCCATCCAGGGTACTGGCCAGTCCTGGAGACATTTTTATTGGGCACAATGTGGACAAAAGGCATGTAGCAGGAGGAGGCTAGAAATGCTGCTGAACAGGCCATAGTGCACAGGATAAATCCTGTAACTGTTATAGAGCCCAACGTGTCAGTAGTGCCCAGTGGTTGAGAAACTGTGGTCTAACCAATGGAAATTTGATGTTTTGTTTTTGTCCTGATACCATGAATAGAAAGTGAACCACGAGATGCTGGAACTGATCAACGTAGCTCTGGTATTATTCGTCTTCATACAATAAAACAAATAATAGATCAGGTAAGTTATTAAAAATAGACCTGTTTCATTATAAACTGTGAATGTTGTGTTTTTGAGTGCGATGGACTTCAGTTAATTTAGAATTAGAGAAGTAGCATTTCTAAAATTATTACTCGTCTACCATAAGAAGATAAAGCCCCTATTGAAGGGCATTGCAATAACAACTTTCAAGGAAACAATATTACATGCATTAAAGGACATTTATATTGATAGGGAATATGTTGTTACTCTACAAGATCATATCAGGAACATTAAATTCGTATGCTCTTTTTCACTTTACAGAACACAGATAATGCTGTCAACTTGCAAGTATTGGGGCTATCTTAAAGTGAGCTAATGAGGTTGTTTTGTTTTGTTTTTAATTGGGCTAGAAATTGTATTGAATTATCTTCTGGTTACAAGTTTTTCTAACATGTACTCTTGAGATGTTTTGGAGCCCAATTAGAGGTCCATTACCATTGGAACGTAGTCTAGGCTGTGACTTTCTTGGAAGGTGATGATTCTTAATTGTTATCTTGTGTCCTTGTTTATTTTTTTCTCTGTGTCTCCAGGACAAACATGCTTTATTAGATGTAACACCAAATGCAGTTGATCGTCTGAATTATGCCCAGTGGTATCCAATTGTAGTATTCCTTAACCCTGATTCTAAGCAAGGTGTGAAAACTATGAGGATGAGGCTATGCCCAGAATCTCGAAAAAGTGCCAGGAAATTATATGAACGGTCTCATAAACTTCGTAAAAATAATCACCATCTTTTTACAAGTGAGTATATTAAAGGCCTTCATTTAGTTTAAAATGCCTGGGCAACAATATGTAGACAAAAATACCGTGGTGTTCAAATGCCAAAAGCTATTTATAACCTTTGCCTTGGAAAACCTCCTATTATGTTAACCACTGCTGTTTGAGTGGAAGAAAATGTACAGCGCCAAAATAGAAATTTCAAAGGTGTGTGTCTTCAGACATTATCTTTCAAATAACTAAGAAATTATTGTTGAGCTGATGCATGCTGGATTGAATTCTGGCTTTGACAGTGTTCTAATCGTAAAACAATGCTGTTAATTTATTTTCAGCTACAATTAACTTAAATTCAATGAATGATGGTTGGTATGGTGCATTGAAAGAAGCAATTCAGCAGCAACAGAACCAGTTGGTATGGGTTTCTGAGGGAAAGGTAAGAAACTTCCTGTTTAATGCTTTTAATAGATGATATGACTAATCTGAGATGCCTTTGAGTTAACCATTGTTTTCTAACTAGATCAACATATTAGAGTACTTTGGGGAGAGTTTACTTTTAAATTTTTATAATTTGTAGGGATCGTGAAAGTTGTTTTTGATAGTAAAAGGTTCTGAAATTTCCCCACCTATTTAACTACCACTTCAGGTGTGCTCTCTCAGAGTTCTCCAATGCTAACTAAAAGAGTAAGGTTGAGTTCTGGCTCTGTCCCTCCTTGTCTGACTGAGGAATGACTTAGACCCTGGCTTCAGTTTCCTCCTCTGAAAATGAGGAGAGTTGAGTGAGCTAGGTCCTTGTTTCCTAGAGTGCTGTCCTCTGCACACAAGATTCAGGACTTGGTCTGAAAGAACAAGGCATTCTAAAGGCAAGTAATGGCTGGGAAATACTCTACAGAGGGGCAGCACTGTATCCACCAGCATAGGAAGGGCTTTGAGAAGTGAGTAAAGAACATATTTTATTACTTTGTTTACCTTGGGAATCTTTTTCCTGCTTAGCACTTGTTCATATTGTTATAGCATACTAAGAAATGTTGGACAGAGCAGTAACCTTTTTAGATACAAATTCAGATTTTTATATACATTCAAATGGCCAGCTTTAAAATAACTCCTTTCTATTCCCAGTCTTTCTGGTTTTATTGCAGTCTTTGATGGGAAAGGTGTGTTCGTTTTTTTGGGCAAATTAATACAGCTGAGAGAAACTTTTGTTTTTTAATATCTTTTACCTTCGGTGTAATATTAATATGTTTTAGTTGCTAGAGAAGATTGAGAATATCTCTGATTTTTTGTTTCAATTTTTTATATTTCCTTGTTGGCTTGTTTTTTGTTGTGTTTTGCCCCCGCATGGCCCCTACTTTCCTCTGCCTGGCTATGGCTACAGATGCTCTGGCAATGCATGCTGCATGCTTAGAACCACCACACCCTTTATCCAGAAAACACAACCTCTGCAAGAAGAGATGTTAAATGTTTGCATCTAGAGGTCGTATCTGGTCTGCTATTCCCAACCCAGTATTATTATTGTGTCAGAATTGTGGTTTTTCTCATCAGTACCACTTTGGGGGATGCACTCTGTATAGTTAATTAGACCACTCTGAATAACTAGCATATCAGCTAGGACACTTGACAAATGGAGGTAGAAAAAACCCACTGCATCACTTTACAGAAACACACTATTATTAAGTTTTACTCATGTGGCATTTTATACAAAGGATCGCAGTCCTTTCCATACTAATCTGTAAAAACACAATTCTTTTAGCAGCTTTTGTCAGGTAGGATGGTTGATAATAACTAGTGACTGATTAGGTTTTATAAACCTGAAATGAAATTAGTTTATAAATGCACAAAGTATGCTGTCTGCCTATCAGGGTTTTTTTTAATCCACAAATCTTAATTTTCTGTGATTTCTTTTTGTGATATTATTGTGTGCTTCCTGTCTTTGCTTGGATTTAAAGATATAGGTCTAACTCACCCCAACTTTTTATGTGAGGAAAAACATCATTTATTATTAGATTGATGCATTTTGTAAATCAGAATAGCTTGTTACACTTTAAATCAAACTTGATAGATCTCCTGCCCCTTCTATTCAAGTATAATAATAATAGATTCTTAAACTAAAATCACTTCATTTCACATTGACTTTCCTGAGCAAACTACTCTGGTCTAATTGCTAGGAAGAATTCTTTTTTGCAAGATCTGACACAGTCTAATACCCTACTAAACCAAGGAAAGTCATCCTGAGACTTTCTTAACCTGTAGGCATATGTCATTTCTTGGTTCAAAGCAACCCATGGTTCTTGCTCACTTGTGCATTTTATACCACTGCAAAAGCTATGTAGGTTGGTGAATTCCAAGTCCGTTCTTCCCTAAGGACTTAAATATTTCCTTGGCTGGCTGCTGGGTTATAGTCTTCCAGAACCCTGGCAAGTTAAAGGTTACAGTAGATAGCAAAAAGACTTCTCTTCTGCAGCGGCCATTATAGAATTGAGAACCCATTGAGATTTCAATGAGAGACACTCTGCTATACAGCCCTGGAATTCTCACTCCCTGAGCCCAGCAGGTACTCTGTTGAAAACCAGAGCCCCTGGGGTGTCTGACATACCTTAGTCTTTCATATCTGGAGAGCAATACTCAGTGTCAAGCTTTTGAGAGGCCAGGTATAAGACTGTGTGGAATGTTCCATTCAGGCTACTCAAGCCTTATGTTTGTCCTTCAGCCTGTGCTAAAATGGAAGAAGGATTATCTGAATTCTGGATTCCAGATCCTTCAGCGCTCATGCCCAGCTGGGCACAGTGTCCACCAGGCAAGATCTTCAGGGACTGTACTAATTAATCCAGGTACTAGTTTCAAACTAGTATCTAAATGACAGCCTGTTGATGCAACTCTTTAGATTCTTTTCCCTGGAATGCTTCTCATTTTCTTTCTAGTCTACTCAGAAGATAATGTAGACTAATAAAAACCAACTCTGCTCTTAATTACTTAGAAAAGAGAAACATTATTGCATTTCTCCCTCACCATCCACTGGATACTACATCTGTGAAAAATAATAAAGACAATAATTCTTAATTTAATCAGGCAACCAGTACTTAGATGATGCTTTTCCATTGTGTTTTACAAAAACTTGAAGGTCAAATACCAACTTTAAAAAGTCATTTTCTTAATATATATATGTATTTGTAAGGTCTTATGCAACTTGAACTGTGGCATTTATTTTCATAGTTACTCTTACATGAGCTGTTTTGTCAGTGTGTCCTTGTTTCTGTGAGTGTGGTTTAGCAAGATTCTCCCTCTTCACCTTGCTTTGGGCTGATAAACTAGTGACTGATTAGGTTTTGTAAACCTGAGTGGTGTCAGGGTTCCTTCGTTGACTTCTGGGGCTGAGCCTCAGAGTCCAGCTTTGTCATGGCTAACCAGCCAACATTTCATTCTTCCAAGCCCTTCAGATCTCAAAGGATGCTCTGTGTGTCTGCATGTGTGCTTGTACAATCTTCTTGACCTTTCCTTACCAGAAGTTTTGAGAAATAGATGTGATTTCTTCAAAGAAAAATATCCTTTTCAATCTCCCTTGTAAAATAAAGGCCATCTCTTAAAGAACTACTGAATAAAATTTTTAATTTACTTTTATTTGACCCAGGCGGATGGTGCTACAAGTGATGACCTTGATTTGCATGATGATCGTCTCTCCTACCTGTCAGCCCCAGGTAGTGAATACTCAATGTATAGCACGGACAGTAGACACACTTCTGACTATGAAGACACAGATACAGAAGGCGGGGCCTACACTGATCAAGAACTAGATGAAACTCTTAATGATGAGGTTGGGACTCCACCGGAGTCTGCCATTACACGGTCCTCTGAGCCTGTAAGAGAGGACTCCTCTGGAATGCATCATGAAAACCAAACATATCCTCCTTATTCACCACAAGCGCAGCCACAACCAATTCATAGAATAGACTCCCCTGGATTTAAAACAGCTTCTCAACAGGTAAGCAGCAAGCATTCAACGTTTTGTAGTTAGAGGTGCATTATTAAGTTTTAGAATGTGGTGATTGAGTTGAAGAATATATTATTTTGTCCTTTCTTCAGATTAAGAATTAATCTTTAATTTCAATTTGAGAATACCGAGGACTTAATTCTAAACTTTGTGTGTTCGTCTTACACAGCAGTATACTGAATATTTTTTTTAAATAAGGATGTGAGGTTATAGTTTTGTTATTCAGCACACTAAAATGTATGTCTACCAGCCCCTATAAATGGAAGTGGGAAGTTAGCAATAAAGAGAAGCACTATATTTAAAATATTTTAAACACTTCACAGAAAGCAGAAGCCTCATCTCCAGTCCCTTACCTTTCGCCTGAAACAAACCCAGCATCATCAACCTCTGCTGTTAACCATAATGTAACTTTAACTAATGTCAGACTGGAGGGGCCTACCCCAGCTCCTTCTACTTCTTACTCACCACAAGCTGATTCTTTAAGAACACCAAGCACTGAGGCAGCTCACATAATGCTAAGAGATCAAGAGCCATCATTGCCGTCGCATGTAGAGCCAGCAAAGGTACCTGTGCTGCAGTGTTGCCTTCATTTGTCGCTCTCCATCAGTCTAGCACACAATCA
This sequence comes from Vulpes vulpes, assembly GCF_048418805.1. Classification (NCBI taxonomy): domain Eukaryota; kingdom Metazoa; phylum Chordata; class Mammalia; order Carnivora; family Canidae; genus Vulpes; species Vulpes vulpes. Next base: position 87,082,395 of record NC_132793.1, on the reverse strand, counting down.
TTTTTGCTTTGCCCTTTGAGTGTTCCTTTTGCTTATTTACTGTGGGCTTACACACCATAGTGCTTTTGAATCAATTATGAATCCTTTCAGTTTTGTAGTTTGCATGGCTTCTGGTGGTATAATGATCATTTGAAAATAGGCCTTTTAATTGGGATTTGTGCTTAATGTTTGTATTACTTTTATTTTTTGGCTTTCAGTATTTTCCAGAATTCCTTATAGTATGTAGTTGTGACTTACCATAAACATTTTTGTGTTTTGTAAATTATGGTGTCTATAAGTTTTCTTTATGATTTTTTTTTTTGGTGTCCAAATCAAGTGGAATCAGTAGTTCAGTGTATTGCTTTTGTACTAAATTTAATAATTATCTTTAACTCACTTTTCATTTAGAACATGCTAAAACATAAAAGCCTCCTACCTGCATTATTAAATTTTGAGCTTTCACTTCAACTAGCTTTCTCACTAATCTCTTTCTTGTCTTGGGAATAAATGGTAGAACGTGCCATTTTCATATATCAGATTCTTCTATTTTTGTCTATTAAAATAGACTAGAATTGAAAACAAGCCTTTGTACTGAACCGTGAATTTTTTTACACAGGTGTATAGAAAAGATCCCTATCCTGAGGAAATGATGAGACAGAACCATGTTTTGAAACAGCCAGCTGTTGGTCACCCAGGGCAGAGGCCAGACAAAGAGCCTAATCTGAGCTATGAATCCCAACCCCCATATGTAGAAAAACAGGCCAACAGAGACCTCGAGCAGCCCACATACAGATACGACTCCTCAAGCTATACAGACCAGTTTTCTCGAAACTATGATCATCGTCTCCGCTATGAAGAGCGCATTCCCACATATGAAGAGCAGTGGTCATATTACGATGACAAACAGCCCTACCAGCCTCGGCCTTCTCTTGATAATCAGCACCCTCGGGACCTTGACTCCAGACAGCATCCAGAAGAGTCCTCAGAAAGAGGGTATTACCCACGTTTTGAAGAGCCAGCCCCTCTGTCCTATGACAGCAGACCACGCTATGACCAGCCACCTAGAACCTCTACCCTACGACACGAAGAGCAACCAACTCCTGGATATGACATGCATAACAGATACAGACCAGAAGCACAGTCCTATTCTTCAGCAGGCCCTAAAGCATCTGAACCGAAGCAGTATTTTGACCAGTACCCACGAAGTTACGAGCAAGTACCATCACAGGGATTTTCCTCGAAAGCCGGCCACTATGAGCCTCTCCATGGTGCTGCGGTTGTCCCTCCTCTAATACCCGCATCTCAACATAAGCCAGAAGTTCTGCCTTCAAATACCAAACCTCTGCCTCCACCCCCAACTCTGACTGAAGAGGAGGAAGATCCAGCAATGAAACCCCAGTCTGTACTCACTAGAGTAAAGATGTTTGAAAACAAAAGATCTGCATCATTGGAGAACAAGAAGGATGAAAACCACACCGCTGGTTTTAAGGTAAGCATGTAACCATGCCTTTCCTGCCTTGGACTCCTGGGCATATTTGGTGAAGGAACAGTTCAGAATGCTTTGTTACTCTCCCTCCCCTGCTTAAATGAAGCCTCTTTTGCAATTATCTGTTCTTGGGGCATGTTTGTGTTCTGTTTTGCAGCCTCCAGAGGTAGCTTCTAAACCTCCAGGTGCTCCCATCATTGGTCCTAAACCCACTCCTCAGAATCAGTTCAGTGAACATGACAAAACACTGTACAGGTGGGTATGCTTTATGGTGTTTGTGGCCTACACCTGACTGGGAATCTGACACTTTCAGTCAGTGAAGAAGCCTTTTACTTTGTGAGGAGAGGAGAGGAAGGAAGAGGGAGATGTTCTTGTTTGTCTTTAAATGAAAACTACCAGCCTTTCTAATTAATTGGTGGCCTTAGAAAGAAAAAGACCTTGATTATGCCTTCTGTAACAGACCTTTGTTAATGCTTTTAGTATCAGGTCTTCCAAAAAGATTATTTTTCTCGCCAGCGATTAAAAATAAAACTTTCAAACCCCTACATTTGTATTATATTCTTTAGTTTTAGAAGTGTTTTCAGACACACAAACTTTCAGTTTTTAGGGGTAAAGAAACAGACTCAGGTTGGCTAAAATAACAAAAATTAATCATTTAGTGAAATGATTAGTGAACATGTGCCATATTCTTGCCATTGCTCGAAGTACTTCAGTGCAGTGTGGGTAGACTATCTTTTTCCCCATTTAAAAGGAAGGTACTGGAGCAGAGAGGGATTGAGCAGCTTATAGGACTTGGGTAGAGTCCTATATATAGACTATATATAGGACTCTACCCAAGTATACTTATGCTACTGTCTAGCATATACATTTTCCTCTTAGTAATGTCTAGTACTTTTTATGAAAACATAAACTACTGTAGGGTTTCCTTTAGCCAGTATCGTTAGCAAATGAACTATTTTACGTAAAATAAATTTGTAATTACTGAAAGCTTAGGTCCCCCCCCCCCTTTTGGGGTGTGAAACCTATTTATTTTTGAGGCAAAGTTTCTAAAATTCACTAAGTAGAGGATACATAACAATGTACCAACTTCCAATGGTTTTTGACTTAGGAATTTTCAACTTTACAATAGTGTGAAAGAAATTATGCATGCAGTGGAAATACTTCAGATTTTGAATCTTGATTTTTTTTTTCCCCCATGTCTGATACAGTACTCTCTGCTGATGCTGGGCTGGGGGCAGCTCCCAGTCAGCCACAGGATCAGGGGCTAAGTTGAGACAATTAAGGAGTTAGTACACTGAAAACCATTCTGTATCCATACAGCCATTTTGTTTTTCATTTTCTGTATAGTATTCAATAAATTATATGAGATACTCATTTTATTATAAAATAAGCTTCGTGTTACATGATTTTAGCCAACTGTAGGCTAAAGTATGTGTCCTGAACACATTTAAGGTAGGTTAGGGTAAGCTATGGTGTTTGGTAAATTAGGTATATTAAATGCATTTTTGACTTAGGGTATTTTTACCTTATGATGGATTTGTCAGGATGTAACCCCTTTGTAAGTTGAGGAAGATTTGTATTAACTTGCTTAGTAACTTTTTTTCCCGCTGCTTCTTGTGCCCTCTAGAACTTTGGACTAGATAGAGTTATTTCCTTATATGAGAGTCATTTATCAATCCTGGATTAAAGTTCTTAAATTCTCTGTTATTACTTGTTGCTAACATTGGTGTATGTACTTGGATAAGTTCTCCACTGTCTTCCTTACATTCCCTTTTCTCTTTCTAATTAACTGCTTCTAACCTGCTGTAAGGCTCTATAACCAGATCATTATCATCAAGCTTTTTAGATTGTGTTAAAGGCCTCAAAAGCCAGAAGAGGGCTGCCTTTCGAGTATAATGTATGAAGGCATGGGATTTGGAATGCCCATTTTGACTGTTGGACTGCTCAGTACAATCCTGAATAACCATAGCAGTGAAAGGTCATGATAAAATATTTATATATTCCATTTTCTTTGTAAAAGTAATATCTAAAAAAGTTGTTCCATTTGTTACTCATTGTCAGGATCCCAGAACCTCAAAAACCTCAGATGAAACCACCTGAAGATATTGTTCGGTCTAATCATTATGATCCCGAGGAGGATGAAGAATATTATCGAAAGCAGCTCTCCTACTTTGACCGAAGAAGTTTTGAAAACAAGCCTTCTACACACATTCCTGCTGGCCATCTCTCAGAGCCTGCCAAGCCAGTTCATTCTCAGAATCAACCAAACTTTTCTAGTTATTCTTCGAAGTAAGTTATTTCACTTAAGACTTAACATTTTAAAAAAAGGATACATAAAGGTTCGGTTGCATAAAGTAGAAGTTAATCACGTGAAATTCAGTATGTTTGGGAGGAATGCAGTTAAGTCCAAAATAGATGATTCTGGGCAGCCTGGGTGGCTTAGCGGTTTAGCGTTGCCTTCAGCCCGGAGTGTGATCCTGGAGACCCAGGATCGAGTCCCACGTCAGGCTCCCTGCATGGGACCTGCTTCTCCCTCTGCCTGTGTCTCGGCCTCTCTCTCTCTCTCTGTCTCTCATGAATAAATAAATAAAATATTTTTTTAAAAAAATGGATGATTCCTGTCGCTCCAGTGGTTCAGTGTTGTGCATAGTTTCTAGCTCTCGTTTGTGTGTGTGTTTTGTCTTTAAACTCTGATAGCACATACACAGAACTTTTCCCTTATGAAAGATGTTAAAATGTTTTGAGTTAAGGGAGTAAACTGTGAAGACCCTGAGTGTTAGGTGAATCATAAGTCACCCCTCTGCACAACACACTTAATGCTGGTTCTTTCCTTCTTTCCTGATTTTGCTTTTTAAATATGAAAGCCTCATGACAGGGAGTGACATCATTTGAGGGAGAACAATAGAGAGGTTTTTTTCAAGATGAGAAAGAGCTTATCTTTTTTTATTGCTGGAATTGAGGGGACTTTAAGGATATCTGGTCTAGTTTTATGCGTGAGGAAACCAAGGTCCAGTGAGGTGAGGTGACGTGACAAGGGTAGAGAGGATCGAGCACCCAAGTTTTTGACTTGTAGTTGTCTTTTCCCTATTCTGTGCTCCTCCCTTCTGTTGACTTGTCTTTTGGGGGTCTTGTTGATTTGTCTTTCTTTCTTGGGGCTTTTTTGCTGTACAGACCCAACTGAGATTGGGTTATAAACTCACATAAGCACAGGTGGTGGATTCATACTTCAGCAAAACAAACCCACAAGAATGAGAAACAGATGTGGATTTATTACATGGCATTCATTTACACCATTATGAGACCCTACTGATAAGCAAGTTGTGAGTTCAGACAAGAAGAAAAGATCCAAAACTGTTTGAGAGTCTCTGAGTTCAGTGAAGTAAGTTCTCTGTAAAAGGGTCCATCCAGATCTCCCTTTTGATTAACAGAACTCAAGTGATTAGGGGCATTACATCTGTAAATCCCTGTCACAGCAGCACCTACAGTAGTGCTTGAGCAAATGATGGGTACTATTGTTCGGCCTACCAAAGTTGACAAATCAAAAAGCCATCACAAATCACTCTTGCAAAAGCACTCAGATTTTCAGTGAATTCGATGCTTGGGATTGTCTGGACTTAACTATCATTTGTCATTTACTTTTGAGTGGACATTTTTTTAGAATATTCTTTAAAACTTCTAATATTAAGAACCTAATTTTAATTACCACTCTTCTCTTAGACATCATTTGAGTGAAGATTTAAAACCTTTTTTTCCACTGTTACCCATTTAAATCTTTGTCTAGAGAAGAAAGCTGTTTATAACAACCATAAATGCAAACTTTGAGTACTGCAGTGGGTCTCATTAAATGCAAACAGGGTCTTAGACCAGTAGTCTACCCTACCATGACAATAGGGAGGTGCCCAGTATATCTGGAGAGAGTGTCCAGACTCAGACAGTGAGGTGAGACTTAGTGAGCTTACTTTTACTTAAATCATTAAACACATTCATTCCTGTTAGAAGCAGGTCCAAGGGTGTAGTGTAAGGAGAGAGATTTGATTTAATTTGATTTATTGATTTGTCTTTATTTTATTTATGTACTTGGTAAACAGAGTCCAACCTTAAATTTAGGAATACATTTAGGCCTAAAATGTAAGTAAGTCTTTTCAGAGAATGAACTAACAAAGCATTTTTGGGTTTGACTTAATGGGGTTTTCTACAAAGAAAGCTTAATGACCTATTTGTGCTGTGTAATTTTCAGACAGGGTCTAAAACGCTGCCTGGTCTGTAGGGGGTGGGGACTCAGCACAGGACACAGTGTATGAGGGGTGTCAGCTGCCCCCCCTTTCCATTAATGCAACCCTGGGAGGAACAAGTCTTAGCTGGTCAGAGGTTTCTCAAGGATATATTGCCTTTGACAGAAATAGATAACCTTTGTGTTTGTGAATATGCCCAGGACTCTCGAGTGTTTGGCTTTGCCATTTCCTGTTGTGTTACGGGAGCAGGGAAGTGTGACTTGAAATGGACACTAGTATACGTTTCCTTCCTTTGTTGGCACAAAGTAAAAACTCTGGTTGTGCTGTGTTTCCCCATATGGGTATCCGGTGGGCAGAGTGTTGGGAAAGGGGAGTGACGGGTAAGATAAGGATGAACAAAAGAGAAGGTGTTTCTCTGCTGTCTCCTTCTCATGCTGTTATACTCTTGTGCCCATTGAAGACAACTTTAATAACTGGAAAATCATTTAAAGTATATGATCCTCTTTGTCCTGTATTTCAAAACCGTTTACTGTTTTCTCGGTCTCCCGTACACTGCCTACAGGCCTTTATTTTCTGAAGTAAAATATAGATATAGCAAAGTTGTCTTCTTCCGGGTAACATATGCCAACATGCCATGTAAAAATACCCCTCAGAAATAAATGGTGGCAGTTAGGGGAGAAGTCTACTAGCACAGGACAGACACCCCAGAAATTGAGTGGCTATCACCTGTCTTATAGTTCCAGAGAGCTGGCTTGGAAGTGGGGAGGTTAGGAAATGTGGCTCAGACATTCATCTTCACAGCCAGGGAAGAGTTCCCAGGACTCTACAACAGGGCTGGAAGAGCAGTCCCCTTCTGCATCTATACAGCTCTCCCAGCCCAGAGACTCAGCTTCTTTGAGGCATCTAGGGAGTTTATTGTCACTAGAATCTCTCTCTCTCAAGAATCCACTTATTTTGAGACTTCCAGGTCTCAAAATAAATGTTAGCAGGTTTCAGCTTTTTAAGAACTGAGTAAGACTGACGTTAGGTTGTGTCTCTTTGTGTGTGACATTCGGTGAGAGAAGCTGTGTGTTTCAAGCTTGGCAGCTTTCCAGACAGGCTCCACCCATCCCAGGACTTTGCTCTGGGACTGGGGATGGGCAAGGTCTTGCTAGGAAAGAGTACAGGTTAATCAGTCATGTTTCAGGGACACCTGGGTGGCTCAGTGGTTGAGCGTCTGCCTTCGGTTCAGGGCGTGATCCCGGGGTTCAGGGAGCCAGTCCCGAATCAGGCTCTTTACATGGAGCCTGCTTCTCTCTCTGCCTGTGTCTCTGCTTCTCTCTCTCTCTCTCTCTCTCTCTCTCTCTCATGAATAAATAAATAAAATCTTAGAAAATGAGTTTCAAAGGCAGGCGTATATTCATTGGTCCATTCCTCATTACCCTGCTGGGCATCAGCGTAGCCGGGTGTGTTATACCACTGCTTCTTGCGTTTTCACTTAGAGGATTTCTTTTGCCCAGCCTTTTTTCTTTTAGTGGAGCACTTCATTCTTATTCAGAGCCTGCTGATTATTCTTAGTCCGGCTCCTTAATTTAGTTCATTTCTTTGCTCACCACTAGCAAGTGAAGCCCGAGGGCAGGGGTAGAAGAGAGATCAAGCACCTTGTTCCTCACTAGCTTCACAGTTAAAATATGTAGAGGGCGGGTAGGCGGACAGTCGCAGGACCTACCAATGTTACTATATTTTAATTTATTGGTGATTTTCCTAGCTTTAATGGGAGTTAGTGGTGGTTTCTTTTACAGATCAAATTATTCTGAAATGGTGGATGTTAATTGTTTTGGTTGATATTTTAAAATGACATTTGAGTTCCGTTTGCTACAAATGTACTTAGTTAGATTGACCATTTTCTTTCATTTTTCTATTGCGCTTGCTTTGCCATCACCTAGATTTCTTGGCTCTTACACTAGCTATGACTACTTGAAAAGGAGCATCAAGTGGTAAGACTGGCATTGATGTGAGGCTGTTACATAAGGTGTCCCTCACTGCATCACTGGCATTATGTGCACTTTCAGATTTTAAAGTCCTCTTCAAATGTTTAGCATAAGTGCCTGAAAGCAATGTAACAGTGTAGTTTTAAAGCCAATACAAGACTAGACTTCTTCAGTGAAATTTTCTGTGAAAGTACATTCCAAATGTCTGCTTTGTTTGTGCACATAAAGCCAGTGCAGCTTTGGCTCTCTGCAAAGGTTTAGATGGCAGTGTTGTAATTATGGGTCTATTTTAAAGATTTCTTCTGTTTGAATTTTATGTGCTACATATTAACAATTGGCAATATGAAAAAAATAAGCATGCATGGCACAATTTAACTTAAATGAGCCTTGTAAAATCAAGCAATATCTGCTACTCTAGCAGTTATTAAATGAAAAACGTATCTAGTAAATAAAGGTCAATTTTCAAGTGAAAGGTGTCCAGTGTTTTTAGTGTCACTGGAACACAGCCACACCCATTTCATTTATATATGATGGCTGTTTTGGGGCAGAGTTTGAATAGTTGTGAGAGAGACTGGCCCAAAACACCAACAACATTTACTATCCAGCCCTTTACTATAAAAAAAAATTTTTTTTAATTGCCAACCTCTGGTCTATAAAACCATTTTTTTTTTAGTGCTCTGTGCCAGAAGCCAAGGCGTTTTATACCTTAGATACCAAATCAGAAGTGAATCTAAGGAAGATTTGGGCCAATAAATATTTTTTTCAAAATATTTGGAAGACTTTCTCAAACTTCTCAATCATTACTGTTTTTTGTAAGCAACACAATTAATATTACAAGTATACCCAAAATTTCATCTGCCTTTTGGTTGCCATCTTCTGGATGTTTTACTAATATTCTTTAAGTATCTGTGCTGTCTTTACATTTCTTGTGCTGATAAATGGTTGAATTTGTTTGTACATTTGGGTAGAGTTAGCCATTTATACTCATAAGAATATTTTTGTGAAATTCTAGATTTTTCTTTAACTCAAGGATACTTAGAGGATGAGAACTTATTTTGTAAATGTGAATCTATTTTCATATGTTGGCATTCTCTTCATTTTTTTCACAGGGGAAAGTCTCCTGAAGCTGATGCCCCTGATAGATCATTTGGTGAGAAGCGCTATGAGCCAGTCCAGGCCACTCCCCCTCCTCCCCCATTGCCCTCCCAGTATGCCCAGCCTTCTCAGCCCGGTACCAGCTCCTCTCTTGCCCTCCACACGCATGCCAAGGGGGCACATGGTGAAGGTAGGAGAGTTAGCATTCCTGCTGTAATAGAGTGATACTTAGAAAATTGAATTCTTGCAGTCTGTAAGCAAAAGGGTTTTTCATTTAAAAATGCATACTTGAAACTTTTAGGCTGAGAACAGTGAAAACTAAGGGTTTTGGTAAATAAAAGTACATCTCCTGTTTTTATGACTATGACCAATGTATCAGACCAGCCTTTTAGCTAAATAGATTTTAATCTATTAGATTAAAATAGATTTAATAGATTTAATTAGATTTAATACTAGATTTTTTTCTATTAGATTAAATAGATTTAATCTATAGATTTTCATGTTTTACTAGCACAGCTCAGTTTCTGGAAGTATTTGTTTGCCAGTATGTCTGAATCTAAATATTTGAATGATAGTTTGTAAAATTACAAACATTATGCTCCTTCCTCACATGTGGATATAGGAAAGCTTTCAGGTTCCATATAGCTTGTGTCCCTTAGCACCTTGCAGTTAGGTACTGTGGCGGAATCCCAGCAAGGTGGCCAACAGCTCTCTCGGTTCATCTTAACAGCTGTGCCCTGCGTTTCTGCCCACACTCTATCCTTCACAGCTCTCTGAGTGGTAACTGTTTCCCCTGACCCATGCGATCTCTGGCCCTGGGCCCTGGGCCCTGGGCCCTGGGCCTGGCTCCTCTCCCGCATCCTGCTTGCATCATCTTTCCTTTTCCCTCTGCCCTTAGACATGTGCACTCAACTAGTCCATTGTCCAGAGCACCTTGTTCTGTCCCTGCTACCTCCTCAAACTGTGTCTTTTTGCCTTCCATCAGACTCCCCTCCACCCACCCCCCCCCAAGAGGGCCTACTGTCTTTACCTCCAAATGCTGCTTGTCTTATTTGCCCTTTCAAAAAAAAGGTTGGTCTATTGTACCCTAAAAATCTACTACGATTTATCAATTATCCTGTTGTCTTTTTGCTACTACAGATATTTCTCTATTATTTACATAGGAGTCAAATTCTAGGACAAGTCTTTAACCAGATGAGCTGTAGAGTCTTAGTGGCAGATTGAGCTTATTACCCCATGTTAGGAATTTCTTTCCACACTGTGCAGATAAAGTTTTAATTCTTGCCAATCCTTAAGTGCCTTTTATTTCTTTTTCTTACCTTTTTGCTCTGGCAAGGACTTTGAGTAAAATGTTGAGTGGAAATGATGGGAGCAGACATCTTTGCTTCCCCATCTTAGGGAGAAAAGATTTATTATTTCACCCATACCACGTTAGCTATAGGTTTTTCTCATAGCTACTCTATTATGTTTTGGATGTTCCCTTATTACCTTCCAGTTTGCTGAAAGCACCTGGTCACATGCATTAAGATGATCATGACGTTTTTCATTTTTCTTCTTTATTCTGTTAATGTGAAATATATTGCTGTGTTCACAGAAATTTGGGTTCTTTTTTTTTTTTTTACAGTATCCTTGTCTGGTTTACTATCATTGTTGTGCTAGTTTCATAAAAGAGAGCCTAAGACATATTCCCTCTTTCTCTTTTTTTCTGAAAGACTTTGTTTTAGCATTGATGTTATTTTTTCATGAATGAGTTGCTAGAATTCAGTTGATACTACTTGATACTGCCACCAGTGGTACGTGGAAATTCCTGTCCCGCATCTTTGCCAACTCTTGACATTACCAAACTGAAGTGTTACCAATCGAATGGGTGTGAAATGGTATTTGAGGCATTTGGTATTACAAGTAGTGGGGTTGAGTACCTTGTATGGTAAACTGAGCATTCCGGCCTTCACTTCCATTGTGGCCTCTGTGGAGCTTTGCCCATCTTCCATTTGGTAAAATTTTTTCCTTTGGGTGTATAGGGGTTCTTCAGAGGTTTTAGATCCTAATCCTGTGCAGTTAAACAGTTTTAAATAGCTTCTCCCAATCTGTGGCTTTCTTTTTGGTTTTAGTTAGGTGGTGGTGTTTTGTTCGTTTTTAACATAGTGGTATTGTCATTCTGTTTATAATTTGTTACAGATGTTGGAGAGAGGATACCGAGACACTAGTCTCGGGAGGCCTAGACTCTTAGCAGCCTGACCCTGACTCCAAGGCAGCAGGATACGCTAAAGCACTACATATGTCCATGCCCCTCCTGGTCTGTCAGTATCACAGACAGCCACCAGGGCTCAAGAGCCACCTTCTGACAGTGTGGACCCTGATCTGGGCCTTGACTCCAGCACTGGGACAAATTATTATGGGAGAGATCTCAGAGGGGCTGTTGAAACCTCTGAAGAGGTTTTAAAAATGCTTATATATGTTTATTCTTTCAGGAAATTCAATATCACTGGACTTTCAGAATTCTTTAGTGTCCAAACCAGACCCACCTCCATCACAGAATAAGCCAGCAACTTTCAGACCACCAAACCGAGAAGATACTGTTCAGTCTACTTTCTATCCGCAGAAAAGTTTCCCAGATAAAGCTCCAGTTAATGGAGCTGAACAGACTCAGAAAACGGTCACTCCAGCATATAATCGATTCACACCAAAACCATACACAAGTTCTGCCCGGCCATTTGAACGCAAGTTTGAAAGTCCTAAATTCAACCACAATCTCCTGCCAAGTGAAACAGCACATAAACCTGACTTGTCTTCAAAAGCCCCTGCTTCTCCCAAGACTCTTGCAAAAGCACATAGTGCAGCACAGCCTCCTGAGTTTGACAGTGGAGTTGAAACTTTCTCCATCCATGCAGATAAACCTAAATATCAAATGAACAATCTCAGCTCAGTGCCTAAAGCTATTCCTGTGAGGTAAGATATTTTGCCTGTTTCTTAGCCTTGTGATTTGTCTTATGTGAGTGTGGCATAGTTTATGTGATTTGGGACTTAAAATGAACATTTTAACTTCAACTTTAGGCTGAACAGTGTTGTCCAAAACGTTGTTGTGATGAATGTCGTTATGTACTCACAAGGGGTACAAGATAATAAAATAATAAAACTCACAACCAAGTGTGGTCAGTAGGTGTTGGCATTATCCATATTTTACTAGGAAATGAGGTTGAGTGACACTGCAGTTTGAGCAGAGTCCCACAGCTAGGATGAGAGGAGCTTACATTCCACATCTGACCTCAGAGCCCAGACTCTTAACCAACCAACCATAGCTTCCCATAACCTCTAACCTTCGGCTGGTGAGATATGCTTGGAGAATATCTGAAAATCATCATAAGCATCTGTGTTCCTTGTCCACTCTGTTCAACAGTGACGTTAGAAATAAAAAGGTAACAACCTATCAAAATGGTTGTTAAAAAATCAGTAGCTCTTTATAAGTTTTAATGAGTAAGCTATCTGAGCAAATGAGACAAAGTGAGCTTCCCTGGATCTAAACCCATATGCTCGTTTCCCTCTTGTCCTGATATGGTGACTAACCAGACCCATTCTGGCCACGCAGAAGCTCATCTCAGCCTCAGCTTCCCAAATCCACTTATATTGTCAAGCCACCTGTTGAAACAGCAGGGCCAGGAGGGCCACCTGCAGTCAGCTTCCCAAGAGCAAGAGTGGTCCTGAAAATGTACTGCCTCCTTGTGAATCTTTCCAGTAGCAGAGGCCGGGAAACCTGTTCTCTCTCACACACAGCAACATTGTCCATGGTGCTCTGGTCGTGTGGGAATGAAGCTACAGCTTCCCTTCACATACTTTGGCATTCCTGCTTTCTGCTCACCTTTAGGTTGGGACTCAAAATTTCACTCCAAGAAGTCTTGATAGCCTATATTATTGGTAATATGTTGAGACTACATCCCCTTGGCCTTTGGTATTCTCTGTGTACTAAGTGAATATACTGTGTTTTTCATGGGTGCTTGACGTGTACCCAGACCAAAGTATTACCTCATCGTGCTGTAGAAGCCATTGATAGCAGGGGCTGTTTGATACTCAGGTAGTGCTGAGAAAAGGCCATAAGTATGCAGGCTCAAAATCCTAGGGAGGTGGGGACTCTAATTAATACTTATCAGGTCTTAGATGCTTTCAGTTCTAAGATGCACCATTGTCTTATGTATCCCTAAGAAGGAAAAAAAAAGTGCTACCAATTAAACCATGACTGCTAGTTTTAAAACACAAAGTTCATGGATGTTAAGAGGTATTTCTTAAAACCAATGAACTATAGTAGTTGGGCGAGCAAGGTAGTCAGGCTTTGTACATCCTGGTTGCAGAAATCAGTAATGAAGGGAAATTGATTACTTATCTTCAGAAATGAAATTGATTTCTCCAGGAAGAATATGATTTATTATTTTCTTGAGTAAAATGGGTCACTGAAAACTTCTTGATGATACAGAGAAATCAACTAAAATGAAACCAACTGTTAGAATTGTAGTGGAGATGCCTGTGTATCATTGAGGTTTACTCATCAGTTGTTTCTGACCTCTCAGCCCGACAGCTGTGGAAGAAGATGAAGATGAGGATGGCCATACTGTGGTGGCCACGGCCCGAGGCGTCTTTAACAACAATGGTGGGGTGTTGAGTTCCATAGAAACTGGCGTCAGTATCATCATCCCCCAAGGAGCCATTCCGGAGGGAGTCGAACAGGAAATCTACTTCAAGGTCTGCCGAGACAACAGCATCCTCCCCCCTTTAGATAAGGAGAAAGGTGAGTGTGCTTATTTTTCTGTGTAGTTACACTAACTAGAGTTGCCCTCTGTGCTCTTCAAAGCTTGTATATAGCACTCAGTTGAGAAGATAATCTGGACCCCTTTGCTACTTTGCAACCCTAGCATGTTCCTCCCACTGGGGAAGGGAGGTGCCCTGCAGTAAGGCGAGGGGAGAGGTGAGCACACTGGACTTGCCCACACAGTGGACTTTACTTTTGATGCGAAAGTGACTGTGATAGGCCTTCAGGCCTTCCTCCACCTATCTGCTGGGTGGTCTTAACTGACCTCACCAAGTCTGTCTTTGTGCGCTTCACCCCTTGCCTCTCTGGAGATGGGTCTGGGTAACACCCAGTCAGAAATCCTTTGCTCCCTGCTTGTCTCGTGAGTGTAGAAAGAAGCATCCTGGGGCAGGTGCTCATCACCCAACCCTAGCACTGGTAAGGGCTCAACAGAGTAAGTAAAGAATCCCTATCAGATATTACCATGCCTGTTTCTGAACTTCCGAAGGAATCTAAGAAAGCTATTATTTTTCATAATTTTTCTGTATCCGTCAGGACAATGTGATGAACTGTGTGTCAACTTCTTTTGAAATCTTGTAGCAGTTGCTTTACTTCCTTACATACATCATTTTAGCTCAGTTTCTTACATTTTGTGGAACACGAACATAACGTAGGTCCCTTAAACCACGTCTGCAGCAAATACAACATTTAAAACATCAGATAAAAGTAACATATATAGGAAGTACATTTGGATATATTTTACAAAAACTCCATGATCGAATGCAGTTACCCCCAGCTACCTGTGGCTATTTTTGTTTATATCCTTCGTCGAAAATTTTATTGAAAACAAAGGATACAAAATAGAATACTATTTCACCAAAAACTTAAAAGGAGAAGTGATAGACATAAACAGTTTTGAAATGGACTTCTAATGGACTAACATTATCCTTTGTTGTGATGGTAAGGAAATTACAGATTATTTTAAAAATCATAGAAATGACTGTAACATTACTAGGGTGAGGCAAAGTTCCTGTTTATGTTAGAAATATGCATATTCTCTACTTTGTCATAAACTTGATTCCCAGATTAATTATTCTGCAAGAAGTTTTCATGTAATATTTTTTTTCTAATTTTTCCCTTCAAGGTTTTACTTAAATTCAAGTTAACTAAGTATTAGTTACAAGAGTAGAATTTAGTGACTCATCATTTACATACAAACCCAGTGCTCATCACAACCTAAGTGTCCTCTTTTATCCCCAACACCCATCTAGCGCACCACCTCCCTTCCAGAAACTCTCAGTTTGTTCTCTGTACTTCTGTTTTGCCTCCCTCTCTGTTTTTGTCTTATTTTCCTTCCCTTCCCCGATGTTCATCCATTTTGTTTCTTAAATTATCTGTGATTATTTTTAGTTGGAATGTGCTAGAAGTGCAAAATACACCCTGATTTCAGAGATTTACTATATTGATTATATGTTGAAATAAATGTATTTTTTATATATTGGGTTACATGAATATTAAATTTATTTCACCTGTTTTTTATTTCAGTGTGGCTACTAGAAAATTTAAAATTTTAAAATTTAAGATCCCATGTGTCTTCATTGTCTTTTTATTGGTCACTGGGGCTGTAGAGAATTAACTGCATTTGGCTTTAAAGCAAATCATAAGAACATGGGGGTGTGAGGAGAACTGTGGTCTGGAAGGAAGAGGCCATCTAACCTACCACTCCCACTCCCTCTCCAACTGCAGGTGAGACACTGCTGAGCCCCTTAGTGATGTGTGGGCCCCATGGCCTCAAGTTCCTGAAGCCCGTGGAGCTGCGCTTGCCACACTGTGCGTCCATGACTCCTGACGGTTGGTCTTTTGCTCTAAAATCATCCGACTCCTCGTCGGGTATGCTGTCTTCACTCTGTCCTTTGGGGGCTTTGGGTACTGTCATTGATTAATCCCTGGGCTGTTGGAGCTACCCATGCTGTTTGTGAGCAAATCTCTACCTCTGTTCCTGTGGCCTTGTAGGCATCACCAGTGCTTTAAAATTTCCTTGTGGTGCATGCATAAATGAATATGGAAAGGCTCAGAAGTTTCTGCCTTTTAAACATTGATGATTTGGCTAAAGGATAACTGTTCCTTGGAGTTTAAGAAAATTATTTTTTCTGTCAAAATTACTAAGATGCAGTGGGAGAATTGTTACTGCCCTGTATATATAGGCATTTTCATCTTATTAAAATGATTTGATTTCTTTATTCAATAATTTTTATTTTTGGTTACCATTCTTTAATTTCTCAACCTACAAAGTATAATACACCAGAGAAACTTGAAATACAAAAAATACCTCCACTGTGATCATACTTGGCCATGGTTTCCCAGTGTAAAACTCTTAAGTATCTTCTATTATACACACTACTTTTAAATGGCTTTTTGCTCTTAAGGTCATAGCTTCAAAGCTTCCATTGCATTTTCACATTTCTTACTTCCTTGGGTGACTACATCAGTTACCAGTTGAAACATTCTATATTTATGGTATAGATCACTTTAATTGAACCTCATATAGAAAAATAAGAATTTAAAGTTTTGCTTTTGAATTTTAGTACACCAGGTGAGTATTATTGCAGTTTGAATATGAAATAGAGCTTTAAGGTATAGAGATAATAGGAACATGCTCTATTAGTACCCAAGATTAGAAATTATATATAAATCTGTATTTCCTGATACCTACAAGTAGAGCTAATAAATTAATTCTATTTTTATTTATTTATTTATTTAAAGATTTTATTTATTCATGAGACAGAGAGAGAGAGAGAGAGAGGCAGAGACACACACAGGCAGAGGGAGAAACAAGCCCCATGCAAGGAGCCCGACATGGGACTCGATCCTGGGACTCCAGGATCATGCCCTGGGCTGAAGGAGGCGCTAAACCTCTGAGCCACCCAGGCTGCCCATAAATTAATTTTAATACAGTAGATAGTAGAGCTATTTCCTCAGGGACTCCACTGAGAAGCATTTTATTAGCCTAGTTTGAATTAATGAATTAATATTAATGAAGCTGCATTTTAAGCATATATTCTGAAAGATTGCAGCATGAGCTCTGATTATTTTCTAAACCAATTTAGGATAAGAATCTTTAAATATTTTTCCCTAGATATTATATGAAGCATAAGTGATTTCTCTGTTTGTTATTCCCATATTTTAAGCTACAGAATATATACATTATTTTGTTAGATTGAAACAACTTTTTCCTGTGTTAAATTTAAGTACATTCACCTAGAACAGAAATATGTGTGATCTTCTGTGGCTTTAGAATGCTTTGCTACTATAAATTTCTTTTCAGAAAGTCAAGGGTAGATTTTTGATAATGACTGACTTAATCCCAACAAAAGTTAGTATACTAGAAAGAAACTCAAGACAGAAGTTAAGATTTTTTTTATTTACTTTCAAGAGTTGAAGCTCTGCTTCATTGCCTAAACAAACTGTTGTTATCTACAGTATGGCATAAGCCCAAATAAGTTTGTGAAGTGATTTAGCCTCTGTTTAATTACTATGTTTTAAACTGCTGGGCCTGTCGTGAGTCAGAAACCATCAGGTGATGTACAGCTCAGTGTGGGCAGGGTCTCTCAACCTTAGCACTTGTTGACATTATGGCCAGATGATAATGCTTTGTTGTCGGAACTGTCTTGTGCATTGTGGAACTTTTAGCAGCAGCATCCCTGGCCTCTACTCACTAGGTGTCAGTTGTGACAGGTAAAACCATCCCCAGACATTGTCCCATGGGGGTGCAGAACAACTCTTGGTTAAGAACTGTTGCTGGAAGGAAGGCAAAAGTCAGTAACTTTGTATACTTACCTTGGATGCCATAGAGACATCTGCCTTGACACTTGGCGTCCACTACCCCAGGCTTCTTAATTCTAGCTATTGATCTCAGATCACCAAGAGCTTATTAAATTCAGATACTCAAGCCCTGCTTCAGATTTAACAGTTGATGGGTTTTCAGAGGTCCATGAATGATTTTGTTGTACAGCCAAGATATCAGGGTTGAGAAGTTCTTGGTCCAGACGTAAAGTGATTTGGGGGGAGGTAAAGGGGAAGGAAGGGTCTTCAGGAACCAGATTCTGCAGAACTTTCAGGCGTTCATTTGTTAGTCTATAGTTGAGTGTGAAAAATAGGTTCTCATACTCAGTTAATTCTTGTCCCAACTTTCAAAAGTGCTGTTAATAATTATGTGGACCTAGGCATCAGTACTACGTCAGGCATGTATGGTCACCCCAACTTCTGTTCATTGTTTGAAAAGGCATAAACTTGAAAACACAATAAAAGAGAAATCTGAAACTGCTTTGAATCCTTAGATTCCAGTGGGTCTTCATTGAAATATAGCACTTAGCATTTTGATCCAAGTGCATATACTGAAGAGATAGGAGAAAATTGTATCTGAGGATATATATTCATGTTTGCCCCATGATTACACAGCATCACAGCTAGCGATTTCACCAACTGCAAATGACAGGCACTTCTTTTTATCTCCTAGGTGATCCTAAAACCTGGCAAAACAAGTGTCTTCCTGGAGATCCAAATTACCTTGTTGGAGCAAACTGTGTTTCTGTCCTGATTGACCACTTTTAATTCTTAAAATATAGGAACTTGATTAAATAATGTGAAACTGGGTTAAACTTACTAAATCTAAATGGAAGCACTCTATCAAGTATTATACTTTCCTTAGAATTGATACTGCAGTTCTTAGTATTAAGCATTTTGTCTGAACAGATGAAGATTAGTGAGCATGCCCCTGCACCGTGGTCAGAAAACATGCTGCAGACTGCGTGTTTGTGATGGAAAAACCGTCAGTATTGGCTGGAGGGTCAGAGATGGTTTGCTTTGTAATGATTTTTGTACTTTTTTACAGTCACTGCTTACTTCACTGATTTCCGTTAAAATACCAGCCAGTAAATGGGGTGCATTTGAGTTTTATTCTTTCCAAAGTACACTGTTTCAAACTTGATTATGGCCCTGGCTTGGCATACACATTTTATTTTATTATGCATGAGGTAATATGCACACATTTAAAAAATATACCTGGAACATATAAACCAGTGTAGTAGATTTAACAGAAATGTACAGCAAGGGGAATTTGTAGCTTTTGGGGGGTGGGTGGTAGGGAATTCAAGTGAAGACAATTACTTATTGTATATGGAAACGCAGTTTTTTAGGGAAGGACACCAAAGCATGTGAGACTGGTTCTGTGGCCTCTTTGGATCTATAAATTAACCATATCACCACAGACATACTAACCAGCAGGAATGCCTTACCCTCATATTTTTAATTCTTAGATCATTCTGTGTATTACTAAGTTTATATGGCTTTTGTGCACATCTAGTTACTGTATCATGAAAAAGATTGAGTAAATTGTGGATTTGGTGGTTTCAGAAATGTATAATCACCCAGAGAAAATAATGGTGTGATTTGGGGATTCCCCACACCCCCACCCCCCCACCCCACTCCCACCAAGGGGCAGTGGTGGTTTTTCTGTTCTTTTGGCTATGCATTTGAAAATTTTGACGTTTTAAGGATGCTTGTACATAATGCGTGCATACCACTTTTGTTCTTGGTTTGTAAATTAACTTTTATAAACTTTACCTTTTTTATACATAAACAAAACCGAGTTTCTTAAGGCTACCTTTGTATTTCTCTCCTGTACCTCTTGAGCCTTGAACTTTGACCTCTGCAGCAATAAAGCAGCATTTCTATGACACATACAAGGTCATTTTTTAAAGAAAAAGAATGCACAGAGTTGTTACATTTTTAAGTGCTGCATTTAAAAGATACAGTTACTCAGAATTCTCTAGTTTGATTAAATTCTTGCAAAGTATCCTGACTGTAATTTGTGATACCATGCTGTGCCCTAAAGTGTATTTTTTTACTAATAGACAATTTATTATGGCACATCAGCACGATTTCTGTTTAGATAATACACCACTACATTCTGTTAATCAATCATTAGGTGTGACTGAATTTCTTTTGCAGTTATTAAAAAATCTCAAATTTCTAAATCTGCGGAATAAAACTTTTTAAAATAAATTGCTGGTTTAGTCTCTTTGCCCACTGTTTCTAATTTTGTGCAACTTTATTATATTACCCTGTTTAAAATCCCGCACATTGGCCCTCATCACCTGTTTACCCTGTCACCTCAGGCCTGGTGGGACACCTGCCACAGCTGATGCACTGTGATGGACGAGCAGTGCTGGTCCCTGAGACCTTGAGGCAGAGCGAGAGTCAAAGGAGGCTGACTGCAGAATCCTGGGCAGTGTTCCCACTGCATTTGTAAATATACATAGAGTTAGTATGCATTTGTGTTCCTTACAAACAGTTCATATGTAGTTTGTATCTTGCTTTTTCCCAAAAACATAGCATGGGCATTTTCCTATGTTGTTATATTTAGGAGTAGAAAATGATTTTTGATGGCTATAAATATTCCACCATGATTGCCATACTTATTTAACCATCACTGTATTGACATTTACATTGTTGCTAAATCTACATTTATGTAGATTTTTACTACATTTATGTAGATTTAGCCTATTTGCTTCATCTTTTTTTATCATGGTTAAAATGTATGTACAGTAAAAGTATCCATTTTAGTGAATAGTTTTCCAGATTTTGACATACAGTTTTAAAACCATTACTATTTTTTTTAAGATTGTATTATCTGAGAGAGAGTATGAGCCAGGGCGGGAAGAGGGGCAGAGGGAGAGGGAAAGGCAGACTCCCCACTGCTGAGCAGGGAGCCTAGAACCTCGGGATCACAGTCTAAGCCAAAGGCAGACACTTAACCGACTGAGCTAACCAGGCGCCCTCCCTGCTACCATTTATTAACGGTAGTCATCAGTTTCATCATCTCCCAAAGTTCATGCTCTCCCCTGCCCCTGCCCCCCCCCCCCCCCCCCCTACTATCCCTGTAGTTTGTCCTCCTCAAGGGTGTCCTGTCTATAGGATCCTGCCTTGAGTGTGGCTTCTTTCACTCAGCATGAAGCATTTGAGATGCACTTAGGAAGTTGCAAGTATTAGTGGTTCTTTCTTACTGTGGACCAGGTTCCACCATGTGAATGCACCTACCTCTGTTTATCCAGCCCCAGGCGCAGGTTTGGAGATGATGAATAAAGTACATAAAAATGCTACAAATGTATTGCAGGTATAAACTGAACTTTGTAAGAAACTGCCACCCTGCCTGCCAGCATGCCATCCTGTCCTGCATCCTGCCAGCTGTCTCGGAGCATCCAGTGGCCCCAGGCCCTCACCAGCAGTTGCTGTTTGTGATAGTTTTATTTTAGCCTTTCTAACGGGCTGTCTCCTGGTGGGTTTGATTTGCACCTCCCTATTGTATTGGCTCATGATATTGAGTGTCTTTTCATTTATCTGCCATGCATTCTTTGCTGCAGTATCTGTTCAGATCTTTTCTCATTTTTGCAAATTGCATTGTTTACTGTTTCAAGAGTTCTTCATATCATCTGAATGCAGGTTCATTATCAGATGTGTGATTTGTGAATATTTTCTCTCAGAGGTCTCTTCGTTTTCTTAATAGTGTCTTTTGAAGCGCATAAGTTATTAATTTTGACAGAGTCCAGCTCATTCATTTTTTATAGATCGTGCTTTTCGTGTCCTGTCTGATAAATCTTTACCTAAACCAAAGCAGAAAGATTTGCTTCAAAAGTGTTATAGCTTTAGGTTTTATATTTATGTCTGTGATCCATTTTGAGTTCATTTTATACTAGTGTGAGATATTTGTTGCGTTCCACTTAGTCTATTTATCTTATTGGTAGGTGGCCCACAATGTTACCTTAGCTCTTTAGGTGCACTAGTCTGTCGTGTTTTAAATGTGTGCTTATCCTGAACGCAGACCCATATACACAGAGCCTCAACTAGACTCCAGGTTTCCATATGTATCAGTGGAAGGAACATACCTCTGCAGGTCTGTTGGTTGTACTGCCCTGCCTGGCTTTTACTGCATGAATGCCAGGCAAGGTTTATATACCTGGTGCTTTTTAATGTTTATAGGAATAAGGGCATTTTGTTCCCTCAGACCATCTTCCTGTAGCACTGAGCATGGTACACTGAAGTGACTCACAGTCACGTTCTGGTTCAGAAGGTTTTTTTTTTTACCCTTTGCCATATGACTTTCTCATACTAGGAAACCTTGTGAATGTCCACTAGTGGTACTTGAGTCCGTTCCTCCTCCTCCTTGACTTCGCACGTTTTCACTTGGTGCAGCACACACCAGGCATCACGCCACCAGAGATCCGGGTGAAGGAACACAGTTCTGGACGCAGTGGCTCTCCAGCCTAGATGGGGATGCACTTGACCAGGAAGGGATGTGGCAGCAGACACAGACAAACTGGGAGCAAGTTGTTTGCCTTTGGCCTTGAATGGCAGTTTGAAAATAGCTGGCCAGCTAGGAAGCTGGCACCGGTTTTTGCAGAAATGACTGGGCACAGAGGTGTCCCAAGCTGGGTCACTGAAGAGGACTCCTCAGGCTCCATAGTCGAGTTACCCCGGATAGAGCACTGGGAAACCACTGTCATGTGCAGAGTAGCAGAACCATGTTGTCACGTCAGTAAATCCGGTCTTGGTAAAAGCGCAGTTAACAGCATCTCTAACTCCTCATTGTGCTTTCCTTTCAAACCACTGGACAGTGAAGAGACAGTCACCCAAGGTGTAGAAAATCTAGGGTTTTCAGAATTCTCAAAGAAGGTGTATAAACCTGTTCCCATCCTATCTTGTAGGAAATCGTGGCTCTGCAAACAGCACCTGCCAGAGCTTATTTCCTCCAGGTCACAACGAGCACTCAGGTCAGCTGGAAGGTGGCACAGAAGGTTCTCACGGAGAGATGTGCAGCTGGCAGGAGCCCTCTGTCTCCCTCCCCCTTCGCAGGGTAGGCTGTTTCCAGTGAACTGTGTTTCCAGTTGTCTGAGAAACCACATACTTATGAAGACTCAAAATTAGTTCTGTTAACACAGTGTGTTCCCTACTGGCAGGATGCATGGCAGGGAGTGTGTAAACCAGCTGTCATTTGGGGCACCTGACAAGTGCCACTGAGAGAATGCAGAAGAGCCCCTGCATCAAGCTGCCCTGTGTGTGGGAAAACCACACATGGGAGGCAGAGGCTTGGATGCTGGTGTATTTGTGCTAGCTTGAGGTCACAATTACATTTTTTAAGATTTTATTTGAGAGAAAACACAAGGTGGGGGGTGGGGGGATCAGACTTCCCGCCCAACAGGGAGTCTGATACAGGGCCTGATCCTAGGACCCCAAGGTCATGACCTGAGCTAAAGGCAGATGCTGAACAGACTGAGCCACCCAGGCACCCCTCAGTCTTTTTTTTTTTTGAGAAAAATAAAATTTTGTCCACAGATTTATTTTTTTTACTAGAACCTGAGATATAAGGAAAATGTGAAAACAGACATGGAACCAATTTGCTAATGTCTAAATGTTGGGGAGAAAAGCACAGTATTCACACTTAAAATCCTTCAGTGCTTGGCAACTGGCTAGTGGCAGAAATGAGCCTCAAATCAGAGGGGAGAGAGTTTGGTCGAGCCCAGGTGTCAGGGCTTCTTGGAGGGTACTTTCAGCACATGGGGTTTCCCAGAACGTCTGTTAGAAGGAGTCCCTTCCATGTTGTGTAAGGTGAGGGGAAGTCCAGTCCACTGGAAGGCAAAGCTTGAGGCTTAAAGGGCCTGGGCCTTGGTGTCCACTGGGAAGAACTGGAGTCATGATGGAGAGCTATAGGGTTTCAGAAGTCCTTGAAGCCAAGCAACTTAAGGCAAAATTGGCTTTCTTAGTAGAGTTGGTTTTGAGTGTAATGCAACTGCCCCAGGTTTTCATTGGGTTCCTCTCAAGAGATCTGGAGAGAAGGGTGGAGGTGCACGTGGAGGCTCCCCGATGGGACTAGTGTACCATGGAGCGGGGCCTCCCACCTGTGCTTTCATATCTCTTCTCTGAGGGGACAAGTTTTTCTTTTTCCCTTCAGTTCTGAATATTCAAGTAAACAGGCTGAAGTGTTCTATCAGGCCTTGGGCTCCTGTCCGCCCCGCTCAACTGTAGCAAGTGTTAACATGCCCCATTTGTGACAGCATATCATAACATAGGGAAGCATCTGGGTAGGCACGCGTGATCCGGTCCTACCCCTCACACACCACGGATGTCTGAGCCTTCCTCCCCTGGCTCATGTGCCAACACTGTGGGGACACAGGGCGGTCCTGAGGGCAAATTGAAACCAGCAAGGTCAGACCAGCCTTCCTCCCAAGCCAGCCTCAAGCTCCAGAAACAGCACCCCTTTAAGAGTTTTTAGGAATGTCTCTCACAAGAAGCAAGAGCAGAAGTTCAAGGCCATGACCTACAGAGTCAGAAGTTGACAGCAACGATGGAGATGTTTTCCTGCCCTGGGGCGAACAGGGTTAATGAGAAGATATGCCCATTATCTTGAAAATTGCCAGAAACTGAGCCACCCACTTGTCTGCAAGAACCACCCCCCCATCCCCCTACCCCCCATTGCGCTTAGCTCCTCTTTCAGGTGCACTCTTGTTTATTATGCACAGATTTCTTCTAAATCATTTTGATTGGAGTTTAGAGGAAGTACAAACTGCAATGTGTTTCAGGAGAGAACACTCAGATCCCCAGGAACATTCGAGCTAGCATCAGTAAGTGTGGGTGATAGTTGTGGAAGGTTCCAGCTCTGCCTTGTTCTTCACCTTGAAAGAAATTACCCAGGGTTAGCAGTTCGTGGCATGGTGGAGAATGCCAATCTCCCAGAGCCCTGGCGCCCAGCCAGACACCATCCTCCTTTCTTGCTCTCAGTCACCTTTGCCACCCTGACTGTGCCATGTGCCCAGCCCGGCGGGGAGAAAGCCTCCTGCAGTGCCCTCCTTTTCCCGACGACACTCCCCGCCTGGGACGGAGCAGTAACTGCGGCCTAGTGAGACTGCTTGCTGCAGGGGCAAGTCTGTCCTGATGCAAATTTCCCTAAATGGGAGTCTCCCTGCAGGTCCCACTCTGGGGGACAGCCTGGAACGCCACCGAGGATCAGCACAGCACAGGAAGGCATGTATGGCACGTGCCCTGTCATCGAGAAATGGCAACAAACTAGTCACCACTCATCCCAGGAAAACCTACCTGCCAGTCCCATCCCACACTCTGGCCTTATCAAGTGCAGGTTGGAATGCCAGCGCCCGTTTCCTGGTGACCCTTGGCCACACTGATACTGTAACTTGAGGAATAAGTGGCTCACCCAGCCTAAGCCACTCTTGCCTGGCTGCAGAGGGAAAGGACTCCCAGGAGCCTGGCTTCCTGCCCTGCAGTGAGTTGGGCCACAGGAATTATGGAAGGATCTGGAGCATCCGAGTGCAAAGGCTACTCTTTAAGTTACGTTCCAGCTGCACCGCAATATCTGGGGGAGAGTTATGCGGGACCAGCCAGCCTTGGTGAGACTGACCACATGTTGAATTCATGTGCTGCTGGGACCACAGAGCGCAGGAGGTGTTAATTGAGGTGGCTGTGATGGATGGGAGCATCTGGGCCCTCTACCACGTGGAGAGGACAGCATGAAAGATCTGCATGTGCTCAGCCTTTGCACAAAGAACTTAGAGCCTAAATGGTTTTTACTTTCAAGAGCGAGAAGTGGCTTACAAGTTACCAGAGCCAGAATGAGCGTGTAGGGTTGTTGTCAGGTTGCAGGCGGGCAGTCCCACTTCCCATGGGTCTTCGCTCTGATGTGAACAACTGGGATCCGCAGGAATGTTCTTTCCTCCTGCCCTCAGGACATTTATGTCCCTGGATCTGTGACTGGATCATGGGCTGAAGGCCAGGCTAGTTGTCTGTGGAATGACTGGGGCTGTTACTGGCGACCCCTTTCGGAAAACAGTCCTGTTTCCAGAAGGCAAGAGAAACACCCACGATGATGTGTAACAGAATTGGCAGGCTTTCTTCTTGCTCAGCGGATCATCAGTGGAAACGTAAGGCTCTTGTTTGCAGGGTCACTGCCCACCTCCTTATTTTCTCCATCTTATGTTTAAGAGTAAGAGGTGCAGGAAAGACTGGGAAGCAGCCCCAGTCGGGTCCACGGGGGCAGCAGGGTCACCCTACAGGTGTCCAGGTCCTGTCCACTCAGCCGACGCTGCAGCTACCTCTCTCAGGCGCCAGAGCTGCCACTCCCCCATGATGACTTTAGCCTCCTCCATGAGCTTTTCCGCAAACATTGTAATTCTTGTCAACTTACTGCAATTTGAATTTCATGGCAGTTATACATTTTATGCTAAAATTACTCATTTTCCCCCATTGCGGCAGGATGATGAATACAGTACAGATGGCACCCGCTACTGTTCTTGTGAGCCTTGCAATTAGGAAGAAAATGATAAAAACCCCAGACTTGGTACCTACTGAAAAATTGCCAAATCTGAAATGCACTGGCAAGAAAAAGGGGTTACCACTCATGCCTCAGAGGGAACAGGCCCTATAAGAACAGAGCCCCCCCCCCCCCCCCCCCCCCGGGCGAGGCAGGGCCTCTCTGACTTTCCACATCAGAGTCTGGGCCTCTCTTCCTTCATCTCTTCTTTCTTCCTCTTCTTCATCTGCTTCAGTTGAAGCCTGAAGCCCTGGTGTGGCCTCGTGGCCTTGCGGCCTGATGGGAGAGGCCAAGGCCAGTAACCCGTGGCCCCTGCTCTGCCAGGGAGAGGGGGGCCATGTCCACAAACACCCCCTCTTCGGCAGCCAGTCTCTCCTTGCATGACCACCACCAACCCTGAGGCCACAGCTCCAGCCCCAATCCCCACGGCTCTGCACACCCAGGCATGCTCTTCCTGCCGCGTGGGATCAAGCCCAGCGTCTCCCCTCTGTGTGCCACACCAGCCAGAGCATCTGTCTCCCCTGCAGGCCCGGCCTTCCTCCTCATCCGTGTCCATGTCTGAGTCTACTCCCTTATGTTCCCCTGCCCATCTTGTCTCCACTTCCTCCTGCTGTACCCTGGCTCATCTGCAGGAAGCTATTAACTCTTGCTCAGCCATCCATTTGAAAGTGGGGACTTCAAATGGAGTCCATTTGAAGTCCTCCATTCTCACATCTCTTAGATTTTTCTTTTTTAATTGAAATACAGTGGACAATGTTACATTGGTTTCGGGTGTACAACACAGCGATTTGACGAGTTTAGGCATTACTCAGTATTCACCTGGAGAAATGTAGTCACCATCAACACAACAGTATTATGATATGATTATGTTCCCTATGCTATGCTTCTCAACACTCTTTACAACAGCTGAGATAATGGAAGTAACCATCAAGGGATCCCTGGGTGGCGCAGCGGTTTGGCGCCTGCCTTTGGCCCAGGGCGCGATCCTGGAGACCCGGGATCGAATCCCACATCGGGCTCCCGGTGCATGGAGCCTGCTTCTCCCTCTGCCTATGTCTCTGCCTCTCACTCTCTCTCTCTCTCTCTCTCTCTCTCTCTCTCTCTCTCTGTGACTATCATAAAAAAAAAATAAAAAATAAGAAAAATAAAATAGAATAAAAAAAAGGAAGTAACCATCAAGAGATGCCCATCCATAAATGATGAAGATGTGGTGTGTACACACACACACACACACACACACACACACACACACACACACACACTGGAATATTAGCCATAAAAAAAGAATGAGATCTTGCCATTCACAACAACACGGAGGGATCTAGAGAATATCGTGCTGAGTGAAATAAGATAAAGACATACCATACCATTGCACTTATATGTGGCTTCTTTTACATATTTTAAACAATTTTATTATGAATAGTTTAGGCAATACAGAAAAGTCAGAATAGGGTCATGATCTATAGACTGTCTTGGTTCAACAATTGCTGTGCTAACTACTCTCCATGTTTGCTTTATCTCAATCTGCACACACACAATAAATATGTTGGCTGCTCTATCGTTGGAGATTAAGTTGCAGACATCATGATAAAGGTGGCATTTGATGGAATCTTTAATAAATGATACTGGGACAGCTGGCCAGCCCCTTGGTGAGGAGTTGTGCCCCACTGCAATTTTGGCTGAAATAAATTCTAGATAAAAGTTTTCATCTGAAAAAATGAAATCACATAAGTACTAGAGGAGAATATGGGTGAGCATTTTAATAATTTTGAGAATAACTTTGAGACAAGGAATCCTTTTTAAGGATTTGAGAGAGAGAGTGCATGTATGCATGCGCAAGTATGGGGAGGAGCAGAGGGAAACAATTTCAAGCCGACTCCTTGCCCAGTGCAGAGCCCAACACAGGACTCGATCCCACGACCCTGAGATCATGACCTGAGCCCAAAATCAAGAATCGGATGCTGGGCACATGGGTGACTCAGTGGTTGAGCATCTGCCTTTGGCTCTGTGTGTGATCCCAGGGTCCTAGGATTTAGTCCCACATTCACCCCCTGTGTGGAGCCTGCTTCTCCTTCTGCCTGTGTCTCTGCCTGTCTGTCTCTCATGAATAAATAAATGGAGTCCTTTTTTAAATTTTATTTTTTATTTGTTTTTATTGATAAATGGAATCTTTTTAAAAAGTCAGATGCTTAACCAACTGAGCCACCCAGGTGCCTCCTGAAAGGCTTTTTAAAATATGCCACAAAACTCAAAAGTCATGAAGGAAAAGAGAAAAATATGACAACATAAACACAAACATCTAAAGTACACCTCATGAGCTGACTTTAAAAGAATAACTATGGACAGCAAACCAGAAGTCAAAATTTTTGCTTGGTCACGTGACTATTTAAACTTCAACTAAATACAATTAATAAAATATTCAGTGCATTTATTCTAGCCACAATTCAAATGCTTTATAGTCCATCCCGCATGGTCAGGGGCTACCATTCTGAACAGCACAGTTTATAAATCTTTCCTATTGAGGCAGGAGAAAATATTCACAGCACATTAGCAAAGGTGCTTCACATGCAAAGAGATCTCGCAACTCAGTTTTAAAAATAAGACAAATTCAAGAGCAAAGCTCAGTAACTGGCAGTTCCTGGAAGTCTAATGGCCTAGAAACATGACAACACGCTCCACTTTGGGCACCACTTGAGAAACGTCACAGAAAACACCAAGGTCTCACTTTCCCCTTGGGTCCCATCACCTTAGTGAAGACACTGGGCACAGAGCTGGGCCTCAGGAAGCACACGCTCACACAGCATTGGCTCTGCCTTCTCCCAACACGACAGAGCCAGAGACCTGGAACTTAAAACTCCCAAACCCTTGGACCCAACAATTCTGTGCTAAAACTGTATCTCACAGCAAAACAAGCAAGTGTGCAAAGTCAGATTCACAAGGATGTTGGCTATGGCACTCTACGATGCAGGAGAAGCTAGAAATGATCCGCTCTCCATGACTATGGTGAAAGGGACAAAGGCTGGAAACCCAGGCTCACTGAGGTATAGTCACCGCGACATGGTGCAGATGAACCCGTGGTGACACAGAGGGGCTCCAGGAGCTGAAAGTTAGGTGGAGACGGAAACAGCTCGCAGGCACAGTGCTCCTCAAGGCTGGGTTCCCAGCTGAGTCAGGCTCCTTTGTACATCCCAGGACCTTTCCAGGACACCTCCCCTCCCTGTGCCTCTACTTCCCCATCTCCACGACAAGACTGGTGACAGCATGGAACCTGCTCTGGGCTGGCTGTGTCCTCCCCGAATTCATATCATGCCGCCCTCACCCCCACGGGAGGTGATTAGGAGTAGAGGAGGGTCACCAGGCCTGGGGCCCGCAAGATGGGTCCAGTGCCTCCACGAGGAGGGACACAGCAGGGTTGTGTTCAGGCTGTCGTGAGCTCTCTCCCCTCCGGTGGCCCGGTGTGCAGCCAGAAAGGAGAGGTCATGTGAGCACTTGGGAGAAGGCGGCTGTCAGCAGCCCAAAGGGAGCCCTCACCAGCACCCAACCCTGCAGTCCACATCTCCCCTCTGCCTCTCCCTCTGTGATCTCTCTGAATCTCGCTCTGTCTCAAATAAGTAAATAAATAAAAAATAATAAATAAACAAATAAATAAATAAAATCTTTTAAAAAAATAAAATAAAAATAAATTTACCATCCTCAAGTCCAGATTGCAAAACGGCCAGGTCTATCTACAACACGTTTGTATGCACGCAGAAAAAATTCTTGAGGACTATGTGTCCAGTGTTACCAGAGCTCATCTCTGCGGCTGGACAGGAGGCAGGTGTGATGGGGGCTCTTAACAAAGGCCTGTAAATTCTACATTTTTTCCTAACAGGGATGGTTTATTTTTATAATTGGGAGGAAGGATAGAAATAGGAAGGGGTAACCCTGGCTGTCTTACTTGGGCTGTTTTAACAAATTATCATAGGCTTGGTGGTGGGGGCAGAGTGCTTTAAACCACAGAAATGTATTTCTCGCCGTTCTAGAGGCTGGAACTCCAAGAACAGGGCACCGGTATGGTCGAGTTGTGATGAGAGCCTGCTTCCTGCTGTAAGTTGCATCTTCACACAGTGGAGGGACGAGGGGGCTCCCTGGGGCCTCCTGTAAGGACCCTAATCCCAATCATGAGGGCTCTACCCTCATGGCTTCATCACCTCCCCCAAACTCCACCTCCTAGTTCCATCTGACTGGGGCTCATGACCTTCTCCATATAAATTCAGGGGGGACACATACTTGCAACCCATGACCCCCATCTCCACCAAAGACCTCACTGGCATGTCAGTGGTCATGCTGCATGGGGACCCCGTGTCACAGTGGTGCCTGTCGTTGGCCTGTGTCTCACAATATTCACACAAGAGGCTCAGGCAGCAGTCACCCAGCACCCAGGGCCAGGCGTCAGGAGGAGCAGCAATCTGGAACCCGGCAGCACCCAGGCCCCAAGAGCCCAAGAAATAGGTTTTCCCTGGGTGAAATCTGTCGCTTTGATGTTGCCCACTGAAATTCTCCGTGAAGCAAGTCTGTACTTTAGCAGCTCTAGTTCCCGGGCTTCAAGGACTCTGGCACAGGGGGTCCCCTTACTGGAAGGGGAGGCTTCTTGTGCCTGTGGTACGCCACAGCCTTGCTTCCCGAGAGCAGGACTTACCGTCTTCACTCTGTCACAGCCGAGAGGAGATCTAGGAACCCACCATTTTCAGGAACAAGGAGAGATCTTTGCCCTCCTGTGTAAAAGCATGTTACAAAACAGTTCAATGCTGAGAAGGAGGAATGTATTTCCTCACAATTAAAAATGGTTCTTGTGTTTGTTGAACACATCTAGCCAGTGTACCAATTTACTGGTGAAAGCCCGCTTTTGGTCTCAAAGGAGAAGCTCCATGTTTCTGATTCCTCGTTTTTTCCTTCTAAAAGCGCAAACATGACTTTTGTTCTCACACCACAACTGGGCTTATAGATTTCTTTAGCTTTTCACCACAATCACTTAGTGAACGGTTCCCTCAGCCTGTGGGGAAATGTTCACTGACTTAATAAGTTCCAGTATCTTTTTTGAGTGGTTGTTTCTTAGTTAACAGTTTGGAGATGCAGGAAAGGGACAGGTCCCTGAAGAAGGAGAGAAGGATGTGACAAATGCCTCCCCTGGTCCCCACCCAAGCCCCAACTGCACTGCTGAACCACATGGAGAACAATGATGGGTAGATGTGATTATGCTGGAGCCCATCTTCATCTAAAAACAAAGCCAATATAAGGTAATCAGGGAAGCAGAGCTCTGATAACACAATTTGAACACCTAGGTCCAGCTGTGCCTGAAGCATCCCTTGAATGTCTTTGTTATGTAGGACAGCGCTTTCCTCTTTAGGGGTTGGATGTCTATCACTGAATTCCAAGCAAGTGGACACGAAACTGAAAGGCGGCTCAAAACTCTGGGCTTGGGAATTAATTCTGCTCCCCAGTCTCCATCTTAAGGGTTCTGATATGGGGACATACACAAGGTTTATCGGTGACTTGTCATTTATGCAGTAAGCTTTAGTTTTCCCTTCTCCCTGAGGGTTCACCACCCGGGAGTCACCAGCTTAGGTAAGGGCATCAGTACTCACACCTGGGCATGCATTTGCTCCTAAACCATAGCGGATATTTCATTTTAAGCTGGGAGTGTTTCCCTTATGGCAGCATCACCGCCCCCCAAAGGCTGAAAACCCTGACCTGGTGGAGGGCCTGAGCTCTGGGGCTGCCAGCACACTGTGCCTCTCAAGGCCACTCTTCCTCGACCTCCCTTCCTGTCATTCCCACCCACTGTTTTCCCTGTCACCAGTGCATCTCCCCCAACCCTACTCTGCCACCACAAGCTACAGCCACTGTGTGCTTACCAGTCCTGGGTCTCCTGCCACAGGTGGAACGTTCTCTGGACACTGTACTCCCCACTGTTCTGTGAGGTGCTCCTTTTCCTGGGCTGGATCCAGTCTTTCCCGGCTGCCCTGCTGCACCTGGGGCCTCACCTCTTATCCTCTGACCCCCTTGCCCAGGGTGGGGGCTGCAGGGGGCTGCAGGAGGCTGGAGGGCAAGAACAGCTCTTCCCTCCCCTTTCGCCTTGTCCTCCTCCCCTTCCCTCCTTTCTCCTCCCCCTTCCTTTTCCCTTTTCTCCAGCTCCGCCCCTCCCACCCCCCAAAAAAAAGATCTTTCCTTGGAACAGCACAGGACAAAGCTAGGACCAGCCCTTTCTGGACCCAATTGACTGATATTCCAGGCCGTCTGCAAGGTGCCTGCAGCCTGATTCCCCCCGTTCTTCGCCCCCCTTTGTCCCTGTCTTCCCTCAGCCCCTGAATTTCACCATGAAGCCCTCCACGATAGAGCACCCATTCCCCCAACACTGTGTCACCTGGCCTGTGGCTCCGGGGCCAGAACACCTACACGAAGGGGCAGGACATGTCCTGACACGAGCAGCTCTGTCACCAGGGGTTTGGCTTTTGCCACCAGCCTCACAATCTTCACCTGTTGGAGCGAGAAACCAACAACTTATTATCTGTTGGGGGTGGGGCGGGGTAAGCTGCCTTCCAGGGAGAAGAGCCCGCCGGGCCGTCAGTGGGGGGGCGCGGGCCAGGGGCACCCCTGCCAGCGGGGTGGAGAAAGCTCTCCCCCGGGGAGCCGGGCTCAGAGCCGCCCACGGCCCGACACCCGGCCGGGGCAGGGGCCGCTCGGGGCGGCCAGGGATGAGGCCCTGCTGGAGTGGCGCCCGGGGGGGCGGGGGCCGGCGGGGCTGGGCCGAGGGCACCGGGTGCCGGCTGGCAGGGCGGACACGGGCCGGGCGTCTTGCCGGCGAGGACTTTGCAGTGACCTGGAGGCCGCGGCGGGGCCCTGGGGCCGGGGGCGGGGGCAGGTGGGGGGGTGGCGGGGGCGGGGGGGGGGGGGGAAGCGTGTCCCCGGGGCTCTGCGAGGGGCAAAGGAGGGGCAGCAGGTGCGGGCAAGACAAGCAGATCCAGGAAGGGGGACCCTCCTGCTCCCCAGGCCTCTTTGCCCGATTCCTGTTTTTCTTTTGAAATACTCACATATATTTCTGTGCTGAGAGGAAAAACTTTCTTCATCTGTTCTTCCTTCCATCCCTCCAAAGTGTTAATCCCTCAAAGCAGTCTATCTCCTGGGGTCTTAGAAGAAGGAAAAATCTGATTAAAACTCTTCTCAGGCCAGGGCGCCTGCGTGGCTCAGTTGGTGAAGCATCTGACTCCCGATCTGGGCTCAGGTGGGGACCTCAGGGTCACGGCAGGGCCCCACGTGGGGCTCTGCTCCGCGGGAGGCTGTTGGAGAGTCTCCCCCCCTGCCGCTCCCCCTGCTCGCTCACACACACTCTCTCTCAAATAAATACATCTATAGCAAAACAAAAGAACTCTGCTCAGGCCAGCCAGGAGGACAGGGGAGCATTTGGTGACTCCAGAGTGGGGGCAGGTGGGTGAGGAGAAGGTTTTCCTGGCTGCCTTGGTCTCACCCCGTGTCACAGGCCCACTAGCACTGGTTTCTTCTCCAACCTCCATGCTTTTGGCCCAGAGCTGCCCTACAGGCAGCTTAGCCCAGGGCACCACCTCTGAGGGCCAAGGGATGGGGGAAGGATGCAGCAGTGTTTCTCTTAAATTTTCACTTGGAAGTCTTTGAACCTTGTAGGGTGGTTCAAAGGGCCCCTTTGAAAAGCTTATGACCAACTCCTTCAGAAAAACAAGACCTTAAAGGAGAAACCTGAGCATGCCACTGTGGGGAGGCGCCTCCCAACCTCACGAAGCCATCATGGGTGTGCTGTGTCCACTCTGGGGGGGCATTCAAGGGAGATGGGGGCTCCTCTGAGACACCAGGTATTGCCTCTGAGGAGGGCCACAGCCTCACGGCCTCAGAAGCTGGGAGGCTCGTTGGCATCACCTGTCCAAACAGAGAGCCCATGAGGACCCCAGGGTGAACAAGGGGACTGTATCTGGAACCAATTTCTATGTTCCAAAGTGTATCTTTCCACCAGGTGAAAAATAAAATGTTAGAACAGCAAATCAAACAAAAGCTGCCTTGCCAATACATGGAGAACAGCTTCCCATCTTAGCCCTCCTCGGGCATGAGGCCTTGGGCCACTGAGTGTCCACTGGGAGTACCAAGGCCCTTGCCTCACAGACCCCTTCCCTGGGCCCCTGAGAGGGGGCCTGGCAATTTTGTGCCATCGCTTCATACTTTTTCTTAAAAAAGTGCTCCCGAGTCCCATAAACTCTGAGTCCCACAAATCCTCTTCAGAGAGTAGAGTGATTCAGTTTGGTTTTTATTGTCACAGAAGTCACCACAGAGCCTTGATCAAGTAAATCCAGTCCAGCAACTTCATAAGGGGTAGTGGTGTGGCCCAGGGCCATAGGCAGCCTCAAATGGCCAGCCCATCTCCACAGATATCTAGTCCCTGCAGACCCAAATCCTCCAGTGCCTTGACTCCCCCAAAAGCTGGTGGCTGGGAATGGACACTGGGACCCCCGTTCTGTGTGCCACCCGCATCCCCCCCGCCCTGCCCCGCCCCCGACTAGAGTCTTCACTCGGCCTACTGCAGGGCCACTGGGCTTTGAGCAGAGCAAGTCTGGCTCTGGGTACACTGTCCAGAGCTCAGCACCCTTTCCCTGGCACTTGCACCCCCCTGCCCTACCTGTCCTCTCCCCAGCCGCCAACCCCCAGCCCCCACCGTGGTTCCATCTCGAAGGTAAATTTGACAGGCTGCATTTAACCCAGATTAAAATTGCTGCAAAATAAGATATTCAAAACCTGCATGTCACTCAAGTTTGTCGCAAATAAGAGATGCAATCAACTCCTTTATCTTGACAGCAGAGCTGACGTGGCTTTGCAGTGAGTGGCATCTGGAAGCTCTGACTTGATGTGGTGAGAGGGTGCAGTGAACTCTGGGATGGGCAGAGTGTCACCCGGGAGCCGAGCCAACATGCCTCATGGTCAAGGCCCCGCAGGGACCAGCTCCTAACCTCTGCAGGCAGCAGTTTCCATGGACAGTAGCACCTCCTTACTTGTAGTGATGGGGTTCAGGGATGGATGAGGAAGATCACCACAATCGGCACATCATTACAATGAGACTCACGTGGGGAAGTGACCCCGTCTCTGCCCCTGAGGCCCTTCTATGAGAGGGAGATGCCTGAGGACCCGCAACAGGCCTGGTCCTGGTCTTCGTCCCCTGAGCAGGGCAGTGAGAGAGTGCATCCCCTCCACAGGGGCCACACAGGAACCAGACAAGCATTGCCTCTGGGCCAACTTCACGTGCAATGAGCAAGTCCTTAAGAAGCAAATTTTCTGGGGCACCTGGGTGGCTCAGCGGTTCAGCGTCTGCCTTTGGCTCAGGTCGTGATCCTGGGGTCCTGGGATCAAGTCCCACATCAGGCTCCCCATAGGGAGCCTGCTTCTCCCTCTGCCTGTGTCTCTGCCTCCCTCTCTGTGTCTCTCATGGATAAGTAAGTAAAATCTTAAAAAAAAAAAGAAGCAGCAAATTTTCCTCCCGAAGTAGTTCTGTGAAAAGTCCCCTCTAGCCTCAATGCTTATTTGTTCGAAGGCACCTTAACTTACCTTAACTTGCTTCTGCTTCAGGCCTGCATGAAAAAGCTATGGGTGTCCTCCTGCAGGAGTGAGACTTGAATGTGAGCATGGGTGTGTGTGTTGCATTAACTGGAGAGGTGGGAGCCTGACCCCTGGGCCTCAAGGCCACTGCCCTGGGCCAGGTCACGGGGCAGGAGGGGGAAGCAGCAGCATACACAGGCCCCCAGGGGCTGGTGCCTCCACTTCCTGGAGCCCGTCTTGGCAGCCACCCTGCATGCCAAGTGGGCTAGCCCCTGACATCCTGATTCCAGCAACTTCATCCTGAAATCCACCCAAGTATACAGGGCAACATGGTTTGTTTTTTTTTTTTTTTTTAAGACTTATTTATTTATTTGAGAGAGAGAGAGAGAACCAGCAGGAGGGGCAGAGTGAGAGAGAATCTTAAGGAGACTGCACTGAGTGTGGAGCCTGATGTGAGGCTCAATCTCATGACTCTGAGATCATGACCTGAGCTGAAATCAAGAGCTAAAATCAAGAGTCATGACCTGAGCTGAAATCAACTGATTGAGCCACCCTGGTAGCCTGACAATTTTTTTTGTCTTAAAAAAGAAAAAAATCAATTTATTTTTCTTATTCATAAGATTACACTTTGAATAAAAGTATAAACAAGGAAAATCACAGTGTACAAATCTACTTCCCTATCCTCAGATAACACAGTTAATAATTTGATTTATTTTCATTGAGTTTTTTAATGTCCATTTTTATGACATGGAAACATAGTAATTATACTGTTACCTAACCCCCATCCCCCACTTTGTGACTTCAAGAGCTTCCCCTGATAGTAAATATGCTGCTAAACCAGAGTTCAGCACAGGATTCCTTCACATGGGTAAGTCATGACTCAACGAATTAATTGAGTACATTTTTCCAGGTTTTTAAAAAAGAGTTTATTTATCTATTAGAGAGAGAGAGTGCGAGAGAGCACAAGCAGGGGAGGGGCAGAGAGCAAGAATCTCAAGCAGACTCCCCGCTGAGCAGGGAGCTGGATGTGGAACTCAATCCCAGGACCCTGGGATCATGGCCTGAGCTGAAAGCTGACTTTTCATTGACTGAGCCACCCAGGTGCCCCCATTTTTTCAGTTTTAACAAAAAGTGTCTCCTGTACGTTCTTGAGATAAATTCCTAGAAATTAAATTACTGGAGCAAAAATATAACCATTTAAGAATTTTGGTTCCTGGAAATGTAAAGGATAAAATGTGAGTGAAACAGGTAACTTCACCACTATCTGATTCCAGAACGCTTTCTTCACCCTTAAAATCAGCCTCCACCCAGCAGCAGATGCTACCCATTCCCCTCTGGCCCAGCCCCTGGCAACCACTACTGGGCTTTCCATCTCTTGGAGTTGCCTCTTCTAGAGATTTCCTGTACATGGAGTCGTACAATATGTGGCCCTTTGTGACTGGCTTTTCTCACCTAGCACAAGGTTTTCTGGTCCCTCGATGTTGAAATATGAATCAGTATTTCTTTCCTACTTACTGCCAATCTTCTGTTTGTGGATCTGCTCTGTGTTGTTTATCCACTCATCATCACTTGATGGGCATTAAAATAGTTTCCACTTTGGGGGCAATTGCAAAATAATACTGCTGTGAACATTCGTGTACAAGTTTTTGGGACCTATGTATTCGTTTCTCTTGTATACCTAGAGGCGGAATTGACGGGTCAGGTGGTAATTCTATGTTTAATTTTTTAAGCAACTACCAAACTGTTTTCCAAAGTGGCCAAAGAGTTTGGGTTCTCATTTTTTGTTTTATTTTTATTGTAACTCTGTATGGTTGTGAGGTTCCTTTTGCTCTTTTTCTCGATTATTTATGTTGCATTTTCCTGGACTGGCAAGACGGGATGGAGACAGGACACAGTCTGCACAGTCTACCCAGTTTTGCGGATCAATTGATCCCTCTTCTATCGTCAGAGTAAAGGGCACTTGTTTGATAAATGACGCCTCTTTCTTCTGCCATATTTCAGTATGGTGTAATCTCGCTTGGACCGGACCCTTACTTGGAGCTGTTTTCTTCTCTCTCTGCCTCTTAGGTGTGCTGTAGGCATGAGCAATGGATGTTTTGGTTTTCTCTCCTTGCTCTTCTGTACAATTTTTAGGAACATGAGTGGAGAGAATCTAATTTCAACAGCTGCCATCATCCTTTGGGGTAGCCAAAAGCATATTTTTGGATAATGGAAAATGCCATAGGGAAAAAAGCAGGCAGAGATGATGGAGCAAATCAGGATTCTGTACAGACAGGAGGTAGTAATGAATTAAATTTTGTCCCTTAAAAAGATATGTATTGAAATCCTAACCCCCAGTGCCCATGAATATGACTTTATTTAGAAATAGGGTTTGGTAGATGTAGTCAAGTTAAGATCAGGTCATATTGAATTAGGGGGGCTCTAATCCAACATGACTGGTGTCCTTATAAGAAGAGAAGAAGAGGGTGCCTGGGTGGCTCAGGGGTTGAGCGTCTGCCTTTGGCACACGTCATGATCCCGGGGTCCTGGGATTGAG
The DNA here is from genome assembly GCF_048418805.1 of Vulpes vulpes. Lineage (NCBI taxonomy): Eukaryota > Metazoa > Chordata > Mammalia > Carnivora > Canidae > Vulpes > Vulpes vulpes. The sequence continues at coordinate 87,044,356 of NC_132793.1, read as the reverse complement.
TCCCACATTGGGCTCCCTGCAGGGAGCCTCCTTCTCCTTCTGCCTATGTCTCTGCCTCACTCTCCATGTCTCATGAATAAATAAATAAATTCTTTTAAAAAAAAGAAGAGGAGAAGACACACAGACATATAGGGGTTACTCTAGGTGACAATGGAGGCAGAGATTAGGAGGACCCATCTACAAGCCAAGGGACATTAAAGATTTTCAGAAACCCCCAAAAGCTAAGGGAAAGTGTAGAACAGATCCTTCCCTTGAGCCAAGGCCTGGTTTGACCTCTTGATTTTGGACTTCTGTCTTCAGAACTGTGTGAGCATCCATTTCTTTCACAGAACGACACAGTTTTAAACCACCCAGTTCATGGTTCCAGCAGCCCTGGAAAACTAATATAGACGTCAAGGAAGGCCACTCTAAGGGCTTATCCCAGGGAAGAGCTTTCCCAGCTAGGGCAAAGCAAGTGCAAAAATTATGAGATGGGAGTATGCCCAGCAGGTTCAAGAAGCAGCAAGGAATATGAGGTGATATATCACTAACCTTACTGTGGCCATCGTTTCTCGATATATACCTGAATCAAAACCTTCATGTTGTACACTGTGAATCTGCACCATGTTGTATGTTAATGACCTCACAGTAAAGCCGGGGGAAGGGTGCAGCAAGGCGCAGAGAGTCTGGAGGCAGTCAGCACGTGGGACAGCCGACTGGGGGACTCACGTGGCGGTCAAAGGCACCTCAAGGACTTCACGTCTGATTCTGTAAGGGGTAGAAGGCCGTTTTCAGCAGGGAATGGTACAATCAGATTGTCATGATGGAAACTGTCTAGCTCTTCTTTTTGAGAGAGAGAGCATGAACAGGAGGGGCAGAGGGAAAGGGAGAGAGAATCTGAGGCAGACCCCATGCTAAGCATGGAGCCTAATGTGGGGCTCAATCCCACCACACTGAGATAAGGACTTGAGCCCAAACCAAGAGTTGGACACTCTACTGACTGAGCCACCCAACTGCCCCTCTATCTAGCTTTTTTATGGAGAACAGCATGATGAGACAAGAGTGGGAACAAGATGACCCATGGAGGCCATTGCAACTGTCCAGTAAAGATGGTGGCCCTCTGGGCCAGGGTGAGGGCAGGCAGGGCAGCAGTACTGCAGGCATAACCAGACAGTCAAGTCAAAAATATTGTGCACAGGCAGGATGTTGGGTAAGTGAGAACCAGAGGAGTCAAACCTCATTGCTAGATTTCCACCTGTGCCACTGACACCCCCGGGGAGATGGAGATACCTGGGGAGGAAGGAGAATGAGAATTTTGTTTTAGACATGTGAAATTTGAGATGCTAATTAGATGTCCAAGTGTATAAACAACTCTGTTTTCTCTCAAAAGGGGATTTAAACACATTCCCTGCATTTCTTAAATGCACACACCTATACTTTGCATAATGCAGATGGGTCATCTCTTGAACATTCAGATGTTCAAAACAGGTCCTCTCTATCCACTTAGCCATCATGTTAGTCAAAAGCAAGGAGGATGCCGGCATCACGAATGGCTGCTGGCAGGTGGCATGCTGCTTGGGAAGATAGAATTGAGCTGGTTCATCGGGCCACACACTCCTACAGCTTGTCTTTGCACTTTTCCAAATACCGTCCGCCTTTAACAGCAGGTTTTCTAGCACAACCCAGTTTCCTCCCATGAGGAGGGAATTGGAGGGATGCAAGTATTCCCTGGAGAGTTTCCATTATCACCAGCAAGAAAGCAAGTGGTGGCAAATGATGTTTCGTGCTCTCCACAGTGAATGATCTGTGCCACTCCTTTAGAAAGAACTACTCTTTTTATCTAGGGGGAGTACAATGGTTAGTTAAGAGAGAGAGAAACCAGGGTAGTCAAGCATATTTGCATTTTGGTTAGACTGAAAGTCCCCGGCAGCTGCTTCTTAAGTGGTGTTTGAGGCATTAAAGCTGCTAGGTATGTTTTTGCTATTGAACTAGGCTCTGCTTATAGAGAATTCTTCATATGGAGCCCACATGCACCAAAACAGGTGCTAAGAGAGTGGAAGATGCAGGAGAGAGAGAAAGAGAGCATGAGTGTCCTTGCAGAGGTCAGAGGCCAGGATCCAGCACTCTGGGAAAGGCTGACCATGACCCACCAGGAAGGACTCATGGCCACGTCCAAGGAGAATTCGGAAAGGTGTGCAAGAAGGCCAGGGCTTGTGGCAAGTTCCTAATCAATGATTTCAACTTCCTCTTTGAAGTAGGAAGGGAGCAAGAGAATCAAGGGCTTCAGAAAACCAAAGACTTGAAAAATCTACCACCATAGAAGATGGTAGACAGAGCCGACTTGGGGATATACCAGGATTGCCAGGCATGTGGCACCCCCCCTGAGGAAATGCCTGACTGAGATTTCTGTCTGGTCGTGCCCCACAGCAACAGCACGTAAACAAAAGAGGCAGGACACTGGTCCATGTAGGTCAGGTGTTCCCAGATAAGTATAAAAAGATAAAGGGATAAGGGAGTTCCAATTGTTGGAGGGGAGACTACAAGATTGGTTGAGGAACTAGTTAGTGTAGGCTGTTATAATCATCTAAATGCCCATATTTTAGTAAGTTAGCACTAAACACTAGGTCTCACAGCCCAGTGTGGGGCCAGGTCAGTGGGGTACTCACAGCCCCAGCCGGAGCACAGAAAAAGAACAGCAAGTACTGTGCTAGAGCAATTTTCGATGGGTCAGACAAAAGTGGCAGCAGCATGACCTCTTCTAGCTGCAAGGGATGCTGGGAAATTGTAGATGTACAATTAAAAAAAACAGCATTGAGAAGACATGGCACTTGACTTTTATAGCATAAATGAATTCACATTTAAGAGTTCTTCAGATTTTAATATACTTTGATGACATATTTTATGATAGTAGACATCAATCGACAAAATGTAAGGCTACACCCTGCAACCAGTGCGGTTGCTAAAAATGATTCTTAGAAATGACTCCCTCTCATTCTTGCTGTTCCCCTGTGGAGCACACAGATGCACAAACATGTGTGTGACAGATGGAGAGGCTGAGGCTCAGAGCAGCTGGGACTCACACACCCAGTGGGGTTTCAGGGCTCGACTGAGATGGGCATGGAGGAGAGACTCCATCTCATGGATGGAGTGGGCAGCAGAGGGTGGGCAGAGAGAAATGTGCCCGCAGGCTGGGGTTGGGTGCCCCCCATGAGAAGAAGCGACATTCCTTCCCCTCTTCCAGGACAGGCAGCAGGGCCTAAGCCAGTAAAAGTGGACCTGTCACAAATGTTACAAAGCCCAGACAACACCATGAAGAATATGGCCCATGAATATCACTATGCTGGACATATATTACCCTGCTATATTTTAAAAATGTTGTTTTTATTTCAGGAAAAATCCTCACAAACCCGATTTTAAGAAAGTATGCATAATAAGACAGCAGCAAAACCAAAACTATGACTCAATTGTCTTTTCTTTTTTTTTAAAAGATTTTTAAAATTTATTTATCTATTCATGATAGAGAGAGACACAGAGGGAGAAGCAGGCTCCACACCGGGAGTCCGACGCGGGACTCGATCCAAGCACTCCGGATCCCACCCTGGGACAAAGGCAGGTGCCAAACAGCTGAGCCACCCAGGGATCTCCCTCAATTGTCTTTTCAACTCATCTACTGGTTCTTCTAGAGGCTCCATATTCCCATAGTAAACCAAAGTGGAGTAGCTTTGTGGGCATTTAATCAGACATTTATATTTTCTTTAGATAGTGTTCTGATCTCATAAGTAGATGTGGACATGGAAAAAAATATCTGTGTTTTAAAGATTAATGAGTGTATCACTGCTCACATTTATATTCAAATGGACAAGAACAATTATTCCAGGGGCAATACTTTTTACACTAGTTTAATAATGACACTGAGAGTAACCATTAATAGTGAAAAGGAGACCGTAAGCCATTAATGGTTTTATGACTTCTGTGTGTTACAGCCAAGGATACTTGTAAATTTGTGTATGTGTGTATAGCTCATTAAATGTTCTACTAAATAATAATATTCACCTAATATTATGTGGCCCTTGTTTATACTCAGGTTTTAAAGTATAATCTCAGAGATAAATCAGGTCAGCTAAATTAACTCAGGGAGGGTGTCTGAATTCTATTATATAAAGTTTCTTCTTCTCAAAGGATATAATTCTCTGCATTCTTCTGAATGGAATTTTAATTTCCCTTCTCAATTAAAAAACAAAAGAACATTTTTGGCTTTGTTTGTAATTTATGTTTAAAAAAAGTGTCCTTACAAATCAGCAAAACAAGAAAAGAAAAAAATGCTACAGTTACAACCACATTCTTAATTCATCTAAATATCATTAATCTTTCAAAATAGTTTTATTTTATTTATTTATTTTTTCAAAATAGTTTTAATAACTGGATTCTAATGGCAAAGGACAGACATAAACAAACATTAAAAATTTTTACACATGGGGCGCCTGGTTCAGTTTGTTAAGCATCCAATTCTTGATTTCGGCTCAGGTCATGATCTCAGGGTTGTGAGATCGAGCCTCTGTGACTGGCTTGCACTGAGCATAGAGCCTACTTAATATTCTTTTCCTTTCCCTCTGTGCCCCCATCCCCACCCCACCCCACCCCCTCTCTCTCTCACTTGCCCTCAAAAAAACAAAACAAAAACAAACCAACTTTTACATGAAGCATGTATTTGTACTATTTGTCAAGAAGAAATCTGAAGAAATACTGATTATATTTGTTTGTTACTTCATGTTTTAATTTTAAATGAGGAATACGCTCTGTTATTCAAAATCCAAAAGGTATGTATCTAAAAGGTATATAATGGAATGCTCCTACAGCATTATTTATAATACCTTAAACCAGAGACAATCCAAATGTCAAACAATAGTACATAAATAATTGCAGTGTGATATATTCATGCAGTGGAATATCGTACAGCAATAAAAATGAGCAACTATTTACTCATGCAGCAATGTGGATTTCTGCAAGCACGGTACAGAGGGAAAGAAGCCAGGCATAAAATTATCTGGATGATTTGGTATGCTTCCATTTCTGTCAAGTTCCAAACAAGGCAAAACTAATCCATGGTATTAGAAGTATGATAGTGGTTACCTTTGGGGAGGAGAAACAGGACAGTTTGGGGAAAAAAGCATCACTTCTAGGGTGCTAGCTATGTTCCATTTCCTGACCTGGGTGGTGGTTATCTGGCTATGTTGTTAAAGGAAGAAGGGCTACTCCATGAATGAAAATGTGAGCACTGCATTTATATGTTTTGATGAATGGGAAAGGGAAAGGGGAAAAAATCATGGATTTCTTGTGTTAGAAAAAGAGACGTTCATGTGGTTTTGCCAATTAAGGATTGCAGCTTGTACTGCAGATCAGGCAGGAGTCCTCGTGGACACACATGGTCATGCGAAGCCTGTCTCGTTCTGTAGCTGGGAAGGAGTTTTCACTTAGGTCCGGTAACCCTAACCGGGGTTGTTCACACTCTTGGTCGTTTATCAGCTTCACTAGTATGCTGCTCAAAGTTTACTTATGAGCTTATTTATCAAAGTCATTTATCAGCTTTGGTTGGTTAGAACAGCATTCAGATTTGATAAGTGCCAGGAAAGTGTTGCAATGATTGTAAAATTGTTCTTCCACAGCACTTTCTTGTGGTCCTGTCTTAGGGATGAAAGGTTGAATGCAAAAGATAAGACAATTACCAAGCTTTCAGATCTGGGTTTCAGATCAGCTTTGAGTGCTGCATCAAGTAGATTTTTTTGTTTTATTTATTTATTTTATATTTAATGAAGTGTGATGCATACCCAGGACAAATCTCTGTTATTAGTATGCAGTTCTCTGAAAAACAATTTTTTAAAGATTTTATTTATTTATTCATGAGACACAGAGAGAGAGAGAGGCAGAGACATAGGCAGAGGGAGAAGCAGGCTCCCTGTAGGGAGCCCGGTGTAGGGCTCAGCTGCTCAACTGCTGAACCACCCAGGCATCCTTACAGTTCTCTGAGATTTGACAAACATGTAGTTGTGTAACCAGTGCTACCATTACACATACGATTAAGATACACGAAGATTCCTTCACCCCTAAATATCACTCCATTCCTAATTCCCAGGTTTTTGGCAACCCATGATTTGTCTTATTTCCCTTCAATTTTGCCTGTTTTAGAATGGCATATGCCTTTTGAATATGGCTTCTTGCATACAGCATAAGGCATCTGAGATTCATCCCCAATACTTGAGTTGTATTCCATTATGTCACTGTACTGCAATGTGGTTATCAACCCACCCTGGTCAATGGACAATTAGGATATTTCCAGTGTTTGGTGATTATGAATAAAGTAGCTTTAATCATTTGCATACAGATTTTTGTATAAAGATAAATTTTTATTTCATTTGGGTAATACCTAGGAGTAAGATTATTGGCTGATTTAGTAAGTAAGTGATAAACTCTCCCAAAGGGTCTGCACCATTTTGCTTTGCCATTAGCAATATATGAGAGTAACTGTTGCTCTGCATCCTCACTGTTGTTATTGTTCAATTCTTCAAATTTTAGCCATTCTAATAGGTGTGTAGTAGTATCTCATTGTGGTTTTTATTTTCTCCAATGATAATGTTGAGCATCCTTCCTATTTCTTTGTATTAATCCAAGTATCTGTCTGCTATCAGAATTCTTCCACCTTAAAAACTTCCTATAATATTTCTTACATTGTAGATCTGCTAGTAATGAACTCCCTCAGTTTTTGTTTGTCTAAAAAAGTCTATTTCTCCTCAATTTAAGCAAAATATTTTCAATGGGTATAGCATTCAGAGGTGAGAGTTCTCTTCTTTACAGACTTTAAAAAGTTTCCATTGCCCCTTGGCTTGCATAGTTTCTAATGAGAATCTACTGTAATTATTACCCATCTTCCTCTTAATCTTTTGTATTTTTTCCTTTTGGCCTCCAAGATTCTCTCTCTCTTTCTCTCATTTGCTCTTTTCGTATTTGACTATTTGAATATAATGTGTTTAGGTAAATGATTATGAAGTAGGGCAGTATTTCTCTTGCTTAGTATTCACTAAGCTTCTTGCATCTCTGGTTTATTTCTCTTATTCTTTCTGTAAAAATCTCAGCCATGATCTCTTCAAATATTTTTTCTATCCTTTTCTTACTCTCTTCTCCTTCTGAGATTCATATGACACAATATTAGACTATTCGATACTGTCTCACATCTTTTGGATTCTCCTCTTTTTTTTCTTATTTGTATCTTGGTTTGGATAATTTATATTGACCTCTCTTCCAGTTGACTGATCCTTTCCTCTGTGGTGTCAAGTTTTAATGACCCACTCAGGCATTTATCATCTGTTTTGACCAAGTTTGCTTTATTCTGGCATTCCATTTGATGCTTCCTTATAGTATTTATTTATTTGCTGAAACTCCTCATCTTTTCATGTGTATTGTCAACTCTTCCATTAATCTTTAACATATTAATTGTAGTCATTTAAAATTTCCTATCTGTACTTCTGACATTGAGTCATATCTGAATATGTTTCTGTTCATTGCTCTGTCTCTTGAAAAGAGTTTGCTCTTTCTTGCCTTTTTGTAAGCCTTGTAATTTCTTGTTGAAAGCCAGATATGGGGCAGCCTGTGTGGCTCAGAAGTTTAGCACCACCTGCAGTCCAGGGCCTGATCCTGGAGACCTGGGATCGAGCCCCACATCGGGCTCCCATCATGGAGCCTACTTCTCCCTTTGCCTGTGTCTCTGCTTCTCTCTCTCTGTGTGTCTCATGAATAAATAAATAAAATCTTAAAAAAAAGAAAGAAAGCCAGATATGGCATGTTGCTCAGTAAAGGCTAAGTAAGTGGTATTTTGCATTGAAATGGGAAGGGGAACATCTTCTTCTGCTAGGCTTTTAGGGTGGGAAGTTTAGTCAATATAAGCAGTAGTTGAGTTGGATTTGGTTTATCTTTTGCTATGGTTACTCTCAGTGCACCACTGGCTTCAAAATCCTCTAGTTTTACCTTGTGCATAGATTGGAGCTATGCTGACAAAGTTTTTCTCATGCTCCTGTTCTATTCTCAGCTGTACATTTTTCCTATGGTTCCATGCCTCAAAGAGAGATGGCATATGGAAGAAGCTAAGGACACAGAGTGGCATGAAGAATTGGGGTTGTTATCACACTCTAATAATGGGTGGAGCTAGAGTGTATTACGCTAAGCAAAATAAGTGAGAGAAAGACAGATACTATAGAATTTCATTCACAAGTAAAATTTAAGAAACAAAACAGATGAAATAGGGAATAGCAAGAGAGGGAGAGAGGAGAGAGAGAGAGAGAAGCAAACCTTGAGAGACACTTAATAGAGAAACTAAGGGTGGCTCAAGGGGAGGTGGGTGGAAGATGGGCTAAATGGGTGATGGGGATTAATGAGTACACTTATTGTGATGAGCACTGAGTATTGTATGTAAATGATGAATCATTACATTCTACTCCTGAAACCAGTATTATGCGACATGTAGATTAGAATTTAAATACAAATTTGTTAACTAGAATTTAAATACAAATTTGGGGAAAAAAATTTAAATGATAAATAATAAAAATCAACATGAATCCAATGACATTTAAATATCACACTACTCACCCCAAAAGAGTTCAATACAAAATAGATGTTGCCTGATACTTTACATGCAGTTTGTGTCTTTATCATTTATTTTCAGGCAGATATTTTCTTTTAAGACCAATGCTTTAACTATTCCTTGTAAAGACATTTAATTCATTGTTATTGCATATTTATTTACATTATCATTTATGACTGATCATAAGTAATTGGCTATTATCTTTCTAAAATTTTAGGTTAGAAATTATTAATGCAAAATACTCTTAAGTTTTAAAATATCATTATGTCTCATACTGATTTTTTTAAAGATTTATGTATTTATTTGAGAAAGAGTGTTTGTGAGCAGGGTGCAGGGAGCAGAGGGAGAGGGGAATCAGACACCCCACTGAGCCCAGGCCTGATGAGGGGCTCAATTCTATGACCCTGAAATCACTGCCCAGGCCAAAAAACAAGAGTTGAATGCTCAACTGACTGATCCGTCCAGGCACCCCTCATACTGTTTTTAAGTAGTTTGCCCTCCTGAGTGTTGTGTGGATTAAAAGAAAAAAAAAAACCAACACTTCTATTTCCTAAGTTGAAGAGATCTATGTAGCTCATGATTGTACCAGATATTGAAACCTTAAGGGTTAATACACATCATCATTGAGAATTGTTATAGAGGTCAGTTGTACCACACTTACATTTGCAGATTATTTTGCCCAGCTGTTCAGCCAAGACTAAGCCACTCAAAGAAACCAGACTCTAACTTCATGTCCATATCTAATTGATACTGATACTTTTTTTCAACCTGTGTAACAGTTGATCTTCTAGGCATATGGAAAGGGAATCCAGTACTTAACTTTAGCAGGGTTGCTAAAGTATTGACAATTAACCAGTGACCTATAAATACTTTTATTTTGGCAATGGCCCACAAGGTTAACTTCTAGAGAATTTAGCTTAACACAATGAAATAACTCAAAACAACTAGACTATATCATTTTGAGAGAAAATATATAAATTAAGAAGATAATACTTATTCATATCACTTGCAAAATGTCTGTCTACTAAAATTGCTACCGACTATAAGGTACATACCTTTTAGAAAACACAATTGATCACATATTGTTCTTTTCAGGCATATTCATATAAAAATAGAAAATGAACATTTGTAGCAAATGTCACCCATGTAGGTATGACTGTAAATCAAGAATCAAACAACATGTACCCTTGATTCTAATCATTATTATAACTTAATAATCTGTAAATTATATCATGAGTTGTAATCCCCCATCCCCTACTAGAATATGCCCTATATGGTGATTCTAACTCATGACCCTGAGATCAGGAGTCAGATGCTCTGAGTCAGATGCTCAGATCATGAGCCAGGCAGGTGCTGTATATGGCGATTCTCAAAGAAAAAATGTGCACATCGATAGGTCTCCAAACCTCCCAAGAGAGGTATTTTTCTTTACATGTTCAAGTCTTTCGTCCTATCTGTGTGGACAAATACTGGTACAACTACATTCACTGCAATTTTCTTTCTTGTAACTTCTTTAGCAAAAGTATATGCAAATTCAATGCATCTTCCTTTACTGACGCTGTACAAAGATTGGCCAGAATTGCCTTTGAAACCAGTATGTCCTCTAGTAACAATAGATCCTCTTTGGTGTTGAATCATAGCCTTTCTGGCAGCTTTCCAAGTCAGCATGGAACCATCAGGTTAGTATGTGCCAAGATATCTTATCTTCAGCTTTTTTTCTTACTAAAAGGCTATCCCTATTAATTCCAGCTGCATTTACTAAGAGATAAAGACCTAAATTTTTCTCCATCTCTTCAAATGTATTTTGGCAGCATCATAGCTAAATGCCAAATGATTTCCACCACAGTCACCAGCACCAGTGGCTTTGGCCACTTCCAGACTTCTGAGGATGATGGCCAATCAGTAGCCCTTCTGGGCCATTAATTGGGTCACTGCCTTGCACTGTGGGAGTCCCCTCAAACAGAGCACACTGCCCATCTTAGATCTCAGAGCCACAAAATCAGGAGAAAGAGAGCTAGCAGATCTTTTCCAGATTCCTTCAGCTTTTAAACCATCATGGCTGAAATGGAAAAACAAAAAACAAAAAAAGGTCAAACTGCCACAAAGAAGTACCACTGTACCGTTCCTGCTCCTAGTGCCCCAGTTTAAAGTTTTTGAGAGTTCCAAAAAAAAAAATAAAATAAAATAAATAATAAAGTTTTTGAGAGTCCCACCGGTACCTCTACTTTTCCTGCAAATCATAGTGAATAGGGGCAATAAGATTTTGATTAAATGAGAATATTTTACCAAGTTCTTTATGACTGTCCCAGTACCTTTAACACTAAGGAGGAGTAGGGATAGTATCCCCCAGGTGGGACAAAATATTGTCTAACAATTTGTGTAGATATTGCAGTTCTTGCAGTGGTGTTTCTGCCTGAGAAGTCTTTATCACCCAGAAAATTTATAAGTGATCTTGATCACAGGTTCATAACCTTATGACTTGGATAAATGAATAAAGCCCTTCTTTATATATTTAAAACTCCCCTGGGACATGGTTCAGACTCATATATATCCCACCTTCGCAGTTCTGGTTTTTTTCTGGGTTATGGTGGTACAGATTAAGCATAAGTCCTTCATATCTCTAGCTCCCATGGAGAAATTTCCCCATAAACTCTTATTTGTGGTGGAAACAGAGTGACTGCATTTTGGCTAACATTTACCTCATTTTAGGGGTGCAACCAAATGGCCATCTTAGCTGCATTAGGAATCATTAAAATTAACGGAACAATTTGGTTTTAGCGAATGTTTCTTTTTTTCTGAACCTGAGGCTGAATACCCCATGTCTGAAACAAATTTTATGTATAAATATATTCATTTTCTTATATTTGTCTCATCATAAATCAGTCCTATCAGCAAGGACAAAAGGGCCACTTATTTTAATGATCTACCAATGCATTCCTTTCATCTTCTTTATCATTACTCTTTTGTGGCTATTAGTTCCACCACTTGGTCTGACCCAGCTTTGGGTGGAAGATTATCCTCTTATACAGTTTTATATAGTCTCTGCCTAACCTTAATGGTATCGACCTTGATCATTTAAGAAGAACATTTGTTCCACATTCTCTAGGGAAACATCAACTCGATCTTTCTGTTGGACACTCAATTTTACAGTTGCTCTTATAGAGTCACGAGGCTCTCCTTCATCAAGTGGTGGAAGCAAGACTGTGGGGTTGAGATGATTACAGTGACAAATGGTCATGCAAGAGTCCAGCAATAGTAGTCGTTAATTGCAATCTGAGCCATGCTTGATGTTGCTAGTTACTAGTTAGGATTGAACAGCATGTGGAACCTATGCAATTAGTGGTGTGGCAAGGGTAACATCCACAGAAGCATCTACCAGTTTTAGAACCACAATCATGGCACATAATAGGGAGGAAGACACTACCCATTGAATCTAGAGAAGTACTTGAATAGGAGGTGGTGTTTCCCATGTTGTTGAGCCAAAGCCTCTACCGTTGGTACCCTCCTGCCACCCTCCCCGCGCACCCCCCCCCCCACCTTTTTTTTTTTTGCTTCTGCACAAGGAAATGTACTGAAAGGACATAAGATGATTTTTTAAAAGAGTTTATTTATTTATTGTTGAGAGACAGAGAGAGAGAGGCAGAGACATAGGCAGAGGGAGAAGCAGGCTCCCCGTGGGGAGCCCTTTGGGGGACTCAATCCCAATACCCCAGGATCATGCCCTGAGCTGAAGGCAGACGCTCAACCGCTGAGCCACCCAGATGCCCCAAGATGATTTTTGTTTTGTATTCCAGTAGACTTGGAATTAGAATCACCTATAATTTAGATTTCCAAGAGACAAGTCAGTTGCAGCTTCTCAAGTAAATTCTGGTTACCTGTTTTTGATAAGTTTTTGAAGGTATGATAGTTGCCTATCATACCTCTTAAATTATGCAAATCCTGTCAATTCCCATGTAGTTGTTAAGTTTGGGTATTGCTGGATCCATTTAATCCAATGTGGGGGTAGAGTGTCTTCTTAGGTAGAGAGCTCACCTCCTAAATACTGAACTACCTCTTGACAAAATTGTAACTTTTCCTTCAGGCTTTACCATATTAAGCCACTTGTTCTTCCAAGAGATAGGTTGAATCCTTGTTTTCCAGGAGAGATAAATACAAAGTAAGATCTTCTATATTTAATGAAATCTTAATCTTTTAGGAGTGTTACCTTTTTTAAATGATTACTTAAAGGCTGGAAGGAATATAAAGTTGCTTGTGTGAACCCCTGAGGCATTACTGACCAAATATGTTATTAGTCATTCCGAATAAAGGAAAACCTATCAACTGTCTTTATTTATAGAAATGCTAATGAACGTGAGGCCACTACCATGAACTATTTACCAGTAAGTGGAACTAGAAAGAGAACATTAACATTACACACTTCTGGAAACCTAGGAATAACTCCATGAATGGCTCTTAAGTCTTGCACAAATTAATATCACTTTCCCCTAGGTTTGTAAGAAGAGCATGCTTAACTTGCACAAGGAATGTTTTGTTGTTGCTCTGAGGATCTATGACTGGTTTATTCCTTGAATAACTTCTGATTTCAAAGGATATTAAAATAGCTTCAGCAATGACTGAGAAGGACTACCCATATCCTTATGAGTTCTGTTCCCATCATATTCCTTCCATCAATAGAGCTTTTGTTCATAAATTGTCATATGCCAGTTGGATTAAGGAAGCTCAAATTCCAAGAGTCAGGCACCTGGGTGGCTCAGTGGTTGAGCGTCTGCCTTTGGCTCAGGCTGTGATCCCGGGGTCCTGGGATGGAGTCCTGCATCGGGCTCCCCGCAGGGAGCCTGCTTCTCCCTCTGCTTACACCTCTGTCTCTCTGTGTCTCATGAATAAATAAAATCTAAAAAAATAATAAAGTTCCAAGAGTCATTGTCTAGGCCAGTTTAAGAAAGTCAAGTGCAGAAATAATACGCTGTGAAATTGTGTTTCTAGTGGTTCTTTATTTTCTGAGAACAATCCTTCCGGTGAGCACTTAATCTGAAGGCCACATTTAAGTGAAGTGCTTCTGCCAGTGGCCGGCAGGCATGGAAGCCGAGGAGTGATCAGCGCTGTTCTGTTGGGGCTGATACGGTAGTCAAAGGCTCAGTGGGTGTAGAAAAGGAAGCGGGCTTGGAATACCTTCTGTAAAACATCAATTTCCCTGAGTGACTGGTTGTTTTATTGCAGTGGGGCTCAGGATAGAAAGAGTAGCTCTCGTGTCAACCAGGAATTGGCCTCCTTGTCTCTTTCTGTTCACAGATGTGGTGGGCAGGGTCCTCATAATGCCCTCATGCCCCAGGAGTCCTGTCACTGGTTATTCAATCAAGCATTGATCTAGGTGCCACCAAGGAGGGATTTTGTAGTTGTAATTAAATTTCTACATCAGGCGACATTAGGATTCAGAGATTCTCTCTCTGTGCACACCTCACCTAATTATGAGTCCTTAAAAGCAGAGGATTTTTCTTCTAAAAAGGGAAGTCAGAGAAATTCCAGGAATGAGAAGGAATCCAGGTGCCATTGTTGGTGGGCAAGAGAGGCCACGTGAAGAAATGTGGTAGCCCCTGGCCCCCAGCCTGGCCGACAACCAGAGAGGAAACCAGGACCTCAGTTCTTACCACAGAACTGAATTCTGTCGGCTTCCAGAATAAGCTCCGAAGTGGATGCTTCCCCTGAGCCTTCAGCTAAAAACCCAACCTGGCCATCCCCTTGTTTTCAGCCTTGGGAGACCCTGGGCAGAGAGCCCAGCTGAGCTCACTCCTTCTGACTGACAGAGCTGGAGAATAATAAATGGGTGTTGTTGTAAGCCGTTAAGTTTGTTAGGCATCAAAAGGAAATTAATGCAATAACTTCTCTTTTTCCGAAAGAGGAAACAGGGAGCATAGCTGAGCACTTTTATGGCCTTTGGAATTAAGTCCCTGGAGCTCTTTTGGCTATAATTAACATTTTGCTTTCAAGACAAGTCTGGTTTGGAAGCATAAACCAGGTATTTGACCCACCTCCACGAGGACGTGCCACAGTCAGGAAAAATCCCACATGACTCACTCTGAGATAAACAAAAACAAACAAACAAACAAAAAGCAGGGTCTTCACATTTTATTCTAGTCCTCTCAAATAAAATATCAAGCATTTCCCACAAAACCATTGGATGCTTATGAATATGACAACCAATGAGAAACGTGAGCAAATATCTGGCTTCTCACTAGGAACAGACTATTGGATATGTGACAGCCTTGGCAATATTGCAAGAATTGTGTGTATGTGTGTGGTTGTTGTTCTTTTAAACATTTATGCTTTAAATAAATGAGTAAATGCTTCTGAAGTCTGACTCCCTTGCTCTTTGCCCCTCAACTTGGTCTTTTCTTTCCCAAACACTTTTGCCTCTAAGTCTTCCCTTGATACTGGACACATTTTTTTTTTTTCAAAGTCTCTGCTGTTGGTACTATCTCTATCTTTTCTCCATTTTAGACTTTATTCTAGATTAACTGAGAACCAGAATTCTCACATGTCTTATCCCTGGGGTTCAGGTTTGGTGTGAGATCATTAAATTGAAGGGCCATGGATTTCTTTCCTTTTCTGTATTCTTCATCCCTAAGTGTTCTCTGATAACATCCTGCTCTATTTTGCAGGTCCTCTAAGATTGCAATGTGCCCAATTTCTTCGTATTGATTTAGGAACTTGGGGACTCAATGTATGATGACTTATTCAGACAGAGCCCTTTGGTGGTTTGCTTCCCTGTCTGTATCTTACTCTTTGTAAGTAACTTTAGTGAAATGTAATTTATATACCAGACAATCTGTCCATTTAAAGTGCACAATTAAATGTGTGTTAGAATATTCCCAGAGTTGTGCATCCATCACCACAATCCATTTTCGTATATTTCCATTGTCCCAAAAGAAACTGCACCCCTTAACCATTATCCCCCTCAGCCTTCAGCAACCACTAACCTACTTTCCGCCTATAAAGATTTGCCTATTCTGGACACTTCATATAAATAAAATCATACCATGTGGACCAATCCAATGTGGATGATCTAGCTATGGCCCTTTGTGACTGGCTTCTTTCACTTGGCATAACATTGTTAAGGTTCATCCATGTTGTAGCACATATTACTACTTCATTTATTCTTGCCAAAAAATATTCCCCTGCATATACCACATTTCATTGGTTCATTCAACAATTGGCAGACATTTAAGTTGTTTTCACTTTTTGGCTATTGTGGATGCTGCTGCTATGAATATCAGTTTACAAGTATTTGTGTAGACATATATTTTTATTTCTCTTGAGTATACACCTAGGAGTGGAATTACTGGGTCATATGGTACTTAAGGAATTGCCAGACTGTTCTCCAAAGTGGCTGTACTATCTTACATTCTTACCAGTAGTGTGTGAAGTTATAAAATTGGAAATTGTGAATCTTACAACTCCATTCTTTTTTCAATAATTTTTGGCTATTTTAGGTCTCATGAATTTCCTTAAGAAAATCAGGGCACCTGGGTGACGCAGTGGTTGAGCCTCTGCCTCTGGCTCAGGTTCTGATCCCAGTGTCCTGGGATGGAGTCCCTCATCAGGCTCCTCTTGGGAAGCTTGTTTCTCCCTCTGCCTATATCTCTGCCTCTCTCTCTCTGTGTCTCTCATAAAAAAATTAATAAAATCTAAAAAAAAAATTTAGAATCAGCTTGTCAATTTCTGAAAATAAGTCAGCTGAGTTTTTGCTAGGGATTGCATAGATTCTACAAATCAATCCAGGGAATATTGTCATATTAATATTAAGTCATTCAATCCACGAACATGAGAAGTCTTTTCATTTTTCTAGGCCTTCTTTTATTTCTTTCAACAATGTTTTATAGTTTCCAGAGTGCAAGTTATGCATTTTTTAGTTGAATGGATTCTTAATTATTTTTTATTACTTTAGATGCTCTCTGTGAGAAGTATTTGTTTTTCTCAATTACTTATTCAATCTCTTTTCTTTATATATGCATATTTAGATTTTATTTTATTTTTTTTTCTTGAGTCAGTTTTAGTAGTCTGGGTCTTTCTAGGAATTTTTTCCATTTCATCTAAGTTATCTAAGTTGTTGGCACACAAGTTTTTCATAGTATTCCCTCATGACTATTTTTTATTTCTGTACAAGATTATTTTTTATTTTGTGTTTCTGATTTCATTTCTGATTGTAGTAATTCTATTCTCTTTTATTCTAGGACAATCTAGCTAAAGGTTGGTCAATTTTGTTGATCTTTTCAAAGAACTCACTTTTAGTAGTATTGATTTTTCTCTATAGTTTTTCTGTTCTCTGTTTTATCAAATTCCTCTCCAATTCTTATTCTTTCCTTCTTTCTGCTTGCTTTGGGTTATTTTGCTCTTCTTTTCTAGTGTCTTCAGGTGGAAAGTTAGGATTATTGATTTGAGATTTTTTTTTCTTATCTAACATAGATGTTTATAATTTTAAATTTCTCTCTAAGCACTGATTCAGTTGCACCTTATAAGTAAGTATATGCCTGATTTTCTTTTAGTTTATGCAGCTTGAATTTTATTTATTATTGTAGTGTAGTATACATAAGATTTGTCTTTTAATCATGTTAAGTGTTATACCTGACTCTTGCATAAATGTTTCAGTTAACTTATATCTTACTTCTCCAATATTTTATGAATGGGTTGAAATTTGGATCCAATCTATTTTAACCAAGATGACTTCATGTATATCCCTGAGCAGTTTCCTATTTCTTTAGCATACTTTAGGCTTTCTAAATACCAAAGGCATATAATCCTTAGGATTATATCTTGCCTTTTCTGTGATTTTCCTTCTGAAGTCATGAAAATTAGGTTAATCAGTTGGTGAAGGCAAGGCCTAGAGTACAGATATCTAATAGACATCTAAATTGTTGGGGTGCCTGGGTGGCTCAGTTGGTTAAATGTCTGCCTTTATGTCAGGTCATGATCTCAGGGTCCTGGATTGAGTCATCTTTGGGCTTCTTGCTCAGTGGGGAGCCAGGTTCTCCCTCCCTCTCTGCTTGCTCATTCTCTCTCTCTCTTTCTTTCTTTCTAGCATGCGTGTGCACTTTCTCTTAAGTAAATAAGTAAAATCTTAAAAAAATAAATTATTTGGTAACTGTTTTTCCTATCTTCAGTGGGATTTGGGAACTCATTTGTTATAGCTATCAATTATACTCTCATCCAAGGTTTAAATACTACTGCATAAATGCTGCTAGCCAGGTGCAATAAGGACTTAAAGGGAAACTGAGTCATGATTTCATGTGACAGCAAGTATGGCTGCCAGGAGAGGAGGATAAGATTTCTCAGAGTTTGAGTCATATTGGAGAGCTCCCCTTCACCTATCTACAGAATAAGGGATTTGGTATGGCATAAGCATATCTTCCTCACAAAAGGTTTTGGGGGAATAGGAGGCAAGAAGTGAAGTGTGGAGAAATTGAGGGTAACAGAGGCTCCATGATTTTGGAGAGCTCCGGAAGTATGTGGGGGATCAGAGATGTTCCTGATCAACTTTCTCCTTAATCCTGCTAAAGGACCTTACAAAAAGTCCAATATCGATCATTTCAGCATTTATAAATGTTTGAATACCTTAAAAAATGGCTGTTGAATATTTGGAATCTCATCCTGTTATTTCCAGTGCTCCTCATGGATATGAAATCTTACAAAATCAAAAATCCCTCATAATGATCATTATATCACTAAATTATCCTTGGCAAAAGACTTCCACTTTGCCAAGTAAATGAAAGAATTAGTGTTATCATGAGTATACAGGTAAGAATTCAGAGACCACATTCATTTGGGGAATATAAATAATAGTGAAAGGGAATAGAGGGGAAGGGAGAAGAAATGGGTAGGAAATATCAGAAAGGGAGACAGAACATGGAAGACTCCTAACTCTGGGAAAGGAACTAGGGGTGGTGGAAGGGGAGGAGGGCGGGGGTGGGGGTGACTGGGTGGCGGGCACTGAGGGAGGCACTTGACGGGATGAGCACTGGGTGTTATTCTGTATGTTGGCAAATTGAACACCAATAAAAAATAAATTTATTATTAAAAAAAAAAAAAGAATTCAGAGACTGCTCCCAGGAGGAAGTGCTATTTATTTTC
The DNA here is from genome assembly GCF_048418805.1 of Vulpes vulpes. Taxonomy (NCBI): domain Eukaryota; kingdom Metazoa; phylum Chordata; class Mammalia; order Carnivora; family Canidae; genus Vulpes; species Vulpes vulpes. The sequence continues at coordinate 87,025,626 of NC_132793.1, read as the reverse complement.
AGTTCCTAGTCCCAATGTTTAACAAAGAAACACACAGAAGGAATTCCTTTTCTAGTCAGAAAACAGGATGTTTAAATGTTGAAGTGTATAACATGGTGCTTTCTCAACTGAATGGTCAATTTAAGTTCAGCATTTTGGTAACCACCAGACCCTTAATGGGTATGGAGTCAGACACAGCCCAACCACAAACTTTCTGCAGAATTTTTAGAACAATACTCAGAGAGACAAACCACAGACAACTGCCATAAGTGTAGCAAATGACACAGACTTTCTGAGTCAAAAGGAGTTCAGTATTCTGGCCAGCACTCATTTTTATGAATTGATGTGTATTTGAATGAGAAGATACAATCGATAATTAGGACTCTGCAGATAGAGTTTGGTCTGGATGTTCAGAAGCTCAATTAACATCTTGTTCTCAGGCCTGGTGATGAACACTTCTTCCAGCAGATAGTTAGCATCACAAAATAATCTCATACCATGTGTCATGTGATGAATATTCCAATGCTGACCAGGATTCCAATGATGACTAAGAAAGAAAGATGTTACTGCTGTTGAGTGACTCACCATCAGAAGCAGCAGATTCCCTAACTATGGGCACACTCCCTACATTGGGCTGTCTGCTGCTCCAGAGGAGCAGAATCTACAATGCAATCTTGGTGGAACCTTCAGGATTGTTAAAGAATTCCTCAGTGACTGAGAAAATAGAATCTTGGATTTGTCTACTTCCTAAGCAATAGTACACTCACCCATGGAGATAGCCACTGAGTGGCTCCTTGAAGGAAAATGTTAGTTTTTTTTTCCTAAAAAACCAGTTCATCATGATTATACTATACTCAAGAATTAAAGGTTGTACCATGGAACTGGTGGCATGAGTCCATAAGTCCATACAAAGCTTAAAACACAGATCCCTCTTGTCATTGGTCAGGAAAAAGTCCTGGACCTGGAGAGGTCCAGTTATAATCTCACACTTTAGGATTCTTAGATATTTATCAACTTTAGCTGGTTTGAATCATTTGGGGTTGAAATACAGCTTTCCATTTTGACACATTTGAGGCAAATCCTACTGTAAAAGCATAGTTTTAACTTGAGTGTCCTCTAAGAGATGACTCTTTGATCTGAGGACTGCTTTATTTCAAAAAGTTATTTTATTTTATTTTATTTATTTTTTAAAAGATTTTATTTATTTATTCATGAGAGACAGAGAGAGAGAGAGAGGCAGAGACACAGGCAGAGGGAGAAGCAGGCTCCATGAAGGGAGCCCAATGTGGGACTCGATCCCGGGACTCCAGGATCACACCCTGGGCCAAAGGCAGGTGCCAAACCACTGAACCACCCAGGGATCCCCAATAAAAGTTTTTTTAAAGGTCAAATGAAGATCAAATAAAATCTTTTTAGAAGTCTCTTTATTGTTTATTAATTGTACAGAAACACTCTCACTAAAAATTATTAAAAACCAAATTGTTTTGTTGTTTGTAGCAGGACTGATAATGACTGAATAAGCATCATTACTTTCTAAAGTCTTTGTTCAATACTTTGTGATGCATAGGTTTCTCAACTGGAATGACTTTGCCTGTCACCACCGCAGGGACATTTGGCAATGTCTGGACACATTTTGATTGTCACCACTGGGAGAAGGGGCATGCTATTGGCATCTTGTGAGGAAAGGCCAGGGATGGTGCTAACCTGTGTCAGTCCCCCACATCCATGAATTATTTGAATTAATTAAATTATCTGGTTCTTTCACAGGCACTCTTGGCTGCCTGTCTAACAGCTACTCTTCTTTGTTGACTGAACCAGATTTCCTTTCAGTTTCCTATCTTTCGTTATGTCGCAGACTGAACCAGTTCTGACCCAATGGGCAACCACCATTACTCTCTGAAGGTCAAGATGGTTAGATATGGGAACAGATACACACGGAGTTGCCCAACAGGATCCTGCTCATCCTTGCTTGCCTCTGCCCCACATTCATTTCTTCCTGCCTGCTGGCAAATAGCAGCCCCAGACCACCTCCAGATGTTTGGCTGAAAGTCCACACAAGTAAGAGCTTCCTGTAGACTTCTCCCCCTTGGAGATGTTGATGATGGGATGTGTTTGACTTCTCAGGATGCCTTGTTGGTCAGCCCTGATTCTCCAACTTCCCCTCTCAGACCTTCACTTATCTGGCTCCTCCAATAGCCAGTAAGGTCTGGTTCCCATAATAGATCGTCATCCCAGTAGTTCTCCTTCTGACAAAGCCTAAAGGATGAATAAGGATATTCCTCAGTCTTGCACTGGACAGTGTTCTCTGTCCTTGGTGTTACGATATTTCCATCTTTTATTGCACTTAAGAGAGAGTCTGGTCTAATCCAGGAAGGACCATCACTCTGATTTGGGCAGGTTCTAAAATAGAAAGGCATCATTCATAACCTCACATATCCATTTGGGCATATTCATAGAAAAGGTGACTTTTTGATAAATCTAATTTTACTTTCAATTTTTGGAGAGAAAGTAGGCTATGTCATATATTTCTGAGAAGTGGATCTAGGAAGTTTTGCTCACTCCCCCCCACCCCGCCCCACCCACTCACTCTAAATGTCCCCATGGGGTTTTTGCAATGATTTACTGGCATTGCATCAGAGCATAAACATATTTAATCAAGATCTGATCTCAAGGACAATTATTTTTTCCATCAAATCCTAAGCATAAGAGGCCAACCACACCTGAAAATCTTTTTGTTTAGATTTCTGGTCAGTTTCCTCTTTTTGAAAAAAAAAATGAGAAGAACCTTTTTCTGCAGTGTTTTAGGATTTACTCATTTACTCGTCCTTCTGGCTTATCCTTTTGACAGCCAGCACAAAGTTTCCGAGGAAGTAAGCTTCATGTTTAAACTATGTTTATGTTGAACTTTATCTGTCTAAAAATCAGGCATAAGGATCTGATTCTAAAATAATTATTTGTAGTAGAAAATTTTATATAGAAAAATTTATATATTTACATACTTAAATTTGATAAAAATTTATATTTAAATTTACCTAGAAAATTTTAAGGTGGTACATAAGTCACTATAGTTCCCTCAACCCAGAAATACCCGTGACACCATCCTAAGCACTTTGATCTCATCTCTGGAGATTGTATATATTCATAGTTTACAAAATTAGGGCCAAATTATATACACTGAGGAGGTTAGTGAACTTCAAGAATAAAATACTCCCCTGATGCAGATTGGGGAGTAACGCAATATTTGAAGACATGAGAGAAATAAAACTATGCTGGTGTTAGGGTTGTTTAGAAAATAATTCTGAGACAGTAGCAGAAGCATTATATCATTGACTTTTCTAAAGTCTTGGTTTTGATGATGGACACAATAATGCTGTGGAATAAACAATTTCAAAGTTTCAGTGGCTTGTAGCAAAAGCATTCACTCTTGGGATCCCTGGGTGGCGCAGCGGTTTGGCGCCTGCCTTTGGCCCAGGGCGCGATCCTGGAGACCCGGGATCGAGTCCCACGTCCCACGTCCGGCTTCCGGTGCATGGAGCCTGCTTCTCCCTCTGTCTGTGTCTCTGCCTCTCTCTCTCTCTCTCTCTCTCTGTGACTATCATAAATAAATAAAAATTAAAAAAAAAAACAAAAGCATTCACTCTTAATGCTTGGCTCTCAGGGTCCACTGGGTTCGGGTGATCTAGGTGGGGCTACACTGGGCTCTGAGGTGCTCCAAGGGCCTCTTATCTTCTGACCAGCAGTGCCTGGAACATATTCTTCTCATGTTCAATGGCCAGAGCCCGTCGCTGAGCCAAACTGCACAAGCTCATTCAAAGCCTTTGTCTTTGCTCATAATCCAAATGACCACAGATGACAATATTGCCTTTACATTGCTGTTAAGAACTATAGTTTTGATGAGAGATGTGGGGCCAGGGTTTGAGCTTGTAAAGACCTCCAGTGAAAGGTCAGCCTTCACCCAGTGCAGTTTTTGGTCCTTTCTGTCCTTGAAGTAGGGACCAGCTCCACTTTTCCCATGTCTGCATCTCTGGTCTCCTTCATAGTAGGGCCTGGCCACCATGGGAAGTAGACATTTGGTGTCAGATAGATTTATGCTCTGGAGGCATTTTCCTTCCCAAATAGCCTTATCTCATCAGAATGCAGAAGGGACCTGGCCCAAGAGCTCCCAGTATTGATGACACCAGCCAATATTTCAGACACATCTTTTCCTTGCATCAGCAATGGCAGCTTCATCCCAACTTTATAGGAAATGAGCAAGGTTGCAATTAATGCCCATAAATCACCCTTGCCTGGAGCAGACTTCTCTTTTTTGATTCCTCAATGCATTGTGGGCTCATCAAAAGGGCTCAGCTAAGACTTAATAAGTCAGTCTCATGTGACCTGATTCACAAGGGGGCAGTGCAGTGTGACCCTGAACACACAGAAGGAGGTCCCTCCCCCATAATGCTCTATCGTGCAGACCCCACCAGGTTGTGATTTTGGCTTCACCTCCCAGCATAGCCTCCTCTCTTGCTATTCCCCAGTGCCAGGTGGCTATGTGAACACAGTACAGCCCTGTGGCACTTCCAAGCTCCTCCATGTAATCTGTGTTTCTGTTCCACACACATCCCGCCCTGCAGTCTATAGAGCGCAAGACTCCTGAACATACATATGAGTGAGTCTGGGTGTCCCAGACTCACAGACCTGCATGGGGAGGGCGTTAGTGGGAAGAGGTGGGCAGAGCTGGCTATGAGTTGTAGGTTTTGGCCCCAGGACCAACAGGAAGGGGTCCTGGCCTGCTCAGGGATAAATAGAATGGAGTCCCGGCCTTATCGCAGATGTCACAGCCAGCACTGAATGGCGGCAGTTCTGATAGTTATTTTAACCTTCCAGGGAGAGCTGAGCTCCCACCTGTTTGGCAAACTGGCCAAGCCTCTTCCAAGCTGGCCCTGGAGGCCTCCTCCCTACTCTGTGGTGGGCACTTAAATCTGTTGCACATGATGGGGCACCTGGAGACCTTGAGACATTCTTGGGGCATCACCACTCATAGCACCAGGGGTGCTGAGTCAGCCAGGGGCAGAAAGTACCATTCATGCAACTGGGAAGACCCAGGTCAGACTCTGAGCACTGAGCCCATAATGGAATGCCTACCCCACTTAACAAAACAGACATGATAATGGCTGCCTTATGAAATTTCTTACTGCAGAATTTTGCATAAGCTTCTTTTTTTTTTTTAAGATTTTATTTAGTTATTCATTAGGGACACACAGAGAGAGGCAGAGACATAAAGAGATAAGCAGATTTTCTGTGGGGAGCCCAATGTTTGACTCTATCCCAGGACCTCGGGATCACGCCCTGAGTCAAAAGCAGATGCTCGACCACTGAGCCACCCAGGGGTCCCTTGCATAAGCTTCTTGAGGTTGCGCTTTTCCTTCCCCATCCATGTATCTTTACATTCTGCTTTCCTGGTTTGCTTGGGTTCTTTTTTAAAACACTGAAGCTCCCCCGCCCCCATCATACCAAACACACCAAAATGTCCCACCTCCAATATCAAATGCAATTTTTATCTCACTATGTATCAGTGGAATTATAATTGACTATTTGACATGAAAAATACATCTTAGAGACATTTAACTAAAATTAATGCAGATCCTGTGCTTTCTTCCAAAAGTTGGAATCAATACTCTCCCCTCCCAATCCCTCCTCAAGCTATAGGCCCTTGGAAAGCTGGTACTTGTAATTAGTCAGCCTGCTGGGCTCTCCAGTGGCACTTGAAATGCACTGTCATCCAGACCCAGAGAAGAGCTGACACTTGGTGACTCTAGTCTCTGCACAGTCACAGAATCCTGGGGTTCCCAGAAGGCAATTTTCTGGAGAACTTACTCTCATGGGAGTTTGTAGTTGCAACTGGAAGATCACAACTGGAAGTTTACTTGTTCAGCAATCAGAATTCATTCACATCGTATGCAACCCTAATGCCAATGTTTGTTTTATTCTTGACACTGTCCCTGAATCAGGAGCCCCGAGTAAAGCAGGCCAGGAATGACAGGTTTCATCCCCGTGTAGCTGGCCTCCTGACAGCAAGGTGGGCTGAAGGCAGAATGGCTAGTCTTTCTGTGACACCCCCAAGTCACCTGTGTCCCCTGAAAGACTGGGCTCCCCAGGAGCATCTCCCACCTGAGTGTCATGGGTGCCAAGAGGTCAATCCTGAAGGACAGGTGGAAAAAGCAGAAATCAGGCAGGGAAGCAGAGGTAGAAGTGACAGATAGAAACGGCACAGGGCAATCCAGGTGCCCAGGATGCAAATGCCCAGCCACATTTGCAGCTTGCTCTTGAGGCCTGTCCACAGTAGCCATGGCTGCAAGAGGCTGTGGACAGAGGTTGCTGATGTAAAAGGTGCTAGGCCCATGCTCAATCCACATGGACAGGGTCAGAGGGCCATGGGCCTTCTGAAAGTGAGGCATGTAAGTCACATCTCAGGGAGCACAGAGCTCTTGTACACAGGATGAGCAAAGAAATGATTGGGCTGGACTCTTGGATAACTATTGGCAAATGGCAAATGCATCATATTTATATTGGAGATGATTATGGAAAGACAGAGCATGAATTTAGCCATGGGATTTTCTGTACCTCTGACCCAATTCCTTCCAGCCACTTTTGTGGGACATCTGGGGCCTGCTCCTCTGTGAGGGTGGTGCATGGGGAGCAAGTGGTCTCTCATAGCAAACACTTGGGCTGCTCTGCGGCAGGCAGTGTCACTGATCATAGTTACGGGAGAGTAAGACAAGTCTTGATTCAGGGTGGTAGTGCCCAGGGAGATGTTTGTCTGCAGAAGAGCCCAACCTCTCTTTTCAATATCACAAAAAGTTAAGAAACAAACCAAAGAAATCTTTCCTTCAATGACTCTATCACTTAACACACAAATGCATGTATTTCCTTGGCACAGAAATCATAATATACTTTCAGCTAACATAAAATTTTCTCTCGTAACCTAATTCTACATCAATTTTTTTAAGACTCCAATTCATGATTATTTAGGCATAATGAAAGGAAACAAGTTGATATTAAAAAGGAGAGTGCAGTAAAAAGTTTGCTTTGTACAAAGTGCTCACACAAAGTTGCTAAAAGAACTATATATATATATATATATATTAATACATACTATGTTGATCAAAACAAACTGTGTACTTTTAACAATTTTAACTGAAGTATAATACAATATTATACTTCATACAATATTATATTAGTTTCAAGTTGTACAACATAGTAATTTGACATTTATACACATTATGAAATGCTTGCCATGATAAGTATAGTTATCATGTCACCATGCAAAGTTATTACAGTATTATCGAATATATTCCCTATGTTGTACTTGATCACATTTTAATAGGCATGTTATAAGACATTTATATGTTTGGAAAAAGCCACATTGATTTATTTCAATAAAAAAATTTTTATTTCTAAAAAAAAATCCAGGAATTTCTAACTACAATATAAGAGGGAAAAACCTCTAGGATAAAAAAACAGCTCTGGTTCTAGACAAGCTTGTGGAGATTTACTTCTCTCAGGTCCTTTCTGCTAAGATAACTAAAAGCCCTGGAGGTAATTCTTTACCCATTCATCTGTGGATAAACACTTACATTGCTTCCATATCTTGGTTATTATAAATAATGTTGTAATAAATATTGGATGCATGTGTCTTTTTCAAATTAGTGTTCTCATTTCCTTTGGGTGAATATCCAGTAGTGGAATGACTTGATTGCATGGTATTTTCACTTTTAATTTTTTGAGGGACCTCCATACTGTTTTCCACAGTGGCTGCACCAATTTATATTCCCACCAAGAGTGTGCAAGTGTTCTTTTTTTTCTCTATGTCCTCGCCAACACTTGTCATTTCTTGTCTTTTTGATTGTAGTCACCCTGACAGGTGTGAGGTGATAAATCATTGTGGTTTTGATTTGCATTTCCCTGATGATTAGCAATGTTGAGCATCTTTTCATGTGTCTGTTGGCCATCTGTATGTCTTCTTGGGAAAATGTCTGAATAGATTGACCATTTTTAAATCAGATTGGTTTTTGGTGTGGAGTTATATAAATTCTGTATGTAGTTTGGACATTAAACCCTTAGTGGATACATCATTTGCAAATATATTCCCCCATTCAGTAGGTTTTGTTGATGGCTTCTTTTGCTATGCAAAGTCTTTTTATTTTGATGTAGTCCCAATAGTTTAATTTTGCCTTTGTTTCCCGTGCCTAAGGAGATATATCCATAATATGTTGCTAAAGCTGATGTCCAAGAGATTATTGCCTATGTTTTCTTTTAGAAGTCTTATGGTTTCAGGTCCCACATCTAGGTCTTTAATCCAGTTTGAGTTTATTTTTGTGTACGGTGTAAGAAAACAGTCCAGTTTATTCTTTTGCAAGTAGCTGTCCAATTTTCCCAGCACAATTTATTGAAAAGACTGTCTTCTCTTCATTGTTGATTCTTGCTTCTTTTGTGATGGATTAATAGACCATATAAGGATGGGTTTATTTCTGGGATCTGTATTTTATTCCATTGACCTCTGTATCCATTTTGTGCCAGTACTATATTGTTTTGATTGAAATCTAGGATTGTGATACCTCCACCTTTGTTCTTACTCAAGAATGGAGGAAGAAGACGATTTGATTATTGGAGATTATTATTTTTGATATGATGAAAATCGATATGGTTATGAACAAAACTCAACATCATTTTATGAACAATTCTCAGAAAACCTGAAATAGAAGAAAACTTCCTAAACTTGAGTAAGAGCATCTACAAACAACCTACTACTAACAGAATACTCACTGGTGAAAGATAAATTTCTTTCCTCTAAGATCTGGAGCAAGATAAGATGCGCTTTCACCACTCCTACTCAGCATAGTACTGAAATTCTTAGCTCCAAAAGGCAAGAATAAAATTAAAAAGCATACAAAACAAAAGGGAAGAAGTAAAACTGTTCCTGTCTGCAGATGACATGATTCTCTATGTAGACAATCCCAAGATACCTAGAAAAAAAGTCTTAGAACTAATACATGAGTATAGTAAGGTTGTGGGATACAAGATCAATACACAAAAATACATTGTATTTTTATAAGCAATAACATACAGAAGCCTAAATGTAGAAATACAATACTATTTGCAATTATTTGAAGGAAGAGAAATATTTAGTATAAAGTCTACCAGAACATGTCCAGAATCTGTGTGCCAAAACTATAAAATACTGGTGAATAAAATCTGAAGTCTAAACATATGGAGATATTCTGTGTTCGTGAATAAGAAGACTCAACAATAACTTACTCCCAAATATTCCATTATCTTAATGCAGCACATATCAAATTTCCAGCAAGTCTTTTTGACATAGATAAGCCTATTTTAAAATTTACATGTAAAGGCATAGCTTAAGAAAGAAGAATAAAGTGTGAAGAATCACCCTTGGAGATAAAGTCTTACTATAGAGCTACTGTAATCAAGATAGTGATTGGCAGAGGGAGAGACATAGATCCCTGGAACAGAACAGAAAACCCAGAAATCAACTCACACAAATATGCTCAACCAACTTTTAACAAACGTGTAAAAGCAACTCTATGTAGGACAGATAATCTTTTCAAAAAATATGTTAGAGCAATTGAATATCTAGGGAAAAAAGAGAATCACAACTTAAACCTCTCACCTTATTAAAAAATTAACTCAAAATGGCTCAGAGCTTTAGTTGTAAAATAAAACTATAAAACTTTTAGAAGAAAACAGAGGAGGGACTCTTTGGGATGTAGGGCTAAGCAGAGCTCATAGACCTCATTCCCAAACCACAATCCATAAATTAAAAAGTAATGCATTGGACTTCATCAAAACAAAAACTTTTTGCTTGTCAAAGATCCTTGTAAAAAAAAAAAAAAGATCCTTGTAAGATGATGAAAAGACAAGCTATGAGTGAAGAGAAAATATTTGTAAACCACATACATAGCAAAGGACTTTGTATATAGAACACATAAAGAACACTCAAAATACAAAAGTAAAAACAATAATGACAATAATAAAAACAAAATCACACAAAAAAGCTCAATCAGACAAATGGGCAAAATACATGAACAAAAAGCATTTCACCAAAAAGAGATGCAGAGGGCACATAAGTACATAAGAAGGCATGCAATATCATTAGCTATTAAGGAAATGTAAATTTAAACCACAATGAGATATCACCACCTGCTCATTAGAATGACTAAAATAATAATAGGGATAACACCAAATATGGCAAGGCTGTCAAAGAAACTGAAAATCTTGTACGTTATTGGTGGAAATGTAAAAATTATATGGTCACTCTTGAAAGTAGTTTGTTTCTTAGAAAACTAAACGTGCATTAACCATATGATCTTGCAGTGAGATAAAAACTTACATTCACACAAAAATGTGTATATGAATGTTCATAGCAACTTTATTCGTGCTAGTCAAAAAGTGGAAACAACCCAAATGTCCTTCAAAGGGTGTAAGGTTGAAAAGACTCTGGTTCATCTATAAAATGGAATAACAGCAATAAAAAGAACAAACATTTGACCTACGCAACAGCTTGGTAGATCTTAAGGGCAGGATACTTAGTGATAAAAGCCAATCTGAAATGGTTACATGTGGTGAGTCAATTTAAAGCACCTTCAAAATGAAAAAACTATAAAGCTGGGAAACAGATTAGGGGTTGTCATGAACTGAGCCAAGAGTTGGCCAGATGGGTGAGGTTACTAAGAGATGGTAGAAAGTTCATCAGTGATGATGGAACAATTCTGTGTCCTGAGCATGGTGTTGCATGAATCTGTACACAGAGGAAAACTGCAAACTCCTCCCCAGCACACACACACATACACTTATACACAGACACACATACACACAAATGTTAGAGAAAGGTAAAACTAAATAAGGTCTATAGTTAGTAGTGTGTGTCAAATGTTAATTTATTGGTTTTAAGATCATACTAAGGCCACCATTGGAGGGCTCAAAGAACCTCTATGAACTATTTTTACAACTTCTTGTGAAGTCTACAATTATTCCCAAATAAACAATTAGAAAAGCAACCAGCATTGATGCTTGTTTTTTACCCCTTTAATACAGATTTTCTTAGATTCTATAGTTAGATCTCACTCAGTTCTCCAAAATAACATCACTAAGCTATAGCAAAATCTGTGCTGTTCTGGTTGGAGACAGAACAGCGTTTACACAAATCTAACATTTTGTGGGAACACAACCCTGATCAGGTGGAGACGTGTTGCCTTACACATAGTCCAAGGCCAAGAAAATGTATGGTTACACCACCCACACATTTGATTTATGGCCAGAAACTTGAGTTAGAGTGTTTGCTATATACTACATTGTCTATATATGTGTGCACATGTGCACCCTGTACTGAGAAATAGAAGAGATAAATTCTTATGTCTTTTCTATTATAGCAAAGATAGAAATGGTTAAAATTGTATTTGGCAATGAGAAATGAAAGAATGGATATCATGTGAATCTTTGAAGAACTGCACTGTGGCATGTGGACTAAGAAGACACTGAAAACTCATCAAAAGGTGGATAATAAGTGTAAGTGCTGACAGGCAAAGGGAACTCCTATTCTGTATATTTCATGGCTTATAACTGGTACAAAAATAACAATTTTAACTATGGGTGAAAATAAGAAGGAAAGAAATACAGAAATGCAGAAGGAAGGAAGGAAGAAGGAGGAAAAAAGGATGGAAGGAGGAAGGGAGGGAAGGAAGGAAAGGAGAGGAGGAGGAAGAAAAGGAAGAACGAAAGGAAAGTGGGGGGAGGGAAGTATCCCAGAGACAGCTGGTCAGGTTCCAAGAACTCCTCCAACCTAGGTCTTTGGATCTCATCAGTCACTGTGGACAAGAGCAGAGCAGACCCATTGTCAATATCTGCAAATGCAAGGGAAGCACCAGTTGCATCGTTTTTATGCTTGGTGCAGGAGCTTTGCAGCCCAGGAACACTGTCCCTGATGCCCTGTATCACCTCGTTGGCACAGAACAGCAGCCAGGCCTGCAGTAGTCAGCTCCTGACAATTCCCCTGCTCTAGCCTCCTTGACCAGTGGGCCAGGAGTTTGCTCATGTCCCCAGTGATGGTTTCTGCAGGTGGAGGTTTGGAGATGGGAAGAAGCCAAGAAGGGGTCCCAAGGTCATCTTTGAAGGTTCTACTTGGGTTCTCTGTTCTCGTTTCATGTCCCTCTGTCCATCTTAATGGCTAGCCCAGGAACAGACTTTAGGTTCAGCACCTAAAAGAAGCAACAGCTCTACATGAAGCCTTTAACCACTTCACATAGATGTGTGAAGTCGAATCCTTACAGTAAATCCTACATTCTGCATCATACCTTATGGTTCTACTTCCTTGGTGGAACCCTGGACACAAACCCACTCATTAGGACTGAGGATATGAAGGAAGCCAGGATCAGTCTTCCAGCTACAGTCTGAGGGGTTGAGTTTCTTGGGGATCTTTGCACTGCAGAAACAAACTGCGCATCATGGGAGGACAGAGGAAGCCACAGGAGATGGCCAGGGATCAGAAAAGCCACCTGGAACAGAGACGGGTGGGCCTCCCGGTATACGACCAGGAGGAGGAAGACAAGCCCGGCAAAGGGATGAGTGAGAGGTGGGGGAAAAGCCAAGAGAGTGGGAATCAGGGAATCTTGGTGTCTGCCCTGTGATAGTCAACAGAAGTTCAGAGAGAACCAACCTCTTCTTTCCTGAGCAATCAGAGCTTCCCTTGTCACTATTGCAATGAGACAGGTGACAGTTTGCCCTTTGTAGGCACTATTCAATATTGTGTCCTTGTCCCTCAGGGAGCAGTAGGCTTGATGGGGTAAGCGTGTGGGTCCTGGAATTGACAAAGTCCAGGTTTGTGTGTTTCCCAGCTACACCATGGCCAGAAGTAGGATCTTCAGAAGCTACTTAACCCCCTGTGCCTCAGTTTCCCCATCTGTAGATAAAGATATCTACATCACGAGCTTGTTGTGAATGTTTAATGTCAAACACTCAGCACATGCCTGACATGTAGTAAGTGCACAGAAAATGTGATTTGAAGTGTGATTTAAAGTGTGAGCTTTAAAATTCAAATGGGGAGCACTTGGGTGGCTCAGTGGTTGAGCATCTACCTTTGGTTCAGGTCCAATTGTCTTTGTGAGAGATAAATTAATTGAAAGGATCCTGCATCCTTGGAGAACATAAAATCAGGTTTATTGAATATGGCAGTGAGATTTGGGACACCTTGTCTCCAGAGACCCTTTCCTTGGCACAGTGCCAATAATCAGGAAGAGACTCAACTTCCAGGTTTACTCAGTTGAAAGAAGGGTTTGGTTCATGAATCTAATACCTCAACTTTTTAGGAGGGCTCCCCAAAGAACTGGATTCTGTCTTGCAGGTCTTGGAACTCTGATGGGTCCAGCACAATCCTGACACCTGGGAGAGCAGAGGTGTCAGCTCAGGATGGTAGACTCCACTGATTCTCCCTCTTGCTTAGCACAGATTGAAGTGATGAAAAATCTCAGTTCTCATCTCTCCTTGCCCCCCGCCCCCCAGAGAGGGAAAGAATAGATCTATATATTCCATGCCCTAACTTCTCTGGGGCTGCCCCAAAACTATATCTGTCTCATCAGTCCACTAATGGGTAATCCAAAAGAATTGAAATCAGGATCCTAACCAGACATTAGCACTCTTATGTTCATTTCAGCATGTATTGAGACTATCCAATAGCCAAAATATCTAAATAACCCAAGTGCCCATCAGTGGATGAATGGATAAAGAAAATATGATGTATATATACAATGGAATATTATTCAGTCCTTAAAAAGGAAATGCTCCAAAATGCAACACACAGATGACTTGAGAACATTATGCTAAGTGAAACAAATCAGTTATAGGAAGGCAGATTCCACATGATTCCACTTATATGCAGTGACTAAAATAGTAAAATTCATATAAGCAAGAGGGAAATGGTGGTTACCAGGGGCTGGGTACAGGGCAAAGTGCAGAGCTACTAATTGTTGGGCATATAGTTTCAGACAAGCCAAATAAAGAAACTCTAGAGATCTGCTGCACAACATCATATCTACAGCCAGCAATAATATATTGTACACTTAAACAATTCATTAAGAGGAGGAATGCCTGGGAGGCTTATTTGGTTGAGCATCTTGCTCTTGAGCTCAACTCAGGTCTTGATTCAGGCCCTATGCTGGGCTCTACGAACTGGGCCTGGAGCCTATTTAATAAAAAAAATTGTTAAGACGATGCATCTTATATTAAGTGTTCTTATTACAATAAGATTAGAAAATCTGAAAAGAAAGAAAAGTTCACAAATGAGCACAGAGGTCTAAACTGGTTATTATCAGTCCCTGCATTATTATCAGATAAATTATTATCAGATAAATTATGGTTATTATCAGATAAATTATGTGGCAGCACCAAAATATAGATAATGGATATTATCTATAATGGATAATAATCTTATAAAGTGGATGCCATCTGTTGTTCCTAATGAGTTGTACTCAGAACTTGGTTTGTTTTTAGGTGCTACTATATCAACACACCCATCAGTATAGTATAGTATAATTGCATTAGCTAAGTTGAATCACTTGTGAATCTGAAACAATGCCTTTTTCTATTTCACAAACATACAGACATAGGGGAGCAAACATAAGAACCTATCTCAGGCCTCTCTTCTATATTTTCAAATTATTCCATAAACTAGAAGAGAAAGGAAAGCTTCCAAATTCATTCTATGAAGACAGCATTACTCTGATACCAAAACTGAATAAAGACAGTACAAAAAAAAATGAAAACTACAGGCCAATATCTCTGATGAACATATATGCAAAAACTCTCAACAAAATATTAGCAAGCTGAATCCAACAGTACATTAAAAAAATCATTCACCATAATTAAGTGGAATTTATTCCAGGAATGGAAGGGTGGTGGATATTTGCAAATTGATCAATATAATATATCACGTTAGCAAGAGAAAAGATAAAACCATATGATCATCTCAATAGATGCAGAAAAAGCATTTGAAAAGCAGCTGAGGTATCACATATCACATTCCCAAATTTCAAGATACACTACAAGGCTGTAGTAATAAAAAATGGTGTGATATTGGCACAAAAATAAACACATAGATCAATGAAACAGAATAGAAAATATAGAAATAAATTGACCTTATATGGTCAATTAACTACAACAAAGGAGGAAAGAATATACAATGAAGAAAAGACAAATTTTTCTATAAAAGTTGTTGGGAAAAATGACAACTACATGCAAAAGAATGAAACTGGACCATTTTCTTACACCCTACGCAAAAATAAACACAAAATGGATCAAAGACCAAAATGTAAGGCCTGAAATAAAAAAAAAAACTAGAAAAATATAAAGGCAGTAATTGCTCTGACATCTGCCATGGCAACATTTCTCTAAATATTACTTCTAAGGCAAGAAAAAAGAAAATTAAACTATTGGGGCTAAACCAAAATAAGAAACTTTTGAACAGTGAAGGAAAACATCAGAAAAACCAAAAGATAACCTAGCGAATGGGAGAAGATATTTGCAAATGATAAATCTGATAAGAGGTTAATATCCAAAATATATAAAGAACTTATACATGAGCACCACAACCTCATAATCAGATTACAATGGGCAGAGAATCTGAATAGACAGTTTTCCAAAGAAGATATACAGATGGTCAACAGACAGATGAAAAGATGCTCACCATCACTAATCATCAGAAAAATATAAATCACAACCACAGTGAGATATCACCTTCCATCTGTCAGAATGTCTAAAATAAAAAACACAAGACATGACTAGTGTTGGTGAGAGTGTGGAGAAAAAAGAACCATTCATACACTGTTGGTGGGAATGCAAACTGATGTGGCCACTGTAGAAAACAGAATGGAAGTTTGTCAAAAAATTAAAAATAGAATTACCACATGATCTGGTAATCTCAATGCTGAGTATTTATCCAAAGAGAACAAAAACTTTAATTTGAAAAGATATATGCACCCTTATGTTTATTGCAACATTATTTACAATAGCCAAGATATGGAAGCAACCTAAGCGTCTATCCATAGATGACTGGATAAAGAAGTGGCATATATGTATGTGATGGAATATTAGCCACAAAAAAAGAATGAGACCTTGCCATTTGCAACAATGTGTTTGGACCTAGAGAGTATAAGGCTAAGCAAAATAAGTCAATCAAAGAAACACAAGTACCATATGATTTTACTCATAGGTGGAATTCAAGAAACAGAAAAACAAAAAGGAAAACAGACTCTTAGTTACAGTGAACAAACCGGGTGGTTGCCAGAGGGGAGGTAGCTGGGGAAATGGGTGAAACAGATAAAGAGAATCAAGAGTATACCTCTCGGGAGTGGGGAGAGATGGCAGAGGACTAGGGTCCCCAGGTCACCTGTCCCCACCAACTTACCTAGATAACCTTCAAATCATCCTGAAAACCTACGAATTTGGCCTGAGATTTAAAGAGAGAACAGCTGGAATGCTACAGTGCGAAGAGTTGGCGCTTCTAACAAGGTAGGAAGACGGAAAATAAATAAATATAAAAGCATCCAACGGGGAGGGCCCTGAGAGGAGCCGGGCTGAGGCCGGGGCGAGTGTCCCCAGGACAGGAGAGCCCCGTCCCGGAGGAGCAGGAGCTGCACCAACCTTCCCAGGTGGAAAGGCGCCCGCAGGGAGTTAGAGCAGGACCCAGGAGGGCGGGGATGCCCTCAGGCTCCCTGGGACACTAACAGACACCTGCGCCCCAGGGAGAGCGCCACACCCCGCAGCCGAGCTCCCTAAAGGGCTGCAGCGCCCGCCCGGGGGGCCCGGGAACAGCCCAGGGGGCGTCTTGGGCAGAGGCTCCCCGCGGAGGAGGCTGCGCGGCCCCGGGAGCGCAATTCCAGCAGCGCAGGCCCCGGAGCCCAGGACGCGAGGGACACAGCCGAGGCTCCTGCGCTCTCCCCGGGACAGGCGGAGGCTGGGAGGACACAAGACAGTGAGGATGCTTCTGCCACCGGGCAGCCCCAGCTGTGCAGATCGGTGCCCCCTGCCCCTGGAGCATCCAGGCCCCTGCGGACTGAGAGCTGCAGTGGTTACTGCAGGAGCTATATGCAGGGCTGGGGACCTGGCCGCCGCCAGTGTTGCTATTCCTCCTGGTGTCACCTTGTGCTAGGGACGGAGCGAGGCCACCAAGGGACAGGGACCTCATGGGGTAAATAGCTCCCAGTGATCTGTGTACCGGGCAGGGGGCGGCGCAGCTCCCCCAGGTGCACACACCTGAGAATCAGCACAGTAGGCGCCTCCCCCAGAAGAACAGCTGGAAGGACAGGGGAAGAGCAAGTTCTTGGCCGAGCAGTGCTGGAAAGCTCCAGGGGAAGTTGAGGGATTTAAAGTATATAAAGCCAGAGGATACCCTGCTTGTTTTTTTGTTTCTGTTTTTGTTTGTTTTTGTTTTTGTTTCCCTTTTTTTCTCTTTCTTTTCCCCCTTCCTTTTTCCAGTACAGCTTGTTTTTAGCCACTCTGCCCTGGGCAAAATGACTAGAAAGAAGAACTCACCATAAAAGAAAGAATCAGAAATAGTACTCTCTCCCACAGAGTTAAGAATTTGGATTACAGGGATCCCAGGGTGGCGCAGCGGTTTAGCGCCTGCCTTTGGCCCAGGGCGCGATCCTGGAGACCCGGGATCGAATCCCACATCGGGCTCCCGGTGCATGGAGCCTGCTTCTCCCTCTGCCTGTGTCTCTGCCTCTCTCTCTCTTTCTCTGTGACTATCATAAATAAATAAAGATTAAAAAAAAAAAGAATTTGGATTACAATTACACGACAGAAAGCCAATTCAGAAGCACAATTATAAAGCTACTGGTGGCTCTAGAGAAAAGCATAAAGGATTCAAGAGACTTCATGACTGCGGAATTTACATCTAATCAGGCGGAAATTAAAATTAAATTATATGAGATGCAATCCAAACTGGAGGTCCTAGCAATGAGGGTTAATGAGGTAGAAGAACAAGTGAGTGACATAGAAGACAAGTTGATGCCCAGGAAGGAAGCTGATGAAAAAAGAGAAAAGCAACTAAAAGATCATGAGGAAAGGTTAAGGGAAATTAATGACAGCCTCAGAAGGAAAAAATCTACATTTAATTGGGTTTCCAGAGGGCGCCAAAAGGGACAGAGCACCAGAAAGTGTATTTGAGCAAATCATAGCTGAGAACTTCCCTAACTTGGAGACAGAAACAGGCATTCAGATCCAGGAGATAGAGAGATCCCCCCTAAAATCAATAAAAACCCTTCAACACCTGATATTTAATAGTGAAACTTGCAACTTCCAAAGATAAAGAGAAAATCCTTAAAGCACCAAGGGACAAGAGATCCCTAACTTATATGGGGAGAACTATTAGATTAACAGCAGACCTTTCCACAGAGACCTGGCAGGCCAGAAAGGGCTGACAGGATATATTCAGGGTCCTAAATGAGAACAACATGCAGCCAAGAATACTTTATCCAGCAAGGCTCTCATTCAGAATAAAAGGAGAGATAAAGAGCTTCCAAGATAGGCAGGAACTGAAAGAAGATGTGACCACCAAGCTGGCTCTGCAAGAAATATTAAGGGGGATTCTGTAAAAGAAAGAGGAGGTCCAAAGAAATAATGCACAAAGACAGGGACTGAACAGGTTTCATGATGACACTAAATTCATATCTTTCCATAGTAACTCTGAAAGTGAATGGGCTTAATGACCCCATCAAAAGACGCAGGGTTTCAGACTGGATAAAAACGCAAGACCCATCTATTTTCTGTCTACAAGAGACTCATTTTAGACAGAAGGACCCCTACAACCTGAAAATAAAAGGGTGGAGAACCATTTACCATTCAAATGGTCCTCAAAAGAAAGCAGGGGTAGCCATCCTCATATCAGATAAATTAAAGTTTATCCCAAAGACTGTAGTAAGAGATGAAGAGGGACACTATATCATACTTAAAGGATCGATCCAACAAGAGGATCTACCAATCATGAATATTTATGCCCCTAATGTGGGAGCTGTCAAGTATATCAATCAATTAATAGCCAAAGTTAAGACAACTTAGATAATAATACACTTATACTGGGAGACTTCAACACGACGCTTTCTGCAAATGACAGATCTTCTAAGCACACATCTCCAAAGAAACAAGAGCTTTAAATGATACACTGGACCAGATGAATTTCATAGATATTTACAGAACTTTACACCCAAACTCAACTGAATACACATTCTTCTCAAGTGCACATGGAACTTTCTCCAGAATAGACCACATACTGGGTCACAAATCAGGTATTAACTGATACCAAAAGATTGGGATTGTCCCCTGCATATTTTCAGACCATAATTCTTTGAAACTAGACCTCAATCACAAGAAGAAATTTGGAAGAACTTCAAACACGTGGAGGTTAAAGACCATCCTGCTAAAAGATGAAGAGGTCAACCAGGAAATTAGAGAAGAATTAAAAAGATTCATGGAAACTAATGAGAAGGAAGATACAACGGTTCTAAATCTTTGGGATACAGCGAAAGCAGTCCTGAGAGGGAAATACAGCACAATACAAGCATCCCTCAAAAAACTGGAAAAAAAACTCAAATACACAAGCTAACCTTGCACCTAAAGGAACTAGAGAAAGAACAGCAAATAGAACCTACACCCAAAAAAAAAAAAAAAAAAAAAAAGAACCTACACCCAGCAGAAGAAGAGAGTTAAAGATTTGAGCAGAACTCAATGAAATAGAGACCAGAAGAACTGTAGAACAGATCAACAAAACCAGGAGTTGGTTCTTTGAAAGAATCAATAAGATAGATAAACCATTAGCCAGCCTTATTAAAAACAAAAGAGAAAACACTCAAATTAATAAAATCACGAATGAAAAAGGAGAGATCACCACCAATACTAAGGAAATACAAACGATTTTAAAAACAAATTATGAGCAGCTATACGCCAATAAATTAGGCAATCTAGAAGAAATGGATGCATTTCTGGAAAACCACAAACTACCAAAACTGGAACAGGAAGAAATAGAAAACCTGCACAGGCTGATAAGCAGGGAGGAAATTGAAGCAGTCATCAAACATCTACCAAAGACACGAAAGTCCAGGGCCAGATGGCTTCCCAGGGGAATTCTATCAAACCTTTATAGAAGACATAATACCTGTTCTACTAAAGCTGTTCCAAAAGATAGAAAGGGATGGAATACTTCCAAACTCTTTCTATGAGGCCAGCATCACCTTAATTCCAAAACCAAAGATCCCACCAAAAAAGGAGAATTGTAGGGATCCCTGGGTGGCTCAGCGGTTTAGCGCCTGCCTTAGGCCCAGGGCCGATCCTGGAGACCTGGGATCGAATCCCACGTTGGGCTCCCGGTGCATGGAGCCTCCTTCTCCCTCTGCCTATGTCTCTGCTCCTCTCTCTCTCTCTCTCTCTCTCTCTCTCTGTGTGTGTGTGTGTGTGTGACTATCATAAATAAATAAAAATTAAAAAAGGAGAATTGTAGACCAATATCCCTGATGAACACAGATGCAAAAATTCTCAACAAGATACTAACCAATAGGATCCAACAGTACATTAAGAAGATTATTCACCGTGACCAAGTAGGATTTATCCCTGGGATGCAAGGCTGGTTCAACACTCGTAAAGCTATCAATGTGATAGATCATATCAACAAGAGAAAAAACAGGAACCATATGATCCTTTCAAGAGATGCAGAGAAAACATTTGACAAAGTACAGCATCCATTCCTGATCAAAACTCATCAGAGTGTAGGAATAGAGGGAACATTCCTCAGCATCTTAAAAGCCATCTACGAAAAGCCCACAGCAAATATCATTCTCAGTGGGGAAACACTGGGAGCCTTTCCCCGAAGATCAGGAACACGACAGGGATGTCCACTCTCACCACTGCTATCCAACATAGTACTAGAAGTCCTAGCCTCAGCAATCAGGCAACAAAAAGAAATAAAAGGCATTCAAATTGGCAAAGAAGAAGTCAAACTCTCCCTCTTCCCAGATGACATGATACTGTACATAGAAAACCCAAAAGACTCCACCGCAAGATTGCTAGCACTCATACAGCAATTCGGCAGTGTGGCAGGATACAAAACCAATGCCCAGAAATCAGTGGCATTTCTATACACTGAGACTTAATAAAGAGAAATTTAGGAGTCAATCCCATTTATAATTGCACCCAAAAGCATAAGATATCTAGGAATAAACTTAACCAAAGAGGTAAAGGATCTATACCCTAAAAACTACAGAACACTCCTGAAAGAAATTGAGGAAGACACAAAGAGATGGAAAATATTCCATGCTCATGGATTGGAAAAAATAATATTGTGAAGATATCAATGCTACCCAGGGCAATTTACACATTTAATGCAATCCCCATCAAGATACCATGGCCTTTCTTCAGAGAGGTGGAACAAATCATCTTAAGATTTGTGTGGAATCAGAAAAGACCCCGAATAGCCAGGGAATATTGAAAAAGAAAACCAGACCTGGGGGCATCACAATGCCAGAATTCAGATTGTACTACAAAGCTGTGATCATAAAGACAGTGTGGTACAGGCACAGAAACAGACACATAGATCAATGGAATGAATAGAGAATCAAGAAATGGGCCCTCAACTCTATGGTCAACTAATATTCAACAAAGCAGGAAAGACTATCCACTGGAAAAAGGACAGTCTCTTCAATAAATGGTGCTGGGAAAATTGGACAGCCACAGGCAGAAGAATGAAACTGGACCATTCTCTTACACCATAAACAAAGATAAACTCAAAATGGATGAAAGATATAAATGTGAGACAAGAATCCATCAAAATCCTAGAGGAGAACACAGGCAACACCCTTTTAGAACTTGGCCACAGCAACCTCTTGCAAGATACATCTATGAAGGCAAGAGAAACAAAAGCAAAAATGAATTACTGGGACTTAAGATAAAAAGCTTCCGCACAGCAAAAGAAACAGTCAACAAAACTAAAAGACAACCTACAGAATGGGAGAAGATATTTGCAAATGACGTATCAGATAAAGGGCTAGTATCCAAGATCATAAAGAACTTATTAAATTCAACAGCAAAGAAACAAACAATCCAATCATGAAATGGGCAAAAGACATGAAGAGAAATCTCACAGAGGAAGACATGGACATGGCCAACAAGCACATGAGAAAATGCTCTGCATCACTTGCCATCAGGGAAATACAAATCAAAACCACAATGAGATACCACCTCACACCAGTGAGAATGGGGAAAATTAACAAGGCAGGAAACAACAAATGTTGGAGAGGATGCGGAGACAAGGGAACCCTCTTACACTGTTGGTGGGAATGTGAACTGGTGCAGCCACACTGGAAAACTGTGTGGAGGTTCCTCAAAGAGTTAAAAATAGACCTGCCCTATGACCCAGCAATTGCACTGCTGGGGATTTACCCCAAAGATACAGATGCAGTGAAACGGCACGACACCTGCACCCCGATGTTTCTAGCAGCAATGTCCGCAACAGCCAAACTGTGGAAGGAGCCTCGGTGTCCATCGAAAGATGAATGGATAAAGAAGATGTGGTTTATGTATACAATGGAATATTACTCAGCCATTGGAAACGACAAATACCCACCATTTGCTTCGATGTGGATGGAACTGGAGGGTATTATGCTGAGTGAAGTAAGTCAATTGGAAAAGGACAAACATTATATGTTCTCATTCATTTGGGGAATATAAAAAATAGTGAAAGGAAATAAAGGAGAGAAAGGGAAAGGAGAGAAAATGAGTGGGAAATATTAGAGAGGGAGACAGAACATGAGAGACTCCTAACTCTTGGAAATGAACAAGGGGTGGTGGAAAGGGAGTTGGGCCGGGGAATGGGGTGACTGGGTGATGGGCTTGAGGGGGGGTACTGACAGAATGAGCACTGGGGTTTATGCTATATGTTACCAAATCGAACTGCAATCAAAAAATTATTAAAAATAAATAAATAAATAAAAATTAAAAAAGAGTATACCTGTCTTGATGTGCACTTACTAAGGTATAGAATTGTTGAATTATTATTACATTGTACACCCAAAACTAATTAATACTGTATATTAATTATATTTCAATAAAAATGAATTACTTGTAAAAATGACAAAAATGTCAAAGGGTACAAAATTGTAGTTAGCAGATGGATAAATTCTGGAGATCTAATGCACAGTATTGGGATTATAGTCAACTATACTGTATATACTTCAAAGATATTAAGATACCAGACTTTAAATGTTCTCACCCCCCCAAAAAAAGGATAATTAATTATGTGACATGATAAAAGTGTTAGTTAATGCTATGTGGATAATCATATTGCAACACAGAAATGTATCAGATCAACACTCTGAACACCTGAAACATATAATGTTATATGTCAATTATATTGCAATAAACATGAAAAAAAAAAAAGAATCTATCTCAGGCATATCCAGAACAATGAAGTGTATGTGTTGTGATGGATTTATACCTTTGAACTCTGGCTCCCTGGCTCTGCAAAAATAGAAAAAAAAGTTTTTAAAAAGAGATAAACAAAAGGATGAGTTATAATTATGGAAATAATTTACATTGTGATAAAGTTTGGTGGGGGTTCCTGAAATCTTAGTGCTTTCTAGGGTAGGATAGCAGTGAAAATCGTGGTTTATTTTTATTATGATAATAATATTAACAATTTCATTTATGTTTTCCAAGTTTGCCTAGACTACCACATTAACATTTGTTGCATTGCCCAGGGCTAACAGCAACTTGGGATGATAACATGGTTATTTCATGCTCCTGGAGCTCTTACTGAAAGGTCTCTGATTCACTCAAAAGAACAATAAACAATGATAATAATAAAGGTATTTTGATGTCTAAAATCTTTCAAAACATGGCATCTGTGAGAAGACTGAAGAAAAAGGACATATTTGGTGATGGAATATAAGTAGGACTTATTAACTGAATGGATTCTTTTTTTTTTAATTTTTATTTATTTATTTATGATAGTCAAAGAGAGAGAGAGAGAGAGAGGCAGAGACACAGGCAGAGGGAGAAGCAGGCTCCATGCAGGGAGCCTGACATGGGACTCGATCCCGGGTCTTCAGGATCACGCCCTGGGCCGAAGGTGGCACTAAACCGCTGAGCCACCCAGGGATCCCCTAACTGAATGGATTCTTAATCTATGCATAACATATGAAGGAAATGGTTACCTGGGATTGGACCAGCCCTATGCAATAGATGATGATGATACTTCCCAAAGAAAGTGTGAGTTTTGTTCACTGATGATGAGCTTTTAAGCAGGATCAGGAAAATTATACGTACATCCTTTTTCATTTAAAAATTGTTTTGAATTTTTTAATTTTAATTTTTAATTTTAATTTTTTAAAGATTTTTTATTTATTCATGAGACATAGCATTTATTCATGAGAGAGGCAGAGACATAGCAGACAGAGAAGCAGGCTCCCTGCGGCAAGCCTGATGTGGGACTTGATCCCCAAACCCTGGATCACACTCTGAGCCAAAGCCAGACACTCAACCATTCACCCACCCAGGTGTCCCTATTTTTCTTTTTTTAAAAAAAGATGTTATTTATTTATTCATGAAAGACACTGAGAGAGAGAGGCAGAGACATAGGCAGAAGGAGAAGCAGGTTCCCTGCAGGGTACCTGATGCAGGACTCTATCCCAGGACCCTGGGATCATGACCTGAGCCTTAGGCAGACACTGAACCACTAAGCTACCCAGGTGCCCCATCCTTTTTCATTTCTGAAGAAAAAAAATGTAAGATTTTATCACAGTAAATATTTCAGGATTTCCTCCCTAAACTATAGAGTAATGGCAAATCATATGTGAGTGAATGGGGGCTGTGCTTTAAATATCACAGGAAGGAATTTCTATCTCCATAAAAAGGACTCCTGAAGCATTTATTCTTTAAATAGAAAATGGATTCATGTTCTAGTTGTGTCCAAATGAAGTTTCTTATTGGAAGATCAGTTACATTTAATCTATTCTACTAGAACCATGCTCTAAACTCTTATAGGTAAGCTCTGTGTCTTTTTAATTTTTTATTTTTTGGTAACATTATAATTTTTTTCTTTATCCCTGGTAGTTTTCTGAGATTTATTTATGATTCCTCTAGTAGCCAATGTTACAAATGAACAGCCTGCATTCTTATCCACCATTTCCCTTTGGCAATGTCCACTCCATTCCACTCAATACAAATATCCTTCTTTCCAGCCTCTGGCTTGATTCTAGGAATACAATCATGAATGTCATGGTCTTTGCTCTCAAGAAGTTAATTGAATGTCAAAAAATGAACTATTAATTGTAGACTTGTAGTAAAAAAAAAAAATGGATGTTCTACTTTTGGCTAAAGGGCATTCTCAATGTCCTGTACATAATAGCACCATAAACAATGACCCCAGTGTTTCTACATATTGCCGCTCTGGTCCTAAAATATTTAGTGTCTGTGCATTTACCACACATGAATAACTATGTATCAAGTGTTGTGTTGGCTTCTTTATGATACAATATTCCGCATGACAGAAATTCTTTAGAATAATTCCAGGTACATGGTAGGCTCTCACATAATATTTGTTAAATGAATAAAAAGCATATAGATAAAGAGAAAAAAATAATAAATGTAACCAGATTAACATTTTGTCAAGCAAATTTTAAAAAGCTTCCATCTGTTTGTTTATTTGTTTTTTAATTTGACAGTATGACTGCCTCACTGAGCAGGGGTATGAAGAAAAGAATCTTGGGTCTCAGTACAGAGATGTTGGTCCATCATAGCCTCTTCATCTGGTGGCAGAGCCTTCATCTTCTCACACAGCAGGCTAACTTTTCCCATGTACTAGTAGAAGAAAGGCTGATCTAGGCATGGTACTCTCTGTTAGTTTGTCCAAAGATATTCCTTAAAAAGGATCTTTTTGTGAATAATTAAGGGAATGCTCTGATTCACAAAGAATTTCTTCCAAACCAAGGGATAAGCATTAAAAATGACTTGCCTGCTCTCCAGGTTGCAGAACTGCTGTATATTTCTGTTGTTCAAGTACATTGTCTTGTAACAAAATACGTGTAATCCTCCAACAGATGCTGCAGCCTGTGGGGTCCGAGGAAGCCTGTCTGATGGCAGTTGCTCTGGGGCCTGTGGTAGAAGCTGCCTTCCAACTCCCGTGCTCAGGTGACAGGGTGAACTCTCTGGGCACCTGTTCTTCAGGCTTCTGAGCCATTAACAAAGGCAGTAGTGAACTCTGCTTTCATGTGTCACACCAGTAGGATAGATAAGAAGAACAATCTTTGCATACTGGAATGTTTTTTCCCCACCAGCTTTATTGAGATATAACTGACAAATAAAATTGTATATATTTAAAGTGTACAACATGATGATTTGGTATAGCTATGCTTTATGAAGTGATTACCAAAATCAAGTTAATTCACACATCTATCACCTTACACTGCTACCTTGTTTTTTGTGTGGTGAGAATGCTTAAGATCTACTCTCTTAGTAAATTTCAAGTATGCAATACAGTATTACTAACTACAGTCACCCCCTGCACATCAGAGCCCTAGAACTTAATCATCTTAGAACTGAAGTCTTGCAAAAACAAAAACAAAAAAACCCTGAAGTCTTGTACTCCTTGACCAATATCTACCCCCCCCCAAACCCTAAGCCTGGTAACCACCATTCTACCAGGTTTCTATGTGTTCAGCTTTTTTTCTTTTTAGATTTTACATATAAATGAGACCATATAGGATTTATCTTATTTAGCTTAGCATGATATCCTCAAGGTGCATTCATGGTATTGCAAATGGAAGGATTTTCATCTTTCTCATGGCTGAATAATATTTCATTGTGCATGTCTGTGTGTACATATATCGTGTGTGTGTATATATATACATACACACAGTATAATATATATTATGTATATGTATATGTATATGATCTTCTTTATCCATTCATCTATTAACAGACACTTAGCTTGGCTATTGAAAGCCATGAAATGTATGGAAGTATAGATATCCCTGAAACACTGATTTCATTATACACACACACGTACAAATTTACACACATACGCAGGCGTGAGGATGCTGGATCACATGGTAATTCTATTTTTAATTTTTTGAGGGAATGCTATAATGTTTTCCATAGAGACTGTACCAATTTACATTCTTACCAACAGCGTACTAGGGTTCCCTTTGTCTTCATCTTTGTCAATACTTATTATCACTTGTCTTTTTGACAAAAGTCATCATCATAACAGGTGTGGGGTGATATTGTGGTTTTGATTTGCATTTCCCTGATTATTAGTAATGCTGAACATTCTTTTGCAGGTGGATACCCAGTCTTTCCAATATCATTTATTGGAGACTCTACTTTTTTCCCATTGTGTGTCCTTGGTGCCCTTATCAAAGTTTTGTTGACTGTATATGCATAAATTTGTTTCTCTATTCTATTTCATTGGTCTGTGTGTCTGTCTTTACGTTAGTACCATGCTGTTTTGATTACTACAGCTTTGTAATAGTATAGTATTTGTATAGTTCCAAATCAAGAAATGATCACACTGCAGCTTTGTTCTTTCTCAAATTGCTTTTGCTTTTGCAGTTCCATATGAATTTTAGGGTTGATTTTTTTTCTATTTCTGTGAGAAATAACAATGCAATCTTGATAGGGATTGCACTGAATCTGTCGATCACTTTGGGTAGCATGGACATTTTAACAATATTTATTCTTCCAATCCATGAAGATACTTCCTTTCCATTTGTTTGTGTTTTTCTCAATATCTTTCATCAAGATCTTATAGTTTTCTGCACACTGGAATGTTGAAACAAGAAATGCAAGCTCAGAACTAAACTCATGCTATTTCTTTACATAGACCCAGCTGAGCAGCTTCTCCCTGGTGGTAATGAGCTTCAAAGAAATTGCTTAGAATTTTATTAGAGCTGATAAACCCACAAAAAATTCATATAACAGAGCCTCATGTAATAAAAATTGAGAATATAAAGTATTATGAGTGTGAACTGCATGTTAAGTGGATGGCAAAAAATGTCAGAAGTCAAGGACCATGGTCAATGACATGAAGTAAAAGACCATGTCAAATGACTCTTAAGGAAAAGAAAAATCACAGATGTGCAGAAAATCTGGCATCTGTTTAAAAATTCCATAGAGCAGCCATGTTTGCAAAATTCGAATGCAATCTTCTCTTTTACATATATTTTGGGAATTTAATTGTCCAAATAAAATTAGAGAACAGAGCTCATGAATATAAGCTTGAAAGTGTGGAGGTGCATGATGGTGACAGAAATGGCATCCCTGTTTTAAAGGAAATAAAATAAGCGAAGGAAATGTTTGGAGTTTCTTAAAGATGTTTCCTGAATAATGAGATTTCCATGCCAGAGAACGACAAGCATGAAGAGATTCAACTTTTTACCCATTCAACAAACATTTATGAACAGTGTGAAATCTTGGGGTTTGAAAGGAGCAAAGAGTGTCAAGGCACTGGGACCAGGACACTGGAGCTGAACACAGAAGGAGCCAGCATGCTGGCGTGTTGGTGGCTTGCTCAAGGACTGCAGAGAAAGTGTCTGGGAAGGGTACAATAAGAGTCAGAAGATAAGCTTGAGATGTCGACTGAGGCCACACTTGGAGTTGTCTTCATTCCTAGGCCCAAGGGTATGAACTCTAGCCACTTGATACTATGGATTATGGGGAAATCTACATCAAGGAGCAGGAAAAAAAAAACTGGTGTTCTTTTTTACAAGATTTTTTATTTTATGAGTTCTAAGGTACCTTTGTCTACCTGATAAAGGGGGCTCCCCCACTGGGTTTCTTCTCCTCCCCAGGTCTTCAAGGGGGGTTGGGTCATTTCCATGTTGATTCTTTGTTTTTTTGTGTTGCAAAGTTCAGAGAAAGGAAAGATGTGGAAGAGTCTCAGAGTCCAAGGCTGGGGGCCAGGGGAAGTTTGGAGGTGAAAGAGCACAGTATAAGCTCCAGGAAGTGACAAGAGGGGGGGATAGACAAGTAGGGATTTGGAGAAATGTTTCTGTGGGGATAGTACCCCCTTCATGGTGCTGAGGAAGCACAAATAAAGAGCCTAAGTGATTTTGAAAATTACAGGTGTTTGCTGGACTGCATTTCTTGGAACATGACATTAGTCTGAGAGTAGCCCATATGAATCAAGCTTCAAAGGGGTGACTGATTGATCTGGAAGCAGAATTTATGGGAGATGATCAGAAAGAGTAGAGGAAGTATAGAGATGATCAAGGAATGGTGGCAATAGAATGGAGCTTGGGGATTGATTCCCTGCAGAGGAGTCTGAATGAAGAGCCTAAGATTTCAGTGTGATGTAGTCTCATAGGGGATGGGAAAGAAGACTCAACTTGGATGGCTTCTCCTATCAATCTACAGAGGTTGCCTAGAGTACAATGTTGAGAAAGATGGCAAGAGCAAGTGGGGAAAGAGTGCAAGTGGTGAGTGGAGAGGTGTGCATGAGCTGAAGAGCTTGCACTGCATATTCTGACCCTAGACTTGAGGAGGGTTGGCATCACTGACAACATTAAGGGCATCAACATGGAAGCTGGTATTTCGGGAAGGAGAATGAGCTAGGATGAAGCTCAAGCAAAGCCTGCTGTTTTTACTATTTTACATTTCTAGCCTTAGCCAATGCATTTTAAAGTTACCACGTTCATACCCTAGTGCTAGCAGGGATCTAAGCATCACAGTGTCTCCTTGAAGCAGGCTCATCTACTTACAAAAAATTTTGGGTGCCTCCAAAGGGGAAGTCATATGCTTACAAGACTAAATGTACTCTGCCCATACAATTCAGCAATCATGTTCCTTGGAATTTACCCAGAGGAATTGAAAATGTATGTCTACACAAAACCTGCATGGATGTTTATAGAAGCCTTATTCATAACTGCCAAAACTTAGAAGCAATCAAGATGTCCCTCAGTAGGTATATGAATTAATAAACTGGTACATCTTGACAATGCAATATTACTCAATGCAAAAAACAAATGAGGTATTAAGCCATGAAAAGACATGGAGGAATCTTAAATGTGTATTACTAAGTGAAAGAAGCCAACCTAAAAGGGTTACATACTACATGAGTCCAACTATATAATATTCTGGATAAAGCAAATCTATGAAGACAGTATAAAAATTAGTAGGTTCCAGAAGGTAGAGGAGGGGAAGGAGGGATGTATGGTAGAATATAGAATATTAGAAGTTTTAGGATGGTGAAATTATTCTGTGTAATATATTAGTGGTGGATATACGTTATTATACATGTGTCCCAAACCCATAAAATGTGCAACACCAAGAGTGAACTCCAAGGTAAACTGTGTACTCTGGGTGATAATGATGTGTCAATATAGGTTTACTTATTGTAACAAATGTGCTACTGTGGTGGAGGATGTTAATATTGGAGAAAGCTGTGCATGTGTGTGGGCAGGGGTAAATGGAAACTCTCTGTACCTTCCTTTTAATTTTGCTGTGTATCTAAACTGCTCTAAAAAATTAAATATTTTTAAATAATTTATTTTTTTAAGAGTTATTTATTTATTCATGAGAGACACAGACTGAGAGAGAGAGGCAGAGACACAGGCAGAGAGAGAAGCAGGCTCCATGCAGGGAGCCCGATGCAGGACTCAATCCAGATCCTGGGATCACAACCTGAGCCAAAGGGAGGTGCCCAACTGCTGACCCACCCAGGTGTCCCTAAATAATTTAAAAAGGAGTTTTTTATTGATTCCTTGAAATAACATGACCAAATAGACAGTGGATGGATAGCTTTTCTCCTCTTCTTTCTCTACTGGGGTTAACTCTGCAGCTTTCTAAGTTCAGATAAAGGCTGGGATAATGTGTTTTATGCAGTGTTGCCTGGCTGTGAGTATGAGGGATAGTCTTCATTTAGCTATCAAAGTTGTGCTGAAACAAGGAAGGATCTTCCTCTGAACAGTGAGCTCTGCCAGGGCAGAGACCTTGGCTATATCCCCAGGCCCCATCACAGTCTAGTGCATATGCGGTCAATACATAATTGCTAACAGCCAATACATAATTGCTAAGTGGAAGAATGAATCAATGTCTTTCCTGCTTCTCTCTTTCTTCAAGGAGTCCCAGAATTGTACTTAGTAGCCTGTTTTTAAGTATATTTCTCACAATAAGAATCTACCTGAGCTATAGACTCAGGCACGTTTTTTTTTTTTTAAATATTGTGGTGAATATGTTTCAATAAATGTATTCAATCAACAAATCTTTTGAGCACCTATTGTGTTTGCTCCTTTGATTTAACTGTTCCTCCTCTAGAAATTAATCCTACAGATATGCCCGTACTTGTGCATCAAATGTGTGCAAAGGGTGTATTGACTGTGATAGTCAAATTCAAAAACACTGTACATGTCCATCAGTGGAAGATTGCCTAAATAACGTGCCCTGTTACAGAGAATGATGCAAGCAGATCTTATGCAAGGGGCATAATTTTTCAATTTCTCCCAATCCGGGGATCCCTGGGTGGCTCAGTGGTTTGGCGCCTGCCTTTGGCCCAGGGCGCGATCCTGGAGTCCCAAGATCAAGTCCCACGTCGGGCTCCCTCATGGAGCCTGCTTCTCCCTCTGCCTGTGTCTCTGCCTCTCTCTCTCTCTCTCTCTCTCGCTCTCTCTCTATCATGAATAAATAAAAAATTTAAAAAATCTTTTAAAAAAATTTCTCCCAATCCCCACAAAGATACAGAGAAAATACACAGTGAAATCTAAAACCCACGGACAATATTTACAACAAAACTAGGTGTCAAATGATCCCCACTAACCCCCAACATATATAAGTCACCAATAGCCCCTCAAGACCTGTATGGTACCAATAATGAAGGGTTGAAAGAAGTTAGGAAGAAAGGCAAGGTTGTAACTGAGGGACCTGAGAACAGAAGAACCCCCAAATAGCCTAGGTATTCACTGGAGAGCATTGGAAGCCAATCTAGGAAGCTCAGACATCAGAACAGTGGAGTCTCCAGCACAGAGTAGTGTTAAGGGCTCACTGTAAGAAGGTTAGAGCAGTTTGGAGCAGTTGGGCCCTGAGGAATGCTTAAGCTGACCAAGACAGAACCTCATGCTTGGGAAGAAGTGCTGGGAGAGGAATCAAAATTGAACAGGATGAGGAAAAGGAAGGAAAAAGAAATTTCACTCTGAACTAGGGGAAGGGAGCAGCTAGGATGTCCTGGAAAGAGGGTGGCCATATTTTTTTTTACCCAGAAATAGGTGCCCTGGGAAATTTGAAGAGCTTTCCTAAAACTACATCTTTCTAAAAGTTCAGGAAAACAGATTTCACATGAAAAAACAAGCAACAAAATAGCATCAAGGTCAATGTTATACAAAGTTATTGGAAAAAAAAGAAGCACCAAGCAACTGCAACCAACAATAAAGTTGCACTAGAGAGATGTAGTCATAAAACATCAAGCTTCAGTTTTTATATTTCCAGCAAAAAATAAACATTAAGCAAATGATAGACATAAAACAACATCAATCAGAATTAGAAAAACTCAGAAATGAAGTGACAGAACTTGGGGAAAAAATAGAACTAATAGAAAAATTCACCCAGGAAGGAAGCCTAACCTACAAGGAATATGAGAGCAAATAAACACGACAGATATTGTCTCAAGAGATATACAAAGTGGGGGAACCTGGGTGGCTCAGTGGTTGAATATCTGCCTTTGGCTCAGGTTGTGATCTGGAGGTCCGGGAATCGAGTCCCACATTGGGCTCCCCACAGGGAACCCACTTCTCCCTCTGCCTATGTCTCTCCCTCTCTGTGTCTCTCATGAATAAACAAATAAAATCCTAAAAAAAAAAAAAAAAGGAGAAATACAAAGTAAAAAAAAAGAGAAAAAAGAACCAAAGATGAAATAAGGAGATAAAAAAGGATTTAAGAGAAAGTACTGAACACCAAAGTATATGGAACACAGGAGAAGAGATCTTCTTCAAGAAGAAAACCAATGCAAGAACAAACACTAAGAGCCTTAATCCAAGAAAAATTCTCTAAAATAAAAGATTTAAAACTACGTTTTTAACTAGTACAATGCATACCTGACAATATTGGCCCAGAATGACCAACATCAAGACATAGTCTTATAAAATGACTACAGTTTAAAGAAAAAGAAAAAAAATCTTCTGGGCATCTAGAAAAAGAGAGAATGTAACTTACGAGAAAAAGAAAAATAGAGCATGACCAGTTTTTTTTGTTTGTTTGTTTGTTTTTTTGACAGTAACACTTTATGCCAAAAGAGAATTAATTAACATACTTAATCCATGATCAAGAAAAGACAAGTATGAGCTCAGGGTTTTATGCCCAGGAAAACTGACCTTCAGCTATAAAGGACTCAGCAAACTTTTACTAACATGAGGGAACTCGTGGAATATTGTTCCCATTTTCCCTTCCTGAGGAATCTTCTAAAGAACAAGCCTCAGAAACTAAAGGGGTCAGAGAGGCATCAGCATGAGGACTAGAGGTGAGTATTAAATACATAGGACCCAGGGGCACCTCAGGTAAGCTGCCAATTCTTGATTTTGGCTCAGGTCATGATCTCAGGGTCCTAGGATTGAGCCCTATCTCAGGCTCTGTACTCAGCCGGGAGTCTGCTTGAGGATTCTCTCTCACCCCCTCCTTTATCCCCCCCCCCCCACATGCTCTCTCTCTCTCTGAAATAAATAAATAAATCTTAAAAAATCTATAGGACCTGTAGAACTAAGAGTAAAGGAAGGCTTAAAAGTAAAGAATAGAAAGCAATAGCCATATGCTCTGATAATGAGGACATAATACAACCATTATAAAATGAAGTGAGAATGAGGAAAGCATGTGAGCAACATTCTTTGATATTTTCAGTTAATCATATTATTGGTATTGTTATCCTGTTATTCTTAGTATGTCACGTGTGTTATGTGAGATAAAACAAATAACTTTGGGACATTTTAAATCTACCATCACTTGTGTCCTCGAGAATGAAGGTTTTCTTTTTCTTTTCGTTTTTTTTTTTTTTTTAAGATTTTATTTATTCATCAGAGACACAAAGAGGCAGAGACACAGACAGAGGGAGAAGCAGGCTCCCTTTGAGGAACCTGATGCAGGACTCGATCCCAGGAGCCTAGGATTATGATCTGAGCCAAAGGCAGGTGCTCAACCACTGAGCCATTCCTGGTGCCCCAAGAATTAAAATTTTCTAGATGAAAGGAAAAACATACAGACATAAGAGAGAGAAAGCTTTGTGAAAGTCTTGTGGTCTCAAATTTAAATTGGAAACATCAATATTGTGATGGTTAATATTAATCACCAACTTGACTGGGCCATGAGGGGCCCAGATATATAATTAAATATTATTCTGGATATGTCTGTGAAGGTGTTTCTGGTTGAGATTAACATTTGAATTGGTAGTCTCCGTAAAGTAGATTGTCCTCTTTAATATGTGGGCATCTCATCCAATCAGCGGAAAGCCTGAATAGAACAAAAAGGAGTAGTAAAGGAGAATTTGCTCTCTCTGCCTGTCTTTAGGCTGGGTTTTCTGCTTCCAAACTCTAGCTAGAACTTATACCATCAGTTCTTCTGCTTCTCTGGCTTTTGGATTCAGGCTAGAACTACAGCATCATCTCTCCTGGGTCTTCAGCATGGTGACTGCAGAGCTTAGAACTTCTCAGCCTCCATAATAAAGTGAACCAATTCCTTGTTAACTATATATTTATCTATCTACATACCCACAAACATTTTATCTACATTTCAATCTGTCCGTCTGTCCATCAGTCTATCATCTATCTATCAATCATCTATGATCTATCCATCTATATCATATCATCATATCTCTCTCTTTCCTTCTCTATCTCTATCTCTATTTCTACCTCTATCTCTCTCTCTCTCCTATTGAATCTGTTTCTTTGGAGAGCCCTGACTAAAAGAAATATAAACCCAGGAGGTATTTCATTTGTATATTTTGTATGTTTGGGGCTTTTTGTTTGTTTCTTTTTCTAGCTTGGTCCACCAAAAAGGCCTAGAAACAACAATCCACTCAGTAGCACTGAAATACCACTTCTTTGCAAGGGAAATAAGGGCTTCAAAATGATTGATATGAGGCCTGGAGCAGGAAATGTACAAGATGAGCCTGGAACATCTTGTCATACCAGATGTCAAAGAAGCTATTAAGGACCACTAGAGTCAGATCCAAAGGACCCAAGAGCCAATTTGAAGAGGCTGTTATTGACCAAATTGAACAATCTGAATTTCATTAAAGATAACAATTGAAATGTGTTGAAATCCACTGAATAAGTTAAATCCATGATTTAATAACAACATTAAAACAAAAAGAATGAATCATCTTCAGATGTGAGGGCACCAACTCTTTATCTTGAAAATGGGGAAATGAAAGAACCCAGAATTTTGTTTTTTTTTTTTTTAAGATTTTATTTATGTATTCTTGAGAGACAGAGAGAGAGATAGAGAGAGAGAGAGAGGCAGAGACATAGGCAGAGGGAGAAGCAGGCTCCATGCAGGGAGCCTGACGTGGGACTCAATCCTGGCTCTCCAGGATCACACCTGGGCTGAAGACAAGCGCTAAACCGCTGAGCCACCCAGGCTGCTCTGACAGTAATGTTTGACGATTGAATTAATGTATAAGATCAATGTAGAAAGTATTAATAGCTAATAATTTACACAGCAGTTTGTTGAGTTTCTGAGGAGAAGCACATTACAGGTTCCCTGGGGCATTATTTGCATATTATCAAGAATTTATGTTAGAGCATTTATAAAGTACTGTCATTCTTACCATGTGTTTATGAATATTTGGATCCATTAAAAACCTTTTGGTTGTGTCTTTAAACATCCCATTCCATCAATCATGCAAAAAAAATTTTTCCTTTTTTTCTCCTTTCAAATTTATTTTTCCTGAAAGTTGGAAGGCTGTGAAATGCTCTGAATCTTGCATCCATTCAGGAGCTATTTACATGTGCTGTTGGAGAAATCTTCCTTAACAAATGCAGGGAGGACTCTTTGACCTCCTAAGGACACTTGGTCTCTCTCTTCTTCACGAATTATAAGTAAACTGGATCCCCGCCCCCCCCCCCCCCCCCCCCCACACACAGAAGCTTTGTGTAGGCCCACCTAGAAGGGGCATTAAGGATTTTAGGTCACTGGGATACCATTCACAAAGTTCTGGCAGTAAATGATTCCACCTGCCCTGAAACTCTAATTTACCAAAGAGTAGCCTAGTTTTACTAAATTACAACTGTAATTTACTAAATTTTACTGAGGAAGTAATTTCCTAAATGGTACCCTAGTGGCCTGGACAAGCAATTACAATTTCCAGTCCTATCTAACTTTGAGGACACAGACTATTGGAAAAACTATCAAGCTACACAATTCTATGGATGTGCTTCATCAAAAACTCACTGTTGGCACTGTTCACAGCAGAGCTGAGATGAGATTGAATTGGGAGGACACCTAGAAAGGAGTCAGGGGATAGAAGCAGGAAAGCCTTGGGATGAACATGAAGTTGGTCATACTGTTGGCTACAGTTAAAGCCAGCTCACATAGCACAGTCATACCAAGCAGAAAATACCAAAGGAACAAGCACCAGGCCAGGGTACTCAGCCTAGATGGGCCATCCTTGTGCAAGGCACAACCATACCTGGTTGCCCAGCTGCTAGTTCCATTTCTTATCCATAAGGCCAAGATGGAGCCTGGAGGCACTACAGAGAGAAACTTGGAGGAATGGATGCTGATGTAGAAACCA
Source organism: Vulpes vulpes (assembly GCF_048418805.1). Taxonomy (NCBI): domain Eukaryota; kingdom Metazoa; phylum Chordata; class Mammalia; order Carnivora; family Canidae; genus Vulpes; species Vulpes vulpes. The sequence continues at coordinate 86,988,842 of NC_132793.1, read as the reverse complement.
GAAGAACTGCATTCTGGCCACAGTTCTGCCTGTCACTGGTTGAAAGAGCTGAAACTCAGAAGTTTTGCATAGAGGGCACTCTATGGACCTCTATGGACCTCTAAGGACCTCTTCTTCATACGGCCATTACCCTGAAGAATAGAAGATATACCTGACTTCCCTAACACACAGAAACAGTTACAGAGACTTAGACAAAATGAGAAGACAGAGAGATTTATCTCAAATGAAAGAACAGGATCTGGCCACAGCCAGAGATCTAAGCAAAACTGACATAAGTAACATGCCTGATGGATTATTTAAAGCAGTGATCATAGATACTTATTGCACTAAAGAAAAGGGTGGAAGACATGAGTGAGCCTTTTAACACAGAGCTAAGGAATAACAGCACAGATAAAGGGCTTAATGAATGAAATGAGAAACATGTTGGATGGCATAAACAGCAGGGTGGGAGAAGCAGAGGAATGAATGAATGACCTAGAAGATAGAGTAATGGAGAGTAATGAAGCTGAATAAAAGAGAAAAAGAAGAATTATACAGTATAAGAATAGACTTAGGGAACTCAGTTACCTCATCAAAGGTAATAACATTTGTATTATAGGAGTTCCAGGAGAAGACGAGAGAGAGAGAAAGGGGGCGCAGAAATTTTATTTGAAGAAATAATAGCTGCAAATTTCCCTAATCTGGGAAAGGAAAAGGATATCCAGATCCAGGAAGTACAGAGAGTCCCCAGTAAAATCAACAAAAGTAGATCCACACTGAGACATGTTGCAATTGATTTGTCAAAATATAGTGATAAACAATAAATAAATAAGTAAACAAACAAATAAATAAATAAAATCAGCAAGACAAAAGAAGACAGTAACATATAAGAGAACCCTCATAAGGCTAGTAGGGGATTTTTTAGCAGAAACTTTATAAACCAGAAGAGAATGGCATGATATATTCAAGTACTGAATGAGGAAAATCTGCAGCCAATGATATCCTATCCAGAAAGGCTATCATTCAGAATAGAAGGAGAGATAAAGAGCTTCCCAGGCAAACAAAAACTAAAGGAATTCATAACTACTAAACTAGCCCTACAAGAAATATTAAACGTGACTCTCTGGGTGAGAAGGAGAAACTAAGGTGGCAGTGTGAAGGTAGAAAAGAGAAAAGCAATAAAATGAAAAGCAGTAAAAATGAATATTTCTGTAAAAAAAAAAGTCCAAGAATTCACAAAATAAAAGGATGTAAAATATGACAACATGTATCTAAAACATGGGAAGAGAGGAGTAATAGATGGTTCAAACTTAAACAACCATCAATTTAATACAGACTGCTATATGCAGGTTGTGTTATACACAAACCTAAAAGTAACTGTATATCAAAACCACTAATAAATATGCAAAGAATAAAGAGAAAGAAATCCAAATATATCTCTAAAGAAAATCAGCAAACTACTAAAGAGACAAAAAGATAGGAAAGGATCAGAGAAAATCTTCAGAAACAGCCACAAAAATAATAAAATGATAATAAATACATACCTAAGTACTTAAAAAGATTTGTCCAATCATTTGAGAGAGAGAGAGAGAGAGAATCTTTTTTTTTTTTTTTATAATTCATGATAGATGGAGAGAGAGAGAGGCAGAGACACAGGCAGAGGGAGAAGCAGGCTCCATGCCAGGAGCCCAACACAGGACTCGATTCTGGGACTCCAGGATCCTGCCCTGGGCCAAAGGCAGGCGCCAAACCGCCAAGCCACCCAGGGATCCCCGAGAGAGAAAGAATCTTAAGGAGACTACTCACTGAGCTAGAAGCCCAATGCAGGGCTTGATCCAGGACCTTGAGATCATGACCTGAGCCGAAAACAAGACTGGACACTTAACCAACAGAGCTACTCAGGCATTCCGGTATCCATCAATAATTACTTTGAATGCAAATAGACTGAACGTTCCAATCAAAAGACATTGGGTGACAGAAGGGATAAAAAAAATAAGATTCATCTATATGCTGCCTACAAGAGACTCCCTTTAGACCAAAGGACACTGGCAGATTGAAAGTGAGGGAATGGAAAAACATCTATCATGCAAATGGATGTCAAAAGAAAGGGCAGCCCCGTTGGCGCAGCGGTTTGGCGCCGCGGGCAGCCTGGGGTGTGATCCTGGTGACCCGGGATCAAGTCCCACATTGGGCTCCCTGCATGGAGCCTGCTTCTCCCTCTGCCTGTGTCTCTGCCTCTCTCTCTCTCTCTCTCTCTCTCTCTGTATATCTATGAATAAATAAAATCTTAAAAACACACACACACACACACACACACACACACAAAACAAAAACAAAAACAAAAGAAAGCCAGGGTATGGGCACATGGGTGGCTCAGTTGGTTAAGCATCTTCTTTGGCTTGGGTCATGATCCTGGGTTCCTGGGATCAAGCCCGATGTCAGGCTCTCTGCTTAGTGGGGGTCTGTTTTTCCATCTTCCCCTCATTCCTGCTCACTCAAATAAAAAAATAAAATCTTAAAAAGAAAAGAAATCCAGGGTAGCAATACTTATGTCAGACAAAATAGACTTTAAAACAAAGATTGTAGCAAGAAACAAAAAAGGACACTATATAATAATAAGAGGGAAAATCCAACAAGAAGATAAAATAATTGTGAATATTTATGCGCCTAGCATAGGCACACATAAATTCCATAAAACAGTTAATAACAAACATAAAAGAACTAAGAGATAATAATATAATAGTAGGAGATTTTAACATCCCATTTACATTCATGGACAGATGATCTAAACAGAAAATCAACAAGGAAACAATAGTTTTGAATGACACATTGGACCAGATGGCTCTAACAGTTATATTCAGAACAGTCCATCTGAAAACAGCAGAATACACATGGAATACACACTTTTCAAGTACACATGGAACATTCTCCAGAACAGATCACATGTTAGGCCACAGAACAATCCTCAACAAATTCAAGAAGATCAAACTCATACCATGCATCTTTTCTGATCACAATGCCATGAAACTAGAAGCCAATCACATGAAAAAATCTCAAAAGACCACGAATACATGGAAGTTAAATAATATGCTACTGAACAATGAATGAGTCAACCAGGAAATAAAAAAAGAAATTTAAAAAGTACATAGAAACAAATGAAAATCAAAACACAGTGGTCCAAAACCTATGAGATGCAGCAAAAGCTGTTCTAAGAAGGAGGTTTATAGCAATACCAGTCTACTTTAAGGAGCAAGAAAAATCTCCAATAAACCACTTACCTTATCCCTAAATGAGCTAGAAAAGAACAACAAACAAAACCTAAAACCAGCAGAAGGAAGGAAATAATAAAGATTGGAGCAGAAATAAATGGTATAGAAAATAAAACAAAAAACAATAGAACAGATAAATGAAACCAGGAGCTGGTTCATTGAAAAAAATCAATAAAATTGATAAATGTCTAGCCAGACTTATCAAGAAGAAAAAGAGAGAGGATTCAAATAAAATTACAAATAAGAGAGGACTAATAACCAGCAACACAAAAATACGATTATAAGAGAATATTGTGAAAAACTATATGACAATGAATTGGACAACTTAGAGGAAATGGATAAATTGCTAGAAACATATAAACTATAAAACAGAAAGAGGAAGAAATAGAAAATTTGAATATACCAATAACCAACAAAGATATTGAATCAGTAATCAAAAATCTCCCATCAAACAAAAGTCCAGGACCAGATAGCTTCACAGATGATTTCTACCAACATATATATATATATATATATATATATATATATATATATATATATAGTATGACTCTCTCTGTGTGACTATCATAAATAAATAAAAATTAAAAAAAAAGATTTTATTTATTTATTCATGAGAGACATAGAGAGAGAGAGGCAGAGACACAGGCAGAGGGAGAAGCAGGCTCCATGCAGGGAGCCCGACATGGGACTCGATCTGGGTCTCCAGGATCACTCCCTGGGCTGAAGGCAGATGCTAAACTGCTGAGCCACCCGGCTGCCCTCTACCAAATATTTAAAGAAGATTTAATACCTATACTTCTCAAACTATTCCAAAAGATGGAAGAATGAAAAAGTTGCAAATTCATTCTATGAGGTCAGCATTACCTTATACCAAAACCAGATAAAGATACCAGTAAAAAAGAACTACAGGCCAATATCTCTGATGAACATAGATGCAAAAATTCTCAACAAAATATAGGAAACTGAATCCAACAATACATGGAAAAAGTCATTCATCACAATCAAGTAGGATTTATTCCTGGGTTGCCAGGGTGCTTCAATATTCACATATCAATCAATGTGATGCATCACATCAATAAGAGGATAAGAACCATATGATAATTTCAATAGATGCAGAAAAAGCATTTGACAAAGTACAACATCCATTCACGATAAAAACCCTCAACAAAATAGGTTTAGAGAGAGCATACCTCAACATAATAAAGACCATATGTGAAAGACCTACAGATAATCACCCTCAATGGGGAAAAATAGAGCTTTTCCCCAAAGGTCAGGAATGAGACAATGATGTCCACTCTTACTACTTTTATTTAACAAAGTACTGGAAGTCCTAACCATAGCAGACAACAAAAAGAAATAAAGGGCATCCAAATCAGTAAGGAAGAAGTTAAACTTTCACTATTACAGGTGATATGATACTATATATAGAAAACTCAAAGACCTCATCAAAAAACTGCTAGAACTATAATAAACAAATTCAGGAAAGTCTTAGGATATAAAATCAACATATATAAATGTCTTGCATTTCTATGCATCAATAATGAAGCAACAGAAAGAGAAATTATGAAAACAATCCCATTTATAATTATAACAAAAATTATAAGATAACTAGATATAAATCTAACCCAAGAAAGACCTATACTCTGAAAACTATAAATCCCTGGTGGAAGAAATTGAAAATGACACAAAGAAATAGAAAAACATTCCATGCTCATGGATTGGAAGAACAAATATTGTTAAAATAGCTGTACTACCCAAAGCATCCTACAAATCTGATGGATTCCCTATCAAAATTTTTCACAGAAATAGAACAAACAATCCTAAAATTTGTATGGAATCGCAAAAGACCCCAAATAGCCAAAGCAATCTTGAAAAAGAAAAGCAAAGCTGGAGACATGGTAATTCCAGACTTTAAGGTGTATTCCAGAGTACAAAGCTGTAGTAATCAAAACAGTATGGTGCTGGCACAAAAATAGACACGTAGATCAATGCAACAGAATAGGAAGTAAATTCAGGACTCTATTGCCAATTTATCTTTGACAAAGCAGGAAAGAATATCCAATGGGAAAAAGATAGTCTCTTCAACCAAAGGTGTTGGGAAAACTGGACAAGCAACATGCAAAAAAATGAAACTGGGCCATTTTCATATACCATACACAAAAATAAATTTACAATGGATTAAAGACCTAAATGTGAGACCTGAAATCATAAAAATCCTAGAAAACAACCCAGGCAGTAAATTCTTTGACATTGGGCATAGCAACTTTTTCTAGGTATGTCTCCTGAGGCAATGGAAACAAAAGCAAAAATAAACTATTGGGACTATATCAAAATAAAAAGCTTCTGCACAGTGAAGGAAATAATCAAGAAAACTAAAAGGCAACCTACAGAATGGGAGAAGATATTTGTAAATGACATATCTGATAAAGGGTTAGTATCCAAAACATATAAAGAACTTTTGAAAGTCAGGGTGTCCCAGTCGCTCAGTTGGTTAAGCATCTCCCTTCAGCTCAGGTCATGTTCCCAGGGGTCCTGGGATTGAGCCCTGCATTGGGTTCCCTGCTTAGCAGGGAATCTGCTTCTCTCTCTCGCTCTTCCTGCCACTTCTCCAGTTTGTACTCTCACTTTCTTTCACTCAAATAAATACAATCTTTTAAGAAATACTTTTAAAGAACTTATAAAACTCAACACCCAAGAAACAAATAATCCAATTAAAAAATGGGCAGAAAACATGATTAGACATTTCTCCAAATGTCTAATGGCCAATAGACATGAACATCTGTTCATCATCACTCACCATCAGGGAACTGCAAATCAAAACTACAATGAGATATCACTTCACACCTGTCAGAATGGCTAAAATCAGCAACAAGTGTTGGTGAGGATACGGAGAAAAAGGAACACTTGTGCACTGCTGGTGGGAATGTAAACTGGTACAGCTACTATAGTAAACAGCATGGAGGTTCCTCAGAAAGTTAAAAATTGTAGGGACAATTCAGTGTCACACTATTGGTTACTTAGCCAAAGAAAACAAAAAAATAATTGAAAGTGATACACGCACCCTTATGTTTATAGTAGCATTATTTATAGTAGCCAAGATATTGTAACTGCCCAAGTGTCCATTGATTGAAGAGTGGATAAAGAAGATGTGGTATATATATACAATGGAATATTGCTTAGTCATGAAAAAGAATGAAATATTGCCATTTGCAGCCACACGAATGGAGAGTATAATGTTAAGAGAGTACAATGTTAAGAGAGTATAATCTTAAGTGAAGTCAGTCAGAGAAAGACAGATATCATGATTTCACCCAAATGTGAAATTTAAGAAACAAAACAAATGAGCAAAGGGAAATAAAAAAGAAAGGGGGTGCTGCCTGGGAGGCTCAGTCAGTTAAGTGGCCAACTCTTGATTTCAGCTCAGGTCACTATCTCAGGGTGGTGGGATGGGGAGTCATCACAGAGTCATCACACATCACAGAGTCTGCTTGAGTTTCTCTCCCTCTGTCCCTCCCCCTGTTCATGTATGTGAGTACTTTCTCTCAAATAAATGGATTAATTTTTTAAAAAATAAAAGAGAATGTTGGTAAATTGAACACCAATAAAAATTAATTAAAAAAAAAGAAAAAAAAAGAAAAGAGAGAAGAAGGGAGGCAAACCAAGAAATAGACTCTTAACTATAGGATGCACATGAGAAAATGCTCTGCATCACTTGCCATCAGGGAAATACAAATCAAAACCACGATGAGATACCACCTCACACCAGTGAGAATGGGGAAAATTAAGAAGGCAGGAAACAACAAATGTTGGAGAGGATGCGGAGAAAAGGGAACCCTCTCACACTGTTGGTAGGAATGTGAACTGGTGCAGCCACTCTGGAAAACTGTGTGGAGGTTCGTCAGAGTTAAAAATAGACCTGCCCTACGACCCAGCAATTGCACTGTTGGGGATTTACCCCAAAGATACAGATGCAATGAAATGCCGGGACACCTGCACCCCGATGTTTGTAGCAGCAATATCCACAATAGCCAAAGTGTGGAAGGAGCCTCGGTGTCCATCGAAAGATGAATGGATAAAGAAGATGTGGTTTATGTCTACAATGGAGTATTACTCAGCCATTAGAAACGACAAATACCCACCATTTGCTTCAGCGTGGATGGAACTGGAGGGTATTATGCTGAGTGAAGTAAGTCAATCGGAGAAGGACAAACATTATATGTTCTCATTCATTTGGGGAATATAAATAATAGGGAATATAAGGGAAGGGAGAATAAATGTGTGGGAAATATCAGAAAGGGAGACAGAACATAAAGACTCCTAACTCTGGGAAACAAACTAGGGGTGGTGGAAGGGGAGGAGGGCGGGGGGTGGGAGTGACTGGGTGACGGGTACTGAGGGGGGCACTTGACAGGATGAGCACTGGGTGTTATTCTGTATGTTGGTAAATTGAACACCAATAAAAAATAAATTTATTTAAAAAAATAAAAAATAAAAAAATAAAAAAACTGAAAGAAAAAAAAAACTATAGGGAACAAACTGATAGTTACCAGAGAATAGAGGGGTGGGGTCATGGGTTAAATAAGTGATGGGGATAAAGAGTGCACTTGTGATGACCACAGGATGATACATAGAATTATTGAATCACTATATTGTTCACCTGAAACTAATATAACACAATATGTTAACTAACTGGAATTAACATAAAAAGTTAAAAAAAAAGAAGGATGCTGAACAAATCTCTTACCTTTTCTGGGTCTTTATTCTTACCTGCAAAAGGAGAATTAGAACAGATACATTTCTGTTGTTGTTTTCTTGTTTTTCAGAGCCTGTAAAATGAACTCTTACATAGAGCACCAAGAGATAGATTTGATGATGCAGAACTGCTCAAAGGAAATAGCAGTGGCATTCAGAGTCTTGTGGGCTTCTCTTTCTCCAACAGCCTCCTCCAATGGCCCTAAGGCAGCCATTGAAGTTGGTCATGGAACCCTGGGGCTCCTTAGAAGGGACACAACATGCCACTTAGGGGCAGATGGCTCTGGGACCCCCTGAGGCCTTCATGTTCCTAGACCCTATGTCTCCAATTCTTGGCTTCCTAGTGGCTCTGCCATAAAGGCATTCACAGGGAACTGAGCTCTTTTGGTCATTATTTTGTATCTGATGGTCAGAGTCATAATGTGACCCATGATAGGTCATAGGTGATGACAGAGAGAAAGAAATTAATTGCAAGTGAGCTGTGTATGGTGATGAAGACACCATAGAGTTGTAGAATCCACAAATTCTGTAGCCAGCATCTCACTGAAGCCTCCTAATAGTCCTTGGATCCTCCCCACTTTCCAGATGAAGCAACAGGTGCAAGAATATCAAGTGGCCTGCCCCTGATCACATAGCTACAAAAAGTCGCTGGTTCAGCCAGGTGTTTTGATTCCAAGCCTGCTGTTTTTTCCACTCTCTGTATCACAGCTGCCTGTTTTGAGTAATCTGTTGCAGATTAAGTCTGAGAGGAATAAAGAGTTGACATCCAAATAGCTATAAATCCGCAGTGGGGCAGACAGTCTGTGCCAGCATCTAAAAGTTGCAGTGGTGATGGAGAGAAAGCTAAATGAGGTGTTCATTGCCACAGTTTCCTTTCATTATATAAGGGGTTTGCTTGTCAAGCACCATCTGGAAGATGATACGCAGCCACTTATCCAAGATGAATGAAGATGCACAGAGGCATATTCCAGAACAGGACATACATCTTTGTTCTGTGATGTCAGACACAAAATTGAGTTATTTAAAAACTTACTCTCAAATACAGGCACAAAAGTCATTCATGGAATGGGAAAGTCGTAATGAAGTTGGACAAGCCAAGAATATGAGGTTTTCATCTTGGAAATAAATATGCTTCTGGGGAGAAGAGCTTAAAAACCTTTTTACTGCACAGTAAAACAGATACAGAAATCCACACAAATCAAGTGGAGAGACTAGTTAAGTTATTTTAAGGTGAGTGGCTTTGTACCACCTCCCCAGGTCAAGAAATTAAACTGTCCGTTCTTGCAGAATTCCCTCCATGAGCCCTACACGATGGAGGCCTCTTCTTTCTCCTCCAAGCAAGCATCTATCCCCAGACACTACAGTTTATTCTTGTCCATTTAAGAAAATTTAGTATGTCTGTCAAATCTCTTTTTAACCTCTAGGTTTCTCCTCCATCTTTTTCCTTTCTCTACAATTTATTTGTTGAAGAACCCAGGCTGTCTGGCAGTTCAGGTTTTGTTGAGTGCATTCTCGTGGTGCAATTCAACCATGTTACTGTACTCTGCCTTCTGGGTTTTCTGCAAATTGGCAAGTGGATCCAGAGACTGGCTTGGAATCATGCTCAACCCTTTCTCAGGACACAATTGATGTATTCTTTCATCAGAAGGCATGTCATATCTGGTTTTCACTCTTTTTTGATGCCAGCAGCTGTTGGTGCTCACTGTGTATATCTTGAGTTGCAAAATGGTGATATTTAATCCAGTATTTCTTTTTCATCTATTGGTTAGGATATTATAAAATATCATTTCTCCTCATCTATTACCTGATTGCCCAGCAGGACATTTCAAATAGGAAAGGAAGAACAAATGCCTGATTATTTTCTTGTTATTTGCCAGATTTTAAGAGAATGAGTTGTTTCCCTTTTATCTCTAACAACCAAGGAGTTGTTTTCAAAGTATCATTATGACCTTGTGGATTTTAACATATTTGACATTTTTGAATGCATTTCAGTGACTATCCTTATTGACATTCAAATTTCCCCATCTTTACCAAGTAGGAACATCTAAAATCAACTCCTGAATCCTTCTAGCACTACTCTACTAGCATTTCCTGGCGTTTTTGCTATCTGATGTGATCCCAAGCCTGGGATCAACCACTTTTTTTTTATTGAGAAGTGGTATTTCAGGACAATAATCAAAGCCCTAGGGATGTTTATTTGCTACTGTGTTGGTCATTATTTCTAGGATTTTTAGTGGGCAGAGTTAAGGAACTCACACACAGATATACAGATATACAACATATCTCATGAATTCATACTGCTATTTCCCATTCAGATTCAGGACTACAGGAGTTTTATGTAACTTAGCCTATGTTATATCTCCAACTTCTTTCCTCTAGGAAAGGACACAAGGGATGGTATGACTAGAATAACCTATAATTCTTCATTTGCTTAATGTAGAATTATGCAGCAAGGAGACTCATAATATTGATGTGAATACTACCATGACCAATTGATTCCTGAGAGCAGTTAAAATTTTTGCATTTGCCCTTCTCATTCAAACCCAGTTTTACACAGGCAACACCCTTTCTGAACTTGGCCACAGCAACTTCTGGCAAGATACATCTACGAAGGCAAGGGAAACAAAAGCAAAAATGGACTATTGGGACTTCATCAAGATAAAAAGCTTCTGCACAGTAAAAGAAATGGTCAATAAAACTAAAAGACAACCTACAGAATGGGAGAAGATATTTGCAAATGACATATCAGATAAAGGACTAGTACTCAAGATCTATAACGAATTCATTAAACTCAACACCCAAGAAACAAAAAATCCAATCATGAAATGGGCAGAAGACATGAACAGAAATTTCTCCAAAGAGGACATACACTTGGCCAACAAGCACATGAGAAAATGCTCCGCATCACTGGCCATCAGGGAAATACAAATCAGAACCACAATGAGATTCCACCTCACACCAGTGAGAATGGGGAAAATTCACAAGACAGGAAACAACAAATGTTGGAGAGGATGCGGAGAAAGGGGAACCCTCTTGCACTGTTGGTGGGAATGTGAACTGGTACAGCCACTCTGGAAAACTGTGTGGAGGTTCCTCAAGGAGTTAAAAATAGAACTGCCCTACGACCCAGCAATTACACTCCTGGGGAGTTACCCCAAAGATACAGATGCAGTGAAACGCTGGGACACCTGCACCCAATGTTTATAGCAGCAATGTCCACAATAGCCAAACTGTGGAAGGAGCCTCAGTGTCCATTGACAGATGACTGGATAAAGAAGATGTGGTTTATGTCTACAATGGAATATTACTCAGCCATTAGAAACGACAAATACCCACCATTTGCTTCGATGTGGATGGAACTGGAGGGTATTATGCTGAGTGAAGTAAGTCAATCAGAGAAGGACAAATATTATATGGTCTCATTCGTTTGGGGAATATAAAAAATAGTGAAAGGGATTAAATGGGAAAGGAGCGAAAATGAGTGGGAAATATCAGAGAGGGTAACAGAACATGAGAAACACCTAACTCTGGGAAACGAACAAGGAGTGGTGGAAAGGGAGGTGGGCGGGGGGTTGGGGTGACTGGGTGATGGGCGCTGAATCAGGCACTTGACAGGATGAGTACTGGGTAGTATGCTATATGTAGGCAAATTTAACTCTAATAAAAAAATAATTTTAAAAAAAGTAAAAAAAAATTTTATTCATTTATTCACGAAAGACAGAGAGGGGCAGAGACATAGACAGAGTGAGAAGTCTCCCCACAAGAAGCCCAATGGTAAACTCGATCCCAGCCCCCGGCATCTTGCCCTGAGCCTAAGGCAGATGCTCAACCGCTGAGCCACCCAGGCATCCCCACAGCAATAGTACATTGCTGAGATGTAATTCTTCAGGGATGTGTTGACCTTTTTCATGCAACTAAGTTGTATGCTGTATTCAAGTAGTCTTAGTCACGACCCAGACCATCCAGCAAACCCAACTTCTCTCTCTGCCCAACGTGCCCGCCACATTTCCCTAGCCTTCTGCTCCAGAAGAACACTGGGCTTTCCTTCTTTACCTTCTGGACATTAGTAAGCCATTCCTGCTGAGACTGCCCTACTTTATCATCTATGCAAAGTTTCTCTCTCCTCTAGGCCTTTTCTCACATCTCAAAGGCAAGCCAGCAGAGTAGTCAGTGTGCAAATGCAGGTGTCATACTGCCTGGGTTCAGACCCCAGCTCCACCACTTTCTACTGAAGGTGGTAATAATCTCTGCCTTATAAACTCCTTTGTAAGGATTAAATGATTAACTTTCTCTAGAGTGCTTTGAACAGCACCAGCCTACAGCAAATGCTAAGTGCTCATTATTTTTCTATTAGTGTGACAATACTGCTATATGAAGGCACTCCTGTTAGGTTCAGCCCTCCATGGAGTACCAGTTAGGTCAGAAAATACCAAAGAGCAGGTTAAAAGATGAATGGATAAAGAAGATGTGGTCTATATATACAATGGAATATTACTCACCTATTAGAAACGACAAATACCCACCATTTGCTTCGACGTGGATGGAACTGGACAGTAATATGCTGAGTGAAGTAAGTCAATTGGAGAAGGACAAATATTATATGGTTTCACTCATATGGGGAATATAAATAAAAAATAGTGAAAGGAATTAAAGGGGAAAGGAGAGAAAATGAGTGGAAAAAGTCAGAGAGGGTGACAAACCATGAGAGACTCCTAACTCTGGGAAACAAACAAGGGGTAGTGGAAAGGGAGGTGGGTGTGGGGATGGGGTGACTGGGTGATGGGATGAGAACTGGGTGTTATACTATATGTTGGCAAATTGAACTCCAATAAAAAATATACAAAGTAAATAAATAAATAATAGGAAAAAAACAGTTTTAAAAAATAGCTGTATTTTATATCCACATTGTCATGTCTTCATTTGTTTAGGCTGCTGTAACAGAATACTCTAGACTGAGTGCCTTATAAACAACAGAAATTTATTTCTCACAGTTCTGGAGGCTGGAAGTCCTAGATCAAGGCACCAGCAGATCAGTGCCTGAGGAGGACTATCTAGTTCCTAGATGGCCATCTTCTTGCTATGTCTTCACATAGCAGAAGGGGCAAGGGAGCTTTCTGGGGTCTCTCTTATAAGGGTGCTAATGAGGGCAGAGTCTTCCCAAAGCCCTCATCTCCAAATATCACCACATTGGAGATTAGTTTTCAACAATATGATTTTTGGAGGGTTACAAACATTCAATCTATAACAGCATAAAATCAATACTCTTCTTAACACTCACTTGGTCTTTTAAAATATAATAGCTTAATTGAAACATATAATTCATACAACCACAAAAGGTACCCTTTTAAAGTATACAAGTCAGTAGTTTTTAATGTGTTTAATGCAATTCAGTAGTTTTTATTTTTTAAATATTTTATTCATTTATTTGACAGAGAGAGGGAGAGCACAAGCAGGGGGAGCTGCAGAAGGAGAGGAAGAAACAGACTCTCTGCTGAGCAGGGAGCCAATGTGGCAGCGCTCGATCCCAGGGCCCTGAGATCATGACCTGAGCCAGGGGTAGACAACCAACTAAGCCACCCAGGTGCCTCAATTCTGTAGTTTTTAATGTGCAACCACCACTAAATAATTTTAGTACCTTTTCATCACCTGAAAAAGAAACCTGTACCCATTAGCAGAAACTCTGATTTCTCCTTTCCCCAGCTCTTGGCAACCACTAAGTTACTTTCTGTTTCAATGGATTTGCTTCTTTTGGACATTTCCTATCAGAAGAATGATACAATATGTGATATTTTGTGATTGGTTTGCTTCACATAGCATAATGTTTTCAAAGTTCATCTCTATTGTAGCATTATCAGTATGACATTCCTTTTCATGGCTGAAAATGATGTCATTGTTGGGATACACCACATTTTGTTTGTGTGGTCATCAGATGGGGCTTTCTAGGTTGTTACCTTTTTTTTTTTTTTGGTTACTGTGCATAACAACACTGCTATCAAGGTTCATGTACACATTTCTGTGTAAAAAACATGTTTTCAGTTTCTCTTGGGGTAAATCCTTATGAGTAGAATTGCTGAGTCATATGGTAAAGCAGAACATGCTGAGAAACTGGTAAGCAGTTTCCCAGAGTGGCTGCACCATTTACATTCCTGCCTGCAAGGACAATGCTTCCATTTTCTCCATAGCCTTGCTAAAAGTTGTTATTATCTACCAGTTTGATAACAGCCTTTTTATTGGCAACAAAGTGGTATCTCATTGTGGCTTTCATTTGCATTTCCCTAACTATGGACGATGTTAGATGTCTTTTCATGCGTTTATTGGCCACCTCTATATATTCTTTGTAGAATATATTTGTAGAAATTTCATTTCAGATCTTTTGCACATTTTTCAGTTGGGTTGTTCTGTTATTGTTGAGTTGCAAGAGTTTTAAAGACGTATGTGTATTAGACTCATCAAATATATGATTTATAAATCTTTCTCCTCTCTCTGTGAGCTGTCTTTTCATTTTCTTGATCTGTCTTTAAACAACTTTTAATTTTGATGACATCCAATGTATCTATTCTTTTGTTTTGTTTTTAAAGATTTATTTATTTATTTATTTATTTATTTATTTATTTATTTATTTATTCATAATAGACAGAGAGAGAAAGAGAGAGAGAGGCAGAGACACAGGCAGAGGGAGAAGCAGGCTCCACGCTGGAAGCCTGATGCGGGACTTGATCCCGGGACCCCAGGATCGCACTCTGGGCCAAAGGCAGGTGCTAAACCACTGAGCCACCCAGGGATCCCCTATTCTTTCTTTGGTGCTTGTGCTTTTGACATCATTGCTAAGAAACCACTGTTTTATTTAAGGTCATGTGTGATATAGAGCTTTATTTTCTTCAAAGTGTTTCATAGTTTTAGTTCTTATATTTAAGTCTTTGATGCATTTTTTCACAGCTAGAGAACTTTATTTTTAATTTTTATTTTTTAACATGCAGTGTTACACTTCAGGTGTACAAAACGGGATTCAACAATTTCTATATATTACTCAGTGCTCATCATGGTAAGTGTAATCTTAATTCCCATCCTCTATTTCAGCCACCGCTGACCCACCTCTCCTCTACTAACTATCTGTTCTCTATGTTGAGTTTGTTTCTTGGTTTGTCCCTTTTTTCCTTTTTTCATTTTCTTTGTTTTTTTAAAAAAAAATTCCACACATGAGTGAAATCACGTGGCATTCATCCTTCTCTGACTGGCCAATTTCACTTAGCACTATACTCTTTAGCTCCATCCATGCTGTTGCAAGTGGCAAGATTTCACTCTCCTTATGGCTGAATAATATTCCACTGTACATATATACCACATCTTTATCCATTCATCTATCTATGGACACTTGAGCTTCTTCTGTAATTTGGCTATTGTAAATAATACTTCAGTAGACATAGGGATGCATATATCTTTTGAATTAGTGTTTTTATATTCTTTGGGTAAATATCCATTAGTGCAATTACTGAATCATATAGTAGTTCTATTTTTAATTTTTTGAGGAACCTCCATACTGTTTTCCACAAATGTTGGTAAGGACTTGGAAAAAAAGGAATCTTAATGTGCTAACAGTGGGAATGCAAACTGGTGCCCTGTGATGCATTTTCTAAAAATGATTTTATCTATTTATTCATGAGAGACACACAGAGAGAGGTAGAGACACTGGCAGAGGAGAAGCAGGCTCCCTGCAGGAAGCCCAATGTGGGACTCGATCCCAGGACCCCAGAATCACTACCTGAGCCAAAGGCAGACACTCAACCACTGAGCCACCCAGGTGTCTCCTTGTGATGCCTTTTTTTTTTCTTAAGATTTTATTTCTTTATTAGGGAGAGAGAGAGAGTGCACAAATGAGCAAAAGCAGAGGGAGTGGCAAAGGGAGAGAGAGAAGCAGGCTCCCCACTGAATAAGGAGCCCAATGTGAGGCTCAATTCCAGGACCCTGGGATCATGACTGAAGGCTGAAGTTGGAATGAGCCACCCAGGTGCCCCCATTTGATGCATTTTTGAGTTAAGTTTTACATATGGTATGAGATAAGGTCCTCATTTAGTCTTAGTTCTAATAGGAACTATATATTTAATGTTCATCACCTGTACTTATGTCAATGTCTCTCATTATTTTGGTTGTTTGAGGTCCATGACTTACTAAGATTATTCAGGAAGGGCTCATGGAAATGTTATTCCCTGAGTTCTTGTACACTGACAGGAGTTTGTTACCTTTATACTTGAAATTCATTTTTATTAGATCTAAAATATTTGGGTTTCCTTTTTTTGGTTTCCATTTCCATTTTTTTTTTTTTTTGGTTATCTTAAAATTGCTTCTATTATTTTCCTGGGACAATGAATTATTGCCAAATATTTTATTTCCCTTATGAGCTACTTGTTCTTTTGACTTTAATACTCAAAGGATAGCTTCTTTATCTTAGGAGTTCAGTGATTTTAATACAGTTTATCTTGGTCTTAAACATTCTGTTGTGACATTCTCCAGTATTATAAAGGATATGCTCCTTCAACATGCAATTTTAAGCCTTTCGATTTTTTCAGGATTATTTTATTGAATGATAGTTTTTAATATTTGTTTTGTTCCCTTGCTTTAGTTTCCTTTTTGCAGGAACTCCTTTCAGCCATATGTTGGATCTTCTTTAATACTCCTCAATATATGCTACTATTCATAAATCTTTTTAAACTTTTACATATAATTTAAAAATATATTTCCTTTTCATTTTTATGACTCTTAGCTTATTATCAATTATGTTAATCACTCCTAGCTTATTATCAATTGTATTTCACTTTTGTAACTTCTGCTTTAGCCTCTATTACTGAAATCCTTTCTTCCTTCTGCTTTACATTTAAGTCCATAATCCACTTTTAGTTAATTTTTGCATAAAGTTGAAGTCCATCTTTTTTTTCTTTTGCTTATAGATGTCCAATCACTCCAATACCATGTATTGAAAAGGCTGTCCTTCCTTCTTCATTGAATTCCTTGTGTGTCTTTCTCAAAAATCAGTTGCACATATTTTTGCAGTCTATTCTAAGTTCTCTATTTGGTTCCACTAATCTATGTGCTTATCCCTCTGCCACAACCACAATATCATTTTTTTCTTCTATGGCTTTATTTAAATTCAAATTAGTGAACATATAGTGTAGTATTAGTTTCAGGAGTAGAATTTAGTGATTCATCACTTACATATAACAACACCCAGGTCTCACTATGTCAAGTGCCCTCCTTAATGCCCATCATCCATTTAGACTATTCCACCACCCAACTCTTCTCCAGCAACCCTTAGTTTGTTTTCTATAATTAAGAGTCTCTTATGCTTGGCCTCCCTTTCTGCTTTTACCTTTTTTTCCCCCTTCCTTTTGCCTATGTTCATCTGTAATATTCCATTGTATATATGTACCACAGCTTTTTTCCCCAATCATTAGTTGATAGGCATTTGGGCTCTTTCCATAATTTGGCTATTGCTGATAGTGCTGCTATGAGCATTGGGATGCATGTGCCCCTTTGAATCAGTATTTTTGTATTCTTTTGATAAATACCTTGTAGTGCAATGGCTGGGTCATAGGTAAGCTATATTTTTAACTTTTTGAGGAAACTCCATACTGTTTTCTAGTGTGGCTGCACCAGTTTGCATTCCCACCAACAGTGTAGGGGGGATTCCCTTTCTCCACATTCTTGCCAACATCTGTTGTTTCCTGAGTTGTTAATTTTAGCCATTCTGATCAGTGTAAGGTGGTATCTCATTGTGGTTTTGATTTGTATTTCCCTAATAATGAATGATCTTAAGTATCTTTTCATGTGTCTGTTAGCCATCTGTATGTCTTCTTTGGAGAAATCTCTGCTCATGTCTCTTGCCCTTTTGTAACTGGGTTATTTATTTTCTGGGTGTTTTTGTTTGATAGGTTCTTTATAGATTTTAGATATTAGCCCTTTATCTGATATGTCACTTGCAAATATCTTCTCCCATTCCATAGGTTGGCTTTTAGCTTTATTGATTGTTTCCTTTACTGTGAAGAAGGTTTTTATCTTGATGAAGTTCCAATAGTCCATTTTTGCTTTTGTTTTCCTTGCCTCCACAGATGTATCTAGTAAGAAGTTGCTACCACTGAGGTCAAAGAACTTGCTGCCTGTGTTCTCCTCTAGGATTTTGATGGGTTCCTGTCTCATCTATGTCTCTTATCCATTTTGAGTTTATCTTCATGTATAGTGTAATAAAGTGGTCCAAGTTCATTCTTCTGCATGTGGCTGTCCAATTTTCCCCACACTATTTGTTGAAGAGACTGTCTTTTTTCCATTGGATAATCTTTCCTGCTTTGTTGATTCTGTTTTCATTGATCTATGTGTCTGTTTTCATACCAGTACCATACTGTTTTGATGATTAGAGCTTTGTAATACAGCTTAAAATCTGGACTTCCAATGCTTCCAGCTTCGATTTTTCTTTTTCAACATTACTTTGGCTAGTTGGGGTCTTTTCTGGTTCCACACAAATTTTAGGATTGTTTATTTTAGTTCTGTGAAAAATGCTGGTGGTATTTTGATAGAGATTGCATCAAATGTGTAGATTGTTTTGGACAGTAGAGGGATTTTTAACAATATTTGTTCTTCCAATTCATGAGCATAGAATGTTTTTCCATTTCTTTGTGTCTTCCTCCATTTCTTTCATAGGTGTTTTATAGTTTTCAGAGTACATATCCTTCACTTCTTGGTTTAGCTTTATTCTTAGGTATCTTATGGTTTTTGGTGCACTTGTAAATGGGATCAATGCTTTGATTTCTCTTTCTGCTGCTTCATTATTGGTGTATAGAAATGCAACGGATTTCCTTGTGTTGATTTTATATCCTCCAACTTTGCTGAATTCCTGTATCAGCTCTAGCAATTTTTTGTGGAGTCTTTGGGTTTTCTACATAGAGTGTCATGTTGTCTGCAAAGAGTGAATCCTTGCCGATTTGGATGCCTTATTTCTTTTTGTTGTCTTATTGCTGAGGCTAGGACTTCCAGTACTATGTTGAACGATTGCAGTGCGAGTGAACATCACTGTTATGTTCCTGACCTTAGGGGAAAAACTCTCAGTTTTTCCCCATTGAGGATGATATTAGCTGTGGGTATTCTGTATATGGCCTTTATGATGTTGAGGTATGTTCCTTGTATCCCTACTTTCTTGGGGTTTTTTATCTAGAACGGATGTTGTATTTTGCCAAATGCTTTTACTGCATATGTGGAGAAGATAAGATGGTTCTTATCTTTTCTTTTTTATTAATGTGGTTTATCATGTTGATTGATTTGCAGATATCGAACCACCCCTTCAGTCCAGGGATAAATCCCACTTGGCATGGTGAATAATCTTTTTAATGTACTACTGGATTCGATTAGCTGGTATGTTGTTGGGAATTTTTGCATCCATGTTCATCAGGGATATTGGTCTGTAATTCTCCTTTTTAGTGGGGTCTTTGTCTGGTTTTGGAATCAAGGTAATGCTGGCCTCCTAGAGTGATTTCAAGATGTGCTACAAAGCTGTAGTAGTCAAAACAGACACATAGATCATTGGAACAGAACATAGAGCCCAGAAATGAATGATATTAACATTTAAATCAGTGGACTTTGAGTAAAGCAGATTACTCTTCATAATATGGATGGTCCTTATCCAATCAGTTGAAGGTCTTGCTAGAACTAAGGCTGACTTGCCTGAGTAAGAAGGAATTCTGCCAGCTGATAGCCTTTGGACTCAAATTACAACCCTTCCCTGGGTCTCCAGCCTGTTAGCCAACCCATTAGATTTTGGACTTACCAATCCTCCACATTGTGGAGACAAATGTTTAAAATAAATCCCCCCTCTCTCTTTGTATACATCCTATTAGCTCCTTTTCTCTGGAGAACTCTGATTTATATAATAATCACCGTTTTGTAATTTTCAGCATACATCTTTTTAAATCTTTTTGTAAGTATAATTAATACATGGTGTTGTATTAGTTTCAGATCTTTTACCTTTTTTGTTAAATGTGTACCTAAGTACTTCATTTTCTTTGTAGTTATTGTAAATGGTATTGTGTATTCTATTTTTAATTTTAGTTTCTATGTGTTCATTACTGGTTATAGAAATGAAGTTGATTTCCATGTGTTGGTCTTGCAGCTTGTGGACTTGCTGAACTTGCTATGATTTTGGAGTAAATTACTTAGGATTTTCTACATTGGCAATCATATAATCTGCAAATAGGAACAATTTTATTTATTTATTCCTAGGTTAAATTCCTTTTATTTCTTTTCCTTGCCATATTGCAGCGGCCAGAACTTCCTGAAAATCATCTTGAATAAAGTGAGAATGGATATCCTTTTATTCCTGATCTTTGGGAGAAAACACTGTCTTTCATGATTAACTATGATGTTAACCTTTAGGGTTTTTTGTAGATGGTCTTATCAAGTAGAGTTTTCTTTTTTATTTCCATCTTTTCTGGGATCTGTTCCTTCCTTTTTATATTTTATGATTTGACTTATGTTTTTCTTGTATTGTTTTTAAATGTCTATCACCAAAATAATAATAATAATAATAATAATAATAATAATAATAATAATAATAATAAAAATGTCTATCACCTTGTTTTCAAATAGTAAGTTACTATGTTAATCTATTTTGTAGTTATATCTTTCTGGTATGCTGTTACCATCTATAGGGATGCTATACTGCTCCTTATTCTCTTTTTTTAAATATCCTCTTTAAGAATCTAATTCTTCTTTATCCCTATGAGAAAACAGTAGGAAAGAGACTGCCACATTTTTTCCAGGGTAGGGATTATTATAATCAAGTCTGGAACCATCTACAGAGTGGTTTTGGACTAGACTCCATATGTAAATCACTAAATGATTTCTGGTTTCATTTCGTAGTCCACCCATTCAAAGACTATTGAAATAATTATATAATTGGAAGAGTAGAACTAATAAAGGCCTTACCATTATGTCTTTTGAATTATAGATGGGAATTAATCTATAGAAGATATAATGCCTGGCATAGGGTCTGAATTGATCTTTACATGTTTAGGGTAATGCCTTGCACATAGTATCACTCAATAGATATTTATAGAATTGATGGATAAAGGCAGGAAGAAAAATAAAAAAAAATTCTTTAAGAAAACTTTATCAAATGAAAAATATTTACTGTATCTTTTGTACTAATAAGGCACTTTACTGAGCACTGTAAGAAATCCAAAGTCTTCCCTTAAAGTTATGGTACATTTGAAGAAATAGCTTTGTTTGCTTTTCCCTATGGTGGCATGGAAGATGGCTTCCGCAGGTCATCTTTGCTGGATAACTATAATCTGCTCTTTGTCTACCAATGGTGTCAAAGCTCACCCTGCCTCCTATTTTGATTTGGTTTGGCTTGGCATCTTGAGTCCTTGGCAGGGTCTGTTTAACCTGCTCTTTGGTATTTTCTGACCTAACTGGTACTCCATGGAGGGCTGAACCTAACAGGAGTGCCTTCATATAGCAGTATTGTCACACTAATAGAAAAATAATGAGCACTTAGCATTTGCTGTAGGCTGGTGCTGTTCAAAGCACTCTAGAGAAAGTTAATCATTTAATCCTTACAAAGGAGTTTATAAGGCAGAGATTATTACCACCTTCAGTAGAAAGTGGTGGAGCTGGGGTCTGAACCCAGGCAGTATGACACCTGCATTTGCACACTGACTACTCTGCTGGCTTGCCTTTGAGATGTGAGAAAAGGCCTAGAGGAGAGAGAAACTTTGCATAGATGATAAAGTAGGGCAGTCTCAGCAGGAATGGCTTACTAATGTCCAGAAGGTAAAGAAGGAAAGCCCAGTGTTCTTCTGGAGCAGAAGGCTAGGGAAATGTGGCGGGCACGTTGGGCAGAGAGAGAAGTTGGGTTTGCTGGATGGTCTGGGTCGTGACTAAGACTACTTGAATACAGCATACAACTTAGTTGCATGAAAAAGGTCAACACATCCCTGAAGAATTACATCTCAGCAATGTACTATTGCTGTGGGGATGCCTGGGTGGCTCAGCGGTTGAGCATCTGCCTTAGGCTCAGGGCAAGATGCCGGGGGCTGGGATCGAGTTTACCATTGGGCTTCTTGTGGGGAGACTTCTCACTCTGTCTATGTCTCTGCCCCTCTCTGTCTTTCGTGAATAAATGAATAAAATTTTTTTTTACTTTTTTTAAAATTATTTTTTTATTAGAGTTAAATTTGCCTACATATAGCATACTACCCAGTACTCATCCTGTCAAGTGCCTGATTCAGCGCCCATCACCCAGTCACCCCAACCCCCCGCCCACCTCCCTTTCCACCACCCCTTGTTCGTTTCCCAGAGTTAGGTGTTTCTCATGTTCTGTTACCCTCTCTGATATTTCCCACTCATTTTCGCTCCTTTCCCATTTAATCCCTTTCACTATTTTTTATATTCCCCAAACGAATGAGACCATATAATATTTGTCCTTCTCTGATTGACTTACTTCACTCAGCATAATACCCTCCAGTTCCATCCACATCGAAGCAAATGGTGGGTATTTGTCGTTTCTAATGGCTGAGTAATATTCCATTGTAGACATAGACCACATCTTCTTTATCCATTCATCTTTCGATGGACACCGAGGCTCCTTCCACAGTTTGGCTATTGTGGACATTGCTGCTATAAACATTGGGTGCAGGTGTCCCAGCGTTTCACTGCATCTGTATCTTTGGGGTAACTCCCTAGGAGTGCAATTGCTGGGTCGTAGGGCAGTTCTATTTTTAACTCCTTGAGGAACCTCCACACAGTTTTCCAGAGTGGCTGTACCAGTTCACATTCCCACCAACAGTGCAAGAGGGTTGCCCTTTCTCCACATCCTCTCCAACATTTGTTGTTTCCTGTCTTGTGAATTTTCCCCATTCTTACTGGTGTGAGGTGGAATCTCATTGTGGTTCTGATTTGTATTTCCCTGATGGCCAGTGATGCGGAGCATTTTCTCATGTGCTTGTTGGCCATGTATATGTCTCCCTCTGTGAAATTTCATGTCTTTTGTTCATATTTTTTGCCCATTACATTATTGGTTGTTTGTTTCTTTGCTGTTGAGTTTAATAAGTTTTTTATGATCTTGGATACTAGCCCTTTATCTGATATGTCATTTGCAAAATATCTTCTTCCATTCTGTAGGTTGTCTTTTAGTTTTGTTGACTGTTTCTTTTGCTGTGCGGAAGCTTTTTATCTTAAGTCACAGTAATTCATTTTTGCTTTTGTTTCCCTTGCCTTCATAGATGTATCTTACAAGAGGTTGCTGTGGCCAAGTTCTAAAAGGGTGTTGGCTGTGTTCTCCTCTAGGATTTTGATGGATTCTTGTCTCACATTTATATCTTTCATCCATTTTGAGTTTGTCTTTGTTTATGGTGTAAGAGAATTGTCCAGTTTCATTCTTCTGCATGAGGCTGTCCAATTTTTCCAGCACCATTTGTTGAAGAGACTGTCCTTTTTCCAGGGGATAGTCTTTCCTGCTTTGTTGAATATTAGTTGACCATAGATTTGAGGTTCCATTTCTGGATTCTCCATTCTGTTCCATTGATCTATGTGTCTGTTTCTGTGCCAGTACCACACTGTCTTCATGACCACAGGTAATACAACATTAAATATAGCATTGTGATGCCCCCGGCTCTGGTTTTCTTTTTTAATATTCCCCTGGCTCTTTGAGGTCTTTTCTGATTCCACACAAATCTTAAGATGATTTGTTCCACCTCTCTGAAGAAAGGCCATGGTATCTTAATGGGGATTGCATTAAATGTGTAAATTGCCCTGGGTAGCATTGACATTTTCACAATATTAATTTTTCCAATCCGTAGCATGGAATATTTTTCCATCTCTTTGTGTCTTCCTCGATTTCTTTCAGGAGTGTTCTGTAGTTTTTAGCGTATAGATCCTTTACCTCTTTGGTTAGGTTTATTCCTGGATATCTTATGCTTTTGGGTGCAATTATAAATGGGATTGACTCCTAAATTTGTCTTTATTCAGTCTCAGTATTAGTGTAGAGAAATGCCACTGATTTCTGGGCATTGATTTTGTATCCTGCCACACTGCTGAATTGCTGTATGAGTTCTAGCAATATTGGGGTGGAGTCTTTTGGGTTTTCTATGTAGAGTATCATCTCTGCATCTTTTGAGAGGATCATATGGTTCCTGTTTTTTCTCTTATTGATATGATCTATCACATTGATTCCTTTACTAGTGTTGAACCAGCCTTGCATTCCAGGGATAAATCCTACTTGGTCATGATGAATAACCTTCCTAATGTACTGTTGAATCCTACTGGCTAGTATCTTGTTGAGAATTTTTGCATCTGTGTTCATCAGGGATATTGGTCTATAATTCTCCTTTTTGGTGGGATCTTTGTCTGATTTTGGAATTAAGGTGATGCTGGCCTCATAGAAAGAGTTTGGGAGTATTCCATCCCTTTATATCTTTTGAACAGCTTTAGTAGAACAGGTATTGTGTCCTCTTTAAATGCTTGATAGAATTCCCCTGGGAAGCCATCTGGCCCTGGACTTTTGTGTCTTGGGAGGTTTTTGATGACTGCTTCAATTTATGCCCACATTAGGGGCATAAATATTCATGATTGGTAGATCCTCTTGTTGGATTGATCCTTTAAGTATGATATAGTGTCCCTCTTCATCTCTTACTACAGTCTTTGGGATAAACTTTAATTTATCTGATATGAGGATGGCTATCCCTGCTTTCTTTTGAGGACCATTTGAATGGTAAATGGTTCTCCACCCTTTTATTTTCAGGCTGTAGGGGTCCTTAGGTCTAAAATGGGTCTCTTGTAGACAGCAAATAGATGGGTCTTGCGTTTTTATCCAGTTTGAAACCCTGCGTCTTTTGATGGGGTCATTAAGCCCATTCACTTTCAGAGTTACTATGGAAAGATATGAATTTAGTGTCATCATGAAACCTGTTCAGTCCCTGTCTTTGTGCATTATTTCTTTGGACTTCCTCTTTCTTTTACAGAATCCCCCTTAATATTTCTTGCAGAGCCAGCTTGGTGGTCACATCTTCTTTCAGTTCCTGCCTATCTTGGAAACTCTTTATCTCTCCTTCTATTCTGAATGAGAGCCTTGCTGGATAAAGTATTCTTGGCTGCATGTTGTTCTCATTTAGGACCCTGAATATATCCTGTCAGCCCTTTCTGGCCTGCCAGGTCTCTGTGGAGAGGTCTGCTGTTAATCTAATAGTTCTCCCCATATAAGTTAGGGATCTCTTGTCTCTGGCTGTTTTAAGGATCTTCATCTTTGGAATTTGCAAGTTTCACTATTAAATATCAGGTGTTGAAGGGTTTTTATTGATTTTAGGGGGGATCTCTCTATCTCCTGGATCTGAATGCCTGTTTCCGTCTCCAAGTTAGGGAAGTTCTCAGCTATGATTTGCTCAAATACACTTTCTGGTGCTCTGTCCCTTTTGGCGCCCTCTGGAACCCCAATTAAACACAGATTTTTTTCCTTCTGAGGGCTGTATTTATTTCCCTTAACCTTTCCTCATGGTCTTTTAATTGTTTTTCTCTTTTTTCCTCAGCTTCCTTCCTTGCCATGAACTTATCTTCTATGTCACTCACTCTTTCTTCTACCTCATTAACTCTCATCGTTAGGACCTCCAGTTTGGATTGCATCTCATTTAATTGATTTTTAATTTCAGCTTGATTGGATCTTAATTCTGCAGTCATTAAGTCTCTTGAATCCTTTATGCTTTTCTCCAGAGTCACGAGTAGCTTTATAATTGTGCTTCTGAATTGGCTTTCTGACATGGAATTGCAATCCAAATTCTCTAACTGTGGGAGAGAGTATTGTTTCTGATACTTTCTTTTGTGGTGATTTCTTCTTTCTAGTCCTTTTGCTCAATGCAGAGTGGCTAAAAACAGGTTGTACTGGAAAAAGGAAGAAAAAAGGGAATAAACAAAACAAACAAAACAAAACAAAACAATAAAAACAAGGAGGGGTATCCTGTTTCTATATACTGTAAACACGTCGACTTTCCCTGGAGCTCTCCAGCTCTGCTCAGCCAAGAACTTGCTCTTCCCCTGTCCTTCCAGCTGGTCTTCTGGGGAGGGACCTTCTGTGCTGATTCTCCAGTGTGTGCACCTGGGGGAGCTGCCCTGCCCCCTGTCAGGTGCACAGCTCAGTGGGAGCTGTTGACCCTGTGAGGCCCCTGACCCCTCGCAGCCCCTCTCCATCTCAGGCACAGGATGATACCAGGAGGAATGGCAACAGTGGCAGAGGCCAGCTCTCCAGCCCTGGAGTCAGCTCCCGCAGTAACTACCGCAGCTCCCAGTCTGTAGGGGGCTGGATGCTCCGGGGTTGGGGGGCGCCGATCTGTACAGCTCGAGGCCGCCTGGTGGCAGGAGGGTCCTTGCTGTCCTGTGCCCTCCCAGCCTCTGCCTGTCCTGGGGGGAGCGCCAGATCCTGGGCTGTGTCCCCCATGTCATGGGCTCTGGGGCCTGCACCGCTGGAATCGCGCTCCCGGCCCCACAGCCCCCTCCTCGCGGAGCCTCCGCCCAAGCCCCTCCGAGCTGCTCCCGGGTCCAGCCATGCCCACTGCAGCCCTTTAGGGAGCTCGGCTGAAGGGTGTGGTGCTCTCCCTGGGGTGCAGGTGTCTGTTAGTGTCCCAAGGAGCCTGAGGGCATCCCCGCCCTCCTGGGGTCCTGCCCCAGTTCCCTGCAAGTGCCTTTCCATCCAGGAAGTTTGTTAAATTTCCTGCTTCTCCGGGACCGGCTTCCCTGTCCTGGGGGCTCTCGCTGCTTGGCCTTAGCCCTGCTCCTCGCGGGCCGTCTTCCACTGGATTGCTTTATATATATATATATTTTTTCTGTCTTCCTACCTTGTTAGAAGCACCAACTCTTCTCTCTGTAGCGTTCCAGCTGTTCTCTCTTTAAATCTCAGGCCGAATTCATAGGTTTTCAGGATGATTTGAAAGTTATCTAGGTAAGCTGGTGGGGCCAGGTGACCTGGGGACCCTACTCTTCTGCCATCTCGCCCCGCCCCCTCAATTAATAAAAGCTTTTTTAAGAAATATAATGTTGCTGTGAAAAGTGGGGCCAATCATGTAAATGACACCAAAGATTAGTGAGTCCTAATGTTTATCTTCCCAAAGACTTCTCACTTATCTGTGAGTAAAGTGTTTCATTTTTGTTTGCTACTTAAAAACAAAAAGCTATTCAAGTAGTTCTGGTTGAAGGTGACTTTCATTCTTCAAAACCAAATGATAAATTTTATTTCATTATTTCCTGTTCAGTTGATGGATGAGAATTCTTGAGTTTCATGTGGCTTGATTCATAATTTTGATGATATGTTTTCCTTAAAGACAAAACATTACTTTCATGTGTAATTTTGAGTCAGTGTGTATGAGTATGAGTAACTGCTTATTGTCATGAAATCATTACAGTATATGTTCTTATTAGAACATATACTTTTTAATAACATATTAAACATATACCTTATTTAATAGTGCTAGTTGAGTTAATTTAAATGGAACTTACTTAACCTCATTGTACTCCCTGACTAATCCAGCATCACTTATTTCTCAGTGGTTTCTCACAAAATTCTAGTCAGTGGCTTAAATGCATTAACAACTTCAATTTTAACACAGTGTAGGACATAGAATTCAATTGAATAAATGTAATTGAATACCACTATCTGCCTAAGACTATGCCAGATACGTTAGGGGATTGCAAGCATGACTGAAACTGTGTTTCTGTCTGTAAGGAACTCATGACTAATGGAATAATGTCACCCAGCATTCATAAAGTGCTTTAATGTTTGCAAAATACTTTTATATATTGATGATCTAATTTATATCTCATCACAGAGCCTATGAGGTATCATAAGTATTTCAAGTCCTGTCAAAATTAGATCTCTTTCCTCCTTGCACTATATTGTCCTTTAATTAGTTTATTAAGTGTAGAACACTTTGGATACTGACATCCTCATATTGTCTTCTTATCCATGAACACAGTGCCTTTCCATATATTTAGATGTTCTTTGATTTCTTTCAGCAATGTTCTGTGCTGAAATGTTTGTAGAATTTTCAGTGTACCAGTCTTTCACCTGTGGTTAAATTTATTCTTAGATAGCAATGAGATAGACATTTTATAACCCAACGAACAGAGACAAATCAAAGTTTTCATACATGTATTATTCTTTGTTAAAGTCCAGAGCTGCCTACACTGACCTCTAACTCTGCAGTTATAATCATCTAAAGAAATCTGCTCCAGAGCTGGTGATGACTAGAGGACATGGGGGAACAAGTTCAAGGTACTGATTTTCAATTCTATACCTAGAATTGGAATTACTGGTAATGTGATAATTCTATGTTTAGCTTTGAGGAACTGCCAGACTGTTTTCCATCTGCACACTTTACATTTCCACTAGCAATGAACAAGGATTCCAATTTCTCTACATCCTTTCCAGCATTTATTATTTGCAGGATTTTTTTTTATTATTACTGTAGTCATCTGTGAGGTGGTATTTTATTGTATTTTTTTCTATTGTGGTAAGACATATATAATGTAAATTTTACAATTTTAATCATTTTTAAGTGTATAGTTCAGTGGCATTAACTACCATTCACATTGTTGTGCAATCATTACCACCATCCATTTCCAGAACTTTTTCATGTTTACTAATTGAAACCCTATACCCATTAAACACTCATTCCCCATTTCTCCACTTCTTTGGGAACCACCATTCTACTTTGTTTTATGAACATGACTACTCCAGGTACCTGATATAAGTGGAATTATATACTTATAATTTTGTTTGTCCTTTTGTAACTGGCTTATTTCACTCAACACAATGTCCTCAAGATTCATCTGTGTTGTGGCATCTATCAGAATTTCCTTCCTTTTTAAGACTGAATGACACTTCATTGTAGATATGTGCCACATTTTGCTCAACCATCTGTCCATTGATGGACACTTGAGTTGTTTCTGTCTTTTGGCTATTGTGAATAATGTTGTTATAACCATGGAAATGCAGATATCCCTTTAAATCCTTTCATCCTTTTTGGATATACACTCAGAAGCAGAATTGCTGGATTAAATGGTAATTCCGTGTTTAATTTTTTGAGGCACCTCCATGCTGTTTTCCATAATGGTTGCATCATTTTACATTCTCACCGGCACTGTGCGAGAGTTCCAATTTCTCCATATTCCTGCCAACACTTGCTATTTTCTTTTTTTCAAAATTAATTACCTGATTAATTTTAATTTTAATTTAAAAAATATTTATTTGTTTAGAGAGAGAGTGAGTGAGAGAGCATGCACAAGTGCCAGGAGAGGCAGAGAGAACCTTCAAGCAGACTTCCCACTGAGCATGAAGCCCAACGTGGGGCTTGATCTGATATGGGGTTATGACCTGAGCTGAAACCAAGAGTTCAACATTTAACTGACTGAGTCACCCAGGTGTTCGAATTAATTAATTTTTATAATAGCCATCCTAATGGATGGCAAGTGGTATCACATTGTGATTTTAATTTGCATTTCCTTAATCAGCAGTGATGAGCAACATTTCACGCTTATGGGCCATGTGAATATCTTCTTTGGAGAAATGTCCACTCAAGTCATTTGTCCAAGTTAAATTGGGTTGTCTCTTTGTTTTTCAGTTTGTGGGAGTTCTTTATATATTCCGGATATTGAATCCTTGTCAGATATATAATTTGCAAATATTTCTTCCCATTCTATAGTTTGTCTTTTTTACTTACTTGATAGCATTCTTTGATGCACAGAAAATTTTAATTTTGATGAAGTACAAGTTGTCTATTCTTTCTTTGTTGCCCATGGTTTTGGTATCATATCTAAGACTCTAGAGTCAAATCCAGAGTCATGAAGATATACACCTATGTCTTCTTCTAAAAGCTTTATGGTTTTTGTCCTCATTTCAAGATCTTTGATTCATTTTGAGTTAATTTTTGTATGTGATGTGAGGTTTCTTTTTGCATGTGAAAATCCAGTTGTCCCAGCCCCATCTGTTAAAGAGATTACTCTACCACTTGGCACCCTTGTGAAAACTCAATTGATCTGAGATGGATTTATTTCTGGGCTCTCAATTTTATTCTAATGGTCTATCTACTTGTAAGTACCATGCTGTTTTGATTACTATAGCTTTGTAGTAAGTTTTTAAATCTGAAAGTGTGAGTCTTTCCAACTGTTTCTTCTTTTTCAAGAGTGGCTATTTGGGGCCATTGCAATTTCATATGGATTTGAGGACTGGCTTTTCCATTTCTGAAAAAATAATC
Source organism: Vulpes vulpes (assembly GCF_048418805.1). NCBI lineage: Eukaryota > Metazoa > Chordata > Mammalia > Carnivora > Canidae > Vulpes > Vulpes vulpes. The sequence goes on along the minus strand of NC_132793.1, from coordinate 86,958,568 downwards.
TGAGGAGTTTTGATATGGATTACATTGAATCCACAGAACACTTTGGGTATTGACATCTTAATAGAAAGTCTCCTTATCCACAAACAGAGTATCTTTCCATTTATTTAGGTCTTTAATTTCTTTCAGTAATGTTTTGTGTTTTTCAGTATACAAGTCTTTCACATCCTTGAATTTTCCAGGTCTTTTCCAGGTGTTTCAGATGCTGTTGTAAATGGAATTGCTTTATTCTTTTTCAGACTGTTCATTGGTGGTCTATAGAAACACCACTGATTTTAGTGTGTTGATCTTATATCCTACAACTTTGCTGAATTTATTACTGCTAGTAGCTGTCTTGTGGATTCTTTGAGATTTTCTATAAATATAGGATCATATCATTCTGTAAACAGAGATAGTTTCAATTCTTCTCTTCCAGTTTGGATGCCTTTTATTTCTTTTTCTTATATAATTTCTCTGGCTAGAATTTCTAGTTCCGTGTCAAAGAGCAATGTTTAATGTAGACATCCTTATGTCATTCCTGATCTTGGGGGAAAGCTTTCATTCTTTCATCATTGAGTATGGTGTTAGCCGTGGGTTTTTCATAAATGCCCTTTGTCATATTGAGGAGGTTAAAGTGAATTTTTAAGATGCCATTTGTAGAAATAATTTGAGGGCTGGGATTAGATTATCATTCTTCAGAGGTGATTTGTTACTGCTTTTTGCCAGCTCAGGGTTTGGGATTTCTGAGCATCTGCAATTAGAGGGTAGGCTGGCTTATTCCTTACTCCCTGGGTGCAGCCTTTTGGGGTTCTATCACAAAGCAGGGGACTGGTATACTGGGTCCTGATTCTTGAGGGACTGGACTCAAAACTTATCTTTTTAACTCTATTTTTCTGCCAAAGCCAGAAATGCAAGTGCCCAGGGCAGAGGATTCCGACCTGGTGAACACATACCTCTCTGTATTCTTTTCCTCTTGAAACTTGATCTAGTGTTTCTCCTTATCTCTATAACTCTTTAATACTTTTAGGAAGATATTTAACAAAAAAATGTCATCTGACTTCTTAGTTGTCATTAGCAGGAGAATCTGCAAGCCTGCTGTCCCTGGAAATGGTGGTTCTTTGTTGATTATTACTCTTCCAGAGGTGGATATTGTGAAATCCAAGTACAATTTTCTTCTGCCTTACAGTTCGAAGGGACAAATTTCTTTTTTATCCATCTATGGACAGGTATGTTGAAAAGAGCAAGAATCTGAACAAGGGCACTGTGAGACATCTGTGTTCTCATCTTCCTGTTGGTGTAAGCAGTCATGTAGCTTACGTTTCAGTAAAAGCTGAGCCACCTTGTCATGCTATGCTTAAGAACAATGGTCTCAGTCCATTAGTGTCATCTGATTTAGGAAGAAGGAAAAGTTGGTATAAGTTGGTCCCAGGGGTCTACAAGAATCTCTCATAATACTAGGACCATGTTTTATAGCAGCTTTTTATTTATTTATTTTTAATTTTAATTTTTAAGAGAGATCTACCTACTCATTGATGAGAAGAGGGAGAGAGACCCCCAAGCAGACTCCCCAGTGAGCAGAGAGCTGGATGTGGGGTTTGATCCCACAACTCTGATCACAACCTGAGCTGAATCAAGAGTTAGATACTCAGCTGAATGAACCACCCAGGCATCCTTGTTGCAGCCTTATTATAAGAGAAAAACACTGAAGAGCAAGGAGGGTCAATGAATTATAGGATCAGAGCTAGGGTTAAATCAGCTCCCCACCCTTCTTTCCTGATTCATGTCTGTGAAACTGATTCACTTTATTTACATCTCCAAATTACAATTGTTTATCAAAAGAATGTTGGCTATTACAATCAATACAACAGAGTTTTAAAGTTCTCTATAATACAGAAATGATTTTTAAAATGGCAAAGTGATTGTAATTTCTGGATCTGTCTTTCCCTCTGCCCCCAAATCAGATTTCACAGAAAGTGTTCATCCTCTCTCAAATTTACAGAGAGTAGACCCACCTACACCAAAATCCTCTGCTTGGCTGCCCGGAGCTCTCTCTCTCCATGCCATTTATAAGTAGAAGGAATTGATTCACATATGTTTTGTTTTGTTTTGTTTTTGTTGTTGTTGTTTTTTTAAAGATTTTATTCATTTATTCATAGAGATGCAGGGAGAGAGAGAGAGAGAGAGAGAGAGAGAGAGAGGCAGAGACACAAGCAGGCTCCATGCAGAGAGCCCAACGTGGGACCTGATCCAGGGTCTCCAGATAACGCCCTGAGCTGCAGGCGGTGCTAAACCACTGCGCCACCGGGGCTGCCCTGATTCACATATATTTTGGAAGCACATCTAATACATAAATGGGAGTACATTGGAGGTTTCTACCATTCGGTCCTCTCCCCAGGATACACCAACTGGCACCACCCTATATTTAGTCCACATTTAATTCATTGCTGACACCTCCCAAGTATCTCAAATCCTTCCAGTTCTGGGTATCTCCACCATCTCTATCTTAATCCAAAACACTGTCATTTCTTGCCTAGATGAAAGCAATAACATGTGAGGCCTGCATTCTCGTGGGCATCCCTCAATCCATTTTCTGTAGAGGTTTCTTTTAGATAAACAGGTTTGAGCAGTGGAAAAGGACACAGGGACCCCCTGGCTTGAATCCATACAGGCCCATCAGGAGACCCACGTCAAAATATCCATAGGCTCTGACTGATCAACAGGCTACTTACAACTAGGCACAGTGACCAAAAAAAGGGACAATTCCATAAATTGCCAAACCTCCTTGCCTTCCCTCCTTAAAAGCAGCCTCCTCCTCCTACCTCTTTGCAGACAGCCTCTCCTCTGCTTGCACCGTATTCAATAAACATCTACCTCCTTCATTCTGCTTCAGATGAATTCTTTCAGCTCCTACCTGATTGTTGCCCCACATTTGGGGGCTCCCTACTAATGGGACAGATAGGCCATTTAGACACATTTTCTACATTGTGGTCAGAAAGCTCTTTCCAAAGCTCCTTATTATCAGTTTTTTGGCACCATGCAGAATTCTCCACACATTGAACCTAGATGCAATTGGCCTTGGAGCAATTATCTGTGTGTTGTCAATCTAACCACTAGACTGAACATTCTCTAGCTTATTTGCTTTTGCTAATCTTACATCTTCATTGTCTGGCACACATTGGGGGCTTAACATATTTTTTGAATGCTACATAATGTCAACAAACTCTTTGCAATTTACTTATTTGTTCTGCTTATTGTATTGTTTCTCTCCTTGGGTCTTATTTGTTTTGTTCACTTATGTACTAACTCTAAGAGCCTAGGAGTGCCTGGTGCTTAGAGATTCCTTCCTAAAATGTAAAACTGTTGGATGGGGGGAAATAGATAAATGAATGAACAAGGCAGGTGACTCCTTTGAGAACCTAACCTCTGCCTGTCCAGAATCTTGCTTTGGTATTGCTCCAAGCCCTTAAAAAGTGGGGCCTGAGAGTTTTTTGATAGAGAGTGTCTCTGGGAAATTAGAATTTGTACTCCAGCACTCTAAATGATGCCAGCCTGAGGCTCAGCCACGCTATAGATAAAAACTGGAGGAAAGGCAGAGTTTGGCCACAGGCCAACATTTTGAGGTCAGTTACTTTATCTGTAGAATTCCCCACCCCTGGTTCATCCCTTGGCCATCCCTTTAAATTGGAAAATAAATCCCATCCCTGCTATGGGGTTGGCTGATAAAGGCTTGAGCTATTGGCCCCTTCAAGAGGAATTTGCATTTTAATAGAGGCTCGTCAAGCCCCAAAGGAATCAATGACTCTAACGGTGAAATTTCAAGCACCAGCAACTGAGATGTTCTGGGGCGAGACTCTCTAGTGTTTTGGATCCAGCAGGGGACACCTTCAGTTCCACTGCACGACCGTGGAAGAATGGCCTGGGGGAATGACCTACCCTTGCCCTTTATTACTATGAACTTTGCCTTTTTATGCCTGATCCCTTTAGACTTCCCAGCACTCGTGGGTCTCTTAATAACACAGTGTTTTTCAACACCGGTGGTCTGAAAGTTGTCACATCAACAGGCCGCAAAGAAAATTGACAACCAAAACTTCCAAGTTTTCTGGGTACCTCAAGGGGGCCGAAAATCAATTGAAAACCTTATACTGGCTAAAGGGAGTGGGGGAGATTTAATAAGTAGTTAATGACATGGTTCATTTAAATTCGTTTTGTGCGATTTAAAAAAATAGATTTTATTGATTCATTCCAGAGACAGAGAGAGAGAGAGAGAGAGAGAGAGAGAGGCAGAGACGTAGACGGAGAAGCGGGCTCCTCGCAGGAAACCTACTGTGGAACTCGATCCCAGGACCCGGGATCAACTCCTGAGCCAAAGGCAGACGGACGTTCGACCACTGAGCCACCCGGCGTCCCTGAGCGGTTTGTTTTAAGCCCAAACTTCTCACTTGTATCAAAAGCCCTGCGAACTCGAGGTGAGTGGGTAAGAGACATCCGTTTGTGAACCGGGAATGCTTTGAATGCCCGGTCCCCCGGGCTCAGTTCTCAGCAGACGGCTGGGGCAACTGCGGCACTGCAGGGAAGCGGCATCTTGGATCCTGGGATTCCGCAGTCGGTGGAGGCTGCTGCGCGCCGCACCTGGGGCAGCGCACGGGGGTTCCGCGCCCTCCGCGCCCTCCGCCGGGCCCGTCGCCGCCTCGGGGAGCGCCATCGGCGGCCGGGCCCAGGCTCGGCGGGCGGCGGGCGGCGGGCGGCGGGTCCCTGCGGCTCGGCCCTGGGCTCGCGCCGACGGAGGGTTCGGCCGCCGAGGCTGCAGCCCTCGACCTTGACGCGCCTGCGGGCCCCGCTCCCGTCCCGCGCGGGGCCCTAGAGCGCCGAGGTCCGGCCTCGGGGACCGCCCCCGCGCCCCGGCCCCGCGTCCCCGCCCCCGCCCGGCGCCCCGGCCCAGCGCGCGGCGGCGGGGCTGGCGCTCGGGCACGGCGGCGGCTCGCCCCCGGCACGCGGCAGCTCGCGCCCGCGCTCGGGCGGGGAACGGGCGGGGAGCGCGCGGGGCGGGCGGGAGAGGGCGCAGCGCGGCGCGGCCGGCGGGCGGCGGGCGGCCCTGCGGAGCGGCGGCGGCGGCGGCGGCGGCGGCGGCATGGGCGCGGGCACGGGCAGGGCCAGCGGGCGCCCGGCTCCCCGCCCGGCTCCCCGCCCGGCTCCCCGCCCGGCTCCCCGCCCGGCCCGGCCCGCTCCCTGCGCGCGGCCGCCGCAGCCCCCGCGGCCCGCGGGAAGGCGGTCCCCTGGCCCGGCGCAACTTGCCTCGGACCCTCGGTGAGGAGAGGCGGCGGCGGCGGCGGCGGCGGCGGCGGGGGGGGCGGCGGGGGGCGCGGCGGGGGCGGCGGCGGCTGGCGGGGGCGCGCGCCGGGCCGGGCCGGCGGGAGCGGGGGAGCGATGCCTCGGGCCGGCGGTCCCCGCGCGCCGCGCCCCGCCGCGCTGCCCCGCAGCCTGTCCCGCCTGCGCGAGTGCCCGGGCCGCTCCCGCGTCGTGCTGGCGCTCGGGGCCACGCAGATGGCGCTCGGATGCCTCATCGTGGCCGTCAGCTTCGCGGCGCTGGCGCTCACCACCTCGGCCCGCGTCCGCCACTCCTGCCCCTTCTGGGCCGGCTTCTCGGTGAGTGTCTGCGGCCGGGGGACGGCGCCGGGGCGCCCAGTGCGGGGCGCGGACGCCGGGGCCGAGCTGCGGGGGCGCGGGGAGCAGCTCGGAAAGTCCGCGCCGGGAACTCCGCGGACGCGACGCCCCGCTCCCGGCCAGCGCGGTCCCTTTCCTACGGCGCCGACCCCGACCCGACTTTTCTGGGAGGAAGCCGCAGCCCGGGCGCAGCCCTCGGCCGAGCCGGCAGCCGCCGGAGGGACCCCGCGGTGCAGGGCGGGCAGCGGGCGCGCGTCGGGGCGCGGAGTGTGCGCCCGGGGACCCCCCCCCCCATCCCCGCGGCCGGCGGCGGACTTGGCGTTTCCCGCGCGCGTCTGGGACGCGGTGCCCCGTGGGCGGCGGGCCCGGGCGGGCGAGCGGAGCCCCGTGCACGCCTCGGTGCGACCCCTCCCTAGAGAGACCAGGGACTGACGGACCCCCGGGGACAGCCGCCGCGAGGCCTCCGCCCGAGGAACGAGCGCCCCGGGAGGGAAAGGCGGGGGGGGGGGGTGCGTGGGAGGCCTCTGTGCATCCTTCTGATGAAAGTTGTGTGTCCCTTATACTGATAGAGAGTGGACATATGGAGACGGGAAAATACACGCGGAGGAGACATTTATAAAGAGAAGCGCTCGTTCTGAGAACTCTTGACATCTGTAACCGCATTTGGTTTGTGGTGCCCAAGGACATCTTACGGCTTAAACTGTAAACTCAGTATGTTTTAACTCCAGCTCCGGGAATCCAAACTAAGCCTGTGTCATGCATGTTTGCTGTTTGTTCCCGAATGTTGGGATTTAACAGTTCTGCCCAGCTTTGCTTGTTCGCGTTGCTGTTCCTTTATAATGGCCTCTGTGCCTCAAGCCCATGGCGAGGCTTTTGAAAGGAGATGGGAGTGAAACCGACTTTGATCCATGCAGGTGCGGCCCTTCCCCCGAATAGGGGTTTGCATTTTCAAAGCTTGTTTCAGACCTCGGGTGAGGCTCGGGGAGCTGATTAGGAACCGCAGCGTGTGTGGCCACAGCTCGGGGTGTTTAAAGCAGAGAGAGGACGGCGGAGGCAGAAACCGGGGAGCCGTGATTCAAATGGACCACTATATATAGTTTTCGCACATCTGTTGCTCAGTTTTTAGCATTATTTAATATGCGTTATTTTCATGTCGCCTGTTTTGTGGGCACTGATGTTTATGTCTGCTGGAACCAGCCTACAGGTGGCAGACTGGTAAATTAGCCTCACTCCCTGGCTCCTCCCTGAGCCTCCCTTTGTCCCATTTAGACTTCGCTATGATTTTGGTGCTCCCAGAGGGCATTGAAAAACAGCTGCCTTTTAACGATAAACCTAAAAGGGAAAACATGACCTGGACATGGTAGAAAAACTATGTGAAAAGTGTGCATTCACTCCATTTTAGTTTGAAAGGGTAAATTGTAAAACAATAATTCTGCCTTTCCAGTGTTAGTCCTTTCGATGGGTATAGCCCATTCGTTTTAACTTTCCCCCATTCAGAGTAATTCTGCAAATGTCTGCTCTGTGCGGGCATTCTTCTACGCTCCGGGGACAGCAATGAACACAACAAGCTCTGCTTACATTTTTTACATTTTAAGGTAACTTCTCTATCTCCTGCTCTACCCCTTTACATCCACTTTCTCACTGCCTTGTTTTCTTTCTTCAAACTTAATCTGCCACAAGCAGGAAACAGCCACTATTTCTGCCAACTGTTCTTTAAAGTTCTCTTAAAACGGTATATGCCAAATTTCACATCTTGTCTCTGCTGTTGGCAGAAATAGTGGCTGTTTCCAGTTGGGACAGGTGTGCATGTTAGCCTTGCTGTGAGTGGTAACATTGGCCCCTTACCCTACATATTATGCCTGTCCTTTGAGGCCCGGAAACTGCCCTGCAAGGATATTTTTCATTTAAGGATAGTGACTAGGGTGTCTGGCTTTATTCTGAAGTCTGCCCTTGTGGGGTAGCACTCTAGCTCCTCTGCATCTTCTGGAATGAAATGTGAGGGCTCTGTAGCAATCTCTAGATTTCCATGCCTTCTCTGTGGTTTGTACATGGTGAAGAATCCCTGTAAAAATGACTTGCCTCTATTTAAGAGAAAATAATACATACAAAAAAGAGCTCACATTTTTTGAGCACGGACTGTGTGCCAGACATTAAGCTGAGTGTTCGATATGGTGTGATAGCACATTTCATCTGTGGTCATTGGTGTTCACACTCTTGTGCAGATCCCTCCACTTGAATTTGGACGGGGCTTCCAACGACTTGCCTTAGCCAACAGAGTCCTGACGACAGAGGCAGTCTCAGGGCTGGGACTAAGCCCTAAGAAGTCTTGGCTGCTTCTGCAGGATACACTGAGATGGAGAGGGAGTAACTAACCTGCTGTATTTAGGGTTTTCCAGAGAAAGAACCAGTAGCTTGCTCATTCATCCTGTCCTCATTCTCTTGAGGAACAGGCCGATGTGGAAGCCGAGAAATCCCATGATCTTGCCATCTGTGAGCTGGAAGACCAAGGAAATTGGTGGTGTGATTCAGTCTGAACGCAAAAGGCCAGGAACCAGGGGGCCAGTGGTGTAATTCTCGGTGGGAATCTGAACGTCTGAGAACCAGGAGTCCTGGTATCTAGAGGCAGGAGAAGACAGATGTCCCAGCTCAGTGAGAGGGTGTGAATTCACCCTTCCTCCTTGCCCTCTTATTTTATTCAGGCCCTCAAAGGATTGGGTGATGCAAGCCCTCCTTGGTGAGGGCAGTCTTCTTTACTCAGCTTACTGATTCAAATGCTAATCTCTTCCGGAGAAACCACCCCAGACACCCCCAGAAACCATGTTTTAACAGCTATCTGGGCATCCTCTAGTCCAGTCAAGTGGATATATAAGATATATAAGTGGATATATGAGATTAATGTGTCCACTTCACTGCGTCCATGCCTGCAAAGGTGAAGATTCCAGAAAAACTTGGAGAGGCTTTGCATTCAGAAAGGCTATGTGAGGTTCAGGGAAGTATCTTGGCAAAGTTGGAGACAGGTGGGGGTGGGGTGGGCAGCAGGTCTGGCAAGAGGGAGCAGATGCTGCTGTTTCAGCCATCTATGGACCACCTTCAAATGGTGTTCCTGCCCCAAGGTCCTTGCCACCCAGCTGGGTTTTGGGAGGCGGGTCATCTCCCTCTGTGGATGAATGCCTGGCCCATTTTGAGAGATGATGATCTGCGCGAACAGTTTAGGAGACTCATGGAGCTAGGTCTTGAATAGCTGTCCTTCAGCAGAGCAGCTTCATTATGTTTCTTTGAAAATTTTGTAAGGCCCAGGACATCAGAGACAAATTCACATTGTGAATTCTCTACTTTATCAGTGACGTACATTGATAAGGATGGAGTCATTGGGAGCCAACTGTGTGGCTGTTATGTATGTATGTATGTGTATTTTGTTTTTCTGTGAAAGCAATGCTGTTGAATTTTTTTTCATACTTTGAAAGCAATATATACTTTTTGCAATAACTGAAACATAGAAGTGTAACAAAGGAAAAATGATAACAATGCCTCCTTCTATCCCAATTCTGGGCCAACAGGGAGCCTGTATTACCAGTGTTGGGTAACGGGATCCTTTTATGCTTTCCTTTACAATCACAAAAACATTAGAATTTATGCATATGTGTGGAATATGTTTCGTTTAAAAAAATTTACAAAAAGATCATGCCACATCCCTTGCTCTGTGACTTTTTAAGTTTAGTATCTAATAAATATTCCCAGCCATAACCCGTTATTTATGATTCCCATTATTTGTAATGACTACATTAGAGTCCATAGTATGAATTATTATAATTTATTCAGTTATTCTCCTGTTGGGAATATTCTGATTTTATCAGTTCTCTGCCTTTACAAATATTGCTGCTTATCTAATCTTAGATGGCAGGACTTTTTTTTGTTTTGTTTTTATTTTTTTATTTTATTTTATTTTATTTTTTTTTTTGAGCATAAATTCCCCGAAGTGGAATTGCTGGTCAGAGGGTATTCAAATTTAGAATTTTGTTGGATATTGCTAGATTGATTTCCTCAGAAGATTGTAGTCATGCCCATCCACAGAAGCATTTCATCAGTGTGCCCTTTTGCCACCTTCTTACCAGCACATGATGTTAGTAATCCTTAACGTTTTTATTCACTGGATGGGAGAAATAAGATATTTCCTTGTTTTCATTTGATCTGCATTTCCATGGTTACTTTATTATATGTTGCAAGTATTTTCCTGCAATATCTTCACTTCTCATTTGCCTTAAATTTTTGGTGTCTTTTGCCATGTAGAGAATTTAAGGACTTCTTATGTAGTCAAATCTGTTCTTTTTCTCTTTTACAGTTTCTGGGTTCTTTTCTCAGAGTTTCGTGTGTGTGTGGGGTGTCCTCATTACAGACATCACACAAATATTCTTTTAAACTTCCTTCTAATGTTTTCGTTTTATCTTTTAATATTCAAATTTTATTTTATCCAGAATTGATTTTTCTTTTGCTATGGAAAAAGGCCCTAACTTTATTTGCTTTCGGACAAATTTCCTGTGTGGTTCTGTTTTGGGCCTCTCTTCAGTTTTACTCTCTTAATTGTCTATGGCGGAGCCAAGACCAAATTATTTTGATGCTCGTAATGTCATGGTGAGGTTCATTATCTGGTAAGGCACACCTCTCCGCGCTCTGCTTTTTCCCAAGTGCCTTGGCTGCTCTTCCATATGAACTTTAAAATATCTTTGTCTACTTGTTCTTTACCTTACGATGTCATTATTTCACATCTGTTCCTGAAGAGTATTTTCACTAGATAAAGAATTCTGGGTTGGCAATGCTTTCCCTTCAGCCTTGAAAAAAATATTCAGATTTCAGCCATCCTTCATGTTTTCTGATAGAAATCCACAGTGATTTCAATTGTTATTGTCATAGGAGGTGGTGTACATTTTCTCCTGTCCTCTCCCTTCTGCCATTAGATTCATCCGGTGAGTTAATATATTTACTGTCTTTTCACTTAAAAGGATCCCATTTGGTTCTTCTTCGTATCTCCTAGTCCCCCCCCCCCTCCTTGCTTTTTGTAGTTTTTCCTTTAATTCCAAAATAGTAACCTTTACTTCCTGGAACATTTTTATTATCATTCCTTTACAGGCTTTTTGTTGGAGAATTCCAGAAACTATAATTGTTTTCCCCTGGAAGTTGACATTTTCCTGAGTCTTTGCATGCTGAATAATTTGGGATTGTCTTTTAGACATGTTGAATATTACGTTGTGAGTCTCTGGATACTATTTTGAATCCTGAGGAGAATGTTGATGTTTCTGTCTTAGTAGGCTATCAGTCCTCTTGAGTTTAGATCACAACTTCTGACCAGCCTACTGTGGGTGGTGGTTCTGATGTCAGTTCAGTTTCCAAAGTCTCTATAATCCTAATCAGAGTTGTCTTGTACATGTGCCACCCAATGACCAATCTGGCTCTTGGTGATCTATCCTGTGGGTCTGTTCCCAAAGTTTGTGTTTTCTTTTTAGGGTTGGTAGTATGTATACATGTGCACCTTGGGGATGAGCCATGAATCCATAAATTAATTTTAGGAATCTCTTTCCCTGTCTCCTCCCTCTCTGGGACTTGGTTGTTTTGTTTCCCTGGAGCTTCCCTTATCTAGTCCTCCAAGAGGGCTAGGGCTTTACCTTGCTTTGCTACATACTTCCTGTGTGGCCATTTGGGTAGGGGCCATGCAGGACGGGAACAGATGGAGAGTCAGCGACAGCACTCTGCCCGGCCTTCTTGGGACCAAGCTTCTGCAATCAGAGAGGACTAACCCTTGTCTGTTCCTGTCGGGGCTCTGGTATTGCTTGGGGCTGAGGTTTGAGAGAAAGAAGAGAAAGACATCCAACGAGAAAAACAATGGGGATTGCCTTACTCTCTTCGGCACTGGGAAGCCTATTTCCAAATCCTTAAGCCAGAAAACTAGAGTGCTTCTGGACTCTTTTTGTCTGCATCCATGCTCAATTTTGGGTCTTAGGCTGTGTCGAGTTTTGGCTGGGGGACACCGTAGAGAGAAAAATGATAAAACTACTGCCACTTTGGTGGTACTTTGAATTATATTGTTCTTCCTCAGTCTAACTGCTGATTTACTTTTCAGAGTTTTCAAGCTGTTTATTCTGTGCCTTCTATTAGGTCATAGCTGCAATCAGTGGGAGACACAGGGTAATGTATGCTTGCTTCCTCTACCTGGAACTGGAACCACAATGTTTTTATTTTTAATATATTCACTATGTGAGTCAAACATCCTATAATCAGAGAGTTGGCCTTTAAATATAAGTCCACAGACATGTAGTTTTGAATTTGCAACAACTCTGAGAATATTGTACCTATGAGTTTAGTAGAAAATGAGCTTCAGAAAACTATAAAATGATTGAAGATTTTAATAAATTCTAGGGATGAACCCTGACTGTATTTAACTATAAAACAAAAATGTGACAATAGGAGGACAAATTAATACATAAATGATATGCGCTCTGATTATATAGAATTATACAGCTAAAAAAAATAAATGGCAGGAGATGAGGAGAGAGTAAGGGGAAAGTAGGATGAACTCCTTGGCACATTGGTTAAATTAGATAGGAATAAAAAGTGTCTCTTGAAGCTGACAAAGCAATGGGGAAGTTAAGATTATTTAAGACTATAAAGATTAATACCAAACTAATACTAGGGACTTAGATTGATGGTTCAAGAAGAGCAAGAGAGGGAAGAAGAAGCATTTACTAGCTACTTGCATTATTTCTCATAGTAGTGAGGTGATAATACCCAAAAGGAGAGGTTACCAAGGGGGTTTTACAAGGTACTCATAGAAAAGTAGTAACTGGAATCCAGATCCTTCCTGCATACCTAAAGAAATGCAGAGAGAGAGAGAGAGAGCAAGGAAGCAGAGACTGCAGCCCACATACTAAAAGATAAAAGACTTTGTATATGAGTGTAGGTGTTTTTAAACGTAGGGTTAAAAATCTGCCGGAGCTGATGCCAAATATGTATAGACTGTATTAATGTATGTAAAGGATCTTAATTAGCCTAGTTAAAAAACTTTTTCAGGTTGACTAACAAAGCAAGATCCAGAGATAGGCCTAAAAATAAAAAAAGATGGAGAGGCTAAAAATAAAAAAGACTGGAAAAGATATACCAGGCAACTTCAAATAAAGAGAAAGCAGGTGGATGGACGAGATGGAATTCATATATTGCTGCTTGTTCATGATACAATAAAATGCCGTCTTCATTATTTGCTTCTCCTGATTAACATTTTTAAAAAAATATTTATTTATTCATGAGAGACACAGAGAGAGAGAGAGAGAGAGAGAGACAGAGACAGAGACAGAGACAGAGACACAACACAGGCAGAGGGAGAAGCAGGCTTCACGCAGGGAGCCCGATATGGGACTCGATCTAGGGACTCCAGGATCACACCCTGGGCCGAAGGTGGCGCCAAACCTCTGAGCCACCCAGGGATCCCTTGATTAACATTTTTTAAAAAAAGATTTTATTTATTTATTCATAGAGACAGAGACAGAGACAGAGAGAGAGAGAGAGAGAGAGAGGCAGAGACACAGGCAGAGGGAGAAGCAGGCACCATACAGAGAGCCTGACGTGGGACTCGATCCCAGGTCTCCAGGATCACGCCCTGGGCTGCAGGCGGCGCTAAACCGCTGCGCCACCGGGACTGCCCCCCCTAATTGACATTTTAATAGTTCTTACTACTCCTCTATGGAGAAACTACTTATTTCTCTTATTTAGAAAATTTTTTACCTTCTTTTTAAGTAACTTTGAGCTTTCTATGTCTATTCATTTCACCTATAAATAATTTTGTTTCTTTACATTCAGTATTCTTCATATTTCAGTATTTTCTATTGCTTATTTCTTTTACATACTACATGATTGAAACCTTAATAATGTCAAAGGATAGTGTGAAAGGAAACATTCATGTCTTGTTTTTGATTTTAGTGGGAATGGTTTTAATTTCATTACTTCGAGCCAGTGTTTGCCTTTATTTCTTAGTAGATAGGTAATTTTGATTACTTAGATTTTGCTGCAGTTTCAGACGTGGAGAAGTTACAAGAAAGGTCCAAAGATTCCCATACCCTTACGCAAGGGTGTGTCAATAACTGACCAATAATTAACTTTTTTTTTCCTCATTAGCTTTATCATTTCCAGACCCCCAAACTTCCAGTTGACCCACTGATCTGTCAGTAATGCATCTAGCTACGTATTGTTTTCTGAATCACTTTGCAAGTACATTGCAGACCTTGTGTCCCTTTGCCCCTTTAAGGGCGTGACATAAACATAGGGCAGTAATAAAAGTCAGGAAATTAACATCAACACAACACTGTTATCTATGGTCCATATTCGGATTTTGCCAATTGTCCCCAAAATGTTCCATATAAATATGCCTGCTTTCCAGTCTAGTATTCAAGTTAGGAATTAAAAGTCATACTTAAGTAGTTTACTTCTGTTTAGAATTCTTATAAAGGATGACTGCTGGATTTTTCAGATGTTTTCAGTTGTATATTCATACAATCCCTTGGTTTTTCTCCTTTAATTATTGATTGATACACTGAGGTATGTTGATAGATTTTCAAACATTGAATTATCCTTGGATTTCTGGAATAAACCTTATCACTTATTCTCTTAACATAGTGCTGGAATACACATGCTGACATATTAAGATGTTTGTTTCTGTAATCATATATAAAGTTGGCCTAGAGTTCATGCATATACAGTAGCATACACTATATTTAGTTTTCTTAAGTTGTGCTGACTTTGTAAAATAACTTGGTGAGCTTTCCATATTTTTCTGTGGATTAGTATGGGAAAGATCTATTCTTTATAAGTTAGCTCATCTATAAAGTCTAGAAAGTGCCTATTTTAAGTAATCGATTCTTTTTTTCTAAGAAGTAGATTCTTAATGACCATTAATTATCTTACATATTAGTCTGTTCAAGTTGTCTTCTTCAGCAAATTTTGGCTTTTGTTTTTATTTTTTTCTACTTAAAAATTGTCACGTGCTACGTATTATAATCATTTCTAGTTATTAATTTCCACTTTTACATTACTTCCACTTATACATTCCTTCTCTGTTTTGTTTTATTTTCTTAGTATGGTAGACTTGTACTGACAAATGCATACTTGACATATGCATTTTTTTAAATAATAAAAGCAATTACAGTTAAAATTTTGTTGAGTATAGGTATATTTGTAGCACATCAATTTCAATAGAGAGTTCTCCCACTTACATTGATTTTTAGATGTTTATAATTTTAGTTTTATTTTTTTCTTTGATCCTGGGATGCTGTGAAAGAATTTTTCTTAATTAGCAGATAGTCTTTTTTGAGAGGTGGAGTTTGGGTGTCATTGTTACTGATTTCTTATTTTACCTAATGAGAGTCAATGTAGCTTGCAAAGTTTCCATTTGTAACTTAGCAGTTTTTAAAATCATCAGTACATTGTTAATTTTTTCAGAGTTAAATTGTGTTTGTGTGTGTGTGTGTGTGTGTGTGAGCGAGCGAAAGAGAGAGAGAGAGGGATGTTACAGTGTTTGACAGGTATGTTTAAGTCATCCCTCCTGTTTTATGTTTTACATTTTTGTATTTCTAGGACTCTGTTTATGTTTTTTACCATTATGGTATTCTATGTGTGTTTATGACTGTGCCTTATTTATTGATGATATCTTTCGTCATAATATAGTATACATCTTTGTTCTGTTCTGAACTTTAGGTATTGGATTCCACTTTGTCTGATATTAGTATCACCATGCCTGCCTTTTAAAAAAAATTTACAGCAACCTTAGAGATTTTCATTGTCCTTGTAATTTTTGTAGATTTTCATTGTCCTTGTAACCTTTTCTCAATTGAAGCACATAATTATCAGTTTCTTTGCTTATCATTGCTTCGTATATCCTGTTACTTCCTTGTGGTTTAAATTTATTTTTTTTTAAAGATTTTTTATTTATTTGACAAAGAGAGAGAGCACAAGCAGAGGGAGGGGCAGACACAGACTCCCTGTTGAGCAGAGAGCCTGACATGGGACAAGACTCAATCCCAGGACCCCGAGATCATAACCCAAGCCCAAGGCAGATGCTTAACCGACTGAGCCACCCAGGCACCTCTAAAATTTCTTCTGTAGTCAAAGATGTCTTTATCATTCTTTCAGTGAGGGTTTGCAAGTGCCTATTTGTCTGAAAAAATTCTGTTTCACTCTGTCTCTTCAAAGATTGTTGATCTGGGTGTAGAATTCTAAGTTGATGGTTATTTTTCCTCAATATTTTTTTATTTTTTAATTTTTTTTTTTAATTTTTTTTTTTTATTATTTATGATAGTCACAGAGAGAGAGAGAGAGGCAGAGACACAGGCGGAGGGAGAAGCAGGCTCCATGCACCAGGAGCCTGATATGGGATTCGATCCCGGGTCTCCAGGATCGCGCCCTGGGCCAAAGGCAGGTGCCAAACCGCTGCGCCACCCAGGGATTCCTTTTCCTCAATATTTTGAGGATATCTTCTGGCCTTTGGTTTTGTAGAAATTCTGCTCTTAGCCTGCTTGTAAGAAATCTGCATTTTCCTGGTTGCTTTAAAAGTTATCTTCTTGGGATACCATGGGTGGCTCAGCGGTTGAGTGTCTGCCTTTGGCTCAGATGGTGATCCCGGGGTCCTGGGATCAAGTCCTGCATTGGGCTCCTCACAGGAAGCCTGCTTCTCTCTCTGCCTATGTTTCTGCCTCTTTCTCTGTGTCTCTCATGAATAAATAAGTAAAATCTTTTTTTTTTTTTTTTAAAGTTATCTTCCTGACTTGGTGGTCTGCACTTTCAACAAATGTGGTTTTATGGCATGAGTCCTGTTTGGGAGTTAACCCATTTGAGTCAAAGGATTGATCATGTCTTCCTGTATGTATCTTAGACTTCCTACTATCCTGCTGGTCTTATTTCCTCTTGTTCAGATCTTCTAACTCTGTCTTTGTGTGCCACAGTCTGAATAACGTCCTTATGTTTCTTCCATTTCACGAGCTGTTTCTTTTCAGTTATTGAACCTGTCCTGTGGAGTTTCTGATCTTGGTGACAATATTTTTTATTTTTAAAGGTTCCATTTTCTAAATATGCCTTTTCTTCTATCATAGTACTTTCTCCTTTTCTTGAGGTCTTGATTCTCTCTTTTATGTCTTTAAGAAATAAAATTAAAAATGTTTTATAGACCTTGGCATTTGGTGTTTCCCTTACTGGAAGTTCTTTGTACTACTCCTGCATGTTGTCTGCTCATGGGTGGGTGATCTGGTTTCCCTGTATATTTTGTATTAGGGTATTTTAGTGAGGAGAGGGGTTGAACACATCTTTAGTGGCCTTCTGCTGTGGAATCCTTATGTAGTCAAATGAGCGTTCATTGCTTGGGAGAGGCTTTGCAAAAGTTTTTTTTTGTGTGTGTGCAAAACTTTTGTTAGGTGCCAGATATCACCATCTGGGACCAAATTTTCTGTTAATTTATTTGCTTGAGAGTTTCCACATAATATGCATGCCAGAAACTTATTGAATGTTCATTCTTTGAAGGTGGTAGCTTTATGCTTTGATTTCTGTTCTGTCTCTGCTTACCTCTGTGGACCAGAGATCCTGATTTTCCTTCCAGCTTGGACACTAGCTAAGCCCCTGGCCATCATAGCTGCCACTCCCCAACCTCTACCTCAGTTTCTCTCAATAGGGAATATTTTGTTGTTGTCTGTTCAGTCCTTCTTGCTGTCTGAGCTGGGAAAGTCTTTGTGTCAGTTGAGGCTGCTATCTTGCTTGAATTGGAAGCCAGTCTCTCTCTCTCTCTTTTTTTTAATTAATTAATTTATTTTTTATTTTTACTTTTTAGGAAGCCAGTCTCTTTAAAACTTGTTTTATGTGTCACTTGCAAATGGGATGTAGCTGGACTTTGATTTTGAATCGGACCTGTAAATCCTTACAGGTTTGATACAGGGAATTCACAGCATTCCTATGTATTGAGATAGGTGATGGATTTAGTTTTAATTCTTTTGATTTAATTTATTATTACTATATATTGTCATTTTCTGTTTTTCCTCTTCCTTTTGCTGGCCTGATCAAGTTGATTTTTAAAAAATATTTCTTTTTTTAAAAAGACTTATTTATTAGAGAGAGAGAGAGAAAGCAAGAGTGAGGGGAGGGGCAGGCGGAGAGAGAATCCTTAAGCATACTCCCTGCTGAGCCCACGTGGAGCCTGATGTGAGGCTCGATTCCAAGGCCCTGAGATCATGACTTGAGCAGAAATCAAGAGTTAGATGGTTAACCAACTAAGCCACCCAGGCGCCCCATAAAAATATTTCTTTTTGGAAATCATAAAATATACATAACATAAAATTTACCATCTTAGCCATTTTTAAGTATATTCTTCTGTGACGTTAAGAACATTCACATTATGGTGCAGTCATTATCACTATTCTTCAGAGCTTTTGCTCATCTGAAACTCTGCATTCATTAAATGGTCCCCCAGCCCCTGGCAACCACCTTTCTGCTTTTCTGTCTCCATGAATTTGGCTATTCTAGGTGCCTCATATAAGTGGAATCATGTGATATTTGTTTTTTTTCTGACTGGCTTATTCTGCTCAGCATGATGTCTATAAGGCTTATCCATGTGACAGAATTTACTTTCTTTTAAGGCTGCATAGTATTTCATTGTATGTATGTACTACATTCTGTTTATCAATTCACCCTTCAGTGGACGCCTGGGTTGCTTCCACTTCTTGGCTATGGAATAATGCTGTGTACGTGGCTGTATAAATATCTGTTCTTTTTTTTTAATTTTTACTTATTATTTATGATAGTCACAGAGAGAGAGAGAGAGAGAGGCAGAGACACAGGCAGAGGGAGAAGCAGGCTCCATGCACCGGGAGCCTGACGTGGGATTCGATCCCGGGTCTCCAGGATCACGCCCTGGGCCAAAGGCAGGCACCAAACTGCTACGCCACCCAGGGAATCCGTAAATATCTGTTCTTAAGTTGATTTTTATTCCATTCTCCACTTTCTTCCCTATTTCATTTTGGACAATCTGTTTCAATTTGAATTTTCTTTCTTTTTCTTAAAGATTTATTTATTTTAGAGAGAGGGAGAGGGAGGGAGCATTGGGGGAGGGGCAGAGGAAGAGGGAGAGAGAAAATCTTAAGCAGACTCCCCACTGAGCATGGAGCCTGATGTGGGGTTCCATCTCACAACCATGAGCTCATGACCTGAGCAGAAACCAAGAATCAGATGTTTAACCAGTTGAGCCACCCAGATGCCTTTTCCTTTCCTTTCCTTTCTTTTTAAAAATATTTAATTAATTTATTTAAGTAATATCTACACCCAGTGTGGAGCTCAAACTCACAACCTTGAGATCAAGAGTCACATGCTCTACTGACTGAGCCAACCAAGTGCCCATCAATCTGAATGTTTTTTAAAAGATTGGTTTATTTATTTTAGAGAGAGAGGGGTGGGGTGGGGCAGAGGGAGAGGGAGAGAGAAACTCAGAGTCCCTGCTGAGCATTAAGCCTGATGTGGGGCCTTGATCTCACGACCATGAGATCATGACTTGACCTGAAACCAAGAGTTGCCTGCTTCACCAACTGTGCCACCTAGGTGCCCCCAATGTGAATTTTCTAATAGTGCACCAAATAAAATGATTGATGCAATCACTATCCTTTTCATTCAAGCCAAATGGTTTTTCACCCCTTCCCACCCCTCTGTTCCACCAGCTCCTACCTCCTGCCCAGTAGCCCCTCAGGAAAAATCTCTGGAACCTTTCTCTGTCTCTGGTTCAATTTGGAAGGCTAGTTCAAAAGGAAATGGATTTTGGACATCATTATATAGTACATATACTCTTTTTTGAGGGAGAATAGTTTTTTGCTTCATACTTCAGTCTTTTATTGGGGAATTTTGAATTTGAATCTTGAAAAGGTCAACAAATAACTGTATTCTATGGTTTTATTGAAGAGTAAAGAAAATGTAATAAAGCCCACTATGATTTCTTAGACTACTTGATATTGTTGCCATATTTGTTGATGAGTTCAAATCGTGTGTGTGAGGTACTTGGCCCTCACAGAGCTGGGTGGTAGGGTGACAGCAACAGAAGGAGAGATTTTTTTTTAAATTTATTTTTTATTTTTTAAAATTTTTTAGAAGGAGAGATGTTGATAGACACAACAAAAGCTACACAGGGCTTCCTCTCGGCCTCCAGCACCCTGCCCTCCTTGGTTCTCCACAGGCACCTGCTGCTGTGAACATTGCCTAGTGAAGGGAGGTCCCCCTCAGTCCTTGGAGAAAGCATTTTGCCTTTCTTATGTATGTGTAATGGCTCCTGTTAGCTTTTCTGGAGGCTCTGTAAGAGTGCCTGTCTGTGTGCTTGCCTGGGGTAGCCCTGGGCCCTTGCTTTGAGACACCAGCTATGATTTTTAGTGAAGGCCTGATTTTTAGCTGTCTACCCCCATTCTGCCATCCCCACCATGCCTCGGTTCAGGCAATCCAAATTCTATTTCTGCATTTAGGCATTTTAACAGACTTGATATTGATATCATGTTTTGGAATTATAGTTTCAATTTATAATCATGGTCTGCTTTTATCTCCTCTACATCTGTCGATGAAAACATTGTATTTTATTTAATGGGTGCAGCATAGTGAAGTGGATGGTGATTTAAGGAGCCTACAGGAATTGGGGATACTGGCATTTTGGGGGAGGGGGTTGTTCAGTCAGGTATTCAGGGCATGGCAAATGTCAACAAGTGACTTCTTTTGTATCAGCAGCTACTAGAGCTTGTGACTGAATTATCTACCACTGAGGCAGTTTAATTGTTCTAAAATAAGTCCTTAAAATCTAAGCACATTCTTGTACAGAGAAAGTAGAGAACATTTGAAATTCATGAAAAGGTAAATTTTTATTTGAAAAATATTGAAGTTATCTAACTATAAGTGGTATTGGCTTCTCCTCCATGATGAGAAATTATAGATAATGCCTTTGATAGTGAACTTGGATGGTGATTTTATTTTATTTTTTAAAGATTTTATTTATTTACTCATGAGAGACAGAGAGAGAGGCAGAGACACAGGCAGAGGGAGAAGCAGGCTCAATCCCGGAAGCCTGACGCGGGACTCGATTCCAGGTCTCCAGGATCTCACCCTGGGCTGAAGGCAGGTGCTAAACCGCTGAGCCACCTGGGCTGCCCAAGGATGGTGATTTTAAAATAGAGATTTGGAACCCTCAGCAAAATTTGAAAGGACTATGATAATGACACCTACTTAATATGTTAATAAGCTACTTAGCCACAAAGAGCATATGCTCATCAGAATCACCTGATTTAAGAAAAAAATATACTTTTTATTCTCCCCCAATTATACCCCACACAGAGTTCTTTGCAAGTATTCACAAAGGGATACTCACTACCTTTTTAGAAACTAGTGTTAGAGCCAGTCGCAGAGAAAGACAAAAAAAACACAGCATCTGCTGTTCACTTGTCAAGTTGTCAGATTCAGCATCAGTATCCCAGTGTCCTCTCTCCGTGCCTGCCACTGCCTTTTGGTGCCATGAGAAGGGGGTGAGGCTCAGTGCCCACTCTTTTTTCTTAAAAGGAAATAGCACCTAGGAAGTGCTAGTGGATTAATGGAGCTTTAGGTCTGCGTACCTGGTGGTAGATAGCTTCTTCCAAGATTGACTTTCTTTTTTGAAAAAAGAGGATATAGAAATATGTACACACACACATGTATATATATTTAGTCCATGATATTTTATTTTTTTGTTGTTATATAATGAATAATTAAAAAAAAAACACAAAACAAAGAGCCAGGAACCCCTTGAGCAAGGCACTGCCCAGGGACTGGAAGAGTCATACCAGTGGCAGTTACTTGTATTCCAGATGGCAACTGTCAGGTGAGGGGAATGGAGTCAGAGTTTAGGGGAAAGAGAAACAATGTTTCTGGGTGGAGAAACAGCCCTGGCAGTGCATGTTCTCTTGAAAGCAGGGGCTGGCCAGTGTTTAGACATAGCTATGTTATATGGTGGTGCTGGTGATTATGATGGTGATGACAAAAGTAGTAGCTGTTTAATATTGTAGAAATTAAAATTCAGATAGCATGGAACAATACAGACTGAAATGCAAAAAATCCATCCCACAGCTCCTGCCTTCCCCATTCCTCAAAGTTAAATATTCTCAGTCTTTCTTTTGTTATTTCTTTGGGGGCAGGTACACCGTTGTCTTCCTATCCAAAGTCCCTGAAGAGAGGTCTGATGCCCATTTTCTTTGATTGGCAGCTTAGCCAGTTTTTCCCCTTCTGGGAGATTCTAGGGTCTCTGTTCTTGGGTGTTCTGATAGCCTGCGGTATTTAGTGAAGGGTCTTAGCCATTCAAGGTGTCCCTTCTTTAATGCTGGAAATCCTGTTCTTTGATGATTTCTGCATCTTGGAGTGAGTTTGTTTGTTTATGTATGTATGTATGTATGTATTTTTCTGTGCTGCTTTTAGGGAACTCCTGTTCACTGGCTGTTTGACCTGTGTTAATCTTACAGGCTCCTCAGCTTGGCTTCCCTATTTTAGATTAGATGCCTTTGCCTTTTGCTTTGTCATCTGGGCGATTTCTTCAGCTTTAGCTTCTGGATCATCTATGGAAATTTTCAAAAGTAACAAGCCATGACACGGGGCTGGACAATTTAAAGGGTCCCAGAGACTGCTGGGTGTACTTGGGTAAGGCTTCAATGAAGGGAGGATACATGGCAGCAGGAGAAAAAAACACAAGCATGTATCAGAGAGCCCTGGGCCACCCTGGGGGCAGCTCCCAGCCAGGATCCTTCCTCTGTGGCACAGGATGCGAGCTTTGCCTGAATTGTGAACTGTCATGATATTTGACA
Organism: Vulpes vulpes; assembly: GCF_048418805.1. Classification (NCBI taxonomy): domain Eukaryota; kingdom Metazoa; phylum Chordata; class Mammalia; order Carnivora; family Canidae; genus Vulpes; species Vulpes vulpes. The sequence goes on along the minus strand of NC_132793.1, from coordinate 86,936,069 downwards.
GTCTTAGCCCAAAGTGCACCTTTTCTACCCTTTCTGGTCATGTAGCCAAAGGCAGGCTACACAGCCAGATTCAAAAGAGAAATATCTAGAGAAGCCAAAGGCAAACTATCCGTCCATCTGAACATGTTCTGTAAACATCTGATGAGTTGGAGCGGTTGCGCGGGTCAGTTTCAGACCCAGCAGAGGGTCAGTGTTAATTGCTAGTTGGTAGATTTCCTTCCGGTTTGGCTAACTGCCTGCACCTGTGGTCCCAAGTCTCTGGAGACTAGCCTAGCTTGCAACCGACTGGGTGAGACTCTGTACCTACCCGGCAATCATTATTAAAACTGTGATGAGCTCTTTCGTATTTTCAGCTGATTCTTCTTAGCATTTGTCTTCCTTTCTGCTTGCATTACCTTTTCATTTCTACCTGAGGGTACTCATTGGAATCAAGTAAAATAAGTTTTCTTCTTATCCTTGAGTTCTGTTTGCTCTAGGGTTACATTAGTCTGTTATTCTTTGTAAATCTGCCTGTTGTGCATTGGATTTTCCTTATTGGTGTGGTGGTTCCTGGCTGTCCTTTGGTGTTCATGTTATAAGGAACATGCAAGTTGATTAAAGAGGTGCTTGGCATGTTTTCCTCATATAGCATTCTTTTGGTTTCCACCTGCCAACACACCCCAGCTGTAAGTGCTGGGGTGAGGGCAAGGGGGTCTGAGGGCATGACATCCATCTGCAGTTTTGCAGCAGTCTTTAGTTACCTGCTTTAGATAGCATTTCTTGTTTTTCCTCTTGGGACCTGTGTTCTGGGGGCTCATCGATACAGATTAGCTTCCCTCTCTAAAGCCTTCTGTCCTGGATCCATGGATCTGAGACCCTTCCTCTGGTTCCTCTGACAGTAACTAACCTTAGTTTCTCTTCCCATTACTTTTAATGGTCTTCTTTCTCTCCTCTTCCACCCAAACTAAGCGCATTGGCAGGAGAACCCCAGAGGAGCAGTTCACATAGTCTGAGACTGGATAGTGGAGTCAAAGTCCTGCTGGCTCTCCTTGAGTCCTGCCCCAATTTTCCAAGGTGTGTTCCATACCTCTCTTCCTACCACTTGGTATAAACTTTCTGGACTTCACTTGAGTTATTGCAAGAATGATGGTTTTGAGAATTTAAATTGCCCCCCACCCGTTTTTTTAATTTCCTGTAAATCATGTTACCCTACAGCTCTTCCACGCATTAATTCAAGGACATCCAATTGCTTTGGGGGTGTAGCAGGCACCCTCCCTAGAACAAAGCACTTCATTACTCAACTTTGAGTCTCAATACTTTCATGAGTCTCTAGAGAGGTTATGGTTGTAAAAACCACACTTTATTCCAAGTGAAGAGTTGCTCTAAATTTCAGGAACCTTCTTTTTTACACTGAGAACAAAATTTAATGGTGAGGAAATTCTTTGACCTTCATGCTCCATGTTGGTGGACAGAGGGCATAATGGAAGGGAAGTTCCCATCCAGTAGAGGGAAGAGGAGGAGGCAGAAAGCCCTCTGGGGCTGGAAGGAAGAGCTTGCAGGAGTTGGAGTTCCCAAGGAGAAGCTTCTTGGGTACCTGAGAAGGGCCATGACATGATAGCACCCCATTCCACTTGGTAGAAGCCAGATGAGTGAGTGAGAACGTGACCACTCAGGCTAGTGGTCCTTTTACCCTCCGTATCCTCTAGCCTGGTGCAGGAACTATATAGGTAGCACTTATGAGAAAGAGGAAAGGAAATGCCTACATCAGGGATTTGTGGGGCAGATGGTCTATGTTGCACCTGTTCAGCTCTGCCATTATACCATGAAAGCAGCCCTAGACAATTCATAAGTGAATGGGCATAGCTGTGTTCTAACAAAAATTTGATCACAGAAACAAAGCAGACCAGATGTGGCCCAAGAGCCATAGTTTTCTGACCTCTGATCTAGAGATTTAGGCCTGAGATTTCCCACAACTTGTGTGTGGAATAAAGATGTCTGGAAGTTTCCGTGTAGATGTGAGTGAGAGATGTTAAATGGAGCTAGGAGAGAGAGTCAGGGTGCCTTGATGGTGTTGGCAAAAATACTCTTTTAGTTGAGGCTGTAGGATAGACCATCCTTGGCTGAGGCCTGTGAAGCCCAGTACCAGGACCCTCAGCATCACCCAAAACTAAGGTGAGGTGGGGGCAGAGGAAGTGAAGGACAATGTCATGCTCCCTGGGAGTGATCACGTCACATTGCTGTGTGAGGTACACCTCTGCAGGGGACACACCGAGGGCAGAGCTGACACCAAAGGATGGGGCAGGGGCACAATGAGCTCTTTCACAGGGGGGTCATTCCTTGGCTCAGACTCCTTTCTCGCCACACAAGTGGGTACTCCTGTAACTCACAGTTCTTCACATTTGAGACAGTTACCTCCCTCCTTCCCAAACACCCCACTGCCACCTTTCTGTCTGCACTTGGACATGTCATAAGCACTTCAAATTCAGGATGTCCCAACCCCAAATTCCTTGTCTTCTCCACATATGTTTCTTCTCCTCTCTTCTCACCCATTTCCTCAAACCAGTTAACCCAGCATCTTGGTGGTCAGAGTCCTATTGATTTTTCTGCTTACTATATGTACCTCTTAAAAAATTTTTTTTTAAATTTATGATAGTCACAGAGAGAGAGAGAGAGAGAGAGAGAGGCAGAGACACAGGCAGAGGGAGAAGCAGGCTCCATGCACCAGGAGCCCGACGTGGGATTCGATCCTGGGTCTCCAGGATCGCGCCCGGGGCCAAAGGCAGGTGCCAAACCGCTGCACCACCCAGGGATCCCACTATATGTATCTCTTACCCAGAATATTTCTATAGCACCCTAACTGGCTTCTCCACTTGTGCTTTGGTTTCCCCTGGTGTCTCCTTCACACATTGGCCAGAGTTATCTTTAAAAGTGCGAATCTGTAATGTCATATTGAGTTCCAGGATGGTGGATTAGGCAATTTGGACCAATCCAACTATTCACAATGAGAAAAGGTAAATATGTCGAATGTGTGAGGCCATTGTGGATGGCCAACAGATGGTCCCCCAAAGATGTCCATGTCCCAATCCCTGGAGCTTATGAATGTGTGCCTGACGTGGTAAAAGAGGCTTTGTAGGTGTGATTAAGATAAGGGGCTTGAGATGAGGACCTTCTCCTGGATCATCTGGATGGACCTAATGTAATCGCAGAGATCCTTACCAGGGGAAGAAGGAAGTCTGAGTCAGTGTGAAGAGATGTGATGCTGGAAGCAAGTCATTGGAGTGATGACGTGGGAGATGACATGACGGCCACGAGCCAAGGAATGCCGGCAGCCTCTGAAAGCTGGAAAAGGGGAGGAAATGGAGTCTCTTCTCAAGCCTCCAGAAGGAACAAGGACAGCCGACCCCTTGACTTAGCTCAGTGAGAGTGATTTTGCACTTCTGACTTCCAGATCTGCAAGATCAGACACTTGTGTTGGCTGTCAGCCACTGAGTTTGTGGGCACTTGTTACGATAGCAGCAGGAAGTGAATACAGTGGAGAAGTCTGGAGGGGATGGGGGTAGCTGGAGAAACAAAGAAATGAAGGTTGTTTACCTTCTGATGATGTGAGGATGAGGAGCTGCACAGAAAGCCGGGCTCCAGCCAATTGGAATATAGGTCTGTCCAGTAGAATGGAATAGGTGCCAGTTTCTAGTTCTGAGGACCCCTTCTCAGATGAGTGCTGGTAGAATGGGTCCTGCTGTGCCTGCACCATCTAAACTGTACTTGGAACAGTCTCAAGAGCTAACCTGTTGAACACTTGCCTTTTTTTTTTTTTTGCCAGACGCTATGCTGTAGGTTTTACACATTAACTCATTTCCACCTTGCAGCAATCTCACCTTGCAGCAATTACTGAGGAGTAAATGCTCTTTTCCCCTTTTGCAGATTGGAGATGCCCTAAGAAGCTCCACCTGGGGGTAAGGTTGGGTGGGATGTGTGCAGAAGATGGAAATGGGGGTGGTTGGAGAGGTTGGTCTTGTACTGGACCGGAGAGGGCAAGTAGCAAGCCCGGGTCCTGGGGAGTTGGTGCTGGTCCCATGGGCCTACCTGTATTATCTCCCATGGCATGGTCACAAGTTGGCATGGATTGGGTGTGTCTGGAGATCCATGTTGCTTCACCCATTATCTATGGAGGACCCAGATGCCTGGGTGGGAGCAGCAGATGCCAGGCATGGGAAAGAGCAGAGCCATTCTTGTGGGGTGGCTTTAGCAGGCTGCTGAGCAGAGAGAATGGTAATCACACCTGCTGTGCTCTGCACACTCCCTACAATCCATCTTCCCTCTCCTTCACTCCTCTTGCAAGAAGCCTTGGCACCCACCTCCACCTTTCAGGGATGGGTGAGTTTACTCGGGCCTGTCATCACCTGGCACAAGTGGGTGTTCAAGAAACATTAGTGGTGACCTCTCTGGGACTTAATTTTTATCATTTCTGGAAAGTGGGGCTCAAATCTGAGTTCTTTTTCAAATTGGACAATGCTATGGACAAGGGAAAATACAGAAAGTCGTTATTTTACCCATTCAAACGGTCCCAGTGTATAATAGCATAACATTCAACATTCTAAAATAAACAAAAGCAATGGGCACAGGTTTCTAGGCATCAGGGCTGGGCCATGATTTCTGGGTTCTCAGGTAAGGGGGACGCAGTAGGAATTTGGTGGTTCAGGTTGCAGTTGAGTAGGAAATAGGCTGTTCTCATGGTCCAAGCACTAGGAACTAGGGTTACTACATGTATATTTACATCGCAGATCCTGTAATTGAATTGTGATTTAATCCCTTTGAGCCCCCAGTGAGTGCTACCCACTGTCTGTCAAGGTGAATGTTAAGTGGTTGTGGATATAACGTAGTCCTGCCAGCCTCTCCTGTTCTGTATATCATATGGAGACCCTGGATTCTGAGGGGCAGCTTTATTCCACACAAAGTCTCTTGAATGAGCTCTCTTAATTACCTAGATGCAGGCATGGGGGTGCCTTTGGGGCAATGGGAGAGGGGCCGGTGGTGGGAATTGTGTGTCTCCATTGATGTTCTGCTCCTTGTGACCCTTGACCATGAAGCTGGTTGCTGGGAATGGGTTAGATAAGCTTGTATGTTGCTCTGGGCTTTTATTTTAATTTTAATTTTATTTAATTTTATTTATTTTTTAAAAGATTTTATTTATTTATTCATGAGAGACACAGAGAGAGAGGCAGAGACATAGGCAGAAGGAGAAGCAAGCTCCCGGTGGGGAATCTGATGCGGGACTCAATCCCAGGACCCTGGGATCACAACCTGAGCCAAAGGCAGATGCTCGACCACTGAGTGGCCCAGGCATCCCCCAATTTTTTTTTTAATTTAAAAACCATGGGGTTAGTTTTTGAAAATACAGAGACTACCAAAAGAGAAAACACACCTTCCTGGCAACCTTGATTCTTTCTTTGGAGCGGACCTGTCACAGCCCAGAGAACCCCTGTGGGCGTTTATCAGACAAAAAGGAAACTTGTATAGGAGCTTGTTGGAAAAAGTGATTCAGAAAGCTACAAAAGGAGAAGTCACAGTCTTCCTGCTATCCCCAGAGGTATCCCTGAGCAAAGAGTATTTCTTTCAGACCTAGGGTGAGTCAGAAGGAGAGATGCTGTGTGTACTGTTCTGATTCTGATTATTGTCCTGTATCTTGCGGCTCTTTGTGTATACGGGTCCTCTGCTTTTTCTAAATTTTTCACCGTGCTCTATTGAATGAGTACAACCTAATTTATTTAATAAGCTCCTATTGATCCCACACCGTGATACTTTTATTTCTGTGAAAACATACTTGATAATATAACCTGGCTTGAGGAAGAATCTTCATAGGCTATTACCTAGCCAACAAATTTCTAGGTCGAAGGATGCCTGCATTTTATGTTGACGTAGATTTTGTGAATTGCCCCAAAATAGGCAGCACGGTTTGCAAACCTGGCATCAGTAAGTGAGAAAGCTTCAAATCCGTTAGTGGTCTCTGCTCCATCATTATGTTCTTGGAGAGGTCTGTGCTGACCACTCTATTTTAAGAGCGTTTTCCTACTCTGTTATCTCAATTTTTATTTTCCTTCAAAGCACCCAATATGACCTGAAATTAAATTTGTTTGTTGTCTGTCTCACTAAAATCTGAACTCCTTAAAGATAAAAGTTTTGGTACTGTAAAGCCTGGCCTGCAATGGACCTCTGGCACTTATTTTACACTTATTAAATTAATTAATGAATGGGCTTTGATTTGTTATCTTTTAAAATGTGAAAGGGCTGCTTCCTCTTCATCCTTTTTTTTCCCTTTTCACAAAATTTACTTGCATACTCTTACTGCATAACAAGTTATCCTTAAAGCAGCCGAAGAGAGGTATTTTATTTTTTTAAAGATTTTATTTATTTATTCATGAGAGACACACAGAGAGAGAGGCCGAGACACAGGCAGAGGGAGAAGCAGGCTCCATGCTGGGAGCCTGACGTGGGACTCCATCCGGGGTCTCCGGGATCATACCCTGGGCTGCAGGTGGCACTAAATCGCAGTGCCACCAGGGCTGCCTGAGGTATTTTATTTTGCTCATGAGTTTTTCAGTGTGGAAGTTGGACAGGCTCTGCAGGGTGATTCTTAGCACATGTAATTTTGTCAAATGTCAGCGGGGGCTGGAGTCATCTGAAGGCTCTAGTGGGCTGAATGTGCTTACTCACATGTTGGCAGTTATTCCTGGCTGGCAGCTAGTAGCTCAGCCATGGGCCTACCTGTGGCCTTTTCAGCCTCGTGGTCTCAGGGTGGTTGCACTTCCTACATTATGGCTACTCCCTTCAGAATAAGTGTCCCAAGAGCACCAGGTGGAAGCTGGTGGCTTTTTCTAGCCTAGTCTCAGAAATTCCATGATATCATTCCTGCTCCACTCTATAGGTTGAAGCAGTCATGAACCTGCCTGCATTCAAGGGAGGAGGGACATAAATCCTGAGTTTCGATGAGAGGGGAGGCCACGTCACACTATAAAAAAGCATATGGGATGGGCGATATTATAGGGGTTGTCATCAGAAAACATAAGCTGCCACAGCTGGTAACTGTCACATGTTTGTTTTTTTCAGATTTACTATTGGTATCATTTTGTCAAGTGCCAGAACAAATCCCAAATGCTTGATACTTCATTTCATTTCATTTCATTTCATTTCATTTCATTCCATTCCATTCCATTCCATTCCATTCCATTCCATTCCATTCCATTTTAAAAGATTTATTTATTTGAGAGAGAGAGAATGCACGCACAAGTGGGAGGGGCAGAGGGAGAGGGAAAGAGAGAATCTCAAGTGGACTCCACACTGAGCACAGAGCCTGATGTGGAGCTTAATCCCAGGATCCTGACGTCATAACCTGAGCTGAAACCAAGAGTCTAGTGCTTAACCAACTGAACCATCCAGGTGCCCCCTCTTGGTATTTTAAATAGGTTTGCAGAGGATTTATAAATTAATTTAGGGAGAATTAAAAACTTTATGGTATTGGATCTTCCTATACAAGGACATGGTATAATTTTACTTTTTTTGTGTGTGTGTCCTGTGGGAGAGCTGTCAGGTTCTTTTCTTTTTTTTGGGGGGTGGGTGGGTGGGTGGGTTTTATTTATTTATTCATGAGATACACACAGAGAGAGGCAGAGACACAGGCAGAGGGAGAAGCAGGCTCCATGCAGGGAACCTGACATGGGACTCGATCCCAAGTCTCTAGGATCACACCCTGGGCCAAAGACGGTGCTAAACTGCTGGGCCACTGGGGCTGCCCATGGTTTATCTTTTTAAGTGCATTTTTCCTGTTTATCTTTTTATTTACTTATTTATTTATTTTGTTAATTTGGGTGTGTCTGTGTGGTGTTTCCCTTCTGGTACATTGGATTGTTTAGAGTCCACGTTTAGTTTTTCTAGTGGCTATTCATCCAAACCTATGTATTTGCTATATACGACGTTCTATTTCTTAGCTTAGCAATTCTTAAATTGTATCTATTGTTTTCTTGTCATGAAAGTGGAATAAAACACCCACATTTTCCCTTCTACCTCCTGAGTTTTGTATCTCATATGCATACTTTTAGGGTTTTTTTTTGTTTTGTTTTTTGGTTACATTTTACTTTCACAGAGCAACCTGAAAGCTCTCTTTCTAGGTTTACCAATGCTAGGCCCTCTCTTAGTAACTGTGAGACACATGAGGAAATGAGTGCATTTATCCATCTTCCCATTTTCCACTCCATCCTGTCCAATTCAAAAGACTGTTGCTTTTACATTGTCATGTTTAAACATTTACCATCTGTAACCATAGGAAAGAGTTTCTTACTTTCCTCTCTGCAGGAGTCATAGCATTTTTTTTTTTTTTTTTTGAATCTCTGGGATGACATGGAGGTGTTAGGGAAAATTCCTTTTAGTCTCTGGAAGTTACCTTCAGCTGTTTCCCTTCTGCCTCATTTCTGAGTTAGTGGCCTTTAGTGAGATTGTTGGGGATTTTATTTACTTGATGCTCTCTTGCTTCCTGCTTCCAAGTGTGTAGGGCTGGGGGCTCTGAGGACCTGCTGTGTAGTGCAGAGGCTTGGCAGCAGCTTTGCTCTATTGTTAGATTTTTGGGAAAGGATATTTTGGTATTGCTTTTCTTTTTTTTTTAATAAATTTATTTTTTATTGGTGTTCAATTTACCAACATACAGAATAAAACCCAGTGCTCATCCCATCAAGTGCCCCCCTCAGTGCCCGTCACCCATTCACCCCCACCCCCTGCCCTCCTCCCCTTCCACCACCCCTAGTTCGTATCCCAGAGTTAGGAGTCTTTATGTTCTGTCTCCCTTTCTGATATTTTCCACACATTTCTTCTCCCTTCCCTTAAATTCCCTTTCACTATTATTTATATTCCCCAAATGAATGAGAACATATAATGTTTGTCCTTCTCCGATTGACTTACTTCACTCAGCATAATACCCTCCAGTTCCATCCACGTTGAAGCAAATGGTGGGTATTTGTCGTTTCTAATGGCTGAGTAATATTCCATTGTAGACATAAACCACATCTTCTTTATCCATTCATCTTTTGATGGACACCGAGGCTCCTTCCACAGTTTGGCTATTGTGGACATTGCTGCTAGAAACGTCAGGGTGCAGGTGTCCCCATGTTTCATTGCATCTGTATCTTTGGGATAAATCACCAGCAGTGCAATTGCTGGGTCGTAGGGCAGGTCTATTTTTAACTCTTTGAGGAACCTCCACACAGTTTTCCAGAGTGGCTGCATCAGTTCACATTCCCACCAACAGTGTAAGAGCGTTCCCCTTTCTCTGCATCCTCTCCAACATTTGTGGTTTCCTGCCTTGTTAACTTTCCCCATTCTCACTGGTGTGAGGTGGTATCTCATTGTGGTTTTGATTCTTATTTCCCTGATGGCAAGTGATGCATTTTCTCATGTGCATGTTGGCCCTGTCTATGTCTTCCTCTGTGAGATTTCTCTTCATGTCTTTTGCCCATTTCATGATTGGATTGTTTGTTTCTTTGGTGTTGAGTTTAATAAGTTCTTTATAGATTTTGGAAACTAGCCCTTTATCTGATATGTCATTTGCAAATATCTTCTCCCATTCTGTAGGTTGTCTTTGAGTTTTGTTAACTGTATCCTTTGCTGTGCAAAAGCTTCTTATCTTGATGAAGTCCCAATAGTTCATTTTTGCTTTTGTTTCTTTTGCTTTCGTGGATGTATCTTGCAAGAAGTTACTGTGGCCGAGTTCAAAACGGGTGTTGCCTGTGTTCTCCTCTATGATTTTGATGGACTCTTGTCTCACATTTAGATCTTTCATCCATTTTGAGTTTATCTTTGTGTATGGTGAAAGAGAGTGGTCTAGTTTCATTCCTCTGCATGTGGATGTCCAATTTTCCCAACACCATTTATTGAAGAGACTGTCTTTCATCCAATGGATAGTCTTTCCTCCTTTATCAAATATTAGTTGACCATAAAGTTCAGGGTCCACTTCCGGGTTCTCTATTCTGTTCCATTGATCTATGTGTCTGTTTTTGTGCCAGTACCACACTGTCTTGATGACCACAGCTTTGTAGTACAACCTGAAATCTGGCATTGTGATGCCCCCAGCTATGGTTTTCTTTTTTAAAATTCCCCTGGCTATTCGGGGTCTTTTCTGATTCCACACAAATCTTAAAATAATTTTTTCTATCTCTCTGAAGAAAGTCCATGGTATTTTGATAGGGATTGCATTAAACGTATAAATTGCCCTGGGTAACATTGACATTTTCACAATATTAATTCTGCCAATCCATGAGCATGGAATATTTTTCCATCTCTTTGTGTCTTCCTCAATTTCTTTCAGAAGTGTTCTATAGTTTTTAGGTTATAGATCCTTTACCTCTTTGGTTAGGTTTATTCCTAGGTATCTTATGCTTTTGGGTGCAATTGTAAATGGGATTAACTCCTTAATTTCTCTTTTTTCAGCCTCATTGTTAGTGTATAGAAATGCCACTGATTTCTGGGCATTGATTTTGTATCCTGCCACGCTACCAAATTGCTGTTTGAGTTCTAGCAATCTTGGGGTGGAGGCTTTTGGGTTTTCTATGTAGAGAGTATCATGTCATCGGCGAAGAGGGAGAGTTTGACTTCTTCTTTGCCAATTTGAATGCCTTTAATGTCTTTTTGTTGTCTGATTGCTGAGGCGAGGACTTCCAGTACTATGTTGAATAGCAGTGGTGAGAGTGGACATCCCTCTCTTGTTCCTGACCTTAGGGGAAAGGCTCCCAGTGCTTCCCCATTGAGAATTACATTTGCTGTGGGCTTTTCGTAGATGGCTTTTAAGATGTCGAGGAAAGTTCCCTCTATCCTTACACTCTGAAGAGTTTTGATCAGGAATGGATGCTGTATTTTGTCAAATGCTTTCTCTGCATCTAATGAGAGTATCATATGGTTCTTGGTTTTTCTCTTGCTGATATGATGAATCACATTGATGGTTTTACAAGTGTTGAACCAGCCTTGTGTCCCGGGGATAAATTCTACTTGGACATGGTGAATAATTTTCTTAATGTACTGTTGGATCATACTGGCTAGTATCTTGTTGAGAATTTTTGCATCTGTGTTCATCAGTGATATTGGTCTGTAATTCTCCTTTTTGGTGGGGTCTTTTTCTGGTTTCGGAATTAAGGTGATGCTGGCCTCATAGAACGAATTTGGAAGTACTCCATCTCTTTCTATCTTTCCAAACATCTTTAGTAGAATAGGTATGGTTTCTTCTTTAAACGTTTGATAGAATTCCCATGGGAAGCCATCTGGCCCTGGACTTTTGTGTCTTGGGAGGTTTTTGATGACTGCTTCAATTTCCTCCCTGGTTATTGTCCTGTTCAGGTTTTCTATTTCTTCCTGTTCTAGTTTTGATAGTTTGTGGCTTTCCAGGAATGTGTACATTTCTTCTAGATTGCCTAATTTTTTGGCGTATAGCTGTTCATAATATGTTTTTAAAATCGTTTGTATTTCCTTGGTGTTGGTAGTGATCCCTCCTTTCTCATTCATGATTTTATTAATTTGAGTCTTCTCTCTCTTCTTTTTAATAAGGCTGGCTAATGTTTTATCTAACTTATTAATTCTTTCAAAGAACCAACTCCTGGTTCTGTTGATCTGTTCCACAGTTCTTCTGGTCTCGATTTCGTTGAGTTCTGCTTGAATCTTTATTAACTCTCTCCTTCTGCTGGGTGTAGGATCTATTTGCTGTTTTTTCTCTAGCTCCTTTATGTGTAAGGTGAGCTTTTGTATTTGAGTTCTTTCCAGTTTTTGAATGGATGCTTGTATTGCGATGTATTTCCCCCTTAGGACTGCTTTTGCTGCGTCCCAAAGATTTTGAACAGTTGTATCTTCATTCTCATTAGTTTCCATGAATCTTTTTAATTCTTCCTTAATTTCCTGGTTGACCTTTTCATCTTTTAGCAGGATGGTCCTTAACCTCCACGTGTTTGAGGTCCTTCCAAACTTCTTGTTCTGATTTAGTTCTAATTTCAAGGCATTATGGTCTGAGAATATACAGGGGACTATCCCGATCTTTTGGTATCGGTTCAGACCTGATTTGTGACCCAGTATGTGGTCTATTCTGGAGAAAGTTCTGTGTGCACTTGAGAAGAATGTGTATTCAGTTGAGTTTGGATGTAAAGTTCTGTAGATATCTGTGAAATCCATCTGGTCCAGTGTATCATTTAAAGCTCTCGTTTCTTTGGATATGTTGTGCTTAGAAGACCTATTGAGGGTAGAAAGAGCTAGATTGAAGTCACCAAGTATAAGTGTATTATTACCTAAGTATTTCTTCACTTTGGTTATTAATTGATTGATATATTTGGCAGCTCCCACATTCGGGGCATAAATATTGATGACTGCTAGGTCATCTTGTTGGATAGATCCTTTCTGTGTGATATAGTGTCCGTGTTCATCTCTCACTGCAGTCTTCGGGGTAAATTTAGTTTGTCTGATATAAGCATGGCTACCCCTGCTTTCTTTTGAGGACCATTTGAATGGTAAATGGTTCTCCAACCTTTTATTTTCAGGCTGTAGGTGTCCTTCTGTCTAAAATGAGTCTCTTATAGACAGCAGATAGATGGGTCCTGCTTTTTTATCCAGTCTGAAACCCTGCACCTTTTGATGGGGTCATTAAGCCCGTTCACGTTCAGAGTTACTATTGAAAGGTATGAGTTTAGGGTCATCATATTATCTATTCAATCCTTGTTTTTGTGGACTGTTCCATTGAACTTCTTCTTAAAGGGGAATTTAAGAGTCCCCCTTAATATTTCTTGCAGCGCTGGTTTGGCGGTCACATATTCTTTCAGTTCCTGCCTATCTTGGAAGCTCTTTATCTCTCCTTCCATTTTGAATGAGAGCCTTGCTGGATAAAGTATTCTTGGTTGCATGTTCTTCTCATTTAGGACCCTGAATATATCCTGCCAGCCCTTTCTGGCCTGCCAGGTCTCTGTGGAGAGATCTGCTGTTACCCTAATACTCCTCCCCATAAAAGTCAGGGATTTCTTGTCTCTTGCTGCTTAAGGATCTTCTCTTATCTTTGGAATTTGCAAGCTTAACTATTAAATGTTGAGGTGTTGAATGGTTTTTATTGATTTTAGGCAGGGAATATTTCTATTTCCTGGATCTAAATGCCTGTTTTCCTTCCCAGATTCGGAAAGTTTTCAGGTGTGATTTGTTCAAATACATATTCTGGCCCTCTGGCCCTTTCAGCGCCCTTGGGAACCCCAATTAAAGGTAGGTTTTTCTTCCTCAGGCTGTCGTTTATTTCCCTTAATCTGTCCTCATGGTCTTTTAATTGTTTGTCTCTTTTTTCCTCAGTTTCCCTCTTTGCCATCAACTTGTCTTCTATGTCACTCACTCGTTCTTCCACCTCGTTAACTCTCGTCGTTAGGACTTCTAGTTTGGATTGCATCTCTTTCAATTGATTTTTAATTTCTGCCTGATTGGATCTAAATTCTCTGGTCATGAAGTCTCTTGAGTCCTTTATGCTTCTTTCTAGAGCCACCAGTAGCTGTATAATAGTGCTTCTGAATTGGCTTTCTGACATTGAATTGTAATCCAAATTTTGTATCTCTGTGGGAGAGAGGACTGTTTCTGATTCTTTCTTTTGAGGTGAGTTTTTCCTTGTAGTCATTTTGCTCAGTGCAGAGTGGCCAAAAACAAGTTGTATTGGGAGTAGGAGAAAAAGAGAGGAGAGAAAGAAGGAAAGAAAAGAGAAAAAGAAAAAAGAAAAAAGGAAGAAAAAAAAGAAGGAAAAGAGAAAAATAAAGGGAAAAAAAGGGGTGGGGGAAGCAAAGAAATCAAAAAGCAGAAAAACAAAACAAAACAAAACAAAAACAACAACCAAAAAACAACCCACGGGGGAGTAACTTCTGATTCAGTATACTTTGAGTCCCTTGACTTCCCCTGGAACTTGTCCATCTAGCTGCTGTTCTGGGGTAGGGGCCTGTTGTGCTGATTTTCAGGTGTTAGCACTTGGGGGAGCTGCTCTACCCCCTGCCTGGTGCAGGGCTCAGAGGGGTTGTTTACCCCGTGAGGCCCCAGGAGGAACACCCCCAGTGGCGGTGGCCAGCTCTGGAGCCCTGGAGTCAGCTCCCGCAGTAGCTACAGAGCTCTCCGTCTGCAGGGGCCTGGAGCCTCCGGGAAGGGGCCGCTGATCTGCTCAGCTCGGGACAGGAGTGTCCTTGCGGTCCTGGGTCCTCCTGGCCTCTGCCTGTCCTGGGGGAGGCCGGATCCTGGGCTGTGTCCCGGCGCCCTGTGTTCCCGGGCCTGCGCTGTTGGATTCGTGCTCCTGGCCGTGCAGCCCCTTCTGCGGAGCCGCCGCCTGAGCCCCTCCCGGCTGCTCCCGGGTCCAGCCGTGCGCTGCAGCCCTTTAGGGAGCTCGGCGCGCTCTCCCTGGGGGCAGGTGTCTGTTACTATCCCAGGGAGTCTGAGGGCATCCCCGCCCTCCTGGGTCCTGCTCTAACTCCCTGCGAGTGCCTTTCCACCCGGGAAGATTGGTGAAGCTCCTGCTTCTCCGGGAGGGGGCTCTCCTGTCCTGGGGACACTCGCCCCGGCCTCAGCCCGGCTCCTTGCGGGGCCCCTCCCCCTTGGAGGCCTTTTGTTTCTTCATTTCTTTTTTCCCATCTTCCTACCTTGGTAGAAGCGAGAACTCTTCTCACTGTAGCATTCCAGCTGTTCTCTCTTTAAATCTCAGGCCGAATTAGTAGACTTTCAGGATAATTTGAAGGTCATCTAGGTAATTTGGTGGGGACAGGTGATTTGGGGACCCTACTCTTCCACCATTGCCCCTCCTCGGGTATTGCTTTTCACTGTGCCATCTCCCCCCCCCCTTTTTTTTTCTATAAAGAGGCATTTGACAATTCAGTACATACTGCTTTAAGTGCAATACTCCCATCATTGTCTTTTTATAGAAAAGAACCACTTAGATTAAAAAAAAAAGACTTTAATAGATAGATAAGAACTGTATCCTGTGACTCACAGTGGAGTTTCATTTGATCTTAGCCCAAAAGGCCAAGAAGCAATTCATAGTGAAGCTTTAAGCAGAAAGTTGCTTTACTCTGAATATAGCTCCTAGGCCTGCCTGCTCAGCATGTGAATAATAAAGCACATAGGTGGGATATGACTCAGGATTCTTCATTGCAAGAAGTAGAGTCCATTTTAACCAGTGCCTCAGAACTCCATGTAGCAAGGACCAGTGCCAAGACCCAAGCACCAGGCTAGGACATGTGAAGACAGCTTTGCAACCACCACTCAGCACAGACACCCCAGCTTGCTCAGACTGAGTGCCAGTAGCTTTGAAACTACTGCCTCTCTCCCTCCTCTGCTTGTGCCCACTGTCTCATGCTGCTCACCTGTCAGCAAAGCCAAGTCACGAGCTTGAGCCCTTGATGCCTGGCAAGGCTGGATGACCTCTTACTTCTACCTTGGGGACATTCTCCAGATGTAGGAAGGGTGTTTAGATGATGCTAGGTGTCACAAATTTAACAAAAACTACTACTATGATAGTGTTGTGTGTAGTCACAGGGGAGGGAGCATGCCAGGAAGGAGAGTGCATCAGGCTGGAATTGAGGAACTTCCACTGCTTCCATGGTGTCTTATATTTATTAGTTCTGTGGCTGTGGGCAGAAAATTTACTCTCTTTGACCTCAAGTTCTTCATCTGTTAAAAGGGGCTCAGGAAGGGTGATGTCTTGCATCCCTTCCAGCATGTGTAAGACCCTTTGTAAATCTTTGCTGCTTGCATGCATGAATGAATGAGACTTATCAGATGGCCATGGAGAAAGACAAATGAGCACAAAGAGACATTGGGATTAGATGGCTTAACTTTTGGTTATGAATTTTTTTTTAAATCAGTGTGATTTGAAAGTCCTGGAAATTCTTCGCATTTGAGCTTTTTTTTTTTTTTTAAAAAGTTGATTTATGGTAAGAACAGGGAAGCAAAAAGTTATCGAGAAAGGTTCAATGAAAATGAATTATTAATGATTATCTTAGCATTTAGAACATTAGAATTTTTATTTGCTTTGGTAGCTGTCAGACTTTAAGATACGATAGCATCCATATAAAATAATGGGAAAGATCCTTTCCTAAGTGAGTTAAATTATTTATAATACTTGCTTTTGCAGTAGATGGAATAAATGGTATTTATTGAGTGAGTACCCAGAGGAATTTAGCTTCTCCATCATCTTTGGTAGAATTTTCTCATTGTCAGCTCAATTTTATTTTTTATTTTTTATTTTATTTTATTTTTTTTTTGTCAGCTCAATTTTAATTATGTGCTGGCTTTCCCTTAATTTTGTTTTTCTTGGTTAAGAGTGGGAGAAAGTGAGGGAAGATTATTTCTAACTTGTCTTCCTCAGGTGGGTATTATAAAAGTTGTCCCATATCTAAAGGACCTTGTGATTTTTACATAAAAGATGTTAAGTATATGTAGCAGAGGAAGAGTCTAGATATGTCTTCATAGAAAATCTAGATGTATCTGATGGTTCCGTGCAGGTTAGCAGAGGGATAATGTCCATGAGGCTGAGAAGCAATCACAGGACTGTGGTCTCTGCTGTAGGTGCCTCACAGAACCCATTTCTCCTTTGTTACCCCTAATTCCCTTTTCTGTTCTTAGGATTGACTCTACTTCTAACTCCATGAATGAATCCTGGATAATTGTGTTATCCCATTATCTTGCAATACAATGTGTTAAAGGAATGAACAATTTCAGTCAGTGTGAAAGAGTGAATTCCAGGACCTAAATGGAAGTTTCCAGAAAAAGAGTCTTGCTTCCCCTAATATGAAGTTAAGAGACTGGAAATCACTACAGATATTTAATCCTGGTAATAGGAAACCCTGAAGATTTCTGTGTAAATCCCAGGGATGATGCTGATGCCACAGAAGCAGAGGATAAGGTAGAAAAGACTTGGGACTCTAGTGACAGTTGAGCTCCTGGTTCAAGCATGCCCTAAAGACAGCAGTAGTCTCTGAACTCTTCAGTTATGAGAGGCAGTAGGTTTTCTTTATTTTATGTGTGAATGTGTGATTGAATATTTCAAGCATGTAGACAAGAGGGTAATACAACAAATTCCCATCTTTTATAATGAAAAGTATAACTCTTTTTTACTTGTATCAAACTACAGTTCCTTTCCCAAGAGAATGAAAGCACAACAAATAGTGTTGGAAGTATCTTCTGATCCTTCTGTACAATCTCCAACTTATGATGGTTGACTTACAATGTTGCAACTTTATGACGATGCAAAAGTGATATGCATTTAACAGAAACTTTACTTTGAATTTTGATTTTTTCCCCGATTAGCTGTATGTAGTATGATCCTCTGGGAGTGGCAGCGAGCCACAGCTCCCAGTCAGCCAGGTGATCCTGAGTGTAAACAGCGGGCACACTTAACCACCATTCTGCACCTGTACAACCATTCTGTTCTTCACTTTCAGTACAATAGTCAGTAATTACATGAGATGTTCAACACTTCATTAGAAAATGGCCTTTGTGTTGGATGATTTTGCCCAACTGTAGGCTAATGTGAATGTTCTGAGCACATTTAAGGTGGGCTAGGCTAAGCTATGATGTTTGGTAGGGCTAGATTATTTAAGTGCATTTTGACTTAGAATATTTCCAAGTTATAATAGGTTTATTGGGACATAACACCACTGTAAATTGAGGGAGGTACGTACTGCTATTATCCTTTCTCTTTCAATAATTTTGTCAGAATGTGTCTTGGTGTGACACACACATTTTTTTCCCCTTTTCCCAGAGATAGTGTGCCCTTTCAATACAGTAGTTAATTTAATTTATTTCAAAAAAATTGTGATTAAATGCCCATAACATAAAAGTTAACATTTTAACCATTTTTGCTGTATAGCTCCATACAACTTCCTATTCTCCTCACCCCTCAGTCTCTGGCAGCCACCATTCTACTTTTTGTCTCTGAATTTGACTACTCTAAGTGCCTCATATTAGTGGAATCATACATGTTTGTATTTTTGTGAGTGATGTTTGTCCTTTAGCATAACATCCTCAGGGTTGGTCCATGTTGAACATGTGTCAGACTTTCCTTCATTTCTTTTTTTTTTTTAATTTTTATTTATTTATGATAGTCACACAGAGAGAGAGAGAGAGGCAGAGACACAGGCAGAGGGAGGAGCAGGCTCCATGCACCGGGAGCCCGATGTGGGATTCGATCCCGGGTCTCCAGGATTGTGCCTTGGGCCAAAGGCAGGCGTTAAACCGCTGCGCCACCCAGGGATCCCCTTTCCTTCATTTCTAAGCCTGAATAATATTCCATTGTTGGCTGTATCACATTTTGTTTATTCATTCATCCATTGATGGCCACTTGGGTTGTTTCCACCCTTTGGCTGTTGAGAATAATGCTGCTGTGAACATGAAAATACAGGTATGTTTGAGTTCTGTTTTTACTTCTTTTGTGTATATACTCCAAAGTGAAATTGCTGGGTCATATGTCATTTCTAGTTTTAATTTTTTTAAGGAACAGCCTAGTGTTTTCCACAATGGCTGCACCATCTTACTTTCCCACTAGCAGAGCACAGGTTTCCAAGTGTCTCCATGTTCTTGCCAGCACTTGTTGATTGATTGATTGATTGATTGATTGATGGTAGTCATTCTGATGGCTGTGAGATGGTACTTCATTGTGGATTCAGTTTGTATTTCTTTAATGATTGGGACTGTTGAGCATCTTTTTTTGTGCTTGTTGGCAGTTTGTAGATCTTTTAGGAGAAACATCTATTCAAGTCCTTGGCTTATTTTATTTATTTTTTAAAAAATTTTATTTATTCATCACACACACACAGAGGCAGAGACACAGGGAGAGGGAGAAGCAGGTGCCCTGCAAGGAGCCCAGTGTGGGATTTGATCCCGGATTGTAGGGTAAGGACCAGAGCTGAAGGCAGATGCTCAACTGCTGAGTCATCCAGGTGTCCCCCTTTGCTTATTTTAAAAACTGAGTCAATATATAGTTTTAAGTATTTTATTTTTTGACCTTTGGGAATGTCTGCATGGATTATAGTTTTTGGTAGCTGTTCTGTTCCCCCTGCCCCCTCCTAGGACTCCTATTATATACTTATGTTGGACTCTCTTTGCTCACCTTCTCTATGGCTTTCTGTTGAATGTTCTTTATCTCTTTTTTCAGTTCCTTTTTATTGTTAAATTTTCCTCTTTTCCATTTCCTAGTTTTATTATTACCTGTGTTTATAGATAGGATAGGTTTCTAGTTTCATCACTCTGGTGTTCCTTCTGTGGTTTTCACAAAGCGACAAACACTTGGGCCATATATTTGGTGAAATTTGCCTTCTCTTTTCTGATCTACCACTTATATGTGGTCCTTCTCCTTCCTTTGCCCCTATTATTCATACTTATAATTTGGTTTCTACTCCCAGTAATTTTGTGTTGCAAATTGGAGTCTGAAGAGCCCCTACAGTGTCATTATTGTTCTTATGCTGGCCGTGGCACTTCCCAGTTTATTATCTGTTGGTGATTTTGGAGTTTTCTGGTTTCCAGGGTCTTCAAATGTTTTATGGCTTTTTCTCCACTACCTTACACATTACATTACTTTGATCTTAAGATCCTTCCTTTATTTTCTCAGTGTCACAGGCTGGGGCTTTTCCTTGGATACTGGGTTGTTAATTTGGGTGCCATTTCAGGCTTTCCAATTTAAATTTCCAACATCAAGTGATCCCACAGTTTGTCATGTCAGAAGTATCTAAAATTTCATTTTTGAGATAGCATGGGGTTGTGATAAAAGCAGCAGTAGCCTCATCAAGTGTTGATTCAGTGAAACTTCACTGACTGGTAATGATGCAGCATTATTACAAATATTTTCAGTGTTTCTCAAGGTTAAATGTGTTTTCTTTTTGGGTGAGCACAGTCAAGGACACAAATCTTAAACATGTTAAACAATGTTTGGATATCATTAGGATTAATATTGGAAGCTATTTTCACTTGTTAATAGTAGGAGGTTGAATTTACAGTACTCATATGTGACTTAAAAAATCTGTTATTCTACCTCCACCAGAAGAGTTTGCAATGGGTTAATAATAAACTGTGCAAGACAAGGTGGACTTTGGCAAGTACCTTCATTGTGGCAAAAATGACTTGGTTCATCACGCAATAAATTACTGTAGCATAAAACCTGGGATATACCTTCTGTTACAAAGACCACTCTTTATTAAGCAGCATCTTTGTAGAAAAAAGAAACACTATAATAAATGTAGCTTCCATAGGGTATCTAACCGTTGGTAGCTACATTTATCCCCAATATCATACTGTTGCATCTGTAACATCACAGAGTTTGAGTTATGTAAGCTCTCTTCTCATTCACAGGATAATTTTTTATCTCTTTGGTCGTTGATGGTTGTATTGGCAGCCTTTATCAAGATGCTTGCTTCTTCCGTGCTCATGTTCATGACCTCTTCTACCCTTTTGGAATGGATAGCACAATTTCAAGGCATATTGAAGATTACAAGATGCCTACATTTCTTCTTTGATTAAGCCTTGAATTTTGCTTTTTCCATAACTGCATTGTGCGGCTGTGATAATTAAACAGCTGCTCTGGAAAATCAGCTGGAACTTTGGACAGAGAAATGTCACAGTGCCCCAGCCAGTCCCACCAACTTGTCCTGACTTTGAGCATTTTATGATGTATCCAAAAGATTTGGCAGTTGTTGCTTATTTTAATTGGACAGCTTAGCCACATGAAAGGCAACTTTTTGTCCCCACGATAATGGTTAGTTTTAGTTCTGTGTCATTGTATAATCTTTTTGAATATGTTTCTTGAGACAGTAGGCCTTCAAGTTTCAGGTCATATCAACCACCTGGTACCACCAGTGCAGATACATGTACTGATACCTCTTATGCCTTGGTAAGTTTATACCAACATAGGCCATTAGAGCAGCTAGTCAGCTTATACCCTCACATGGCAGGTAGCAGATTTTTTTTAAAAAAGATTTTATTTATTTATTCATGAGAGACACAGAGAGAAAGAGAGGGGCAGAGATAGGCAGAGAGAGAAGCAGGCTCCATGCACGGAGCCCGATGCGGGACTCTATCCTCGGTCTCCAGGATCACACCCTGGACCGAAGGCAGCGCCAAACTGCTGAGCCACCCAGGCTTGCCAGGTAGCAGATTTCTTTCCAGAAATGGGATGAGGCACCTCAACATCAGGTGAAGAAACACTGGGGTAAAACTTAGGGAAATTCAGTACCCCCTCTACTCTGAAGCAGACATAACACCTTACTCCAGTAAAGATCTCTCTTGCTGATTTTCCTGGGGAATTATACTCATAATATTATAGGGAAGGTTTTGTTTTCCTTAACTCAGGCCAACTACAGCAGTCTTCTTCTGCTGACCAGTGGCCAGTCCTGACTACCATTAGTTACTTAAAAAACAGTGTATATTTTTCAATTTGAAAAGAAATTGAAAAATTGTGGTAAAATAGACGTAACAAAAGGTAGAAATACCCCAAGTGTCCACTGATGGATGCATGGCTAACAAAATGTGGTCTATCCATACAATGGAATATTATTCAGTCTTAAAATGGAAGGAAATTCTGACACTTGCTACAACATGGATGAACCTGGAGGACATTATGAACGGGTGAAAGAAGCCCATTACAAAAGGACAAATACTGTATGATTCCACTTACATGAGGTTCCTAAATTGTCAGATTCATAAGGCAGAAAGTTGGGGGCATAGGAGGAGGGGAACTGGGGCATTTAGCATCTGAAGAGTTCAGAGCATCAGTTTTGCAAGATGAAACAAGTTCTGTGGATGGATGGATGGTGGTGATGGTTTGCAAAACAGTGTCAATGTACTTAATGACACAACTATATGCTTAAAATTAAAAAACATTTTTTTTAAAAATAAAAAAATTAATAATTAAAAAAACCCCAAGAAATTAGGTCTGTTATTTGAATGAGATAAAAATACAGTGCACTTCATTTAAAACCAAAAGCAGGGGGAGCATGGGTGGCTTAGTTGGTTAAACATCTATCTGCCTTTGGCTCAGGTGATCGCAGGGTCCTGGGATTGAGCCTCACATCGGGCATCCTGTTCCTCAGAGAGCCTGCTTCTCCCTCTCCGTCTTTTGCTCCCCTTGCTTGTCCACTCTCTCTCTCTCTCTCTCTCTCTGTCAAATAAATACAGTCTTTAAAAAACAAACAAACCCAAAGCAGAACCATTGAATTCAGGAAACTAAAAAAATAAAAGATGAGTTTTTTTAAAGGCCTATTTTTGCTTTCACACGTGTAATAATTCTCATCGTGTCAGCCCTGGTCAGCAATGTAACATGCATTTCTCTCATTTCTGGCTGGTCCTGGATAAAATACCTACTCTCTAGCTGGCTTTCGAGATGCCTCTCTGGTCTGGTTTGGCAGCCCACCCCTCAGACTGTCCTGTGCGGCTCCTGTGTGCTTTCCATGCCCAGCCCCCTCAAACCCTGCCTGTTCCCTCCAGTTACAGGATATTTGTGCCTCTTCTTCCCTTGGTCTAGAAAACCTCTTTACCAAGACTGAGGTGTATAACTCTTTACTGAAGCTGGACTCCAAGCTCTCAGAACTCCTTTTTATGCTTCATGTCTTACCTTTTAGTTGCTTTCAGAGAGGGCTCTGCTTGGCCCCTGACTCCTCCTTTTGCTATGAGAACCCGAGCCCTCACCCCACCCCATTCCTTGGCCCACCCAGGCCTCCTCTCCTACACTGTCCTCTCTCCTTGCTTTGTCTTTTCAACTCCTTTTACTATCAAAATTCACTTCCACTGATTCTTTGTCTTCTCCCCCACCCCCACCCCTCGGAGCATAGGCTCCCTAAGGCAGGGGTCTTTCAGGAAGTGTATCCACCTGTCTCGAGGACCAGGCTTGGCTCATGGCAGGTGCTCAGTAGGGATTTACAGAATAAGCCAATGAACAGATGAAATGGGCTTTGATTCCTGCAGACATACTAACTCTGCATCCACTGTCTAGCTTCCAGAGGTGGATCAGTGGGTCTTTATCAGTTTGTGATGCCTTTTATAGTCAGTATAGGTCTGTGAATACTTGGTGGTTTGTGATCATCAGGCCAGGAATCCTGTTGATACCTAAGGATTGCTCTGGCTTTGTCATCTTGAGATGCCAAGTTGATTCTTTTTAATGGGCTTTGTTATTTTAAAAAAGATTTTCCTCACATCCTCAGACAGATTCTGTGTCTAGTCCAGTGGTCTCTAGAATATCATTAGGATCAACTATTCAAGGCTGTAGGACTACTTTGTTGCCTACCTTTCACTTATTTTATGGATTGCTTTTTTATTCTTAACGTTCAGAGAAAACTGTTAAAAATTCCAATGGTATCGTCTATCACTATGAGTCCTAGTTGGCTTAAGCAATTCCTCGATCACACTGTTTAAGGGAGATTACATGTGCAGTTTGTAGGGTTACATCACTTTACAAATGGCATCTTAAATGCTTAAGAGCAAGAGAGTTGGTGATTACTTTTATCATGTCAAGGAGACAAGCAAAGTCTTAGGACTTTCTCTCTTGACATGTTGTAACTCTTGATGTATTCTTTTAAGATGACTATATTACTATAAAAGTAGACACATATCTAACTGTCTTGGCTTGGTTTCCCCCTGGGATTGTGATGTTTCCCCTTTCTCTTGGCTGGTGCTTAGAAACAATTTCATGGAGTCATGGTGGGTGAAAATAGAGTTGACAGGTTTGCATTTGAATGCTTTCCTTTGGACTCTGAGGTCTTTTTTCTTTCATTGAAACTGGAAGACTCTTGGTATGGCTCCCAGAAAAGCTGGGGTGTCAGAAGAGTGGGGTATGGGGAACCAATAGGCCATGGGCTTCAGCTGTCAGGTGTGACTCAGACCAAGAAGTCCCCTTGAGGCCAGGGTACACTTGAGCAACTGGCCCACACTGGCCACACTTGCTTAGACCTTGTCTTGGGAGCCAATGACTGAGGGCAAAGTGACAGCAGTGTCGGCAGCAAGCAACTGCAGCATGGTGGGCTTCCCAGGCAGTATTGCAGTGGCACAAGGGTGTGCCTACATCTAGCCCTGGGAGTTCCATCTGAGCTGTCTGCTGCTCAGTGATAGCACTGAATCCCCTCCTTCTCTGGGTGGGATTAGGGGCCTGGTGCTTGGCTTTGTGGCCCTCAGGATTTCCTTTTGCCTTCCTAGGGATTGTGCGTGTCATCCAATATTCTCTAGGCAAGTTACATTTTCCACTTTGGTCAGCCCACCTGTGTTCTCTTGCTTTCACACAAAAGCGCAGAATAATACCATGCTGGAAGAAGTGGACTCAGGCTGTCCAAAATCTGGACAGTGGTAGCAGGCCACCTGAGAATTCACCCAGGTTAGGGCAGAAGGCTAGGCAGTTCAACCAAGATGAAGTGATAGGTTTCTGACAGTCTGTGGCAGGTGTAGGGGTGCCAGTTTTCAGATTATTACATCCGATCACCCACAGCAAGAGGTGAACCTGAAGGCACAGAAGGTGACCTTGGGAGATGGAAGAGGGAGAGGTGTCTGAGGAAGTCAAGGACTGAGGAAGACTGGAGAAGAGCTGGTTGCTTCTAATGGTTTGTCAGGTTGGAGAACAGGGAAGATGAGCCCAAGGTCTTCAACTTTCTGCTTTCACCATGGCCTGATCATGAAGGATTTTCTATGATTGCACTGAAACAAAGGGGTGTATGTGCGTGTGTGCATGTGTACACTAAAAGAGAATTGCTGGGAGATTCGAAGTGTGACCCTTATGGTTGCTGATCACACCAGCAGATATGTTTGCAGCCTTGCCTGCCTCTTGTTTGAGGAAGATCATGTTGGAATGTGGAGGAAGATTTGGAAGACAAACCCCACGGTCAGTCCCTGCTCAGCTATCTTTGCCAACTGAAGCAGGTTCTGGTCTGCCTCACTTGAACACCTCATCTGGGAGGCCAAGTTTACTCATGCTTCTATCCCACCACCCCTTATCATATCCAGACTTGAGTCAGACCTAGCAGGGCAGGTTAGTGTAGCTGCTATTACAGAGTCCACTAGGAGAAAGCTTACATACCAATTGAACTTGGATTTTGCTGATTTACATAGATGCAAATTTGGCTAATGTATGCATGATTAGAATCCAAGGGTGCTAAACCAAGGAGGGACGGGCATAATTTTAGACTTTGCCAAATTTATCAGTGTGGGTGGACTTCCTCCAAAAAGAGCTTAAATCCCACACTGATCTGTAATCCATTGATTCTTTATCTTTCCAGGTCCTTTGTTCCCTCACGTCCTCACCTCCTTCTTTACCCAACCTAATTTCTTCTAACTTACTTTCTGAGGTCAATCATTATCTTACCTCGATTGTTTGCCCCTTTACCTCCCTTGCTCTTTTCTTTCTTCATTGTACTCTTTTGGCAAAACTCCAAACCCACTGGATCCTACTCTTTGCTTACTCCATGCGTGAATCTGCCTAGCTATATATGACTGGTACAAAACACAAGACCATGCTACATGGTCTAAATAACCACATTTGTGGGTTGCATATGGTCTAATTTGGTCAGTAGCATACATACCTAATGCATCTATGTTTTTAAGTTCCCGAATCGTGCATGGAGAGTCCTGGGGCGATGGCATTGCACAACTGAAGAGATAGAAAATAGACCCTCCATTTTTTTTTTTTTTTTATGAACAAGCAATATATTTACTTTAATCATTAGATGTGTATTCACTTCCCAATTATTTACAAGTAGGTTGTCTTTTTAGGATTATTAGCTTTGATTACCCGAGTTGCTATTTACTGTTGTCAAAATGGATTATGAAGGGTTAATTAAGTTGCTGTGTTATTTAAAATATATATATTTTTAAAAAACAGACCCAAATTTGGACCTGTTTCTCCTTGCTTCGGCCCACTGTGGTCTGCTGGTGGCTCACTGCTGAAGCAGGTGTAGTGTTTCCTTTCTTTCTCTCCCCAAAGAGAGAACTGAGCTGTGGTCTGCCCGAGTGTGAGGTTCCCTTGCTTTAGGGGAGAAATGTCAGCCTGTTGTTTTTTTACTGGGATGTCAGACCAGCTCATTTGAGAAGGGGGGATTCTGTGGTGAAGATGGCCATAGATGTCGGAAGACAGAATCCCTGCCACAGTGCCTTTACGATGGACCAACTGGACCTGGAATACAAGAGGCTCAAGGGTGACCACGAGTGACCTTTCCCCAGATTTTCTGGGCTGCATAAACTACTTGAGATTCTAATACTACATGATGAAATTGAATTTCTTTCCAGGGGGACAGAGGAGCCTTAGAAGTATATCACTTAGAAAAACTTAGAGAGCTATTTCTTGTCTGAGTCTATCCCAGTGTCTACATCCCTAGTCACTTCTCCAGCTACTGCTTCTCCTTCCCCCCCTGGTTACCACTACATCAGCAGTCCAGAGCACCTCCTTATGGTCCTGATGTCTGATATGTTTAAAGTGAACACTGCTTACTGCAACCAAAATGTGTAATTTTCATGATATAAGAAAAACATGGCTTGGTAGAAACTTTTTTGGAGAGTTGAAGTTTGTTGTGCTGTGGACTTGGGAGCAGATAGATGTGATACATCCAAAGAGAGTGGAGGCCTTTTTAGACCTGCCTGTGCAGCCTTGGGTGAGTCGCTGAGCCTCTATTTCTGCAACTGTGGAGCAGTGATAAGGAGCCTATCTGTGATAAATCCAGTCAGAGAGAATTAACTGAGCTAGTCTGTATGCAGTACATAGAACATGTACCCAGTGCGTGTTATCTCCCCTTGCTCCTACAGAGGTCAGAGTAGCATGGAAGGGTCTGCTGTCTTTGGATGGTAAATATGTCACCAAGTTTCATTTGGATAGTTGAGAATTTTGGCTGTAATCTTGGTCCTTCTATTTAATGCCTTTTATTCTTTTTGTGCATGTGTGAAATGCTAGTGGAATTTATGTATTTTGTAGTCCGAGAATTGCTTTTAATTCTTGGGAAGATCTTGGATTTTGTGAGTTTTAAAATCTAGTCAGGATAAATCCTTTGGGCAGTCTCTCCTGTTTTGTTAAAACAACATAAATCCTTATTTGCTATTACAGTATATATGGAAAGTTTTCACAGTGAAAACTCGGGCTTGAGCATTGGTTTGGCTGAGTCTGGTCAGCCCATTTGTGAAAGTGAGATTTTAGCTTTAGGTTAGAAGATGATGCTGTTTGGCACATCAGTGACCAGTAGTCAGTCTGTGATTGCAGCTTCTCTCAGAAGTTGCTAGAACAGCCGGTGTTGGAGCTACTAAAACAAGTGTGTGGGATGCATCAGTTTTGTGTATCTGCCAGCAGGAAGGTATGACCATGTTTTCTGCCTACGATTCTGAATAGATGCCTAAATCATCAAGAGAATTTGAATACCACAAGTTAGTAACCACTGTCTCCTTCTTGCATAACTACATTTTATCCTTGTAGAATATATTAAAATGTACTTGAAAGTTTTAGTAAACATAGATCACTTCTTGAGCTTTTTGTTTACCAGTGATGTTTTCTGAATAAAATATTTCCTCTTTATCACAGTATAGTGAAATAAATTTAAGTTTGCTATCCATAATGTGGGATAAACATTAGAAATGGAACATTTCAGACAACCTTTTGATCCCCTGGTCCTCTCTACCCCCATGTTTGGCTCTCCTCAGGTGGGCCCTGATTTTTTTCTTTCAGGTTCCAGATCTGTGAGTCAGGAGTCTGTTTGATATCCTTGGCTCTCGTCAAGGTAGAAGATGCTCTTTACCCCTAAAATGGCCTATTTTCCAAGTAGTAAACTCTTTTAATGTGAAATTCTGAATTATTTAAAATTTCATGGTTAGTTTCAAAGTTTGGAATGTCTGTGAGGAGTCCTGGTGAAAAAGATAGGAGACATTTAAAATATGTTTGTTGAATGAATCTTTGGTAGACAGATTTGCCTGCTCCCTTCCCCTCCTAACTCCCCTTCTCAAGGAGAGCCACATGTAAAGAGTTTGCAAAGACAAGAGTGATAAAGAGCCATAAGAGGAAGAGCCATGAATCTGGGATCATGACCTGAGCTGAAGGCAGACATTTAACTGACTGAGCCACCCAGGTGCCCCAATAATATTTTTATTGTATCCCAAAATGAAAGCCCTAGAAAGGGCAGCCTGGGTGGCTCAGTGGTTTAGTGCTGCCTTCAGCCCAGGGTGTGATCCTGGAGACCTGGGATCGAGTCCTACATCAGGCTTCCTGCATCCAGCCTGCTTCTCCCTCTGCCTGTGTCTGTGCCTCTCTCTGTCTCTGTGTCTCTCATGAATAAATAATGGAATCTTTTTTTTTAATACATTTTTATTTATTTATGATAGTCACAGAGAGAGAGAGAGAGAGAGGCAGAGACACAGGCAGAGGGAGGAGCAGGCTCCATGCACCAGGAGCCCGACGTGGGATTCGATCCCGGGTCTCCAGGATCACGCCCTGGGCCAAAGGCAGGCACCAAACCGCTGCGCCACCCAGGGATCCCTAAATGGAATCTTTATAAAAAAAAAAAAAAAGCCCTACAAAGTCCAATGTACTCTCAGTTAGAATTTTAGATAGCATTATAAAGCCCTAAATGTAGTCTAAAAAATAAATGAAAGTAATTTTCAATAAATAATATGTATTTTGATGCTTAGGCAGGTCTCCTACTAAGATATGTAATGAATGACCAGATACTTGCACCTCTTCCCACCATCACCATGGACATGACAGCTGCCCCTGAGGCTGGGATGGGATATGGTGCTGGAGTGGCCTTGTCATCAGTGGCACGATTCTCTGAAATGCTGACCAGCTCTGCGTAAAGGTCTGGACACCCTAGAGTTCCCTCAATTGACCTGGTGGTTGTAGTCCTGGGTAACTCAGTATATATCAGAACAATGGAGAAACTTGTGTTTAAGCATGGAAGAGAATTTCAGGCTGAGATTATTATATAATGATGGGGTGCCTGGGTGGCTCAGTGGTTGAGTGTCTGCCTTCAGCTCAGAGCATGGTCTTGGGATCCCTGGGATCAAGTCCTGCATCAGGCTTCCCACAGGGAGCCTGCTTTTCTCTCTGCCTACATCTCTACCTCTCTCTGTGTCTCTCATGAATAAATAAAATCTTTAAAAAAATAAACAGGTGTTGCAGTCACATTAGCATTTCAAGGTTAGCACCTCTTGTATTGAAGATGGCTGCCATTTCTGGCCTGGCCATCATTTCCCTCATGCCAGGAGTGATACAGTCCTATGATAGCCCAGAGCACCCACAAGAGCCTAGAGAGTTACTACTATAGAGCTGGGAACTTGTTAGGTCCTGTCCCTTGGTGTGAAAAGACTGCTCAAGACAGAACCTGAAGCCTTGTTCTGGAATAAGAATGTATGTTCTGGAGCACGTCCTCCCCACTGAGGTGCCTTCAGCATATCTGAGTGTGGGGAATGTGAGCAGGAAGGGCAGCCCCAGCCAGGACTCCTATAACCGAAAAGGTCCTACTGTACCCAGGGGCCTCTTACGTCACATCAACTTTTCCAGTGGAGACCGAGGTCTACAGAGTGTGTTAAAGCACTCAGGCAAAGGCTGGCAGGGGGGTTTGGCTTACTTCTAGCTCTGCCTCTCTTTTAGTCAGGTGACTTAAATAGAACTCCTTAGCCTCTCTGAGCTTCCATTTTCCTCAGATGCAGAATGAGCATGAAGCCTCCATGCTTCAGAGTTCCTGTGAGATCCGAAATGAGGTGATGTATGTAAATGCTGTGTAAACCCCAAGGTAGAATTCCTATTAGCCCATTGGAACGTAGTCAAATCAGCGACGTCTCTGGATGTCATTCTGTGTAAGACAGGGAGTCAATGTGTATTAGTTACGTCTTTCTATGTTCTATATTTTAATACTTTGACATTTTGGGACCTGGTTGAGCCTAGAGAGATGCCCTTCCCAGTGCTCGCTAACTGCTAGAGTTAACAAATGACTTGTCTACAAGTATGCCTCTCAAGTGCCAACCAGTCAGTCCAGCATGCATATCCCCAAGCACCTGCTCTATTGAGCTCTACACTGTGGGTCACTTTACCTGTCCACCTGCTTTACCCACTCTGGGGTCAGTTACCAGACAACTAGGGACAGCCCCTATACCCAGAGCTGAGTGTAGCTATTCCTAAATCTGTTTACTCTGCCTCACCTGATCCTTCCCATGGAAACCACAACAGAGGCTCTCGCCCATGTGTCCCCCTCTCTCTGCCCCCTGACTGACCCTGGTGCTTCCTCATGTGGCTCTGTGGTGTGCTGTGCCTTCTGTCTCTGGGCAACTGTGAGCAAAACCTCTTCCTTCTCTATGGGGATTTTATTTCTGCATGTCTAACTATACCTGATCAAAAGAAATTCTGGGTCCTCTTAAAACATGGTGCCTGTTCATGCCTGTCCAGAGATTTTCAGTGAGGATAAAGAGAAGAATGCACAGGGGAGCACTTGAAGTCTGAAGACTGGTGTGATGACAATCCTGTGGCCTTTCTAAAGTGGGCTGGGAACAGATCCAGGAGAAAAGTTGAGAATGGATCTCAAATTTATTTTGGGATCATTAGGACTGAGGCATTCTCAGGCTCCTGAGGTGAACACATGGGTCTCTCTTGGTAGGTTCTCTTGGGAATCTTTGCTAAGTGATGATGGCTCAGGCTACAGAAGTAGACACAGTTACCCATGAAAAGCATGTATGATGAGAGGAACTCACGGCTTGAGGACAGAACTCCGGAGAACTATGGGGTCTTATGGAAAACTGGAAGAGAAAATGAAAACAGGAGGCAGAGGAATGGTCCAAGAAGTGGAAGGACAACGAGACAAGAGAAGTGTCACAGGAGCCAGGGGAGGGCGTGGCCAGCAATGCTCTGCACTGCACAGAAGCATGTGTCCTAATTAGGTTTGGTAAGGAAAGGATCAAGGGCAAATTGTTAAGAACAGTGGGGGGCAGAAGCTGGATGATGTAAAGCAGAATTAAGAGGTGGAGAGGGGTGGGAAGGTAGGGGTCAGGCAGGTAGGAATGGAGGCTGGCTTGAGGGAGAGGCCTGACGGGGTTTAATGGTTTTGTGTAGGTTCAGATAGTTGAGGGTGGGGGGTAATGAAGAAACCAGTAGAGAGCCAAGGATCTAGAATATACAGTGAGAGATTTATCTCCACTGGAAGGGAGCTCTGCTTTCTCTCCTCCTTGGGTCTCTTAAGTTGGGAATGTCATAGCTGTAGGTAAGTTTATGGTGGTGGGAGAAACCAAATGAAGACCTTCCTGAAACTCTAGGTGGCAGGTTATCACAAGCCTACAGCTGCCTGTTTCAGGAAATAAAACCCCATCAGAGATTGTTTTGAGAAATAAATGAGTTAATGCTTTTGGAAGACATGTCTGGCACATAGGAAGGACTTTTAAAAAATGTAGTTTCCCAAAAGCAAATTATGGTTTAAATAAGTATTTATGGGTTTGGCTTGGGATCTAACCTCAGCTGTTTATAGCATGGTTTCTTTGGAAAAATATGTTCCTAGTTCCAAATAACTGACTCATAAGCAAAATTATGGAATGCAACTTGGGGTATTATCAGTGATAAACTGTGGTACCTTTCCTTTAATTTGAAACATACTAAAAAGAAAGAAAAATATCACCGGCAATTCTAAAAATTCCTCTGAATTTCATAAAGTAGAATTTCCTCTCTCTTTGCCTTCTACCGTATTATAAACTGTGTGAACTATAGCCTTCCTATGTCTATACTGGGATCACCAAGGGTGCACGTGCATGTGCATGCACACATGTGTACACCTCCCCCCCACCCCCGCCAAAGCCTTTATATGGACTTTTGCTATCTGAAACTCTTGGGAGCTAATGTGCTCACAGCTTCTTAACTGGACATGTGAAAGGCTTTGCTTTCTATATTGGAAACTCCCAGAGGAGACTCTAATTTATTTCATGTTACGGTTCCTATCCCTGGAAAAAAAAATCATAGTGGCTGGGGCTGGGGGCCATGTAGAAAGAGTATGATTGGAAGTTCTTTTTTTTTTTTTTTTTTTTTTGATTGGAAGTTCTGAGTAGAATCACATGGATGAAGGAGAATTTATAAGAAAAATGGAGTTTTAGGCAGATAAAACAACACATATCACTTGAGTGATATAGTTTTATCCAGTTATTTTTAATGGCTGCATATTACTCTGTTTTATGAACATAATCCATGTAACCATTTTCCTTTTGATAGAGCTTAGACAGATCCTTAATTTTTTTTCTATTTGAAACACAGAAATGTAATTTTCATGTGTAGAGATCTATAATTAAGTGAATTACAAAACAACTTTGGCATATAGGCTTTTACCGTGGAACTAATCCTCCTACTATCTAGAATTATAATTCTTTGTAATGAGACTTTTGGACTTGATTTACCATCAGAGGATGAGTTTTCCGAGGAAGTATAATTTGGCTCATTTTAGGGGCTCTGTTTTTACATCTTTATTTTTGGGTTTCTTCACCATTTGAAACCGGCTTGTTATCTTTTGAGTGGGCACAAGGCCACTGTGCCAGATGGCTGTGACTATAGGCGTGCTGGGCAGGAATGTGTGACTCTCACTTGGGTAATAGAGGCTAGATTTCTCCTGGGAGTGATGAGCCAAGAGGGTGAGCATCATTTCATTCGTTTAGAAGAACATGTGGCTGTTCTTTCAACTCATCCTTCTTCTTCGTCTTTTTTTTCTTTTTCTTTTTTTTGGTCAGCCCTCACATTGAGACTGTAGCTTCTAATTTCAAAGGATGTAGAGGTGCTTTATAAACCTTGATGGTATTTTTATGGAGTGGAGTTTCCAAATGCCGTAAAATGTTACTTTCGGTCACCTAGTATCAACAATATCCCTTCCCTAGGATATCTGCTTCCTGAGGGACGGATCATTGAGTCTGCCTTCTTCAAGTACAACAGCACCTAGAAAGTAGGATGAATTCAGGAAACATTTGTTCATTGAACGAGTCTGTGGTTTCTGCAGGGCTGATCCATGGGCTAGCGGTCTCAATTATAGCATGCACTGTCATTCTCACTGGGCCTACTTTGTTGTAATCCTAGAGGCAAACCGGGAAGCCTGAGAGAATGGAGGTCTCTGTTGAGTCAGGAGGATTCTGCTCCCCTCCTCCACCAAGAATCAGAGAGGGGACTTAGCTTGAGTCCATGGGCTAGGGAATGAGCTTGAGGGGATGGACCCTTGAAATTTTACACAGAAGCTTGGGTCTTGTGTAGGAGTTCATTTTTCTGAGGAGGAGATTGTCTTTCATCAGTATCTCCAGGGCCCCTGAAGAAATGAGGTTGCAAGACTAGTGGGTCTCCTGCAGACCCTTTCTGTTGTTGCTTCTCTGATTCTACACTGGTAAGGAAATGAGACAGGCGTTCTTGGAGATTACCTAGGAGTAAAGCAGTAGTCTGTGTTTCGTATCACCTAGGGCTACATGTCAGTATGTGAGGAAGAGCAAAGGTCATACAAATCTTGTTAAATAACTGGGGTAAAAATAGGGAAGAGAATGAATTGATCGGTTTATTTTCTTTTAAGTATGTTTTAGACATACTTGTCTTTGTACTCATAAGTTGAGGACAGGCTCATGTTTCTCAAGCTTGTCTTCCTGCAGAACCCTTTTTTAGTGCAATGTTAACTCAGATATCATTGACCAATTAGAAAGTACCCTGAAACCCAAAAGAGATTGAATTGATGATACAAGGTGAGAAGGTGCATAAATGGCATTGGGAATAGAAGTGTGCAACAGAGTGGGGAGAGCATGGAGAAATTAGGGGTTTCACCTCAGACCCTGAGCAATTCTATTTAGAAGCCCAGGAGAGCAAGTGGAGCCAAAAAACAAAACCAACAGAGTGTGGCCAGATTAGGGGAAACCAGGAGAATGTGTTGTTAAAGAAGTTTGAGAGTGGAAAATATTACCAGAAGGAGCATGTGTTCAACTGGGTTGATGACATCTTAGAAGCTGAGCAGAAGAGCAGAATTGCATCCTTTGGATGCCCCAACATGGAGGTTGCTGGTGACCATTGCGGGACAGGTTTTGTGGAAGAGAGGTGACAAAGTCAGATGAGAGGCGAGAGTGGAAATGTGGGAGCAGACATGGTTTTCTAGAGGTGTTAGGCTGTCAAGGATAGAAAAATGGGGAGGCACTGGAAGAGCGTGGGGTTCACATGCTGGAACATCCGGGAGGGAGCGGCTGCTTGCTAACTGGCTGTTGTCAAGTTTCTGTTCAGCAGGCAGTTAAGAGGTAGCAGGCTGGGGCTCATCTTGAAGCCAGGAATTTGTCAGTGGGGGTTGCGGGAATGATTCTGAGGGTCTCTCTAAGATAAAAACACCATTTTCTGGAAGCTTGAGGGGAGCATTTAGTTTTTGAAAGAGAGATACTTTCCTTGTGATAGAATGAAATTGTGACCCTATTTTCTCTTTCATTTTTCCTTTCATCAGGTGATTGAAATGTTTGCAAGGACCTTACAATTCAATCTTACAGGAATGCTTTTTCCCTCCAAGCTTGACATTATATCATAAACATGGAATTTTAATTTTACTTTTTGCATCCAAGCTTAAACAATTAATTCTTGTACTCCAGTCTATAGAATGCACCTCTCCTTGGTATAGCATATTAAGTATTCCCATTGGAAGCATTTGGATTTAATAAATACAGAATCAATTAGCTCATTTTGGAACTAAGTCTCAGTTAAGTTCTTTTTTTGAGTTGCTAAGTTTTTCTAATTACTAAAAAATGTGCACATTAGGAGAGGAGAGACTTATTTTTGTTTCTTCACCTTCTGTTTGTGGTTAGTTTTTTTGTTTCTGTTTTCTGGGTGTATAGTACTATGAATGTACATAGATTCCTGTAACCACCACCAAAATCATGTAGAGAACAGTTCCATTACCTTAAAAAAATTCCCTTATTACATGCTACTCCTTTGTAGTCATTCCCCCCAACTCCTGCCAACTACTGATCTGTTTTCCATCACTATAGTTTTGTTTTTTTTGAGAACGTCCTGTAAACAGAATCATACAGTATGTAATTGTGCCCAAGATCGCGAATCCGAGAAACCACCGAGGAGCCGACACCGATGCAAACACACGAGGGTTTATTTATTTACAAGCTCAAGCTTGGGTCCAAGTATACCCGACACAGTGGAGCAGGGACTTGGACCCCGAGACTAAGAGGCTTAGCAACTTTATAGGGGCCAGTGGACAATGGGATACGTGGAAAGTTGCACAGTCATGCTGGTCCACTCGCAGGTGGCTGATTGAATTACATTTTACCCTACAGTATCCATTTGAACTGGCCTATCATTGAGCGGGATTTCCAGTTAGGGTGTGCCCTGGGCTTTGACTAGGGTGGGGCAGTGCCCTAAGCAATAAGCAGGTCTGCACAAGGTGGGTGCAGCACAAAATAGAGTCAGTCCTGCTCCGCTTGTCTAGGGGTAGGGGATTTTGTTAAATTTCCTGCGTCCCACATTCCCCCCTTTTTCAGAGGATCCTATGCAGGACCCAATCTGGGTCCAGGTTGCTCTCAGAGTGAGCCAGGGGGAATGATTAAACCAGGATTGTAACCAACCTTGTTGCTTTTCTCGCTCTCATTTACATTTAAGGCAGCACATAACCCCCCCTCCACCCTTTGTTGTAAGAAGACTAATTTTAATTTTTTTTTATTTTGAAGGACAACCTCGGACTAGGGAGTCTTGGAGGTGGGAAATAAGTGAGAACGGCGCAGTCTTAGCTTTAGGGGATTGTCCTTGTCTGGTTGGCTTTTCCATTCTGTAACAAAGTCCTTGAGAATGGTGTGTGGGTCAGCTGGCCGGACGTGGGTGTAGTGGACCCAGGGAGTAATCCCGTCGACCTTGAGAGCAGTGGGAGTGGTCAGGATCAGGAGGTAGGGTCCCTTCCAGCGAGGTTGAAGTGTCTGGTGTTGGTATCTCCGCACATATACCCAGTCACGTGGCCGATATCGATGGGGGTCCGGGGGTGGCCCAGTCTCGTAGAGGGCCCTCAGTTTAGGCCACACCTGCTCATGGGTTCGTTGTAACATTTGGAGGGAGAAAAGAAGTTGGTGATCATCAAATTCAGCAAGCACCTCAGGTTTTAAATTGGGGATAACAGGTGGAGGAAGACTGAACATGATTTCGTAGGGAGTCAGTCCCATCTTATATGGGGAGTTCCCCACCCTATATAGGGCGAAGGGGAGGAGAGTCACCCAGTCCCCGCCAGTCTCCAGGGCTAATTTAGCTAAGGTCTCCTTTAATGTTCTGTTCATCCTCTCTACCTGTCCTGAGCTCTGGGCCTATGTGCACAATGTAATTTCCAATCTGCCCCAAGTACTAGTGCCACTCCCTGTGTTACCTTAGATAGGCATCCTGGGCCGTTGTCTGACCCAATTCTAACAGGAAACCATACCTCGGTACGATGTCTTCCAGCAGTTTCTTGGTCATGATCTGTGCCATTTTATGTTTGGTGGGAAATGCCTCTGTCCATCCTGAAAAAGTATCTACAAACACTAGTAAATATCTATACCCATATTTTCCAGGTTTTACCTCAGTGAAGTCCACTTCCCAGTAGTCTCCTGGGCGGCCCCTTCGGAGCCGGGTGCCGGGGTTAGATCCATGGGCAGAGGCATTTGTTAATTGGCATGCGCGGCAGCTTGCCACAATCTGTTCGATCTTTGCTTGAGAATCTTTAATAGTGATCTTTGCATGTCCTATGAGGTCTTCCATCTTCCTCGTTCCCATGTGAGTACTCCGATGCATTTTGGATAGGACTCGCCGTCCTAGTTCCTCTGGCAAGATGATGCTGGAGTCTGCGGCCCTCCACCAGCCACGCAAGTGCTGGGTCATAGGCAAGTGTTTGATCCAGTGTAAGTCAGCATCAGTATAGTTGGGGGTGTCAGGCAGGATCGGTGCCCCTGGATCAGGTAGCGTGGTAGCTAAGACCTGGGTCACCAAAAGGGCTGCCTCCTTTGCTTTTATATCGGCTCGCCGGTTTCCCTTGGCTACTGGCGTGTCTGCCTTTTGGTGCCCTGGACAGTGGATGATGGCTAGGGCCTTGGGCAGCCAGAGGGCCTTTAGGAGTTCAAGAATCTCCATTTTGTTTTTAACAGTCTTTCCCTCTGCTGTCAGACGCCCTCTCTCCCTGTAAAGGGCTCCGTGGATGTGAGCGGTGGCGAAGGCGGACCTGCTGTCGGGGTAGATGTTTATTTGTTTACCTTCCCCCATGGTCAACGCCTTGGCCAGTGCGATCAGTTCTGCCCGTTGAGCCGACGTTCTGGCTGCCAGTGGCTCTGCCCAGACAGTCTCCGTCTCCGTGGTTACAGCTGCCCCCGCATATCTGAGTTTTTCTTGGACAAAACTGCTGCCGTCCGTGTACCAGGTGACGTCCGCATTTGGCAGTGGCTGGTCCTGGAGATCAGTTCTGATTCCGTGCACCTGTGCCAAAATTTCTTGACAGTCATGCAGAGGGGTTTCCAGTCTGGGTTAGGGAGTAGAGTTGCCAGATTCAGGGTCGTTGGTGGCTTAAATAAAATTCTGGTAGGGTTTAGCAGCAGGCTCTGATAATGGGTCAGACGGGCATTGCTGATCCAGCGGTCTGGGGGCTGTTTGAGTACCCCTTCAATAGCATGTGGGGTGGTAACATGCAGTTCTTGCCCCATGGCCAGTTGGTCTGCGTCCTTGACCATAGTGGCCACCGCAGCAATAATTTTTAAGCATGGGGGCCATTCAGCAGCCACCGTTTTCAGCTTTTTGGAGAGATAGGCTCTGGGTCTCTTCCAGGGACCTAAGTACTGGACAAGGACCCCTTTTGCCACCCCGTCTTTCTTGTCCATATACAGGTAGAAGGGCTTGGCTTGATCGGGCAACCCAAGGGCCGGGACAGACAGCAAGGCCTTTTTAAGGTCATTAAAGGCTCTGTTCATGGCCTCTGTCCACTCAAAATTTTGCTGGTGCCTGGTGGCCTCATAGAGGGGTCTGGCCATCTCCGCAAAACCTGGAATCCATAAGCAACAGAACCCTCTGACCCCAGGAATTCGC
Source organism: Vulpes vulpes (assembly GCF_048418805.1). NCBI lineage: Eukaryota > Metazoa > Chordata > Mammalia > Carnivora > Canidae > Vulpes > Vulpes vulpes. The sequence goes on along the minus strand of NC_132793.1, from coordinate 86,898,073 downwards.
GTACCTGGCGGATGGTTTGTGGCTGTGGGATTCTTAAGATGGTTTCTTTCCGTGCATCGTCAACCATCTTTGTTCATCTTTTAATTTGTACCCAAGGTAGCTCACCTCTTTTCTGCAGATCTGGGCTTTTTTAGCTGAGGCCCGGTATCCTAGGGCCACTATGGTCTGGACCAAGTCCCTGGTGTCTCGCAGGCATGTGTCCTGGTCCTCTGCCGCCAACAGGATATTATCTACATATTGTAATAAAGTCAAATGAGGGTGCTTGGAACAGAACTCACCCAAGTCTTCGTGTAAGGCCTCATCGAAGATGGTTGGTGAATTTTTGAATCTTTGTGGTAGTCGAGTCCGGGTGAGCTGGCCATTGATGCCTTTCTCAGGGTCTGTCCATTCAAAGGCGAAGAGGTCTTAGCTCCTGGGTGCTAAAGGCAGGCTGAAAAAGGCATCTTTTAAATCTAATACCGTATACCAAGTTTTGTCTGGAGGCAGGATGGAGAGGAGGATGTATGGGTTTGGGACCATAGGGTGCATATTCTCTACTCGCCGGTTGACTTCCCTCAAGTCCTAGACTGGCCTGTAATTGTTAGAGTGAGGTTTCTGAACCGGCAGCAAGGGAGTGTTCCAGGCCGATTGGCAGGGCCTTAATATGCCCAAGTCCAGTAGTTGCCATATGTGGTGTGTGATCCCCTCTCGTGCTACTAGAGGCATGGGGTATTGGCGGACCCTGACAGGGTCTGCCCCCGGCTTTAGTTCTATGTATATGGCCGGTCGATGCTGGGCCAGCCCAATTCCCCCAGTTTCTGCCCACGCTTGGGGAAATTCCCGCAGCCAACGGTCAATGTCAGTCACTGGGGCTGAAGGCATTTGGTGGAGATGATATTCGTCTTCTAAACTCAGGACAAGCACCTGAATCGGGTGCCCCTTCTTGTTTAGGACTTTGCCCCTTTGAGGTGGAAGCAAATTTGCGCCCCCATCTTGGTGAGCAAATCCCGACCTAACAACGGGTAGGGACACTCAGGGATGACCATGAAGGAGTGGGATACCCGGCCTGTGCCAAGATCCACAGTTCTTCGGGTAGTCCATGAGTATTATTTGGTGCCCATGGCCCCTTGCACCCATGAAGTCTTGTTTGCCAATTTCCCTTGGGGTTGTAATAAAACCGAATGTTGTGCCCCAGTGTCCACTAGGAATTCAACAGGTTGTCCCTTCACTTTAAGAGTTACCCTGGGCTCGGGGAGGGGTGCCGAACCCTGACTCCCCTAATCGTCCAGGTCCTCCATTTTTAAGATCTTGGCAGGGGCCTTAGATCTTTTGTTAGGGCAGCTTTTTACCCAATGGCCCTCCTCTTTGCAATAAGCGCATTGGTTTTTGTTCAGCTTAGGGCGCTCCCGACAGGGACCAGGGCCATCCTCCTTACCTGTCCCTGAAGCAAGCTTCTTGAGGTGCCTCCGTCTTTCCTGTGGGTCGTCCATGGTTGTGGCCAGCAGGATCTTGGCCAGGTTTCAGGTCTGCCGGTCACTTAGTTTGGTTTGTTGTTCCTCCGGACTTTCTCAATTATTATAGACTCGTTCTGCCACTATCACTAAGTCCTGCAAGCTCTTCTCTCTCAGTCTCTTTACTCTTTGCAATTTCTTTTTAATATCCGGAGCGGCCTGGTTAACAAAAGCCATGATAATTGCAGCCTTTGTTTCCGGGGCTTCTGGGTTCATAGGGGTGTATGCCTAAAAGCCTCTATGACTCTCTCTAAGAAGGCTGCTGGACTCTCATCCTTACCCTGTCTCACATTATAGACCTTGGCCAGATTGGTAGGCTTGAGACCTGCCATTAGAGTCTGGCGGTAGACCCGGAGTCTCTCCTTACCTTCAGTTGAGTTGTAGTCCCAGGTGGGGCAGGATAAAGGGAAGGTAGCATTTATGAGGTCTGGGTTTTGAGTCCCCTGTCTGTCCTCTCCCAGGACAGACTTCCGGGCTTCCACCTGAATTCATTCTCTTTCCTCGATGGTGAAGAGAACCTGCAAGAGCTGTTGGCAGTCATCCCAAGTAGGCTGGTGGGTAAAGAGAACAGTATCTAAAAGCCCGATTAGATCTCTCGGATTATCAGAGAACTTCGCATTTTGGGTTTTCCAATTATATAAATCACTGGTGGAGAACGGCCAATATAACATTAGCTGTTCGCCAGTCTCATCGGGGGGGCCCCATGGCGTGGAGAAGGAGGGCGATGGAGTCAGCCGGCCCTGCATTCGGAGGTGGGTCCGTCCGGTGGGTCCGACCACGTGTCCCCGCTGCTGGCCCGTGCACAGGGACTCCCTCGTCAGGGAGGGGTGGCGCCCCTTCTGCAGCCCCCGATGCCTCCAATGGAGGGGTGGAAGCGGGGGGGGGGGGGTATGCCCAGTCGGGCGATGAGAGAATCAGGTCCTCCGGGGAGGAATCCTGGAAGACCGGACGAAGGGGTGCCTCGGGCATAGAGTCGGTCTCCTTCTCGGCTTTCTGCAGGGCTAGAATCTCCGTGGGTCCTGCTTTGGGGGGTAAAAATGGTTTTAGCCAAGGAGGAGGATTCTCGATCATGTCCTGCCAGATCAGGATGTAGGGAACCTGGTCAGGGTGGCCATCCGGTTTGTCCCTGAAGATCACGGTCTTAACCTGTAAGATAATAGGTAGGTGAAAAGTTCCTTCCTGGGGCTGTCCCACGTCAAAGGTTGGCCATTCTAATACACAATAAATTTGGAATTTCTTTCTCTGTATGTCTATACTCAGAATACGAGCTCTTTTCCTAACATCCGAGAAGTGAGAGAGCATAAGAGATAGGGGAGTGTTTTCTGTCTCCCCCATTATGTCCCCAATCCACACCAAGACACAGACAGTAAAGACGATTAACAAGGACCCAACAACACAGACAAATGCACAAACAGGTAACAAGGACATAGTAACACAGACAAATGTGCAAACAGTTGACAAGAACACGGTAACAGACAAACGTTCTGTGCGGCTGCGGAGACAAAACAGAAAGTAACCTGAAGGGCTGGCAGCCGGCCCTCCTTACAGATGAGGACCCCGTCCTCCAGGCAGGGGCAAGGGACGTCTCCTCAAGACCCCCAGTCGACGGCCCGCCAGCGCGTCCGCCTAAGCCAATGCCGACCCAATATAGCTTGGAATTCCTACAGGTAAAGTACAGTTTAGGGCTCTCAGAAAATATGCGTGCAAAAGGTGGAAAAAGTTGAGTGCACTCACCACGCGTGAAACCCTCTGGATGGGGTCCTGGAGGTTTCTTGGATCCCGGACGAGCCCCCAAATATTGTACCCAAGATCACGAATCCGAGAAACCACCGAGGAGCTGACACCAATGCAAACACACGAGGGTTTATTTATTTACAAGCTCAAGCTTGGGTCCAAGTATACCCGACACAGCGGAGCAGGGACTTGGACCCCGAGACTAAGAGGCTTAGCAACTTTATAGGGGCCAGTGGACAATGGGATACGTGGAAAGTTGCACAGTCATGCTGGTCCACTCGCAGGTGGCTGATCGAATTGCATTTTACCCTACAGTATCCATTTGAACTGGCCCATCATTGAGCGGGATTTCCAGTTAGGGTGTGCCCTGGGCTTTGACTAGGGTGGGGCAGTGCCCTAAGCAATAAGTAGGTCAGCACAAGGCGGGTGCAGCACAAAATAGAGTCAGTCCTGCTCTGCTTGTCCAGGGGTAGGGGATTTTGTTAAATTTCCTGGGTCCCACAGTAATCTTTTGAGACTAACTTCTTTTACCCAGTGTGGTGCCTTTGAGATTCATCCATATTGTTGCATGTGTCAGTTCTTGATCAATTTCAGTGATTGCCAGGGGTAGTCCATTGTATGTATTCACCACAGTTTGTTATTTATTTACTTATTTTTTTTAAAATTTTTATTTATTTATGATAGGTACACAGTGAGAAGCAGGCTCCATGCACCGGGAGCCCGATGTGGGATTCGATCCCGGGTCTCCAGGATCGCGCCCTGGGCCAAAGGCAGGCGCCAAACCTCTGCGCCACCCAGGGATCCCCTATTTATTTACTTATTAAAGGACATCTTAGTTTTGGCCTTTTGTGTCTGGCCCCTTACACTTAGGTTGTAGCATGTGTCAATACCTCATTCCACTTTATGGCTGCATGATATTCCATTATATAGATATATTACACTTGTTTATCCATTCATCACTTGGTAGGCATTTGGGTTTCCACTTTTTGGCTACTATGACTAATGCTGTTGTGACCATTCATGTACAAGTTTTAGAATGAACATACGTTTTCAGTTCTCTTGCGTATGGACCTAGGCGTGGAATTACTGGGTCATGTGTAATTCTGTTTAGTATTTTGAGGAACTGCCACACTGCTTCCCAAAGTGGTTGCGTTGTTCTATATTCTGCCAGCAGTGTTTTGGGCTTCAGTTTCTCCACATCCTTACCAGCACTTATTTTTTTCAGTTTTTTTTTTTTTTATTATTATAGCTATACTAGTGGTTGTGAAGTGATAGCTCATTGTGGTTTTGATTTGCTTTTCCTCAATGACTAAAGATTCTGAGAATGTTTTTGTGTTCTCATTAGTTATCTGAATATCTTCTTTGGGGAAGTGTCTATTCAAATACTTCACTCATTTTTCAATTGGGCTATTTGTCTTTTTTTTAAAAAAGATTTTATTTACTTATTTGAGAGAGAGAGACTGCTAGAAGAGGGAGAGGCAGAGGGGGAGAGAGAAGCAGACTCTCTACTGAGCAGGGAGCCAGACATGGGGTTCAATTCCAGGACCCTGAGATGATAACCTGAACTGAAGGCAGGCGCATAACTGACTGAGCTATCTAGGCGCCCCTTATCTTTTTATTACTGCATCATAAGAGTTAGCTTTATATTCTGGATACTAGATCCTTATTAGATATATGCTTTGCAAATCTTTTCTCTAATCCTGTGTGTTGTCTTTTCACTTTCTTGACGGCATCTATTGAATAACAAACATTTTTGATTTTGTTGAGATCTGGTGTATCTGGTTTATTATTTCAAACATGTTTTATAGTTTTCAGCATAAAAGTCTTATATCTTTTTAATTAAATTTGTTCCTATTTTTATGCTATTTTAAACAGAATTTTCTTAAACTTATTTTTGAATTGTTTATTGTACATTTATAGAAATATTATCAATTTTTAATGTCAATTTTGTGTCTTGAAGCCTGGCTGACCTCATTTGTTAGCTCTAATAGTATTTTTGTGTATTCTTTAGGATTTTATATCTAGAAGATCCTGTCATCCGAAAATAGGGTTTTAATTATTCTTTTATTAATTTATTAATCTGGATGCCTTTTATTTTGTTTTCCTACCTAATTGCCCTGGCTAGGTGCCACTATAATGTTGAAGAAAAAGAAATAAGTGAGAACAGATACCCTTGTTTTGTTCTTGGTCCTAAGGCAGAAAGCTTTCAATAAGTTGTATGTTCTTTGTAGGTGCCCTTTATTAGATTGAAGAAGTTTCTTTTTATTTCTGAGTGGTTTTTCTGCTCCTTTTTATTTTAAGTTTTTGTTTTTAATCATGAAGGGGTGTTGGAGTAAATACTTTTACTGTACCTACTGAGATGATCATATGGTTTGCTCCGCCTCTCCTTTTATTGATATTTTCTATTCTATTGACTGATTTTTGTATGCTAAATCAACTTTGCATTCCTGGGATAAATTCCAGATGATCATGCTGTGCAATCCTTTTTATATGTTTCTGGATTTGGTGTGACAATATTTCGTTAAGAGTTCTTCAGTCTTATTTATAAGGAATATTGTTTTGTGGCTTTCTTGTGGTGTTTTTGTGGATTTTGCTATCAGAGTAATACTACTTTTACAGAGTGAGTTGGAAACCATTCCTTCTCCTATTTTTGGAAGTTTGTCAAATAGATATTAATTCCTCTTTATTGGTTAGTAGAAGTCTCCAGTGAAACCATCTGGTACCGGGGCCTTTTTTTTTTTTTTTTTTTTAAATTACTAACTCAACCTCTTGTCTTATTATGGATCTATTCAAAGTCTCTATTTTTCTTCATAGAAATTTGTCCATTTCATCTATGTTGTTTAGTTTGTTGGCATATAGTTGTTTGTAGTATTCCCTTGTAATTCTCTCATTTCTGTAATATTGGTAGTAATATCCTCACTTTCATTTCTGATATTAGTAATTTGAGTCCTCCGTCTTCTTCCTTTTCTCTTTTTCTATTTGTCCCTTGCCTCCCCCTTCTCCCTCCCTCGTCCTCCCTGTTACGTCAATATAGCTAAAGGTTTGTCAGTTTTAAAATTTGTTATTTTTAAACAAACAACTTTTGACTTTATTGATTTTCTCTATTTAAAGAATTTCTCTATTTTGTTTATTTCCACTCTAATCTTTACTATTTATTTTGTTCAGTTGCTTTAGTTTGATCCTCTTTTTCTAGTTTTTTAAAGTAGATTTGAGATCTTTCTCCTCTTTAAGTATAGGCACTTACAATTATACATTTTCCTCAAAGCAGTGCTTTTGCTACATCTCTTAAATTTTGGTATGTTGTGTTTTTGTTTTCATCCATATCAAAGTATTTTCCAATTTCTTTTGTGATTTCTTATTTGACACAGTGGTTATTTTGTTGTGGACCATTTAATATCCACGTGTTTTTGAATTTTACCGATTTCCTCCCCTTATTGATTTCTAATTTCATTTCATTCTGGTCAGAGAACATACTCTGGTTTCAGTTGTTTCAATTTTTTTATTGTCTTATGGCTTGGCATATGATCTCTACTGAGAATGTTCCATGTGCCCCTTCAGAAGAATAAGTATTCTGCTGTCAGTGAGCAGAGTGTTCTGTTAGGTTGATTGGTTTATAGCATTGTTAAAGTTTTATATTTCCTTATGGATCTTTTGTCTAGATATTCTATCCATTTTGAAAGTGGGTGGTTGAACTCTGGAACTATTATTGTTGAATTGTCTATTTCTGTATTAAATTCTTCCTGCTTTTGCTTCATGTATTTGGGGCTCTGTTGTTACGTGTGCATATATTTATAATTGTTATATTTTCTAGTTAGAGTGATTATTTATCATTATTAAATCTTCTTTGTCTCCAGCAATATTTTTAAATTTAAAAAAATTTTTTTATTGGAGTTCAGTTTGCCAACATATAGAATAACACCCAGTGCTCATCCCACCAAGTGCCCCCCTCAGTGCCCATCACCCAGTCACCCCAACCCCCCACCCACCTCCCTTTCCACTACCCCTTGTTCATTTCCCAGAGTTAGGTATCTCTCCTGTTTTGTCCCCCTCACTGATACTTTCAATCATTTTGTCTCCTTTCCCCTTCATTCCCTGTCACTATTTTTTATATTCTCCAAGTGAATGAGACCATATAATGTTTGTCCTTTTCCGATTGACTTATTTCACTAAGCATAATACCCTCCAGTTCCATCCACGTTGAAGCAAATGGTGGGTATTTGTCGTTTCTAATGGCTGAGTAATATTCCATTGTATACACGCACCACAGCTTCTTTATCCATTCATCTTTTTTTTTTTTAAATTATTTATTTATTTATTTATTTATTTATTTATTTATTTATTTATGATAGTCAAACAGAGAGAGAGAGAGAGAGAGAGAGAGGCAGAGACACAGGCAGAGGGAGAAGCAGGCTCCATCCACCGGGAGCCCGATGTGGGATTCGATCCCGGGTCTCCAGGATCGCGCCCTGGGCCAAAGGCAGGCGCCAAACCGCTGCGCCACCCAGGGATCCCCTCCATTCATCTTTTGATGGACACCAAGACTCCTTCCATAGTTTGGCTGTTGTGGACATTGCTGCTATAAACATTGGGGTTCAAGCAATATTTTTTATCTCAAAGTCTATTTTATCTATTAGTATAGCTATTTCAGCTCTTTTGGTTAACTGTTTGCATAGCATATTTTTCCCCATTCTTTTACTCTCAGTCTACATGTGTGTTTGAATATAAAGTGTTTGCCTTGTAGACAGCATATAGTCAGATCATTTTTTAAAAAAATCTATTCTGTAAATTTCTGCCTTTTAAAATTTGAGTAAACACTGTATGATGTCAATGTTTATTCAGCCCATTGACATTTAATATAATTATCAGTGAGGTAGGATTTTTATCTGCCATTTTTCTATTTGTTTTCTGTATGTTTTATGCCTTCTTCCTCTATTCATGCATTGCTGCCTTCTTTTTGTGTTAAGTACATATTTTCCAGTATGTCATTTTATTCCCTTGTCTTTTCTTTCACTACAGTTTTGAGTTATTGTACAGTGGTTGCCCTGGAGATTAAAATTAATGTGTTAATTTATAAGAAATACTTTGGAATAAAACCAACTAATTGCAACAGTATACAAAAATTTTGCTTATATGTGTCTCCTTTTCCTTACCCATCATTTGTGCTGTTATTATCATATAAATTACATCTTTAAGTATTGTGCTCTTGATCAAAACAGATATTTAATTTTTTTTTGTAGATGTCTTTTAAATCCGAGAAGAGAAGAATTCCAGACAAAAAATACATTTATAAAAGCTTTTATATTTACCTTCATGGTGTTCTTGTTTTTCTTCCTGTGGACTTCGCTTACCTAGTGTTCTTTCATCTCAGCCTAAGGGAGTCCTTTCAGTGTATCTTGCAGGGCAAGTCTGCCAGTGATAGATTATCTCAGTTTTACTTTATTTATTTATTTATTTTTTAAATAATAAATTTATTTTTTATTGGTGTTCAATTTGCCAACATACAGAATAACACCCAGTGCTCATCCTGTCAAGTGCAGTTTTAGTTTAAGATGGGAGCATCTTAATTTCTCCTTTCAAAAGGATAATTTTTTATATATCAAAGTCTTGGTTCAGAGTTTTTCAGCACTGTGAATATTTATTTCCACTGCCTTCTGATGGCATATCAACTGTTAGTCTTATTGAGGATCCCTTGTACATGTTGAATTGCTTCTCTTTTGCTGCTTTCAAGATTCTCTTTGTCTATCAACGATTTTTTCTGCTTTGTTTGGGTGTACATATATTTGAGTTCATCATAATTGGAGTTTGTTGAACTTCTTATATGCTACACCTCATATTTAGTGTTTTTCATGATAGTTTTCACCATTAGGTTTTCAAATATTCTTTCTGTCTCTTTCTCTTTCTCCTTTCTTTCTGAGGCTTTCATTATATGTATCTTGGTATGCTTGGTGAGTCCCACAGATTTCTGAGGCTGAGGCTCTATTTATATTTTTCATTCTTTTTTCTTCTGTTCCTCAGACTGCATAATCTTAATTTATGTGTAGGTTCACTAATTCTTTCTTCTCTCTGCCTAGATCTGCAGTCGAGCTCCTATGTAAGTGTTTTATTTTAGTTACTATACTTTTTTGAACTACAGAATTTTCACTTCATTAACAAAAATAATTTCTATCTCTTTCTTTGACCCCCTGATTGATGAGACAACATTCTTTGGGCATATTTGAAATACCTTACTTGAAGTCTTTATCTAGAATGTCCAACATCTAAGCTTCCTCAGGAAGCTGCTGTTGATAGCTTTCTTTCCCCTCTGTATATGGGCCATATTTTCTTGTGTCCTTGGTGCCTCATAATCTTTTGTTGAAAATTGTATATTTCAAATAATATAATGTGGCCACTCTGGAAATTTGATTGTTTCCTTTCCCCATTGTTTGTTATTATTGCTATTTGTTGTAGCTTTTTAAATGCCTCTTATAATAAAGTTTGTATTTTTTGTCATGTGTGGCTACTGAATTCTCTGCACAGTTTAGCTTAATGATCAGACAGAAATTTCCTAAATGTCTAGAATCAATTAGACTTTCAGAAGTCTTTATGGAAGGGCTGTGTGTGCATTTTGGGGGCATGCTCTCAACACTCAGCAAGTTAGTTTACAATTCCACCTTAACCTTCATTTTCTGCTGGCACAGAATCTCAAGGTCAGTCAGAGATGAGAGTGTAGGACTTTCTCAGGCCTTGAGCATGCACACAGTCCTTGGCATATGCATAGCCTTTTGCCTGCTCATGACCTTCTGGATTTTCAGAATGGAGCTTTTTTTTTTTTTTTTAAGACTTTATTTATGAGAGAGAGAGAGAGAGAGAGAGAGAGAGAGATAGGAGCAGGCTCCATGCAGGGAGCCTGACATGGGACTCGATCCCAGGTCTTCAGGATCAGGCTCTGGGCTGAAGGCAGGCGCTAAACCGTTGAGCCACCCGGGCTGCCCATATTGAAGCTTTTCAAAGGCCCTATAGATATCTCATATTTCCTGGCTTTTTCCTTTAAGCTTTTTGACCAGACTATTTTTTGTCCCTTTGTTATCCATTGCTTCTAGCAGCTGTGATTGTTATCAGTTGTTAATCGTTGTTCACAAATATCCCCAGGAAAAAAGACTTCTACTGAGCAGATTCCGAATGAGGTCAAGTAAAGCCAGTCTTCTGAGTGAACTCTTTCAGAGAACCACCAAACAGGTCAAATAATGGTGGTTCTGTGGGAATGGGACTTTGAAGAAACTTCAACTCTGTTTTGTCAGGCTGCTGGTATGCATCATGATTGTGGGCTATTGGGTTTCAAGGCTGTAGCACAAAATGGGATGTGGCATGGAATAGGATGAACTAAAATGCCACAAAGCTCTCTGTTCTTACTGAGATACAGACATTTTTATTTAATAAACCCTCTTAGATTGCTGTAAGCCTTTAGTTTATTTCTAGGGTTCTGAAAAAGTCCATTCTCACTTTTTTGGGGCCAATTTTCTCATCTCTTTCTTTCTCATTCTCTCAGAGAGAGAATGAAGAGAGAATATTCATTGGTCCTTACTCTGCCTTTTTTTTTTTCTGACATCACTCTTTTTATTAAATTTGGGAGGGTTCTTTATATATTCTACGTACAAATCCTATATAAAATATATGCTTTGCAAATGTCTTCTCCCATTATGTTGCTTGTCTTTTCATTCTTTCAGTGATGTCTTAGTATTTTTTAAAAGATAAAGGGGTAAAATTTTTATGAAGTCCAGTCTTTCAATTTTTACAGTTTATTTCATAGATTGTGCTTTTGGTATTTTATCTAAGAAATCTTTGCCAGATCCAAGGTCACAAAGATTTTTCTTTTTTTCCCTGCAAAATTTTACAATTTTCTTTTTTATATTTAGGTCTGTGATTCACTTGAAATTAACTCTTATATGTAGTTTGAGATATGGATTAAAGTTAATCTCATTTTGTCCATATGAATATCTAGTTTTTATAGCAGCATTTGTTGAAAAGACTATCCTTTCTTTGTGGAATTGCCCTTGTACATTTGTCAAAAGTTTTTGTGTGCCTATATATGTGGGGCTAATTATGCAGTGCTCTGTTGGTCTATTTGTGTATCTTAATGCTAGTAACACACTATCTTGGTTAATATGCTAAAAAACATCTGTGTGTGTTCTGACAGGGAGTGAGATCTCTGTATCAGAGAACAAACATCTTACTCCTCACAGTGCATCTTGTATCAGTTCTGTTAAGGGAAGCATGGTGGCTGCTAGTTGTTCACCTGTGGGTACAGTGGCATTGCCTCATTGAGGAGGAACTGTGAATTCAAAAAGGATGGTTGACATTTCTGGCCTTTGTCTTCTAAGGCAAGAGGAGAGAGAGAGAGAGAGAGAGAGAGAGACCCTTACGCTGCAATGTAAACAAATCCCCTTAAAGGAAAGGAAAGTTTACTAGGTTCATTACTCTAGAATATAAGAAAATGACTATATGGAAGATTAAGTCTCTATATCTCTCCTGAGTGATACATTCATTCTACCTTTCAAGGCATTCAAATCATCCTGTAACTATGTATTCCAGTGCTGCTTACTCAGGAAGTCCAGACTACACAGACATTCATGGAGAATTCTCTCTCAACATGCTGTAACTTTTATGTTAAACCTTCAATCAGGTTGTGTTCATCCTCTAACTTTGCTCTTATTTGTCAAAGTTGTCTTGGCTATTCTGTCTCCTTTGAATTTTCATGTGAATTTTAGAATTAATGTTTCACTTTTACAATGAAGCCTGCTGGGATTTTTATTGGAATTGTATTAAATCTATGGGTCAGTATTTCTCGACCTTGACACTGGCACTATTGACATTTTGGGCTGGATAATCCTATGTTATGGGGGCGGCTGTTCTCTGCATTGTAGGATGTTCAGTATCACTCCTGGTCTTTAGCCACTGGACAGCAGAATTATTCCCTGCTCACAAGTTTCAACAACTGTTAATGCTTTCAGACATTGCAAACATCTCCTGGGGGAACAAAGTCACCCTTGATTGACTAATGTACATCAATTTGGAGAGAATTGATGTAACAATATGTTTTATGCCCTATGAACATATTATACTTCTCCATTTATTTAGGTCTTTAATTTCGTTCAGCAGTGTTTTTTTTTTTTCTTTTTCATTTCCAATGTATAGGTCTTACACATATTTTGTCAGACTTACCCTTATTTATTTCATGATTTTTTTTCATGTTTAATGCTATTATAAATGATATTGCTTAAAAGTTAAGTTTCTAATTACTTGTTACTAGTGTCTAGAAATTCAGTTGCATCTTGGTTATCAATCTTGTATTCTGCAGCACTGCTAAACTCATACATTAATTCTTGGAGGTTTTTGCTAAGGACTTTACGATTTTTTTTATTTCAGTGCTGTTTTGAGGTTTAAATCCTTTATTTTTCTAATTGATTTTTTCATGGGAAACATGGGAGGTATTGTGTAGAATTGGTGGGTACATAGAATCAGGTTGCCAGATGTGGAATTCCTTTTACTTTCTTTTTTTTTGTGTGTGTGTGTGACTGCTATAGTATTTTTAAAATTGAAGTATAGTTGAAATACAATATTATACTGCTTTCAGGTGTACAACATAGTGATTTGATGTTTATAAACATTACAAAATGATCACCACAATAAGTCTAGCTACCATCTGTCACCATGCAAAATTATTATATTATTGACTATGTTCCTTATGCTGTACTTTATATCTTTGTGACTTATTTATAACTGGGAGTTTGTATCTCTTAATCTGCTTCACCTATTTTGCCCAACCCATATTCCCTCATACTCTGTGACAACCACCACTTTGTTTGTATGAATCTGTTCTGTTTTGTTTTATTAGTTTGTTTATTTTTAGAGTTCATATATAGGTGAAATCATATAGTATTTGTCTTTCTGTGACTTATTGAACTTAGCATAATACCCTCTTGATCCATCCATGTTGCCATGTAAATTGCAATATCTCGTTCTTTTTTATGGCCATATATCCCATCATATGTATATGTCCATTCATCTCTTGATGGACACTTACATTGTTTTCATATCCAGCCTATTGTAAATAATGCTGCAATGAATGTAGGGATATTATAGTATTGATAGTGAGTAATTTAAATAATTCTAGAAGGATGAAGGTGGAAAGTGAATTCATGTCACAGAGTTAAATGAATGTTTGATGGTCATTTTGCTCTCTGATCACCCAAATAAAAGGCTGTTGACCTTTCATCTCTTTTAATTGATATTTGTAAAGTGCATATCTGTTTGCTATGCTTTTTTGAGATTTTAAAAATTCTTTAGTAGTACTTCAGAGGAAGCCAGAATTTTGTGTTTCATATACCAACACCCCATACAGTTGAAAACCCATGTATTACTTTTGACCCCTCAAAAACTTAACTAATAGCCTATTGTTGATGGGAAGCCTTACAGATAATCAAAACAGTCAATTAATACATATTTTATATATTATATGTGTTATATGCTCTATTCTTAAAATAAACTAGGGAAAAGGAAATATTAAGAAAATCATAAGGAAGAGAAAATGTATTTGCAGTATTATACTGAAAAAAATCCATGTAGTAGTCTTTAGTAGTACTTCAGAATTTTTCATCATTTTATAGGTTTTGGACCATCACCTGGGACACCTGGGTGGCTCAGCGGTTTAGTGTCTGCCTTCGGCTCAGGGAGTGATCCCAGATCTAGGATCAAGTCCCACTTTGGGGTTCTTGCAGGAAGCCTGCTTCTCCCTCTGTCTGTGTCTCTGCCTCTCTCTCTCTCTCTCTGTCTGTCTTTCATGAATAAATAAATAAATAAAATATTAAAAAACAGCAACAAACAAACCATCACCTTACATGGTTACTTTTTGTGGTGAGAATGCTCAAGATTTACTCCCTTAGTAAATTTAAAGTATACATACAGTATTATTAGCTGTAGTCACCATGTTGTACATTAGATCTCTAGACCTTATATACCTTATAACAGAAAGTTTATACACTTTGACCAGCATCTTCTCTTTTCCATCTTCTAGCCCCACACAATTACCATTTTGCTTTTTCTATGAACAACTTTTTTTTTTTTTATGAACAACTTTTTAAAAATATTAGATTGCACATCATCTGAGTAAGATCATACAGTAGTTTTCTTTCTATATGTGGCTTATTTCACTTAGTATAATGTCCCACAGGTTTATCTGTGTTGTTGTAATGGCAGCATTTTCTTCTTTTTTATGGCTGAGTAATATTTCTGTGCGTATGCATGTGTGTGTATCTATGTAAACACATACATACACATATATTTTCTTTATTCATTTGTCTGTGGACACATGGGTTGTTTCCATATCATGGCTATTGTGAGTAATGCTGCAGTGAACATGGGTGTACTAATTTGAGATACTAATTTTGTTTCCTTTAGATAAATACCTAGAAGTGGGATTGCTGGATCATATGGTAGTTGTAGTTGTTTTAATTTTTTTATTTTTTAAAAAATTAATTAATTAATTAATTTTTAAATTTTTTATTGGTGTTCAATTTGCCAACATATAGAATAACATCCAGTGCTCATCCCATCAAGTGCCCCCCTCAGTGCCCGTCACCCAGTCACCCCCACCCCCCGCCCACCTCCCTTTCTACTACCCCTTGTTCGTTTCCCAGAGTTAGAAGTCTCTAATGTTCTGTCTCCCTTTCTGATATTTCCCACTCATTTTTTCTCCTTTCCCCTTTATTCACTTTCACTATTTTTTATATTCCCCAAATGAATGATACCATATAAAGTTGTTTTAATTTTTTGGGGAACCTCTATACTGTTTTCCATAGTGGCTATCTTAATTTACATTTTCCAATAATCTACAAGGGTTCTCTTTTCCCCACATCCTTGCTAATACTCATTATCTCTTGTCCTCTTGATGAAAACCATTCTAAAAGGTGTGAGGTGATATCTCATTGTGTTTTTGATTTGAATTTCCCTGATGAGTAGTGATGTTCAGCACTTTTTCATGAACTTGTTGGCCATTTGTATGTCTTCTTTAGGAAAATGTCTATTCAATCATTTCCATATATTTTAGATATTAGTCCCTTATATGATATGTGGTTTGCAAATGTTTTCTCCTGTTCCATAGTTTGCTTTTTCATTTTGTTAAATTTTTTTGTATAGAAGCTTTTTAGTTTGATATAATTCTACTTGTCTACTTTTGCTTTTGCTTTCAGTGCTTTTTGTGTCATTACTAAAAAAATAATTGCCAAGACTAGTGTCAAGGAGTTTTTTCCTGTATTTTCAGGTCTCATACTTACATCTTTAATCTGTTTCAAATTAATTTTTGTGAGTGGTGTAAGATAAGGATCTAGTTTCATTCTTTTACCTGCATTCAGTTTTCTTAGCACCATTGATTGAAAAGACTGCTCCGTCTCCCTCTTGTGTTCTTGGCATCTTGTTACTTGACCACATGTATGTGGGTTTGTTTCTGGGTTCTTGAGTTTGTTCTGTTGGTCTGTGTGTCTGTTTTTATGCTCCTACCAGACTCTTTTGATTACTGTAACTTTGTAATAGTGTTTGAAATCAGGAAGTGTAATATCTCCAGCCAGCTTTGTCCTTTCTTAGGATTTATTTGGCTATTCAGGGTGGTTCCACACAAATTTTAGGATTGTTTTATCTATTTTTGTGAAAAATGCCATTGGCGTTTTCATAAGGATTGCATTGAATTTGTAAATCACTTTGGGCAGTATGGATATTTTTATTTTATGGATATTTTATCCCATAAACATGGGATATCTTTGAATTTATGTGTGCCATCTTCAGTTGCTTTCATCAGTGTTAATTTTCATTGTGCAAGTCTTTCACCATTGGTTAAATTTATCCCCAAATATTATATTGATTTTGATGCTATTTTTTAAAGATTTATTTATTTATTTATTTTTGAAAGAGAGTGAATACACACTAGCAAGCAGGTGGGGGGAGGGGCAGAGAGAGAATCTCAAGCAGATTCCCCACTGGTTGTGGACCCCGATGTGGAGCTCAATCTCATGACCCTGAGTTGATCTGAGCCAAAATCAAGAGTCCGATCCTCAACTGACTGAGCCATCCAGGCATTCCTTGATGCTATTATAAATATGATTGTTTTTTAAATTTCTCTTTGAGATAATTCACTGTTAGTGTATAGAAGAAACACAACTGATTTTTGCATGTTGATTTTGTATTCTGCAACTTCATTGAATGTATTAGTTCCAACTTTTTTTTGTGTAGAATCTTCAGAATTTTTATATGTAAGATCATATCATCTGCAAATAGATACTGTTTTATTTCTTTTTTTGATATGAATGCCTTTTACGTCTTTTCTTGCCTAATTGCTCTTTCTAGAACTATGTCGAATAAAAGTGGTGAGAGTGGGCTGTTTTTTGTTCTTGCATTTGAAGAAGCAGTCATCTCCTCTAGTCTTTACTGTCTTTGGAGAGAAATACCTTCAATAGTCAGTCCAGCTAGGAATTCTGAGGCTTTCTCAGACCTTTTATGGTTGTGCCTGCTGCCTACTTTTTTGTTTTTTTCTTGGAGGGGTAGTTCTTAAGATTGTAAGCTTTTTCTCAAGCCCATAAAGCCAGGGCAGGTACTGAGAGCTGTGTAGATCCCCTCATTATTCTAGGTGGAGTAAGAAAGAAGTAGGCCTTTTGGGTATTCTCCCACTCAGCTAGGGAACTTGGGCAAACCTCTTCTATGTTTTCATTTTCCCCACAGAAGATGTCACAGGCTAAGGGGTCTCTTTTGGCACTGAGTTGTGCTGCCTTGTGGGAGGGCTACTGCAGGCCGAGTGAAACTTTCTCTTACTCTCTTCAGTGTCTCTGCTCTGGGATTTTTTTTGCTACAACACTGTGTTGAAACTTCTCTGCTGGACTCCTGACCTTCCACAAAAATACTCTTGTCCAGGGGTGATGGTCAAAATTCATGTTCTGTGGCAGATGACAGTAGAAAACTATTTTACCATCTTTCTGGCATTACTCCATCATTGTTTCTTTTAAAGATACTAGTTTTTATTTATGTGACATAATTATATTTATTGATATTCTTCAAATTTTACTTTAGCTGTTTAATTTAGCTTAAAGGAACTTCTTATCTACTGAGTGTGAGAGTAGGTGTGTGAGAGAGAGAGACAGACAGAGAGTGGGGAGTGTATATTATCTTAGAATACTAGAGAATTTAGTGCTCCAAATAAATAAACAGGCTTTGTTTTTTTTGACATGGTAAGACAAATTGGGCCTTTTACTATGTACAGCTCAAGGAACATTTCAGGCAGTATTTGGAGTACTTACTGGTGGAGAGAGATTTTATTCAGTAAAATAAATGTCTGCTTTTGTACCACAGCGGTGCATGTATTTCTTTGGAAAATTGTTACTAGTTCATCTTGAAACATCTTTTATCTCTGTATGTTGTCCTCATATTCTGTGACCTCTCCTCTTTTGTCTCACTCTAGTGTACTTCGTCAAATGGTGTTCTTTTATGTTTTTGCATTCTGATAGAATTTCTGAAGCTTTTCCCTCGATCACTAGTTTGGTTTTCCGGGGTATAAGTTCTGATCTTTACTTCCTTCAGTATGAACTCTTCTTCTGTACTTATATTTTTAATCTCCGTGGCATTCCTTCTCGCTCCAAATGCGTTGCCTTTCATCCTGTCCCTTCTGAGCACAGCCTGCTCTCTCCTGGGCTCTCTGCCCTTGGCTCAGGGAGGCTCTCTCTGCCTGCAGTTCACCCAGGATGCATCTTCAAAAGACCTTTCTGGTCCTACACATCATTTTTACAGATATGTTCTCCCTCTTAGTGTCCATATGCTCCTCCTTTTCCCTATATTTCTATGTGAGGTACTTTGGCATTTTCTTTCTTATTTATCATTATCAGAATATCATTTCATGGACATTTTGTTTAGAATTATTTTGTTGTGAAAAATAATGAATACCTATTACATTCAAGCAATATAGATAGGTATAAAAAATAAAGGAGAAAAAACACACATACAAAATGCCACCTCCAACAAATACCCATCAATATGACATCTGGTGAACAGCATTTCAGGCATCCCTCTGATTATGGATACAAATAGAGAGTATGTGGATAAAGAGTTTCATATGCATTTTACTGTAAGAATTAGTACTAAATTTTATTTTTTGTTATGATTTAACAAGAGACAATACGAATATGCTTCACAGTCCAGTTGAAAAACGTTGTAAAAATTTTTAAGTGGTTGACCAGAGTTATTTTTTCCAAAAACTAGTTCAGTTTTACAGTGTCTCTTGAACACCTGTTACAAGTGCAGAGGAAATTGGCAGACACATGCTTAATTTCACAGAACAATATAGCATAGGGGTTAACACCTGGCCCTTAGACAGCCTGGGTTCAAATCCCACTCTGCCACTTGACCTTGGGCAAATCATGGAGCCTCACTGTGATTCAGCTTCCCTCCTTGATATGATAGAAGCAATAATAGTATCTCTTTCACAGGGATGTCATGAACATTGAGTGAGTTATTATTATAATTTATAATTTAAGGCACTTAGGGCATTATCTGGCATATTAATATTATTTTCCCTCTCTACTTTTTTCTACTTTTTTTCTAGTTAAACTGTTAAGTTCACAGGGCAGGGTCAGTAGCATTTGTATTCCCTGCTGCTCTACTTTCTGCAGTATTTCACCATTACCCCATATTTAGGTGTGTTTGGTGTGCATCAATAGCCCCAGCACCACATATTCTTCCTAAGGTGCTTCCTTTGCTAAGGGGATACCTAGCCTCCTCATTTTGGTTGATTCATTTGTGGTCAGATTTTGTTGTCCAGTAGTTGTTTTTTTTTGTTGTTGTTGTTGGTTCGTTGGTTTTTTTTTTTTTTTTTTTTTTTTTTAGTAGGGAACGTAGTTGGTTTATCCCTTAAAGTCATTCTTTTTTTCCGTAAGTAACCTCTACATTCAATGTGAGGCTCAAACTCATGATCCTGAGATCAAGAGATGCACAGTCTACTGACTGAGCCAACTCCATTCCTTAAATTCCTGAAGAGAATAGACTCCTCACTTGAAGGAAAACCTATCTAGGAATAAGTTTCCTTCACTCAAGACAATATGGTCCAGCCAATCCCTCAAGAGACACCCTCCTCTGTGCTGCCCCTTGTGGGTCTCCTCATTCTCCCTGGAGATTCAGATGTTGAATCTGATTTGATCTCCTTTGTTATGATGAAAAACTGAATGCACCCAGGAAAAGTGTAGAGAAAAAATATATATAATGTATGCTTGGGTCATAGCATCCACATATAAAAGACACTAGCATTTTGCCATAATTACTTCAGTTCTTTGTTAATGAAATTGCTATGTATAGTCGAAGCCTCTTGGACACAGCCCCCAGTGCCTCCCTGCCCCCACCTCACACCCCGACCCCCACTGCATCCTCTTTATTCCCTTTTTAGTAGGTTGACACCATCTTGCAGTCCACGTGTGTTCTTTTTGCCCACACTTTTATACTTCCTACTATGTGTGTCTGTAATCAACACAGAGCATTGTTGGGTGTTTTTTTTTTAAGATTTTATTTATTTATTTTGAGAGAGAGAGAGAGAGTGTATGAGTGGGAGGAGGGGCAGAGGGAGAGGGAGAAGCAGACACTCCACTGAGCTGGGAGCCTGATATGGAACTCAATCCCAGGAACCTGGAACCATGACCTGAGCCAAAGGCAGATGCTTAACCAACTGAGCCACCCAGGTGCTCCTGTTTGGTGTATTTTAAACTTTATGTAAATGGTATTGTGTTGTCAATCATCAGTGTTGTATTCTTTTACTCAGTGCTGCCTTTTTTATACCTACATATGTTGATGTGTGTAGACCTTGCCATTTCTTTTAGTTGCATATGTAATATTTTGTTGCATGAATGAAAACCTCAGAGTTTTCCATTGCTTAGTGTTACAAGCAGGGGATTCAGCTACCATTCATGTATCTGCCTGTGTATGCTTTTGTGTGACCACTTACTTCCCTGGGGCGCTGGGTCTCAAACTTGCCAGCACACTTGAAATCCCCTGGAGAAGGCAGCCCCAGTGGCGCAGCGGTTTAGCGCCGCCTGCAGCCCAGGGCGTGATCCTGGAGACCCTGGATCCAGTCCCACTTTGGGCTCCCTGCATGGAGCCCGCTTCTCCCTCTGCCTGTGTCTCTGCCTCTCTCTGAATGAATAAATAAATAAATTAAAAAAAGAAAGAAAGAAAGAAATCCCCCGGAGAGGTAAAAAAAAAAAAATGTGTGTCTATGTCCCAGTGCCAGGTATTCTGATTTAATTGGTCTGAGCATCAGCATTTTAAAAACCTCTCCAGGAAAATTCTAACTTGCAGCAGTGTTTGACAACCTCTGCATTAGACAATGCCATCTAGTATCGGGTCCACAGATCACATGGGACTATTCCAACTTAAGTTAATTAGGATCAAAGATATGAAAAGTACAGTTCCAGGGCACCTGGGTGGCTCAGTGGTTGAGTGTCTGCCTTTGGCTCAGGTCATGATCCCGGAGTACCGGGATCAAGTCCCACATCGGGCTCCCTGCGTGGAGCCTGCTTTTCCCTCTGCCTATGTCTCTGCCTCTCTCTGTGTCTCTCATGAATAAATAAATAAAATCTTTTTTTTTTTTAAGTGCAATTTCTTACTTGCCTTAGCCACCTGTCAAGTGCCTAAAAGCCTCAAGTGGCTAGTGGCTAGTGTAGTAGACAGCACAGATGGAGGACATTCCCACTGCTACAGAGAGCTCTGTTGGACAGCACTGTTCTTTCTAGGGTATAGATACCTGTGTGGACATTTATGGACTGGGGACACATGCCTTGTTGGCTGTACGAGCTATGGCTGTGCTACTTTTTAAATCAGCTGTCTTTGTTTTTTACTGCTACTGTAACAAATTGCCACACATTTATTAGTGCCTTAAAACAGCAGAGATTTATTGTCCTAACAGTTCAGCAGTCCAATGCAGGTCTCACTGGATTATAGTCAACGTCTGGTCAGGCTGCACTCCTTCTTGGAGGCTCCTGGGGAGAATCCATTTCCTTGTGTTTCTGATTATTTTAGCAGAATTCAGTTTCTTGTGTCTGTAGGACTGAGATCCTTTTCTCCCTGCTGTGGCTGTTAGAGAGAGTCATTGGCAGCCTCTGGAAGCCACCTGATGCCTTAGCTGGAGGCCCCAACTCCATCTCCAAAGCCAGCAACAGTGGCCAGAGCCCTTCTTGGATCTCTTCTGCCTCCTTTCTTAGCACAGTGGGGAAAGGTTCTCTGCTCCTGAGGACTTAGGCAGATCATGTGATTACACTGACCCACCCACGTACATAACCCAGCGTGATAGTCCCATCTCAAGATCCTTAGCCTCTGTCACTTACCAGAACTCTCTTTGGCATATTCACAGGGCATTCGGGTGTAGGCATCTGCAGGGGAGGCAGGGGATGGAGGGGGCCAGATGTGATAGAGGGGCATTTTTCTAGAGACCATCCCAATTTACATGTCCTCTCGAGCATTTGAGACTTCCTTTTTATCCATATGCTCACAACCACTTTGTATTATTACTCTTTGACATTTTTTGCCACTATGGGTAGACAGAGATACCCCTGATTACTAGTGAAAGCGATAAGTTCTCCATTCTTAAAGATGGTTAAGTTTACCAGGCCATGTTTTGCACTAATTGTTCTATGTCCAATTTTCTTGGCATTGCAGTCTCACTGGATTTGTGAATCGCTGCACTTAGAATGACCTTCAGGTGGCTCTAGTAATTAGAGATTAGGTTAGATTCCTTTTTTTCCTGTTATTCTCTTGGTTCTCCATTCTTTTCTGTGGCTCAGCTTGGGCCCCACAGTAGGAAAATGGCCATAGCTCACATACTGCCCTGTCTGAGTGTTTTGGTCTTTCTGCTAAATGGACCAGCTTAGGCCATGGCCTACTCCTTGACCCATCACTGAGGCCAAGAACTGCCCTGTACCCACCTTTGCTCAGGCCCTAGAGTATACCCATCCTCCATGGGTCACTCTGGCTCAGCAGAAAAGACCACGTGATTGGCTTGCACCTGTGGGTGCATCCCCACCTACTGCTGGGTGGGGTCCATCCTCCGTACAGGCTCTTAAACTGCTGGGTTATCCACAGTTGTGTGAGTACTTCAGTCTTAGGGTAATTTTTGTTTCCTCTTGCTATGGTTGAATTGCATTTCCCCGCTCTGACACATTCCCAATGTATATGTTGAAGTCCTAAGCCCTCAATACTTCATACTGTGGCCTTACTTGGAGACAGGGTCTGTAAAGAGGTGATGAGGTAAAGTGAGATCTTTAGAGTGGGCCCTAATCCAGTTTTATTGGCATCTAAGTAAAAGGGGGAATGTGGTGTGGAGGTTCCCCATGATGTTAAAAATAGAGCTACCCTACAACCTAGCAATTGTACTACTGGGTATTTGTCCCAAAGATACAGATGTAGTGAAATACCAGGTTACCTACACCCCAATATTCATAGCAGCAGTGTCCACAATAGCCAAACTGTGGAAGGAGCCACGATGTCCTTTGACAGATGAATGGATAAAGAAGATGTGGTCTATATACACAATGGAATATTACTCAGCTATCAGAAAGGACGAATATCTACCATTTACACTGACATGGATGGAACTGGAGGGTATTATGCTGAGTGAAGTAAGTCAGTTGGAGAAAGACAATTATCATATGGTTTCACTCATATGTGTAATATAAGAAATAGTGAAAGGAAGCATAAGGGAAAGGAGGGAAACTGAGTGGGGAAAAATTAGAGAGGGAGACAAACTACGAGAGACTTCCAACTCTGGGAAAAAAACAAAGGGTTGTAGAAGAGGAGGTGCATGGGGGATTGGGGTGACTGGGTGACGGGCACTAAGGAAGGCACTTGATGGGATGAGCACCGGCTGTTATACTATATGTCGGCAAATTGAATTTAAATAAAATTTAAAAATAAAAAAAAACAGTATAGAGAAAAAATAAAAATTTCAAAAAAAAAAAAAATAAAAGGAATGTGGACCCAGACGTGGACATAGGGACATTGATGTGAAGGCATGGAGAGAAGGTTGCTATCTGTAAGGCACAGAGAGACACATGGAACAGATTCTCCCTCACAGTCCTCAAGAGGAACTACCCCCAGAGATACCTTGGTCTTGGACTTCTGGTCTCCAGAACTGTGAAACATAAACTTGGTTGTTGAAGCCATGAGTCTGTGGTTCTTCAGCAGCTCTAGCAAACGAATCTACCTGGGATGCATCATCTGCCTCATATCTGTGCAGCATGGACACTTCATGCTTCCATTCCTTGCTGATTGTTTTCCTTTGAATAGGCCAGTTTCCTCCTGGGTGGGGTGGGCCTGTCCTGGGAAGGCATGGCTCCCATCGCATGTGGCATGTGGGTCTGTCTTACCATTGTGGGTTCTAAGGTCTCTGTCTCTGAGCTCCACAATCTTGGGCCTTCAACCTTCTCTGTACCTCCTCACCCCAACCCTAACCCCCGACCCCACCTGGGCCAGACTCTTGGATCAGGGTGAGTTTCAGGTGCTAGCTGACATCATCTGTCCTTCTCTACCTCCTCCTCCCAGATGAGCTGACATCTGGGTCTCCCTGACTCTCAACCCTGTGCTAGGCCCCACCCCCCACCCCGTTCTCCCAAGGACCTGATAGCAGTTCAAGAAGAGGGGACATATCTTCCCCAGCAGCCCCCATGCTTGGAGGGATGCTGCCTCATATGTTGTGGGCCTGCTCAGTACCTTGTGTCCTGACCCTGCACTCCTCTGTATCTCACTCTTCTGTTTTGGGTGGAGTTTGGGGCTGGGCATTGGGTACAAATGATCCCATCATCACCATCTTTATCTCTCTTGCTCTCTCTTTCCCTCTGGACCAGGTGTGAGCTCAGGCTAGACTAGAAGTAGGACCCAAGAGTGCTTACGTGGGCCTTCGTGCTGTCACCTCAGCAGTGAATTGTGGCTTGGCTTTGGTGTGAATTCCCAGCTTCTGGCAAGCTCTCTTCCAGAGGTGGCCCAGAGGCCCAAATCTGATGGATGATGGAGAATGAATAAAACACAATTACCTTGGGTATTGACATCAGGGTCCTGTTCCCACCCGCCCAGTTGGAGGTGGAACCACACCTCTCAAATGATAGTCCATGACAGGGCTAGGTTTCCTCCCAGTCTTTGGGGGAGTGGCTGTGCTGTCTGGGAAGTAGGGAAATGGTAGAGGTGGGGTGGAAGTGCAGGTGGGGAGAGAGACAGGATGGTGCTGAGGCTGCTGTGGGCCAGCATCACAGAGAAGCATCTAGGACTGACAGGACAAGAGCACAGCTCCTTCCTGCCATTTTCCAGAGCGCAATCTGGCTGGGTGCTGATCAGCCCAGGGCCACATGCCTCATGATCAGTTAGTTAACTGCTTCCCTGGGTCGGACATTGAGTGTGGTACTCTGGTCGTCATCTTTTTCTCTGTCTTCTTCACTGATACTTTAGAGGAGTGTAGGAGAGGCTGTTATCTGGCCTGCTTTATGAAACAGGAATCTTCCTGATTTTTTTTTAACTTTATGGTGAATGGCATGTTATATAAAGGTTTAATTGCTATCTCCCAAATGCTGGCTCCAGCTCAGGTCCCTCCCCTGAGCTTCCAGCCTTGGGTATCTGGCCGCCTACCCAACCAGTGTGATTGGCTGTCTCGTTGACATTGTAAACTCAGCATCCCCAGCATGAACTTCTGGTTTCCCCATACCTGCTCCTCCCACTGTCCCCACCACTGCAGCTCGTGGCAGCTCTGTTCTTCCAGACCATCAGGCCAAAGAGCTGGGAGATATGCTTGGTTTCCCTTTTTTCTCTCTCTGACTATTCCATTGGCAAATGCTGTTGACTCTACTTTTAAAATATATCCAGGATGCAGCTATGTCTGTGCACTGTCCCTACTTTCCCCCTGATTCCAGCCACCACTGTCTGGAAGGGTCATCAGGGCAGCCTTTCTGCAGGTCTCCTGCTTCCACCTTGCTCCCCCAACATGCTGTTCTCAGCATGAGATCCCCATCAAAGCATAAGAAGGATCATATCTCTCCCTGCTTAGGATCTTTCAGGGGCTCCCCACTTTTTTCCATGTCTAAGCCCAGTGCCCCACAGTGGCATCTGGGGCCACAGATGATCTATCCAGCCATCCAGCCACCTCCTGACCCTGTGACTCATCTTCTTCCTGCCTCCTTGCTTTCTGCAGCCTCACTGACTGGAGCTCACCATGTAAGCTCCTGCCTCAGGGCCCTTGCAGGGGCTGTTCCCTCTGTTGCGAATGTTTTCCCCCCAGATATTGGCATTGCTCACTGCCTCCCCTTGTTCAGATCTTTCCTTAGAAGCGAACTTCTGAATGAGGCCTATCTTGACCACTCCATTTAAATATTCCTCCCCACTCCTTATCCCCACAACCTGCTCATCCCTCCCAAAGCTCATCCCTCTCTAGCATACTGAAATGGTCACCTTGGTCACTTGTTTGTCGTGGTTATTGTTTGTTGTTTTTGTTCCTTCTTTTTAAAAATATTTTTAGTAGATTTTATTTATTCATGAGACACACACACACACACACACACACACACACACACACACACACAGAGGGGGAGAGAGAGAGAGAGAGAGAGGTAGAGACACAGGCAGAGGGAGAAGCAGGCTCCACGCAGGGAGCCCGACGTGGGACTCGATCCTGGGTCCCTAGGATCTTGCCCTGGGCTGAAGGTGGTGCTAAACCACTGAGCCACCGGGGCTGCCCTGTTATTGTTCTTTCTTTGTTGACTACCTGTCCTCTCCAAAGACAGGGATTCTTGTCTGCTTTGTTTAGTGCTGTATCTCCAGTGCTTAGAACAGTGGTTGGCACATAGAAGGTGCTCAGTAAATTGATCGTGAGGAAAGGAGGACCTATATGAGAGGAGATGCAGTGCTGAAATAGAACCTTTTGAGAGTTAATCTGACATGTGCAATGGGAAACATGTTGACTATATATATGCTTATTAATAACAAATGATTAAATTTCTCCAATTAATATATCCACTAAGTTAAACCAGGTGTTTTGTTGTTCTCCTTCTCAGATGCTGGTACAATATATAAAAGTAGCTTGAATGCCAGTCAGTAATAATGCCAACTGGGAAGCCAAGGGTCCTGGAGCCCATAGCTTGACGTCCTAGGTTTTTAACCATTTCCCACCCTTGAACACACCCACTTCCCTGCCCCACCAAATCTCTGTTCTGTAGGGGAAGCAGGTAGGGACAGCTACAGGCCACCCTGGGTGTCCCCTCCCTTCATAGGCAGAGGGGAGGAGAGGGGGAAGAGGAGAGTCAGATTCTCTTTTGATGGAGCCCTTCAAGAAAGTTGCCTTCAAGGTAAATTTTAATATTAGAGTCAAATAAAATATATATATGAAACTTTTG
Source organism: Vulpes vulpes (assembly GCF_048418805.1). Taxonomy (NCBI): domain Eukaryota; kingdom Metazoa; phylum Chordata; class Mammalia; order Carnivora; family Canidae; genus Vulpes; species Vulpes vulpes. The sequence continues at coordinate 86,871,429 of NC_132793.1, read as the reverse complement.
AAATGACACCCTTAGGAAAGAGGTCTTTTGGAATTTGAAACCCTCAACGGGTTTACTGACTTCAGGTTTTACCCAGGCACCTTCACAGATCAGACAGCTGACTCATTCCACTTCTTTCTGTGGGAGCCCTTACCAACCAAAGGAGGGGCTGTAGGAGCTGCCAGACGGGCATCCATACTAATCAGTGGGGGCACTGGTGTAGCTATGAGCGTGCAGGTGTTTTATTTTCACAGCTTTTTCATATGGTGCCCAAGAAGCTGGCCCAGGCCTCTCTGCTGCCAATTTTTTTTCATTTGTAATAGATTTTGTAAGTCACTGGTTGGCAGAACCAGGTCAGGTTTGCTTTTTGGTGGAGTGATGATCCTGTGTCACTCTATGATGTCTCCCTGTGCTCCCATGCCCACCTGTGCAAACCTCTCCTGCGGGGTGTGAGCCTTCTGTGAAATCACGGGGTATCCTTTCTCAGCTCTGCTGCTCTTCTCAGGGCCGTGAACACACACATCACATCTCTCTTCTCCATGACTTGAGCATCAGTCACATAAGATTCAGTGTCTTCTTTGCTGAAAGGCTAATTACTCCTCTCCACTGCTGTTGTCTACTACGTGTTTCAAAGTTGCTGCTGCTGCTGAGTATAGTGCTATACTCAGTTTTAAGCATTCACTGTTAAAATTCGTGATACGTGTACCCCACAGCAAGTCTTAGACAGGATCTCTTGTTTACTGCTAGAAGGTATTGGGTGCCGGTCAGCACTTAGATGTGACCCATCCTGACTGTGCTCCCTGCTCCCAGTGTGGCTTGGGTGTCCTGCTGCTCAGTCAGTATTTGTGGGATGGTTGAATGGGCTGCGTCTTGATAATTCAAGACTTCAGGAAATCCTTTCTTAATGGTGAATTCTTAGGGTTCCTAGTCAGGTGTCAGAACTTTTCAACATTCTGAAGGAAGCCTTTAAAGAGAGTGGTCCATCTGACCCTACAATTCTATTTATTTATTTAAGAGCGGGCAGGGGGAGGGGCAAAGGGAGAGGGTGAAAATCTTCAAGAAGACCCCCTGTTGAGCACGCAGCCCTACATAGGGCTCTGTCTCGCCACCTTGAGATGGTGACCTGAGCCAAAACCAAGACTCGGATGCTCCACTGACTGAGCCACTCAGGCGCCCCCCCATGACCCTACAATTCTATTGAGGGGTCATTCTTTTGTAGGAAATGAGGATAGTGTGGCCTTTGTTGAGGTCACAGGTGACATTGTGCTGTCCATTTGGCCTTGTTGATGGAAATGATGAGAGAATATTGGGAGGGGGGAGAACTGACAAGTGCCTGTGAAAATGGTGAGCCGGTGCTTGTGTCTATAAGCTATTTTTTCATTCTCCGTGCTTTACTCTTTTTTTTTTTAAATTTATGATAGTCACAGAGAGAGAGAGAGAGAGAGAGGCAGAGACACAGGCAGAGGGAGAAGCAGGTTCCATGCACCGGAAGCCCGATGTGGGACTCGATCCCGGGTCTCTAGGATTGCGCCCTGGGCCAAAGGCAGGCGCCAAACCGCTGTGCCACCCAGGGATCCCCCGTGCTTTACTCTTTTAATGCACTTTGGTCCAAACATCCCTGTGCTTTGAAGAAAACCATCTTCAGAGAATAGGTGGTTTTGAGTTCCCAGAAATCTCTGGGGGTTGTTCCAAACAGGCAGGTATGCATTGTGTAGCTACTGGTAAAAGAGTGACAGGAATTAGATTAAAACTGGGAATTAAAAATAAAACAGCTGGGAATTTTGAGGCATCTAGGTGGCTTAGTGGTTGAGCATCTGCCTTCAGCTCAGGTTGTGATCCCGGGGTCCTGGGATTGAGTTTTGCATTTGGCTCCCCACAGGGAGCCTGCTTCTCCCTCTGCCTACGTCTCTGACTCTCTCTCTCTGTGTCTCTCATGAATAAATACATATAATCTTAAAAAAACTGGGAATTTTTGCCTGCACAGAGGTGGAGATCATGCAGAGGATAGAGAATCATGCATGGAGGCAGGAGGGAAGGAGGGTTTGTGAGGTGCACATCATTGGGAATCTCAGGCTCTGTAGTGTCCACCCCGACCTGCTCCCCTGAAACCTTCACGTTCCTGCTGATTGGCAATACCACTCTGCTCAGGCTGCACACATGAAGTAATCTTTAACTCTGTGTCCATACCCCCCACTGGCCCCTTTAACGAGAGTATAAAATCCATTAGATTGGGACCTCTTGCCTCTGTCTTCCACTGCCATCGCAGGTGCAAACCACTGTCGTTGTTGTCTTCTTCTTCTGCTGCTGCTGCTGCTGCTTCTTTTTAAAGATTTTATTTATTTATTCAGAGAGAGAGAGACAGAGACATAAGCAGAGGGAGAAGCAGGTGCTCTGTGGGGAGCCCGATACAGGACTCGATACCAGGACCGTGGGATCTCTCCCTGAGCCGAAGGCAAGTGCTCAACCACTGAGCCACCCAGGTGTCCCTGTCATCTTCTTCTGATGACTGCAGTACCTCCTCCCCACTCAGCTCCTTTAACATGGAGGTGGGCATGACATGCCTCTGCTCTGGATCCTCGGAGCTCCCTGCCCTGTTTTCCTTTGCCTGATCTGCCCCCTTGGACCTCAGGTCACCCCTTCCCCTGATACTCTTGGGCTTGCTCCCCCTGCCCCGGAGCCTCTCAGGCCTCCTGCTGATCTTCCTGCTACACCAGGATGCTCCCAGCTCAGCACCTTGGCCCTGGCCTGTCCCACTCCCCAGATGTTCTCATGGCTCCCTCTTTTTCATCACCTTCAATTTTCCTCAGATGCCAGCTTCTCAATGAGAAGCATCTTGACCATTCTGTTTAAAACTAGGCCTTCCCTGATAAGAGGATCTTGAAGAGATGCTGGTGCTCTCACATTAACCGCATTATTAACAATAGCCAGGATGCAGAAGCAACCTAAGTTGGCTGATGGAGATAAAGAACTGTGGTATGCCCATACCATGGAATACTATTCAGCCTTAAAAAGGAAGGCAATCCCGTCATATGCTACAATGTGGATGAACTGTGGGGATAAACTGAGTAAAATAAGCAGTCACTAAAGAGCAGATGCTTGGGGCACCTGGGTGGCTCAGTGATTGAGCATCTGCCTTCAGCTCAGGTCATGATCCAGGGGTTGTAGGATTGAGTCCCACATCCAGTTCCCCAGAGGGAGCCTGCTTCTCCCTCAGCCCATGTCTCTGCCTCTCAGTCTGTGTCTCTCATAAATAAAAGAAAAGAAAAGAAAAAAAAGAAAATGGCAGATGCTCTATGATTACACTTATAGGAGATACCTAGGGCTGGGGGGAGGGGCAGTGTGTGCTGGTTTAGTGGGTAGAGTTTCTGTTGTACAACAATGCATGAGCTAATGCTGCTGAGTTGTACCCTTAAAAATGTTTAAGATGACAAATTTTATAGCATGTGTTCTTTACCACTATAAAAAAAGCAGAAATAAAAAAACTAGGCCTACTCTGTCACTCCCTGTTCCCCCATTGAGTGCCTACCCCCCCTCTGAGCACTTATTATTCTCTTATGTACTTAATTTACTTAGGATGTCTTCCCTTGAGAATATAAACCCCACATAGGTGAGATTGTTATTTGTTTTATTCACTGAGGTCTAAGACAAAATCCAGGCACTGATCAAGCACTTCATAAATATCTATCAATTATGAGAATGTGCCCTAAATCTCGGCACAGCCAAATGTCAGAGACTAAGACATGGACTCGAGAGTGCTCCTGGTGATGGGTGTGTGCCTATTAAGGGGAGGATTTGTGCTTGGGTAGAAATGCTCCTAGTGAAATAGGAACAGACAGGCAGGGTTAGAAGGTATACTGTGTGTTTTTAAACTGGAGGAAATATTCATCGTTTCTGAATGACTGTTGTAAAGGTCTTGCTAAATGACAATTGCCTGTTCATCCCATATACCCCAAGCTGTGTGTCATGCAGTTTCCTGGTAGTATGCACCGCACCAGGAGTATTTCTCGCTCCTCTTGTGGACAAGATAGAGGAGACCTGGCTTTTGCAGAAGGGAAAAAATCCTGTATTTTCTTTGCTTCTTGCTCTATGGTAATGCAGATCAATGGTTTTCAAACTAGGTTTGGAGGAACCTTAGGGTTTTGTTATTCCTTTTCAGAGAGCACTTTAGCTTTTAGTGGCTTTACATTTTGATGTTCAACTTAATGGTTTATTTGGCAGAGAGCTCTGTTGCATTCGGCTTTAAGGTCCTCAGGGCCAGGATTCTAACTGGGTTTGTCAGTTAGCCTCTCTTCTGCTGGGTACTTCAAAGCGGGTGGTCCTGAGATCTTTTCTTTTGGCATTTTCAAAGGGCAAGGAGTGCATATCTAAAACAAGGCAATGAATGGAAAACAACTTTTCTTTAAGGTTCAGTACTTAAAGCTAAGATATCACGCAAAAGGAAATGTTTAAAGAAGGATTTAAGAAGAAAATCTCATTGCAGATGAAAAGAGGCTGACTCTAAAGAACCTGACAGATTCCAGAGAAAAGAGAATCCTTGGGTGCATATTCCTGTAGCATTTATAAAACCCTGGAGCTCACCATTTATGTATAAAACTTTAGCAGTACGGAAACAGGCAATGGCTTAAGTTGCTAAGTTCATCAGTTGGGTGAGTGAATGACCAGGTATGATCATTAGAAGGGTGACAGGTGTATTATTCACTTGGGTGGCCATAACAAAATACCATATATTTCTGGAGGCTGAAAGTCTAGGGTCAGGGTGCTAGTAGAGTCATTTCCTGGTGAGATTCTCTTCCTGGCTTCACCTTCTTGCTTGGTGCTCACTTGGTAGAGAGAAAACATTCGCTCTTCCTCTTATAAAACCATGAATCCCATCATAGAGGCTCTCCCCTCATGATCTCATCTAGTCCTCTTCTCCTCCCAAAGACCCCATCTCCCAATACCATGACATCACAGGCTTAGGGCTTCACTGTTTGAATTTTGTGGGTGAAGCATCAGCTTTGATAGTTATGAAAAGGAGAGGGAGAATGCTCATTTTATTGCCTGGGTGTGATGATCTAGCCTTGCGTTTGTCCTTGCTTAAGTTGAAAATGTTTCCATCTCTCTTCTTTTGTTTTTATTTTTAAAGATTTTATTTATTTATTCATGAGAGATGTAGAGAGAGAGAGAGGCAGAGACATAGGCAGAGGGAGAAGCAGGCTCCCTGTGGGTAGCCCGATGAGGGACTCAATCCCAGGACCCCGGGATCATGCCCTGAGCCAAAGGCAGATGCTGAACCACTGAGCCACCCGGGTGCCCCATCTCTTCTTTTAAAGAGTAAGCACAGACTTGTTATACTCCATATGTGCTGGTTATAAGGCAGATCACAGTTTTATGGGTCCTGAAGAATGTACATTTTGGGGACCTTTTTATCCTAAATAATACAAAACCACAGACACAAACGCACTAGGGCCTCTTCCAGCTTGCTGTGTAGAAGGCCACAAAGCTTAAACTTACGTAGTTTCACAGTAAATCCAATTGTCTCTTTTTTCTTTTAAAATAATATTTGTCATTTTTGCTAATCTTAGCAGTAATATTAACGATTGATTGTACAAAATACAGGTAGGCCAGAAAACCTGCCCTAATTTCATAACTCTCAAATGATCACTGTTCATATCTTACTATGCATAAGGTATTTTGATTCAAGGATGTGCAGATTTTCACATTTCAACATTTCCAGAGCCTGGATGGCTTTTCACAATACATAGTGTGTCAGCATTTTCATGCATCGTGTCTTTTCTCCAGTGGCATGACTTGTGTCACTGTTGGCATCTTAGATGTGCTGGGATAAGGGTTTATCATCCCATGGATACTATACTCTGTGAACATCCCTCCAGGTTGGAAGTGATGGGGAGGATGAGAATCAGCGGTGCAGAGTGACAGAATGGGATGCCCTGCTACGTCAGGTATGTGCCCCTGGGTGGATGCCCTCTAAGCTCCTTCTGTCCTGTGATTAGAGCGTTTTACCTCATGAGGATATTAGGGGATTGAGTGAAACTGTCAGACATTAGCAGCATGCTTATGCTTGGTGATTTGCCAGCACAGGTGGGTTCATTTGTGAGAGGCCTGTGAGGTTCTAGGCTGGGGGACCATGGCCAGGTACTTGGGAGAAATTTGAAAAATCTGTGACGGTCTGGGGAGGCTGATGTAGAGCCCCCATGACAAAATGAGCCCGTCTCCCTGCTTCTTCAGGAAGCCCACTTGATACGTGTGAATTTTTTTTTTTTTTATGTGATCGCTACACCCTACGTGGGGCTTGAACTCATGAGCATGAGATCAAGAGTTGTGCATGCTCTTCTGACTGAGTCAGCCAGCTACCCCCTTGAAGGTCTGAGTGTCTACTTCAGAGTCATGGCTTATTTAACAAATCCCCACTTACCCAACAGTTGTTGGATGTTCTGGTTGTTTCCGTTTTATCTACAAGGTGACTTGGCATCATATATCTGCATCAGAATCTGCACATCTTCAAGAAAATCTCATTAGGATAAATTGCCAGATGAGAATTATTCCAGCCAAGGGAGATAGATGTTTTCGAGGCTTCTTAAGGGCAAATTGTGACAGTGTGGCTGTCACTGAATCTTTGTCAGCCTGGGGTACTGCTCTGTGGGGGTGGGGAGATGCCAAAGCCTCCAATTCAGGAGATGAAAGCTATTAACACATTGTTACTAGCCTTTCCTGATTTGCTTATAACTATTTTTACCTCCTTTGTTGGCAAATATGTTTTGTTTTGTTTTTCTTTTTAACATTCAAGTATTTCTTCCACTCAGGTAAATGTTCTTAGCCTAGCTTCAGAGAAAAAAAGGTCAGAGAGAGATCCTAAGTATAAGCATGTATGCACAATGCAGAATGTAGATGCCAAAACTTTGAAATATTTGCATCAGCTCTTCACAATATTTTTAAGGAATGAAAACATCACAGATCCAGTTTTAATCTCTTTTGTATCCTCCCCCAGCCTGTCTGTTCCTTTCAAAACCAAAGAGAACATTCCTTCTAAAATTTCGTTTCTGACTGCAGAACAAACATGTAGTACCTGCACATGTGCTTTAAAAAGAATCACACAAGTGGTATTAACTGTATGTATCATTCTGAAAGTTATTTGTAGCATTTTGTATCATTTTCTGTATCCATCCAAATTTTATGGCTTCATTTACCACCTGTTTAGAATTCCTTTGTGAGAATATATCCCAGTCATCTGCACTGTGCTATGATGACCATTCAGGTTGTTTCTGGTGTCTTGCCTTGACAAGCAGGCTAATGGGCATGTCCTCTCATATGTCCCCCGTGCTGCGGGACCAACATATTGGCAAAGCCCATACCTAGAAGTGGAATTTCTGCGTCATGGGGAGTGAGCATCTTAACATCCCTAAAAGTACCAGATTTCTCTTCCAATCATTTAAATCAATTTGTACTCCTACTAGAGGCCAGGAAGAGTTATGATTCTATTTTCTCTGCAGGTTTGGAGGGACCCTACTTTTAGAACTCTTTTAATGGAAAGAAAACAACATTATAAATACAAATTTAGTCATGAAAGCAGGTATTTAATTAGAATGAGAAAATAAATCACAAGTTATAAATTCAAAAACTGCTTTGAGATGTACCACATATGTCACACAATCCAGAAAAATAACATTTGAAAAATTTAAGAATTGTATGGCACAATGCTCTTCTTTCTGTATTTTGTTGCCACATACTCTTTGATTGCCTATTCATATGGCAGTGATTTTGTAATTTCCTTTTCTCTAGATTCTCAAATTATTGTTTAGTTGTTTTTCACTAGCATGGCTGATTAAAATGATTCTGTTATTTTTGTGTCTTATTATTGAGATAGTCACATAACAAAAGTCACCATTCTAAAGTGTACAATTTAGTAATTATCAGTATACTCCAGGGTTGTGCAGTCATGAACCACTTTTAATTCCAGACCATTTCCATGACCCCCCCAAAGAAATTCTGTACTTATTAGCAGTCAACTCTAATTTCCTCTAATTCTCAGCCACTGATGACCACTAGTTGACTTTCTGTTTCTACGGATTTGCCTTTTCTGGACCCTTCATATAATAGGAATCATACAATATGTACCTTCTGTGTCTGGCTTCTGTTACTTTGCATAATGTTTTTGAGGTTCATCCATGTTATATAGTATGAAACAGTACTTCCTTCATTTTAATAGCAAATGATTTCCGTTATATGGATATACTACATTTTGTTTAACCATGTATAAGTTGACGGACATTTAGTTGTGTTCACTTTTTGCCTATTATGAATAATGCTGCTATGAACATGGGTGTATAAGATTTTGAGTGAATATATCTTTTCCATTATCTTAGGTATATACCTAGGAGGAGATTTGCTGAGTTACATAATAATTCTGTCTTTAACATATTGAGGAACTGCCAGACTTTTTTTCAAAGAAGCTGTACCATTTTGCATTCACACCAGAAAGGTATGGCAGTTCTAGTTTCTCTGTAGCCTCTCCCAACACTTGTTATTTTCCTTTGTTTTTTTGTTTATGTGAATTGGTATCTAATACTTTGATATGCATTTCCCTAGTGATTGATGATGGTGAGCCTCATTTCAGGTGCTTACTGTCCACTTGTATATCTTCTTTGGAGAAATTTCTAGTTAAATTCTTTGCTCATTTTCTAATTGGGATATTTGTCTTCTTATTGTTGAGTTATAGCAGCTTTTTATATATTATCGATATTATACCTTTATTAAGTATATAGTTCACAAATATTATAAATACCTTTAATTCAATGTATTGTCTTTTACTTTCTAAATATTATCCTTTGATGCATAAAAGTTAAAACAATTTTTTAAAGGTTTTATTTATTCATTTGAGAGAGTATGAGCAGGTGGAGGGGCAGATGGAGGGGGAGAAACAGACCCGTGCTGTGCAGGGAGCCTGACACAGGACTCTATCCCAGGATTCTGGGATCATGATCTGAGCCAAAGGCAGATACTTAGCTGACTGAGCTAACCAGGTGCCCCCAAAGTTCTAAATTTTGATGAGGTCCAGTTTATTTATTTTTTCTTTGCTTCTGTGTGCTTTTGGTATCTTATCCAAGAAACTGTTGTTTAATTCAGAGTCACTGAGATTTATATCTATGTTTTCTTCTAGGAGTTTCAGAGTTATAGCTCTTACATTAAGGCTTTTGATCCATTTGGAATTAATTTTTATGAATGGTATAAGATAAGGGCCCAACTACATTCCTTTGCATGTAGATATCTAGTTGTCCTAGTACCATTTTTGGAAAAGATGATTCTTTTCCACCTTGAATGGCCTTAGCACCCTTGTTGAATTCCAGTGTGCCATAGATCTATGTATGGGTTTATTTCTAAACTCTCAATTCTATTCCATGCAGTACTACATTCTCTTGATTCTTGTGGCATCTTAGGAAATTTTGAAATCAGAAAGTGTGTATCTTCCAACTTTGTAGTTCTTTTTCAAGATTGCTTTTGGTAGTTTGGGCCTCTACCATTTGCATATCAATTGTAGGATTAGTTTGTCAATTTTTTTTTTTAAGATTTATTTATTTAAGAGAGAGCACACGCCATGCACATGCATGCTCACAAGAGTTGGGATAGGGACAGAGAGGGAAAGAGAGGTTTTTTTTTTTTTAATTTATTTACTCATAGACACACACACACACACACACACACACACACACACAGAGGCAGAGGGAGAAGCAGGCTCCATGTAGGGAGCCCGACATGGGACTCGATTCTGGGTCTCCAGGATCATGCCCTGGGCTGCAGGCGGCACTAAACCGCTGCACCACTGGGGCTGCCCTAGTTTGTCAATTTTTGCAAAATATCTACTTGGGATTTAGATACAGATTGCATTGATCCATTAGTGAACGCGGGCTGTCTTCCCATATATTGAAGTCTTCTTTAATTTTATTTAATGTTTTTTATAGTTTACATTCTACCAGTCTTGCACATCTTTTGTTAAATTTATTCTTTTTGCTACTCTTGTTAATAGAGTTGTTTTATTGATTTCACTTCAAATTGTTCATTGCTAGTATAGAAATACAACTGATTTTTGTATGTTGAACCTGTGTCCTGTCACCTTGCTGAACTTGTTTTTTAGCTTTAATAGTTGTGTGTGTGTGTGTGTGTGTGTGTGTGTGTGTGTGTATTCCTTAAGGTTTTCTATATATAAGATCATGTCATATGACAACAAAGATAATTATGCTTCTTTTTTCCAAATTGTATGTGTTTTATATAATTTTATTTTTTACCGCTTCGTTGCCTAGGCTAGAATCCCCAGTGTGATGTTGAATAGAAGTGGACATCCTTGTCTTCTTCCTTAATCATAAGGACAAGCTTTCACTCTTCCCTCATTAAGTGTGATGTTAGTGAAGAGGGACTGAATGGACATTTTTCCAAAGGCATACAGATGGTCAAGAGACACATGAAAAGATGCCCAACATAACTCATCATCAGAGAATTGCAATCAAAACCACAATGAGATCACCTCACACCAGTCACAGTAAAATGATAATAAGAAGAGAAATAATAAATTTTGGCAAGAATGTGGAGAAAAGAGAACCCTCATGCACTGTTAGTGGGAAAGCAAACTGGTGCCACCCTGGAAAACAATATTGAGGTTCCTCAAAAAATTAAAAATAGAAATAAGATACAATCCAATAATTCCACTGCTGAGTATTTATCCAAAGAAAATAAAAACATGGGGTGCCTGGGTGGCTCAGTTGGTTAAGTGCCTGCCTTTGGCTCAGGTCATGATTCCAGGGTCCCAGGATCTAATGCTGCATCAGGCTCTCTGCTCATTGGGGAACCTTCTTCTCCCTCTGCTGTTTCCCCTGCTTGTGTTCTCTCTCTCACTCACTCTCTCTCAAATAAATAAATAAAATCTTAAAAAAAATAAAAACACTAATTTGAAAAGATATATGTATCCCTGTGTTTATTGCAGCACTATTACAATATCCATGACATGGAAACAGTCTAAGTGCCTATCTGTAGATGAATGGATAAAAAAAGACATGAGCCATATATACAATGGAATATTAGTCATAAAAATGTTGAAATCTTGTTATTTGCAACAACATGGGTGGGCCTAGAGGGTATCATGGTAAGTGAAATCAGTCGGACAGAGAAAGACAAACACCATTTGGAATGTAAAAAAACAAATGAACAAACAAAGAATCAAATAGAAAAAGAAGTGGACTCATAAATACAGAGAATAAACTGGTGGTTGCCAGAGGAGAGAAGGGGAGGGGGATGGACAAAATAGGTGAAGGAGATGAAAAGGTACAAACTACCAGTTATAAAATCAATGTCACGGAGATAAAAAGTATAGCATTGGAAATATTGTCAATACTATGTAATAACATTGTATGGTGACAGATGGTAACTACCCTTAAATGGTGAGCATAGATTGCAGAACATAAAGAATTGTGGATTCACGATGCTGTACACTGAAATGAATATAACATTGTATGTCAACTGTATTTCAATAATGAAAGAGTATGATGTTAGCTGTCAGTTTTTCATAGGTACGATTTATCATATTGAGGAAATTCCTTTCTATTTATAGTTTGTTGAGTTTTTTTTTTATCATGAAAGGATGTTGGAATTTAGCAAATGCTTTTTCTGCATCTATTGATAATGTAGGTTTTATGCTTTATAAAGCATATATATATAGCATATAATATACTATTACTACAGTATATTATTTTGATTGATTTTCATACATTAAACCAACCTCATATTTCTGGGACACATCCCACTTGGTTATGGTGAATAACCCTTTCTATCTGCTGCTGGATGCAATCTGCTAACATATTGTTGAGGATTTTTGCATGTATATTTACAAGGGATGTTAGTCTAAAGTTTTCTTCTGATGTCTTTGTCTGGTTTAGGTATCAGAGTTATACTGGCCTCATAGAATGAATTAGGAAGTGTTCACTCCTCTTTTTGGAGGAGTTTGAGAAAGATTATTGTTAGTACTTCTTTGAAGGTTTTGTAGAATTTACCAGGGAAGCCATCTATCTGATTCTGGACTTTTCTTGTTGGAAGTTTTTCCATTCCTGACTCTCCTAGCCAGTTTGGGCTGCTGTAACAAATACCATAGTCTGGGTGGCTTACACAACAGACATTTACTTGTCAGAGTTCTGGAGGCTGGGAAGTCCAAAATCAAAGTGCTAGCTGCTTTGGTTTCTGGTAAGTGCTTTGGTTTCTTGCAGATGACTGCCTTTTTACTGTTATTCTCACATGGCTGAGGGAGAGAGAGAGTCTCTTTTATGTCCCTTATTATAAAGGCACTAATCTCATTCATGTGGGCTCTACTCTCACACCCTGTCCCCACCTCTTCATACCATCACACTGGGATTGTGGCTTCAGTATATGAATTTGGAGGAGACACATTCAGTCATAGCACTGACCTATTCTCTTTGTTACTAGTCTATTCATGTTTTCTGTTTCTTCTTGAGTCAGTTTTGATAGCTTGTATGTTTCTGAGAATTAGTGTATTTCATCTGGCTTATGTGATTTTTTTTTTGACTTAAGTTTTTCACAGTATTTCCCTAGAATCCTATTGTTTTTTTTTTTGGTAAATTTTGTATTGATTTTCCCAGCTATTTTTCTTTTGGTCAGTCTAGCTAAAGTTTATCACTTTTGTTGATCTTTTCAAATAACCAACTTTTGATTTTGTTGATTTTCTTTATTTTTTTCTTCTCTCTTTCATTTTTTCCATTGTTAGCTTTTTCTTCTGTTTGATTTAGGTTTAGTTTACTCTTTTTTTCCCTAGCTTTTTATGGTAAAAGACTAGAAGAAGATTATTGATTTGAGATGTTTTTTTATTTTTTAGCATAGGAGTTTTCAGGTAAAAATTTCTGAACATTACTTTCACTTAGAAGGAGTAAACTCTTATGATGATTAAATTGTGGTATGCAGTGTTTATTTTTTGTCTCAAAGTACTTTCTAATTTTCCCTGCAATTTCTTTGACCCATTGTTTATATAGTACTGTGTTGTTTAATTTGCACATATTTTGGATTTTTCCAAATTTCCTTCTATTTTTTTTAACTTATTATGATTAAAGAACATAGTTCATGTAATTTGAATATTTTAAAATTTAGAGAGATTGTTTTGTAGCTTAACATATATTCTGTCGTGGAGAATGTTCTATATGTGCTTGAGAAAAATGTATATTCTGCTGTTTCGGGGTTGGATATTACATAGTTAAGTCTAGTTGGTTTATGGTGCTGTTCAAATATTCTCTTTCCTTACTGATATTCTCTCTAGTTGTTCTGTTATTGAAACTGAGATATTGAAGTTGCCAACTATTGTTGTGGAGTTATTTCTTTCTTTGATTCTGTCAGTTTTTGCTTCATATATTTTTAGGGCTCTGTTGTTGTATTTATAGCTGTTACATCTTCATCATGGATTAACATTTGTATTATTATATAATGTTCTTCTTTGTCTGTAGTAGCAATTTTTGTCTTAAGGTCTATTTGGTCTGATACTCCAGCTCTCTTTTGATTCTTGTTTGTGTGGAATATCTACTTCTGTCCTTTTACTTTCGATTTCTGTCTTTTAATCCAAAGTGAGTCTGTTGTAGGTAGCATATAGTTTGATCATGTTTTCAAATCCATTCTGCCAATCCCTGTTTTTTGTTGTTGTTACATTTAATTCATTTTCATTGTATGTAATTAAAAATAAGGAAGAACTTACTTCTGCCATTTTGCTGTTCGTTTTCTATACATTTTATGTCTTTTTTGTTTCTCATTTCCTCAATTACTTTTGTGTTAAGTAAATATAGTATGCTATTTTCATTCCTTTGTTTTCTTTGCTGTATATTTTGAGTTATTTATTTAGTGGTTGCCCTGGAGATTTCAATTAACCTTTTAAGCTGTAACAAAATGGTTATTATTCATGCCAACTTAATTTCATTTGTATACAAAACTTTGGTCCATTCTCCCCTCTCTTTCTGCTATTAGTATCACAAAGTGTATCTTTATATGGTGTTTGTCCATCAGCATAGACCTATAATCATCACTTCTGCAGATGTGTTTTAAATCAGATAGAAGAGTTACAAACAAAAATGCATTTGTGTTGTGTTTTATATTTAGCCATGTAGTACCTTTAGTGGTGTTCTCTATTTCTTTGCATGGGTTCAGGTTACTAGTTAGTGTCCTATCACTTCTGTCTGAAGAACTCCTTTTGGCATTTCTTGTAGGGCAACTATGAACCCTGTTTTTGTTTATCTAGAAGAGTCTTAGTGTCTTCTTCCATTTTTGAGGGACGGTTTTTGCTACATAGAGAATTATTCCTTGACAGCTGTTCTTTTCTTCTTAATTTCAGCACTTTGTGTCATTCCATTGCCTTAGAGAAACCATGGTCTCCATGGTTTCTGATGAGATATTAGCCTTTAGCCTTGTTGAGGATTCATTGTACATGATGAGTTGCTTCTCTCTTGCTGCTTTCAAGATGCCTTCTTTGTTTTTTTGCCAGTTTGATTATGGTAGGTTTAGGTGATTGAGTTTATCCACTTCAGCTACTTGTGGAACTCTTACTGGTTTGTATAATCTTTGAATGTTATATGTAGATAATCATTCTGTTAGTAAGTAATGATAACATCCCTTTCTAATCCTTATTTGTCTTTCTTATTGTTTCTTTTTATTTATTTAATTTTTATTTATTTTTTTAAAAGATTTTATTTATTCATGAGAGAGAGAGAGAGAGAGAGAGAGAGAGAGAGAGAGAGAAGCAGAGACACAGGCAGAGGGAGAAGCAGGCTCCATGCAGGGAGCCCGATGTGGGACTCGATCCCAGGACTCCAGGATCACATCCTGGGCCGAAGGCAGGTACTCAACCGCTGAGCCACCCAGGGATCCCTGTTTCTCTCTTTTTAAAGAAAATTCCTTGGGAATGCTTTCAAATATTCAGCATTAAGTATACTGCTTGCATCGGGATTTGCAGGTTCTCAGTTGAAGTATGTTGTCAGGGAAGCATGGGAAACACTTTATTGAATTGTTAGGAAGTTCAGGAACAATTTCTGTTAATTTCTGTGAATGGGCTGTACTTTCTTCTTTCTTTATGTGTTTCATAATTCTTTTTTGAAAATGAGACATTTTGAACATTATATAGTAGTTAACTCCAGAGGTCAGGTGATTCTCTCTCCTCAGGGTTTGTTGTTGCTTGCTCTCAGCTCTGTTTGTCTAGTGACTATTTATTTTTTCTAGTGACTATTTAAAACTATTTTGTGGGGATGCCTGGGTAGCTCAGTCAATTAAGTATCTGCCTTCGGCTTGGATTGTAATTCCAGGGTCCTGGGATCGAGCCCTGTGTCAGGCTACCTGCTCAGCAGGGAGCCTGCTTCTTCCTCTCCCTCTGCCCCATGCTCATGCTCTATCTCAAATAAATATATAAAATCTTAAGAAAAAATAAAGCTATTTTGTGAGGTCTGCCACAGGTAGTCTCTGAAGGTTTTGTTAAATCTTGGTTCAGCTAGTGCTGTCACAGAGATTTCCTTGAGTGCCAGAAGGAGAGAGAGAGAATGGAGCAGCAACACCTCTCCTAATCTTTGCAGAATGACTGTGTTGGGGTGCTTCTTCACTACCTAGCCAGGCTGTTTACAGCTCTGCCCTAGCCTTCATTTGCTGTGAAGATAATCCAGAGATGAAAGAGTAGTGTCTTCTCAGGTCTTTACTGAGCATGCATTGCCCTGGATATACATATAGCTCTCCAAATTTCCCAGTATACTTGGGTGTTTCTGAATACTCAAATTACCAAAGAAACTCCCTCTCCAACTTCTCTTTTCAGGCTTTTGGTACTCTATAGTATGCCTCAGTTATAATCACCTGTCTCAGACTGCTGTAAGGAGTTCATTTGCCTGACATTTTTAAGGAGTGCTTTCTGATCTTCTATCCTGAGAAAGTTCCAAGTTAGGTGAAACAGAGATGAGCCCTTTGTGCCAGTTTTTGAGGCAACCTCTAGACAGGTTAGAGTGGACAACACAATTCTTTATGAATAGAGTCTACTTAACCTCCTTCTGGAACCAAGGACCAGGGTCCTAGCCTTGGGAACATGGTCTGTATCTTTAAGACCTGCTACACTATTAAGCTGGAGAGGAGGGCAAAGCAGGGGCAAATAAAAATACACAGGGTTTTCCTTCCATTTTTTGTATTACCTTTTTCTTGTTTCAGTGTTCTTGAACCTTTTACTGCTTTCCAGAAATCTGACAAAGTTGTTTCTATTTTTGCTTGATTTTTCAGTGTTTCTGTGGAGGGATGGGCCTTGGAACTTCTTACTCTGCCTTTTTGCTAATAGCCTGGGCCAGAAGCCAGAAATGTTTAGTTATTGGCAACAAGATATATTGTTGGCCCTGCAGAGTAAGGCCTCAGGTTAAAGCTTTAAGGCCTTAGACTAAGTGATTAAAGAAATAGAACAGTAAAAATTGTGATTCATAACTTTATGGTTTTCCCTGCTATAGCCTTTAGCTTATTTTGTAACTTTAGATGTAATGATACATTCTTTTAAGAGAATTTTTCTTTCATATTGTAAGCAATAGATACTTTATTAATTTCACATTTCATCCAGTAAACAATGTGAAAGCTGTGGCAGGCCCCTGGGAAGCAATGCATTTATAAATCAATGGGATAGCATCTTAGGTGAGTATTTCTTTTTTTTCCTTGGTCAATTAAAAAAATTATTATCAAAGTATAGTTAACATATAATGTTATGTTAGTTTCAAGTGTACAACAGAGTGATTTGATACTTCTATACATTACTCAGTACTCACCATAAGGAGTGTAATCACAGTGCAATATTATTACAATATTATTGACTATATTCCCTATGTTATACTTTTCATCTCTCCATGACTTCTTTATTTGATAACTGGAAGTTTGTACCTCTTAATCCCTTCACCTGTTTCCACCTTCATCCCCATCCATCTAGTGTGGAAACCACCCATTTGTTCTCTGTATTTAGGAGTCTGTTCTTTTGTTTTCTGTTTTAGATTTCACATATAGGTGAAATCATATGGTGTTTGTCTTTCTCTGTCTGAGTTATTGGTGTTTCTTTTAATGTGACCACTTAAAAACTTAGATTTATTTGCATGTATGGTAAGCCTTTTTCTTAACAAAAGGTAAGCAAATAAACATGGTGGGGTGTGTGTGATATACAAATGATTATTTTCTGTGGGTCCTGTCTGTGTTTGTTACGGTGTATGTTCTTACCCTTAATAGTTTGTGATTTGATACTTAAAAGGCACAAAATTTTAGCCTTCATGCAGTAATGCTTCTGGGTCTCCTGAACCTGTGGTATTGGTGGTGTGACCAGAGATTTATCATGCTGGCCAAAATAGATGCACACAAATATAGTCAGCTGATCTTTGGAGCCGTGGGCTGCCTTTTGAGCAATTTTGGTTATCTGTGTGAAATCCTGAAAGGGGCCTCCAAATCCACATGTAATCCATCCACACAGGTGGGTGTTGTGAATAGTGAGGGCCATGGGGTAACTTTCTATTTTAACTAAACATTTTTATTAGTAGGTGTGAAGCTCAAGTTATCCTAGTTCACAAAGGAGCATTCTGGCTGTCAGCCGGTACTGTAGCAAATTAACACATTAAAAACATCTTGAAAACCTTATGTTTGTTTCTTCTGAGTTTTGGCATCCTGGGAGAGCTCTTGACTGCCCTTCCAGGTTCTGTGTGTATACCTGCATATGCCTTGTATGTCCTGTAGGAACTTCAGGACCATAAGGTAGCTAATTAGCAATGAAATAATCATAGAAGGAATCACAGATTTTATAACAGCTGAAATTTAGGATTTAGCTATATATCTAATTTTAAATTAATTTATGAAATCACTTATTTCGTAATTACTTAAAAAGCATATTATGATCAGCAATCCCAGAAAGTTATTTTGTGGATATTAATAAACTTACTCTAAAGTTTTTTTTTTTTTTTTTTTTTTACTCTAAAGTTTATATGGTGAGGCAAAAGACCTAGAGTCGCTGACATAATAATGAAGACCAACCAAGTTGGAAGACTGGTGCTACCCAAGTTCAAGACTTACCACAAAGCTCTAGTAATTAAGATTTTGTGGTAGAGGAAAGATGATATATTAATATATCAGTGGAATAGAGTGGAAATCCAGAAATAGACTCACACAAATATGGTCAGCTGATCTTTGACAATGGAACAAAGCCAATTCAGTGGAGAAAGGATAGTAGTGTTTTCAGCAAAATGATGTAGGAACAACCAGATATCCACAGACTCTTCACAAAAATTAACCAAAGATGGATTATGAACCTAAATGTAATGTAAGACCTAAAATTATAGAATTTGTAGTAGATAACATAGGAGAAAATCTATGACCTTGGGTTGACTATGACCCTGTTGTATTTAGATACAACACCAAAGCAATGAAAGAATTGACATTAAAATTAACAATTTCTGTTCTACAAAAGACATTGTCAAAAAGATGAGCCACAGACAGGGAGAAAATATTTGCAAATGTCATATCTGATAAAGGACTGTTATCCAAAATATACAAAGAACTCTTAACTCTAAGAAAATGAACAACCCGATTAAAACATGGGCAAACTATCTGAACAGACACTTTGCCAAAGAAGATATACAGATGGCAAGTAAGAATATGAAAAGATATGTCAACATCATATGTCACTAAGGAATTTCAAATTGAAACAACAGTGATACACTGTTACACACCTATCAGAATGTTCAAAATAGTGACAACACCAAATGCTGACAAGCATGCAGAGCAACAGGAACTCTCGTTCATTACTGGTGGGAATGCAAGATGGTACAGCCTCTTTGGAAGACAGTTTGGCAGTCTTTTACATGACCTAACATTCTCTTACCATATGATCCAGCAACCATGCTATTATTAACTTGCTATTAAATAAATGAACTGAAAATGTTTGTTCACCCAAAAACCTGCACACAAATGTTCTTAACAGCTTTACTCATAATTACCAAAAACCTGAAGGCAACCGAGATGTCCCTCAGTAGGTGAATGGATACACAATTGTGCTACAGCCAGACAATGGAATATTCTTTAGCACTAGAAAGAAATAAGCTATCAAGTCAGGAGTAGACTTAGAACCTTAAGGGGAACTTTAAATACATGTTACTTAGAACCTTAAGGGGAACTTAAAATACATGTTACTTTAAATACATGTTTAAATAAGTGGAGGAAGGTCACATGAAAAGCTCTAATACCCCATGATCCCAGAGATATGACATTCCTGAAAAAGCAAAAACATAGAGACAATAAAAAGATCCGTGGTTGCCAGGGACTTGAAGGGAGGGAGGGAAGAATGGGTGGGGCACAGGGGACTTTTAGAGCAGGGAAACTACTCTGTATGATACTATATTGGTGGATACACATCAGTATTTATTTGTTGAGACTCATAGAATGTAGAACACCTTGAGGGAGCTATGATGTGAACTGTGGGCTTTGAGTGATGATAGTGATATGTCAATGTAGGTTCATCCTTTTTTTTTTTTTTTTTAAAGATTTTATTTATTTATTTGAGAGGGAGAGAGGACAAGCAGGAGGATGGGCAGAGGGAGAAGGAGAAGCAGACTCCTTGCCAGGCAGGGAGCCTGATGTGGGGCTTGATCTCAGGACCCCAGGATCATGACCTGCGCCAAAGGCAGATACTTAATAACTGAGCCACCCAGGTGCCCCAGGTTCATCCATTGTAACAGTGTGTCACTCTGGTGGAGACATTGATGATGGGGGAGACCGAGGGTGTGGGGTGTGGGGGGAGGGGAGTGGGAACTTTGTACTTTCTGCTCGGTTTTTGCTGTGAACCCAAACTCTTCTAAATAGCAAAGTCGACTAATGACCTGAAATTTTAAAGTGCCGTGTTCAGCAGTGTATGGGACCAGAAGGCAGGACTTGCTCATTCATCAAGTCAGTGGTGAGCGGGAGCATTCCTAACAAGAAAAATGTCGAGGGCCAAGCTCTGTGATTTATAAAGGAAGATTAAGGTGCTGCTCCTTTATTTATGGGCTTCTCCTTGCCGGGGAGAATCCCCAGCATGTGCTGAACCAGGATGTGTTAGGCACATAATTTAATATTTTTTGTCTTTATGCTGTATAAGTGTTTGCTCCAGAATTTTCATTAGATTATAAGTAGGTAGGGTGAAGTTGCTAAATTTATCCACAGTAAGCTCAGGTGAAGGGAACATGTGGCTTCCTTGTCTTTGTGTAACGGTCTTGCATCAGCTTGCAAGTCAGGGCATATTAAGCATTTTAATCTTTATGCCTTATCAGTGTTTTTAAGTTAATTAATTCTGTTTCATTCAAACAGATTTCATAGACCCTTACCATTTGAAGGGTGACCCAGAGACTTGGGAATGTCTGCCCTTTGTGGGAACCTGCTAGAAATTTAGGACCCCAGTCCCCACCCCAGGTGTGCTGCATGAGGGCTTGCAGTTGATCAGTGTCCCCAGGGGATTCCTGTGCACTGTTCAGTTTGAAAAGCACCCTATAGGTTCTGCAGAACATCTCCGAGTTTCCGGTCCTGCTGCCTCCCTGCGGGCTCCTTTCCAGAATGGCATCAGGCTCTAGGGACACTATGGCTCTCTGACCTCCTGGAGACTAGGAGCAGAGATCCTGGGTTCGGAGTTCTTTGGTTCTGTGGCCCCCGAGACGGCATCTCTTCTCTACCTGCTCGCTGTTGTCATGCAGTGTCCTCTGGTTTCTTGTACCAGAGTATAAGGGTATGGTGTGGGGGCCTTCCTGCACTGACTCATGGGACCTCCTGATTCCTCATGGGACCCCTGAGCATTTGACATGTTCCCATCATGCCTTTAGTGTCCCCTCATTTTGCCATGTGGGCCCGGTTCTTAGTCTCCTGTCCAAGTCTCTTAGCTGCCACCTCACACCTCAATTGTGGCTGTGGAATTTTCTGGGTCCCCCTTCACCCTCCTTGGGAAGTTAGAGTGGCCTATAAAGTGGAACATGGGGGTCTCCCCCTGCCCGCCAGGTTTGCTCTGCCAGGTCCAGTCCAGGTTGCTGTGGCTCTGCCCTCAGGTCCTTTCTTTCCTGGGCACACCTCCCTTCTGCTAGGAGATGGGAGACTGGGATCCTTTTCTTTTCTCTAAGTCTTCTCTGCATACTCCCTACTCCCCCATCCACTAGGCCCCCTTCTCTGCTTCATGCTGCCCTCTGATTGTAGCCCAGCCAGCTTGTGGTCTCCCTGCCCCAGCAAGGGGCTGGCCACTGTAAGAGGAAAGAATTCCGTGAGCAGGTGTCCTGATGATCCCTTTAGGGCTGGACACCCAGCTACTTCGTGGTGTATGTTTATGTTTTTGCCTTTTTAATTGTAGTAAACATTTTTTAAAAACATTTTATTTATTTATTTGAAAGAGAGACAGAAAGAGCATAACTAGGGTGAGGGGCAGAGGGAGAGGGAGAAGCAGACTCTCTGCTGAGGAGGGAGCCTGACTTGGGGCTTGATCCCAGGACTCTGGGATCACAACCTGAGCCAAAGGCAGATACTTAACTGACTGAACCCCCTAGGTGCCGCATAGTGAACATTTTTTCATATACATTTTTGGATACTTGTGATTTCCTAGGGATGAACTCTTCAAAGTGAGATTGTAGCCAGTGCAGATTGAGATGTGCTGTATAGGGACTCCTGGGTGGCTCAGCGGTTGAGCATCTGCCTTTGTCTCAAGTGTGATCCTGGAGTTCTGGATCGAGTCCCACATTGGGCTCCCTACATGGAGCCTGCTTCTCCCTCTCCCTCTGCCTATGCCTCTGCCTTCTCTCTGTGTCTCTCTTTTTAAATGGGGCTACTAGGGGATTTAAAATTTCACCTAGGACTTGGAGTATGTTTCTATTGAACAGTGCTGCCTGGAGGCAAGCAGAGCATGATCCACAGAAGAGTAATTGTAATTGTCCATTGTAGTAGAAACAGTGTTTACAACAGTTCATACCTTTCAGCCACCTGAGGTCTTCACAGTCCCTCCTTCTGGATGTGTACCTTAAGAGTACCTTTAAGTAGAATTACTGGATTATATGGTAATTCTAATTTTTATTTTTTGAGGAACCTCCATACTATTTTTCACAGATAAAATGAAAACTAATTTGAGAATATGTATGCACCCCTATGCTTGTTGCAGCATTATTTGTAATAGATAAGATATGGAAAAAACCTAAGTGTCTATTCATAGATGAATGGATAAAGATATGGGGTATATCATACATACACACAGACACACACAAATACACACACAATGAAATATTATTCAGCCATAAAAAAGAATGAGATCTTGCCATTTGCAACAACATGGATGGATCTAGAGAAGGTATTATGCTACGTGAGGTAAGTCAGTCAGTGAAATACCATAGGATTTCACTCCGATGTGGAAAATAAGAAAGAAATGAACAAAGGAAAAAAAAAACATTAAAAACAGACTCTTAAACACAGAACAGACTGGTGGTTTCCAGAGGGGAGGGGAAGAAAGGGTGGGGGAAACAAAAAGGGATGAAGAGTACACTTATCATGATGAACACTGAGAAATGTATAGTACTGTTCAATCTCTATATTGTACACCTGCAACTAATATAATATCATGTTAATTATATTTCAATAAGAAAAGGAAAAAAACAAAAAAGAATGCCCTTAAGTGCATTTATCTCCACAAGAGCATGCAGCCTCGAATCTTGCCCAGCTCAGAGACTGGGCATGATTCACAGGCACCTTGGTACAGTCTGCAAGATCACCCTGGACCACTGCCCCCCACCTGTGTCTGAGAGGGGCAGGGTACCTCTGGTGGGGCTGTGGCTCTTTGACTGCCACATCCTGTGGCCCAGGTGCTGGCGTTGGCAGGGGCTGGCCAGGCTTAGTGTTCCTCTGGTACTAAAATTCCCTGAAACATTTCATAGGCTTTAGTGTGTATTCTCTGAGCTCTAAGGGCTAATAACCAAAGCCAGGATTCTGGTTTCTTTGTCTCCTAGCAACAGGTTCTCTTCCCAACCCTTATTTATTTATTTTTTTGAACTTTTTGTTGAAGTCTAACACACATGCAGAGAATTGCACAAATTGTTGAGCATACAGCTCAATGTTTTTTTTTGTTTTGTTTTGTTTTGTTTTACAAAATGAATATCTCTGCATAACCAGCACCCAGATCAAAATGCAGAACCTTGCCTGTACCCCAGGAATCCCGTTGTGCCCCTTCTAGTTGCAAGTCCCCTAAGGCTAACGCTAATTCTGATTTTTTAGCCTTATGTATTAATTTTGCCTATTACTGGGGCACCTGGGTGGCTCTGATGGTTAAGTACCTGCCTTTGGCTCAGATCATTATCTCAGGGTTCTGGGATCCAGCCCCGTGTCGGGTTCCCTGCTTAGTGAGGAGTCTGCTTCTCCCTCTCCCTCTACACCTCCCCCTGTTCCTGCTTTCTCCCTGTGTGTGTCAAATAAGTAAAATATTTAGAAAAATTTTTGCTTGTTATTTGAACTTCATATAAATGGAATCATACAGTAGGTGTTATTTAGTGTCTGATTTCTTGCCCTCAGAAGTGTTGATGAAATGCCATGATACTGCTGAGTGGAGTTGTGACTCATTTGTGTTAATTGCTGTGGAGTGCTCTAGTGAGTGAATATATCCTATTTATTTACCAGTTCTGCTATTGATGTGGATTTGGGTGGCTTCCAGTTTAGACTGGTAGGGTCACTGCTGCTGGATGCATTCCTGTGTGTGGTCTTTGGTGAACACATGCCGCATCGGGGTGAGTGTGTGTACCCATATGCTGGGTACAGTGTGCACATATGTGCCACTGTGGTACTTAATCCAGCTTTCCAGGATGTCGTCCTGGTGTCCACTCCCTCCAGTGGTGGCCGAGACTTCCAGGTGCTTCTTGCTGGCATTTCATGGCCCTCATTGCAGCAGTCCTTGCATGTCTTCTGCGCCAGGGAAGAATGAGAGGCTCACTTGCTCTTTGCCCCTGGGGGTCATTTCTACCATCCTTGCCATAAGGGTCTCCATGCAGGCAGGGGCTGAGTAACTGGGTCTGCTTGGGAGGAGCTTCAGGTATCATCTTCCTCCTTGTGGCCCAGGCTCTGGGTCTCCTTCACTGCCACGGTTTGTGCTAATTTTAGGTCAGGGTGAGCAGTCAGATTATCCAGCTTTAGGAATTTCAGATTGCTGGATTCTTAAGCACATTGGATTTCAGGCTCCAGGCTGAATGGGCCTTTCTCTGCCAGTCTCTTTTCTCTATTACCTCCTCATGCTGATAGTCCAGTTTCACCCTGAAATGCCTTGAAGGTTACAGAATGTAGCTCATGAAGGCCGACATGCAGATTTTAGCCTATCGTGTCCTTTTTGTTTGTTTGTTTAAAGATTTTGTTTATTTACTTGAGAGAGTGAGAGAGCACAAGTGGGGTGCAGGGCAGAGGGAGAAGCAGACTCCCCGCTGAGCAGGGAGCCCGATTTGGGGCTCAATCCCAGTACCCTGGAATTATGACCTGTGCTGAAGGCAGATGCTTAACCAAATGAGCCACCCAGGTGTCCCTGTCCTATCATGTGTCGTAAGCTTGTGGGTGAGTGAGCCCCAGAATAAAACAGGGGACAGGGCAATACTTATTATGCCTCTAGCTTCCCAGTTCCAAAGAGAGGGATTCTCACTGCCCTCCACCCCACCTGACCACCTAGGCTGGAAATGCAGGCACGGAGCCTGGACAGGACCCAGGCACAGCTTCACTGTGTCAGAGTGCTGCAAATGGGATATATGGAGCCCTCCTACTCTCTCCATCCTCATGCCACTTAGCTTGAGATTGGAAATCCAGAGAGAGTCCCTGTGGCCAGGCCTAGGTCACAGGCCTATGCCTAGCCCACTGAGTGTGGCAGGGATGATACACCAGCTCTCAGGACTATCATACTCAGTATACACTCACACTGCGGTGAGTCAGAGAGAGGTAAATAAAGGAAGGGCAGTAATATGTTGCAAATGGCACATCTAGGGAAATAAAAAAATTAGATATGCAAGATGAGAGAAGGAAGACAAATAGATATATGCAATAGATATATATGTGTGTGTCCTTACAGTTAATAGCATAAAGCCCTCTATTAAAAAAGATGTGGTCAGAGAATAAAATTTAGTTATATGTTTCTAAAAAGCCGCATAGGTAAACCAAGACCAGTTAAAAATAATGGACAAAGATACACAAGACAGGTACAGATGAAAAGAAGTGATATTAAATCAAAGCAGAAGGCATCAAAAGAATGAGTGAGGTTATATTATGGTTAAAAAATAGATTCTGCAGTTGAGTTGAAATTGTTCTGATCTTTTGTATGTGGGAAATATACTCTCAAAATACATAAAATAAAAACTATTAAAAATGCAGTGAGAAATTGACAAAAATTATAGTTGTAGTCTGTAAGTTGCTGATTTCTTTGATGGATAAGATAGAATGAATAAAGATACAAAACAATATAATGATATAAAAGGTCAATTTAGTAGCTCTATACCAATATTCTTTTCTTCCAGCAGAAAACCATTTAATTCAAATATTGATGAACCATTTAAAAATTGATTTTATTCTAGATCTCAAGGAAAACATTAGCTTATCCCAAAACGGAAATATATATCTATGGCCACCATGTTATAATTTAGAAATTAATAAAGACATAGATAACCAGTTGTCATTTTCAAAAAGGTAAATAAATAAAGGTAAATAAATAAACACAGCCACTAGGTCCATAACCTTTGATTCAAAGGAGAAATCATAACTGAAATGTCAGGCTCTTTAAAAAAAAAGGCCCAAATAGTATACCATTATATAAAGTTTTAAGATACTCAAAACAATATCATTTTAGGGAGGCTTCATTTGCATTGTAAGTATAAAACACACAGAAATGACACCAAATGCTGAATGAAAATTTAAAAAACAACAATACTTTCAGTGAAACTTCTGTACATGTTTGCACAGGAAAATTTATAGTTTCAGTGCTTTTATTGTTAAGAAAGAAGAATTTTTAAAAAAATGAATGCACCACTTGAATAGACTGGGAAAAAAAAACCCCACAATCATCCACATCCAAGTAAAACTAGGAGAAAGGAATAATGATACAATTGGAGATGAAAAATTAAGAAACAGAAAAACAGTGGAATTGATGAATAAATCTAAGAGCTCATTCTTGGAAAAGTGCAATAAGATAATCAGATCATGTGATAAGAATAATCTTCCCAAAGCAGAAAAACAAAGAAAATGTATTGAACAAAACGAGCATGTAATGCAGAGATAAGCATTTAAATATAGTGTTTGTGCAACTCTAATATATTTGAAAACTTTATTGAAATAAATGTTCATCTAGGAAAAGATACCATCACATTTTCTCAAGAAGAAGCAAAACCCCAAATGGGCTGGTGTCCAAGGAAGAAATAGGAAAACAATATTCAAGGAAATTTTTATAAAGGAATAGGAATGGGAGGAGATGTTTCCAGCTAGCTATTAAACGTTATTACTGGTAATTCAATTAAAATGAAATGCAAAGAGAAAGCTCAGAAAAAAAGTTTGCCTGTGGTAGGAAATGTATTAAAATATTTGATGTGTCAAATCTAACAGATCAATAAGAGAATAAAGGAATATTTGAGGAGAAAATCAGTACCAAGAAAATGAATGCGAAGTTTAAAAAAACAACAGCATATAAATGGCCAGTTAACATAAGGAGCATGGTTGGAGTCCTGATAAACCTCACTCAGTGGGACTGCTGACAGGATGATGCTTTTGTTTTGCAGGGGACATAGACTTTGGACTTTGGCACTCAGGCTTGCATCCTCCCTTGCAGTCTTCATCTGTAATTAAGGGCCTGCTGCTTTAATGCCTCCGTTTTCTCACCTATAAAGTAGGCATAATAGGGACCCCTGACTGGCTTGGTCGGTGGAGCATGTGATTCTTGAGTCTTTGGATTGTTGTAAAGGTTAAGTGGGATAATTTATGCAAACTTAAAAAAAAATATTTTATTTATTTATTCATGAGAGACACAGAGAGAGAGGCAGAGACATAGGCAGAGGGAGAAGCAGGCTCCCTGCAGGGAGCCTAATGTGGGACTAGATCCCAGGACCCCAAGAATCATGCCCTGAGCCCAAGGCAGACACCCAGGTGTCCCTATGCAAAACTTTTTAATTTTACTATGCCTGGACCATGATAAGCAGTTCATAAATAGTAGCTCTCCTGCCCGTGTTACTGTTATTATTGGTATGTTAACATCAATAACTAAAAAAAGATCTGAAGAATGGTAAAACCCATTGGTGGTGAAGATATGAAGAAATGGGCTCTCATATACTGTTCCCTTACCCTGGACATGCTCTCAGAGATCAGGGCCTGTGTCTGGCCTGTTTATTGTCACATCCCCAGGACCTAGCACAGCACCTGGCTTGTCACAAAGTATTTTTTTCTGGTTGAGTTGCAATGAATGCCGGCAAGTCTTTGAGGGTCACTGGCAGTGTGATTCCCAAGCCTTAAAGAATGTGCCTATTTGACAAAGCAGTTCCATTTCTTGAAATTTATCTTGAGAGAACGGCCCTTTATTAATGCAAAAATATGCATATAATAGCAATATAAATGGGAACATAATTGTCCTCCTCAAGGGGATTACCTAAGTCAGTATTCCCACAGAGGATGCTGTTAGCATTTTGGGCCAGTGTGTGCACACGAGGGCTGTGCATGGCAAGGTGGTCTCCTTGCCTGGGCCCATCCCCTCTGTACCAGTAACACTTCCTGGTCCTGTAACAACCAGCTGACACCTGAAGGACCTTCTGTCCCTATGCTGTGAAATCATACATACATATTATTTTGTAAAGGCACATTTGTTGATGTGAAAAGTGTTTATGACACATTGAATGCAATGAACAATTCACAAAAGTTCATGAAAAAGTATATACAGGAAGGGTGTCTGGGTGGTTCGTTCAGTCAGTTGGGCATCTGGCTTTTGATTTTGGCTCAGGTCGTGATCTCATGAATTGTGGGATCAAGCCCTGCATTGGGCTCCACGCTCAGTGTCTTTCTCCCTCTGCTCCTTCCCCAGCACTATCT
Source organism: Vulpes vulpes (assembly GCF_048418805.1). Lineage (NCBI taxonomy): Eukaryota > Metazoa > Chordata > Mammalia > Carnivora > Canidae > Vulpes > Vulpes vulpes. The sequence goes on along the minus strand of NC_132793.1, from coordinate 86,843,367 downwards.
CTCTCTCTTTCTCTCACATAAGTAAGTAAGTAAGTAAATAAATAAGTAAGTAAATAAGTAAATAAATTCAGTAAATAAATGACCCCCTTTTTGGTCCATATGCATTTGGGTAGGCATGTGGACAAAGTCTCTGAGAGTGTACATCAAGAAATAAACAGTGTGGTCTGTGACTGGTGTGATGATGGGTTGTTTTTCTTATTGGCATTTTCTCTATTTTCTACAGTGAACATGTATAACTGTGAAATTAAATGAAGAAGCAGAGGCAGCCTGTACCCCTGGTGCACCAGGGGCATTGGCCTCAAGGACCCCAGGTGGCTGGACCTGAGGGGGCTTCCAGGCCTGTTCCTGGAAGTGGGGGAAGTGGGGGAGGCTGCAAGCATCCAAGCTCAGGGTGGACATGCAGAAGGACAGGCCTGAGGCAGGGCTGGTGGTAGCCCAGGTCAGAAGCAAGTGCCCTGTGGTTTCTGCTTAAAGAAGCCAAGACCCAGAATCTGGCTGTGGAATTGGAAGGTGGTCAGGGGCAGGGGTATGAGAGTAGGGACACCTATCCAGTAGCCTTGCCTGGATGGCTGTAGTGGCCAAACCATGAGGCCAGGCATGTCCTTCCTTTTTGTAGACCTCATGCTGACTTCCTTGGTGCTTTGAGACAGCAGACACTCAATAGCTCATTTAGTGAATGAGGTTCTAATGTCATTTTCTTTGGGTGTTTTAGCTCAGAAAGCCTTCTGAAAATGAGTAAGAGTCCTCTAACTGCTCCTCTGTGAATCCTAACAGATGTGAACATAGACTTTTTTCCTTTTGGGGGAGGTGAACTTTACAATGGTTTCTGAAAGTGTAAGCAAATGCTAAAATACACAAAACGCTTTTTCAAAATATTAGCCCATTAGGTAAATAACTGGTTTCATTTTAAAACATTATTTTTAGAAATGAAAGAGTTGTAGGTTTTAGTCATAAAAATTATAGAGCTAAAGTTTCATTTTAAACAGTATAATTTTCTGTCTAAAATTTATATGTAAGTATTATGTCTCTAGATTTCAGACAGTTGTCCCTTGACATTATGTAAATTCGTATTTATTTTCATTTGCAGATCTGTCCCATTTTCCCTAAATATGATTATCTTGCCTGTATTTCTTAATAAACTGTTATCTCATGGATGGAAATTAATGTGAGCAGGATATAGATGCCTATCATTGGGCAGGGACATCATTGAGAAGTGAAGTAGGAGACCTGTCAACACGGGTCAGTCTGTGCTTTCTGTTACATCTGGTTTTCCTGGAGACTGGAAGACCTGCTGGTAGAGGTTGGATGATTGGTGAGGATGAGTAGAAATGAGGAGAAGGCATCCAGAGTGCTCACTAGTGTCTTAGGACTCTCATTCTGTTCCAGGATAGCTTTGTCTCTGGGGAATGGTGGGGATCCTTTGAGGAGGTCACCACCTTCTCTTCATTTTCTCTCTGGACACCTAGAGTTGCATCAGATGGCCTTGGAGTCCCCCTCTCTGCCCCGACTGTGCTTTCTAATCTGCCTTAGTGATGGTCAGCTTCAGACCTCTTTAAAGTTAATTGTGTTCTGCAGACCTGGGAGTGGACAGGCCCTCTGAGTCCTGGTCCAAGTTTGGCACTACTGGTGCTTGCCATGGGAGCCGAGTGGAGCATGGCACGTTTTCCAGCAGCCCTGTGCAGGAGAGCCAGGGTGGGCTGGGCTTTCCTGCTCAGCTCAGTGGTAATAACAGGACTACGTAGAGTTTGCCCGCCGTGAGCCTTGTGCTGACCTGAGGGCCTCATCAGCTCATAGCACAGTCCTTGGAAGCAGTAGTTCTTATTGGCATCATTCACCTGAGGACTGCAGGCACAGACTGGCCCCCAGACCAGATTTGTCACCCCCCACCCCCATGTTGCCTCTGTTAAATGCTGCGTGTAAAGTTTTAGGTGTATTTCGACAGGAACCTGTGCTCTTTGTGGGGTCAGATTCTTTTTTTTTTTTTTTTAAGGTTTTTTATTTATTCATGAGTGACAGAGAGAGAGAGAGAGAGAGAGAGAGAGAGGCAGAGAGGGAGGCAGGCTTCATGCAGGAAGCCTGACGTGGGACTCGATCCCGGGTCTCCAGGATCACACCCTGGGCTGAAGGCAGCACTAAACCGCTGAGCCACCTAGGCTGCCCATGTGGGGTCAGATACTATCCTAGATTATACCGGTCCCACAGGATTCTGCAGGATAATAACAGGGAGGTCCCTCTGCAGTGGGAAAAGGGGTTTCCTTCTGAAGTAAAATGAGAGAATATCAGCAGGTAATGGATGGGACCAGGCATCTGCAGAAATCATCCCCCAGAGAGATGACTTTGAACTGTACAGTCAAAGGGTTTTTAGGACACCCAAGTCCCAATTTGGTGACTGGGATGTATAGATTGTCGGGAGTGGGGATGATCTGAAAGATTGGATGTAACCACGAAGCTGAGATGTAACCATTTGATGGAGAGAAAGTTTGTGTTTTCTGAAGGGCTAATTAATGTCTGTGGTCTATTTCTGGTGCCCCGTAGCCCTTCTGGATGACAGAGCACCACACTTGCCGGGCCAGAGCTGGCAACCAGCATTAGGTTGGCCTGGCTCGTTCAGGTGCCCAATCCTGTGCTTTCCAGGCAGCCTCTTGGTGACCTTTCCAAGCGCTTTTTCCTGCAGGGTTGTGTTGAGTGGTGCTGAGTGGCCAGGCTGCTGCTGGGCACGTCTCCTACCCTGCTAACCAGCTGGTTGGGGTACTGGCTGATGAATCAGCCTTTTGTGGAATTTTGAAGGAAGAGCCAGCAGGAAGTGGTGACTGTGTGGAAAGGGGCAGCTTGGGGACTTGGTGACAGCCCCTTGGGTAGGGGGAAGTCTTGATAAGTTGGTGGGCAGAAGCCAGGTTGCAGGGAAGGAGTGCATATATTACAAGGAGATGGAGAAAAGTGGTGGACCTAGATCCATGGCTGGGCCATCTGCCTCTGGGCAGGGGGGCAGCACTGGCAGTTGGGCATGTTCCCAGAACCTGCAGCCACTAGGGTCCCAGCACCTGTGGGCTGCTGAGGGGTGGGTAGAGCCCTGAAGGAAAAGGACTGTGGCTGGCTCTAGCCCTGGTGGCCACACATAGCCAGCCCTCTCCATCTGAGCCTTAGGACACCCAACCCCATGCAGCCCTGGTTTTGTTGCTTTGAGGACTCTGATGACTGTGACCCAGGGCTCCAACTTCAAGGGAAACAAGTGTAGACGGATTGTCCTTGCCAGCTTCCCGGAGTCATTGGTAACCTCCTCACCTACCCACCAGCTTGGTGATTTGGACTTGCCCTGAGAGTTTCAGTGAGGTGTGGGGTGAGGACTGGTCTTTTTTTTTTTTAAGATTATTTATTTATTTATTCATGAGAGACACACAGAGAGAAGCAGAGACGTAGATAGAGGGAGAAGCAGATTCCCTGCGGGGAGCCCAATTTTGGACTCGATCCCAGGACCCCTGGATCACTCCCTGAGCCAAGGGCAGAGGCTCAACCACTGAGTCACCCAGGTGTCCCAGGACTGGTCTTTATGTGATGTGGGCTTTTGCCCTGATTTCTGCAATAGCTGGAGCATGCCCTTAATTAGGGCAGGTGGGAAAGACATGAGCTTTTGCGGACTTGACCAGGTGCCCACCCTCCAGGTGGATGTTTAAAGGTTGTCCGTACTATCATCCCAGAGACCCAGCATTGACATGGGAGCCCCCTGTTTGGTCCTGACCACCCTGTGTGCTGGGTGACCTCGGGTTTTCTCATCTGTGTGTTGGATGAGGGCAGTAGCACTTAGCCCTCTCAAGGTCTGGGGCCCCTATCAGAAGTGGTTGGAAGCTGTGACCCTGTCACCATTCTTAGGGCTTCCCAGAGCCTGTGGGGGCACTCCTTGGCCTTGAGATTTTCTGATTGTCCTGAATGAATGCTAGAGGACTAGCACTCAGCCAGGGAGATGAGAGCTGGGGGCTGGCCTGCCACCCTGAGATCAGCTGGCTGTGAGCCTCAGGTGGGCACTTATATTTTCTACTCTGAACTGCTCTTTCCATCCAGTGCCCACCAACCCCTGGTCCTTTGCCTAGTACTAACATAGCATAAATCAATATAGAAGTCTTTCTGACAATTAGTTTTCTTTCTTTCTTTCTTTCTTTTTCTTTCTTTCTTTCTTTCTTTCTTTCTTTCTTTCTTTCTTTCTTTCTTCCTTTCTTTCTTTCTTCTCTCTCTCTCTCTTTCTCTCTTTCTTCTCTCTCTTTCTTCTTTTCTCTCTCTCTCTCCCTCCCCCCCCTCCCCTTTCCTTTTTCCTGTTCACCCTAAACACAGAAGGATATCTTCTGGTTCATCAAACCAAGGCCTACAGGTGGCCATCTGCCACCCCCAGATGTGCTTTATTTAACTCACGCAGTGTTTAAAAAATGTTTAATTATCTCCCAACACTTAAAACTTGGTGTGATGAGTACAGGGTGTTATAATATATGTTGGCAAATTGAATTTAAGTAAAATAAAAATAGAGAAAAAACCTTGGGAGAGTTTGCAGTAAAATATAGATTTTGAATTCTTTTGCAGAATTGGAAGATCTGGCCTCCTTGAGGGTGGATTCCCGCAGGACAGCTGAGTGGAGGGTGGCCAGAGCCTTCATGTGGGGGAAGCTTTTTTTTTTTTTTAATATTTTATTTACTTATGAGAGAGAGAGGGAGAGAGAGAGAGAGTGTGTGTGTGTGTGTGTGTGTGTGTGTGTGTCAGAGACACAGGCAGAGGGAGAAGCAGGCTCCATGTGGGGAGCCTGACGTGAGACTTGATCCTAGGTCTCCAGGATCATGCCCTGGGCTGAAGGCAGCGCTAAACCGCTGAGCCACCGGGGCTGCCCCTGGGGGAAGCTTTCTGGTGGCCATGGGCCCCCTTGGTGGCCTTGGCTTTGAAGGGCACTTTTTTGTCCTACCAGGTGATGGCTTTGGAACCTCTTGTCTGAGAGTGCCATGTCCTTTCAGTCTGTGTGCAGTCTACTATGCAGGCACAGCCATGGGTTCAATGCCCTTCTGTAGCAGGTGGCAGGGAACAAGGAGCAGAATGTGCCTAGCAGCACAGAATTACGGCAGCTTTAGAGTTTTACTGAAAGGAATGCCTCCCAGTCTGATGACATGGGCTTTCTTATTTTGCTTGAAGCATTACGGATTTTCCAGGGAAAGAGATGCTGACTTTCAGCTGTGGAAGAGGTCAGGCTGCCCTGCCTGAGTCAGTCACAGCCGAAGCCAAAGAGGGGAAGGGGACCGCAGGCCGGCCCCCAGGTGGGAATGAGGTGCAAAACCTATGTGATGGACAGGACAAGAAAGCCAGTTGCCCAGTGCTGGGCATGGAAGGCAGGGGTGGGTGTTGTGAGATGCTCCTACCTCCTCCTGCACCAGCATCCACCCCTGCGTGCTTGCTGAACCCCCTACCTGTCTGGCCTCTTAGGGATCAAGGGTACTGACCTGCCCGTAATGGCTTGTCATCCTTCAACCGATATTTATAATGCGTTTTTATTCCCTTTCAAGTAATCACATGTAAGTGCTTCACTTCCAGTGAGTCTGGTTGGGAGCAATTCTGATGGTCTGAAGAAGCTTCCAGTGAGCTTCACTCTGGAATCTCCAAAAATAGAGAAAGGGAATTTTTATGTATGTGTATATATATGTATATGAGTATATGTGTGTCCTTGTACATGTATATATGGGTATATTTGTGTATATATATGTGTGTATATGTGTATATATGTATGCCTGTATGTGTGTATATACATGTGTGTAGGTGTATGTATGTATTTGTGTGTATATTTGGTATATATGTATTTTTAGGTGTATGTATCTATGTATTTGTATTGTGTATGTGTGTATTTCTGTATATGGGTGTATGTATGCACATGTGTATATGTGTGTGTATGTGGATATATGTATGTATGTGGGTATGTATTTGCATGTATGTATATGTGTGTAAATGTCTGTGTGTGTATATACTCTGAAGTCAGAGCTTCCTTGTCAAAAGCAGTTGTCATTTGGTGACATTTTCAAGGTGGGTTTGGGTATTCAACACCTGCCTTCCAGAGGTGGTTGTCTCCTCGTCTCACATCCTCTGCTGAATTATCACCGCTGACACTAAAAGAATTAGATTACCAGCCATTGAGCTGTCCCCAGAGATGGGGACAAAGTAATGCATCTGATGCCACCACAGGAGCGTTGTTCTATAAAACGTAAACGTCAGGGTTCCTCGCAATGATCCCTGTTTTGCAGTTCTCTGAGATTAAAATGACCGCTCCACTCTGCTCCAGCTGCACTCACCATCATTCTGAGGGCCTGCTTTGGTTATGGGGTCCTCCTTGCCCCTGTGGTTACTGATGCCTCATTTTTTCAGCCTTCTGAGCATATTCCCCTGTCCCAGCCCTCCAGGACTCCCATTTCGTGCTGCTCTGTGCTGCCCTTTGTGCTCTATCTGTTCTGTCCCTGCTTTGAAAAGTGGCCTCTCTCGGGCTTCTCAACCTCAGTGACAGACCATCAGAATTGCTCCCAACCAGACGTGGCCTGGGCCCTCCGGTTCTCACCTTGCTTCCTGGAGCAGTGCACCTGACTCTGCATGTGCTGATGCAAGTGCAAGTATGTGTGCAGATGAGTAGGAACTCCTTTTTCAGAAGGGGGCATTGGGCAGAAGCACTGTGCTGTAGATGAATGTGACTTGTGTTCATGGAAACTGTGCACGGGGCCATTGTACCCAAGGTGGGAAGCCCGTTTTGCTCTCTCGTGTCTATGCTGACCCTGGGGACCCTTGGCCACCTTGCTGCTATGGAGGATTTGCTGGGCGTGCAAGCACCAGCCAGTAAAGGTCTGGTCCTTCCTTTGTTACTAGCAAACTGCCAGTTCTTCTAGCTGTTTCCCTGAAGCTTCTGCTTCTTTGCTCTCTGTGTGTCTCGGCTCTCTGGCGCACATGCTCTCAGCAGCCTAAGCCTTTGCTTCCTGTCTGCCTCTGCCCCCTCTCTCCTTCTTGTCTCCCCTCCTGGTGTATCATCCCGTCACTGATCTTTTCCAAATGTACTCCCACTCATGGGTGGTGGGTCCTTCCTTCAGCAGAAGACTGGCTCCTCAGCACAGCTCCTACCCTGGGATCCGAGCAGCACACAGTGGATCCTTCTGGTTGCTCCTGCAGCTGCAGAGGCTGCTGGGCCATCAGGAGCAATGCTTGCTGGAGCTTTTCACATCACTGTGTGCCCTCTGTGTACAATGCTCTACCCAACAGTTGGGAAAAGATCTTCTCCTGTTGACAGAGGAGCCTTTTCTTCCCATGAAATTAAAAAATATGCATTTGTGAAATGTGCATAGGTAGTTAATCTGGATCAGGGTCGAAGCCATGGGGCTCATGCTTTCTTTACTTGGCAACACCCTTGCCTAGGAGGACCTCGAGCCCCCTTCTAGATCCTCTTGGGCTCTGCACGTTGCCCGTTGAGATCCACTGCATTGGGCTGAGCTCTGCCTGTGAAATTGAGGAGTCAGCAGGAAAATGTAGAGTAATTCCGCAATCCCTGCTTGGCTTGCTTTCAGCAGGCACTCACTGGGGGCCAAAGAACAGCAGCCAGTATTTTAGGACAGTCTAAGAAAGCACCCGACAGTTGTTGCTAATGTAAAACAAGGTATGATGATTGTCAAGTGACCGTATGGGCTAGAACAATTTTTAATGGCAATTTGGCATCAAGAAATGAACACTAACTAGCAATCAAGCAATGAATTAATCTGGAAAGAGGATCAAAGGAAGAAATTTTTCAGCAGCAGTCACCTTGTCTGCCAATGCTCATCACTTGATTGCAGCTTCCAGCAGTTTCTGGAAGAGTAGAGAAGAATTTTGAGGTACATCTGGGCTTCCAGATGGCCTATTGGCAGTGCCAGCCATGGCTGAGGGAGTGTTGTATGCTCTTAGTGATAGGTCTTTGATACCCCTGGGTTGACCTGTAGGAGGAGGGAGTGGCAGTGAGTTGAGATGAAGTGTGCAAAGTTGCTGGTCAGCAGGTGTCCTGAGAACACACTCATCTGCTCGTGAGTGAAGATGGGGGAAAGCCTGGGGAAAAGACACACAGATCCCAAGACAGGCAGTGCCCACTGTGAATGCAGTATGCAGGGAAGGAGCAAACACAACAATTGCGATGGTCCCCTGGCGACCCCCACCCCCCACCCTATTCTGCCAGAGTTCAGGGGCACCTTGTAATTTTCTGCTGTATGTTTGTGCAGGTTTATTTAATTCAGCCTCCATTCTTTGATCTTCTCTTAGGCTCTTCTCAGTGATTTAAAGAAATCCATTCTCTGGTTTTTAAAGCTGTGTTGAACATACATAATATCAAATCCCTGCTGCTTACAGGAAATCTGTGGTTTTAGCTCTTACTTCTGAGTACCTATGAGCATTGATTTTGGGAAAGGAGAGCAAGTGTATCTGTGGTGGTAAAGGGAATTCAACTGTAGCAGGAGATACGGAGGCGCCAGGTTTTCCACGAGAATTCCTGACTGCGACTGGAGTCTCAGGAAGGGCCTGGCTGGCTTCCTTCCGGGAGGTATATATGAACACAGCCTTTGGGGCTGGACGGGAGACCCCTTTATTATTATTACTTTTTAAAAAGATTTTATTCATTTATTCATGAGAGACACACAGAGAGAGGCAGAGACATTGGCAGGGGGAGAAGGAGGCTCCATGTAGGGAGCCTGATGTGGGACTCAATCTGATCCCAGGACCCCGGGATCATGCCCTGAGCTGAAGGCAGACACTCAGCCACTGAGCCACCAAGGTGCCCTGGTGAGACCCCCTTTTTAATTTTTAAAATATTTCAATTGTAAAATCGACATACCATTTTTAAGTGGACAGTTTAGTGGCATTAAGTACATTCACATTGCAACACTTGCCACCATCCATTTCTAGAACTCTTCGTTTTTCACAAACTGAACTCTGCCATCATTAAACACTAACTCCTCAGTTTCCCTTCCCCAGCCCCTGGCCACCAACAATCCTGCCTTCTGTCTCCAAAAATCTCACGACTCTTAGAACCTCATATAAGTGGAATCATACAGCATTTGCCATTTTTTGACTGACTTATTTCACTTAGCATGATGTCCTCAAGGTTTGTCCATGTTGTAGCAGGTGTCAGAATTTCTGGAAGGGAGGGGCACCTGGGTGGCTCAGTGGTTTGGTGCCTGCCTTCGGCCCAGGGCGTGATCCTGGAGTCCTGGGATTGGGTCCCACATCGGGCTCCCTGCATGGAACCTGCTTCTCCCTCTGCCTGTGTCTCTGCCTCTCTGTGTGTCTCTCATGAATAAATAAATAAAATCTTAAAAAAAAAAATTTCTGGAAAGGAGACTATTGCAATGGGATGTGTCAGGGGTGCAGGTGGCCGACGTAGGCACTCTTCCCTCACCCACCCCGAGTGCAAGTCATCCCTGATCCTTGAGCCTCGGGGGGGAGAAATATCTCTTAACGTTTGGCCACACTGGATTGCTCAAATGGCCTTTGTGCTTTGTAAACCTTCACCAGATAACCAGTATAAGTATGTGTGGATGTGGGGTGCAGGGTGTGCCCCATACTAGAAGCACTGTTTTGGGTTCTTTGGAGGTGGTAAAAGCAATGCACTGCTGGTCTCTGTTTTTAAACCACTTGCATCCTGTCCAGCGCGTGCTGTCTGCTCTCAAGAGAAGGCGCAGTCAAGTCTCTAGGGTCTCTGGGCAGTGATTCGATTAGCATCTGGATGCAGGAGCAATCAGAAGAGGCTTCAGGGAGGAGGAGAGCTGGACCAAGGAATGGTAGGCAGGTGGGGTTTGTGCAGTGGGGTTTGGGTACCCCAACTTGAGGCAGAAACAGGCAGAGTGTATTTGAAGGCTACTGAGTCACGCTGCAGTATGGGTTGTCCGGAGGGAGAGCAGGGCTGGACAGTTCATTCAGCGCTCGGCTGTGGGTGGTCATAATCCAGGCTTCGGATTCAACTTCAAATCTTGAAGGGTATTTGTGTGGTCCCATAAGGAGTGATGTTATGATAGCAGGACACTGGCCATTTCACTGTGTCGTGCCCACATGTAATCCCTCTGACGCAGCCTCAGTAAGTGCCCGTAACTAGGACAGCCCAGCCACAAAAGCGCCACAGCCCTCAGAAGCATCCTGGTTAACCTGCATGTCACCCTGTGCCCCCACTGAATGCTCATGTGGTTTTTTTTCTTAGCATCCAAACGGGGCTGCCTCCCTGCACGTGGGATCATACTTTATTCTGGACACTTGGTCTCCGTGGGTGAGTGATGCTCTGCCATTATCCATCCTTGGTTAGTGGGAGATGCACAGACCACAGGTCTGGTGGTTACTGTTTTGGCAGCTGCTTTGGCTGGGACACTGTCTGCGTGCATCCCCCAAAACACGGCTTCTCCACTTGTCCGTCACTCATGTCAGAAACCTGAGAGGTATCTTGAGACTCCCCTTCCTTCACCCTTGCCCCTCACCCCTGTCCGTAGGACACACCCAAGTCTGCTTCCTTCTCCCAATCCTGCTGCTGCTCCTCTGGGCAGAGCCCCTGCTTCTTACCTGGGGGCTCATCTGTGGCTTACTGGAGCCCTGCCTCTGTGGCTCACCTAGGGGTCATCACATCTTCCCCTCTGCTCCCTTCACTGTCTTTCTTGCCTGTCCACTGACCATCTCTATCCAGCAGACAGAGTCATCACTACAAAAATATAAATCAGACCTCATCAGTCCCCTGTGTAGACTCTCAGCGCTTTCTCTCCATTTTTCTCTCCTCACTTTTTCTTTCCACCTGGATGGAGCTGGTCCTCCTGTGTCTTCCATAGGAGGGCCAGTTCTCATGTTGTTTTTCCTGATCCTCAAACCAGGTTTTCCTTCCTCCAGAAGTCGATGCCCTCTCCAACTCCAGCATCTCCAAAGCCAATGGGTGCATCCCTCTGGTGGTTCCCCCCGCCCCACACTTGTTCCTTCTCAGAGCTCTCCTTCCTGCACACACAGCCTAAAGGAGCCCTCAGCTACCACCCCCCCCCCCATGTTCCATTTGTCATTCTGTGATCTGTCCTGTCTGTTCCCTCCTGTATTGTTCAGTACCTGTTTCTCTTAGTTTCTTGGCACCCACGCGGCATCTGTCTTATTTACAGCTGACTCGCCACACATAGAACAATGCCTGGCACTTAGCTGGCACTCAGTAAATATTTGTAGAATAAATGAATGAACCCAGCAGGTCATCAGTATTGGGCCGAGCAAGGCCTGGTGTCATCTAGCTTCGATGATCCAAGATCCCATGGCACAAACAAAGGAAATATCTACTTCTGCAGGGACCTACTGACTCTGAAAATTGTTAGGTATATCACTGATATCTCTGAAAGAAGAAACTCAATCAGTATTCATATTAACTAGGTGTTAGGCAGTTTGTTTTTCTTTTACTCTGTTAAAATTCTCCCTTTAAATTTAAAGAATTTTGAAAATCATTTATATATGGCTGGCATCCATTTCTCTGAAGAAAACCTACACATGGCCAGTAAGCACTGAGAAAATGCTCTGCATCACTTGCCATCAGGGAAATACAAATCAAAACCGCAATAAGATACCACCTCACACCAGTGAGAATGAGGAAAATTAACAAGACAGGAAACAACAAATGTTGGAGAGGATGTGGAGAAAGGGGAACCCTCTTGCACTGTTGGTGGGAATGTGAACTGGTGCAGCCACTCTGGGAAACTGTTGGAGGTTCCTCAAAGAATTAAAAATAGAACTGCCCTTAAACCCAGCAATTGCACTGCTGGGGATTTACCCCAAAGATACAGATGCAGTGAAAAGCCGAGACACCTGCACCCCAATATTCTTAGCAGCAATGTCCACAATAGCCAAACTGTGGAAGGAGCCTTGATATCCATCGACAGATGAATGGATAAAGAAGATGTGGTCTATGTATACAATGGAGTATTACTCAGCCATTAGAAAAGTATTTACTCACCATTTGCTTCAACATGGATGGAACGGGAGGGTATTATGCTGAGTGAAGTAAGTCAGTCGGAGAAGGACAATCATCATATGGTTTCACTCATACGGGGAATATAAGAAATAGTGAAAGGGATTATAAGGGAAAGGAGGGAAAATGAGTGGGAAAAATTAGAGAGGGAGACAAACCATGAGAGACTCCTAACTCTGGGAAACAAAGGGTTGCAGAAGTGGGGATGAATGAGGGGATAGGGTGACTGCGTGACAGGACTAAGGAAGGCACTTGATGGGATGAGCACTGGGTGGTATACTATATGTTGGCAAATTGAATTTAAATAAAATATTAAAAAATCATTTAAATTAAAAAAAGATATGACTGTCATCCTACAGAGCTCTTGATTTATATCAACTATCTTTATTTATTTATTTATTTATTTTTTGGTTTGCTGATTATGACCATAAAGTCCAGGAATCACAGACTTGCAGATTAGAGATGCATTTAAAGAACCCGTAGCAGCGCCCAGCTATGATAAAGACTTAGTTAAATGTCAGATGGTCTTTCCAGTTCTGTCTGTCGTTCTTACAGGATACAGTATCAGAAGGTGTTTGGAGTTTGTTTTAAATCACCCCTCTGCAGAAGGTAGGCTATCTTCAGTGGTATTTCTGATTCACAGGTACTTGGTCTCCTGGGGCCAGTGATGAGGAGCTCTCGCAAGTCACAGGCTCCATCATCAGGAAGAAGTAGCTGGAGCTGAATCTAATTTTGTACACTGATTACTACTTCTCCGGTTCTTCCTGCAGAGTTAGGAAAACTCCTTCCTCCCCTTCCCACACTGAAGCCCTTCAAGAGACCCTAACTGCACCCTGTTGCTTGCATAGCTTTTTGTTCCTCTCACACTAAGGCTTGCCATCTGGCATTCATCTGATGGTTTCTAGGCATCTTGTCCTTCTGGACAAGCACTGAGTGGAGTTGGGGGGTGAACAAGAGGTGGACTGTTTCCACTGTGATCTGGGCAGCTTCTGGCTGCATGGCCTGCTGTCTTAGGTCACAGGGGTGGTTACCTAACACCCCCTTTCTTCCTTTTCTCCTCATGGTCGGCTACTCAGGGCATTTTATGAAGATTCTGGTACTAGAATGTGAAATGTTTTAACACTGATAAGTTCATCTGTTTGCTTTGCAAGTTAGTGTTCCATCCAGCCTGTTGAGATGATCTGATCTCAGTTTGGTGCCACACGTCCGAGGACATGAGCTGGATATTGTAAACTCTGTGGTGTTAAGCCGGTACCTGTTTTTCATCCAGGCCAGGCCAGGGTACTGTGCCCAAGACCCCAGCCTGTGTTTCTCAAGGCCAGGCAGTGGGTGGCCGCGCTGGCCCCAGTGTGTTAACATTCTGCTGAAATAAAGCTTCTCATCTGCTTAGCATTCCTCTAATATGCCAATCTCATAACCTTATTAAAAGAGAAAATGAGGTGAATTTGGCCTAGCACTTCCTTCCTGAGTACTAACGAGTCTTCTGCTCAGATAATCCCTCCTCTGTCTGGCCCAGGATAGACATTGGGCTTATTGGTGTGACCTTCCTCCATTTGCTTTACTGTGCACCTCTGCTGCTCCCCATTATAGATTTAAATTAATATTAAAAGAACCCAACCAGAGCACAACAGAGTGAAAGTCCAGTAGTGTGGAGAAACTAGTAATCAGAATAGCTGTCCGTGGTCCTCCCTGCACACAGACACCCAGCCTCAGCCCTGGGATAGCCACTCTTGGGTCCCTTAGCTTGCCTTGTTCACATTTATTCTTTTTCTTTTTTGGTGAAAAACGACATTATTTACTAATTTTATTTTGGTAAAAATGTCCATAATGTAACATTTACCATCTTAACCATTTTTCTGCATATAGTTCCATGGCGGTAGGTACATCCATCCTGTGGTGCATGCATCACCACCAGCATCATTTTCAGGACTTTCTCATCTTGCAGAACTGACACTCTGTGCCCACCAAACACTGACTCTTATTCTCCCCTCCTCCCCTCCCCACCCCTGGAAACCACATTCTACTTCTTGTCTCTGGGAGTTTTACAACTACAGGAACCTCATTCTAGTAGGATCATATGGTATTGGTCCTTTGGTGACTTGCTTCTTCTTTTTAAAAGATTTTATTTATTTATTTGACAGAAAGCAAGAGAGTACAAAGCAGGGGGAGGAGCAGAGGGAGAAGCAGGCTCCCCACGGAGCAGGTCCCAGGATCATGACTTGAGCTGAAGGCAGATGCTTAATTGACTGAGCCACTCAGGCACTCCGGTGACTTGCTTCTTTCACTTCACATAAGATCATCCATGTTGTAGGAAGTATCAGAATTGCCTTGCTTTGTCAGGCTGAATAATATTCCATTGTGTGTCTAGACCACATTTTGGTTATCCATTCATCAGTTGATGAATGGACATTTCTAGCTTTCAGCTTTTGTGAACAATGCTGCTCTGAACATGGATGTACAAATATCTGTTCCAGTCCCCATTTGCAAGATGAAAAAGGTTCTGGAGATGGGTTGTATAACAATGTGAACATAGTTAACACTATTGACATGTATATAAAAAAATGGGTAAATTTTATATCATACGTATTTAACCACGATTTTAAAAGTATGCCAAATGAATAATTAGCCCCTTTGGAGATAAAACATTGCGATACTTTTGGATCATCAAAAAAATGGTTGAGAACCAACTCATGTTTTCTGATTTATTGATATTAGTATATGCCTTGGCTGAGAACACAGTCCTAACTATTATATTTGGCTGATAAACTTATGTGACAGTAGGCATTAAATAAACTTGGCATTTATAAATGAAGGGAAATAAAGGATAGTCAGCGGGGTTCTCTGTGACAATACATTTATTACAAAGATCACACAGAACAAGGCAATAAATTTACAAAAGAGGGTAGTGTCAGGCATGTCCAACACCCATGAAAATAGGTAAAAATAGATTTCTTGTAATCAGCCTAGTCTTGTCAGGATAGTTACTGTCTTGAGAAAATCTCATTTGTAGACAATAAATGCTCTGTAGCGAGGCACATAAAAATAGTTGTAACTTGATAAGTTTTCCATTAAATGAAAACTAGAAAGAGATCAGAAAGTAACTGAAAAGCTGGGTAGCTTTTTTACTTGTCAATTCAGAGCTCATACAAGACTGACTTCTAGGTTTTATTCACCACCAACTGTGTATTAATTGGAAAAGAGGGGACAGTGACTTGGATTAGTGGTGTCAGCCAGAGTCTTTAGATTTTCTGTATCTAGAGGTATCTAGAGTTGTTAGCTTAGGAGGATCCTTGTAATCTTTCACAATTGCTAAATTGCTTGAATATGTTAAGCCTAGTTCAACATGAAATTTAAGAATTATAGCTGACACGGATTGTTTCCTGTTTTTGGAATTAAATGTTTAGTCTGAAAATGTTGTCTATAGGTGTTTATGCTTAAGATTAGAAAGATCACTTTGCAGCTTTTAAAAATTATTATTATTTTATTTTGAGAGAGAGATTGAGAGAACTAGCAAGGGTGAGCAGGGGGGGAGGGGCAGAAGGAGAGAGAGAATCTCAAGAAGCCTCCAGGCTGAGTGTTGAGCTGGACTTGGGGCTCAGTCCCACAACCCTGAGATCATGACCTGAGCTAAAATCAAGAGTTGGACACTTAGCCGACTGAGCCACCCAGGGGCTCTGATCACTTTGCAACTTTTAATGCAATGTGGTCATATTGTAGCTGTAGGTAATGGTATTTATACTAACAGAGGAAACTGATTTATCCAGTCAAGTAGTGTTGAGGGGAGAGTCACTGCACAAAGGTTGGATTCCCCAGCACAGAGTGTGGGCAGAGGCTCAGTAAACTTCTTGGGCCCAGGGCCTTGCTGCATGGGTGGCTCACTGGAGAAAGCCAGGTCTTCCTGGAACCCCTGGGGTCACTACCTCAGGCCTTGCCTGAGTCTGTGTGCCAGTCCCTTATGGGCTAGGGATGATAACTCTTTGGTATTCATGGTAACCCTCACATAACCTAGTGGATGGCTTTCCAGTTTGATTAAAATATTGTACCTAGAAACCTCAAGAAATGAGGCTATCTTACAGTAATAGTGAAAAATATCTTATAAAGCTGGTAGAACTGGCCCAACTCCCTTCACCTCCTAGAACAGGGTGCCTGGCTTCAGGGAAAATGATGGGACTCACACTGTCCTCTCCCAGGGAATGTTACAGTAATAGTTTTATAGTCCTTTCAACTTGTCCTTCCCATCCCAACATTCTAATCAGCTTTGAAACTAAATTCTTAGAAAATGGCTGGGTTGACCAGAAGGACAAGGGCTGAGATTTTATATATATAATACATATATATAATTTTTTTCCTTTTTCCTTTTGGCCATGGAAAGGTTGACCAAGCCCTATGGCAGTGCAGGAGGGGAATCCTAGTTTCTTGGGAATGCTGTTGATTGACTATATCAGAGAGAGAGAGGCAATGCGTATAGAAAAATCCCATCTCAGCCCTGCATGGCACTTGTTGAGGGGAAGACTGCTTCATGCTGGGAAGGTCCTTTAGCTTTGGGATTGGGTCCACTAGCTCTGCACCTGGGAAAATGTGAGAGTAAGTACCAGACTCCTTTGAAATCCACATATCCCTTCTGTTAGCAAGCCCAGGGGCTGGATCAGTCTTCTTCATTTGAGGAAAAGCACTACTGATTCTCTGAAAAAGAAAATACTGAAATGAAAGAAAGGAAATGTTTCTTTCTGTATGAAAGAAAGGAAATGTTTTCCTGAGGAATCAGAGGAGAGATATTCCTCTGAAAGTGAATAAGAGTATGACCAGAAACAACTTGTATTAAGCAGTTTGTTACTCTCAATAGAGAATTTGCCCTTTTTTAGAGTAAAATGTATTTCTAGCTATGGTTGTTGGAACATGATGGTAGTGGGAGAAGTTGGAAAGACTTGGCATCCAGGGGAGGCATGACCATGACTTTGGCTCATCTCATGGAACACTTCTGCGGCTGGGCAGGGGATCGAGGGTGGGTTCCTGATTGCTCTCCTTTTCCATGGTAACCAAGGCTCCCGACTCCAGGCTCAGGCCTGGGCTTTGAGACTGACAGCCAATATCCTCTTCCTTCAGGTGTGGGAAAGCCATACCTCCTTTGCAGGTGACAGATGATCACCTGTCTACAACCTCAGCTACACAGAGTTTGGGGCTTATATGGTCCATGCTGCTGGAAAACAAATTGCAGGTCTGGGCACCAGCTGAAGCAATTCTTAAGTGTGACTCTTAAATGTGACAATTTTTAAAAAAGATTTTATTTAATCATGAGAGACACAGAGAGAGGCAGAGACAGGCAGAAGGAGAAGCAGGCTCCCTGTGGGGAGCCCAGTGCTAGACTAGATCCCAGGACCTGGGATCACACCCTGAGCTGAAGGCAGACACTCAACCACTGAACCACCCAGGCATCCCATGTGACACTTTTGTCTGACCAATAGAGGAAACACCCAGTAGCCTCATGCTGATTGGGGAGGAGTGACCAAGGGTCCATGAGGACCTGAAGAGGGAAGAAGGAGGCCTTGGCCAGAACAACCTATGCTATGAAAGAGGCTTTCATGAACATAGCCAGGGGAGTATCTAGGAGCTTCTGCAGTGAGGCACATGGCAGCAGGAATTAGCACCAGCAGGACAGACAAGTCCAGGCCCTGGGCTCACTCTGACCTCTGCTGAGTCTCTGCCGTGTGTGCCCACTACTTCCCACTGTATGATGTCTGCCAGTGACCAAGGACTGGTTTGTGCCCCTGCTGACCTCACAGCCATGAGTGGTCCCATAGTTCAGGGCTCCATTCATTCTCATTCTCATTTCTAAGCTTTTAGGATCAAAGTTGATATTCAGTACAATTTAAACAAAAAGGCACCTGGGTGGCCCAGTCACTTAAGCGTCTGCCTTTGGCTCAGGTTGTGATCTCAGGGTCCTAGGACTGGGCCCTACATCAGGCTCCCCACCCAGCAAGGAGTCTGCTTCTCCCTTCCCTGCTCCTCTTCCCCAATTGTATGTCTCTCTCTCTCTCTCAAATAAATAAAATCTTTATTAAAAAAATCATTTTCTTAATGTTCATGCCTGCTCTCTACCAAGAATAAATGAGGGACAGGGACATCTTTTTTTTTTTTTCCCAAAGATTTAATTAATTAATTTGATAGAGAGCATAAGTGGTGGGTAGGGGCAGAGGGAGAGGGAGAAGCAGAATCCTTGCTGAGCAGTGAGCCTGATGTGGGGCTCTATCCCAGGACCCTGAGATCATGACCTGAGCCAAAGGCAGACGCTTAATTGACTGAGCCACCCCGGTGCCCTTCTAGATTCTAATATGCAAAAACAACATGTGCCAAATAAGTTTTTAGTAGAGTGGTTAAATGTAA